>NC_088376.1:188955000-191688333 GCF_037993035.2 Macaca fascicularis
AAAGAGACAGCAAGGGAAAAAGCAAGAGGGGGCTGAACTCATCCTTTTATAAGGAATCTACTCATGCAATACCAAACCCACTCCCACAATAGCACCATTGTTATTAACACTGTTGTATTGGGGATTACATTTCCAACACAGAACTTTGGGGGAACACATTCAAACCATAGCAACATTTAATCATGTAAGTGACATTGTATCACCTTTGGTATATATTTTTTTGTTGGCAGCAAATAGCTGGATCTAGCTCACCATCAGGGAGAAAGTATTATACTAGGATGTGAGTTATAGCAGATTGAGGGTCATCTTAGAAAGCCATAGCCCAAATATGTTCAAATTCTTTTCTTGTATTTTAAAAAAATTCAGTTAAAGGCATCATTAGCCATTCAGCTTCCTGTGCTATAAACTTGATGTCATGTTTAATTCTTCTTCATTTTCTCTCTCTACTCATATCTAGTGCATCCCTAAGTCATGTAGATGCTTTGACCAGAGTTTCTTTTTTTTAAATCTTTTTAATGTACCCAACTGTCACTGATATACTGAACATCTTTCATTTGGATGCCACAAGAGCCTTCAAAGTTTGTTTCATGAGTTTTTATTACTCAAGTCCATCATTTCCTTAACTTGGTACTTGGCTTGGATTATTTCTTCTCTAGGGAACACTCTCTCTTCCTATCAAGCTTTTTTGACAACAAATTATTACTCATTTATTAAGGCCTGGTTTAAATGCCACCATATCCGTGAAACCCTGGTTTTACTACATATGACACAGGAAAGGCCCTAGCTCTAAGATGTTGGAAATAGATGATATATAGTAAAAAGGTCATTAAAAAAAAATGTACTCCAAGAAGAAAACCTTTCAGACCTGGACAAAGACTTGTGTTTGTTCTTCTTCTAAATTCAAGTAGCTACATGCAATTTTAAAATAAAGAATGCTCTCTCCTGTCAATAACCATCGGCCAGGGCAAAAAGGGGAAAACACTGTGTCCTCACAAGGTAGAAGAGTGAAAGAGCAAAAGGTGTTCTAAGCTAGTTATCTCTAGCCCTTTTATAAGGCACTAATCTATTCACAGAAGTGGGTCCCTCATGACTTAATCACTTCTCCAAAAGCCCCCACCTCATAACACTACCACAGGTATTACTCTGGGTTAAATTTCTACATGAATTTTGGAGGAGACACACATTAAAACCATAGTACGGACAGGATTTTCCTTAACATTCCATTTATTAATTTGAACAGAAAAATATTTTTATTAGTTGTGCTTTGACTTAATAACATTAATTTTTAGGGGCTTTTGTTTTCCTGTAGTTGCCTAATATATTATCGGTAGTGGTGGAGGGAGATCTAGGGTCAAAGTGCACAAAAGGAAAACAAGAAAACATTATCAAAGAAATAGGTTGCAGGCCTACTTCTTTCTTATGATAGGTTTTACTTATTTTTCTTTTCTTTTCTTTTCTTTTTTTGAGATAGAATCTTGCTCTGTTGCCCAGGCTGGAGTACAGTGGCACAATCTCAGCTCACTGCAACCTCTGCCTCCTGGGTTAAGTGATTCTCCTGCCTCAGTCTCCCAGGTAGCTGGGATTACAGGCATGCACCACCATACCCGGCTAATTTTTGTATTTTCAGTAGAGATGGGGTTTCACCATGATGGCCAGGCTGGTCTCGAACTCCTGACCTCAAGTGACCTGTCTGTCTTGGCCTACCAAACTGCTGCCATTATAGGCCTGAGCCACTGTGCCAGGCCAGGTTTTACTTATTTTTCTTGGTGTCCATATAACAGCTCATTACTCATTTGGGTGATCTAATACCCATTTGGGTGAGAGTAGGCATTGTGAATTTCTTTTGAGAGCTTGTGGTGAACAACTGAATATGACCCAAGACTTGAAAACTGAATAGCTCCTGCATCTAAAATGACTTCACTGATACATAATGAATTAAATTACATATAGTAGAATTTCTTCTACATGTAACAAACAAGATAGTAAATTCCTGATAGAGATGTTGTACTTCTGGTCGTCAGTAAATACTACTATTTCACATGCTAAGACCACTCGTAGGCCTGATTCATCACAGGTTTGGATATTTAATTGCTTCGTGCAATAATTAGAAACCTATTTCTCACATGCATCCGGATCCCTTGATGACAAATATAAATTTTATAAGAAGAATCAATATCCATTTATTGAGGAGAATCAATAGTCTTGTGAAGTTATTGTAATCTTCATTTGACACTTTTGGGTTTACTTTACATTGAATCAATATGTTTATTGAAAACCTATTCAGTGAAAGGTGCTAGCATCAAAGATGAATGCTACGTAATTGTAATGCTATTATCCACGAGTATCTCACTATGTACTAGGAGAGACTCTAAGTAAGGGATGGCTGGCTCTTTTATTAGAATCTGTCCTACCTAGTGACTTGGGATGCTATAGACCGACTATGACTAGTGGTTGGGAGGACTCTGGCAAGGCCTATTTATTTAATAAAGAAAGATGCTTTGAATCAGCATGGCTTGTACCAGGCACCTTTCTTTTTTAAAGCACTTCCACTTATTCTCAGAGCTGGAGTTTCAGGCCCTAGAATAGGTCATAGGCAAAAACAGAACATGCAAGTTCATGCGTGTAGGCCATACAGGGATATCTAGCATAACACTGCAAAGGAAATAACTTGTGAATTCTAAAGACTAAGAATCATTGACTGAAAGCCTACATTAAAGTTGTGGACAAGGCCAAAGAAAGAATTTCTGGATGATGTTGACTATTCAAAAAAATGCTATGGAATACATGCAGGCCTACCTCAAATTGTGCTCCAATATTCAGAACTATCCATATGAATGACACATAGCCCAGAATTGCCAGACATTGTCACATCTACATTTACTCAACTGAGTTAAATAGGGTGTTAGGCAGAAACACCGCAGTAAAAATATCATAATTTTACTGTCAGATTTAACTGGTTTTCAATCCAGGCAAATTATTTAAGAACTCTCTGCCTTGGTTTTTAAAATTTTAATGGAAAAGTATCTATCCTATAGAGTACATATGATGATTTGATAGACTACAATGCAATACAATACTGCTAATAGGTGTATGAGCCAGGGTTTCCCAGAGAGGCAGAACTAATAGAAGATATATATATATACACACACATATATATGTATATATCTATAGATATATATAGATAGACAGATTAGATATCTAGATAGATCTATCGATATAGATATATCTATCTATCTGTATATCCCAAATTATATAAATATCTAGACATATGTGTATATTTTGGAATGTATACATGAAGAGATGTATTATAAGGTATTGGCTTCTACAATTATGAAAGCTGAGAAGTGCTAGGATTTTGGATATCCATGAAAGCCAGTGGTGTATTTCAAAGGTCTAGGAGCCTGAGAGTCAATGGTATAGCTTCCAGTCAGGATCTGAAGACCTGAGAACCAGAAGCACTGCTTTCAGGAGAAAATCGAGGCAGCAGCTCAAGCATCCAGGCCAAGTTCAACCTTCTTCCTGCTTTTTGTTCTATTCAGGCCCTCAGCTGATTGGTTGATGCCCACCACATTGAAAAGAGTCACTTTCTTTACTCATTTCACCAATTCAAATGCTAATCTGTTCTGTAAACACCCTCACAGACACACCTAGAAATAATGTTCAACCAGATATTTGAGCATCCCATGGGCCAGTCTAGGTGACACGTAAAATCAACCATCGCAATGGTTAACGCTGAATGAGTCAAAGGAATACATGTGAAAGCCCCATGTCTAGCCCAAGAATATTGCCAAAAATGTCAGCTCCCTTTCCCTTTACATCTCTCAGCTTGTGCAACAATTTCTATTGAGTCTGTGCTTTTTCAGGAAATGATATTTTGAGAATGAGCCTCTAATCTTGACTAGGTAACTATGATCTCAGATTAGAGTTTCTGGTGCATTAGTGAGAACTGGGTAAGAATATAGACTCTGAAACATGGCTGGGTGCCATGCTAAGCTTGGACATTAGCAAACAGAATGTCCACGAGGAAAAGGACTTAACCACTCTGGGCCTCAGTCTCATCTGTAGAATATAATCTCCCTCACAGAATTGATATGATAATTACATGAATAATATATTCAGAGCATTGGCACGTAGTAAGCTCTTTTAAAATGTCAGCTTAAAATAAAACAAAAGGTAACGAGGGTAGGACGAAGAACAACATTCTCGACTCAGGAGTCAGGATCCTGGCCTCATCTCTTGTACCCGCTAGGTTTTTAAGTCAAGGAGTTTAGCTTTACTAAATCTTAGTTTTCCTGTTTGTAAAATTAGGTCAATATTATTTACACATCCAGCCTATTTTACATGATCCAACTAACTGAGTTGAAGGAAGTCAGAAGATGAGCCTATTTTGAACAACATTATTATCTAGGATGGTACTATCTTAATTATTTACAATCTATCAGTGTTACAGGAAAACTGCTATTAAACAGTTAGGTGCATGCTATTTTAAACTCTGCAGGACTTAACAAAGTGTGCACTCAATCTTACAACTACCAGGTCGGGAAGACAAGCCACGGAGGTCTTGAGCTATGCTTCCATTTATGCCTAATATCTAATTTGTCTCTTGTTTATAACTTCTCTCTGAATAGTTACTAATTTATGAGGAATATTGTCTTGACTTTAAGTCCTGGCTTTCAAAGTTAAATTCTGAAGAGTAAGCTCAAGAGACTTTACATTTTTACATTTTTACTAGTAAAATATAATTATATGAGCCTTCTAGAGAAGCCACTTTCACAAGTAAGATATTCAAATTATTCTATAAAAGCTTAAAATTTCAACCACTTTAACCTACTTAAAGAAGCAAATGGTACTGGCTAGGATTAAGCCAACCCAATTACTTTGTAGAAATTATAATGATGTTTTTCCATATGTAAGAACGAAAGGTGGCAAGGCTGTGGACAGATGTGGTTGATCTTTATGGCGAATTAATCTGAACCTTCCTGCCTTTTGACCCTCAATTGCTCACTGTACGATTTCTTTCAACCTCATTAACTTAAAATGAATGCATGTAGGACAGAGATAAACAGGGTTAGCGGGAGAACAAGGGGAAGGAGAGAGAGGCTTGCAAGGTGAAGAGACTTGTATTTGTACTTTTAATGCGATTCATTTGTGTCTGTTTTGGGAAGTTCCCTAGATTTATGACATGTTTAGATCTCCAATTTTTCTACACATATGATCTTTTAGAATTGCACCATGCCCTGAAGTTTTTTCATCAAGTCTATTTCTGTTACTGCTTACGAAGTTGGTATTCCTTTCTAAGCAGTATGACTCTGGACAAACCCACATTCTCCATGATGTTGTATATCAAATTAACTCTAATTAGTTATGCTATCTTCTTCTTCTTTTTTTTTAAATTTAGTTGGAGTCACTATTATTATATATTTAAATAAAAATTATCTCCTTTATTTTACCTGTGTTTTATCTTTTTCTTTCGCCTTTCTGGATCTTTTTTGGGCAACCTTCTCTCCTTCTTCTTCCCAACTAACTTATTCTTTAAAAAAAGTATTCCTTTAAGTTTTCTAGGGTTAAAAAGTTAGGGAAAGGGTAGTTAAACCCAATCATTACACATGTATTTGAATAAATTCTATAAATATGTAACAGAATAATTCTGGATATGCATAATTCTGGATATGTTTTAGAGTTTTGCATATATATGTATATATATGTATATTTTAGAAAGATGTGCAACACTTTGGATATGAAATTTCTAAATGGCTGTCTTCATGTTTTCATATGTTGTTTTTGAAAATAATTTACTAAGAATTTTAAAAGTTTCTAGGCGATACTGAATGTGACATAATTTTATGTGTAAATTTGACTGGACTGTGGTGCCTGTTTGTTTTTTTTAATTTTTAAAAATCTTTTGTCAAACACTAGTCTAGTTGTTGCTGTGAAGGTATTATTTAGATGTGACTATTATTACAATCAGTTGACTTTAAAAAAGGAGCTTGCCCTTGGTAATGTGGGAGGACCTCATCCAATCAGGACTTAAGAGCAAAACCCTTTGTAATTAATTAATTTTCTATGTGAGGAAATTCTAATATTGCACTACTCTTGTACTTATGGAACCTCCAGCCAGCCTTAGCTTCCCCTGATGACCTTCACCTGAACCAGCTGCCAGTCTACAATGGCTGTCAAATGGGTTATTTTTCGTTTATATCATTCTCTCCTCATGAATTTGTTGTCATTCTATTGTAAGGAAGAGTTTTTCCTTCTTATTCATTCATTCATTTATTTATTATTTGTTTATGCTAGCGTAGATTTATAAATTCCTATTTTTTCAATTGGCTGATAATTCATTTCTCTCATTATTTTGATGCAAATTGTCACAGGTTTGGCCCCTGCAAGCTGATGCCTCTGTTCATTTGCATTTTCTTATTATCAGGCACAAGGTGTTTCAGGCTCATCTTGGTTTTGCCTCATTCCAGCCCTGGAATTAGCTATTTTTCTAAGAATTTCTGCCTCCTATTAATGGAGGATGGAGTCCAGTCACCAAGATCTGGGTCCTCAATGTATTCATTGCTATCGGGATGTCATTGCTTCAAAGACTTCTCAGGAACAGAATGGGAAATACATGTACGTATATTCACAGACCTACATATACATATTTCTCTATAGTCATACACCTACAGAGACATAACTGTCTCTATTCATACACCTACATATCTCTCTATATCGTTCTATGTCTAGCTGAGTATTTGCACACAAATAATTCATACTGATACCTCTTATTTAAATTTCACCCCGAATATTCTTTCTCTCTAACCATGTTTGTAAATCTCTGTTCTGACAGTGAGAAATCTACTAGTTGTATCCTCTTTTGTCTTTACACACACACACATACACACACACACACACACACTTGCTCAATTTACTTCTTCGTTTATTGTAATGAATCTCCAAACCTCACTTGCAGCTTCTGCACCTGCCAGCTCCATCTATCTACAACTCATCCAGCTCTTTTTGCTCCCAGCCACAGAGCTGATGTGTTTGTACTCTGCCCTCACCCCTTCACCAACCTGCAGCAGCTGCCCTCTAGGCTGAGAATATATTCCTTACACACCTGATTGTTATGGGTGATTGCAGGTTCTTTTCAAAATTATTACATGTCTAAAACTCTTTAAGCCAAATTTCTTTTAAAATAATTCCTAGAAGAGAAGATTTGAAATGTTCTCAACACAAAGAAATGATAAATGTTTGAGGTGATGGGTATCCTAATACCTTGATTTGATCATTACACATTGTATGGATATATAAAAATATCGCGTCTCACATAAATATGTACAATTGTTATGTATCAACTAAAAACACTTTGAAATATAAAAATACTTTCTTTTTTAAGCTATCTTGGATCCTCTAGGTAGAGATCCTACTTGTTGTCATTTCTCATTTTTACCTCTGCCCTCAGGACATTAGGTCTTTGGGAGAAAGATCATGCATATCGTTAGATGACCAGTGTTTGCCTAATCCTTTACAATGAAGATGAATGTGGAGAACTTTAGCTAAGTAAAGTAAGTCAGGCACAGAAAGACACATATGCATGATCGGACTTAGACGTGGAATCTAAAACAATCAAAGTTAAAAAAAGCAGAGAGTAAAATGGTGGTTACCGAGGGCTGGCGGGTGGAGTGAATGGGGGAAATAATGGTCAAAGAGTACAAAGCCTCAAATAGACAGGGGGAATAATTTTTTTCTTTGAGATAGATTTCATCATGTGGCAAATATAGTAAATAACGTACATTTCAAAATTGCTGAGAGAGTAAATTTCAAATGTTTTTACCACGAAAATAAGTATTTGAGGTTATGAATATGCTAATTAATTTGATGTAATTATTTCACATTGTATTCAAAAGCGTAACATCACTTTGTACCCCATAAATATATACAATTATAATTTGTCAGTTTAATTTTAAAATAAATAATCCAAAAATAATGTAGTTTTGCTATACTAGATGTATTTATTTGCCCTGTATTTGGAACTTCCAAAACATTAGGATTAATATTTTTCTAGAGAAAGCCATATTTTCTAGGGAAAGCCATATTCAAGGAAAAAACATTGAATTAATGATTTATTTTGGAATTTTCTGTTTCCTGAAATCCCAATGTGTTTTTACCAGTTTGGCAAATTAGAACATCATATGTAGAATTTTACTAGTCATTCACATGTTTTCCAGGCTATGGCTTGTCGATCAGAGGCTAGACTCACTTATAATTCAGAGACATTTGTTCTTATTATAAACACTCTAAAATTCAGTATGTAAAATGCCAATTATTTTTAAAAATCTCCATGTGTTAAAACAACTGGCTTACAATGGAACAATATAAATATAAATATATATAATATATAAAGTAAATAAATATAAGATAAAATATAAATAGTAAATATAATCAAATAAATATAAACCTTTAAGCATATTCTATGTATTTAATCTCTGGAAACCACAGGACAACTGGTGTTTAGTTTTGTTTCTCGTAAGCTTTATCTGCTGCCCAAGTAAGAAGCATTAAAGATAAATGTATAGGTATAATTTAAGCTCTATTTTCAACTGTTCTGAGTTTTTAAGGACTTTTCCTTAATAAATGGATATCTAGTTATAATATCTACCAGAGTTGTTTCCACAGAGATGGTCTTAGTTTAATATTTGATTAGTTGGCTTAATTCAACATAAAGGCTTGCTGTGGTTCAGATTACTGATATGGCAGTCTCTTCATTTATCCTGTGTTCCGCCCACTAAAAACTGATACTCAATGAGAATTGGCAATCATTAGACCCTTGATCCCATGAATGGGTCACTGCATATGAACTCGTCGTAAGATGGATCAATAGGCTTTCTTGGGTTTCTCTTTCGCTCATCTCTTTTTGTTCACTCTCTTTGCACTTCTGAAACTCATTCTTGCTTTAAAGATCCTGAAGATACAAGAGAAACTGCTCGTTATGTCTTTATGCCTATTCAGTGGAAACAGCAAATAACAAAACCTTTAAGAAAAATAATAAATGAGAGCCTCTAGGTTTTTCACAAGCGCTGTAGCTATGAAGGATTCCATACTTTATACATCAGTCCAAAGTATCCAAAACAGCATGTACAGCCAAAAATTGGAAATGAAATATTGTCCTTTTTGGCCAGCTAGTGTAATATAATCCCACATTTTCACAGTTATCCAGATTTGCTTCGTAGGACCCTTTGAAGATGGAGGAGCCTACATTGGGTTTCCCTGCTTTGGGGTGAGAATTCAGATTTACTTATCATGATTGTTTCCTCCTCTGCCACACAAGGCATCTCCACGACTGGGCTACTTTAAAATTTGATAGAGCATAAGACTAGAAACTAAGAATAACCTAGAAGAAAGTTTACCTGCCTATAGAGTAAGTTTCCAATAAATATTTGTTGGAGTGAAATGACCTTGCGAGGCACAGATGAGAAGTCATCAAATATTGGTGACGTCTGCTGGCCTTTTATCACAGCTACTTTCAAGGACGATGGCGAGCTTGCTTCCCATGCTCAGTCTGAAGTACCTATTCTTCTTCTTTTTTTTTTTTTTAATCTTTTTTTTTTATTATTATACTTTAAGTTCTAGGGTACATGTGCACAACGTGCAGGTTTGTTCCATATGTATACATGTGCCATGTTGGTGTGCTGCACCCATTAACTCATTTACATCAGGTATATCTCCTAATGCTATCCCTCCTCCCTCGCCCCTCCCCACAATAGGACCTGGTGTGTGATGTTCCCCTTCCTGTGTCCAAGTGATGTCATTGTTCAGTTCCCATCTATGAGTGAGAACATGCGGTATTTGGTTTTCTGTTCTTGCGATAGTTTGCTGAGAATGATGGTTTCCAGCTGCATCCATGTCCCTACAAAGTACACAAACTCATCCTTTTTTTATGGCTGCATAGTATTCCATGGTGTATATGTGCCACATTTTCTTAATCCAGTCTATCATTGATTGACATTTGGGTTGGTTTCAAGTCTTTGCTATTGTGAATAGTGCTGCAATAAACATATGTGTACATGTGTCTTGATAGCAGCATGATTTATAATCCTTTGGGTATATCCCCAGTAATAGCATGGCTGGGTCAAATGGTACTTCTAGTTCCAGATCCTTGAGGCATTGCGACAATGTCTTCCACAATGGTTGAACTAGTTCACAGTCCCACCAACAGTGTAAAAGTGTTCCTATTTCTCCACATCCTCTCCAGCACCTGTTGTTTGCTAATTTTTTTTTTTTTTTTTGAGACGGAGTCTGGCTCTGTTGCTGGGGCTGGAGTGCAGTGGCGCAATCTCAGCTCACTGCAAGCTCCGCCTACCGGGTTCTCGCCATTCTCCTGCCTCAGCCTCCCGAGTAGCTAGGACTACAGGGGCCGCCACCTCGCAGGGCTAGTTTTTTTTGTATTTTTTTTAGTAGAGACAGTATTTTAAAGAAAGCCTAGGTAATACCATTCAGAACCTATTATTTTTAAAGGTTCTACTAAAAGTAGACATAAAAGTAGCACAAACTTAGAAGTTTCCATAAATATTGTAATTTATTTCAATGTTAGCCAGGATGGTCTCAATCTCCCGACCTCGTGATCTGCCCGTCTCGGTCTCCCAAAGTGCTGGGATTACTGGCTTGAGCCACCATGCCCGGCCTGTTTCCTGATTTTTTAATGATTGCCATTCTAACTGGTGTGAGATGGTATCTCATTGTGGTTTTGATTTGCATTTCTCTGATGACCAGTGATGATGAGCATTTTTTCATGTGTCTGTTGGCCGTATGATTGTCTTCTTTTGAGAAGTGTCTGTTCATATCCTTTGCCCACTTTTTGATAGGGTCGTTTGTTTTTTTCTTGTAAATTTGATTGAGTTCTTTATAGGTTCTGGATGTTAGCCCTTTGTCAGATGAGTAGATTTTAAAAATTTTCTCCCATTCTGTAGGTTGCCTGTTCACTCTGATGGTAGTTTCGTTTGCTGTGCAGAAGCTCTTGAGTTTAATTAGATCCCATTTGTCAATTTTGGCTTTTGTTGCCATTGCTTTTGGTGTTTTAGACATGAAGTCCTTGCCCATGCCTGTGTCCTGAATGGTATAGACTTAAATATTAGACCTAAAACCATAAAAACCCTAGAAGAAAGCCTAGGTAATACCATTCAGAACCTATTATTCTTAAAGGCTTTGTTTGCAAAATACATGATGGGTAAAAGCAAAGTATGCTGTCAAAATATACTGTGTGTTTATACAGAGCTCAGTAAACTATTTTATATAGTAGTAAAAAGTAAAACCAGTTATGTCTCATTTTCGTTTGTAATGTAAGGCACTGCAAATTTCTAAGACTCAAAAGACTATAATAAATGTGCTCCAAGGAAAAAATATCTCTATAAATTTACATATGTATTTTCACCAGAAACATTTACATTAGATTCATTGTATTGGAGCAACCATTCTAAGTTTTCTTGCAAAATAAATGTTCTATAATGTACCTAGAAGGTTCAAGAATTAAATGTGATTTGTAAATTCAGTGTATTTTACAAGGCCAAAGACTTCCCATTTGAGTTAGAAATATTATTTTCACTTGAAGGTTTTAATACAGATTAAACTAAAGACAGAAATTATAAAAAAACTTATAGAAATTTTATTCAGTTAAAATAATGCAAAAAACTAATTTGCTGAAGCCTCTCTACCATCCAATAAATAAATTGCTACGAGAGAGCTTTTGCTTAGAACACAATGTAGACTTCCATATCTAACAGTCCTTATTAGTTAGAATGAAATAAAGCATTGTTTTTAGGACATTGTTCCAGTGTAATCATCATTTAAGGAACTTACTGGAGTTTGGAAAGAGGAAATATTTGAACAAAGCCTCAAATTTCTTACCTGACATAAAAGTTACAAGACATAAAAGTAGCACAACCTTAGAAGTTTCCATAAATATTGTAATTTATTTCAAACACCAAATTTTGTGCCTGTAAGATAAATTTTGTCTAAATGTAAGACTCAGGAGGAATAATATTTTATAACAAATGATATGGGTGTTAATTAGCAAAATTCTCTAAATATTGAAATGAATTTCTCTAATATCCCAGAAAGTCCGAATACATTTATTTACATTTTGCTGTTTCTAAATGCTTCATTTTAAATTATTTTTTGACTCTCCACTACTAGACATCACAGTGGAAGAAATAATAAACTTTGAAATCGTAGGTTTTGTTTATAAGTGACCACATGAAAGAGTAGAAAGAACGTAAAACCAGGAGTAAGCAGATCTAAGTTCTACTCCCAGTTTTTCTCCTGTTCATTGCATAATTTGGAACAATTCATGTCACCCTTTTGGGTCTCAGTTTCCTTTTCACAAAATGAAGGATTGAGAACAGTAACCTCTAATACCCTTTCTTGCTGTAAAATTGGTTAAAGCTTGTAGTATAGTTTGAAATCAGGTAGCACGATGCCTCCAGCTTTGTTCTTTTTGCTTAGGATTGTCTTGGCAATGTGGCTCTTTTTTGGTTCCATATGAACTTTAAAGTAGTTTTTTTCTAATTCTGTGAAGAAAGTCATAGGTAGCTTGATGGGGATGGCATTGAATCTATAAATTACCTTGGGCAGTATGGCCATTTTCACGATATTGATTCTTCCTATCCATGAGCATGGAATGTTCTTCCATTTGTTTGTGTCCTCTTTTAGTTTGTTGAGCAGTGGTTTGTAGTTCTCCTTGAAGAGGTCCTTCACATCCCTTGTAAGTTGGATTCCTAGGTATTTTATTCTCTTTGTAGCAATTGTGAATGGGAGTTCATTCATGAACTCCTCTCTGTTTATCTGTTATTGGTGTATAGGAATGTTTGTGATTTTTGCACATTGATTTTGTATCCTGAGACTTTGCTGAAGTTGCTTACAAGTTTAAGGACATTCTGGGCTGAGATGATGGGGTTTTCTAAATATACAATCATGTCATCTGCAAACAGGGACAATTTGACTTCCTCTTTTCCTAATTGAATACCATTTATTTCTTTCTCCTGCCTGATTACCCTGGCCAGAATTTCCAACACTATGTTGAATAGGAGTGGTGAGAGAGGGCATCCCTGTCTTGTGCCAGTTTTCAAAGGGAATGCTTCCAGTTTTTGCCCATTCAGTATGATATTGACTACAAGTTTCCAGTAACCAAAACAGCATGGTACTGTTATCAAAACAGAGATATAGACCAATGGAACAAAACAGAAGCCTCACAAATAACACCACACATCTGCAACCATCTGATATTTGACAAACCTGACAAAAACAAGAAATGGGGAAAGGATTCCCTATTTAACAAATTGTGCTGGAAAACTGGCTAGACATATGTAGAAAGATGAAACTGGATCCCTTCCTTACACTTTATACAAAATTAGTGCAAGATGGATTAAAGAGTTAAACATTAGACCTAAAACCATAAAAAACCTAGAAGAAAACCTAGGCAATACTATTCAGCTCATAGGCGTGGACAAGGACTTCATGACTAAAACACCAAAAGCAATGGCAACAAAAGCCAAAATTGACGAATGGGATCTAATTAAACTAAAGAGCTTTTGCACAGCAAAAGAAACTACCATCAGAGTGAACAGGCAACCTACAAAATGGGAGAAAATTTTTGCAATCTATCCATCTGGCAAAGGGCTAATATCCAGAATCTACAAAGAACTTAAACAAATTTACACACAAAAAATCAAACAACCCCATCAAAAAGTGGGCAAAGGATATGAACAGACACTTCTCAAAAGAAGACATTTATGCAGCCAATAGAAACATGAAAAAATGCTCATCATCACTGGTCATCAGAGAAATGGAAATCAAAACCACAATGAGATACCATCTCACACCAGTTAGAATTGCGATCATTGAAAAGTCAGGAAACAACAGATGCTGGAGAGGATGTGGAGAAATAGGAACACTTTAACACTGTTGATGGGACTGTAAACTAGTTCAACCATTGTGGAAGACATTGTCGCAATGCCTCAAGGATCTGGAACTAGAAGTACCATTTGACCCAGTGATCCCATTACTGGGTATATACCCAAAGGATTATAAATCATGCTGCTATAAAGACACATGCACACATATGTTTATCACTGCACTATTCACAATAGCAAAGACTTGAAACCAACCCAAATGTCAATCAATGATAGACTGGATTAAGAATACGTGGCACGGCCGGGCGCGGTGGCTCAAGCCTGTAGTCCCAGCACTTTGGGAGGCCGAGACGGGCGGATCACGAGGTCAGGAGATCGAGACCATCCTGGCTAACACGGTGAAACCCCGTCTCTACTAAAAAAATACAAAAAAAAAAAAACAAACTAGCCGGGCGCGGTGGCGGGCGCCTGTAGTCCCAGCTACTCGGGAGGCTGAGGCAGGAGAATGGCGTAAACCCGGGAGGCGGAGCTTGCAGTGAGCTGAGATCCGGCCACTGCACTCCAGCCTGGGCGGTAGAGCGAGACTCCGTCTCAAAAAAAAAAAAAAAAAAAAAAAAAAAAGAATACGTGGCACATATACACCATGGAATAATTATGCAGCCATAAAAAAGGATGAGTTCATTTCCTTTGCCGGGACATGGATGAAGCTGGAAACCATCATTCTCAGCAAACTATCACAAGGACAGAAAACCAAACACCGCATGATCTCACTCATAGGTGGGAATTGAACAATGAGAACACTTGGACACAGGGTGGGGAACATCACACACCGGGCCTGTCATAGGATGGGGAGCTGGGGGAGGGATAGCATTGGGAGAAATACCTAATTTAAATGATGAATTAATGGGTGCAGCAGACCAACATGGCACATGGATACATATGTAACAAACCTGCACGTTGTGCACATGTATCCTAGAACATAAAGTATAATAATTTAAAAAATTGGTTAAACCATACTCATCACTATTACCTTTGTCTCCAAGGATCACTGATGAATTCCATATGAAATTAAAGCATAGATTTATTAAGTAGTTTAAAAACGTATTGTGCTGAGTATTGGTGAAGAGAAAATAAAGGATGGAAGTAAACTGATTGATTCTTTTCATGACCCAAAACTTGAAGTTCTATGGAGATCACCAGAAAAATTCCTCGGGCACACCCAACTTTCCCATTTTCAGTGGAAAAGCAGGTGTGACAGTCTTATGTCAACCCAATTCACCTACGCAAGTTTGCTGGCTCTTCCTGAATCCTCTCTTCTTTTTTGTTTAGTATGTCCCCTTAACTTTCTCATTCCATTAGGTGGTGGTACGGGATTCATTACTGCCTCGCTCTGTCATCTTGGTTGTCACCTGATTTCGAAGTGCTTTCTCCTAAATGTATAGAATGTTAACTCTGTGTATGTCCTAACTATGATGTGAGTGGCAGAGAGTAGATAAAACATACCAAATTCTTGGAGACTAGGTTTTAGTATCATTATTGAGGTAGCATTATTTGGTAGGTCATCCAGCTTAAACAGAGAGTTGACTACTGCAGATTTTTCTATGTGTTAGCAACCTACTTGGAATGATTGAGATGACACTTAATGTTTGACTGACTCCTAGAGTCTGACCTTAGGGACTGTTTGGAAAAGAGTTTGTTTAATTGAAATTTCTGTGTTATGATTTCCCATGTCAAAGCAACTAAGTTTACATTCATTGGTAGTTGTTGAGTTTATAAAAAACAAAATGTTTGAGTCCTTAAGAATACATGTGACTGTGAACATCAGTCTGCCAAAAAAACTCTGAGCAGCATGAAACACAGACCTTGACTTGTGCAGGAAAAACTGCCAGACAGAAAGAGAAATATTTAAAATATCAGGGTTTTATGCATTGGTTCTTTTTGCCTTAAGGGAAAGAAGCGGATGTAAAGACATCTGGAAAGCTTTCATAAAGTGAGATTTTACTTATCTACCTCTGGGTAGATAGTTTTAATTTCCAAACTCTTTAACCGTAAGGGGAATACATTTGCTCATCACTCTGTGGAGTATTGTGGGAAAGAGAGAGGGCAAGACCTATTACAAATAACAGACCAATGTGACTGTGTCTTCCACATGCTGAAATTAAAGACTTTTTTTTTAACTGGAGAATGTAAGGGTACCTAAGAGACTTATTTATGTAGTAGTGGATATTAAACTTAAGCCCTTTGTCCATTCTGTAGTGTGAATTGGAGAACATTTTCTGTTTTCCATCTGCATCTGTTTGCTGTGATAGATCATTGACATTACTTCAATACAAATAAATAATATATGTTTTAAAAATACAGCAGGGAAAATAAAGGATTGCAGTGGGACTTGCAATTAGGACATGTGGTATAAGAGTTCCTCTTCCTTTTAACTCTTCCCTGTTTTTTTTTTTTTTTTTTTTTTTTTGTATCTGAGTATTTCACTTTTGTGCTGATTTGAGAATTTGTGCTTGTTTTTGTGTGTGTGTGTGTATGACTCGTGTTTGATTGATAATACTAAGCTTTACAATTTGTGCAACTGAATTACAGATTCATTTGTAGAAATGTGTGTGCTGAGAACTACTGGACTAGACCAGAGGTTTTCAAAACACTGGTATAAGAAGTAAAGATCAGAAAGTGTGAGAAAAAAATTTCTTTGATGAATAGACATTGTAAGAAAGAAGCTTCAGTTGTTGAGTCCACACCTTGCATGCTGGCTCCTATGTTCATGGGGAGAATTCCTGACAAAACTGGAAAAAATCAGAAAATATGTTTATGGAATTTTAGTAAGATAGACTTTGAAGTGCTTTTGAAGATAAGAGTTATTTAGGAATAATATAGACTGCAAAAAAAAAAATAAATCTGAAGGTGAACTTTAACTTAGTACAAGTGGCCTGGAAATGATAGTGTATTATAAACCGTATTCTGGAAATATGTATCTGAAGCAAATTTCCTACTTTCCGAGCCCTTACAAATTTCAGTCATTCTACCTAGAATTATGACTAGTTGTTCCCTAATTATATGCAAAAAATAAAATAGAATTCAGAACTGCTAAGCCTTATAACTTGAGTTTCTAAAATGATCTGGGCTGTTTTAATAGAATGTTAGAATATTTATTGCCATGAATAAGCATCTGTTGGTTTGACCTCTCTACTGTTGATCAAATTCCTTATTTTCTTTGGGAAAACCTTCTCTCTCTCTTCTTGGCTATTAGTTTTCTTAAGTTATTGAGCATTTTAGTTGTAGAGGAGGAGGAGAAACTTCAAAGATATTTCTCTGCCAGGATATCAACAACTTAAAAGAATCTACATTGTTTAGAAATTTCTTGATAGATTGGTCTCAAGAAATCCTGAGTTTACAGAATTGTTTCAAGTTGAAACTGCTATTGTGAAAATGGTTTGCATATCTTAATTAATTTCTTTTGATTTTAATTTTCAGTAGAATGAACTTTATACAATTAAGTTATGACTCCTTTACTATGAACTGCAGTGCTTTGTAGTATCTATTCCTCATGGAGGGACAATTTACAGAAGGCCTATATGTTGTGATTTGCTGTAATGGTATCTTTTTCTCTAATATGGGACTAGCAATAACAGTTTTAAGAAGTAGATAGGAATATGCAACAGGAAAGTCTTTAGGTACCACAGCTGCTTTGGCTGATTATCTGCTCCCGCCTCCTTACAGGTAACTTAGACTTACTTTGTGTGGATGGCAGAAAAGCAGAAGATAGAAATAGTTCTCTCTGAGAATCAAAAAGGAAAACAGTGTCTGACATATAGGAGCTCTTTCAGTTTCTCCTTTGGAGGCCAAGAGAGAAAAGGAAGAAAGAACATAGGAGGAAAGAGAAAATACACGAGATCTCTTATTTCACCAACATAGGTGACTTTTGTTTCCATACTCCTTAATTGTAATAAGAATTATCTTAGTTAATTATGTTCTCTATTGTTGGAGAAGAAAAGGTCATTCACGTCTAGTTTTATATGTATAAGACAATTTACATATTCTTTTCTCTTCTGTCCCTAAACTTAAGCATAATTTTGAATTTTATATGTAATTTTTGCTTTATCTTAAAAAGAAGCAAATAATACATATGAAATAAATTGCTCTTTATTTTAACTGGCATTCTCAATTTTGTTCTAAATTAGCCAACACATTAATGATATATTTTTTAATATCTTATTCCTTGGAAACTTACAAATTACTTGTGGAAAGGTTTTCAGAATTATAGACAAAGTTATTTCGTGGCATACTGAAATAAATTTTGAAAATAGAAAAAATCTTTGTTATAAGTCATTTGCAACTCTATATAAAGATTGAAAAATACTGTCTTATAGATAGATGTGGTGACAATAGAAGAGATGACATAGAATAGCATAAATCTATCTAGTCATTTAAAGGAGATAGTTTCATTGATTCTAGGTAGATCTGTTCTGTTAAATTGTTTTTTCTTTCCTTATAAATGTTGTAGATTATGTTTGCTTAGTTTCTAGAAAGGACAATAATGGCTGCATATCTTACTTAGATTGTTTATGTTTTGGAAGCCACATTTTGAAGAGGGGTGATTATCTCTTTCGTAAAAACAGTCTTGTTTGTTCTCCCTGCAGCAATCAGTTGATATCACTAGGGGTCAGTCTACATGAACAGATGTCCATATATATGATGGTTTTAAGACAGTGTTATCTCATTTCATGCAGTGTTTTTTTCATTTGGGGATATGGACACTTACATAGTAATATACAGCTTCTTGCAGCTTGAATTTTCTAACTATACACTTGACAGGACATTTCTATGTCGTCAAGGATTTCTGTATGTCGCTCAACTGTTCTTTTCCCTTAGCTGCCTGGTTCCTTTCTGTCTGATGTCAACTCAGAGCCTTCATCTAATTTAATATGCAGGAACAAAAGAATGGCTGACAACAACGACAGGATCGTGGTCAGGGTATTCTCAAAGCCTTTGTGAATGGACTGAAGGTGACAACTGCTCCCAGGATGACTGGATTTGGGGTATGTCTGACACGTGGGAGTTATAGAGGAGGGTGACATTGCAACTATGATGCCTTATCTAACTGCCGGTTTCTATTATTTTCTTTCATGTTCCCTCTGCCTCCTGGAAGACCCGGAAGTCTGTCTTCACCACTGCACCGTAAGTTTTTCTTGGGTAGGTATGGCGTCTTAACCGTCCTTATTTGTCCAGTACTTAGCACAACGTTTGGCATATAGTCGGCAGTGATCATATTTTCTTAACTGAACTGAACTTGGTAAATGCTAATATGCCAGAATGACCTACTACATAGTTACTTTTATCGGCAGAGAAATGTTACACATTAATGGATATGCCCATGTAACAATGGCCAAAAATAGAATGACCCACTCTACTTTTCCTTTTTAAGGATAGAAAAGAATGTACATAGTTTATGAGTAATTAGAATAATTTGGAGCTCATATGTAGCAAATAATTGTTCTAAGAAGAATGCCTTCTAATCATTATTAGTATTTTTTGGCTTATAAGCAACAGAAATTTATTTCTTACAGTTCTAGAGGCTGGAAATTCCAAGATCAGTTTGCTAGCATCTCTGGGTTCTGGTGAGGGCCTTCCTTCTTCATAGACAGAAGTGTATCACTGCAGCCTCACATGAATGCCTTCTAATTTTTAGGCAAAACATAGAGAAATATTCTCATGTCTTAAACTAGAAAAGACATTCTTGTTAGTTTAGAAACAGTATGTAGTTTTCTGAATAAAATCTTTTCTGTTTGTTCTGATTAATGTTATGTTTAACACTACGTTGGCCATATTAGAAAACTAGTTTAAAATCATAGAATCTAGCTTGAGGAATTGGAAGAACTTATTATTTATTTAGCTCACATCATTGTGTTTGTAGAAAACCTTTTCGCTTTTCAACAGAATGAGCACAGGAGTTTTTTGAAGGCTCATGGCTTTAGTAATTATACTAAATTATATCTTACATGCATAAATTATTATATATATAAAATAAACTGCACTAAATCATACACTGTATTAGACTATGATCAAAGATGAGGTTCAATTTGTGACCACTGGGAGTCACTGTGTAGCTGTCACAGCTAGGAAGGCCCCCACACCATCCACACAAGCTTGCTGGGCTACTGGGGAGATAACACGCTCATCTCTCTCTTCCAACCTCTGGCATTTATCCATTTGCCAACTGGTAGTTATTAAATGCCCACAGAGAGCTGGGTGCTGTGTTAAATGAGGAAACACAGTGAGAACAAGCTGCCTATGTAGCCAGCCACACCCCCCATCAAAGCTCTTTCAAAGTCCTTTATGATTTAGTTTCGATATTTTGGTACATTTATTTATGAAAAATTGTCTTTCCTACTAGAGATCTTTAAGAGATACATATGTGTTTTTATTTTATCTTGTAATTGTTTATCATATTGGCCGGTATATAATAAATCCTTAAGACACATTTGTTGAGTGACTAGACGCTATGCCAGTTATTTTCTCTAGTCCTTGCATTTGGTTGCTATTTCTTCTTAATTGCATTACTGCTTAGTTATAGCAACTTACCCTGCATCCTCATCCTCTAATGTTGTTGTAATATGAAATAGAAATAGGTGAACAATTTTCTTTCATGTCAGTTATTTTTCCTCCTTTGTTCTGCCATAACGATTTAGCGGTCTTGTTTATATCACATCAAAAATGAATAACATCAGTTATCAATGACAACAATAACAGCCTCACGTCTGTAAGTGGGGACTAGAATTGAACCATATAGACAAACATGTGTGTGGTATTTGAAAACAGCATTAGTTATTAGAAAGAGAAATAAGTTCTTAAGAGCGAAATTTGCATTTTAGTTTCATATCTTTCACCAGTGAATTACTTCAATATAGAGGATTGTGTTACTTCTCACTGCTTCCCTTTCTCCATTTATAAAATTCATTTAATGCCTATTAAATGCCAGTTAGGGACCAGGCTATGACCTAGGTGTTGCGGAGAGTACAAAGATAATTTAGCAGAGCATAATGCCTTATGGGGCTAACTGTACAGTTGTAAAAGAAATATATAAAACAAACTGAACTTTTAAGGCAGCATTTAAGTGCCATATAAGTGGAAGAGACCGTAGAAATTTAGATATGTGGGTGATTCCATTTAGCTTAGATCTCATGATCGCCTTCAGAAGAAATCGATTTTTCTTTTGGCTTTAAAGTATCAAGACACTCCATTCGCTGGAATGGAGAGCAGGGGGCATTTTGGGGAGAAGTGTTCAGGGATGTCTTGGCAATAATGAGTACACCTTATGTCTGAAGAGAAGAACATGTATAGGAGAGAGTAGAGAAAACTCTTAAAGAAGTGATGAGTTTATTTAATAAAAATCTTGAATATATTTTTAATCATGAGTTTAGGGACCATAATGAATTACGCTTGAAATTGGGTTTTGAAGGTCACTCTTCATTTGCTATCCTACTCCTCTTGCTGGAACAATTGGATGTTCTTAGTAGGAACCACATCCAGAGTTACTGTGTCCCGTAGCTTTTTCCTGACATTTGTTACTACTAATGATCCAAATCTAAACATTGCCAGAGGTCTCGATTTTCTTGCAAAAGGGTTGCATTTCATCCAAAGAGCTGCTGCCTTTCAGTGGGCAGCTCTGGAACCTTTGAGGCCTGAAAATAACCCACTGTTTGGGCACCTAACTTGTTACAAAGAGAGTGAAGAGCTCCAAGTCTTATCCTGGATTTTCAGCTTCCCCTTTGGCTTCTATTAAAAAAATACTCTCCAGGAAAACTTTTTGCCAGACTAAGCACCACAGATGCTGAGCTTGTATGATAAAACACTGGGGTGCTTGAGAATAAACTGATGGCAGAAAAAGTTGCTTGTTGAATTAATTAATTTAGATTTACATCTCTATTTTAACTATTAACTAGCAATGTGCACTGTAGGTAAAAATACAATTCTACTCCTTTTCTATTTACATTCTTCTTGCCTTCCCTCCTTCATACTATGTTTAAGGACTTCCAATTCCGGGGAACAACACTTAATTCCCGTAACTGAGAATCAACATTTGTTCCCATAACTGCAGAAAGACTTCTGTTCCTGTTAATGCCAATGGATTTTCAGTCCCATTAAGGGAAATAGCTCTTTATTTTCATTAATGTAGAATGAGAAGGCTGGAAGCTCACAGGTAATAAAGACCAGACAAACAGATTCAAAGAAAAAAACCATAAAGAAAACAATTGATTCATGGTAATGATTTTTTGCTTGTCCAAAAAGTCTCTATAATTATTTTTTTCTCCCATGGAAATGATACTGAAGAAACTTATAGAAAGTGTGTGTGTGTGTGTGTGTGTGTGTGTGTGTGTGTGTGTGTGTCTGATTTTAGGCTATTTTATGGATTACTTTACATACTCTGTTCGCTTGTTTAAAAAGCACATTGTTAAGGCTACAAAAGGAGATCAATCACAATTTTTAATGAACAGCTGTAAGGTAAATAGAGTGTACAAAAACATATTACTTTTTTCATTCAAAGGTCTGATAAGAAACTGCTAATCTTATGTGTATCTCAGGCTTGTGGTATAATTGGGGAAAAAAATCTCGACAGGTATATATTATTTAATTCAATAGGTATTTGTATAGATGTTGTTTCTATTTATTCTGGAAAAATAATATCAGTAAGTAAATTGTAATAAATTGGTCCCTAAGTAATTTCATGTGAATGTATTTAAAAAATTATTATGTAATTGTACCAAAATAGTTTCTTATAAAAGAGATAGCAGGATTTTTTTTGATTAATTAACTTTTTAAATATTACAAATAACCTTTACATGTATAAAACACAAATGATATTTAGTAAGTCTGGATTTTTCATGTATCAGATTCTCTTAAAATTGGTCAAATAGGCAAATTTCTTCTATTTGGTATGAGGAATCTCTTCTATTTGTTTTGAGGCGCCTATAGCTTTTCTTTAAAATGATGCCCAAATCATACTTTTTGTTGAGCTTTGCGTATCGAACTACAAGAACAGAGTAGATACACAAGTCATTAAAACAAATTAAAATTAAACAGTTTGGTCAGTCATGAGCTGAATATTTTTTAAAAACACAATTATTTGCAAGAATCTTCACTTCAAATATAAGTTGTGGATGGTGTGAGGCGGAAACTCTGTAAAATATAGCAACGATACACAATACAAAAAACAAACCGGCCGGGCGCGGTGACTCACGCCTGTAATCCCAGCACTTTCGGAGGCCGAGGCGGGCGGATCACGAGGTCAGGAGTTTGAGAGCAGCCTGGCCAACATGGAGAAACCCGTCTCTACCAAAAATACAAAAATTAGCTGGGTGTGGTGGCGCGCGCCTGTAATCCCAGTTACTCGGGAGACTGAGGCAGGAGAATCGTTCCAACCCGAGAAGTTGAGGTTGCAGTGAGCTGATTGCACTCCAGGCCGGGCAACACGGTGAGACTCCGTCTCAAAAAATAATAAAATAAAATAAAATAAAATAAAAATCAAATGACCAAATGTGACAAATCTGTGAAGTTATTGAACTAAAGTATAAAAAAAGGATGAAGAAAATACCTAAGGTATTTTACTTTCTATTCTCCAAAATCCCTCACTGGTTGGGCGCAGTGGCTCACGCCTGTAATCCCGCACTTTGGGAGGTCGAGGAGGGTGGATCACCTGAAGTCAGGAGACCAGCCTGGCCAACATGGTGAAACTCCATCTCTACTGAAAATACAAAATTTAGCTAGGCGTGGTGGCACGTGCCTGGAATCCCAGCTACTTAGGAGGCTGAGACAGGAGAATCCCTTAAACTAAGGAGGTGGAGGTTGCAGTGAGCCGAGATCGCACCAGTGCATTCTAGCCTGGGTGACAGAGCGAGACTCTGTTAAAAAAAAAAAAAAAAAAAAAAAAAAAATCCCTTACTGAACATGCATTATACTTTATCTTTGTATTTCAAATCTACCTCTGCCTGCACACCCATCTCTCATCAGGGTCTAGCACTGGCTAGGCAATAAATCTTATTGTGTGAAAGAAAGGAATAATTCAATGAGCAAAACAGTGGTATAAGCGTAAACTGAGCTCATATATTGCCATTTGGTCTGGAGCAGAAGAAAAATCATTTTACAAATAAACAGTCATTTGTCTCCAAATATTCCTTAGATAAATAGAGAGTGATAATTTTCAGGTTATATCCCACTGAGAGCATAAATAAATTTCTCTTTAAAAAATACATTTTTTTTCTCCCAAGTAGTGAATAACATATACCTTAGGAAAAAAACAAAACAAAACTAGAAAATAAAGTTAAAAAGAGCTTTAGAAATTATTGTACTGGTCAATTATAATAATGATAAATAATAAGAAATAGAGTTAAAAGAAGCTTATAAATTATTGTACTGGTCATTAATAATAATAATTAATAATAATAATGACCAGTACATTTTCTTCAACATATAGATGCGGAAACTGAGCTACACAGAGAAGTAAACACATCTGTCAACTTTTTTCTTTTATTCTGGAAAACATTTTCCACATGCACAAAAGTAGTGTGTAGCATAGAACTCTGCTGTTCAATGTGGTAATCATGAGCCATGTGCGACTACAAACCACTTCAAATTTGGCTATTGACGCATGTCAAAATGATAATATTTTGGATATATTGAGTTAAATAAAAATAATTTAAAAATGGATTTTGCTTATTTATTTTTACCTTTTAAAACTGCTTGCTAAGAGATTTGAAATTACACATATGGCTCACCTTATATATTTTTGGACAGTGCTGGCAGTCCATAAACCCTGTGGAATAGTAGGTACCAATGCCCACTTCAGCAGTCATCATTCGTGGGTCACCTTGTTTCATTTATACTCTGTGTGCTTTAGCACTGCCCATAGTCACGCAGATAATTAGTCCCAGATTTGGCATGAACACCTGGTTCTTGGCTGTTCTTCTTTTTACTATTATTAATTGAAGCATTGTGTGTGTGTGTGTGTGTGTGTGTGCCAGTTTTACGTCTTCTAATTATTTAACCCTATATTTCTTAGTTTTACTGATTTTAACAGTTTAATAATGTATTTATGTTTAATATATTCATTTTCTATGCTGATGTTTATTTTAATTTTATTGATAAAAATTTTTAGATCAAATTCTCCAATTTACTAAGTACCGTGGATTCATTTGTAGGTAGTTGCTCATACTTGCAAAATCCTGATCATCTGAAGATACCAAGGGGTTAGTGCCTTCTTGGCTGTATTTTTATTTATAGTTTTCATGAAAAGTTCCATTATCCTCTTAAAGTAGATGTTAAAAAAGGATGTGTCCAATAATCAATAAACATATCTATTGAATATTTACCATGTAAGACACACATGCATGTGCGCGCGCGCGCACACACACACACACTACATCATACATCATTTCGGGAGTTAGTAATCTTGGAGTGGGAAGAGCGAGGAGGAAGCACAGTTTTGTAGACATGCTGGACCTGAAGTGTCAGGGAGATACCCAAGTAGAAATGTCTGGAGATTAGCAGGAGCTGAGCTGCTGGGGAAAACATTTCCTGTCTGCACGTTCTCTTCAGTGATGACTTCTTGAATAGAAGAGGAGGAAATTTTGTTGAAACTATTAATTATGGTATTTCAGAGAAAACTTACAATTACATTTCTGCACATATTTTTATGTACCTTTGTTATAGTTATTTCAAAGCAAACATACTTGTGTATTATGAGGGGATATAAATCATTAGTAGAATCAATTTAATTCATTTTTAACTTAATTACAAATTCGATTTAGCACATTTGCATCTTAGGAACGGAAAAGGGCTTTATCACAGAAAATCCAGGAGTTCTGAGTTTTTCTGTGTACCTAGGTCAAGACTTAGAAAAGTTATGTGATGTTTTGCTGGTACTCCTAACAAATGTACCTACCCTTAGGAGTGATGTGGGTGGAAGAAATGCTGCCTGTATGTTGGCTGTCTTCTGGGTGCCCTACAGATCCACATCTACCATTCTCTGGTCCTGGGAAGCTGATCTGTAGAAACCATGCCACCTGGTTCCTTTGCCCTCTTTCTGCCCTCTGATTTGGTAGAACAGTGTGAAGTATTAGCAGGAGCTGGGAAGTAGGGAGTGAATTCAGGGTGTCTATTCCCTTGTTCTTTTCCTGTAAGATTTGCTGAGGGTGACTGCTGTTTACCCAGCCCCTCTGTCTCTGGCTTTTGGCCATCAGTCACTCCTCTGCAGACCTAGGGCTGCTAACTAACACCTTCCCCCTTAAATGGCCAGAGGTACTACCTTATCCCTAGTGGGTTTTCCATTCTTGCCCATATATTTGTAAAACCCTTTTATTAAACTCCCCTCAAGCTATCCCAATTTGAATGTGCCATTTGCTTCCTGGGGAATCCTGAAAGTGTATGAGGATTTCCAAACTTGACTTTATATGTTAGAAATCCACTTTGACCCTGCACACCTCAGTGTGCTTTCTTCGAAAGTTGAGTTTCTACTTGGAAAATTAATTGGCAGGTGGCTGGAGATTCTGGGACATTGAGCAAAGGCTAATTAGAACAAGGATTTTCTCACATTTCTTTCCACTTAAAGAATAAAATGTTATGTTTCACTGAATAAAATATACAAGTGATATTCCAGAATATACTTGAAGACTAAACAGTTTTTCAAGGTATACTTGCGATTAAACAAAGGAATGAGGTGGCAGCTGCAGCCCTGAAGTCCATACATTTGGACCTGACTTTAAATCGACGCCACAGACGCATTTGGCCTCACATTGCTAGCAACACACTAAGTCCTAGTGCACTTAAGAGCTTCAGGTTTTTAATAAGCGTTTTCTTCAAAGCGGTGGCTTGATTTGCTCTGTGATTTTTGTCAAGTGCATATCATATCAAAGGATAAGTGTTTGCCAAAGCCTTTCTTCAGCCACAAAAAGGGAAGTTTTGTTTGAAGAAAGTCAAGCTGGCTGCAGTGACCAGCTCCCACTGGGAAGATGAAAGGAATGATTGGATTTCCTGTTACTCTTTTGTTGTTGTTTGTATCCCTCACATATTTTAATCAACATGAAAGAACATGTTGCACCGTGAGAGCAGTGCAATTTGAGAAAGCCATTTAGAGGCCGCCAAATACATTTGCAACTAATAAAGTTGTATTTGTCTATGGTGTCAAAGACCAGATTTATAAGAGATGATTAATAAGGGCCGGAATGCCAGACATGGAGAGATAATCAGGAGATTATTCTGAAGATGGATTTCTCCACTGCAGATTTTTGATATGCGTTATGTACATTTCAAGAAACAAGATAGACTGTAAAGGGTAATTTTGGTCCAATGACAATGAAGGATTGAGACATAATTATGGTGTAAACTGCATACATTTTCTATATACAAGTACACATGGCCTAATAAATCAAGAATAGTAATTTCAAATTGAGAATTAAGATTTTTTTTATTAATGATCTGTATTTAATATATGAAAATATTCATCTTAATTTATTGTTGTACATTATTTTCTTATTAAATTTCATATATCTATACATAATAGGCCCTCAATATGTGTTTGTTCAAGGAATGAATGACTAGATAGTTCAAGAATATGCATTTTAAAATTTTTAAATCATTAAAAATTCTGTTACATAATGATGCTTGTGCCCTGAAGAAAGGAAAAAATAAAAAAAGAAAACATACCATTATCATTGTATTTATTATAATCTACAATTTCCATTAAGGAAATTAACACCATTGGATATTCTTATTCGAATGAAGTAAGTCTCAATTTTCTCAGGGCAAGTGCTTGAGACAAGAAAGAAGTAGAGCATCGCACCTGCTCTCTCAAAAGGCTGAGCTCTGCATTTCTTCATGAGGGCAGAAAGGTGGAGAACACTACCCCTACTCTGCATTATTTTTGTTTGAGTTTCATATTTTTATAGTATTGTAAGTCTCTTTTTGTCTTACATTTTTTCTTCTTCCTATTTTTAAAAGTTATTCAAGAAGGTTAAGTTCACCATATTCTTCAGTGTATAGGATATTCTAGGCACTGGTCTGAACAAAGTCCTATTCCTATCTTAGTCATTGATGGATTTCCTTTATTCCCATTGTTCACCACCTTTCTCCACAAAAGACACCATACTGTATATCCTTCTGCTCTTATGTTCTTGCAAAATGTATATTGCTGTTTCACGTATGTCTATTTTTAATTTATGAAAATAGTAATGGAATAGATCTTGTCCTTTGTCTTGTTCTTACCGTTTTTCACTCATAAGTATGTTCTTCCTCTTTTTCCTTGTGACTATGAGCAATATAGTCCATTGCTTCTAGCTAACAGCGCACTGTAATGGGTCTTTACCATGTGATAACTACACAGTTCCTTGATGTTATCACTGCATTACAACTTCGTCTTCTGATGTCTAGGCCATCCACCTTTCTACCTGTGGTTCCTGAGGGTTCTCATGATCCCACAAGCCTGCCAATGCTTGGTGTTATCTAGCTTTTAATTTTGGTCATTATGAACATAAAATGATGTCTCATTGCTTCAGTACGCATCTTTCTGATTAAGTCTGAGCAACAATTTATGTGCTAACTGGCATTTTAGACCATCTCCTCTGTAACTTGACAGAACATATACTTTGCCCAGTTTTCAACTGGGATTTATATTTTTACCTTTTTGATTGTCTCAGGATAGTCTATGTGTTAGACCTCTGATAGTTTTAGTGAAAAATTTCAATCTTCCATTTTCTCTGATCTTTACTTATGAGGTCCTTCCTTGAACAAAATCCTTAAGTCTAGTATGAGAAGTTGGAGAAGTTGTGTCTTGTGTATGTGTATGTTGTTTTGGGGTTTAAGAAGGTATTTCCCACCTATCTGTCCCCAAGTTATTCTTCTGTATTTTCTGTTATTGACTTCATTCATAACTTTATATTACACATTTGAATCCTTAATATATTTAGTCTACATTTACATGTGATGTGGATGGAAGTCCTGTTTTATTTTTTTCTATATAATGCCAATTTTCCCAACTCTTTTGTTAAATCATTTGCCATTTGCCCATTGGTGGTTGTGCTGGCACCTTTATCATGTATTTCTGCTCATGGGTTTTTATCTGAGCTCTCCATTTTGTTATATTAGACCATTATCTATTCTTGTGCCAATAATATACTGTCAATGCATTACTTTGTTTAACCAGGGCTTTATAGTATAGTATGAACTAATATCTGGTATGTCAAGTTTATCTTTTTAAAACATACGCACTTTGCTATTTGTAGACCTTTGTTTTTCCATATAAATTTTAGTGTAAATGTATTCAAAAATTACTACCGTATTAGGATTGTACCAAATTTATAGATTAATTTAATTTAGACAACTTTTAAGTTGTGTCACCCAAGGGCATGGTATATCACTTCAGATATTCAGCTCATCTATGCCCTACCTTAGAGTTTTGAAATTCCTCAGAGCTTTGAGCATTGTATTTGAAATAATTTCTAGAAATTTATAGTGTGAAAGTAATGTCACATTTCTATCATATTTTAAAATTGTTGTTGCTTGTAAAAAAAAGATTCTATTGAATTTTGCAATTTGATTTATGTCAGGAAACCTTGGTCAATTTCTTCATAGTTCTAATAGTTTAACCTATTGATTTCATTTATTGTCCTGTGTAATGACCAATTCACCAGAGTGTGGCTGTTTATCAGAATTTATTTCCAGCTGATTACAGACGTACTCTTTTTTTCTTTCCTTTGGTTCAGACTTCTAGATTGTAAATGTTATCAAGGTATTTGATAATGCTGAGTTTATAAAATTTTTACAACAACCACTTTTATTTATCTTCTTATTTTACTACTTTCTTCAAGATTGTTTTCACAGTGGCTTTATGGTTGCAAATTATCTGAGGCTTTATAAGCCCAAGGGGATTTGGCATTCCTTAATATCTAAATCAGAAGATGGCTGTATGTATAATTTTTGCAATAACATTATTTTCTTAAAATACAGTCAAACCTTGCTATAGAGAAGTCTAAGGTCAACTGATTTCTCTCATTTTGTAGATGATCTAGCGGCCTTTCCTTTTGGTAAACTTTGGAATTCTTATCTTTGCTATTCTTAAATACCACAATAATGTGTCTAAAAGTGAAGTTTTCTATTATCTGATTTATTTGTCACTCTGAAGACTTTTAATCTGGCATCTTTCACCTTTTTCTAATTTTAGAAAAAATTATCTTCAATGTTTCTTCCTTCCTTTTGTACCTTCTATATTTTAGAGATTCCTATCATCTCGATACTGACACTAGAACCTCCATATCTCCTTAATTTACACATAATATCATTTTAAATTTTTTTATATCTTCTGGAAGGTTGCCTAAATATGATTTCCTGCTTAATAATTTGCTCTTAAATTATGTGTATTATGCTGTTTATTCAATCTTTTTTCTTTCTGTATTGTCATTTTGTACCTAATGTTTGATTCATTCTTCAAATTCTTATTCCTATTTAATATTGGTAGCATCTTTCTTCATATATTTAATTATATTATCATATGTAATTTAATTTTTTTATTCTTCTGTTTATTAGCCTATGGGGTTATCAGCCACTCTGCTGATAATGTATATTAGAAAACACTAAGGGTCAAACTTTAGTTTGTGTCTCTCTTGGTAAATTTTGGGAATAGAAGGGAATGAAGCTCAGGGTGGAGAGTTTCAGGTACTAGAACCACTGTTGTTAACCCTTACTTATCATCAACATATGAGGACCATTGATGATAAGAGCACTAGCTTATTATCAGACCACTCTTTTGGTCAGGCACCGACTTTTAAATCCTTGGAAAGAAAGAGAGAAGGCAGCTTCCTTAGTTTGTAATCCACCAGCCGTGGGGGAAAGACGGCATTAAGAAATGAATACTGAAGGGCAGAATATCAGTTTGGGTATATTGGAATCCACTTCTTACACTGACAGGATTTTTGCAATAACCTGAAATTATTTTAATAGATATTGGTGGCCTAAATTGTTGTGAGCATATAGCTTCTGTGGTCAAGTGGCAAGTGATGATTTTCTCAAGTTAACACAGGAGAAAGAAAATGAAACAATATAGATGTTTTCCTGAGTATAATGAATAGATAAAAACAATCTATAGTCTCTCTGGTGGTTTTTTATTTTTTCAGGTTTCTGTTGTGATTGGTTGGTTGTGCTTGTACTTCTGATGCATTCATTTTTTGTTGTTGTTGTAATTTCAGTAGTTTTTCAGCAGAAATCTTTGCATAGCTTTTCTTCCCACTGTTTGTCCTTTCGTCTTTCCCTCCCTCTGTCCCTCCCTCACTTCCTTCCTTCCTTCCTTCTCTCCTCCCTTCCTTCCTTTCTTCCTTCCCTCCTTCCATATCCCTCTCTCTTTCTCTTCCCCCATGACATCTCTTCTCTTCCCTTTCTCTCCTTTCCTTCTCTCCTCTATATTTTCTTTTCCTTCTCTTTTCTTCCCTTCCCTTTCCTTCTGGTCCCTAAACCCTTGACAAGGGAAGGAATAAGGTTAGAGGAAATAAGAATTAGATTTAGCAGCAGCACAAAATTGTTCTTTTACTCCTTCTCTTCTTTCTGAAGCCCAGCCCTACAATTTTCTAATATGTGCAAAATCTTGGATCGAGATTTGAAATGTCTCCAATAAACCACTCAGTTCTCCTCTACTGAAGGTGTTTGCCCAAGGAGAGTAGCTATCATTGACACTGGTGATGTTCCAGAAATTTACTTATTCGTTGGCTCTTTCTTAACAAAATCTTTGTGATTTTGTTAAGAAAAATCTTAGGAAAAATCTTCGTGATTTTGCCTATTTTGTAGTTATTCTGTTATCATTTTCTTCACCACTTCCTGGGTTTAATTGGTTCCATATACACATGGCTTATGATCCCAGAGTTTTCAGACCTCTAGAGTTTTCAGTTGCAATTGCTTAAAGTATAATTATTCTAAGAGATACCCAAGAATTGATCAAATATTCTTGGGAGACGCTCCGTTCTGTCTATTTTCTTCATAAAATCTAGAATTCTTAAGAACTTGTTGGCCTTTATTATATTTTTAATGACAGCTTCCACCATTTATTTATTTATTTTTTGTGACTGAGTCTTGCTCTGTTGACAAGTCTAGAGTACAATGGTGCAATCTCAGCTCACTGTAGCCTCCAACTCCCAGGTTCAAGTGATTCTCCTGCCTCAGCCTCCCGAGTCACTGGGATTATAGGCACCCGTTATCATACCCAGCTAATTTTTGTATTTTTGTAGAGACGGGGTTTCACCATGTTGGCCAGGCTAGTCTTGAACTCATAACCTCAGGTGATCCGCAACAGGTGTGAACTACTGCGCCCAGCCCAGCTTCCATCCTTGTTAGACAAGGACAGTTAACAATGGAGAAGGAAGGAAGTAGAGATAAACTTTTCCTAGTTCTTTTTGATTTTTCATATTTTTAAATTTCCCTCAGTGAACTAGTTTAATAATAAAATACATGGGAAAAGGGGTTTAAAATGAGTAAGGATTAAAAAGTACTGAAATATTAAGACAATGTCCAAGACCTTAGGACCCATTAGTAAACTGTCATCATTCTGTTTTTCTCCAAGTTCCATGGATGATAATTTCCACATCTGGAAGCAAAATCTCTTTAGAAGTCATTTTGTAAATATAACCTATATGTATTTCTTTCTAATAATTTACACTTTAAAATATTTTACATATAAGATGAAAATACATTTTGTAATATCTAATTCTTGAACAAAGATTTCATCATATTTATATAATGGCAGAAGTTTTGACCTTCTACCCTTGGATCAACACATGGACTTGTTTGTTAAACATCAACTAATAAAGCGTGTTGCCCGGACATCAAGTTTTATTTTTTTTCTTGCAGCAATAATTGAAATCAATGAAAACGGAGACATCTTCCGTGAACCTTACACAGAGAAGGAGAGGTGCGGTTTTCCCTTGGACCTTTGGCATGAAAACTGCCATGCAAAGTACTAGAGATTTAACGTATCAAGATTTGTTTTTTTTTTTGGCTAATACACATTTTTATCTATTGAGCTCCCAAACTCAACGCAGTTGGTCCTTTCCATAAAACTGAAATGGTTCTGTGATGAGGAAGATAAGTGGTAACTATTTAAAGCAAATGCCTACTTTGGTATAGACACATACAACACTTTCATTTGCACATAGATTGCTAATGTTTTACTCTGAAACCTTGTATTTCTTCACACATTTGGTTAACCATATGCCTTTGATGGCAATCCAATTTAAAGCATGGCTTCTTATGGGGAATGAGAAGTATAATTAAGCTAAAATTTTAGACTAGGTCGGTAATGCATTTTGATTTCTCACGAGGTTCTAATCCAGTTTACAAAATGTTTCCAGATGTACAATCTAGTTCCAGATAAATTTTTATGGATGTACAGAAATCGTAATCCTAAATTATGAAAATATAATATTTACAGTCTTTGTTATGGAAGCTCCATTTGGAACATCATCTTGAAATTATTAAGATCATAGAAAGTTGTACAGAGCAATTTAAGATTTGTAATTTCATATTTGTGCTCAAAATGAGTGATTGTAAACTTTGAATATCCTTATAGATTAATCTTAGAGATTTAAGATATTCACATTTAGTCTATTTAATATTTTATTTAATTTTCTCTTGATTTAATTTTCTATTGTATCTTGAGAGATGAGTTATGCTGTTAGGGTCAGAACTAGGGGAGAGAGCTGGTACAATATATTTATAATTTTAGGCAAGGTATGTTTGTTTCAAATTATCTGATTCTGAATGTTTCCCAGAAAAATGTGTTCATTTATTTAACAGTGTATCAGATATTATGCTGGAGATTAGGAATATAAAGATGAATAAAAGAATATTCTGAAAGAGCTTGCAGTGTGATAGAATAGTAAGAAGCACGAATACATCTTTAGGGATGAACAGGATGTAACAAAGTGATCGTTGAGGGGACAACTCTCTAGGTGAAAGTCTCAGTGCTGGCAATTACGTGAGTGTGGTAACAGCATAAGGAATTTCAAGTAGTTCTCTTTCCAGTGAGTAAAGTTTAATGTCAGTAGTGCAACAGATAAACCTGGAAAAGTAGTCAGCAAAAAGTGCAGCAGGGCTTTTCCTACTTGCCTGTAAGAAGTTTGAAGTTTTCCTATAACGGGAAGCAAGTCAAATGCCTTTAAGAGACTGTAGTGATTTGGGCCAGATAGAGCATTGTTTAGATTATAAAAATACTACAGCTTTGACTAAAGCTGAGAATATCCATAAACGATACCATGGGAATGTCCCCAAGAAAAGTGTGTGCTTATGATCATCAAAATGCATACAAAAGAATGTTTATTACAGCTTTATTCACAATAGTTTCAAATGGAAACAATTTAAATCTCTATCAACATAAAAGTGGATAAATATATGATGGTATATTCATACAATAGAATACATCAATGGAAAAGAACACACTCGACTAAATCCATGGAAACTACTACATAGATGCAACTACAAGGATGAATCTCAAAGACACAATTTTGAGCAAAATGAGCCGGACAAAAGAGAGCATGTAATTAAAACCATTTTTATAAAGCACATGAAGAATCAAAATGCATGTTTTTGAGAGAAGTTAGGTTAGCTTTGGGGAGAATGTTGCTGTGAGGGGCTGTGAGAGCCTACTGAGATGCTTACAATTTTCAGTACTGCATCAATAATTACATGGAGATATATATATATGTATATGAATTACATGAATATACATATATTAATTACATATATACATACATATGAATTACATGAACATTATATATATATATCTCTCTCTCCATGTAATTATTGATGCAATACTGAAAATTGTAAGCATCTCAGTAGGCTCTCACAGCCCCTCACAGTCAACATTCTCCCCAAATATATATACTTGCACATACATGTATTTATATAATCCATATATATATATCATGTGGCCATATGTATGCACAAAATGAATATATATATTTATGTAATCTGTATATGTATTTATGTAATCCATCTCTATATCCATGTAATTATTGATGTAATACTGAAAATTTTAAGCATCTCAGTAGGCTCTCATGGCTCCTCACAGTCAATATACTCCCCAAATATATATATTTGCACATACATGTATTTATGTATTCCATATATATATATCCATGTAGCCATATATATATATGCACAAAATTCATAAAATTTTGGAGCTATACATTTACATATGTATTTTACATCTTAATACAAATGAAAAATTCGAGTCAGTGGAAATTACTGGAAGAACTGGGAAACTGGTGTTTTCATTTCTCTTGTATTTTGTTTTTGTGCATATGTGCCATAATAAAATCATTGAGCTTTAATTCAAAAGAACTGGATTTAAAACAGCTCAGTTTACTCGCTGTGAGAGTTTATGCAAATAATTTAGCCTCTTGACGCTTCATTTTTGTCACCCGTAAAATAGAGATAATAATAATTATTTTATGGGATTGTTGTGAGAACTAAGTAAGAAGTGGTTTTAAGCTGGGTACAGTGGGTCATGCCTGTAATCCCAGCACTATGAGAGGCTGAGGTGGGCAAATTGCTTGAGCTCAGAAGTTCTAGAGAAGACTGGGCAACCTGGGGAAACCCCATCTCTACAAACAAACAAACAAAAATTAGCCAGGCATGGTGGCGCATGCCTGTAATCCTAGCTACGTGGGAGACTGTGTTGGGAGAATCACTAGCGCCTGACGGTGAGGCTGCCATGAGCCAAGATCACGCCACTGCACTCCAGTCTGGGTGACAGAGAGAGACCTTGTCTCAAAAAAACAAACAAAAAAACCAAAGGAGGGTTTAGTTCACGTCCTCTAGAAGTTAGACTAAGCCTAGGGTGTAGGCCTAGGATGCCAAGGGTGAAATTTCTCCAGAATGTTTGCAAAGGATAATTTATACTAGTTTTCTCAACAAATTTGTTTTCTTGTTTCCTGTTATCTTCCTAAGATGAATAATCTTTTCCCCTTTCCCTCTTTCTTTCTATTCAACTCTCCCTTTCTTCCTTTTTCTTCCTTTCTTCCATTTGTTTTTTTTCAGTACCATTAATTATAGGGGCTCAGAGGATGATATAATTATTCAGTTGTTTCATCTACTTTATATTTTAGCTACTTAGAATAACAATACTACCACCACCAATATGTTGACTGAAAACAGTTAAATATTTTTGTTGTATTCGTGGTCATTTTCTATTTCTAATAGTCATACTATGTCTACATTGTCAGAGCACGTAGCTGTTATGTATTATACCTCATCTCTTTTAACCACTAGCTACTCTGAAGTCTATATGTAAGTGTATAATGTTCACCATCAGTCAGTGTCTCTAACTATTTTCTTTGACTGAATCTGTTCAGTAGTAGATTTCTCAGAAGGAGCTCAAAGAAACATTGTTTCTTAAATTTCTGCATTTTGAGAACAGATACATTTATGTTTGAAAGTCAATTTTGTTGAATATACAATCCTCAGTTCAAATTTTCTTTGGTTGAGTAGCATAAATATGGTACTCCCTTTCTTCTGCCATAAAGCATTGCACCAAAAAGTCTGAAAAGAACCAGAATATCTTTCGTTTGCTTATTTCACCTTAATATCCACAGACTTTTTTCTTTTTCTTTAAAGTCTAGTAATTTTCCTAGAATATGTCTTGGTGTCTCAGGTATAAGGTATATTCAGTATGAGGTATGTAATTTCAAATTTATTTTTAAAGTTTCTGAAAATTTTTCTTAGGACTCAGTCTTTAGTATTTGTCTTATATCCTTGGTTTGTTTTCTTCAGGATTTCGTATTATCTGCTCCTTGAATTTTCTTTATCTTCAGTAATCATCACTTTCTTTAATCCTATTTATCTCTCTTCATTTCTTTTGATCTTCTACTTAAAACAAGGCATTATCTATTATGTTTATTTCTCTTGTATTCTTTTAAGTTTGGTCTTTGTTTCTAAATAATTGTTTTATTTTGAATTATTTCCAAAGTTCTGCCTCATTGCTTATTTTTTATAGTTCAGATTTTTGTTGTTTTTTATGTTGTATATAAATGTATGCTTTGTGAATAGCAAATTACAGTTTACCTTTTTCAATTTTGATTGCAGTTTATATTACATTTTGTATTATCATTTCCTGGTGTCCATTTTAGGAAGATGGAACCATTGTATCAGCTTTATTCTAAGAAGCTTGAAGTATTCTCCTGTTCATTGCCATCAACTTTTTATGCAAACAATAAGTATTATTTCTGCAACTGGTATAAATCTGATTTATAGTATGTTTTAAATGGAAGAATAAAGTAAGTATAATATAATCAAGAAAAAAATTCCCAGTAGTTAAAACAGTTTTACTTCTAAATTCAATTATTTTTTTCTATTGTATGTTTCTATTGTTTTGTTCTATTGTTTACTTTGTTAAGTATATCTAAAATATAAATACTATCTTTTTCATTTGAAAGATGTCGAGTGTTAGAAAAAAAGAACAAAGTGTTTTGTGGCCCTCACTGATCCATTTAGACTTCGCCTGAGCTAGCAAATAAAATATTAAAAATAAAAAGCACACTCCGCATTATTCCTTTCCCTCCTGTGTCCCTCAACCTTCCAGAGGGTAGCACACATTTTCTTTGGTCTTATCTATGCAAATTGACCACCTGGCCTCTCATGCAAATTAGTCGTGTTTTCTAAAAGGAAAAGAATTGTAGGAATGTGTTCTTTAGTGCCAATGCCAACTGACTTTTCTAGAACATTTAAAAATGGCTAATTCAGTTCTCATGGTTTATTCTTAAAAGTTGCCCTGATAAAATCCCAGCTTATAAGATTCTACTGTCAAATAGCAATAGAAATCCATAGGATGTCAGGCCTAAACTCCAGATAAATATCTTTCTTTAACAAAGGGTTTTATGAAAACTAAATGAGACAGGGTATTTGAAAGGGTTTTGTTAAAGAAAAGAATTATATAAATATGAGGTATTACCATCATTCTTTACTGTTATGAATTTTAACTTCCATTTAAAATCTGTTTCTTGTTCTACTTGGCATTTGCTTGGATACATATGTGGTTACTTTCACTTAATAGAATCCCTTCCCCTAAAATGAGACTCACAATGGGTTCTTATTAAAATGGTATAAATGTCAGTGTAACATTCAGAAGGGGGAAATTAGTCCTAATAACTGCAGCAGAGTTCAGCACTCAATCAATTTACATATCTTGAGTTAATTTCTCTTAAATATACTGTCGTTACAAGTTCCATATAAGCCTGGATGAGGTATGTTAGAATTCTATTAATGTAGTAGGGCTATTTATTTCTTAAATACATCATGGATCAGTCTTTCGCTTCTGCAAGCCTAAACTTTTTTCTGTTTTCTGTGGCAGCACATGGTTGAGAAGAATAATCTAGTCAGGTTACAGGGTGTAATATGCCTCTCTTGTCCATCAGATAATGGATGTGTGTGTGTGTGTGTGTGTGTGTGTGTGTGTGTGTGTGTCCATTATGGGTCAAAACACAAAATTAAGGATAAATATCCATGTATAAATATCCATCATATTGCCTCTGCCAGGAATGCATTTATCAAGGGAATCTAATTAATCAAATGCAGTGCATCACTATCTTGTCAAGCTTGCCTCTGGTAGGAAGGCGTATGCTTGACTTCAAGTTGGGAAAAAATGATTTTCTGACCTGAAACCAGTTCTGATGGACTTCGTAGAGGGAGACATGTTATAGAAAGCTGTGAGAAATCTTTTCTCATTAAATGGGATACTGATTACTAATCAGTAAGCATCTCCAGGAATAGGCAGAAGAATATGGTGCATGGAAGGTTTTCAAGGGAAATTTTGGAGGTCATATCTGACGGGTCAATTTTACTAAGATTAGGCAAAAGGGTTTGTCTGCTTGAGAGAAGGGAAATAAAAAGCTCTGTCTTTTCTGCATCCTTTTATGGCACAAGAAACTGACTCTTTTCTATATTTTGGGGAAAGTTTATCTCTTTTTGTAAGAGGAGAGAAAGCTTATAGATACTTCTCAGGTTTTGTGTATACAGTTCAGTGTTTGGTATAAAAATTATAAAATAATGATGATGATGATGATGACAATGATGATGGCTACCATTTGTTAGTGCTGTCCGTGTTTTAGACAATGTTCTAAGTGCCTTCTGTGGATTAACTCATTTAAATATCAGTAATCCTGTAGTGAGGCTACTGAGACATGGGAATCTTTAGCAACTTGCAAAAGGCTACACAGAAATGGAGAAAGCAGGATTTAGCCTTAGGCCAGTCTAGCTACGAGGATCCTACTCTTAACTACTACCCTGATGCTTCTAGTCAACACACTGTGACTGATGATGACATCCAGAATTATGCCCAGAATTACAGGAAAAATAAGTTCTTGACTATGCTCTCGGCACTGGCAGTTTGGACCCCAGCTACAAAAAAAAAAAAAAAAAAATACATGTATAAAAAGTCATTCTTTTTAAAAATTACCTTTATAACACAAGCATTTGATGGATACCTATTCTGCGTAAGGATGTTTGCTAGGTAACGTGACGATACAAAGAAATATCAGATACCCAAGGAAATGAATTCCTCTGATATAAAAGATGAGAAGAAAACATGTTTTCTTTCAAGGAGTGGGCAGATAATTTTCTTTATTCCATGTCTGATGTCAAAATCAAGATCATAAATACTCTTAGTTTTAAAGATTAACAGGAAATTTTAATCGAACACGGGTTTCATGGGCAATAGTTCTCTGGAACACATTCAAATTCTCTCCATGTTCTCATTTAGTATATTCTTTTTTCCTTTATCATCCATACACTTGAACTTCCATGCCATTCAGAAGTGTGAGCGTGGGTAATTAAACATAAAGTTAAATATTTGTGCTTAGATCAATTACTTTCTGATGGAAAGCTCTTATTTTTATAATCCTATTCTAGTTACCATTTAGTGAACCATAAATATTAAATAATATCCCCTATTTGGTGGATGACTATTTATAGCATTTTTGTATTTCTTTATTTCCCCTCTTTCCTTTCTCTCTTCGTTCCTTTTTTCCTTCCTTCCTTCCTTCCTTCCTTCCTTCCTTCCTTCCTTCCTTCCTTCCTTCCTTCCTTCCTTCCTCCCTCCCTCCCTTCCTTCTTTCCCTTTTTCCTTTTCCCCCTTTCTTCTCTCCTTCTCCTTGTTTTCTTCCTTTTTTCCCTTTCTTGCCTCCTTCTCTGTTTCTTTCTCTCTCTCTGTTTCCCCCTTCTTTCCCCTCTCTCTTTTCCTCTTTTTCTTTTAGGAAATTCAACAATCTGATAGACTTATCTATCATCAGGTTAAGAATGATGGACTCATTGAACTGTTGGCTTCATACACAGGTACTCATTAATCAAATGAAGTTTTGCTTTACAAAGTCTAATCAAACATATACAATGACATTTGGTGACATAGAATTTGTACTTTAAAATTCATGCATCATATTTTAAAAAGCTGATGTTTAATTAGAATGTAATAGCAAAATGACACTTCAGAAATTTAAAACTAATACAGTGTTTAAAAATTTGGATTTTAAATATTATTTTGGAATATATATAATTTTAGCAGATGTATAAAAAGTGAAATAATTTTCTAATGTTGAAGTTTCATTAAAATAATTAACACAAATATTTTCATAAGAATGCCTATGAGGACAGATAATTTCTATGATCTGAAATATTCTTTAAATTATATTTGTAAAATATTTCTGATTATTATATAGTAATAAGAATCAGTTATAAGACTTGTTTGATATAAAAACAGCAACAAACTGAATTATCTCACTTGGATGTTTGCCAATAGCAGACACTGAAAATTTGAATCCTTTTCCTCATGTTGTTCTGACTGTAAACTTTAAATGAACCCACATATATTAACTATATTGGTATTTTTAAATGAGATGCCCCTACTAGTATTACATCCATATGTGCTGGCTGTAATTGGGAAAAATTAGATTTAATATTTACAAGAAGTCAGGCCGAAAAACAGCTGTTCCCAAGGCCCATGTCCCCTTTGGGCCTTTATATTCAAATGTCGCAGAACACATATTCCTGCTAACCATTCCCAAAAGATGAAGTACTGGCAGCAATTCTAGAAAAGATCCAGATTACAAAAGTTTTATAATTTTGTGGATATGGATTATCTAAAGCATAACAGCCTTTAATTACTCACATTCTTACTGGCACATTTATATCTTCAAAATAGGCACCCACAGAACAATTTAAATGATCACATATTTGTATGTAATGCAGAAATATACAGCACCCACGAAGTTCAACAGAACTGCCGTAGGACTCCATCCTGCTTGTAGTATTACTTTTTCTAATATTTCTGGAATGGTATGAATGATTCATTATAGATACACATTTTGTACAACTCATTTGGCAAAGCAATAGACTAAGAGTTATCCCACTCTAATGATAATTTCTACAAAGGATTTTCCTAAATAAATAATACTCTGTATTTAGTATATTAATATTTGATTGAAAAATAGAAATTTCCCAAATAACAACTATGAATTGAAAGCATGCCTATCTTAATTAATTGCAAATTAAGAAAAAAAGTGCATGAATTTTTTCTCAGTTGAAGGTTTGATAGTGAGAACTGTGTTATTTTATATTGCCTCTGCTTAATGGAGAGGGCAAGTTTGTCCAGTGGGGTAAAAAGTGCATAGATGAACAATAAAAACTTTGGGAATCATATGTAGATTTTTTTCCCCTTATTCTGGATTTCTCCCTACTCCACATGCTAGCTAACACACATTTGCTTTCAATATACTGATCACTATCAATAATTGTATAAGGGTCTGAGATTTGACTCTACTTGTAAGCTAATGATTTAACCTGCTATTATATCAATTCTGGCAGAAAACATGAGGGTATTGTGTCAGGACAAAGGACGTTTTATTCATAGCGCAGCAAGCAGTATGATATATGCACCAGTACCCCTTTTCCCCCAGTTCTCATAATGCTGAGATGCATAAGGGCTCAGATTTAGGTTTATTACATGCACAGAATGTAGCTGAGGAGCCTTAAGCTTAGAGACCCCTGATATTTTATAATGAGCTATAAGCAGAGCTGTGCAATCTTTGCCCTGTAGGGAGAGCGTATACTGGAGTGTTTGTGAATACTGTCTCAGAGAGAGACACACTATATCTACTAAGGCCGCTTGTTTTACAGACATCCTTGAAAATAGTCCAGAACAAAATTAGTTGGTGTGCTTGCTCACAAAATGTGTAGCCCTGAGAAATATCTATGTAGAATTATCTCCAAATGGTTACATCTCTTGCTTCCATGTTGTCTTTGCTATGGCAGATATTTCCAAGAGTACAACACTCTAGTTAATCTGACTGAAAGAAACTGAGACCAGATCCGTTTAGTTTGTCTCATACAGCATTCAGTTGAGGTTATTCCCAGCAAGACTCCAAGGAGGAGGACCAACATGCACTATTTACCTCCAGCATTCATTCGTCAGCCATTATGGTATCCCTTAGAAAGTCAAATGGTTTCTTTTTAAGTTTCTGTATTGACCATTTCACTTGGCTTGAGACATTAAGCGAGGTGCAGAAAGACGTACTAAAAATTGCCCACCTTCCACCATGTCCTGCAGGAACAAAGTCTAGGAAACTCCTCTCATTTATATCAACCCAAGGCAGTGAGTTCAGGCTGATTTGCATGCCCTCCTGGGTTGAGGTGAGCTCCCTTAAACACTTGATGGCCTCTTATGATCACCACTAAAGTAAAGACATCCATGCTTTGGGTAGGGAAGCATCTTAATGCCTGCCTTCCACATGAAATAGAATCCTGATCGTGCCGCTGGAAAGACAGTGTTGTTTACAACTGATGGTGCTCCTCATGTAGAATCTACATGAGTCTTGGGGCACAGGTTTAAAGCATTTTCAATGTAGTCTCTTGGCTACACTGTAGGCTTTAGGGTTCCAAGTTCAGTTTGAATAATTAAGTGTATGCCTTATTTTAGAGGAACCACTAGTTTTCCCATGCTTGGTGGCATTCTTCTGCCCCACTGAATTGCTGGGAAAACATCTGCTGGTATTTTGGGAGTTACAACCAACCAATTCTATTTCTGATAGACATTTTGAGAAAATTAAGAGAAGTGGAAGCCAAATCATGGTCAAATCATTTGGAGAGGGATAACTGACATATAAAGTTAAGTTCTGAAGCTCTACACTGGGATATTTTCTTCATGTGAAAGGCTCTACAGAAGAAAAAAACGATTGTTCATTTTCCCTCCTTCCCATTCTCCTTGAAATATGTGTTCCATCCTCATATGCCAAGTTTGTTGTTTTCCCTTCATCACCACAAAATCAGTGTGCACATTCCAGTAGCCATAACCACATGTTTTTTCCAATCATCTCCTACTCAAAGTCTTTCATTTTGTCCAAAAGGATCAGGTGCAAAAGAGTCAAGGACATTTTTATAAAACTCTCAGGCCCCTATATGTACCCCAGTTTGTCCTGTATGGGCTACTGTGGGAACTCAGTAAGCAGTATAGTACCAATAGTCATTATCCTGATGCTCTAAGACCATGTCAAGCCAGCAAGAGATCCAGGTAGCTGGATCTGAATTATGTTTGAATCTTCTTTTGGATGGGAAGCCAAGTCTCTCTCTTGATATCAGAGAGACAGATAACCAAGCCAACCTGGGGTTTTCTTTAGAAAAACAACGTAGTATCATGACCAGGATTGGTCAGGAAAGAATCTTAAATTTTCAAAGTAGGTCTAGCTACCCCTTACTCTTTTTTATCATTATCACCCAGGAAGTAACTGAGAGGGGATTATTACTGTCTGGGATGACCTCATTTAGTGACCAAACTACCTGACTAACGTGTGTGGATCAGAAAGGGTGAATAAGTTAAAAACAGATAATGTTTTGAGTTGATTTTAGAGAAAGTTATTCCAAAACTAAGTGATACCAGATGCTTAGTCATGGCAGGGAGTATTCATGGCATTGAGTATCTTGACTCCTAACCAATCCTTGAATGCTTTTTGCAATAAAAGGCACATCATTGAGTGCAGATGATCTGGAAAGAGAGGTCTGGCCTTTGCCCTTGGTCCCTTAGAGGTAATCTTCAAGTCCATGGAATGTCCTGCCTAATAAAAGTGTCTTTGTTTAGCTGGGGGCTTTGAGCCACAGTTCGACTTAGGGTGGGGACTTTGGGTCATGTGGTATTTGTCAACCTCCTGAGGGGCTGAAGACTGAGGTCAGCCATGTGGGTGGCCAATCAGGTTTATGAGATCAAGCCCCAATAAAAACTCTGAACACCAAGGCTTGGTGGATGAGTTTCCCTGGTGAACAATGTCCCGTGCACATTGTAACAATTATTCTGAAAGAGCGACACTGTCCATACATCCATAGGGAAAGGACAACTGGAAGCTCCGTATTGGGAACTTTCTTGGATTCTAGGTTATGGACTTCTTCTCTTGGCTGATTTGAATGTGTATCATTTTCCTGTAATAAACCATACTGTGAATATAATATTTTTCACATGTTAGAATGTGAAATTTAGTTAGATATGAATCATTCTAGTGAATTATTGCACCTAAGGGTTGGTAGTAGAAGTGAGGGAAGTTCACAGGCTTAACGTCATAATCACTCACTAGTTTCAAAAGCCAGAATGCTGTAGCCAGATCACACTGGAAGAACACGTCTGTAACATAAAAATCTGTTAACAGTGGTGAGGCAGCGCTGACAGCTCTGAGAGAAAGTTGAATCTCCAGAAGTGGGTGAGAGGAATGTCCCGTGCAATACGTCTTACCATAAGACAGTCAATTTGTTAGCAAGAGTCACAAATGCATTGGTAGCTTCTGCATTATAAATACAGAATCTTTCACTTGTGTGAAACCTGTGATGGTGGATACATTTCTATGATGGTGAACAATCATGGGTGCAGGCAGAAATTGTGGCAATCTGGATAACGCATCTTGATCAGCAATCTGATTTCAGTCAGACTTGTCAGATAATGGGCCTTTATCATGGGCATCTATCTGAGCAACTTAGGCAATTTGATAAGTAGCTGCTGTTTGTTTCTACAGACTTGTTTGTAGTCCTCAAGAATGATGTCATTAATCTGCCAGCTTGTAGTTTTCCCAATGGCAGAACAAATAGGCCACAAGAAACCACAGAGTCAGTAGAAGTATAAATATAAATTAAGTGTCAAGATTTCTCAAGGAAAGTACTGGCCAGGGCTATAAGAATGACCTTGAATTCTCCCCACTAAGCAGAGTCAACATGTCCAGCTTTGATTATGTAGAGCTGGTACTGAGGTTGAGCAGCTTCTGCAGACCTGTGGATATCACTTGACTCAGTTTAGTAGAGTGAACCAAACCCATCAGTGAATCAGGACTAGGCTTTTACAGAATACTTTGTGAGTAAAGGGCCTGATGAGTCAGTGGCTTTGCTGCAGGAAGTAGAGGGAGTTGCCACTTTTTAATGTAATGCTGAGATATTACTGGAGCCCGGCCTATTGCTTTCTTGACTTTGCCATTTCCACTTGATAGATGAGGCTTGTTGGCCATTTCTGACCTTTCTACTTATTGAGTACAAGTTGACCCATCTCAAAATGGAAATATCAGGTCAGAGAATCATAAAGCTTCTGCGAGTTAGGGCACTGATTTGGGGCAAGTTCTCAGTGGCAAGCTGATAGCTGCATTTGACAGAAAAAAAATCCTAGTAGTTGTACCAAAGGGACAATGAGCCCAGAATCATGAAGCGTTCCTCTGTGTGAAGGCTGCTTTCCTCTGCCTCAGTCTATAATACACAAAATATTCAGTCCCAGAGATTCATACTCAAAGAGGACACTAGTGTTGTGGGGCTGCAAAGGTGGAGAGGGTTCTGTAGCTGGACGGACAGGTTCCAGTACGACTTGTGGTTTGAGCCCCACCCAGAGGATGCTGACTTATAGATTAGCTGACATAAGTAAGTAAAATGCTCACGTCAGGAAATACTATCTCCTTTTTGTTCATGGGGAATCCAAAAAGATAGTTTGATGTCCAAAGGCATTGAGCATTGTGAGTCTACCTAAATAATCTCAAGAAAGTACTAGGTTTGAAGGATCCCACATACATTTGTCAGGATTTAGCAGTCACTCCTGCTGAAGTGGTGTGATAACATTGCAGTAAGGGTTATTGGGATGGGGTTTCTAACTTTCCAACCATCAGGACATCCTTTATAGAGTAAAAGCTTTGGACGTTACTTTATAGGCATGCATGCTAATTTCTGACCCAACCACTGGCAGAAAATTGCAAGGGAGTTTGTCCCACTACTTGTGACTCTTTCTTGATTGGAAGAAGCCCCTATGGTGCTTATGGGATGCAGAAGTACAAACACAGAATACATCAATCCTACCATACGTTCAGATGTAGAGAGTCAACAATAGTCCATTGAATTGACCCAAAAGATTCCATCTTCGAAGTCAGATTAGTTTTCTTCCTTCACTGTAAACCCTGTCTAAACAGCAGCAGTTGAATTTTGCCATCTCCTTTCTTTACAGGACTGTAGAGCAGTGACTTGGGTGCTTATGTCCAACAAAGCCATAAAGTTTGAGTCTCTCCTGTCCTTGAAGCTTTTCGGTGTCCTTATACAAGCACATATGATTTTGGATACTTCTTGAGGACAGGAAAACTTTATCCTACTCCTAATTATCTTTCTCTACAAAGTGACTGAATTTAAAGTAAAGATGGGCGGAGAGATGGAGCACACAAAAGGATAATATTAACCCGCATCACTAGGCATGGCACATTTACCTTTGGTTGTAAATGGGCTGAAACTGATTTCAGTTGAGCCCATAGCTTAACTAAAAAATACTTCAATGTTTTGATCTACTCAATAACTATATCAGGTGGCATGATCATCATTATTGACAACGTCTATTTCAGTTCTGGGAACTCCTGGACTCAGCCACAGCCACATTGTCTTTCATCTAGAGCTATGACGCTTGCTGCACCAGTGCCACGATTACATTCTTACTTCTCCCCGCCTGGAGGCCAATGGCAACCACATCACTATTGGGGTAGCTCGATTCAATCTTAGTTCCCAACAGTCACTCAGCCTCTAGACATTCATGAATGGTTAGACAGTAGGGGGCACGTAGCAGGAAATACGACCCTCATATTCACAATGGTGCACATTTCCCCTCTCCCATCCCTCCCCCAGCAAAATCTCACCGAGGTGACTTACGTCGCATGTAAAGAACACCCAGCTTGGAGAACCTGGACCTTTTATGATGGGCTGAAAGCAAATCTGACCAACTTTTGCTGTGGAAGAAGGCATATGTTTTAATGCTGGACAATGAACAAATCCACCTCTTTCTCTGAAGAGATATGCTATCTCCCAAGGCTTCTCTATGTAAACATACTTGAAAAAGTGGTTTGGAACAAAAGGGCAGTAAACACCTCCATTTTCAAAATGTGCAGACATGCTAAAGACTCGTGGAGAATCGTCTTCTAACAACCACTTCTTACAATTAATAACCTTTTCTTTTTATATTCTTAACACAAAATTAGTCCATTCAATTTTATTCAATAAAAATATGGATTGTAGTAGCGCTGTTACGTAGAAGAATGTGAAAACAGTGGGCTTACCAGACGTGAGCATATGAGTACAGAGTAATGGGTCTGGGGCAACTGAGGTTATAAGTGGTTGGGGCACACTAGTCTACTAGTAAGGCATTGTTCTATGTAATGCCGCTGGGCACCTACAATGTGTTGAACACTGTTTTTGTTTGGGGGCATACAAAAGCTAGAAAGCCGGCACAGAAAGTAATTATAAGGCCTTTTAACAAGAATGCAGATATGGAAGTATTTCAGATAAGGGACTAACTCTGAAGAGAGTAAGGAACATATGTCTTTACTTTGGTCTTGAAAATAGAGTGTAAGTTTTCCAAGGATAATCCAGTTGAGAGGGGTAGAAAATTACATGAATAAGAAATGTGAGTAAAGGCAAATATCGACAGGGTACTTCTGGAAATATCTGGTAGCTTCACTGAAATAAAGTACAGATGAGAGAATGTCATAGGAGGTACAACTGGGTAGGTGAGTGTGGCCAGCCCAAGACGAGCCCCACGCCAAGTATCATAACTTATGCTATGAAGTTTGGGCTTTATCTCTACGTTTAAGGGAAAATTTGAAAGATTCATGTGTAACAGTATGGCATAATCCATTTGCATATGGTAAAACTTCTTGATTATTATAAAATAAACATGTCAGAGAAGAAAATATTGAAGTTAGAGAGACAGTTAAAAGGAAAATAAAATTATACTTGTGAAATATACTAGAGGGCAGGATCAAGGTAATAGAAAGGAGTGGAATATATTAGAGACTTTAGAGGTAATCTTTTGAAACCGAATGGGAGAGTGTCTGTATAAGAGGAGCAGGAAAAACATCAACAATGACACTCATGTTTTAAAATTTGTTCACTGGAAAATGGCCAACCAATTTCACATTGATGATGATGTCACTTTTATGGTGGTAGATATTTTTTTTTTACAAAGTATCTAAAAATAAACTTATCAAATATTGCAAGGTAAAGAATGCCCTTGAATTGATGTTATGACCTTCCACTTTCCCATTCTGCTTTATGCACTTGTAAATATTGTAGAAATTATATAGATGATATAAAACTATTCTCTATACCCAATATTATACATATTTAAAATAATATCCTGCAAAATGAAATTATTTTTGGACTTTTTTTCTTGCATATAACTATTGTAACTTTATTTGAATCAACTGAAAGAAGAATAAAGCTATTTACTATAAATTATAAGATTTTAAAAATATAGATGAAGTACTCTGATAACCACCAAAAAACCATAGCTTTGTTTAATAAATCTGAAACCACATATTTATCAAATAAGTATGAAAATTGCAGCTTTGTTAAACAATTTTGAGACCAAATATCTTCATTCCTATACACAGAGACTATTAATATTGCCATGATAGTCTCAATGCAGTAGATAAGAAAGAAAAACTTTATATACAGTAATCACTGACTTCATGCGGAGATAAAAAAAATACAAAGAATCCTTGCAAATAATTAAACGTCCTAATTCTGGAGAGTCTTTGATTAATATATTGGAAAGCAAGGCACCTTCAGAGTCTTGGAAGGTGGCACTGTGATAATACCACAGCTGATCTTTCATTGTTCTAACTGAAGATTAATTATCTCCTTTCCTCCTATAATATCCGTTTAGTGCCTTATAAATTGGATCCACCTATTAGCACTATTCATTTATTTCCTGTGAAGATGGTATAAGCTTTATGTACTTGAGTGTTAGATTTAGTATTACCTTTCATTTCCTTCTTCGCTAAATACACGTTCTTCTAAATAGCTTTATTGTAATATCACTTCACATGCCTGCCCCACCACACTGAAGAGACACAAATGCAGTATACACACTCATACATTAATACAAAAGATCGTTTCTTTCTTTTCTTCGTTGCTTCATATTTGTTATATTTTTCAAGGTTGGAAAAAGTATCCCAAAATGTGAGAAAGATGATTATAACTTTCATAATTTGTTGTTAGCTCATGTGATTTCTCACTAACACATGTTAATAGGGAGAGACAAATAAACTGGGCTTCAGTAACTACCAATCTTACAAATTTAGGCAGGTCTAGGGCACTCGATTAGGCAAGGCATCATGTTTTATAAGGTACAATATTCTTGTTCTACTTCCATGTTGAAAAGGGAGGCGGAGCTTGCAGTGAGCTGAGATCCGGCCACTGCACTCCAGCCCGGGTGACAGAGCGAGACTCCGTCTCAAAAAAAAAAAAAAAAAAAAAAAAAAAAAGAAAAGTCATAGAATTAGGCTGGTGTGATAGGGCAGTAAGCAATGTAGTCAAACAAGTGCCTCTTATATTTCTAAGTCATTTTACCTAATTGTTGTCCACTCCACAAGGAGACTGGGAAAGTGGGGGTGGCAAGAATGAATCAGAGTCCTAGCCCCGTGGCCAAATAATTGCACCACTCATTGGTATGATTCTGGACCCAGATGGACTGCCCACAATACAGGCAAGAAAGTGACCAGGACAAAGGAAGACGTTGGATTATTTAGTAGTATCTTTATGACCTCTATTAAAATGAACATTTGTCCAATCTTCACATGGCAGAGCTGTATTCTGAGCTTAAAATATAATAGAAATAACAATAATGTAAGAGATCACAGAAGAAAAGCAATAAACAGAATTCATTATAAATAGCTAAAATCTGTTTTAGGCTTCTTTTTGAGTTCACCAAGCTTCTAAGGAATAATGAACTATGCAGTGGTGTGTTAAAGCAGGTGTGCCTGGGAGTTAGCCTAAGTGGGTTTAAGTATCACCTCTAATATTACTAGCTGTTTAACTTGGGTAAATCATTTACATTCTTTGTACTTTATTACTTCATCTACAAAATGAGTTAGAGAATAACTTACTTTATAAAGGAATCACATGAGCTAAAAAATATAGTGCTTAGAATAGCATCCTCTCAACCCATGGTGCTCATTTAATAAATGTTATTTAATGTTAGTAGTGTCACCATAAAATGAAATTTTATATTCACTAATTCTACATGTGGAGTCTTAGATCAACATTACTGAGAGTACCATCATGACCAATGAAATGGAAAATACTCTTTAACTTGGTAATGAAAAAAAAAAAATCTAACCCCTAGAGCCTGTGAATAATTTGCTAATGGCTTCTTCTAGTGTTGCAAGCCACAAAACTTTCTGTTTAAAAATAAAAAGATAAGAAAATAAATCTGTGTAAATTCTCAAACATTTGTTCATATCCTGCTTGTCCTAAAGATCTTGAGCTCCAGTTCCCCTTCCATATGAAACTAGTGGGCTTGTTGTCCTAAAGATTATTGCTGACCATGTAGTTTGTATGTTCCGTATTGAAGCAGTTTGTTGAGTTGATTTTCTTTCTCCCTGTATTCTTGTTATTCACTTGTAGAGAAATACATACTTTCAGAATTATTTCCCACTCCGGTTATAGGTTTCTGTTCTCTCTTTGAGTACTTTCTCTGATTTGGCAGCAAGAAATATTGAGGTCCTACAGGGCAGGGGTATTGTCTATTTTTATAGTGTTATTCTCTTGTGAGGCTGTTATTCAATTTAAAGAATAAATTGCATTCTGTGTGAAATGCCTCAAGGCAAGGTTGACCAGATGACCCAGGTTTGTAGACTTCTATTTTTTAAAAATATACTTTTGGTTACTGTCCTTTTGGAATGGAAATATGTTCCATGTTTCTAGTCTGCGGTGGTTCATCTTAATATTTTCAGTTCCAGATCATAGAAATGCGGAGATATAGAAAACCCATCCTCACATTTTCTAATATTTTCTCGTGTTGCTAAGGCTTTTGAAAAAATTTTGGAGTCAAAGCTGAAAGCTGATCTGGTTACGCTGACATTTTTATTATGGCATTTACTTTTTAGAACAATTTACACTCTTAAAGGAAAGAATAAGGGTTTTTAAAAACAATTTTTGTAAAAACTAAGAAGTTAGGTAATTTGAAAACCTGATATATGAATTTAGGAATATTTTTATATTAAATACAAATATCTTCATTACCCAGCCCAGAAGAAAATCTGGCAGTGAAGGGGACTTTCAATCTTTCAAAGTGTTAAGAAAATTTTAGCATCTTTATATAGATGATTCGCCCATGATTTGAAAATGCTAGAGACAGTTTTCCTTCCTGGGAAGTCACTGAAAAATCTTCTGCAATTATTTTTGCATCTAACCCCTTACTGAAATGTTACTGATAACCCACTGAGACTCATGGTATCAATTAAAAACTGACCAAAAGACTGAGAATACAACCAGGATTATGTGTTTGGCGACTTGGTGAGTTATTACATCTGCTTTCCTTTTTATAGAATACAAAAATTTTGTTTATGTTGTATAAAATATTTTTGGAGTAAAGTAATTTCAGGAAGGTCATGAACTTAGCAAAATTTCCAGTTAATTAATTGCATATCTGACTCTTTCCTTTTTAAATTTGTATTAAACTGCTTATGTCTCCATTTGAGAATTGTACATTGAAGGAACATATTTCAGGATACTATTTACATTTAAATAAGGTTTGAAGTACTTGGCATAGAAGTAGAGTTTTTCAAATAAGAATGCATCCTACTGTGAAAAGGAGGATTTTGCTAGTTTCTAAAATTTAGAAAAGAGTTATCTTAAACTACTTACTCTCAAAGGGACAATTTCACATGCTCATACAATCATGGGGGTAAACAATCCTGCCATTTCAGTTCATTAACCAAATTACTTTGAATAAATGAAGCAATGTTTTGCTGGAAAATGGACACAGTCTGATACCAGAGTTTGAAAGACTGTTTTCTTACTATAACACACATCATTTTCAAGCTTTAACAAATCATTTTAATGACAATGTAATTAACTTTCAATGGAGAGAATTTGCAGATAGTGCTGAAATTCTAGTTTTATTTTAAAGAATAGACTTCTAGTGATTGCCAAGTGTAAGAATATTTCTTTAATTGATGCAAAGTAGAGAATTAAACTGATCGTCTAGATTCTATTTTTAAAAACTATAAAAACATTGACCTTTAAATGATTAGTTTTATGAACTTTTTGTTACCAATTCATATAGAAAACCTAATAACTAATTCATTCCCAGTGAAGTGGGAATTGAATAAATGGACATTAATAGTTATAAATGTATAAAAATTTCACCAGGGAAGATTCATTCAGTCTTCATCAGATAGAAATATATCTCAATTAGCTATAACATTTAAGTGGGGAGAGAAGTCACAAGACAAAGAGAGTAAAATGCCTGGGAATGAAAATTACAAACTTTGTCACAAAATTATTAACTTCCTGGTCTTCAGTTTCAGCAATGAGGGAGTATCACATTACTTTGTTTTTAGGAGAGGCCAGTAATATAAAACACTGACCCAGATTCTCATTCTATAAAACTCTGTGGGAGAACTGTACTCCACTGGTAAAATTCAGTCTGTAGAAACATAACCACAATTATTAGATACTTTTCTGTAAGCTAAATTAATTCCCTGGTTGTTTACATAGAAAAAAAAGTTCTTTGAAACTATTCAAGAGAAAAATAGACTAAAGAGAAATCTCTATAGTGATAACTTCTACTTCCTTCACATCGTTGTTGATACAATCTTTCCCTTTCTCGGAATAGTTTCTACTATGCTCATTTTGATTCTGAAAATGAAATTCCCATGCACTGGCAAAGGCCAATCATTTAGCCCAGGAAGACTGTAAATTTAGATTCAGTAAGGCGTCTCTTTCCTCTGTTACAGTTTTACATACAGAGAAGCTAAACCACAGCCATCTATGCTCTCTTTGAGAAACAAATATATCAGCCTATTGGATTTCAATTTGTTGAAATTAGAAACTCCAAACTTAATTTTGAAAGCCCTATGGTTTTACTTACTCAATAACTTTGGAAATTTCTTCTTTCACACTTTTATTTAAATGTTATAAATTCTGTCTGAGCAGTGATTTTGTCAGTTTGAGAAAGTGAAAAGAATATAGTGGTGGTAATTGGAAGATTTGGTTCTAATCCTAGTTTTGCCACTAGCTGACTTTTCTACATTTTTCAATGCACTTCAGTTCCTTGGGCTTAATTATCTTCCTTAGTTGAATAAGAAGGTTGGATAAAATGATTTTTTTGTTTTTGGCTTCCACCTCCTCGGCTTGCACCTGCTGTGATTCTCTCCAATACTAAGGCTACTTGTTTTGAGAGGCTTTAAGTTTTAAGCAGAGCTCCTTATTATTATTTATTATATTTATTGTAATTTATTACTATTTATTATATAGTTTATTTTTCATTCAGTTCCTGATTGTTGTGCACTTTGTGATATACAGACGAAGTTCATATTTCTTATATTTAAGTTACAGAAGCAGAAATCTGACTATGTTAATATACTTAACAAATATGTATTGATGCCTATCAGGCTCCAGGCAGGCTATTAATAGGCTTAGGATACATCGTTAAATAAAATAAGCAAAATTCACCGCTTATATTTTACTGAAGAGAGAGAGAGACAAGAAAGAAACAAACCACCATGCTAATAAACAACAAAAATATATGAAACAAAAACCCCCACAATCCTATGTTAGAAATTCAGGTATGTTGTGAGAAAAAGAAAGAACAAGTAGAGGAATCACTGCAATGTGTCTTATTGAACAGGGCAGACTAGGGTTCATCAAGAAAGAAAAGTTAGGAAAAAAAAACTTGAAGGAAATGACAGAGTAAAAAAGTCAACGTCCAGGGAAGAACATTTCCAGCAGTTGTAACAACTAAGTTCAGATTCTAATACGGGGATGGGTGTGTTGTAAGTTGGTATAATTGGGGCTAGGTGAGCAAAAATAAATAAATAAATAAAAAGAAGTAAAAAGTGTGAATGACTGATTTTTTTTAAAAGGTTGGAATAATTTAAGCTTCCTTTCTCCATACCCTTTATAGTACTGACTACCAAAATACCCACTCTGGGTTGTGCTGTGTGACTTGCTTTGGACAATACAGCAGCAAAATAGATTCAAATGGTGGCTAGTAAAAGTCCCTTTCTTTTGGAACTCTGACTCTGCCATGGAACAAGCCCTCGCTAAGCTGTGGGACAAGAGCTGAGTCATTCAGCGGAGGCCTTCCTAGGCTAGACAGCCCTGGTTGACCTACCAGCTGACAGCAGATGCTGCACAGCTGACCCCTGGATTCATGAGAACTAATAAAGTGTGGTTTAAAAATAGTTTAGAGGTGGTTTGTTTTGCAGGAGTAACTAATAAGAAGTTATGCCAGTGACGTAGTGGAAATTGAGGGTAAATCCTGTGGGACCCTATTAGGCATTGTAAACATTTTGGCTTTTACTCTAGGTAAAATGAGAAGCCATTGACAAGTTTCAAGTAGCATATGAAACAATCTTTTATTTCAAAATGCCTACTCTAGTTGCTGTATGTATACTTCTTCATTCCAATTCTTTCTTCCCTCGCCCTTTCTTATTCGGAACTTCAGAGCGCAGAACAGCGATTGGTACCTAATGTGGGACGTTCGCCCCAATTCAAAACGAGAAATATTTCTGTTAATTTAACTTGAATTTAGCCGTTTTTTCTTGTGGATAGAAAATTTTGTTCTGACTTTTCATTTTTCTTCCAAGGAGTTATTTATATTCCCTTTTGCTCGAGGATGACTTCTTTATGTCAAATACGACCTTCTCATCTAATTTTCATGTTTAAGAGCGCTATCAGCTTTCTATGGGAGTGATAGTCTCATGCATATTATGAGAAAAGAGCACAGGGAGGTAGAACCTAGGACATCTTTCTAATATTGTGGAATCCAGAATCCCTAGGAATAATGATGAAATGGCTTCTAATAGTCTCAAATTTTGTGTACTTCTAATAATCTAAGAAACAATTTTCCCATGGCACTTAATTTTTCACACAAAGTTTAATATGGTATGCAAAGTAATATTTCTTGGACACTTTTAGCAACAAATATCCACAGCATTTGTTTAGAGCTCCTGATCTTCCTTGTCACCGCTATAAGACAAAGACCTCATGGCTTCAAAGAATTTTTTTGGTTTGAAAAGAGTTATTTAAGGAACATTTTTAGCATAGGGTTAGTCTTTTCTAAGTGTAAATAAAATTGTACCTCTATATTAATTCCCTAAGTTATTGAAATAATAATTACATAATTATGTATAATTTAGAAATAATTACATCTAAATTCTATATTAATAATTTGTTTAATCTCTTAATAGCCTCCCTCTCTGTTATTCTCCTCCTCTCTTGTTCTTGTGACCTAGCTATCAGGTTATCATTTACCTAAGAAATAAAAAATTCTAAAGAGCCTTAATTCTTAGAAAATCAGTGTAACAAATTGAGATAGCACTGAGGTGAATATCAGAGAACCTGAACTTGAATCCTGGTTCAATCATATAGTAGGGGACCTTGAGCAAGTTATCAATTAATTTCTTTCTCCTTTATAATAGACATTTAAAACTGTTATTGACTTTTTTGTAAATATTAGTCAATAAAATGCAAATTTGTCTTTGTAAAATAAAACTTTTGTATTTTATTAATATTTACAACCACCATTCAAAGAAAACATTATTTGCAGCTAAGCTATATTTCCAGATATAAGAAAATTCCAATTATAAGATAATTATGTATTTCCTTAAAGAGAATATAAAAAGTTTATCTGATCAATATTAAAAAATAAGCTATTAAGGTTGTTGATGAAATAGTCAAGTGTCTAGTGTAGGCAGTCTGGGCATTAAGATACCCTATTAAAGAGGCTAATCAAATCAAATTTTAATTTTCTCACATTGAATAAGACCAGAAATTGACAGCTGAGAGCTGGTATACTCTGACCTCAGAGTCCCACATTCCTTATATTTTTCTGCTCTGCCATACTTTCTGTGAGGCATTCATTCTCAATGTTATCATTTTGTATTTCAAAAGATAGTTCTTCCCTCTTCCTCCCACTCTCCACACGAATAGCTTCTGCACTTCTGGCATGAAGAAGAGCACAACAAAATGACAAAATTCTGTGCCAATAGATTCTGCACAGTTTTAAAGGTCTTTCCTGGAGTTCGTACTCAGAAATTCCTGATGAAATCTCATTGGCCATAAATAGAAGAGAGCTGGGAGATATAATTGTTTTAGTTGGGCTTATGCCTGTTTTTTACAAAATACAGGTTCTCTTGGTAAGAAGAAAAATGAAAAGAAAAATAAACATTAGATAGTACAATGATTAACTTACGTGTTGACTTGGTTAGGCTATGGAGCCCAGTTTTTTGGTCAAACACAGGTGTGGATGTTGCTGTGAAGGTATTTTTTTTTAGAAGTGATTGACATTTAAATCAGTAAAATTTGACTAATCTAAATTACCCTCCATTACATGGGTTGACCTCATCCAATCAGTTGAGAAATACTGAGTTTCCCTAAAGAGGAAGAAATTCTGCCCCTGAACTTCCTTGGCACTCAAGACTGCAACATCAACTCTTCACTAGGTCTCCATACTGCTGGTCTGCTCTGCAGATTTTGGATAGAACTTATTGATTGTCTCTGGAGAACTCTGACTAATACAAATTTTGGTACTGAGATTGGTTTTAGGAAAACTAAATCTTAAGGATGAGTTTTCTGAATTGGTTCTTGGGTTTCTAGAATCAATTCTCTCACTCAATTAGATTTAAAGGCACTATTTCTAGCAGGAAAGAGGACACTGATAGCCATGGTGTGATGTGTCAATAGAAATATGCAACATATCATCATTGGATATGCCTGTTTAAATACTCATAAAAGGCAGGTTTTTGGGTGACTATGTATTTGATATCTTAGAAGATTTTTGTCAAACTAATAAGTAAAATGAAATTGACTGGTTGTTCCTAATTGTACTGAAAAAAGTGGATACACAAAAGTATGAGCTCAAAGGGTTGAATTTCCAGCTAAGGCACTGCATAAATTACCTGAAAGGTTATATTGTCTGCTTCAAAAGAAAACCTTGTCTTCTGTAATCCTAAACGAGAAAGTGCTGAAAATCAGACCCAGATTCTCATTCTATTAGTGGCTGAATTATAACACAAATTTAATTCCCAATCTCATAAGGTATCTACTGGTAAATGGAGGGCGTTGATTGGGAAGGAATAAGATCTTGAAAAGTGAAATGTGGTCATACTGTATTATAAAATTCTGATGAGGATGAGGACATTAAGCTTCTAAATTCTGCTGGGTCTTCTTTACCAGTAGAGGTAGCTATTCCCCTCTGCCCCATCTGGGGAGATTAACACTAATTTGCTTGAACAAACTGTAATGATCTTCTCTGAGACAGTTGCCTTATAAGATACTGCTGATTTACCTCCAGACACAGTTCCAGAACCCTGCTTTGCTTCTAGTCTATAACTAAACTCAAGTTACAGAAGGCCCTGAAAGGTGAAGTATTTCTGTGGCCTGCATATTTGTGTTCCCCCCCAAATTAAATAAGTTAAAATTAATCACCAATGTGGTGGTGGTAGAAGGTGGGGTCTTTGGGAGGTGGTTAGGTCCTGAGGTTGGAGGCATCATGAATGAGATTAGTGCTCTAATTAATGGGCTCCAGATCTGCCTTTCTCCCTCTACCATGTGAGGATATAGTTAGAAGATGCTGTTCTATGAACCTGCAAGTAGGCCCTCATCAGACACTGAATCTGCTGATGCTCTTATCCTGGACTTTACAGCCTCCAGAACTGTGAGAAATAATTTTCAATTGTTTACAAGATACCTAATCTAAACTATTTTCTTATGGCAACCAAAATGGACTAAGGCAGATATAAGTTGTGATTGTGAGGAGGTGTGCTGCACTCTAAACAAAATTATATGATTTAAAAATTTATCCAGTCAGAAATATGGAAAGTATGTATGGGAATAAATATTAAGAGTGTGGGATATTGGTAGAAAATACATAAAGTTGAAACAAGCCAAATTTATTGATTTAAGCCAACTAAACAAAGATTATTGATTTAATATTGCACCTTGGGGGGTTAGAAAAGTTGCTAACAGTTTGGTTAGTTGGTTAGCTGAAACATGAACAAAAGGTGACCTACACTAATTAGTTAATGTTCCAGAACTGCCTTCATATACAGTAGAAAAAAGAATCCAAAGCCTTGGGAAAATAGGAATAGAAGAGTGAATTTATCATGCAAGACCTCCTCACCCACCATAGGAAGAGTCCAGAGGACATACATATTGACACAAACATGAGAAATAAATTTGTGAGGGGAACTTCAGCCTCACTGAAGAGCTCCGTGATCACTCTTCTTTGCAGGCCAGAAATTATAGTGTGAACTGCTGACATTAAATTGGGAAACTAAAATTCAATAAAAATTATTAGATCTCACTGTGTCAGAGGCCAAGTGGTGATACTTAGTCATTAAAATAAAGGTAGATGTGGTTATTATAATGGGCACTAGAGTCAAAGTGGTACCTAAAGTAGTCTGATTCACAGAGATCTATAATATTGGCTAGTTGATCACTTTCCTAGAAGTGAAATAAATTGGAAGTCTACTAAATTCGTACTTGGTCTGTATAAGCACTATAGGAAAGTGAACAAAAGTTTAACTTGAATCATAAAAACAGACAGTCATGTCCCCTCAATCAATTCTCAGAATTGAGTCAGTTTATAAAGCCCGAATTCTTGAAGTGAAGGGAAGTGGGATAACTTTGAGGAAGCACCCAGCTACACTGCCAATAATTCTTCCAGCCTTCCCCAACAGGGATGTAAGCCTTTTATCATACAGGGTGACTGTGTATCAGGGAAAAGAGAACAATCAGGATTTTCAGAGATTACTGGACACTGACTCTGAATGGATACAATTTCCAGGAGACATCAAATGCTATGGTGATTTATCAGTCAGAGTAGGAGTTTGTGAAGGTGATGTTTTGCCTCATGTCCATTTCACAGTGGGGTTCAGTGAGTCTCCAAAACCATCCTGCAGCTATTTCCCCAGTTCCACAATGCATAATTGACATAGATATAATCAACAACTGGCAAAATCCACACGTCGCTTCCTTGACCTATAAGGTGACATCTTTTATGGTGGGAAAGGACAACTGAAAGCCACTAGAACTTCCTCTTCCTAAGAAGATAGTAAATCTAAAGCAAAATCACAGAGATTAGTGCCACCATGAGAAACTTGAAAAATTCAGGAGTGGTGACTCTCACTGTATCCCCAACCAACTTGCCTAAACAGAAAATAGATAGATTTTGGAGAGTGACAGTGGATTGCTCTAAGCTTAACACAGCAGTGACTCCAGTTGCAGCTACTGTACCAGATATGGTTTCATTGCTTGAGAAAATTAACACATCCTCTGGTATCTGATATGTAGCTATTGATTTGGCAAATAATTTTTTCTCCATCTCTGTTAATAAAAACCACCAGAGGCCATTTGCTTTCAGTTGGAAAGGCCAGTAATATACCTTTACTGTCCTACCTCAGAGTATACCCATTTCCCAGCCCTAGGCTGTTAATTTAGTTTTCAGAGAACTTGATTGCTTTTATCTCCACAAGACATCATACTGGTCCATTACAGTGATGACATTATACTGATTAGAACTAGTAAGTAAGAAGTAGTAACTACTCGAAACGTATTGGTAAGACATTTGCATGTCAGAGGATGAAAAAGAAATCCAACAAAAATTCAGGGGGATTCTGCCTCAGTGAAATTTCTAGGGATCCAGTAGTATGAGACATGTAAAGATATCCTTTCTAAGATGAGGAATAAGTTGGGCGACAGGCCTCTCCTATAACCAGGAAAGAGGCACAATGCCTAGTGAGCTGCTTTGGATTTTGGAGGCAATGTTTTCCTCACCCGGGTGTGCTTCTCTAGATGACTTACCAAGTTATCAGAAAGCTGTTAGAGTTGAGTGGGGCCCAGAACAGAAGAGGTGTCTGTAACAGGTCCACAGTGCAGTGCCATCTGCTCTGCCACTTAGACCATATTATCCAGCATGTTCTTGGTGCATAAAGTATCAGTGGCAGATAAAAATTTTGTTTGAAGCATTCATCAGGCCCCTGTAAGTGAATTACAGTGCAAACACTTCAGATTTGGGAGCAAAATTCTGCTATCCTCTGTGGATAACTACTCTCCTTTTGAGAAACAGCTTTTGGTTTGCTACTGGGCCTTAGTAGAGACTGATTACTTAAACATGGGCCATCAAGTTACCATGCAATTTATGCTGCCCTCATGAATGGGCCCACCAAGCCATAAAGTTGAGTGTGCACAGTAGCACTCCATCATCGAATGCAAGAAATGTGTGAGATTGGGCTCAAGCAGGTCCCAAAGGCATAAGCTGCCTAAAGAAACAGACCAAATGCTCATGGTCCCCACTCCTGCTACGCTGCCTTCTCTTTCCCAGCCTCTACCTATGGCCTCATAGGGAGTTCCCTGTGATCAGCTGACACTGGAAGAGAACACTGGGGCCTGGATTTCAGATGGTTCTGGATGATATTCAGTACCACCTGAAAGGAGACAGATGCAGCACTAAAGTCCCTTTCTGGAACATCCATGAAGGATGATTTAAAAAAAAAAAATTCCAGTGAGCAGAAATTTAAGCAGTGTGCCTGGTTATTCATTTTGCTTGGAAAGAGAAATGGCAAGGTATGTGATTGTACATGAATTCAATGATTCAGATGGATGGTTAAAAACTTGAAAGTAACATAATCAGAAAATTGATGACAGGGAGGTCTGGGGAAAGGATATGTGGATATACCTCTCTGAATAGGAGAAAAACATAAAAACATTTGTGTCCCATGTGAATGCTCGCTAAAGTATGACCTCAGCAAAGGAGGATTTTAATAATCAAGTGCAATTAAGTATGGTTTAAGGATATGTGTGTGGTTGCCAAGTTGACAAGGGTTAGACTCTGATGGTTAATTTTGTGTGTTAACTTAGGTTATGATGCCCAGTAGTTTGGTCAAATACCAGTCGGGATGTTGATATAAAGGTATCTTTAAAATGTGGTTAACATTTAAATCAGTAGACTTTGAGTAATCCAGATCACCCTGCATAATAAGTGATTGGCTTCATCCATCAGTTGGAGACCTTAAGAATAAAGACTGAAGTCCTTCAAAGAGGAAGAAATTCTGCCTCTGGACTGCCTTAGGACTCAAGACTGCAACATCAACTCTTCCCTGGGTCTCCATGCCACTGGCCTGCCATGCAGATTTTAGACTTGACAGTGAGTCCAAATCTCAGGTGAGCCAATTCTTTAAGGTTAATCTACCTATACATACACACACTATTGGTTTCATTTCTCTGGAGAGTTCTGAATAATACAATGTCTGCCACAATAAAGAATTGAAATTTTTACTTTACATACTTCAGCAGTATTTGGTTTTTATGTTTTGCCATTATAATTAGAAATTTTATATTTTATATTTTTCAACGATAATGCACTTAAAATTCAAGATAATATCACTTTTTTAGAAGAAGAAATTAAGTCTCTTGATTGGCTAAGTGAATTATTTTTCAAAATGATATAAACATTAAATGTCAAGTTCAGGACTGACACTAATGATCTGGAGTTACAACTATCACAGTGGCTTTCCAAGGGGCAGTTTTCACTTACACTATTAGGTGTGACTCGGGCAAGATTACTGATTTTCTATAAAGTGGGCATAATAATTGTATCTAAAGCAAAGGGTAATTTCACAGTTGATTGAGATTTGTATACTGAGGACTTTGGACAGTGTCTGAATGTACCATATATATATATATATATATATATATATATATATATTTTTTTTTTTTTTTTTTGAGACGGAATCTCGCTCTGTCGCCCAGGCTGGAGTGCAGTGGCCGGATCTCAGCTCATTGCAAGCTCCGCCTCCCGGGTTCCAGCCATTCTCCTGCCTCAGCCTCCCGAGTAGCTGGGACTACAGGCGCCCGCCACCACGCCCAGCTAATTTTTTTTTTTTGTATTTTTAGTAGATACGGGGTTTCACCATGTTAGCCAGGATGGTCTCGATCTCCTGTACCATATATTTAATAAATGATATTAATGCCTCCTACTTAAATGTAACTATTTTTTCTATTATGTCCATGATTTTTATTAAAAAATAATCTTTATTTTACCAAAAGTTATACTAATTTTTTGATGGACTTCATTTTTTTGCTTTTCAAAAAGAGTCTTTTAAGTGATTAGTATTAATTGAGAAATCTTTTAAAGTAAAATCTAGAAGGGCTATTGTAAAATTTAATTATGTAATATTTGCGGATATGGCAAGATTTTGTCTGGACACCTTGAGTTTAGGATGGGTCATGGGGAGAGAGAATCAGTGAAGGTTGTGTGCCAAGCATAAATTCATGCTTCCAAATGGTCTAAGAATGCCTTTAGTCTTTTTTTTAATGCTCCATTTTTTAATATTTAGAAAGCATTTTGGGAGTGTTTTCATCAGTAACTTTCCCCAAAGACCCCTTTGGAAAATGATTGACATTTGGCAGACATCCTTTATTGTGTCAAGGCTTTATTATGATCCCTTTAGTTTCAGGAATAGAAAAAAATTCAAAGTATGTACTTGTGTACTATTCCTAAAGGTAATAATGAGAGGATTAAATACAATCAGTTTTCTGGAGTCAATCACAGCCATAAATATGCTATTGAACATATGTTGGAACAGCCTCTAAGGTTTCGGGGAATGAAGAATGAGCTAAAGATTGTTTTTACTCCAAAATCTCTTCTATTCAACAGCAAAAAGCATTTGGAAGATGTTAAAAATTGTACATTCAGATTCAGTAGCCACGAGTATCATTGAAGTTTTGGCTGCTGAAATCCGACTTGAATACTGTCACATATGTGTAATGATATATTTTCTCAAAATCAGAGTTTCAGAATACAGTAATGCTAGAAACAACTTTATGATTTCTGATAACCCTTTCCTTTACAAGTTTTGCTGGTTGGTAGCTTGGTTATCACTTTTCAGAACAAAATAGAACCCCTTTCATATATCTAACTTCTAAAAGTACCTGACCGTGTTTACTGGAAGTATTGAACCTACCAGCAGCATTAATACTGTTGTTCTCTGTCCCTTCCTTATACATCTTTTAAAATTTTATTTCCAGAACTCTGCACTTGATGACTTCCTTCCTAATCTACTGATTCCTCATTCTCAGTTGCCTTTGCTGGTTCCTTCTTTTTTGCCTGAGCCATTAAAAGATTGGCATGGCCCAAAGTTCAGATTTTAGATTTTGTGTGCGTGTGTGTATGTGTATGTGTGTGTGTACATGTGTGTGTATGTGTGTGTGTCTGTGTGTGTTACAGACCCATGGTCATCTCCTCCAGTCTCATAACTTTAAATATTATTTAAAAGCTGATGACTTCCCAATTTTTAACACCCTTGGTCAGACTGTGCTCTCAAACCACAGACTCATATTTAATTGTCTACTTAACATCTCCATTTCACTGTCTAATAGACATCCACAATGCAGCATGTTTAAAACATTGTAAAATTTCAAATATTCTGTCCTTATACCGCTCCTTTACTTCCTGCTTCCTGAAAATCTGCTTTACTTCCATGCTTGTAGTCGTTTAAGCAGAAACCTTTGGAACAGTAATTATCTTTTTTCTTTTTCTTACATTGTATATCCATTCTGTTTAGGAAATGATGATGACTCTATCTTTAAAACATATCCACTGCTGTTATTTCCCTTTTCAGAATCACCACAATCTCTTGCCTGGATACTTGACTATCCTTCTAAAATATGTGATAAAATGGCCGACGTGGTCTCTCGTGGTCTGCCTTTTGCCCCTGCCCCACCTGGCTCTTCCTGCCATTTTTCATAAGCTCAGTCGGCTTCAGCACATTGGCTTCCTTGATGTGTGAACATTACCAGATATGTTCCTGTTTTAAGATTTTTGCTCTATCTATTCTGAAATGTTCATCTTCCAGATATCTATTTGGCTAAACTCATCTCCCTGTTTAAATCTCACCATTTCAATGAGGCTTGCCCTCATCATAATTAATATTAAGTCCTGCCTCTCCCTTCTATCCTTCCCTGCTGCCTCCCATTCCTGACACCGGCCTTCTGATCTTCTTTACCATGCTTGATTATTTTCATTTTTTTTCCATAGAATCATTCACTTTTAATGCCTTTCCCCAACGAGAATATAAGTTTCTTGGTTATCTGTGATTCTGTTCACTAATGTATCTAGCACCTAGAATAGTGCTTGGCACTTAGTAGACATTCGAACCAATTTTCGTTAGAAAGAATAACAAATGAACATGAGAAGACCAGAAAGTATGCATATTCTGGCCAAAATCTTACCTGCAAGCAACAAAAACCAAGTAGGCAGAGGGGGTTTGAATGGTACAGTACAGACTGAGTTTCTTAAAAGAAAGGAAAAAATGAAGAAGACAGTAGTTTGAAAGAAAAGAGGTATTTTTTTCTTTGCAAATCAACCAAGTCATTTATTATCGCTTATACATTTAACTTTTTTTATGCAACTGTGTTTAAATTTTTCAGATTATTTATCATGGAGAACAAAATTATGTGCTTTTGTACGAAAGGGAAGAAGAAACAATAACAGGCCTAGGGAAACAATAGGACCACATAGAACTAATGCCTACATTGCTGTGATCTGAGGAGTGACCAAAACCCCAAAGCTAAGAGGACTTCAAAGATAACAACTTCAAAGCACCTGAGTTTTCAAACTGGATATAATGTCTGGGGTGATCTGGCAGATTTTGAAAGGATAACATTCTGCCTGAGTTATGATAAGACTTCATAAAGATTTATGTGTTTCTTGAAGTTTATGATTTGTATATTTCCTTCATCTTTCCTTTCACTTGTTGTTATAAATTGCAGCTGTTATTGTATGCATTTTTAAAGGAATGTGTGTTATATATTTTCCTGCTACAGGCTGTTTGGATGCCTTCAATCCATGAAATGTGTTCAGATCTTGAAAAATTAATAACAGGAAGAGATTCTTTAGAAAATAGAAAAACATTAAATTATAGCATGTGATGTTAGTATCATTGAGCATCAGGAAATGATAGTTCAATGTTAAAAATCGTTGTAAGACTGAATTTTATTCTTAGTATAATACGTTTCTCTGACTGAAGTGGACCTGGGAATTAAAAAAAAAAATGAGGGAATTGAACAAACATCCAGAAGTAAATCTCTTAAAATCAGAGAGGGGAAAATCCCAAGCAAGTGAACATTGACAAAAATAAAATAAAATTTAAAAATTGCTAAATTTCTTTGAGAATTTGATATAACCTCTATGTCATGAGTAATGTCATCAAATGTATCTTATAGGTTAACCTAAGGCAAATTGCTTAACTAAATTTCTTTAAAGATTAAATAGTTTTGACTCATGTTAAAATATCTACTTTTGATGTAAATAAATGATTCAATTTATTCTTGTTACATATAATGAAAGCCAGTACATTTTGTTTTTGAATCAGTATAAAGCATTATGAAGCAATCTTAAGCATTTAGCACAATTGTTAGTTTTCGAAAAGTTGTACTTGGAGTGAGAACATGAATGTAGAGAGCTGGAGAAGGAACTAGAATTATGTCTGCTACTTTTCTGACCTGGATTATCTTATATCCACAGTATCACTATGGGGTAATGGGGATAGATAAAGTTGTTATAAGATTATTTCCATAAAAAAATTAGAATCCTTGAAAAAAAGCCATTCCAAAAAGTGAAATTCTTAGCATTTGTATGCAATTGTCCATTCTTACTTACAAAAAATAAATTTAATATAAAATTTTCTGTCTGAAGTATTCATTCCTTTGCAATTTTAATTATGTATCTCTTAAATCAACTATAAAACATGAATGTGCATGAAGTCCACTTTAAATTAACACTCAAAAATATCTAGCCTTTAATAAAATATCTAAATATGCAAATGCAGAAAAATATTTCATTGTTCTACAAACAATATGAAATTATGTATAATGTATAGCACATGTAGGGAAAAAGCTAAATTTTTATTTTATTATTTAAACTTGGTATTATTTTTTGTTTTCCTAACGCATAATAATATCACAGTTACAAAATATTTTCATTGTGAAAGAACTAAGACCATGGCGTGCTGTCTAAAGTGATTTATGATCTTCCAATGCTTAGAGTAATGTCAAGTTTCAGTTTTGGATCCCACTCTTAGAACGTGTCAAACAATTTTAAAAATACTCTAACAGTTGACTACACCTGTTTCCACTTTGCAAATCCTTTCAAGTTCATGGCACTTTGATATAAAGGGAAATATTTAACTTGTGCTTTTCTTTTTCAATCTAAAAATTGAATTTTTTTCCTTAATGTAGTTTTCTGTATGATGTATTAACATTAGTAGGAAAATAAATTGCTAAAATTAACAACGTTCTTTTATTTGATCACTTGCAAAGAGATTTTGAGAGTTCTACTTGGGTTATTTTTAAAGAAATAATTAGGCCAAAATGTGGCAAAATTCTACTAAATTATATTGTGATATTCTAATAAATCAGATCTAACACTTAATCAAAATACTTTGGGTATACATCTATCAATTTGATATATACTAAATATATACATATTCTCCATTTAAATATTTAGCGGTGTTAATGGTTACACCAAAAGTAAGACATACTTGTCATGTAGTTACTACTTCGCATTTTGACCAGCCTACTTATTTTTGGTATCTTTAAGCAGAATGAGCCACTCGTCATCTTGAGACTTTCATACGGCCTAATTGTCATTGGTGGTCCCATTTCTTTGTTTAGTTACTCAAAGTGGCCTGCAATTATGGAAACAAAGCCATCTTATTATTATTTCCCCCATTCTTAGTACATGCATTTGATTAATTCTAGATTATATTCATGATGATTCAGGGAAATACATGTAAACTGTGAAAACAACCATGATAACATAAATTTTCCTAGGAAGAAACTGTGAAGCTTATTGCAGATAAAAAATGTTTCATGGGTGCTGCAGGTAAATTTGATAATCTTTACTTACAAGAATATCAGTTTAGTCTTTATCAATTTGATTTTATGGATCCTGACTCAGCTTTCAGACACACTCTGGTTTGGTGAGGCACTTTGAGAAATTATCTTTTTCAATGCATTATGGAATTTCAGTAAAGGGTTTAACAGTGTCTTAATCCAAACAACTTAATAAGATAAATTTGAAAAAAAAAATGTTTTGCATCCAAGAAATACCCCTTAATAGAAATGTTATCGTAAAGGCAATAATTGGATGAGAAATTTCAAAACATATTATAAATATGCTCAAGAAGGTTTCTAAGGGTATAATCTAGTGTGTTATTTAGGTGCCTTATTAAAGCTATAAAGTGATTTTTTAAAAGTGAATACATATTTTAGTTTCAATAACCCATTTAAAAAATGCTTCCACAGCCCATTAAAAAACATACTTGAGAATAAGAATCGTAATTCTTATTAGCAAGAACATCATCTTAAGAGAAACTTCAGTATTCCCATGATGGATCACTTAGATTCTACTCACCAAGAATGACTTCTGTCCTAGATCTTACTGAGCCGTGTTTATACTGAGAGTTTAGGCTCTCAGTGAAATCTGCAGGCTCAAGCTGCAGTTGTTTATGCTGTACAGAGTCACATAGTGAACAAAATAGGGGGATGTAAAATTATATTTTCTTACTTATAGAAAATAAGTCAGCCTTTAAAACTCTGGAGTATTTTTGAAAGGGAGTGAAACCGTCATACTCTATAGTGGGTCTAGTGAGAAATCAATAATGGTTCCCAGGAAAATGTAAGATATACAATGTTCCCAATGATGATGGTCTTTCTTGTATCTACCAGTTAGCCCCAAAGAAAATAGTATGTATATGATGGTGCTGTTTTTGAGGGTTGAGGATCATCTTTGGGAGACATCTAAGATACTTCCAGGTATATGATAGGCTTCTGAACAATGATACCCTTAAAATGACAGATAGGCTATCTCAGGAATCCCAAGATTTTTGGTCAAATTTGTAACCATATTATTATAGCTAGATTTTTTGCAGCATCCCATTTATTCTCAGCAGCAGCATAACACTCAATCGCTTTTTCTGTTTGAGTTCATGGCTCCATTATAATAACTTCATAAGACATGTAGATGATTGAGAATAATGTTTATTTCAAATAATTCAACACTAGTTCTTCTTTTTGTTTTTCCTCCTAATTATCTTGGATTGCAATGGCTTCTTAACTTTCCCAAATGACATATACCACAAAGCATTCCACCCTAATTAACCCTTTGGTGATATAGAAAATATCTAGATATATACTCTAATATTCTATAATATTCAGCAAGAGAATCTATTCAAGATTGAAAGTTCAAAAGGAAAAAATACTCTCAGTCCAAGTAGGAAAACTTAAGATCACCTACTAGAGGATGTAAACTGCCATGATAGAGAAACAAACTCTGGGATAAATAGATGGTGTCAATTCTTTTCTAGAGGATGTACACTGCCATGATAGAGAAATGAGCTCTGGGATAAAGAGATGATGTCAATTTTTTCTCTCCTAGGATTAGCTGACTACTTTTGTATCTTTTTTTTGCTCAGGAATACTTAGGAAAATAATTTTATAAGAAAAGTTACTTTAACCATATTTTTAAAATCTTTCAATACTGTTTCTTTTAAATTAATGCAGAGCACTGTATTTAATCCCTACCTGTTTATTTTTGCCATGGCTTTCATACTGATTTTCATGTCCTATTGTCATGCTTATGGAATTATCAATTAAATCATTTAAAAATGCCATAATTTGTCAGTTCTTTTTTTTTTTTTTTTTTTTTTTTTAGTTATAAGGAACATAAATAGCACAAGTATTAGAAAAATTAAGAAAATAAAATCTGTTTTAAGAAATCATTTAGTACCATAGAATTGAGCATACAGTATGATTATGCCACAGACTATATTCACATGCATATTCAAATTAATTCTTTTCTGAACTGCACTCTTGTAAGCCACATTCGATAGTCTATATGGGATAAGTACATAATACAATTGTATGCTTTAAAAATGTGTTATAGTTCAATTTTCTCACTGATTCCAAGTGATCTTTCTGCAAAAACTTCAAATAAGATTTTAAGAAAACTTTCCTTATAATGACATTTCTTGAAAGTATTATTTGTCTACCTTGTCCTGCTATTCATTCTTCAAAATATCAAGACATCATATCTAATTTCATTTGATATTCTTTATGTCATTTGTAATTACAGCACAGTATTATCAGTGTGAGTACCCACTATTTGTTTCCTCACATATTTTTTTGCCTGTCTCACTTCTTCTGATTTAAGTAATCATGTTCACAACTTTTCTGATCTCGTCTCTTGGAGTCCTTCTTCATATTTTGTCATTCCCTTCACTCCCTTCCTTTTCTTAACTTCATGTCTATGATGTCTTGTGTGTTACTTCTTTGGCTCTATTGAACCACCTTAAATTATGCTTGAAGTCATTAATTTTGTAAGATGCCGGTAGGCCTAAGAGAGTGGCTTTTCTTTGTCACTAACATGTTAAAACAAACAAACAAAAAAGATGGTTTTAGTTCGCTAGGGCTACCATAGCAAAGACTCTGTGGCTTAAACCACAGACATTTATTTTCTCACAGTTCCAGAGGCTAGAAGTGCAAGATCAAGTTGTCAGTAGGGTTGTTTCTTCTGAAGCCTCTCTGCTTGGCTTGCAGATGGCAGTTTTCCTTCTGTGTCTTCACAGGGCTTTCCCTCTGTATATCTGTGTGCTAATCCCCTCTTTTCATAAGGATACGAGTCACATTAGATTAGGGTTCATGCATATGGCCTCATTTTACCTTAATTACATCCTTAAAGCTCCTACTTCCAAATGAAGTCACATTCTGACGCATCTGGGGTTAGGACTTCAATATAAGAATTGGAGGAGGAACACAACCCATAACAATGACATAGCAGAAAACTTCTTTTTGCAATTGTTCATTTCTCTGAATAACTTCTAATTGAAACCCAGTGTCCTTGTGAGCTTGCCCTCTGGCTGCCCAAGGGATCTTTCTACCACCTCATTTATGTACGCCATTTCAGAATATGTACTGTGTTTAGAACTTTACCAAAAGTACACACACTTTCATCAAAAATTACTCATCTTGTTATATGTTTCTCATATTCCTAATCTATGGAAAAAAGCCAAAAAAAAGTCTAATCTTCCAAATGAAATTATAAAGGCTAAAATGATAAGCTGTTACACATTCTGTTTAATGTATTTCCATTTATACAAGAATCCTCTGAAAATGCAACATATTTAATAATAGAAACTAGAAAAATGGCAGATATTTCTGCTGCAGGATAAAGCTTCTGAGGACATACGTGAGATTAGATGAGTTTTGGATACCTTGAAGTTATGTCACATGTGTGTTCTCTTATTATGTATTTCTGTGTCATTGTCTCTACAGTCATTTAAGATGATCTTCATTATTTATTTAAAAAATCTCATTTGCTTGTTGTTTCACAAGTATTTTGTAAAAAACATGAACTTTTAGTTGAAACTTCAGTGAGCCTATATTCTCGATGGATGTAGAATGACAGTGAACAGTTTCATTAAAAATATATTTATCATTGAGCTAAATTAAATAAAATCACCATTGAATAAGCACCTATCATGTGCAAAACAATATGCTTGTGCCATGTGAGTCTAAATGATCATGTTAATTGGGTAAAAAGAGACTTCATGGTATGCCTCAGAGTCATGAGTTTTCTACCAAAATCCTTTGGACTGTATTTTCCAAATGAAAGAAGACATGGAATGGAAAGCACATGGCTTTCCAGGCATGAGAGTTAGTATGGAAGAGGCATTTTTAGCTCCAAATGTTGAAATTTTTGGAATATTTTAATGCTTGATGAGAATTACCTGAAATCTGGCACATATGGTAAGCATCATATCTACCCAAGTACTTTTCCTTTCCATCTTCGCCCTGTGTAATTTTCAAAATGTGTGGGGTTAAGGTGAGAATTACATAAGCATCTGGACCTTGCTCTCCCTATAGATGGAACAAAAGGTGTGAAATAGGGAACACTTCTGTATGCTAGTGTGTTTACAAATCACTTTGGGTTTTCCCCATGACTCACGCACAAAGTGATTGAAGGGTGATGATGTTTACAAATTAGTATTTCCTTTTCTGTGAAGCTTCAGGCTTGAGGCTTCAGTATCTTCAGCAAGAAAGTCCAACAGCTGCTGCCTTGCTGATGAGCTACAGGACTCAGAGACAGGCAGATATAAAGAGATGTAAAGACAAGGGCAGATGGCCAGAGTAGATGAATGAATGCTGACTTATCCTTCATGGTGCAATCCCCAGGCCTCGTTGGTAGCAAGTTCTTATAACACCTTTTTTGCACCAAATACATCATATCAAATTGTTTTCCATGAGAAGCATCCCTAAACAGAGTGCTCTCCCTTTAGTCAAAAGCTGATAATGTGTTTTTAAAAGTGAAATAGCCTCTGTTGGAGATTCGAATTGCTGTTTCAAAGCTGGAAAGTGCAGTATGTATTAAAATAACTTTGTTGATTTTCTTCACAAAGAAATTAGTAAGATTCCACTTAGGCAAATTGTTCCAATCCGACAGACAAAACAGTTGTGTCAAAATGAAACAACAAAGCAACTGAAAATTGAAAAAAAAAATTGGAAAAATTTCATTCCAGGTATCATGTACACTTATAAATCTATCAGCAGTTGATTTTTTTTTTTTTTTTTTTTTTTTTTTTTTTTTTTGAGTCAGAGTCTCACCCTGTTGCCCAGGCTAGAGTGCAGTGGGCAGTGGTGTGATCTTGGCTCACTGCAACCTCCGCTTCCTGGGTTCAAGCGATTCTCCTGCCTCAGCCTCCCAAGTAGCTGGGATTACAAGTGCCCGCCACCACGCCTGGCTAATTTTTTCTATTTCTAGTAAAGACAAAGTTCTACCGTGTTAGCCAGAATGGTCTGTATCTTCCGACTTCATGATCCACCTGCCTGGGCGTCCCAAAGTTCTGGTATTTTTACATTGTGGGCACACAGAAATATCCCGTAAAACTTTGCCTACACCCATGTCTATACTATAAAAGGTACGATAATAATTGAAAGCAATAATCTAGATATATTATCCATCATAGTAGCATATGGATGCGACATTAATAGCTTGTACGTTACATAGCCGGATTTATATAATTCCATTTAGCCAGGAACATTGATTGTAAATTCAGTCTTTTAATTTGTCTTGGATATGAAACACTGTTATATATTATTTTTAAAACTCAAAAATAATTATGTTGTTGAGAAGCATTACATTATCTATTCTTAAAGAAAGTAGACAAGAACCTGGCTATCTTAAAAAAAGTCCTACCCTTTGGTAATGTAAAACTATAACACAGTTGTCTCAGCTGCTACTTGGCGTTCAAGCCAGACCCTTAAGCTGCCAGACATGTTTTTAATCCCACCCTCTCCTGTTTTTCCCAAGTAGTTTACAGTTACAGTGTGGCACCCATAAGCTGCATCTCTCAAGGGATCTCTCAAGGAAACATCCAACTGACAGCAGCAGGAACAGTCAATCCTGCATCAGTTCAGGTCTTTCTATGAAGATTGTACTCACAAGTCGATATGCATCCAGCCATCTAACTCAGCGGAATTCTCAAAGACGAATTTATATTTCATATTTGCTCCTCTAAGGCATTCCTCCAGGGCAGAAATGTTCCAAAATCAACAATCCAGAAAACTTAAAACTTCACCAAGTTTGCAGCAATATGCATGGCAATAAATTGTGCTTTTTTCCCCCAACAGTAATGATGAAATGTTCATTTCAGTACTTTAAATGTTTTGCAAAGATTTCAAATTGTCAGTGTTAGCTACATGTAGATAGTGGCTTCCACCTATATAAATGGTGATGGCATGCTCTTTTATGTCCATTTAATCAAACTTTGTGTGTGTGTGTGTGTGTGTGTGTGTGTGTGTGTAGCAGTAAACACAAATGTCTGAGGCACAAAAACAATTGTAAATACCTGCTATGCTGTGTTGAATGATAAAATGACAAGCAACTTGTCTTTGAGATCTATATTAACGGACATTTTATAAGAAGGCAAAGTTAATGTGCCCCTGGAGCTACTATTTAAACGACTTTAACTTTATGGTCTTTTAATGTGGGACCCCTCAGCCTGGAAATGAGGTGGATTTTCCATCCTCTGACTCAAATCTGCTCAGCGGGGTAGCTTTCCTGCTATCCTCCCAGCAGCTGTTAGTAGCAAGAGAAACAGTGTACTGCAATAAAATTGATTGCTTCAACCTCCACTGTTCTACAGCTCTCAGACAGCTCCACTTTTGGTTGGGTCTCTTAACACCTGCTCCCCAAAGCACCAGATCTTATCTCCAATTGGTCTAAATGCAAATTCCAAAAAGAGAATGGCTGCTCAGAAAAACCAGAAGGCGGTTCTGTGAGAATTGTGAGGAATTGAGTGCCTGTTATTGCTGAGATCTTCGTGAAGATAACAGGAAAGGTCTGCCAAGGCAGGGGTTTTATTGTGATTAAGATCTTAGTTCTAAATCAAGACATGGCAACCTGTATCCCTAAATCATTCCTGTGTAGACACTGGGGATAAGGACAATGTGCATTAAGTGAATTTCCAGCAATATTGAGCCTTACAGATTCCCCGGGTCTTCCTGGAAGACACACATGTGGATAAGTAACACCTATTTGATATTTCCTTTCGGATTCCTGAGGATCAGTTGTCAGTCCTATTGAAATGTTCATTCTCAGTATAAGACAGGAGCTGATATTGTCATGACTTGGTAACACAAGGAAACAGTTCAGCCTTAGGTGTCAAGGGTGATTCCGGTGATGGCAATATTGTTAATCTTAATTTGAAATTGCCACAGTACTTCATTTGAGCAATTTTTAAATGTCACTATGACTTTAAACTAGGGTTTCTGGTTGTGCCTTATTCCAATTTAGTACTGAGATAATATTCAAATCAACTTTCAGGGAACTTTTCCTAATGACATGCTCTGAATTATTAATTCTATCATAACACATTCCATAACACATTCTATCATAACCCATTCTGTAACACATGCTATCATAACACATTCCATAACACATTCTATCATAACACATTGCTGTATGATGCTTGAAGACATGTAAGGAAGGGGATTTGCACAAACATTTTATTTTTGTGTTTGACTCACAATTTGGAGTATTACAAAATTTGGAAAACTAGGTAAATATAGTCATCATTTGTGACTATAAAAGTATTTTACCAATAACTTGGATATTTGAAACAACTTATCCCTCCCCATGCCCTTTTAGTAAAAAATAGTTTTCAGTTTTTCTTTTAAAAACCCTCCAAGTTTGAAGTTGAAACAACTTATCCTAGAAAAAATTATCATGCAATACGCAGTAGTTGACCAAGCCAAATAACATTAGTGAAATAAGTAGTGGAAGAAATATGTATCTATGTTAGAAAGAAACATGAAGTTTATTTTTTTCCTCTAAGAGTTATCTGCCCTAGCACATTACAAAACTTTTGCCACCCTGGAATAAACAAAAAAACCTATGAGGATTTAGATGGAAAAAATATAGAAAGCGGATTTGGCTGGGGTTGTTAATGTTACTCTTAGGATATTCTGTTTGGGAGTTCCTTGCACAGAACAGCGGGATTTCTGAGAAGACACTTTGACCATTGACAGAATTATGTCACTCCCAAGACTCTCCACTTTAGGAAGCCATTATTTGCCTCCCAGTTTTTGCCTTAATAGTTACTCACAGGTTTGCTTGCTCCAGATAATTTGACATTAAATTTACTGAAATATTTACATTAAAAGGTCAATATGCTGATATATTCAAACATAGAATGTTAAGATACAGACCATTCTTTATGTACTTAAATATGATATCAAGACAGTTTCTGTAAAAAGACCACAGGTACAAAGAAATTCTGCGTCAAAGTCAGAACAAGAATATTCAGAAGTATGGAAATAAAAAAATACCTTATTTGTAAGTGAAAAGTTAGTTATCTGATTTCTGGAAATAGATATCCCTATTGTAGAATCTAATTGAAAAACCAAAAAATGAAATAAGAGAACTTGACTGATTTAAGTCTATCTAAGCAAAAATGAACTAGATTTATTATTCTAACCTGCCAATCTGGATGAGAAAGAAATCATAGGAGAGTGGATTGATGTAAAGATATTGGTGAGCTGAAATGGGCAGTGAGTTTGGGGGGGCGTTGGGTTTGTCAAAAGAAAGGAGTTCTGTTTCTGATAATGTTTCCAGAATTTATCACATGTCAGTTCATGTTTACTTCTGGACATCAAAGGACGTGATCATTTGTCAAGGTCTGTAAGGGAAGGTATTCGTAATAGTTATTTATTGATGCAGAACAAATTATCCCCATACTTGGGAGTTTAAAACATCAAACATTATTCTCTCATATTTCTATGAGTAAAAAATTTGAAGGCAGCTTAGCTGGATGGTTCTGGCTGAGGGTCAAGCCATGATGTTGGCTGGAGTTACTGGCATCTTCAAAACTTCACTGGAGCTGTAGCTACAGGATCCACTTACTGGATGGTTCAATCATGTGACTTTAGCAGAAGGCATGGATTCCTTGATGATTTTTGAAAAGAAGCATCCTTTCCTGTCCACATGGACCACTACATGGAGTTGTTCAAGCAACATGAGTGTTCTGATGACATAGTATCTATTAATAGCTTTCACCATAGCAAGTGATCCCAGAGAGAGTGAAGAGACAGATGCAAGGCCCTGCATGACCTCCTATTGAAGGTTACACACCATCGCCTCTACATAGTCTATTTGATAGAAGCAAGCCACTACATCCACCCAACGTTCAAGCGGAGGGCAATGGAGCTCCATCTCTTAAAGGGAAGCATGTCAAAGAATTAGTAGATATATTTTAAAACTACCACTCTCATTTCATGACATTTTACTGTATGAATATTTTTATATGATATTCTGTTGTATCTTGATGTATTTTTTAACATCTTCAGGCATTGTTTTTATCTTCAGGCATTGTTCCTAAAGTTCAGACAAAATGCTACCTTCAAATGACCTGAAAAAGCACATTTTTTGTAGTGAAAGCTATCTTATCTAGGGAAATGAAATTCCTGATTAAAATATTAAAATGTCAAAGAAAGTTAACATTTAAAAACATTTCAAGTAATGTATCTGATTACTGGATGTATACACTGTGTAAACCAAGGAATACTGATTGTGAATGCTTAGAAAAATGTCAGTCTTCTGTAAAAAACTGTGGACGACGTATCTTCTATAGAACATCTAAGCAAATGTGCACATTAGTCTCTACATACTGTTGCTTGATAAACTGCATTAGATTGAATTAATTAGTTAATTTAAGTAATTACCTCTCAGACTCCATCCTCCCCTCTTATTCTTCTGAGGGAGGGAAAGAATGATCATCAATACCAAGTGTCAGTTGCAGCAACACAGCACACAGAGCTGGCTTCATGCTTAGGAGACAACGCTTCTCCCCTTTCCCATAGTTTCTGGTGCTCTACATGTTCAGAGAAACTTCTAGTAACAAAGCATAAAAGTGATCCCTGAAAGAATAGTCTTGATAAATGATATGGTTTGGCTCTGTCCTCCCTACAAATCTCATCTTGAATTGTAGTTCCTATAATTCTTACACGTCGTGAGAGGGACTGGGTGGAGATAACTGAATCATGGGGCTGGTTTCCTCTATCCTGTTCTCGTGATAGTGAGTAAATTCTCACAAGGTCCGATGATTTTACAAGGAACTTCCCCCTTCGCTCAGCTCTCGTTCTTCTTCCTGCCACCATGTGAAGAAGGATGCGCCGTGACTGTAAGTTTCCTGAGGCCTGCCCAGCCATGCTGAGCTGTGAGTTAATTAAACCTCTTTCCTCTATAAATTACCCAGTCTCAGGTATGTCCTTATAGCAGCATAAGAACAGACTAATGCAATAAATTGTATTTTAAAGTTGAAATCGATGTTTGAGTGTAACTGCCTCAGAAAGGCGCATAACCTATTGTGCTAAGGGTGCAATCCTGCATAAAGTCACTCAGTGTACTAGTGTCCCAAAGCATTAAACTGAAGAATTTCACAAGTCTTTTCTCATTCATTTAAAGGATAGCAATTAACACTTTTCTTACATTTCTTGTTTCATTCTGATTCTTTCTTAAAGATAGTAGATTTTAACATCATTTGTTGACATTTAGCAATGAATGAAGTATGTCCTCCAGCATTTTAGGACTATTAACTGCTATTTAAATGATAATGCATTTAGAGGCATAATTAGTAAGCATTTTTTGCAATATTTTAATTTGGCATGTTAAGTTTTTTAAAATAACAAATTTCCATATGTAAATGGTTTCTATATGTGGCTGAATAATCAGCAATCTTACACAGGCCAGAATTTTGTTTCATTTTTTTTATAACTATGCAAGTATCAAAATTATATTTGATTAAAAAATTAACAGAAACGACTTGATTGCAGCAGTTTTTAAGATCACAAAGTATATTTGTTGATTCAGTTTTTTGGAATGGGGAGAAAATTACAAAAGGAGAACAAAGAGAATGTTGGCAAAAATATGGAATTTTAAAATTTTTTTATTTTTAGAGATAAGATATCACTCAGGGCTGGGCGCAGTGACTCACGCCTGTAATCTTAGCACTCTGGGAGGCCAAGGCAGGCAGATCACCTGAGGTTGGGAGTTTGAGACCAGTCTGACCGACATGGAGAAACCCTGTCTCTACTAAAAATACAAAATTAGCTGGGCGTGGTGGTGCATGCCTGTAATCCCAGCTACTCGGGAGGCTGAGGTAGGAGAATAGCTTGAACCTGGGAGGTGGAGGTTGCAGGGAGCTGTGATGGCACCATTGCACTCCAACCTGGGCAACAGGAGTGAAACTCTGTCTAAAAATTAAATTAATAAATAAAATAAAATTACTCTGTCATTATACTATAATAATAATACTAATAAAAATAAAACTTGTACAATTATAGTTTGGGACTTCAAGGTGTCCCTCTCAGCTACTGATAAAAATATTAGACAGAAAATTTAGCAAAGATAAAGCAAATCCGAACACCTTTAAGAAAATAGGATCTAATTGATATATATAAAAATGTCCACCTGAAAACTGCAGAATATATACATATTTATTTCAAGCACCCATGGGACATTTGCCAAAATAACCTGGGCCATAAAACAAACCTCAACAAATTTAAAAGAACTGAAGTAATGTAGAGTTTGTGTTCTGTGACCAAAAATCCATAAGAGAAAGAAACCTGTAAAATCTCTAAACATATAAAAATTAAACTCCACATTTCTGAATACTTCCTGGATAAAATAAAAATTTAAAAATACACACATACAAATTAATAAAAACAAAAACACAATTTATCAAAATACGTAATGTGCAGCCAAGGCACTGCTGAGAGGAAAACTTATAGCCCTAAATTCCTACATCAGAAAAGGGAAAACTTCTCAAATCAATTACCTAACTTTCTACTCTAGATATCAGAAAAAGAAGAACAAAATTAATACAAAGAAAGCAGAAGAAAGGAAATCTTAAAGATGAAAGCAAAAACCAATGAAATTTAAAACTGTAAAGAGCAGGGGAAACCAATGAAACAGAAAGCAGAATCTGTAAAACGATCAATAACATTAAAATCTCTAGCAAGACTCAGAAATATGAAGCAATAATAAATATCAGGAATAAAATATAGGATATAATTACAAATCTTGCAGCTATTAAAAGATTAACAAGGAAATGCTATGGATAACTTTACACTAATTTAGACAACTTAGAAGAAATTGAATGAGATAACCAGCAATAAAAAGAACAAACTATTGATATATGCAACAGCTTGGATGAATCTTCAGAGAATTATGCTGAATGAGAAAAGCCAATCTAAAAGATTATATACTTTATAATTCCATTTATATAACATTCTTGACATGACAAAATTTACAAATGGAAGGCCCATTAGTGGTTGCCAGAAATGAGGGATAGTGGGTTGTAAGTGGGTGTGGTTCTAACAGAGCAACAGGAGGGATCCCGTAATGATGAAACTGTTCAGTTTCTTGATTATCTAGTAATGAAACTGTTCAGTTTCTTGACTATGGTGGCGGATACATGAATCTACACAGGTGACATAATGCACAGACTTAAATACCACACCCACAAATAAGTAAAGTATATTTGGAGAAATCTAAGATCAGCAGATTATATCGACATCAATAACATGGTTGTGCTATTATACTATAGTTTCAAAATGTTCCCATTAGGGAAAACTGGGAAAAGTGTACAGAGCACACTCGCAGTATTATTATTTACAATAGCATATCAAGGTATAATTTTCTCAAAATTTCCATAAAATGTACAGTTGCTGAAATTTTTAAATAGCCATTATCTTAAAAGGGCCATTTTACCTGTTTTTCTTCCTGATGAAAATCAGTCAAGATATTGCCAGGCATATTTTAAACCCTGTATAAGTTTTCTAATACTACTTAATAGGTTGCACAATAAATATTCATTCTTTCACTTTTCTATTGCAGGACACAACATGTCATTCAAACTTACTATTTCCCAATAAAGCACCCATGTACATTTATTTAGACAGTTTTTTTTTTAAACATGAGGAATCAGTCACACTTAATTTTTTACCTCTCAAAATATTCTTTCATCAGGAAATCATAAAAAGTGAGGTTTGTTTACCAAAGTGCCAGCTCAGTAGGAGCACAGATAACTTATGTAGGTGATGGTGGAGCCGAGAGAAAAAGAAATGCAGATTTCTTCCTGTATTGTAAATGTAAAATGTAGTCGGGTGCCAAACGTCTCTTTCCTCTCCTTTTTCCTAGACCCTGGAATCTGTGCTGACTGAGCCCATCTGGGAAGGCACAAAAACCAGATGGCCATTGTGAACGGCTGGGGAGGCCCCACGGCAGTGAGAACTAGTCCCAGAAAAGAAATCTCTTTGGGACACAATGAATACAGGCCTAATTTATATTTTAGGGCTTTAGAATGAGATTAGGGTCAACAGTGGCATGATTTTAAACAGCAGTTGAGAAGGCTTTTTTTTTTTTTCATCTTTACACCAGAGAAGCTGAATTGTAAGTTTGAAGAGCTCCTGAAGTGTGAAAATATGCCCTCAAAGAAAGGGAGGCTGAATAATTGTATGGCTGTGCAGATTACAAACAGTATGTAAAAGGATTGTGGTTAAAGAGCTTCATCAAAGCAATGCCCTCTGCAATTGGGTATTGTCACAGGGATTATGACTTTAGGAGGGATATAACCAGCAGGGGATAAAGGAATGGCCTCCCTCCTGTTTTTTATGCCAAAGCATTTGAACAATTGATAACAAGGGATTAGAGACCAAAAACTGTATTGTGGCCTTGTTCTATTAAGATTGGTGTCAAGGTTGAAGAGACATGGTTCATGAACTTGGGAAGCCTTAGTGCACTTGTCATAGGACATCTACAGACCTCATGTGTCTCCAGTCCTAGCAAAATGCCATGATGACAAAAATTAGTCCTGGTCTAAGAGAAACAGCAAATCAGATACAGATATCCATCTGGCATTTCAGACTTGGATCTTAATCTCTTCTTCATCTTTTCTTTATTAGATGGCATATATTGGATTTACTTATTTCACTGAAGATCCCTTTTCCCATGGGAGATGTCTCGTAAACACTGACAAAGGATTCTGAAACAATCAACTGAAGCTCAATCAACACCAATCTAAATGAAAATTGCAATTAATATTTATCATATTTTTCCATGCCTAGTGACTTTAATTATCATTCAACCATATTTTGCTATTACAGTTGCCTCAGGTAGTCGGTTTGTGACTTAATCTATCATGACAATTAATTACTTATCCATTTATTAATTTGACAACAACACGTTGAGGACCTATATGTTCCAGGTGCAATGGGATGCAAAGATAAACAGTCTTCCTACCTTAACTCATTGTCTAATAGATTGGATAGAAATATTAAAATTTCTACAAGGTGTTAAATGCAATAATAAAGATATATATAGATATAATAATACCACAAATGAAGGTGATTAAAGTGAGTTTGGGGGCCTTCATCGATTTCTTGCTGCTTTTCCTGAGCTACACAAGTTAAGTAGCAAATAGGGTAGAAAGGCATTCCAGGTAGAGGTGGCAGCTGATAAGCAAATACAAGAAAATGAAAAACAGCATGGTGTGTGCAAGAAACTGCCTGCATTTCGTTGTTAGTAAGTAAAGTCTACATGAGGAGAGATAAAACTTGAGATGCAGGCAGGGTCTAGATTATGAAGGGCCTGGTTTATCTGATGAGGAGTTTGAGGCTCATTACATTGAAGGGGAACCTTCAAAATACTTTGGGATTATAGGTGTAAAATTAGATTTCCATTTATGTTAGACTTCTCTGGCAGCTTTTGGTCAGTGGATTTGAAAATTATGATATTTGAAGAAGGAAATCCAGTTAGACGGCTGTTTTAGCATTTTAGTTGAAAGATGAGGCTACTGAAAATAGGCCACTATCAATGAGTACGGCAGACACACCCTAAGGAGACCCACAAAGAGTCACACCCATGTAATTTTTTCTCCCCTTGAGCGTGGACAGACGATCTAAACAGAAGAAATAAATAGAACATGGTAAAGGTGGTGAACTATCTTTCCTTTGGTTATGTATTTACATAAGGCTCATATTAGTAGACTGGGGTGAGAAACTCCCACGTACTGGCTTTGAACTAGTAATCTGACATATTGTAAGAGGTCCTGAGAGAAGCCCTTGAGGAAAAAAAAAAACAACCTCCCAGTGTCCTCTAGCAGATGGGAAAGCCTTCTGGCTGACAGACAGCAAGAAAACGGGAACCTTAGACACAAAACTGCAAGAAACTAAATTTCGCCAACAACCGTGTAAACTTGGAAGTGGACCCTGAGCTCAGGAAAGGAACACAGCTTGGCCAACCCTTGATTGCAGCCTTGTGAGACCCTGAGCAGAGAACCCAGTGAAGCTGTGCCTGGGCTCCTGCCCACTGAAATTGTGAGGTAACAAATGTGTGGCATTTAAAAACTTGTTACTAAATGTGTGTTAATTTGCAAACACACAATAGAAAAAATATAAACAGATAAGAAGGAATGGATTCAGGAATGTTTTTGGAAAAAAATGTTCCAGACCTTGGTGATTGACTAGATGTGGAGAATGAGTGAGAGGGAGGAATCGGGAGCAGTGCAGCAGCTGGCGCCTATCTGTATCTCTTTAGCACGCACCTCCTCAGGGTCCAAGGCTACTTGTTGGAACCCCTGTAACCTTGTGTGACAGCCCCTGTTTATTCGTTTTTTTTCCTGGCTGATGGAGAACACTTTGCTGGTGTAAAGGGCAAATCAGAAGTTCCAGAGATAATGTGTCTGGACACTGGACCCCTCAAAATGATGGAGGGAGATCAGGTAGATAAATATCTAGTTTCCTTGCCCATTCGTTGGAATAGCTCTGAGTCTTATTCTATCCCATCTCTCAGACTTCCTCAGGGGCTAAAACTCCTGTGGGATAAAGCTGTTGTTGCCCACAGTGGTAACTTGCTTAATGAGGAACATTCTACTCCTGCTTTCTTTACCTTATTTCACTCCCCATTTCTCTATTGATATTTCCTGGGATCACCTCCCAGATAAACTGCTTTCTTTTTTACTGTTTCAGGGGGCAACTCAGACTAAAACAGTTAACTTTCAGGTTTTAAGTTTGAACCATATAATATTTTCATGTGATCTTATAGGATAAGCATCATCAAATACTGGCAATTCAATATGGTTATATAAATAATTCAAATAGACAGTAGAAATTAAACACGTTTAGGGGTCGAGACTGAGTCCAGTTTTAGATAAATTGATCTGATGACCTTTGGGATTTTCAGGTGAAGAACGTCAAAGGACTGTACTTATCAGAATCACAACAGGAAGCAGATGATGCACATGAGAAGATTTCACAGAAAACGATTTAATAAATGAGCTATTTCCAGAGATGTTGGCAGGGTTCAGGGAACCAGCAACAAATGATAAAGGAGCCAGAAATGAGTAACAGTACAAGACTGTTTTTATCCCTGGGCCTTAATGGGCAAGGGACTGAACAGTGCTTCATGAACTGGATGAGAACTGGTGTCATCCAAGAGGGAAGCCAGAGGGAAGACATGGTCATCGTGAGATGCAGCCCCTGCCAGAATAATCTCAGACAATCAGGCAGAAGAGGAGATGAATACTCCAATCTCATCCTCTTTTTACCCCTTGATTTTCTGCTGGTGTCTTCCATTGACTGAACCTAAGTATACGGCAGAGAATCTCAGTAATGAAATTTTTGCTCATTCTCCTAGCCTGGGCAAGAACAGGATCACAAAGAAGCAGAAAGTGGTACTGGGTGAATTGGGCAAATAGAAAGCAACACAAATTGTGAAAGCTTATTTGAGATCACTCATCTAGTGATACGAATTTGGGAACCATTCAAATGGGTGGGTAAAGTTCCCTACTGAATGAATTGCACTTAGAATGCAGAGGCCTTGAGAGATTTTCAGTCTTATTATATTAGTTACCTCTTGCTTTATAACAAATTACTTCTGACATTAGCAGCTTAAAGCATGTATTATCTCACACATTTTCTGCGGGTCAGAAATCCAGGGGTTGTTTAGCTCAGCAGTTCTGGCTGTGAGTACACATGAGTTTGCAGAGCCGGCTATTCCCTGGGTCTCTGGGTCTGCAGTCACTTATGACTCCAACGGTAGAGGATCCACTTCCAAGAAGGCTCAATTACATGGTTATTTATTGGAGTCCTCACCGTGTGGACCTTTCCATGGGCTGCTTCAGGGTTCTCACAGCATAAAAGCGGAGTCCCACAAAGCAAGTGTTCTGAGCGGGAGAGATAGCCAGCAAGCGTCCTCCTCAGGATAGAAAATGCAGTCTTTGTATAACTGAATCTCAGTGGGGACATGCCACCACTTTTGCCCTATTTCATTCATCAGAAGTATGTCCCTAATCCAGCCCATACTCAAGTAGGTGAAAATTAGATTTTACCTCTTGAAGGAGAGAGTTTGAAAGCATTCGTGGACATAATTTTAAAACCACTATATTGCTATTACAACAAAAAATGAAAAAAAAAGTTTTCCTCTCAGTTCACTGGAGAGTTGTGAACATATTAAATTATAAAGGAACTAAGTTCCAGAGAAACAATGCCATCTCTTCTTTCTTTTCTTCTTTCTTTCTTTCTTTCTTTCTTTCTTTCTTTCTTTCTTTCTTTCTTTCTTTCTTTCTTTCTTTCCTTCCTTCCTTCCTTCCTTCCTTCCTTCCTTCCTTCCTTCCTTCCTTCTTTCTTTCTTTCTTTCTTTCTTTCTTTCTTTCTTTCTTTCTTTCTTTCTTTCTTTCTTTCTTTTTCCTTCCTTCCTTCCTTCCTTCTTTCCTTCCTTCCTTCCTTCCTTCCTTCCTTCCTTCCTTCCTTCCTTCCTTCCTTCCTTCCTTCCTTTTTTTTATAGAGTCTCGCTCTTGTCACCCAAGCTGGAGTGCAGTGGCACAGTCTCAGCTCAGTGTAACCTCAGCCTCCCGGGTTCAAGCGATTCTCCTGCCTCAGCCTCCCGAGTAGCTGGGATGGAAAGTGCCCGCCTCCACACCTGGCTAATTTTTTTTTTCACTAGACATGGGGTTTCACCATGTTGGCCAGGCTGGTCTCAAACTCCTGACCTCAGATAATCCACCTGCTTCAGCCTCCCAAAGTGCTGGGATTACAGGCATAAGCCACGGCGCCCGGCCAAAATGATGTCATCTTAAATGGTGGGCTGGAGTATGCTTTCATGCCTGGAGTCAGTTGTTGAACTTGGAGTGGGATAATGCCATCATTTTATCTCAAAAGCTTTATCATTTTTCTTTTAATTGTTGATTAATCATAGAAAGCCTGTCAATTATGTCTCTTGAATGAATCAAGTCAGTTCAGCAGCAGCCACCCAATTCTCAGTCCTTATTTTTACAATTTCCCTGTTTCCTTTCTAGTATTTTAAATACTGTAGCAGCCAGCGGGGCCCCTTCTATCAGCATGCCATTCAAGCTCACCACCAGGGAAAGTTTTAAGCATTATACTATCACAGGATACAAGGAGCTGTGCACATTCCACAAACTACAAGTGTTATAATTCTTGCAACACTTATAATTCAGAGTAGCATCACCTGAGATGGGCATGGTAACCAGGGCTTCAGACTCTTCCAAGACAAAGGTTTAGGTCATCTCACCAAAAAATTGACCCAGACCGGGTTTGGTGTCAGCTGTAGAAAGGCGAATCTAGAATGAATGATAGAGAAAGGGGATGACTGAGTATCAGTTACAGCTTCAAGATCAACTGCAGCAACAGATCTTGAAGAAGCTATCCCAAATGGGGCAAATTATTAGGAAATACAAGTGAACATAAATGGCACAAAGGATGGGCTGTAGGGGACACCTTTCCAAGTAGTGTCCCCATCCCCCAGCTGCTAGGATTGTCAACTGCTGATGGCTCACAGAAGTACCTTTTATGGGAATTTCACTGGGCCGCCAAGAACAGCCTGACCCAATGTTGTATCTCCCACCAGAGGTGATTCTCAGCTAGTAACTGGCTGAAGCAGAGATTTGAAGTCTCAGCCATCTAGACTCAATTTGAGACAACTCTGAAGGGTTATTCTATCTTCATATAAGATCAGCTGATGTCCTGGATGCAGCTGTATCATGGGTCAGCCTCTCTCTGCGTCCATTTGCTTTTATCAACTTCCTTATAGGTGTGTCCCCCAAGAGTGCTCCCCAGTAAATCTTTGGCATGCAACTCTGTCTCCATATCTGTTTCCAGAGGTCTCAATCTAAGATGCAGTATATGAAGGTAAAAGAAAGAAAACATTATTATTAATCAGAAACAATTTCTACATTTTCAAACACATTGATAAGTCAAATTCTTATCATCCATTAGGTTGTCACTGGAGAAATCGGAATGATTCAAGTGTCATTGCACTATCTGCACACATTTCTTAATCATTTCTTCATTTTAAATGGGAGATATATATCTTCTTGTAAAATTATTATTGGAAATAGATTTGGATTTAAAAATAATTATCTCATCTTGAGTTTTGTTTTGTAACCAACTTTCTTTCCAAATGCTGCCCAGATGATCATGCGTGATCTCAGGCCTTTCACAGATACTTTGCTGTGAATTCACAGGTCAGCATAAGGATCCCACAACCCTTCAAGGACTTACAGGCCAGTCCACTTTGTAGCAGTCACTCTTCAGAAACTGGATTTTTCTAAGTACTGATGTTTCTTCCACCTCTGAGTCATTCATTCATATAGAGACTGTTAGTGACTCTTCTCTGATGCCGTCATTCCTTTTTGTCCTTTAATTTCTAGGCTCCTTTTGTAATTAATGTCTAATTCTATAATAAATTCTTTATTTTGAAATACTCATAGTGGTTTTGCATATTTGATAGAGCCCTGACCAATTTAAATGTCTTTAAATTGCACCACAACATGTCTAGTTTTTTTTTCCTTTTCACTTTTTTTTTTTTTTAAAGTCTATGTAATTTGGTACTTTATAAACCCTTTTAAACAGAGGCTTTACATCTTTCTCAAATTCAGGACTTTAAAATAGATTTTACTTGAGCTATTTCTCCCTTGTACATTTATTCATTTATTTACTTTTCATCTTTCTCTGTTCTATTTAGACTCCATGAGACAGCATATTTGTTTGCATTTATTCTCTTATCCTTTAGGTCTCTTTATTTTCCATTTATGTTTTTTCATTTCCTTATCTCACATTGGTATCTTATGGAAGAATCCCAATAAAGTTTCAGTGTATTGACTTATTCTTCAGCTATATCCATTCTTGTAGTCAATTTACCTTTTGAATTATTTATTTCCTATCTGTTCTATTTTATTATGCAGTGCCTCTAGTTGTTTGTTTTTTCAAGACGTTTTGTCCTTGATTCATACTTTCAAGGTTCTCCCTTTTTTTTCTGATGATATTTAATTTGCTTATTTTCTGTTTCAAGAATTTTTCTTCCTGATTCATGTTTTCAAGGTGCAACCTTGTTTCTCTGATGCTATTTAATATACTTATTTAAGTTGGTACCGTTTGGACTTTTATTCCATTTGGTGTTTATATAATGGTCAGTTTGTCATTTTTGTCTTTGGATGACAAAGCTAAAACAGTGTATCCTTTGTGTGGTAAATCTATAGAAAACATAATTGGAAACTTTCAATACATTCTTATTAAATGGGTGGGGATAAATAAAAGAAGAATACTGTTATCACTACTACTATCAACATAGTACGGGAGTTTGAAGCCTACAGCCAGTGCAATAAGATACAAAGCATGTGAAAAAATACTATATACATACATATAGTAGAAAGACAAAACTGTCACTAGAGAGGATATAACCAACTACTTATAAAACTCAAAAAACCTACCAATATACTCTTTTTATTAATACAAAAATGCAGCAAGGGTGTACATAATATCAACCTATATAAGCCAAACATTCCTCTAGATAAGTGAAAACTAATTAGCAAATATAACAGAAAAGAAAAAATTTATAATAGCAATAAAAATATATAAAAAGTAGTAATTTACCTAATAAAAGAACAAGAACTTTATTAAAAACACATTTAAAAAAAAAGATGTATAGGATTATTCGAAATCAGCAAAGAAATATAACATGTTTATGAAAAGGTTAACTGAACTGCTTCATAAAGGGGTCGTGAACATACACCACTGAAGCCATATGGTGCAGACACAATATTGAGTTTATTAGAGGAAAACTTACAACAGAGTAGTAGCAGAGCATATGCAATATCCAGTTATTATTCCGTGGCTTAGGTAGGTTATGTAGATAGCATGTGTGCACACTGGCTAATGATCCAACAGAGAGGAGCTTATTTTTGCTGGAATGTCGGACATACAACTGAGAGCACTCCAAGAGCAAGAACAAGCTCTGCACCCAGGCCTCATTACATACATGCATATATTACACTATGTACCTTAAGAAGAGTAGGGAACATCTAGTTTCTCTAAATATCAGGAAACATATCAGGAGATCTTCCAACCAAGAAGCAACCTTAAGAACTATGCATATGGATGACCAAAATCTGAATACAGGGGTCATGGGAATAGCCTTGCCTGCCAAGAATACTGACATCAGCGAAAGGCTGAGCCAATTTTCTGATAATCTACTTATAGAGGGAAGGAAAGATATCTCCAGGGCCATCTGCAGTTGCCTCTCACCATTAACATTATGAAAATCTATACTTTCCAATATTAATCTAAAGAAATTAATGTAAAATTTTAAATAAAATTCCAGAAGGTTACTTTTAAGGATTCAAAAAGTTATAGAATTTATATAATATTACCTATTTTTAAATTAAAGATAGGAGCCTAGATCCTAAATGATATGAAAATGTACTGTAGAAATACATAATAACAAAAATAATTTGGCACTGAGGCAGCCATAACATATAGACCATTGGAACAGACTAAAGCAGGTTCCTCAACCTCAGCACTATTGATATCTTGAGCCATATCATTTGTTGCTGTGGGGGTTGGGGGCTGTTATATGCACTGTAAGAACATTGGGTCTCCACCTACCAGATCTCTGATAGTATCTCAGCCCCTCATCTCCCAATTTTGACAAGCCAAAAGTTCTCCAGTTATTTCCAAATTTCCTCTGGGGGACAAAATTGACCCTGGTGGAGAACCACTGGGCTATAATGTTAAAAAATAAAGTCATGCATTATCAGAGAATGATTTCATGAAACGAGCACTACAAACCAATGGGGAAAATGATTTACTGATGCCATTAAGAAAATCGGTTCACATATGGAGAAAAATAAGGCTAGATACTATGGTGGGCTGAATAATAGTTCACCAAAGTTGTTCACATCCCACTCCATAGACCTTGTAATTTTTATCTTACATTGCAGAAGGGGACTTTGCATATGTGATTAAGTTAATATCGAGATGGGAAGATTATCCTGAATGGGTATGATATAATCACATGGTTCTTGTAAGAGAAAAAAATGATGAGAACATGGAAGCAGAGAGATTGGAAGATGCGATGCTTTTCGCTTTGAAGATGGAAAAAGGAGACATGAACCATGGAATGTAATGACTACCTCCCTAAAAGCTAGAAAAGGCAAGGAAATAGGGCCGGGCGCGGTGGCTCAAGCCTGTAATCCCAGCACTTTGGGAGGCCGAGGCGGGTGGATCACGAGGTCAAGAGATCGAGACCACCCTGGCTAACATGGTGAAACCCCGTCTCTACTAAAAATACAAAAAACTAGCCGGGCGAGGTGGCGGGCGCCCGTAGTCTCAGCTACTTCGGAGGCTGAGGCGGGAGAATGGCGTGAACCCGGGAGGCGGAGCTTGCAGTGAGCCGAGATCACGCCACTGCACTCCAGCCTGGGAGATACAGTGAGACTCCGTCTCAAAAAAAAAAAAAAAAAAAAAAAAAAGAAAAAGCAAGGAAATAGATTATCCTCTAGAGCCTCCACAGGGTGTATGGCCCTGATAATACCTTGGTTTCAGCTGAGTAATAGATTTATCTCCTTCCAAACTGTAAGAGAATAAATTTCGATTGTCTTAAATCACTAGGTTTGTGGTAATTTGTTATAACAACATTAGGAAACTGATGGCGATACCTACCTCTCACTATATATATAGTGGGAAATGCTGAAAGGATTAAGACATCCACATAAAATGAAAAATAAAATAAAGCTTGTAGCAGATATTTTTGGAAAATAAATCTTTGAAATTAGGCTAGGAAATGAGTTTTAACTAAGAGTTCTAAAACAGAAAATCCTAAGCAAAACAAAATATATTTAATGACATCGAAATATTATTAAATAGACATTTTGTGGAGGAACGATTTACAAAGTCTGAACAGAGTTGAAGGGGTTAAAATATGCTATTCTGGCACATGGGCTATTTAAGTTAAAATAGCCAATGTAAAAACACTGGAAAAACAGGAGTGCAAGAAGATCACTTTGACCATTGTGCTGTTTCTAAAAAGCAGAAGATGAACTTGCCATGTGAAAGACACTTTCCCCTGTACCAGAAGGCAAGGCAACATCCTTATCTTCAAGGATGAGAAGTCAAGACCAAGAAAGTAGTGTACAGACCTTGTTAGGATAACTGGTATCTTTTAAGCCTCCCCACATAATTTAGTCACATTTTCAAAGTTTACTATTCTTTGTCCAATTCACTATATATATATGTGTGTGTGTGTGTGTGTGTGTGTGTGTATAGTTATTTGGGTCTTCATTTTTTATGAGGACTCCTGTGCCACGTAAAACTTACACTATGCTTTTCTCTTGTTAATCTGTGTTATGCCTATTTAATTCTTGGAGCTGGACAGGACCCTAAAAAGGTGGAGGTGGAGATTTCCCACCCCTACGGAGTCAAGTGGCAAACGTTAATAAAGCACTTGGGGCTAACAACAGTGACTAGCCTTCATCACCCATAGGCCTGAAAGTGCCCCAGCAAGCAATGGTTATCAGAAGCAACTTAAAACTGCAGCTGTGGCCTTGCAAAAGGATGCAGCTACTGCCAAATCATGATTGGGAAGGGAAGAATTTGGGAGAATACCTGTTTCCTTCCTGTTTTCTTCATCTCTCTCTTCTTGTGTTTTCCTGTCTCATGATGGCGTTTCCTGTTGTCTGAGGACACCTGGAAACCAGAGAGCCGGAGAAGCTGGTTGAGGCAGTCCGTGAAGGCCAGCCTCATGGGTCACAGGCAGGTGTGGAAAATTGACAGTTGATCTGCAGGGTCATAAATAGAACATTAGCACAATCAATAGTATTATTTTATTCAAAAATATACCTTAGAAAAATAACACGAGTGGAAATTTTAAAAACTATTTCAAAGTCAAAAATGAGTAAGTGATGACCCCCCTAGAAATGGCAAAATAAGGAAACCTGAAAGCCTCTTGTCCATAAAAATAACACCGGTTAAAAAAAAAAAGATCACTCAATTTCTTCAGAACTTTGGAAATAAAGGCTTGGAATAATGTGAGGAATATTTATTACAGATTGACTGAATTGCAGAAGGAGCAATAAGCAGGTATTTCACTTGCTGTACTCCTACCTCCTTCTCCCCAACTCTGCAGTGGCCTTGCAAATCAACAGTTTCACAATGTTAGTCATCATGAAAAACAGTTGCCAAGCAGCCACTGGAGACAGCAGAAGAAATGTGAAGCTTCCCTAAAAAGCCCATCCCCAGAGAATGGTCATTATGGGATCTATCTGGCAGTTCTCTGCAAATCCCCACTTGCATGGCTTGTTTTTATTTAATCTGATCAGAACTGACTCACTGTGAATGGCTTTCTCCCTGAGGCATTTGTGAAAACAATCATTGGCAATTTAATGTTTTTCTATTGGTACATCACATTTGTACATATTTATAAGGCTTTTTTTTTTTTTTTTTTTTTAACGTCGAAGCTGCCTGAGGTGGTGATAACAGTTTGGACCGACAAGAGGCTGACCAAACAGCTGAAAAGGAAACACTCTGGGCTGAGCCTAGAATAAAAGCTGGAAAGGAATTAAAAAAAGAAAGAAAGAAAATACTGGGAACTAAAAAAAACCATAGAGGGGGTTTGAAAAGTTTCTAAAATAATCTTAGAAATTTAGAAGGCTACACACGTGTGCAGAGCTGTATGTATGCCTAAGAAAGACCTAAGACATCTCTGATTTCTCTTCTTTGACTAATCTTGAAGTTCTGTGCAAGCAGGAAGTAAAGGCTAAAGGAGAATTGTAAACTGCCAGGCAGTTCACTTCAGGTATACCACAACACACAAACTAGCTCCTTGGTGAAATCTGGGAGGTTTATTGCTTTAAGGCGTTTAAACTTCAGTGGCTACATTTGACAAAAAGTTCACATAACAAAAAGAACAATTTTACAAAAGTAGCTCTGGAAAGCCTCTAAAGAAACAAACAGCAATGGCAGCAGCAACAAACAGCAACTCTACTCACCCTGGAGGGTGAGTACATTCTGTTATTTAAAGGTCTAGATTTCAACAAAGCATCACAAGACATGCAAGAAACAAGAAATTATGGCCCGTGTACAGGGCAGGGAGAAAACACAGTAGAAACTGTCCCTGAGAAAGCCTTGGAGTTAAACATTGGAGTTACCAGAAAAATGTTCATAATAGCTATTTTGAATGTGTTCAAAAAACTAAAGAGAACTATAGCTAAAGAACTAAAGGAATGTACAAAAATAATATTTCACCCAATAAAGAACCACCATGGCACGTGTATACCTATGTAACAATCCTGCACACTCTGCACATGTACCCCAGAACTTAAAGCATACTTTTAAAATAGTGGGGTTATTATATTTTTATTGTAAAATACTTAATTGGCCAATTAAAATTTTCTACGTTAAAAAAAGAGTTTCAAGACAGAGATATAAATTATTTTAAAAAACCACATACAAAAATTCTGGAGTTGAAATCTACTTTAACTGAAATGAAAATTTCACAAGAGGGTTCGACAGCAGATTTGAGCTAGTAGAAGAAAGAATAGGCAAACTTCAAGATAGGCTAATTGAAATTATCTGGTTTGAAGAATAGAAAGAAACAAGAATGAAGAAAAATGAGTAGAACCCTAGAGACCTGAGGAGCAGCTTGAGCTGGTTATGCTCCTCCACCAATGCCACTGCTCCTCTCCAGGTATAGACTTCGGCACGGTTCTTTTTTTTTCCTCAGGTTTTAGCAACCATTTTCTGCATTTATCTTTTTGAACCTAGAGGTCAAAAGAGCTCTGCTGCTTCTAACCCTGGGTACCAAAATAACCTTTGTGGTTTCCCTAAGCCCTATCCACATCTTTGAAAAATTGTTGATTTGTAAATATTCTCCTTCAAATTATCTTAGTTGAGTAATAATTATACACGTTTATTACAGCAGACAAATGAAGACCACCTAATGGTGCTATTTAATTGAAAGACAACAATGAATGAGATATATTTAGAACAACATTCCTCCTATACCTAACAAACATAGGGTTAAATGAAAAGAAAAGACATACAATAAAACTGTTAGTACCACAAACCTCTACTTTATGTACATGTAAAACTCATAGAATTCTACTACTTTTTCTTTCCTTTTTATTTTTATAAATAGAGATTGGGTGTCACTATGTTGTGCAGCTGGTCGTGAACTCCTGGCCTCCAGAAATTTCACTTTAGGAGGCCATTTCACCTCCTAAAGTGCTGAGATTACAGGTGTGAGTCACTCTGCCCAGCCTACTTTTTCAAAGACATGTAGATATTCCATGACATACCATCATGGGTACTCATTGAAAAAAGAGGGCAGTGAAAATAATATCAAGAATGAAGGGAAGAATAAAATTATATGTATGAGGAAGCTTCATGGACAAATAGACTGTGTCATGAGCTAAGGAGTTTGACTAATTTTTGAACTCACTCATGGATGTCCAGAAAAAGGCAAATACACAAAAATAAAATCAGTGGGTTGAGTCAAGTAATCTCTGGAATCTTTTAGGTTTTGAAGTTCTTTTCAAATATAATTATGGATTTAAGATTTCTGAAGATGAAACTGGACAATCCCATTTTCTAAAATGGCAGATTGGTGATTAGTCTGCCTATGATTACACCTATTCAACACAAAAGTGAAGAATTCTGCCTAATAGAAGTTGTCATTTTGACCATTTAGGAGAGGATGAGCAATGAGGTTGTCGGTTGGATAGGAGCTTCCTATGGATCGAGTGTTAGAATAGAACTATGGGAGGTGGTAACTAGGAGACTTTTATGGACAGATTGAAGATCCAGATGGATTCATAGATGAAGTCAACCTCAAGAAGGGGCATTACACATTTTTGCTCATGAATTAGCTATATATATATTTTAAAGCTGCACTATATTTTTCCTAATGCTACATATCAATGTATTGTTACATTAAATCACACCAAAGTGCACCTCAATTACAATAATCACGTTAAAATGATAGATACTTTTGTCTTTGAATGGTCCAAATTAACAAAAATGAGGGAAGCCATTGATCATTGTTGGAGAAGATAAAAAAAGAGGTTAGGTTTGATTATCAGAATAAGAGAGGTTTTGAGAAGATAGGCAAGAAAGAAAAATGCCAGGTGTCACCCCATCTAGAGAGAAGTGATAATTATTTATTTTGATTAACATTTCATGTGCCTGGCAATCAAACCCAAATAATTTAGATGTGGGCTGTGTAAGATTTACTTGACTTCATAAGTGTGGGAAGGGGATTTGGCAGAAAGATTCTAAAGATACAGAGCAGATAAGTTTTTAAAAGAAAACTATTTTGCTTATGACATTGATTTAACTTATTAAAGTAGAAATTGTTTTTAATGCCAGCTGTCTCTTCATTTGGAACTATTTTAAATTATTATGTGAATGATGATGATTTATCTTTAATTATCACATCACTAACTTTTAAAAGCAGTTCTATAGTCTTAATTAATTGTTTTGAGTAGGCAAGCATATTCTAAGAAAACAGTAAACCAGAGGTCAGGCGCAGTGGCTCACGCCTGTAATCCCAGCACTTTGGGAGGTCAAGGTGGGTGGATCACCTGATTTCAGGAGTTCAGGACCAGCCTAGGCAACATGGTGAAACCCTGTCTCTACTAAAGATACAAAAAATTAACTGAGTGTAGTGGCTTGCACCTGTAATCCCAGCTACTCGGGAGGCTGAGGCAGGAGAATTGCTTGAACCCAGGAGGCGGAGGTTGCAGTGATCCAAGATTGTGCCAGTGCACCCCAGCCTGGGTGACAGAGTGAGATTCTGTCTTAAAAAAAAAAATAAAAAAAAATAAAAAGGAAAAGAAAAGAAAAGAAAACAATAAACCACAAGTAGCATAAGAATATCTTCCTTTTGAATGTCTTCAAAGATGGGACCTATGCACAGAGTGGCCATAGTGTGTGACTGGGATTAAATGAAACAAGCTATGTTTACTCTGTGGAACAAAAGAGGCCAACTGGATTCCTGTAGTGCCAGTCCCTTGGTGCCAGAGAGAATCTTTACCAGGTCCAGTTAATCTCTCGCACCATCAGTGAGACCTTCTTAGAGGTAGCTGTGTAAACATTGAATTGGAATTTTAGCTAGTGTCATTCTAGAAAAGGGAATTTATCATTTACAGATAAGGTAAAAAGGAAAATGTATTCCCTTACATAACACGGGTTTGAACTGTGTGGGTTCATTTTTATGCAGATTTTCTTCCACCTCTGCCATCCCTGAGACAGCAAGACCATCCGCTTCTCTTTCTCCTCCTCCTTAGCCTGCTCAATGGGAAGACAATGAGGATGAAGACCTTTATGATGATCCATTCCCACTTAATAAATAATAAGTATGTTTCTCTTCCTTATGATTTCTTAACTTTTTTTTTAGCTTACGTTATTGTAAGAATATAGCGTATATTACATGTAACAAACAAAATACATGTTTACCAACCACTTGCGTTATCATAAGGCTTCTGGTCAACAGTAGGCTGTTAGTAGTTAAGATTTTGGGGAGTCAAAATTACATGTGGGTTTTGACTGAACCAGAGGCTGGTTCCCCTAGCCCCTGCACTGTTCAAGGGTCAACTGTAGTGAGAAACCGGTTTGAAGTCCAACTTGCCAATTACACAATTGGTAGTCGGAAATACTATATAACACTTTCAAGATTCGTAAGTCACAGTGTTTGGTACCACATCTGCTTCACATGTATGCTCCAGCACCCAAATCATAATTATAAAGATTTCTATTGTTTTGTTGTGTTTTCCCAGACAGCTATTATTTGTGTTCAACTGTGCGAGAAGCATGCCTCCTGACTGACTTAAGTTTCACGGTGAAACAGAAAAGCAGGTGGGAGCAATGCCATGATTCTGCAACCTTTCAGAATATCGCAGCTTCCCCCCTTATCTCTGAGCAGGGCAATGCTTTCTGAAGTGAGCCGAACATTCACCAGACCTCTGTGTTACTTTGAAGTGCTTGCTTTTCCCAGCAGTTCTGACCGATCTTTTGGGGAAAGTGGAATTCTCTAAGCTGGGTGCTTCATGGAGCATTGAGAGTGGCTGGTGTACAGCTGGTTTTAAGAAGGCAGAGCTTTCTCTTCTGAAAATTTAAATGCTTTGCAGGTTTGTAATGAAAGCAACAGAGACTGTTGGTTGACTGCCTGACTTCTCTGCTTTCCTGAAAATTCAGCTCATGTGAGAGACAGGAGGGACACTAACTTACGTGGTGTGGACTTCCGTCCGGAATATCACACTGGCTGATGCCCTCATCAGTCTTCAATATTTACTGCCCGTCAACTAGAAGAACAGGAACATTTAGTTATCACTTAGCTGTGGATGTTACCAATAAAAAAGCCACAAAATTGTCTGACTATTCTACATAAGGCCAAGGGAATATTTTCTCTAAATCCTTTCACAGTTTTAATTTTCAGTAAAACAGAGTATGTATATATTTTATAATTCAACATTTTGTGAATTATATTTCTAAATGATGATAGGTACATCAAAAATAGAATTTGGGGTCCAAAGTTCTAGTTATATGTGAATGGTAGGGAAATTCTCTTCTAAAGTATGGACGATCACTGCATTATAGAGCTCTTTATAATTAGCCCTTCAAGTTTTAAGAGAATTGAGAGCAGTATTTCTCTAACTGGAATAGATAGTTTACTTGGTTATGATGATTAAAGGACACTTTTGTCTATTGTTAGCTATAGGACTTTTGGCAAAAGTCAGGTCATGCCACTCTTCTGCTCAGGACTCTCCAATAAGTTTCCACATTACTGAGAGTTTAAGTGATTGAAGTAGTACTAGCCACAGTGCCCTGCATGATAAGTCCCACTGTTCTTCCACCCACCTCACCCCTCTTATTGTTTGTATTATATACCGCTTGACTCACTGCATTCCAGACATACTGATCTCTGTTGTTCCTCTAGAGGAACAGAACGTTTACGCTTGCAGTTTCCTCTGCCTGGAAAACTTTCATCTTCCTGAACATTTCATGGCTTACTTTCTCATTTCCTTTAGTCCTTTTGCACATAGGCCACCTGTGATGTTTCTCCCACCATCCTGTTTAAAGTTGCATCCCCCACCCTGAGGTTTCTTATCTCACCTCTATGCAGTACTTTTAATAAACAGAATATATATTTTATACATTGTTTATTGTCTATCTTCTTATTAGAATGTAATCTTCATGAAGGAAGCTATTTTAGTCTCTTTTGTTCAGTACTGTCACTCAGGCAACTAGAAAAATATCAAGTATGTAGTAATCACTCAATAAATATTTGTTCAAAAGTAAATGGTAGCTGACATTTATGGCATGCTTCTTCTATGCTACATACTCTTTTAACTACTTTATATGTGTGTAATTTGCTAGTCACAATGGTTCTGCCTTTCTTCATTTCACTGAAGAGAAAACTGATAATGGCTCTGAATAACTTCAAGATTATATTACTGGGAAGCAGAAGAGCAGAATGTAAATTCTGATTGCCCTAATCGTACAGATCAAACTCTGAGCAGTTTCACTCTATTAACTATAATAGTAATGTACCTACCCGGAACCTATATTTTACTATGATTTGCAGAGAAGGGATTTAATTTTTTCCCCTTCGGTTAATTTTCAAAAGATTCCTATAATCATGACTCAAGCAAAATTTATTTTGGGTGTGAATAATTGCAAATGTCATTTAGTATTTGCCTCAACAGTAGAATATATAAACATTTTGAAACCCGTAACATTGCAGATATCATAAAACCAATGAAATTAATGCCTTCAGAATGACAGGAAAATACTTCTTTATAACAACGTTATGTATATCTCTTAGCTTTATTTCTAGCAGTAGTTATAGAATATTTATTTATAAATAAATTATTTTCTATTTTTGAAGACAGAAATAGTTACTTTATAAGAGGTCATTATACTTATCAGGATCATTCATGTTGTACTTTTAGAATGCAGATGAGAAAATTGAGGCCCATGGATGGTGACCCTTATGCTGTAATAACTTAGTAAAAATGGGAAAAGGACCCTTGACAATTACACATGTCACTTATCGACTGATAAAGTATCCATTGTGCCCTTTAAACTGAAGTGTGTTGTTTATATTGGTTTTCTTGCGAACAAGAAGTGAAAAAAATATATTTAAGTTATAATTTTTTTTTGTTTCAGAGAAAGTAAAATATGTATGCTGTTTAAAATATGTTTAGCCATGATTTAGATTATTCTTTTATGCATTTTAGTAGTTTTCATTTTTCCTTACATAAGCAAATGAAATATTCACCTTTGCACACTGGACAAAATAAAAGCATAAATATTTCTGTTTTGTTTTACTAAACATAGATTGGGTAAACTAAGTTCTAAAAACTTTTTTTCCCAAATATCTTTCAGAAAACACACTATGCGAGCATGAATAAATGCCTTACATTTTCATAGTCAAATTAAAATTACTATGTTGGTTAAACTTCTTCCCTGGTACCCCACTCCTTGACACCAAATGATATGACATAGAATAATGTACACTTGTCTCTAGCCTGTTTTGTGCTTAGAATTGGATTAGAGTATACTGAATGGACACAGTTTTCTAATAAGAGGATGTTCCTCCATTGTTTTGCCACCTATGACACAATAGGCATTATTTCAACCTGCTCCGTGTGTCTAGTGGAAACACAACTCGGTTGAAGGAGATGGAAATTGGAGAAAAAGAGGGAAAAGAAGCGAAGAACAAGAAGAGAAGGCGACTTTTGGAAATTTACCAAGTAAAAGGGGATCACTTTACATCTTAGGCAGATGACCTGGGAATATGCTGGTCCTGTTAGAGCAGCCACTAGCTACACGGAAGCAGTTCCACTCCAGTAACCAGAGTAATGTGGAATTGGGGTACACTTCTCAAAACAGAATTAATGAGACTCCTTTTAACATATGATTAGAAACTACTTTCTTTAGCAAGATGTAAAGAATTGTCATCTCAATGTTTAAGGCAATATATACTGGTGGCATAACTCATTTCATCTGCAATTTTTGAGCATCTGTCTAATGGGAAGTAGTGCATTGAGTTTGTTACTTGGCATATGAACAGTATTAATCATGCTCTGCTGATTTACTCTTCATTTCTCCCACTCGTTTCTGAAATAGGGAGGCAAAGGACTAAATTGTAGTCTTACGACCTGACTTTCACTTCACAAACACCAGCTGCCCCTTCCCTACCTGCCTCTGTAAATTGATCCAGCACTAATTTATCTGCAGATCATGTAGCTTGCCCTTCACACACACAGAGGCTTGCTGTTTGCTTCTTAATTTGTGATCGGGCTTCCTTGTTACTTTATCTTTCTCCCCGGATCCTATCTTGACTTAGTTCCTGTCTTGTGTGAGCTCGATAGGGAAGCATTGGTGGGATGTTAATTTGGAAACGTGGCTTGCAATCTGTGGAGCAACAAGAACAGCTGGTACTGCTGCTGTTTCGTTTTTCTTGGCAGATGGACATAGAATTAGGAATGGGGAAATTTGCCTCAACTTTGGCTGCTGTTTTCTACAGAAGTGTTACATTTGCCAGCTCTCCCTCTCCTATACCACTCCAGCACCAAGGCTTAATACTTAAATGCGTTCCTCTAAATACATGGCCCAGAGCCTCCTGTGTAGCCTTTAGTCTGGGCTTCATACTCAGTAGCCCTCTGACTGGCCATTTGACCACAATGAGAAGTAGATTGGGTTATAGTTAGGCAGCTTAAAGTATATACTAAGTAAATACTATTCCATATCTTCAATACTTTTATGTCAATACTTACATGTGTTTGTCTATTTATTTATTAAAAATAAGCTTTAGTGCATTATAACCTCTATATCATAAAATGGACTGATTTTAAGTGTACAAATTAATGAGGTTTGAATCACTGTATAATTATGACAAACTATTTTCATCACTTCCAAAACTTTTTGCACCCCTTTGCAAAAAATCCCTACTCCTCACTTCCAGCTTCTAGTAACCACGGTGCTTTCTGTCATTATAATTTGCTATTTTTTTAAGAATGTCGTTTAAATAGAATCATATAGTGGATAGACAGTCTTTACTGCGTGGCTTCTTTCATTTAGCTTGATGATTTTGAATCTGTCCGTGTTCTTGTGTATATCATTAATATGTTCCTTTTTATTGCTGAGTTTAACCATTGTCCAGCTGATGGATATGTAGGTTGTTCCAGTTTTTAACAATAATGAATAAAACTGCCATAAACAGCCTTCAGGGACAAGTCTTTGTAGGGACATATGGTTTCATTTTCTGGCAAATGACTAATAGTGACCTTAGTGGGTTTTATGATAAATGTTCATTTAATTTGATAAGAAAGTGTAACCCTGTTTTTCAAGTTGATATACCATTTTGCATTTTCTTGCAATGCATGAGAGTTCCAGTTGCTCTGTATCCTGGTCAGCATTTGTCAGTCTTTTCAAATTTTTACCATCTTAATGGGTGTGTAGTGGTATCTTGTATTATGCATTTTTATTGACTAACGACATTGAACATATTTTTGTGCACTTATTTACTATGTATTTGAAATTTTTAAATTTAAATATTTTATTTATGTTCTATTGAGTAATTCATGTTATCATTAAGAGTTCTTTATAGTTTCTGAATACCAGACCTTTGTTAGATGTATGTTACATATATATTTTTCTCATATGTGACTTGCCTTTTATTTTCTTAACAGTGTCTTTGAAAGACATAAAAAATTTCATTTTGATATTTTGTCAATATTTTAGTTTATGGTTAGTGTTTTTGTGTCCTTCCTAACATATCTTTGCTGACCCAAGGTTACAAAAATTTTGTTCTGTTATCTTCTAGACATTTTATAGTTTCAGGTTTTCATTTAGGTTTATGATCCATCTACTTTTAGTTAATATTTTATATAGTGTGTGGTAAAATTTGGGTTTTATTATTTGCATTTGGATGTTAAAATATTCCAGCACCATTTGGTGAACCCAGTCCCTGTTACCTCCAGATGCTCAGAAGTGGAAATATTCTCCAAAGTATGGCTTTGCTTGAGAAAGCCATAGAAGAAACTGACAATCATTTCCAAAAGAATTTTTAAAAACTGCTTTAGTGGAGGGATCCTAGATATAGTTTGTGTGATATAGCTCTAATTTAATATGAGTATATTTACAAAAAAGAGAATTGATGTATTGTACACTCATGACTTCCCATTTAGAATAATCACAAATGAAAGTCAAAGTCCTTAGTTATTGTAGATCTCTGAATTGTCAGTTTCAAAAAACATGGTCAGAAAACATGTCAGTTTCAAAAAACAGTTTCAAAAACCCACATACTGGGTTTTTCATATTGATTTCTCTTTAAAATTTTCAGATAAGCATATTTTGAATTTAGACATAACTTCAAAAATGCTAACTGCCTTTTTTATTTATAGGGGCTTCTCCAAATACGTTTTCATAAGTATTTATCAGACCATGAACTCCTGCTCATTCAAATAACAATAAAATCATTGGCTCTTCAGGCATAGAAATACTTCCAGTCTTTGTCCAGATGGAAGCAATTTTATTATGAGAATTACTTTGGTTGCTCAATTCAGTTGATATGGAAAATAATGATAAGAGTAACTATATTTTCTGTAACCATGAAATGAGTCCATCATCTACTTTTATGTTATGCATTAGTAGCTTGTCATTATTATAAACATCTTTTCACTTTGTTTCAGTTGTAGATTATTTATATATTAAATTGATACATTCAGCGTTCTGCTTTCTGTTGCACTTTTAAAATTTGACTTGTCACCATCTTAAAGTGGGCAAACTGTGCACACACCACAATAATAAGTTGACCTATTCTTGAGCCCTGTAGATTAACCAGACAAGGGGTATAATAGCTGAATACACAAATTCACTTCTGTTCCTTAAATAACTACAGGGTATGATGCACCTGCAGAGTTCATGTAGGTCTTTCTTGTGTTGTAGAGATACAATACACACTAAATCTATTTTTAATTTTGCCTTATGCAGCCTCACAGCGAGACTTCACACATGCAAATGAAAGTTTGTGAGGGAAAAAAAGGCTGTGTAAAAAAATCTGTTCGTTTAATTTAAGCAGCATTGTGATATGAGAGCCAATTTTGCATTTTAATGCCAAATTGACCAAATCATTACTCCAACTTTATGTCAAATTCTTCTTTGCATTAGGAGGTAAGGTTTAAATGATTTTAAACATATACTGTACTTCAAACAGTGCCTGGCACATAGTAAGTGCTCAGTGAATGTTATTGTCATCTTCAATGAAGGGAGGAAGAAAACACATTTATGTTTTAAGATTGCATAATAAAGAGAAGCTATATGATACCTGGAATAGTTTGGAGAGTGTATAACACAAATTCTTAAAGTACTGGTACTAGTTAGTTGCTACCTAGAAAGGAAAAGATAGCCAAGAACACAAAACCAAAAATATTTTAGTGAATATATAATGTCTGATATTTGTATAATATACTTAACAAAATGATTCCACCTGATTCTTTCTGTAAATTTAAAAATTACTCATTAGATTACGCTAACAGATTTGTAAGAATGTGAATCTCTTATTAAATTGTCTTTTAAGTTCTCTTTTATGCTTAGTAACAGACTAGTTGGTATAGTGTCTAGAACTATTTACTTTCTTTTTCCTATTTTTATGGTATGAAACCTCTTTCCATTAGCAAACTCATTTCCTGTGGCTTGAGTGGGACTGCCTCCACCTACTCTCCTTCAATTGGGTGCATATAAGGAATGGTCAATGGCTGATGAGGATATCCTATTTCCTCTGACAACAGTTGCCTGTTCATTTGGCATATTAATTCAACTTACTCGAAAATACATGCAATTTGATCTTTTCTCATACTTCATGAGGTATGCAGTGATCACTTGCTTTTTCTAGAAAAGTAGAATTTGCTGGCTTATGTCCTTCTGTGATGACTAAATGATAAGTGAACAGTGTCTCAAACCATAGGAAGAAAAGTTATCCTACTCAAAATGTGTCAAAATGATTGATGACTGTGTTTTTAAAGCACAGACAGGGTGAGGATTTTAGACACACCGTTGCACCATTCTTCTCTGGTGTTACCTCCAAGATATAGTGCTGTATTCTACATACTCACTGCTCTATTGTGCTCTTTACTTTTGGGAACTTAAATGATATCCTTCACAGTATCATTTTCCTGTTCCAGGTAGTTCCCAAATTGAGGGCTAGTCTTAACCTAGTATATTTTTTTCCTCTTAAAGTCCCCACTCCATTTCTAATAAAACAATAGAACTGATTCTAAATTTTATCTGGTGGAGATTCTTATATGCCAAGTGAAAGTGTGTGTGTGAATAGTGGCTTTGGTTTCACAATTCACACAGAAGATTTTATATACTTCTACTAGCCCTATTCATATTTTTGACAATTAAACTATATCAATATATCTTGAATGTGGAAAACTTGATTTTGAATTAAAGAACTGATGAATTTGGTTCGTGACAGAACATAGTAGGGTAATAGTGGTGGAGAAGGTTTAATTAAAGAACTCCCTGAAATTTCTAATGGGAATTGTTTGAAAGTTTATGGAATGGTTGTAGAGAGCAATAGATTGAGAGAATAGATTTCTTAAATACATAGATTTTAAATGCATACATTTCATTTTCTTAAGTAATTTTCTTAAATAGACTTTCTATTTATTTAAAATATTTCTAATGTGATTGTATTTGTCCATTTTCACACTGTTGTAAAGAATACTACCTGAGACTGGGTAATTTACAAAGAAAAGAAGTTTAATTGACTCCAGTTCTATACGGCTAGGGAGTCCTCAGGAAAATTACAATCATGGCAGAAGGGTAAGCCAGCACATCTTACATGGTGGCAGGTGAGAGAAGAATGAGGAGCAAAAGGGGACGAGTCCCTTATAAAACCATCAGATCTCGGGAGAACTCACTCACTATCATGAGAAAGGAAACTGCCCCTGATATCTAATCACCTCCCACCAGGTCCCACCCTCTACACATGGGAATTATGGGGATTAAAATTAGAGATGAGATTTGGGTGGGGACACAGAGCCAGACCATATCAGTGATATTGGCTCTCTAGATCTTAGTTTATTTTTAAAAATGAACGTGATGAACAAGAACACGCTAAGCCTTATGAAGTGTTAATATTTTGTGCTTCTGTATGACTGCTAAATATTATAGCTCTGTGTGCCATTTTCCTGGACCCTATATCTTTGTTGCATTGCTTAAATTCTTGTGTTTCTATGTGAATTTGGAGGATGAAAAACTGACACAAGACACTGCTTATTCATGTACCCACATGTGTGCCCCTTTTCAGAGAGACTTTGGGATTCTACAGACCTTTAATAATTCAAAAAGAAACCTTTTTCTTTTGTCATTTCTGTGGGACTTTTGTAGTTAGATATGCCAAATTTCACATCAGATGACAAGTGGAGGACCTGACAGTTCGTGGAACATCAGGCCATTAAAAATTTCCTTGAAATTTTTATAAGCTTTGCATTATTAGACATCTTATCCTGGCTGATCTTCAATCATTTTATCTTTGTGTCATTTGTTGCTCCACCAATTGGGGTGGTGTGTTTATATTATTAGTATATATTTTTTTAATTTTGAAAAATTTACAAAATCTATGGAAAATTACAAAGGCTAGTATAGTATTGGCTTTCCAGAATTAATCACTGTTAACATTCTGTCATAGTTGCTTCACTTTCTTTTTCTATTTTTCAAGGGAATTGAACCTTAAATAAAGATGAGATCTCTTAAATTTATATTTGAATGGTATTCTTTTTCTCTTTTTCCAGTAACACCCACTCTAATACATTTACACATGGAGAAACTGTAAGATTATAATATAGTCCCACAAGCCTCACAGGTAATCCATTGCAGTGCCATTTGCAGAACATGAGCCTCTAGATCCTGGGGGTACAAGTTCCAGAGCATGACTCTTTAGATTCTTGACAGATCTAATTGATCTAATTATTGATTGAATTAAAAATGAAGCCACAATAATAGATATCATAGTTCTATAATCTTTACCTTTAACAATACTAAATAACACTTTTGTTTTTAGTTTAAATGTGGAATGTGTAAAAAGACTTATCCTAATAACCCAAACAATCTAGGTAACCTACAAAATCTAGTTTTATAAACCCATCAGAGATCTCCAACTAAAAAGAACTGTACTCTTTCAGTGATGAGTGTTTAATAAGAGAAAACTACACAGCTGCTTTTACTTCTGGTGAAATGGCACAAGAAAGAAGATTCTGCTATAGAAGAAAATGGAATTATTAGAAATGGAAATAATAATATAGAAATGAATAATTTATTGTATAGGGTTAATGGCAATTGGACAGAAAAGAGTAAAGGATAAATGTACCTAAAGACGTGTCAATAGGAAATATTCACACTTCAATAAAAAGAAAAATAAGAGTGAAACAAAAGAGATTTGTGATACAATTCCTAACTTATTTATAAGTAGAATCCCAGAAAGAGAGGGGAGGGAAAACAATGAAGAAAAGATATTTGAAGAGATAAAGACCAAGAGCTTTCAAACTTGATGAAATGTATCAACCCATACTACCAGGAATCATAATGACTTCCAAACAGAATCAGTACAAAGGAAACCATACCTAATTATATCATAGTAAAATGGCCAAAAATTAAAATTAAAGAGCATATATAAAAGCCACCAGAAAAATGAGACATTAAATAGAAGAGAATAAATACACAAATTGTGGCTTCCTTCTTTCCAGAAACACTGGAAACCAGAAGACTAGAGAACATTATTAATTTGCTGAGAGAAAAACAAGCAAACTACTCAAAAAGCAAACAAAAACAAAACACTTGGAAACCATTTTCAACCTAGAATTTAATAATCAGCAACATCAACTGTAAAAAAAAGAAGGTGAAATGAAAATATAATATTATTTACTTTTCTTGGACTTCTTTTTATGTATTTTAAAATTTAAAAAATTTATGAGTACATAATAGGTGTTTATGTTTATGGAGTGCATGAGATATTTTGATACAGACATACAATATGTAATAATCACATCAGGGTAAATGGGGTATGCATTACCTCAAGCATTCATCATTTTGAGCTATGAATATTTCAATTGTATTCCCTAAGTTACTATAAAATGTACAACAAATTATTGCTGATTGCTATAATCGTAACACTTTGGGAGGCAGAGACAGGTGGATCACCTGAGGTCAGGAGTTTGAGACCAGCCTGGTCAACACGGTAAAACCCCATCTCTACTACAAATACAAAAAAATTAGCCAGAGAGGGTGGTGAGCACCTATAATCCCAGCTACTTGGGAGGTTGATGCAGGAACATCGCTTGAACCTGTGAGGTGGAGGTAGCAGTGAGCCGAGATCATGCTTCTTCACCCCAGCCTGGGTGAAAGAATGAAACTCTGTCTCAAAAATAAAAATAAAAATAAAAATAATTGTTAAATGTACTCACTCTGTTGTACTATCAAATATTAGATCTTACTCGTAGTATCTAACTATATTTTTGTACCCATTAACCTACCCCATTTCCTGACTTCCCCGTGCACTATCCTTCTCAGCCCCTGGTTACCATCATTTTACTCTCTCTCTCTATGAATTCAATTGTTTTAACTTTTAGCTCCCACAACTTAGTGAGAACATGCAAAGCTTAGCTTTCTGTTACTGGCTTATTTTACTTAATACAATGTCCTCCAGTTCCATTCATGTTGCAAACGACAGGATCTCATTCTTTTCATGGGACCTTGCTGGGAGACTTTTTATTATGGCTTGAATGTCACTATTTTTATTGGTCTATTCATGTGTTGGAATTGTTTATGGTTCAGTCTTGGTGGGTTGAATATGCATAGGAATTTTTCCATTACTTGTAGGTTTTCCAATGTATTGAAATATGGTTGTTCATAATAATCTCTAATGATCCTTGAATTTCTGTGGCATCAGTTGTAATGTATTCCTTTTCATCTCTGATTTTATTTATTTGGGACTTCTTTCTTTTTTTCTTAGTCTGATGAAGGTTTTCTCAATTTTGTTTATCTTTTCAAAAAATCCTTTTTTTTTGGTTTTGTTGATCTTTTCTGTTTTTTGTTTCATCTATTAATTTTGAGTTTGGTTTGCTCTTGCTTTTCTTATTAAGATAAATTGTGAGGCTTTTTATTTGAAGATTTTCTATTATTTCTTAGTAATACTTTTCCTGTATCCTATAGGTTATGGTATGTTGTGTTTCCATTATTATTTGTTTCAATAAATTTTAAAATTTTCTTTTTTATTTCTTCATTGATCCACTGGTATCTCTGGAGCAGATTGTTTAGTTTCCATGTGTTTAGATAGTTTCCAAAGTTCCGTTTGTTACTGATTTTTAGCTTTTTTCCACTGTGGTCAGAGAAGGTACTTGATATGTGTTCAATATTTTTTGAATTTTTAAAGACTTGTTCTGTGGCATAATATATCATCTAACCCTGAGAACGACTCATGTGCTGAAAAGAAGAATGTGTATTCTTCAGCTATTGGATGAAATGTTCTGGAAACATCTATTAGGACCATTTGGTCAGTAGTAGAGTTTAGGTCTGATGTTTCTTTGTTGATTTTGTCTGGATGATCTATCCATTGCTTAAAGTGGGGTATTGAAGTTTCCAGTCGTTGTTGTTTTGGGGTCTATCTCTCTCTTTTGCTTTAATAATATTTGCTTTGTATATCTGAATGATACATTGTTGGGTACATGTATATTTATAATTATTACATCCTCTTGCTAAAGTGATCCCTTTAGCATTATATAATGACCTTATTTGTCTCTTTCTATATATTTTTTTGTCCTGATATCTATTTATATAAGTATAGCTACTCCTGTTCTTTTTTGGTTTCTTCTTACATGAAATATCTTTTTCCATCCCTTTATTTTCAGTCTTTGTCTTCGTAAGTGAAGTGTTTCTTATACACAACAGATCATTTTTTTAAAAATCCATTTGGTCTCTGTTTGTCCTTTAATTGGAGTGTTTATTCTATTTACATTTAATATTATTATTGAAAAGTAAGGATTTACTCCTGCCATTGTGCTGTTGTTTTCTGGTCTCTTCTTTCTTCTTTCTCTCTTCCTATCTTCCTTTTTGTGCAAGTGATTTCCTCTGGTGGAATGCTTTAATTTCTTGCTTTATTTTTTTGTGTATGTATCAGTTGTAAGTTTTCTGATTTAAGATTACCATGAAACTTGCATGTAACATCTTAAAACCCATTATTTTAAGCTGATGACAACTTAATTCTGATTGCACAAACAAACAAGCAAAGAGAAAACTAATAAAATTCTACACTTTAACTTCACCCCTCATGCTCTTTAACTTTTTGTTTGTATTCATATCTTTCATGTCTTATTATTCTGTCTCTGTCTTAAAAAGTTGTAGCTATTATATTTGACAGGTTTGTCTTTTATTCTTTCCACTAAAGATATGCATAGTTTATATACCACAATTACAATGATATAACACTCTGTATTTGTCTCTGTACTTACTGTTACTAGTAAGTTTTGTCCTCAGATGATTTCTTATTGCTCATTATCGTCCTTTTCTTTCAGATTGAAGAACTCATTTTAGCAATTCTTGTAGGATAGGTCTGGTGTGGATGAAATTCCTTAGCTTTTGTTTGGAAAAGTTTTTATTTCTTCTTCATGTTTGAGGGATATTTTCACTGGATATATCATTCTAGGACAAAAGTTTTTTTTTTTTCCCCCTCAGGACTTGATATATGTCATGCCACTATCTTGACCAGTAAGATTTCCACTGAGGCATCTGCTGCCAGATCCTTTGTGTGTGTGTGTGTGTGTTTTCTTTCTCTTGCTGCATTTAGGGTCCTTTATCCTTAAACTTTAGAAATTTGATTATTATACGTCTTAAAATAGTTTTACTTGGGTTAAAACTGTTTGGTGTTCTATAACCTTCTTGTACTTTAAAACTGATTTTTTTTCTAGGGTTGGAAAGTTCTCACTTATTATATCTTTGAATAAATTTCCTACCCTGATCTCTCTCTCTATCTGCTTCCTCCTTAAGGCCAATAACTCTTAGATTTGCCCTTTTGAGGCTATTTTCTAGATCTTGTAGGTGTGTTTCATTTGTTCTTATTTTTCTTTTGTCTCCTCTGTGTATTTTCAAATAGCCTGTCTTCAAGCTCACTAATTATTTCTTCTACTTGATCAATTCTGCTGTTTTAAACTTTCAGTACATTTTTCAGTTTGTCAAGTGAATTTTTAATCTCCAGAATTTTTTTACTTGATTCTTTTTAATCATTTAAATCTCTTTGTTAAATTTGCAAAACGGCAAGAGTAAGTCCTTACTTTTCAATAATAATATTAAATGTAAATAGACTAAACACTCCAATTAAAAGACAAACAGAGACCAAATGGATTTTTTTAAAAAATGATCTGTTGTCTATAAGAAACACACTTCACTTATGAAGACAAAGACTGAAAATAAAGGGATGGAAAAGATATTTCATGTAAGTAGAAACCAAAAAAAGAGAAGGAAGAGCTATACTTATATAAATTTACCTGATAGGACTCTAAATTTCTTCTCTGTGTAATCTTGAATTTTGTTGAACTACTTCAAAACAGCTATTTTCAACTCTCTGTTTGAAAGGTCACATATCTCTGTCATTCTGTAATTGGTCACTGGTGTCTTATTGGTGAGGTCATGCTTCTCTGTATGGTCTTGACACTAGTGGTTGTTTGTTAATGTATTGTCATTGTAGAGTTAGATATTTATTCTAATTTTGAATACAGTCTGGGCTTGTTGGTATCTGTGTTTCTTGAGGATGATTTCCAAGTATTCAAAGGGAATTGAGTGTTATAAACTAAGTCTTTGGTCTATAGGTGTATTAGGGGGCAGCCCAAGCTCAGTAACGCTGTGACTCTTATAGACCCGTAGAGGGACCACCTTGGTGGTCTTGGGTAAGATCCAGGAGAATTGTCTGGATTACTGGGAAGAGTCTCTAGTTCTCTTTCTTTAGTTTCCCTCAAACAAATGGAGTCTTTCTATGTTGAGCTGCCTGGAGTTGGAGAATAGGTGATGCAAGCACTCCTGTGGTCACGACTGCTAGGACTGTGGTGTGTTACACTTAAAGCCCATTGTATTAATCCGGGGTCTCTAGAAGAGATATTGGATATTGGAGATATATATACACACACACACACACATATGTGTATATACATATATATACATATATACACATACATATATACATACATATATACATATATACACCCACCCACACACATATATATATCCAATTAGTTATATTATATATATATAATTTAAAGGTTATATGTATATGTGGGAGTTTACTAAGTATTAACTTACATAATCACAAGGTCCCACAATAAACTCTCTGCAAGCTTGAGGAGCAAGGAGAGCCAGGCTGAGTCTCAAAACTGAAGAAATTGGAGTCTGATGTCCAAGGGCAGAAAACATCAAGCACAGAGGAAAGATGGAGGCTGGGAGGCTAGACCAGTCTCGTCTTTTCACGTTTTTCTGCCTGCTTTATAGTTGCCAGAAGCTGATTAGATGGTGCCCACAAGATTAAGGGTGGATCTGCCTTCCCCAGCCCACTGACTAAAATGTTAACCTCCTTTGGCAACACCCTCACAGACACACCCAGGATCAATACTTTGTATCCCCTTCAATCCAATCAAGTTGATGCTCAGTATTAACCATCACATGTCCACAATTTGTCAACTTGAACCCATACACATCTCCTGAGATTATACATAATCTTCAAATAAAGACAATAATAAGGTCATAATTATGCCTAACATAATACAACTATCCTTCATACAAGCAGAAACGCACCAATCCTCAACCAAAATGCTATTACGTAAAGTTAACAATACTTAAATCCTAATATGAAGTCAATAAATCTTATGTCACATGATTAAGGAAAAGAAAGTAAAATAACGATATTTCCTTAGTACAAGTGCATACATGCACAAACATGTTTTTAGCAAAAGGAGGAAACACTCATGACCATTACAGTCCCCATTTCTGCAGCCGGTCATGTGGATTTACTGTGTTAGTCCATTTTCATGCTGCTGATAATAATATACCCAAGACTGGGAAGAAAATGAGGTTTAATTGGATTTACAGTTGCACATGGCTGGGGAGGCCTCAGAATCATGGCAGGAGGTGAAAGGCACTTCTTACATGGCAGCTGCGAGAGAAAATGAAGAAGAAGCAAAAGTGGAAACCTCAGACAAACCCATCAGATCTCATGAGACTTACTCATAAACACAAGAACAACATGTGAAAGACAGGCACCCATAATTCAATTAACTCCCCCTGAATCCCTCCCACAACATGTAGGAATTCTGAGAAATACAATTCAAATTGAGATTTCAGTGAGGACAAGGTCAAACTATATCATTCCACCTCTGGCCCATCCTGATTTCATGTCCTCACATTTCAAAATCAATCATGCCTTCCCAACAGTCCCTCAAACTCTTACCTCATTTCAGCATTAAACCAAAAGTGCACAGTCCAAAGTCTCATCTGAGACAAGGCAAGTCCCTTCTGCCTATAAGCCTATAAAACCAAAAGCAAGCTAGTTACTTCCTAGAGACAATGGGGGTACAGGCATTGGGTAAATACAGCCATTCCAAATGGGAGATATTGGCTAAAACAAAGGGGTTACGGGGCCCATGCAAGTCTGAAATCCAGTGGGGCAAATTTTAAAGCTCCAAAATGATCTCCTTTGACTCTAGGTCTCACCTCCAGGTCATGCTGATGCAAGAGGTGGGTTCCCATGGTCTCAGGTAGCTCTGCCCCTGTGACTTTGCAGAGTACAGCCTCCCTCTCAGCTGCTTTCATGGGCTGACATTGAGTGTCTGTGGCTTTTCCAGGCACATGGTGGAAGCTGTCGGTGGATCTACCATTCTGGGGTCTGGAGTATGGTGGCCCTCTTCTAACAGCTCTGCTAGGCAGTGCCCCAGTAAGGACTCTGTGTGGGGGCTCCTACACCACATTTCCCTTCTGCACTGTCCTAGCAGAGCTTCTCCATGAGGGCCTTACCCCTGCAGCAAACTTTGCCTGGGTCTCCAGGTGTTTCCATACATTTTCTGAAATGTATGCGGAGGTTACCAAACCTTGATTCTTGACTTCTGTGTACCTGCAGGCTCAACACCACGTGGAAGCTTCCAAGGCTTGGGGCTTCCACCCTCTGAAACCACAGCCCGAGATGTATGTTGGCCCCTTTCAGCCATGACTGGGGTGGCTGGACACAGGGCACCAAGTCCCTGGGCTGTACACTGCATGGGGACCCTTGGCTCCGTCCATGAAACCACTTTTTCTTCCTAGGACTCCAGGTCTGTGATGGGAGGGGCTGCTGTGAAGGTTTCTGACATGGCCTGGAGACATTTTTCCCGGTCTTGGGGATTAACATTAGGCTCCTTGCTACTTATGCAAATTTCTGCAGCCGGCTTGAGTTTCTTCCCAGAAAATGAGTTTTTCTTTTCTATCACATTGTCAGACTGCATATTTTCCAAAATTTTATGCTCTGCTTCCCTTATAAAACTGAATGCCTTTAACAGTATTCCAAGTCACTTCTTGACTGCTTTGCTGCTTAGAAATTTATTTCACCAAGTACCCAAAATCATCTTTCTCAAATTCAAAGTTTCACAGATCTGTAGGGCAGGGACGAAATGCCAGCAGTTTCTGTACTAAAACATAACAAGAGTCATCTTTACTCCAGTTCCCACCAAGTTACCCATGTCCATCTGAGACCACTTCAGACTGGACCTTATTGTCGATATCGCTATCATCATTTTAGGCAAATCTATTCAACAAGTTTCGAAAGTTCCAAACTTTCCCACATATCCCTGCCTTTTCTGAGCCCTCCAAACTGTTCCAACCTCTGCTTGTTGCCCAGTTCCAAAGCGACTTCCACATTTTCAGGAATCTTTTTAGCAATGAGCCACTCTACTGGAATCAATTTACTATATTGATGTGTTTTCACATGGCTGATAAAGACATACTTGGGACTGGGAAGAAAAAGAGGTTTAATTGAACTTATAGTCCCACATGGCTGGGAAGGCCTCAGAATCACTGCAGGAGGTGAAAAGCACTTCGTACATGGTAGCAGCAAGAGAAAATAAGAAGAAGTAAAAGCAGAAACTCCCAATAAACCCATCAGATCTTGTGAGACTTATTCACTATCACAAGAATGGCACAGGGAAGATCAGCCCCCTTGATTCAATTACCTCCCCCTGGGTCCCTCCCATGACATGTGGGAATTCGGGGAGAAATAATTCAAATTGAGATTTGGGTGGGGACACAGCCAAACCATATCACCAGCACAATACTGGGTCTCTCTCATCCCATATTTACGTCAACTATTTCCTGACTACTACTGAGTTTTATTCAAGCATCAAGGATTCTTTTGTCAGTAGGTGATGAATCCTGAGGAGACTAGGTCTTTCCCTTTAGTCCATCAGGTTCCCTTTTGACTCGAGGTGAGCATCCAGGAGCTAGGGCCTGGACTCAGGAGCCTTAAGAGTCTGTTTGATGTTTTATTTTACTGGGGCTGAGCTGGCACCCACGTTGCAAGACAAAATCTTCTTTACTTTTCCCTCTACTTTCCTCAGGCAGAAAGGGTGTCTCCCCATGGCCACCACAGCTGGCAATGTACTGGGCGACACCTGAAACCAGCACAATACTGGGTCTTGCCCAAGGCCTAGGGGGACTGCTGTCTGGCTACCACTGATGTTCATTCAAGGCTCCAGGTCTCTTTGGTCTGCAGTTGGAGAACTCTGCCAGGACTGGGTCTTTCCTTTCAGGTCAGTGGATTCCCTTCTGGCCTAGGGTGGTTAGAGCTATATCCTGGAATGGGGGCCTCAGGACTCTGCTTAGTGCTTTATTTCACTGTGGCTGAGCTGATATCCAAATTAGAAGACAAAATCCTTTTTACTCTTCCCTCTCCTCCTTGAGCTATGAGTTCTGCTGCCTGGAGTTGTGGGAGAGGTAATGTAATCACTTCCTTGCCTGTCCCATCGTGTCCTACTGGGTCACGTGCACCCAAAGTTCCCTGGCTCTGAGCTAACCACAGCACCAGGACTTGCCTAGGAGTTGCAGTGCTTGTGATCTATCCTGCCTTTCAAGTTAATTTATCCCCCAGAGGACTTTAGCCTGCAGTGGTAGGGCTTGCCAGAATTCAGGTTCTGACCGCTGGAATGGACAATTCCCCTTTCAGTAGGGCTGTTCTAATTCTTCTTTGATGGGCACCAGGCAATTTTGCCCCTGTGCCAGGGCAGCACTGAGTTCCAATGCAAAGTCCCACAATCACTTTGCTCTCCCTCCCCTCCCACAAGTGCACAGATTCTCTCTCCACATCACACTGTGCTCCTGGGGGATGTGGAAGGGATCCTGTAGGTGATCCAAGGCTGTCTTTCCTATCCTCTTCCGTTCCTCTTACTTTGATATGATGGTAAAACCAGGTACTTGTGATTGCTGACCTGATTTATGGTTCTTATGAAGGTTCTTTCTTGTGTGGACAGTTGTTCAATTTGGCGTTCCTGTGGTGGTGACAATTGCTGGAGGACTCTGTTGAGTCATCTTACTCCATCTTTTCCTTGAAAGTATTATCTATGTTTTAAAGTGCAAGTAACAATATATTGTGGGACTTAAAGCATATCTAGTAGTAAAATATAATAAGGCAAGAGGATGTATAAATAGAATTATGCAGTGGTGAGGTTTACACAGTGTTCTTGGGTTAGTAAAATATTTAAAGGCAATGATGATAAAGAAATGTGTTGTGAACTTTAGAACACACACACTATAAAAATTTAGTTAAATGTTAATATGGAAGATAAAACATAACATTAAAAGAGTGCTTCAGTCGGTTGAGTGCAGTGGCTCATGCCTGTAATCCCAACACTTTGGGAGGCTGAGATGGGTGGATCACGAGGTCAAGAAATTGAGACCACCCTGGCTAACACGGTGAAACACCGTCTCTACCAAAAATACAAAAAAATTAGCTGGGCGTGGTGGTGGGCACTTGTAGTCCCAGCTACTTGGGAGGTTGAGGCAGGAGAATAGTGTGAACTCAGGAGGTGGGGCTTGCAGTGAGCCGAGATTGTGCCACTGTACTCCAGCCTGGGTGACAGAGCGAGACTACATCTCAAAAAAAAAAAAAAAAAAAAAAAGTGCTTCACTCAAAAGCAGATAATAAAATAGGAATAGAGAAACAAAGATTAGAACAAAAAGAAAATAAACAGCATGTTGGCATTTTTAAAAACCCAAATGTCAGTTACTACATTAAATGTAAATGCAATAAACACTACATTTAAAAGGTAAATATGGTAAGACTGAGTAAAAAAGAAAGACCTACTACATTCTGCTTATAAGACAGAAATATTAATTGTAAAGATGCAAGCAGGTTAAAAATAAAAGAATTGAAAAATGTATGCCATGTAAACAGTTGGACTATAAAAACTGAAAGGATTATAATAATATCAGATAATATAAATGTTAAGGCAAATATAATTACTAGAAAAAAGATAGACATCTTATAACAATAAAAGTATTAACATATTAACAATATTTAATAATTCCAAGCGTGAATGCACTGAACAATAGAGCTTCAAAATACATGGAGTCAAAATTGACCAAAAAAGGGCCAAATAGACAAATCAACAATCACAGTTGTGTATTTTAATGCTCTTTTCCCTGTAATCAGTAAAATAAGTAGACAGAAAAATACTAATACAAATGTAAAAGACGTGAAGAGCACTATCAAACAACTTGATTTAATTGACATTTACAGAACACTACGTATTACTGACAGACAAATCTCCGTGGTTCTTTTATATTTCTATATGTCTTTCTAGCAGAGAAACTGATTGTCTTCGTCCTGGAATAGCTTTCAAAGATGTGTATATAACAAACAGACTTGATACAATGCAAAAGGCAGACATGCTTATTGCCATTATACAATAATCCCATTATCTATGCTCAAGGTTTCTCTCCTATAACACAACCCATAGCATGTGCCTTTTTCAAAGTATCTGGGGCCTCAGGCAATAGTACCCAGGCTGATACTCTGACCGCTGCTTTTGCTGTGAGTAATAAATCAAACTTTGTCTCTGACAGAGGAGTCTCTTGCCTTCAGTCAGCATCCACAAATCTGTAGTGTGCTTGTTAGCTTGTAAGTTGGATAAAGTCTCAGCCGCTTCACAATTCTTGATACATCTAAAAAGTACACATATACATTATTTTTAAATGGACGTGAAACCTTCACCAAAAGAGACAGTGTTGGGTCTTTTAAAAAATGACAGTAAAATAAAAGAATTTAACTCATACTCTCTGACTACAATTATGTTAAATTAGAAGTCAATACCACTAAGACAGCATGTAAGTTTACAAATATTGGGGAGTTAATCAACTTACTAATTCATAACTTGTGTGTCAAAAATAAATAAAAAGGAAAATTAGGAAATATTTCTAACTATATGAAAGTGAAAATATGACATATCAAACTTTGTTGGATGCAATAGAAGGAATATTTAGAGAGAACTGAGGGTTAACAATGTTTATACAAGAAAAAAAAGAAAGATGTTAAATCTGATATAAGATCCCACGCTAAAAAGACTGGGGCAAAGAAAAACAAAATAAATAGTCCCAAAGTAAATGGAAGATCAAAAATCAAACATTAGAGAAGGCATCAATGGCACAGAAACCGGGCAAACAGAAACACCAACAAAGTCAACAAACTCTTGTTTTGTTCGCCTTTAGTACACTTGGTGCCCTTGACCTATTATCACTCTGGGTCACTTTTGCCTTGCAGAGAAGAGTAACAGTACATTTTGCATTTCAGGTGGTAGGAAAGTCTTCGTGTATGAGATGGAACACACTAAGATTCAAATGAGACAATTATTCCGTGGTCAGCAATTGAAGCCCAATATTAGACGGTGGTAACATAATTTTTTCAGGTATGCATTTGTGATGGACATGCCATTAGTGATAGTATCTGTCTTATTCTTTAAATTTGGTTCTTGAAATATGACTACTTTGATATGCTGAGGCAGTGAGCCTGGCTACAGTCTATCACTAGATTTTTATCCTACTTGCCACTATCTACGTGACATGGCCTAAAATATTTACTATATTTAATTCACATTTCGCCAATCTACAAAATAAGAATAATAGTATTTCTCCAATTAAATCACTTTGAGTATTGCATGATAATTTTCACAAGCCTCGGTGGTGGTGATGATAATGATGATGATGATGATAGTGATGATAATGATTATTACTTACTGTTAGTGTACCATAAAATCAGATGCATGAGTGAATTGAAGTCATAGGTAAATTAGCTAAAATCGAAGTTTGTAGAAACAGAAGCAAGTGGAATAGTGTCAGTATGTTTTTTTCTTCAGATTACTACTGACATTTAAATATTCCTAGTTCCTTGGTGATGAATATTCGGGTCATTGTAAATGCTTTAATCCCCAGGCTAAAACTTCTCTAATTTTCGTAACATTTTATTTTTTATCTATTCTCAGGACTTTTTCATATTTTTCATGCCTATGTTCATACACTGTGTCTCATGACCACTTCTATCACTCATCCATATAAAAGACATAGAGAAATGTCATTTTTTGCTATTCTTGCCCACCATATTCTACAAAGAAGGAGTTCTTTCAGCAAGGAAGAAAAGTTAAGTATCTTGTTAGGCAATTGGCAACTTGTCACTAGCAGTCTGCGCCACAGCCGATTTTAGTAATTTTTGACTGCTCAGTACAGAAAAGCACAACTCCTTTACTCAATCTCAGCAATAATAATTGACTATGCTAGAAAAATGTAACAGCTTGAAGTGGATTGATTAAAAAAATTAGGACTAATAACGTTACTTAAAAGCAGCAGGAATTTCAAAGGCAACTAGAATAATATGCTTTGCAGTGACAGAGATGTGAAAAATTATTATGTAGAGAGAAAGGAAAATATCATTAAAGTTTACAGGATTTTCAGTGAAGTAGTACCCAGCATTCTGAGTAAAAAGAAAGCTTACCAACAAATTTAGAATGAAGATAGGAGAGGCTAGAGGCTGTCTCAGAAGGTGTGAGTTTCCTGCTACTAGACACAATGAAGGGTTGGCTAATGACCAGTAGGAAGAGAATTTAAGGTGTAGACAGACAGATTGCTAAACCAGGTGATCATTATGATTCCATTCTCATCTTCAGATTATTTGATTACAGAGAAAGAGGACGTGAGGGGCTAACCAGCTAAGTATGTGGCTTAAAGTACAGTATTCTTTGCTTTCAACTTTTTCAGCAAATTAATAAAAATATACTTATTTATTTTAATCACTCACCAAATAATCTAAATTATGTAACTAAACTGAAAGTCATAAGGCATGACGATACTTTTGGCTACAGATATTTGTTCTGACTATACTTTTCATTTCAAGAGAGAATTAATTGTGACTATTTAACTTGTTATACAAATATAGCTCAAAATGCTTAAATTATAAAAGGATTTATGCATATAGTTTAAAAGTTTCAGAGAAATAACACATCTATACATAGTTTAATCAAGTCTCTGGCCTACTCTGTATTTCAGTTTTATTTTCAAACTGGTGTCCCTCAGGGTGGAAAACCAATGGCACATCCACAAAGCACATCTTTAGGAGGGGATGGACATCCAGTTCTGAATTATCTTCACAAATGCCAACTTTTGTGATCATTTGGTTAATCTTGAACTAATCTCAGCAGCCGGCAAAAAGCCAGGTATTAACAGAATTGGTCCTAAGTTGCTATAGCCATTTGCTGTATAGATTCCTGTGACACTAGGTATAATAAGGAGTCTGGGATTACCCTGACGGATATGGACCATGCAAGGTCTACCCAATCCCACCCAAATCACACTGCTGCTTCATAATGGAGAATGTTTGGAATGGTTGTTGGGGAGACAACCACAATGTTGATTAGTGAAGTAAAAAACACTTCAAATGGTTCTAAGTACATGTGAAAAGACATGATGTTATGCTCTTATCTTCAAAGGGTTATGAAAGACACTGGAAGACATTAAAATTGTCAGTTCTACAAATGACATTGCCAACCACCTTACAATTATTGCATCCACAAAACTTTTATATCCAGTGATAGAGGTAACTGATACATTGTTCGAGTGTCGGTGAATAGAGGTTACAAATTCTATTGAGCCTTCAAAATAAGTTTAAAATTACCAAAGCTCAGTCCAACATTCACACACTTTGGAAAAACAGATTCGAATGTCCAGTGATGCTTGTGATCACAATGGTTGTCAAATAAGCAACTGAAAGAAGAAAAACAACATTTTTTTGACCAAGAATAATCCTCACATAAAACTCTATTAATCCTTAGAGATAGATATCTTCTTAGGGATTTCTGTCACTGCCTTCCATGAGTTTAATCTAAAATGAAGGATTCTAACTGACACATGCTTTCAATACTCTTGGTCTTTTCCACATATCTTGAAGAAATAGCTACCATCATTTCTCACTCTATCTTTCTTGAGTTTCACAGAAATTGCTGCCAAATGACAAAAGAGAAACACAGGAACTCAATCATCTTTGTATTGAATGTTTTCTATATAAATTGGTTTTGGAGCATGAGTTATTATACCCAATGCCAGTAATATCACAGGAAACTCTCATTATTAAATGGCAGAGAGCCATAAATTGTGTCCTGTGATGAAAAAGTTATTAGAGGGAGTTTCAATGTTTCTTTTTAATATACATGTGTGTTTACCTAATGCTTTGAAATTTGGAAATGTGTAGTTATCATTTCAGAGTATTATTTGTTATTTTTCCAATAGTTTTCAAAGTTGTTTAAATATTGCAATATATATGTATATTAGACATATTTTATATAAAATATACAATGCAATAGGAAAGACTAAGAAAGCTCTAGATTACATTTTAGCTCCAATATTTAATGTGAAGTAAACTTGAATAATCACATCATTATGGAATCTTAGTCTTCTCATGAGTAAAATGTTCCATATTTTGATAGTGTCATTGTAAGCATCAGTGAAATAAATTATAAGTCATAGTGCTTAGTCATTGTAAACATATATTAATTCTACCCTTGACATAACTAACAGGGTTATCATAAAAACACATGAAAGAAAATATATAAATGAGAGTACTATGACAATAATTATATTATTAATAATATTATTTACAACTATTACCTCAATCAGTGATATTTGCCCCAGAACTTGTCTGGAACTATGGGGAAAACCATTGTTGCGGATTTTCTTATGACAACATGAGATTGTTGCAATAGAGAAAATGTCAACAGTGTATGTCTAGCCAGAAAAGGTCCAGAGATAAATCCCCTGTCTCCATTCACCATTTACATTTTTCTGCTGGAGTTGAAAGAGATCAAATCAAGTCAAGTATGGGATGAAAGCAGCAAAGAGCTGGAGATGCTATGCTTGTTAAGGAATTGTCACAGTGAGGGATGAAGGACTCCTTAGTAGAGTCTGTGGAGACAAGAGGCCTGGCTGGTATCTAAAGTGAGGAAGTGAGAGTTGAGCAGAGAGAAGGGACAGCAGGACAAGAATGTTGGGTATTCTTTGCCTTTTCTCAGATGAGAGAAGGAGAGAAGGCTGGAGAAATTAATCAACAAGCTTAGATTGCCCCTCAATAAAAGGAGAATGGGGAAGGAGAGAACTCTGAAATTGATTAGTTATTCAGAAAGAAACTTTTATGTAAAAAGGAAATAAATACGTTTATTATCTAGATTGTTTCCTCCTGCTGAAAGAAATGGGTCTTTGAAAATTATGTTCAATACAGTAAGAGGAAAATAAAGTTCTATTTTTAAATATCTAAGTTGTGTGGACTTTTATTATGACAAATTTTAAAGCTGCTATGCAAAGTTTCCAAGTTTATAAAACAGCCTTTACTGAATTTTTCTATTTCTAATCTATATTAAATTAAATATAATATAATATCTTAAATAAAATTATGTAATTGTCATTCATAGCTTTTGATCACCATGAGATAGTCAATAACTTTAGTCACCCTATATTGTTTTAACCTTTGAAATTCAAAAATAATAAAAATAACTTACCTGTTTTATTACATTTCCTATCCACTCAACCCATAGAAAATTGTTGATGTTTGACCATGTTTGAACTGGAAAAATGGCAATTTCATACAGTAGAACTTAATACCTAGGCTTCTGGGGCACTCCAGGTTGGAAACCTCCAGAATAGATGATAAAAATGTTGCTAAGGTGCGTTGGAAGATGTGTTTAGCAAGAAACATAAGATGAATGTAAAATAGAAAATAATTTTTGAAAATCATTAGATCTGCAAGACATATACTCATGATTATTACAATTTAATTTTCAAGTGTAGTCTGCTTTACAGAAAACAAAAAGATTTTTTTCTGTTATTGCTGTTTTAATTAAAGACTACTTAAATTTTTAACAAACTTCTTTGAAAATTTTAGTTCATGTAATACTTACAGGTGACCAAAACCTTCTGGTTACTTTTATACTAACTTTTATCTATTATAAATGAAAGCGATGTCCAAGCCAGCCCTAAACTTAGCATGTGCATGTGTTCTAAAGAGAAGCTATTAAAGACTCATCTATTGGAAATGAAATGTTCATTAGTGCAAATAAAGTGGAATTTTATAAAGTGCACAAATGGAAGTGACAGTTCAGGTAGAAAGAAGGAGAATATTTTGGACATCAGAGCTAGCGCTGTCCTTTTATATTATATCATACTACATAATTCTGGTTTTTTGTTGTTTATTTTACTTCCAAATTCAAATGTTACATTTTTGTATTTTAAAAAGCTTTCGTTTTCTGAGGTACATAGGGAAGTAAACCATTGTGGCCACTCCTTTCTTAGCCTGTGTTCAGTGGCCAAGTCTAAGTATAGTAAATGGTAAGAAAGATTATCTTTACCAATATTAACCTTCGCTGATGAACAGCAGTTTGGAAGAGCTGTTTTCTTTAATGCAGATTATTGAATTTTATACAATTTCAGCAGCTGGGAGAAAAATAATTTTTAACTGTTTTTCCTTAATGCCCTTTTGCAAAGGTCTCTCTTGACTTACATGGAACTCTAGGTCAATATCCTCTTAGGAACAGTCACAGCATCATGCTACAGGGTGACTCTCCTGTGTGTGGGAAAGTCTCAGAAATTCTGAGTACCAGTTACTTCCTAAATCTGGTGGAGAAAATTGGATTTCACATATTCTGCCCCTCTGTAATGTTCTAAGGACAGGAAAGTGTATGATCAATCTTGAAAGCATTCCAGAGGAATCATGTGGTGATGTTGTATTCATGATCTGTTGACATCTCACATGAATTTGGGATGCCATAGTGATTCTCAGTGCCACATTTATGAATATCTGGCAACTGGGATAATTTAATATTTAAATATATATCATTCTAGTCTGTGTTTCTATACCAGAGCCTTTACATTCCTCTTGCTTACAAAACATTCCTAGGTACAGCATCATGATCTGGTTAAAAATCCAAAGAAACAACTGTTTCACGTTTACTCCCAAACACAGTATCACAGCATTTAGTTGTTTAGCTACATTAAACAATGACATCATCGTGTTTCTTTAATCTGCAGGTGCATGCTGTTGAGATTCGAAAGTCCAGCTCATTTGAGTTATTACCAAAAAAATCCAGTTGTTTAAAACCTTGTACTATTTTGGCCTTGTTGGAAGTTTTTGTGGGGATTTTGTTTGTCATGGGAAATGAAATTATTAAAGTATTCTCATGGCAAAAACGTCTTTCTTAAATTATTGCAGATACTATTTGCTATGGGTTTTGTCACAGAAAACCTGGAACTGGATACCTGGAATTGGATTAGTAAAAAAGGTGGTAGACATATCTGCTTACAGACAGTATGTCAGTAAGTCAAGAAATGATGTCAGATAGGGTGCAGGGACATAGAAGAATCTTAAGAAAATTAATGTCTGACATTCTTTTTAGACTTCTTTCCTATTTTGGATATACTGAGTTCTTCCTCATTTAATCTTAAACATCGAATATCTGTTACATGCAATGGCCTTGCATTATCTGTTCTTTGGAGAATAAAGGATAAGGCCTTGTATTAGTCTGTTTTCACACTGCTGATAAAGACATACCCGAGACTGGGTACTTTATAAAGAAAAACAGGTTTAATGGACTCACAGTTCCACGTGGCTGGGGAGGCCTCACAATCATGTTGGAAGGTGAAAGGCACATCTTACATGGTGGAAAGCAAGAGAGAATGAGAACCAAGTGAAAGGGATTTCCCCTTATAAAGCCATCAGATCTCATGAGACTTATTCACTACCATGAGAACAGTATGAGGGAACCTGCCCCATGATCAATTATCTCCCACTGGTACCTCCCACAACACATGAGAATTGTGGGAGCTGCAATTCAAGATGAGATTTGGGTGAGGACACAGCTAAACCATATCAAGCCTTGTGTGGGGAATAGTGACCAAAATAGTATATGTACATTCTTTTACATGTAAAAGAATGGAAGTTTTAAATGGTAGCATTAGAAGTGGTAAACTGGAGAGAAGGAAAACTAGCCAAACTAATTATCTTCTAACTTGCAATAAAGGCCAGGGTCTGAGATGGGAAGTGAGGAAGAAACGTTTGGAGGAATGAAAGAACCGAGATGGATTGTAGGAAGAATGAATTATTAGAAAAAGAGCTATTAGCTGCTTAGGGTTTGCAGGGTTTCAGGAGTTAACCCCAGGAAAGCTGGTTAATCTTGGATGCAAAGAGGGTAACTCCACAGACTTAATTACAGCATTCCTCTCAGAAAGGTGTAATTCTTATTGAGGAAATAGTCAGGGAGCCATTTATAGACAACAGAAGGGTGTCTTCAACTTTAAAATAAAGCTTGAAAACAAAATATGATAGATTTTACATCATTGGTGACCAGAGGTGACCAAGAGGAAATTGCTTCACTTTGGACTGCGCAGAAATGTAAGGAGGAGAAGTGAGGATTAAAGGTTGCAGAGAAGCAGGCAAAGGGTAGTGTGGGGGAAAGAGAATTTCTTGAGTATGCCCCATGTGTTGGACACTATATGAGATGTTTTGTCCATGTTGTATATCTAACCTTCACAACCACAGCTCTGTTAATAGATATTTTATCTCCATTTAATAAGTTAAGCATTAAGTAATTTGGACAATATTATGTACATAGTAAGCGAAGGTTGTTGGATTTAATACAATATTGGTTTCTTTTAATAGAAGGCTAGCACATTGTGAAACAGACAAAACAAAGCAAAGAAACAGAGAGAAAGAAAAACTGGATAGGATATCTGCAACTGGATTAGTGAAAAAGATGGTAGACATATCTGCTTAGAGATAGTAGGTGAGTAGCCAAGAAATGATGCCAGACAGGGGATAGGGGCATGCATGGTAGAAGAATCCTAAGAAAAATAATGTCTAATAATCTTTTAGACTTCTTTCCTATTTTGGACATACTGAATTCTTCCTCATTTAATCTTAAACATTGAGTATCTATTACATGCAATGGTCTTGCATTATCGGTTCTTTGGAGAATAAAGGATAAGGCTTTGTGTGGGGAATAGTGATCAAAAGGAGTACAGCAGCTGTCAGCAGTTGTATTTCAAAGGACTGTAATCCCCTGGGGGAATCATGAAAAATCTTAGAATTCAGAATGTCCCTCAGTATATGCAACATAGATCTGACTTATTTAATTTAGAAATTTATAGAAATGAACCCAGAAGATTGGAGGATTTAGGGAAAGACAAATTAAATGTATTTCCCTTTTACATTTCTACTTTAAATTGATTTTCTAGTTGAAAACTCTGTATAGAGCAAATGCTGAGAGCCTAATGCATCTTCCTTCTGGAAGATTAGAAATAGAGGTCTATAAATAGCATAACTAGGAGGATAAAATTGTATATTTATGAGAGAGGTCTTGAAACCTGTTAGCCATCTATACTGTCATATATAATTAAAGTAATAATTAAAGTAGGTTGTCTGCATTCATTAGGAAAATTCATCTAACATGTGTGAATAACTCATGATAACAGTGTGCAGCTTTGCTCCCTTAAACAGTATCTTATAGGCTAGCTATAACTTGGAAACATATTATATTTGCTCTGTACAGTGGTTTATAATATTTAAAAATTGACTTCCAATATTTATACACTGTGAGATTTCAAAGAACAGTATGGAATTTTGGCCTTTCCTGAAAAATGTGAACCAATAGTTCACTGAAGTCTAATCCACAAATTTATGTTTTTGTTTAACCCCTGCAGACATCTGAACTATACTTAGGAAAAGAAAATCTCTGTTTAGCTACAAATTTATATATATATATATATATATATATTTTTTTTTTTTTTTTTTTTTTTTTTTTTTTTTTGAGAAGGAGTTTCACTCTTATTGCCCAGGCTGGAGAGCAATGGTATAATCTCGGCTCACTGCAACCTCCACCTCCCATGTTCAAACGAGTCTCCTGCCTCAGCCTCCTGAGTAGTTGGAATTACAGGCGCCCACCACCACACCCGGCTAATTTTTTGTATTTTTAGTAGACACTGTGTTTCACTATGTTGGCCAGGCTGGTCTCAAACTCCTGACCTCAAGTGATCCACCCACCTTGGCATCTCAAAGTGTTAGGATTTCAGGCGTGAGCCACCGCGCCTGGCCCCAAATCTCCTTTTTAAAATAATTTTAACTTTTATTTTAGATTCAGGGAGTACACGTGCAGGTTTGTTACATGGGTATATTGCATGATGCTGAGGTTTCGGGTATAAATGACCCTGTCACCCAGGTCGTGAGCATAGGTACACAATAAGTAGTTTTTCAGTCCGTGCCCTCTCCCCTCCCTCGTTTGTCTAGTAGTCTCCAGTGTCTATTGCTCCCATATTTATGTCCGTGTGCACCCAAATGCTTAGTTCCTACTTATAAGGGAGAACATGTGGTATTTGGTTTTCTGTTCCTGTGTTAATTAGCTTAGGATAGTGGCCCCCAGATGCATCCATGTTGCTGCAAAGGACATGATCTTATTCTTTTTTATTAGTCCCAAATCTTGAGAGACCACAGTAGTTACGGGAGTATCGTTCTCTCTCCCCTCTTTTCTCTGGCTCATTAGGCCTCAGGAAATGACTGGAGAAGTCAAGAGTGATACAAAGATTTAGCAAAAATATCTTGTGTAAGAAATCAGGAAAGATGTTAAGGTTTGAAGGAGCAGATACAAAGCAGAGTAAAGGAGAATGGGATTCTAGAGATCACATATAAAAAATAACTAGTAAAAATTCCCTACAGGTGAATATATTTGATGGGTTTAAATAAAAGATGCCTAATATTAGATTCTAAGGTGTTTTTTGACTGCCTGGTAATATAATGCTCTACATTTTTTCCTAAATCTTGTATAAGGTCCCTCTTCACACAGTCTCAGAATGGTAAGCATTTTGGAAATGAAGGCAATGGAACATTTTTCCTTGGTCAGAAAATACATATACATGCAGAAGGAAAACCAAGGTGAGCAACAGCAGATGAAGGAATTTGAGCGGAATTGTTTCCCTCCGCCCCTGCTGCATATTGGGAGATTGCACCCCCTGCATCTCTTGAAATGGAAAATTAGACTTATTTTCTTTTATATTCAATGTGAACCCCAAAAACTGAGGGAACAAAGGCCCTGACAAGAGTCTGACAAAGGAGTTGCAGTAGTTAAAACATTCTGTTAACAAACTTAAAACATGAGGGGTTTCTTTAACTTGAGACCTTGCTTACGGAGTGGCTGTTCCCTAAGTCTGACAGAAAGCAATTTGTCAGGAATAATTTCTGTCAGCTGAGATGAGATGTTAAATGTAAGCAGTAAGAACTCCATCTGAACACTTTAAGAAAAATACATAATACAATGAGTTTACATTTGATGAGAAAGTTAGATTCTAAAGTAAAGACGAGACAAAAATCACATACATTCATAATTAGCCTTGAAGAATGACTACTGCCCTTAAATCACCAGGGTGGGGCCCTGGTAGATTCACCTCCTCTTTACATTAATTCTATTGCCTGGTATCCTTGGCAAATAGGTGTTAAGATAAATAAAGCAATAGCTTCCCACACCCTTTCCCCTCTCTTGCCCCCTAAAGTGCAAGCAAATAGGATAAGTTAAATGTGTATAAATACGTGTAAATGTTATTCCACTAGGTACCAAATTGGTTGCGTTGGGGAATTCTAAAGCGGTATGATTTTTGATACTATTTTAAAGTGCTCAGAAATTTGTATTTAGTTTTTATTTTCATCAAACTGTTTCCAAAACTTAAAATGGTAGTTCCACAGGCACTTAGGCACTTAAAAATGTGGTTCACTCTACAATCTCATAGGTGTGGACAATTATGAACTTTTGTTGAGATGTGTGTGTGTAGGGAAGAAATTGTTACATGTAAATATGGGACACTTAATGTTTGTGTTCCTTAATGCAAAGGTTACTCTTTGCATGTGGGATATATTAATGGGTATCTAACAACCTGATGAAATCTATATGGCCTCAACTTTCGTTTCAAGCTCGCTTTTAAAGGAGGCTGAACCTATCTGAAAAGGATTAACCAATCCAGATGCTGCTTACACATTACTGTACATCTCTTCACAGTTTGTGAGATACTAGTAGTTCTGTTGCCTTTAAAGCCATACAAGGCAGCTGTTTCCCCACACTTTTTAACAGTGTGGAGCAAAAGATGGGGGAAGGGCATGTAGCTGGAAAGGTTTTATTACTTAAAAAAATTCACATTAACTTGATTCTGAGACCTGTAACTTCCCTTGACATTTTCTTCTCACATATACCTATGTTGCTCCTTTTATAATTCATATGTGCTTCTTATATATGGCCTTGTTAACGTTAATAAAAATCATACAAATATGTAGGATTTAACTAAAACATGATTGTTTTCTTCAGGATCCTCAAACAACTTTATTTATAAAGAATTTATAAATGTTTTGAATGGAGCTGAAACCAAAACATCTGTTTTTTGTTTAGTGACAATTTTTAAGGTGCAGTTGGGGATGGGATTCATCCATCTTCAAGTTCACTCAACTTTGTCAAATTGGAGCTTACATACCAACGTGCCTGTGTTTCTATAAAATTGTTGTAATGTCAGCATGACTTTATGGAAAGGTTTATTTTTTTCTCCTTCCCATATTGTATTTTACTACTGAAGGTCCAACAAAGATCGAACAAAATTGTAAAGTATATGTCTAGAGTGCATTTCTGTTGAAAGGAAAGGCTGGGATAAAATCAACCTGAAATAAACTTAAGTTTGTTAAAATATTTTATTTTCAAAGGTACATCAAATTTAGCTTAAACCCACATTGTAGCTGAATCCTGTACAGAGTCTCAATAAACAGATGATTTGCATTTGTCACACTAATATATGCCACTATTATTATGAAAATCTATGAAACCAGAATTATTGATAATTAACTGTGTGATCACAAGAAGCATCTCAATGAACTGATCAGGTCGTCTGTTCATTTGGAAGATTCAGGTAACATGTGCACATAGCCATGATAACTCAGTGAACAGTTTTGCCACCTGCTTGTTGCATACTTTCAATCCTTTATCCCTGCAAAAATATCTTTTAAATGATTACATTTGCATTTTTTTTAGAAAGCACCAAATATACAAGCACGATGCATATTATTTTGGCTATTTCAGAGTAAGCAATTTAGAAAAAGTACAGCTTGCACACTATAGTGCAGATGGAGGTACTCGAGTTAAAAAGAAGCTACACTAAAATATGCTTATACCTATATAATTACTACATCATAAATAGAAATAAGAATTGCAATCCATTCACTTTACATTTAATCTCAAATGAACAATTTACTAGGCTTCACGGAAAGTACAAAATGACAAAAAGTTTTATTCCCAGACCCTTAGCTATCTATACTGTATAATTAAGGTAAATGATTTGAAGCTTGTATTCTTGAGTACTCCTGAACTCGAATCAAAATCATGGGCATTTCAAAACATCATCTTTATCAAAGCTCAGGACCACATATTTTATGCAAGCATTCTGCCATTAATTTTACTAATACTTTTCTTTAGTCACAAGAAGGAGATAGTAAAAACAGAAAAATAAACCAATAGCTCACTGATTTGGTTTGACTGTGTCCCCACCCAAATCTTACCTTCAAATGTAGTTCCCATAATCCCCACATGTTATGGGAGGGATCCAGTGGGAGGTAATTGAACCATGGGGGTGGTTTTCGCCATGCTATTCTCTTGATAGTAAGTTCTCACTAGATCTGATAGTTTTATAAAGGGCTTCCTCTTTTGCTCAGCTCTTATCTTCTCTCTCCTGCTGCCTTATGAAGAAGGACATGTTTGCTTCTCTTTCCGCCATGACTGTATAATAAGTTTCATGAGGCTTTCCCAGCCCTGTAGAACTGTGACTCAATTAAACCTCTTTCCTTTACAAATTACCCAGTCCTGGGTGTGTCTTTATAGCAGCATGAGAATGGACTAATACACTCATCATTGATCATCAAGTAAAACCATGTAGAATATCATTCTGTATTCTACATGTTCCTTCTGGGTAATCAGTTATTTAAGCTAGCACATGCAATAGCTGGGAGAGAGTTTCTTAGTCAGGAAATTTGCTTCCAGTCTTTTATGAACATCTTGGCTACTGATAGGAGTCATAGAGTGGCATTGGAAGAATGCTATAGAGGTAACATCAACATTGGGGCACAGAATTACCCTTGGAGTTATTGGTTTGAAGTTTATTTATTGCTGACTTCATTTGGAGAGCTAGACAATTTTCTTCTATGCTAAACTATTGTTTTGTAGAAGGTTTCTCTTCCCCGCTTTTCCCTTCCCTTTCATTGCTTTCCTTTTCCATTTTCTCTCTGTCACACACACACACACAAACACACACCCCTCACTCACACACACCCCTCACTCACACACACAGGGCTTCCTCTTACACTATAAAGATATCCTTCTAGATTATTTCACCATTGTTACAGAGTCTATCTTCCACATCTGAATGGATGAGTTTATGATGGTGAGGTGGACGTTTATGTTAAAGCCATTAAAATGAAAATGTTGTGAACAGACGTTTCTCTGAGCAACAGGAAATGAGCCAGATTGTGATTGGGTTTGAAGTTTATATTATTTCCAGGGATAAGGAGACTCTGATGAGTACAAACTGATTTGACTGCAGGTTTCCTTGTCAATTCTTCACATCCGTGAGTTATGAAGCTTTATTCTGACAGCGGAAAATTAATTCACTCTGCTGTCTTGATTGCTTTCCCACAGTGCTCCCACCATGGCTCTGTGCAGCAAGAGGAGTGAGAGTGGGTTTGCTTCCTGGTGGGTTGGCCCAGTCCCCACGAGGATGAGGAATCTGAGATGGGGAAGGCTAGCCAGAAGAGAAATATTTTTCATTACTTCAGTGGTCAATGGCAAAATTTAAGGTGAGAGATGTATCCATATAGAGATGTGGTGGGTTTTGCTTGCTTTACCCAGCATAAGAGAGAAAGGCTAAGCAGTTTCTGAACATTTTCTTACTAATTAAAGTTTAAGGTAAAGTCATTTCCTTCTTATAGAAGCCAGTGGAAACATTTATGATAGGAAGTCTTGGGCCCAAAGCCCAGTGCGAGATGTAGTACAGAAATATTTTCCAGTGTTTGGTGTATTTGGTGGTCATGAAACAAACACTGGGACGCAATCCTGATTTCAAATTGAAGTGCCTGGGAAGGTGATATTTTTTAACTCTAAATAATATACTGTTATTCATGTACTCAGGAAGATTACAGAGGACTTAGGCTCACCAGCAGCTAGGAATATCCACGAAGAAAAAGCACAGATTGTTTGAGAGTAATGGTTCTCACAGCTTATAATTTCTGAAAGTTGTGATGGTTTTGATAAATTTGACAATAGCTTATAAGTGTCACACACATAATAACTAAGTAATTAAAGAATTTTATTGTCTTTTAAAAGCTTTGTAATATAATTAAAGTGTCTTTTCCACTCCCCTGCTGTATGACATGAAGAGTCTTGATCTTGGGCTGATTGTTAACTCAAAATAAAACCATTAAGATCTGGAGGTGGTGGTGCACGCGTGTAGCCCCACCTACTCTGGAGGCTGCGGCAGGAGAACTGCCCGAGCCCAGGGGTTCAGTGTGTGTGTGTGTGTGTGTGTGTGTGTGTGTGTGTGTTTGTCTGTATTTCCCATCCAATTCCCTTTAATGGGGGAGGTAAGGAAATGTTCCTTTCCTAGAATCTGGGCACTTAACCTGAAACAATTAGTTCCAGTCACATAATTTCTTAGAAGTCTCAGATTATCTTAAAATTTTACAATTTTGCATTCTTTCGTGTTATATGTCTCAGTTGATTTTTGATTAAAAATGATTACTTATTACCAGAAGGTCAACTAAGTTTTCTTACTTGATCATTGATTTTTTCAATTGCCCAATCACCTGCTATGGATATGTACGTGTATGGATGTGTTGTACATGCATGTGCTGTGTACACATACATATACATACACATAGGGTGAGATACAAATTTTTATGTTTAATCACTACTCTTTCACAAAAAATACACATTTGTTTCATGTAAGAAAGAATTGTGTTTGTTTTAGATAGATTTTATTTTAAAAGCAATGATAAGGTATTAGCAGGTCTTAAGAAGAGTTACGCCATCAGATATGCTACATGGAAAATGAGTTGAACACAGATAAGGGGAGAAACAGGGATACCAGCTAGGAGGCAATTGCCAAAGTTCAAGTAAGAGAAGGAGTAAACTGGACTAAGATGGTATAGAGTTCAGACAGAGAGAAATGAGCAAGGTATACTCTCAATACAAAGCCAGTTTGATTTGTTGATGAGATGGATGTGGGATTTAGGGAAAGAAAGGAATCACAGATGACTCCTCGGATTTTGGTGTGAGCAGCTGCATAGGTTGGGGTGCTGTTATCATATCCTGGAGCTCAAGGTCTTTCTTTGGCTCTTAGATAACTAGAAATTAACACCAGGCCAAATAGAAGTTTTTCTCCGTTGAGGTTTTAATATGCTTGTGTCTCAGACAGCACGAAGGGACAGCATATAGGAAAGGGATCCTGATGCTATCTCCCTGAGCAGCTTGGCTCTTGGCTCCTGCCCCTTCGAGGAAACTGAGATGGAAAAACGTAGCACGCAGGTACGACTGGGTGGGGCTTTTCAATGCACCTGCGCAGTGAGGCCTCACGTCCTAACAGTCATCCCATATACACAAAATGGCAGGTGAGCCCTACTCTGGGAAGAGATTTTAGTATTATATCGAGATTATAATGAGGAAAAAGTCTTTGAAAACTGCAGAGTCCATCTTGTCACCAGCCAGCTGTATCTGGTCAGATTCTTATCAGGAATGTTAGAACCCTGGTTCAGCAACCTTGGAAGACATAACTCAAGGAGATAAATGGCTAAGTTCTTCGTTTTATGGTTAGGAATTTGGTCTGGTCTGCTAAATTAGGAAGGGCCCCACCCTCCGTTATGTGAAGTGGGTCACTTTCTTCAGGGAGACAGGAAGGAAAGGGAGGGAATATGTCCAGACATGTTAAGCCCATTGGGATTTTGGTTACCATGTCTCTTGTCTGCAAGGACCACTAAGTTTCTTATACTGTCTTAGGGCCATTTACTGAGATGGGAAAAGCAGGGAAGAAATGGCTTAAGACGGGGGAAAAAAAGAACCTTCTTTTTGCTGTTCAATTTGAGGTGTCTATGTTACAGTTTTAATTACAATCATTAAGTAATAGCTATATATATAAGTGTAGACCTTGGTATAGAGATAGGGACCTGAGATATGATTTTACCAGTCATCTATATTTACCTTATATTTAAAACTACAGTAGTGGATGAGATATGTATAAAGAAGAGAAAAAGTGTAAGACACAACCTAGGGAGTATGTGTAAGTAGAGAAGAAAACTATTAGACCAAGCTCTTGGCCATTCTAACATTTAGGTGGGGAAAAAAGAGTTAACACACAAGACCGAGAAGGATCACTTAATATGTCAGAAAACAAACCAGGAAAGTATGATTTCCCAGAAGCCTAGAGAGAAGTTTTGAAGAAGTAACAATCAACTATGAAAATCTAAGAGTGAATCGTTTGAGAAATATTTGGACATAAACACATTTAACTGATTTTGCAAGATGGAGGTCATTGTTAACCAGGATAAGAATGCTGGGGTTCAGGAGAGTGTGGGAGGGGAGGAAGTACACTAAGTACTTGCAACTAGTTTAGAAACTTAACAGACAAACGCGCCAGCAAAGGAAGAGAAATATGTGGTCCAAAGAAGGATTTCTAACATGGGAAATAATGCAGCCTGCTTGCTTCTTGATGAGAGTGATTCTGCAGAAAGAAAATCATGATGCAGGCAGGAGCCGGTGACTGCATGAAAGTCATTAGATGAGTAATTGGTGTTGGGAACATGAATTCTTGTTTTATGATTTTCATTTTCTCAATTAATTAAAAGGTGAGATTATCCGCTAATGAGAGAAAGCAGGGGTGTTGGGGTTTTGAGGAGAGAGATGTGAAGTCGTCTGAATAGGAAAAAGGAAAATTAAATTAATAGATGAATGTATTAGTGGTAGGGATGCTAGGTATGCTCATAGAACCTTGGCATCCTGGATGTAATGGTCAGGGTTTCAAGGATTTTAGGATATATTAGTTCATTTGGAAAAACTATGAATTTGAGCCTAAAGATATATTTTTTAAAACTAATGATTAAAAAAACCTGTTCTTCTCTTAAATTACCGCTACAAAGAAAGCCTAGTGTTGAGGTTGAAAATCAAGCAAATATCCAGTAGTCTAAATGATTGATAGTTCTTATCAGATAGCAGAAGTTTTATGTACATTAAAAAACAAAATGTATATTTTTGCAAAGACTTGGAACAGTGATATGAACAAGCATACTCCACTCTCTGTGGAAACGAGATAAAGTATGACTGGAATGTCCTATTCCATGCTGCAATTACTCACATGAGGATATTCACAGGAAACATGTGGCTTGACTGAAATGTGATTTGAGAGAAAACCAAGAGCCTGGATAAATATTTCTAGTTAGCAGAATCACAAAGGTCTTGGAATGTATCCCTCACTAGCAACCAGAGTCGACTTCACCCTCCAGCCCATAGTTTTCATGCCCTTCTTGCTTCTGGTTATATTGCAAGATATTCTGCAATCACCTTGCAGATACTGGTGATAATCAATGCATTACTCTCTCATTATCATTCTGTATAAGTAGAAAAAATAATTGTTTTCTTTCTACAGCATTTAATGTATTTAAGTATAATAACCAATATTTGTTTTATTCTTTCCATTTAAAAATTACTTTCAAATTTATGTCATATGGTCCTTAAATCAACTCCATTAAATACATGTTATTATTTCAATAAGGTTCAAAAGATTTTGTGATTTATCGGTGCTCATACAGCTGAGGAAGAGGCTAAAACTGAATCAGCAACCAAGTTTTCAGATACTAAAACTGCCCACTGGTTTTCATAGCATGAAGTCTTTCAAAATATTGAAGTGTATTAAATCTTGCATTTTATATTATGCTTTTGCTGGATCCGAGGTTTCTCAGCTACATTTTGTGCTTAATTGCAATATTTTTCCTACTTCAAATCTTGTTTTGTGTGTGATAAAATAAATATTTGTAACTTAGGACATATCCAGAAATAATAAATGATAAAGAAATAGAGTTTAGCTCTGGAAGAGACCCTTACAAGTCATCTGGTGACTCCTCATCCCTTTACATATGAGAAAACTGAGTTCTAGAAAAATTGAGACTTGTTTGCTTAAGGCCATTCAATTTGTCAATGGGATTATAGCTGGGGTTAACTCTCATGACAACTATCTCAATGTCTTTTCTATTTTGTTACACTGTCTATAGAAATGTAACTGCAAAAACCACCAAATTTGAGAGCTGCAAAGGACCCTAGAGATTGAGCTTTAACCCTCTTGTTTTATGAAGGAGGAAATACAGACCCAGAAAATTAAATTGTTTCTGCGAAGTTATATAGTGAGCGTTAATAGGAAGTTAGCATGGGACTGTACCTGCCTCAAGTTTCAACTGAGGTACCACAAAAAAGTATCAGATAGCAGAGGATGTGCCAGATACCTCCATCCCCATGTGCTGACATTCAAAGCAAATGACACAGAAACATGGCTCTTGCACCTCTGCCAGAGTAAGTGCATAAAAACATATCAGAGACAGTGGAGAGGAAAAGAGATTGGTAAGGAAATTTCTTTGGAGAAAGCTCTTGATTTGATTTGTGCCTCCAAACTTTAGGGGAAAGTTTGGGGCATGCTAACTTCTAAACATAAGCTTAATGAAGAGGACTTCAAGAGAACCACTTGATAGGCCACACCCATACCTTGATGATAGTATCAAAAAAGTGCTGCATTGAGATTGCATAAACATCCACAGTTGGCACAGAAACTGTCCTTATTTGCTGTGGGTCAGATGTGGGCCATGTAAAGTCACAGAGTCAACACAGGACTTTGGATCCTGTGTCACAGGGCTACCTCAAGGGGTATCAGCAGAAGGAAGAAGTTGCAATGTGGAATGCCAACAGCTAAAGATGCAACACTCAGTCATTACTTAGAATAGAGGTTCATTCTCCTTTTTTTTTCTTAAGTTGTGGGATTATCAGAGAACCTCTGCAGAGGTCAAAAGTGGGGACGAAAAAAACCAGTTGAATTTTACCATCCCTCAAGGCCAGCAAGGACAGTCCATTTGGGATGGCACCAGTCAAAGTAAAAAACATTTAATCATTACAGGTCAAGACAGTTACAACCAGAGAGAGACAAAACTGAAGTTGCATTTTGTTCTCAGTCCATGGGTCAAAATCTTCAGCATACTTGTCACAGGAATTCTTCATAGAGTTTCTTCTAGGACTTCCTCCACTGCACTCTGCTGTCTCAAAATAAAACATGTGAGAATTGAAAGAAGAACCATTGTATTTGGGTTTCATCTATTTGCTGTTAGCCACAAAAATAAAATATTCCTGTCATCTTGGAGGGCTTTTACAAAAATCTTATTGCATAGTAGGTTTCATCTAATGTTTGTTGAACGAGTGAATGGATAAAATAAAACACTACCATTGCTGGGAGGCACATGATAGGGAATCACTAGCTTCAGACAGCAGGAACAGCTGCAGACACTAATGCCAATCAAAAAGAAAGCTAACAACTAGGGCACCAATGGAAGAAAGACAAACACCATGCTGTCTGCCAGGACTGGCCACTAGGCTCATCCTGATTGTTTAGAACACCAGGAGTGAAATGTAAACATGGGTTGGTTGAGTTATTTTACTTAGGTCAAGCTATATACACAATGTGTGCTCACACTTTCTATTGGGAAAAGAAAACATGGAGGTTGCTGGCCTGTTTTTAAGGCCATGAAACTTGCAATTAATCTTGTTATTTACATCTCAGAAGGATCAAGAGGGGAAGCAGGAGCCCTGCCTTTTTCCCACAGCTAGCTGTAACATATGCTCAGAATCATCATCCTTGCCTTGTATCCCCATAACTGGACTGCAGCCACCAGTGGGGCTCCTACCAGAGTTGGTGTACAATTACAGCACTTCCATGAATCTGAAGGCATAGAGTTTTAAAATGTGTGACTTTTAGCAAAGGTCCAAGGGATTCCAGACAGCTCTGTCTCACACACAGGAGGAAGAACCTTGTTATGGATGCAGGCTTTTATTCTTAGGTTAATATCAATGTCCTGGCAACAGGCAACACTAATGCCACATCCCCAGAGCTATATCATGGTCTCTCAAAGGTAAAACTGGGCAAAAGCAAGCAGAAAAGATAGGACAAAGAATTATCAAGAGGGCAACTGAACATATTGTTGAAATTGCACTCAGGACATTAGAAAGGGAAACTTCTTTATATGTGTAAAGATCAAGCACCAGATGCTTGATGTTATAGCACAAGATCTTCAGTCTCAAAAACAAAGGGGACCTAAAAAATAGGTTTTTAAATTGGTATTTTTAGACTTTAGTAGAAACTCTACAATCATATGGATTGCTTGTGGAAGTAATGTTTGCTTTCTGTCCTTGATTAGTTCTCCTGTAACATATTTCAGGTATCCTCTTAGCTAATCTAACCTCAGGAAGCCAGTGCTCCTATATCTCACACTACAGGTCATTTCAGGGTTTTTTGTTTGTTTGCCTTTCTTTTTTTTTTTTTTTAATTTTGTTTTGATGCAGGCTCTTTCTCTGTCACCAGGCTGGAGTGCAGTAGTGCCATCATGACTTACTGCAACCAAAACCTCCTGGGTTAAAGCATTCCACCTGCTTCAGCTTCCCAAAGTGCTGGGATTATAGGCATGAGTCACTATGCCCCACCCAGTTCAGGTTTCGTTATATAAACCACATAGCACCATAAAAGCACATATAATGAAAAAAATGGAAATCTACAGGGCTATTTTAAAAATTTCTTTAATCCCCTGTCATGGTAGCTTGCAGTTGCCACAATTCTTTACCAGTTCCTGTGTTCATGGCCTTGGCGATGCAGTTTCACGGTCTGTGGTTCCCCATTTCCTAAATCTGGTCTGGCCATGTGTCTTTCTTTGGCCAATAGAATGCAGAGTAAGTGAGTCACGTTGTGCCCAGGGCTTATGCTACCATGGGGAGCTACTCTGGTTTCTCAGGTGATAGGTGATAGGTGGGGCCACAGAGCTCCTAAAAGTTTCTGTCCTTTGTGTGAAGCTACTGGAGGAGGGGATAGGGTAAAGCCAGTTGGGGGCTAGGTCAGTAAGTCTGTGCTCTGGCTCTCCATGTGTGGGGCAAGCAGTGGCCCCTGTGGGGGTTGGGGGACAGTTCTCTGGCCACTGGATAATGTTCCAGGGATGAACGTAGTGCCTCTGCGGCACAGAAGAGTTCACACAGGGAGTAGGGATTAGCAGGTGGCAGTTAGACCCACTCAGCCCCCATGCATTTGGCAAGGCAGACCTCTCATCTGTGCTGTTCGCTAGCAGCAGCTGATTTCCAGGCAGACCATGGTCAGAACCCAAAACTGCCCCAGGCCGTAAGTCTTCCCAGCAGGGACAGCAGTGGCCGGAACACACGTCTGTACAGCCCCTGGTTTCGGCCAAGGGAGTTTGTCTCCACTGAAGATTACATTGCACATTTCAATTGGGAGCTACTTTCAACATGTGACCACTGCCTGAGTTAGTTGGTAGATTTCCATGAGTTCGCCTGTGGTATGGTTTCCCTCAATCTGCTGGAGACTGGAAATGAGCACAAGGACCTTCGTGCTGCTGCTCCTACTTTTATATTCCCCACCACTCCCTGCCACTCCCTAAATCAGTTCCAGTGTTGGGTAGGGGTAAGGCCTTCCCCTGTGGCCTAAACTGCCAGGTTCTTCAGTGGGAACATGTCCTGGAGGTAGTCTCTCCCTCTCTCACACTCTGGGGACTTAGAGCTTTTTTTTTTTTTTTTTTTTTGCCAGGCTCATGGTGTAGACTGCAGCCTGCTTTTTTTGTTTTGCTTTTTGTTTTTTGTTTGTTTTGTTTTTTAAGAATCTGTGGATTATTTCAGTTTTCCAGGTAAGTTTTTGCATGGATTTTTGGAAAGAAGTTCACAGTGTGAATCTCTACACACTGTTTGTCTTTCTAAGTGGGAGAGGCATGCTAATGCCACCTGCAATCCACCCTCTTGGGAAAAAAAAAAAAAAAGAAACATCTGTTTTCTTTCTCCTCCCATTTATTCATGCTAAACCTCTCCAAGGGGTTTACTTATAATTTTAGAGATAGAGACGCTTATGACTTCTATATACTGCTTTTGAAAGAAGAGTAAGATCTTGTTTAATAATGGGGAGATCACTGTAAAACTTTGTACTTTGAAGCTTTTTACACATTCTCCATCTAGAAAAAAATACAGGCAGCACTGAGGTCTCTGCAATAAACTGAAGGGAACACACCAATACTTAGAATATGTTTTGTTTGTTTCAAATCATCAAGCATTTATCTGCAGTCTTACTTGGTCTTCCAGCATGTTGAAGGTTGCCCATGAGGAGAGTGATCTCGCTTGTATGTTTGAGAAACCAAGTCATGGCGCTTTTACTGATATCAGTTGACAAAGATATGGCAAATAGCATGGAGATTCGATGTAGTTTTGCATCAACTATTGCGTAGATCATACAGCTGCTCCATATTCTTTCTCTCAGGGAAGAAAGTAAAACTTAGCTAGGGAAAGAAAACAAAACACAAAAAGCAACAACAATAAGAAACATGGTTGTGTAACAATGGTTTTCCCTGGTGACTTTTAAAATACATTTATTTCAAAGGGTTTAAAACCACAGCAACGTGATTTTCTTTTTAGAAATACCAAAGGTAGTAATCTAAAACTAGTTTCAAAATGTGGTTCACTGAGCTCTCCTTTTCATATCTTTCTTAGATATATTATTCTGGTTTGAGGAATGAGAGCACTGGAATATATCAATGCTAAAGAGCAGTTCTTATCATAACTAATAGGTCATACTGAGGCAGGATAGAATTATTCCTTCCTGGGTCTACCTATCTTAAAACTAACCCAGTGATTGAAGTTGATTGAAGTAGTAAGTGAAATATATAAAAACAGCAAACATCCTACATATTATGCTTTTATTTTATTATGCCTTTAGGAAATGTGCACATATTCCTTCCTCCGGTGAATTCTTCTCCCAATACTACGTTGAATTTTATAGGGAGATAAACTCTTTTTTTTGGTGGGAGGGAGAGTTTGCAATATGAGTCTTTAAGTTTCATTAGTATTAATTTCTGGCTGTTTATAGCAAAAAAAAAAAGCATGCTTTAAAAGTATGCACAAATTACAATCAAATTGATGAAGGTTGGCAGCAACAGTTGAATATTAAAAAGTATTTATTAGTAACAATGAAGATGGCTTTATCTTCATTGAGATCAAAGATTTTAGTCTGTTGGTTTATTCATAAGAAAGAATTTGCAGGTAAACAGGAGGCAGCATCAATTTGGATTAACCTTTTGTGTCCATTTCACAGTCTTGCGTTTATGAGCATGGAATATTTTAGCATATGATCTGGATATTTTATATAACTACTTTATATGATGGGTATGAAATGTAAAGGAGATGTGATAGTACAATTATACGGTATTGCACCAAAGTCTGTACCAGAAATCATTTTAAGAATGGAAAAAAAGAGACTTATGCATCTATAAAAAATAAACCAATGTTCTTAATCTAATGCTACTTACCCAGACTAAAATAGAAAAACATATTTCGCATTTAAAACATTAGGAATACAGTTTTTACATAATATTTCTTGTAGGTCTTTTAAACTAGGAGGTGTGTTTAGACTTTTGATATTGTCATCAAAATCATAGTAGTGCAACCAAAATTTAATGTTGAAATCTAAAAGAACAAAAATAATTATAGTTTTCATTTAATAATCAAAGTCTTACCATTACATGTAGAAGCAAAAGATAAAGTTGAACTTCTCATGATATTGTCAGTTTTCCAAATATCATTAAGGAGCTTTAGTAAACAAATTATTAAAATTAGCATGAAAATTTAGTTTAAAAATCACATTTTATTATTTGTGAGAGAATCATTATTTTGATACACTGCATAAAAATAATTATGTATTGACATATTTTATTATAAAAATAATGCCTCTTTTTTCATATCATCCAGACATTACATCTACCATCCACCACTATCAACTTACTATATTATCACAACTATTTGCTACATTGCCACTTTCTTGTTAATTCATTTGGAAATCTATACTCATTCCAGTGACTAAATATCCACTGATGTTGCTGGCTGGAAGAAATGTTTCAGATTCTGCCTTATAATAGTATTGTATTGTGTTATGCAAATAAAATAGACTTGCCTCATTTTAATCACCAAAAGCTGCTCTTTCCAATTTTGTAACCATTAGCCATGTATGTCAGTTTACATTTACATTTGATTAAAATAAAATCAAGATTTTATTTCCTCTGTCCTACTAGCTACATTTCAGGGGCTCAATAGCCACATGTAGTTGTTGACTATCATATTGGTTAATAAAGAATGATTCCATTACTGCAGAAGGCTCTATTGCAAAGTTCTATTGCAGAGCACTATAAAGCGTGTCTATTGGCGAACTCTTTTGGACCTGCCTAGTAGAACTTTGTGCTATTTTTATAAGTAGAAAATTATAACATTTTCGTGAACAGAAACTTTTTTTTCTGCATAGAAACCCACAAACAAACCTAGAAGTTCCAAACATGAAAGATACAGCAATAAACTAGAATGACATAATGTTGGGAGAACAAATATACTTTTCTATCTTTATCTTTCTGACTTTCCAGTATTTTCCCTCCCTCCTATATCCACAACTGTTTGATAACCCAGCCTTTTGTTATTTGGCCATTTACTGATGTCAGCATTTTTAAACAAATAGAACAATTAAGAGAGCATTTCTATTAAGGATTCTCAGAATCAATCTTTCTTTCTCTCCCCTTCCTTCCTTCCTTCCTTCCTTCCTTCCTTCCTTCCTTCCTTCCTTCCTTCCTTTCTTTCTTTCTTTCTTTCTTTCTTTCTTTCTTTCTTTCTTTCTTTCTTTCTTTCTTTCTTTCTTTCTTTCTTTTCTTTCTTTCTTTCTTTCTCTCTCTCTCTCTCTCTCTTTTTCTTTTCTTTCTTTCTTTCTTTCTTTCTTTCTTTCTTTCTCTCTCTTTCTTTCTCTTTCTTTCTTTCTTTCTTTCTTTCTTTCTTTCTTTCTTTCTTTCTTTCTTTCTTTCTTTCTTTCTTTCTTTTTCTTTCTCTCTCTCTTTCCTTCCATCTTTCCTTTTCTTTCTTTCTTTCTTTCTTTCTTTCTTTCTTTCTTTCTTTCTTTCTTTCTCTCTCTCTTTCCTTCCTTCCGTCTTTTCTTTCTTTCTTTCTCTTTCTTTCTTTCTTTCTTTCTTTCTTTCTTTCTTTCTTTCTTTCTTTCTTTCTCTTTCTTTCTTTCTTTCTTTCTTTCTTTCTTTCTTTCTTTCTTTCTTTCTTTCTTTCTTCTCTCTCTCTCTCTTTCTCCTTCCTTCCTTCCTTCCTTCCTTCCTTCCTTCCTTCCTTCCTTCCTTCCTTCCTTTCTTCCTTCCTTCCTTCCCCTGTCTTTCTGTGTTTCTTTCCTTCTTTCTTTCTTTCTCTATGTTGCCCAGGTTTGAGTGCAGTGACTATTCACAGGTGTGATCACATTATACTAATTATACTACTCAGACTCCTGGACGCAAGTGATACTCTTACTTCTGTTTCCAGAGTAGGTGGGACAACAGGAACACACCACTGTGCCTGGCTCAGAATTTTTCTTTTAAATTCATCGTTTAAGCTGCATCTCCTTTGTGAAGAACACTGACTTCCATCCAACAAAAAAACAAAGTTTATACCCTATCTGATCCTGGACTTCTGATGACATATACAGAGTCTATGCTTATGTTTTATTTTTTAATTAACTCAAATTATTATGTAACACTGTGTTTCAGAAAATGTATTGGACATTGAGAAAACTTCTGAGCAAAATAGAAAATCTTGCTTTTTGTAATTTAGATTATATTGTGTATATGTGAATGTGTGTATATTGGAGGAATGTGGAGCTTACATTTAAGTGAGGTAAATACTGACTTGCAGATTTCTTTCTGTACTACCATAAATTATACAATCCAAATTCTTAATGATGCAAATTCATATTATTTCTGTAATTTACATAAAAGACAACATAATAAATCTTAAAATTTTTTATTTTTCAATAAAAAATGGAAAATTGAAGCATATAAGTTCATAATAAGCATGTATTTCTTTAATCAAAATGTACATTTATTTTCCATTACATATACATACAAAGAATAAATTTAAATTCAAGGGAAAATAAGACAGAAAAGAAAGCATGTAGACATTTACTTATACATACACACTTGTGTATTTTTGTGTATGTATATTTTTTAACATATCTTTTTCTCTCAAGGATACAAAGCTGGTCAGTGTAGTTTGTTTAATTATCCTTAAAGGTTTCAAAATGAAAATGTTATAAATTCACTACCAAAGGATTCTAATAAATGTAATTACTTTATTCATTTATTCAACACCTTTATTGAGCACTTATTCACCATGTATTATTACAGATAAATATTAAAGACTAGTTTTGTCATTTGGTGTTCAACAATAACCTCCACACAAGTCTAAAATTATTCAAATTAAGTAATATAAAGAATTTGAAGAAAAATTAGGAAAAAACATATTTCTGCTTTAGTTTGCTTCTCCACAATTTTATCTATGAAATAATAAAATATCTTAAGTTATCCTTTTTCTAATGAAATAGGGCAAGATTTCACCTTTCTGTTATCACGCACATTTACCTGTTAAAGCTCTTCAGCCTAAGTTTTAAAAATCTTACTTGAAAACGACACAGGCATTTAATGAGTGTCTATCATTTAATTTAACATAACTTTAAGATTTCAAATAACATGAAAATTTTATTATAAATGCTTATTCCATTTAAATTGACTGAATTTATTTAATTTTAACAAGTAACCTTAGATTACTTATGAAAACTGATATATTAGACCTAACTAGTCATCATTTCACTGTTAATCATTTTTACAGGCTATAAATATCAGGTGTTCACTTAAGTAAGAATCTTCAAGTTAAACATGTGGGTATTTTACCAATAACTCAGAAGATACAGTTGTTTTTATTAAATCATACTAAATTAGTCCTACTTATCAAAGAGTTACATGAACAAAGATTATTCTGTTTTTAAGTTGGGTTCACAGTTTTATAACTTTAAAAAGGTTAGCAGAGACAAATATAAAACTATTCAATCATTTACTCTAGACAAAAATATATGCTGACAATTTGCAAACATTTCTATTTTTATTTTACCAATATTTAAAAACAAGCTATTTATTAAAGATTTACTTAAGTCATGTGAAGTACAAGGGATTTGGGAGAGTTACTATGTAATTTACATGAGCACTATTTATCTAAGTCAATCCGAATAGAACTTTCTAAGGGATTTCCGGCCAGCTATGCCAAAATGTACTATATAGACAAAACATACAACATAACATATGTACTTATGTGTCAACACACCCAACATATATACACACACAAAGATCTTATTGCTTTCATTTTAGAATTTTAGTAATGAGATAGTAATAAAAACTTCGTTTATAAAAGACTATTGAATCTAAATTACATTTCTGGCAAAATGAGATCTGCTTATATGGCTCTTTATTTTCTCTGATATGTCATCTAATGAAAGCTCTGGACTAAAATTTTGGGTAAAGTAGTTTGGTTTAAAAAAGTATCTTTCATCAGGGCATGGTGGTTGATGCCTATAATCCAGCACTCTGGGAGGCCAAGTTAGGTAGATCACTTGGGTCCAGAAGCCTGGGGAATATGGTGAGATCCTGCTTCTGCAAAAAATAAAAAGTTAGCTCGGCATGGTGATGTGCATCTGTAGTCCCGGTTACTCAACAAGCTGAGGTAGGAGGATCACTTGTGTCTAGGAAGCTGAATCTGCAGTGAGTCAGGTTGGTGCCACTGCATTTCACCCTGGGCAACAGAGCAAGACCCTGTCTCAAAAAACGGAGAACAACAACAACAAAAACCTCTTTCACTTTTTCTCTCCTTTTTCTTTCAGTTTCAGATGAATTTAGGGTTAAATTTTCAATGTTTACATTTTAGGTAGGAGTGGTTGAATTATATAAGAAAACCAAAATATCCAAGTAGCGTTAGTAAATACATCTATCTAAATAGATCTATCTTTTGTTTGTCAGTTTGCTTTGCTTGACTAGTCAACATGGGCAAGGAAGCACTGTAGCAGGTTTTTAGGGTTTCTTGCACTAAAATTCCTGCAGAGAAAGCAATTTTTATGTTGGACAGGGATACCTTATATTATGCTCTGAGTCCAAGATTTTGACCTGTTTGGTCTGAGAGCCTAACTCTTATAAACATTTATTCAGTTCTTTTTCGTTTAGACTATTAATCCTTTAATTAACTCACACTAATTAATTGTTAGTCTAGTCTAGCAAACTTAAATTTATATCAAAAGGGATGACTCCTAGGCCTAGGTTATTGGCTGCCATGGAACTCTTGTCATTTGTAAAGCCATTAATTTGAAAGCCGTTTGAGACTTTTTTTAAAAAAAGAAAAGAAAAAAAACTTGGCTGGAATGCCATAAGCAGTGAGTTTTATCTCAACACCACCAGAAAAGTCAGCAGATTAAAAGTAGGCAGAAAAAAAATAGAGATAGAGAACTTATAAGACTCTACATGTTAACTGTATAGTTGTACTTTGCTAATTTGATACTAAGAAAAAACAATCTTGGGAAACTCAAATGATCCCTATGATGGCCATTGATCCAAAAATGTGCATGAAGGAAAAGCTTTGTAGCAAGCTGGAGTCTCAGAAATCCTGGTATGCCTTAATATTTGAGAATCTCATTTCATTTTTTATTGATCTTCTAAAAGCAAAGACAGTCCTACAAATCCTGTCAGAGACTGTCAGGAGTTTGGACTGGTGTTTTAAATGGTGATGACTGCCTTAATGTCTTTTAGCTGCACCTATCATTTAAAATGCTTATTTTTGCTCTCAGAAGAGTTTCAGAACAAGGAAAAAGAGCCAAATCTTGTATAGGCACGTGCTACCAAACCAAAATAAAATCAAAATCAGAATGCCACAATTGTAACCCAGGCATGCAGAACAAAGAAAATATTAAATTAGGCATGCAGAAAGAAACAAAAGTAAATTCACCAAAAAAGACATTCATCAGAGACAGAATGTAAATTCTGTAGTAACCGGAGTATTAAAGTTATAAGGACACTTGTTTTTATACAAGAAAGGACTTGCCAGAGAATTCAAAAAGTATTTTGTCATCCAGGAGGAAGGCAAGTGATAGTGGCAGAAGACAGACAAAATCCCTAGGCAGAGAAGGGCAGGTCCCCAGTAAAACCCCACCTTCAAGCCAAAAACAGCCCAAAGCCTAAATACTAGGCTGCTGGTTCAGGATGAAGCCTGTGATCCAGAGTGAGAAGTTCTATTCCTGTTTGCTTGCTCTTTCCTGATTGCTTCTTTCTGAATAATGCTTTTTAACCAATTGAATGTTGCCTTTTTCAATGCTACCAATGGCTTGCACCACCCCTATTTTGTGCCTATAAAAACCCCAGACTCAGCCACACTTTGAACTACTACACAACTTTGGGCAGGGGGCTGCCCAACTCAGGTCCCCCTCTTCACTGACAGCTGTTTCATCACTCAGTAAAACTCACCGTCTTGCTTACCAGCCAGCTGTCAGCATAACCTCATTCTTCTTAGATGTAGGACAAGAACTCGAGACTCTCCAAATGGCGAGTGTGAACAGAGCTGTAACCCTGTAGCACTCCCTTCCTGCTTGCCAAGCAATGGGAGAGGGAGCTGCTGGGTGCTACACACCCCCATGTGTCAGGCTGTGGATGGTGGGACTGAAAGAGCTGTTAACACACTGTAACATCCCCTTTGGGGCTCTGGGGTCGCTGATGTCTCCAAGTTTTTTGGACACTACTGTGTTCCCCTCATCCAGATGCCATGGTCCAAGTCAGAAACAGGCTGTGGCTTACCCCATCAAGCCACGGGCTGAGTGTGGATCCTATAGTGAGCAGGGGATCTCGGCTGGAGCACAGACCAAGTGCAGCCTGTCAGGCCAAGTGAGCAGGGTACTTCCTGTGGCAAGCCTGGAACTGAGTGAGGCCCTGGGCAGGGGTGTCACTGGTGGAGTAGGTCTCTGGTTGGTGAAGCGGCACCAAAAACATCCTGCCACATAAGGTTCTTTATTAAATTAGCCTTACAACTGAAATAAATCTCAAAGTTAAAAAAAAAAGTCTCCACTAAAAATAGGGAGGCTCAGGCTGAAAGAAGACTAACCAGGGCAGAAGAGGTGAAATGTGGAAGCAAAGAGCTCAAAGAGTTCAAGCGAGTATTGCACATCAGTTCTAAGAATTGCTGATTCCTTCCCCGAGTGATTTGTTTCACATCCTTCTCTGGGCACCATTTATGTCAACCTAAATAACAAGAGAGAGAAGATTTTTAGAAGAAAATTGTGTTTATTCAGGAATAGGTTATTGCAATGGGAGTATGCATGCCATAGTAAACTGTGCATTTTCAAGGAAGTAAAGGAAGACAAGATTTTAAAGAAAAAAATGAGGCTTATGTAAATGTTTTGAGTATAATTATCTTTGGTTAAAAGGAATCCATAGCAAGGATGGCACAAGCCCGGAGTAAGACAGGCATTTGTTGGGCATGTGTTCTCACAGAAGTAATTTTTTGTAAGGTTGTAATGGCATTTGTGCATGATTTTGGTTTTTGCAGTCTTTTGTGATAATTCTTGTAATCAAGCGTTTGTTCATGAGAGCCCTCTATAGTCTTCCAAGGTCTATGAGTCAGGGTTATTTATTATTATTGTTTTTTAACACAAATGACTCTATTTTAATTCTGACAGTTTTCATAGACTTTATTTGAATTCGTACAGCAATTAAGAATGATCGTTTTAGCTGCCACCTCCTCAGTCATTACTAGATATTTTTGTTATATTTTATTTAGATTGTGAAACCACCCTTTCTTCTCAATCCCATATTTAATGTCATCTTTTAGGCACCAATCAATTGCTGAATTATGGTAGGCGTATTTTCCTCATACACAATTTTTTATTTCCACCTAGCGTTTTATTTAATATTAAAATTCTCATATAATTTTTCTCCTTTAGTTTTTAGTGTGATCACTTACACTGACTCATTTTGAAAATTAAACTTTTCTTGCTTTCTTGTGACAAACCTCACTTGGTTTGGGTGAATTTTCTTTCCTATGAATTTTTGAATTTGCTTTCCTGGTATTTTTCTAAGCATTTTTTTTTCTCTTTTTCTTGATGGATATTGTCTCTCTCTCTCTCTCTCTCTCTCTCTCTACTGTCCTTGTCAAATTGTTTGCCTGATAAAGCAAGTTAGAAAGTATTACTTCCTTTTAAATTTTCCAAAAAAAGTTCATAATTTGTATTATTTCTTCATTACATGTCTGGTAGAATAGACTAGTGAAGCTATTTGGTGCTGAATTTTTCCTTCAGGGAAGATTTTACGTTGTTTATAGTAAGTTGCTATCTCAAAGGATTTGCTGAATTCTTTGGCACAAAATGTAAATTTTTTGGCATAAAATTTTTCATAATATTCCCTTATCCTTTTATTGTCTTTAAGATTTGTGATAATGGCACCTCTGTTAACTTGATACTGGCAATTTGTATTTTTTTTCTTTCTTTTGGTTAAGCTGCCTGGATGTTGATAAATTTAATTAATCTTTTCAAACAACCACCTTTTCATTTGTTGGTTTTTCTCTCTAGTTTATCTATTTTCGGTTTTATTATTTTTCCCTGTTATCCTTATTTATTACCATTGTGTAACTTTAATCTCTTTTAAACTAGCCTCTTAAGATAGAAGCCTAAGACACTGATTTTAAAACTTTTTTCTTTTCTAATATAGAATTTTAAGATACAATTTTTTTCTCTACGTCCTACTTTAGTGACTTTTCCTCATTTTTGATATGTTGCATTTGTATTATCATTCAATGCAAAATCTAATTTCTGTTGTGATTTCTTCTTTGCCTTTGACTTTAGAAATGTGTTGCATATTTCTAAATATCTGAAGATTCTATTATTGTTATCAAATTCTGATTTAATTTGTTTCTTTGTATTTCAATACATTTTATATATATACTAGATATTGCAAAGTATACACTGGAGAGTTTTTTTAATTTCACCCTTGATATAGAATCCCTCCAGGAAATTATTGGCTAAATATTTGTAGAGGCAGCCAGTCAGGAGCATAACCTACTATTCATTACAGGCTCCCCTAAAAAAGATTTTTTTCTCCTCAGGTTTACTCAGCTCATCTATGCCCTCAGTTTTATTTTATTCTGGTACTCCTCACCTGGCTTTATTAATCTAAGTCTCTTCTCTCATAATCCCAGGCTGGATCTATTGAAGCCCTTTCCTTTGACGTACAATTTCAGATAAAATTCAACAAGGAGTAAGTCTCTCTCTTTTTTTATATGGCTACATATGTGTGTGTGTTGTGTATGTGTGTATCCAGTCTTACAACTTATTTAACATTCCCTAAGTCATAGTCGATTATTTCTTTTCCATGCATGAATCGGGCACCGATGACTCCTAAAATTAGCAATAGTTTTTTCTTAATATTTTCTGTATGTTCTAAGCAGAATTTGTATTTCTCTAAAGCCAAATATAATTTCCCATCAACCAAATCCTCAACCACACTCTTCTCACAAATCCTGCTGAAACCTGGTTTACAAAATGCAGCTAGCTTTACGTGTGCTATTAGGTAGTAACCATACCTGAAAGTACTGCTTTCACTTTCTTAGTGAATGCTGGATGCCCACAAGAACTTCCTGAACAAAGTACTAGAGGGTTTTCTATAGTTAATTAAACTTTTCTAGAAATTCTGAAAAAGAATTATCTGGTTAGGATTGGAGCCATAAAAAGGAGAAGCATCAAATTTCCTTGTCATTATCACAGAGATGTGTTCAACCAAACCATTTTTAGATTTATTGAATAGTGTAGTTTTATGCATTCTTTGCTTGATATGATTATTTTTTAGCATTTGTCTGATCACTTTAAATTAATGTAGTTTTTACTATACTTTTAAGTATTTTTAATCTCTCTTATACCCTTGAAATCTTTTCTGGAACAAGATAGCTATATAAATAAATACATTTACTTAACCTCTCTCAGCTTCAGTCACATTCCCTATGTAATAGGGAGAATAATTTCTATTTCATATGACTTTTATGAAGATTAAATGAGAAAACATATGTAAAAACATCTAGTAAAGTGTTCAGGCCATAGTAGTTACTTAATACATATCAGCTTTCTTCCCTGCCTCATTTAATTTTTTCTTTTAGTCATATATATGGGTTCTACTAATATTTCTACTCTCCATATTAGTAGACTAAATGATGCTAAGGAAATTTTTAACACCTATGATTATAAACTAGTTTCATTTATTTAATTATTTTTTTCCTAAGCCCTTGAAAATACAATGTCACTTTTCTTTCTAAGAAGTTCTTTTACTTTACTCAGAAATACCTAATGGAAAATGCTTAGGGAAGCTGATTTTTATATAAATTTACAAATTTAATGTTTTATTCTTTTGCTGCCATTTTCCAACCTGTCAAACACATCTGTTTTGCTTTTGCCTCAGTGGGTTCTCTGCAGGGGCCTACTTTTTGACATGATTATCCCAGCAATATCATTTTCAGCTTCTACTTTGGCAGCTACCTCCTGAAATGCTTTAAGATATTTTACAGATTTTTCTCTTAGTGACCCTTGAGAGACTAATTTTTTTTGGGGGGGGGGGCAAGATAAGAATCTTGAATTATCTGCTTGAGTATCTTTATAATCTCTATGTTCAGTCTCGTTCTTAAATGAATAATGTATATTCCGTGGTTCCTGTCTGAAAGAAGGTACCAACTTCCATCTCCCTTCAGGAGAGAACTCTGAGCACTCAAAATTCTTGGAAGTTTAGCTGCTGATACCACTAAGCTCTAATGCATCAGCAAATGTCTTATGGCCTTGGGGTGTCTTTTAGACAGTGATAAAATGTCAGTTTCCCTTTGAGTTTGAGAATTTCCACAAGAGAATGCAATCTCTCTCCATTGAGACGTTTTCCTCCAGAAACCAAGAACTTCTGACTCACAGTTGTTTTACCACCTGCAAGTGTCACCTTTCCTATCAATTATTATCCCAGGTGACACATGACATCTCCCGCTTCAGAGCAACTTCACCACAGTTTCTCGTCCATCAATATAATGCCATTCAGAGTGGCAGTCATTCACTTTGATAATCCTACCGAATTACAAGTTTCCTATAGCCTGTGACTTTTCTTTGAACCCAACCTTTCCCCTGTCAGAATCAACCACATTGTCTTCTGTGTTCTTCAAGTATATCACACACACTTCTGTTGCTTTAAAATGGAAGTGATCTAATGCTTCTTTTTAGCTTCTGCCATAGTTAAAATTCTCATCATAACATAACTGGATATAATTACTTTCTAACTTTTTTCTTCTGCCTCCTAGCTCTCCCCTTCTCCAATTCATCCTCTCCACTGACACCAACCCACCATTTTAATACGTACAGCTAATATGTTATTTCTCTTAACAAATCCTTAAGTAGATCTTTTTTACTGTGTTACTTTATCCACATTGATAAAGGATTTGCTTCTCGTTGTGCCATAAAGTGTGTTTGCAATCTGGCTCTTATATACCCTTTGGACTTTATCTTCTGTCACTTACAAAAATGTGTCTATAGTTCAGTCATCCTTTAAAAGCATAACGCTCTTCTGCATTCTCCAGCTTTATTTATTGTGCTCCCGCTCTCTGGAGTGCCACATTGTTTGCAATCTCCCAATTCTACCTTTATGATCAGTTCAAATGCTGATCCTCGTAACATCTTATCCACATCCATCTTCCCTCTAATAAATTCCCTTTATCTGTTGATGTTGGATTTTTCTTCTTGGTCACTTTGTAAGCCGGGAACCCCTGGCCACAACACCTCACCAGGGCCTCAGTTGGTCACACTGGCAGGCCCCAGCTCACCTGTGTTATAGTTTGAACCTGCATTTGGCAGTTCCTAAGCTCTTATATTGCACCCAAGAAGAATGAGGATGCAGGGGACATTGAAGGATGAGGAGGGCAGAGAAGAACTTTACTGAGTGATGAAAACGGCTTTCAGCGGAGAGAGGATGTGGAGTTGGTTTCCCTACCCGAAGGCAGGAAAGTCACCCATGTGGTTGGGTTCTGGGGCCTTTTGTGAACTTAGAAAGGGGAGTGCATGCTGACTGGTATGTGAGTATGCAAAAAAAGTTTAAAGTGAAGACATCACTCAAAGGTAGGCATGACAAAAACCAATTAGGAAAGGGTAGGTATGTGTAAAATAGGTGAAGGATGAGGACACATCAGAGGAAAACACTCCAAACAGGAAGACAAGTTCTTTTTTTTTTTTTTTTTTTTTTTAATATAACGGAAAGAAGTTTAATTGACTCACAGTTCCACATGCCTGGGGAGGCCTCACAATCATGGCTGAAGGCAAGGAGGAGCAAGAGCACATCTTACATGGCAACAGGCAAGAGACAAGCCTGTCTGAGGATTTAACTTGTAGCTTGGCTTTCAGGCTTTAAACTGCCTTCAGCTTGGAGGTGGGGTTTCACTGGGGACCCATCCCTATCTGCCCAGACGTTTGGTTGCCTCCTGCCACCCTCACTGTGTTTCTGAAGCTCTTTTTACATTGTCTATTAACAAGTAGCACAACAACTTGCATTTATACTTCTCTCTAAATTAGAGAAAGTGACTTGAAATAACTTTTGAAAGATAGCATGTCTTTTTGTCACTAATGCATAGCACAAATTTGACTACATAGCAAATATTTGCGGAATCAGAGGCCATGCTGAAAAGAGACCATGCAATAAAAAAAAAAAAATGTAATGTATTAGCTTGCAAAGCTACAATGTATTTTAGAAACAGATTGAACACAGAGCAAATCGGGTATCTGGGAAGAAAATAAGGATGAAAAATAGACGAAGCCTATGAAAGCAAAACCTGAAGAGAAGTACTGTGTGGGAACTTAGGAAGAATAAAACAAGGAACAAAATAAGGAAAAGTTTCAGTTTTGTATGGATGTGTCTAATGACGCCTGTGGCCTAAGATCTTAAGGCTTATTCTATCTCACTGTGTCTACTGCCTTAGGGAAAATTAAATTCATTTAGCCAGATAGGTGCTTTGCTGAGACTCTTCTGACATTCTTAATTAATGTAAAATATATCAAGGACTCAATGAAGGTGTAGGTTTACTCTACTAGTATCATGTTTGAGTTGGCCAAGGGTCAGAACATTCAAACAGTATGCTACTTACATGAGTCTGCTCTACGAAAAAGGGCAAATCATGCAAAAAGTAGGGGAAAAATAATGTTAACAGATGTTACTGATGGCTTAAAAGAGGGCAGAGAAAAGAAGGCAGAAAGGAGCAAAATAGCACACATTGTGGTAGAAAAACTACCAAACATGGATGCAGAAGCTCTGGGTTATATCCTGACTTTGCCAGTATTTATTTAGGGCATCTTGGGCAAATAGTTTAATCTCTTCAGTTATCATCAGTAAAACTAATATGTTGATACCAACTTAAAAGGTGGTTATAATTATTAAACTATGTTATGCATGTAAAAGTAATCTGCAAATGTTAGCATACTGTATCAATATAAATACTTTTCTTCACAACTCTGCCCACTATAAGTCTTCCTTTTTGAAATGTTGAAAAGAACACACTTTAAGTGTAAAATGATAAAAAATAAAAATACCACTATCATTGTGGCTTTAGAAGTTTAAAAGACAGCAAGCAATTTTATTCACAATGTGAAATAAAATGAGTAAAGGCTTAGACTTTCCCTCTAGTTTAGGAATTACTTTAATTTCTCTTTGGTCTCATGCTTTCCCACAGGCAATTTAGAATGTCACATACACTTAGAGTAGACATGTTATACAGTGAAATTGTGCAAAACGTTTATGACAATCCTCATCTGAGACATAAACACTTCTTGTTTCCTGCTCGTGTTTTCAATAAAACCATATTATTTCAAGCAAAATTACTTAGAATATGACTAACCACATGCTCTCTGAGACACATATAGTGGAGGCACTTCCTTGAAAAAGAAAAGCATGAAAAAGAGAGAGAGAAAATGTGAGCCTCTTTATTTAACTGACTATCTTTGGGATAGAGCTAATTAAGTTACTATTGAGCTCAGCTTTACTAATTCTTATGATCTGTCTGAAGCTCTCTTTGCAACCAGGTCTTCCCACTCTCTTCTCTTTATTTCTATTTAAGATGTCCAAGATGCCTACTTTCTTTCCAATAATAACTTCCTTTCTTATTCAGTCTCTCAACTGCTCATTTTTCTTGTCTCCTCTTTTAAGAGAGAGAATCCACAAAGCAAGAAGTTGTTTGGCAAGTCGTACTCAGGCCAGGAGAAATGTTTTTTAATCTTTCTTCTCAAATTAATGGAGCAATATCATAACCTTGACTATTTTTATCTCCTCTTGGTCCCCAATGTATAAGGAGGCTTGAAAAGATTCCTCACCTTTTGGACATGTTTATACCTATTCACGGAGGCATGCATTTCCTATTGTATCAACAAGAAAAATATACTCCTTCCTCTCCGGGTTTATATATATTACTCAAAAGTTTAACTTTTGAAATGTTTATTGTCGTTAAATTTATGTGCAACATGGGCATTTTTTAATGGCCAATAGCTGCAGGTGTCTGGTTTGGTAAATCACACATATTTACAAACAAGATTTTAAATTCCTTTTAGAGAGCGACCATGTTTTAGTCTTCTGGTTATCTCAAAGTTCCAAGAATGTATAATACAATTTTCGCCATTGCAAAAACATGCCAAAATGTAAAGACCATCGAAGCTAGGAAGAAACTGCATCAACTAACGAGCAAAATAACCAGTTAATATCATAATGGCAGGATCAAGTTCACACATAACAATATTAACCTTAAATGTAAATGGACTAAATGCTCCAATTAAAAGACATAGACTGGCAAACTGGATAAAGAGTCAAGACCCATCAGTCTGCTGTATTCAGGAGACCCATCTCACACGCAGAGACATACATAGGCTCAAAATAAAGGGATGGAGGAAGATTTACCAAGCAAATGGAGAACAAAAAAAAGCAGGGGTTGCAATACTAGTCTCTGATAAAACAGACTTTAAACCATCAAAGATCAAAAGAGACAAAGAAGGCCATTACATAATGGTAAAGGGATCAATTCAACAGGAAGAGCTAACTATCCTAAATATATATGCACCCAATACAGGAGCACCCAGATTCATAAAGCAAGTCCTTAGAGACTTACAAAGAGACTTAGACTCCCATACAATAATAATGGGAGACTTCAACACTCCACTGTCAACATTAGACAGATCAACGAGACAGAAAGTTAACAAGGATATCCAGGAATTGAACTCATCTCTGCAGCAAGCAGACCTAATAGACATCTATAGAACTCTCCACCCCAAATCAACAGAATATACATTCTTCTCAGCACCACATTGTACTTACTCCAAAATTGACCACATAATTGGAAGTAAAGCACTCCTCAGCAAATATACAAGAACAGAAATTATAACAAACTGTCTCTCAGACCACAGTGCAATCAAACTAGAACTCAGGACTAAGAAACTCAATCAAAACCGCTCAACTACATGGAAACTGAACAACCTGCTCCTGAATGACTACTGGGTACATAACAAAATGAAGGCAGAAATAAAGATGTTCTTTGAAACCAATGAGAACAAAGATACAACATACCAGAATCTCTGGGACACATTTAAAGCAGTGTGTAGAGGGAAATTTATAGCACTAAATGCCCACAAGAGAAAGCAGGAAAGATCTAAAATTGACACTCTAACATCGCAATTAAAAGAACTAGAGAAGCAAGAGCAAACACATTCGAAAGCTAGCAGAAGGCAAGAAATAACTAAGATCAGAGCAGAACTGAAGGAGAGAGAGACACAAAAAACCCTCCAAAAAATCAATGAATCCAGGAGTTGGTTTTTTGAAAAGATCAACAAAATTGACAGCCCACTAGCCAGACTAATAAAGAAGAAAAGAGAGAAGAATCAAATCGACGCAATTAAAAATGATAAAGGGGATATCACCACCGACCCCACAGAAATACAAACTACCATCAGAGAATAATATAAACACCTCTATGCAAACAAACTGGAAAATCTAGGAGAAATGGATAATTTCCTGGACACTTACACTCTTCCAAGACTAAACCAGGAAGAAGTTGAATCCCTGAATAGACCAATAGCAGGCTCTGAAATTGAGGCAATAATTAATAGCCTACCAACCAAAAAAAGTCCAGGACCAGATGGATTCACAGCTGAATTCTACCAGAGGTACAAGGAGGAGTTGGTACCATTCCTTCTGAAACTATTCCAATCAATAGAAAAAGAGGGAATCCTCCCTAACTCATTTTACGAGGCCAACATCATCCTGATACCAAAGCCTGGCAGAGACACAACAAAAAAAGAGAATTTTAGACCAATATCCCTGATGAACATCGATGCAAAAATCCTCAATAAAATACTGGCAAACCGGATTCAGCAAGACATCAAAAAGCTTATCCACCATGATCAAGTGGGCTTCATCCCTGGGATGCAAGGCTGGTTCAACATTCGCAAATCAATAAACATAATCCAGCATATAAACAGAACCAAAGACAAGAACCACATGATTATCTCAATAGATGCAGAAAAGGCTTTTGACAAAATTCAACAGCCCTTCATGCTAAAAACACTCAATAAATTCGGTATTGATGGAACGTACCTCAAAATAATAAGAGCTATTTATGACAAACCCACAGCCAATATCATACTGAATGGGCAAAAACTGGAAAAATTCCCTTTGAAAACTGGCACAAGACAGGGATGCCCTCTCTCACCACTCCTATTCAACATAGTGTTGGAAGTTCTGGCTAGGGCAATTAGGCAAGAGAAAGAAATCAAGGGTATTCAGTTAGGAAAAGAAGAAGTCAAATTGTCCCTGTTTGCAGATGACATGATTGTATATTTAGAAAACCCCATTGTCTCAGCCCAAAATCTCCTTAAGCTGATAAGCAACTTCAGCAAAGTCTCAGGATACAAAATTAATGTGCAAAAATCACAAGCATTCTTATACACCAGTAACAGACAAACAGAGAGCCAAATCATGAAGGAACTTCCATTCACAATTGCTTCAAAGAGAATAAAATACCTAGGAATCCAACTTACAAGGGATGTAAAGGACCTCTTCAAGGAGAACTACAAACCACTGCTCAGTGAAATAAAAGAGGACACAAACAAATGGAAGCACATACCATGTTCATGGATAGGAAGAATCAATATCGTGAAAATGGCCATACTGCCCAAGGTAATTTATAGATTCAATGCCATCCCCATCAAGCTACCAATGAGTTTCTTCACAGAATTGGAAAAAACTGCTTTAAAGTTCATATGGAACCAAAAAAGAGCCTGCATCTCCAAGACAATCCTAAGTCAAAAGAACAAAGCTGGAGGCATCACGCTACCTGACTTCAAACTATACTACAAGGCTACAGTAACCAAAACAGCATGGTACTGGTACCAAAACAGAGATACCAGGAACAGAACAGAGTCCTCAGAAATAATACGACACATCTACAGCCATCTGATCTTTGACAAACCTGAGAGAAACAAGAAATGGGGAAAGGATTCCCTATTTAATAAATGGTGCTGGGAAAATTGGCTAGCCATAAGTAGAAAGCTGAAACTGGATCCTTTCCTTACTCCTTATACGAAAATTAATTCAAGATGGATTAGAGACTTAAATGTTAGACCTAATACCATAAAAATCCTAGAGGAAAACCTAGGTAGTACCATTCAGGACATAGGCATGGGCAAAGACTTCATGTCTAAAACACCAAAAGCAACGGCAGCAAAAGCCAAAATTGACAAATGGGATCTCATTAAACTAAAGAGCTTCTGCACAGCAAAAGAAACTACCATCAGAGTGAACAGGCAACCTACAGAATGGGAGAAAATTTTTGCAATCTACTCATCTGACAAAGGGCTAATATCCAGAACCTACAAAGAACTCAAACAAATTTACAAGAAAAAAACAAACAACCCCATCAAAAAGTGGGCAAAGGATATGAACAGACATTTCTCAAAAGAAGACATTCATACAGCCAACAGACACATGAAAAAATGCTCATCATCACTGGCCATCAGAGAAATGCAAATCAAAACCACAATGAGATACCATCTCACACCAGTTAGAATGGCGATCATTAAAAAGTCAGGAAACAACAGGTGCTGGAGAGGATGTGGAGAAATAGGAACACTTTTACACTGTTGGTGGGATTGTAAACTAGTTCAACCATTATGGAAAACAGTATGGCGATTCCTCAAGGATCTAGAACTAGATGTACCATATGACCCAGCCATCCCATTACTGGGTATATACCCAAAGGATTATAAATTATGCTGCTATAAAGACACATGCACACGTATGTTTATTGCGGCACTATTCACAATAGCAAAGACTTGGAATCAACCCAAATGTCCATCAGTGACAGATTGGATTAAGAAAATGTGGCACATATACACCATGGAATACTATGCAGCCATCAAAAAGGATGAGTTTGTGTCCTTTGTAGGGACATGGATGCAGCTGGAAACCATCATTCTTAGCAAACTATCACAAGAACAGAAAACCAAACACCGCATGTTCTCACTCATAGGTGGGAACTGAACAATGAGATCACTTGGACTCGGGAAGGGGAACATCACACACCGGGGCCTATCATGGGGAGGGGGGAGGGAGGAGGGATTGCATTGGGAGTTATACCTGATGTAAATGACGAGTTGATGGGTGCTGACGAGTTGATGGGTGCAGCACAGCAACATGGCACAAGTATACATATGTAACAAACCTGCACGTTATGCACATGTACCCTAGAACTTAAAGTATAATAATAATAAATAAATTTTAAAAAATAATAATAAATAAATAAATACAATTTTCATAAATATACATCCAGTTGAATTAAATTTAACATATCTTCTAACTTGAGACAAATATGTGACTCATAGAAATGGTATCTACTTTTGGAGAGAGTGTGCCGTGGTCTGAAGAAACAGCAAAGACATCAGCCTATTACCATCCTGTTTAAACTATGATTGATAGGTGGCTCTCAAGATCATAGACCAACAGAGTAACGTAAGTGTGGCAAACAGGTCAATATGCATTTCTACTCACCTTCATCTTTTTCTGTCTAATTTGGGATTCTGATAGAAGCAAAAGCAGAAACATCACAATAGTTACATGTGTTTATCTTATGGAATTTTGTGACTTACTGCTATACAATAAAAAGTGTGTCAAGATAGCCAGGTCTCTGCCATCTCTACTATATTCTCAATATAACTGAAAGTAATACTTAGCTTTACAATAACACCTTAAGTTTTTTGCTTTTGTTTTTGCTTTCTTCTTTATTATTTTATTTTTATTGTCTAGCTTATCACACACTATTTTTATTTTTATTGTCTAACTTATCACACACAAAGTGACAATCTTTTGGGAAGAGTATCATGCCGATTCTTGCTTTGGTGCCATTTGGGTCTGTGCCATTTATATACATTTCAGCCAGTAACACATTATGCAGTTAACATCACGTCAATACACAGCCCATACAAATGAGATGGAGTTATGTAATATTGCTTGAAAGTTTTAAGCAGATGGCCAGATACTGTGACAAACACTTTTTAGTTGAAAACAAAAAGAAAAAAAAATCCTATTTGAGTAAATGATGTGTGTTGCACAGCCAGATTTCAGTGTGATTTTACCAAGGTCTAGCTAGAGGAAGGATGCGCAACTACATGAATTATACTTACTGAGCATTCCAACCCTTTATGCCTCGTTGCAAATCCCCAGTCCCTTCACACCACAGCTGGTGCTTGTTTCCACCACTGAGTTTTAAATAATTCAGTGAAATTCTTGAGAAGTAGAGAATGTTTTGCATAATTTTGAAGCTTGATTACTATTTGCACCAAATGTTGCTTATCAGCCAGATTGCCTCAATGGGACTAGTGAAGATTTCCTTTGAATTGAGATTCAAAACATATTTATTTTACTAAGTGCTTGAAAAGAGGAGAATCATGAAAATACCATTTCACGTTTACTGTTGTAAAATTATGAAGGTAGATCACAAAACAGTGTGCTTTTTCCTAAAACATTAAAAAGAAATAACATTTATTTTTGCAGCTATATTAAAATTTACCATTTCTTTTTTTAATAGTACTGTTTGTTCATTGTTGGGACTCTTTCTTTGTCTTTCTCTATTCCACCCCAAGAATGATTATTAATATTAAAGAGTCCATTATGATACTAAAAGTGGTAAACATCACATTTGAATTCTGTTTGTATAAATTTTTATTTGTAGTTTAACAGAACCTACTTCTTTAAAGAACATGAAAGGCAATTAGACCACAAGACTCATCAGAGATATAGAGGAGCACTTGGATTAGATCAGATTATATCCAATATAAAAATGATTATATTTTGGAGTATACTGACTAAGAAGTAGCTCTGGTCCAGAAATAAAGGAAAAGAAAGTGAATCGAAGACATATGAAAGTTAGTTGAGAAAAGAAATATCTCTAAACATCTTCCTTCATTGACTTAGGATGAACTAACTAAATGTCTCATACACAGAGTCCCAGAAGACTGAGTATGAATTTGAGGATGCTGCAAAAGAAGTTCCCAGACTCAATTGGTTCTACTCACAAGCATTATCAAGGAGGGAGAGTACATGTCCAGTTCTGAGGAACTCTGAACAAATGGCTACCCTCATAGTGAAACCGACCCAATTGTTCTATTGAACTGATGTTTACAATCTTTTAAAACAAACACAGAAATTGACCCTCCTGGTCTTAAAGCTTTAAACTGATATTTGTCTTATGTGAGTACCTTCCTCAGGAAACTGGCCCTCAGGCCTCCCAGATAGTATCAAGGGACTGAAACTCAGCAGATCACAACATCCAGACAAGGAGAAGCCAGACCCCTTATCCCTCATGATTTACTTATTCCTTCCGATTTCCTGTTTTCCTGCATGTAGTTACATTCCTTCCCCACTATATAAATCCCAATTTTAGTTGGTCAGGAAGATGGATTTGAGACTGATCTCCTATCTCATAGCGGGCAGCAACTGATTATTGCCTTCTTCCCTGGCAATACTCGTTGTCTCAGTGATTGTGTTTCTGTGTGGTGAGCAGCAGACCTAGACCAAATATCTGGTGTTTTGGTAACAGATTTTGGTTCCTTGACTGGGAACATGTTGCTTGTAGCTCGGCTGCTGTGGGACAGGAGATTCAGAAGCCCTCTTAAGCAGCTACCTAACCCTTTTTTGGCTGGATGTGGGTTTTGGTCTCTTTCTCGTCCTGCCATTCCAATCCCCAACCACGTTCCTGATTGCCTAGCAAGAACAGTCTTTGGAATTTGTCATCTGTATCTGATCCGGTGAATGCCACTTGTGGGTACCAGACAGTAGGATCTGCTTCTCTCCATATGGGAAATTCTGAAGAAATTTCCATTTGCAGGTTGAACAAGCCCCCCAATTGAGATAGGAAAGCACCCCAACTGTTTCAGTTTGGACCCTCTTGGGGCTTGTTGGTTACTGCAGCAGTTGGATTGTGTTTTGGTGATTGTTTATGTGTCAATATAGTCAAGGGAACTCAGAATTTGATAAACTGATATTTTATAATACTGTTTGGCTTCGTATTCTTTGCAAGCTGGAGAAGTATGACCTCTCCATGGGTCTCATTTTGCTGCCAAATGAGAAAGTGGATAGAATTTTGTCTCTTCTGTCTTTTATGCTGCTCTTCAAAACAGGGTGGGGCCTGATTAACACCAAGATGCTCTTCTGTGGTGTTGTTTGGCCCCAGTGTTCTTTGGAGTCTTGGGAAGTTTGGCCTTTAAAAATCAAACTGCCATGGAAACTGCTTCACCCAAAAATTTGGTTCACAGCTTTCTTTGGATTACCTATGGAGGCAAAGTTTAGCCATGTGCGCATGTTCATCGACTGGTGAGTTTGTATTGTTATCTCATGGCTAGGGTTCCAAAGTAAAAGCTATTGGATCTTTGTGGGTGTATACATATTTAGATGTATTTTTGTTTATGTACATTTATTATATGTTGTGACTACCAAACTAACTTATAAATAAAAAAGCAATCACAAATTCAGTAAATAAGTCCAGGCAATTTTCAAGACTTTAAAATTGTTGATAAGATAAAAATAGTTTTCAGAATCATCAGTATACATACATAGTTTTAGATTTGTCTCTGCTAGATATTTTGAAGTGTGAGGGTTTGGCATAGAAGGTTATAAAACTGTAAACCCAGCCAAATCAAAATGACCTTTGCGTGACTTTTTTTTTTTGATAAGTAAGACTAATTTAATGTTGTTGGCTTAATGAAACAGCAGAATCTTTTGTGTTATTGGTGAAAATACCCAGGTAGTTAAATTTCAGGTTCTTACTTAGGTGAACATCTGATACTCACTGGTTATAAAATGGCTAACAAGGAAATGATGACCAGCTTTGTCTAATATGTCAGTTCTCTTATGTAATCTAGATAAGCTGCTAAATATGAATGATATGTAAATGGAATAAATGCAATTTAAATTTTTAAAATTATTTTTGATGCTCCTTGGATATCTGGGTCATTTTCAAAATTGTGGAATGCTCTTATATATAAAATGCTAATATCTGATGGATCAGGATTTCTTGCTTCCTACATTTTTATGGAAAATTTAAGGTTACTAAGAATAAGAATTGTAGATAATGTGTAATTTTGTGTGTAAAATGTGCCAAAAAGATGTGTTCTTATTGAGAAAAAGACAAATTTTGTCTACTTCAAAAGTTATCTAAATATTAAATTATGGACTTGGAAAAGTCATTTATGAAATAAGGTAAAAAGGAACCAGTAAGTAGGGGAAAGAGATGTGAAGAAAGTGATAAATATGCAGATGTATTTTTTGTAAAGATTATTTAAAAAGGAGAATAATTGTGTATGAGAAACTTGTATGGTAAATATTTGTCCTAAAGTAAAATGACTGATTATTTAAAATAAAGAGAAAATTTAGGACCAAACAGAAAGTCCAAGCATGTTATAGATGGTGTGTGTAAGGCATATGTACTTTTTCTTTTCTGTTTTTCTGTGTGTCTATCTTCATGCACATACAGAGAAAATAGAAAATTGCAAACATTTAAATAGTAAAATATCCTTTAAAAGCTGACAGAAAATTAAAAAAATTTGCTAATTACCATTGTTCAAAGTTAAAACACTTAGTCTTGATAAAAGTAAAATAAATACTGTAAAGAAATAAACTGGCAATTTGGCAATTCTAATACAGTTAATCATGAAGTCAGATTTAACATGGATACAAATTTCACGTAAGTGCTTGCATTGCTTTGTTTCACACTCTCTCTGCTATTTCACATAGATAGTACTAGCAGTGAAGTACTTACTGATCAGATGTCTGAAGTGAATTTCATAATTGCACAAAATGTATAGTGGTGTTGGTGGGCTTAAGGATATTAATTTGTATACCAGGAACAAAATATTCACCTTGTGCTTTTTTAAAGGCTCTGGGTAGTAGTGTAGCCTCCAAGGTAAAGTCACTAGGAGAAAATTTTGGGGTTCGTTTCCTGTTTGTGCTTCTAATTTTCATTTGTTTACTGTTTGTTCTTCTTTAAATTTTACATATATATATATAAATTTTACATATACATCTATATGTATATTATTATATATATATGTATATGTAAACTTTACATATATATATAAAACCATTAATGTTTTTTACTGTCTAATGGAATGCTTGTATTTGGTTCTATGAATAGTCATTTTGTTTCCTATGCATTACAGATAATTATTTGTTCTATTTATGTAAAATCTTTAAGCTACCTTTTAAGCCTCCAAAAATGATAGAGTATACCAGTCATTTAAAATTGGATTGATATTACTTAGCTCTCATAATTAAGAGAACTATACGAGCTTTGAGATTTCCGGCCAAAAAATTAAACACTTATTTTTACAAATTTTAAGCAGAGATGGTACATTATTTATTTTGCTATTCTGAAATGTAAACGAGAGTAGAAATGTTTAAATGGTGTTTATTTCCAAGGTAATTCAATTCAATTGAAATTTAATTGGGAAAAAATCTTCTTAGGTAATGAGAAAAACTGTGGTATGGGCATAAAGTTCTAATATACCCATGAAAGTTTAAAGGAAAGGATCTTTTCCTTTAGGTAATGAGGAAAAACATGATATGGCTACAAGGTTCTGATGTTCAGGAACGATTGACCCTATTCTTAAGAAAATAACATAATTTATATTTTATATATATATTTATATGTATATTATAGTAAGGGAGGATACCACTCCTCATATTGTCTTATGCCCAATTTCTGCCTCCAAAGAAAGAAGAAGTAAAAACTAGAAGGCAGAAATGAAATCCACAGGCAGACAGCCCAGCACCACACCCTGGGCCTGGTAGTTAAAGATCAATCCCTGACCTAACTGGTTCTGTTATCTACAGATTACAGACATTGTATAGGAATGCACTGTGAAAATCCCTATCTTGTTTTGTTCTGATCTAATTACCAGTGCATGCAGCCCCCAGCCACGTACCCCCTGCTTTCTCAATCAATCACGACCCTCTCACGTGCACCCCCTTAGAGTTGTGAGCCCTTAAAAGGGACAGGAATTGCTCACTCGGGGAGCTCGGCTCTTGAGACAGAAGTCTTGCTGATGCCCCCGGCCGAATAAACCCCTTCCTTCTCTAACTAGGTGTCTGAGGAGTTTTGTCTGCCACTCGTCCTGCTACAATATTATAATATAAAATAATATAATTTATATTATGATATATAGTTATAATAATAACTGGAATTTCTTTCAAACTACTTTAGTTGTGTCTACCATTATTAAAATTAAGTGACATTCACTTGGATCAAATCATAATTTAAAAAGTGAGACTTACTAATGATTTTTATCCTCAGTCTTTTATCACAGATGGGCCTTCATGTGTGCACTTATGTAAACAAAATATGTACAAGTGTTGCACTGGTTTGAAACTTCTAGTGGTAAAAATAAACTAAGAAGTTTTCAATACAGTATCTGGAAACCAATCTTGGAATTGTGGGATAATGCTCTTTTAAGTAGCTGTAAAGAAAGTATTGGGTGCTTTTTCTTACTCTGTTTCCATTTTGTTGTGTAGTATTTAAGCAAAAGTAGGCTATTTATCCTCATACTGAATTTCCAGAACGGGTATTTGCATTTACCATTTTTTATGAAAAGAAAATTTAATTGTCTTACTTTAATAGAATGGGAGTGGTGGGTCATGCCTATAGTCCCAGCACTTTGAGTGACTGAGGCGGGTGGATTGCTTGAGTTCAAGGAGTTCAACATGGCAAAACTCTATCTCTACAAAAATTACAAAAATTAGCTGTATGTGGTAATGCACACCTATAGTCCCAGCTACTCCAGAGTATGGGGTGCGAGGATAGCTTTAGCCCATGAGGAAGAGATTGCAGTGAGTGTAGATTGTGCCACTGTATTCCCGCCTGGGCTACAGAGCCAGACCCTATCTAAAGTAATGATAATAATAATTAATAATAATAATAATGACAGAGTTTGGTATATAACCCATCATAGTTTTGATGCTTTTGGTCACTGTTCTGTCACAGAATGCTAGCAATGGGACATATGTAAGAAGTAACCTAACCACTTTAGTGCAGCGTTTTGAAGTGTGCAGGCAGGAACTACTTGACACCAAATGACAGTGTTTTAATTCGCGATGTGTTAGACAGAATAATAGGACTTTCTGCAGTGTAAATGTCTAATCCTTATGCTGTTAAGTTATAGGACTTCACTCCTGGGTCTGAAAAAGGCAAAGACTCCAGCAAAATCTTGAATATTGACATTCCAAGCCTCATTTGCAGACTCAGGAGAAGGTGACAATCAAAATGCACTGTTTTCATGAGACACAGGGCCAGAAATTAAGATCATTTAATCCCTCTAGGCTCATAGAAGGGTATGTGAGATTTTAAGGGTCAATTCTGAGGGACAAAATTAATTATGTAAGTTATTTTGTGGTGGTTGTTTGCCATCTTACGTAGACCTTAAAAACAGCTCACCATTCAATACCAGTGCTAAAGACACAATTCTGCTTCGGGGCCTGGGGAGCTAGGCCTCCCAGGCCAGAGGGAGGCCTCTTCAATGGCAGGGGAAATTCCTCTGAATCACAAGCAATTCTGTAACCTTAGGGGCTTTTAGTTTTGGGCTTTATGTTACTTAAAAAGGTTTTAAGGGTTCAAGAATGTCTGTCCACCTGCATTCATGTCTGGTCTAGAATGTTTAATTGGCTGTAAGTCTTTTGATTTAAGTCCCTTTGCTGCAGTGTCCCACCAAAAGACAGGATGGACCTGCAACAAGTACCCATACCAACCCAGAAATGGTATGGGGCAAAATACAATCCTAAGCCCTCTACCAGTTGAACACACCCACTTGTGGCCAAGGGACCCCAGTTGCCAAAAGACAAATCTTACCTGGGAAAAGGTCTTGTCCCATTCCCTGCTGAGGATACAGGTAGCCTTCAGAAGTGGGTTGGCTTTAGCCCATTTAAAATGTTGTACAGAAGACCATTTCTCTAAATCCCTAAACTCCCTGACACTTGAGGACCTTTTTCTTCCCTTGAAACACAAGCTAGATCATACATAAAAAATTAGGAAATATAACTATTGTCTCCGAGTTTGCTTCCAACAGGCTCCAGTTTCCTACCAATGTGCCGCTTCACTCTTTGAAACCAGGGGACCAAGTCTTGCTGTAGTCCTAGATATCCCACCAGGCTGAAGACCAACTGCATCCACAAGAGGTCAGCTCTGTTAAAAGTGCTGCTGGCCACCCACTCATCTGTCAAGTTAGCTGATGTTGGGCTGTGGATTAATCACACTTGGGTAAAACCAGTCTCTCTGGGGTTGCCTCCCGGGGAAATACTCATGGTTTTGTGAACCCTCAGATGGCTTTAAGTTAATATTCATAGCTCAGCCAAAGACCCTAGATAAGAAATCATAACGGGAACATATAGTGTTCAGGATTATTCTCTTAGATTCCCCAGGGGATTCAGTCTATGTCCTTTGGTATTTTAAATTTCAAGTTATCTATGTTATTAATCATCCTAGTCAATGTGGCTTAAAATGTTCTAAAATCAGTAATAAAAGTACCCAGGTTACAGTCCTCAACAAGCTACATGCCAACCAGGCACCTGGGAGTACTTTCAATTACAGGGGCAACATTTTTATTCATCAATATTATTCCATGATGCCCCTTCTGAGCATGAAGCAGTCAAAAAGAACTATGACCAGATTTATCATGATTGAGGGTTTGATAAATTGAAAAGAGGTGCTGAAACCAGCCCAATTGTCTTATAGAACTGATGTTTACAGTCTTAAAGCTTCCAACTTGCATTTGTCTTATCTGAGTTCCTTCCTCAAACCACTGATCCTCAGGTCTTTCAGGTAGTATCAAGGGACTAAAACTCACCAGATCACTATATCCAGACAAGGAGAAGACAGACCCTTCATCCCTCATGGTTTATTTACTCATCCCTAGTTCCTGTTTACCCAGGTGTAGTTACATTCCTTCCCCACTATATAATATTGAGTTATGGATTAACCATACTTGGGTTAAACCAATCTCTCTGGCATTCCCTTCAGGGGAAATAGTCATGTTCTTGGGAACTCTCAAATGGCCTTAAGCTAATATTCAAAGGCCAGCCAAAGACCCTAGATAAGAAATCATAATTTTAATCAATCAGAGAGATGGATTTGAGACTGGTCTTCCATCTCCTAAGTTGCAGCACGTGATCAATGCCTTCTTTCCAGGCAATCCTCATTGTCTCAGTGATTGGCATTTTGTGCAGTGAACAGCAGGACCTAGACCAAATCCGTGGTGTTCAGTTACAGCACCAGCTGGAATGGTCAAGTCATCACACATGACAAACACAGACACACACACACACACACTCACACACAAGTAGGTCACATAAGTTGATAATTCTGCTATTCCAGGAAGTTCTGTCAAAGAGTCCTAGATTTCCAGGGGTTTCCAAGATCTGAAGTTATTGATACAACATATTTATGCAATCTGTTTTGTTGCTTCTGAAAGAGTCTTTATGTCACGTCTCATTATCTACACCTACTTTTCAGTACTCTCCAATAGAAATTTTCTATCTATGCTACATGGCTGCTTTTCTAGCAACAACAAGGCTACATATAACTACACCATCTTTTTGGCAGTATATGATTTATTAATTTTATCCCACATAAATATATTATTCTGTATGAATAACCCATGAAGGGAGGAAGGATCTTTGTTTTATTCCCAAATAAAATTCGGATTTACTAGTAATTAATCCCAAGCAATCTCTGAATAGATTAGGCACTCAAAAATTTTTGTTGAATGACATAATCCAAGAATGGATGTATTATTTCACTAATAACATACAAGTAGATACAAGCAATATCATAAAATGAGCTTTTCCACAATGAGATAATTTTGGCTTTTATATAAAAATTAGAAAGATAATTTTTTTGAGACAAAGTCTCATTCTTGTCACCCAAGCTGGAGTGCAATGGCATGATCTCAGCTCAGTGAAACCTTTGCCTGCTGGGTTCAAACTATTCTCCTGCCTCAGCCACCTGAGTAGCTGAGATTACAGGTACCTGCCACCACACCCAGCTAATTTTTGTATTTTTAGTAGAGACATGTTTTTACCACGTTGGCCAGACTGGTCTCAAACTCTTGACCTCAGGCAATCTGCCCTCCTTGGCCTCCCAAAGCGCTGGGATTACAGACGTGAGCCACTGCACCCAGTCAAAGATAATTTCTATTAAAGGCAGAAGTCCTCTGTTAGTGTATGGTCATTTACATATTCAACATCTAAGTACTCAAAAGTCACAAATCATGTGCTTCTATAAGAAATTAATGAATTTGTAACAGGAGAAATGGTAATGCAGATAATATTAAGATGATGCATTTTTCAGGAGGAACCAGAAGATGGTTCAAATTTCCCTGAAGGAGACAACCTATGTTTTGTCCTCTTATCATTTAAATTGTTAAATAGGGTGAATAGTGTCTATCAATATCTGAAACTTTAATTTGTAGAGTTTATGGAATAAGAGTGATCTTGTTCTTCCCTGTCTTTATATTGGGTAATCTTATATTTATTGACAGACCCCATAGAAAATACCTTATCTGAGTAATTTTGATATAGACAAGAGGCAGGGAAATACTAGGCAGAATAGAGTGGGGTCCCTGGCGAAGTCCCACCCTCCAGCCTGGACCCATGGCCCTAAGTGAGAACATGTATTCCTGTTTTCCCATCCAAATGTTACCTTTTCCAGAACCACCCAGGAACACTCTAATCCCCATCCTGTACCTGTAAAACCCCAGGCTCTACTGGCAAAGTGGCAGAGAAGGGGAGAAGAGATGAAGCAGCTGGACGTTGGAGACAAGCAGCTTGAAATCAGAGGGATGACTTAATGGCGGGACCTTGGAGAAGAGTTTGGCGGGGGATGATCCAACTCCATAGTAAGACCAATTTCCAACTCCATCCCCTTTTTATCTCCCCATCCCACTGGGAACCACTTTCACTGGCAATAAAATCCTCTGTATTTACCATCTTTAATTCATTCATGCAAACTGATTCCTCCTGCACACTGGACAAGAACCCAGGTGCAGGTGCAAGAGGCTGTCACACTGACCCTCCACTGAGCTGTCTAACACTTAAGCCATCCACAAATGGCCAAACTGAAAAAGCACACTCTAACACACACCCTCTAGGGCTTGGGGGGTTGGGGACAACCCCTAGATGCTGCTGTGGGTCCACAGGGAGTTCTACTGTTGTTGGGTGCTCAGAAGTACTCATATTGGCCTCTTCCCTAGCTCACCTGTGTGCTCCCTGTCCCATAAGGGGTTGAGAGCTGAGGGCTGTGTAAATGAGCCAATCTTTTTGCAAGTCCCATGAAGGGGTCAAGGGAACTATTCTGTTTCAATTTCTTTCCCAACTTGAGATTGAATTACACTAATACATTATTTGAGGCTACTTTTCATCCCACTAGGGATAAATGACTGACTACAAAGGCTTTGTATACTGAAGCTGGATTCAGAGACTGCTGCTTCTGTGTTTTAGGAATACTTTTAACCTACTTGTTTGCATCTGGAAGGTACTCAGTGTGGTGAATGGGCGAGTGGTCCCCATCATGAGCCCCATGAAAGTATTTATGCAATTCAATGGACCTGTATTTAATAAACATATTTATAAACTAGTAAACATCAATGAATAGAAAGCAATTAGGGCAGCCCTGGACTCCTATAGTTCCTTTAGCTTTCCAGGGAGCACACAAGAAATTTTAAAAAATGAACTAAATTTTCATCTACCCTATGCCATGGGAACATGTGCTGGGCTCTGGGATACCAAGGACTTATGCCAAATCCTCATTTTTTTTCTTCTCTACCTGATATTCAGGGTATACTTGTCTTAGAAACAAGGAAAATAAATGACAATTTATCACTTGGAGAAGGACTTTCATTTAGAATTTATAATGGTAGCTCGTTTCAAAATAAGTGACATGAAAATTCTGTCTCTACTTGTTTCAAATCACATCTGAAAGTAAACTCTGGATATTAGAAGACTGTGATAATGAACACACATTCAAAAGAGGTGGAAAAAAACAACTAGAGATGGGAATAATATGTACTTCTAAACGTATCATATAAATATACTACATATGTTATGCATATACGAGTCAGCACACTAATAATTTTCTAATGAATTTATATTCAGATGAAAAGAATTCGGACCAGACCATGAAGCAATATGAACAGGGAAAAAAAGCCATACGTGCTAATTCTAGGTCTGCCATGTAAAGCAAATATCAAATTACCTGATGTAAAGCAAATATCAAATTACCTGAGATTCAATACTTTTATTTATAAGATATGAGAAATAACACCTAACTCAAATTGGGATATCAAATGAGATGAGACATGTGGATGCTTTTGAAATGCATATGCAATCAAGAGTGACACAGATTATAAAAAAGATAAAGAATAGAAGGAGAAGAAAAAGAAGAAAAAAAAACTAGGAAAACCACTGTTCTCAATGTCATGGTCTCCAATTTCTTCATAATATATCATTTTTCCCTGGCCATCAAGACCATGAAATTAGCCAATCATAGTTTTCAGGGAATTTTATGAATTGTACTTTTAGAGAAATCCCAAAAGTTTGAGATTCAGGGGCTTCTATGGTGTAAGTTTAAATGTCTTGACTTTAAGAAAAAAGCCAAGGTGGTTCAGACTGCACTCTGTAGAAATTAAAATTTTTAGTAAACAGAAAAAAAAAATCATTCCTTAAATAATTAAGAATGTCTGCAATAAATTACACAATGAATCCCAAGTCATTAAGATGAATTTTAATAATCCAATTGCATTTTATCATCAAGGAATGTCAATATTGTACAATCAGAATATTTAATCAGCAGAAGAAACAAAATTACCCTAAATGATAATCTCATTAGTGCCTATGAAGTAGTCAATAAAAAGAAGCTCTTCTGTTTAACATTTATCCAGTTTTCTGATCCTGATTGTTCAATTAAGAAACTTGCATCGTTAATTCAAGTCAAGTGATCAATACGCTTTTCAAATGTAAAGAAGATAATCAACTGTAGCCGATTCTTGCATTTTTAAAAATGACAATGTCAAAATGTGCCAATATTTGTAGAGGTGACTAGAAGAGTTTGCTATATAAGATTTCTTTATATACATCGTCCCTAATGTATTTCATTGCTATTTGTCTCCTCAGTCCATACAGAGATACACAGAACTGGTTGAAGTGCATTTGTTGAAAGACAAAAATGCCAAAATGAATGAGCTTTATTGAACTTTCACTGAATAGATTGTTTTAGATGTTCAGATGCTATTTTTTTTTATATAGGTGAAAGTACACACCTGTATCAGCAAAGCTTTTAAAAAGTTAATTCTGTAGGCCACTGCCTGCTATAAAGGGCAGAATGATACCCAGACTTTGAAAACACATAACATGGAGTCTAAGATCAGGCCACCTCCTAGTTTAGCGTGCTTCCATTCAACCACCCAAGAGAACGAATTGCAGAGAGCATAGAAAGTTGAAGACCCAGTTGCCACCTCCCTGTTTCCGTCATTGCATTTTTTGTTTGTTTGTTTTTTCAGAGTCATACTTTCACCAGGCCACGCCATGACAGTGATCCTCATGCAGGCTCATTTCTGAAGGACTCAGGACTCCTGTAATGGATGACATTTGAGATTCCTTGTCTTATAAGATTCAAAGATTCTTTCGATGATGAGATACAACACAAGGACATTCAGAGTACTGGCCTCTCCAAAAGTTCTGGCCTCCCAGCCAAATGAAACATTTTCTGGGAAATCTATGGTATTTCTTAAGTACCATCAAAAGTGTATGTTTTATTTCAGTAATCATTAAATTTTTAGACAAAATTTACTTAAACATTCTTTTGCTCTTAAGGTGTACTGAAAGTGTCTGGCAATTTAATTTAATTTACTAAAATAATAAACCTTGTTTAGATATATTATTAATTACTGACATCTCAGTTGTTCGTTTGCATTGTAAAGTGTGCCACGCTTTCACCATTCTTTAGTTATTTTCCATTAATCTATACAGCAATCTCATTAGGTAGTTTCATTGTTTACCCTCAATCACTTGAGAAAATTAAAAGTAGAACTCTAGAAACACTGGTAAAATATTTTATTTGCAAAGTGTAGAAATTTAAATTCTATTTTTGTTTTATTTTTTAAATAAGTTACTGTTTTTTATTCTTACTGTTTCATTTTTACCAAGGTACTTAGATGTGGACATGGATAGAGGTATTCCACTTCTATTTTCTTTTCTGGAAAAAGCTGGAGGAAAGTTTGTATGTATGTGTGTGACATTAGCAATATTCCTTAATGTTTGGTTATAGTTTCTAATTCTAATTTATCTGAGCATCAGAGGTCACCTAAACAGTCTGAAATATATGAGAAGGAATTAAAACAAAAACAACTGTAGAACCTCCTAAATAAATCTGTGATAAAGCAATTTATTTACAGGATAAAGATTAATCAATTATAATTGCTTTTTTGATTATTTATGTGAAAGAAGTTAGTATAGATAGTATTAAGACCTCTAATAACTTCCTAGTTATTCTAATAACTTCCTAGGCAGACACATTTCTCTCAGGCAAGACAAAAACAGGCTGTCTTTTTCAGAGCTCTTCAAGGTCATGTGTCTGAGGGGAACGTTTTGTCTGGTTCAGGTCTAGATTCACTCGGCTGCTCTGTGAATCAAGTGAATCACAGAGTGGGATGGATAGCTCAGTGCATTCTTCCAAGGTCAAACATTCCCTAGGTCCTCATCCCAGAAATCTACACCGATTTTAAGATTATTAGAATTTTACTAGCCAACTAGGGAGAGGTTATGTAACTTGTCTTGTTTCATTTTCTGGTTCTTCCAATTCAAAGTTTGTGTAATTCTAAACATACGGCCCTGCACATGTAACAGTGTTTTGGTCAATGACAGACAGCGTGTGTGACAGTGGTCCCATAAGATTATAATGCCATATTTTTACTGTACCTTTTCTGTTTTTAGATACTCAAATATTTACCACTGTGTTACAATTGTCTATGGTATTCAGTATAGAAACATGCTGTATGGGTTTGTCACCTAGGAGCAATAGGCTATATCATATAGCCTAGCTGTGTAGTAGGCTATACCACCTAGGTTTTTGTAAGTACACTCCATGACATTCTCATAACAACAAAATTGGATGTAGACGCATTTCTCAGAATGTATCTCCATTGTTTAGCAACATATGACTACACAAATTTCATTTTGTTCTTAAATGTATAGCTACACGTCTACAAAATTCCAAAGTTCAAGTATATGTATGTGCCTAGGTACAACATACATAAGTACTTGACACACATGTAAACATATACATGTAGTGCTCCAAAACATAGCATTAACTAGGTTTACAAACTCATATTTTTTTGAGACAGGGTCTTGCTCTGTTGCCCAGGCTGGAGTACAGTGGCATAATCACGACTCACTGCAGCCTTGACCTCCAGGTCTCAGGTGATCCTCCCATCTCAACCTCCCAGGCATCTGGGACTACAGGTGCATGCCACCATTCCTGGCTAATTTTTAAAATCTTTTGTAGAGACATGGTTTTGTCATATTGTCCAGGCTGGTCTTGAACTCATAGGCTCAAGTGATCTGCCTGCCTTGGCCTTCCAAAGTGCTGGGGTTAAAAGAGTGAGCCACCATGGCCGGCCCTTAATATTTGTTTTGTTTGTTGAGATGGATATATGCTAGCAATTTTTTAAATATACAAAATGACTAGATGGAAAAATGATATGTTTGAAATGGGTGTGGATTAATGTAAACAATATGATTTCATGACAGTTTTAAAGACACATAATACATTTTACTGTTATAGCTAATTTCCTTTAGTATCCAAGTAGTGTGAATTATGTTATGTGTAAAAAACACATATTAATTTTCTTTGTGAGAAATACATAAAATTAGAGAAATACCATGCTAAATTAAGGTCACGAACATGTGTTTCTCCTTTATAGGGCATTTGATAGCATTTAGGCTTTTTATAATTAAATATTTCTTAGAAAAATCTACCATAGAAAAAATGGCATTGAAATTAAATTCAGAGAAAACTCTTAACTTTATCTAATATTAAAGACTGTAGTTTGAGCCAAGTGAAAAGGAACTGCATAAAAATTTCTATGCTATATGAAATAGAGAGAAGTACACATTAAATATTAGTGCAATGAAACATCATTAGAATGTGATTACTGTCAGTGCAAATGGTGGCTACTCAAAGATGACAGGGTTTCTTGTGGGCATTTACACAGAGTTTTAATCTTGTATGTGTATAACTACATAGAATAGGCAGAGTGAAGGAAAGGGAAACGGAAATAGATATTGCCAAAAAGAAATAGAAAAGATTGGGTATGTAATAATTCAATAACTTCCCCACATTGAAATAAGCAAGCAAACTAAACTAAAAGTAACCAGCAAAAACCTGGTCATACTGATTATTCCATTGTTATTTTCCAAACACATAGGTCCCACACTTTTCTTATTATAAAACAGTAGAAATTATTTCCATTGTGTTACTAAAATATGGTTAAATTTCCCTAAAAATAATAAAACTCTAGAAAAGCTGTAACATGTCCCTGTACCATTATAGACTATTCTCTTTTTCGTTTATATAAGTAAAGCTTAATAGGAATGTTTCAAGAAGGACTTTGAATATAATTTCAAATTGTTTCTCAAAAGTTTAAATATAATTATCTTAACAATTCCCTGATCTTTGCCCTTGAATGAAGTCTTATATACTCTCCAATTGATTTAAATTCATTTTCCCCCAAATGAAGTCGTTTATACCAAGAGGTTGAAAAAAATGCTCATAAATCAAGTTAGAGCCCTAGTTAATATGCCAATATAAAATGTTGAGCTACGTAAGGACTAGCAGACAATAAATGATCCCTCGCAAACATTAGTTCAAGGCACTGCTAATGAGTTCACCTTTATTATCTTTCAGACTGCAGCTCCATTAGCAGTGTTGTAATTCTGAAGATAATTAGTGCAGGCTTGTCAACCTGAGTTTTGCTAACATTATGGCTTTTATATTATACTATATTTTTAAGGGTCCTTCTGAGAGGCTGTGGATCACTTTGTTGGCCAGGGAGAAGCTATTTATTCTGGCCTAACAAAAGCGCAGTTTAATTTAGAAGCATTCTGCCATTTATTGTGTACTCCAGACTACAATTTTGATGTTGGTCTCTAAGTGCTAAGATTTGTCAGATTCAATTTCTCTGTTCTAATTTCCTATCAGAGAAATGTGATGCCAGGCGCGGATCCAATTTCCCTTTACTATTAGCATTTATATTGACAGAGTTAATGATTTTATTATCATCTTGACTTGTTGCTAAACAGCAGACATCATATCCCTCCTTGTAGATGGTTACATATATATATATTATAAACTCAATTGTCCCAGGGGGAAATGAAACTCATTTTATTAAGTTTATCTTAAGGTGGCCAAGTTAAGTGTTAGGTAAGAAATCGGAAGAACATTAGGAAAATGATAATATTCCCAAATAAGAAGTAAGATGAATATTATTTCTATATGAATAATATGTCCAAGTGGAGAGGCTGGCAAAGACTCTGTAAGACTCTCCCAGTAGGCTGAAATGTAATGCCTGTGATTCCTGATACTGCTCCGGAAATGGAATGTTTGAGAAAGTGTAAATCCTATGTATTTGTATTATTTAAGAAATATTCTAGTGGCTCCATAGTTCAGGGGTTAGAGCACTGGTCTTGTAGATAGAAATATTCTAATGGGACTATGACTCTCTTTAGGATTTGAAACAAAATTAAAAATATCAAGAGGCAGTATACTTTTGCATTTATTTCTTACCTTTTGGAACTGAAATTCCTCAATAACTAAGCTATTCCTCTAATTTAGCTGGTTTTTACATATTAATTTATTTCGAAAATATTCAAGTTGGGGTGAGTTTTAAATCCCTATTCATGAATAACTTACCCATTAGTTAAGTGCAAATAAATTTATAGCACAGTTTTATGAAAGAAAAATCCCATGATGTGGCACTTCTGTTTAATATGTTTGGTTTTTTTTTTTTTTTTCAGGTTATTACCACATACCTCTTTATGGTTCTTTCCTTAAGATTTCATAGAGGCATCAGTGTTCCCAATGCATACAGTAGTGATATGTAAGAAGCTCTTACTGATATCAAGATAAAGGCAGAATATTCTATTGTAAAATTTTATTTTCCTTTTTATCTAATTAATTGAAAAATATATTTAAATATATTTCTCCACGATTTGTAGGAATGAAACATTTAAAAAGAGACTGGGTTTTGTGTGTGTGTTCAAATCAGTGTAAGAATAATCATTTTCTTGCCGCAAGTAAAGTGAAATGGGAATATATTAATGGAATGCAATTAAATATATTTAGTATCCAAATACTGTCTATATGCAAATTACATGTCAACATTTTAAAAATTATATTCGCCCTCTGAGACACATATGACTAACATGATTTCAGAGTGCTGAACCAAATTAATCACTCCAGATATTTTTAAATGAATTTCTAAAGACATTGAAAAGCAGAGTCATGTTTTTTCGCATTCATGGCTTATAATTTAAAATAAAAATAACAGAATAGAGTTGGCAGAAATAAATATAACAAGGAAGATATTAGCTGAGCAGATAGTAATTTTGTGGGGTGAGGGGAGAGAGACAGATTGAGAAAGGGAAACGGAAGGAGAAGGAGAAAAAGAGAAAGAAAGAAAGAGAAATAGAGAGAAAGCAGATAAAGAGAAAGAAAGGGAGCGTGAGTAAATGCATATTATAAAGGTGGCCCTCTTAAGTAAAAAAGAAAACCAACAATTCAGATATTACATATTGGATGAACTGTCCCTAATCAGAAAGATCAAATGCTCCAAATTGTCTGTTGCATACAGAGATGGTGTAGGTTAAAGGGCTCATGGCTAGGAGTCAGAAGATGCAGACTCTAGTTCAGTCTCTTGTTTCAATATATTAATTATTCTGAAATGAATAGCACAATATGCTCAGAAAACTTGGGTTTCAACCCAGCCCACCTCTGTGCCCTTAATCTATTTGAAAGCCACTTTTCTTATCTGCAAAGCTGTAATAATAATATGTGCACAGTATTGAGGGAGAATCAAACATGAAATTACAGTGCAAATTATAATGTGCTACACAAATGTGTTAGTGGTAATACTGGCATTAAATTAAATTAATGTGTATTGATAGTCATTCTCATATTCAGGTTATTATATCTTTAAAATTCACTTGCCATTCATTGATATCCACAGCATTATATTCCTCATTCCTGCAGAAATGAGTTTAATGGGTGGGTCAAATGATACACCTATTTGGTGTTTGATCCTACCTGACAGTAGTGTGTCTTGGAAGGATGTCAGCTAGCTTAGAATTTTTCATTTGAATAGTCCTTCAGTTTGGATGGCCATTCTTTAAGTCATGTGTAAGTAAGAGACAAGAGGGTTATTGCATCAGCATGAAAAAGATACAGAATGAAAAAGAATACGCATTTTAAAAACCTTTTCATTATTTCACAGGAGTTGAGTGGAGCTAAAAGAGATTCTTGTTTTACCACTTGGGCACAAGATACTATCTTTGAGAAAGAACCATTTAGGTAATCTATTACGTATTCAGAAAGTGGTATTGAAGCCACTTAGAAGGGAAATTATTCCCACCTGCTGGGGTCCAGGGGAAACGTTGTGGACTGAGACTTAGAAGGCCTCCGCTATGATTTGAATTTGTTCCCCCAAAGTTCATGTGTTAAAAGCTTGGCTGCCATTGTGGCAGTGTTGAGAAGTGGGGCCTTTGGTAAGCAATTGGGTCATGAGGGTTCTGCCATCATGAATGGATTAATGCCATTGTCACTGGAGTGGGTTAGTTTTTGCAGGAGTGACTTGTGTAAAAGCAAGCTTTCTCACATGCAGTTTTTTTGCCCTCTTGCTTTCCACCTTCCTGTCATGCCAGATTCCAGTGCCATGCTCTTGAACTTCCCAGATCCCAGAAACATGAATCAAATAAAATTCTTTTCCTTATAAATGACCCTATCTGTGATATTCTGTAACAGCAACAGAAAAGGAACTAAGACAGCCCCTCTTCAGACCTGTAAGCCTCCGTCCACAAGAGTCAAGGGGAGCCTCTTAGATATAATATTGGCCCTTCTCTAGTTACTATTTTTCCTATTACAAGAAAAGACAGGAGGCTCCTGGCCTAAACTGCTCTTAAATGTTTCTACAAAAATCTTGGCCTTGCCTCTTCTCTCTAACTTGAGACAAACAGAAGTCCAACATGCCTTTATCCTGATTATTCCAGTGATCATGAGAATCCCCAGACTCCAAGGGCATTCTCCTCTTCTATTGAAGACTGTGCACAATCCCAATTTTCTCTCTATCTCTTAGCCATCTCCAACTTCTGAAAACTTTCCACTGAGTCCTTTGGAACACATAGTTCATTATTCAGGGAAAAGAGAAACCTTCCTATATATTAAACCTTTTTCTGAGTGCTCCCTTTACCTCTGACTCTAACATAAATTCTAGTCTTCCTTGAGGATACTGCTTTCCCACAGTCATCTCTCCATACCACGAGCCTAAATCTGGTTGAGCATCCTCCTCCTCTGAATTGTTATTTCTAGACTATTCTTGCTCCCACTTCCCTAAGACTCCTTAATTTTGAATTTCAAGTATCAGGTTATGGTATCCATTATCTTCTTTGTTGCAATATTACACCTACCACTGGGTTATAACCTCCCCTTTCCAATCCAGTTGCATCCTGTATCTTGAAAGTTTTTACTTCTGATTTTCCATCACTCTGAAATCATGTATTTGTGATTTTGGAGTCTACATGGCTGACACTTCCAAAACACTGACTTCTCAGTTCCCTGAACTTCATGTTTATCTCACCTAAACTTTCACTCCTTGGATTGTATCCTAGACCTGTCAGAATTAATATCTATGATATCATCAGAAATCTCAATCTCAGGCATCCCTCTGGCAACCACTTTTGTCCTTTTAACGCACTGTATCTGGTAAATCCAACGATTCTGCTCCTCAGCCCCTTCATCTGATTCTACCACATCTTCATTTTGCTTTATTCTCTTCTCATCCTAATTTCTCTCCTTCCCAGGTTATACTTTTTAGCCAATCATTATATTCACTTCCTTATATCCACCCTCAACTTTCTTGCCCCTTAATTCTGTCTGACAATTATTATATCTTCTCCATCCACTCTCCCATTCCTTTATTCTTCTCTTCTCAAAATCTAACACTACCCATCTCTTTCCATTTCACACTTTCAGATGATGACCATCTTTCCAATTATATGAGAAAACTCAAAGTCAGAAGAGATGTTTCATAATCTCCAGCCACCATTTCTACCTATCTATTAGCAATAGTGCCCATATTTGCTGTCTAACCTCCCTTTACAATAGATGAATCCTTAATCTTATTTAAGGCTAATGGCTCCACTTGTTCTAGAAATCTTACCTTATATATTTTTTTCATTAACAGTTTTTTTTTTCAAGCTGCAGATTATTTCATGGTGTCATGCACCCATCAAGGATTTTTTCTCTCTCCTTAAGAATAGCAGTCTCTTGGTTTTCACTTCCCCTTCTACCAACTACTCCATTTATCCAATCTATATAGTATTTTTTAAATGAAATTTCAGGAATGTTACTTTATTTGTTTAGTTACTTATTAAGAGCAAAATTCTGAAAAGGTTTCTATATGAACTGGCTTCAATTCCTCTATTTCCAAGTTTATTTATTTATTTTTTAGTTCATCTATGTTGTTGGGTGTCTTAGTCCATTTAGGTTGCTATACCAAAATACCATAGACCGAATAGCTTATAAACAACAGAATTTTGTTCCTCATAGTTGTGCAGGTTGGAAAGTCCAAGAACAAGGCTGATTTGGTATCTGGCGAAGGCCTGTTTCTTGGTTCATAGATGGCACCTTCTCGCTATGCCCTCACATGGTAGAAGTGCAAGGCAGTTTTCTGGGGTCTCTTCTGTAATGACACCAGTCTCATTCATGAAGGCTCTATACTCATTATCTCATTACCTCTGAAAGACTCTACCTCCTAATGCCATCACATGGGTAATTATGTTTCTATGTATGAATTTTGGGGGTCACAAACATTTAGACCATACCGTTAGATGTATAAATAATGGATTCCTGTTTATTGTTGAATAGTAGTTCATTGTGTAGATGTTCCACAATTTGTTGATTCTCCTGGGATGAACATTTGCATTATTTCTAGATTCACCTAATATAAACCTACATGTTCCTTTAAACATGTCTTTTTAAGTCTTTGTATGGACATAAGTTTTCAAGTATCTTGGGTTAATGAGTGAAATGGTTGGTTCATATGGTCAATTCATATCTGGCATTTAAAGAAAACACTAAATGGTTTTCCAAAGTCGTTATACCACTTTATATTCCCACTAGTAAGTTTTGAGAGATCCAGTTGCTACTCATCCTCACAAAGACTTGGTCTGATCAGTATTTATCATTTTAGATATTCTATATAGGTGGGGAGTGGCATCTCACTGGGGTTCATATACATTTCCCTAATGAGTAATGATGCTAACTCTTGTTCATGTGCTAATTTGCCACCCATGCATCTTCTTTGGTTAAGTGCATGATCAAATATTGTGCCTTTTTAAATTAAGATGTGTGTGATTTTTTTTTAGTTTTCAATATTGAGAAATCTTTACATATTCTAAATACAAGTGTTTTATTAGACATATTATTGGACAAACATTTTCCCAGTCCTCAGTTTGTCTTCTTTTTCTCTCAATAGTGGCTTTTGAATAGCAGCTGTTCTTGATTTTCATGAAAACCAATTTATCAGTTTTTGCTTTCATAGATTATAATTTTAGGGTTGTACCTAAAAAATTCTTGCCTAATCCAAGCTTGTAAAGATTTTCTCCTTGAAGTTTTATAGTTTTAGGTTTTATATTTAAGTTTATATTTGGGTCTGGTGGTGTAAGATATACATCCAAGTTCATTTTTTGTGCACAGAATTATTATGATTGCTTTAATTGTTTTGTAGCATTCAAAAGTAAAGGCATCTGGGTCTGGAGATGTCTTTGTGAGAAGATTTTTAACCATAAATTTAATATTATCATAGGAATATCAAGATTACATATTTCTTTTTAAGTGAGCTTTGGTAGTTTGTGTCCAAATTTGTTCATTTCATCTAAGTTGTCAAATTTATTAGCATAAAGTTTTTTATGGTAATCACTTATATTTTAAATAGCTGTAGAATAAGTAGTTATGTCACTGCTCTCATAAAAATTTATGTCTAATTTTTTCTGTTTTTGATTAGTCTGGCTACAGGTTCGTTTCATATATCTTCATGAAGAACTACCTTTTACTTTATTCATTATGTCTATTTTTCTTCTGATTTCCATTTCATTTATTTCCACTTTGATCTTTCATAATTCCCTTCTTCTTTTCTATCTTTAATTTCTCTTCATATTGAAGACTAGGGCTTCTTTTTCACTTATTTTTCTAATTTCTTAGCTGGAAGCTGAGGTCATTATTTTCAACCTTTCTTCTTTTCTAATATAGGCATTTATGGCTGTAAGTTTCCTCCTAAGTTGTGCTACAGTTTTGTCCAACAAATTTTGGTATGCTGTCCTTTCATTTTCCTTTTATTCAAAATGATCTCTAATTTCCTTTTTGGTTTCTGTTTCATCATTTGGGTTATTTGAGTGTGTTGTTTAATTTCCAAATATTTGGGAATTTTCTAGAAAGCTTTCTGTTACTGACTTCTAATTTAATTCCATGATAGAGAAAATACTTTGTATGATTGAAGCCTTTTAAGCTTATGGAGACTTGTTTTATGACCTAGAATATGGTCTCTCTTGGCATGTGTTCTATGTACACTTGAAACATTATGTATTCTGCTGTTGTTGTATGGAATTCTCTACAAATACCACTTAGGTTAAATTGGTTATTGGCTGATAATTGCTAGTTTTGTTCCATTTGTCTCATTTGTTCTTTGTTTTCTACTTCCTCTTTTTCTACTTTCCTTTGGATAAAATGACAATTTTTATATTACCACTTTATCTCCTTTATTGACTTATTTGTGTTAACTTTTTGTTGTGCTGTTTTAGTGGGTATATGTTAGAAATCTTTAACTTATCACAGTCTACCTTTGCGCAATTTACTATCATTTTACTGATGGTATAAACTTGGCTTTTTACTGGTGAGAAATCTGCTGTTGGACATCCTTACCTTTGTTTCTCTGAAAGTAATGTATCCTTTCTCTCTGGCTGCTTTTAAGATTTTCTGTTTGTCATTGATTTCAAACAATGTTATTATGATGTGCCTTGGTGAATTTTTCTTCAGGTTTGGCATACTTGAGCTTTGGTTCACTGAACTTCTTGGTTCTATGAATTATCATGCATAACCAATTTGGAAATATTTCTTCAAATAATAATTTCTGTCTCTCTTCTCTCTTTCTAGGACTTCAATTATATGTATACTAGTCCATTTGAAGTTGTCCCAGAGTTCACTGATGCTATGGTTTCTTTTTTTCACCCTTTCTCTGTGCCTCATTTTGAAAAGTTTTGTTGTTATTTCTTCAGGTTTAGTAATTTTTTTCCTGCCATTTTTAAATCTGCTGTTAATCCCATACAGTGTATTTTTCATCTCAGACCCTGTCATTTTCACCTTTAGAAGTTCTATTCGAGTCTTCTGAAAACAACTTCCTTGTCTATTACTAATATGTTTAATCTTTTTTCTGGTTTCTTGAATATGTGAAATATTGCTATAATAAATGTCTAAATATCCTTATCTGCTAATTCTATTTTATTTCTGGATAGTTTGATTGATCATTCTCTTCATTATGATATATATTTTTCTGCTTCTTTGCCTGCCTTGTGGCTTTTGATTGGATGTTAGATATTATAAAACTTACCTTGTTGGGTGCCGAGTATTTTTGTATTCTTATATACAAATATTCTTGATTTTCAACCTGAGACTCAGTCACATTACTTGCAGAGTTTTATCCCCTTGAGTGATACTTTCAAGTTTTGTTAGGTAGGGCCAGGGAAGTATTTTGTCCAAGTCTTATTTTGTTTCATTAGGTATGCAAACAACCATGCTCCTTAAATTGTAAGTTCCTACTTTTTCTCATGATAACAGGAATTATTCTCAACCTTTTGTTTCCTGGGTGCTATTTTACTCAATTCTTTTAGGATTATGTTCTCTGGCCCTAAGTAGTGTTCTCATGTACATACGCTGATCAGTACTCACTGAACACTCAGGGAACACTCTAAAGATTTCCAGAGTTCTGTGCTGTGAGGGTCTCTGATCTTTGGTACCCTTTCCTGTTTACTCTATTCACCTCAGCTTCCATAGACCACCAGCCCCTTCTCCTCAACTCAGAGAGAGAGAGAGCAGCTTCTGCCAGGGTTCCCATTCTCTGTAACATCACCTTGTAACTTTCTTCAGACAGTAAAATGGCAAAACAAACCTTGTTTATTTCTTGTTCCCTGTCCTTTATTGCCTTCTGTCAAATGTCTTGAGAGGCATTTTTTTTTTCATGTATTTTGTCAAGTTTTCAGTCTTGACTAGAAGCAGAAGTACCTCTCTTCATGTATCTTTTAAACCTATTTCAATTAGCCTTTTATCCCCAACACTTAACTAAAATATATCAAGGTTACCAATGACTTCCATATTAATAAATCTCATGGTCATTTTTTTCAGACTTAACATCTGTATTAAATATTTAGAAGATATCTCAAACTTAATGTGTTTGGAACTGATCCCTAATTTTTTTATCTTCCACTTTTATTCTACCTAAAGTTTTCCATCACATATACAGTCATATGCCACATAATGATGCTTTGGTTAATGATGAAATTCTATATGACAGTGGATCTATAAGATGATAATGGAGCTGGAAGATTCATGTTGCCTAATGACATTGTAGACTTTGGACTGTAGACTTTTGAGTTAATGTTGAAGTGAGTTAAGACTTTTGGGGACTGTTGGGAAGGCATGATTGGTTTTTAAATATGAGGACATGAGATATGGGAGGGGTCAGGGCAGAATGATATGGTTTGGCTCTGTCCCCACCTAATTCTTATCTTGAATTATAGCTCTCATAATCCCCACATGTCATGGGAGAGATCCAGTGAGAGGTAATTGAGTCATGGCTCATTCTGTTCTCATGATAGTAAGTAAATCTCGTGATACCTGATGGTTTTATAAAGTGGAGTTCCCCTGCAAATGCTCTCTTGCCTGTTGCCATGTAAGATGTGCCTTTGCTTTGCTTTCTGCCATAGTTTTGAGGCCTCCACAGCCATGTGAAACCGTGAGTCCATTAAACCTCTTTTTCTTTATAAATTACCCAGTGACAAAACATTACTCATGTGTTTATGGTAATGCTGGTATAAGCAAACCTACTGTACTGCCAGTCATACAAAACAATACAGTTATATACAGTGTATAATACTTGATAATGATAAAGAACTATGTTACTAGTTTATGTATTTACTGTATATTTTATCATTATAGTGTACTCCTATATAAAAAAAAATTAACTTTAAAGCAGCCTCAGGCCAGTCCTTCTGGAGATATTCCAGAAGAAGGCATTGATACGATATGAGATGACAACTCTATGCATGTTATTGACCCTGAAGACCTTCCAGTGGGACAAAATGTGGAGGTGGAAGACAGTGATAGAGTGATCCTGACCCTGTGTAGGCCTAGGATAATGTGTGTGTCCATGTCTTAGTTTTTAGCCAAAGTATTTAAAAGTAAAGAAAAATTTTTTTAAAATGGAAATACCTGATAAAATAAAGATATAAAGAAAAAGAAACTGTACAACTGTACTATGTGTTTGTGTTTTGAGTTAAGTGTTATTACAGAAGTCAAAAGTTAATACATTTAAAAAGTTCATAAAGTAATAAAGTTAAATCAGGCTAAAGTTGATTTATTATTGAAGAAAGAAAAAAATAAATTGAGTATAGCGTAAGTATACAGTGTTTATAAAGTGTATAGTAGTGTACAGTAATATCTTAGGACATCGCATTTTCTCTCCACTCACCCATTGATTCACCTAGAGCAATTTCCATTCCTGCAAGATCCATTCATGGTAAGTGTCCCATACAGGGGTATCTTTTAAAATCTTCTATATTGTATTTTTTACTGTAACTCTTCTATACAGTAACATGCTGTATAGGTTTGTAGACTAGAAGCAATAGGCTATACCATATAACCTAGGTATATAGTAGGTCATATCATGTAGATTTGTGTAAGTACACTCTATGATGTGAGGAATCAATTTCTTTTTTTTTTTTTTTTTTTGCATTCCATACCTACTTTTCACTCATATAATTTTTTACTTTCTATTGAACTATATACCTTTTATTGACTGTCTCTCATCACTAGAAGTTAAACTCATAGGTTTAATTTTTGGTTTGGTTTTTGTTTACTGATATAATAATATACACTTAAGATTTCTCCTATGCCTTTTCATGGCTTGTAGCTTTTCATTTATTTTTAGCTCTCAATAATATTCCATTGTTTAGATGTAACAGAGTTTATTTATTTATTCATATATTGAAGGAGATTGTGATCGCTTCCAACTCTTGGCAATTGTGAATAAAGCTGTAAATATTTCTGTGCAGGTTTTTGTGTATACCCAAGTTTTTAACTTATTTGGGTAAATGCCAAGGAGCATGATTGCTGGATTACATGTTAAGAGTATGTTTAGTTTTTTTTTTAAACTGCCAAACTACCTTTCAACATCATTAAGTTATCATTTGCATTCCTACCGACAATAAATAAGAGTTTCTGTTGCTCCATATTCTCATCGGGATTGGCATTGTGCTTTGGATGTTCATCCATCATTGTAACCAAGGTGTAGAGTGTGCATATATGTTTTCAATTGGTCAATTATTTGTTTTTCTTTATTATCCTAGATATTTATCACCTTCTCTACTTATAAACAAAGAGATAATATTGAGTATTTAGAATATTTTTATTTCAGGCAGAAAAAACATACGTTTTTTCTTCCACTCGCAAGTTTATCTGGTCAGCCATTGGACAGCATTTTCAAATTTTATATTTATTTATACATTCCAGGATAACACCATCAATGTCAGAGCAGATTGACTTCTATAGGATGTCAAAATTAATTTTTTCAATATTTTTTATTCTACCTTGAGGTTTTCCTTGTGGTTTGTAAAATTCAGGACATTTTTGAAGGCTTTTACTTTTAGTGACCTGGGTCTTTAAATGGTCCCACTGCACTGCACCAAAGGGAAGAATAGGGTATCTAGAGAGCCAGGCTTGGCCAGCCTTTGGACTTCTAATGTCAGTATCAAAGAAGCTGTCACTTTTTCCTAATGCAGATTTAAATTTAAACCTCTTTTGCTTGTCATCTGAAAAGTGATGCATTCTTGCATGCATTATAATATCTTTACATACTGTTTGTGATATTTTATAACATTTACTACAGTTTTCCTTCTATTCAAGGCTATGTTGAAGACATCAGTCATACCAGATGATTTCCAGCAAGTGACTTACAGCTGCATGGGATTTTGCATCTTCTTAGTGCAAGACTTAGAATCTTTTCATTTAAAAAAGGTTTTCTGTTGTGATACCAGTATGACAGTTCCATGTATTGGAAAGGACATTGATTTTATAGTCAAATTCATCTGGGTTCAATTCCAGGTTGGGTCCATACTGACTAAGTGACCTCGGATGAGTTACTTAAATTTTATGAGTCTTGTGTTCCTTTTCTGGGAAATAGATTGCTAATACTTCATTGCTGTATAATTGTAAGCAATATAAACAGATACTTAAAATTTTGAAGAATTCAACAAACAATAGCTTCATTTTACTAAAAAATTTATACATTTAAAATGGTTAACCTTAGATTGCTGGAGTTTAGTGAGTAATGATTGAACAGGTGTATTGGTAAAGTCCTTGCTTTTTTTAGTGTGCTTATTTTTAAATATAGTTATGCAAATCACCAGGAAACATAATGTAATTCTAAAAAAGGTGAAACTAAATTAATTGAATCATTAAGTATAAAAGCAATTTAAAATGGAAGCAACTATAAATCGAATGTATCAATTGACACATTTAGTAGGTCACAGCAATCACAAAATGGTTGAATTCTGGTATTAGAAAGAAATAAGGAAGAAAATTAACATTCCTACAATAAAAATGGAAATATAATTCTAAAGACACTAAACGAATCCTCCTAAAATATTAAAATGATGTTAAGGCAACACTAACAACTTTTAAATAAGCACAGGAAAAGCAATTTTAATATTCTTGAGATGAAAGATAAAAAGTAGAGGGTAGCAGTCTAATAAATTATTAAAAGCATGAGTCTGGGTTTTTCTGTTTTTTGAACAGCATATCCTGGATTAAATTATATATAATCAATTGAATTGGTTTCTTTTTTGTTGTCATTTTTTCTGAGACGCTGTCTTACACTGTCGCTCAGGCTGGCGTGCAGTGGTGCCTCAGCCTCCTGAATAGCTGGGGCTACAGGCGTGCTCCACCACACCTGGATAATTTTTTGTTTTATGTTTAGTGAGACAAGATCTCATTATATCTCCCAGGTGAGTCTTGAACTCTTGGTCTCAGGTGATCCTCTTACCTTGGCTTCCTACAGTGCTGTGATTACAAGTGTTAGCCATGGTGCCAGGCCTATGTCTCGGTTTCTTTATACGTAAAATGCAAATAATAATTTATACTGCTCAGATACATTATAAAAAATAAAATATATCTAATGATATTAGCATAGTATCTGACATATTATAGTCATGCAAATCTTTTAATGGTGGTATTGTTATTTCTAGTTTCTGAGACTAAGCTAATGTAGCCCATACTACATTAGCATAACAATGGTTAATACTGTTCTTGCTGCCGTATGCTTCTCAAACAGCTGAAAATACTAGAATCGAAGGATGTGATAATTTCAGAAAATTGGACTTCTCAACAAGTTTCATGCAAGGCGAAACCCTCATCTGAAACAGGTAGGCAGAATGACTTTAGGCTAATTTGATTGTCTAGCATTTATTCCCAAGACTAAATGAAGGCAGACAAATCATCACAAAGGTAACATGCTTAATAGCCATAGACCACGCCCCAGTCATATACAGTAACCAGTAAGCACTCATTCCCTTCATTACATGGTAAATAGAAGACAATGGGCATTTTGGGTGGTAATGAGAAACAATCTTGAAAAAATATAGGAGCCCAGCTGGGCACTGTGGCTCACATCCGTAATCCCGGCACTTTGGGAGGCCAAGGCAGGAAGATCGCTTGAGGTCAAGAGTTTGAGATCAGCCTGGCCAACATGGCAAAACCCTGTTTCTACTAAAAAATACAAAAAATAGCTGGGTGTGGTGGCTCAGGCCTTTTTAATCCCAGCTTTTTCAGAGACTGAGGCATGAGAATCACTTGAGCCTGCAAGGTGGAGGCTGCAGTGAGGTGAGATAGCACCACTGTACTCCAGCCTTGGTGACAGAGTGAGACCCTGTTCAAAAAATATATATATGTGTGTGTGTATATATATTTATCTATATTTATATTTATATATATAGGAGCCAGTTGATAGAAGGCCGTGGTCTTGATAAATGTATGTAGAAAGATTTCATTTCCTAACCAGATGTATGTTGCATCTGGAAGTAGTTATGTCTCTCCAAGAGAGGTTCATGTTCAACACGCCATCATGTAACATTAGGAAACAGATTTTTTTCAGTATGAATTCAGTGATACAAATTGATTACAGTATTTTTTCAGTCAATACAGAACAGCTCATCATTTTAGATATCCTTTGATAATCTAATATATTGACCTTTCTTTGGTTTCACATTTATTTGAATCACCACGGGCAAAAAATTTAAAACCCGAATAGCAATATTGACCAACCTTTAATGTTTATCCATCTGAGAAATTTCGAACAGTACTGTCATTTCAGGCCACGTGGCACTATATCAGAATTTTTAATTCTTAGAAAAATGGATCTGCAAATGGAAAACTAGGGCTATAACAACAAATTTAGGGCTTTGGGTTCAATCAGTGATATTTAAACAACAAGAATATTCAAGAATTAAATCTTTCTGACATCACATCTGCAACAACAGAAATAAAAAGTTTTTCACCTTAAATCTATAGAACTCATTATTGTGAGAATAAACAGTTATATTTGTAAAGTTGTCAGATGCTTACCAATTTTTCAAAATTTAGAACACTTCAATATTTGTCTAATCATAATTGTAATTTCCAGGCAGATGCTTAATGAGTGACTATTTTTAAAGGATGATGACCTCAACAGCCAAGGAATAGTTCATGGGATAGAAGGGTTGGGAAACAGCACATCTGTTGGTTATATATTCTGGAGACGTTACACTTGTCCTTAGTCTTCATCTGTCAGGCTCAAATTTATTGCAAGTAGGATTCTAGCAGAAGGCAGGTGCTGCTTTTGTATTCTTATGTAATATTTTATGTCTTTAGGGAATAAAATAATATAATATGGCATCTCATTGACATGCATGTGGTATATGTTCCTGAGAGCCTTTTGTACCTGTTGCCTGTTGCATATGATGCCTTAGAGACTTTCAGGGAACACGCTTGAGTGCTTGCTTTTATTTTTATTTTTTATAAAAGCTTTGGTAGCCCATTTGGTTTTCACCAGATTTTAGGCTAGTCTAAATTATTTTCTTACCTACATAACAGATTTTGAAGACTACATTTTAAGCAGATCTTTAGTTTAAATGAATCACTGCTCTGTTCACATTACATGGCACTGCCATTATTTCATAAACTCTTTGAGGGCAGAGGTCTAGGCCTAGCCTTTAGTACTGTTTATGGCAAATAGTTATTTACCTAATGTTTAAATAGCTTTATTGACCAAATCAATGGAGTTTATAAATTCAATGCTAATTGTTATTACATAGTTTGTATTGAGAACACATTAAAATATACAGTATCTATATAACCTAGATAAATGTCTGGAAGTATAATTGTCATACATTTTCCTGTACTTTAGCTGTTTTCTATTGAAAGTTATAGAGGAATTTTTAAAAATCCCTGTAAATTCATTAGCAATTCCTTTTCATGTTTGTGATTTGAATTGTGGCTTTGGCAAAGGCTACAAAGAGTTCTGTTACAGTATTTCTTCTGTATTTTATAAGAAAATAGAAAATAGCTTGTTATTCCTTTTATTGCAAGTGTGCTATAATCAACCTATGATTTACTATTGTCCTTAACTGGTAGTTCTTTAATTGCTAAAATTCTTAATTTTCTAATGAGTAGAACTCTTTCTAGAATGTTATCCTTTACCCATCCACAATTACAAATGATCATACATTTTATAGAATTATACTTTGTTTACATTCTGACCTAGGAAAACTGAAATCTGTTTTTTACTGCCATTATCAAACACAGAGATATTCTTAAAAGAAATCAGACAAATGCATTCTTTTCAATACTACTTTTAATTATTTTACATTAATTTGCCCTTATTCTTTCTTTAATTAATCTTACTGCATCAATCATACACGCCATGTAGTCTGTATTTATAGTAAAATATAAAAAGAAATCTCAAATTCAGTATAATTAGCTGATCAGTTAAGTTTGTTAACATTTTCTAGGTTTACATTTTTAAAATCTTGGCTAACAACCCGGAATGCTTAACTTTTTACGTGCTGTTTACTTGATAACAAATAAGTATGTGGGAGAGTGCTTAAATCTGATTGTCTTGAGTCTCTGTGAGCTTTAAAATTTCCATAGTTCTCTGATTTATGTCATTTCCCTGCAATATGCTAAATAGAAAATTTTAATATAAGCAAATAAAATATTTAGTTATGGGGAAAGCATTTTAGCCATTGAAGGACTGTAATGCTGTGTGCTAATAAAAAAGCAAGAGACAAACAACAGCCTTTTATTGTCTGAAAATCTACCCATAAATCACTGTAGCAAAAATGTGATGGAAACTCCAAATTATCATAATGAAATACTGAACCATCACTCCCCTTGCTGTACCTAACAAATGCTACCAAAATATTGTCTATTATCACACAAAAGAGTAAAGGAGGAATGGTTTTATATTTTTCTGCGCTTTCCTCTTTTTGCCTTCTCTCATTTTAGTCCCCTCAAGGTATCCACATGCCAGAGCAGGAATAAGAACTTTGGTACAAATTAAACAATAGACAAAATAAAACCTAGTAAAATGTGATTTTCATATTCAATTCTGGATTATAAGACTGGATAAGAGATTTTCAAGCTAGCATACTGCTATGGGACTGAACGTTTCTGTTTCCCCAAAGGTTCATGTGTTAATACTCTCATCCCCAGTATAATGGTATGGGCCTTTAGGAGGTGATTAGGTCTTGGGTGGTACCCTCATAAATGGGATTAGTGCCCTTATAAAAAGAAACACAAGAGAGCTTGTTTCATCTCTCTCTGCTGTCTGCCATGTGAGAAGATAATCATCTGCAAACTGGGAAACAAGTCCTTACCAGACACCTCCAGATCTTCTGGTACCTTGGTCTTGGAATTCTCCAGAACTGTGAGAAATAAATGTTTGCTGTTAATGAGTGATTATTTTTAAAGGATGATGACCTCAACAGCCAAGGAATAGGTTAAGCAGCAGCAGATTTTTTATAGCAGCAAAAATCGACTAAGACAGGTACCATCTAAAGAAATCCCCCTCCCATTTTTTATCTCTCTATTGGAGTTTAAAGAGACCGATGTCCATGATTAAGGCATCTGACTGAAAGAGAATGTGAATGCGAGAGCAATAGATTGACATTTGTTTTTATTTGTTTCTGTTCCTAATAAACAGAGTGGCTGATCTTCATTTTTGGTTTCTTCAAGAATGATGTTAGCAAGTGCTGGATGGAACAAGGGAAGACATTGCCTACAACAGTTTTTTAAAAGGCAGAAAAGCAAAGTGATCACGTGTGTGTCCCAGTCTCGCTCCATCCAAGATGCCGGAATACTGTTAGAAAAGCATGGGTGATGTGAAGGTTGAGGGCTTGGGCTCCTACTCAGTTTTAAGGACTCAGAGGATGTGATCTCAAAGCCACGCCCTGTATCAGCTTCAGTTGTGAGGTTCCCGACTTAATGGTGCATTGTTGAGAACAGCAGGAGACTTGGAGGCTTAGCAGTACCCTGCCTCTTTTCATTCCTCAGGTCTTAGACAAAGAGTTGTAGATATTTTGGCAAAGAATATTCCAAGTAAGTGTGCAATGTGGTAGGAAATGGCTCTGTGCCTGCAACAGACTGTGTAAGCTGGGAGAGATAAGTCACAGCCAGATTCCAGGGCCCTATAGCACCAGCAACAGCTGGCGTCTAGGAGAGTCACCCGGCTTTCATTGTCAAAGAACATAACCAGGTGAGAATTATAGCAGCTACAGATTCAGTTGTAAGGAGCAACTGAGGTGGACCAGGGATTGCAGGAGGAGATGGGAAGACAGAGGTCCCTGATTCTCTTGTTGCAACGAGGATGAAGAAACTTCCTCTACTTCCTACTTCCACCTTCCATTTAGAGGAGACAAGCAGGGCAGAGTGAGGCTATGTAAGAAAGAGACTAAGCAGCTGAATATTTACTTTCCATATCACACTGAACACTACCTTTTAGAAGTTTTTCAGTTACAAGATTGAGCCACACTTAAAACAGAAGGTTAAAAGTTTTATCTTGTTTTTTCCTTTTTTAGTAAGTCATGGCAAAAACTTCTGAAGATGATCAAATTAGCTACATATACTTAACATATTATTTTTCTGCATCTCTGAATTGTTGTTTGAAGTTTATACCAGTGCTTTGCATTAAAAGATTAAACTGCACGTTTTTATTGAAAAACATAATCTTGTAGTTTAGTCATATTTGTCACAAATATTATCTGCATATAAAGTGTCAGATTCTCTTTTTCAGAAAAAAAAATTTTTCTTGATAGAGCTAGGCTCTCGAGTTTTAACCAATTCTCATCCTTAGCAAGCATTAAATATAGGTTTTGAATCTACAAGGTTTTCATAGAAGCCATATTGCTTGTCTATGTTCATGCACAACTTCTCTTGCTGCTAATTTTTTAGATGCACCTGCTCACTTATACTCATTGAGATCTCAGAGGTTGAGAGTAGATCCTTCTCTAGATGGATACTGCAACTAGATTTCCAAGTATATTGCAACTAGCTTCACAACCATATTGCTTTTCTAAACACTACTCAGGGACCTATCTTCTCATGTATAACACACATGCACGCATAGTCTATTCCTAAATTTGTGTAAATTATTATAAAACATAATTATATTTTAGAGATAAACCCTTTAAACATTAGAGGAAAAATATCACGTAATTTGAAAAAATATATAAAGATTAATTTAGAAAAAAATGGATTTATACTAAAACATTATGAAAGCAATTGTATTGATTGAAAAGTGTGCTTTTCTATAGAATAGATTAGTTTTTGCAATTTTTATCAAGGAAAAATGTAAGGTTGAGCTCTTAAATCCATTTGAAACCCAGTTTTGATAGCTTTCTTGTTTTCTGCTGTGACACATTGCATGCTCACTGTGGGCATTTCCTAACTCATACTTGGCATCACACAATTTTTTAAGGATTATGATTCTTATTAGGAAAAATGTTGCCTAGATGGTCTTTTCAGTGGTCTGAGCTACAAGATATGCATATTTTTAGAGAAAATATGTTATGAGTTCTTAGTAATACTTCTAATTCAAATTAAGGGCCAGAAAGATGTTATTAAACTCATCCATCTTACAATTATATTCTCCCTTTTCTAGTTCTCAATGACACTGACACAATTATTTATTCAGTTTATCCCACAGTGCGTGCACACACACACACACGTGCGCACACAGAGTAGACTCAAAATAAAACTAACATCGCTACTAGAAAAAACAAACTACAGAGAACAGTTTAATATTTTTTGAAATTCTTTTTCTTGTTAGGGCATATCTATCGTCAAATCCCTGTGTTTTAATGTCATTGTGCATGTATGCCACTAACTTGATATGCGATTTGGTTCATTTGTTTCACTTTGCTTTTAATATTGATGAATAGCTTTTTAAAAATATAATTTCTATGTGTTGAAGGTTCCAAGTCAAATTGACATGCATAGTATATGCAGAGAATTCCAGCTTCTATTTGTTTTCTTTCCTGTTTCTCCATATATACCACACACCTCCCCCAACGTAGGTAACTCTTTATTTTAATGGTTTTTGTCTCATCTATTTCTGAAAAATATGTATTTTAGGACAATTTCAATTTACAAAATATTTAGGAACTGCCTGTCACTCACCCAGAGAGCTCCATTCGTGGTGTGTCAGTTACCTGTGACTATCACAATGCTGTCAATCTCGGATCATGCAGTATCTACCGTTATGCCTTGCTCATTTCCCAGGTCCTCAGCTTTACTTGAATCCGATGACCCTGGTATTTTTGAATATACGATCCAGTCCTTTTGTAGAATATCACTCAGTTTATATTTGTCTGGTATTTCCCCATACGTAGCCTCAGGTTATCAATTTTGGGCAACAATAGCGTAGACTTTTATGCTGTATTCTCACTGTATCAGGTGGCAAAGAATGTGGATTTAATTAAAAGAGACTGTCAAGTTACTGCAACATAAAATACCTTAGTTTATTTGTTATTTGTCTTCACTGTTACTAATAATTTGTGGGAAGATAGCTTGTGATTATGGAAATATATTCATTATATTATTTTTTAAAATTGAGTATGTTTTATGGAATTCATTTATTTGAATGATTTTATTGAAGATTTTGAAATAATTATTTCTGTAGTGGTTGCCATATAGAGGTTATATAATTCCATCATTCTGCATATATCTTTGACATTCTCTATAAAGATGGGCTTTCCCTACCCCTTTCTTTCTTATTTGCTATTTGTTTCATCTGTATGAACACATGAAATTATACTGTATTCATTAAGTTATAATGCATCTCTGTTCATTTACCAATTTTTAGTATGCTGTTAGATGAAGTTTGGTAAGTTTGTTATGTATTTCAGTGATCTACTTCTTCCGGACTTGGCTGGGAGCCCCTTCGTGCTGGCTTCTATATTGTTTTGATATGTTCCATTACCCTTTGAGCTCTTCCTTAATTTCTGGTACAACAAGATGTTCTGGAGTCATCTAACGCTTTTTCCACCTCAACTTAGATCAGCCATTTCTTCCAGAAGCCCTTGTTTTTTTTAATAGATGGTGAAATTTGGATTCCAAGACATTGGTATTTAGAAATCAAGTTGTCCTCATTGATACCAGTGTGTTCAGCATTGATGTATCAGTAGAGAGAGCTAGAAAATCAGTGTGTGTGTGTGTGTGTGTGTGTGTGTGTGTATGCATATATATGGAATATATTATATATAAAATATCTATATGTATATATACATTTGCATCTATATTTATTTCTATAAGTATTTTTACACATTTATAACCAGAGGTCACAACCGTGTCTATAATTTCTAGCTATTTCACTAGGTTCATTCCAGCCTTTCCTTTTCCATATTCTCTGTCATTGAGAAATCTGGTTTTCATTATTCTCAATATATTCACACATTTGGTCTGCTACTTGTAGGTAGTTGATCTCCCACTTCACCTGCATACCATTAGTGTCTCTTCAATCTAACCGTACCAACTGACACTCTGCTATCTTGGCCATAATTATTACATCCACTATATTAATTCCCTTTGAATGGGCCTGGCACACATTGACTGTCCCATTTATCCTATCTGGTGGCTACTGGTAGAATTATTTTGGAATGAAGGAAAAAATAATACTGAAGAGAAAAAATATTTTAAAGGCCAAGAAGAAAGGAAGAGGAAGAAAATAACATCCACATTTTAAAATGTGGGCAATTAAGTAGAGGTTACCACCTTTTTAAAGGTGAAGAATTGCAATTATTTAGACTCTTATTGATGCCAGCAGCCATTTTAATGGAAAGGTCAATAGCATAAATCTTAAAAATAGAGGGTAATGTCTCAGAAAAAGGGAATCTAGCTTTTTAGAGTATTCATAAACTTGTTTCTTGACTGTGTAAGGATCTCATGAGACATGTATTAGGGATCTTTAGAAAAAACATAAACAATAGGATAAAATGTATTATAAGTAATTGGTGTGCATGATTATGGAGGCTTAGAAGTTCCACAATCTACTGTCTACAAACTGGAGACTCAGGAGAGCCAATGGCATAATTCTAAGGCCTGATTGCTGGAGAGCTGAAGTATAGATTTTAGTCCTAGCCTGAAGGCCTGAGAACTAGAGTTGCAGAGTATGCAAGATCAGCCTCCAAGCTCAGACAGGCAGAGAGTGAATTCAACCTTCCTCTGTCTTTGTTTGTTTGTTTGTTTTATTCAGGTCCTCGAGGGACTAGATGATGTCTGCCACCCTGGAGAGGGCCATCTACTTTACTCAGTCCACCAGTTCAAGCGTTAATTTCTTCTAGAAACACTCTCATAGTCATACCCATGAATAATGCTTAAGCAGATATCTGGGCATCCTGTGCCCAGTCAAGTTGACCCATCCCATACAATTAATCCTCACAGGGTATCTGCTCAAAATTGCATCACAGGTGATCATAAAAATTACATTCATTATTTTAAATAGTAAATAAAGTATAAATTGATGGGTCATAGTTACGAGGATGGAAAATTTATATTTTGCATATACTAGCTGCTGAATAAACATGAACTCAATTGATACAATCATAACATTTGCATCTTAGGCTAACATTTTGCGTGTTTAATCTTATATAGTATTTACATAAATACTTCATTTTAAAATAAGTAAAAAAGTAATCGATAGAAATCTCTCCGTTACCTTTATTGCTTCATGTTTTGAAGAAAAGCAAAAACAGCATCACTTTAGCAAGCAAGTAAATATCAAAGAGTTTATGACAATATCTTCTATTTTTCCCTTTAGTTATAAAGGGCTCAAACTTTCTCTAGCAAAATAAATTAGAAGTCAAAATATATACACCAATGATAAATGAATATTTCTGGTTGAAATTAGATATTATTGACTAAATATCTCATCTTTAATAAGAACATTGGAATTATAAGTAACAGACTTGATTTTGCAAATTTAAAACTTTTTTTAAAAAGAACTTTTTTCCCTTGACGATATTATTGATTACATAACACTTTGTGCCAAGTACTGTGATACACTATTAAAATATATTTAATTCTTTACTTTTGACAATAGCCTTATGAGGTAAGTACTATTATTTTGTTCATTTAAAGATAGAGAAACTGAAACCTGGAAAAGTAGAGTAACTTGCTCAGGGTCGTACTGCTAAGTGGGAGAACCAGGAAATGACCTGGAAGTGTCTGTTGCAAGACTCTCCTCAACACAAGCTACTGTAAAGCTTTATAAGTTATAAATGAATAAATTATTGTTTGCCAAATATTATTGTAGTTTCTACAATATCATATTTTATCTGAAAAATACTTTCATGCAGTGACTTCAAAAATAAATTTTTTAAAAATAAAATGTAACATGTCAGCTTACTATATGAATTTTTATAGCTGAAGATCAGATATTATTTTAAGGTTTTGCTTATTTTTAAACTTTTCATTTTAATTTTTGTAGGTACATAGTAGGTATATATATTTATGGTTTACATGAGATGTTTAAATACAGTCATGCAATGCATAATTTTGCTTCATAATCTTCATACGGGTTCTAAGTGGCAAGAAATTTGGATTCACTTTTGGGGTAGTACCTAATCCTTGTAGGTAACCCTTTTATGTTTTGGTAAGTTATAAAATAAATTGACTGTAACTCAAAAGGGAGAGAGTGACTATGGATGAGTAAAAAGAAAGTAGATCAAGTGGCTACTGTGGCCTGGCTCAGATTCATCCCCTTTGTTACTATAGTAAGCCTTAATATTCTCTATATTAAAGAATTGGATGGATGATTAAACACTGTGACAAAATTGTATTCTTTATAAAATGCATTAATCTTAATGATCAAATCTGCCCATAGTGACAAAGCTTTTGGATAGCTGCCTATCTGTTTATTTTGCCTAATAACCAACAAGTGTGGTTACTACCATCTATCCTAGATGCTATGGAATGTGAGAATACATCTTTTGAAGCAGAAAATTAAAAGTATGTGGCATAGTGCATCATATATTTGTATTCTGAATGAAGATATGCTTTGAGACAGTCAAGGTATTAGAATAAATAACACCAAAGCATCTTTTAGATATTCAAACTGGGTTTGGTTCATTGCCTGCTCAAGGGCAAGGAAGAAAGGATGAAAGACATTTATAAATATATGCCCTAAAGGTAGAATGTCAGTTAATTGAGCCCTCCTATTAAACTTTGTACTTTTAATGCTTAAAAACGCATTTTTTACCGGAATTTGTGAATATTAAAAAGAAAAAAAAAGCCATGTTTTAAACCAATAGAAACATCTCTGTGAAAAAGGAACAAAAGAAAACCTGCAGCAGGAATCCAAAAGTACCTGGACCTGGGACATAAATGGCCATTGATTGTCAAGATTCTATTCCTATGTGTTAACAGGGACAAAAGCTCCTCTGATATGGTGGGAGACACACCTCACCATAAAGCCACACTCAGCACCTGAAACCAGGACCTGAGGAGCTTCTGTACTCAGGCTGAGGATAAAATAAACTGAAGCCACTACTGAGTGTCGTGGCCCCCACTCATCTACTTCTAGGACTGGCATGAGGAGACAGAAACATGGTGCCATGTAACAGAATCTGGGCAAGGCCATATCAGGGCTTTTGAGGGAATCTGCTTTGTTTTGTAGTTGAACACCCTCAAGGTACCAATATTAGACCTAGATCTGAACTGGGGACCATGTTAGGCTTGATGAAGAATTGTCAAACCACCAAACTGAAAAGCTCATGAATAGGGAGAGAGAGAAAAGCACATCCCTGTTTACATTCAAAGAAACATTTAAAATAGAAGCACACTACTGGAGATAACTGTTCAAACTAAAGTTCCAGAGCGAGTGGAGGAGTGTTAGTTTTGTGAAGGATAGGCAATAAATAAGTAAATAAATAAAGACAAAGGTTAGGCAGTAAAGCCATAGAATAGTTGCTTTACTAGACTTAGTTGAAGAAACAAGTAGTTAATAGGAAGGTTATATTGAGATCTCGACACAAAAATCTGTACAGAAAATGTAGAAAATAAGAGAATACTACGAGAATGAAGCTAGCACTAGAATATCAATATCTAATAAAGTACAATTTAAAATGGAAAACATTTGTGCTGAAAAAGGTACTAGATAATAAAAAAGTAAAAAGTAGAAAAATACTCCTAAGAAGATGACTGATCAGAGGCACCCAGCACTCCCCTCCTCAACACAGAATGCTGAAACAAGAAATAGATAACCAAATGTGAAAGAAAATATCCCTTCAACAGTCATCGAGGTAGGGTGGTTGCCGGCCACTCTGAGCTCATCCCAGGCCCCTAGGTCTCAGGATCACTCCCATTCTGACTGCAATCACCAAAACACAAGCAGGACCCAACGCCCTCTGGTCAGCCCAGGACATACTGAAGTCCACGTCCAGCCGAACACCAGTCCACAAACCCACTCCCCAGACTTGGTCTGACCCTTCCAGCCCTGAGGTCCAAGTGCCTGGCATCCTAGTCCCCCAAGCCTCACCCAGGCCCTCTTTCCCTCCACTCACCCCTCCTGCTGTCCATCCGCAGCCGCTGTCCATCCGCAGCCCCTGTCCCTGAAGAGTCAAGGCACAGGGAAGCGCTCTGAGACAAGGCCATAGGATTGTTTGGGGCTTCAGGCCCCTGGAGTGCATAGAGGGGCTCCCAGAGCCACAGAAGGGATTTCCTGCAGGGCCAGCAGCTGCTGATCCTATCCCTGTGACCTCGTCCAGCCTCTGGCTTCAGTGGTCCTATTTCTTTCCCTTTGGGTTTCTTAGTAAAGTTCTTTTTCACACACACACAACCCAACCCCCAGAAGAAAAATAAAAAAAGAAAAGAAAAGAAAGGAAAACAAAAGAAAAGAAAAACACTGGAATTGAGTAAGAAAGTGACATAGACCCACTGAGGCATGGAAACTTGTGATGGCAGCATGGAGAGAGAAGCAAGGCAGCCAGCAGGGATCAGCTCAGAGAAAAGAGGGGTCCCCATTGTGGTGCCGGGGTAAGCGGAAGATCCCCAGCAATTCACATTGTCATCCCAGATACCCCTGATTCTGACTACGGAGGAACCACTCAGGCCTCACAGGCCCTCAGCTTATCACAGGGAGCTACTAGACTTCATTGGCTGCATCCTGCCAGACAGAGAATCCATGCTGGGTGCCCCTCAACCTGTGAAGACTCAGACTGCTGCGGCACGGCGCCATTTCTGAGAATGCAGCCGCAGTCAAACTATACCCTCCCCTCAGGACCAATAGCCCTTGCGTCTCTACATCTTTGAAGCCCACTGGCATCTGGCATCTACCAAGAGGACTGCAGTGCTGTAACACCAGCCAGACCCGGCAGTGCAGTCGTGTCTCTGCCGCTCAAGCTCATGTAATGCCCTATGCCCCAGGAAACTGACAGTCCAGCACATCAGGGAGGCTTCTCTCAGGACACAGAGAGACAAAATGATCCCCAGATCACTGCTATTGACTCCACCCTTTGCAGAGGTGGAACCACTGCACGTCAGCGTGTACCAGCCAGGGACTCAGGATCGGTTCTCAATGGGGCCTGCTGCCATCATGATTGGTGTGCATGTGCCACCCTGGGACCTGAAAACCAGTACACCTGAGGCCCACTATTCACTTCAGTGATGGGGCTTTTGTGCAACCGCATGTGCTTCCTGAGGGCCCAAAGACTGGCCTGCTCTGAATCCTCATGCAGGGAAAACCACCCCACAGCCTCCACAAACAATTGCAGTCTAAGCCACTGGGGAACTTGCAGGCACCACTGATGTTGACAACAGCCAAAAAACCCCTCATATTGACAATGCACGACTGAGCCTACCTTGAACCAAAGCCAAAGCACCCCACCCAACTGACACTCCAGATATATCTACAGGAAAATGTCTTTCTCTATGAAAGCTACTGCATAAAATTAAAAGAAGTGACTTTTAATTTGCAGATATCAATGCAGGGACACAGAAACATGATAAAGCAAGGAAATGTGACACATCCACAGGAACACAAAAAATTCTCCAGTAACAGAACCCCCAAAGAAGGAAATAAATAAAATGACTGAAATGAAATTAAAAGTAATAATATTAAGGAAATTCAGTGAGATGCAAGAGAACACATATAAACAATACAAAGAAATCAGGAAAACAGTTCATCCTCTGAATTAGAAATTCCGTATAGTCCTCGTTAGACTAAACTAGACATTTATTTTCTTTTAAGTTCTGGGATACATGTGCAGAGTGTACGGGTTTGTTACACAGGTAAATGTGTGCCATGGTAGTTTACTGCACCTATCAACCCATCACCGAGGTATTAAGCCTTACCAGCATTAGCTATTGATTCTGATGCTGTCCCTCCTGCTGCAGTCCCCCCACCCTGACAGGGCCCAGTATATGTTGTTCGCCTCCTTGTGTATATGTGTTCTCATTGTTCAGATTTCACTTGTAAGTGAGAACATGTGTTTGGTTTTCTGTTCCTGCATTAGTTTGATGAGGATAAGGGCTTTGAGCTCCATCCATGTCCCTGTAAAGTACATGATCTCATTCCTTTTTATGGCAGCATAGTATTCCATGGTGTATATGTACCACATTTTCTTTATTCAGTCTGTCATTGATGGGCATTTGAGTTGATTTCATGTCTTTGCTATTATGAATACTCCTGCAATGAACATATACATGCATGAATCTTTATAATATAATGATGTATATTCCTTTGGGCATATACCCAGTAATGAGATTGATGAGTCAAATGATATTTCTGGTTCTAGGTCTTTGAGGAATTGCTACACTGTCTTCCACAATGATTGAACTAATTTCCCTTCCCACCAACAGTATAAAAGCATTTCTACTTCTCCACACAGCCTTGCCAGCATCTGTTGTTTCTTGACTTTTTAATAATCACCATTCTGACTGGCATGAGATGGTATCTCAATGTGGTTTTGATTTGCATTTCTCTAATAATTAATGATGGTGAGCTTTTTTTCGTGTTTGTTGGCTGCATAAATGTCTTATTTCGAGAAGAGTCTTCGCCCACTTTCTAATTGAGTTGTTTGTTTCTTTCCTGTCTTTCCTGTATATTTATTGAAGTTCCTTGTAGATTCTGGATATTAGACCTTTGTCAGATGGATAGATTGCAAAATTTTTCTCCCATTACTGTAGGTTGTCAGTTCACTCTGATGACAGTTTCTTTTGCTGCGCAGAAGCTCTTTAGTTTAATTAGATCCCATTTGTCAATTTTGGCTTTGGTTTCAATAGTTTTGGCATTTTTGTCATGAAACCTTTGTCCATGCCTATGTCATGAATGGTACTGTCTAGATTTTCTTCAAGGGTTTTCATAGCTTGGGGTTTTACATTTAAGTCTTTAATCCATCCTTACACATTTGGATTAGGTATAAGGAAGGGATCTAGTTTCAATTTTCTGCATATGGCTAGCCAGTTCTCCCAGTGTCATTCATTAAATAAGGAATCCTTTCCTCATTGCTTGTTTTTGACAGGTTTGTTGAAGATCTAATGGTTGTAGATGTGCAGTCTTATTTCTGAGATCTCTATTCTGTTTCATTGGTGTATGTGTTTGTTTTTATACTAGTATCATGCTGTTTTGGTTACTGTAGTCTTGTAGTACAGTTTGAAGTTGGGGTAGCATGATGCCTCCAACTTTGTTCTTTTTGCTTAGGATTGTCTTGGCTGTATGGGGTCTTTTTGGTTCCATATGAATTTTAAAGTAGTTTTTTTCTAATTCTGTGAAGAATGTTGTTTTAATTTGATAGGAATAGCATTGAATCTGTGAATGGCTTTGCTCAGTATAACCATCTTAATGATATATGTTGGCACATAAAAATACTTCTGATTTTTGTACATTGATTTTATATACTGAAACTTTGCTGAAGTTGTTTGTCAGATCTAGGAGCTTTTGGGTATAGACTTTGGGGTTTTCTAGGTATGGAATCATATTATCTGCATACACAGATAGTTTGACTTCTTTTCTTCCTGTCTAGATATCTTTTATTTCTCTCTCTTACCTAATTGCTCTGGCTAAGGCTTCCAGTATTACGTTGAATAGGAGAGGTGAGTGAGCGTCCTTGTCTTGTTCTGGTTCTCAAGGGGAATACCAGCTTTTGCCCATTCAGCAGATTGTTGGCTGTGTTTTTGTCACAGATGGCTTTTATTATTTTGAGGTATGTTTTTTCAATGCCTAGTTTGTTGAGGATTTTTAGATGAAAGCATGTTGAATTTAACTGAAAGCTTTTTCTGCATTTATTGAGATGACCATGAAGTTTTTGTTTTTAGTTCCATTTATGTAGTGAATAATAATTATTGATTTACGTATGTTGAACCAACCTTGCATCCCAGGTATAAAACCCACTTGATCATAGTGGATTAGTCTTTTGATGTGCTGCAAGATTTGGTTTGCTAGTATTTTGTTGAGGATTTTTGCCTCTATGTTCATTAAGAATATTGTCCTGAAGTTTTCTCTTTTGTTATAATTTTGCCAGGTTTTAACAACTGGCTGGTGCTGGACTCATAGAAAGAGTTATGGATGAATCCCACCTCCTCAGTTGTTTGGAATAGTTTCAGTAGGAATGATACCATTTCTTCTGTATATGTCTTGTAGCATTTGGCTGTGAGTCCATCTGGACCTGGGATTTTCCTGATTGGTAGGCTTTTTATTACTGATTCAGTTTTGAAACTCGTTATTGGTCTGTTTAGGGTTTGAATTTCTTTCTGGTTCAGTCGTGGGAGGTTGTTTGTTTCCAGGAATTTATTCATTCTTCAGAAATTAAGGAGAAATAAAGTATTTTCCAGACAAGCAAAAACTGGGGAAATTTATTAACACTAGGTTGGCCCTACAAGAAATACTTTAGGCAGTCCTACATCTGGAAGTGAAGGATAATATTTATCCTGAAAATACACAAGAATATAAAAGTCACTGGTGGAGCAGATACACAAATGAGAAAGGAAAAGGAATAAAGATTGATTACTACAGAAGACCACCAAACCACGATAATAAATGATAGTAGAGGAAGAAAGGAAAACAGATATATAAAACAATCAGAAAACAATGAAAAAGATAAGAGGATTAAAAATTCATATTTATCAATTGGAACCTTGCATATAAATGAATTAAATTTCCTAGTTAAAGTTATAGACTGGCTGTATGTATTTAAAAAAACAAAACAATATTATATGCTGCTTGTGACAAACTTACTAAGCCTGTAAAACCTCACATTGGCTGAAAGCAAAGAGATGAAAAAATATATTTCACGCCAATAAAACCAAAAGTGTATGTGAGTTGTTATATCACACAAAATAGACATTAAGTTAATAAAAAAGAGGCAAAAAAGGTCATTCTATAAATATAAAGGTATCAGTTCATCAAGAATATATAGCAATTATAAACGTGTGCACGCAACACCAGGAGAGAATGAAACCCTTTTATTTGTGGCATCATGAATGAGCCTGGAAGGCATTATGTTAAGCAAAATAAGTCAGACCATGCTTGATCAATAATGCATGTTCTTGCTCATGGGTGAAAGCTAAAAACAGTTTAGCTCATATAAGTAGAGAGTAGAATTGTGGCTATTAGAGACAGGGAAGTGTAGAGGGGAAGGGTGAATAGGGAGAAGTTTGTTAATGGATACAAAGTTATAGCTAGATAGGGGGAATAATTTCTAGTGTGCTATAGGACTATAGGCTGAATATAGTTAACAATAATTTACTGTATATTTTCAAAAATCTAATAGAGGATTTTAAATGTTCCCAGCACAAAAAAAAGATAAATATTTGAGATGGTGGATATAGTATTATCCTGATTTGATCATTGCACATTGTATATGTGTTTCAAAACCTCACTACATCATAGATACGTAAAATTAATATGTGTCAAATAAAAATAAAATAAAAATATGTATCCCAAATATATCTGTGACTAAAAATCACGTATTCGTTAAATATAAAGAAAATCAGAAATTTAGTAATCAAAAATTTTTAAATAGTAATCTTTGATGACATTAAAGCACAATAGATAAGTTTAACCTAATAAATATATAAAGAATATGTATAACATATATATTCCATACTAATTTATAAAGAAATATTAACATTAAAACAATTAATGTAACACAGATTGTATTTTCCAGTCAATTAGGAATTGGATTAGAAATGAATGACAAAGTAATAATTAAAAATACACACCAAGTACATTTGAATTTAAAAAGAAAAATTTTCTGTGGTTCATCTATTTAAACAAATAACACAAGGCATATCTGTCTTAGAGACATAGATCTGCAATGTTTAATGACTTTCCAAACCCAAGGCAAAAATAATTTTAAAAACCCACAACCCTTCTTAAATCTTGAATTCTAGATAAAAAGAGAATGTTTTAAATAGCACAGTTCAAAAATAATCAGTTTATTATGATAATTCTCTTCTGTGACTTTGGAAGCTATGTGATGGTACAACATCTGCAGACTACTGCTAGAAAATATTTATCTTAAAAAATTATATAGCTAGTCAAGATAAGCCAACATTCTATGTGTTTTAAATATGCAAGCATTTTTAATGTGTTTTATGTGCTACATATTAACTCTTTGAGATAACTCATTTTATTTTTCCCAATTTACAAATGAAGAAATTGAGGTGCAGTTCAAAGTGTCACAGGAAGCCGTAGAATCTAGTTTCAGATTCAACATTAAATATACTGGTTTTTGTTTAAAATAAAAAGTCATTCATGGAACAGTGCAAAAGAAAGATGAGCACAAATTAATAGAAAAACCACCTTATCTATGGAAAATAGTTGAAGGATTACTCTAAACAAATGTAAATTTAGTTGCCAATAGTAAATCTTGACTATTTTACTGGAATAGTCAATGTTAAATTTATTTATTTATTTATTTAATTTCCAACTTTAAGTTCAGGGGTACGTGTGCAGGATGTGCAGTTTTGTTACATATGTAAACGTATGCCATGGTGGTTTGCTGCAGAGATCATCCCATCACCCAGGTATTAAGCCCAGCATCCCCTTGCAATTCTTCCTGATCCTCTCCCTCCTCCCACCCCCCACCCTCCATAGGCCCCAGTTTGTTGTTCCCCACCATGTGTCCATGTGTTCTCATCGTCAATGTTAAATGTACAGGGATGATAATAATGTGACTAGACTTTTTGCTTTTGAGGATAAAGATTTTTGAAACATCAGAGCACACTCTAAATATAAATCTCAAAAACCTAGCATTGAGAATCAACTCAGCTAAACCTTTAAGAATGAACACTTGGGAGGGAAGGGTGACAACATGGAGAAATAAAGATTTGTTACTAGTAGGTTTGGAAAGAAGTAGGTAAATAAAGTATCTTAATTGAAAAAGTTATTTTATTTTATTTTCATATACTTATTAGAAAAATTTCATTCTAGATATGATTATGAGAAATGTAAATGTAATCATTTGAAGAAATAAAAAGCTAGCAGAAATTCCCAACCTAACATGGGAAAAAGCAATAAAATACATAAAATAAAATAAAATAAATCCACAAAATTTAAAAAGAAAAACAACAATTGATATTAAATAGGAGGCAAGTTAGGATAAAATTAATTTAAATTTTTTTAATTTAAAAATTAAAAAAAATAATATAAATAACTTTCTTAGCATGAATGCTAAAAATACAGACTATTAATCTTGATTTTTAAAAGTCTAGTAATATAATTGTTATAAGAAACACAAGAAGTGTAAAAAGCAGAGTTTTAAAATAAAAGTAAATTATGCTAGGAGAATGCAAACAAAAATAATTCTGAAGAAGAAAGATTAATGATAAAAGAATGGACAACAAAACTATTGAGGACAATAATATGGATTGTTATTTAGTATTACACACTCACAAAAGAGATCATAGAGTCATAGACTATTGTAGATTTAAAAAATTTAGCAGTAAAATATTTAAAGCCAAATCCAAGGACAATTTGATTAAATACCATCTTAAATATACATTTTTATGTACTTTTATCATTAGATGAGGTAAGATATAAGATAGATATAAAGCTATCAAGAAAATAAGACCTTAAAATATAATCATTGATTTTATGTGTTTGACATATGATTGTGTATGTATGCATATATTAATATAAATCATTGTTGTTGAATATGGGATTTTCCTGTAGTTATAAGCTAATAAGTTAGCTTGTTACTATTTAATGGACACTAGCAGAAGACATGAGACTCCTGGATCAGAGCTAAAAGATTTATTCCTGATGTCACAGTAAACAATACGAGCACATTTGCATCATTTTCTTTTACCCTCTAAATCTTATGCAGTAAAGTAAAGAGGTCAGTTGCAGGCTTGCATTTGCAGTGGATTGCATTACAGATATCAGTCACAGGCGGGAGGTCCCCAGGTTACCCACAACTCTGTCTGACTTGGTTGTAAATCTGGGTTCCCAATCCCCTTTCCTGGAGTTCAGTCATTTTCTAGAATGACTCACAGAACTCAGGGAAATACTTCACTATTTTTACCCATATATGATAAAATGGCACAACTCAAGAACAGCCAGATGAAAGAGAAGCATAGGTCAAGGTATAGGAGAAGGTACAAGAAGGTACAAGGCAAGCAGAAGTACAGACAATCTCCAACTTATTTTCAACTTCACAATGGTATAAAAGCAATAGGCATTCAATAGAAATCATACTTGAAGTACTCATGCAACCATTCTGTTTTTCACTTTTGGTACAGTATTCAATAAATTATATGAGATATTCAACATTTTATTATAAAATAGGCTGTGCATTAGAAGGTTTTGACCCATGGTAGGTTAATGTAAATGTTCTGAGCATATTTAAGGTAGGCTAGGCTACGCTTGATGTTCAGTATGTTAGGTGTATTAAATGCATTTTTGACTTATGATATTTTTATTATAATGGGTCTTATTGTGGCACAATCCCATCATAAGTTAAGGAGCCTCTGTATATACTTTTGACTGGGTAATCATGAAAAGCAAGAAAATATGAAAAAGTGAAGTCATTTGTAGAAGTTTCTTTCCCTGGCAGATATCTGGGACTTCTCCGTGTCCTGACCTGGGTTGATATCACAGAATGAAGCACAAGAATACATTCAGAGTGAAGGGGTCAAGGGACAAGAAGGACAGAGGATGTCCTTCACCATTGTTATAAATGCAGGCTGTTATCTAAACAGAGCATGTTTTAAGTTGAGTTATTTATCTATCACCTGAGTTGTGCCAATGAAGTATTGCTAAGAGAGAAAATTTAAAAAGTAATGTCTATAGTATTAATACATTTTCCTAAAAGGATGAACCAACAACATATATGTGTGTGTGTGTGTATATATATCTCTATATATAGATATATAGAGAGATATATATATATACACTTTTAGAGTAGGGAAAAGACAATATTAATGATATATTGGGGACAGAGATTGCAATGAAAAAGGTTTGGGGACAGCATAATCAACGTTCTTCATATACCTTTGCATTATTTTACTAGTTCTTATGTGGAAGTATTATTTTTGGTAATTTTGGAAAAGTAATTTAATTAAAAAAATAAAAGAGTGGTATATGCCTTTTGAAGGGTGGTAGAATATGCACCCCCAAATATGCTAATCTGGCATGAGGATTATTTTGAGCTAAAGGCACTTGGAAAATGGCAGATATAAAAGGGACATTTTATCTTCCCTGTACCAGGAGAGAAGAATCATTCTTGACACCAGATGGGGAGTCACAGCTGAGAAGAATCCATACAAATAGATCTTGTTAACATAACACTTATCTTCCTTTATCCTCCTCATACATTTTTGTTAGTTTTCCATAATTGCTACTTTTTGTTCAATCTACTACATAAGCATTTAAATTTTGCCACTTCTTTGGGCTTTCATTTTTCTATGGGCCTCTGATACACATTTAAAAATCTGTATGCTTTTTTCCTGTTATTCTCTCTTATGTCAATTTAATTTCAAGCCTAGCCAGAGACTCTAAGAGGAGAAAGTTTTGCCTCTCCTACACTTTTCACACGTAGAAGGAAAGCATGATGATCAATGGCTGAAACTATATTGGAAGAACTCTCTCCTGTTTCAGTTGTATGCAGTAGAAACAGCATATAATAAAACGAATAAAAAGCAAACTAAAACTTTGCATCAGTTTAGACTTTATCTTGTTCATGCAGTTAAACTATCCGAATTTTGTTTCCTTTACCTGTCATGGGAGAAGGTACTTTAGTGAACCTACTGTGAGGAACAAAGAAAATGCTACATTGTTCTGAAATTAGATTTTAAGCTGGATATTCTTATGACAATATTTTCAAGATGGTAAAAGTCATTTCATATTTTATTTCCAATTAGACTATAGAAAAGGGAAAGTATGGGTGAGGTGGAAGGAGTTGCTTTTGAAGAGATTAGAAATCAATTACCGTTATAATTTTAAAGGGTTGCATAAATACCTTCTTAACAACCATCTTGTGTAGTGCACATATTTATCTAGCCACATAGACATGTAAATAAAAAGTTAAATCAAAATACTATCTTTTCTGTAGGTAAAGTCCTTCAGAGTAAAGAAAATATTGATGTCTAAAAATAAAATACGTTAAAATATGAAAAAAAGTTTTTCAGGATATATAGTTTTATATATTATTTATTTTCATGGAACATGTGCATCTCTGGAGAAAGTTTCTGCCCTTTAAGACTATAGGAAATTGAAAGAAACAAAAGAAAAGAGAGGTATGAAAAAGCATAGCATGCTGGTCAGTCCCACCATTTCAGGCACTGCTTAACAATCTGTTGAGAAAGCAACTTGAACCAAACAAGCAGCCACATTTTACTCGCTTTCCAAGAGCGACAGGTGCAAAGAAGCCTGAGAAAAAAAGCATTCATTATGGGCAAGGTTAAAATTAGGTACTTAAAAATCGTCATCTAATTTAGGTCATTTATCATTCTCCTCAAAGCCCCTTTTGTACAATTGAATACTGAAGTGCTTAGTTTACTATTAGATCATCACAGCTGCTACAGTATCACTCAAAGCAGATGTTTCACAGACAGAAAGAGCCCAGCTAATTTTAACAGAAACATGGTAACTGCAAGTCACTTTTTGGCAGTTCCAACAGTGAATGTGAATATACCATGCAGGTGCAACTGTATGTAGTGAATTGTAGGAGAAATGCTTTGAGAAAGGGAAAGTGATATTGGTGAGAGACCCCAAAGGGTTTTATTCCTGATGGATTAGAAATCCAGAGCTGTAGACTGTGATTCACTGTGATGCAATTCAAACTATTCATTTCCTTTTATAGAGAGAGAATGAAACAAAATGCTTGGGCTAATTATAGTTTATTCTCCTAATTATTTTCCAAATTAGTTTGCTCTTGGAAATAGGATAGTGAGGGAATTTCTTACACATAAATTATTAGCTCACATGTTAATTTACTCTCAACTGTTACCCCTAGTGATTTCAGGATTTGAGTTTGTGTTTCTACATGTTTAAATATATGTATATGTGTATGCAAAGATCAGAATAAAAGTGTGACACTCTGAAATACAGGACATATATCACAAATTACTTACTCAATTCCTTACTATTATAATTAATGGCAGGAAACTTCTGAAACAGAGATAAAGTTGTTTCCACTTCCAAAAATATGGTAGAGATATCTGTGATAAGAGGCTAATTTAATTTTTAGTGTTTTCAAGATGATTAAATGTACTTGAGCCAAATGGGAGAGAATCCCTTGCTTATTTTTGATTAAAATATGAATTGCAATCATTAATTTTCAATTCTTACTGAATCACTGTCCTAGAAATAGGTATATGTATGTAATAGTCCCCAAATATACACTTCTGGAAAAGGTGTGTGATAATTTTTAGAAGTTATCGTAGCTATAAAAAGCTAGGACATTGTATTAGTTTCCCAAGGCTGCTGTGAAAATTTACTGTAAACTGGGTGGTTTAAAGAATAGACATTTATATTTGTATAGTACAAGAGATTGGCTCTAGAGGAGAAGCCTTTCTTGCCTTTCTAGCTTTTGCTGGCTCTAGGAGTTCCTTGACTTCTGGTCGCATAACTCCAATATCTGCCTCTGTCCCCGCAAGGTAATCTCCAATTTTTCCCTGTGTCACCTTTTCTGTCTCACATAAAAATACTTGACATTGGATTCAGGGTCCATCCAGATAATCCAGAGCTATGTCATCTCAAAATACATATTTTTTAATTCTTTTTTAAAATTTTACTTTAAGTTCTGGAATACACGTGCTGAACGTGCAGGTTTGTTACATAGATATACATGTGCCATGGTGGTTTGCTGCACCCATTTACTTGTCATCTAGGTTTTAAGCCCCACATGCATTAGATATTTGTTCTAATGCTCTCCATCCGCTTCCTCCCACCCCTCCGCCAGGCCCTGGTGTGTGATATTCCCCTCCCTGTGTCCATGTGTTCTCATTGTTCCACTCCCACTTATGAGTGAGAACATGTGGTGTTTGGTTTTCTGTTCCTGTGTTAGTTTGCTGAGGACGATGGTTTCCAGCTTCATCCATGTCCCTGCAAAGGACATGAACTCATTCTTTTTAATGGCTGCATAGCATTCCATGGTGTATATGTACTACATTTTCTTTATCCAGTCTATCACTGATGGGCATTCGGGTAGTTTCCAAGTCTTTGCTATTGTGAACAGTGCCGCAATAAACATAACTGTGCATGTGTTTTTATAGTAGCATGATTTATAATCATTTGGGTATATACCCAGCACTGGGATTGCCTGGTCAAATGGTATTTGTGGTTCTAGATCCTTGAGCAATTGCCACACTGTCTTCCACAATGATTGAACTAATTTACACTCCCACCAACAGTGTAAAAGCATTCCTATTTCTCCACATCCTTGCCAGCATCTGTTGTTCCTAGACTTTTTAATGATCACCATTCTAACTGGCGTGAGATGGTATCTCATTGTAGTTTTGATTTGCATTTCTCTAATGACCCTAATGACCAGTGACGATGAGCTCTTTTTTCATATATTTGTTGGCTGCATAGATGTCTTCTTTTGAGAAGTGTCTGTTCATATCCTTCCCCTACTTTTTGATGGTGTTGCTTGTTTGTTTTCTTGTAAATTTGTTTCAGTTTCTTGTAGATTCTGGATATTAGACCTTTGTCAGTTGGATAGATTGCAAAACTTTTCTCCCATTCTGTAGGTTGTGTGTTCACTCTGATGATAGTTTCTTTTGCTGTGCAGAAGCTCTTTAGTTTAATTAGATCCCATTTGTCAATTTTGGTTTTTGTTGCAATTGCTTTAGGTGTTCTAGTCATGAAATCTTGGCCCACTCCTATGTCCTGAATGATATTTTAATTATACCTGTAAAAATCTTTTCCCCAAATAAAGTCGCATTTGCAGGTTGAGGATTAGGATGGGAACATAACTTTTTGGGGGCCTTTATTGAACCCGTATTGAACCCTTTATTGAACACTTTTAGCAGTGCTACTCAAAATGTAATTCTGAGATGGCTGCCAAATTCATGAACTGTTTGTTACTGGCCCATGATGAAATAAAGAACTTGCCCCAGAATGTAAATCAATTTCATTACAAAGTACACTGCTACATTCAGCTGAAGCCCCTTTGGAAAGACTTTTCTTGATGAAGAAAACAGTACATTGATTTATTTTCTAGGGCAAGCTCCTTATTTCATCATGGACCAGCACTTTTTGAGGCTGTGCAGTTTTAAAATATGATAATCAAACTGATGTTAGGTTTGTGTGTCTAATGTAGTCCTATTGGAACATGAGTCCAATAGGATAACTATGGAAAGATTTTGGTAGTTGAAAATGGGGTAGATAGATAAGATTCCCAATCATCACAAGAATCACTGATTTATTAGTCCAAAGGGCAAGTACTAGATATCCTCTGGCATGGAGCAATGTGATGCAATTAAAATGGAGAAAAATGAACGTCAAGTGTCTGGCAACATGCTATTGCCTAAACACGCATGTATCTGTTTTCCTTGTTTACTATCTTGCATATTTTGCATCAATAGTAAATATAATATGAATAAATAGTAAATACAATATACAATACAGTTTGTAAAGTTAGTTTTTATTGTTATTACATGAAACATACACTTTTAGAATCTCAGCCACTAGATTTTCACCTCACCTATAAAACTGATGTCTGTCACCATCTCCACAGCATTATTTGTGAGCACCACTGGCAGGACCTTTCAAATTCATAGGATTCTCTCCCCTCAGTTCCAGTCTGGCTTTTGAAGCATCACCATCATTTACCAGGATTTTCCAATTTAAAAGGACATACCAACTTCATGAAAGCAATCCTCACTGAATCCATATTTCACAGATTTTCCCAGACCAGTTTCTGTTGGCTAAGAAAATTTAATTTGTCCTCAGTGTGTGCAAAGCCATCTTCCCTTGGATTATTTTTAAATCTGACATGTTTCTTAAGGTTTTATAGCTAAGATAATTATCAGAAACTGCAGTAGTATTTCTCCATGTGATGCCATATTTACTATTCTGTATCAATCATCAGTTTTTATTTCCAAGCATCTAGTGCTTTTGCTAACCAGAATGACTCAGAGACATCCCTCTGTTCCCCTGGTTCTTCAGCTTCACTCATTTATGGTGTGCATTTCTGTATTTATCTTATGACATATTGTTTTTATTTTCAAAGTTAAGAGCAGAAAAGAGTATTTCCCAAGGATAAAAGCGTCTAAATACATTTCTCTAAAATACATTCCGAGAGTGCCATTAAGTGTGACATCTAGCCTTATTGCACTGCTAACCTACCATTTGTTGAATCAGGAAGTTAAGATGTTAATGTCAGTCTAAGTCACAAAATTAAAGTCTTTGGTCATCACAGTGCATTCAGAATCGTCACTTGAGTATACAGTATATAGCATGTCCTTGTGAAAATCCCAACATATATGATAAATAATTTCCTCTTTTTTTTTTCTCTGTCCCTAGAGAACAGTTTTATAAGCAAAGTGTTTCCATATGGAAAGAGTGAGGAGGTTTAATGGGCTGTATAACATCACTCATGAATAGTATTTAAGCCTCAAGAGCATACCTGGGACCTGAAGATTAGGATGTATACAAGCATTTCATTACCAAGTATGTTTATATGTTGTCAGGCCAGGAAACTCCACAAACACAAATATAAACAACCCCCAAAGCCATGTGATCAAGCCTACAATTACGTGATCTTGTTGGACCATGCATATTCCATTATAATGCTAAAAAGGAAATCAACACAGGAGCTTCCTGGGCAGTTACTTTTGTGACAGTCAGGGCAGAACATGTATTTCGACATTAATATTTTCACAAGTTGAAAAGAAAAGCTTGGCAAATATAACCATTTTTATCATTACCAATGTAATATCCTTCCTAGAGTACTGAAGTCAGAAAGAATGTACTCTCTTTCTATGGCTTTCTATGAACTCAAAGGCAGGTGGTGGTTTATAGGTCTGAGTGCGCAGGTGGCATGAGGCAGCTGATGAGCTTTAACAATATCATATTCTCAGGCTCCATGCCCACCCAAGATTTGGATTCATTTGGTTCAACTTTTTTGAAGCTCCCAGGTTATTTGAATGTGTTAGTAGTTTGGAGAAGCAAAGACTTGTTCAGGAGCAGTGATAACTAAATTCTAGAACATAAGAATCACCTGGGAACTTCATAAAACACATATGCTGGTGCCAAACTTCCAAAGATTTTGATAGAGTAGGGCAAAGTAGGGGTTCCATAACCACATGTTTTGTAAGCATCCCAAGGAGTCCTATGCTCAGGGTCCATGTACTTGTACAGTTGGGTGTAAGTGAGGCAGAATCCTTAGGGAGATGGTCTACAATTAAAATACTACTTTATATAACACTGTTTCTTAAATAAGTTTAACTATCTTGGCTTATATAATCACATTCATGCTTAGTTTCCATTTAAGGTTGGGAAGCGTATTATATGAAAACCTAAATTTTACAAATGAAGAAACCTAGCCACAAAGTGTTAAAATGGCTTCCCATGTCACAACTAGGATTAATTCTGGTTTATTGTTTGATCAGCCTACCTAAAGCATATCAAAGATACTTGAAAACTTGAGTAACATTCTTAAAAGCATATTTGAACATCTAAAGTTTCAGATTCACTAATATCCAAAGAAGGTTATACTTGCCTAGTCTGGGATCAAAAACTGAGGATAAAATAGGTAACCTAATATTGTACTGAAAGATATGTTAATATAAAAACTTAACACCTCTCTGAGAGGCAGAATATCTAATGGATGAGACCATGGGCTCTGGACTCAGAATACAGGGTGAATCCTGGCTCTGCCACTCACCAGTTGTGTGGTTCTAGGCAAGGTATTTAATCTCTCAGTAGCTCAGTTTCCTTATTTGTCACACAGTGATAGTTCCTACCATAGGTAGTTCCTACCTAGGATTTTTGCAAAGGTAAATAGATTATTTTCTGTAAACTCTTGGAACAGTGGCTGCCACAACAGTATGTGCTGTATGGTTGTGAATATTGTATAGTTGGCTTTTACTATTTAATAGATAGTAATGGATTTTTTGGAGGGTCTATATTTGGATGAGGTGCTATGATCAAGCCATAGGGATAAAGTTACAGTTTTGTTTTTAGTTAAATTTGTATCAAATTTTCTGTTGTATTTGATCACAAGGTACATTGAAAATATCTTTCCATTTAATCAAATGAATTGAAATTGCATATTAGGAATTTATTCCTGAAATTGTTGAGGCATTGGTTCTATTGGTAGAACATTTGCCCTACTCCTTCTCCAAAAAAAGGGAAAAAAAAAGAAAAAAACCTCTTTTTAGTTAGGTAGCAATATTAAGAATAAAGGCTTGAACCTGGGAGGCGGAGGTTGTAGTGAGCCAAGATTGCACCATTGCACTCCAACCTGGGAGACAAGAGCGAGCCTTCGTCTAAAAAAAAAAAGAAAGTAACTCCTAACAGATATAAAAATGAAGAACCCATCTCCACCAAAGGAAAGGTAAATATTTTTAGGACCATTGGTAAAAGCTTGGGGTTCTGAGCTGAGTTTTGTGCAATTACTCTGTTTGCAATACCTTCAGACACATGAAGTGTGGGTTCTAGGAGGGAAGCCTGTTTTAGGAGATGTGTTCTTTACATAGTTCCAAAGAGTAAAATGAGCCAATCATTTTAGGCCACCTCCTACACCCAGTCCTAAAAGGTATACTGACATTCCTCATCAGCAGGGACACCCACAAGCAACATCCAGTCATCTTGACAAAGACTCTAACGACATCAAATGGCGGTCACAAAGAGTGGAAACACAGTCGGTGTGATGAACAGTTTTGAAATGATGATAATTATGGTCCTATGAGTCTGAGAAGAAAGGTTTTAGAGCCTATTTTTAGTCTCATCTAATGGTCATCACTTTTAGCAACTTCACTGGACCACCTGGTATGGCTTATTGGGCCTGGTTTTATAATTTTCTTTTTCTTATTTTCTCTTCACCCTAAGTCACTCAACTATACACTCAATTTTTTAAGTGTGTGTATTATGTATGTATACATGTGTGTATTTGTGTGTGTGTCACTCTGAAACAAAGCACAGCATAAATATATAAAAGGAACAAATATATCGTTAAGAGGGATGAAAGAGTAGAATTTTGGCAATAGTGTCCAGACATGAAATATCTTGGTGCCACATTTTATACTACTGATGGTTTGATGATTTGCCCTGTAATAGTGAAACTAATTTAGAAAATACATATCTAGAGTTGCAAATTTCCAGAGGTAACATTATTTTTTTACCCACAAAGAATTCTGTCCTTATTGAGATGGGGAATAAATACTGTTATCTGCTGTTCTCATAGGGTAAATAATTTATATTTTCTTCTTCACAAAAAGAAAGTTTTGTTTTGACTTAGTGTTGGCTATTTTATTTACTTTTGTTTCTGTTATTGTAGTACTTTATGAGAACAATAAGGATCTGTAGCATCAGCTTAATAAAATTACTTCCTGAACATTGAGTTGGCAAAAGAAGTCAGAACTCTGTGTATTTAGGAACAAGCGGCACATACCTCATTATTTGTGATCATTCCTTTCCACTCATTTCAAATTCTGCTTATATGTTGCCAAGTGTTTTAAACTTCCGAGTGTTTACTGTGTGGGTTGATAAAAACACTAGCTGATCTAACATTACTTGTAATACTAGTAAATGTTTTAAAGTAATGTTGTGTTCATCCTTTAAATAAAAATAAAAAGCCAAGGCAAATAGAAGCCCACTATGCCATTTTTAATGTGTTGTTCTTTTCTTTTCCCTTTTTTTCCTGCTTTCTTTTTGCTGTCTCTCTGTTCATATTCATTAACCCATGGCTTCTTTTGCTTGTCATCTGTCCAGAAGACTATGTGTGGAAAGAAACATTTACAAATGAGTATTTTTAAGGTTAGGAAATACCTGTTTCAATTCTAATCCTCAAGTTCTGTTAAAAAAGAAATGGATTTTCCCTAAGAATTGGGGACCTTAATGATAAACATTGACACAAATTTTAACTTAAACACACTGCTTTTTATTGATTACCTTTAAAGTCTAACTCACTGTGGTTTTATTTGTAGAGCAAAGCATTCTCTAACTCAGGCCAGCTCCTCCCGTAGCGGTTCTATGGCCACTTGGTGGCGATGTTGTAGAGGGGATTCATTGGTGGGTTGGGGGTGAGAAACCTGAAGCCCTTTCCAATCCCTGGGCTAGCTCCATGATTTACTAAGTCGCAGCCCTCTAGTTATGTCTTAATTATTTAGAGGACCTCATAGCACAGTGACTGGCTCAAATTTCCAATGACAGAGTGATAAAACATGTTACAGATACTTACTTTTAACAAAAATAGCAACCATACAAATGTACCAAAAGCTAGCAGAATTAAAGAAAATACTTCAATTTTTAATTTTTTTCAAAGTAACTATAAAGCACATGAAATATAAAATAAATAAATGTTTGAACAAAAAGACAAATCCAAAAACAAAAACAAAACTGAGTTCATCTCATATAAACAAAGGTATGACATACCAAGTCCTATGAAGTCTGGCTCTAATTTAGCACCATAGCTTTGCATGGTATTCAGTTTTCCCTATGAACATATTGAAGCCAAAGTGAACTCATTTTCCCCTGCAGATTCTATGTCTTTTAACGCCGCCATTTCTATGTTTATTTTGCTTCCTCTAACCGGAATACCCTCCCATCCATAGTCCCCCAAACCGCTATGAGTCTCCCCATCTTTGGATAGCTATCCCTAGTCTTCATCCCTTACCTACTCCTCTACAAAACATTGCAAGTGTACTTTAATCAACTGCATGCACATCTGTTTTCCTAATAAAATATGAGTTTCTTAAGGGGAGGAACCATTTTCATTCTTTTTCTTGTTGCCTTCTTGATTTCTTTCCTTCCTCCTTCTCCTCTCCCCTACTACATAACTATGACATGGCTATAGCGGATCTGAAATTGTGCAGGTATTGCAGGTATGATAAATACAATATGGTACCTAACCTTATGGTGTTTGCAATCTAGCAAGAAACACAATCAAGCAAATAAACAATTACCTGTATATGCTTTGTTGGGGGACAAGCATATGACACAGTAATTCAGGGCCTGGAAATAATGATAAAAGTTAAATGTACTAAGTAGTCACTGTGACACAAACACGTTTTAAAGAATTTTACATATGTTAACTTTTCAATCTTGATAACAGTCCATGTAGTAGATGCAATTATTATGCTGATTTTACATGTGAGGATTTAGAAGCCTACAGAGACGAAAATCATTTATTCTGAGAAAAACAGCTGGATTTCAACTAAGGTGTTTTGGCTCCAGAGTGTATACTTTTAGCCACTGTATATAGCATCTTTCATTATATATATCTACAGCAGAAATAGAGATTAATTAATTAATTATTGAAACAACTTCTCTGGTACGTATGAAAATCAGTTTCTAATTAATAAGTCATAATATGACATATTATTCTCAGATTAAATAACATTTTTTATTTTATATACATACCAAACTTTTACTCTGTATTCTATGTACTTATTTTTTCTCTGAATTATGCTTATATTTTTACAATTCCAGTTACAATGCAAAGTTTTACAAAACACATATGTAGTCTAAGATTTTTTTTTTCCTTCAAATTCTAGCATGGTGCTGAACACACACAGAGTTTACAACAGAGACTTAACTAGTAATTGTTGTCTTTCCAATGTGATTTAAGCTTAATAAACCTTTTTAAAATTCATTCTTTATTGAATTGTTTTTAACAAAGACTGTGAATCAAAATTATCTGTGGATTTTTTTTTAAACAATACACATAATTAAGCTTAATGCCAAGATCCTCATTGGTAAGTACAGTCTTGGATCCAAATACTCAATTAAGAATAACTGGGTTTTTCTGCAAGAATTGGAGTTTGAGGAATCAGCTCAAGAAAATACTGACACTCTTGCTACTGCTATTACTGTGAATTATAATGTACTTTATCTCTGGCCTAGAAGTTTTATATTTTCTGCCAGCATCTATGAAATTGTGGCAGGTAAACTTGTTAACTTGAAGGTAGGTTAAATCCTTCACAGTTATTGATATAACTTTTTCTGGGAGAGGCTCATCAGCAAGAAAGGAACATTTACATCTGATTTTAATTTTAACAAGGCCCATATTGAGATTTCATTTAGAATTTAAAGACTGGTTGATCTATAATTAGTCTACCTTCTGAGTTAGCATTTTACTCAAGAAAATCTCCTATTCCAACAACCCTATCATTCAATATTTGACATCAACAATTAATCTCTGGAATGGGCCTTTTTGACCTTCAATCCTCTCCCATAATATTGTTACCCAGCCCCAGCTCCTTGTCCATTCCTTAACTCCTTTCTTGGACATCATATCCAATTGTATTAGTCAGTTCTTGCACTGCTATAAAGAATACCTGAGAGTAGATAATTTATCAAGAAAAGCCTGTAGCTTATGGTTCCACAGGCTGTACAGGAAACATGATGCTGACCATCTGTTTGGCTTCTGGGGAGGCCTCAGAAAATTTAAAATCGTAGCAGACAGCAAAGGGAAAACACGCACATCTTACCTGGCCAAAGCAGGAGGAGGAGAGAGATGGGGGAGGTGGTACACACTTTTAAACAACCAGGTCTCATGAGAGTTCTACCATTAGAACAACACCAAAGGGATGCTGCTAAACCATTTTTGAAGGATCCACCCCCATGACCCAATTACCTCCCATCAGGACCTACCTCCAACATTAGAGATTACAACTGAACATGAGATTTTAGTGGGGATGCAGTTCCAAACCGTATCATCCCTGTCCTCACAAGCCCTTCCTTCTAATGACTAACAAACATTCCACCTAAAACCTTCACAGAATACCTCAAAAGTTTTATTTTCTCTTCATCTCTATTTTTTTTTGGGGGGGGTTAAGACTGGGAATTTCAGAGCATTATTATTTGCACAGTAATTACTATTATGCTTTCTCGCTTTTTAAATTTCAATCTCTTTAAGAACAGTAAGGCAATTTTATTCATTTTAATGCTGTCTCCTATAGCCTAGCATAGTGACTTGGATTTAATTATTAGTAAATTTTTAAAATTATTTATTATTATTATTACTTAGAGATAGGATTTTACTCTGTCACCCACATTGAAGTGCAGTGGCCTAACCATAGCTCACTGTGGACTTGAACTCTGGGGCTCAATTGATCCTCCCACCTCAGCCTCCTGAGTAGCTGGGACTACAGATATGTGTACCATGCCTGGCTATTTGTTTTTATTTTTTATTTTTTATAGGGACAGGGTCTCTCTAGGTTGCCCAAGGTGGTCTCGAACTCCCGGCCTCAAGCAATCTTCCTGCCTTGGCCTCCCAAAATGTTGTGTTTAGAGACATGAGTCTGTACCTGGCAGTAAATTTTTTTGAATGAAAGAATTCTGAGTATGTAATTAACATATATTTATTGCTTGTTCAGCAAGTGTGTACTACGATTTCAGTATAGACATTTTATTACTTTTTATATGCCAAAATTTAGAATATTGGTTATGTACCAAATTAACTAGACAAGTTTTGTCTACTTAAAAGAGTTAGAATAAAATACCAATAGGTCTTTAATATAATGCCATATGTATCTATGTAGTTTATTTATTTTAAAAGTTCCATGAGAAGTAAAATGAATACGTATGCATCACAGTTAACGTAAATTATGTCTTACTAAAGATATGCTCTTAGGCTAAGGCTTTCAGTTGATGACTCACAAATGTTTGTATTCCATTAATCATCAGAGCTATTTGAAATCAGGGTAGTTGCACTCACTTGTTAAATGCTTCAATAACAAGATATCAAATATATCAAAGAAGTATGCAGGATGTATATAAGAAGGGCTTTCTTAGTGCGTTCCACGCATCCTAACTTTATTGTACATCTCCATGTCTATGTGAGATCTTAGTTTTTCTGAATGTTACTCAAGATATTAGAAGTGGGACCCGAAACATCTGAATTCATGTGTCTATCCCAAATGGGATGTATATGGGTTTAGACAGTTCTGTAGATTAGTGGCTGAAGAAATGACACTTCATCTTTTAGAGCTATGCTTACCAATTTTATCTTCAAATATGAATTGTGTAACTAAAATTGAAAAAAACATTACTTCTTAAGGCTCATTAAAGCCTATTGTTGTTACTCCATGGCAATATTTTCTTCTTATATAATGTATAATTATATCATTTTATGTGATATGGAAGATGTTCTCCTTTCTTGGAACATAAAGTAAAGCAATAACAAAGAAAGTGATTCAGAAATGTACTGGATATTAAAACATCTTAGACTGGCCCATCACAATGGGTCTCACACCTGTAATCCCAGCACTTTGAGAGGCCGAGGCAGGTGGAACACTTGAGGTCAGGAGTTCGAGAGCAGCCTGGCCAACATGGTGGAACCCCATCTCTACTAAAACTATAAATATTAGCTGGTTGTGGTGGCACAAACCTGTAGTTGCAGCTACTCTGGAGGCTGAAGCATGAGAATGGTTTGAACCTGGGAGGCAGAGGTTGAACCTGGTGAGACGAGATGGTGCCACTGCACAAAACAAAACCCTTAGACTTGGGGAGACAAATATTTGTAATAGAAATGGGATTAAATTTTTAGTCTGAAGATCTGAATTTGAATCTTAGCTATGTAGGCAATGTATAATCAATGAAAGATGTAATGTTGCATGAGTTATATTTTATGAAAAAATAATTTTCTAGGTTATGTGGATGGCATTTTGGTGGGAGAAATGATTGCTGGCAAGAGGACAGTTTAATAGCTGTTAGATGTGAACAGGACAGGATATTGTATAAGTTGTAGGAAAAAATTTCAAGAAGTCTAAAAAAAGAAACAAAACTACAGACAAGAATGATTTTCAGGTCTGTGGTTTGACAACTGTTTGGGTAGCATTGCTAGAATGCTATATCAATTTTCTTAAATTTGCAAATAGTAACACTTACATCTAAAGACAATCATAATAATCACTCTCATTGTGTGATAGGAGAGCATAGTGGAGGGGACAGGATGGAAATACTATTTCCCTGAATATTACTTGTTATTCAGGATTGATCTTGGAATAATATTTTAAATACTCAAAAATGAAATGGAAAAGAAAAATCTATTGAAAAAAATTCCCAAAAGTGAAAAGCCAACTGAACAAATGTATCTATTTTTCCAGTTGTTGACATAATGCGTAAAGGTAAATGCAGGAATGCATAAAGATAAAGACTTCAGGTGGGTTTTTTTTTTAGCTTATAAACAATACAAATTTATTTTTCATAGTTCTGGAGGCAGGGAAGTTCAAGATCAGGCTCCAGCAGATTTGATGTCTGGTTAGGGCCTGGTTTCGGTTCATAGATGGCAACTTTTCAGGGTCGTCACATGGTAAAAGGCACGAGTGCTTTTAGAACACTGATTTGGGTTTTCATACTTAATGGAATGTATTCCAAAGGCAAATAAAAAATTTACAAATGCATTCAGGAGACTTATTACCAGTTACAATATGGGTATTATTATTTTGAAAATGTTCTGTATATGTTGAGAATAAAGTAAATAAGTAATTACAGGTATATAAATATTATTAGAAACCATAATTCATAATGTATAAAAACAGAGATATAATTATAAAATAGAAATGCTAAGACTCTAGGATAGTAGGATAGTAATATGAAATGGAAAAACCAGCATGATCTCATAATCAATTTTTTTTTTAGTTAAATCATTCCAAGTTCTATATACTGACAAAGTTCTGATTATGTTTTATAAAAACAATTTTCCACTAAAGAGAATGAGGACTTCTGAGCAATAACTACTAATAATACGAGGTCCAGAAATACGCAAATAAAAGGTAAAAGCAGTTTGGGAGAGGTGGAAAGAAAAGTCTTAGACCTATTGGTTTTAAGTTCCTCTAGCATATGAAATTATTAGGAGTTGTCAGAGTTATGATTTTGGGGTCTAGGTCTGATATTTAGTAAGCATTCGTTAAATTTCTCTAACAAAGAATGGAGTCTAATAACCTTTATGATACTAGTAGTTCTCAAAATTTATAGGATTAAATATTTTCCACTTAAAAGTAAGTGACCTTAAGTAAAGTGACTATATTTAAGAAAACTCAGAGCTAGAACATTGGTGCTTGATTAGAAGCACTGGCATAATCTCTCAAAATTAACAGGATCCTGTCAATTCCAGAGTCACTTTGCTGAATGACTGATTTATATTTAGTAGGTCAAAAAAGTTTATTTAGTAAAACTAGTACTGCCTCCCTCCCTTTCACCATTTTTCATAATTTATAATTAGTTTGAATTGCATGCTTTATTGTTTATTTTGGACTTGTGTTATTGCATGTAAAAATAAGCATGTCAAACCGAAAAATAATTGTGTATTCCATTATTTTATATTCCACATTTAAAATGTGTATTAAACTTTCTTGAATCTTTACAGTCAATAATTTCACTTTACCTTTAGCTTTTCTGTTTAGACTTCCTCCCCAAGTATTTGTGATTCATTTTATGAAAAAGTATTTCCTGACATCTGCCTTGAATTTCCTTTCTCCCCCAGTCCCATTCATGAACTCTCATCTTGTTATCTTCTTTAGGTGGAAAATAGTCTGCTTGACATTATTTCTATCATGTTCAGTTCTGTGTATTTCAGTGAAATCTTTCTTAATTATGTTCTTCCCAAGAGAGTACTTAATCTTTTTTAGCCTGTCTTTATAGATTTTTACCTGTTGGCCCCAGGATAAACCCCATAGCTTTCTAAAGTAACTTTGATAGTTTCAAAGTCTTGGGTACTTTATTAAAAGAAGCCCCATTAAAGCAATATGCACAAAATATCAAAACTAAATTTTCATGCTTTGGAAGAATTTGTCTTCTTTGACAATAAGCAGAATATCCAGAGAACAAAGTGGCATCAAATATAGCGCAGTCACTTGTACATTTTGATTTCATGTCTTTCCCTTTTGTGTATTACCTTTAGTAGCTTGGGGGTTCACACTGAATGATGAAACAATATTTTTAAGTGTTCATTTTCCTTTAACGTTTTTACTTTATACCCAACAGAGCAGAAAGATCTAATACCTAGAAGACATTAAAATTAAATTAATCTTTCCGTTTCAGTTGTTTCCTATATTTATTAACCTCAGGTCAAAATGATAAAAGGGACAAGTAAAAAAAATGATGCATTACAATAAAATGGAAAACCAATTGCTACTCTCATTTAAATGAACAATTGAGATAATAGCTCAAAATTCACAATGTGGTGAAATAGAAGAGACAATATATGTTTTGTCAATCAGTATTATTCTACTAACACATAATGTGAATTGATGACTTTCTATATAAACAAGAAAGAAAAAAGCCTATTTTTACTTTGTATAGTGCTGAGTATTTTCTATATTAAGACATTCCCAGTTAAATCGACATGTTATGTGACTAAACACATTGAAGCAATATTCAGAGTACATAACAGTTGGCAATATATCAAAGATTATCAAACTGTGTGTAGTTTTCTGTATAAATGGCAGAACAAGTACACTGAATAGAATTAATGATCTTTAAAATTTGAGCATCAAATATATTTTAATGAATGCTTCGTGTGAGTAGCTGTTATGATAGGTATGTAAATTGGTAAACTTTACCAATTACCTCTACCAATAATATCATTAAGCATCCAGTAGAATTTGTAATACTGGTCACACAGTCAAGCAAAGCAGTTCCAGAAATTGGAGCTTTTATTTCCTTTCCCAGGAGAATTGAATTCAGCTAAGAAATCTGACCAACTCAAAGGAGATTGTTGCAATTATTTTGGATCTATAAGTTGTGCAGGGAAAAAGTAAAACTGGCTTTTTGACAACAAAAACAGACTATTCACTAAATGCTTCTCTGCAAAATAGAGAATTTATGTTCCATCTTATGAAATGGCTACTGAACACACATATACATGAATGTCCTTGCTGTCTCTGTGAAGGCAAAAAAATGAAGCAGATAAATGCATTATGTGATGAAGATATGTTTCAGAGTTTTCTGCGTGTTTCCTAAGCAATGATCAAAAAGTCTAATTAGATATTACTAAGGAGTATAACACAAAGTAAAATTGTCGATCCTTAGTAGATTGTAAAAGAAAGAAGAACCATCCTTTTCCCAACTTTCAATGTAGAATATGTGGTTTAAAAATATATCAATCAACTATTTGTTTGCATCATAAAATATGAGTTTTACTTTTTAAACAAATGTTCTATTAATGAGTTACTCATTCTGGGATATTTGCATCTTTTCAATGCAGAATATTATACTTTACAAATTTTTATCTGTATGTTTGTAGTAGCAAAAATGTAAACCACTCACTGTTCTTTATTATAAATCTTGTGCTGAAAAAACTGTTATGAAAACTAGAACTTTGGGCTGTGTCATTGCTCTATCAAGAAAATAAACCAGCAAAAAATAGTACACTGTCAAATCTTACAAATGAAAAATAAATAAAAGTGAAGTCTAGTCTTTCTGCATTTTCTTGCACAGTAGATTACAGTAGTAACTACAGCTATCGGAGTAACCCTTTACATTTAACAAGCAAGGCTCTCTACTTCTGCTGCATTCTTAGTCACCAATAATTAGTACATTCCTTCTGCCATAATTGTAGTCAACTATATAATTTATTTACAAGATTTAATACAAAGCCAGATACTTTTCAGATGTAAATTTAAGTCTCTTAAAGCTCAAATTTCCCTTAGTATTGAGATAGGCACAAAGTATTATTTCTAATTATTAAGCTTTCTATATATGCTTTTATTATTTTTAGTTTAAATTGAGCTGGATGTGGGCAGATAACTATATATTTATTGTGTTTTTATAATCAGAAATATAAATTGTTTATTTTTTCTACCTAGCTTCACCTTTAAAAAATCTGAAAACAACCTCTCAGCCCTAAAATTCACTCAAAAGACAATTTTAAAAAGAGAGCTAGTTTTGTAAGTTCTTGTGCCCTACCGTCTGAGTAAATTCTTTCTTTTCTAGGGAAATAACTTGTCACTTGGAAATTATTTAGCTCTCGTTCAGCTCAATCCATTAAAAACATGAAATGACAAGGCAAAAATGGAAACTTCAGTGATCATTTTTTGAGTTGCTCTTCCAGTACTGATCACGCTAAGTCAGAGGTCCTTTCTGGACACACCAAATAAAAGTCAGCCCAAATGCAAGACAACTCGGCATAGACACATCCTTAATTTTAAACAGTCAGAAATAAAAGCTGGCCATGCAAAGCTAGACTTTGGCTTCTTCCTTCCTACTCCTTATGTTTCTTTCCCAGGTTATTATTCCATTAAACAATTTGTTTATCCCACTAAATCCTTTTAAATCCCAGTTCTCTTCACACATCTTCCAAACGGAACCAATCTGTTTTCTCAGTCATGAATTTCTTTAGGCTTCTATCATTGTTGACAATTCCTTTTATGTAATGTTTTCTGATTTTTTATGCATAACAGTTAGCCTCTTATTTTCAAATAGCAACTTAATATTTTAAACTAGCTTTTAAAACACTCCAGGGTGAAATATATAAAAATTATATTATTATGATACGGAAAGGCACAACCTCAGAACTGCTTTTTAATGGCTATTTAAACTTTAAACAAATAATTTAACTTTTTTAACCCTCCTTATCTTCATGTGTAGAGTAAGGCCTCCTTTACCGAGTATATGAAAACATTTTTTCAACTACTATTACTATGCAAATATTAATTATTTTTATTCTTATCTTTCCTATATGCCTTTTCTCCAAATTAACCATTAAAATTAGCATTGACTACAGGAAAGGTGCCAATCAAAAACAAGCATGAAATTAATCTATTTTGTTTTTTCTTTTTCTTCCCAAACTAAGTTAATAATACTACATATGCATAGTGACCTTGTTTTGTAATCTTTCTACAACTATAAAATTATCAGAGAGCACCTTGAGCAGCTAAGGTTTATATTTAAAGTAGCTTGACAGATACATACTATTGTGGGAAAATGGCCAGAGTTATCAAAGTGCAATGACACAATTTTGTAAGAGAATCCAGTTCCCTTTATTCCAGTTTTTATTCATCAGGTAGTGTATGACATTAGCTAATTTCACAAGTGACTTCTCAGTCGTCAAAAGAAAGTTTACTGTCTATCATTCATTTGCTTATATGCTCTTCATTCCCCTTGTTCAGTACCAGTTATAAAATGGGTTTTTATAATCTATAATGTTAATAGTAGATGAAACACTAAGAAGTGGATTCTTTTTTAAATATAATAATGAAAAAATATTCTGATTCAATTGTATCATTAGTGACTAGAAATAAATAAAGACAAGATCAACCCTTCAAAACCTTTCCTATATTTTGGATGTGCTGTTAAGATCTGGCTACAAAATTGATTGCCACATGCTGACCTTATAAACAATCGATTCAATTGAATGTGAGATCCACCTCTATTTTCCCTCTAAGTGTGTTATCACTCCAATGAATAAGCTCTGACTCACTCTCTTGGCTGAGACTCAAACAGAAATATATTTAATCAGGTAGAATTATAAAATGCTTTATTAATGCACTGAATATACCAGAGACTATATCTGAGGCTAGTGAATATAAATCAGGGATAGTTTTGGTACTCCCTTAGAATAGCCAATTTCAACAGATGTCCCAAAGATTTCATGGTGCTTTTGACACCCACAGCACCTTGAGATTTGCGAAGGACCAGTAACCTTGTGTTATCAACCTGTTATCAACCTGATTTGAATGTCCTCTCCATTTCTTGTTCTTATGGAAATTTAACTGTTCGTTGAGGACAATTCCTCTGCAGCTTTCTCAAGTGGAGTTTTGTTTTCGTTTTTGTTTTTGTTTTTTTTCTCTCTCCCTTTCACATGTTACCTCAGGTCCTAGGGATGAGTGATATGCTTTTGGATTTCATTTGCTCTTTTTCAAACAAGTTCTACATTGTCTTCTACAGATACTCAGTTTTTCTAAAGTATAAACTATCAGACTAAACCCTTTTTATTGAAGTCATCTACTGATATCCATGTTAGTTTCCACCTTCACACCACATTTATGCAACGCTTTCATGTCCAGATCACTGTGTTCCTCTTCATCACTACTCTTACCTTGATTTTGGTGTCTTCTGTAAATGTGTAATTATTTCACCAAGACATTGACCCCTCTGTTGCTTGTTTTCTACTCCACTTTTTTTTACCACTCTCAAGGACTAAATCAAAATATTTTCATTAACAATAATTATATTGCAGCTCTCATCTCAAATTTAGCCATTCTATTCTAATTACCTACTTCCAGCTCACCTACACTTTTAAAGCATTCAACAATTTTTCTGCCTCCAAATGCAGAATTCATTGACTTCCTCTTTTCATTGTGTAACTTCCATTTTGTTTCCTTTCTTATGGGGCTAATATGCTGTGATATGCTACCAAAATATCGTGATGGAAAACAGCTTTTGCAGCTGTGCTCTTCCTTTCCTTTTACCTTATGCTCTGCGTCTCTCCACAGAAGACTCTCGATCCTATTTTAAAGAATGTCTACAGTTATACAAAGTGCCTACTGAATGTGGAAATTCTTGATGCAGGAGAAAGAGTGAATATTTCAGGAACAAATTCCTAGAATAGGTCAGAGGTGATAGAAAACAGAATCTAGTGCACAAGTGAGCAGTTGACCCAATAGGTTATAAACACCCCATCCATTAAAATAGGCATCTTTAGCTAGTGAATATAAATTAAGAGAAATATGAGCAAAGGTGTTGTGGGCATATTCACTGAATGGTTATAACAATGGGCCATGGAATCTAAATTAAGAAAGTAAGTGAGAACGTGAAGTGAGATATGGTAAGTAAGTATGTGAACTGGAGATCCAGGTGAGTTGAAAAATGTTTAGTATAAGAGCATTACAGTTTTCATGCTAGGAGGATAAGAGTCAAATTATTGGATGACAATGTCAAGGAACTGGATGCATGAAATCAAAATTTTGATGATGGCACAGTTGCTAATAATAAAGTCTAGGTACAATTATAAGAGATGATTTGTGAATGAACACATTCATGTTGATTAAAAAACTTGCCTTATGAGACTTTTCTTCTATAAGAAATAATGTCATAAGTTACATGCTGTTTTATATTCAGATCAAAAATTATTTCTTAAAATTTAAACGCACCCTGAAGTTTAGTCATCTACCAATCTAAATTCTAGAATAACCACACTTACAATATCCTCAACTCCTTTCCTTAAGCCATGAGAATCTCATCAAACCAATATAAACTTTCCCCAGAAAATATGTTTATATGTTAAGTAAGGACAGACACAAAATTTCAGAGGATTCATATTCCTTCAGAAATTTATCATGAGATCTCTTAAAGTTAAATGTTTACTGTAGAAGTGTTTAGGGTCACATTTTTAGTAGTGTATAACTGCTGGTGAACCTGCCATTTTGAATGGTAAGCATCACATGTAAGATGACAAAGGCACTCTAGTGGTGAAAACCATCAAATTAGCTAAATTGCTATACTTAAGCCACATTTTACTGATGAGAATTATCCTTAAATAGAGACAGGTGCATACTAAACCAGATTTTTTTTTTTTTTTCTTCTCTGCTCCCCATCATGGGATTCCAAACTAAACTGAACTGTTGAACATGGAAAATACCACTGTCATATCCAAGAGGGTTCATTTTGCCTAACTATAGATATTTGGAATCTTTATACTTCAAATTCAAGGTATATATTTTCTTTACTTCTAGGTTAAGCTTTCCATGGGCCCTTCTCTATCTTCTGTGGGGGCTTATAAAGCAGGCCACTTACTTAAAAATGCTCTAGGCTATGACCTAAGAGATCTGATTTTTAGTCCTAAGGCTTTCGTTGTGGGGTGTGTTTCTGTGTGTGTGTGATGTGGACAACTTACATATTCTGATTTATTTAGAGCTTATATCATGTGAATGTTTTTCCTTTCTGAAACTCCTGTTGAAACTTAATCCCCAATGTAAGTGTCTTAAGCTGGGGCCTTTAAGACATGATTGAGTCACGAGGACTCTGCCCTCATGAACTGATTAATCTATTCATGGATTATCATGGGAGTGGGTTAGTTATCATGAAAGTGAGTCCACTGTAAAAGCCAACTCGGTTGTCTTTCCTGTGCCTCTCTTGTGCTATGATGGTTTCCACTATGTTATAAGGCGGTGTGAGACCTTCACCAGAAAGTGACCAGAGGCAGCCTCTTGACCTTAGACTTTCCAGCTTCCAGAACTATAAGAAATAAATTTCTTCTATTTGTAAATTACCCAGTCTCAAGCATTTAGAAAACTAAAAGCCATCAGAAAATGGACTCAGACAATAGCATATTACCTATCTTAGCTAGTGAGTGTGAATGGTAATCAATGTGAATACTCATTCACAATATAAAATGCTATGCAAAAGCAGAAAAAATAATGTTGTATAATCTATCCTCACATAGTAACATGTTAAATAGCCTTCTTGAGAACATAACATTTAGGGCCTGTATGTCATAAATAAAATGTGAGAATATTATTATGACACTCATATTGATAATCCAAGCAATTCCAATAAATAATCTATTTACCACCAGAAGTGGATAATTTGCAAATGATATAGCACAATCTACTTCTGAAATTGTATGTGACTACATTAAAAAATCAAATTTAATAAATCTGTGGATACATTTATTAGGTACTTATGATGTATTAAGTGCTACACTTTGTAGACACAAAGAGTTATAAAAACTGGGAAAAAAAAGTCCATGTCCCAAGGAACATACTGTGTATTTGAAAATAAAAAATTAAATATAAAATTTACATTTTAAAATTTATTTAAAAAGACATTTTAGGAAGTTGTTTTAAATATAATTATACAGATTATAAATGCCATACTAGGTTGTGAGAAGAAATTCCTTTAGGTTACAGTAGTTCTACTAAATCCATTAGTTTATTTATTACTTTAAATTGTTTTAATTGAGCACCTATTGTATGTTAGACATTTTGCTGGCCTTATGTGAAAAATCAAAAGTGAATGAGAAACACATTGTCAAGAACAATGAAGAATCTGATATTTTTACCCTGTTTGCAAGTTAACAAGTCAGCTTGGCAGTTCATGGATAGTAGTAGAGGATACAAGACTCCTGGGTCTAAGATAAAGGTCTTTATACTTATGGCACATCAAGAAGTAGGAGCTTCCATCTGCTTGCCCTTTGTGCTGGAAGAAGACATTTACTACACTGCTCAATGAGCAACCCTGCCCTCAAGTTTTCAGAGAAATACTTATATTCCAAGGCTATTTGCCATATTGTCATTTAGAATGAGATAGCCCAAAACAAAAACCATCAGAGCCTCTATTAGTTCTCTGTTTCTATGCAACAAATCGTGACACATTTACTGGATTAAGACAATGTATTTATAATCTCATAGTTCCTGTGAGTTAGCAGTCTGGGCATGATAACAGAGTCCTCTGTTTTTAATCTTATGAGGACAAATTGAAGGTGTCAACTAGGTTGAATTCTTTTCTAGATCACAGAATCTTCTTTCAGCCTCAATTGGTGGTTAGCAGAATTTAGATTCTGGTGATCGCAGAAATGAGAACTCCCTTTCCTTGCTGCTTATCATCTAGGAGCCATGCTCACCTCCTAAAAGTTAGCCACAGTTCTTTGCTGTATTGTTCTCTCAAATGTCTTTTCACAATCTGGCAGCTCTTTTTCTTTTTAAAGCCAGCAGGTGAGTCTCTCACTCCATTCTGCTGAAATTGTCCTATACAAAACCATGGGAGTAACCATCTCCTCATCTCTGCCATATAACGTAAGTTAATAAAGGGATTGAGTATTCCATACTTTTGCCATATTCTGTTGGCTAGAAGGAAGTCAAAAGTTTCTTTTGCCTTCAGCAGGAGATTATATTGGAGTGCAACTCGTTGGAAGTTACATTACGATGCTTCTGATCACAAGACATGCAGAAAAATGAGAGCTCAGTGGAAAATTATCTCCCAAAGACATATGCCTTAATAAAGGGAAGCTTATGTTTTATGGATCTTCCTGGTCTTCCTATACATAGATTATATACATTCATAAGTAAACACATATATAAATTTAGTAATTAAGCAGTGTGATAAGTGATACTCAAGAAATAAACAGAGAGTGCTATAGAATAATAGAAGCATTATTTTGGAGATTTAAGAGATTCTTTGAGAACTTATGCTTTAGATAAATAATGAATTGGGAGAGGATTGTAATTGGAATAGTACACAGAAAAGAGAAAGAAAATTACAAGATTTCAAGGGGGCTCACAGTGAGTGCTCAAGTTAAACTGAAGCATAACCATTGAAATGATGAGTAGTTACAATAAGGATGGGAGTATTTCTAAACGACGGAACAAAAAGTTTTGATTTTATTGTATAGGCAGTAAGAGAGTTAGGGAAGCTGGAATGGAGGGAGGAAGTGTGATTAAGAGAATGATATTTAAACATTTACACATAAGCTCTGTTTTGTAGGGGTAGTAAGATAACCAACTGGTAATTATTCAGCAAGTAATTATAAATGAGGGATGGTAACTCTGAAAGAACGTAAAATGTAGATTTGAACACTAGGTGAAGAGTGGAGATTTCTGATGTCATGGGATTGGTGGGGCTACATAGAGAAATGTATAAAGAGAGAAATAGAAAGCTAGCAGCTAAACTGCTGACATAGGAGGAAGATGAGTAAGTAAACCTAATGAAGGTGCTAGGAGGACCAGGATAGTGTGGCATAAAACAAGAAAACTAATGAAAAATAATAAAATATTTGGAGACTCTCTGATTATTTTTTAAAGCATTTTTTGAGTTTAGAACTTTTTTCTTTTGTAAATGTAGGGGGTATGTGTGCAGCCTGAGCTTTCAGTGTAACCGCTTTCAGTGTAACCATCGCCCCAATAGTGTACATCGTAAGAGTAGGGTAGAATTTTGATTAGAGACACTTCCAAATAGAGTAGGCTAAGGAAGTGGAAACAGTAAAAGTAGCCCACTTTTTAAAGAAAATTTTCGGGGACATGAAGAAAATGTTTGGCAGGCAGATAGCACCACTGAGATCAGTATGATTTTGGCTGGGGCTAAAATATTCAGAACACTTGAAAGTGCTTTGTAGATATAAATTTATTTCTAGTATTTCATAAACGGGATATTGTGCATAACTTGTTACCCTTGGATGGATGGTAATAGAAAATGACCTGCTGTATAGCCCCCTATCCCATGGCATCAGAAAGCTCCACTTCTCCCCTCGCATTAGAATCTACATTTTGCTTTCTTTCAGAATTCCCATCACCCTTTTCTAATTACTTGCTGAATATTTTCCACTTGATTATTTTACTACCCTGCAAAACAGAGCTTATTTATAAACATTTAAATATCATTCTGTTAATCATACTTCCTCCCTTCATTGTAGCTTCCCTAACTCTCTTACTACCTATACAATAGGTAGATGGAAATAGAAAACATTTAGTGTTACTAGTCCTAAAATAATTCATCTTTCTGGGAACTGTCTGGGAAAGGGTGATCTGAAGCACATCACAGACACTTAAGGGAAAATTACTGGCCTTACTTGCATCCAGGTACAACCATACAGACCAATTCTGGTCCCCTTTTCGGTCCCCATAGCAAAACTATGTGTCCATGCAAGGGAATGTGGTTGGATAATATTATTCCCACTCCAAAATACCTTTATGCTTATTTTCTATGATGATATTATAGTTACCACAGGATGCAAATTTGAGGTACAGATGTAGCCTACCTTAATCTATGCAAAATTTTGGATATTTGCTTTCAAATTTGCCTAATCTCTGATTTGCAAATTTCCCTGTTTTATATGGATATAATAACTTTCAGGAATAAGGTAAAATTGCTTTGAAATTACCTCTAAAGTTATTGATGAATATCTAAATGTGAAAATGGAATAAAACTGTGTATGTTAATACCAAATCAGATAGTGTCTTTTATCAGTTTATTCTTATGGAACCCATATAGTAAAGTGGAAAAAATAAACAGGCCTTCAGATATTGTCTATTGACCATTTTTATATAAAAATTTTGAAGTTTTCCCTACTATTGATGTTACTTCTTTATAGTCTCTGATGTTTAAATTAATTTTGAAATGTTGGATAAATATAACCTGGAGGTACTGAATACAAGAATTTACCCAAAGATCTTAATAAAATTACAGCCCATTGTTAACACACAAACACAAAACCAAGTCAAGAAACAATAAGTATGAATTTATTTTGTAAAAATTGAATACTTGAATATAAGCATGCGTATACTCACATGCATATTTGTACGTATATTGAAAATGTCTGTAAGTTTATGAACATGGTTGCATCTTATGGAAAATTGGATGAGGAGGTTTTTTCTTTATCAGTTAAGTTTTATATTTAATAATAAGCATAGTAAGCCCAAACAAATAATTAGTAAAAATAACTTTGAAATGAAGTTATGATAAGAATGAAATGATAAGGATCTGAATTAGAATAGAATGTTATGCACATTGAAGGATAGTTGACGAAGAGACATTTTTTGATACCGGTACTTAGGAAGTGGAGTTGGCAGGATTTGGTGCCTCTTTAGACAAGATGAGCAAAGAAGATTTAGAGTTCATGATGTGACTCATTTTCCTGGTTAAAGTATATTTCACCCTAAACAATCAGGCAATTGTTATTAATGAAGATTAATCAATAATGAGACACTCTGTAACACCCTCTTATTTAATACAAGAAAAGTACATGACCTAAACATTTCTACACTGTTATTGAGCTAACACTTTTTTTTTTTACTTTGACAAAAGAAACTGGCATTAGCTTAAATTATTTTGGATATAATATTGATGACTACAATTTTAATCTATAATCCCTGCTAGAAAACTAGAGTAGAAGGGATTTCTAATTACCTAACAGTGAGCTTTTTTCTTTTTTCTAATCTGCTCTACATTCCAGGATCAGGGTTAGAAGTTACGTGGGGATAAGACCAATTTAGTCAACATTAAATCCGGTTAAAATAAGATACCTACTATTTGACATAGGTATGTATTTACTCTCTTAGAGACTTTATTTTTTTCCATTCAAGAATAAGCAGGGTGTAGTTATTCTAGGCAGTAATAAAGCAATTTCAGTAAGTAACATCTACATTTCTATCTACTAAGTACCTTCAAGTATTAAATTTTTCAGTGCTCAGAAACTTATTTTAATTTTTGAACTGAATATCTTTCATCCATAGTCTTTGCTGAATTCTATGGCTAGAAAGATCTAAGAAATAAAGATCTTTATTTTAAAAGAGTATTTATAATGTTCATATTTAATTGTAGTTGATTAGTCATTTCTTTTTTTTTTTTTTTGAGATGGAGTTTTGCTCGTGTCACCCAGGCTGGAGTGCAATGGCGTGATCTTGGCTCACTGCAGCATTTGCCTCCTGGGTTCAAGCAATTCTCCTGCCTCAGCCTCCTGAGTAGCTGGGACTACAGGTGCCCGCCAATACGCCCGGCTAAATTTTGTATTTGTAGTAGTGATGGGGTTTCACTATGTTGGCCAGGCTGGTCGCAAACTCCTGACTTCAGGTGATCCGCCTCTGTCGGCCTCCGAAAGTGTTGGGATTACAGGCGTGAACCCTGCACCCATCCATATCTTATGAAATATATTACTTGTTTATGAAAAACTAGTTGAAATTTATGACTAGGCACAATTTGTCATGCTTTTTTAAATAAATTGCAATTTGTAGCCCATGGAATATAAATATTCGAAAATAATTTTGATTTTACATACTGGAAAAAGTAAGGGAAATGTTGATGGCTTAACTTTACCCACAAAAAAAAAATCGTGGAAAATTGATACCAGATTTGAGAGTGCATGTAACATATTTATGTTTTTATATTAATTTGTGTGTGATTCTGAATGTTTTATGATAAAGTCTCTTTTGGGTCAAATGTGCGGTAGCATTGTTTTAAATTAAAGAAAAGGGGGAGTTCTCATATTACTTTATGTTTGTTTCGGAAGAACATCTTTTATTCATTTTCTATAACACATAATTATAGTGCATGTCCAATAGTTACTTTCAGAAGTGTAGGAGTGTATTAAAAAGTTCATCTTTACAAAACTCATTGTTCTAGTTTCAAATACCCACTGCTAATATGCAACCCTATCTTCAATTGCATTGTCTTGTAATAATAACCATTTGTTTGTGAAGAGAAATTTAATGTATTCAAAATTTCCAAGTGATCTATAGTTCTGTAAAAATAATTCTAAACAGAACTGGAAAATTTGCATACATTTCAGGATAAAAGTTAAAACCATTGTTTTAGTCTTTTAAAACATGTAAAGACTTGGAAGTTAAAAACTATAAAAATTATAAAATCAACATAAACATAGATAATACTTGCTTATTGCTTAAAATACGCCTTCTATAACAAGCACAAGTTTTGAGTAACCAAAGTGTTTCCTCTTTCTTGAAGAAGCAAATCAATTTTATGATTACATTATTTGCTTATTTTCTTGCAGACTTTGTTTCATGGGCGTTTTCCAATAATCTTTAAAGGAGTAATTCAGTCCTTCAATTTTAGCAGAATCAACTAATTTTCCTTCTATGAATGTTTAGAAGTCATTTATCTTTAACACCTGCAATAAGTACTGCACGGTGGCGAAGAGTTCAGGATCTGGATTCCCAGTACCCATGCTGTATTCCACTCTCTCTATAGCTATGTGACCTTTGGCAAGTATGTAAACTGCTCTGACTCCCAGTGCTTTCATGTTTAAAATCTAATCATTAAGAATACTACAGAGATTGAAGGTTTGTTGTAAGGATTAAATGACATGTAAAGAGATAAACATATTTCCTAGAACATTTCAAGTATTCAATTAATAGCTGGTAGTTTTGAAATGTTTGAAATACATAAAATAATCAAATGGCTATGAAAAATTTTAGTAAATTATCAATTGTCATATATTCATATATCTAATAACAGAATTCACATCCATTTACCCAAGTTCAAGCTCCTTCACCAGTTTCCCAATGAAGATATCTTCTTGGGTGGATTTCATCACAATGAACTTAACAGACACCAAAGCAAATATACACTTTCTATACCAAATTAGTGCTTCTTACCAAATCTCCTCTCTTTATTAAGTTCCCAGTCCCTTACAGGTTATATCTTGGATTCATTTTTGACTTATTTATTTTCTTTATTTAATATTTCAGGAGAGATTTGTGCTCTATCTTTTTCAATGGGACCACTTGCCACATCTAGCATCATTTGCCTCTTTTGTTTTAACATAACTGTTATTTTTTGTTGTTGTTGTTGTTCCGTCTTTTTATATATTGCTCTCCCTGGCCTGCCTCTAAAATTTTACAATTTTTCATGACTGTTACTGGCACACTCTGTCATTAGTCCCATCTATGCTTTACTTTTCCTTGCAAACACATTCAACCCTGAGGCTTCAGCTCCCTCTAAGATTTGTATCTGTATCTTCAATTTCTGTTCTACATCTTGTCTCCATATATTGAATACCTACTAGATTTTAACAGATTCTGCCTTCAAACATATTTGGGCACAAACATATACTTTTTTCTAACCCCCAAAAGGTTTGGTAAGGTAGAGGTTTTCTTTTCATCTAGCTTTTTAAGTTAGAAGCGTCTGAGTCATTTTTTCCCCAACTTTATCTCCTCTCATTCTTGAAATACAATTAATTACTTTCCAAATCTTATTGATCCTATTTCCTACATCTCTCTAGTCTTCATACCTACTGCTGCTACAGAGGTTCAGAGGTCCTTCAACTCACACTCTTCCAATTGTGTGATAGTTGTTCTTCTCTTTGTACCTTTCTTGTCTCTTTCTAATTCCTGATCAACATGCTGGCCAGATTTCTTGAATACATGTCATGTTAGGTAACTTCCTTTCTGGGATTCTAATTTTGAGTTATGGATGATGGTTCTCTTATATATCAAAAAAAAAAAAAAAAAGTAACCACACCAGCACTTTGGGAGGGCAAGGCAGGTGGATCATTTGAGGTCAAGAGTTTGAGACCAGCCTGACCAATGTAGTGAAACCTCATCTCTGCTACTAATACAAAAAATTAGCTGAGCGTGGTGACAATTGCCTGTAATCCCAGTTACTTGGGAGGTTGAGGCAGGAGAATTGCTTGAACCAAGGAGGCAGAGGTTTCAGTGAGCTGAGATCATGACACTGTACTCCAGCCTGGGCAACAGAGCGAAACTCTGCCTCAAAAAAAAAAAAAAAAAAAAAAGTTAGGTCTCTAATCCATCTTGAGTTAATTTTTATATAAGGTGTAAGGAAGGGATCCAGTGATCCAGTTTAAGCTTTCTACATATAGCTAGCCAGCTTTCCCAGCACCGTTATTAAATAGGGAATCCTTTCCCCATTTCTTGTTTTTGTCAGGTTTGTCAAAGATCAGATGGCTGTATCAGATGGCTGATCATTAAAAAGTCAGGAAACAACAGGTGCCGGAGAGGATGTGGAGAAATAAGAACACTTTTACACTGTTGGTAGGACTGTAAACTAGTTCAACCATTGTGGAAGACAGTGTGGTGATTTCTCAAGGATCTAGAACTAGAAATCCATTTGACCCAGCCATCCCATTACTGGGTATATACCCAAAGAGCAATAAATTATGCTGCTATAAAGACACATGCACACGCATGTTTATTGCGGCACTATTCACAACAGCAAAGACTTGGAACTAACCCAAATGTCCATCAATGATACACTGGATTAAGAAAATGTGGCACATATACACCATGAAATACTATACAGCCATAAAAAAGGATGAGTTCATGTCCTTTGTAGGGACATGGATGCAGCTGGAAGCCATCATTCTCAGCAAACTATCACAAGAACAGTAAACCAAACACTGCATATTCTCACTCATAGGTGGGAATTGCACAATGAGAACACTTGGACACAGGAAGGGGAACATCACACTCCGGGACTTGTTGTGGGGTGGGGGCTGGGGGGAGAGAGAGCATTAGGAGATACACCTAATATAATGGGTGCAGCACACCAACATGGCACATGTATACATATGTAACAAACCTGCACATTGTGCACATGTACCCTAAAACATAAAGTATGACAATAATAATAAAAAGTAACCACAGAATTGGTTCTTAATATCATTATATAGTTAACATTAATTTTTATCTAATTTGAAGTTATTAATTTCTTAAGAACACTACATATTTCAAACTACTTCTGTGTGAATATATAAAGGACAATTGTAGAAGAGAGCATGTATCATTAATTAGTAACTTGATGAGGAGGAACAATATTTTTTATGATAAATCTAAAGGAACTGAGATTCATTGCCAAAAGGAATAAATTAGCAGATAAAAAACCAAAGCTGTATTCACCAACAAATTAAAATGTGTAAACCGTGGATAGATTTGACAGATATTTCCTAACAAATCTGAAATGTTTACATTTTGGTACAAGCCCAAAATCTCTTTTGAAACACGTACATAAAATGGCTAATTTTTAATTTTGAAGTTTTTCCTGTATATTGTATCGTTAACCTATTTTATTAAAAACAAACTTTTCTATATTCATTTAAGATAAATATGGATTCAATCATATAGATTCACAATTTTAAGGAGATATTTATGGGGATAATCTGCATTATCACTCATCACTATAAAAATTAAAATATGAACAACCTTGTTAATTAGAAATATCACACTTCTGTCTCATGAAATTAGTTTATATTTATAAACTTGGTTACAGAGTTAGTTTTAATCTAGTCTTTCTAAATATCTGGAATAAAGTTACTTTTTGCTCATTTAAGAGCTTATAGTTTTTCATTTTTAACTAAGCTATTGACATATTTGCCTATTTTATTGTATCTATGACCTGCAGTTTGTAATGTGAATCTTGCTGTAATTGTGTGAAGGTATGAAATATTCTTAATGTTTTTACTTATACATCCTTTAAAATAGTTATACACTTTTATCTTAGTATAAATTATAATAATGTGATTTTTATTTTATCTGAGTTGTAGTGTTTCTATGTAAGCTATTCAATAAATTTTCCAATATAACTTAGAGCACTGAAATGTTTTTAGTTGATAATTTCTTAGGAGAGAATTTTCTCATCAGTGGTCCAATTTTTTTTTTTTCTTTTGAGGTGGAGTTTTGCTGTGTTGCCCAGGCTAGAGTGCAGTGGCGCGATCTCAGCTCTGCAAGCTCTGCCTCCTGGATTCATGCCATTCCCCTGCCTTAGCCTCCTGAGTAGCTGGGACTACAGGTGCCTCCTACCATGTCCGGCTAATTTTTTTGTGTATTTTTAGTAGAGACAAGGTTTCACCGTGTTAGCCAGGATGATCGCGATCTCCTGACCTCATGATCCACCAGCCTTGGCCTCTCAAAGTGCAGGGATTACAGGCATGAGCCACCACATCCGGCCCAATATTTTTTAAACATTTATTTTTAGCTTACTTATTACATGTGTATCTAGGCAACCACAATATTGAAAATTACATTTAAGTTAAAATATGGATCTACTTCCTTTCAATGTAATAAAAATTTGGAAATAAAATTATTAATAAAAACCTTACTTGTAATTATAAATAATTAGACTAAAGTCAATGGGACAAAATTTGACCAAAGGAATATTTATTTTTATTCACAAAACAGCAGTAATCCAAAATTTCTAACCCATAGCACGACCAGCTTTCCTGTGAAGAAGGTTTTTGGTTTGATGTAATTTCATTTGTCTATTTTTGCTTTTGTTGCCTACGCTTCTGAGGTCTTATTAAAAAACTCCTTGCCAGGACCAATGTTCTAAAACATTTCCTTAATTTTTTATTCTAATAGTGTTATAGCTTATGGTCTTATACTTAAGTCTTTAATACATTTTGAGTTGATTTTTGTTAGTGGTGAGAAATTAGAGTCTAATTTCATTCTTCTGAATGTGGATATTCACTTTTCCCAGTGCCATTTTTTGAAGCAACTGTATTTTCCCCAATGTGTGTTCTTGGCACCTTTGTTGAAGATCAGTTGGCTGTAAATATATAGATGTATTTACGTATTTAATGTTTTCATATGTGGTTTTTTTTTTCTGGTCTATTTTTCTATGTGTCTGTTTTTATGCCAGTACCATGCTGTTTTGGTTGCTATTGCTTTGTAGTATATTTTAAAGTCACTGTGATGTTTCTCACTTTGTTCTTTTTGCTCAAGATTTCTGTGGCTATTTGAAGTCTTTTGTGGTTAATTTTAATATTGTGTTTTCTACTTCTGTGAAGAATGTCATTGTTATTTTCATGAGGATTGCACAGAATCTGCAGATTGCTTTGGGAATTATGGACATTTTAGTAATATAAATTCTTCTAATTTATAGACATAGGATATCTTCTCATTTATATCTGTTCTCTTCCATTTCTTTCACCAATGTTTTGTAGTTTCATTGTGGAGATCTTTTATCTGCTGGTTAAATTTATTCCTAGGTATTTTATTTTATTGGTAGCTGTTGTAAATGGGATTACGTTCTTGATTTCTTATTCAGATTGTTCACTATGTGTGTCTACAAATGCTACCGATTTTTGTATGTTGGCTTTGTATCCTGCTAATTTGCTGAATTTATTTATTAGTTCTAATAGTTTTTAATGGATTATTTTAGCATTTTCTGTATATAATTTAATCTGCCAATGGAACAATTTGACTTTAAAAATGACTATTTGGAACAAATAGATAGTAAAAGATGTAGACAATTGCAATGACTCTCACCACTGATAATAGAGATTGTATTGTATAGGTTTGGAAATAGTAGAGCATATTTGTGTGACATAACTATGACACAGGGATGTATCTGACAGGAGGTTGAAGATCTAAAATGTATGAATCTTTACAAAATTGTCAAATGAAAACACTTTTGCATGCAAAAAATGGACTGTGCTTGCCAACGTGATCTTTCTAGCCTTCTCAAATCTGCATCATATTCTTCTATACTTGTTCTTTGTGCTGCAGATTTTAAAAATTAATTAAAATAGTTATTGTAAACTTTTTTATCACTGTCTATGAACTGCGCATTGTAATTACCACATAATGTGTTGAATACTCACATCCTTATGAAGTATCATTATTATTATTTGCATTGTACAAAAGAGAAAATGGAATCACAAGTAATTTAAATAAATTATCCATAGTCACATAGCCATGAAGAGGCATAGAAGGATTTCTTTAAACTAGTATTTTAGGTTCAGGGATACACGTGCAGTTTTGGTAAATCAATAAAATGTGTGTCATGGGGGTTTGGTGTAGAAGTTGTTTTGTTACCCAGGTAATAAACGTAGTATCTGACAGACAGTCATTTGATCCTCTCCCTCTTCCAAACTTGTACCTTCAAATAGGCCCTGGTGTTTGGTATTCTTTTCTTTTTGTCCATGTATATGCAATGTGTAGCTCCCGTTTGTAAGTGAGAACATGTGGTATTTGGTTTTCTGTCCTTGCATTAGTTCACTTAGGATTATGTTCTCCAGCGCCATTCATGTTGTGGCAAAGAACACGTTCTTGTTCCTTTTTATGCCTGTATAGTATTCCATGATGTCTATATATCACATTTTCTTTATCACATCTATCATTGATGGGTATTTAAGTTAATTCCATGTTTTTGCTAGTGTGAATAGTGCAGTGATTAACATGCAACTGCATGTGTCTTTATGGTAGAATTATTTATATTGCTTTGGGTATATACTCAATAATGGATTGTTGGGTCAAGTGGTACTTCTGTTTTAAGGTTTTGAAAAGTTGCCACACTGTTTTCCACAGTGGATGACCTAAATTGCCCTCTCACCAACAGTGTACAAGCGTTTCCTTTTCTCCTCAGCCTCACCTACATCTGTCATTTTTTGACTTTTTAGTAATAGCCATTCTGACCTGTGTGAGATGGTATCTCATTGTGGTTTTGATTTGAATTTATTTAATGATTAGTGATGTTGAGGTTTTTCCATATGCTTGTGGGCTGTGTGTACCTCTTCTTCGTTAAGTGTCTGTTGCCCAGTTTTTAAAAGTGTTACATATTACTTCCTTGTTAATTTAAGTTCCTTATACATTCTGGATATTAGACCTTTGTCAGATGCAGATTTTGCAAACATTTTCTCTCTTTATGTAGGTTGTCTCTTTACTCTGTTTATAGTTTATTTTGTTGTGCAGAAGTTCTTTAGTTTACAGCTCATTTGTCAATTTTTATTTTTGTTACAATTGCTTTTGGTTTCTTCATCCCAAAGTCTTTGCCAGGGCCTATGTCCAGATGGTTTTTTCTGGGTTATCTTCCAGGGTTTTTATAGTGTGAGGTTTTGCATTTAAGTGTTAAATCCATCTTAAGTTGATTTTTGTGCACTGTGTTAGGAAGGGATCCAGTTTCAGTCTTCTGCATATAGCTAGCCAGTTATCCAAACCTCATTTACTGAATAGGGAGTCCTTTCTCCACTGCTTTTTTTTTTTTTGTCAAATTTGTCAAAAATCAGATGGCTATAGGTGTGCAGCTATAGTTCTTGTCTCTCTGTTCTGTTCCCTTGGTCCGTATGTCTATTTTTGTACCAGTACCATGCTCTTTTAGTTACTGTAGTCATGTAGTATACTTGGCTATTTGGACTCCTTTTCTTGGTTCCATATTTATTTTAGAATAGTTTTTTTTTTTTTTTCTAATTTTGTGAAGACTGTAACTGGTAGTTTGATAGGAATAGCACTTAATCTATAGATTGTTTTGGGCAGAATGGCTATTTTAACAATATTGAGCATGAGGCCAGAGAAAGACAACACAATCAAACAGGCAAAGAGAAAGTAAAACAGTTTCTGTTTGTAGATGATATGATTCCATACCAAGAAGATCCTATCCAAAAGGGTGTATGTAGTCTCTGCCCATGAGCTCAATATATTCTGTGAGCATGGAATATTTTTCCATTTGTTTGTTTCATCTCTGATTTTATTGACTAGTATATTCTAATTCTTGTTGTAGAGGTCTTTCACCTGCCTGGTTAGCTGTATTCCTAGGTATTTTTTCTTTTGGTGGCTATTATTAGTGGGATTGCATTCCTGATTTGTTTCTCAGCTTGCATGTTGTTGGTGTATAGAAATGCTACTGATTTTGGTACATTAATTTTGTATACTGAAACTTGGCTGAAGTTGTTTATCAAATCAAAGAACTTTTGGGAGAGAATACATACACCCTTTTGGACAGGATTTTCTTGGTATAGAATCATATCATCTACAAACAGAATTTTTTTTTACTTTCTCTTGGCCTATTTGATTGTGTTTTCTTTCTCCTGCCTCATCATTCTGACTATGACTTCCAGCACTATGTTGAATAGGAGTAGTGAGAATGCACATCCTTGTCTTTTTCCAGTTCTCTAGGGGAATGCTTCCAGCGTTTGCCCATTCCGTATGCTGTTGGCTGTGGGTCTGTCATTATGATGGCGGTGGTGGCCTGTCTGGAGCAGCCACTGTGGGGATGACAGCTGCAGTACAGGAGGTGTGGCCAGGGCTGTGTGCTCTGTGGAGTCAGAGGGGGCCTGGAACAGAAAAGCGCCCCTCCCGCTACTGAGTTGGTGGGACAGGAGCCCCATGCTCTTAGGCACACCTACGGCTGCCCAGCAGTGGCTCTGAACCCGGGTATTCCTGCATTTTCTGGGGCCTGGGAAGACCCCTGCCCCTGCAGGCTCAGAAGTGCCGTCTCCCAGGCCCTGGCTTCTCCCTGTTCCTGGCACCCATTCCAGTGTGTAGCAAATCTGTGGCCAAGCCCAGGCACTACTGAGACCTGGGCAGGTGTGTGACACATGGGGTGATGCTGACATGCCAGTCCCTGCTGCCTTGGCCCCCTCCAGACTTTGGGTGTCAACGAGCAAAGGAAGGAGGGTGAAGGGGGTTGAGGGAAGCTCAGCATGGGCCTGCCGGTGCCCCTCAGCATAAACAGCATGTGTGCTGTGGATGGCATGTTGATTGTGAGAGGGAGACAAGTTTCTGGAAGGAAAGGATGGGTCACTGGTGAAACCCCACCTTTAAGCCAGGGACAGCCTGAAGCCTGGGAACTGGGCTGCCAGTTCCAAGTGGAGTCCATGGTCTGGAATGCGAACTTATGGTACTTTTCCTGGGCCTGCCTGTTAACCAGTCAACACACATTTCCTCCCCTCTGAGCCCATAAAAACCCTGGACTCAGACAGACTCACAAGGATGTCAGGACTACCAACTCTGGGAAGAAGCTGCCCATTTTTAGTTTCCTCAATTTATCAGGATGACCTGCCTGTGGGAAGAAGCTACCCACTATGGCTCTCCTCTCCTCCAAGAGCTGGACACTCTTCAGAACAACCTGGCTCCAGAAAGGACCTACCGACTTTGAGCCTCCTGAGAGCTATTCTATTGCTCAATGAGGGATCTCTGCCTTGCGCACCCTCCAGTTGTCCGTGTACCTCATTGTTCCTGAATATGGGGCAAGAACTCAGGACCCACTGAACGGCGGGACTGAAAAAGCTGTAACACAAACTGAGCCAAAATGCCCCCTGCTTACCACATTGGAGGTGACAAGAAGGAGAGAAGAGCTGTGGCCCTTTTGAGAGCCCAGACCTAGGGACTCCCTGAGCCAAGGCTGTGACACCATCTTTGGGGCTCTATGGTTCCTAGTATCTCCAAGCTTCTGGGTGCCACCACGTTCCCCAGTGCTCACAGGGAAAGCTACTTGCAGTATGCCTGGTCCAGCTTCTGCCTCACACAGAGCTGGCCCCTGCGCCAATCCCTGAAGCTGCTCACCCTGCTGCAGCTGGCACACCTGGCTGTGTACAGTGTTTGGAACCAGTGCTCACTCAGACACCCCTTGACACTCCACACCTGGCTTGTATTTGGCAGGCATAGGATCCGGGCCAGTAGCATGAGCTGAGCACAGCCTGCTGGGCTGGGTGGGCAGAACAAACCCAGCGGGCCCAAGCAAAACTTGGGAAGGCATCACCAGCCACAGAAGTTTCCAGCTGGAAAAGTAACACCCTAAGGATCCTGTGACAATGCATGGCTCTACGTAGCTCTTAGTTTTTTCATATATGTTCCTTTCATACCTAGTTTGTGGAAGGTTTTTAACATGAAGAGATGTTGAATTTTATTAAAAGTCTTTTCTGCACGTATTGAGATCATCATATGGGTTTTGTTTTTAGTTCTGATTATGTGATGGATCACATTTATTGACTTTCGTATTTTAAGCCAACTTTGCACCTCAGGGATAAAAACTTGATCATGGTGGATTAGCTTTTTGATGTGTTGCATGATTTGGTTTGCTAGTATTTTGTTGAGGATTTTTTCATCAATGTTAATCCAGGATATTTGCCTGAAATTTTATTTTATTTTTTATTTTTTGCATTTTTCTCTGCCAGGTTTTGGTATCAGGATGATGCAGACCTCCTAGGATGAGTTAGGGAGGAATCTCTCCTCCTCAATTTTTTGTAATAGTTTCAGTAGAAATGGTTCTAACTCTTCTTTTTACGTCTGTTAGAATTTGGCCCTTATTCCATCTGGTCCTGAGCTTTCCCTGGTTGGAAGGCATTATGTTACTGTTTCAATTTTGAAATTCATTATTGGACTGTTCAGGGATTCAATTTCTTTCTGGTTCAATGTTGGCAGGTTGTGTGTTTCCAAAAATTTGTTTGTTTCTTCTAGGTTTTCTTGTTTGTGTGCATAGTAGTCTCTAAAGGGTTTTTTGTATTTCTTTGGGGTCAGTGGTAATGTCCCCTTTGTCATTTCTGATTTTGTTTTTTTGGGTCTTCTCTCTTTTTTTCTTTTTATTAATCTAGATGGCAATCTACTAATCTTATTTATTCTCTCAGTGGAACAGCTCCTAAAATCGTTGCTTTTTTATATGGATTTCTGCATCTCAATTTCCATAAGTTCACCTCTAATTTTGGTTATTTATTGTCTTTTGCTAGTTTGGATTTTTTTTTCTTGTGTCTGTAGTTCCTCTAAGTGTGATATTAGGTTGTTAATCTGAGATCTTTCTTTTTGATGTGGGCTTTTAGTGGTATAAACTTCCCTTTTAACACTGCTTTACCTGTGTTCCAGAGATCTGGGTATATTGTATCTTTGAAACTAGTAAGTTTCAAATAATATCTTGATTTCTGGCTTAATTTCATTGTTTGCCCAAAAGTCATTTGGGAGCAGGTTCTTTAATTTTCATGTGATTGTATGGTTTTGATGTGGTTTGGCTCTATGTCCCCACCCAAATATCACCTTGAATTGTAATAATCCCCATGTCAAGGGCAGGGCCCATTGGAGATAATTGAATCATGAGGGTGGTTTCTCCATACTGTTTTCGTGATAGTGGGTTCTCACAAGATCTGATGGTTTTAAAAATAGGAATTTCCCTGCACAAGCTGTCTGCTCTTGTCTGCAGCAAGGTGAGATGTGCCTTTCACCTTCTGCCGTGATTGTGAGGCCTCCCCAACCACGTGAAAATGTAAGTCCAATAAACTTCCTTCTTTTGTAAGTTGCCCAGTCTCAGGTTTGTCTTTATCAGCAGTGTGAAAATGATCTAATACAGTAAACTGGTACCAGTAGAGTGGGATGCTGCTGAAAACATACTCAAAAATGTGGAAGCAACTTTGGACCTGAGTAACAGGTGGAGGTTGGAACAGTTTGGAGGGTTCAGAAAAGGACAAGAAAATGCAGGAAAGTTTGGAACTCCCTAGAGACTTATTTAATGATTTTGATCAAAATACTGATAATGATATGGACAATGAAATCCAGGCCACATTGATCTCAGATGGAGATGAGGAACTTATTGTGAACTGGAGCAAAGGTGACTCTTGTTATGTTTTAGCAAAGAGACCGGAGGCATTTTGCCCCTGTCCCAGAGACTTGTGGAACTTTGAACTTGAGAGAGATGATTTAGGGTATCTGGCGGAAGAAATTTCTAAGCAGCAAAGCATTTAAGAGGTGACTTGAGTACTGTTAAACACATTCAATTTTAAAAGGAAAACAGAGCAAAAAAGTTCAGAAAATATGCAGCCTGACAATGCAATAGAAAAAGAAAAAATCCCATTTTCTGAGGACAAATTTAAGGTGGCTGCAGAAATTTGAATAAGTAATGAGGAGCTAAATGTCAAACCCAAAACAATAGAGAAAATGTCTCCAGGGCATATCAGAAGTCTTTATGGCAGCCCCTCCCATCACAGGCCCAGAGGTCTAAGAGGAAAAGGTGGTTTCATGGGCCAGTCAAAGAGTCCCGCTTCTGTGTGCAGTCTAGGGAGTTGGTACTCTGTATTCCAGCTGCTCCAGCCATGGCTAAAAGGGGACAAGGTACTGCTTGGGTCATGGCTTCAGATGGTGCAAGCCCCAAGCCTTGACAGTTTTCATGTGGTATTGAGCCTGTGAGTACACAGAAGTTAAGAATTGAGGTTTGAGAACCTCCACCTAGATTTCAGAAGATGTATGGAGACGCCTGGATGCCAAAGCAGATGTTTGCTGCAGGAGTGGGGCACTCATGGAGAACCTCTGCTAGGACAGTGCAGAAGGGAAGTGTGGGAGCAGAGCCCCCACACAGAGTCCCTACTGGGGCACCACCTAGTGGAGCTGTGGGAAGAGGGCCACCATCCTCCAGACACCAGAATGGTAGATCCACCAACAGCTTGCACCGTTCACCTGGAAAGTTGCAGACAGTCAACACCAGCTCATAAAAGCAGCTGGGAGAGATGGTGTACCCTGAAAAGTCACAGGGGTGGAGCTGCTGAAGACCATGAGAACCCATCATTTGCATCAGCATGGCCTGGATGTGAGACACGGAGTCAAAGGAGATTATTTTTGAGCTTTAAGATTTGACTTCTCTGCTGGATTTTAGACTTGCATGGGACTTGTAGCCCCTTTGTTTTGGCCAATTTCTCCCATTTGAAATGGCTATATTTACCCAATGCCTGCATCCCCATTGTATCTAGGAAGCAACCTACTTGCTTTTGATTTTACAGACTCATAGGCAGAAGGGACTTGCCTTGTCTCAGACGACACTTTGGACTGTGAACTTTTGAGTTAATTTAATGCGGAAATTAGTTAACACTTTGGAGGACTTTTACAAAGGCAAGATAGGATTTAAAATGTGAAGACATGAGATTTGGGAGGGACCAGGGGTGGAATGATATGGTTTGGCTGTGTCGCCACCCAAATCTCATCTAGAACTGTAATAATTCCCACATGTCAAAGATGAGAGCAGGTGGAGAAAATTGAATCATGGGAGTGGTTTCTCCCATAGTGTTCTCATGATAGTGAGTCCTCACAAGATTTGATGGTTTTATAAATGGGAACTTCCCAGCACAAGCTTTCTTCTCATTTCTGTTGCCATTTTAGGCATGCCTTTCACCTCCCACCATGACTGTGAGGCCTCCCACCCACATGGAACTGTAAGTGCAAGAAACCTTTCTTTTATAAATTGCCCAGTCTCTAGTACGTCTTCATGAAAACAAACTAATACATGTTTTGAGCAATTTTCTTAGTATTGGTTTCTGTTTTTACTGCACAGTGGTCTAAGAGTGTTTCTGGTATAATTTCTTTTTTTTGTTTTTTGAATTTGCTGAGGGTTGTTTTATGGCCAGTTGTGTGGTTGGTTTTAGAAAGTATGCCAAGTTCAGATAAGAAGAATATATATTCCATTGTTTTTTATTGGAAAGTTATGTAGATGTCCTGTAGGCCCATTTGATCAAGAAATGAATTCAAGTCCTGAGTATCTTTGTTAGTTTTCTGTCTCAATGATCTGTCTGATACTGTCAGTGAGGTGTTGAAATCTCCCCCTATTATTGTGTGGTTATTTAAGACTCTTTTAGGTCTCTAAGAACTTGCTTTATGAATCTGAGTGCTCCTGTGTTCGGTGTATATATATTTAATATAGTTACACCTTCTTGTTGAATTAAATCCTTTACCATCATGCAATGCTAATTGTAACAGTCTGTTTGTGATAAATCAGACTATCAACCCCTTATTTTTTCTGTTTTCTATTCACGTAATAGATATTTCTCCATCCCTTTTATTTGAGCCTATGGGTGTCATTGCATGTAAAATGGGTCTCTTGTAGACAACATACAGTTGAATCTTGCTTCTTTATCCAACTTGCCACTAAGTGCCTTTTAATTGGGGCATTTATCCCATTTATGCTCAAGGATAATACTGATATGTGCATGCTTGATCCTGTCATTGGGTTGTTAGCTGGTCTTACAAAGACTTGATTTTGTGGCTGCTTTATATTATATTATCAATAGTCTATGTACTTAAATGTGTCTTTGCAATGGCCAATAGGTCTTTCCTTTCCATATTTAGCACTCCCTTAGGGACCTCTTTTAAGGCAGGTCTATGGTAATGAATTCCCTTTTTATTTGCTTGTCAGAAAAGGATCTTATTTCTCCTTTGCTTATGAAGATTAGTTTGGGTGGATATAAAATTTTTGGCTGGAATTTCTTTTCTTTATGAATGCTAAATATAGGCTCAGAATCTCTTCTGGCTTATAGGGTTTCTGCTGAAAGGTCCATTTTCAGTCTGATGGGGTTCTCTTTGTAGGTAACTTTCCCCTTCTCTTCAGCTACCTTTAACATTTCTCCTTTCATTTTGACCTTGGAGATTCTGATGAATATGTTTCTTGGGGATAGTTGAATTGTATAATATCTTGCAGAAGTTCTCTGCATTTCCTGAATTTGAATGGTGGCCTCTATAGTGAGGTTAGGGAAACTTTTATGAATGAAGTTTTCAAATAAGTTTTCCAAGTTGCTTGCATGCTTTCCCTCTTTTTCAGAGATACCAGTGAGTTGTAGATTTGATCTCTTTGCATACTCCCATATTTCTTGGATGTTTTGTTCATTCTTCTTTATTTTTATTTCTTTATTTTTGTCTGACTGACAAAATATGTTGGAGAACTAGTCTTTGAACTCTTGAGATTTCTTCCTCCGCTTGGGCAATTCTGCTGTTACTACATGCAATTTTATTGTAAAATTCTTGAAGTGAGTTTTTCAGCTCTATCAGTTCAGTTTAGAGCTTTCTTGAAATGGCTATGTCATCTTTTTTCTCCCATATGGTTTTATTGTATTATTTAGATTCCTTGGATTGGGTTTCAAGTTTCTCCTTGATGTCAGTGATCTTCATTCATATCCATATTCTGTATTCTGTTTCTGCCATTTGAGCCACTTCAGCCTGGCTAAGAACCATTGCTGGGGAACTAGTGTGGTCATTTCAAGGTTCTGGATTTTTGAGTTGCTAGCATTCCTGCCTTTTTTTCCCCCCTCATCTGTGTGGATAGATATCCCTACAATGTTTAAAGTTGCTGTCCTTTGAATTTCTTTTTTTGATGCCCCTGGGGATTTTATTGTGGTAAAAGCTGGGTTCAGTAGACTGACTTCAATTCTACTCTCCTCCTGGCTCTTGGAGGAGTGCCCTTCAATAACTGTCTTTATCCCTGCATTTCTTTTGTTGAGTGTGCTTGTCCATGGGGCTCCCTCAGGTAGGACCCCACAGTTTGCATATATGCCATATCTTTGCTGGATCAGCCTAATCTGCTGTCTGAGTGCTTCCTGAGAGAACATTGGGTTGTGCCTGTATGCAGAGTTCAGGCAAAAGAGGGATCACTGGGCTGTAAGTTTCTCCTACAGGAGTTGCCTGCCTGGCTCCCAATAGCAGGGGCAGGCAGGGTCACCTTCTCTGTCATCTGAGTGTTTCCTGTGACAACAAAAGACTGTGCCTTCTGGTTGAGTTTGCATGGAAGTGGTATTGCTGGGGCAGAAGCTCTAGCAGGCATTGGCTGCCCGGCTACCAGTAGTTGGAGAGGATGGGATCTCCTGCCCTGCCATCTGAGTGTTTCCAGGACAGCAGGAGGCTGTGGCTACACCAAGTTCAGGCAGAAGTGGGACTGCTGGGCTGGAAGCTCTAGCAAGTATTGCCTACCTGGTTACCAGTAGCAGGAGTGGGTGAGGTCTCCTTCCCTGCTCTCTGGGTGCTAATGGAAAAGCAGGAGACTGTGCCCACTCGCTGAACTCACGCAAAAGTGAGACTACTGGGCTGGAAGCTCTTGCAAGTATAGCCTGCCTGGCTACCAGTGGCAGGGGTTGATAAGGTCTTCCATCCTGCTGTTCAAGTGCTTCCTGGGACAGCAGGAGGCTGTGACTACACCAAGTCCAGGGAGAAGTGGAACAGCTGGGCCAGAAGCTCTAACAAGCATTGCCCTCCTGGCTACCAGTGGCAGGGGTGGATCGAATCTCCTGCCCTGCTGTCTGGGTGCTTCCCAGGACAACAGGAGACAGTGCTCACTGGCTGAGTTCACAAGGAAGTGGGACTGCTGGGCTGGAAGCTCTAGCAAGCATTGCCCACCTGGCTACCAGTGGTGGGGGTGGGTGGGGCCTATCATTCTGCCATCCAAGTGCTTCCCAGGACAACAGGAGGTTGCAGCTGCCAACCAAGTTTAGGTCAAAGTGAGACCACTGGTCTGAAAGCTGGTGCAGAGCCCCACCAGTGAGGTTATGTGAAGCAATCTTATTCCTCTCAGGTCCTGCAACTGCAACCTCTACTGGAGCTATGATGCTGGTACTCCAGGGCATACACTCCAGGGCTCCAGGGCATACACTCCACTCACACACATGTACATAGATCACATTTCACTAATGACAGGGACACATAGAAAATATACAGAAAAAATGTTGTATTATAAACTTATGAGAACACAATCATATATGGTACTTGTCATTGACTGAAAAGTTATGTGGCATTTGACTGTATATTACACATTTTTAAATGACAAAGATAAAATATAAAGAAAAATTATAAAACAAATGTCCGTGTATTTACCACTCACTTTTAGAAACAGCTGTACTTCGAACCTGATTTGTCTCTTGTTGATCCCAACAGGTAACAGAACTAACATCAGAATTGTCTGAATCATTGGAATCACCTATTTCAGAAATATCAGATTAGTCAAATGAATCTCTGGCTAACTGTTTGAAAATGATGTTAACACCACACTAAGAATGCTACATTTTCTAGGATTTGACATTTTCAGCAACTGAGAATTATCATATATTGTAAGTGGAAATACCACTACTAAAAGCAGAATGATATAAATAAAATAATATCTTTTGTTTGCAAACTTGATATATCAGAGTGATACAAAAATAATAATAAAAGTGAGATATTTTGTGACACAGTTATTTTGGGGTAAACACTGTAGTTACAAGGAGCACTGGCCAGTATTTTTGGGGCAGGTGGAAACGTATTTATTGTATATGATTAATGTGTACTGTACAAAACACAGATGTTGGAGGCATAAGAGTAAAAACTGGTTCTGTGGGCCCAGCCCAGGGATTTCTGCTCTGTGCAGCCTCGGGACATGGTGCCCTGCATCTCAACTGCTTTACCACCAGCCATGGCTAAATGGGGCCACAATATATCTCCATGGGTACAAGTTCTAAGCTTTGGTGACATACACATCATGTTGAGCCTGTGGGTGCATATAAGTCAAGAATTGAGGTTTGGGAACCTCAGTCTAGATATCAGAGGATGTATGGAAATGCCTGGATGGCCAGGTAGAAGTTTGCTACAGAGGTGGAGCCCACATGAAGAACCTCTGCTAGGGCAGTGTGAAGGGGAAATGCGGGGCTGGAGCCCCCACACGGAATCTCCACTGGGGCACTGCCTAGTGGAGCTGTGAGAAGAGGGCCACCATCCTCCAGATCCCAGAATGGTAGATCAGCTGACAGCTTGCACTGTGTACCTGGAAAGACTGCAGACACTCAACACCAGCTTGTTAAAGCAGCAAGGAAGGGGGAAGTACCCTGCAAAGTCTCAGGGGCAGAGCTGACCGAGGTCATGGAAGCCTGCTTCTTGCATTAGAGTGACCTGGATGTGAGACATGGAGTCAAAGGAGGTCGATTTGGAACCTTAAGGTTTGGTAACTGTCCTGTTAGATTTTGGACTTGTGTGGGGTCTGTAGCCTGTTTGTTTTGGCTAATTTCTCCCATTTGAAATGGTTGTATTTACCTAATACCTCTACCCTCATTGTATCTGGGAAGTAACTAACTTGCTTTTGAGTTTGCCAGCTCATAGCTGAAAGAGACTTGCCTTGTCTCAGATGAGACTTTGGACTTGGACTTTTAGGTTAATGCTGGAATGAGTTAAGACTTTTGGGAACTGTTGAACATGCACAATTGTATTTTGAAATGTGAGGACATGAGATTTGGGAGGGTCCAGTGGTGAAAGATATGTTTTGGCTGTGTCTCCACCCACATCTCATCTTGAATTGTAGTCTTCCTAATCTCCAGGTGTCATGGAAGGGACAAGATGGAGATAATTTAATCATTGGGGCAGTTTCCCTTATCCTGCTCTCATGATAGTGAGTGAGTTCTCACAAGATCTGATGGTTTTATAAGAGGCTTTTCCCCATTTACTTTGCACTCATTCTCTTTACTGCCATGATGTGAAGAAGGACAGGCTTGCTTCTCCTTCTGCCATGATTTTAAGATTCCTGAGGCCTGCCCAGCCATGCTAAACTGTGAGTCAATTAAACATCTATCCTTTATAAATTACCCAGTCTTGGGTATGCCTTTATTAGTAGCGTGAGAACAGACGAATAGAGTTATGTAGCTTTTCTTTGCTTTATTTTGGATTAATTCTATTATTTCTTTTTTTCTTACATCACTCTTTTTCTTCTGATAATTTGGGTATTATATGTGGTATTTGTATTATTATAAGGAAAAATATTTTATTATGCATAGTAATTTTAACAAAGTATAAATGGAGTTTAGCTTTTCTATGTAACAATACAACTATGATGACTTTTCTCCTAATGTCTTTATTATTTGATAATGTATATATTACCAAATATTATATATAAAATACATATGTCTTTATTATTTGATAATGTATATATTATGAAATATTATATATAAAATACATATGTATTTTATGTGTGTATATGTTATATATACATTATATATACACTCATAATGTATATATACATTATATATGTATACACATAGTATGTATATATACACATTATATATACATTATATATGTATACATATAATGTGTATATATAATGTATATATGCACACACACACACACATTACCAGGGCTTTTTGTAGTCTTTATTTTTTATTGTATCTCAGACTTTGCCTCTTGGTCATTTTACTTCTGCCTTAATAACATCCTTTAGAATTTTGCTTAGTGAGGTTTTATTTCTGCTAGATCTCTTATTTTTTGTTTGTCGGAAAATGCATCCATTTTATTCTTGTTCCTGAAAGGTAGTTGTATTAAAAGTATATTCTAGATGCACAACTTCCTTTTTTTTTCTCAGCATCCTTAAGATACTGTTTCACCATCTTCTGTTTTTCATGGTTGTTAACAATCAGTCTTATTGTTGCTTCTTTGCAAATAGTTTTTTTTCTCTCTGGCTACTTTCAGAATATTCCCTTTGTGTTGGTAATAAGCTATTTCAGTCTCAGATATTCAGATGTAGATTTCTTTTTCTTGGCTGTGATTGAGAAACTTTGGGCACTCCGAATCTAAAGACTCATATTTTTTAAATCAGTTCTGAAATTTCCCCAACATTGTGTTTTCATCTAACTGTTGCTATCTTATTGATTTATTGTATATAGTATTACAGTAAGTCAGAAAGATGAAAAATTTATAAAATTTAGTGGCAAATGCCTTGTGGAATATAAGTTTAGGTAAAACATAGTAATTTTTGAAACCACTAGAGTTGTATTGATAAAACAGGGAAATAAAATAGAGAGGGTCTATCTCCTATTTCGATAGACATTCATGTAAGATGTGGTTGTAGATTTTTTGTCTGTACTTGGGCTTCATGGCACTACATAAATTAATTATTTGTTTTATGAAATGATGTTTAAGCTTCAACCTCTTCAAAAAGTTGCTTTCTCAACTCAGTACTCAAGTCACACACATTCTTTGTTTCAGTCTTGAAGATTTCATTGCCTACTTCATAAACTGTAATCAAACTTTTCCAATCTCAAGGAATGGCCATATCTAGGATTCCACAATACTTTTTTCTGGTCCAAAATTGGATTTAAAATGATATGCAGAAACTTGGAAAGGAGACTACACTATATTTTTATTTTTTAGGCATCATTATTGCATGACACATCCACCCACACAGACCCATTTTTTCTTGTGTGGATCTTCACTCCATTATTTTTTACATTTGCAAAATATGTTAATATACATGTATTTAGCTATACTATTTGAGGATTCTCTCTCTCTCTCTTTCTGTGTATAAACTTAAAAATACAGGTCCTATATGATAAGTATTATAATTGGTGCCTTAGCAGTAATAAAATAACATTTAAAATGCATGTACCAAAATGTAGTGTCCAAGGTATTGCTCCTCTCATATCTCACTCCGGATTAGAAGACAATAGTATTCATATATATATACACAACATTGCTTTTTACTACATGAATTTTAAAAGTTTTGTTGTCCTTTTACATTAGTAGCTGTATTAATTTAAAAACTGAATATTTGTTTTGATAGATAACAAATGTGAATTATTCTTAATACGGGAAATATGCAGCTACATTACAAATCTTTGGAAGTGCTTACAGAAAATCTTCATCCTTACATGCCATTCTGTGCAAACATAATTACTGGCATTACATATGAATTCGTTCAGTACACACAGAGCTAATTATAGAACTAAATACAGAATTACATTTTTAATTCAGACAAATTAAAATATTCAAACAGAATTGTAAATTTGTCAATTCCATTGTAAAGAAAATAATATTTGAATTCTTCCTTTGAATTTCTGTGCCTTTTCATAGAGGTATAGATTTGTGTTCTGGTTTGGTTTTTGGGAGACAGATTATTTCATCATCTTATTACATGATAAATTTCCACTCATAAGAATCTGGTGAGCTTAATAACTATTTAAAAGAAATCTTGCTTAAGAATATACTGGAAAATATGGGATGGATTTTGTATAGAAACAGGTGTTAGAAATTTTTGTAGAAGAATATGAATACAACAACTTGCCTTTCAAACTTGTCATTGCTACTGACTTCAGTTCTTCTCATTCTTCAATTATTTGTGGAAGTAAAAGTTCAAGAGAATCAACTTAGTTTGTGAAAAGAAAACAGGCAGAGCAGAGTACAGAGAAAAACAAGGAGATGCTAGAAAAATGTTTCCCACATGATTTTTTTTGGGGGGGAGGAAAGTGAACTTTATAGATTTTGCATTCTTGATTTCTTTATTTGCACATTCTGCAATTCAGAAATATTTGTTATCACCTTATATATGCCGTACCCTATTCAAAGTATTGGTAGATATTGGTTTTTACCCTAGGAAAGAATTGTGGAAAATCAGATGCTACTGCTGATGTTTTACATTTAATGACTGCCCATTTTCTTTCTGTGTCATTTGACATCCAGACGAAATCATTCTTATTTACAATTAAGAAAAACTACACTCACCTGTTTTTGTCCCTTTATAGTCCAAGTAGTTTCTCTCATTTGTTCAGCAGATTTTATGTATCAAAGAAAAATTGCATCAGATGGATTTAAACAGGCAGAGAAGAATTTAAGACTATTGTAATAGGGGACAGAGACTTAATTCAACTCTCTCAAAAGAAAAGGTGGGAGAGTTTGAAGCACTGGAGAGTCTTAAGCACTAAGATGAGCTAATGAAAAAGTGCGGGAGGACTTTAAGATGAGGTTGATCGATGGGATCATGCCGTCAGTGTTTGCTAATTGGCACTTGAAGAAGTTAGGCTCCTACCTTCCCACAGAAACTGGGAGATAGGGACCCTCTCTTTCTTGATGATTATATTTCAAACGGATGGCTCCCAGATCCTTTAAAAAGACATTCCTGGGCTGTAAAACTGACAAGAGGATGGGAGATTAATATCTCAAAGGAGCAAAGAAAGAATTTACAATTGGCAAGCTTTTTTGTTTTTGTTTTTATGTGGTTTTTGTTTTTTTTTTTTTTTTTTTTGGTTTTTTTGTTTTTTTTGGAAATGCTCTAACAAGAGGGAGGTGGGGTGGGGGGAGGGCTACAGTCGGAAAGAAATCTGTCTAAAGTTCAGTCAAACAGAGCAGAATGTTAAGGCGGTATTGATCATTTGTACTGAATTAAAGCAGTTGATAGTGTTTATGATACAGATAAAAATGAAGATCTGAATTTGAGTTGGCCTAGGAAGACTGAGTTCAAAAATAAATTAATGAACTTTAATAAGTTGCCCCAAAAATAAGACACTTGTTCACTTAGTGTATACTAATTGGGAAATAAAGCAAAAAGGCAGTTTTGGAGAATCTTTCAGAGGCTTGCATTTCTTTAGGAAAGCTTAAACTAACCCACATGCCTCACCAAAACTATTCATTTCTGTCTCTGATGTGCACCCTGTAAAACACGGATTTCTAGTGTTTTAGTTTCTCTGCACATAATAAAGAGAATTTCCCGTTGCCTTCTATTCAGCAACTTTATTTCCTATAATCCAGTCTTTAGGTGGAGGCAGTGAATTTTAACTAATCCCTAGAGGAATTCTGTGTTTTATTGTGCATCTTCTACCACGTAGATCCACACGCTTTGGTTACAGTAACATTGAGATATGTGAGTTAATGTTAATATGATTGGTGAATTGTTGCATATTTTTGTTTTATGATTGTCAACCCTGTCCCTAGGGTATATTTTGTTGTAGAATTTACTTGAAATGCTAACTTCAATCACTAGAGGTAAATATTCTTTTTTTCCTTTGTTGGAATAAAACGAAGTATTTATTTTTTATTTTTATTATGCTAGGAAGAAAAGAGACTCTACAAGTGGCTTCAGATTTACTGCCTTTGGTAAAAATGGATGGGGTTGATGTGCTATGTTTTGTTTCAATGTTAAAAATTCTTGATATATATTATTGCTGTAGGCAAAGATATATGAAACATCAAATGGCTAAAGAAGCTGATGAAGCAATTATTTTTATTGGTAAAGCAATGATTTTTATTTTCTTGGAAGTGATATTTCTTCCCAACAAATAGCATGCTTTTTTTTCCTCTGGTGACATCATTGGAATGAAAGATTCTTAATAGACGTGGCCTCCCTTGCCGTGACTAAAATGGTCTCCCAAGGAAATATATTTTATGATTTTAGTCTCATATTAAATATTTAAGGGTATTTTAAATAACCTCACTAAACTCTCAAGGAAATTGACATAAATGTAGAGCTAATGTTTTAAAAAGGACAAAATGTGAAAAGACTACAAGGACTTGGTGTTCTCTTGGAGTCTCAGAAATTCATCACTGCTTGCGTGTCGTGCATTTTATTGCCTCCAGGAAAGCAGGGACCTTTATCTGAAGGACATTCTTTGGTTCTTTAATAGATGTTGACCATTCAGAGCACGGGAGACACTGAACACATTTTCTAATACTATTTTTTCCTTTAAGTTGCCTTAATTATATTGTAACACTTCCTATGCCTAGTGAGTCAAATTTCTTCAATGACTTATTTCAAAGGTTTTTCTGGATCATTATAATTTTATTTTTTTCCCTCTTTAATACTTGTAGTATGGGTGCTTCAAGTTCCTGATACTAGAAATAAAATTGTAGTAAAGGTGCTCAAGGAGTAACATATCCTAGTTGGTGTTCTGAAAGCTCATCTACGTAGTGTAATGATGTAAATGATACAGAGTAACATCGTAATTGCAGGTGTTACTCTGAGGTTGAAGAGTAGGTTCCTGTCATGTACCTTAAGATCTTGGAGAAGCGAAGGGCCTTTGCTGAAATTAAGAAATAACTTTGTTGAGTGATTAAACATAAACAAAATCAGAGTTTATAATATCTTCTTCTATCCAAATGAAATTTACTATTATACTAATGTTTAATTACCATGAAGTATTCTTCCCCCCGTGTTGATGTGGCTTGTTGAATCTTCAGCCACATGCAGAATCTGCACTTCCTATCAAATGGTAATTTCATATTTTATTCCAACCTTTTCTTGTAGGCTAAGATTCAGACTAGTTTTATGAACAAATGTGTAATTAATAAAATTGGCATAACAAATGGAACTATATTGACATTTCTTGTAGCTATGAAATTATTAGTTTTGATTATCATTATTAAATAGACTTCAAATAGCTAAAAATTAAAACTGACCACACTTCAACTTATGTTACTTTTGATCCATTTTTGATCATGTTATATTTTATAGCAATTCTTTAAAACATCTTAGTTTTATTATTTTCTCATATAAAGAAAAGAATAAAATCCATGGCATATAATGCATCTTATGCTTCATTTGAATACCACATCTTCACATTATTAAATATATTTGAATTTGCAGGCTTCAAAATTAGCATCTGTTTCTCATTAATCAACTTTAATTTCCTCAGGTGTTAGTGATGTAATTACAGTCAGGTGTACACGCCTGGCTTCACGTATTCTTATTAGTGAGACATCGTTATTATCAATTTTACTATTTGGATTTAACTGCATTTTCTCTGATATGTGTAATTTCTATAAGACTTGTTATTGCATCAGCATTATTATATACACTGCAATTTGCAAAATATGTAGGTATTTTTAAAAATGTTATTTTAATACATCTTCTGAAGGAAAAAATATTTTCTATTTCTCACTCTGTAACCCTCATTCTCACTATATTTTACTTGAAGAATAGAATGTTATATATTTATAATTGTTTACACAATTTAATGAAGATATTCTTGTAGTTCTTAGGGTGATTTTTATCAATTGTTTTCTCAAAAGAAACTCTTTCTGGGTTCCATGTCAATGGATATGTTATCCTTTGATTCCGGTTATCTGTACCTCCAAACAACTCCAGTTGTCTATGAATCTCTCTCTCTTTTTCTCTTTTTCTCTGCCCCCACCCCTCCCTTCCATCTCTGTATCTATATGTCCTTTTAGAAGTAAAGGCAGCTTGCTCATACTGTCTCATTTGTATACATACCAATTCCTCTGCTTGAATATTTGAAAGGTCATAAATGATTCTTAGAAAAGACATTTCCTTATTAGTTGATTCCCACTACACGTTTGTCCTGAAAAACTACTTTCAGGTGCACCCTTACTGAATACAGTAATCTCTTATGAGTCTTATTTTCAATTAGGTTATTGGAATAATGCCAATTAGATTATTTATTTTACAACCATCAGTATCTACTTCATCATTCTTTTCCTTCCTTTGGAGTATTACTTGGGAAATGGAAATGAACTCACTATTTGTGTAATGTTCTGAAATCTTTGTATTTATCCAGAAACCGACATTAAATTTTTGTTTTATGTGAGTAAAAAATGCTAAAGGAAGTTTCCTAATCAGAAGAATATCTATTTTCTTTGATTTGCTCAATTTTTTCATTTCTTTAATTTTACTTTTAACTTTTAAGGCAAAACACTTAATATCCACACCATTATATGCTATATTTATAAATGTATTTCATCATATTATATGAATAATTTTAAATATTAGTTATGTTATTATAAACATAACAATTACTCAGTTAAAAACTTGAGTCCTCAGAAAAGCAGGAAGATTTTTAAAAATCTTCAGTAGCTAATTCCAGCAGAAAATAATTATTAAATATTTGGTATTGCCCTTCATTTTTAAATGAATAGAGTTTATTGACTCCTATAACCATCCTGCAAGTACAAGTTTCAATTTTGCTATCTTTTTTGATACTATGACAATTATTTTCTCATTATCTATCTTTATTTGAAATGCTTACATTATTACATATTATCGTGGTAGTATTTCATTTAGAGCACATACCAAGAAGCTTCTTCCCCCTTTTCTAAAGATACATTTCCAAAGGCAAAATACCGGCATTTTCAAATTAACTTGGCCGAGTGCAGTTCCTTATATCTGTAATTCCAGCACATTTGGAGGCCCAGCCAAGAGGACAGCTTGAGCACAGGAGTTTGAGACCAGCCTGGGCAACATAGGGGGACCTCCCTCTCTACAAAAAAGTAAATAAAATTAGCCAGTCATGGTGGTGCTTGCCTGTAATCCTAGCTACTTGGGAGGCTGAGGTAGGAGGATCATTTGAGGTCAGGAAGTTGAGGCTGAAGTGATCCATGATCGTGCCACAGAACTCCAGGCTGGCTGACAGGGCAAGACTCTGTCTCAAAATAAATAAATTCATAAAATTAACTCACTGAGTCAGAAGTTATAAAAAGTTGACATCTCTAGTTCAAGTGTTTGGGTCAATTTATTTTGCTACTTGCAATCATTGAGTATGATTTTTCTTAAGTCTTTAGTCAACTGATATAAGGCAAGTACTTCTTCTTCTTATTTTTCTTGGCATTTTTGTGCTCTTCTTAGGTGTCTCTGCATACCATTAGCCCCCAATGGTAGTCTTAAGGAGTACTATTGCAGAACGTCCCTCTGTTGAGATTTGTCTAATGTTTATCTCATGTTTAGATTAAAGTTACGGGTTTTGGGAAAGAAGACCATAAGGGCAAAATGTTATTTTATAACATTTAATCAAGGGTTCATACTATCAGCATGACTTCTCTGTTGATGTTGACCTTGATCACTGAGCTAAAATAGTGTTTGTCAGGTTTGTTCCTTGTGAAATTACTCATTTTGCTACTGTTTCTACACTGTACTATTTGGAAAGATGTCACAATGCACAGCTCACACTTAAGGAGTTGGCTGTTCTACTCAACCTTTTGGAGGATGGAGTATCTATATGAATTAGTGGTATTTCTTCTGCATAGGAAATTTGTCCTTTCTTCTGCTTTATATGTTTATTTATTATTAATTTATGTACTATTAATTCAGAACTATTTATGTTATCTAATTTTTTGCTCACATTTTTCTAGCTTTGGCCGTTCGGGGCACTTTTAGTTAGTTTCTGCATCCCTTTGACACCTTTATCAATGTGTGTGTGTGTGTGTGTGTGACAGTATTTTCGAGAACTTCTTGATTTTATGGCACTATAAAACGCTCCAGGTTCATCTTTAATCTGTCCTAGTCCCACGCCTAGAATTAACTCTTTCTCCAAGGAGTCCCAGTTCCTCTTATTTGCCTAGGCTTATTGTTCACGAGACAATGAATATAATTAGTTTTATGCATATTCCGTGTAATGCTTGCTATGCATGACCAGAACTGCTTCTCCCAAAATTCTTTTGATTGGGAATGTTGTCGTCAATTCCAGGATACACAAATGTCTCCCAGAAGTACAGAAAGAATCCACACAGCCATAAGTGTTTCTTCTCTTGAAAAAAACCACTTGAAAATTCAAGGGAGACAAATATTTTTAGCCCAGGTGAAATGTTTTCCAAAAATTTAGTATAAAATATTTTGAGAAATTGAATAATAAAAAACAGGCCTTTTAAGGTAAGGATAAAGAAAATAAGGTTTCAGTTTAAGGATACTGTAAAGAGAGCCCGTAGACAAAGAAAGGACAGTTACTAAGGGAGTTTTATTATTTTTTTCCTCCTTTCTTTTTATTGAGACAGAGTCTCGCTCTGTCCCCTAGGCTGGAGTGCAGTGGCGCGATCTTGGCTCACTGCAAGCTCCGCCTTCCGGGGTCACTCCATTCTCCTGCCTCAGCCTCCTGAATAGCTGAGATTACAGGCGCCCGCCACCCAGCCCGGCTAATTTTTTAAATTTATTTTTATTTTATTTATTTTATTTTTTTATTTTTAGTGGAGACGGGGTTTCACCATGTTGGCCAGGCGGGTCTCGAATTCCTGACCTCAGATGATCCACCCACTTCGGCCTCCCAAAGTGCTGGGATTCCAGGCGTGAACCACCGCGCCCTAAATGAGTTCTGTTTTCTAGAGGTGGAGGCCCTTCCTTCTGTTTGTAAAATCAGGGCTCTAAATCACATGATAGCTTGAGTTTATTTAAATATAAATCACAGATGTAGAGAAAAATTACTCAAATAAAGTATACCTCAGAAAAACAAAACTTTGGTTTGCATATTCTAAGGGAAGAATTTGTTCTTTTCAAGCTAAAAGAAAAAATGCTGCAGAAATATCCCATGGCAACATCATTTAGTAAAGAAAAATTTACAAAGTCTGTCAGTCTGATAAATACAAATGCATCAAAATATGATTGTGGAGAAGCAGTTATATTTAACATATGGAGATACATAGCAAAGTGTATTGATATTGGAATATTGATGTGTTTGGAGAATTTATATATAATATTCAGAATTTTATAAATAATAGTATTGCTTATCTCATATGATTTTTGTGACAACTAAAGGAAATACTGGATATACATGTTGGGTCCATACTAAACACTCAATAATTCTTAGCCATTATAATTACTAGTAGTACCATTAGCAGTAAATTAGCATTCATAAGAAAAGAAAGGTACTTACAACCCTCTCCATCTAATAGAAAATGAAAAGTTTAGGTTTAAACCAAAAATTTGTTGTTAGATATTTTTTATTATTATTATACTTTATGTTCCAGGGTACATGTGCACAATGTGCAGGTTTGTTACATATGTATACATGTGCCATGTTGGTGTGCTGCACCCATTAACTCGTCATTTACATTAGGTATATCTCCTAATGCTATCCCTCCCACCCCGGCCCCACAACATGCCCCGGTGTGTGAAGTTCCCCTTCCTGTGTCCAAGTGTTCTCATTGTTATTGTTAGATTTTAAGTGATCTACTAAGAGCTACCATTTTGTGTGAGTTTTATAAATGAATGGATATATCATTTCATTTTAAAAAAATAGTGAGTTGTAGTAGACTATCTAAAATGAGAGCAGCATCAATTACATAGGGTTAGATAAGTGAATGAGTTCACAAGTCTCCTCTGGGTATATTAGTGTAAGACTTTAACAAAAATAATATGGTGAGGAAGGAGAAAGAAAGCAAAAGCAAGCATGCATCAGGGCATCTAGAGATTTCCAGGTGCAGCTCTCTAGGTTTCTTTTTAGGAACTGTTTAAATATAAAATCAAGAGCATTATGGAGTTTAAAATAACATTAATTTAAAATCATAATTTAATTATTGGTTTTTCTGTTTTATTTTAAATCTACTATTTCTCACAATTATTTTCACTGATTTATATAATATTTACAAACTTTTCTGTTCTCACAAGTTTCTAGGGCAGCTTTCTCTGTCTTTCACATACTTTGTTTCTGTACAGTAGACTTATGTCAACATTGTATTTTTGGCACATTTTCTATAGATAATTATTTTACATTATTCTATAGATAATTATTGATGTTATTGGAAATTCTCAGCCTCCATGATTGTGTGAACCAATTACTTATAATAAATCATATTTTTGGGGTCTGTTTTTCTGGGGAACCCTACTAGAATTATTTTCTGTTCTCAACCTTTGGAAAGATATGTGAATATGTATCAAGGATTGCTATCACACACTCAATTTAGACTAGGTAGGTTTTTTTTTTTTCATATGTGAAGTTTATCATATTTATATTTGGTTTTCTGACATGAAACTACTGAAACTTATATTGAAGTCTGTGAATACCAAGTTATGAAGAATTTGTCACTTTTGTGATTTTGCAATTAAAAGAGAGATGACCAGATAAATAATTATAAAGAGGAGTAAGGAATAATTTAATTTTCTTATGGAAAAAGTAAAACAGTTATAGAAGAAAAAAATATATGGGAGTATTAAAAGTTTCTGGCTGGGTGCAATGGCTCATGCCTGCAATCCCAACACTTTGGGAGGCTGAGGCGGGCAGATCACCTGAGGTCAGGAGTTCAAGACCAGCCTGACCAACATGGAGAAATTCCACCTCTATTAAAAATACAAAATTAGCTGGGTGTGGTGGTGCATGCCTGAAATCCCAGCTTCTTGAGAGGCTGAGGCAGGAGAATCACTTGAACCCGGGAGGCAGAGGTTGCAGTGAGCCAAGATCGCGCCATTGCACTCCAACCTGGGCAACAAGAGCAAAACTTCATCTCAAAAACAACAACAACAACAACAACAAGCCAAAAAACTTTCTAAGTGATACTAACAGCGATTCTAGATGTAATGCCTTTCAAAGTAAAAAAAACAGACAACAACAACAACAAAAAGACCAAAAACCTGCAAAACCTCTACTCATGATATTGGAATTTTAACTATAATGAGAAGAGTACTGTCTAGGAATGGAAACAGATTTCACAATAAAAGAATTTGATGATACGTTATCTTAGATCCTTTTCAAATACACATCATTTAATGTATATCTATTTGGTTTGCCACAGAAACACTCACTGAGTATATGTTAAATTTCCACAAAATATTAACAGGCACACTGGACTTTGAAATCTGGTTTTGGTTTGAAATAATTTATTTTTCTGCTGCTCCTGGTGTTTCATTGTGCATTGTTTCTGAGTTCTTACATGAATTCAATGATAACAGAATATTAAACATATAACCATAGAAATGTCTGTGCTTCTGTAGTACTATTTTATGGTGATGGCATTTTAATACCAACAATGACTGATTATAGTTCAATAAATGAAACTAACAAATAAGCGCAAAGCCTCCATGGCAATTGAAATTTCAGTCCTGGAATTATTTTTTCCCACATTGTTCAATATAGACACAACCTAATAGCTTCTCTCCTGTAGCTACATAAGTACTTATATGGTTGTTCCCATGTTTTTAAAAAATCTCCAAAGGCTCCATCTTTACGTGAAGTTTACATAGTGTGTAAAAAAGAGTAAAGGAAGATATATAATGTGTTTTACTCTCCTAAGGCATAAACTGAGCAAACACACACTGTGCAAGAATAATTCATTCTTACATCTCTTTCAAAATCTATACAATAACCCATAAACCCAGAGTATTTAAATAGAAAGTGGCGTCTGCCCACCAGGATCCTTCATTTGCATATCACCGACTAAGTCCTGTGTGAATGAGGGCAGTGTAAATGCTGAGGGTGATTTCTGGATGAAGGTATCACCTGTGAAATGACAAAAATTGACCCTTTGTGTGTCTACCTCCCTGCTGTGACTAACTAAGAAATACCGTTACTTGGCTGATTTCCTAATAAACTACAGGTGGGAGGGTGTTGAGGTTGTGCCATTACAAATCATCATCTGTTAGATCAAAGTGCAGAGGAAAAAACGGAAGCTGTGCAGTATTAATAGCTACGTTTATCTCTCCAGTCACTTAATAATTGGTGACTGGAGAATATTGGAATAATTATCATTCATTTTGCTGTTCTGAGAACATATATTAAAATCTGCCTTTGTATTTTTAACATTTGGAAAATAAAAGCTAGCATATTACTTCCATTTTTAGAAATATTTTATCATATTCCACAGTTGCAGACATTTATCAGGTGCTTTCTGGTTGCCAACCAAGGGACACTGATCTAGACTTCTGTATCCTTAGAGTTCTCACAGGAATCCTTTTGTGTAGATTACTTTATAACTATAATCAATACTATCATTGGTTACAGTTGTAATCAAATATTGAAGACTTACAGGTTAAAAATGTTTACTGTTTTCTTCCTGAGAATCTTAAATGGTTAGATTGTTCTACTGGATGAAGAAATGTTTTAATGGTAATAGGCAAACAGAAGATTGAGGACAGGGCTCAGTTTTGGAGTGTTCTGGTGGTTTTAGAGTCTTATGTGCAACAATACGTTAATAGCTGAATTTTCCAGTGTATATTTTGATTCTGCTATAAAACTTGGACTGCATTTGACTGTGTGTGTTTGTTTGTATTTTATAAAACTGATAGAAGGCCTGAGAGAAAAAAAAAATGGGACAAGGAAACATTGTGAGATGTTATTTGGATTGTGTATAATGCTATGCACAGACTTGTAACCCAGCACTGTGGAGATCTCCATGAACTCGAATGAATGATAAGCTACTTTTATATTGCTTTGCAGCCCTTCTTTGCCTAGACAAGCTAGATGACAGGTATATTTATAGTTATTTTTGGACTTGCATTTTGTTGTTTTGAAGATAATGACTTTCTTGGCTTTGAAAATGTGACTACATCTGTCTCTCTCTCAGATCCTGAAATGTAAATATTGAAACATATGGAGTCAAAAATGGAAAATAAGAGACATTCTATGGTTTGGCATTTCTCACATGTATTAAGGTAAATAAAGTAGTTTTCCCTTGATGTTCCACAACTCCCAGTGGATGCCTGAAGCTGCCAAACGCTGTATATGAGGTTTCTTCTTATCTGATAACTAAGACAGCTGCTAAGTGACAAAGGGATGGGTAGCATATATGTCATGGACAAAGGGATGGTCTCCATCCCTGCTGAGATGGAGTAGGACAGTGTGAGATTTCATCACACTACTCAGAATGGTATGAAATTTAAAACTTACAAATTATTTATTTCTGGAATTATTTTCATTTAATATTTTTGGAATGCAGTTAACTATGGGCAACTGAAACTGCAGAAAGTGAAACCTTCTCTAAAGGATGGGGACTACTGTATAAAGCATTTTTCTTTCCTTCAGATTTATTCCCATTGCAAGCAGTGATGGAATGTCATTTAACAATTTGTAAGTATGTAAAAAATGCAAATCTATTGTAAGTTATGGAAATAATAAACTTCCTTGTTTTTACAAATGTTTAAATATTTTAGTGCAAATTTGGCAGTTTAATTTTCATATAATTTTTAGAAAATAATTGTTCCTCCCATCTATTCAAGTGTGAGATTTTGACCCTGTGGCACTGTGAATATCAATATATTTCCTGAAATAAAAAGGTTCATTTTTATCCTTTTTTGTGTGTGCCTCTTGAAATATGTCCCTGTGCTTGCTTCTCAGTCATTCAAATCCTAAAACTACAACCACACTTCAATAAGATGGAGATGCAATACTGTCTTCTGAAATTAGTGCTTGCAATTCCAGCAACTGCCATCAGAGGACAGTGGTGCCTTTCACAGAGATTATTAACCACCCACCCAAGTTATATCTCTGCTTCTATAGATACAATCTCTCAGGATTGCATTGGAGATCAAGGCTAAAATACATTTTCCAAGCTTTCTTAAAATTGAGTCCTCCTGACTAGACCTTATCAATAGAATGTGATAGGAAGTCGTGTGAACCATTTCTGAGACAAAGGCTTTTGAGATGGATATTTCTTTCCTTTATGTTCTCTCTTCGTTTTTGTTGTCTGGATAAAGATGACAATGATGGAATAGCAATTGAGGGGGAGCCACAAAATGTAAGGTGTTTGGATCATTGAATGTGGATGGATACCTTCTGCCAACCAAAAACAAACACCTTAGACAGTTGCATAAAAGGAACGAAATGTCTAATGCATTCCAGCAACATACATTTCTGAGTTTACTTATTATAGCAGTGTAATCTACCCTAAATAACACTGTGTCGATATATGAAACATAGACTAAAGTGATTAAGCCTTCTTCAAGGCAAACAGAGAGTTCCAGGGGGTCAGTTATTGACTCCAGTCCATAAATGGTAGGTGTTTGAACCTATTCAATTATGTTGAATAGATTTTGAGAGTTCCCTAGGATTCAGCACTACAGACTGCTGTGATCAATGGGTATGGTTACTATGGCAAGTGTGTATAGTGTTGTGACAAGTATTTCACATACTTGCCTAACCTGATGTAGAGAAATTAGTGACTGCCTTATCTATAAAGTTAAAACACTGTTAAATATTAACACATAACATCATGCAATATGGGACAGCTTTAGCAGTTTGGAGGCATCAGCTTTTTTGTTTCAAATATACTTGATGATCTTTGCACTAATAATATGTCTATTAACATCTCCTCCCTCTACTATCAGGCTTTCTTTTTTCTCTTCTTCCTTTTCTCCAATCTGAGAGTTTGATAATTCAACATGTAAAACTTTTCCTTCTGTATAGATTTAGTAGTTTAAAACTTACTTTTTTTTTAAGGTTTTTGCCTATAGAATCTATCAACACTCATATAATTTAACATTATAATGTAATGTAAGCTTTGAAGACACATTTATTACATCACATGTTATAAGAGAAAAAACGAGTTGAGTTTAATACATCATTCCCCAACCACATTCTGGAAGTAAGAGAAGAGCTTCAAGTTTGTTTAGTGAGGGGACAGTTCTCAGTGGATGTTTAAGATGTGAGATATTTTCACTAAATAACCTAGACTGTACATTTTTACTTCATTTCATATTTTTCTATAACATTTTTTAACTCTGTAACATGTCTTGACTTGATCTACTCAGACACTGCCTTTTTGTTTAACGTTTTCCATTTTCTGAGATAGCAAACAATGTTGCTAGGATATTCACAACACTTCTATAGTATCATAATAAAAGAGCAAATGCACTTTTTAAGAAAGAAGAGAAAAGTTATGTGGGATATTAGTGAAGAGGAGAGAATGCAAGGGGATAACTGGAGAAGTAGAGGTGACAGGAGCTGGCCATGAGGGAGACAAAGATCCCTCCCTTTGGTAAAAAGCCCAGGAGTTTAGGGAGCCCACATCAGGAGTAGCTGCATCACCTCATGACACCCGGGTAGGAGGTCACAGGACTTTGAAGAACAATGGCTCCACAATGTATCTAGGGACTTTGCACATAGGTGATGATGTTCCCAATATTGGCCCTTACAGAGTTGAGCTGACCGTCTTCAATGAGCCCCTCAGGCACGGCCAATGGGCATCATAGACACTCTTCATGCTGTGCTGAATGATGAAGGTCTTGCCTTTATTTCCTTTAATACTACAAATTTGTATTTAGATTTCTAGACCACTCTAATAGCAAGGAAGGGGAGAGTAGGCTTAAAACATGCCTGAGATAACAATTTTATACCTTGAAGAGTGGGAGTTCAGAGTTACTTGATTTTTCTGACAAATTCAGAGTGTGTTGTGAAATTTACTCTTGGCCCAAGTTAAAAATGTACAATCTCTGAACTGATCATGCAGTTTCATCCAAAATCACTTCTATAGTATCAGAAGAGATAACTGTACAGCATAAAAGTTCTATATTAATCTTCTTTCTTTTAACATTGTATATAATCATTATATTTAGTGATTTGTTTTATTTTTACAGAGAAACATATTTTTGGAACCAAATAGGGTTACAAATTATCTATAATAGAGAACACCCTCCATGTTACACCAAATTACCCCAATACTTAATACCAGAAATATGCCCTTTTAATGTCGGCATTCTGATGAAACATTTTAGTATGAATATTGCTGCTGGATCATAAATGTAAAAGTTCTTGAATTTAAAAATTATAAAATGTTCATTCCAAGGCTTTATAGTAAAATAAAGCAACAACCACTTAACTTATGTATCTTTTTAATTTTTACTACATATTTATTGCTATTTTTGTTTGGATTAACTACAGCAGAAATATGAACCAAGGGATGGATGATAGAAGTGACAAAAGTTGTCTCTATTTTACTTCTTTTTTTTTTTTTTTTTTTTTGAGACAGAGTCTCACTCTGTTGCCCAGGCTGGAGTGCAGTGGCGTGATCTCAGCTCACTACAATCTCTACCTCCTGGGTTCAATTGATTCTCCTGCCTTAGCCTTCCCAGAGTAGCTGGGACTAGAGGTGCACACCACCACACCCAGTTAATTTTTGTATTTTTAGTAGAGATGGGGTTTTACTGTGTTGGCCAGGCTGATTTTGAACTCCTGATCTTGGGCGATCTGCTTGCCTTGCCCCCGCAAAGTGCTGGGATTACAGGAATGAGCTACCGCACCCGGCCACAAAAGTTTTTTCTGATGTCAGCTAGGGTGAGATCTATACTGGGCTCATTGTTTCTAGGTATTTCACCAAGCATACCATAGGTTTACCTAAAAAATAACTAGATTAGATTTTATTCTCTATCTTTTTTTTTTTTTTTTGGAGATGGAATCTCACTTTATTTCCCAGGCTGGAGTGCAGTGGCACAATTGCAGCTCACTGCCACCACTGCCTCCTGGGTTCCAGTGATTCTCCTGCTTTAGCCTCCCAAGTAACTGGGATTACAGGCATGCACCACCATACCCAGCTAATATATAGATATACGTATCTGTATTTTTAGTAGAGACAGGGTTTTGCCATCAAATTGGTCTCAAACTACTGATCTCAGGTGATCTGCCCACCTCGGCCTCCCAGAGGGCTGGGATTACAGACATGAGTCTGCGCCTGGCCACAACCTTCTTTCTGAGTCAGTTTGTCAACAGAACTCAGGTTAGTTTGTTAGTATTTGCACATGGGTTTTCCTCACACCCACACTTGGCGTTCAGAAAGTGTCAAGGTTGTGAAAAACAAGAAAAGTCTGAGGAGCTGTTAGAGATGGGGCAGATACTAGAAAGCATCTATAAATGAAAGCGTTGTTAATTAAATGCAATGTGGGATCCTAGGTAGAGTGCTGGAAAAGATAAAGGACATTAGTGTAAAATTAATGAAATACAAATAAGAGATGAAATTCAGTTAACACTATGATACCAATGTTAATTTCCTGTTCTTCATAATTATACCATGATTATGTCAGGTATTACCATTAGGAGAAGCAGGGTGAGAGACAGAAGAAGATTTTCTACTATCTTGCAACTTTCTTAAAGGTCTAAAAGTAGTTCCAAATAAAATATTAAAAATTAAATGATCCACGTGGCCTAGAGCCATTTAGTTTATTACAGTAAAAGTCTCAATAGTCTCTACGGTCCTTATCATAAACCACAGAAATATAACACATCACTAAAATACAGGTGTATTAGGATGAGACTGAGTTATCAAGAAATGCTTTCAATCAAACTTCCACATTAGTACAAAAGTTAGCATTAAAAACATTTTTTAGGTTGGGCACAGTGGCTCATGACTGTAATCCCAGCACTTTGGGAGGCCGAGGCAGGTGGATCACCTGAGGTCAGGAGTTCAAGACCAGCCTCGCCAACGTGGCGAAACCCCGTCTCTATTAAAAATATAAAAATTAGCTGAGCAAAGTGGCGGGTGCCCGTAATCCGAGCTGCTCAGGAGACTGAGGCAGAAGAATCTCTTGAACCTGAGAGATGGAGGTTGCAGTGAGCCAAGATTGCGCCATTGCACTACAGCCTGGGGGATAAGCATGAAACTCTGTCTCACAACAAAACAAAAGAAAACAAACAAACAAACAACACATTTTTTAAAGGAACCTTCAAACGACCAAAGAATTCATGAGGGCATCATCCTCAAAGACTCCAGGCAAATGAGGTGTTTGTGTATGCATGTATTGATAAAAATTGGTGATGGATTATTGAAGAAGTAGAAACACAGGAAATTAAAAAGAAAACATATCAGAGGTAGGTGCGTGTTGCCTGAGACCAGAGCAGAGGATACTCCTCTAGGGTGTAGATCTCACCTGAAAGATGTGAGTGAGGCTGAGAATTTACTCGTGAGAAGTTAATATTGGTTTGTAATAGAAAATCAGACTAATTTGTCAGAAGAGACTTGCCTCTGATGTTGATGTTTCAAGCGTTTATGGGGTGCTACTGGAGTAGAATTGACTTTAATGTGAAATCAGTGAAAAGTCACTGAGTCATCAGCATAGTTAATCGTCAAAAAAGCTACATCTGAAGAAAATTGTGAATATAGCAATATAGACAGGGATAAGAAATAGGAGGACAGTTGCATCAAATAGTAGTCACCTTAGACTATTGTAGCATGAAAATGTGCCCCTTGGTTGGTGGACTACAGGTAAAGATAGATTTAGAATTAGAAGAAAGTGAGCCTGTGCTATCATTGAAAACTGGTTAGTAGTTTATTAGCATAGAAATCCGAGGAGCCTCCCTCTTAGTTATACACTCTGGGATTCTGACTTGATTTCTCCATTGCCTCTTACCACAGTGGTTCAAAATGTATGGTTCTCAGGCCCGCTCTGGGACCAGCACCTGGAAACTTGTACAAAATGCAAATCCCTGGGCTTTGTCCCAAACCTATTGGGTCAGTATCTTTGGTTGGGGGTTGGGGGACAGCAAGATGTGTTTCAACAGGCACTCAGGGGCTTTCGGAAGCAGTCAGTGTGAGAATTCCTGTCTCAGAAAGTCACCTCCACTTGCACCAATTAACTTTATTCCATAGACACTCTCCCACAGTCCACTAGGTAACCCTTCCTTCTGTACATATGTGCATTGAAATTCTACTCTAAATCTTTATATCAGGACCTTTTCAATCTGATCTGTTCATTTTCCCCCTGCAAATCCTGTCAGAATGACAGAGAACATTCTGACCCTGTCAGTTGTTACATTAGAAAAGCTGATGGTTGAAAAATAATAAAATTGTCAGAGTTACTGGAGGATGCAAGAAGCTAGGGTCATTTTCATCTGTTAAGTAACTGATTGAATTGACAGCACACCAAAAATCTTGCCACGTAATCTTGTGCATTGGGTGAAGTGAATTAATTTAGGAAAGAGTTCAGTACATTGCCATATATAAGCATTTCTAACAGGACCTGACTTGCACCTGTTAAACTGTTTCAAAGAATAAAAATGCCTGTGCACTCAACCCAGGAAATGCTACTCACTGCCAACTCCACAGTGAGGTAACAGGCAATTGGCAACTTTCAGAGAGGTAAGGTAAGCAACCAATTCTTTCCCCAGACTGTTACTTAAAATAACTTTTTTTTTTTTTCTGGTAGGAAAATAAACTTCAACCAACAATTCGTCACTCTTTTTATTTGCTTTTGCCAAGCAGCTGTATTTACAGAAAACAATGTCCTGATTTTTTTTTTTTTTTTTTTAAGGTCTTGATTTCTTATCAAGCAGTTTGGTGGTCTAATGATTTTAGTTTGTGAAACTCATAAAATGCATCGGCCAAAGTAGCTTGAACATTTTCCCTCTTTCTTCTCTTCCATGCTCCCATTATTTATAATGAGTCTTCCCAGAAACTTCCAGTGTGTTCCTTACTGGCTACATGAACACTGGTAAAGCAGGAGAGATAATCAACTCCAGGCTGGAGCTGAGCAGCAGCGCCAACAAGCTACTCATGACTCCAGCAGATGTTTCTGCTTTGGGGACCAAAAGAAATTTTATAGGGTTTTTCCTCCTTCTCAGGGAAAATTGCCAGAACAGTCAAGAAATGGGAAATATATAGGCCTGCTCACATTTCCAAGTAGGGAGGGATATGATATTCAGTAAAAGGAATCTCAGAGAGAGGAATTTCTGAAGACACTATCTCATAATAGCTACGTAAAATGTTCACTAGGAAAAAGAGGAACCAAGAAGAGCTCACTTGGCTTCAGATTTCTCTGTGCATTGAAAACTGTGTGAACGTTAGAGTAGTTTGAAATGAAATCCATTTATGGTAAAAATGCACCTGGTAGTCAATAAGGACCCTCTTCTACCACCACCACCAAGAAAAGAAAAAGAGAAAGAAAAAAAGGCACAGATGACATACTCTGAATTTCACTGTTTCTGTCTGTCTTTAATGTAAATTGTGGGACTACGAAGGGAGAGGACATATGTAGGACTTTGAGTCTTTTTTATAGAAAATTAACTGCCTACCACGTAGTATATTATGGCTCCCCAAATAAGCAAAAATAACAAAAATTTTCTTTCAGGGGGAAAATATGAGAATTTCAGTTCTCTTCGATTACTTTACTTGAATTTTGGTATTTTGGCTCTCAAAAGATAATCTATGTACAATACCACAAGAATAATATCAGAGATAATTAGTTACATGCAATCCACGTGAAGGAAAATCAGAGCGCAGTCAGAGTCCTAGTTCCGTGGGTTAAAAGCCTCTCTTTTGAAATTATGTCCAATATGAGGGAGAGAAAAGCCTACTAAGCCACTGGTCTTGTTTATGTACTGAGAGGTAAAGAGGATGAGTTTGGAGAAGAGGGCTGCTGAAACTCTCTGTGACCTTTCTGTGTAGCATAGCTGTTTATGAAGAGCCAGAAACATTAAACAAAGCCATTCCAATAACCCTTAACTGGTTGTTTAAAATGTTATTGTATGTTCAAAGTCATGCATAAACAATTAACGCAGGGAATCTGATTGACTAGAAATCGTAGTCAAGCCCATCTTTTTCGTCATTCAGATTTTCTTATAATTAGTTGTAGCTTATGTTTCGTATGTTTAACAGAACAAAAGTGACTGGAGATTATTCTATTAAGGAATCGTACTATCAAGGAAAGATATCATCAACTTATTAAAGTCCTGAAAGGATGGTGTCTACTTTAAAATCCATTAGTGATTTTATTGTTAAAAATGGGAGTGCTAATTAAGGTCCCAGAAAATCTTTAGGGGGCTCTTTCTGATCTCTGAGAAGAGACAGTCTCTACCTGTTCTATGCTCCATAAGTTATGGAGAGTCAAAATTACCAAGTAGAGTCCAAAGTACATAGTTTATTTAAACTCCATCTAAGTTAAGACTTGAAGAATGAGGAATACTTGGCTCAAATGTAGAAGGAATAACCCATCAAGCTGGGGAAAACATGTAGAAAGATTCAAAGTTAAAACACAAGTATAATACATTTAAAAGTAAAATTAATACACATAAGTATCATATACATTGTAAGGGAATGGAAGAAGATAGAACTAGGGAGTTATTCAGGGACAAGATATGATGACAAATGGATTAAGGGAAGCAAAATCATTTTCAAGGTGGCCACTTGTAAGCTTGTTCCTGATACATGATATTACCCTGAAGCGGGAAAGTAATGGAATTAGAGAGAACCTGATAAAGGTAGAGTATTTAAGAGTTTTAAATGATCAGATATGGTCATTGATTACATATGGAAATGGTGGAGAAGAGAAGTCAAAGATTATTCCTAGTTCTTGGTTTGAACAATTTGTTGGATGAAAGTTTCATTCACTGAAATATTTTCAGGTATGAAGGGAACGATGGATTCACTCTTAGAGCTCCACTGTAGGGCAGTTATTTCTAGGCATCCCAAGGGTGTATGTGTGCTCCCAAAGCAGTTCATGCATTTTTTTCTGTTCTAGTAATATCTCTTCAGTGCAATAATCAAAGGCTATCATAGGAAGGCTCATTGCTAGTACCACACTCATTGGTACACTCCATGACCATGACTCCCTGAGAGTCTTCTGGGCACAGCAGTTATTGGCTACTGTTCCACAGTAGCCACTGATGCTGCTACTGGCTATTATTGAAGAAACTGGGGAGGGCATCTCTGCACTGAATTGTTGACAAAGACTAAATCATCATGGGTTATAATGATGGTATTCAACTTCTGATCATGTGTTCTCTTTTATAATTTAAAACTAGTTCATGAAGACAGACTGAGAATAAAGGTCACCTCACTCCCTCGATCATCTTTGCCATGCTCATCTTTTCTCCTGGTAACTCCAATCTTCAGTCTTAACACAAAAACACCAAACATGCAAATTCATGTGAAAAAACAGGTGTCCTAAGTGTTCACCTGCATTCCAGTTCTGCAAAGAACAAGAACATGAATCTTACTTTGAGCTAAATTGGGACACCCTGCCAAAATATAAATACCCTATGAGATTTTTATTCCATGACATTAGGGATTATTGAAGAAGAGGTCCTTGAAGTTAATTGACACACTGCTTCTTAAACTCTAATGTGCATATGAATAATAGGGAGAACTTGTTAAAATGCAGATTCTGAATCAGTGACTCTGGGCTCTGTGGACAGGCTCCTGTTTTGCAGCCTATGCTTAGAAAAGCAAGGTCCTAGTCTAGCAATTCTCTAGATTCTCTCAGTGAACAGTTGAAGAAAATGAGTCCCAGGCATTTATGTAGTGCAAGGCAGTGAATTCAGTGCTGCCTACATATTAAATTGGAGATAGAATCAGGGTTAGAAGAATAAATTTCCCTGACGCTCAGTTCACTGTCCTTTCTAGCACAATCAGCAGCATTTTGCATGAGTAGATCCCCTAACATCAGTAATGTTACTCCTCATTTTGGAATCTAGAGAAATATCTTCTGCTAATCACCAAAGGAACAATCTCTCAAAAGAACATGATGAGGTCCAGGAGAAAAGAAAGCCATATGTGTTAATTTTTAAGGGTATTTTTTTGACTAATAAAAATTAATTAGCTAATATTTTGCTAATTGTCCATGATACTGTATGTGTTGTGATTTATTAATGCTTTAGAAATGTACATGAAACAAATTTCCATAGGCAAAGTAAGTGCTTCATAGAATGGTTTCATACTTTCGTAGAGATTACTATAAAATGAATACTGGTATTTTTCTTTAAAAAATGTTTTAATGCTAGTTTTTAATGTGAAATTTATTTTAATAGAAAGATGGAATTTTCCTGGAAGAAAACTACTCTGATAGGGCAGGAAAAACCTCTTCACTCACCTGATGTCCTGAAAATGTGCTTCTAAAGCAGGATGGTTATTAACCCTAAACCTGAGAGAACATAAAATACTGGGGTGCTGAAAACTAGTATAGTTAAGCAACACAAAAATAGGAATTTCTAACAATAGATTGGACATTGCTCCCTCCAACTGAAACATCTGGTCACCAATTCATACCTGGATTTCTTTATGCTTCATCCCTTTCCTGACCCCTCCCTTCTTAATGCTGCTGCTCAAGTTTAAACAAGTACTGTCAGGAGAGCAGATGGACCCCACTGCAGGCTGGGGAAGAGCCAGCAAGACATAATGCAAAATGCTCCCTGCCGACCCTGAGGTGGCTGTAAACTTGATCAAACGGGATCTTTCTCTCCAGGGAGAAGAGATAATGCAATCTTATTGCTGCTTCAAAACTTCTTACAAAGGCAGTCAGTTCAACTGTGGTATGTATAGAGAGTCCTCTGGAGGATGAGCTGAAGCCATCAAACCCATACCCCCTGGAATATCTCCTGGGATTCAAGCACTGGCCAGAGAACAGAAATGAAGTAGCTGTTTCCAGCGATTTACAGTTCTCCTAAATATGAGAAGGAAAATGTGTGGAGGCATTTTAGCTCAGCAGGGTCCTCAACTGAGCATTAGAGAGGTTTCCATTGCTTCTGACTGTACCTTGTGATTTTGCATCTAAATGAATGTTCTACCATCTGAAACCTTTCAGGTTACTAAATTCATTGAGAGAGGACAAATCCCTCCTGTGTGAAACAGCAACATGTAATATTTATTGAAAATATTAAACTGTCTTCCCAAATTAATATCTGATTCAAAAAAAGTCAACTGTAGAGCCAGCAAGTCAGGCTGTATACACATATATTCTATTCTTAAATCTCTCAAAGAGAAGGGATTAAACAGCCCTTCACTTCTATTTGAAAAATTTGAGAGGGCTATAAAAATGGAAATGTATTAACTGTGTCCATGAAAATTTATGTATACATATAGCCCTAGGTTAAATCAAATGCTGGGCCTAAAGTAGAGTATAAAGTACTCGTCACTTACTTTCTCTTTTGTGAGAGAATATGTTTTGGTAGAGGAATTCATTCAATATCTGATACATATACTCCTTTGGCTGAGACGTACAAATAGCTCAACAGGGAAGGAATTGATGGAGGCTATGAAAAAGAGAGATATAATATTAGTTTATGGGAATTTATCCGAAGTGATTTTTTTAAACCATGTAGAATCTCTGTAAATAATTGAAATAATAACCTGTTGCAGAACAATGGAGACATTTAAAAAATTGTCTGGGTAAAAAACAAAACTAGCCTACCATAAAGGTTCATAGACACATATAACACAATTGGGAAACAATTTAGAGGTTTACTATAATAGTGTTTATAACTAATAAGATAGTCTATAAATTGGTAAAGATTTCTATGTAGAATTACTCACAAGTTTTAAACCAGTGAAGACATTTTGAGACTGCTTAGATTATGTTTTCATCTGACAATGGTTTGAAGGACAAAATGAACTGTTAGTTCTACAGTCTTTTCTCAGATTAGTCAGTGATACCACAAATACCACAAATATTGCAGTCTATGCTATTCATTAGCCATTTGATTTTAATGATGTTTTTAGTTGATTTGTAAAATGATGCAACTGCATATCCTAAACAAAAGTCAAGAACTGACACATTGTGGTTCTAAGTAAATTCTCAGACATATTTCATTTAAAAGTACACTGTTATTGCTGATTTTTAAAGTATAATTTGATTACCTTTAAGATTAATACTGATTTTCTAGTTAATAGAAGGCCCCTATCATTCCTTATTTTCTTACTCATAGCTGCTTCACACATTTAAATTACTTGCCTACCCCTTGAGGGCATTTTAATTTGCAATATGGCTTTATTATCTGACTTCAAATGCTGTAATCCTTCCCTTGATATTGCACACTCTTTGAAAGTGACACAACACTTCCTTGGTTTTTCCCTAGCACTAATTATCACAGTTTCTTAAGTAAATGGATATTCCTTTCATTTATTCATCTAATTCACAAATGTTCGCTATGTACCCATTCTGTTTTAGACAATATATTTGCCAATGGGAATAATGATGAAGACAGACCCAGTCCCCACTCTCATGAATCTTATCAATGAAGTGTGGAAATAGATTTTTTTTTTTACTGATTGATGAAATGTGGCTATCTGAAATCCTTTATCATCATATTTTAGAATAATAAAAGGATTACTATTCACTTACTAGAAGAGATGATACAAAATTCTAAGTATTATGGAATGAATTATCCTCCCCAAATTCATATATTGAAGTCTTAACCCTCCTTACACCAGGACATGACTGTAGTTGAAGATAGGGCCTTTAGAGAGGTAATTTTAAAGGCGGTCATTAGAGTGGGCCCTAACCAATAGGATGGGCATCCTTATAAGAAGAGGAAATTTAGACATAGACAGAAAGGAAGGACCAAGTGAAGACAACAGAAAAAGACTGTCAGCTGCAAGTTAAGCAGAGAGGCCCTCAGAAGAAACCAACATTGCTGACACCTTGGTCTTGGACTTCTAGCCTTCAAAACTGTGAGGAAATAAGTTTCTGTTGTTTAAGCTTTTCAATATGTAGGACTTGGTTGGTACAAACAAACTAATACAGTCAGGTTTTCTTTGTTTAATCTAAAACAACTTAGCTTTAATGGTTGAGTTCAAATTCTGATAGAAAAGAAAAGAAGTACAACATTGGCAATTACTTAAACAGTAGTGGCTTTCACCCTCATAGGTAAGTGAACTGTTGGCATAATTTACAGAGTCCTCTTTTTATTATTTTATTTGTCATAATTGATATGGTACCAAGGCTTCCAGTTATGAAATGATCCAGACAAGGAGTTTCTGGACAGAAATCGAGTTTTACATAGACACAAATAAATCCTCAAATGTGAGGATATAGAGTAACAGGGACATTTGAAGCAGCATTTCATTTCCAAGATCTTATCCTAGAAGATAATCAAACATTTATACAAAGATTTAGCCCAAATAATTAATTACCTAAAGCAATAAAATAAATAAACCACATGCATTCTGCCATTAATATTATAGAAGTGTATTTATTTGTATTGAAAGCTATTTTAAATGGAAATTTCAGTGAAAAAGATGGTCTAAGATACGTTTCTGATTTTGTGGGAAAAAAAATTACACAAATATGCACAAAATAACTAGAAATATATGTGCCAAAATATCTAATGATTATTATCTTTCAGTGATTATATTATAACATTGTTTTCTTAATCTTTCATATGTATTTTATAATAATTTTTGAATAAATGCATTACTCTGAAATAAAAAGTAGCTCCCAAATTTTGTTTTTTAAGTAACTAAAGTCTTAAGTATCATGAGTCAGTGTTGTGACTGCATGTCTTGAGTAAGGCAACCAGTGGAATTTTTTTTTTTTTAAAGGAAGGCAGTTTAGTTTTCAAAATACTATGGATGGTATGGCTTTAAACATTTTAAGTAATAACATAAATTCTGAATAAAAGTCATTCATTCTTAGTTAGTGCATGCTTGAATGTTTTTGAAAAGTCCAAGATGAATCCACCAATGATGATAAATCTTAAACATTGTTTAATGATATGGTTAGCATGCATTTTTGATCTTGAGTGGAGAAGGACACACAGATAATACTGCTTCCAGGTGAGGATATTATTGTGCTAATTTTCGAGTTCAAAATCTTGACTCACATCTCGATGACAGAACTCATACTGCAGCAGGATGTTTTATACATTCATTAAATGTGTATTTTCCTAACACCTTCCATATGCTAGAAAATGAATTTAAAGATGGATGAAACATGATCTCTGACCAATGCAATGCATACTTCTGAGGTAAAGAGCTGAGGATGTATCTGAAATTGGATGTGACTGTCCTAGCTTACATAATGACCACATCCTCTGCAGCCAAGCTGTATGTTCCTCTCCATTTCATTTAGGGGTATTTATAATAAATATGCCCATCACTTCTTTCCTTATACTATTCATTTAATCATTCCACAGAAGCATCCCTGACCCTCAATTAAATTCAGCAATATTTATTGAGCTCAATATTTAGTAAGCAAAATTCTCCACTACTTCTGTAGATTGAAGAAAGATGAGAAAGCCTAATGCAAATATCTATATAATCAAAGTAGACTGTAGAATGTGCAAATGGCATAAATGACTAATTAAGATAATTAATAGTGAGAACAATTGAATCAAGTTTAAAAGTATGTGAAAGACATTTGAGCTTTTGAAGAATGGATAATAAGTCAGCAACAGAAGAAAGGAAATGATATAAGAGTAGGTGGAATAGCATGGAAAAACAAGGGCAGGAAATTTGGGACATGTTCTAGGTAAAATGAGTAGCCTATTTTGATGGGAGTACAGAATGAGTAAAAGAAGCCTTGGGAAAGAAGACTGGAAATGTAAGTAGGGGATGCATGGCTGAGCATGATGAATTCCCCAGGAGTGTTCTTGGTATAGAATGTTTAAGTAATGAAAATCCAATAAAGGAACTTGAGGTATAAAGTGAATGTTTAGACCTGTGCTTTAGGAAGACTAATGTGGTATCATTTAAAGACGGATGAATTTGTGACAGAGACACTGGAAGAGAACAATATGTAAACTCAATTTGACACACACCTGAAAAAAAAATTGCACAAATTTTTAATATATAGAATCTCATGTAATTTTCATATTTGCTAAAGTAATTGATACTCAGTGCAATTTGAGATTTCTTTTGTAAAGAAAACACCATTTAAATCTACTATTTTTTAGAGTATGGGCTTTTATGTAATAAATTTAAAGCAAATTAAATGTACAGTGAAGTAATATCAGTTCCACAGCTATTTATCATCTAATGTTTTGCAGCATTTTGAGAGATACAAAAAGATGAAGACCCAAATCCCTGTTGTTTAGTTCAGCTTTGTCTGTTTTAGATTTTAAACTTCTAAGTACATATAATTACTTTGTGGAACTGGAATTTAAAAATAAATATGTATCCCAATATTTAGGTTGATCAAATTTAAGTTCAATATAATCCAGGGACTAATGATATCAGATGATACAAAATCTAAAAATCATGTTTTATCTCATTGACTGCTTGTTCAAACTGTACGAGACATATATGACAAAGTTACAGCCAACATCACACTAAGCAGGCAAAACTTAGAAGCATTCCCCTTGACAACTGGAACAAGACAAGGATGCTCATTCTCACCAGTCTTATTCAACGTACTACTGGAAGTCCTAGACAGAACCATCAGGCATTCAAAATAGGAAGGGAGGAAGCCAAACTATCTCTCGTCATGGACCGTATGATTCCATACATAGAAAGCCCTATAGACTTCAACAGAAGGCTCCAACAACTGATTAAACAAAACAAAACAAAACCTTTGTAATGTTTTAAGATACAAAATAAATGTACAAAAAAATAAGTGGCATTTATATAACAACATTCAAGCTGAGCGCCAAATCAAGAATGCAAACCCATTTGGAATAACCACAAAAAGAATAAAATATGTAGAAATACAGCTTATTAAGGAGACAAAAGATCTCTTAAGAATTACAAAACATAGCTGAAAGAAATATGAAACAAAACAAACAACAGTAAAACATTCCAAGCTCACATATAGGAAGAATCACCATTGTTAAAATGGCCAAACTGCCCAAAGCGATCTGCAAAATCAGCAATGTTCTTATCAAACTACCAACCTCATTTTTCATGGAATTAGAAAAAAATTTTCTAAACTTCATATGGAACCAAAAAACTGCTCGGATAGCCAAAGCAATTCTAAGCCAAAGGCATCATGCCACCAAACTTCAAGCTATACTACAGTAACCACAGCAGTATGGTGGTACTGTTGACTAAACAGACACATAAGCCAATGAAACAGGATAGAGAACCCATAAATAAAGTCACACACTTAAAAGCACCTGATTTTTGATGAAGTTTACAATAACAGACAGTGGGAAAATGACTCCATTTTCAATAAATGATGCTGGGGGATAACAGGCCAGCCATATGCAGAAGAATGAAACTGGACCCCTACCTTTCACTATGTACAAAAATTAACTCAAGATGGATTAAATACTTAAATGCAAGATCTCAAACAATTAAAACCCTAAATGAAATTTTAGGAAATTCTGTACTTGGCCTTGGGAAAGAATTTATGACTAAGTCTCCAAAAGCAATTACAAGAAAAAATCAACAAGGGGGGCATAATTAAGTTAAAGAGATTCTTCACAACAAAATAAACAACCAACAGAGTAAATAGACAACCTACAGTATAGGAGAAAATACTCACCAACCATGCATCCAGCAAGGGTTTAATATCCAGAATCAATAAGAAACTTAATTCAACCAAGAAAAACAAAAAATGACATTAAATAATGGGCAAAGGACATGTACAGACACTTCTCACAAGAAGACATACAAATGACTGGCAAATATATGAAAAAATGTTCAGTATCACTAATCATCAGACAAATCAAAACCATAATGAAATACCATCTGACATCAGTCAGAATGGCTACTTAAAAGTGGAACAACAACAACAAAAAAGATTCTGGTGAGGCCGCAGAGAAAAGTGTGTGCTCGGACACTGGTGGCGAGAATGTCAATTAGTTCAACCACTGTGGAAAGCAGTTTGGAAATTTCTCAAAGAACATCTAACAGAAGTACCATTCAATCCTCAATCTCACTAAGTTCCTTATAGATTCTGAATATTAGATATCTCTCAGATACATAGTGATATGGTTTGGCTGTGTCCCCACAAAAATTTCATGTTGAATTGTAACTCCCACAATTCACACATGACATGGGAGGGACCCAGTGGGAGGTAATCGACTCATGGGGGTGGGTCTTTCTTAGGCTGTTCTAGCAATAGCTAGTAAGTCTCAGGAGATCTGATGGTTTTAAGAAAGGGAGTTCCCCTGTATAAACTCTCTCTTTGCTTGCTGCCATCCATGTAAAACTTGACTTGCTCCTCCTTGCCTTATGCTATGATTGTAAGGTTTCCCTAGCTAAGTGGAACTGTAAGTCTGTTAAATTTATTTTTCTTCCCAGTCTCAGGTATGTCTTTATCAGCAGCATGAAAAGGAATTAATATAGTAAATTGGTACCAGTAGAGTGGGGCGTGGCTGAAAAGATACCTGAAAATGTGGAAGCTACTTGGAACTGGGTAGCATACAGAGGTTGGAACAGTTTGGAGGGCTCAGAAGAAGATAGGAAAGTGTGAGAAAGTCAGAAGCTTCCTTGAGACACGTTGAATGGCTTTACCTAAAATGCTGATAGTGATATGAACAGTAAGATTCAGGCTGAGATGGTCTCAAATGGGATGAGGAACTTGTTGGGAACTGGAGCAATGGTGACTCTTGCTATGTTTTAGCAAAGAGACTGGCAGCATATTGCCCCTGCCCTAGAGATTTGTGGAAGTTTGAACTTGAGAGAAATGATTTAGGGTATTTGTCAGAAGAAATTTCTAAGCAGCAAAGCACTCAAGGGGTGACTTGGGTGTTGTTAAGAGCATTCAGTTTTATAAGGGAAACAGAGCATAAAAGTTCAGAACATTTGCAGCTTGACAATGTTATTGAAAATAAAATCTCATTTTTTGCGGAGAAATTCAAGCCAGCCACAGAGAAATTTGAATAAGTAATGAGGAACCAAATGTTAATCACAATGATAATGGGAAAATGTCTCCAGGGTATGTCAGAGAACTTTGTGGCAGCCCCTCCCATCACATGCCTGTAGGCTTAGGAAGAAAAAAATTGTTTCATGGTCCAGGCCCAGGGTTCCTCTGCTGTGTGCAGCCTAGGGTCTTGGTGCCCTGTGTTCCAGCTGATCCAGCCATGACTAGAAGGGGCCAAGTTACAGCTAGGGCCATGGCTTCAGAGCGTGCAAGCCCCAAGTCTTGGCAGCTTCCACTTGGTGTTGAGCCTGTACGTGCACAAAACTCAAAGATTGAGGTTTGGGAACCTGTGTGTGGACTTCAGAAGGTGTATGGAAATGCCTGGATGTCCAGGAAGAAGTTTGCTGCAGGGGCAGGGCCCTCATGGAGAACCTCTGCTAGGGCAGTGCAAAGGAGAATGTGGGGTGAGAACCCCGACAGCTGAGTCCACACTGGGGCGTTGCCTAGTGTAGCTTTGAGAGAAAGGCCACTGTCCTCCAGACCCCAAAATGGTAGATCCACTGACAGCTTGCACCGTGTACCCAGAAAAGCTACAGACACTCAACACCAATCCATGAAAGCAGCCAGGCGGGAGGCTGTATTCTCCCTCCCTGCAAAGCCACAGGGACAGAGCTGCCCAAAACCATGGGAACCCACGTCTTGCATCAGTGTGAACTAGACGTGAGACATGAATTAAAAGGAGATCATTTTGGAGCTTCAAGATTTGACTGCCCCACTGGATTTTGGACTTGCATGGGTCCTGTACCCCTTTGTTTTGGCCTATTTCTCCCATTTTGAATGGTTGTATTTACCCAATACCTGTACCCTCATTATATCTAGAAAGTAACTAGCTTGCTTTGATTTTACAAGCTCATAGTCAGAAGGGAGTTGTCTCAGATGAGACTTTGGGCTATGGACTTTTAAATTAATGCTGAAATGAGTTAAGACTTTGGGGGACTGTTGGGAAGGCATGATTGGTTTTGAAATGTGAGGACATGACATTTGGTAGGGGCCAGGGGTGGAATGATATGGTTTTAGTGTGTCCCTACCAAAATTTTTTCTTGAATCATAACTCCCACAATTCTCCCATGTCATAGGAGGGACCCAGTGGGAGGTAATTGAATCACAGGTCGTGTCTTTCTTGTGCTGCTCTCACAATAGTGAATAAGTCTCACAAGATCCGATGGTTTTAAAAAGAGGAGTTCGCTTGCACAAACTCTGTCTTTGCCTGCTGCCATTCACATAAGACTTGACTTGCTCCTCCTTGCCTTCCACCATGATTGTGAGTCCTCCCCAGCCATGTGGAATTGTAAGTCCATTAAATTTATTTTCCTTCCCAGTCTTGGGCATGTCTTTATCAGCAGCATGAAAATGAACTAATCTATGTAGTTGCAAATATTTTCTCCCATTCTGTAGGTTGTCTGTTTACTCTGTTGATAGTTTCTTTTGCTGTGAATAGGCTCTTCAGTTTAGTTAGGTCACACTTGCAGACTTTTGGTTTTCTTGCAGTTGCTTTTGAGGAGTTAGTCATAAAATATTTGCCAATGCTGATGTTCAGAATGATATTTTTTAGGTTTTCTTCTAGGATTCTCATAGTTTTAGGTGTGCTATTTAAATATTTAATCCATTTTCAATTAGTTTTTGAATATGGTGTTAGAAAAGCTCCAGCTTCACACTTCTGCATATGAATAGCCAGCAACCACAACTTTTATTGAAAAGGGAGTTCTTTCCCTGTTGCTTATTTTTTTCAACTTTGTCTTAAATCAGATGGCTGTAGGTGTGCAGCTTTACCTCTGTGTTCTTGATTATGTTCTATTGCTCTATGTGTCTGGTTGTTTTCTTTTTTTTTTTTTTTTTTTAACTGGTACCATATTGCTTGTGTTATTCTAGCTTTATTGTATGGTTTGAAGTTGAGTAATGTGATACTTCCATCACTATGCTTTTTATTTAGGATTGTTTTGGCCAGTTGAGCTCTTTTTTTATTCCATATGAATTTTAGAATGGTTTCTTTCTAATTCTGTGAAAAATGAGGATGGTAGTTTGATAGGAATAGCACTAAATCTATAGATTACTTCAGGCAGTATGACCATTTTAACAATACTGATTCTTCCAATCCATAAGCATAGAATGTTTATTCATTTGTTTGTTTCCTATAGTTTCCTTTAACAGTCTTTTGTACTTTTCCTTTTAGAGATCTTTCACCTCCTAGGTTAGATGTATTCTCTGGTATTTTTTTTCTTTTTACAGCTACTGTAAATGAGTTTGCATTCTTGATTTGGCAGTCAGCTTGTCTGACAATAGAGCAGAATAGAGACTGCAATCTACAACCATCTGATCTTCTACAAACCTGACAAAAACAAGCAATGGTGAAAGAATTCCCTATTTAATATATAGTGCTGGGAGAACTAGCAAGCCATTTGCAGAAAATTGAAACTGGATCCCTTCCTTACACCTCATACAAAGATTAACTCAGGATGGATTAACAACTTAAACATAAAACCCAAAGCTATAAAAACCCTAGAAAAAAATCTAGGCACTACAATTCAGTACATAGGCACAAGTAAAGATTTCATGATGAAAATGTAAAAAGAAATTGCAACAAAAGCAAAAAGTGACAAATGCAATCTGATTAAACTAAAGAGCTTCTGCACAGCAAAGGAAACAATCATTGGAGTGACCATACAATGTACAGAAGGGGAAAAATTTTTTTGCAATCTATCTACCTGACAAAATCTAATTTCAAGGATCTACAAGGAACTTCAACAAATTTACAAAAAAGAAACAAATAACCTCATTAAAAAGTGGTGAAAGGACATGAACAGACACTTCTCAAAAGAAGACATTTATGTGCCCAACAAACATAAGAAAAAAAGCTCAACATCACAGATATTACAGAAATGCACATTAAAACCACAGGGAGATACCATCTCATGCCAGAGAGAATGGTGATTATTAAAAAGTCAGGAAACAACAGATGCTGGAGAGGATGTGGAGAAATAGGAACACTTCTACACTGATGGTGGGAGTATAAATTAGTTCAGCCATTGTGGAAGACAGTGTGGTGATTCCTCAAAGACCTAGAACCAGAAATACCATTTGGCCCAGCAATCCCATTACTGGGTATATACCCAAAGGAATATAAATTATTGTTATATAAAGATACCTGCATGTTATATAAAGATATGTTCATTGCAGCACTATTCATAATAGCAAAGACATAGAATCAACTCAAATGCCCATCAACGATAGACTAGATAAAGAAAATGTGTTACATATGCACTACGGAACACTATGAAACCATCAATGGGACCAAGACCATGTCCTTTGCAGGGACACGGATGGAATTGGAAGCCATTATTCTCAGCAAACTAATGCAGGAAAAGAAAACCAAATACTGCATGTTCTCACTTATTAGGAGCTGAACAATGTGAACACATAAACACAGGGATGGGAAGAACACACACTGAGGCCTGTGGTGGACAGAGGGCATGAGGAAAAATAGCTATTGAATGCTGGGCTTAATACCTTAGCGATAGGTTGTTAGGTGCAGCAAATCACCACGGCACGTGTTTACCTATGTAACAAATGTGCACATTCTGTACATGTACCCCAGAACACAAAATTAAAAAAAAAAAAAAAAAAAGACCAGGCGTGGTGGCTCATGCCTGTAATCCTAGCACTTTGAGAGGCTGAGGTGGGTGGATCATAAGGTAAGGAGTTCGAGACCAGCCTGACCAACATAGTGAAACCCGGTCTGTACTAAAAATACAAAAATTAGCTGGACGTGATGGCATGCGCCTGTAGTCCCAGCTACTCGGGAGGCTGAGGCAGGAGAATCGTTTGAACCTGGGAGGCGGAGGTTGCAGTGAGCCGAGATCGTGCCACTGCACTCCAGCCTGGGAAACAGAGCAAGGCTCCGTCTCAAAAGAAAAAAAAAATAAATAAAGATTACATTTTGACTCAAATTATTTGAAAAACTTTTCTTGCTTGCACAGCCAGGAATTGACCCTCTGAGACTTGATTACAGTACCAGATACTAAACTCTTTAACCACATAATAGTCTCAGACCATTCTGTTGCATTTTGTTTTAATTTGTGCACGTTAGAAAAATATGATTTGTTTTAAATGCTATAGGACTTCAAATCCTATAACTAGGTGAGTTAAGTATGAGAGAGATCTTCATGGTGATGGCATCGTTCTGTAATTTGATTGCATTGGTCATTATAGGATTCTACACATGAAATGAAATGACAGAATTTAACACATTTTGTAATAATGTCAAGATCCTGAGTTTTATTAGGCTATAATTAGATGTGATAAAACCACTGAGGAAAATTGAGTGAAAAATACACTAAACTTCTCTATACCATTTTTTGAAACTGCCTGTGAATGTATTATTGTTTCCAAACAAAAGACTTTTTAAAAAACATTATCCTCTTCATCTTAGAGTCCCTGCAATTGAGGTCACAGTTAACTTCCAAGTCTCATGTCAGACACAACTCATTCTGATCTTTACCTGGCAGACATTCCTGGGGGACTTTCAATGTCTACCTAGGATGTGGCTCAATCTGGAAGTTTCATGCATTCTGATTTTAACTGCTAAGAGAATATTAGTCCTACAACTGGCTCTCCATATATTCAACAAGATTCACACTGTTTTGGGCTCAATTGTTTCCCCCAAGTAAATATGTCCTAACTGCATACTTCTGAGTGTGACCTTATTAGGAAATAGGATCTTTGCAGATGAAATCAAATTAAGATGAGATCACATTCAATTAAAGTGAGCTCTAATTTAATATGATTGGTGTCCTTGTTAGAAGAAGAGAAGAGACACCAAGAACACAGAGGGAGAATGCCATGTGATGATAGAAACAGACATTGGAGTGGTGTAGCTGAAAGCTAAGTAACATTAGGAATTGAAAGCCACCACCTGAGGCTAGGAAGAGGTGAGGAAGGATCATTCCCTGGAGCCATCAGAGAAGCATGGCTCTACCTATACCTTGACTTCAAACTTCCAGTCTCCAGAACTCAGTCAAATCTCTGTGGTTTTAAACCACCCACTTTGTGGCTGTTTCTTATGGCAGCCCTAGGAAACTAATATGCCAAGAGATCCATATCCTTTCCAAAAAATACCGTATTACTGTGTGCAGAAAGAATATCAAAAAAATAAAAATAGAAAAGGAAAAATATAATAGATTCTTAAGACCTTCAGTAAAGCAAATTCTTTAAAATACACTTGTAGAAAGAATCTTAAGTGTAAGTAACATGTGCCTTTTTCACTTAGAAAAAAATCAAAGAGGAAGCTATGTCTTTCATAATTAAACTGATAAGTTTTTACATCTGGGTTGACATTTTGACTAATATAATGCATATCATAAAATAATTTTGTAGCCTGAAATAATTTATGGGGCCTGCATTCTGGTTCATAGATGAGACATTCTAGCTGTGTTCTCCTTCATGTGGTGGCAGGGGCCAGGGAGCTCTCTGGGGCCTCTTCTTTACGGGTACTAACCCCATTCATGAGTGTTCTGCCCTGATGACCCAATCACCTCCAAAGGACCCTACCTCCTAATACTATGGCCTGGCTATTTAGGTTTCAACACATGAATTCGGGGGAGACACAAACGTTCACATCATAGCAGTCATGGAAACAATATATCTAAAATAAAATTTCTAGAATTTCTTTCCAAGATGGCAGATTAGAGGCTTTACGATGCTTCAGCCAATTAGAAATAGCAAGATTGTGCATAAAGATCAAACTCTGTGAGTTTTAATTCAAAAAGGAAAACAGGAATCATGAAGAACACTTCAGATCTGGGGAGGAGGATGCTGGCAAACACCTTGTGTGATGACATCTGGCTAATAAAAGTGAGTGAAGCCCCAGTATGTGGGAAAGGCACAGAGCCTCCCTCTGTGACTCACTTTTCCACTTAGGATCTGAGAAACCCAGACTGAGGGAGAATACTTTGTTCCTCCCAATCCCTGGAGCTAACTTGGGGGAAGCCTGGCGATACTAAGAGGAAAAGACACTAGGAAAGGCTGCAGGCATTTTCCCACACCAGGAACCAGAGCAGGATGCCATTTTCAATTCAGGTACATACAAAGTCAGCCATTCTTTGGTGACCCTGCAGTGTGGCTGTGCTGACATTTTAGTCTGAGACCAAAGATTGGCCTGCTTGCTCTGGAGTGGGGTAAGGCCTCCACAGCCAGAACTGTAGAAAGTCTTCAGCGGTAGGCACTGTAGTTGTGTCCTCCCCCATTATAGCCTGGGGTGAGAGAAGAGTTGCTGCAGCAGTGGTTACTTCTGGGCTCTGAGGCTTGCAACCTCATCCAGTTTGATGAACTGGTCTGTCTGTGTCATTGCTGAGTGCTCTAGCCCGCTCTCCTGAGATCCTGGTGCAGTGTGCAGTGGGGCCCTCTCTGCTTCACCCCCAGACAGAATTGCAGGCAGTCAGGGCACATGCTTGCCTAGACCAGCAGCCTGACCTGCCCAACCATTTTGGGCATAGATCATGGTGCAGTGGAGCCCACTCATTTCATGCCTAGGCAGATCTCCAAGCTTTTGGAGCACCTGCTTTCCTGGATTAGCAATCTAGGCTACACCATCCTTACTGGACATATATTATGGTGTAACAGGGCCCTCTCTCCTCCATACTCAAGCAGATCTTGAGGTATTCAAAGCATCTGCTTGCCCAGATTGTCAGCCTGAGCCGCCCTACCCTTCCTGTATAAAAATCCAGGTGCAAGGATGTCCTCTCCACTTCACATCCAAATAGATCTCCAGGCATTCAGAGCACTTTCTTGCTTCATTTAGCAGCCTAAGTGACCCCATTCATCCTGTACAGAGATCCTTGTGCAGTGGGACCCTCTCCACTTTACATGCAGGCTGATCTCTGGTATTTGGAGTACCCACTTGCTGAGATCATCAGCCTGAGCCACCTCACCCTTCCTGTGCAGAGATCCTGGTCCAATGGGACCCTGTCTGCTTCATATCCAGGCAGCTCTACAGGCAGTTGGAGCACCCACTTGCCCAGATGAGCAGCCTCAGTGCCCCACTATTTCTGTACATATTGTGCTGACGTGGGGCCCTCTGTGCTTTATACCCAGGCAGATCTTGAGGCATCTGGAGCACCTACTATCTTGGATTAGGAGTTAGGCCACCTCCAATCCCTGTGCAGAGAATTTGAAGCCAAGGGGATTTCAGAGTCCATGCCTAGGCACACCACTGGGTGCTTTATGATCATCTACAGAAATTGCCTCAGCACTAGTGCTTATGTGTACCATCAGGAGACCCATAGGTGGGCCTGTCTGGTCTGGGCCTACCCATTTTTAGCCCACGCCCCTCGGGTTGAGCAGGGAGACCATAGTGCACTCCACATATCACCCCATTGGCTGAGGCAACAGAGAGTTTCTCCTAGTAAACAAGGATCAGGTAAACAACACAGTAAGCAACACAGACGCCTTAGCTGGCTCTTACCCATCAGCACCTCTTACCCATCATTGCCATCTACTGGCTCATAGGTTGAACAGCTCAGGCCAGTGTAAAACCTGCTGACAGAAATGCTTAGAAGCAAAGCCAAAGACCCTACTCAGGATTTGCTACAGTCACACCTTTTGGCAGGAGGAAAGGGAAATAAATAATAATAATACTAGTACAGGGAAAGAATAAAGAAAATCTTGCCCCACAAAATAATTAAAATGTTAGAAGTACCAGAGTCTCCAGATGAGAAGGAATCAGTGCAGAAAAACTGGCACAATGAAAAATCTGAATTTTGTGACACCACCAAAGGATCACACTAGCTTTCCAGCAATGGTCCCTATCAAAATGGAAAGACAGAAATGATAGATAAAGAATTCAGGGTATGGATTGCAAAGAAGTTCAGCAAGATCCAAGAGAAGGTTGAAAATCAACACAAATTTCTAAGTCAATCCAAGAAATGAAGGAGGAGACAAACATCTTAAAATACAATCAATCAGAGCTGCTGGAATTGAAAAATTTACTTAGTAATTTAAAAAACACAATTGAAATATTTAGTAGTAGACTGGAGGAAGAAGAAGAAAAAGTTCAGAGCTTGAAGCCCATTCTTTCAAGCTAACTCAGTGAGAAAAAAGTGAAAGAAAAATAATTTTTAAAAATGGACAGTCTTTGATTATGCAAAGTGATCAAACCTATGAATCACTGACATTCCTGAGAGATAAGGAGAAAAAAAAACCTGAAAAACATATCTCAGAAAATAATTCAAGAAAATGTCCCTAAGCTTGCCAGAGAGTTAGAAGAAAACCTGAGAACACCTGAAAAATACTATACAAAATGAATGTCATCAGGCATATAGTCACCAGAATATCCAAGGTCAATGCTAAAGAAAAAAAATTCTTTCTCTCTCTCTTTTTTTTTTTTTTTTTGAGACAAAGTATCTCTTGTTGCCTAGGTTGGAGTGCAGTGGCACGATCTTGGCTCACTGAAACCTCCATCTTCTGGATTCAAGCAATTCTCACGCCTCACCCTCCTAAGTAGCTGGGACTACAGGAGTGTACCACCACACCAAACTAATTTTTATATTTTTAATAGAGACAGTTTTTGCTGTGTTAGCCAGATGGGCCTCAAACTCCTGGCCTCAAGTGATCCACCTGCCTTGGTCTCCCAAAGTGCTGGAATTGCAGGTGTGAGTCACTGTGCCTGGCCTGAAAAAAATCTTAAAGGCAGCTAAAGTAAAATGTCAGATGACATACAAAGGGAATCCCGTCAGACTTACAGCAGACTTCTCAGCAGAAAGCTTACACGTCAGGGGAGAATGGAGGTTCATTATCCACACAAACAAGAATATCCAACCAAGAATTGCATATTCTGCCAAACTAGGCTTCATAAATGAAGCAAATATAAAATCATTTACAAACACACAAGTACTAAGGGAATTCATTACCACTAGATCACTAGATCAGCCTTACAAGAGAGCCTTAAAGGAGTTCCAAACATGGATATAAAAGAATAACACCTGCTGCCACAAAAATACACTGAAACGCATAGTCCACATACCCTATAAAGTAAGCACACAATAGAAACTACAAAGCAGCCATCTAACAACTTTATGATAGGGTCAAAACCAAATATATCAATATTAATATTGAATATAAACAGTCGAAAAAACCCACCTAAAAGGCACAGAGTAGCAAGTTGCATTAAAAAAATAGACTTATTTATTTATTCATCTGTTGTCCACAGGAGACCCATTTCACACATAATGACATCCATAAATCAACTTAAAAGATTGAAGAAAGATTTATCATATAAACAGAAAACAAAAAAGAACACGTGTCACAATTCTTCTATCAGAAAACACAGATATTAAACCAACAACAGTAAAAAGTGACAAAGAAGGGCATTACATACTAATAAGGGGTTCAATTCAACAAGGTAATTAACCTAACTATATATGCACCTAACATTGGAGCACCCATATTCACCAAACAACACTTCTAGACCAGATAAAGACTTAGAAAGCCACAGAATAAAAATGGGGGACTTCAGCAATCTACTTATAGCATTAAAGGGATCATTAAGGAAAAAACTAGCAAAGAACTTCTGCATTTAAATTTGACACTTGACCAATTGGACCCGATAGACAGCTACAGAACACTCCACCCATCAAACATACAATACATATTCTTCTCATCTATACATGGCACATACTCCAGGATCAACAACATGCTCAGTGATAAAGAAAGTCTCAATAAACTCAATAAAATCAAAACATATCAACCACACTCTTGGACCACGGTGGAATAAAAATAGAACTCAATACCAAGAAGTTCTTCCCAAAAAACTTGTTCTTGAATGACTTTTAGGTGAACGATGAAATTAAGGCAGAAATCAGAAAAAAAAATGGAAATAAATGAAAACAGAGATGCAACATACCAAAATCTCTATAGTGCAGCAAATACAGTGTAAACAGGAGAGTTTATAGTGCCATACTGTCACCTCAAAAAGTTAGGGAAATCTCAAATAATGATCTCACATAACACGTAAAGGAGCTAGAAAAACAAGAACAAACCAACCTTAAAGCTAGTCAAAGAAAAGAAATAGCCAAAATCAGGGCAGAACTGAACAAAATAAAGACCAAAAAATTTAAGCAAAGAATCAATAAAACCAAAAGTTGGTTTTTGAAAAGATAAACAAGATCAATAGACTACTAGCTAGATTAACAAAGAAAAAAAGATAAAAGAACCAAATAAGCACAATCAGAATCAACAACAGAATCAACAGAATCTTTGTCAACAATAAAAATGACATTACAGGCCGGGCGCGGTGGCTCAAGCCTGTAATCCCAGCACTTTGGGAGGCCGAGGCGGGCGGATCACAAGGTCAGGAGATCGAGACCACAGTGAAACCCCGTCTCTACTAAAAATACAAAAAATTAGCCGGGCGAGGTGGCGGGCGCCTGTAGTCCCAGCTACTCAGGAGGCTGAGGCAGGAGAATGGCGGGAACCCGGGAAGCAGAGGTTGCAGTGAGCCGAGATCGCGCCACTGCACTCCAGCCTGGGCGACAGCGTGAGACTCCGTCTCAAAAAAAAAAAAAAAAAAAAAATGACATTACAACAGATTCCACAGAAATACAAAATAGCCCCAGAGAATATTATGAATGCCTCTACACACAAAAACAAGAAAACCTAGAGGGAATGGATCAATTCCTAGAAACACACAACCTCCCAAGATTGAATCAGGAAGAAACTGAAACCCTGAACAGATCAATATTGAGTTCCAAAATTGAATCATTAATAATAATAAAAAAATCTACCAACCAAAAAAAGCTCTGCATCAGATGGATTTAAAGCTGAATTCTATCATATGTATAAAGAAAAGCTGTTACCAATTGTATTGAAACTATTCTAAAGATTGAGGAGGAGAAATTCATCTCTAACTCATTCTATGAAGTCAGTATCACACTGGCAAAACCTGGCAAAGACATGGTGAAAAAAGAAAACAGCAGGTCAATTTCCCTGATGAACATAGAAATAAAATTCCTTAACAAAATACTAGCAAACCAAATCCAGCAGCACATCTAAAAGATAATTCACCACGACCAAGTAGACTTCATTTCTGGGATGCAAGGTTGGTTGTACATACGCAAATCCATAAATGTGATTCAAGACATAAAGAGAATTAAAAATAAAAACCACATGATCGTCTCAAAAGATAACACAAAAAAGCCTTTGATAAAATTCAAATTTCTTTCATAATAAAAACTCTCATAAAACTAGGCATCGAATAAACATGTCTCAAAATAATAAAAGTCATCTATATCAAATCCATAGCGAACATCATATTGAATAGACTAAAGCTGGAAACATTCTTCTCAATAACTGGAACAAAACAAAGATGCTCAGTCTCACCACTCCTATTCAACATAGTACTGGATGTCCTAGCCAGAAATATCAAGTAAGAGAAAGAAAGAAAGAAAGAAAACACAACCAGGCCAGGCACCATGGCTCACGCCTTTAATCTCAGCACTTTGGGAGGCCAAGGTGGGCAGATCACCTGAGGTTAGGGGTTCAAGACCAGCCTAACTGACGTGGTGAAACCCCATCTCTACTAAAAATACAAAAATTAGCCAGGCATGGTAGCGGGCACCTGTAATCCCCAGCTACTTGGGAGACTGAGGCAGGAGAATCACTGGAACCTGGGAGGCAGAAGTTGCAGTGAGCAGAGATCACGCCATGACACTCTAGCCTGGTCAACAGAGCAAGACTCTGTCTCAGACAAACAAACAAACAAAAACCCACAACCAAAGAGGAAAAGAGAAAGTCCGACTAGCTCTCTTCTCTGATGATACAATTCTAGATCTAGAAAACCTTAAAGACCCTACCGAAAAAACCTCCTGGAACTGATAAATGACTTCAGTAAAGTTTTAGGATATAAACTCAGTGTACAAAACTCAGTAGCATTTCTACACACCAATGATGATGTACCATGCCGGTACCAAAACAGACACATAGACCAGTGGAACAGAGGCTACAGTTTTGGTTACTGTAGTCTTGCAGTATAGTTGGAAGTTGGCTAGCGTGATCCCTCCAGCTTTGTTCATTTTGCATAGGATTGTCTTGCTATACGGGAACTTTTTTGGTTCCATATGAATTTTAAAATATTTTTTTCATAATTCCATGAAGAATGTCTATAGCAGTTTAATGGGAATAGCATTGAATCTACAAATTACTTTGGGCAGTATGGCCATTTTTACAATATTGATTCTTTCTTTCCATGAGCATGGGATATTTTTCCATTTGTTTGTGTTCCCTCTGATTTCCCTGAACAGTGGTTTGTAACTCTCCTTGAGGAGGTCTTTCACTTCTCTTGTTAGCTATCTTCCTAGGTATTTTCTTCTCTTTGTAGCAAATGTGAATGGCAATTCATTCATGATTTGCCTCTCTGCTCCTCTGTCGTTGGTGTGTAGGAATGCTTGTGATTTTTACATATTGATTTTGTATCTTCAGACGTTGCTGAAGTTGTTTATCAGCTTAAGGAGCTTTTGGGCTGAGACATTGGGGTTTTCTAGATATAGTATCATGTCATCTGCAAACAGAGACAATTTGACTTCCTCTCATCCTATTTGAATATCCTTTATTTCTTTCTCTTGCCTGACTGCCCTGGCCAGAACTTCCAATACTATGTTGAATAGGAGTGGTGAGAGAGGGCATCTTTGTCTTGTGCAGGTTTTCAAGGGAAATACTTCCAACTTTTGCCCATTCAGTACGATATTGGCTGTTTTTTGTCATGGAGGAGTCCCTCCTTTGCAATTGTTTGGAATAGTTTCAGAAGAAATGGTACCAGTTCCTCTTTGTACCACTGGTAGAATTCAGCTGTAAATTTATCTGGCCCTAAGCTTTTTTTGGTTGGTAGGCTATTTATTACTGCCTCAATTTCAGAATTTATTATTGGTCTAATCAGGGATTCAACTTCTTCCTGGTTCAGTCTTGGGAGGGTGTATGTATCCAGGAATTTATCCATTTTGTCTAAATTTTCTACTTTATTTGCATAGAGATGTTTATAGTATTCTATTTGGGGTACTCAATAATTCACCTTTCCCCCAATATATATAAATTCTTGGGTATAACCAAGAAAATGCAGAGTTGAAGGTTACCCTATGGTTTATTGATTTAGAACCTATTTCAGTAATCTAACCAGCCATGTATTATGGGGAAGAGAATACTTAATTTTAAACTGAAGAACTATAATTATTTTGTAATGCCCATATCATTTTCTTATAACTGTTTTTCTGCAAATATTTATTTTATCAAATAATACTATATTGATATATTCCTGATAGCTACAAAATGGCATAAAGATACTTTTACCACCAAATTAAAATTTTTTAAAAAAACTAGAAGTCTCTAAAAATAGACATAGATAATTCCTGAGTCATTTTAGCCTTTTAAAAGCATTTCACACCCTACAAATCATTGATGCTATATTCTTTCCCAGATAGTTCGTGGAGATCCGGGTATTCTCGTGCTGTGCCTAGGCCTGGCAGCATTCCTGCTTTTCTGGAAATGCCCTAAATGTAGGAATGCCAGTTTTCCCAAATGAAAATATAGAAAACCCAGTTAAATTTCAGAGAAACAATGATAAATTTTTAATATCTGTATGTCTCAAATATTGCATGGGGCATATTTATACTAAGAAAGGAATTTTACCTGAAATTAAAAAGTAACTGTGTGTCTCTTATTTTACCAGGTAACCCTACCCGCACAGCCTCATTTCACGTCTCTTGTGAACTGTTGTAATGAATTGTCTTCTTGCAATGCAGAGCACATTGCATCTCTCGAGCCAGCTTTCTCATCTAGGGTAGGTAAAGGCCCTAGAGCAGGCATATTTTCCTCGTGCTGCTCCAGTGAAACTTCATTTTTCTCCTAGGTTGGTACCATCATTGTCTCCTCACCCCACCACATCCTTGCCAACATGTAAAGTAGACGGAATTAGCTTATGGCCAACTTAACAGTTCTGCTTACCAATCACCCCATGACATTAAACAACAAGCACAACTGATTGTGTTTCCTCCAGTTGTCAACATAACTGGAGGTTGAATTTTATGATCTCTGATGTTTCTCCTGCTCTAACATTTTGCAACTCTAAGTCCCTCAGCACTGGGAGGTTTTGCAAATTAAACAACCTTTTAAAATAAATACATGTGGGAAATAGCCTAAATATTATTGTTGCTTTTTAACCTCTAGGTTTTGAAAATTTTTATTTAATTGATCTGTGTTCACTTTTTATGATTGATATGCGTGTAAGTAGGTATGTAGGTAGGTGCGTTTTTAAAGACAGTGTGTTCAATTTTACTTGCAACCAGCGAGAATTGTATACAGATACAGATACAGAATTGTATATGGATACATAATTATATCTGTAATGTAAGAAAGAAAAGCTGTTAATTTGATATTTCTACCACAGAGGCACTCAGATGAATCTATTCTTATTTGAAAAAAATAAAACTCTCTAAATGTTTGAAATGTACTCATCATTTGCCACAATCTCCTTCTGTTGTGTTAGAATATTTTTTCTAGTTAATATTCAAAACAAAGCATTCACAGTTTCCTCCCTTTTTTTCTTTTCTAAGCACATAACTAAATAAAATTAAAGTTTCAAAAGCCACTGCCCCTCTGTCTCCTGTGCGGTCGGTCATTGCTGGTGATTTCCCGGGCCTCTATTTGCTGATGGAGACCACACTGCCTTCCATTTCAATTACGGCATTAGAATTCCAAGCGAAGGATTCTGAGGAAGAATAATTTTCTTTGACTAAAGTGGTTCTTCATTGTGATTTCGTATCTCTCTAAGGATTGCAGAGTTCATTTGCTTTGTCCTCTGATTTACTATTTTTCTTTATATTAAACACTAATTACATTTTCCTATTTTCTCCCTTCTCTCCCTCTGCTCCATTTTCTCTTTGCTTTTCTATAACATAGTTACTCCCAAGTAAAATAAAGTATCATTTTTCAAGTATCACACTGAAATTAAAAGCAAGTTCATTCACAATGGCACATCTAAATAATATTAAAAAAGAAAAATGCATATACATATTGCCCTCTTTGAATTCATTCTCCCTGATTTGTATTATAAAATGTGAGCCAGAAATTGCCTTAGATTTTTTCCAACCAAAGCTGCTCACCAGTGTGGCCTGTTCCCAACTGCAGAGGAGTCACATCTAGCTCTCTGAGAGATGCTGTTAAAACCGGTCTTATTAGGCTCGATGGGGGAGAAAGCACCCCTTTACTTTTCTCCCTTGGAAGAAAAGGTAAACTCCCAGAATACAAAGGGCACCTTTGTAGATCTGTCTCTGAATCACCAATATTTATACCTTAGCTGCGAGAGAGGGGACTGAATGTCACTAAAGTGATTTTTGGATATGTAATTTCTGATAATTTTATATGTTAGTAATTGGAATGTCATAATTTAGGGTCTCAGTCTAAATTTCTGATTTAACATAATATTAAAATCTTGTTTGCAGCTTATCATAGTTGGAACTTAGAAATATGAATTTATTGACTCACTTTTTAAAAAATTCAGAGTGATTATGATAGTTCTTCATCATAAACTGAAATCATTATCAGATAACTATTGAGGCATTTTAAGTTGGTTTTACACAAATGAAACAAAATCCTGAAATAATTTCAGGGCAGTATTTTAATAAAAATACAATGTGAAAGTTTTAAATATATCCAGTATCTACTTTTTAATTTTGTATACCTATACTAGGTTAGTTTTCATTAGTTATGAGTAAACATTCTATCATTTTTTTTTTGTAAGCAGGAGATTTCAGAAAAGAGTCACTTTCTGCCTGTTTAATTATTAGTATATTATGCAATATTTTTAATGTAACTTGAGGTTAGAGAATTCTTAAGTTGCCGGGTGCGGTGGCTCAAGCCTGTAATCCCAGCACTTTGGGAGGCCGAGACGGGCGGATCACGAGGTCTGGAGATCGAGACCATCCTGGCTAACACGGTGAAACCCCATCTCTACTAAAAAAAATACAAAAAATTAGCCGGGCGAGGTGGCGGTGCCTGTAGTCCCAGCTACTCGGGAGGCTGAGGCAGGAGAATGGCGTAAACCCGGGAGGCGGAGCTTGCAGTGAGCTGAGATCTGGCCACTGCACTCCAGCCTGGCCCACAGAGCGAGACTCCGTCTCAAAAAAAAAAAAAAAAAAAAAAAAGAGAATTCTTAAGTTAAGATTCTGAAAATAAATTTAGAATATTCTCCTTTAAGAACATGAGATGCAGAAACATCTGAACTTACAAAATAAGTTTTTGAGAGTCAAAAATATATATAACACATTTGAATAGTTAAAGCTTTCTTAGAGAACGCAGTACATAAGAGAAAATTAATAATTATTTTTCTAGTTAGCTTATAATTGCATGTGCAACTACTTTATAATCATACATGTTAAAAGGTTTCATATATATTATTTATTTTCACAATAATTTCATAAGGACAATATTAGCATCTGTGTCATATAGGTGAAGACACGATTGCACACCATAGAATACTATGCAGCCATGAAAAAGGATGAATTCATGTCTTGACAGGCACATGGATGAAACTGGAAACCATTATTCTCAACAAAGTAACACAAGAAGAGAAAACCAAACACTGCATGTTCTCACTCGTAAGTGGGAGTTGAACAATGAGAACACATGGACACAGGGAGGGGAGCATCACATACTTGGGCCTGTCGGCAGGTGGAGGACTGGGGGAGGGATAGCACTTGGAGAAATGCCTAATGTAAATGACGAGTTGATGGGTGCAGCACAGTTACGTTGCAGGATACAAAATCGACACACAAAAAATCAGTTGTGTTTTTATACAGTAACAATGAACTATCTGAAAAAGCAATTTAAAAAGCAATCCCATTTACAATAGCATCAGGAAGAAAAAATACCCAGGAATAAATTTAGCCAGGCAAGTGAAAGATCTGTACACCAAAAATTATAAGCATTGATGAAAGAAATGTAAAAAGATACAAATGAAAGATATCACATGTTCTTGAATTAGAAGAATGAATATTGTTAAAATGTCCAAACTGCCCAATACAATCTACAGATTCAACACAATCCCTATCAAAATTCCTATGACATTCTTCACAGAAACAGAAAAAAAAATACTAAAATTCATGTGGAACCACAAAAGCAATATTGAAAAAGAAGAACAAAGCTGGGGACATGACATTTCCTAAATTCAAACAGTATTTCAAAGCTGTAGTAATCAAAAGTTTGGTACTAGCATAAAAACAGACATGCAGGCCAATGAAACAGAATAGAGAGCTCAGAAATCACCCATGCATGTATGGTGAACTAATCTTTAACAACTGCACTAAGATTACACAATGAGAAAAGGATTGTCTCTTCAAGAAATTATGTTCGGGAATCTGGATAGCCATGGGGTATTTGGTGGAGGGGAAGAAATAAACACTTTTCTTATACTATACACAAAAGTCAATTCGAAATGGCGTAAGACAAATGTAAGACATGAAACTGTACAACTCCAAGAAAAAGTCTTATGGAAAAAGATTCTTGACTTTGTCTTAGCACAGGCAACAAAAGTAAAAATAAATGAGTGGAATACATCAACTGAAAAAGTTTTGCGTGGCAAAAAAAAACAAAAACAAAAAAAAAAAAAAACAGAAAAAGCAACCTACAGAATGGGGAAGACATTTGGACTTACCAGACATGTATCTGGTAAGTTAATATATAAAAAGTATAAAGAACTCATACAACTCAACAGTAAAAAAATCTCAAATAATCTGATTTTTAAAATGGGCATAGGACCTGAGTAAACATTTTTCCAAAGAAGATATATAAATGCCCAATATGTACATTAATCTCACTAATCATCAGAGAAATGCAAATGAAAACAACAACAAGATATCACCTCATACCTGTTAGTACAAAGGCTATCAAAAAGACAAAAGATAGCAAGTATTGGAAAAGATGTGGAGAAAAGGAAACTTTTGTACAGTGTTGGTGGGGATGTAAATTAATGCAGACATGATGAAAAACATTATGGTGGTTCCTCAAAAAATTTAAAGTAAAACTACCATATGATCCAGCAATTTCACTTTCAAATACATAAACAAAAGAAATAAAATCACTGTCTTGAAGAGATATCTGTACTACCTTATTCATTGAAACATTATTTGCAGTAGTCACAATATAGAAAAACCTAAGTGTCTATTAACAGATGAATAAATAAATAAAATTTGTTGCATATATACACATACAAATATTATTCAGCTGTGAAAAGGAGGATATTCTGCCATTTGCAACAAGAGAGATGAACCTATAGGTAATTATTCTAAGTGAAATAAACCACGTAGAGAAAGACAAATACTGCATGGTATGACTTACATGTGAAATCTAAAAATTTAAAAAGTCAAACTCATAGAAGCAGAGTATAATGATGATCCCAGGGGCTGGGGTGTGGGGAAAATGGGGAGATGCTGATCAAAAGATACAAACTTTTAGTTATATAATAATATGATCTTAGGCTCTAATGTGCAGCCTGATGACTCTAGTTAATAAAACTGTATTGAGTACTTGAAATTTGCTAGAAGATTAGATCTTAAGCACATCTTAAGCAGTCTCGTCTAATGGAAAACAAAACAAGGTAACTGTAAGATGATGACTGTGCTAATTAACTTGATGGTGGTAATCATTTCACTATATATATGTGTGTGTGTGTGTGTGTCAAATGATCATGTTGTACACATTAAGTGTATTAAATCTATACAACTTTGTTAATTATGCCTCAACAAAACTAGAAAAAACAGAAATAGAATCAACCTAATTTAAAAAAGAACAACACCGCCCCCCCCCCCACCCCAGGCTAAAACAACATCTCCATTTGAGGCGCTCTGTATCTCTCAGAGTTATATGATAAAATCTACTGAGATTATTTACTGATGCTGTGCTCAGCCATTGGCTGGGGGAAGTGCATTGGAAGCATGGAATCAACACAATCACAGAAATGGATCCAGGAGCGCTGGTGCAGGCAGCCCTTCTCTTATGCTCCCTACAGAAGGAAATCTGAATAGTACATTTTAATGGCCATCAGTGTGGTGTCCTAGAAAGAAAGTGAAGAACAAAAAGGAGGAATATTGTGTTGTGTAAAATGCTGACGATAGCTCAAAGAAGAGGAGGGATGAGAACTGGTGATTGGATTTAACAACGTGGATGTCATGGATATGTTTGACAAGAAGTTTTGGTGGACTCGTGAGAACTAAACCCTAATAGGATTGGGTTTAAAAGTGAATAGGAAGAGAGAGAGACTGTGAGAAGAGATTACTATTTGAAAATGATTTGCCAAGATGATTTGCCAAAACAAACAAAACTGAGTTATCTGTATTAGTCCATTTTCACACTGTTATAAAGATACTACCTGAGACTGGATAATTTATGAAGAAAAGAGATTTAATTGACTCACAGTTCCACATGGCTGGGGTGGCCTCAGGAAACTTACAATCATGGCAGAAGGCAAAGAGGAAGCAAGCTTGGACCTTCTCACATGGCAGCAGAAGAGAATGTGTGAGTGCAGGAAAAACTGCCATTTATAAAACCATCAGATCTCATGAGAACTCACTCACTATCACAAGGAGAGCATGGGAGAACGACCCCCATGATATAATCACCTCCCACCAGGTCCCACCCACAACACGTGGTGATTACAATTCAGATTACAATCCAAGGTGAGATTTGGGTAGGGTCACAGAGCCAGACTCTACCATTATCTGAATGGGAAGTAAAGAAAACGTTCTTTAAAAAGTGGAAAATTAGCATCATGTTTGTATGCTGTTGGAATAATTCATTCATGATGCCAAACACTTAATTGGCCTGTCTGTTATATTAATGGCCCATCATGCATCATGCCTCTCTGTTTCTAGGCCTCTTAGTGATATAAGTTTGCACCCATCAAGAGGGGAAGTCTATTTTTCCCCGACTCTTACATCTGAGTTGGCATTGTAGCTTATCTTAACCAATATAATGCTACAGAAGTGACATCGTGCGCCTTCTATGGACGGGTTTTAAGAGGCATTGAAGCTGCTGATTTCACCAACTACAAATACTTTCTACATATCATTTAAAAAGTCCAATTTATCCTGGAGGTAGAAGACAACATAGACAGAAGAGAACCAGGGTTGTCCAGCCAACAGCTGACACAACAGCAAACATGTGAGTGAAGCTACCTTGGACAACCAGTCCTAGTCAAATGACCAGCTGCCTACAGAGTGACCCCAGGCATGAGAAGAAAAGAATGCCAGGCTAAACCTACATGGTCAAACCACAAGTTTATAAGACATAGTGAATACTTGATTATATGGTCAGCGACCTTAGGAGTGATTTATTAACAGTGATAGATAACTGATAGAGTCCCAAAACACCTTTTTAAAAGTCTTATCCTTTGCTTTTCTTCTATATGTTATAAGGTGTACTTACATTAGGTAAAATAAGGAATGTTCTATGCAGTTGCAGTTTGCACTGTATCATGTCCAAGTCTTAACTAGCTAGACATATTTATACTTTAAGTCCTACCTATATTACCTGGACTGGTATCTCCACATACTTTTACTGCCTTTGGGTGTACTTACTGCTCAATGTATTTATATCTTTCTTGTGCTCTATTACACTTCATTACACACATGTATGTATTGGTTTGATTTCCTAAGTGACTATGGCAAGAGATATGTCTATCACGAAACAACTCAAATGGTTTACTTTCACTATGTCTTCCTCCTTTCTTCCCTTCCTCCTTCCTTTCTTTTCTCTTTTTTCCTTCCTTCCTTCCTTCTTTCCTTCCTTCCTTCCTTCCTTCCTTCCTTCTTTCCTTCCTTCCTTCCTTCCTTCTTTCCTTCTTTCCTCCTCCCTCCCTCTCCTTTTCTTTCTCCATCCTTCCTTCCCTTTTATCTTTCATTCTTTCATTCCTCTTAGAATTTAAATAGATTTCCTACAGTATCTGCAAAAGCACACTTTATTGATGAGACGAAAATATTTATTTTGATTTGCAATAACAAAGATGCTCTGAAATATAAAAATGTAGAGAAATAATCTCTACAATATAGTCTTTACAGTTAAGAACTCCTAGACATAAAGCAATGAAGTGAAATCTTAAATTCTTCAATAAGCCTGTAAGTTGTTTAACATACGCTTTGATATATTATCAACATCATTGAACAATTAATTATGCAAAATATTTCTTTTTCACACATAAAACGATACACATATACTCTACTATTTGGCTATACCCACTTGAGCCACTTGCTAGCTTTATATATTTGAACAAGATGCTTAATCGTTTTCTATGTAATTTTCTTCATTTTAAAACTTTCATAAATCTGCTGCCTATTTCACAGGGTTTTATTTGCTAAGATTAAATGATATCACATTTCTATATAGCCTTAGAACAGGACTCACATATTTTAAGCACCAAATAAATATTAGCTGGTATTATGATATATATGTTTAAGCATTATATACGTGTATATATATATCATACTACACTATCTAGCTCTTCTCATTATCACTTTTAAATATTGGGTTTGCCAAATTATTTTGAAGCAAGCTGGCTTCTTATTAACCAATTTAAACATTTGTCCAATGATACTCTTTCTCTACTTTATACCTATGTTATCTGGAATCAACTACTTTGTAAAATCTGTGATGATAAGTAGCCATTAGATTTATTCTCTGCGGTAAAATCGCTACTTTCATTGAAGTGGGTTTAATTAATTTAAACTCTAAAAATGTAAATGAATTTTGGGAAGTACATTAAGAAATGAAAGATAAGGTGATTAGTAATGGACTCAGAGTTGGTCATCTTCAAAAATAATGTTTCTTCCAGATTGTCCAACAAAGAAATGAAGTCACCATCTACTTCTCTAGAAAGTTGTACTAAAATTTGGAGGAAGGGTATAAATAAATAGTTATCGTGACTAAACAGGTCCGTCAGAGCTCATGACTTCATGTTTTCATATGTTAAGCTTGTACCACACGTGTTATTATAAGGTATCTTGTGGCTGGTGTACAAGATTGCAATTCATACTAACAGATGTTTCGGAAGGAAATTATTTGTTTAATTTGTTTATGAGTCAGAGAATTTTTGTCTGAATGTAATTATATGAGGAGACCACAATTTATGAATGGGTTGTATTCCAAAAGTGTATTTGTGAGTTAGTTATTTGGGATGAAGAGCATACTTTTATGTATAAACTAGTTTAAATTTTAGTGTTTCCTAAGCAAGGCCACAAATAGCTGCTTTAACTCATTATTTGGCTGACATTATCCATATATTATTCCTAAGTCCCCGGAGAAAGAATTTGGAGAGAAAATGGCCCCTTCCTTTTCTGGCCAGGTTGTTTGTTTTGATTTTACTCATCATGGCCTTTCCCACTGTCCAGCATTGCTTTTCCTATGACTGTCATGAGACTTCATAAGCCCTAAAGTACCCTGAAGGAAAACTACTCTGGTCCAATCCATCCTTGGCAAAATTCACACTATTTTAAAGTTGTCTGCCTCCATTTTCCCATTATCAACATGGCCTATCTTTCATGATTGCTGATCTCAGGTTATAATAAGAAAACAATGTAGTGTCGTCTCCTCCTCCTCCTCCTCCTCCCTCCTCTTTTTATCATCCCAGGAGTATTTCTAATTTGAAAACAGGATATTTGTTCATCCAAATTCTTGTATTTGGTAGACACTTTATGACTTTCAAAATGAGAGGAAAAAACTCAGACATTTTGGAGAGATGACATTTTGTACTCAGGGCCAACATGTCGGTCTTTTCCTGCCAAGAAGTCTGAGTTTTTATCTCCTCTAGTTAATTTTATTTCTTACAACCCGTCCCCTTTTGCGGTTCATGAATTAACACTTTCCCTAAAACTTTTACCCAGAAGTTCCTATTTTACAAACATTGATATATACTGAGCTGAGATAAACAGCAGAAAAGGTTTATATGTGCATACATTTTTTCTAAATGTATTTTTGTAGTTTAACAAATTAATAGTTGACTAATTATTAATTGATGTTGTTTGTCTCCCAGACTCTGTAGTGCACTCCCTCTGTGGGTAGAAAAGCTGTGTGTTATTTGGTACTCTATTGCATGTCTAGAGCTCAGCACAGTGCCTGAAACTGAAATTCCCAACAAGCACTTAATGAATAAAGTGAAAGTTTTAAAATTGGTTCGTATTTAATACATGCCAAAGTAGACACTTAAAAGTACTTGAGTTAAGAATTAATAAGCTACACTCTATATACTGCAGATATCTGTTCAGGGAAATGAACGATGTGATAATTTGATTTTTACTTTATATTTCTTCTCTTTTTTAGTAAAGAATAAGGATTAACTTCATTTATTATAAACAATAAATACCATTTTCAACTGGAAAATAATTTTGATTTATGGATGTTATAGTAAAAAGAGTGAATAGAAGGTTGAAAGAGAAAATATTGCAGTTGTCCTCTGGTCAGACTACATATATACTTGAGATGTATTTGGCATTTCTGCAAAAAAGAGGAATTTAAATAGTGAGAGTTACATAAAATGTGAGTTTTGAACTTGCTTATCACTTGTGTAAATGAAACTGAGACACATAAAGTGTGGGAAACAAATCTGAATTTATATGTGCAACCTGAAATTAAGACAATTGAAAGTTTTATCTTGTAAGATAATGCCACATAATATAATACACTTAAAAGTAATTCATACAAGACTGTCGTGCTGGATGCACTTTTATTTAGTTTGAACAACTCTGCAGTTTGCAAAGTGTTTGGGTGGCCCTTTCTGATTTACACTGGAACATTGACATTATTCATAGAACATGAGTCTGTGAGGTCTGCAGAGAACAGTCAACACACAGCAGATGGAGATGCTTGTTTATTAACAGGTATGAGTTAATAAGATGCAGCCGTGTAAAGACTCACTCTTGACTCAACTCTAAGTCTGCCTGCTTAATGTTATTAAGTTCAGAAGACATTGATATCTTGGTAGATTCTTTCTAATGGATCATCTGCTCTTTATTTTCAACTATTCTTAAATTAATTCATTGATGAAGTTTTAGCAGAAAATACCATCCAAAAACTCATCAGGATTCAGTTCATTACAACAATCAGTAGCTTTTTAGCTCCAAATACTTTCAAACAGTTGTGACTTTAGAAAATAGTATTTATATACTAATGCTTCAAAATTTAAAAATAGTGTTCATCCACACAGTTTTAGAAACATATACATTAATATTTGATGGAAACTCTAAAGTTATCCCCAGATATCCACTCTTACAAATCACATTAACACAAAGAAAGATTTCTTATTGGAAAGATTTCTGCACATGGATTTTAAATCAACAAATTTCTGAGATAGTTAACTCACCTGAGTCTCAGTTTTTAAATTTATTGTGAATTTTGTGTGCCAAGAGATACTCAAAGTTTTGGACCTAGAGCTATAGATAAGATTACATATATAATGTGTTTTATATATAGATGTGTGTTTTATATATATATAATCACATATATATTACATGTATATTTATTCTCTGCAGCATGCATGCATGTATATATTACATGTATGTATATTTACATATATGTTAAATATATATATACATATATGGGTATCATGTTACCTATGTTATATATTTTTACAGATGTTATATATGTCTGTATATATGTATTGCATTTGTGTATATGTATATATTTATTCTCTGCAGTATGTATTACATATATTTATATATTACATATATGTGTACACAGTATACATATACATATATGTGTGCATATGTATATATGTATGCAAAAACATATATATATATATGGAAAAGAGGAACTTGTATGTATGGATCACCTACTAGTAGCTGATACTTCACCATCATTCTTTCCATAGGAACATGTGATTTGATTTGAAAAAATAGCAATATGGAAGTTATCTTGAACTCTGATCTTAAACTTAGAGAACATCTGATTTCAAATTCAGACTTTTGTGCCCAAGACTCATATGCTCCTAACTCTCCACTAACTTCAAATTAGATTCCATCTACTAAGCTCTCCCTGTTTCCACGTATCGGTTCATTTTACTTTCATCAGTATCAAAACTTCACTTTTGCAATTCCCCTATTTAAAATCCACCTATACTTCATTATGGGGCACAATGTCTAGCTCTAGAAAGCTTTCCTCCATAGCCTGAACCCTTATTAATCTCTTTTTTTGTGTAAATATAATGCCATTGCCATATTATTTTCCCTCTTGTGTTTTATTTATCTAAAAAACAAAACCCACAACTTAACAGTTCATTTTCTACCTCATTGTCATGTTTCTAATTATTTTCAATATATGTTTATATCTAGTAACCAAATGGCAACGTGATCATGGTTCAGACTCCTCAGGATATCACAATTACAGAATAACAGTCAGAGGGGGCAAATTAATTGTCTTTGTGGAATTAGCAGAACCAATAAATTTAGGTTTTATCTTTGATAATACACATTACAAAAGTAGAAGAAAGTGCTTTCGAGATTTTAGCATCACAAAAGGACTGGCAGTAACTTTTGTTTGCCTATCCAAAGTTATCTCTGTATCCATCTCCCTTATTTTTTGATAGCCGAAGCCAGACTTTATTCATTCATTGGCTTTAATTTGACCAAGGAATAAGCAATTCACAAAAGTCTTTTCCCTTTGCTAGTGATTGCTTCAGTTGTGAGCATATGATGCAAACTTGACAAATACAAAGTAAGGAGATATTTGCTGAAGCACTTCCCATACAGTTTTCTTCATTTTAAAAATGATGTAGATAAAGGATTCTCCCAATTGTTGTGCCTTTGGATGTTGCTGAGTAAAATAATGATGGTTAGAATTCCTGCAGCCATATGACATTGACGGGAAACATTGAGATGCAAAATTAGCCAACCTGAATCCATCCTTTCTTCAGAATTCTTGTTATATAAACCAATAAATTTTATTATCTATAAGAATTAAATTTTACTCTTAAGACTGTATTTGATTAGGTCTTTTGATATTTGCAGAAGAATCCAGCTTAACTGCTCTAAATATCTTAACAGATAATCTTAGTAAATATTCCAAGTGATTAGAAAATATTTTTGTGTTAATACTTTTGAATATTTAGTGAATTATTGTCATTTTTGGGAATTTGTATGTTCCATTCTTTCATTTGCTGACAGAAGTTACTAATTATTGAAGAAGTAAAATAACTGTTAGCATGAAAAAAATGAACTTGAAAGAGTTTAACTACAGACAGAGGAAATGTCGAATGAGCAAGACTGTTTCTTCCTAACTAAAGAGGAGCTTACATCAGTTGTTTATTACAGACTGCGGTGAGTCATTGTAGGATTTACATAATAAAAAAAAATGCATGTTTCCTTCTCATTTTGGTTAAAATTGTAACATATGTTTCCATACAGAATTCTGAAAATTTTTGAACAAAGCAGTTACTATGATCACCAAACACATTTGTGACCAATAGAAAAAAATCATAAAGAATATCAAAGCAAGATGATCGTGATGTACTCTTCTGCTTTTCCTTCCCTACAAATACCAACTTGAGTTTGCTTGTTCTATTAAAACGTGTGGGCTTCAAGGGGCAAGATGAGTAAAGCATTCCAGATTTGCTAATACAGCACATTTTGACAGGTTGATGTGCATAACATGATTGATCATCAGGATGAAAATAGAAATAAAAGCAGAAATGAAATCATGCCAATCTGAGGGAAATGAATGCTCTGTTAATCTTTTAATTACTTTTTGAATAAATTGAGCTGACTTTTGCTTTCTAGAGTTTGTTTTACCACTACGATATGTCTTACCTATCAGCAAAATAAAGTTGAAAAGTATTTACTATACTATCATCAGGTTTACATGATATTGAGTATGAAGTGAGCACATTATTATTTGAGATATATAGGTAATTCAATTATATTTCTTCCTTGGTTGTAGGAAAAGAGATCTTGATTTCCTTGTCCTCATGTTTATTTCTTAACTTTACTTATAAAGAGGAACCTTTAGACAAGTAACTTAACATCAGAATCTCTCTTTCTCTTATGTAAAAAATGGAATAATATTGTCAACCTTACATAATTATTATAAAACTCTACTTAAATAACATATAAAAAACACATATTCAATAGCTGACTTAATCTTAGTTTAGAAAAATTTTTCTTAGTAAGAATGTTAAATTTTCAAACTAATAAACATTATTTTAAGATGTAGTTGTCTTGAGTAAGTGTTTGAATAAGTGTGAAATTAGTTTTATAAGTGAATTTTTTAAAATTATACTTTATGTTCTAGGGTACATGGGCACCACGTGCAGGTTTGTTACATATGCATACATGTGCTATGTTGGTGTGCTGCACCCATTAACCCGTCGTTTACATTAGGTATATCTCCTAATGCTATCCCTCCCCTCTCCCTTCACCCCACAACAGGCCCCAGTGTGTCATGTTCCCTTTCCTGTATCCAACTGTTCTCATTGTTCAATTCCCACCTATGAGTGAGAACATGTGGTGTTTGGTTTTCTGTCCTTGCGACAGTTTGCTGAGAATGATGGTTTCCAGATGCATCCATGTCCCTACAAAGGACATGAACTCATCCTTTTTTATGGCTGCATAGTATTCCATGGTGTATATATGCCACATTTTCTTAATCCAGTCTGTCATTGATGGACATTTGGGTTGGTTCCAAGTCTTTGCTATAGTGAATAGTGCTGCAGTAAGTATACGTGTGCATGTGTCTTTATAGCAGCATGACTTATAATCCTTTGGATATATGCCCAGTAATGGGATGGCTGGGTCAAATGGTGTTTCTAGTTCTGGATCCTTGAGGAATCGCTACACTGCCTTCCACAATGGTTGAACTAGTTTACAGTCCCACCAACAGTGTAAAAGTGTTCCTATTTCTCCACATCTTACCATGTGTATGTTGCTGCAGGGAATTCATAAGAAATATACTTTAAAGAGTTAAATTGGAAAGAAGCTTTCCATAAGCAAAGAGCTATCATGCATATGAAGCAAATGTTAAAAATGGAAATGACACATATAAAGTAAAATAGCAAATAATATAGAGTATAGAAACAGAAGACATTTAAATTATTGGAACAAAGTTTCAAGTTATTTATATAACTCAGAATATAATCCATTTTGCTTTTTATAAAAACAACTATTCTCATATTTAGTTCCTGTTGTTTAAAAAGTTCAGAGAAATTACAATATTGACTTAAAGATACTATGATCAATGAAAAATAAAAGAATACTACCAAAACAGACATCCATGTTACCCTAATAATAAATGTTAAAAAACAGTAAATTGCAATAGAAATATAAGTGCTTTAGGCAAGAGAGGACAAATGAGCTCATTGATTTTTTTTCTTCATTCATTCAACAAATATTCTTCCAACATTTTCCTCACGTGTTCCACCCTTAGCCAGATACCTTTTATAATTTCTCTGCATACAGCTGACAGGTTACCATTGTTTTACTTACCAGTGTATCTATAATTCAAATAGTTGTTATCAGGTGAAAAGTGATAGTCATTAAGGAAAAAGAAAGTTTTTTTGCCAAACAAAGAAAAAGAAAAGCATTTTATCTGTCAGTAATTTTCCTTTGTTGCTTAAAAAAGCAACAAAGAAAAATTAACTTACTTAACTTACTTAAAATTCAGTGAGGGCACAGTTTCCTTTGCACATCAATTTTACGGTATTTCTCTCAACATGAAAATACATTTCTTATCTTCTTTCTCAGTAATGGGTCACAGGAATTCTAATCCAAATCTCTTGCAGTATTTTTTGATATATAACATACCAAATTTAGAAAAATCTGAACAACCATTTAAAAAATTTTTAATATCTTAAATTATTCTTAGAGAAAACAAAATTTGTCTTTGGAAATATTAGGTATATTAAGTAGCATTAGAAATATTATATCATATCATTGAGGTAATATAAATGAAAGTAAAAGTAAAATTGTTCTTATTTCTTGAGTTGATTTCCAGTTTTCACTCTATTAACTCAATACAGAAATGGTATCTTTAGAGCTGCCCTCTTTTTGCTTCTTTCCCTGATTTCTCATTATAACCTATGATAATCAACTGTAGAATAAAATCATAACATTGTCATCAATGCCATCTTGAGTGACAGCTTATCCTGATAGCATGTATCTACTACTTCCTGAATACCAGTTAAACTTTTGGTTTCAACTGTGTATTTAAAACAGTGTTTGCATTATTTGTATCAATTCTCATTATTCAAAAAATAGTTTTCTTCAATCCAATTATTTCTACATAGTTTTCACATCTGTTGGGCAGTACATTTCTGAGAGTAGGGATTTGTTTTAATTAATTCTATAATTCACCTTAGAAATTAACATTCTATCTGACAACTAAACAGTAACCAATAGTTATTTTTTTCAAAAAATAGTGTTCACACTCTTTGAGTTCATTTGTCCTCTTTTGCCTAAAGCACTTATATTTCTATTGCAATTTAGTGTTTTTAAACATTTATTATTAGGTTAATATGGATGTCTGTTTTGGTGGTATTCTTTTATTTTTCATTGATCATAGTATCTTTCAATCAATATTGTAATTTCTCTGAACTTTTAAAACCAACAGGAACTAAATATGATGATGGATGTTTTTATGAAGAGCAAAATGTGTTATATTCTGAGTTATAAAAATAACTTGAAACTTTGTTCCAATAATTTAAATCTTTCTTTTGTTTTTATACCTATATTATTGGCTATCTTACTTTATATGTGTCATTTCCATTTTTAACATTTACTTCATATGCATAACAGCACTTTACTTATGGAAGTCTTCTTACCAATTTAATTTTTTAAAGTATATTTCTTATGAATTCCCTGCAGCAACATACACATGGTGGAAGATATAATCAGTTCTCTAAATGTATCAGTTTCTTTTAAAATTCACTTATAAAACTAATTTCAGACTTATTCAAGTACTTACTCAAGACAATTACATTTTTAAATCATGTTTATTAGTTTGAAATGTTAACGTTTTTACTAAGAAAAATTTTTCTAAGTGATGGTATTTCATTTTATGAATATACTGTAATTTATTCATTATTTTTAATACCTAGATTGATAATATTTTTATTAATAAATTGCCATAAAGAGTCCTATAATGTTTCTATATAGATACTTGTGAAAGATTCTCCAGAGTGGAAATGACTAGGAATAGAATTGCTGGGTCATGTGAGATGGATTTCTTCTATTTTAATGTGGCAAAGCAAAAATCTAGAGGATTTTCTTCACATTCAGCACACGTTGCATTATTATATGCTATGATAGTGTAGAATTCATTATAATCATCTCAGGTGAAGTACCAAGTAGAGCTTAAATATTGGAGGATGTCTTTTTTTTCTTTTTTAAGTTTAATACTTTTCCTTATTTTTAATCCCTTTGATATATAACTGACTGCTTAAAACAAAAATAGATATGTGTGAGATACATAACATGTAGGAACCAAGTGAATTACAACAATTTCGTAAGCACTAGGAAGGAACAAATATAGTTTACTCTTACAAGGTTACTATATATAAAAGGTGGTATAATATATATATTTTTAAAATTTATTTATTATTATTATACTTTAAGTTGTAGGGTACATGTGCATAACGTGCAGGTTTGTTACATATGTATACTTGTGCCTTGTTGGTGTGCTGCACCCATCAACTCGTCATTTACATCAGGTATAACTCCCAATGCAATCCCTCCCCCCTCCCCCCTCCCCATGATAGGCCCTGGTGTGTGTTTTAAAATATTAACAAAAAAAGAGAGAATGGCAATTTGATGTGAGTTCTGAACATCATATTTATCTAGTGCATTGGGCAACAGTTTCCTACAATGTCTTAAAAATTTTTAGGCCATGATTAAGTTTTTATTTTTTAGTGAAAGGTGTAAATCCCCAAAGTGTATTCTTTTTTCTTTTATTTTTCATTGACATATAGTAATTGTACATGTTTATGAAACACAGTGTGATATTTTGATATATGTACACAATGTTTAAGGATCCAATCAGTGTAATTGGCATATCCATCATTTCAAGTATGTGTCATTTCTTTATGTTGGGAACATTCAAAATCTCTACAAGCTTTTGAAACTATATAATACATTAGTATTAGCTATACTCATCTTATAGAGCCATGGAGCGCCAGAACTTATTCCTTCTATTTAGTTGTAATTTTGTATCAGTTAACCAATCTCTCTCTATCCTTTCCTTTCTCCTATCTTTCACATCCTACAGTAACCACAATTAGTTTTTGAATATTATGTCCAGTCCCTGCCATTTAAATAATTTACTAAGTGGCAGTGGTAGACTAGGAGGGAAAACTGAAACAATATTTAAGACTCAATATAATGAGAGAGGAATCCTTGGATCCTTTTCATCTTATTCTGTGCTTCTCCAGTAGTTCACTGTGTGTATCATTTGTGATAAATCGTGGCTTCCTTGTACTATATCATCATCATTGTCATCTAAAGGCAGGCGGAACTTACCAAAGTATAAATTACTACTCAAGAGAAAGCCACACTGGATAACGCATTCATATATTTTTTGAGCTTCTGAAATATCTTCTGATAAAATAATTAACCAGATAGTACTGGGTTTGAATATTTATTAGGTCCAGGGTAAGTAGGTATCAATCTTCTATTACTCATTTTTAAAATAAAGATAAAAAGTTGCTTAACCAATCTTTATGCATTTAAAGGGAATAGAACACTATATTTTTAGGAATTTATTGAAGAAAGCATCTAACTCATCTTTGTTGTCACTATGTACTGTGAATGACAGATATAAAACTGCACTTCAGGGGATTCAAAAACACAAACAAAACAAAAAATATACAAACCTTTCACCTTCAACCAATAAAATTTAGTCTAGTGATTGATTAGAAAAAAATTATACTTATTCTTTTGAATTTAACACTAGCATCTTTTCTTTGAATAGCCTTTCTGAATTCAGTGCAAAGATTACATGCTCACAGTACTTACCACACATTTTTATGATATATGCATATATTTTCTTACTACTCTAAAAACCTTGAGGACAGAGATGAATCATTGTTAGAGTTCTATCTTCAAACACAATGCAGTGAATATCTAAATTTCAATAAATACTTGAGGAATTAATGTAAGAAAGCATTGGTAAGGAATGTTGTCATTCTGATACAGTTAAAACCTGTTTGTGAATAATACTAAGGTTTATGCTTAAAAATTCTTACTTTGAAATTATGTATATATCTAGCCTACCTTGTTCAATTTTAATGTTAAAGTATGACGAAAAATGCACGTGCCTGGGACTTCTATTGAATGTATATTATTGCTTTATTTTTGTCAGATAATATCTCTAAATAAATAAATCTTACCTGAATGGTATTACCTAGGTTTTCTTCTAGGGTTTTTATAGTATTAGGTCTAACATTTAAGTCTCTAATCCATCTTGAATTAATTTTCATATAAGGAGTAAGGAAAGGATCCAGTTTCAGCTTTCTACTTATGGCTAGCCAATTTTCCCAGCACCATTTATTAAATAGGGAATCCTTTCCCCATTTCTTGTTTTTCTCAGGTTTATCAAAGATCAGATGGCTGTAAATGTGTGGTATTATTTCTGAGGACTCTGTTCTGTTCCATTGGTCTATATCTCTGTTTTGGTACCAGTATCATGCTGTTTTGGTTACTGTAGCCTTGTAGTATAGTTTGAATCAGGTAGCGTGATGCCTCCAGCTTTGTTCTTTTGATTTAGGATTGTCTTGGAGATGCGGGACATAGGCATGGGCAAGGACTTCATGTCTAAAACACCAAAAGCAATGGCAACAAAAGCCAAAATAGACAAATGGTATCTAATTAAACTAAAGGGCTTCTGCACAGCAAAAGAAACTACCATCAGAGTGAACAGGCAACCTACAGAATGGGAGAAAATTTTTGCAATCTACTCATCTGACAAAGGGCTAATATCCAGAACCTACAAAGAACTCAAACAAATTTACAAGAAAAAAACAAACAACCCCATCAAAAAGTGGGCAAAGGATATGAACAGACATTTCTCAAAAGAGGACATTCATACAGCCAACAGACACATGAAAAAATGCTCATCATCACTGGCCATCAGAGAAATGCAAATCAAAACCACAATGAGATACCATCTCACACCAGTTAGAATGGCGATCATTAAAAAGTCAGGAAACAACAGGTGCTGGAGAGGATGTGGAGAAATAGGAACACTTTTACACTGTTGGTGGGATTGTAAACTAGTTCAACCATTATGGAGAACAGTATGGCGATTCCTCAAGGATCTAGAACTAGAAGTACCATATGACCCAGCCATCCCATTACTGGGTATATACCCAAAGGATTATAAATCATGCTGCTATAAAGACACATGCACACATATGTTTATTGTGGCACTATTCACAATAGCAAAGACTTGGAATCAACCCAAATGTCCATCAGTGACAGACTGGATTAAGAAAATGTGGCACATATACACTACAGAATACTATGCAGCTATAAAAAAGGATAAGTTCATGTCCTTTGTAGGGACATGGATGCAGCTGGAAACCATCATTCTCAGCAAACTATCGCAAGAACAGAAAACCAAACACCGCATGTTCTCACTCATAGTTGGGAACTGAACAATGAGATCACTTGGACTTGGGAAGGGGAACATCACACACCGGGGCCTATCACAGGGAGGGGGAAGGGGGGAGGAATTGCATTGGGAGTTATACCTGATGTAAATGATGAGTTGATGGGTGCTGACGAGGTGATGGGTGCAGCACACCAACATGGCACAAGTATACATATGTAACAAACTTGCACGTTATGCACATGTACCCTAGAACTTAAAGTATAATCAAATAAATAAATAAATAAATAAATAAATCTTACCATATTGCTTTAAAATATACTCTCCCTTCCCATCAGTAGTCATACCATCCTCCTGAATACACACATACAAACTCATAAAGGTAAAAGAGGCAGTAGTCGAGACATAAAAATAGACATATATATAGATAAAATAGAAAAAACAGTCTGGTAATAGAACCACACATTTATTTTACAAAGGTCCCAATGTAATTCAGTTGTAGAAGTCTTGTCTTCCAACAAACAGCATTTAAAAATTAGATGTTAATATATAAAAACCAACTTGATGGCCAGGCGCAGTGGCTCATGCCGGTAATCCCAGCACTCTGGGAGGCCGAGGCGGGTGGATCACAAGGTCAGGAGATCGAGACCATCCTGGCTAACATGGTGAAACCCCGTCTCTATTAAAAAAATACAAAAATTTAGCCGGGCGTGGTGGCGGGGGCCTGTAGTCCCAGCTACTGGGGAGGCTGAGGCAAGAGAAGGGCGTGAACCCGGGAGGCAGAGCTTGCAGTGAGCTGAGATCACAGCCACTGCACTCCAGCCTGGGCGACAGAGTGAGACTCCGCCTCAAAAAAAAAAAAAAAAAAGCTTGATAGCAACCATCCACCCAAATGGAAGAGCTGTAACTATAAAACTTCAGGAGTTAAAAAATTATGATTTGTGTGTGTGGGGGGGTGTGTGTGTGTGATTTTGCACTAGGCAGATGTTACTTGGGACAAAACCAAGCATAAGCCACACACACACGCACATACATATATATATAAAATATATATATTATATATATTTTATATACACACACACACACACACATATATATATACACACACACACACATCTCCATCTCATTAAAAACTTTTCTTCTTTGAAAGTTGCTGTTAGGTAAAGGGAAAAGAGAAGTCACAAACTGGAAAAACGATTTGCAAAACACATATCAAATGCCAGATTTGCATCCAAAATATGTAAACAGCTTTTATAACTCAAGAATAAAAGCACAGAAAAGCAATAATAAAATGTGCAAAGTGTTTCAGCAGACATCTTTAGCATTAAGAAAATGCAAATGGCTAAAAAGCACTTGAGAATCTGCTGAGAAAATGCAAATGAAAGTCGTAGCTGAAATATCATGTAACCACTGCAATGGTGAAAATTTTTAAAGATTGACAGTGCTTAATGATGCTCAGAATTTGAGCAACTAGATATTGGTGCTGGGAATGCAAAATTGGATACTCATGTTCGAAAACTCTTAGCAGTTTCTTATGGATGTAAAACACTTATGACCCTTCTATTTTGGTCCAAGGTATTTTACCTGAAAGAAATGAAAACGTGCACATAAAGACCTGCATGCAATTGTTCATATAAGCTATATTCTTAACAGAAAAAAAAAAAAAAAAGGAAAAACTTATACAACCCAAATATCCATCAACTGGTAATTAGATAAACAAGTTGTGGTACATCCATTTAATAGGATATTATTCAGCCATAAAAAACAATAAATTGTTGATACATAAAATAGCACGGATGAATCTCAAAAGCATGTGTTAAGTGGCAGAAGACTACAAGATTCCATTTACATGCATTCTGGAAAAGACAAAACTTTATAGGGAGAAAAAACATGACAGTGTTTGCCAAGGACTTAGGATGGGTCAAAAGGATGGTCTACAGAGACAAAAGGCAATTTTGGCAGAAAGGAAATAATGGATGTGTTCTGTATTTTAATTGTGATGGTATTTGTACAACTGTATACAGTTATCAAAACACCTCAAACTATAGATTTAATATGTCAGTTTAATTGTGTCTTTATTAAAATCACATACTTAACCATCTTAAAGATGTTTGCCCAACTATATTATGTAAGTGAAACCTATCTCCTACATCTGATCCTCCTTACTTTGCTCTCTATTTTTTCCAGAGCATTTATAACTTCATACTTATGTATGTATGAATGTATTTATTTTTTGAGATGGAGTCTCACTCTGTTGCCCAGGCTGGAGTGCAGTGGTGTGATCTCAGTTCACGGCAACCTACACCTCCCGGGTTCAAGCGATTTTCCCGTTTCAGCCTCCCGAGTAGCTGGGATTACAGGCACATGCCACCACGCCTGGCAATTTTTTGTATTTTTAGTAGAGATGGAGTTTCACCATGTTGGCTAGGCTGGTCTCGAATTTCTGACCTTAAGTGATCCACCCTCCTTGGCCTTCCAAAGTGCTGGGATTACAGGCGTGAGCCACTACGTCTGGCCATAATTATGCACTTATTTATTTAACGGTCTATTGTCTATTTCTCTTGCTAGAATAGAGCTCTCATGGAGACTATATTTAATGATGTATCATGTAAATTCTCTAATCAAGATTGGGTTACTCATTACCCACAGCTTCTATAAGTGTTGAAGATTGAACAACCAAGATGAGTCTTTGTGCAAGAATTTATTCAGCTTCACAAGAACTAAGTAACTCAACGTCACATCCCCTTCCTGAAGGAAGCACATACTTGTTGACTTTTCTCAGATAAGTAAAATATGGCCACACACCAACTTTGCTTTTATAGGGTTCAAAAGATAAAAATAAATTTAATATTTCAAAGTGTTTTCATACAGGAAGAAAGAAAAAGAAGAGGGAGAGAATATGTGACAGAGAATGAATGTGACCCCAAAAGCCTAAAATATTCTCTACTTAATCATTATAGAACAAAGTCTAAAAGTTTTACTGCTTGATTTTTATAGAAAAAAAGTTTGATAACACCTAGACTGGCGACACAGGGACATAAAAATCTAGTCTACTATTCCTAGGGGCGTTACTCTAAAGGGACATTCACGAGATTTGCTGAGGCCTCTTTTCTGTTACTCTGTGTACTGTTGGGGTCCGTGCCTGTGAGTTGATCCTCAGTGGGTCCAGGGGGATAACACATAACATTTTTCCTAGCCTGTACATGTGCCTTGTTCATTTACCAGCTGTGCAATTGTAACCACTGAGAACGATCAAGAAAAGCCTTCCCCAAAGTCTTCCAGTCTATAGGAATTATCAAATTTTCTGATGAAAAAATATCAAGAAGACCAAGGATAAAAGGAGATTGAGGTCCATAGTTAGAAATGGCAGCTTTCATTTCTTTTTAAAAATTTAATTTGTAAGGCATTAAATTGGACATTATTGCCACCATTTGAAAACTGAGCATTAGGAGCAAAAGAAGCACAAATAATTGGAAACAGATCCAGCTCCTTAAAAATTTTTTTTTAATTAAAAGTATATATAATATATAATAATACTCATATCCCCAAATATAAAGAATCTCAACATATTAATAAGAAAAGGCAAATAACCCAACCAAAAGTAGCAGAACAAAGAAATGACAATAAACCTATATGTCTAACATCATTACTCACTAGGAAATATGTATATTAATACCAAATTGAGAATCATTACATACACAATACAATGGTTAAAATTTAAAAACACAGAAAATATCAAGAGGTAGTTAATGTGTTAAGCAGCTCGAATACTCAACTTCTGTTTGGAGTGTAAATTGGTGGAACCTATGCACCCCTATAACATAACAATTTCCTAGCTGGGGTTATTAATACTATATTAATATTAATAGTTAATATTAATGTGCTTATTTATTGACTATTGAAATACTCATAATATTTTAACAAACAACAAGATATACATATACACTGGTTTTGACATATTAAACAGGTGTTTAGTATAAATTTAAAGTATGTCTGATGTGAACAGGGCTTCAACTTTGCCAAACAAAGGTAAAGATAAGGAAGCCGGGGGGTTGGAGGCTCTGGAAAATCCTCTTTTAACAGGGCAGAAGGAAAAGAAACAGGGAAAGCTCGCAAAGGTGAATTAGAAGAATATATCTGTAATATTTGTTGAAGCATTTCCATAATACACTGCATGTCAGAATTTCCCTTAGAAGAAGGAAGAGCTGGCTTTTTGTCTTCTCCCCCTTTTGCTACCCCCCTCATCCTCTGTTATCCTGGCACAAATGGGCTTCATTTCAGATTTATTTTTTTTTCCAAATCCTCAGATACCTTTCCTCCTGTGGCTACATTACCACACTCTGAATCAGTCTCAAGTAACTCTAATGTCTGAGTGATAGAGTCACACAAGGTCCACAATTTTAGAGGCATAATATCCCCTAACTGGAGAGCTCTAAGCAGAGTTTTTACTACCTGTAACCATTCTCTGCGATTCAGCTGCACTTTAGTCTGATACTGAAACCAGTAACAATGTTGTTCAACATGGGCAAACAATCACTTCAAAGTCTTTTTCTTTCACTTCTACTCCTATAGACAGCAAGAGTCCTTGAAACAGCCATAAATATTCTGAGGCCAGAGAGATGGAATTCCCATAATGAAAGCTTAAGAAGGTTCCCCTTAACAATATCCGAGCCTTACCCGCCCCTAGGGGGTTCCCCTTCTTGTTCTCCCCTACTCACCGGTGCTGACCCTGCTCGCTGCGCCACTTGTTGGGGTCCGTGCCGGGGGTGGTGGAGAATGAAAGAACACACAAAAGACAAAGACACACAGAGAACATGGCGGCCACGCTCAGAGCCTCCGCCTCACTTTATTTATACTCCATAAACCCCACGTCAGCAGAAAGAATGCAATGCAAAACAAACTTTCTTTTCCCACATGTAACCTTCTACTCAATTCCTTGTTTCTGTGCTCTTCCTTATCTGCCCGCCTTCTTGGCGCCTACGGGAGTTCATTAAAAGTTCAATTGGAGATACTGTCCTTGAGCCCTATCTATTCTCAGCATACTGTTTTCAAAGGCCCCTGCAGTGTACATTTCTTCCTTGACTCCTCCATAATTGTTGATATCATTGGCATCCCTAGGTAAAGGCTCTACATGAAAAACTCTGTTTCAAAATCTATATCCCAGGAAATCTGACGTAAGACAACCAGTGCTAGATTAGTCCAAGAGAGTGGATTCTAAAGTGAGATGTGAGATGTAGACCAACTGCTGGTCAACTAATAATGAATGCCCTTACTTTTGTAGTGGATAGAACACTAATTGCCCCGGTGTATTGTAGCAGTGCAATTGTTAAAATTTTACTGATAGCCAATTAGGATAGATTATCTGTAAAATTTCAGTAAGGTGAAGGTTTGAGAAAATTTATTAATTATGACAGCAATGGAATTAGACAGGCTTTGTTAAGTATCATTGTCCCACTAGTAGAGTGAATGACAGCCTGAGGATGCAATCACCAAGTAAATGGAAAATGTGAATGGTAGATGGCCTCCTCGGCAGGATTTTAGAAAGTTCTTTATCTCTTGCATGCAGAAAAACTAAAGTCCAGGCTTAGGAGTTAATAACAAAAGCAATAGAGGGGCGTACAGAAATGTAAATTATCAATTCCTCAAGCCTTCTATGCCAAGGTCAAAGCTTTAGTTGAGGCCTTAATGATACACAGAGAACTTCCAAATCAAAGCAGACAAAAATTAGAAAAAGAAAAAGACACTTTGCTTTTAAAACTTTTAAATCCCCTAAACTTTCTGGAGATATAGTTCAGTCCTTATTAAAGGCTAGTGTACCTCTTGCTTGAAGAAAATATGCAACATGAATCTGCCTCAAAATCCATACTCGCCTTCCCGTGTTGTCCCCAGATCAACTAGTAGGTCAAGTCATGCACCTTCAATAATTTACAGGCCCAAGAAGTGGTGAACCTGCCAAGATAGGAAAGGAACTATACCCCAAAAAACTGTGGCCTAGCCAATATTCATTGTCAAAGCTAGGAGGGTATGGGTAGCAGTAGATAGATTTGAAGGTTGCAGGATTGCTGAGGCAGAACATAATGTTTGATAAAGGAATATTTAACATAGGAAATTCTCTCCTAGAATAAGCTAATCTCCCTGGAAATGATTGTCAGAGAGGGCGCTAACATTTTGCCAAGATGGCTTTTGGAAATTTAAGAAGGTAACGGCCCACATTAAATAAAGTAGGAATGTCAGAACTACTGGGTGTGCAAAGGTAGATATAATATGTGTGTTAGTCAGGGTTCCCCAGAAGAACAGAAGCAATCAGTTCTGTATATAGAAAGAGATTTACAATAAAAAATTGGCTCCCATGATTGTGGAGGCTGAGAAGTTCCAAGACTGGCAAGCTACAGACACCTGGGAGAGCTGATGGTATAGTTTTAGTCTGAGTCCAAACGCCTGAGAAACAAGAAAGCTGATGGTGAAAATTCTCATCTGAGTCTAAGTTTCAAGGCAGGAGAAGATTGATGACCTGGCTGGAAAACATTTAAGACAAAGGAAATGAATTCTCCTTTATTTAGCCTTTTTGTTCTGTTTAGCCTTCAGTGGATTAGAAGAAGCTCACCCACGTAGAGAGGGCAATTTGCTTTACTCAGTCCACCAGTTCAAATATTTATCTTATCCAGAAACATCCTCAGAGACACACCCAGAATAACATAGCCAAATATCTTGGAACTCTTTGACTTAGTCAAGTTGACATAAAAATAGCCATCCTAGCAAGTAATCACCCCCATCAGTCAGTTATGTTGGGTTTAGTTCTTTAAAAATATCAACAAAATTGACAAATCTTGAGCAAGATGGACTAAGAAAAAAGAGAGAAGCCTCAAATTACTAAAATCAGAAATGAAGCTGGGACACTGCTACAAATTATACAAAAATAAAAAACATTATTAGAGAGTACTGTGAGCAATGGTATAATAAGAAATTGGATAACCTCTATGAAATGGACAAACCCCTAGAAACACACAACCTACCATGACTAAAAGAAATGAAAAATCTGAATAGATCTATAAATAGTAAGATTAAATCAGTAAATAAAAAAAAAATCTCCGGACAAAAAATAAAATATAGTAAAAGCTCTGGACCTAATGGCTTCAATGGTGAATCTACCACATATTTAAAGAACAACTAACCCCAGTTCTTTTCACGCTTTTCCAAGAAAATTAGAAAAAAAAAAAAAGAGGAGGGAGTACTTTCTAATTCATCCTATGGAGCCAGCATTACCCTGATACCAAAGCCAGACAATGATACTACAAGAAAAGAAAACTATAAGCTAATTTTCTTATAAACATTAATGCAAAAATCCTCTACAAAATACTAGCAAATGGAATTCAAAGAATATTAAAAGATTTATACACCATTACCAAGTGGGATTTATTCTTGGACTATAAATGGGGCTCAACATATGAAAATCAACTGATGTAACAGACCACACTAACAGAACGAAGCACAAAAACTACGCATAATTATATCACGATACAAGAAAAAAACTAACAAAATTTAACTCCCTTTTATTAAAAAAATCAACAAACCAAGAATAGAAGTAAACCACTTCAACATAACAAAATTCATACATGAAAATCTCACTGTTGTTGAAAATGTGGAGAAATTGAAACCCTTCAACCCTTCAAATGTGGAAGTGACCCAAGTGCCCAAGAGAACGTCACACTTTTTGGGGACAGACTGAATGTTTTTTTTCCTTTAAGATCAGGAGCGAAGCAAGGATGCCTGTTTTCACCACTTCTATTCAACATAGTGCTGGAAGTCTAGCCAGCGCTATTGGGCAAGAAAAGGAAATAATAGGCATTCAAATTGAAAAGGAAGAAATAAAATCATTTCTGTTTGCAGATAATGTGATCTTATGTGTTAAAGTCCTAAAGAGTCCACATTAATATTGGTTAGAACTAGAAAACAATTGGCAAAGTAACTGGATACAAAGTCACCACAAAAAAAAAAAAAAAAAAAATCTATTGCATTTCTGTACACTAACAATGAATAAGCTGAAAAGAAAGAAAATTGTAAAAAAAGTTCTCTTTATAATAGCATCAAAAAGAATAAAGTACTTAGGAACTAACCAAGAAGTTGTAAGACTTGTACAGTGAAAACCATAAAACATTGCTAAGAGATATTAAATAAGATGTAAATAAATGAAAACACATTTGATTTTCATTGATTGGATGACTTTATATTATTAAGATGTAAATGCTACCTGAAGCAATCTATAAATTTAATGCAATATTTATCAAAGTCCCAATGACACTTTTTGTAGAAATAGAAAAAGACCTCCTGAAACTTACATGCAATCTTAAGGAATCCTTAATACACAAAACAGTACTGAAAAACAAGAGCAGAATTGGATGACTAACAACTTCTGATTTCAAAACTTAGTATAAAGCTACAATAATCAAAACAGTATTGTACTGCCATAAAGAGGAACATATAGAACAAAGAAAGAAGAAAGTGAGTCCTGAAAGAAACCTTTTCATAAATGGTCAAATGCTTTTCATCAAGGACTCCAAGACCATGCAATGGGGGAAAGGACAGTCTTTTCAATAAAGGTGCAGGGAAAATTGTATATCTATATTCAAAAGAACAAAGTTGGATCTTTAACACCATATACAAAAATTAACTCAAAAATGGATTAAAAACCTAAACATGAGGCAAAAACTAGAAAACTCAGAAGAAAATAAAGGGCAAAAGCTTCATGACACTGGATTTGTAAACACTTTCTTAGCTATGATAGCAAAGGCACATATAACAAGAAAAAATAGACAAACTTGACTTCATGAAAGTTTAAAACTTCTGTGCATTGAGGGATACTATCAACAGAGAAAAAAATCTACAGAATGGGAGAAAATATTTTAAAATCATACATCTGATAAGGGTCAATATCCAAAATATGAAGAGAACTCTAAAACTTAACAATAGAAAACAATCATTCAAAAATGGGCAAAAGATATGAATAGACATTTCTCCAGAGAAGATGTCAAATGACCGATAAGCACATGGAAAGATGCTCAGCATCCCATTAGGAAAAAGCAGATCAAAAACATAATGACATACTACTTGTAACCTATTAGGCTGACTACTATAAAACAATCATAAGACAAAAAAAAAACTAAACAAACAAACATAAAACAGAAACTAAGTGTTGGTGAGGATGTAGAGAATTTGAAACCCTTTGCATCCTTAGTGGAGACATAAAATGATATAGAAGACAGTATGGCCACTTATCGAAAACTTAAAAGTAGAATTATCATATGATCTAGCAATTACACTCCTGGGTACTTATGCAGAAGAACTGAAAGCGGGGTTACAAAGAGATATTTGTATATGCATGTTCATAGCAGCATTAGTCACAACAGCTAAAATGTAAAAGAAACCCAAATGTTCATCAGCGAATGAAGGAATGAGCAAAATGTGGTATACATGTGCAATGGAATATTATTCGGCTTTAATAAGGAAGGCAATTCTGGCCAGGCATGGTGGTTCATGCCTGTAATTCCAACACTTTGGGAGGCTGAGGCGGGAGGATCACCTGAGGTCAGGAGTTCAAGACCAGCCCGGCCAACATGCCAACATAGTGAAACCCTGTCTCTACTAAAATACAAAAGTTAGCTGGGCGTGGTGGCAGATGCCTGTAATCCCAGCTACTCAGGAGCCTGAGACAGGAGAATTGCTTGAACCTGGGAGGTGGAAGTTGCAGTGAGCCGAGATCGTACCATCCAGACTGGGTGACAGAGCGAGAGTCCATCTCAAAAAAAAAAAAAAAAAACAAGGAAGGCAATTCTGACATTTGTTGTGAAAAGAATAAATCCTGAGGACTTTATCCTTAGTAGACAAACATTGTATGATTCTGCTTTTATCAAGTACATAATCAGAATCATAGAAATAGAAAGTAAAATGGTGGTTGCCCCAGGCTGGAAAAAGAGAGAATGGGGAAGTATTGTTTATGGGTATAGAGTCTCAGCTTTACAAAATAAAGAGTTCTAGAAATAAATGGTTGTGATGGTTGCCCAAAATATGAATGTATTATATCATCGAATTATACATTTAAAAATGGTTGAGATGACATATTTTATTTTATGTATATCTTGCCACAAAATTTGGAAAAAAATGTTAAGTTTGGAATGATTATCAAGAGAATAAAGAGAATATAAAAGAATTTATGAGATCTTAAATGTCCACATATATTAAATCTTTACAAAGAAACCTCCAGTAGCATGGTGTCTGATAATGGCCTTAAGGGAGAATTGCTTATTAGTGACTTAAAGGAAACCATGTCATCTCTTGAATTACTAGCATTATATCCTCTTGCACCTGGATTTTCCTTGGAGCTCACCCTTCCAAACATTAACCAGATTTGACCCCACTGAGCTTGAGAGCTCTGATGAGCTCATGGCCCAAGGTGGTGTAGTTTTAAAGACTGCATTGCAATAAGAATATATCTGTCAGAGATGAAAATGTAGGAGCATATTTATGTCTTTATGTAATCCATTCATTGCTTTTTATGAACCTAAAGTTCTCCAGGGAGTGAAACAAATTCATGTAACGTTTCTGTGTGTTACAATTTGTATTTTGATCTCTGCTTTAACTGACAGACTTTTTTTATAATAACCAGAGTACTCCCAAGTGAATGTACAGATGTAGACATTAAAAAATATATATAGCTTAGTGATTCAAGTTAAAGGCAGTATTCACTTATTCTGAATTTTTAAATTTAATTTTTCCCCATTTTCAGTTGAAAAATGCAATTTCAGATTGAATTTATATCAGCTTCAACATCGCTGTGGGTTGTATCTCAGTTTGCCACTGAGGAGTCCCCTCGAGACATTCTTGGCTAGTTCTCTACAGGTATAAACAGAACAAATCTTTTTTTTTTTAAAGATTCAAAAAATATACATTAAGCAACCACTATTTGCAGGTATGAAGTTACAAAAATGAATAGGCATAACATATAAGAATAAATTATATAAGAATAGAATAAATCACCATCTTATTGTAGAGCCAATAAGTAGACAAATCAGACCAATAAGGGTGTCCAAATCTGACTGATAAGGGCATCTGGAAACAGATAGGACTCCACACTTTAGACCAATTACTTCTAACAGATATGCAAAAACTTTTATTTTAAAAAATATTTCCAGATGTTAAAAATATTGTGACAGAGCCCAAATGTCTGCTTTGACTCCTATCAAATGTATGGACCTGTGAAAATCATTTTAACAGCTTGGGCTGGTCCTGAGTTGCATAAATGAATGGAACCTACTTGCCAAGTTGCAGAGCTTCCACATAGTTCCCAAGATCAAAAGTGATCTGAGGACTATATTTCATAAAATCCTGTTTCTTGTCATGGCTCTGACACCCTCTGCTAGGTCACCTGAGATCCTGTAAGTTCTGCTGCAGTAGTTCTTCAATTGTCTAATCAGCAGTGCTCTCCGAGTTTGGACTTTGGTGCTCCAGGGAATCATCTGACTCACTCACGTAATCACTGGTTGTTCCTCAAGTCCTACATTGATTTGACACTGTCATTTTCTGTTATATCTTTCAGAGGAAGATCCTACAGAAGATATTCAGGCACCCTAATTCTCTAGTTTTACCACTTAGACTTTTTCTTTCATTCAGGACTCACAGGTTGGAAGGCCTGAGAAGTTCTGTTGATTGTGGGGAAAAGAGGGCTAAGTCAGAAGGATTTATACCCAGCCTCATCCTGTACTCTAAACTGTTATTCAACCAGTAAGTCTTTCAGATTAATTATGGGTATTTTCTGCCCCGTCCTTCTTCTTCTGAAATGTAGCAGGAATTCTATCTTATCCCTGCTTGAATACCTCATATTATAATGCCTGACATTTGTCATAAGGCAAAAATGGCATTTTTGATTGTATAAGAATAAATTATGACTGTCTCCTGGATTCTATACTGTTTTCGTATTTTCTTTGGTTTATGACTTTTTCTTACATGTTTATTACTTCTAGTTGCCAGCTTACTTTTGGTGTTGTACAGAATTTCACACTTAGCTTTCTTATCTTCATTTGTCATCAACTTTCTACGTGATCTTACATGATTTTTAAGTGCTACCTGTAAGAAATAGTTATCAAATCTCAGAGATTTTGTCTCTTTCCCAAAATTCAGACTTGCATATTGAATGTCCTATTTGACTTCTCTATTGGTAGTTTCCATAGGAACTTAAACCCAGAATGATCAAAGATGAACTGGTAATACTCATGTCCACATTTTTTCTTCCTATTGTGTTTATTATCTCATTTACTGAATGCCTTCTTAACAATCAAAGCTGGGAAACTACCTACTCCTTTAGCTCTACCTACTCCTTTAGCCCCCATAGCCAATCTTTTACCAAATCCATGGATTATAGGTCCTACTTAAGTAAATTCATTTATTTAGTTATTTCCACGTGTCAAATTGTTATTGAATGCCATTGGTATCAATGCAATGCTCTAGGAGCTTGAGGCATCAGAACAAAACCAAGTAAGTTCTCAAAGAGCTCACATTTCCAGAGACAGACAAGAAATAGATAAACAAATTTTAAAAAATATGTTATCTCAGGTTGTGTTTAATTCTAGGAAGAAAAATAAAGCAAGTATAGAGATAGTTAATCACTAATTGGTAAGGAAGAACTGGTGGTTTCTGAAGGCTTTTCAGGAATTTGAGTCTTTGGGCAAATGATATGTATTAGAATGAAATTCACAGATAGGTAGGGAGAATGTTCAACAAGCGATGAGATTTGTAAGTTGTAATATGCTTGGCATATTGAAGGAAGAGCAAAGTAATCTAATATCATAATGTAGATGGTTTTAGAGAGGTAGACTAAAGCCAGATCATGTAGGATATTATAGGATTTTATGGATTTTATTATAATGAAAACCTATTAAATTTTAGAAAATGGGAATAAACAAATCTGATCCCTCAGATATCTGAACTCTAGTGATGTGCTGGTAATGTTTAACAATGGGTTCTGGAAGAGGAAAGGGAGCATTTGCTAATATTTATGTTGTAAATACACTCATCTTGGCCAAATTCAAGCTATCGTTGTAACATTACTGAATACGGAATTGGGAAGAAATGTACGCAATAGGCTCTCTTGAGCTATAAGAATTAAATAAGGACTGTCTCCTGCTTTTTTCACTACATTTTTGAGTATTTTTTGACTTATTCTTTACACTTTCTTACCTTAATGTACCACTTTAATTCTATAGCATAGCACTACTGTACTTGTTCGACTCTTATCATCTATACCTGCAGTATTCTTTTTTGGTTTCTGAGCACTTGAAATGTGGCTAACGCAACTGAGAAACCAAATATTTAATTTATTTAATTTTAATTGATTTAAACTCCCAAAAGGAAATTTGATTCAGTTATCACACAAATTTTGAGTATGTGTCATTCAACTTGCATACATAAGACTTTTTCAATGGTAAGTTTTATAAAATCGAAGTGCAAAATGCAGATCAAATATTCTCAGTGAAAACTTAGAGTCTGAATTGAAGTATGTTGTAAATATAAAAGACATGCTGGATATCTGACACTGAGTATGAAGGGAAGAATGCAAAATATCTGATTACCAATCTTTTAAAAACTGATAACATGCTGAAATGCTAATATTTTAAATATATTGGATAAAATAAAATCTATTTTTATATTAATTTTAATTTTTTACTTATTTGGAACATGGCCACTAAACATTATATTTCTGTTAGACAGTGCTGATCTTAATTCTTGCTACTCCATGTGTAATTCATAAACCAGCAGCACGGGCATTACCTGAGAGCTTTTTAGAAATGTAGAATCTTAGGCACCATCACAGATCTACTAAATACAAAAATGAATTTTGACAAGTTCCCCAAGGTGATTTATTTGTATGCACATTAAATCTAGAGAAGCATGGATCTAAACAAAGATGCAAGATTAGTTTTTGCAGTCTATTTCCCTTCAGGGCTACCTTGCTCTCCACTATTCTCTCTAAAACTGTATTCATCTTTATTTAAAACCCATAAACGATACAACTTAATATTTACATAAAGCCTAAACTTCTTACCTAGCCAGGCACACAGGGGGCTTTTTAAATTTTATTTATTTTACAAGTGGCTTTTCGATACTAACTATCCAACCTCCTCTTCTGCATCTAACATTTTATACACAATCATTAGTAAATTACTTGTTCTCCAAACACATTGCTATTTTCCACTCCTTGGCTTTTCTCTGTCTTGTATATTTTTCTCTTTCTAGTCAACATGGGGACATACTTCTTGTAAGATGAATTATCTAAAAGTTTAAAATAAGGCAAAAAGAATGACAGCAGCTCCTTTCAGTATCATACTGAAGAATTGTTTATTAGAGCCACTGAATGTTTTTTTCTTTTCTAGGACACTATGCCATTGCTTGACTGCTATTACCTAATAATTAATGTCTTAGACTTTCAAAAGTTACATGTTAACCTGAATATTTGCCCCTAGTAAATATGCAAATAATTTTTATATGGTGAAAAGATAAGCTAAGAAGTTATACTATCTTGCCATGAAGATCATTAATCGTATCTATTGATATTCTTTATCTAATGATAGAGAGATCTCTGTCTAATAATAAAGATATCCCTATCTAATGAAATCTCTAATTGTTATTGTACTTTACTTTTTTAAAATTTTATTTTTATTTCAATAGTTTTGTGGGGGTATAGGTGGTTTTGGATTACAAGGATTTTTTTTTGTTGTTGTTGTTTTTGAGACAAGAGTCTCACTCCATCACCCAGGCTGGAGTGCAGTAGTACCATCTCGCCTCACTGCAACCTCCACCTACTGGATTCAAGTGACTCTTGTGCCTCAGCCTCCTCCTCTGGAGTAGCTGGGATTGCAGGTGTGCACCACCACATCCAGCTAATTTTTTTTGTATTTTTACTAGAGATGGGGTTTCACCATGTTGGCCAGGTTGGTCTTGAACTCCTGAACCCAAGTGATCTGCCTAACTTGGCCTCCCAAAGCGCTGCTATTACAGGCCTCAGCCACCTTGCCCAGCCCATGGATACATTCTTTAGTGGTGAATTCTGAGATTTTGCTGCACCTGTCACCCAAGTAGCATACACTGTACCCAATACGTAGTCTTTTATTTTTCACTTCCTTCCCAACCTTCCCCCTACCACTGATTCCTCAAAGTCCATTATATCATTTTTATGCCTTTGTGCCTTCATAGCTTAGCTCCCACTTATAAGTGAGAATATATAATATTTGGCTTTTCATTTCTGAGTTACTTCACTTAGGCTAATGGCCTCCAGCTCCATCCATGCTGCTGCAAAAGACATTGTTATTATTTATTTTTATGGCTGAGTAATATGCCACGGTGTATATATACCACATTTTCTTTTTTCACTCCTTGGTTGATGGGCACTTAGGTTGGTTCCATATCTTTACAATTGTGAATTGTGCTGCCATAAACAAGTGTGTGCACGTGTCTTTTTCATGTAATGACTTCTTTTCCTTTTGGTAGGTACCCTGTGGCGAGAATTGCTGGAGTGAATGGTAGTTCTACTTTTAGTTATTTAAGAAATCTCCATAGAGTTTTCCACAGTGGTTTTACGAATTTACATTTGCACCAGCAGAGTAAAGTGCTCCCTTTTCACCACATCCACTCTAACTTCCATCGTTTTTGGCTTTTTAATTATAGACATTTTTATAGGAGTAATGTGGTATCTCATCTTGGTTTTAACTTGCATTTCCCTGATGATTAGTGATGTTAAGCACTTTTTCATACATTTGTTAGCCATATATATATATTCTTTTGAGAATTGTCTGTTCATGTACTTAGCCCACTTCTTGATGGGATTGTTTTTTTCTTGCTGATTTGAGTTCCTTATAAATTCTGGATATTAGTCCTTTGTCAGATGCATAGTTTGCAAAGATTTTCTCCCATTCTGTGGGTTGTGTGTTTTCTCTGCTGATTATTTATTTTGCCGTGCAGATACTTTTTAGTTTACTTAAGTCCCATCTATTTATCTCTGTTTTGTTGTATTTGCTTTTAGGTTTTTGGTCATGAAGTCTTAGACCTAAGTCAATTTTTAGAAGGGTTTTTCTGATATTACCTTCTAGAGCTTTTATGGTTTCATGCCTTAGATTTAAGTCTTTGATGCATCTTGATTTGATGTTTGGATAAGGTGAGAGATGAGGATCCAGTTTCATTCTTCTATGGTAGCTGTGGCTACCCAGTTTCCCCAGCACCATTGATAGAGTAGGGTGCCCTTTCCCCAACTTACGTTTTTGTATGCTTTGTTAAAGATAAGTTAGCTGTACGTATTTGACTTTATTTCTGGGTCGTCTATTCTGTTCCATTGGTCTATGTGTCTATTTTTAGACTAGTACCATGCTGTTTTGGTAATTATAGCCTTGTGACATAATTTGATGTCAGGTAATATGATGCCTCCAGATACATTCTTTTTGCTTAGTATTGCTTTGGCTATGCAGGTTCTTTTTGGTTCCATATGAATCTTAGCATTTTGTTGTTGTTGTTGTTCTGTGAAGAACAATGATGGTATTTTGATGGGAATCACATGGAATCTTTAGATTGCTTTTGGCAGTATGGTCATTGTCACAATTTTGATTCTTCTCATCCAGGAGCATAGGATATGTTTCCATTTGTTTATGTCATCTATGATTACTTTCAGCAACATTTTGTAGTTTTCCTTGTAAAGATCTTTCACCTCCTTGGTTAGGCATATACCTAAGTATTTTATTTTATTTTTTGCAGCTATTGTAAAAAAAATTGTGTTCATGATTGGATTCTCAACTTAGTCATTGTTGATGTATAGCCATACTACTGATTTGTGCACATTGATTTTGTAACCTGAGACTTTACTGAATTCATTCATCAGATCTAGGAGCCTTAGGGTTTTTCTAGCTATACTATCATATCATTGGTAACCCATGATGGTTTTTCTCCATTCCAATTTGGATGCCCTTTATTTCTTTCTCTTGTCTGATTGCTTTGGCAGGACATCAAGTACTCTTTTGAATAGACGTGGTGAAAGTGAATATCCTTATTTTGTTCCAGTTATCATAGGGAATACTATCAATTTTTTTCCTATTCAGTATGATATAGGCTGTGGGTTTGTCATGTATAGCTTTTATTACTTTAGGTATGTCCCTTTATGCCAACTTTGTTTTGGATTTTTATTATAAAGTGATGCTGGATTTTGTTAAATGCCTTTTCTTCATCTATTGATATGATCATATCATTGTTGTTTTTAATTCTGCTTATGTGATGTATCACATTTATTGACTTGTATATGTTAAATCATCCCAGCACTTGTGGTATGAAATCCACTGTATCATGATGTGGATATGGTGTTGGAATTGGTTAATATTTTGTTGAGGATTTTTGCTTCAATGCTTATAGGAGATATTGGTCTGTGGTTTTCCTTTTTTATTATGTCCTTTTCTAGTTTTGGTATCACATGATACTAGCTTCATAGAATAATTTAGGGAGAATTCTATATTTCTCTATTTGTTAGAATAGTTTCTGTAAGATTGGTATCAATTCTTCTCTGAATGTCTGGTAAATTGCAGCTGTGAATCCATCTGGTCCTGGACTTTTTTGTTGTTTTTAGCATTTTTTTTTTTAAATTACTGTTTCAATCTCACTGCTTGTCATTCATCTGCTCAACTTTCTCTTCTTCCTGATTTAATCTAGTAGGTTTGTATATTTCCAGAAAGTTATGCATTTCCTTTAGAGTTTCTAGTTTGTGTGCATAAAAGTATTTGTAGTACCTCAAATGATCTTTTTTAGTTCTGTGATATCAGTTATAATATCTCCAGTTTCATTTCTAATTGAACTTATTTTGATGGTCCCCCTTCTTTTCTTGGTTAAGCTCATTAATGGTCTATCAGTTTTGTTTATCTTTCCAAATAGCAGTTTTTTCTTTTTTTCATTTATCTTTTGTATTCTTTTGTTTGTTTGTTTCATTTTCATTGAGTTATGCTCTGAGCTTTGTTATTTCTTTTCTTTTCCTGGGTTTGGATTAAGTTTGTCCTTGTTTCTCTAGTTCCTTGTGTTGTGACATTAGGTTGCCTATTTGTGGTCTTCTAGGTTTTTTGATGTTGGCATTTAATGACATGAACTTTCCTCTTAGCACCACTTTTGCTATATTCCAGAGATTTTGATAAATTGCATCTCCATTGTGAAATATTCTATTTCAAAGAATTTTTAATTATTTCTCTTGATTTCATTGTTAACCCAAAAATTATTCAAGAGCAGGTTATTTAATTTCCATGTATCTGCATAGCTTTGAGTGTTTCTTTTGGAGGTGATTTCCATTATTATTCTATTGTGGTCTGAGAAGGTACTCGATACAGGTTTGATATTCTTAAATGTATTGAGACTTGGTTTTGGGGGTATCACATGGTCTCTCTGGGAAAATGTTCCATGTGCTGATTAGAAGAATCTCTATTCTGCAGTTTTTGGGAAGAATGCTCTGTAAATATCCACAATGTTCATTTGTTTTAGGTTATAGTTAAATCCATTTGTTATTTGTTTGCTTTCTGTATTAATGGCTTTTCTAGTGCTGTCAGTGGATTACTGAAGTCCCCCACTATTATTGTGTTCCTATCTATCTCATTTCTTAGGTCTAGTAATAATTGCTTTCTAAATCTAGGAGCAATTATTACGTACATATGAAGTCAGGATTGCAATTTCTTTCTGTTAGCCTGAGTCTTTTATTATTATATAATGTCCCTTTTTTTTTTTTTTTTTTACTGTCATTGCTTTAAAGTCTGTTTTGTCTGATATAAGAGTAGCTTCCCCTGCTTGCTTTGGTTTCCATTTGCATGAAATAGCTTTTTCCAATTCTTTACCTTAAGTTTTCACAAATCCTTATGTGTTAGGTGAGTCTCCTGAAGACAGCTCATATATTTCATTTACTGAATTGATGATTCAGGCTTCAGGCCAATAGGGACGCTATCCATGGTAGGCACTGGTTATAGCTAAAACCAATGGTGAGCAGAGGTCCCAGCCTTGATGAAGATGGTTGGGGGAGCTCTCAATTAGATATGCTGAGGTTTTATTAGGGTGAAAGATGAGAGCTACCTCAGTTCCCCTGTCAGGCCAGCAGGAAAGCTCTCCAACTCACAGTCTCACTTTTGTCCCAGTGTTGCAGTGATATGGTTTGGATGTGTCCCCACCCAAATCTCATCTTGAATTGTAGCTCCCACAATTCCACATGTTGTGGGAGGAACCAGGTGGGAAGTAATTGAATCATGGGGGTGAGTCTTTCCCGTGTTATTCTCGTGATAGTGAATAAATCTCATGATATTTGATGGTTTTACAAAGGGAAATATCCCTACACAAGCTTATGTCTCTTTCTGCCACCAGGTTTGCTGTGCCTTTCACCTAATGCCATGATTGTGAGGCCTCCCCAGCCACGTGAAACTGTGAGTCCAATAAACCTATTTCTTTTGTAAATTGCACATTCTCAGGTATGTCTCTACCAACAGCATGAAAACAGACTAATACAGTAAATTGGTACCAGTAGAGTGGGGTGCTACTGAAAAAGTACCTGAAATGTGGAAGCGCCATTGGAACTGGGCAGCAGGCAGTTGCTAACAGTTTGGAGGGCTCAGAAGAAGAGACGAAAATGTGGGAAAGTTTGGAACTCCCTAGAGACTTGTTGAATGGTTTTGGCTAAAATGCTGATAGTGATTATGGACAACAAAATCCAGGCTGAGGTGGTCTCAGATGAAGATGAAGGACTTGTTGGGAACTGGAGCTAAGGTGACTCTTGTTATGTTTTAGCCAAAAGTCTGGAAACATTTTGCCTCTGCCCTAGAGCTTTGTTAAACTTTGAACTTGAGAGAGATGATTGAGGGTATCTGGAAAGATAAATTTCTAAGGAGCAAAGAATTCAAGAAGTGACTTGGGTCCTGTTGAAAGCTGACATGTTTTGGCTCTGTATCCCCAAACAACTCTCATCTTGAATTGTACTCCCATAATTCCCATGTGTTGTGGGAGGGACCTGGTGTTCCCATGGGAGAAGTCACAGTTGTGACTCCAGTGCTGTATCAGGGGCAAGAAGAACCCCTTCTCTAATACCCTTCATGATTGTGGAGAACACCTACTCATTGCAGTAAGGGTGCAGACTTTTCCTACTACACCCATCAGTGCAATTGTGTCTTTGCTGTAAGAAACTTCCCAGCATCAGAAAGATCTAAAGGAGTACCATTCAGATTCTTTGTCCCATGGGGTATTCCCTTGATGTGGTGTTCTCCCACTTCCCCTACAAATGGGACTTCCTGAGAACCAGACTACAGTAATTGTTATTGCTCTTCTGGGTCTAGCCATCTACTGGGTCTATCAGATTCCAGGCTGGTGATGGGAAATGACTGCAAGGGATCCAGTGACAAAACTTATCTTCAAGTCTTCTAGCAGAGGATACCAGCACCTGCTCTAATGGAGGTAGCAGAAGAGTGACACAGACTGTGTGGGATTCCTTGGTTTTAGATGGGCTTGGTGTGCTGACTTTCTCAAATGAGGATTATATTAGTAGTGAACTTCTCAGGTGGACAGACTCAGGACCTCTGGTTTGTCAGAGTGTTACAGTCAAGGGTGATAGCTGATATCACACAGGTATTTTCTCCTTCCTGGGTGCAGTGTTATTCCACAGAGAGTTGCTATAATGGCTTGTGTTGATTGGTGATATGGTTTGGCTGTGTCCCACCCAAATCTCTTCTTGAATTGTAGTTCCCATAATCCTCACACATCCTGGGAGGGACCAGGCAGAGACAATTGAATCATGGGGGTGGTTTTCCCCATCCTGTTCTCATGATAGTGAGTTAGGTCTCAAGAGAACTGATGATTCCATTAGGGGTTTCCCCCTTCTCTGAGCACTCATTCTTTCTCCTGCTGCCATGTGAAGAAGGGCATGTTTGCTTCTCCTTCCACCATGATTGTAAGTTTCCTGAGGCCTCTCCAGCCCTGCAGAACTGGGGGTCAATTAAACCTCTTTCCTTTATAAATTACCCAGTCTCAGCTATGTCTTTATTAGCAGCATGAGAATGAACTAATACAGTAAATTGAAACCAGTAAAATGCCGTGCTGCTATAAAGATACCCAAAACTGCGGAAGCAACTTTGGGTAACAGGCAGAGGTTGGAACAGTTTGGAGGCCTCAGAAGAAGACCGGAAGATGTGGGAAAGTTTGGAACTCACTAGAGACTTGTTGAAAGGCTTTAACTAAAATGCTGATAGTGATATGGACAATGAAGTCCGGGCTGAGGTGGTCTCAGATGGAGTGAAGGAACTTGTTAAGAACTGGAGTAAAGGTCAATTTTTCTATGCAAAGAGACTGGCAGCATTTTGCATATGCCATGGAGATCTGTGGAACTTTGAACTTTAGAGAGATGATTTAGGGTTTGGTGGAAGAAATTTTTAAGTGACAAAGGGTTCAAAAGGAAGCAGACCATAAAAGTTTGGAAAATTTGCAGCCTCACAATGTGATAGAAAAGAAAAACCCATTTTCTGAGGATAAATTCAAGCCAACTACAGAAATTTGCATAAGTAACGAGGAGTAAAATGTTAATCACAAAGACAAGGGAAAAATGTCTCCAGGGCATGTCAAAGACCCTCCCGTTAGAGGCCAGAGGCCTAGGAGGAAAAAATAGCTTTCTGAGCTGGGCCCAGGGTCACCTGCTCTATGCAGCCTCAGGACATGGCACCATGTGTTCTAGCTGCTTCAGCTCCAGCCATGGTTAGAAGAAGCCAACATACATTTCAGGTCTTTGCGTCAGAGGGTGCAAGCCTCAATTCTTGTCAACTTACATGTAGTGTTGGGCCTGCAGGTGCACAGAAGACAAGAATCAAGGTTTAGGAACCTCTGCTGAGATTTCAGATGATGTTTGGATACACCTGGATGTCCAGGCAGAAGTTTGCTGCAGGGGCAGAGCTCTCATGATCCTCTGCTAGGGCAGTGCAGAAGAAAAATGTGGGTTGAAGCCTCCACACAAAGTCTTCACTGGGGTACTTCCTAGTGGAGCTGAGAGAAGAGGGCCACTATCCTCCAGATCCCAAAATGGTTGATCCACTGACAGCTTGCATCATGCACCTGGAAAAGCTAGGTGGGAGGGAGTCTGTACATTGCAAAGTCATAGGGACAAAGCTGCCCAAGGCTGTGGGAACCCACCTCTTGCATCAGCATGAACTGGATGTGAGACATGGAGTCAAAGGAGATCATTTTGGAACTTCAAGTTTTAATGACTGCCCTATTGGCTTTCAGAGTTGCATGGGGCCTTTGGCCCCTTTGCTTTGGCCAATTTCTCTCATTTGGAATGGGTGAATTTACCCAATGGCTGTACCCCCATTGTATCTAGGATGTAACTTACTTGCTTTTGATTTTACAGGCTCATAGGTGGAAGGGACTTTGCCTTGTCTCAGATGAGGCATTGGACATGGACTTGTTAATGCTGGAATAAGTTAAGAGATTTGGGGACTGTTGGAAGGGCATGATTGTGTTTTGAAATGTGGGGACATGAGATTTGGGAGGAGCCATGAGTGGAATAATGTGTTTTGGCTGTGTCTCCATTGAAATCTCATCTTGAATTGTAGTTCCCATAATCCCATGTGTCATGGAGGGACCAGGTATAGATAATTGAATCATGTGGGCAGTTTCCCCCATTCTGTTCTTGTGATCGTGAGTGCATTCTCATGAGATCTGATGGTTTTATAAGGGGTTTCCTCCTTTGTTGGGCAGTCATTCTTCTCCTTCCTGCCACTATGTTAAGCATAATGTGTTTGCTTCTCCTTCCGCCATGATTGTCAGTTTCCTGAGGCCTCTCCAGCCCTGCAAAGCTGTGATTTAATTAAATCTCTTTTCTTTATAAATCACCCAGTGTTGGGCAGTTCTTTATATCAGCATAAGAATGAATCAATATGGTTGGCCTCCAGCCAGGAGATGGGCGCTTTCAAGAGAGCACCAGTTGTGGTAGTAGCAGTAGGATTTTAAACTTGCCTGAAGCTGCCCAGGGGAAGTATTCTGGTTACTCATGCAATAGGTGAGAACATAAAGCTCCCAAAAGTTTATGTCCTTTGTGTTAAGATACCAGGGTGGGTGAAGAAATACCACCAGGTAGGGGTATGTTTAGGTTGGTCTGAACTCAGATTCTCCTTGAGCAGGACAGGGCACAGCTCCTGTTGGAGACAGGGGGTGGTTCTCAGGCCACTGGGGTAATGGTCTAGAGGGAAATATAACTGCCTCTCCTGTACAGAAAAGTTAGCAAAGGGAGTGGAGAGTACAGGCAGCAGTAAGTCTCACCCAGCTCCCATGCAGTTGGTGAGGCTGGTCTTGTTCCCACAGTCCTCCACCAACAGTACCGAGTTTAGATTCTGGCAGTCTGCAAACAGAACTCAGACCTTCCCCAGGCCATAAACTTCCCTGAAGAGACAGCAATCAGGGCTTTCAGGCCACGCCTCTCCCTGTCTGCTCGTAATGCCAGGTGCCTAGCTCCTGTGCTTGTGTCTACAGCGCATTTCCCACTCATCCCCCCAGTTTTGTCTAAGGGAGTTTGTCCCCCCTCAGGATTATATCACAGAGCTTCTTTCACCCTGTGATCCCTCCCTGAACTCATTGGCTGACCTCCCCAAGGGCCCTTGAGACACAGTCAGGAATGGCTTTCCTCCGTTCACTCTGGAGCCTGCAAAGGCCTACAATGCACTTCCCGCTGCTGCTTCTACTTTTATATTTCACACCACCTCCTGAATCCACTCCAGCTCTGGGTGGGGTTAAGGCCTTCTCCCATGATCTGGATTTTCAGATTCCTTGGTGGGGATGTGTGTTCGGAGGCAGACTCTCCACCTCTCACACTCTGGGAATGTACAGTGTTCTGCCTGTCTCATGGAATAGGCTGTAGCCTGTCGCTTCTTTCAAAGGGTCTGTAGATTGTTTGGTTTTCCTTCTACATTCCTGCGGTGGTTCTAGGGGAAAAATTTCTCAGTGTGAATCTGTACCCATCTTCTGTGCTTCCAAGTGGGAGAGGCATGCTAATACTGCTTCCAATCTGCCATCTTGAAAAAAAAAAAAAAAACCCTCAAAATGAAAACTTCCTTTACTTTTTTAAAGGGTGATTCCCTTTCCTTTCTTGAACACATTTACCATTGGTGTTTTGAAGTTTTTGAGTGTTTACTGTAACATTTGGCCTTTCTTACTGGTATTTCCCCCTGTGTATGAGTCATCCTCCTGATCTCTTGCGGGTCTCATATTTTTGCTGTTATTGTTAAAAACTAGACATTTGAGAGTATATATTGTAGCAACTCTGGGTACTAATTTTTTCTCCTCACTTGAACTTGCTTATTTGTTTAGTAACTTGGCCAAAACAACTTAGTGAAATCTATTTTCCCTACAATGTGAAGCTTCTGGTGTCACTTCTAAGAAGGCGCTGCCTTGGGCATGAATACAATCACCCTAGGATGACTGTGGTTTTAGCAGGGCTTTTCTTTGACTATCTGTCTACCTGCCTGTTCTGCTCAGACTTCTGTTAGTATCACATCCTGCTGCTAGCTTCCACTAATATCAGCTGATTATTCTATTGTCTTCAACAAAAACCTAAAGTAAAAATTGCTCCACAGTCTGATCCATTAAATATGAGTCATTTTGTAAGGAAAGATTTTGAAGCTGTTAGTGGTGGTGAATCCATATGCGTCTGCAGCAACCTCAATTCTTACCTCCTCAGAAGAAAGAATTAGACTGAGGGACAGAGTGAGAGACCAAGGCAAATTTTAGACCCAAGGTGAAAGCTCATTAAAAAGCTTTAGAGTGAAAATGCCTTTGCAAAATTATGACTGAGACAGTGAAAGAGATCTAGCTTAACCGACTCCATCTTGCTTCTAACGTCCAAGCTGTCCTTGTTCATTCCTGGGTATAGGCTGAACTAATTTTGGAAGAAATTTAGTTTGTAGTTTATAGTTTAAACAAAGATGGTGACAGCCCTTTCCCAAAGCAGACCTCCTTTTTGCCTGGGGACTAGACTAACAATAGCCACAAGATTAAAAAATACAGTTTAGGAATCATGTAGCTGGAGGCTACACGATTCTGAGCTTCCCTGAACTGCTGCTAGGATCAGTACTTGAAATATTTTGCAGACCCTGCACTGCATGGATCAGCTGGCACCACCCAGATCAATGGACTGGCTCATCTGATCTTGTGGCCCCCACCCAGGAACTGATTCAGCTCAAGAAGACAGCTTTGACTCCCCGTGATTTCCTCCAGACCAATCAGCACTCCTGGCTCACTGGCTTCCCCCACACACCAAGCTATCCTTAAAAACTTTGCTCCCTGAATGCTCAGGGAGACTGATTTGAGTAATAAAACTCCAGTCTCCTGTACAGCCAGCTCTGCGTGAATTACCCTATTGCAATTCTCTTGTCTTGATGAATCAGCTCTGTCTAGGCAACGGGCAAGGTGAACCCCTTGGGCAGTTACAAGAGCAGGAATGAAAGGAAGTAAAGTACAATTGGAAGAGGGCCAAGCGGGCAACTGAGAGATTAGGTGCATGGTTTCACCTTTTGACTTGGGGTTTTATATGCCAGCATGCTTCTGGAGTCTTGCATTACTTCTCCCCTGATTCTTCCCTTTAGGTGGGCTGTCTGCATGCGCAGTGGCCTGCTAGCACTTGGGAGGGGCTGCACGCACAGTGTGTTTACTGGAGTTGTATGTATGCATGCTTGGGATATTCTTCCCTTATCAGTTGAGTATTCTTGGAAGATCATACACCAGTTAAACTCCGCCATTTTGCTTCTTAATATGCGTGCTTGAGTCCACTCGCCCAGCTGCTGAGATCTTAACAGGAAGCTTCTGATCACCAATCTTGGGGTTTTTTTCTGTTGGAGGACTGCTGTTTCCTGGCACCAGCTACAACCCATTATTACTTTAGAGAAACAGTATAACAAACACCTGCCCATCACCTGATGGTCATCTGACATTCCTGGTGGTGGAGGGTGGGGGGGATATGGGGTATGGAGGGGAGGCCCTTTCCTGCCCACTCATGGTTGATAAGCTACCCACTGCTAACAAGGCCGGTTTTGAGGTTTGTTCTGACCCTATGAAGACCTTCTTAGCCATTCATTTTCCGACTTCTCTTTGGTAAACTAGCTGACCTATAGTTTTTCTTATTCTCATGCAACCAAAGCACAGGTTCAGTACCTCACCAATTGCAGAGTCCAATTAACAAGAGCAAGGTCTGGTATAAAGAAAGCGACTTTTTCTTTCAAAGCTTGCTTAGGGGGAGAAGTAGAGGCTTTCTGCCTTATGGATACTGCTTTGTTTTTGAACAGAGGGTGGGCACTTTTAAAGTAGGGGGACTACACAGAGGCCGAAGTGAGCAGGTATGGAGCCTGCATACTTGCTTTGGTGCCTTATTTACCAAGCAGTTGGGTTGGTGTCTTCATGGGCAGAGAGACACTGCAAAGGCAGCCAAAGAAATCTCTAGCAGGTAACTTTGGGTTATAAATTGACTATCTCTCAAGGCAACCTCCTGGTGTGCAAGAGTTTGGCTCTGGAGCTTCTAAACACATAGTCAAATGAACTTGCCCTGTAGAGAGTGTCTGGTGAAAAGGAGGTAGAAGTCTATAATTGCATTTCTAAAGAGCTAAGTGGGAGTGGAGAAAAGGATGAAAGAGAAAAGAAGAAAGAAAGAAAGAAAGAAAGAGAAAAGTAAACTATCTCTTAGAGAAATCTGGGGACTCAATTACACTACTAGCCTTCTTTTAATTGCAAACCACCAAAATCTCCATTGATTCAAGAGGACTCATAGTTGTAAACTTTCCTATACCCTGTTCTGAATAAAGTCATTTTGTTGGTGGGAGGGAGAGTTTTGGATCTCTCCATTCTTACGGTTTGTCTTTCCTTTGTATAATCTCTGAGCTGGGGATTTGGAGCAGTGGGCAAGGCCAGGGGCACACTTCTCCTGGAATGATGCTTCTCATTTATGAGCAGGATGCTGGACAGGGAGAGTAGACTCTGGTTGTTTTGACTTCCCTTTCCTGTCGTGGAACCTTGTGAGTTTGGGAACTTGTGAATTTGCTAGGGTGTAGGTGATTGAGGCCTCAGTATTCCCTGTGTACCATTCCTGGCATCAAACTTCCATCTATGAGTGAAGCCTGGGAAAACGAAGAGAGACCCCAGTATCAGCCATACTCAGCTGAAATTTAGCTTTTGCAAAGCCAAGCTGCGGGGGCTGGGGGGAGGACTTTATAAGAAATACTGGTAACTTGCTTCTCCCAGGGAGATACTGTAGCCCCTCACTGGGAACTGAGGGTAGAAGAAGCCCCATTGTTTTAGAGTTACTTGCCTAGAATAGAGCTTCGCTCACATTGAGCTGTGTGTAGGGAGAGCGGCCAGGAAAAGATTGGATAATGACTTAAGTATCTCAGATTTTCACTGCTCTTACTGAAATTTAGTACATTTTCTTAAATGAATGTTTCTTCACATTTGGCATGCTTATATGCCCTTAGAACAATTTCAGAGACTTTAGTTGTTATTTTTCAAAAATAATTTTTACAAGCTGTGATGGTTTTGTGGTGGAGCAAGTGAACGTGAAGATCTCACACCGCGATTTGGAAAGTGGATCTCTGCCTTTGTATTTACACTCATGATCTCATCTTGACATTTAAAAAAAATAAGAATGTCTTTTGTGATGGTCTATATAAAACTCTGCTTTTTGAATGTCCTTGGAGATAGCGTGACTATTTTACTGGTTTCCTCATTAATTAACAATTTGAATAAATATTTTACACATGCTTACTTTACATAAGTCACAGACCCATGAGAGAATCATATGGTGACATTCTGATGCCTGTTCATGATAGCTTTCCTTTCAGAGAATTCTTGATTGCCCCATACAGAATTAATTATTTCCTCAGATTCACCACTTTACTGTACCTATATTTTTACTGCATTTTTCATACACTATTGTAATTATCTACTTGCATTTATTTTAATGCAGTGGATGTGTTAGTCAATCCTTTGGTCATTTCACTTTATTTATTTAAGCTAAGTTTCCCATCTTATCTATATTGCCACATTTGCCCTTTCTATGAACTGTCTAAATAATATTTGAAAGAGTTATAAGCAAACAATATTAAATTAAATTGAACTAGCACATGCCCTTTCTGGGACTTAGTTTCCTCATTTAAAAAATGAAGGAGGTAAGCTAGGTCAGAGATCAGTCTGTGCACCTCCTCTTTAGCATAATTTTGATAGGTTACTTGCCATTTTAAAAAAGTCTCTGTCTTTCTTATATTATCAGAACACAAATTCAGTTTTCCATGGCGTGAGAAAAGAAAAGCAGAAGGAGATGAAGAAGAAAACATTTTATTCTATGACACAACTACATGAAGAACAGGTGAGCACAGAAAAGTGCACACGACAGAAACACAGCACTTCAAATTCAAATCATATGATTATCAAATGCACAGTACAGTCTCATGGACAAATCCTAGTTCAATTCCTACTTCTGCTACTTACTTTGAGTTTAGGGTTGTGCTCTCAACCACCATTACTCAATTTCCTTATAGGTACAATTGGAATATTAACATCTAGAAGAAAGAAATATAATAAGAATATGATCTAAATAAACTCTCGGCTAAGCAGTCTGATGCAGAGACAGGCAAGGAAGCATGACTCAGCCTGGAAACATGTTTAGAAATCCATCACCTACTATTAAATATATATGAACCTTTTTATAAGTCTAAGAGTTTCTACTTTATGGCTGAATAAGATGGATACTGTTTTTAAGGATAATTAATATATTGAAGGCACATTTTAAATTTGATGTATGTGTCATATTGCTATTTAATGGAAAAAAATGGAAGACTTGTAATGTGTGTCCCTGTTTACTTCCTTCATTTAGCATGTAGTCATTCTTTCCCCAATTATATCAAGGTGCTACTATGCGTATAGCACTCTGAGGCATTAGCATAGCCTCAGCATGTTTATGGTATCCACCTGCAAGGAAATCAACTTTTTACACACTAGATCTGGTCCTTTGAAAGACAAACAGTTCTGGTTTCATTTTAATGCAGTTTTAGCCAGTGTGACATAATAGCTGGAACTCTGCATCTCTTGCAAAACCCTCTCAAGTCAGTTGTCTACTTCAAATTTTATGTTCATGTTTTAAGTCATTTGGTTTTATTTCAAGCTAATTATAATCAAGCCTTCATTAAAATTAAATTTCAAAAGGTATTGAGTTTCATGAATGACTTTAAAATCATCTAATGCACTAAATCTAATGCATTATATACATATTGAGAGATTTGATAAACTGTTTACATTAAAGTGTATGTGATGATTCTAATACTTTATAATGTAATTTGACAAGTCAGTAGTGAAATAATATTTTTGAGATATCAGTTGATGTCCTTTCCTCCAATATGCCTTCTTTTCCTTGGTCTCCCAGAAGCAGCTAATTGATCTGTGCTCACGGCCCCCAGGGAGGATATGATAAGATAGGAAAAAACAAAAAAACAAAAAAAAGCCTCCAAGAATCTCTGTATCTGTTTCCAAAAGCTTAAGCCTTTTGCCCTAGATGCAAAACCAAATGCATATTAGATCCGAGGCAGATCCTGTGAAGATTAAAATGGCTGAGAAACAAGAGTGAAAGATCACTGGCGAAAGGCAACTACAAGTCCACAGTTTTCAGAAATGCTGAAAACAAAATAGGGAAAATGAGTTTCTTCTTAGACGATCAGTGCGAACTCAGCACTAGTTTTTGAGATGAAGGAAAGAAAATCTTCTGAATTCCAAGTTCTAAAATTTTTAGTGGAAGCTGGAAATCAAAATTTTGAAGTATTGGCAAGTAATTTTTTTCTTTTAATAAAACTATGTAAGTAAACATCTAATGTCATACACTGAAATATTTGGGTTGTTTTTTTTTTTTCCCATTGTCTGTGAACTGCCACATTAGTTTTGGCTCTGGAGAAACAGATGAGGGGGAAATAACTTTGAAAAAGATTATAGGGAGAAGTATTTTTATACTTTATCAAACCATTTTGTTTAGACTGGACGAAGAGTCTGGAATTTGAGTGAAGAGAAACAAATAGGAGGCCACAAAAATAAAAAATTACATGAGTTTCCCCAAGGGGGCCATGTGCAATGGGGAGGTGGGAACACTGAAGAGAAGAATGGCTTCTCTCTGTGGTTTTGAAGCGTGACAGCAACAGCCTGTCAAAGTCTTTTTGGCCCTCTGGAACACCGTAAAATACTGACTGGACTCCAGGACTTCCGAGAGATAGGCACAGATAAGGCAGGCAGGAAACACAGGAAAAAAAGATATCTTGGTGGTGAGCTGTGTGGATGATCAGCTGAGAAAGATGCTCCCCTGCCTCAGAAAGTCTGAATACTCCACAGTCCTCCTCTCCTCAGCTCCCCTCTGCCCTTTTGTCCTACACACATTCACCAGAAACTTCACTGAGGAGACAAATATAAATGTTTCCTAGAAGTTAAGTGGGATTGGGGCTCAAAGTGGGAAGAGTTAGTTATAACAAAATAAAGTTATAGTTCTGTAAAGTTAAATTTAAATGTCTTATACCTGAGGTAAGTAGTTATTATTTCTTGCTTTTATACACTGTTGTTCTTATCTCTCTCCTCCTACATGTATAACTACTCTGGCTAATTTGTTCATTCTAAATATACTAACGGATATTCATAGGAAATTTAAAGGCACATGTGTTGAGATAAAGAAAAATCATTATAATGCTATTATAATAAAATCCTACAAAGTCCAAATTCAAGACCAAAAACTTTGATACGGGATGTGAACAAACTTAGAGAAATTAACACAAGGAAGACTTCTGATGGAAAACTCCATGCTACGTTATAAATAAGATCTGGAAAAAAATCCAGAAATATATATTTAAAACATCATAGATATGACTAAAAGTGTAATTTATCCTGAAAATGCAAGATTGCTACCATATTTGGAGATAAGTCCATATAATCCACCATAACAAAGACAAAATGCAACATAATGTGAAACAAAAACAAACAGAAGACAAATTCAGAAGGCTGACAACTATTGTTTTCTGTCTTCCTTGCACAGATTGATGGTAGGTTGAGAAATCCGAAATTCCTAATACTATAAATTTTTTCAAGTAGTCTACGGTGTTCATTAACTATTTTTATAATTTGCCTGAACTCTCTCAGATTGGGCATAAAAAACTTTTTGTTTTGCAATCTTGCTTAGATGGTTTGGTTAGATAATCTCAACGCATAAAAATCAGGCAAATATTTACTAACATTAATTTATGGGATTGACATTATAGTTAGATACCTGGAAATTATCAACTATAACACTGGGGCCTGCCCACTAAAAAAGTTCCAACTTTTTAGTCACAATTAATGTATAGATATCCTTTACTGTGAAATAACAAATATTTCAGCAGAATGATGTATGTTACACGAATTCTGTGAAAGTGAAGAAAGATGAGTAATGGTTGAGCTAGTCAAATTTATCATGACATATAGAAGGTGAAGAAGTCATAATTTTTCTTTTCCTTTAGACAATTTTCTCAGCATAATTTATTAGAATTCATCTATTTCACATTGCTTTATGACACTTCTTTATTACATATTACTTTTGTGTATATATATTTCATTAAGTGGAAAGTATTTTCTTTCTTTGGTCATTTTTATTTGTACAAATTCTGTGTTATTTTAATTAGTATTGTTCTGATATTTGTTTTAATATCTGCTTCTCTCTTTCATAATGCTTACATTTTAGCTTAGATTTTCTAAATATTAATTTTAGGTGTCAATATATTATTCTCTATATAATTAGCATAAAAATACTTCCTTTAGGCTGCTAAATATTAGGTATCTAAAACATAGCTATAATCACATTATATCAGCAACAACAGCAAAAGAATGGATAGAATAAATTGAAATGTAAAAATACAAAATCCTTTGCCTATCTGCAGGAAATGTGAAAACTAGTAATTTTTCTGTGTGTGTGTGTGTGTGTGCATGTGTGTGTTCAAGTAAGTTCCATTTAATAATCTGTAGTTTCAGGATACTAAATTTTAGTGAACCCATAGAGGCACCAACATTTTTTTTGTTGCCAAGGAATTACTTAAGTGGTAGAGAGTGCTGCTTCACTGAGTCATCAAGTTTCCTCCATTCCAACTGCAGGAAAAGGATTCAGATGGAGCATGAGGTGCTGTGGAAACCTGCTGCTCCTCATGGTGGTAATGCCAAGCTCACAGACTAGGCTGCTCTCATGGTTAAAGATTAGCTCATAACACACTTACTAGTAAAAGCTGCCGAGAAGTAAAGAGTTTGGCTTTCTTTAAACTTCCGTGCTCTGCCTCACGTGTGGGTCCAGTTTATTGAAATCAATTTCAGGTGGATGTTTCTGAGATTAGATTGATGATATGAGCTTTTAAAAAGTAGAAATGGTGTGTTTCTTCTCTAAATGTAATGCCCAGAGAATGGACTCACAGTTTTTACACCAAAAGCAATTGATCATTATAACCAAACATCTGACGAACTCTGAAAATACATAAAACAATGCTGAATCACACATAGGCAAGGTAAGTGGATGCTTCCCTTGAGGTAATTGAATTAATTAGTTAAGTCAAAAGGATTGGATTAATAAACATATCCTCTATTACTTGTGAGCAAGCTTTAGATTTTACATAAATTATAATCAGATTATGGCAACAAAATTCCACTAATGTGGCAAAGTAAGTTTTATTCTTAGTTTACACAAACAGTTTAATGATTCTTTCTCCGCTTATGATGAAGTTTATATACCAGCCATTTTATTTTAATTATGACTAAACTTGCTTAGCCTAGTGATTTAACTGTGTAATGTAATTACCTTCATAACAAAGATATTGTTACATTTAAGTAACTTAAGCCTATAGTGAACACATAAATGTGTTCTAAATACTGAGTCTAAATTAAAAATAAAAATAAATTTCTGATTTAAATGACAAGAATATAGAATTCATAAAGGACAAACATTTATGAAAGTTGTTCAAGGAAAGAAAAATTAAAACTTTGATTGTAGAGAAATTGTAATTAAGAATTATTTTTTGTGGTGGGCAGAAGGCTCCTTTTGACCCAATAAATACATCTACTATGTTTTTCCTCTATCTTTCTCATTATTTCGAAAGCAAAAGACATGCTTGAACATTCTGATTTTATTTCAGAATTACTGGTACACTTTTCTTGGTTTAATAAGAACGTTTAGAATATTATTCAGAAACTGAGGGTAATTTTCATGTAACTCATGCGAGATTTTCTCCTCAATTTTTTTTTGTCACTTTTGTCTTTTGTTGTGTGTGTGTAATGTCCTCAAATACTCTTTTTTCAGGGGGTCATTTATGAGCCTTACTGCCTTCATACAATGCATTAAAGGAGATACGGTACTTATTAATTCTGACAATTTATGTCTTTATTTCTTGGCACTTCGTCATAACTCTTAAAATATATTTTAGTTGCTTAAAATTTATTCTAAGAATGAAAATAGAAATGGTGAAACTTGCTTTTTGAAACTGCTTCATTTTTATTATTGTTATTATTATTATTACTGTTGAGACTGGGTTCTGCTCTGTCACCCAGACTGGAACGTAATGGTGCAATCTCAGCTCACTGCAGCCTCAACCTTCTGGGCTCTGGTGATCCTCCCACCTCCTTTTCTGAAAAGCTGAGACAAACAGTGTGTGTCACAACACCCGGCTAATTTTTGTATTTTTTTGTGGAGACAGGATTTCTCATTGTTGCCCAGGCTGGTCTCGAACTCCTGAGCTCAAATGATCCACCTGACTCAGCCTCCCAAAGTGCTAGGATTACAGGGATGAGCCACGATTCCTAGACACTTCATTATATATTATTTATATTTTGAGACACTGCACTCCAACTTTGTCAGCCAGGCTGGAGTGCAGTGGCGTGATCTCGGCTCACTGCAGCCTCAACCTCCCGGGTTCCAGCAGATCTCCTGCCTCAGCCTCCCAAGTAGCTGGGATTACAGGCATGTTCCACCATGCCCAGCTAATTTTTGTATTTTTAGTAAAGATGGGATTTCACCATGTTGGCCAGGCTGGTCTTGAACTCCTGACCTCAGGTGATCCACCTGCCTCGACCTCCCAAAGTGTTGGGATTACAGGCTTAAACCACCGTTCCTGGCCGGCTTCATTATGTTCTTAAAAAGAAAAGGAATATTACAAACTTAAGGTCAATTAGGATGTGAACCTTGTAACATGAACAAAAGCATTAGGAAAACAAAACTATATAGAATGTACAAGTAAGATACAATTGCTAGAACCTCTGTTGTAGCATTGAATATATCTGGGCTTTTATCAGTTATTGAATCGACAAAATATTGTATATCAAAAATGTGGATTAATTTGTTAGAATGATAAACTCATCGAGTACTCTATCTAGTAAGAGGAGTAGATTTGTACAAATTCAAGACACTTCCTTAGTCCTCCAGTTATCACTGTTATATTAATTGGCCACATAGGTGATATAATCTATAGCAATTGTTTACAACAAAGATAGTGACATTGGTTTATACAGTTTTCTATAATTTTATTAGAAATGCACTGTAGCTAAGCTCTAAGCTGAATAATAACCAGATCATTTCTTTACTGTACTGGTCTCATAGCAAGAAACAGAACTGTGAAAATGTAAATGCCACACTGCAAAGGGTACAATAGCAACCGGAAAAAAATTTTAGTGCCAATGGAAAGATGAGTCCATCATATAAGGTTCTCAGAAAAAAAAAAGAAAAAAAGTGAAATTTTATGTTTCTACTTTTCACTAACAAAAGTAATTGCAGCTATTTAAATAGTGTAAATAATAATAATGACAATATACTTTCAGATACATTTCCTATGTTAAACCCTTTGCTTATCTAATATATACCTAGTGCCATTGTTTTACCAATTATGAAACAATGCTTAGGAAAATTAAGTTTCTTATAAAAGTTAAAAGACTAGCAAGGGGTGGATCTAATATTCAAACCCAAGTTTAATTATAATGATTAGAAAAATACTAAAGTTTAGAATTATATGCTTTCTAAAAACTATATAGAGATATATGCTGTAATGATTCACATGTTTGAGCAGAGAAATATCCAATAACCATCAATTCAAGTACAACTATGCAAATTAAAGCTTACTTTTAAGTCCGCTATATAATATACTGAAGAATTTGTAGGTCATTTTTTAGGGATTTGAGAAGTTTCCAGATTATTCTGTTAAAACCAGTAGTTCCCACTTGACTTCTTAAACATTTTAGCAGTCGATATGTCTGGTTCTGCCTCTTTCTCCCAAAATTAACTTAATAATTAACAAATCTCATTTTAAATAAATATTTTATTTTTTATAAGCTAGACAGATATTAACAAAATGCCATCAATGTTTCTCAAGAAAAATATTTTTGGAAGAATTATTTTAAGCATGTCTACTCACTTTTTAAAGATATATTTGGGAAATTTTTAACCTTGTGTTTCAGAAACCATTGTAATTTGTTTCTGTCTCATTATTATAATTCTAGTTGGAGTATATTTGTACCAATTTAACCACTTTTGAAATTATATAATTTTATGTATAGTTAATTATAATAATAAACTATAGAATTCCTTACATATATATAATGGCCACAATTTGTCAATAAAATGTTTATTATTATTTAGATTTTATTATTTTTATTATTATTATGTTGCCTATCCCTGAGATAAGAAATTTTCCCTGAACCATGGAAAAAATATGTGTATACACACACACACACACACACACACACACACATATTTCTCTATATAGAGAGAAATATATATATGTTTCTCTATGGACCTCAACATGAGAAATCAAGATATGATGACTGCCCACTGATAGTCCGTTACACATTTATACGGTACAGCAACACTCTTGACAGCCAATCTTTTCAACTTCCTGTTAAGTGACATCTCATTGGTAGCTTGAGATCAACAAATCCTGCAACTTAGAGTATATTTTTCCCTCTGAGTGCTGGTTATTAAATATTTACCAGCATACCCTTGATTTTGATTTTGTTTCAGTCTGATCATTCTGTAATATTGCAAAGCTGAGAACTAGGCCTTTCATCCTGATAAAAGCACCAAGGAAATACAGTAAAACTCTTGACCACTTGTTAGTCATCTTTTTGCACTATTCTGACTTCTCAGTAATCTCCTATTTTTAAAATCCAATAAGAATATACCCATTTGGAATATCATTTTATAAAGGAAGTGGAGAACAAATAAAATATTTATTTTTCAAATGACTAAATATGGTAGTATCACCATCTGTGGGCTCTGGCAATAAGCAAGCATGGGAAATATTATACAGAAGGCATGGGTGAAGATTAGAGAGCCTCTGTTTACTAATATGATGTAAGGTAAGTAAATTATCTGGCTCTTTGCTTGGCTAGACAGCTAGTCAGTGAAATTTGATAGGAGTTCAGGCCTTCTTTAAACAACAACAAAATTTGGTATCGGATATCTAGGATGGCTTTCTTCAGGCTGAAAAAAAGTTAACCCCAGATACTTTATGAAAAATTACAGGTGATATTTGGCTTTAGAGTATGAACTGATTTCTGCAACTTATTATTTCACAGGGCAAGTGAGTACACAACCTTCATTAGACATACTTTCCATGCCTTTAGAATTAAAGGTTAACGTTTGTGAACATTGATGGCACACAGCTATTCATTAACTTATAATCAACTTGTGGGAAGAGAAAAGGAGGCATTAAGTACTTTAAATCATGTGTGGCATGATTTTTCCTTGGAGGCAGGTGATGGAAAATGTGCACGGAAGGAAAATTGAACAAGAGGAACACTAACACCAAGACAGATACAACTAAACAAATGTTATTATGGAAAATGACTATTAAGATTCTCGTAATTAGCCTGTCATTTTGTATTTATCATCATAATGTTTGTTTTACAATGCTTTATTAAATCTGGCTTTATGACAAACAGTCTGTTGGCAGTGCACCCTGCTGTGCAACATATGGTGTTTCACCTAATGAATATTAATGCTGTGAAGTATAAATGGTCTTCAGGGACAGTGCTGATGGCTTGGAAACTCCTGCATATGATATTATTAGTCACAAAGTTTAATGTACATGTTTCTCATCAATCTTTTTTCTCTCACAGTGACCCACCATTTTGCCTATGAAACCTTAAGTGCACATTCAAAAGTTGAGCATAGTTGTCCTTTGCTATTACTTATTCCTGCTCTTCCAAGCAGTCTTGCTCCGCTACTTCTTCCCACCAACTGACTGCTCATGAGGATTCTCCTCCAACGCATGCTTCCCACCTATGTGAGTCTGTAGTTGCAAGTAATCCTCTTTGAATTGGGCCAGATGTCTTATTCCTATAACTGTATAGTGTCCCCGATGCTGTAATGTTTCCAAACTCATTCCATCCAAATAACAGGTTATTATGGACGGAAATGTTTGTGTTCCACTTGCAAATTCATAGTTGAAGTCCTAATCCTAAGTGTAATAGTATTGGGACATGGGACCTTTGGGAAATAATTAGCTCATGAGTGGAGAACCCTCATGAAGAGGATTAGTGCCCTTATAAAAGAGGCCCCAGAGAGCTCTCTGCTCTTTTTCTGCCATGTGAGGAAAACAGGTGTCTGGAAACCAGGAAATGGGCCCTCACCAAAACTGCTGGTGCAGTGATCTTGGATCTGAGGGCCCAGACTGTGAGAAATAAATTTCTGTTGTTTATAAGCTACCCAGACTATAATACTTAGTTATAGCAGCCCAAACTAAGATGACAATCAGTTTTTTAAAACATTGTAATATATATAATCTACTAATTGTAACCCCTTTCCCCACACTGCCCATAAAATAACATTTTCAATAATTTTTATATTAAATGAAAATGTCCTTAGTCAAGAAATGAAAACGAAGCAAAATCAGAAATTTAAAATACGAGGAGTGTTTTGTTTCACATTGTTATTTCAAGGCATGCCATGGAATTCAGCTGGTGTCATAAAGCATGGCCATCCCAGAATACATCAAAACAATACCAAAAAATACTATCATAAGTTTTCTTTCTCTACCAATATGTAAAATTATGGATAGGAAATTGAAAAAAAAGTCTTATCTCTTGTCTTTTATGACTGCAGAAAGAAGTAAGAAAATCGATCAAGAAATTGTATGATCATGTTTAGGGGAATAATTGTACAAACGTTTAAAAATGTGTAGGCTGAAACTAAATGACTGCAGATGGAATGGTGTGTGTCACTGTCTAAATAGATCTCTGAGTAACATTGCCTTAAAAGTACTCTATTGTATATCGTGTAAAGTAAGTAGATGCAAATCCCACCTACAAATCAGCTTAAGAACACTGGAAATATTATTAAATAGCCTATAAGTATTTTGAATATTTCTTCCCTTATCTGAAAGATAATCATAGGCACATCCCAATTCAGTAAGACGCAAATTAACTTATTTCAGATACACTAGAAGTAGCAAGGGAAAGGAGTTGGATTGCAAAATGATTTCAGCACTCAACAATCTTTCAACCCAAAATAACATAGAAATACATTTCATCTAATGATGAATAATGATGCTTTTACTATGTGTTGGTCATTTACTGTTTGCATAGCATTTTACATACACTAATTAAATTTTAACAGTCATATAAAAATTTTTATATTTTTAAAAGCACTTCAAAATGAAGATGCATCTATATGATGCAGCCACCATAATATTGTCTAGTGTCTAGATATATAGGTCTTCAATATGATGTGAAGACAGCTTTGTTTTATTATATTTTGCTTTGCTCTTCAAATAAATAAATTATACATAGTAATGTTTGACAATAAACATTTTATAGAACACTTGTTTTTTTAATTAAAGGAAATCCATTTGAACAAACTTAGGCCAAAATGGGAAGTATATTTGTGGATGAAAACAAACCACCAAAAGTCATAGGGGCTACTGACTCCAGGGACAGCCATAAATAAAAAAAGGAACATGTCTAGGTTCTCCTCCATTCCATATTGTCAAGTTTAGACCCTCCTTCTGCAGATAAACTTCTTCTGCACTGTGGACATCATGACTACCAGATGCTTCTGTATTCATATTCCTTCCCTCACCATCTGAGAAGAACTACCTTTCTTCCTTAAATTCCAGTCTCGAAATTCCTGAAGAAGGAATTTAAATATGCAACTCTTTATAATTAGTTATGGACAGAGGGTGAGACTTACAAGATGTCAGCTTTATTCAAACCACCAGGTCGAAGCAGTGGAGGGGGATGGTAGGCAGGAGAGGAGCAGTTGCCCCAAACAGTGGAAAAATAATAGATTCTACTACCATATATAACTCTGAGTCTATTAGAAACCTTTTCTCATTTTATGCATTTATCTATGTTGATAATTCCTATGATTGTAAAGGAATTTATATTTTTGTGGTATAGTTGTTGTTTACAATCATGGAAGAAAAATACTACCATGGAATGTAACGTGGAAAGTCTGTATCACAGACACACATTTTGAAAACAGTGTCAGACATTTTAAAGTGGGTATAATAATGTCTTCCCACCTGGGAATAATTTACGTTTCAAATAAATCAAAGCTTCTAAATATTTAGCATTGCTATGTGGTACTAGGCAATGTTTCCATAGCTTTAGACAAATTACATCACTTATTTTTACAATAACAATAGAAAGTAACATAGATCCATTTGCAAGTGAGAAAATTTGGACTTAAGAAGATTTTATTGCTTTCCCAATGTCACACAGTTAATACACAACAGTTAGGATTTTGAACTCAATTGCTCTCTCTTAATCACTTTACTATAAGGACATGCTGTAGTGAATTACAATATCCCTGGATGCTTTTAAAACTTAAGGTGAAGAATACTGTTAAAATGTATTTATCTTATTAAAAAGTCAAACTACAAAATTTGAACTGAGGTTTCAAGTATGACAGACAAGGAAACAGTTGCTGAATAGGTAATGTTATTTAATATATGGTATTACATACTTATGATTTTATTAATGTCTCACTAAAAAAAGTTCAAGGCTTTAGAAAACTGGGGTAATATCACAAATCACTATTCTCATTTGATCGTAATTACATTTCAGTAGTTAATTTTAAAAAACTTGTAGCATCATAAATTAGCTAGGTTTGGTAACTAAAGCATGTCTATCCATATACAAGTATAAAAGTAATTACAAACACGTTGCTCTTTCTTCCACTCTGAGATTACACACTATTCTATCTTCCTGACTTTCCTTCTCATGTCATCAATTTTTTTTACTATGTTAGTTCCTCTTCCCTTCTTTTTAGAATTTTCTCTATTGTCTCTGTTTCAAAAGCTACTAAACTATATGAGTCTCAAATTTATATCTCTCATCCTGTCCATAATCGTAATAACTAACTACTAACATAATTTTCTTTTTTTAACAACGAATTTTCCTTTCTAGCAAGTTTCTGATTTCTGTGCATACACTGAGATGGGTTTGGGAGAAGAGATTGTACATAAGGAGACTTTATAAAAATTATTTTTTTGTAAATAAATATATACTTTTATGTATACTATTTTGTAAGAGGCAAAAGTATTTGTTTTTGCCTTTTTTTCCCTACTAAACACACAAAGATATTTCACAATGATTCACTACATGACTTAATAAGCAGGCACTTAAGATATTCAGTCAACCGTTGAACAAATATTTATCAAGTGTCTACTAGGTGCTACACACAATTCAAAATGTTGAGAAATGACAGTGAACATGACAGGCAAGGAACTTTTATTTTAGAGAAGAGAAACATAGACTAAACAATAAATATATTGGGAAATAAAGAATAAATTAATAATACAAAACTGCAAAATATTAAATTAATTGTGATTGGGAGCCTACTTTAGTTTGGAGCATTAGAGAAAACCTTAAGGATATAACTATTAGGGTAAGATCTAAGTGATAAGAAGCAGCCAACCACCAGAGAGTCAGATGTAAACATGTTAGGAAAAATGGGAGGCCTAAACCACGGTTTCTTATATAGGCTGATGCACTGAGTATCTCTAAAATGACAGAAGATGAGCTTGGATAAACAAACAAGACATTGATTAAGTCAAACTTTGTAATCAGGGAAAGATTTTAAGCTAGGAAGCAACATGTTCTGATTGACGATTTTATTTTGGCTGCTATATGTGTTGTCATATTGAAGAAATTGTATTGAGGAAAGAGTAGACAGAAGATAGAAGTCTATTAAAGTTATCTGGAGAAGTTATGATGGTGGCTTGCACTAGATTGATATTAGGGGTCAGCCAGCATGTCTTCTTTATGCAATTTTAAAAGTATAGTTCTCTCAGTGCAAAGCTTTCAAAGTAGGAAAAATATATAAAAATAATGCGTATAGTAATCAAAAATACACAACTCAACACCGGGATAGCAAGTGAAGTATGAGCTAAATTTTCCCAGAGACTTAACCTATGGGCTAGAAACTCTTGATCACTGCACAATCCACATAAGTACACACTGAGGCCGTGTTGATAGTAACTGAAATGTTGAGAAGTGAATGGATTTAGAATATATTCTGAAAGTGTGGTGAAAGAATTGCTATTTGATTGGTGAAACATTTGAGGAAGGGATTTCTGACTTTGTAGCTATTTACTAAAATTAAAGATAAAAACAATAGGAAAATATTTGGGGGTAAAATATTTGGAAAAATTATATGATATATTTTAGAATTCGAAGTGGAAATATCATGAAGTCAAGTGGAATAACCAATTTAATGTTTTGGAGAGATGGCTACCACAGTGATAGTATTTGAAGCTGCAGAATTAGATGAGTTTATATAGAGATAGTGACTAAATGCTAGACGGTGAAAACAGGGTTCAGAACCAGGCTTAGAACATGTCAACCTTAGGGACTGAACAGGGAAGGGGAGAGCTATCTAAAGAGACTGAGAGGTGTAGTGAGAGGAACACCAGGGGATTCAAAGGAAGAAAATATTTCAAGAAGGAGATAACTATGGGTTTGGTAACATATGGATCATTGATAACCTTGCAAAGAATAGACTCAATAAAGTTATATGTCTGAGAGATCGACCTGGGTGGTGTGAAGAAAAAACATAGGTAAGAAAGTGGCAATATTGTCCATGAAAGACCTTTTCTGTAAGTTTTGTTGTTGAGAGCAACAGAGAGAAGATTGTAGTTGGGGTGGAGGTTGAGTGAGATGTGGAGGTCAAGTTTTATTTTTTGCTTTTTGAAGAAGATGGAATGATTACTAGTAATTGAGGATCTGTATGCAGAGAAAGGGTGGGGGGTAATTTTGGTAGTAAAGTCCTTAAGAGGTCAAAAATATGCCATGAAAGAGCTATAGGGGAAGTGACATTGTCATGAAATAGCCAGATTTCAGTTACAGGAAGAGAATGAAGGGAACATTTAGAGCAGAGTTAGAGTATATCAGTGATTTGCTGTTGACAGAAGTTACTTTGCAAAAGGACAGACTTGAAGGAGTTGGGAGTTAAGAGATTAGAAGAGATTAATGAGCGTACAGTATTGTGTGGGAATGTGTGTTCACTTGATGATTAATGGCAGAGATGTTTTGGGCTTCTCCAAATGACTAAACAGAATTGGAAAGTGAGGAATGACAGGATTAACACTGATAGGTATTGAGAGAAGGTGAGTAAACAGTTTAAGCCAGAAAAATGCAAGACTGCCATGTGTATTCATCTCCAGCAGCTCTTAAACTTTGGTGGCCAAAGGGTGATTGAAACTCCATCAGAAACTTTCTTCTTTCAGTGGTCTGAATGCTGAGTCTCAGAGTAATAGTATGGTGGGCTGGGCATGAAAAGGAGAAGCTAGGGATTGTGTCTTCTCTGCAGCAGCATGAACATGTGGCTACTAGGAAACAAAGGGAAGGCTGTGAAAACACAATTTATTAAGTCATTGAATAAATGAAGAGATGGATGAATGAAATCAGTAATTAACAATAATTAATATCCTTTGTGAACAAACAAGGTATTTCTCAAGCTGGAATATTGTAATGGGTTTCTTTCTATTTTGTAAAATTTAAGTGATCAATCTATTTTTTTGCAGAGTACAAAGCTATAGCTTTATAATGTATAGAGAAGTAGAATTTTCTACTGCTTTCAAAATTCATCTGATTTCCTATTTATACAAAAACTGTGAAATCTTTCTTCCAAAAAGGAAGAAAATTAATTTTTATCCATTAATACCCCTACTTACAGCATCATTTCAGTATTCACCTTCATTTTCTACCTTAATTAGTGACATTATACAGATGCAATTTTTCAGTCAAAAATATTGAAATATAAATCAATTTTTTCTTTGCTTCAGACATTTTACCTTTATGCTGATAAAATTACCAGATTATAATTTCACATGATTGAAAGCAGTTTAAATTATAATTATAACAGTCACTGTTAATTATCTCCTCACTATTCATCTATCATAAATCAATTTCTGTATTAATTAGAAATGTTTTGTGAAAGAAACAGAAGTCTGGTTTCCATAGTTTAAAGAAATATAGGTGTAGTTTTTCATACAACAAGGATTCTCTTTGAATTGTGTTCCTGAAAATCAATTTCATAAATCAATTTGTCAATATTTTCAAAACAATTTTTTATTACAAATGCCATTTATTCTAAATTTTGTTGTTGGTTTTCAATAGCTTCTGCTCACATAACACATTTAAGACAAAATATTTATACCTGAAATAGTTCCTTAAGTAAAAATGTGGTTTCTTCAACTTTGTTTGGAACAGTCTACCAATTTTGCACTGAAATTATGTATCATAAAAACAAATTATGTCTTCTAAAAATAAAAATATTATCTATTTTTCTGAATTTTAAATTTCCCATCATTACAGGTGAAAATTGTGGTATTAATTAAAACCAAATGGCAATGAAACAATTTTAATAATTTTTATAAATCATTAGAGTTTGAAAGTATATCATTTAAGCCTAAAAAGGATTAAAAAAAAAAACTTCCAGGTGTTTTAAAATATGAAATAGTCACTAGGTCTTAGAATTTTCATGATATTAATTTTCCATTTTTCTGCTAATTTGGGAATGAGGTTCCCTCCTTAGCTATAATAAAGATTATTCAGAAAATCAATATTTTACATTATTCAAAATAGAAGTAAAAGTCATCAAGGGATCAAAATAACTATATATTTTTACCAGTAATATTTACTTCTAATAATTAACTGGCAGAAATGGTCTGAGATAAATAATAATGTTGAGATACAGGAAATATTATCAGATATGCGAATAAGCAGAAAAACACAATCCACAATGTGGAAATATGTATAACATTTTATAGCCAAAAAGCATCATTACAAAATTAAACATGCAAAAATGAGAACTAATTAAAAAAATCAAGGCACATCTAAACAAAGTGTTATTTGTATTAAATGCATTACACCATGAAAAGTAATCCCATAAATGACTTAATGAAAGTCTTGCCATCTGCCCGAGATAAAGTAAGGATAACTGAGTTTATTCTACTGAAGGATACAACTTAAAATCAGACACGATATGTGAAAACACAGTTTTGGCCATGGATTTTAGTCAGCGAAAAACAGTAATTTCTGAAAGAAGGAACGCAAATCAGGTAAATCTACAATTGTCCCGGCCTACTGTCTAGAAAGAAAGTTCAGCCCACAGGGCAAGGACAGGTAATCCAGCAGAGCCTGGCAATCTTCCTGAGTTAAAAAATAGGTCCATAAGCTGCATATGTAAGAAGAAAGAGCCTCAACGGGATAGAGCCCCATGTGTGTTCAGAGACTTCAGCTGAATACCACTTGTATGCATATGTAAGGAAAATGCCTAAGTCTACGGAATAAATTGCATAAAAGATTTGGAGGGAGTATTTCTTGAAACACACTTAGAACTGAAAATGTATTTCTCCACACTAGTCAAAGTAGGAAAGCCTCAAAATTCACAAGACATCAGGTAGAGTGCTAAAAAAGATAGTGTCTTAGTAATGGGACAAAATTAACTCTAGACAAATTACTGCTGATTCTACCAAACAAAACTAACATTAAAAAACCTCAGAAGAATCAAGCTATTTCCAAGTAATTTAAGTTTACCCTAAAACAAAGCTAAAGAATGTTTTTAGGAAATACATGTGTATGTGTTTATACACTCAATTAAGTAGAATTCACAATGAAAAATTATCAGATATGCGAATAAGCAGAAAAACACAATCCACAATGTGGAAATAAATTAACTCAGGAATAAAACAAATGATAAGAATTAGTAATCATTAAGATTAAAACAGTTATATATATCTATACACAACATGTTCAAGAATGTAAATGAAATACTAAGCATGGCAAGTAGCAAAATGACAGATAAAAAGAGATATAAATGAAAATTATAGAGAATAAAACTATAGTGTTTGAGATGAAAATTGCAATGATATAATTAACTGTGTTAGAAATTTTAGAAAAAAAGATTAGTGAACTTCAAGACATGGAAATAGAAACTGTCTAAATTGAAACAGACGTAAAACATACTGAGCTATGGGATGACTTCAAGCACCCTGATGTAAGTATAATTGTGGTTCATGAAGAAGAGGAGAGGATAGCTAAGTTCAATAAAGTCAAATTAAGGCATGATACATGCATAATGCTTAAAATTAGCAGGAGTACATGGAGTAGACTGTGTACAGAGGAACAAGGAGAAGAATAACTAACAATGCAAGAAAAAAAGATAGGAGTCAGTAGATAAACATTTTTAAAGTACTAAAACAAATAAACAAAAGTAGAAACCCTAAAGGAGCTACTGAAAATTAAAATAAAAGTTGTTTTATTACATATTATTAAAGTAAATGAGTTATAGCTAATAAGAAAACAGTGGAGATAAAATGAATTATAAAAATTCTCAATCCAAAAGAAAGCAGATAAAGAGGAAAAAGTAACAAAGAACAAATGGGGCAAATGTAAAACAAGTTTTAAAACTATAAATATAAAGCTACCCTTTTCAGTCATCACTTTAAAAAATGATTTAAATATCTCAAAATACAGAGATAGGATTAAAACAGCAACATTCAAATATATGTTAGTATAAGAAACCCGCTTCAACTATAGATACAGAGAGGTTAAAAATATATGATAGTTAAAAGTAAAATGATGGACAGTATATATAAAAGGATATATATTTTTGTATACTAGTGTATTAGCTAGTGTAAGTCATATATATATAGATATATATATATATAAAAATGCTAATGATATCACTAAGCCAAAGAAAGTGGGAGTGTCTATGTTGTTACCAGACAATATACTATTCAACCCTAAAAGGGAGCAAAATAAGTTGCTGCAATTTGGATCTAGTTGGATGTAATTATCCTAAGTTAAGTTACTCAGCTATGGAAAACCAAATATCGTATGTTGTTACTTGTAAGTGGGAGCTAAATTATGAGGATGTAAAGCATAAAAATGATATAATGGACTTTTGGGGACTCATATAGCAGTGATTCTGATTTGTGTACATTGATTTGGTATCCTGAATTGTTACTGAATTCATTTATCAGATTTAGGAGCTTTTGGGATGAGTCTTTAGGATTTTCTAGGTATATGGTCACATCGTCAGTGAACAGAGACAGTTTGATTTCCTCTTTTCCAATTTAGATCCCCTTTATTTCTTTCTCTTGTCTGATTTCTCTGGCTAGGACTTTAAGTACTTTGTTGAACAGAAGTGGTGAAAGTGAGGCTTCTTGTCTTGTTCAAGTTGAATGCTTTCAACTTTTCCCTGTCCAGTATGATGTTGGCTGTGAGTTTGTCATACATGGTTTTTATTACTTTGAGGTATGATCCTTCTATGCCAATTTTGTTGAGGGTTTTTTATTGTAAAGGGATGCTAGATTTTGTCAAATGCTTTTTCATTGTTGAGATGATCATGTAATTTTTGTTTTTCATTCTGTTCATGTGATATGTCACATTTATTGACTTGTATGTTAAATCTTTCCTGCATCCCTGGTATGAAACCCACTTGATCATGATGTATTATCTTTTGATACACTGTTGGATTTGGTTAGCTAGTATTTTGTTGAAGATTTTTGCATCTAAGTTCATTGGGGATTTGTAGTTTTTTGTTTGTTTGTTTGTTTGTTATGCCCTTTCCTGGTTTGGGTATTAGCATGTTACTGACTTCATAGAATGATGTAAGGGAGGAATCCCTCATTCTCTATCTTTTGAAATAGTTTCCACAGGATTGATATCAATTCTTGTTTGAATGTCTGATAGAATTCAGCTGTGAATCCATCTTGTCATGGACTTTTTTTGGTGATAATTTTTTAAATTTTGATTCAGTCTCACTGTTTGTTGTTGATCTATTTAGGGTTTCTATTTCTTCCTGATTTAATCTAGGAGGTTGTATATTTTCTGGAATTTATCCATCTCCACTAGATTTTCTAGTTTGTGCATATAAAGGTATTCATGGTAGCCTATAATGATCCTGTGTATTTCCAAGGTATCAGTTGTAATATCTCCCATTTCATTTCTAATTGAGCTTATTTAGATGTTCTCTCTTCTTTTCTCAGTGAATCTCATTAATGACTGATCAGTTTTGTTTATCTTTTCAAAGAGCCATATTTTTCCATTTATCTTTTGTGGGTTTTTTTTTTTTTTTTTTCAATTTCATTTAGTTCTTCTCTGATTTTTGCAATTTATTTTCTTCTGCTGGGTTTGGGTTAAGTTTGTTCTTGTTCTCTAGTTTTTGGAGGTGTGACCTTAGGTTGTATATTTGTGATCTTTCAAACTTTTTGATGTAGGGATTTAATGCTATGAAATTTCCTCTTAATACCACTTTTTCTGTATCCCAGAGGTCTTGATAAGTTGCGTCACTGTTATCATTGAGATCAAACTATTTTTTAAATTTTCTTATTGATTTCATTGTCAACCCGAAGATCACTCAAGAGTAGATATAATTAATTTTCATGTATTTGTAAAGTTTTGAGGGGTTTTCTTTGTAGTTAATTTCCAGTTGTATTCTACTGTGATCTGAGAAAATACTTAATATGATTTTGATTTTCTTAAATTTATTAGGACTTGTCTTGTGGCCTGTCATATGGTCTGTCTGGGAGAATGTTTCATGTGCTGAGAAAATGTATATTCTGTAGTTGTTGGGTGAAATGTTCTGTAAATGTTTGTTAAGTCCATTTGTTTTAGGGTATAGTTTAAGTCCAATGTTTCCTTGTTGACTCTCTGTCTTGATGACCTGTATAGTTCTGTCAGCGGATTATTGAAGTCCCCTACTATTATTGTGTTCCTGTCTATCTCATTTCTTAGGTCTAGTAGTAATTGTTTTATAAATTTGGATGTCCAGTGTTAGGAAAATATATATTTAGGATTGCAATATCTTCCTTTTGGACTGATCCTTTTATCATTATGTAAAGAATATATTCTTCTTTGACTTTTTTTAACTATTATTGTTTTAAAGTCTGTTTTGTCTGACCTAAAATTAGCTATTCCTGGTCACTTTTGGTTTCCATTTATGTGGAATCTCTTTTTTTACTCTTTTGCCTTAAGTTTATATGAGTCCTTCTTTGTATGAGCCTGTAAAATCCAGAGCAAGTTAGTTGCTTCCTAGATACAATGGGGTTACAGTCATTGGGTAAATGCAGCCTTTCCAAATGGGAGAAACTGATCAAAACAATGGGGCTACAGGCTCCATGCAAGTCCAAAATCTACTGGGGCAGTCAAATCTTATAGCTCCAAAATGATCTCCTTCAACTTGAGTCACTTGAAGACAGCAGACACTTGATTGATGCATTTTTTCCCATTCTACTATTCTGTAACTTTTAGATGGAGTGTTTAGACCATTTTAAATTCAACATTAATATTGAGATGTGGGGTATTCTTCTGCATTAGTCCATTTTCACACTGCTAACAGATTCTGGAGACTAGGCAATTTACAAAAGAAAGAGTTTATTGGACTTACAGTTCCACATGGCTGGGGAGACCTCACAATCATGGCAGAAAGCAAGGAGGAGCAAGTCACATCTTACATGGATGGCAGTAGGCAAAGAGAGAGCTTGTGCAGAAAAACTCCTGTTTTTAAAATCATTGGTTCTTCTGAGATCCATTCGCTATCACGAGAACAGTATGAGGAAGACTTGACCCCATGACTCAATCATCTCCCACTGAGTCCCCACAAAACATGTGGGAATTATGAGAGCTACAAGATGAGATTTGGGTGAGGACACAGAGCCAAATCTCATCATTCCACCCCGGCCTCTTCCAAATCTCATATCTTCAGAATTCAAAGCCAATTATTCCTTGCCAACGGTCCCCCAGTGTTTCAACTCATTTCAGGATGTACTCAAAAATCCACAGTCCAAAGTCTCAGCTAAGACAAGGCAAGCCCCTTCTTTGTATGAGTCTGTAAAATCCAGAGCAAGTTAGTTACTTCCTAGATACAATGGTGTTACAGGCATTGGGTAAATGCAGCCTTTCTGAATGAGAGAAACCGGCCAAAACAATGGGGCTACAGGCCCCATGCAAGTCCAAATCTACTGGGGCAGTCAAATCTTAAAGCTCCAAAATGATCTCCTTTGACTCCATGTCTCACATCCAGGTCATGCTGATGATGGAGAAGATAGGTTCCCATGATCTGAGGCAGCTCTGCCTCTGTGACTTTGCAGGGTACAGCTTCCCTCCTGGCTGCATTCATGGGCTGGCATTGAGTGTCTGAGGCTTTTCCAGGAGCACACTGCATGCCATCAGTGGATCTATCATATTGGGTCTGGAGGGGGTGGCCCTCCTCTCACAGGTACACTAGGCATTGGCCCGGTAGAGACTTATTGTGGGAGCTCTGACCCCATATTTCTCTTCTGCCCTACCCCAGCAGAGGTTCTCCATGAGGACTCTGCCCCTACAGCAAACTTATTCCCGGGCATCTAGGCATTTCCATACATCTTCTGAAATCTATGTGAAGGTTCCGAAACCTCAATTCTTGACATCTGTGCACCTGCAGGCTCAACACCATGTAGAAGCTGCCAATGCTTGAGGCGTGCACCCTCTAAAGCCACAGTCCAACTTCTATGCTGGCCCCTTTCAGCCATGGCTGGAGCAGCTGGGACACAGGACATTAAGTTCCCAGGCTGCACACAGCACAAGGACCCTGGGACTGACCCAATAAACCACCTTTTCCTCCTTGGTGTCTGGGCCTGTGATGGGAGGGCCTTCTGCAAAGGTCTCTGACATGGCCTGGATACATTTTCTCCATTTTCTTGGTGATTAACATTTGACTCCACGTTAATTATGCAAATTTCTTCAGCCAGATTGAATTTCTCCTCAGAAAATGGAATTTTCTTTTGTATTGCATTGTCAGGCTGCACATTTTCCAAACTTTTATGCTTTGTTTTCCTTTGAAACTGAATGTCTTTAATAGCACCCAAGTTACATCTTGAATGCTTTGCTGCTTAGAAATTTCTTCCACCAGATACCCTAAATCATCTCTCTCAAGTTCAAAGTTTCACAAATCTCTAGGGCAGGGGCAAAATGTCACCATTCTCTTTTCTAAAACATAACAAGAGCCACCTTTGCTCTAGTTCCCAACAAGTTCCTCATCTCCATCTGAAACCACCTCAACCTGCACCTTATTGTTCACATCACTATCAGCATTTTTGTCAAAGACATTCAATAAGTCTCTAGAAACAGCCAAACTTTCCCACATTTTCTTGTCTTCCTTTGAGCCCTCCAAGCTGTTCCAGCCTTTGCCTGCTACCCAGTTCCAAAGTAACTTCCATATTTTTGGTTATCTTTTTGGCAGCACCCCACTCTACTGGTACCAATTTACTGTATTAGTCTGTTTTCATGCTGCTGATAAAGACATATCCAAGACTGGGCAATTTACAAAATAAAGAGGTTTATTGGACTTACAGTTCCACATGGCTGGGGAGACCTCACAATTACGGTAAAAGGGTAGGAGGAGCACATCACATCTTACATGGATGGCAGCAGGCAAAGAGAGAACTTATTCAAAGAAACTTTCATTTTTAATACCACCAGATCTCATGAGACCCCTTCACTATCATGAGAATACAATGGAAAAGACCTGCCCCCATGATTCAATCATTTTTCACTGGGTCCCTCCCACAACATGTGGAAATTATGGGAGTGACAAGATGAGATTTGAGTGGGAACCCATAGCCAAACCGTATCATCTTCTATTTATCATATTAGTTATTGCTTAAATAATTTTATTCATTGTGTTATTTTTTATAGGTCCTGTGAGATTTATGCATTAATGAAATTCTATTTTGGTGTATTTCAAGGTTTTGTTTCAAAATTTAGAACTCATTTTATCATTTCTTGTAGTGCTGCTTTTGTACTGACAAATTTCCTTAGCATTTGTGTGTCTGAAAAATACTACCTCTCCTTGATTTATGAAGCAAAAATACCAAATTATTGCCAGACAATTATTTTTTTCAGGAATCTGCTGTTAATTTGATAGGTTTTCCTTTATAGCTCACCTGATGCTTTTGTGTCACAGCTCTTAGGATTATTTCCTTTATCTTGACTTTGGATAATCTTATGACTATATGCCTTGGTGATAATCATTTTGTAATCAGTTTCTCAGGAATTATTTTAGCTTCTTGTATCTGGATGTCTAGATCTCTAGCAAGGCCAGGAAATTTTTCCTCAAGTATTCCCTCAAATAAGTTTTCCAAAGTTTTAGATTTCCCTTTTTCCTCAAGAACACCTATTATTCTTAGGTTGCGCCATTTAACATAATCACTAATTTCTTAGAGGCTTTATTCATTTTCTTTTTAATTTTCCTGTCTTTGTCTTTATCTTATTGGGTTCATTTGAAAGCCTTGTCTTCGAGCTCTGAAGTTCTTTCCTCTACATGTTCTAGTCTATTGTTGAAACTTTCCACTGCATTTTGTATGTCCCTAAATAAGTTTTTTTATTTCCAGAAGTCGTGATTGCTTTTTGTTTATGATAGCTGTTTCTCTCAAAGATTTTTCATTCATATCATTCCTGTTTTTTAAACTTTTTAAATTGGTTTTTACCTTTCTCTGGCATCTCTTTGAGTAGTTCAATAATCAAACTTCTGTACATTTTCTCTGGCAATTCAGAAGTTTCTTCTTGGTTTGAATCCATTGCTGGAGAGTTAATGTTATCATTAGGGGGTGTTGTGGAAACATTTTTTGTCATATGACCAGAATTACCTTTCTGGTTCTTTCTCATTTGCATAGATGATTTTTTCAAGTTGTTCTTGAATTTATTTTTTGATTAGACTGTGTTTTTGTTTTGTTTAGAATTTCTTATTTTTCCCTCTTGAGGATTAGGCTTTAATGTTTGTTTTAGTCTAATCTTTCTTTTTCTTTTTTTTTTTTTTTTTTTTTTTTGAGACAGAGTCTGGCTCTGTCACCCTGACTGGAGTGCAGTGGCATGATGTTGGCTCACTGCAACCTGTGTCTTCTGGGTTCAAGTGATTCTCCTGCCTCAGCCTCCTAAGTATCTGGAATTATAGGCACCCACCACCAGGCCTAATTTTTGTATTCTGAGTAGAGATGGGGTTTCACCGTGTTGGCCAGGCTGGTCTCAAACTCCTGATCTCAAGTGATCCACCCGCCTCAGCCTCCCAAACTGCTGGAATTACATGCGTGAGCCACCGGGCCTGGCTCTAATTGGAATATTGATGCTTGTATGGGTGAAGACTCTGTATGAATTTTTAGTTATAGAGAGTCTTTGAATCCTGGATTTTTCTAATAATGTTTGTAGTAGTAATATTATTGGGGTGTGAGTGAGTTTACTGAGTTTTATGTAATGGGAATGGCAGGAATCTCTTGGAACTTGCTGTCTCATGGTGTACACTTTATTTATTTATTTAGTTTTTCTCAGTTTTTTTTTTTTTTTTTTAATTTTCTGAGTTAACAATTCAGTATTCAGGCCAATGGAGGTAAGCACCAGCTGTGCTACGGCAGGTGGGTGTATGTATACTCAACGGTGGGCCAAGGTCCGAGCCTTGATGAGGGTGGCTGGGGAAGCTTTCAATTAGATGTGCTGAGTGTTTAGCAGGATGAAGAGTGGGAGGTACCTCAGTCCTATCCTGGAAGAAACTTCTCAATAGTTATTTCACAGTAATTGATAGAAGTAGTGGGCAGTATCAGTGAGGATTTAGAAGACTAGAAAAATACTATAGATAAATATGACCTAATTAGGTAGAGTTACACAACACTCCACCCAACAGCAGCATAAAAACATTCAAGTGCATAAAAACACTTGCCATGATACATCATATTACAGGTAATGTAACAAGTCTCAATATAGCTAATTTAAATTATACAAGGCATGCTATTGAAAAACAATGAAATTAAACTACAAATAAAGAACAGAAAATATCTAGAAATTGCCCAAATATTCAAATATTAAGTACCGAACTTTTAAGTAATCTATGGTTTGTAGAAGAAACCAAAAGGAAATTTGTATTTTAAAGTGAATGAAAACAACAGAGCATATAAAAATTTGTCAGATGCATTTAAGGTAGTGTTTAGAGGATGCTTTATAGCAATAAATATAAATATGTTAAAAAGAAAAAGTCTCAAATCAATGAGTTTAGCATCCACTTTAAGGATTTAGAAAAAGAAGATAAAAAGTTAAGTCTAAACAAAGCAGAAAAAATTAAATGATAAAAGCAAATAATAAAGATAAATACAAAAGTCATTGAAATATAAAAGAATATTAAAATCAATGCATCCCAAACCTGCTTTTTTTTGTGAGTTCTTCTGTGTGAGTGTGAAGATCATTAAAGGTGAAAATACTCTAGCAAGGCTGATGAAAACAAAAGGAACACAATGTATCAATATTTGAAAAAAGAGGTGACATAATTAAATATCTTATAGATATTAAAATGATAATTCAGAAATATTATGAATCAATACTACTAATTAAATATCTTATAGATATTAAAATGATAATTCAGAAAAATTATGAATCAGTAATACTAATATCTTTGATGACTTAGAGGGAAAAGACAAATTTCTTGAAATACCGAAGTATGAAGGACCACTCAAGCTCAATTCACTTCCCTCATCTTCTCCAAATCCCTCTAAATTTAAAAAAAAAAAAAAAGTTTAAAAAGATCACTCAAGAAGAAATAGGTAATGTGAAAATTTCTACATCATTTAAAAATGGACTTTTAGCTAAAAGCATTACTACACTATAAGAAAACTCCAGGCTTGATGGTTTCATGATATGTTACACCAAACATTGAATGAATATTTTCTACATAAACTCTTGGAGATAATATAAAAGAAGGAAAGTCTTCCCAATCCATTCTGAGACCAGCATCACCGAATGCCACAAACAGCTAGACACAATATAAGAAAGCTACAGACATATACTTCTCATATACACAGATGCAAATATTCTTAACAAAATTTTAGCAAACGAAGCTACCCTTTAGTGTTCATCCCATGAATGCTGTTTTAACATTTTAAAGTAGATCAATGTAATTCTTCGTCAACAGACCAAATAATGATAATCATATGATCATATTCATAGGTACAGAAAAAACATTTGAGAAATGCAAAATCCACTCGTCAAAACTCACAGCAGACCAGAAATAGGAAACTGTCTCAACTTGATAAAGGTCATCAATGAAAAACCTGCAGCAAATCTTATACTTGGCAATTATAGACTGAATGTTTTCTCCACAACATTAAAAACAAAGCAAAGACATCTGTTATTACTTTTATTCAAAATTGTTCAGTACGTTCCAGTTGAGTAAGAAAAGAAAAAGAAATAAAAGGCATCACGATAGGAAAGGAATACGTAAAACTGTCTTTATTCAGATAAGATGTAATTATGTAGCAAATTTACAGTGTATATAAAAGAGCTATTAGGACTAGTAAGTGTGTTTAGCAAAGTTTACAGGACATAGTCAATATTTAAAAAGTTATAATTATGTGTACTAGCAACAATTAGAAATTGAAATTACAAATATATTACCATTTGCACTAGCAACAGAATATAAAATACTTAGCAATAAATTTAACCAAAGATGTATAAGACCTCTACTTTGAAAATAGCAAACATTGCTAAGATGAATTAAATAAGACTTGAATGAATGGAGATCTGTACAATAAATGTCAGTGTCAGTTCTCCCAAGGTAGGTATACAGGTTCAATGAAATGCAAATGAATGAAAATCCAAACAGGCTTTTTTTTTTTTTTTTTTTTTTTTTTTTTAAGATTAAGAAGCTGGTTCCAAAATTCATGTGGAATAGTAAAGGAACTTGAATAGCCTCATATTTTTGTAAGAGAAAAACAGATTTGGAGGATTTATACTTTCTGATTTCAAGACTTAACACAAAGCTACAATAATCAAGATATGTTTGTGTTGGTATCCACATAGACACAGTATAGAAATCAATAGAAAAGAGTTCAGAAATAGACTCACATAAATATAGCTAGTTAATCTACCAAATACAATGATTTATCTGTCTTATGTTATGAAAAGATTTATCTGTCTTATGTTATGAAAAATGAGAACAGTAGCAGAACAGTACTACAATGCATGTTCATAATAGTGGGGTTGAACTACAATAAAATCTTTAAGTCTATCAATATGAATTTGTTAATAATAGTTACAATTAAATTGCTTGGCTATGAGAATAAATAAGCAATAAAATATCTGCAAGAGTCATTTCCAGAAAAAGGTGCCAGAGGACTTTTGATTAAAAGGAAGACATTCTCTAATATCACCGTACCATTTTAGAAAAGTAATAGATTGGCCTTTACACTCAAATGTATGTTAAATAATGTTCATTTTAAACTCACATTTATTTTCTTTAGGAAAATAGCACCCTTAAAATTAAGAAATGTTAGCTAAGATATATTTCATTCTGTATTTTTATTTATTTTAAGAAAATATGTTCAGTTTAAGAGAGGTGAAAAATTGTGTTAGGTAATTGATCATTACCATCAAAGTACTTAGTGATCTTTTGCAGAGAGTTCCGACAGAAAAATCAATTCTCAAAGTACTTGGTAAATACTAAAAAACACCACGTAATTATAATAAAAGAATACTTGAGACTGAGTCAAAATTAACAAAAATTTAATAGAAGAGTAGATAGAATTTGTACATGACCACACAATTTATAGAAGTTCCCCAAAGTAAGAACACTTCATATTCATCAATGTATTCACAGCCAGTCATGGTGCCTGCTTAATGATGAGTTCACTAAAGAAGATATAATAAGTAAATTATAAAAGTCTTGTCTTGATTTTCATTTCAGTTTTGTCAGTGATAGTAGTTAGTGTTTTTACCTGAGTTCATCATAGCCCTAAAGGAGTAAAGTCACCCAAGTAAATTCAAAAAGAAAAAAGTCTCTTCTGATAGAATGTGTAGAACAAAGGGTAAATGACAGAGCAGGTGCAGTCTGTAGGTCAGAAAAGCTTTATAGGCAAAAAGCCACAGCAGGAATTTTTAAAAAAAACAAAACATTGTATATTATTCTGTTGACTTTGCTAATCCAAGGCTCAGCATTCTCTTATCAAAGGCATATAAAAAGAGTAACTTATTCTGAGCAAAAATACACAAAATAGCATGATTGATTAAAAGCTGTCTGCACCTTCTTTCCAAACAAGTGACTCAAAGGAATAAAAGCTTTACTCCCACTTTCACCTCAATACTATCAAAACCTTCCCTTCTAAGAATGAAGTTCCCTTGAAAAGTCTATCCAACGCAGACGATGAGATTATGACTTAAAATCACACGCAAATTTTCGAGAGAATATTTGTCTAAACTACCAGAAAAAAATAGCCAAAAAACCACCTTCAGATGAAGATCAGAGAATTCAAAATAGCAGATTTGTAAGACAAGTCTAGAGTTCTAAGGCACAACATGGGGGCCATAGATAATAAAAGTGCACTGCATATGGGATTCATGCTAAATGAGTAGATTTTAGTGGTTCTTGCTACAAGAATAAGAGAAATTGTTAACTATGTTGAAGATGATTGATGTGGTTTGGCTGTGTCCCGATCCAAATCTCATCTTAAATTGTAGCTCCCATAATTCCCATGTGTTATGGGAGGGACCTGGTGGGAGGCAATTGAATCATGGGTGGTGGGTCTTTCCCATGCTGTTCTCCTGTTAGTGAGTAAGTCTCATGAGAGCTAATGGTTTTATATAAGGTGAGTTCCCCTACACAAGTTCTCTCTTGCCTGCCACCATGTAAGATGGGCTTTTTGCCTTCCGCCGTAATTGTGAGACCTCCCGAGCCATGTGGAACTGTGAGTCCATTTAATCTTTTTTTCTTTAGAAATTGCTCTGTCTCAGGTATGTCTTTGTTAACAGCATGATAACAGATTAATACAGTGATTGGTAATTTACTTCACTATAGTACCCTTTTCAATATCTGTATGTAACCTACAGTAACATGTTGTATGCCTTAAATAAATCCTAGGAAATACAAAAAGAAATAAAATCAACAAAACATATGCTTTATTAAACACTTTGGAATATAAATTGTCATTTAAAACATAAAAATGGGAACATCCCTTTTTCAAATGTCATGGTCACTGTTACAAAGAGGTGATCTCTCCATGAAAAAGACTGTTTTTCAGAATCAACTTACAACTATACTATGGAATACAGAGAAATACAAATAGGTACTATTAAGAAATATGGAATCAAAAATTCTCTTTTACTGTCAGGATGGAAAGTTTATTTATTAAGAGCTTTTAGTCTTTTCCAGGGGTTTATTTTTTTCTTCAAAATAGATAATGAATGCATATTCCTGAAAAAATTTTTTTAAATTTTCTATGAAGTTTTTAGATTTACATAGAAATCCAGTGTGCATTGCCAATGGTAGGGACAGCCAGTTCTTGATCAACATCATGATCTGGCTGGCCTGGTTGAAGTTGTGTAAGTAACCAACTCCCCAGTCGAGCTTTACCAGAAAATGTTAAACCTATTTTTTTTCTCGCCTGTATTATGATCATTTTAACATTAAAATGATTTATCTTTAAGGTTCTTCTTAGTCAATGGCCAAGAGAGATCATATCTGACCAGCCCTCTTTCAGATGGCAAGTATAAGTCTTTTACAAAATATCAAAAACAGTGGAAAACAACCAAAAGCTGACAGAAAGGGGACTAGACAGCTGGAACGGAGAATGCACTCAGTAATTTTATTCTTCACGTATGTACGTTCACATGTGTGTATGTACGTGTGCATGTGGCATTTAAAGAGAAACCTCCTCTGTGCCATTCAGGACTCCATAAACTCTAAGAAGAAACTTTAGACTTTCTGACTTAAAAACCCAGATGCTGTAGTTTGAGGCAGTTCCAACACTGGAAAACAAGGGAGGGATCCTAGAAATAAAAGAGAGGGAGAATCTCAATTCTCAGTATAAGCCCTGCCACTTCTGTCCTGCCTCCCGGACTACACGTTCATGAAATATTCTGAACAGCTCAGTCAAAGCTGAAAGAACTGAAATGAGATTTGACTGTATGCCCAAGAGACGGAACTGCAGTTTGAATCCAACTAGGTTAAATGTCTCATGAAACAGCAATCCACTTTGGAAGGGTATAACAAGATGCATAACAAGGTCTATGATGCAATCCAAGCTATTTGACATACGAAGAAATAGGAAAATGTGATGTATTGTCAAAGAAAAATATAATAAACATAATCATGTCATAATATGAACCACATATTAAAACAAGAAGATAAAGGGCATGAAAGAAAAAAGCTTTAATCAATGCATGCATAGGAAATCTCAGTAGAGAAAGAGGAATCATAAGAAATAACTAAATGGAAATTCTTGAAATGAAAAATAAAATATTTTAAAAATAACTCACTAGATGTGCTTAAGAGAACAATTGAAACTACAAAAGAAGGAGTTAGGAAATTTGAATATGAAAAAGTAGAATTTATTCAATCCAGAAAATAGTGGGAAACAAAAAAGACAATTAAAACAAAACCTCAAAACCTGTGAGACAATATCAAAAAGCATTACCCCATAAAAGTAGAAAATAAAGAATTGTATTAAAAATTAAAATGTTTAAAGAAATAATGGCTGAGAAGTTTTAAAATATGGTAATGTACATGTGTTTATCTATATAAGTTCAGTGAAACCCAAGTAATGAGTCTTAAGATCATAACAATCAAGTGATTAAAATATAAGGAGAATATTTTTTAAGTCATCAGACAAAACAACACATTATACATAGCTACATAAAAATATGAATAATTACTAGCCTCACCATAAATAATAGGTGCCAAAAGACAATGACAAAAAATATTTTTGGTTTTTAGATGAATCCTTGCTGTCTTGCCCAGGCTGAAGAGCAGTGGTATGATCTCAGCTCACTGCAACCTCCGCCTCCCCGGGTTCCAGCAATTCTCCTGCCTCAGCCTCCCAAGTAGCTGGAATTACAGGCATGCGCAATCACACCTGGCTGATTTTTGTATTTTTAGTATAGATGTGGTTTCACCATTTTGGCCAGGTGTTCTCAAACTCCTGACCTCAGGTGATCCACCCACCTTGGTCTCCTAAAGTGCTGGGATTACAGGTGTGAGCCACTGCTTAACGTGCTAAGGAAAAAAATATTATCACCCCAAGATACTATTATATCCAGAAAAAATATAATTCCACAATAAAGGGGAACCAAATAGATTTTTAGATTTAAAAAGATGAAAGATAATTCATTAAAATTTAATATTCAATGCCAACAGACCTGTCCCACAAGAAATTCTAAAGATATTTATTCACACTAGAGGAAGCAATACAGGATAGACCCTTGTATATTCAGGAATAAATAAAAAGCACTGAAAATGGTAATTTCTTTAAAATACATACTAAGATCTTTTATTTACAATTCATGGATTTTAATTAATGAATTTTATATTATGTAAAGTATAATGTATGGATTATTTTTTACAAAACATTGTCATTTGGTGTTTATAAAATATGCGTTGTGTACATTTGGAAACTCTAACATAGAGGAGTGTGGTCAGTGGACCTCTATGATTGAAAGTGGTATAACATTACACAGAAGTAAACACTTGAGGCATTAAGAATGCATATTGTAATCTTAAAATGAACACTAAAAAGCAATGCAGAAAGGTTTACTAAAAAGCCACTTGATATATTAATATGAAATTCTAAAAAATACCAAAATAATTCAAAATAAGGCAGGAAAGAAGAGAAAAACAAACAAAAATAACAACTGGGGAAAGAACAAGTTGTACAATGTTTATTTTAAATGCAAGCCATAATTACACTAAATATTAGTAGGGCAAACACGCATATTCAAAATCAGAGGTTGTCAGAATATATATAAAAGCAAGATACTCACCGTAGTAGCCTTTCAACATGTTTAAATAGTTACTTTTTTAATAATAATGTGTGGGAAAATATTTTTCTTACCCACCATCTCATATGACAGATGCTTTAGAATCCTTTTCCATGATACCCTATAGTTTTCATTTCCTTCTGTCCACAGCATGTCTCTGTTTCCTGAAGATCTGCAACCCAGTTTGAGAAGGGCAAACTGTTTTATATTAATTTTAGTGGGGTAAGAAACATGACTTAAATTTTCATCTAACCAACATGAAAATGTCAATTAATTTTTAAGATTGAGTTACAGCCTCCCATAAGAGGAAAACCCTGAGTATAAGATTCTATGTTTTATAGACAAATATATTGAAAAAACCTGGCACTGTATTTTTGATTTCATTCATAGAGAAATCTAATAACTAGGTTGATCCACAATAATGAAAACTCAGTTCCAGGTGACTATTCTTTACTGTAGATATTCATAGACAGTAATGATTAGTATTAGAGAAGTCTTGGTATTCCATACAAATATATTAATTTTAGGACATATCTGTTAATATTTCCCATTAGAACTTAATGATCATCATTCTCTTCAAAGATTTAATATACTTGAAATAGTCATGTTCTTTTATTTCTACTGTAAATTTCTTCTAGCTGCCAGAGGGCCAGAATCCCAGCAGTTCAGTCCAAACAGTCATTCTGACTGTCTCACGGTGTGTAAACTATCATGATTCTGGGCAGACCTGCCCACTCAGTCCCAATTAGTGCAAGAGTATTTAATGTTTTGAACAATAAAACTATCCTTTTAAAGGACTGCACTCACATCCTTTTATTACAGGCATTAATGGCTCATTTGCAGGCATGGATGTTGACATCTTATGATAAGATATTATAGTTCCTCCATAGATACACAATGTTTTCTAGAATTCTGTATCAATTTATCAAGTGGCTTTTTTAGTAAACCTTTCCGCACTCCTAAAGAAAAACTATATGTGCATACAATTTCCATGTTTATGTCTTTCCCCATCTTCCACCTCTCTTCTCCCTTCCTTCTTCACACCAACTTGGAACAGAAGCAACTTTCAGTTGTCATATTCTTGGCTAAGAAACTTGTTTTCATTTGGATAAATCAAGGCACCATACTGAAGCTTGTTCTTACTAGCAGTTAGAGAAGGAAACAACAATGAGATAATTGTTATAATCCTAATGAAAATAAAAAAATAATACCAGGAAATGCTTTCTAAAAAAAAGCCATTACTATTCAACAATCTAATCCTGATTATTTGCAACTCACGTTTTTTTTACTCTTGTCTTTCACCTTCCTTATAAACATTTGAGAATCATTGATCATCTAATTCCTCATAGTCTTTATGAAAATATTTAAAATGTGGTGCCAGAATGTCAGCTTGTCATTCTCTGACTTATAGGTACTTCAGTCCACAAGCAAACACGTTAAATGAAAAGATTCCTACATTATAATGCACTTTTTGTTAATTAGTAATTTATATCCTTCTGCGTGCCTCTTCTTAGCCCAGCTAGCTGTATTAATACACCTGTTTTGCAGACTTGCCAAAAGCCAAAGACTGTGTAAGTGTTAGAGATGCACACCTGTGGAAGATGATGTCTTTGACTTTAAGGAATTCAATATTCACTAGAAAAACAGTAAGATGTGATGAGTGCAGTAAAGTATTAATGCGGCAAAAATGTAGTGAAGAAGTTCAGCAGATAATAAGAAACAGCTATCATTTCAGCCTGTAGTAGAAGCTATGTAATCATAGTCTCTAAGCTTCATAGTCTTGCAAAGTAAAAGAGAAATAATAGCATCAGATGATACTTAACATTGTTATTCATTACTGTGCAAAACCTAAGGAATTCAAATTTGAATTGTTAAGAAAAAAGGAGAGTATTGACTCAAATATCAATACATTATGCTAAATGGAAAGATTTATTATTTGGATTAGGATTTAGACATATAGATTTTAGTCCTGCTTCTATGACACACTAATTGTAAAATTTGAGTGTTAGTTTTCTCAAGGATATAATAGGAGGATTTCATCAATTAATTTTGAAGGTGCCTTCAAACTCTGATATGCTGATAAATATTTATTAGCCAACAATGTATCGCTGTGTTCAACTCCATTCAAACTCCACTATTATACTATTTTTGAGACCCCTAGAATTGTCTAAAAACTGCCAAAATTAGTACAATTATTATCAGAATTAGGTCTAATTATTAAAATTATTTAATGGTTATCAATAGTTTCAATCCATAAATCTTTGAGGAATGCTTTTTGTTTTTTTGTTTTGTGTTGTTTACTTTTGCACATTTGGTAGGTTTTATAGTGCCTGAAACTTACAAAATGATGACTAGTTGTTGAATAAAGGATAAAGTGTAAACAAATGATGTAAAAATAAAATCAATAAAATTTTATTTTTAAATATTTTATGTATCTATTATCATACCCCTTTGTATCAACTTTTAAGGCATTTGTCTCTAATATTATTTTTCTATATAGCAATACTTTTTCCCCTAAAGTATGAAATTCAATGTTTTATAAAGGCTTATATAAAATTAATAATCGAAATGTTTGAAGGTAATAAGTATCTAAGGTTGTGAATAAGGAATGATGAAAACCTTATAATAAAGCTGGTCCATAACTTTGCATTGAAATTTAATATGTTTATTTTATATTCTTAGTTTATGAATTTTCTTCTGAGGTTATATGTCTGTACACACAACATATATAGATAATATATAAAAGCATATGAAATTTCAAAGAAAAATACTTCTGGCATTAATTTTAGTATGTGTCCCTAATGTATTTTCACATTATTGGCAGTCATTTTTTGAATGGATTTCTCAACTAAAAGTAATCCTAATAATGCTCAATCTTTTCATGTTAAAAAGGAAATACGTATGTACTTTTTGAAATAACAATCTTTGTCCACATAATTAATTGTCATGTAGCTTTCCTGTAAGACAGAGAAAGAAGTTTACTATTGCAACTTTGCTTACCTTTCCTAAAGAAAGGACATACTAAACAATTTATTTCTTCAAAAACAACACAGATCCTTAGAAACTCATATTTGTTATGTGGTGGAGACCAAAGTAATGAAGAACATAAATTGTTTTGTCTATCTTTTGAGAATTTTATAATTTTGAATCACCATTCCTGATTTGTATTACCTTAGAAGATATTTTGGACAAATGCATCTGCTATTCTCATTCATTATTATTTTTCCCTCCTCAGAGGCTCTAATGAAATCCACTTCTGGCTTCTTGATTCTGTTCCATAGATCTCTGCATCTATTCCTCCACCAATACCACACTGTCTTGGTAGCTATATAATAACTCTTGAAATTTGGTACCCTTATTCCTCCCATTTACTTTTCCCTTTAAAATTGCTTTAGCTATTCCAGTTTTTTTTTTTTTTTTTGACTTTTCATATAAATATTAGGATAACTTTGCTATGTCTACAAAAATTCTTACTGGAATTTTAAGACGGTAATTATATTAAACCTCTATATCAATTGGGGGTAAATTTATACCTCTACTATATGAGTCTTCAATCCATTTTCTTTTATTTACACAAAAGTAATTTTTCAAGCAAGTATAAATTCAATTGTATCATATTTTTCAGTACCTTATGTTCATTGTTAGTACATAGACAAACAATGGTAAAACAATGCTTTTTAAATCTTTAGCTTTAAAAGACTTCTGACGGTTTTTTTTTTTTAATTTCCTTTTTGTAGATTCTGTGGGATTCTCTGTCTAGAAAATCATGTCGTTTGCAAATAGGAACAGTTTTATTTATTTATTTTTTATCTGTATTTTATTCACTTTCTCTTCTTGACTTTCTGTACTGGCTAGAACGTCCACCACTATGTTTGATAAAAGCAGTAAGAGTGAACAACCTTACTTTGTTATTGATTTTAGGGGAAAAGCATTTATTCTTTTACTGTTGGGTATATGTTAGCCATAGGGTTTTTGTAGATATTCTTTATCGAGTTGAAGAAGTCTATAGTATTCCTATTTTTTTCTAACAACTTAATTATGAATAGGAGTTGGATTTTATAAAATGCTATTCTACATCAATTTATCATGTGATTTGTCTTTTTTGGCCTGTTAACGTGGTGGATTATAATGATTAATCTTCAAATATCAAAACAGCTTTTCATTATGAAAATAAATATCACTAATCATAGTGTATCATTCTTTCTGTAAACTGCTGAATTATATCTGGTTATGTTTTGTTAATTTTTGCATCAGTATTTATGATGGATATTGGTTTGTAGTATTATTTATTTTTGTTCTGTCTTTGGTTTTGGATTTTTCTCTTCTATTTGCAGGACAATTTATTACTCGTGTCAATTTTTTTTAAGTATTTGGTAGAATTATCTAGTAAATCCATCTGGGCCTGGAAATTGCTTTTTTGTGTTTGTTGTGTATAAACTACAAGTGCAATTACTATAATAACTTTATTGTTATTACAACTATCTTTTTCAAATTGAGAAAGTTATAGTTTGTTTTTTCAAAGGAATTAGTTTTTCCATCTAAGTTGTTAGTTGTATGGGTTAGGAGTTGTTCATATTATTTCTTTATCTTTCTTTTCACGTCCACAGGATCTGTAATGATAACTCATATTGGTAATTTGTGTCATCTCTCTTTTCTGTCAATCTTACTAGAGTTGTGTCAATTTTATTAATCTTTTCAAACAAATAGCTCTTTGTTTTATGAATTTTCTCTATTGTTTTCTATTTTCACTGTTGTTTATTTCTGCTTTTACCTTTATCATATTATTCTTCTGTTGCATCAGGTTTATTTTTTTCTAGTTTCTTGAGATGGGAGCTGGCATTATTGATGTGAGACTTTTACTCTTTTCTAATGTATGCACTTAATACTATAATTTTCCCTCTCAGCACTATTTTACCTGGGCCTTACCGATTTTGATGTACATTTTTTGTATTCATTCAATTAAATGTATTAAAATTTTTTTTAAACTTTCTCTTTTACCTATTTATTATGTATGAGTGTTTTGTTTAGTTTTCATGTATTTGTAGATTTTTGTTGTTTTCCTTTTATCGATTTCTATTTGACATCATTATGGCAGAGAACATACTTTGTGTCATATTAAGTATTTCAAGTCTTTAAGTCCTGTTTTATGTTCCAAGATATGGATTATCTTAGTATGTGTTCTAATAGTATTTAAAAAGAATGTGCAATTTACTGTCTTTCCATGGTGTATTCTATAAATGTTAATTATATTCTGTTCGTGGATATGGTTATTGACTTTTTCTGTATTTTCAGGCATTCTGTTGAGAGAGATGTTAAAGTTACTATATATGATTATGGACTTTGTTATTTTTCTTTCAACCCTATTTATTTTTGCTTTATGCATTTTGGGGCTCTGTTATTTTGAGATATATACAATTTATTTATTTATTTAACTTTTATTTTAGGTTCAGAGGTACATGTACAAGTATGTTACATAGGTAAACTCATGTCACAGGGATTTGGGGTACAGATTATTTCATGGCTATGTTTTCTTGGAGTTTTTTGTTATGTAATATCTTTCTCCATCTCTTCTCATTTTCTTTGCTGCAAAGTCTGCTTTTTCCGAAATTTACATAATCACTCCTGCTTTCTTTTGCTTGATGTTTGCATGATATACATCTTTTTCTACATTTTAATCTTCAAACTTTCTATCATTATATATAAAGTAAGTTTCTGTAGACAGCATATATTTAATTTTTAGTTTTTAGTTTTTTAATCCACTGTCTCTATATCTTAGGTGGTTATATTTGAACTATTTGCATTTAATGTCATATTGACATATTAGGTATTGAGTCTGTTGTTTTCTGTTTTCTGTTCTCTCATTTACCTATTTTTTTTTTCATTCTGTCTTTCTGTGAATTAACCCTTTTCCTGTTTAAAAAAAGAAGTGCAGCTTGCTGCCAGTGGTCATTTAATTTTACATAAACACGCTATTTGAGGCTAAAGCAAATCTGACTGATTTTCAATGTGAAAATAAAATATAAAAACTTCTCTTGGAGTTATTTCTAAACAGAACTAACATCAGAATTATCTGAGTCATCAGAATCATCTATTTTGGAAAAATCAAATTCATTTAATGATTCTTTTGCCGACAACTGTTCAAGAACAACGTTAACATCACACATAGGAATGATACATTTTCTAGGATTTGACGTTTTCAGTGATCAAGAATTACTATATTTTGTAAATGGAAATACCACCACTAAAAACAGAATGCTATAAATAGAATGATGCTTTTTGTATTCAAAAATCGATATACTAGAGCAATGAGAAAATAATAAAAGTGAGCTATTTTGTGGCAAAGTTATCTTGGGGTAAAGGCTACAGCTGTGAGTGTCACAGGCAATTCTCCTTGGGGCAAATGGGAAAAAGGTTGAACATTTTATGGAATTCCATTCTTATTTACCTACGGTGGTTTATAAGCATAACTGCGTATAGATTTTTTTTTTTTTTTTTTTTTTTTTTTTTTTTTGAGACGGAGTCTCGCTCTGCCGCCCAGGCTGGAGTGCAGTGGCCGGATCTCAGCTCACTGCAGGCTCCGCCTCCCAGGTTCACGCAATTCTCCTGCCTCAGCCTCCCCAGTAGCTGGGACTACAGGCGCCCGCCACCTCGCCCGGCTAGTTTTTTTTGTATTTTTTAGTAGAGACGGGGTTTCACCGTGTCAGCCAGGATGGTCTCGATCTCCTGACCTCGTGATCCGCCCGCCTCGGCCTCCCAAAGTGCTGGGATTACAGGCTTGAGCCACCGCGCCCGGCCCTGCGTATAGATTTTAACATGGTTGTTTTAGGTATTATATTATGTATACATAATTTATAACAGTCTACTAGTCAAATAAGTCAGTCGAGAGAAAGAAATAAATGGTATGAAGATTGGAAAGGAGAAAGTTGATTTATCTGTTTGCTGATGACATGATTTTATACTTAGAAAACCCTGAAGACTCCCCCCAACAAAACAACTCTAGATTTGATAACTTATCTCAGTAAAGTTTTAGGATACAACATCAGTATACAAAAATCCATAACATTTCTATACACCAATAAGAATCAAGTTGAGAACTTAATCAAGAAGGCAATCTCATTTACAATATCTGAAAGAAAACCTGAAATATCTAAGAATATACTTATCCAAGAAGGTGAAAGTTCTCTAAGGGAAAACTACAAAACACAAGTGAAAGAAATTGTAGTGACACAAACAAATGGAATAATATTACATGCTTATGGTTAGGAAGAATTAATATTATTAAAATGATCATACTGGCCAAAATGATCTCCAAATTCAATGCAATATTTATCAACATACCAATTGCATTTTTTACACCATTAGAAAAAAATGCAAAAATGTATATTATATGGATCAGGCTGGGTGCGGTGCCTCACACCTGTAATCCCAGCACTTTCAGAGGCCAAGGTGGGCAGATCATGATGTCAGGAGATTGAGACCATCCTGGCTAACACAGTGAAGCCCCGTCTCTACTAAAAAAAAAACACACAAAAAATTAGCCGGGCATGGTGGCAGGCACCTGTAGTCCCAGCTACTCTGGAGGCAGAGCTTGCAGTGAGCCGAGATTGCACCACCACACTCCAGCCTGGGAGACAGAGCGAAACTTCATCTCAAAAAAAAAAAAAAAAAAAAAAAGTATATGGATCAAATAAGACTCCTAATAGCCAAAGCAATTCTAAGCAAAAAGAACAAAGCTTGAGGCACACATTACTTGATCTCAGTCTATACCACAAAGCTATAGTAACCAAAACAGCATGGTACTAGTATAAAAATCAATACATAATTCAATGAAACAGACTTACGTATTGCAAAACACCAAAAATATGGTCTGCCCCTCCCTTTGGGAGCTCCATCCCAGGGAGGTATGTACCTGTTGCTGACCAGAACACACTGAAGTTGGTGGCTGGGGACCTGGGTTGGGAGATCCCACTAGAAATAAAGCAATATATCTACAGCCAACCGATCTTTGACAAAGTCAACAAAAACACACACTGGAGAAAAGACATTCCTTTCTATGAATAGTATAAATAAAATAGAAAACCTATAAATAAAGCAATAAATCTACAGCCAACTGATCTTTAACAAAGTCAACAAAAGCAAACACTGGAGAAGACATCCTTTTCCATAAATAATGCTGGGAAAATTGAATTGTCATATACAGAAGAATAAAATTGGACCCCTGTCTTTCACAATATACAAAACTCAACTCAGAATGAATCAGTGCCTTAAATGTAACACATGAAACTATAAAAATACTAGGAGAAAACCTAGGGAAAACTCTTCTGGCCATTGGTCAAAGCAAATAATTCATAACTAAGACGTCAAAAGCACAAGCAACAAAAAGAGAAATAGACAAGTAAGATTTCATTAAGCTAAAAATCTTGTGCACAGCAAAAGAAATAATTAACAGAGTGAAAAGACAACCTGCAGAATGGAAGCAAAAAAATTTGCAAACTAGGTATTCCATAAGATACTGATATCCAGAATTCACAAGGAACTTAACTAAACAGAAGCAAATAACCGCATTTAAAAGCAGGCAAAGTAGACATTTTTCTAAAGACATACAACTGGCCAATGAACATATGAAAAAAATGCTAAACATTACTAAATATTGGGGGAATGCAAATTAAAACCACAGCGAGATGTCATCTTACACCAGTTCACATGGCTTTCATTGCAAAGTCAAATAATAACAGATGTTGACAAAGATGCAGAGAAAAAGGAGCTCCTACAAACTCTTGGTAGGAATTTAAATTAGTAAAAACTCTATGAAAAACAGTATGGAGATTTCCCAAATAGCCAAAAAAAGAACTACCATTTGATCCAGCCATCATGCTACTTACTATCTTCCCAAAGAAAAAAAACATTATATGGAAAAGATGCTTGCACTCAGATGTTTATCACAGCACTATTCACAAAAGCAAATATATGGAATCAACCTTTGTGTCTATCAACGAATAACTGGATTTGGAAAACATGGTAGTTCTGCAGCCCTAGCCATTGATGTCTTTAAGCTCCAGAGAATCCAAGTTGACCATGGACTGGAGCAGTCCTCTGGCACAATGCGCAGCACTATGAAAAGGTGGCCAGACTGCATTTTCACCTGGGTCCCAGATCCCATTTTTCTTCACTGAGTGGAATCTCCTTACTGAGGTCTACACCACACCCACCAGCATATTCCAGCTGGCAGCAGTTGCAAACCTCCTTGGGATTAATTCCCAGAGGGAGAGGCAGGCTGTCATCTTTGCTGTTTTGCAGTCTTAGTCATTGTCACCTTTGGACTTTGGAGAGTCCAAGATGACTGAGTGCTGGAGTGGACCTCCAACATAGCACATCTGCTCTACACATAAGTGGCCAGACTGTTTTTTTACACAGGTCCCTGATCCCCTTCCTCCTTACTGAGTGGGATCTTCCAACCCAGGTCCCCAGCCACCAACTTCAGTGTGTTCTGGCCAGCAACAGGTCCGTACTTCCCTGGGATGGAGCTCCCAAAGGGAGGGGCAGACCATATTTTTGCTGTTTTGCAGCCTTCACTATTGACACCTGCAGGTACTGGAAAATCCAAGGTGACTAGGAACTGGAGTGGACCTCCAGCTTACTCCAGCAGCCCTAGCAAAAAGTGGCCAGACTGTTATGTGGGTCCCATATCTCCTCACTGGGTGGATACTCCCAGCCCGGGTCTACAGCCACCTTTTTCTGGGACTATTGAGCCAGTAGGAGCTCTGCAACTGCCAGTAGGAGCTCTGCAACTTCCAGAGCTTCCAGTGGAAGTGGTGTGTTGCCATCTTTGCTGTCTTCCAGCTCTCATCCTTGCTGTCTCCAGGCTCTGGAGAGTCTGCTGGACAAAATGCTGTTTTGGACCTCCAGCATAGAGCATGAAACAGAGAGAAGTGGTTGGATTATTCTCTACCCAGGTCTCCATCATCACTTCTCCTTACTGGGCAGGGCTTCCTGAGACAACCACTCTGCCTCTGCCCACTTTAATTAGAGGCAACCAAGCAGTTAAAGGAACACCCACAGATGAGAAAGAACCAACACAGGAACTCCAGCAACTCAAATGGCAGAGTGTCTTACATCCTCCAAACAACTGCACTAAGTCTTCAATAAAGGTTCTTAACCAGACTTTGCTGAAATCACTGAAATGGAATTCAGCATATGGATAGAAATGAAGTTCACTGAGATTTAGGAGAATGGCAAAACCTGATCCAAGGAAACTAAGAATCACAGTAAAATAACACACAAACTGATAGACAAAATAGCCGGTATTAAAACAAAACAAAACAAAAACCTAACTGATCTACAAGAATTATCAAGTATTAACAGCTAAATAGACAAAACTGGGAAAAGAATTTCAGAAATTAAAGACTGGCTTTCTGAAATAAGACAGTCAGACAAAAAAATAAATAAATAAATAAAAGTAAAAACAACAAAAAAGAATGAACAAAACCTCCAAGAAATGTGATTATGTAAAGAAGCCAAATCTATAAATCATTAGCATCCCTGAAAACGATGAGGAGAAAGCAAACAACTTAGGATACATATTTTAGGTTATCATCCATGAAAACATTCCTAACATTGCTATAGAGGCCAATAGTCAAATTCAGGAAATACAGAGAACTCCTATAGGATTTAACAATAGACTATCCACAAAACATATAATCATCAGATTTTCCAAGGTTGAAGTAAAAGAAAGCATGTTAAAGACAGCTGGAGAGAAGGGGAAGGTCACTAAAAAGGAAAACCCATCAGGCTAACAGTGAACATCTCAGCAGAAACCCTATAAGCCAGAAGAGATTGGTGGCCTATATTCAACAATCTTAAATAAAAAAACTTCTACCAAGAATTTCATATCTAGCCAAACTAAGTTTCCTCAGCAAAGGAGAAATAGGATCCTTTTCAGAGAAGCATATGCTGAGGGAGGACATTACCACCAGACCCGCCTCATAAGAAATCTTGAAAGGAGCACTAAATATGGAGAGGAAAGACTGTTACCAGACAATCCAAAAACACACTTAAGTCACAGACCAGTGACACTATAAAGCAACCACACTAACAAGGTGGCATAAAAACCAGCTAACAAACACAATGAGAGGATAAAATTCACACATATCAATACTAATCTTGAATGTAGATAGCCCAAATTCTACATTTCAAAGGCACAGAGTGGCAAGCTGGGTGAAAAGGCAAGACCCAATGGTATGTTGTGTTCAAGAGACCCATCTTACATGCAGTGACACCTATAAGCTCAAAATACAGGGATGGAGGAAAATCTACCAAACAAATAGAAATCAGAAAAAAAAAAAAGAGTTACAATTCTAATTTCAGACAAAACAAATTTTAAACCAACGATGATCAGAAAAACACACACACACACACACACACACACAATGAAGGGCATACATAATGGTAAAGCATTCAATTAAACAAGAAGACCTCACTATCCTAAATATAGCTGCAACCAGCACAGGAATACCCAGATTCATGAAACAAGTTCTTGGAGACCTACAATGAAACATAGACTCCCATACAGTATTCATGGGAAAATTCAACACTCCACTGACAGTATTAGACAGATTATTGAGGCAAAAAATTAAGAAAGATCTTCAGGACCCGAAGTCAACATTGGACCAGATGAATCTGATAGACCTCTACAGAACTCTATACCTCAAACAGCAGAATATACATCCTTTTCATCACCACATGGCACATACTTTAAAACTGATTGTACAATTGGATGTAAAACAACCCTCAGCAAATAAGAAAGAACCAAAATCATAGCAAACACACTCTTGGATCACAGCACATTACAAATACAAATCAAAACTTAAAAATCACTCCAAACCATGCAGTGGCATGGAAAGTAAACAACCTGCTCCAGAATGACTTTTGGGTAAATAATAAAATTAAGGTATAAATCAAGAAGTTATTTGAAATTAATGAGAGAAAAGATACAATATATCAGAATGCCTGGAACACAGCTAAGGTAATGTTAACAGGGAAATTTATAGCACTAAACACCCACATTGAAAAGTTAGAAATATCTTACATTAATCTGTTCTCACACTGCTATAAAGATACCAGCTGTACTTGAGTACTTAATAAAGAACATAGGTCTAATTGACTCACAGTTCCACATGTTTAGGGAGGTCTTAGGAAACGTACAATCATGGCACAAGGTGAAGGGGAAGCAAGACATGTCTTACATGGCAGCAGGAAAGAGAGAGAGAGAGAGGTGGGGGGCAAGAGAGAGAGTGAGAGAGAGGGAGCAAGCGAGCAGGGGAACCTGCCACTTTAAATTTCAGTTCTGAAGCTTGTTATGGATCTGTTTGGGGAATCAAGGTTTTCCTGGTTCAGTCTTGAGAGGGTGTATGTGTTAAGTGAAATAACTCAGAAACTGAAGTCAAACACCACATGTTCTCACTTACAAGTGACAGCTAAACAATGTACACATATGGACATAGAATGTAGAACAATAGACACTGGAGACACTGTAGAACAATAGACCCTATAGGAGGAGGGGGAAGAGATGAGAAATTGCCTATTGGGCACAATGTACATTGTTAGGGTGATGGTTACACTAAAAGCCTAGACTTTACAACTAATGTGTATGTGTGTGTGTGGGGGTGTGTGTGTGTGTGTGTGTATATATATATACGTATATACCACTATACTATATATACACACACGATATATATATCCATGTAACAAAACCGTACTTTTACTCCTTAAATTTACATAAATTTAAAAAAATTAAAAACCAACCTTAATGACCTATAGTCTCAGCAAATAAACATTTTACATATAATGCAGTTATATTGAATATAGATTACTTAGGCATTTCTTGATTATCCCACAAAATTTTTCCAGGGTTTAACTTTCTCTTACCACTTTTTGTGTGTGTATGACTACAAAACCCAGGCCAGGTAAATAAAGGCACAATTCCTTTGGTGAACACGTGTGTGGTGATAGTGGGAACAGAATTAGAGTTTAATAAAGTTTATCTAGTTTCTCTGTCATTGCTCAAATCCAAAACTTCACCATATTTTCCAGCAGCCCGTGTGACAGTTTTACCTAAATCCAGATTCAGTCAATGTTAAATTCATGTTAAATAACACAATCCCTTAAGCACAGCTTGTATGTGCGTTTTTATTCCTTCACTACTGACAGACAAAAGCATATTTTCCACCAATGATAAAACACTTTGAGAAGATCTGGGCCACAGACAAAAGATACTTTCCTGTTCGATGACTGTTTTTATGAGAGCATTACTCTCACGAATATACATAAAATTACAAGTTAGATTAATAATTTCTTCTAAAATAGGCAGTAAAATTTAGGCCATTCTTGTAAAACATTAGGTCTAGAAGATAAACGTTTTGCAATAGGTACTTTAAAAAGTTGTCTTTTATGATTTATTTATCTTCCAGTGCTTATGAACAACATCAGGGGCAAATCATTTTCTGTGTGGTTTAAAGATCATTGGCATGCAAATAGGGTATGATATAAATTTAGTCAAGTAAAATGATGCTATACTCATTAATCAAAGCAGATTGTGAAAATTTGGCAAAGAGCTTGAAACTGGGGATATTCTTCGTACAGTATGTTTTCCCTTAATTACAGAGAATGCAAACAATTTTACCTTTGCGTCTCCCTGGCCCATTTATATTCAAATACCTAGTTTCTACTATTCTCACCCTCCTTTTTCTTGCTTGCCACCTTGTCTCGTGGTTGGCAAACACAAGATGCACACCCACCTCTCAGAGTTTTCTCACTACTCTTTTCTCTGATGGAATGTTTTTCCCCACACACCTCAATCGCTGGCTCTTTTTAGGTCTCTGTTCAAATGTCCAAGTATCCGTCATTACTTTCTTGAATATTCTGTATAAAATAACAACCTCCAACTTTCCCTTTCCTATCTTCCTTATCTCTCTTATATTGCTTTACAAAGGCTTTATCCTTTGCCATTGTGGCATACTCTATATTCATCAGCATATTTATTTTCTCTATGTTTTTTCTTTTTAATCTGCTGCATAACATACCACTCTGAAACAATAGCCTAAAACAGTAAGAATAATTTATTTCACTCACGAATCTGGGAGTTGACTGGACTTAGCTATCAGGTTCTCATCAAATTTTACATGTAGTTATGCAGCTATGCAGTGGCTGGGGTTCAAGTTATTTGAATGCTTACCTCCTCACCTTTCTCACACCTGGGATAAGAAGATCCAAACATCTGAGAGCTGGAAGAACTAGAGCTCTTCAGGCATATTTCTATACATCTATATGTTCTCTCCCCAGTTTGTCAATTGTAGGGTAGCTAGGAGTGGTACATAGAGACTCCGAATTTCCAAACGACTGGAGAAAGATGCGAGCTATTTTGTCTTTTACGACATTGACTTGTACCTCATGTGGCACATAACTCCTGTGGAATTTTACCCACTGAGTAACAAAGTCCTGTGTGTTTCAAGCAGAAGAGGAAATAAATACAGGTGCCAATGCAGGTATGGCAAAGTTCTGCAAGAACAGTTAAGACCAGAAATATCATGGTCAATTTTGGAAAATGCAGTCTGTTACATCCCACTAGAAAGTAATGTCCCCAGGGGCAGTGGCTTCGTTTAGGTCACTGCTGTAACCCCATTACCTAGAAGGGTACCTGACACTTCCCAAGAGCTTAATCAATGATTTTTGAATGACTAAATAAATAAAGACAAAACCTAAATAATAGAGGTAAAAAACTATTGTACATGACCAATATTTCTGATATTTTCATAACAATAGAGAAAATGTTATGTAAATGTCTATGACCATGTGCTTAAAAAGTGTTGTGAATCTTTTTTTTTAGTAGAATCTCACTTAATTTTTTTTCCTTTTTTTATTAACTCAGTGTAGATTGACCAAATCCAGCATGAGCTCATACTTTCTAGCTTGAAGTTGATATTTGAAATCTTGATTTTAGGAATAATTTAAAAACTAGACAGACCACAAAGAGAATATGCTACAGCGTTTTTTGCCTCCAATTTCTTTAATTTTTAAATGTTTTTGCAGAAGCCTTAGGAATGTTACATAATCACTTATTAGGAAGTAAGTTTATGGCATGGTCAGTTTTGCTTCATGATTATCTCTTTTGTGTTTAGTACAACCCCTAGCATGTAAAAGACCCTTTAAATTTGGTAGAGAGGGTCAATAGGTCAAAACTATTACCAAGTTTATAGCTACAAATTGCAGAAATTTTGAAAATTTTAACTTTCTTGAATTTTAAAGTTATTTTAAATCTAAACTTTAATTCATAGAGAAATTAGATATATACTCTCTTAGTTTGCATACATTCATTTATCTATTAAACTATACTAAATGTAAGAGTTTTACCATATAATGTTTATTCTCATTTATTGTTTACTGGCGACATGTTAAAAACAATTAAATCACAAGAAGGCATAGAATGAAAAGATCAACTTAAAACTAGATAATTTACCATCGGGGGGTGGGGGGCGGTGGAGGAAGCACACAGTTATAGCCTATTATTTTCGAAGTGTATTACTGTCATCTTGTTTTTGTTTTGTCTTGTATTTTGCTCCATAATATTGTCCATATCTTAAAATAGCTTAATTAAATTATTTTTAAATGCTTTTTATTACAAAATGCATTTTCTTTTAAGGTACTTATGTTTCTTGTTGCTGGTACATTTTAATCAAGTTGATTTATCTCAGTCAAAAAGCTAGTAAGTGGTATAATCCCCCTGAAGTCTAACTCTGAACACTAATCAAGATCTGGATGTATAATGTATGCTTTGGTCTGATTGTGTGATTTGTGTGTGTTTCATGAACATCTGGTGAATTAAAAACATGTCAAAATGTAAGACTTACTTCTATGTATATCTGCATTTCACACAGACAATAGGTTTGATATCTCTGACATGTCTTTAACCTGCCAAAGACCAAAACTGGAAGAGATTATTCAAACTGAATTGCACAAGTGCCATTCATAGTGCTATATCACATACCATACACCTCTTTGCCTTTTTGAGGAAAAGTCCACTTTGGCTTTTCATTAGCCTATGATAGTTTAGAAAATAAATTATCTAAAAGACCAGAAAATGGAAAATATAAACTATGGTTTTGTCAGAATAATATAACCTGAACAATCTAGAATAAAGCATAGCAATCTACAGAATAAATGGATAGTAATTCCAGCTTATTGAAAATTAAAGAGCTATAAAATGGATTGGAGAAACTTTTTTTTTGGTATGCTACTTTTCGTAGAACTTTTTCTTTGCATTTTGTGTGTGTGTATGTGTGATACCCCAACATATATGGCCTATCCATGTGTGTGCACCTGTGCATAAGCATAGTTTATTATAAGGTCATAAAAAACAGGAAACATGGAGAATAAGGACCAGAATCTTGAAATGTATGGAAATGAGTGTTTCAGTGATCTTAGATAAGTCTTCTGAGCTTCTGAGATTCACTGTGATTAATTTAAAAGTTTAATGTATCATCATTTTCTCAAAAGTTAAGCTGATTTCAAATACAAAGGGGGATGAAAATCCTTCAAAGTCACAAGAAATCAAGTAGTTACCCATTTCAAAATAGGGTAGAATAACATAAAATCCCATATTGTTCAATGTTACTCTTGAAAATTTCATCGGTTAATTTTTGGTTACAGGTTTTCAGCACTTGGGTTGTGGGGAAATGATTTGATAAGTTAAGACATAAAATGTAAATACAATAGGGCTTCTCTCTTTTCAATCTCCCTTTTCTCTCCCATTCCTCTATTTCCTTTTTTTTTCTTTCTTCGCTTCTCTCCCTTTCCAAGTTCCAGTAATCTTTACAGAGCATTTAGTTACAAATAGACATCATACTGTAATTACACTAAACATAATTTAAACTTCATGGTGGTGTAGCATTTAGCTCTAGTGGCTGCAGTGCATCAGAATCCATCTCTGTGAGAATGAATTCTCAGTATTTGGTGCTGTTTAAAAGAAAATAATTATATTCTGTACTTTTCCATTATATAAATGTTGGCCAAATTGAGCTTGAATATATTACGTCAACATTATGAATGCTTGAATGATTTTCAACATAATATCTGTCTTTGTTTTAAAAACTATTCTGACTCATTTCCCTCCATATTATTATTTTTTAAACTGGCAGTTCAGTTTTCTAATGTTAGTAGTTTCAGCAAACTTAACGTTGCAATTAATTTCAATGTCTTTGGGAAGCTAACTAAGGTTAAAACCCTATTACGGCTGGTGGCTAATGTAAGGACTTTTCCTTGACATCTGAGGTATATAATTCAACATAATGTTCCAAGTTCAATAATGGGATTAGCTGGTTATGCTGCACAATTGAGTAACAACTTTAGAGTAGTTTTTTCCAATTCTGTGAAGAATGTCATTGGTAGCTTGATGGGGATGGCACTGAATCTATAAATTACCTTGGGCAGTATGGCCATTTTCATGATATTGATTCTTCCTATCCACAAGCATGGAACGTTCTTCCATTTGTTTGTATCCTCTTTTATTTAGTTGAGCAGTGGTTTGTATTTCTCCTTGAAACTTTCAGTCAAATGCCTGCAAGATCATGCATGAGGAACAGGATGAAACAAAATTGACTAAGGCTTACTAAATTCTAAACTATGCCTGCTATACAGATCATTGGTTGGTTGAATTGAGACAATCATTTGATTACTTAATCTACTGAAGAGAGGAGATACAGAAGCCTTTCCATAGAAGAATAAAAATAAAATTACCACATATAGTCTGTAATTATTTTAGGCACATTGTCTGATATACAATAAAAACATTAAAAAGATATTAAAAAAGAGGAAAAAGTGGCAGATAATGAAGAGAGAAACAGTGGATAGAAGAAGGCTGTAAATAATCATATACTGAAATTAACAGAAAATAATTTTAATATAACTCTTATGCATATGTTAAAAAATAGAGGGAAAAGACAAAACAAATAAATAATGGAATATTTCTGTAGAAATGGAGTCTATATAATTAAAACGGTAGTCTAGAAATTTTAAAATTATAATATTTGAAATTAGGAAATCATTTTATGAATTTAATAGCAGAATAAACATAGAATATAAGATTAATAAACTTGAAGCTAGAGCCATAAAAATATTCAAACTTAGGTAAATATAGAAACAATAAGAAAATGAATAAAGCTAGTTATTAAAGACATCTGGCATACAGTGGAATAATATAGTATATAGTCAGTCGTTTGTAACCATGGGTTCTGTATATGGGGATTCAACCAACTCTAGATTGAAAATATTCAAAATAATCACAATAAAAAGAATAACACAATAAAAAAATACAAGTTTAAAAACCATGCGGTACAACATCTATTTGCACAGTTTTTACATTTTATTAGGTACTATAAGTAATCTAGAGATGACAAAGCATACGAGAGGATATGCATAGATTAAATGCAAATACAACATCATTTTATATTAAGAACCTGAGCATCTGCATATTTTGGTATCTGCGATGGGCCTAAAACCAATCCCGCATGGATACCAAGGGATGGTTGTAAGTGTAACTGCAGTCACCATTGGAAAGAGCAGATAATGGGATAAAAGCAACATTTCAAGAGATAATATTAGGGGATATTTCTTCAAATTAATGAAGCATATCAATCCACAGAGTCAAGGAACTCATGAAACTTTTTCAAGCAGTGTAAATATAAAACCATACATTATAGACTCAATGACACATTATAGATAATCTGCTCAAATAAAAGAGAAGGTAGCCTGAGGAAAAAACTACACTGTATTTCTCAAAAGATAAAGAAAAGTAGGGATTACTGTCTTTTAAACGAAAGTCATGGAAGCCAGAGGAAAATGAAATATTATACCATCTTTAATATTTTAGTATAGGGGATGGAGGATTGGGGAACAAAATCCTAACAACCTACAATTTAAAATCCGGAGAAAGTGTCCTGAAAAATTAAAGGCAAAATAAAGATGTCTTACAAGGATGGAATCTCACTCTGTCACCCAGGCCAGAGTGCGGTGGTGTGATCTTGGCTCACTGCAACCTCCGCCTCCCAGGTTCAAGCGATTCTCCTGCCTTAGCCTCCCGAGCAGCTGGGTTTACAGGCACCTGCCATCACGCCCAGGTAATTTTTTGTATATTTAGTAGAGATTGTATATTTCGCCAAGTTGACCAGGCTGGTGTCGAACTCCTGGCCTCAGGTGATCCACCCAAGATGAGATAATTTCTAAAGGCAAATCTACACTATAAGAAATAAAAATAATTCCCCAATGTAAAGGCAAACGATACCAGATGAAAGTATAAAACTGCAGGAAGAAGTGAAACGTACAGGAAATGATAAGTATACATAAAAAATTTAAAAGTAAGCTAACTATTTGGAAATGATAATAATACTGTCTTTTAACATTTATAAATCTACAGTGTCAAACCAATCAGGAGAGGCTTCAATTGTAAATTTCTCTCATTGTTCAAAAAGGTTAATGTCATATGTTTACATATATGTTAAGAAGTCAAGGATGCATAATGTAACCTCTAGTATCACTGCTAAAAGAATAATATAAAAGCAGTTTACCTAAAAAGTTAAAGAGGGCATTAAAAAGTCAAGAAAAGAGTAATAAAAGATCAAAGAACAGGTAAGATAAATCAAGATCAAATAGCAGGAGGGCAGAAAAAACCCATATATCGGCAATTACACGAAATATATTTAAATCCTCCATTCAAAAGATCAAGATTAGCTGGAATTTTTAAAAGACCCAAATATATGCTGCTCAAAAGCAGCACACTTTATATATAAAATAGACTGAATTAAAATACTAATATAAAGACGGTGGTTGTATCTATATTGATTTCAGATTAATCAGATTTCAAGACAAGAAATATTATGAGAGATAAAGTGAAACACTTCATAATGATCAAGATCAAACAAAAGGAGGATACAAGGGTACAAAGCTGTATACACCTAAAACGAAAAGTGACAGGACCCAAAGAATAATCAGGTATATTCATAATTATAGTTAAAGAATTTAATACACTTCTTTCAATATCTAGAAAAAGCAGGCAAAAATAAACTTTAACATATAAATTTTGTAAGAACACTGTAGGGAAATTATGTTTCTATATCACAGCAGCAGATAATAGAAAATGAAATTAAAAATTATAAATAGATTATTTACCTTATTATCAAAAATATAAATATCTACAAATAAAATTAAATGAGAAAATATGCATATCTCTAAAATGAAAATTATGAACATTGAGGAATATTAAAGAAGACAAAATAAATATAAAGGCATATTATGTTTATGAGTTAGAAGAATTTCTATTTTGAAGGTATCAGTTACCATTAAGATGATCTATGTATTCAACACAATGACAATCACAATTCCTTCCTTTTTGTTTTGTTTTGGGTGTGAAATTTGATAAGCTGTTTTGAAAATTTAGACAAAAATACAATAGATTATGAATAGCTGATTCACTATTTGTATTAGTCCATTTCACACTGCTTATAAAGACATAGCCAAGACTGAGTAATTTATAAGGGAAAGAGGTTTAATTGACTCATAGTTCAGCAAGGCTGGGAGGCCTCAGAAAACTTATGGCAGAAGGGGAAGCAAATATATCCTTCTTTGCATGGTGGCAGCAAGCAGAAGTTCCCAGCAAAAGGGGGAAAAGCACCTTATAAAGACATTAGATCTTATGAAAATTCACCACTATCATGAGAACAGCAGCATGGAGGTAGCCACCCCCATAATTCAATTACCTCCCACTGGGATCCTCCTATCCTATGTTGGGATTATGGGAACTACAATTCAAGATAAGGTTTGGGTGGAGACACATCCAAACCATATCACTATCAGAGAAGAAAACTCTTGAAAAGATTCCTTACAATGTTTCAAGACTTAATGGAAATCCACAGCTAATAAAGGCATTAGTATGGTATTATTAGTAAAAAACAGACCTACAGAAAAGAAAAGAGTCCAGAACCAAACCCATTTATTTGCGGTGAGCTAATTAATGTAAAGTGTACCACCAGAATATAAGAGGAAAAGACTGCCTTTTCAATAGATGATACTGAGTCAATTAGATATTTATAACTATAATTTTATCTTTTTTCATGCACAGGAACAATGTCTGTTGGATTATAAAACTAAATTCAATTAAAAAATCAAAATTTCTAAAAGCCACATAGGATATCTTTGAAGTAGACAAAAATATGTGAAATACGTCACAAAGAAAGTGCTCACCGTAAAAATCAAATAACTTCATTAGACTACATTAAAATTTTAAAATTTTGGTAATTAGATGACACCATTAAGACAGTGAATAAGCCAAACCAGAGAGTTGCAATGATGCAATTATATATACAATATATATGATTTAATAGATTTGGGATGGTTATCTGTTTTTTATTTTGGGGGATACATAGTAGGTATATATATCTATGGGGTACATGAGATATTTTGGTACAGGCATACAGTGTGTGACAATCACATCAAGGAAAATGGGGCATCCATCACTTCAAGCATTTATCTTTTCTTTATGTTACAAACAATCTAATTATAGTATTCTAGTTATTCTAAAATGTACAATAAATTATTATTGATTCTAATCACTCTGTTTTTCTATCAAGTACTGGATCATACTCATTATATCTAGTTATTTTTTTTTACCCATTAGCCATCTTCAACCCCCACTTCCACTACCTTTCCCAGCCCCTGGTAACTGTAATTCTACTCTTTATCTTCCTGAGTTCGATTGTCAAAAATTGTTTAGCTCCCACAAATAAGTCAGAACATAGGAAGTTTGTCTTTCTGTGGCTGGGTTATTTTACTTAACATAATTGCCTCCAGTTCATCATGTTATTGCAAATAACTGGATCTCATTATTTTTCATGGCTGCATAGTATTCCATTGTGTATATTTACCACATTTTCTTTATCCATTCATCTGTTGATAGACAATTAGGTTGCTTCCAAATCTTGGATAATGTGAATAGTACTTGAGTAAATACAGGAGTGCAGGTACTTCTTCAATATACTGATTTCCTTTCTTTTGAGTATATAACTGGCCGTGGGATTGCAGGATCATATGGTAGTTCTATTTTTAGTTTTTTTGAGGAACCTTCAAATTGTCCTCCATAGTGTTTTTACTAATTTACATTCCTACCAACAGTGTATGAGGGTTCCTTTTTCTCTGTGTCCTTGCTAGCATTTATTACTTCCTGTCTTTTGGATAAAAACCTTAATAACTATGGTGAGATGATATCTCATTGTAGTTTTCATTTGTATTTCTCTGATAATCCGTGATGTTGAGCACCTTTTCATATACCTGTTTGTTATTTGTATGTCTTCTTTTGAGAAATGTCTATTCAGATCCTTGCCCATTTTAAAATTGAATTTATTAGATTTTTCCTACAGTTTTTTTAGCTCTTTATATATTTTTCTTATTAAACCTTTGACAGGTGCAGAGTTTGCAAATATTTTGTCCCCTTCAGTGAGTTGTCTCTTCACTTTATTTATTGTTTCCTTTGCTGTGCAGAGGCTTTTCAACTTGACATAATCTCATTTGTCCATTTTTGCTTGGGTTGCCTGTGTTTAAGGGGTATTACTCAATAAATCTCTGCCCAGTCCAATGTTCTAGAGAGTTTCCCCCAATGTTTTCTTGTAGTAGTTTCATAGTTTCAGATCTTAAACTTAAGTCCTTATTCCATTTTAACTTTATTTTTTATTTTATTTTATTTTTATTTTTTATATGGCAAGAGATAGGGGTCCAGTTTCATTCTTCGGCATATGAATACCAGTTTTCATTCACGTTCTTGCGTCTTTCGGTTTCTTTAGTCCATTCAGAGCCTATGTCTTTTGATTGCATAGTTTTAGTCCACGTACATTCACTGTTATATTGGAATGGGGAAGGGGTAAAGTAGGTGATTCAAGACGCTCTTTCCTGCCCTTTCCTTAATATGAAGTTAAAACCCGGTACGTGATCACTCACCTGGTTTTTAGTTCTTACGAACATGCTTTTTGGCATGAGGATAGTTGTGCAATTTGGTGTTTCTGCAGGGTGGACAATAGCTGGAGGCTTCCTTTTGGCCATCTTGCACTCAGGTTTTCCTAGATACTTTAGTATTTGTAAGTATGCATTGATTAAATAAGATATAAAGTACTAATTCAGTATATACAACTTACATTAAGTATATATATTTTTATGTATTTAGGCAATGTACTGTATATATTCAGTATACGTTTTTTAAAATTCATACATATAAAATTTAAGTATTTATAAATTTAAATATAATTATACATAGCTTTATACAAAATTCTCACGTTATGGGAATTATATGTTAATTTCATATGTACACACATATACTTTTCAAAAATAGATTCATATATGATATATACCCTAAAAATTAGTGAGAAAAATAGAGATAATTCAATAAAAATACTTCACAAAATATTTACATAGGTTATATATGTGAATATAAGTTTCAACATTATTATTCATCAGAGAAATACAAATTAAAACCACAATGATATTCAACCACACATTCTAGAATGGATAAATTTAAACATGCAAATGATATTTATGTTTTCTTGATAGAAATTAATTGGAATTCTCCCCACAACCACTTTGTAGAACTTTTTATTGAGTATTACAGATTGACATGTGCAGACTCCATGTCCCAGCAATTCCACTTTTAGGCATACACCCAATAGGAAGGCTTGCATATGTTCATCTAAAAAATATGTAAGAATATTCACAGGATTATTTGGAATAGCTCCACACTGAAATCAACTGAAATGTTCACTAAGAATAGAAAGGGTGAATAAATTAGGATATATCCATGGAAAGAAACACTACATAGCAATGAGAATGAGCAACTATGAATGTGAAGATGGATCTCACAAGTTTAATGCCAAGCCATTCACATAAAAGTGTAGATAGTGTATAATTACATTTACAGAAAGTTTCAAAGCAGACAAAAATACTACTTTTGGTGTTACAAATTATAATAGCTGTAACCACTGGGTGGGGAAAGCTGTGATGGAAGGGCTAAAGGGAACTCTGTGGTGCTAAGATTCAATTTTTTGATCTATGACCTCATGATATAAAAATTCATTATTATATATTTGTGATTTGTCCACTTTTACCTGTATTTTGCAAATGATGAGAGAAAGTAAAGAGGAGGAGGTACAGGTGAATCTGATGAAAAATGTACTAGACTTTACTACTACTTGCAGGTGAGTGAGTTTGACAGATATTACTGGTATGTTCCTTATGTCTTTCACTGAGTTGTAGAACTTAAGAAAAAGCAAAAACAAACAAACAAAAAAACTAGATTTGGGCAGAATGTGGAAGAGTTAGGCCAGTACCTTTAAATCTGCTAGAAAGAAATCTCAGGTTCCATGGCATATAGTAGTGTTTGGGTGTATCATTTAAAAAACAAATCATTGTAGGTGATCAAAATAAATAGAAAGTATCTACCAGTAGTGGCTTTCTCTGAAGTATGGGGAGATTGTTCATTGGAATGGAATATAAAAATTATGGTTTCTCATACCACTTCTGCTTTATATACTGTAATTTTGATACAGCCATGTGACATTTCTATCTTTAGATAAATAATCTCCAGCTGTAGAGGATGTGGGTTTGGCCAGATTACAAGGATTGCCCTTTCTAGATCTGAAGTCTACAATTCTCATGACTTTCAACTTGACTCACTACTAAAAGCATACCCAAACTCAATTCCTCCCTTAATTTAGTAAGCCATCTCTTCCATTAAATTTTCACTTCCCTTTGATTTCCTTTTTGTTCTCCTCCAGAAAATACGTATTTAAAAACTTTTTCTAATAATGGAATGACAATTTATATCAATCTTACTTATTTCCCACACAAACTTACATTCCTATTTCCAGTCTGTGCACAAACTGTTTATTCACAGGTCTGTTCCATCACAAGATCCCCATTGACTCAGCTCCAAAAGGAAAGGCAATAGAAAATAATTTTTTTCTTAGCTCCAGGCATTTACTTGTAGCTTAGTGGTCATTAATATTCCTGCTGGCAATAATTTTATTATACTCTGACAATATTGAAAAACATCTTGCCTGAAGTAACAAAAAAACCTTGAATAATGTCTAGAATTTATTTCATGCTTTACATTTGGTAGTGTTTTATTATATAGTCTATGATATTCTCTACATTTGAAATTAATTTTAATTATACAAGTAGTACATGAATATCCTCATTATAAAACATTAGAATATTATTAATAAGACTAAAATTTCTTTTAATGATTAACCTTAATTCCACTTCTTTTATGAGAAATAGATCTATTTATGAGTTCAAAGTATACCTTTAGGCTATTCAGAACAAATACATAAACCCATTCATCCATAAAATATATAACATATTTTTGGTTTAATAAATAATACATATATAAATATATAATAAATAATATTTTGGGCTGTATATATTATATGTAATAATAAATTATATAGCAATAAGTTAATATTAATATATTCAATCAAACTGCTGCTATAAATTGATATTTAACATTAATAAATTATATAAAATTTGATGTTTAATATTAAGACACTATATGCTATTTAGACTGAATATATATTACATTATTAATTATGCCAATATATAATAATTAATTGGGTATGCATTAGGTAACTATTAATTATATTACTATTATATTAATACTAATTAATATTAGTACAATATATATTTGACCAAAATATAATATACGTATATAGTAATATGATATATTAACATACATTGTAACATATATTCAACCAAAATATACATTTTACATGTCATATAATATATTATCACACTGTCGGTGTTATTTACCTATTTCTTTCGGTGTTTGTTAGCTATTGTTTAGTAATTTGCTTTCCTTCCACATCAATACTTATTCATCTGCATCACTCATCTTAACCAGAGTATAACAATACATCGTATGGACATATAAATGTTTATTTAGTTATTCCCTATATGAATGGATATTTAGATTGCCTCAATTTATACTAGTTGAGTCAGTGACTATTCTTTAAATATTTGTTCATGTGCAGATATAAGTTCTTCTCTTGTTAGTTCTTGAGAACTTGATGCTTTCCTTCAACTTTTAATAGTTACTACCAAAATGACTTTCAAAATGTCTGTCTTATATTAAATTCTTACAAATCATGTATATATCAAGTATGTTTCACCAATATTTTTATTGTATATGTACCAGTCTAATGGGTAAAATGGGGTTTTTTGTTGCTTTAATTTCCATTTTTCTGTTGATTTCTGAGATTAGACCTCTCATTTTTAGTTGCATTTTTTTTCTCTACAAAATGCACATCTTATGCCTAGATTTCTATTGGATATTTTTCATTTTCCTAATGATTTAAATTGTTCATATATTCTGCATACAAATATTTTTCTGTAGTGATGTGCATACTTTTCCTGAGTCTTTTAGCCTTATTTTGCCTTTTGATATTATTTTACATTTAGATGTATATAATTTTTATTTTATTGCTTTATCTTTTTCAAAAAATCTCTTCATACATCAGCATTATGATTATATTCCAGATTTTTCTGAACAATATATTTAGGAATTTACTGAGACTTTATTCAATGTTGTGAATTAGGCTTTTTTATTCAAAATTAATTTCCAGTTTCCTGGGGGTAATTTGCAAAATAGTCTATCCTTTCAAAACTTCTTTGAAATACCACCCACATCATTTATATTCCACTGGTATGTTCTCTTCTGGCATCAGAACTATGCTTTTAAATTGCTATTGTTTTGAGTTTTGATACCTAGCAAAGACAATTGGCTTTGTTTCTCTCTAGAGAACCCTGTCAGATACAATTATGTTTATATCTCTTTACTTAATTGTTTTCTTTCTTATCGCAAGTCTATCTTTGTGAATAGCATATTACGAATTATTTTTTAGCTTATTCTTGACTCTTTGTCTTTTAGTAGATACATTTCAGGTATATTTTTATTTACATAAATTGTGATTATTGCCTTGTGTGACCCTACTGCTTCTCTATTATAATGTTTTCTACATATTTTCAATTCTCTACCCCACTTTGTGTATCTTTTGTGGTTGTGATATTTTTTCCACTGATTTTATTCGGTTGCTTTTAAGTTATGTCTCTACTTCTATTCCAATAATTCCTCTCAAACTTGTATTACATCTGTCTAAACTTACTTTTGTAACAAAATTAGAGTTATCATCATCTATTATCCTCTCACTGAACAAAAAAGAAACCATATTTTTAATTCTATCTGTTCTGCTTTTCACTATCTTATCTTATATCTTGATACCATTAAAATTTGCTGTGTTCAAGAGTGTAGTATGTGAATTCACAGTACATTCCACTGCCCAGATTTTGTTCTGTCATGTTTTGCATCTTATGTATAAAGGATAATCACTAAAGAGACACCAAATGACAAAACACAGCAATAAAATATTAGAAGATATTCAAATATCGTATTCCACAGTCATTTTAACTGACAAAATAGCAAGTCATCATTACATAGTCAATTAAAGATACAGTGGGGTTGTTCCTTTTATAGTTTATAGTTAAATGTATTTCTAGTGTAATTTTACTATGTGCCAAAATTTTCTGATAACAACACATTTTTTCAGCTCTGTTTTAGACTGTTTCAAGATCAATAGACTATTCCTGCTACTCAGAACTTGTGATTTTTCTATTCAGTTCCAGCATAGAATATACTAGAATAAACAAAATGATCTTTGACATACGAAATCAGTTTCACTGCAAGCATAGTGAACATATTTTTCCTAAAATTGTGTTGTTAAAATTAGATTGTGTTATGTATTCCTGAAGTTCTATATGCTGATCAATATTATTTATAGAATCCTATCTTTTCTGCTCAGCAAATTAGTTCAAGTATTTTCTATTATCACATTCTCAAAATCTAATTAGATATCAGAACTGCTAGGTTTTATTCAGCATCTTGACTTTTCAAACTTTGGTTTTGTTTTCTGGGAGAATGTCTCTGCCTAAATTTGCAACTCACTGATTGTCTCTTTCTCTCTGCAGACTCTTTTGTTTGCTAAGAAGTCAATTCAAATGATCGAAATTTTAATTGTTATGATGCCTTTTCATGGCTATGTCATTCTGCTAACATCTTTCAGAGGATTAAAATTAAAGTTATTTTAAAGTTATATTTTCTTTAGTCTGTTTCTACAAAGATAAGTTATTTCATTTGTTGAGTCGCTTGCCTCTTGATTAGCAGAATTTCCCCCTCAATGGTATTCTTTTTTAGATTTGATACTGTCCTTCTGCATTGTATTTTTTCTGTACAGCATTTGATTGAGGACAGGAGAAGCTGCTGTCGACTGGGTGAAGGCTGCTTTCAGTGAACTCAGGGAATTCAGGAGACATGCTATGTTCCTGAGCATGGATGCTCCCTGTGTCTCCCAGAAGTCTCCATTTACTCCTCTATCCTTAACTAAACTGCCACATAAACTGTTCCTGCCTAGGGTTGCCACCTTGTCCAATGGAGTTGGGAAAGAAATGCACAAGAATTAATCTACTTGGCTGCACCTACTCGGAATCCAACTTACTACTCTATTGCTTTCTCCTTAGTCCACATATTCTTGTACCTTTCACCACTGTATTAGTTTGTTTTCACACTGCTGATAAAGACATACCCGAGACTGGGAAGAAAAAGAGGTTTAATTGGACTTACAGTTCCACATGACTGAGGAGGCCTCAGAATCATTGTGAGAGGTGAAAGGCATTTCATACATGGTGGCGGCAAGTGAAAATGAGGAAGAAGCAGAAACAGAAACTCCTGATAAATCCATCAAATCTCGTGAGACTTATTCACTATCACAAGAATAGCACGGGAAAGACCAGCCTGCATGATTTAATTACCTCACCCTGGGACCCTCCCACAGCATGTGGGAATTCTGGGAGATAAAATTCAAGTTGAGATGTTGGTGGAGACACAGCCAAACCATACCATTCTGCCCCTGGTCCCTCCAAATCTTATGTCCTCACATTTCAAAATCAATCATGCCTTCCCAACAATCCCCCAAAGTATTCATTTCAGCATTAACCCAAAAGCCCATAGTCCAAAGTTTCATCAGAGACAAGGGAAGTCCCTTCTGCCTGTGAGCCTGTAGAATCAAAAGCAAGCTAGTTACTTCCTAGATACAATGGGGGTACAGGTATTGGGTAAATATAGTCATTCCACATGGGAGAAATTGGCCAGAACAAAGGGGTTACAGGGCCCATGCAAGTCTGAAGTCCTGTGAGGCAAATTTTAAAGCTCCAAAATGATCTCCTTTGACTTCAGGTCTCACATCCAGGTCATGCTGATGCAAAAAGTGGGTTCCTATGGTCTTGCTCAGCTCTACCCCTGTGGGCTTTGCAGGGTATAGCCTCCCTCCTGGCTGCTTTCACAGGCTGGCGTTGAGTGTTTCTGAGTTTTCCAGGTGCACAGTGCAAGCTGTTGGTAGATCCACCATTCTGTGGTCTGGAAGACGATGGCCCTCTTCTCACAGCTTCCCTAGGTATGCCCCAGTAGGGACTTTATGTGGGGGCTCTGACTCCACATTTCCTTTCTGCACTGCCTTAGCAGAGGTTCTCCATGAGGGCCCTGCCCCTGCAGCCAACTTTTGCCTGGGCATTCAGGTGTTTCCATACATCTTGTGAAATAAAGACAGAGGTTCCCAAACCCTATTCTTGACTTCTGTGCACCTGCACACTCAACACCAGGTAGAAGCTGCTAAGGCTTGAGGCCTCAGCCCTCTGAAGACACAGCCCGAGCTGTACATTGGCCCCCTTCAGGCATGACTAGAGGGGTTGGAACACAGGGCACCAAGTCCCTAGGCCACACACAGCATGGGGACCCTGAGCCCAGCCCTCAAAACCACTTTATCCTCCTGGGCCTCTATGCCTGTGATGGGAGGGGTTGCCAGGAGGTTCCCTGACATGGCCTAGAGACGTTTTCCCTATGGTCTTGGGAATTAACACTAGGCCATTGCTATTTCTGTAGCCAGCTTGAATTTCTCACCAGAAAATAAATTTTTCTTTTCTTTTTTTTTTTTTTTTTTTTTTTTGGAGTCTTGCTCTGTTGCCTGGGCTGGAGTGCAATGGCATGATCTCAGCTCACCACAACCTCCACCTCCTGGATTCAAGCAATACTTCCGCCTCAGCCTCCAGAGTAACTGGGATTGCAGGCACCCATCATCATGCCTGGCTAAATTTTGTATTTTTGTAGAAATGGGGTTTCACCATGTTGGCCAGGCTGGTCTTGAACTCCTGACCTCAAGTGATCCACTCGCCTAGGCCTCCCAAAGTGTTGGGATTACAGGCTTGAGACACTGTGCCTGCCTGGGCTTTTCTTTTCTATCACATTGTCAGTGTGCAAATTTTCTGAACTTTTATACTCTGTATTCCTTTTAAAACTGAATGCCTTTAACAGTACCCAAGCCACCTCTTGAATGCTTTGCTGCTTAGAAATTTCTTCCACCAGACACCCCAAATCGTCTCTCTCAAGTTCAAAGTTCCACAGATCTCTAGGGCAGGGGCAAAACGCCCCCAGTCTCTTTGATAAAACATAACAAGAATCACTTTTGCTTCAGTTCCCAACAAATTCCTCATCTTCATCTGAGACCACCTCAACCTGAATTTTATTGTCCATATTGCTATCAGCATTTTTGGCAAAGTCATTCAACAAGTCTCTCGGAAGTTCCAAACTTTCCCACATTTTCCTGTCTTCCGAGGAGCCTTTCGAACTGTTCCAACCTCTGCCTGTTACCCATTTCCAAAATCGCTTCTACATTTTCAGGTATCTTTTCAGCAACACCCACCCTACTGGTACCAATTTACTGTATTAGTTTTTCATGCTGCTCATAAAGACATACCTGAGACTGGGAAGAAAAAGAGGTTTAATTGGACTTACAGTTCCACATGGCTGGGGAGGCCTCAGAATCATGGCAAGAGGTGAAAGGCACTTGTTACATGGCAGTGGCAAGAGAAAATTACGAAGAAGCAAAAGCAGAAACCCCTGATAAACCCATCAGATCCTGTGAGACTTATTAACTATTATGAGAATAGCACGGGGAAGATCAGCCCCCGTGATTCAATTATCTTCCCCTGCGTCCCTCCCACAACATGTGGGAATTCTGGGAGATATAATTCAAGTTGAGATTTCAGTGTGAACACAACCAAACCGTATCAACCACTGTGTTGGAAGAACTCTTACAGCAATCCAAAATTAGTGTAAGAATTACTCTCTTATTCTGGGCTGTGATTTTCACTTTCAATGCAATCTGACATGATTTCTGTCTTCCTAAGATTTCTCATAGTCTCTGATATTATGAAATTAAGACTGATAAAAAGAAGTGGTAAAATGAGATGTTTATACACTAGTATAAAATAATGGTGGATTAGAGGTTCCATAGTGGTTCTTTCTAAATAGCCCATTAAACATCGGTGAAAATTACAGGAAAAGTAGCACCATAGACTCATGCTAAAAAAAATATGGAGAAACCAAGTTGGGAATTATACTGACTACTTGTTGAAACAGAATAGACTGAGAAACACAGTTTGGAGTTTCTCTCTGTCTCTGTCTCTCTCTCTTTCACACACATGCACACACACACACACACACACACACACACACACACACACACACACACACCCCACATGGTCTTAATCCCGATTCCTTTGAATACAGAGCCTAGGGAAAAACTAACAGGTTAATGTTGTATTGGGAGATACATTCCCAGGGAAGCAAGCATCAAGGATATAGGAAAGTGAAGGCAGAAATGTTGAAGAGCAAACACAAGATTCTGCCTTGAAACACACTGTTGCTAAGTTACATAGGACATATTCAGAGAAGTGACATGGAAACCCCTGAGCTGGAAACAGCCGGGGAAGAGAGGGAGAAACTTATTTGCTGAATCTTTCCTGCTTTGTTTCTGTCTTTGGTCAAAGTCTTACCCTCAGGACATCCATACCCCATAAGGTTTTTTTGTTTATTTGTTTAACCTGGCCGATTCTCTAGGAACCCTCCAGGGAAACCCAAGCTTTATTGGCGATAAGCCAGCCACTGTGTAGGCATAGGGGTCTCTTTCTGTCAGTTGGCATCAAGCAAAGGGTGCTTCAGTCTGCAGTGTTGGTATCAGCAGTGGCTATCAGACTCTACAACTCTCGGAATAGTTTCTGCTACAGCTGATCTGGCCAAGAAACCAGGCCAGTGGCCAAGGTCTGAAGAGGCATGGCTGAATTGATCTGGAGCGGCAGGTACGCTTGTGTCTTGAAAAGGTTTCTGAACCAGAAAGAGGGAAAAATGCCGATGAAGACAATGAGCAATGAATTTAACTCATGTCCACTCTCTGTGTATAAATTGAGAGTGGAGGGATTGAGTTGACCAGAAAGAAAACTTGGTAGTTATTACTCGGCAATGACCAGAGTTTTGCAACTACTCCAACAGCTACAATATTTTAAATTTTTTCAAACAATGCAAATTTTGAGGACCAAAATGGAAAGAATAAAGGAATGGATGAAGACATTATATAGCCTATGATTCTTAACCATCATTGTTGAAAAAATTGATTCACAGACCACTGAAGTAGTGGAAGTAATGGATGCTTTCACTAGGGGAACATTATCTGGAATGTTCTGGAAAAAAAAAGGACAAAATCCAGGAATTTTTTAGGTGGTTATGTAGCATGATCAAAAGGGGAGCACAAGTGACCTAGATGGATGTCATTTTGCTCCCCCATATGAAGCTAGGTGTTATGGCAGAGCAATGGCTTGATATAAGATGAAGGTCTGAAGGGGACAAGCTGTAAACATCAAAACAAAGAGTGAAAAGAGCTATGCAATTTTACTCTTCCTTCTGCTTTTTTGCAAAAAGAGACAAATAAATCTCCCCATACAATGCTGAGAAAGAAAAGGACAGAAAACACAGTTTGATGATATTAAAACATAATTGAATGGCAGCATCATCTTGAAAACTCACAAAAAATATATTTCAAACAATTTTTTAAGAAATCATAAGCTTTATTTTTTAGAACAGTTTAAGTTTTACAACAAAATTGAAAGGAAGTATGGAGTTCCCCCATACCATTCCCCCATTTTCTCCCACTGTTAACATCCCCCATCAGAATGGTGTGTTTATAACTGATGGACCTACATTAACACATAATTATCACACAAAGTCCATAATTTAAATTGGGGTTGATTCTTGGTAGTGTACATTCTATGGGTTTTTAGCAATGTATGGTAATGTATAAGGATACCAGTACTGTACTATCATACAGAATAGTTTCACTGTCCTAAAAATCATCTGTGTTCCACTCATATAACCCTCCTTCCCACGACTCTTAACAATCACTGATCTTTTTACCTTCTCCATAGTTTTCCAGAATGTCAAATAGTTGCAATCACGTAGGAAGCAGCCTTTTCAGATTGGCTTCTTTCATTTATTAATATGCATTGAAGTCTTCTCTGTGTCTTTTCATGGTTTGATAGCTCATCTCTTTTTGGACTGAATACTTGAATAATATTCAATTGTGTAGATGTACAACAGTTTATCCACTTACCTACTGAAGGATATATTAGTTGTTTTCAGTTTTTGGCAATTATAAATAAAGCTGCTTTAAATATCTGTATGCAGGTTTTTGTTTGGACATACATTTCAACCATTTTGGCAAATACCAGAGTGTGATTACTGGATCATATGATAAGAGTATATTTCGTTTTTGTAAGAAACTATCAAATTGTCTTCCAAAGTGGCTGTAACATATTGCCTTCCCACCAGGAATGAACGGAGTTCTTGTTGCTCCTTATCATTGCCAGCATTTGGTGGTGTCATTTTTACAGGTTTTGGTCATTCTAATTGGTATGCAGTGGTATCTCAATGTTGTTTTAATTTTAAATTCCCTAATGATATATGATGTTGAAAATCTTTTTATATACTTATTGCCATCTGTATATCTTTGATGAGGTACATATTTAGGCATTTGCTCATTTTCTAATCTGGGTGTTTATTGTTGAGATTTAATAGTTCTTTCTGTATTTTGGGTAACTGTCCTTTATTAGATGTGTCTTTTGCAAATGTTTCCACCCAGTCTGTAGTTTGTATTCTCATTCTCTTGAGATGTCTTTTATAGAGCAAAAGCTCTTAATTTTATGAAAGTCCAGCTAAACAATACTTTTTACAATAAAAATATTTTAGAAGATGTATTCTTGTTGTCACAAAATAATAAAATTACTGTGTTGCAATAAATAGAAGCAAGGGTATTTGACCATAAGATTTAAAAAATAAAAAATAAATAGTTGATTGAAATTGGTTAAATTATCACCACTACCCTTATACTTTTAGACTGATACTCTAGATCATTCAATTACAGAAAATGGGATTTTGAAAGAGAAACTATTTAGAAACATTACCTATTTTAATTATACTCCTGCTTATGGCTGGAGACTTCAATTATAAAATCAATTTACTTCACGTATGAAAGTGTATGTAAAAGACCAACTCACTAACTTTGTACTTGAGTTATTCTTACAATAAATAATAGCTCTACCATTTCCATTTAGTATTTTCATGGCTAGGTATACAGATATTTGTTTTTCACATAGAATAAACTGCTCATAAAGTAAGAATTTGATACAAAGGCCAAAAACTTAAACATGAGGATTTTCTGAACTGTTTTGCATTTAAACTTTTGACTAAGAGTAATGTGATTCACTTGCTTTTTGTACTCTTCGGCAAGGTTCACTTTCCATTATAAATTGGAAGACATCAAAAAAGTTTTGTCAACAAACTTCTGGATTGCATAACTCTTTTTCCTCCAACTGCAACTTCACTTTGTCTTAAGGCTACTTTAAAAAGATAAAAACAAACATTAGAAAATCAGGAAATCTCCAAACATTGGTTTTAATTTCTTGTAAAAAATATGTTGCTGATTAGAGAAATCAGTTCACTCTGATGAGAACCTGATCTGTACCAGGACCAATCTCTTCATCTTTATTCTACTTGTCAGAAGTACATAAAAGTGGGTAATAGGCTGAAAGTAGTTATGTAGGATGTTGGGGCATTTTAACAATGTGCTTTTATCCGGGAGTTGGGTTATCAAAGGTAAACAAACTTGGTATGCACCTTAACATGGCAGTGATGGAGATAGATCTCAGTTTTGATGTCAGTTGTGTTTACTGTAGTCATTAACTAGAGAGTAATTCAAAAAACAGTGAATATTTTGAGTGAAACTAAGAGGCAAATATTTAGACTCCACCATTATATATTTTCTCATTTTGTATGATGATTCAGCAACTGAAGGAAACATTATTCAAGTATATTGTGGAAGCTGTGAAAGCTCGTATGTGCGTTTCTCAATGAAGAAGCACATATATTTTCCATAAAGATCCATCAGCCTAACGTTTTACCAACTTAAGCCCTGTGCAATATGATTCATATTTCTTCTGCACATTCCATTATAATGAGATTGTAAGGCCAGTTTTTCTCTTAATAACAGTTTTGTTTCTCAAATTTATTCATATTGCTTTTGTGGATTTATGTAAGAAAGGGAGAATCATATACATTCATTCTGATTTGTTATCTCATTAGATGTCTGCCTTGTAATACAGTCCTTTATTTTTGGGATACGTTGTAGGACAGCCAGTCAATTAGACTTTCATATTAGAAAGTAAAGGGGAGTAGCAAATGTGTCAAAGTAATGTAGAAATTTATTGCATAGAATGGTATACATAGAATCAAATTGTATAAACATTTGTTTTGCCAAGGCAGAAAATTAAGCTTATGCCAGAGGAGGAGGATTGTTTTTATCTCTAATGTCCTGTGCGAAGGTGTTAGAGAAATGGACTTAGTCTCTCCATTATTAAGGTTTCAGGAAAGAAAGAGCTGAGGAAAGTTTGAGAGCATAAAATTCTCTACTAATATCTATGTTTTTATTAGGAAAATTTATTCACACTGCAGATAAAACATAGACAAGAATTAAGTCCCTTTGGTTCTATAGAGTGCTTTTCTATGGCGAAAAGAAGGCATGGATCTTGTCATTTGATAGAATGGTAACTCTCATGATATATGACCATTTTCATTATCCTTTTCATCATTCCTCTGAGGCCAAATCTCCATTACATTCATTAACTAAAAAGTCTTTGTTTAATGTTCTTTTTTATGTTTCATAGTAGAATTATAATTTTTCATACTGAAATGTATTTGGAAATCATAGGTATCCACAACATGTGCAACAGTTCTAATGTAGATTCAAAACTACAATGTAGGGAACTCTCTTATTTTTAGAATACATTATAAGGTATCTTTAGTTTTATTATTCATTTAACTTGCATTTGGTTGTATTTTTAACTTAAATTTTGATTACAAAAAAGCATAGAACCTGTAACTTGAGATACGAAAGATTTATGATTTCTTAATTTTCCTCCTTTTACAGTTGAAGTAACTGAAGTCAATTTATTTTTGTGATAGTTATTGAGAGAGGGGACCCATGGTAGCACAAAGAGGGTGGAACATTCCCTCACTGCCACATAACCATTTGTTTGCTCAAGTCATTGCAAACAAAAAAGCTCTACGTCACAGCAATGAGGTTGCTGTATTTCCAACTTGTAAATATATATTTTTGTACTCCTTTCCCGAAAACCGAGTCCTAGAATTTTCCTAGAATAGAAATTCTGGAGCTACAACTGGGAGGGAATCTACAGCTTTTAAATTATCATCATTTAGAAATGATCAACATATATAAGCAAATTTTCATTTGAAAACCAACTGTTTACATTATGGTATGAAACAAAAATAGTATTATTCAAGAAACTATATATTTAAGTTTTAATTATATTAACTATATATTTACAATGTTTTCTATGTTATCAATGTATCCTTGGACTACCTTCTGGAATAAAGAAATGCAAGTAAATGTAGAAAATATACTCAATTTTATTGCTAATGTTTATTCTTACAAAAAAAAAATTGATGCAAGGTAAAAAGGAAGAGAATTATACTAGATTTCATTACCTTATATTGCATGTTTTTCAGACCAATGCCTGTGTTCTATGAAGTCTACTTTAGATTAGACATTGAGCAGTCTACCAGTGAGGACTTCCAGAAATGTTTTAGAAGTAGATATAGGTAAAATAAAGATAAACTAATTCCCTTATAATTGTTCTAAATGAAGTCAGATCATTATACTGATAGTATTTGATATGGTTTGGCTGTGTCCTCACCCAAATCTCATCTTGATTTGTAGCTCCAATAATTCCCACGTGTTGTACGGGGAGGACATGGTGGTAGATAATTGAATGACTGGGAGTGGGGGAGTCAGTTTCTGCCATACTGTTCTGGTAGTGAATAAGTCTCACGAGATCGGATGGTTTTATAAGCGGAAACTCCTTTTGCTTGGCTTTCATTCTCTCTTGTCTGCCTCCATGTAAGACATGCTTTTTGCCTTTCACCATGATGGTAAGGACTCCCCAGCCATGGGGAAATGTGAGTCCATTAAACCTCTTTTTCTTTATAAATTACCCAGTCTCGGGTATGTCTTTAACAACAACATGAAAACAGACTAATACAGTATTATTTTCATCTTTATTTTCATTAAAATTATTCTCAATTGAGTTATAATTTATAAAATTATCGGCTGGGTGCGGTGGCTCATGCCTGTAATCCCAGCACTTTGGGAGGCTGAGGCAGGCAGATAATGAGATCAAGAGATTGAGACCATCCTGGCCAACATGGTGAAACCCCGTCTCTACTAAAAATACAAAAATTAGCTGAGCATGGTGGCACATGCCTGTAGTCCCAGCTACTTGGGAGGCTGAGGCAGGAAAATCACTTGGACCTGAGAGGCAGAGGTTGCAGTGAGCCGAGATAGTGCCACTGCACTCCAGCCTGGTGACAGAGTGAGATTCTGTCTCAAAAAATAAAATAAAATAAAATAATAAATAAATACAGTTCTCTAATATTTTATATTCATCGTATAGGCTTTCATTGGAGCAGGTTGTATTTTTAATCTAAAGTTGCCCCTTACACTGATTTGTACACAGTTTATTTAGAAAGTAACTTTTCATAACATAAATTGGCAAGGACCCTTTTTTGCCTACAGTAAATGTTTCAGGATGTTAATTCCAGACAAATTTTGTAATCTTTTGAGATTCTCTAACTTAACCAGAAATAGCTTGTCAAATACATTCTTAAGTTATTGCAAATATTTTGTGAATATAAACATGATAGCCCAATTGATAGCTAAATCATAAGAGGGTGATTTTTTTTTTTTTTTTTTTTTTTTTTTACTTTAAAGGAGCAGACTTCTTCATGATAGCCTGAGAAACAGTGAGAAAATTCCCACCTACACTACCCCCCTGCCCCACCAAAAAACAGAAGAACTTTTATGATAGCTCTTATGTTATTACTGTGGACAAAAAATGTTTATTGGTACATGCCTTAACTTTGGTTATAGAACTTACCCAGGAAGAAGTTCTACCTAAAGCTCCCGACTTCATATATTTACTCATGAAAATTATAGTAGTGCCAATAATAATTACATTAATCAGAGTTAGTTGTGTCTTGAATCCTTACGAAGTGTTAAGCACTACATTAAGTGCTTAATGTACATTGTCTTAATTAATATTCAGGACAGCCCTATAATGTAAGTCCGGCCAGCATTTCTGCTCTGGTGAGGGGAAACGAAACCTTAGAGTTTAAGCATTTTATCTCCGCCACCCTGTTGGAGTGTGGCTCTGCCTCAGCAAGTGCTCTTCACCACCATCATACTTTCCTCTTCTATCTAGATAACAGTATATTTCCAGAAGCATTGGCCAAATCTAAAGATATTTTTCTTAGATTCACGTTCTAATATTTGTCTTTATCTCTAATAACATTCTTTTCCCACAGAAATTTTATGAGTAACTGTAATTTGGCTGAGTTAAAAATGACATTCGTTTCGTTTCCTGGGTTTAGAGACTACCACCCACTGAAGTTTCTCTCTGTTCTCCATACACATCAGCCTTTGTATTTTTAGTAAATATCCAGAGAAACTTGTTGCTATTGTGAAATGCTGGTCTCGGCCCAGGGATATAAAATTATAAACCACAACTTTGAAATTTGTGAAGCACTGTGAGAATGAACTTGAACTTATCTACAATTAGGGCTTGGGTGTATTCAAACTCTCTTGGCGAACAATAAATCCACATGTGGGGTCTGATAGATGGAAAAAAACACTGGGGTCTTGAAACAAACAAGCCAAAACCATGCACATAAATGAGTTTGCCAGGGTGGGTGAAACTGTGAAGCAGGGTCCAGATTGGAAGGGATTAACGGGTCCACGTGACATATGAGGCTGCGCTTCACACTATCACAATCCTCTGAGAAGTTTCATTTCCTTTTCTTTTTTTCTCTTAGTATAGAGATTGTTGGGTTCTGCCACCAGTTACTGTAATTCAATAGAATAAGAAGTAGAACCAGAGAATCTATATATATTTTAAACACCTCACTGATTGATTTGCGTTCACAGCCAAGGTTAGGAACAACTGACATAAATGAAAGAACTGTGTTATAAAGGTACAGAGCTCAGTTGTGATAAATACCTTTGAAAGAGCTTGTCCCAGGGCACAAAATAAATTTATCTGTTGACCTGAGAAGAGCAGCCAGGTGAGCAGTCAAAAAAATACCTACAGCCTCAAAAAGGTAACTGATGGGCAACATGGAGGTAATTAATTTTATGTGTCAACCTGACTGGATTAAGCAATACTGAGGTATCTGGTACAATATTATTTCCGAGTAAGACGTGAAGGTGCTTCCAGAAGAGATTAGAATTTGTGTTGGTAGACTGAGCAAAGAAGATTATCCTTACCAATGTGGGCAGATATCATGCAATCCCTTGAGCACCCAACTAGAACAAAAAAGTGGAGGAAGGGCAAATTTGTTCTCTCTATGATCTGGAACATCCATCTTCTCCTGTCCTTAGACAACAGCACTCCTGGTTCTTGGGTCTTTGAACTTGGATATGGACCTAGACCACTGGTTTCCCTTGTTCTCAGGCCTTTGGGTTTGAACTGAGAACTACACCCATGGCTTTCCTAGGTCTCCAGGTTGCAAAGAACAGGTAGTGGGACTTCTTAGCCTCTATAATCGTGTGAGCCAATTCCTCATAATAAATCTGTGCTGGCATGTCTATCTCTTTCTCTATATCTTATTGGTTCTGCTTCTCTGGAGAACTCACACTATTTTAAGGCCCAAAAAGTTGAGCCGCAGTAAGAGCAAAAGACCAATAGTATCAATGATCCAGAAAAAAAAGTGAAGGCAGTGATGCTAGAAAGCTGCCTCTAAGAAGCCTGAGACCTCCATTATCTTGTTTATTTATTATGTCCAGTATTTAGAACTATATCTTGCTTACAGTAGTTGCTCAATTAATATTTGTTAAATAAATTAGTGAATAACACTAGGGTAAAGAACCTAGAATATTTCATCACGGTAGCATCACAAAACATAAAATGCTAATCAAATTCTTACTTATCTACACATATACTACTTCCCAGAAACCTAAAATAATTGATGACAAAGCTATCTGATAAAGATTGGATTTTTTTGTTATTCATGCAAGTGAAAGCTCGGGGCTTTGAGATTTGTAGAACAATACATTTAAAATATAATACATTTGTATACACAGATGTAGCAAGGGACATACATTTCAAATGAAAATATTTGATATGTATTTCTTCCTCTCTTTGAGACCTGTCCTAAACCACCTGGCAAATGAGAACTCTAGACAATTGTAGTTAATGCTAGACCTGTCTTCACCTAGTTGGTTAATTTAGCTTAAACCTGAGATTATTAAAATCCATGTTTCTAAAATATGGTCTCGTTTGACTGGTTCCTTGGAGAAATAGATATTTGCCAGTGTAATCATAGATGGCCAAATTCCTGATAGGCATTTAATATTACCTGCTGCAACAAAGATGAAGCAGCTGCTCTGTCTTCATTTGTCTTTAGAACCCCAAATTAAGGGGAAATAAAATATAAAAAGTACAAAATTAAATAGTTCTTTCATATAAGATAATTAAAGGTACTACCCAAAGCAAATGTGTCAAGGAAATTCTCATTTCTACTCTAAATGAAACTACTTCCTTCTATTTCAAACTAAGTAAAATGTCTGATTGTTGTTTCCCCACTAGTGTGAAGATCAAGTTTCTAAGTGGAGCTTCAAAAATTCCTAATTTTTATACTAAACTTTCTACTTCTCTTGAATATATTTCTTCAGCAATCTGAGAAACTAAAAGGTTTCTTTGTTCACCAGGATATGTAGAACTCAAATAATTTATTAATACAAAGACATATACCTCAAAAATTCCTTTTTGGTTTCAGTACGTACAATTAGATGTGACTGCTTCTACCAATATCTTTCTGTAATTAGTATCAGACATTACACTCTCTTAAAGTAATGTGTCCAGTCTACAAGGCGATTCTATGACAGTATTTGAAATTAAAAATAAAACACAGCCTCTGAACAAAGTGATATGTTCAGGTTTGTGATTGACAGCTTTTCTGATATGAGTAAAATGAAATCATTTGCTCCAAATGCAATAGTAATTATCAAATTATAAACTTCAATTGTTTTACCTTAAAAATATTTGTATATACCACATCAGTATCTTTTCTTGCCACCTCTCAGATTTTTTCAATATTTTGTGAAAGGTTTTACTTAATGAAACTCAGTCTTGCCAGACAGCAACTCCATGAGGCTAATGCCAGTTTTTCAAAATGGCATGATAGAAGTACAGAAAATTTCTATTCTGCATGAGATTTAACTGTCATATGATAGAAAGTAAGACAGACACAACTCAGTTTTTCAGCATATGAAACTATCATCAAGCTCTCAAACCCATCTTGAAGAGCACTTCCATGTGATTTAAAGTGAGTATAATGACTATTACTTTAATAAAAGTAGCTGAGACTAAAATATCATAATCTCTTTTAGATTTGGATGCTTTTTCTCATTTGTTTCAATAATTGGAAATCATCATTTAGATGTAACATTTTTTGAGTCTAACATTTATCTTATAAAGCTAGTATGTTAGAGGAAATAAGAATTGTTTTCATGAACAATTCTTAGTTCTAAATATAAACCATATTTTAAAATATTATAAGAATCATTAGAAAAAGGGTAGGTATTTTAAAAAGATCATATGGGATGAATTGTCTTTCTATGTGTAAAAAGTGATTAGATATCTCCCTCACACTAGTCCTAAAACCACAAAAATAAATCCCAGATTGATTAAAGCCTTTAATGTAAACAATATACTAGAAAGAAATATTTAATATATTCATGAATTTTTTAAGTGCTACTAAAAAGCTGTCTTCCATGTGTCTAGCAAGTCCATAGCTTTTCTGTCTAGTGTGAGTCCACTTATTCTGATTAAATTTAGTAAACTTTTAAACAATACTGTATTTTAAAGAATCTGATTTCTAGAGACCCATAAAGTCAGGGATGGAGCTGAGCGCTTAACAAGATGCAGCCTTTATTTAAATTATCTATTATTATAAAAAATGCATTATCACATATAAACAAGGAAAATAAGGCAAAAACCCCACTTGTCAAACTGATTCTTTTCTTATTGCCATGTTCAGCATTGACTTGATAGAAATGACCTCAGTATCTGTTGACCAGCAAGTCAAAATGATATTCTTTCAAGTTACTTTAAGAATGTATGTTTTATGATAAAAAGATGTTAAAGTGATACAGTCTCAATTAGTGGATGGTGATGGTGGAAAGTGGGGCTTGGCAATCTAGAAACAAAAATGTTCGAAGACTAGATGCTGGAAGCAAAGCTGGTTTGGATGTGGGAACACAGGTGTTGTGGTTTCTCAGATACCACTCATCTCGCCCTTACACAGTGCTCATTCTGCAACATGTTTATCAGTTGAGAGGAGATGTTATAGGTGTGAGTGGTAGGAGCAGATGCACAAAAATATAAAGGCGAAAAGGGGTGAGTGGGAGAAAGATCAGTGTTAAAACTGAATCCATGCTGCTGAATCCATATGTGCTTATTTAACATTTTGTTTGTGGATAGTCAGGACAGTAAGAAAAATAATTTAAAATATCAAAAAATAAACTCACAATATTGATTATTAAGGTAATCTATGGGAAATTCTGGGAAGTTGATGACCTACAGGAAGCTCCTTTTCACTTTATTCCTACATGTAATGAGTTCCCCTCCCCCCCCCCCATAGAGCAGGAAGCAAGTGAGACTAGAGCTTTCCTCCCTTGTGAGCTGGGCAAGCTTGAACATGAGCCTCAGAGAGGGGCAGGCAACTGTGCAAAGACCTAGGAATTATTGGAGGCAAGGACAACATCTGTTCCTTGTTAAGTGTGTTGGATTTTTGGCCCCAGGTGGCCACGCAGAAGCTGAAGGGATGAGGTAAATCCTGACACCCTGAAGCTGGACAAGGATCCTCTTTAGTGGTACAGCAATCTGCCTGTTTCTACATCACTGCCTACTTCCACCACTTGTAGCATGGAAGACAATTGAGATAGTCCAGCAACTAGTTTGAGTGAGATGATAAGGAAAATTGACATCTTATCGGAAGGGCCCAGTAACTAAAGGAAAAAGTGCTGTCAGAAGAAACACAGCACATGTTCAGCCAAATAAAGATAAAGAGAAGTAACAAACTGAATAAGAAATAAATTTTATATATATTACATAGTATATGAATTATATATGTACTACATATATAATGAAAGAATTATATATACTACGTATATATGTAGTATATTATATACATATGATATATATATAATAAGATATATCATTTATGTATATGAGGTTTTAAGGAAATTGAGGCCAAGCCCAAAAATGACTTCTAGACTTCTAAAAAATGCTTTCCCATTAGCAGCAATAACAGTAAGATCAGTAGTTATACCGAAGGAAAGAATAATAAATGTTTAAACTCAAATTCGAGGTTTCAGAAGATATCTCAGAGCACAGAACGAACGCACAAGATCGTGAAGGAAAAAAATCACAGACTTGAAGGACATAGTCAAGTGAAATTATATATGAAAGAACAGAAGTTCTAGAAAGTGAAATATAAACTGATGATGGAAGGACAAAAATTGGGCAGTTAGAAGAAATTTCTCCTGATCTGAAGAAGGGCTGAAGAAAGGCTTTCCTTTGACAAAGCTCAAATTCAAAGATGAAGTGATAAGAAAGGGCACAAAAACCAGGTATTTCCTGATAAAACCTCTGAACACTAAGAACCAAGACAATCATAACTTGTAAGATTCAAAGCAGAAAGAAGAAGGTACCCACAAAGGAAAAACATTACCTGCAAACCTCGTATTTAGAAAAACATAGAACAGCACCTGCACAATGCTGAACTGAGAGGACAGTGAAATAGAGGCACTGTAGTCAGCTAAGTTATCATTTGGCACATGTATTTAATGATAACCAGAAACTTAGGGAGTTTATTATCCATCAACATGATCTCAGGAAAAAAGTCAAGAAAAGCAACAGTGTCATTCAGGGCTCTTATTGCTAATGATAGAATATGTCCTGGAAGTTTAAACAGGAAAAATAATTTATTAAAGGGTATTTAAGGGGTCACAGAATTTCCAAGAAACTGAGATTGTCAGAATTAAATACTTTTTTTCAGGGATTACCCTAGGGAAAAAAAAGTAAAAATTTCATTTATTATCTGGTAAATTGTATATAGAAATGAAGTGAAAGGCCTGTACAAAAATAAAATAGCTAATGGGAAAGGTTACCTCTGGGAATAAAAGAGTGAAAATAGAAGAGGAAAGTGAATGGTCTTACTTTGTTCTATAAATATGGATACTTGATTTTATAGCCAAGATGTTCAAATGTTGTATTATAACAATGTGAAGTATAGTATAATTTTCTATTCATGATTTCAAAAAAAGAGAAAATAAGATAAAAATGAGCACATTATTAGACACTTGTTTTGTCTTTTGTGACATTCTTGGCTTTTACTTACATTATAAAGTGGAACTTCTAAGCAAGGTGTTTAGCTTGGTCTAACAAAGCAAGAGGCTGTCAGGTAGATCTGATCAGTGTGACTTAAAACATCCTGTCTGTTAATATTTGAGAGATAAAAAGTTGCATGTGATGTGACCTTAACTTGGCTGTCTTCTGCACAGGCTAGAGTAAAGGACTGACATTGTTTCAACAGAAAATATATCTACTAGTATGCCAAGGTCATTACAACTTAATTGCTTCAGATTTCAATCAGCAATTTATCAAATATGAATACCCTTTAGGGAGAAATGTATAAAAACCTGAGCTCTCTGTATAAACTATGTCTTGTGATTTGTATAGCGAAATGTTTCACCAGTGTCTTTGTAAAATACATGAGTACCCACGAGGCCAAGAACCAAAACGCATTCCTCATTTTGCAGAATTTATAGAGATAATAAACAAAATGTAGTGGAAATGTGGCCGCATTATATTTTAGACTGAATTTATTTATTTGTCACTTTTTAGTTTTGCTTATCTTTCAATTAAAATGTTGTTAAATGTGTAACGTGATTTCTTAGGAAAACAAAAGAAAAAATCCTTAAAATTCTGTAAAATGATATTATTGGCTCTCTTTCTTGGTGGACAGAGCAAGTCACCTTGGAAGATAACTTTTCTGTTCAGGGAAGAGTCACTGGAGTGGTCCTTTAACATATGTAAATAAAACACAAATAAGAAGCAGTTGTGTTTGGAGAATTGTATAGTAAGACGATTGTGACCTTGAATTTCTCCCAAAGGTTCTTGGAATGCAGAGCTACACAGAAGTTAGGAGGCAGAGATATCTGAATTGGGGTAAATACACTTCCTAAAGGGAAAGGGTTGAGACCATAATCCTTTTCTTTTCCTTTCCTTTTTCTTTTCTCTTATTTTCTTTTCTCTCCTTTCCTTTCCTTTCCTTTCCTTTCCTTTCCTTTCCTTCGCTTCACTTCTTTTCCTTTCCTTTCCTTTCCTTTCCTTTCCTTTCCTTTCCTTTCCTTTCCTTTCCTTTCCTTTCCTTTCCTTTCCTTTCCTTTCCTTTCTTCTTTTTTTTTTTTTTTTTTTTTTTTTTTTTTCAGATGGAGTCTCACTCTGTTGCCCAGGCTGGAGTGCAGTGGCACTATCTTGGCTCACTGCAACCTCCACCTCCCAGGTTAGAGCAATTCTCCTGCCTCAGCCTCCCGAGTAGCTGGGACTACAGGCATGTGCCACCATGCCTGGCTAATTTTTTGTATTTTTAGTAGAGACAGGTTTCACCGTGTCAGCCAGGATGGTCTCAATCTTGACTGCCTCAGCCTCCCAAAGTGCCAGGATTACAGGCGTAAGCCACTACATCCGGCCCATAATCTTTTTCTTTTGAGATTTAGTATAATTAAAATTTTTCTCACAGAGGGTCATTGATCAAACTGATGTTGACTGGAAGAAAATGTATTGAGGACACCCAAAAAGCTCAACATGAGGGAGAAGGAATCTGCCTTGCTAACTCAGGCTCACCACTAGGGCTGGACATTCTAATTGGAAAGTGTAGTCTCAGGAAATATGTCACTATAGCTGGCAGTCTTTTCTAGAGTCAGTTTCACTGGTGTGGGAGTGTGAGCTGAGCATTTGAGAGTGAATGTAATGAGCTATAATATTGAAACCCAATGCCAGGATTGGTGTCGTGATCTGGGTCACCAGGAATAGAACTCCTGCTATGAACAGGTATTCCATAGAATATGTGGGAGTAGGGTTCAATAACAGTATTATAGGCTAAGAACAAAAGCAGAAATGCCAGTGTATAATCAGCTGCCATACAAAATACCATAGACTAGGTGGATGAAGTGACAGGAATTTATTTTTCCACAGTTCTGGAGGTTGGAAGTTTCAAGTTAGGATGCCAGCATGGTCTGGTGAGGGCTCACGTTTGGGCTTGCAGACAGCTTCCTCCTTGCTATGTCCTCACATGGCATAGAGAGAAAGATTGGGTTGAGGGGAGGAAGGCAAGGAGGGAGGGAGGGGGAGAGAGAGAGAGAGAATGTGTGTGTGTTTCTTGTGTTTCTTCTTATAAGGATACGAAATCCCATCATTAGAGAGCCACTCTCATGACCTTATCTGAACCTATTATCTCCCAAAAGCTCCAGCTTCATCTCCTAATAGCATCACATTGAGGGTTGGAGCTTCAACATTTGTTTTTGGGATGACACAATTCAGTGCATAGCATCCAGGAATTGAGCAGACTTTGCCTGTTTCTTCATCTGTATTATGTGAATAGGAACGGTCCTCTTTACTGAGTAAACCTCTGGGTTTAACGGAATATCAGCTAAGTTTCTAGAGACATTTTGATCTTCCAACTAATCAGAAAGGAGAGTTTCCAAGAAATTAATTAGAATTAAAAGCAGTGTGAACTATCATAATGGCTGCTTGAGGAGCTCCATGTACCCACTCGCCAGCAAACAATAATCAATGTGGAAAATTAACAAAACTACAATCATTTAAAGTCTGAAATTTGTCCTATGAGCAAACAGCGCGCGAAGACACTTCATTCAAAAAACATTACTAAATTAGGTAACAATGTGTCCGTGGCCTTTCAGAAAGAACCCGCTCCCTCCCTGTCACTCGCTGGCTCAGCCTGACAGAAGCTCCATTCTCAGTGGGTGTGGTCAAGAAGTGCAGGTTCCTTCCTCCTTCAGCTCCCAGTCAAGGACTGCAGTATTTTCACAAGAAAGGCAGCTGCCAGCATTTCTCACCCACTCTCCAGTTTTGTCTTACAGAGGCTGATTCCGGGAGAGTGCAGCCAAGAGCTTGGGCTTCCCTTCCTCCACCCAGCCACAACTCACGGGACAGAGGCTTTAATTCAGGCATGGCAGACTGAGAATTCTGGGAGGTCTGTTGCTTTCACCTGAGCTCACTGATAAGGTAAAGATTCCTTCCATTCCAGAAAAAGCAAGTCAAGAACACCAGAGGCTACTACTAATGCTGAATGACCATCTCATAAACCACTCATGTCATTCTGAGAGAAGCAAGCCCATGTCCTTACTCCCGTCTATGGAGCAGTAGCTTAGAGATTTGCTAAGCGAGTAAGGCAGGCATACAAATTTTAGGTTGAAAAAGTACAGTAAATGAAATAAAAAATACAGTAGTAGATTAGAACTAAAAGATGAAATATTCAGCAAACATGAAACTAGGTTGAAAGAAATTATGCAATCTAAATAACTGAGATAAAAGAATAAAGAAATTGAATAATGATATAGAGGAATATAAGACATCATTTACCACCATCATACCCCTAATAGGAGTACTAGAAGAAGAGATAAGAGAGAAAGCAGTAGAAAAACTACTTAATGAACTAATGGTTAAAAACTTTTCAAATTTGATGTAAAACATGAATATATATATTCAAAAAGCTCCAAAATCTCCAAAGGCCAAACCATCAGAAAGATGTGATTATAAACAGACATGCGCCAAACATAGCCTCAGGATACATGAAATGGAGACTAAAAATAGAAGGGAACTTCCTCAACCCAATAAAGGACAGCTGAGAAAAATCCATAGCCAACATCACGGTGAAAGATTAAATATCATCCACCTAACATCAGGAAAAAAGACAAGATTCTCCATTCCTGTCACTTCTCTTCAAAACTTTACTGGACATTTTATCCAGTACAGTTAGATTAGAAGGAGAAAAAAAGGAAGGGAGGGAGGGAAGGAGGGAGGAAGGAAGGAAGGGAGGGAGGGAGTGAGGGAGGAAGGAAGGAAGGGAGGGAAGGAGGGAGGAGATGGTGAGAGTCAGAGAGAGAGAGAAAGAGAAAAAGAAAGAAGGAGGGAGAAAAAGAGAAGAAGGAAGAAAAGAAGGAAGGAAGGAAGGAAAGGAAGGAAGGAAGGAAGGAAGGAAGGAAGGAAGGAAGGAAGGAAGGAAGGAAGGAAGGAAGGGAAGGGAAGGAAGGAAGGGAGGGAAGGAAGGAAGGAAGGAAGGGAGGGAAGGAAGGAGGGGAGGGAAGGAGGGAGGGGATGATGAGAGGAAGAGAGAGAGAAAAAGAGAGAGAGAAGGATGGAGGGAGAAAAAGAGAAGGGAGGAAGAAATGAAGGAAGGAGGGAAGAGAGGGAAAGAGGCAGGAAGGAAGGAAGGAGGGAGGGAGGGAGGGAAGGAAGGAAAGAAGGAAGGAGGGAGGGAGGGAAGGAAGGAAAGAAGGAAGGAGGGAGGGAGGGAAAGAAGGAAGGAAGGAAGAAAAAGAAGGAAGGAGGGAAGGAGGGGAGGAGGAAAAGAGGGAAGGAGGGGAGGAAGGAAAGAGGGAAGGAGGGGAGGAGAGGAGGAGGGAAGGAGTGAAGGGAGGGAGTGAAGGGAGGGAGTGAAGGGAGGGAGGGAGAGACGGGGGGGGCACCCAGACTAGAGGAAAGATGTAAACTATCTCTTTTTTGAAATTATAATATTTTGTGAGCTGGATCTGGAGATGCTCATGTAAGAACTGTAGCCCGTGAAAATTTTGTGGCTGAAATTTCACTAAATTACAGGAGTTTTATGGTACAGAGAAGGAAGTATTGACACTTACATGATTCTCAAACTTAACCTTGAATCAGAATCACCTGGAAGGATAAAATATAGATTGCAGGACCACCTCCCAAAGTTTGTGGTCAGTAAATCTGGGGTGGAGCCACAAAATTTGCATCTCTAACAAATTCTCGGAGGTTATTGGCCAGGGGACCACACTTTGAGAATGACAGACCCTAGAATCAGAATAATCAGGTCTTAAATCCTGACTTTGCTTTTTAGTAGCTTGAAGCTGTCAGTGATTCTTCCGACTTCTCTGATGTTCAGAGATTTTATTTATTCAAATATTCAGATTAGTCCATTATTAATTCACGTAATTTTTAAAAGAGAATGTTTGTGTTTATCTTGAATGACTTTGTAGACATTATTGTAAAATTGCATGAGAAAATAAATTCCTAGCACATTTTTTGGCACTTGATAAATATGAATACATAGTACTTGCTTCCATTCTGACATGCTTTAAATAATCAATTAAATTTATTGAGTCACAAATGAAAATCTAATGGAAATGTATAAGAAGCTATATCTAATACTCTAAATTAATGATAAATATATATTTTTACTTATGAAACAAATTATTTGTGCACATAATTCTTACATAAAGTAGCAAATGTATATATAATAGCTATATGATATTTTGTGCATATTAACTTTATGTGAATATGCTGCAGCCATATTTTAATTATCTGTTGACAAATGACTCTCATATTTTACTTGGAGGCAAATGCTAAATGAAATTAGTGGTAATTTGCTGTATTACTAATTAGTAACAGGCAATAATGGATCACCCATTGTAATAGGCTAGCAACATTTCATTTATACTATACCCTCTGGGAAATTAAATGTTCAGAATCAGTAAAACTTTCCAGATAATTAATGTTTAATTCTCTGAAATAAAATATTTACTCTTCATCTTGGCTTTGTAAAACACTCTGAGACATGTAACCTTTTAATTTTTTTTATTTTAATTTTTTTAAATGATTATATCAAGTTGGGAACATTAGTGCTCCACTATGCTTGAATACCAGGGTGTGTGCAGGGATCTCTGAGGAAAATTGGACTTAATGTCCCCTTTGTTCATTTTGTCATAGCTATTTTTTGCTTTTCTACCTCTTTTATCCAATAGCAGAACAAACTCTAGAATATGTAATGTAACTATTTACTCAAAATGGTCCCATGTCGTTTTTGTCTTCATATTTGCAGCTCTTCTTGTAGTCCTGCAGTCACTTTTTGCAGTAATGTGTCCACTCACTTATCACTATCCCTCATAGGCTCTGGTGTATACTCTACAACTAGGGAATATCTGGAAACCAAGAGGTTGTTTTCAACAGAATTAAATATATTCTGTGTCACAGGTGTAATACAGGAATGAGGGCTGAAAATTCTGATTTGGAAAAGGTGATGTTATGATTTAGTTATTTACTTACAGGCTTCAGACTATTCCAAGATGATATTTCCTGAAGTAATGACTGTCAAAGAAGATGTGGTTGTTCTTTTTAATTACACAATTTAGTTGTTTTGTGTATAATTATGTAACAATGTGTAATTAACTATTATTTACTTAAGTTTTAGAACATTTGCATTTGCATAGTAACTATTTCTGACTTCCTGCCTTTGTTTCTCTCTGGCTCCCACAAGTCTTTGCCTATAAGTCCCACAAGATGTGGTACTCTGGCTCTCCAGTTCTTTGCAGGATACATAGCCCTTGGAATAGCAGCTTTCAACTCTGGATAGTGGATAAAATTTGTTGAATGTCACTCACCTTGCAGTTTATAATCACCTGTGTTCTGGGCCAAGATATTTTGATACAAGAGTTCCAGATAGGGGGCAGGTTTTGGGATTTTATTATTTATAATTTTTATTTATTTATTTATTTATTTTTGAGGTAGGGTCTCCCTCTGTCACCCAGACTGGAGTGCCAAGGGATGATCACAGCTCACTGCAACCTTGAACTCCTGGGCTCAAATGATCCTCCCATCTTGGCCTCCCAAAGTGCCGTGATTATAGGAGTGAGTCAGCATGTCTAGCATCTGAATGCCTCTTGTGTTAGCTCTGTGATAGCTTTAGAAATATAAGGACAATATGGAAAGTTACTACCTTTGAGGCATTCAGTGATATTGAGCTGGGTGTAGTTTTAAGTATTTTGTACTGAAATATCATAATCACTCTCATGCATAAATATGGCATAGAATAAGTAGTAATTATCCCATTCAATAACACACCTTCCATTTTCCCCATGCTTTTTGACTTGAAGACCAGCTGTGTGTCCTGCTCTGTTGTCCTGTCCAGCAATTCTTGGGTAATTCTTAATACTGCTCTTTTTCACTCTCATATCAAGTTGGTCTCCAAGTCTTACATTTTTTTAACTTCCTATTTAATGTCAGAGGTTTTTTATTTTTTCACTTTCTTTACACTGCTACTGCCATATTTTTTTATTTTCATCATTTTTTATTATCTTTATTATCAATCATTTTTTATTATCATCTATATTCTGTTTACTGAAACAGTATCCTAACAGGTCTCCTTGCTTCCAGTTTTGATACCCTGTCATCCATTCTCAAATTGTTCTAAAGCACAAAACTAAACATATCAGTCATTTCCATGCTTAAAACTCCTCAGTGTCTCCTCATTTTATTAAAAATACAATTCGTATCCTTGTATTTTATAATGCCCTACATAATGAACTTCTGTGTTTATTTCTTAAGTATCGTTTATTTGCTACCCATAAGCTAGTTCTAATAAACTACATACTGTGCCCTGAATCAACTTGTTAATCTCTCTCTCTCTTTCTTTCTCTGTATTTCCCCCTCTCTCTCTTCTGGATTTATATTTTGTTATTTTCTCTATTTATACAGTTTATCTTCTCTTCAATCTCAACCTCATTTTACTAGTTAATACTCTTCATCCCTTAGTATTTATCTTAAACCCCAACGTCTTCAGGAAACCTTTACTGATCCCCAAGGAACATTTGTTTAGTAGCATTTGAATATATAACAGTGGTGATCCTTCTATTTAAATATCCAACCTTTCCTGGAGCACAATTTTAGGAGGAGGCAAGACTAAGAGAAGATCTCTGTAGTTTGATCCTGCACCTGTATTTGAAATGAGAGGGAGAAGAACTCTCAAAACCTGTGCTTGGGCTCCCATTGCAATAGGGGTTATCTGTGGTCCCTGGAGTCTCTACAGTAGGTTTCTAATTCTCTATACTTGAGTAATTGCTCCAAAACCTGTGGTACATCTTCTAGTCCACATTTCTGGGTCTCTTAATCTCCCTTAATTCTGTCAGCACCCCATACATACATTCACTTGGTACATTTCCTGTATACTCATGGCAATACATTTTTATGGGATTCTTAACCATTATCACTTGATTCTGTATTATTATCCTTCCTCCACACTATTACTGGAGAGGACTGGTTTTATAACAAAGATGTGTATTTCAAAAAACTAGCTTTGCATAGTCAGAAAGAAAGGAAATGGAGATCAGTATTTACCAGTGCTATCCATATGATGGTACTGTGTTGTCTGCTTTGCAGATTTTACCTTTTCTAGAATCCTTTAAGGTATTAAAGAATTTAATTAAGGAATGTTATTACCATACCTAAGGTAAGTAATTCTTTAAGGTATGTGAGTTTATATCTATTTTACACATAATGATGGTAAAGTCAAGAATGGAAGAGATTCTGGGTTAAAACCCTAGATGTGTTGACTTCAGTGCCTAATGGCAAATTCCCATGATGCTTTATAAAACAATACCTTTTACTGCATGTGAAATCCTGCAGCCTTTCTTTATCCCACAAGATATATGAGAATCCTCCCTATGTGAAACTATTTAACATTAGGGAATTAAATCTAAAATGCACCTCTGATGGGAAATCCAGTGATAATGAGGTAAGTGGAAATTTGGTACACCATTAAGCTTTCAATATTATGAGCAAGAAAACATGGATTTGTCTAATAGCACAGTAATTATTACCAAATTTCTTTAACTATAATAAAGGAGTATCTGTGTAGGAAGACTTGGTTACATTAATTATGGTATTATTTGCCTCGAAGAATAGATCCTATAATCAAACTCTTTGCTTAAGGCCTCTGCTTCTTACTGATCTCTGACAATAAGAGCAGGAATCATAGAAACCACATGGACTACTTTATGGAAAAGGAATAAATTCTAGTCTAATTTTGTTCCATAGAAAAATCTTTACTTTTAAGTCAAGTATATAAATGCATTTTCACAGAATAGTATTATGTTCACCCCCCTCCCCGACACAAAAGAATATATGTTGTCTTCTCTCTCTCTCATCATTTATTTCAAGACATTTCCCCACCAATTCTTCCCTTTCTTTTCTGCACTATTAATTTTTCTTTCTTTAAATTCCTTTCAGCATACAAAAAAATGATACTAATTAATTTTAAAACAAAAAAATTCTTTGCTCTGTTTACCACCAGATTCCTATTTATACCATGTGTCTGTCCTTCTCTCTACAACAAAACTGGTAGAGTAAGGATTCTCCAACTTGCTTCCTCTCAGTTTGTCTTGAACCCACTTTTATCAGACTTACATCCCCACAACCACACTTAAACTAAACTTGTTGTCTTACCTCCATGTTCTAAAGCTAATGGTCAACTCTCCAACTTTATTTTGACCTTTCAGTCAAACTTTTTCCAGGTGATCCCTTTCTTTTCCTCAAATATTTTCTTCTCTTGGCTATGAAACACCGCTCTCTTGTTTTTCAGCAATATTTGACTTTTCCTTCTCAGTGTCATTTGATGATTTTCCTCATCTCACTTATCTCTAAATTTCGGAGTACCCTGAGTTCCACTTCTTGATGGACTTCTCTTTTAAATCTATATTCATTTTTTAATTACGTCATCTGATTATGGAGCTTTAAGTCCCAACTCCAGGCTGGCAATTCCCATGTCTATATTTTCTTTTACATCTAGAGCTTAAACTTCTCCCCAGACTGCTAGATATTGTCTCTCAGGTGCCAACGGGCATTTCAAACTCAGAGTCCAAGTCTGAGCTTTGCATTACTCTTCAAACCAAGATCCTTTTCAACGATCCTGTTTCATCTAGTAGCAGCTCCATTGTTCAGTTCCTCAAAAACCAAAGAGTTATCCTTGAGTTCTCTCTCTTTTTTTTTTTTTTTTTTTTACATCATATCTTCCAGAAAATCCTGCTGTTTCAACTTTCAAAACATTATCAGAATTTGAGGATTGTTCATTATCTCCAACTGCTATCATTCTAGTTCAAGCTACTGTTACTTCTTGTTGGCTCAGAAGACAAAATCCAAATTGTCTAATGAATAATACTAGAAGGTTTGGCTGAGCAACAAGTGAAGGAGCCTGGTGGTGGGTGTGCTGCTTCTGCCCCACTTAAAGGGGCTTTTCCAGAACTCAACTTTCGTGGAGAAAAGGAAAAGGCTCTGCTCACCCTGACACCTGAGTGCCACTCCCCAAAAGACTTCTCGTGGCTAGCAACTGGTGTTTTTTACTTTACTTTTCTTTTTTTTTTTTTTGACAGAGTTTTGCTTTTGTCGCCCAGGCTGGAGTGCCGTGGTGCGATCTCAGCTCACCACCACCTCCGCCTCCCCGGTTCAAGCAATTCTCCTGCCTCAGCCTCCCAAGTAGCTGGGATTACAGGCGTGAGCCACCACGCCTGGCTAATTTTTGTATTTGTACTAGAGACAGGGTTTCTCCATGTTGGTCAGGCTGGTATAGTGTTTTTAGACAAGTTTCTGAACATCTGGTTTCTAAATTTAATCAGATTAATGTCTCAATCATGACTGTTATCTACACATGAGGGTGTTCTAATGTTGAAATCTAACAAGAGACGATCAGAGGGCAGAGAACATGCAGTTAACTGGTGACTTGACAAGAGTTTTTTAAGTGAAACTTGGTGATAGAAATTTGATTGGAGTGAGATTAGAGGGAATGTTAGAGTTGGTTATCTATTGTTATCCCTTAGCTTAAAAATTCTCCACTGCAACCTTAATCCCATACTGAGTGAAATGTCTTTGTCCTCAACCACCTAGCTGTCCACCTGGTTACTCTACATTATTGCAGTAATCTCCTGACTTTCTGCTTTCATGGAGACCCTCCAACCACCCCTGTATCAATCTCTTGCAGCTGACTGAGAGTAAAGCAAAGTTCTTAAAATAATTTACAAGGCTCTTTAGATCTGCCCCCTTCAGGACTCTCCCCCACACTCACACCACTCCCAAATACTCTGGCTTTCTCATTGTTCACTGATCCAGTCAGTTACACTTCAGCTTCAAGGGTTTTACCCTTGAGGTTTTCTCTGCCTGGAATTCTCAGTTCTCTGAAGTCTAAATGGATTGCATCTTCATGCTTTAAGGTCCTCACCTTTTATGTCACCTTCTCAGTGAGAACCCAATCTGAACACCTACCTGAATTGCAATTCAATTATCACTGACATGTTCTATCCAGAGGCCCTTTCTGTATTAATTTTCTTTTTGGAAGTAACTACTAACAGACTTTTATATTTTGTTTACCACATTATTTGCTTTTCCTACTCATATGAACATGAGGATAGGAATTTGTGTGTGTTTATTTTTTCACTGATGTATTTATAGAGATAGGGTGTTAGTAATTATTTGTTGAATGAATGAATGACTTTGTGGGGACTTGAGTCAACTTATAGTAAATTGAACAATGTCAGATGAAAATTTGAAAGGGCCGAGAGAATTGAACCCTCAATTTCCCTTGAAACTTCCTTACCAGCAAAATCAGACCTTCCCCCAAATTTAAGGAAACCAAATATTAATTTAAATAAACACTTTTAATTACTTAACATCAGAGGGAATTTCCTCCTATCCTTTATGGGAAAGGATATTAATAATGCAATAAAACGGAAGATGGTATATAAAGTCGTTTTAGGCTAAATGTATCAATATGTGTTCAGTTACTTGAAATTTAGGAATTAAAATGTTAGCCCCAGTCCCTAGGATGGAACTTAACGGTTTGGTTTGTTGGTTAATGAAAACCTGTACTTAATAATGGCCTACAGTTAATGAGGTTAAGATGCCAGAATGTCCCTGGCATGCTATATGGAGAAAAGAGTCTGAAAGTTTAAAAAATGGAAATGTTGGAGCAAATGTGTCATGTTCATCCTGCTCAGAATCCCTAACCATATGAGCATTTGACTAACTAACCCGGTGAAGAGGATGTAGTAAGCTCTCCTTATACTTTAATGAGACACATTTATACCAGCGTGCAGGCAGTAAACCCTGAGAAAGTTTAGGGGCTGTCATATCAGTGACTTCCTCCTGTGCTTGGGGAATGTGGGGCTATTCCTCCAAAATGAAAGACAACTTAATATATCTTGTATTGCCATTTGGGAAGAAAGAAGCCAAATTGTAATACGTTGGGGTTTTATTGAATTTTAAATTGTGCTGTTCTGTCTCATTTACTGGGAAATCCATAAAACTGTCAGTTTTAAGTGAAACTCAGCACAAGAAAAGATTCCGCAGCAGACCAAGTAAGAGATGCAAGCTGCTCTGCCATTACACCTCACGACACAGCACAGTCAATTCTGAAGACAATCTGTGTGGCAGATAGCAATGCTGAATGGGGCCTCGACCAAGCCCCAATTGAACAATTGAATGCAGAGTCCATGCCTCTTCCTCCTGTACATACTAGGCCCATATTATTCATAAAATCATTATGTTGGATATTAGCAGCAGCATGTCATTGTAAAATAAAAATGCTGTATGTGGGACCAGCCTCCAGAGTTTTAGAATGCACGAGTAGATAACATAAGCAGACAGCTCAAACTCCCAAACACTCTTACGGTTTCACTGATTCTTACTTAATCCACACACAGGTGCTCATATTGAGTTCTTAAGTAACAGGAAACTGAAAAGGAAAAGCATAGGCCTGGTTGACAGATGTATTCACACAGTAGCATGTTTCATCTTGCAGTGCATAGTTGCTACATTACGACCCAACTTGGGGGGGAGGTAGTAGAAGACAGTGGAGAAGAGAAATCTTTTCTTAAGCTGAATATCAAGCAGTACATCTAGTAATTGTCTTACATATATATTTTTTAAGTTGATGTATGGTATTGATCTATATTGATTCATGGGCTGTGAGTAAGTCTTGTCTTGCTGGTGAATGAAATAATAATATTAGAATATTTGCAATAAGAAGGATTGGGAAGATATATATGGATGGGCATTCTAGGATGAGGAAAAGGGAAGAATTCATGTACTGACTAGATACTTTCCAGAGTATCTATCACAGAAGAGACTTTCAATAATCGGGTAGACAAGATGAACCATCCTTTGATGTTATTCAACCTCATTCTTCAAGTATTCCATTGCTTTCTCAATAGACTCAGGTATAAAGAGGACATACAGGTAGAGATATGAGATAGGCATGGTCTTAAAACGTGAGCTTTCCCTCCTTAAAGCCAATTTGGCTACCACCTGTCAACCTGTCCACAGATGTTACAATTAGATTACTCTTGATCCCTTCCCTCAGGTGTGGGGCAGTAATGTGTCTTCATGGAAATAAGTACATATAAACTTGCCTTCCGTGTCTAGAATATTTTTCCCAGAACATTCAATAGTGGATTTACAGAATGCCTTATTTATGACCGTGTTATCTTGCACATCATAGTCCAAACAGCAAACTTATTTTACAGTCACAGAAATACAACAATGAGCTCATGAGCGAGAGATTCACTGGTTTTAAAACAAACCCCTCACTCAGAGGAGAAAAGATTGATAAAAGTGTGTGTTAGCCCATGGAAGATTCACTTACATCCTGCACTTACACTGTACTCTATGATTCTGATCTCTCTTTAGCCAGTATAAATTTAGGAGCCAAGAAGAAGTTGGGCTTCTTTCACTGATGTATTGAATAACTTATTAGGACAATTTACTGCTCATCCCTGAAGCCTTGGGCTTGGTGGGTTTGCAGGTATAAATGGCCAAAGGAAGTGCACATATACTATAGTCATGGTTCCATTACATAGGAAGCTGAAACCACATCCTGCCTATTTGGGGCTTCTTATGCTACTGAAATAGGATTAGAGAATAAGATCAGTCTTTTGTTCAGAGTGCTTAATCCCAATCATAAAGAAAAAATTAGTATGCATCTGCACCACAATGGCAACGGAAGATGAATCCAGAGGATTCACTAGGGTGCCTTTAATTATTCTCATGTCTGGTAATAATCATCAATGGAAAACTGCATCAATGCAATAAAGACAGATCCACTGAAGATATGGATCCTAAAGAAATTTATATTTGGATTATTCTACTAGGTAGAGATGCTGTCAGAGGGTAAGATGTGCTGCTTTTTACAGATGAGATGTGGTCGGAGGTTAAGAAGAACATGGAATGGTTGTTGTAAGAATAACAATATAATTATTTGTTTAAGCCTAGTGACCAGGCACACAGTTGAACAATTTAACAACTATGACTAAAGCTAATCATTCTCTTTTCCTTTAATTATCTGTTACATTATCTGAGAAACACAGATAATGATTTGTGTTATACTTTTGGTTCCATGGGGAAGTATAAATAAACTGAGATTATCCCTCAATGACAGTGTGTCTTCCCTGGGCTTGCTGGTAGCATTTTTTTTCCTCTGGGCAAAGATTGGGGACAGATGAAGACTGGAAAAAAAAGAATGGAATGTGGTTGATAATTCCATTTGTTCTTCTCCATTTTAGACTGTTTTCTGCACTTTACTACTTGCTGTGTGTCTTCAGAGGCTTCCCTTACACTTCAACTTTGACTCCGTAAACTCTAGCCTTTAGTTGAGTTTGGCCAATGTCGACAGTAACAGGTGAGATGAGAGGGTTGGTGGTAAAAAAAAAGGTTGTGTTGCAATCCTTGTAGTTGCTACTTCTCTCTACAAATGGTGTTCCTGTTGTGTGGGTCTAAATCAGACTAGGCTTTCATTTTTTACTCCTTGCTTTTTCATGGATGGCAAAAGATTACAAAGATCCAAATATCTGGGTACCTCAATATTTCCTTCTCCTTAATACCTGGCACACTCTTTAGAAGTTTATTCATTACATTGACTTCAGGATCCCACAAGCATGCCTCCTGTTTTCGATAGACTGTGACTAATAACGCTGGTTTTATCAGAGAAGGAAGAATAAGAGACTGCTTCTGCTTCTGCAGAAAAATTTAGGGATAAAAGGTTCTCAGGCTCACTTGAGTACCCAGATAGACCCACCCCATGTCTTTCAGTTCTGCTTTTCCCCCATTCATACCCTCACTTTACATAATATACTTGGTACAATTTCATTTCCATCTTGACTGGTGATTCTGCCACCTGTGCAGTTAGATTTTAGCACTAATTAACAACCATGTTTTCCCTGCAGCTTCAATAAGTACAATATTATTTTAAATGTTTTGAAGCTCTCTTGTTGCTTGCTCCCTATGCCTTGAATGTGGAGTTCAATGCTCTGAACTTGCCTTTCTGTAATTTATCCAGTGTCAGCAGAAGTGGTCATTCCACCTTGCAATTTCAGCAAGCATCATGATTGTCATGGTGAATAATCAAGTGAATCTACTCCTTGATTTTCTAAAGTCTTCCTTTTGATTGGCACTTTATTCCAAGCAACCATAGGTGATAATTCATATAATCATAACACTCCTGCAAATCACTGATTAACAATATCCTACTCATCCAGGCAAGCAATTCATCTCAGAAATCCAACTTGAGGATTTTATCTTGGGACTACCCCTGGTTTCAAGAATATAATTAGTTAATTCAAACCAGGAAAGCAAATGCTTCTCTGAATATTTGAAACACATAATTTAATTCAGGGAATCAGTTACATTGTTAATGCAATAGCCAAGAAACAAACAGGAAAATGTGAAAGAGTCCAAGGTGAGCAATAGCAGGAATCTTTTGCCATTGCTGAGCTAGAGGGACAAAGAAAAAGAGTGTGTTTTCAAAACTCAGGAGCCTGGATCATTCACTGGAACCAAGAGTCACTGGAGATCAGCCGTGGGGAAGCAGTTGCCAGCAATGGCACCTGACTATGCTTAAATTCCTTGTGGCCAAATTCAACCAGAAGCCGCTTGACCCAGATGTCTAGAAAATGCAGCCTTGAATAGGTCAGTGTTTGTTTGATACTAATCTGAGAAAAAGAAAAGAGAGGAATCCTCTTGAGGTCAAACAAGCCAAGGGATGACAGAATGTTAATGGGCTTTGTAAAATTCCGGCTCACTTAGAAGAGAACTGAGATCTTACTTCCTAAAACTTGTCAGAATAGGTCTCAACCCAAGTCTTGACTTACTTCTTCCTTCTCGATGTAATTGCACTTTTATCCAGTATGGGTTTGTAGAAAGTAGAGGTAACAATCCCAAGCAACTTAAGTAAATATAAGACTTGTTACTTTCAACCAGGTGGAAAAACTGTTAATACTTCTATGTTATTCAACCAAAAAATTGCTGCCGGTTTCTAAATATACACACATGCTTTCCACAAGTACTTCTCCTTCTATAGTTTAGCAAGTTCTTAAAAGAACTTGCATCCTACTACTTTCAGTTATAAGAGAGTCTTCAGAATCCATTCTCTACTGATTAGATGATATATGAATCTACAAGTAAATGTTTCTGTGGGTCATTTCTTAGGCATCTATATAACTGGAAACCTGACACTTAAAATGACCATAACTCAGTCCAATATGTGATGCATATGTGATGCTCTTTCAATCAATAGCTAACAAAGAATAGATTACATGAGTAACACTTAGCTGAAAGTCTCAGATAGCTGCTGTCATTATGGCCTTTGGGTAGAATTAACACCATCAGAAACATAATGGGTTCATATCTATGATCAGAACAACATACGTGTCTTCCATGTGTTATTAAGGCAATTTCCTATTATCTCTTTTGACTAATAATCAGGACCTTTCCCCCGCTTAACAAGATGACCTTACGCCAGAAATCTGAAGCTAGCTTTGTTATCTTGTGCATAAGAATGTCACCGTCAGATTTGGTGTATGTTTTTCTTTAAGCTTATAGACTGCTACATGTGGCCATTCATAACAGTAAAATTTGAATGTTTGTGCTCAGCCTTGGAAACATTCTGCCAATGGTTAATTTAGCTTATTTTATGTGAATATATATGATATTTTCTTTCTCTCTCCAAGAAACACTCTCTAGTTTTTACCAGCGAATACTCAAAAACAGTGATTCCATAACCTTCCTGCAGTTTATTCCAGTACCATGAGAAAATTCTTTCTATTCTGGTGCCTTAGGCTAGATTTCTCTTGCACTATCTTCAGTAAAAAGAAAATTACAATTCATTGTTTTCTCATAAGCCAGAGTCAGTTATTGTTCCTTATCCCTTTTTCCTTTATCTTTATAATGTCAATTCTACTTTCAATCAAATGTATCTTCTACTATGACTTTTATGTTAAGAAATATAACATTCTTACATAGACTCTGTGTGTTTCATAAGTTTTGTGTTTTACACATGTATTTACATTCTTCAAATTTTCTTCAAAATCTAAGATGTTGCTTCTTTTTGCTTATTTCTCTTTTTCCTGCAGAACTTTGCTCATACCTTTACTATAAATAAACTTGGGTTCTGTTTATATATCTACTTCCTCACTCCTCTCAAAGAGGAAGGATGAGAATTTCTTATCAGTGTTTTGGTTCAAAGTGCTTTTCAGAGCCTGGCACAGAGAAGAACTCAACAAATATTTGATTCACTAGATGAATGACTGTAAGCATAAATGTAGTGCTTACATGTAAGGCAGTATGAAACTGCTGGACAGAAACTGCCAGCTTCTATATCTGACCCATATTTAGCTCTATAATAAATAGTCTACAGGTAGACTTAGACCAGTGAGTTGGTGTTTTCTATATATGGTAACTCATTATATATATACATGTTTTTCCAACTAAAAATGAGGTGGTGATTTTCTTATTATATTAGAAACTCCCTCCTATGTTTACCTAAATCCTCCCATAATATACTATGAGATGCAAGTAAACAGTGAAAAATCTTATTTTGCCACTATTATTTTGTTAGTGACTAGCAGTGCTCAAAACATAGCAAATGTTCAGTATTTGTTGCATTATTTATCAATTCTTATTTTTATAGATTATGGATTATGTCCTTTCTAATAGGTAAAATAACAGAGTGAATAGAACAATAACTTATAGTGACCAAAATATAACTAAAAATATATTTAGTAAACTTATATTCAGCTTCTGTTCTTAGTAATAAAGAAGATAATAGCTAATTATTTGTGACCATTTATAAGAAACAGTCATTAGAACTTTATATAGATTGTGTTTTTAATCTCTAAACAAGTCTTAAGGTAGAGAGTCTCCTATTTTATGGATAATAAATCTGAAACACACAGAGACTGAGGAAATTACCCTAAATTATACAGCTCATAACTGACCTTGTCAGGATTTAAACAATGTTTGACTCAATGCCTATGATCTTTACTATGCTGTGTTAACTCTCAAAGCATAAAGGGAACTTAATATTTTCAGTGAATGTTAATGTACTGCAGGCAAAAATACAAGCCCAACTATTTGCATTAGCAAGGTGAATCAAGTTGAAGATGTTCTTTCATTTTATTTTATACATAAATATGTTTATTGTGCTTTGAAATAAATTGTATTCTTCCACTATGCAAGGATGGCTTCTCCACCAAAGCAATATGCGCGCTTTCAACAAGCCTGCTATAGGATGGGATTGAACACCTATAAGACACTCAGCCAAAACTGGGGCACAAAATGAATCCTCCCCTCAGAAAACACCCATTGTTTTAAAAGATGTGTTTGTGTTTTTTCTTTCTTGAGGAAAAGCTTTACTAGTTTGTTTTGCAACTTTAATTTTCCACAAAGAATCAATCAGAATTTCATTTCAGTTCACAGCTATATTATATAACTTTAAATTATTAAAAATCATTAACACATATAATGGGTGCATATTTTAAGAAAATTTGACTTATAATAGGCCATTAACTCAACATGTGACATTTACTATTTCCTCCCCAAATACTATTATTGTAGAAGTTAGATTATTTGTGAAATAATATGCAGTTATATTGATAGTATAAATCTGTAATAGACTAAAGAACATAGTCTGACTTTGCTTCAAGGAGAATAATAAATATAGCAATTGTCTTGTTTTATTTAATGCTTACCTATTTTTTCATTTCTTGATGTTAAGTTATATACTTGGTTGTCTCTTCTCTCTCTCCCTCTCTCTCTCTCTCTCTCTCACTTACTCATTCTCTTTTTAATTTAAGACTACAGGTATGATATTCTTTAATGCAAAAAATCTGCAGATTTTAACTTGAACCTATTTATATCCTTAGAAAATACATGCCTTTCTTTAAATTAGGAGAAAAATGTTTCTTTATGAACTAAGAAATGTATTACAGAACCAAATGTTTTAGGGAAGGCATATAATTTAGAAAGATTTCTTAAAATGCACTGAAATCACAGCAGAGGAAAGTAGGTCTCCACATTCTCAGCAGGTTGCTTGTAAATCCAAATGACATGCACGATGTATTGAAATATTCCGTGACGGACTCGCCACATTTACTGCAGCATTAATATAAGAAGCTCCTCCAGCGGTTCACCTTCTTGCTTACTGATGAGTGGAATTGTTTGTGTCTCCACTGGGACTATAATTGGCATTCACCCTTCTCTCAGCCTTTCAGAATATTGGCATTTCTTTTGAGGAAATTCTAAAGCAAAGGAGGAACTAAATGAGGGCAGGAGGATCTTTTAAATAGGTAACATCATCCATCAAGTACCAACTGTTCCACATTCTCAAGATTTATTTGGGTAGCAACTATTGTCTCTTGCACAATGGAAGTGACAGAAGTAATAACAATATTTTTGCATATTTCCTATCTTACCTATAGCAATTAGAGTCAATTTGCAGCTTTTTTCTAAAGCAATGCTTTCTGCCTCTAAATTCATCTGCTGTGAAAAATGATTCATCTTTTTTTGACCCATACATAAACTGCATTTATGGATCATTTTAATGATATAATAAGATTTTATTTTAACAAATTCTTTCTTAGTCAAGTTTTCTTATACATAATAATTTTCTACTTAAAACAAACTCTAACAGTATATTATAATACCAAAATTGTTTATTGAACATTCAGATGCCAGTCACTATGCTCAGCATTTTATACATGTTACCTCTTAATCCTAATATTCATTTATTTTAATATTATTGCCCTTATTTTACCGATAAAGTAATTGAGAATCAGGGAAACCAGGTGATAGTTTCAGTAACCCATTTCCTAAAAAGTAATTGGGCAGGGTTTCAATTTAGGCTACTTTGGCTCAAGTATTTGATCTCCAAGCCTGCATCTTGTTTTATTAAGAAGAGTATTTTTCAACCACGTATTTGCCAACTGAGAAGAAATATATTTCACAAAGGAATCTTGTTGTTTTAAAATGTATTCTGCAGTGTTGCCTCTTATATGTCAAATATATTTTCCTTAAAAACATTTTTAGTTTGCTTTGCATTCCACTGCACACTATTAAATACTCATAAAGTTGTTTATATTTCATTTTAACCCTTGTAATTATTGTAAGATCAGTAATGATGATGCCTCTTTTACTCCTGATTTTATTAAACTATATCTTCTCTCTTATTTGCTTCATCAACCAATTTTGACTATTACGTTGATCTGCTTCAAAGAAAAACACCAACATTTGGTTCATTGTTTTGTTCATTTTGATTTGTTTTCAATTTTATTGACTTCCACTGCAATATTTAGATTTCCTTTCTTCTTCTTGCTTGGAGTTTAGTTTGTTTATAATTTTGTTCAAGAATACTACATATACTTGCTAATTTTAATATTGTTTTACCTATTACTGAAAACTGGTGTACTAAAGCTTTCAAATCTTATTGTTGCATTTTAAAATTCTTCCTTCATTATGTCAGTTATTAATCCATAAATTTGGGGATTCTGTTGTTCTCTGAATTAAGGTCTCTAATCGTCATATCTTCCTGATGAATTGTTTTTATTATTATAACATCCTCATCTTTGACTCCTTTAACTTTTTTCTTTGTTTTAAAGTCAATTTGTTCTTTTAGCACAGCCATTCATGCTTTTTTGTCATTCCTACTGGCATGATATATTTCTCTATACTTTTACTATTGACGTATTTATTCCTTTGAATCTCACACTTTCTTATTGCAGATGATATGATATAATGTATGACTTTTTTTTTTTTTTTTTTTTTTTTTTTTTGAGACTGAGTCTCACCCTGCCACACAGGCTGCAGTGCAGTGGCATGATCTTGGCTCACTGCAATCTCTGCTTCCTGGGTTCAAGTGATCCTCTTGCCTGAGCCTCCCAAGTAGCTGGAATTACAGTCATGCACCACTGTGCCAGGCTAATTTTTGTATTTTTAGTAGAGACGGCATTTTGTCATGTTAGCCAGGCTGGTCTCGAACCCCTGACCTCGGGTGATCTGCCCACCTTGGCTTCCCAAAGTGCTAGGATTACAGGTGTGAACAACCGCACTCGGCCTGTATGGCCTTTCTGTAAACTGTACCTGAAAATCTGCCTTTGTATTGGTTTTTAAATATGTATATTTAATGTGATTATTTATAAAGTAGGATTTATAGCTCCCATTTTTTTGCCATTTGTATCATGTATTTATTTCCCTCTGTACCTTCATCACTGTGATGTTTTGTGTCAAATAAATATTTTATAATGAAATATTTTTGTTCATTTTTTGGGTTATTTTCTTAGTGGTTGTCCCTGTAATTACAATATATTTCTGAGTTTATCGTCTATTTTAGAATAATACAATTTAATTCTAGTAAATATACATTTTTTTGTGATATAGTTCTATGTTCCACCTCCTTTGTGTTATTATCATATATGTAATATATATCAATTTTAAGCTGTGTAAATCCAACAATATAGTTTTATAATTAGAGTTTCATGCAACTTTTAAAAAATTAAGAGAAGAAGAGAGAACAAGATGTATTTTTTCCATCTTTTATATTTACTTACATTATCCCCTTTATTGGTGCTCTTCATTTCTGTGTATGGATGGACATTATGACCTGGGACTATTTCCTGTCAGCATGAAGGAGTTGCATATATTTTTTAAAGACCTAACTGTTAGCAATGGATTATCTCAGTTTTGTTTATCTGGGAATGTATTTCACTGTCAATTTTGAAGACTATTTTTGCTGAATATAGAATTCTTGGTTAGCCATGATTTTTTCCTTTCAGCACTTTAAATATGTCAGAACTCTGTTTTGTGACCTTAATCATTTCTGCTGAGAATGCAAATGTTAATCTTATAGTGGTCTCCCTATCATTTTTCATTTGTCGCTTTCAACATAATATCTTTGTTTTTACTTACAAATGTTTTACCATAACATGCCTATGCATAGATATTTTGTTTCTCTCCTATGTACTAGTCAGAGTCCTACTACTGAGGCAAAAATAAAAGTGTATAATAGTATAAAAATAGTTATATGTAATATATGAAGATACATTACCAAATACATTTATATACTTTTGTAAAATGATCGTAGTGCATAAAATACTACTAATGAAAAATGATAAACTACAGAAACACAGTTGTGGCTGGAAAAGATCTCTTGCAAAGATAACTGCAATTAGAATTGGGGAACCTGGGCCCAGCACTATGACTCTGGGTATTCTAGATTTCACATTCCACTAGCCAGTTACATAACAGACCTTGTGCCTTGTTACACTGGAGTGGTCCTATAACCTTTGGAAATGTCTGAGTCAGAAAATGATCTTTTGTTTGTTTGTTTTTGGAGACAGAGTCTCGCTCTGTCGCCCAGACTGGAGTGAGTGGCGCGATCTCAGCTCACTGCAAGCTCCGCCTCCCGGGTTCCCGCCATTCTCCTGCCTAAGCCTCCCGAGGAGCTGGGACTACAGGCGCCGCCACCACGCCCGGCTAATTTTTTTGTATTTTTAGTAGAGACGGGGTTTCACCGTGTTAGCCAGGATGGTCTCGATTTCCTGACCTCGTGATCCGCCCACCTCGGCCTCCCAAAGTGCTGGGATTACACGTGTGAGCCACCGCGCCCGGCCGAGAAAATGATCTTTTAACAGAAGGTATCACTTTCTGAGACTCACTTTCCTCAGGGCAAGAAGTTTTACTAGTATCTGAAGCAGATATTAAAGCTGAGGAATTCATATGCTTTGGGCATCGCTGGCTCTAATCAGGATTCAAGTTTTGCCAAATGCCTATTCTTTTCCAGATATGATGAGTTGAAATGTATAGAAACCTAGATGTACAATGGAAAAGATTTGGGAGTAGCAGGTAGGAGTTTACATATTTCACTTTGGACTTAACAATATGTTAGCTGGATTGAATAGAAAAACTGTAGTGTTGAAGGAAAACATGAGGCAGAATGAAATGACTGCTACATAAAGGTATGAGTCAAGTTCTGTGCAGGAAGAAATGACTGCATCTGATGTGGGATAAAAGGAAAAGCTTCAAGGAGGACATAGCATTTGAGTTTACTAGGTTTGGATTGGGACAAAACAGAATTTCATGATATGAGAGGAGCATAAGGGCACAGAGCTTTGATGGGTACATATAGCTGTAGTCAGACACAACAAAAAGTAGAGGTTATTATAGAAGCTGGAGAGGCAAGCTTACTTGGAGGTTAGACAATAGATTAGAATTAGATCATGGGAAGTGTTTGTTATTTATTTAATTCTTTGAGGTGTAACTGAGGGAGTGATAGTATTTGAATTATATTTTAGGATAATAATTTTTGAAGTCAAGTAGTATAATAAAGGAGATTAGGGACTTATTATTTAATGGATAGAGGAAGGAATGAACGTCGTGGACTATCTGTTTTCAACCCAGCATAATTTGCAACACTTACTGAAGAACACTTTGCACTTCCCAAAATTACCTTTCATACACAATTCCAGATTTCGTGGATGAGAGGACTCTCCTTTCAAAGCAGAACAAAAAAAGAAAGCTGTTTTCCTCAAAAAAGAACTGCAGCCAGAAGCATCAGAGTATGTAAAAGTCATAGCAGTTTCCTAAGAAGCTCTTGCTAACCACCTGCTTCTCTGCTGCAGAATGAGACGGGTGGTGCAAGCTTTTCAAAGATTTTTGAGTATGTGACAGCTTTCTTCCAAACTTTTAATAATCACTTTCAAGATCAGATTAAGCTCGTCAGTGTTTTATTCCTCAGCCTTCAGTGGCATCAACATTACTTTGGGCACTGGCTTCCTAATTTTTATCCCGGGAACATTTCCCAATAATCATGAAAGCCCTTAATTAGACATTAAACCTTTATACTCAGAAAATATTGAGTGCTTCTGTTTTCCTGGCTTAACACTGACTGGTGACGTTTTTTGTATAGTAGGCCTAACAGAATCTGAAAAATGATACTATGGAACTAGCTTTTCAATCTTACTAGATTTGAATTTAGTAATGGATTCATTGTCAGTGAAAAATGGAAAGTACAACACAGATTATCCTTAGCTTGTAGTTGTAAAAGAGTTAACTAAATCATCACATATAGCTAAGTACTTATATAAGGAAAACTATGGGAGAACAGGTAATTGTAGCAATACAAGATAAGGGAGGAAAACAGTACAAGAATTGTGGAATGGGCTGGCGTCCTCTAAGTGCAGTGGAAAACCTGAAGAAGGAAAATGACAGACTCACTGCTTTAAATTTCCAGTTTAAGGCCAGGGATCAGAAATAATTTATTATAGTTTCACAGCTAACATTTGTGAAAACCAAATCCAAAGTCTAACCTTTTTGGCAGCTGTATTATTTAACAGAGAAATCAATTCACAGTCTCATCAGTTCTTTTTCATTAGGGTATTGGTTTGGAACAAGTAGAACCCTGAGAATAAGAATGGAACATGTGGCAGGTGTTGATAAATCTGAATACCTTGACTTCTCTTATGGTTTGAACTGTGTTCCCCACCACATTCATATGTTGAAGTCCTAACCCCTAGTACCCGAGAATGTGACCTTATTTAGAAATAAGATCCTTGCATATTTAATTCATTAAGATAAGGCCAATAAGGTAGGCCCTAATGTGACTGATATCTGCATGAAAAGAAGAAATGCCATATGCACATGAGGTGGAGATCAGAGTGATGCATCTAGAAGCCAAGGAGCACCGAAGATTGTCAGCAAACCACCAGCAGCTAGTACAGAGGCATGGAGCAGATTCTCACAGCCTTCAGAAGAAGCCGACCCTGTTGATAGCTTGATCTTGGAGTTTTAGGTTCCAGAACTGTGAGACAATAAACTTCTGTTGTGCAAGCCACTTAGTTTATGGAACATTTTCAGAACAGCCCTAGAAAATGATATAAATGCTATTCTTCAAACCAACCAAGGCCAACCAGGAACTCTGCTAGGAGATGATCAGATCTACAATGTTATTGTTACCGCCCACGCATTCGTCATAATCTTCTTTATGGTAATACCAATCATAATTGGGGGTTTTGGCAACTGGCTAGTCCCACTGATAATTGGTGCACCCAATATGGCATTCTCTCTGATCAATAACGTGAGCTTCTGACTTCTCCCCTCCATCTGTTCTACTCCTACTTTCATCCTCAATAGTAGAAGCCGGGCGCTGAACAGTTTATCCCCCTTTAGCAGGAAACCTAGCACATGCAGCAGCCTCTGTGGATCTGACCATCTTCTCACTCCACTTGGCAGGTGTTTCTTCTGTTTTAGGGGCCATTAACTTTATTACCACAATCATTAACATAAAACCCCCAGCCATATCCCAGTATCAAACACCCCTTTTCATCTGATCAGTCCTAATTACAGCAGTCCTTCTACTCCTTTCTTTCCCAGTCCTAGCCACCAGCATTATTGTGCTATTAATTGACCGTAACCTCAACACTACTTTTTTGACCCTGCAAGCAGGGGTGACCCTATCTTGTATCAACATTTATTCTGATTCTTTGGTCTCCCTGAAGTGTATATCCTTCTCCTACCAGGCTTCGAGATAATCTCCCATATCGTAATGTATTATTCCGGAAAAAAGGAACCATTTGGATGTATGGGCATAGTATGAGCCATGATATCAATGGGCTTCTTAGGACTTATCATATGGGCTCACCATATATTTACAGTAGGAGTAGACATAGACAAACCATCATACTTCACCTCCACTACCGTAATTATTGCTATCCCTCCTGGCATCAAAGTCTTTGGCTAATTAGCTACACCGCATGGGGGTAACATCAAATGATCTCTTGCAATATTCTGAGCCCTGGGATGCATCTTCCTTTTCACAGTAGGAGGTCTAGTCTGCATTGTACTAGCTAATTCATCACTAGATTCTGTCTTACATGATACATATTATGTTGTAGCCTATTTCCAGTACGTCCTATCAATAGGAGTGTTATTCGCCATCATAGGAGGCTTTGTCCACTGATTCCTCCAATTTTCAGGTTGTGTACTTAATCAGACCTATGCTAAAATCCACTTCACCATTGTATTTACAGGTGTTAATTTAACCTTTTTCCCATAACACTTCCTCGGCTTATCTGGTATGCCCTGACCTTACTCCGATTATCCTGATGCATTCGCCGCATGAAATATTATCTCATCCATAGGTTCATTTGTCTCACTAACAGCAGTTATATTAATAATCTTTATAATCTAAGAAGCCTTTGCTTCAAAACAAAAAGTTTTAACAATTGAACATTCATCTACTAATTTGGAGTGGCTTTACGGCTGTCCACCACCTTACCACACATTCGAAGAGCCAACCTACGTGAAAATCTAAACAAGAAAGGAAGGAATCGAACCTCCAGAAACTGGTTTCAAGCCAATCCCATAACCTCTATGACTTTCTCAATAAGATATTATTAAAATCATTACATAACTTTGTGAAAGTTAATTTATAGGTTAAATCCCGTATGTGTTAATGGCTTATCCATTTCAAGTAGGCCTTCAAGATGCATCCCCTATTATAGAAGCACTGCTCACTTACCATGTGCTCTTATATTTTCCTAATTAGTTCCCTGGTCCTCTCTATTATCTCTGTGATACTCACAGCAAAATTAACTCATATTAGCACCATAGATGCCCAAGAAATCGAGGCTGTCTGCACTATCTTAACTGCCATTATCTTAATTTTAATTGACCTCCCATCCTTATATATTCTGTACATAACAGAAGAGGTTAACAACCCTTCTCTTACCATCAAAGCAAATGATATTGAAGCTATGAACATACAAACTGAATAATGAGGCTTCGATTCTTATATAGTACCAAGAACAAACTTAAAGACAGGAGAACTTCTACTCTTCAAAGTTGATAACCAAACAATTTTCCCAATAGAGATCCCCATCGTATATTAATCTCATCTGAAGACACCCTGCACTCATGAACTATCCACTCACTGGGCCTCAAAACAGATGCAATCCCTGGACACTTAAATCAAACTACCTTGACAGCTACATGACCAGGCCTTTACTACGGACGGTGCTCAGAAATTTGTGAGTCTAACCACAGTTGTATACCTATTGTCCTAGAATTAATCTCCTTAAAATACTTCAAAACCTGATCCACATCTGCACTATAACATAACTGTAAAGCTACCCAGCATTAACGTTTTAAGCTTAAGACTGAGGTGATCTATGCTCCTCTGCAGTGAATGCCTCAGCTGGATACTTCTACATGATCCATTGTTATCCTGTCAACAATCATAACCTTATTCTCCATTTATTCAGTTAAAATTATCAAATTTCATTTATCATATACCCCCTACACACACACACAAAAAAAAAACAAAACATAAAGCCCCCTGAGGATTAAAATGAATGAAAATCTATTCACCTCTTTTACTACCCTGACAATTCTAGGTCTACCTGCAGTAGTATTAATCATTTTATTTCCCACCATACTATTTCCAACCTCCATTCATCTAATTCAACAAAGATTAGTTCAACTTGTACTAAAACAAATACTAATTACCCATAACATCAAAGGATGAACCTGATCCCTTATACCAAGCTCCTTAATTCTCTTCATTGCCTCAACCAATCTCCTCAGGCTTCTACCCCATTCATTTACACCAACTATCCAATTGTCAATAAATCTAGGTATAGTAATCCCCTTATGAGCAGGTGCAGTAATTACAGGCTTCCATTTTAAAACAAAAGTCTCCTTAGCTCACTTTTTACCACAAGGTACACCTATGCCACTTATCCCTATACTAGTGATCATTGAAACTATTAGCCTATTCATTCAACCAATGGCATTAGTTGTGCAATTAATAACCAACATTACAGCCGGACACCTACTAATACATTTAATTGGAGGAGCCACACTAGCACTATCAGCTGTTAAGCTTCCCACAGCTTCAATTGATCTCATTATACTAATCCTACTGACCATTCTCAAATTTGCCATAGCCCTTATTCAGGCTTATGTCTTTACACTACTAGTAAGCCTTTATCTATATGATAACACATAATGACCCACCAAACACATGCCTACCATATAGTCAGACTCAGCCCTTTACCACTAACAGGAGCTCTCTCAGTTCTCCTAATGACACCTGACCCAGCCATGTGATTTCACTTTAACTCTATCACTCTTTTAACCTGTACATAGTATAGGTTATCTTATCTACCAGATTATTGAGGGCCTCCTATGCTTCCTGTTGGTGAGTATCCAATTAATTTGTGTCTTTGCCTGCAGAAGCAGCCTTCCTTCTCTGACTGAGGATTTTAAACTTCTCTTTACAGAGATAAAAAGAGTATCTACATTATTTAAAACAATTATGTTTAGGCCACAAATTACATTGTAAGATGCCACCATTGAAAACAGCTTCCTGAATCCAGTGGGGAATAACAGAATCTTTGAGATGGAAAGAACAATGGCAGTACTTCACCTTCAGAAACAAGACGAGCTTTGTTACTACAGCATGACTGGAATAGCATTGAGAAGGATTTTACCCAAAGAAGCATCTGTGGTTACTTATTGATAGTCAGATAGTCATCACTGTGACTGATACGTGTGTATTTATAAACTGTTGCCTTATTCATTCAGCAGTGGCCCTAGGAGGTAACAGTATAAGTAATCCTCCCAGTCAGCAGACCTTTAAACATTAATTTTGAGTGTTCACTGTCTGGAAGAAATAGCCAGAGACTCATATCTACATAATTTCATGGGCAGTGACTAATGATTTGGATGAATTTTAGAGGAAAAAAAAAAACAACACTAGTGACATGTTCTGGAGTAGAAATATTAGAATGGACCTTTCGTAAAGGCACAAATTAATTGCATCCTCACAAACAGGATGCATAGGAGGCCCTCAATAATCAGGTAGATAAGATAACCTATACTACGTATGCCAGCCTGTCCTCTTTACCAGCCACCTCAGGCCTTGCTTGACATCAGAATGTTTTCACTAGTGGAAATAACAAAGGCTCGGTTGAAAAGGAAGCTGAGATGTTCACCTGTCTTTTAGTCACATTAATCTTTTATGCGACTGAATCCAGAGGTAAAGGAAGGGCTTACTATCTCGGCAAGGATGACTCAAAATAGAGAGCTATAAATACATAATGGGGGCCAATGTGATGGTTTTCATGTTCAAAACTAGAAGCTAATGCAAAGTCCAGAAACCCCACCCAGGCAGGACCACTAATAACACAGATCCTTCATCCATAAAGGCACAGTCACCATGCCAGGTAAAACTCCCTGGCATGCTAAGATGGTGGCTAAAGTCAAGATGATCAGAAAATGGTTAGTGAAAGAAAGAAGTTGCAAATACCATCCATGGCCATGTATCCAGTTTCATGAATGTGCTCTTATTATAGATTTAATTATTTTATTTAATAGTTATATATTTGCGTACATTAACTACTTTTTCCATTTTAACTTTTTCCTTGTATTGAATATAAGTGCATCAGTATTAGTTCAGTGTTTCAATGTTTCAATTATAAATATGTCTATATCCACATATGTATATGTGGATACATAGTTTTGTAACTGATTAGAGGATAAATGAACTTCACACTGAGATGTATGAATGGTGTATCAGACTTTGTATCTCCTCTTTCAAGAAGAGGATGAAAAGTCTTCAGTTATGTGGGTAGTTATAGCACATCAACCTAAAGCTTATTCAAAATTTAAAAATCAAAAAAGCAATGAACAGAAAAAAATAAATTGTCAGGTTATCAGTTTTCAACTTGACGTTATCACTGTCCTTTCCCCAGTCTCCTCTGCATATTAGGAACTATATTAGCTAGAGGTGTCTTTCTTGTTTTATTCAAGGTTAATTTGCTAATGAAGGGGACCCAGTCCAAGATATGAAAGACAGAAAAGGAGAAATCAAATGTAGCCATATGCATGGAGATTTGAGATTCTCAGTGGCTTCCCACTTTTCACTAAGCACTCTTTGCTTTGTGGCTAATAACTAAGATAAGAAGTGAAAGCTTCATAGAAATTCCTGAGAATTACAGGAGCTTTCCAGCAAATCTTTGAGAACAACATACAATCACCTTGATGCTTTAAAGTGAGCTTTCCAGTGTATGCTTATTTAATGTTTGGCGGTAGCTTACCTGATTTTTAATAGACTTCTCATTAATAGTCCGCCAGTTCTTACAACAGTCGTCTAAATTTATATTAAACCATTTATACTTTGCATACAGTGGCTTCTGTTTTTTAATCAAGTCCTGAATTATAAAGTGAATAAGGTCTGGACCACAAAAATGGGCATACAAAAATATAGATTTCCACTTTACATAAAACGTATTGTTTATTTATTGAATGGATAAGAATATGAGTAGAATATGATGAGTTAATCATACTTTATGATGTTGTTTATTTGAGGAATATATTTATAATGTGTGCATTATGTGCAGTTTTTTTATATTATGACTCATGCAACAAAAAGCCCTGAAGTTTAGCAATAAGGAAATGCTCTCATCTAAATTAACTATTAATAGGGAAGTTCTCCCATATATAAATCTGAAGTCTTACATTCTATGTAATGGATTAGAAATACCAAATTTATATTTTTGTTTTTATTTTAAGACTGGTACCAGATAATCCCAGCACTTTGGGAGTCTGAGGTAGGCAGATCACCTGAGGTCAGGAGTTCAAGACCAGCCTGGATAATATGATGAAGCCCCATTTCTACTAAAAATAGAAAAACTTAGCCAGGCATGGTGGCGCACGCCTCTAATCCCAGCTACTCGGGAGGCTGAGGCGGGAGAATCACTTGAAACTGGGAGGCGGAAGTTGCAGTGAGCCAAGATTGTGCCATTGTGTTCCAGCTTGGGCAACAAGAGTGAAACTCCATGTGAAAAAATTAAAAAAAATCTGGTACCAGAATATTTTTCCATAACTGTTCATAAAACTTTATTTTATTCTGCAAAACCCTCATCGACAATTGTAGAACTAAAATTAGTAGGAAATTTATGCAGAAAAATTTACTCAATTTTTAGTATACCTTGAGAGTTAGCATGTTAAGTAGCAAAATATCTGCATTATCTTAGTCACTATTGCTGTTGCTTGCTATTATAAACCTGTTTTAATTAAATGTCTTATCGTTATGTTACATATTTATGTACAATGTAAATTAATAATTTTAGCTTAATTCTCATAGAGTCTATGCCCATATAAATTGAGATTAGAGCTTTAAATGTCATGATGCCCAGATGCATTGGCCAAGAAATATTCAAAATAAATCTATAAGAAGAGAATAAAGACCGCAATATAAAAAAGCATACTGCAGCAATATGCTTTATCTAGATTGCTTGCAGGACTATGTAGCTAAACTCATTTATAATTTTTTTTTATTATACTTTAAGTTCTAGGGTACATGTGCACAATGTGCAGGTTTGTTACATATGTATACATGTGCCATGTTGGTGTGCTGCACCCATTAACTCGTCATTTACATTAGGTATATCTCCTAATGCTATCCCTCCCATTTTTTAAGAAAACCATTGAACTATATAATGAAGAGCAACATAAATCAGAAAACATGGAACGAGGTAGGCACTAGAAAAAAGTGGTAAAATTTTGTATTGTCTTTCAGTATTCATTTTACAAATCTAAATTATTTTCAAAAATTATTTTAATATTAATAAATTATTTATTGGCTAGTTTTTATTTTTATGACATAGATTATAGATATAATCTTGCACAGAGGATAAGGTTGTTAGTTTAATCAATAACAAAGAAGTGCCGTGTACTAAATTTACTTATATAAACAAACCAATAACTAACATTTACAAGAAAATTATGAATTTTAGAAACAGTAATTTTAACAAGTCTATTAGACACCCTCTGAAGAACAAGAACTATCAAGATACATAGTCTTATCAATGACTGTGACACTATAATCTAATTTAAAATAATTGAATTATTAGGGTCAATTGAAGACAATGCGATTTCAGGTGATAAACTATAATCCATTCATTAAAGCCAATTAGTAACTAAGACAGTAGTAACTACCTTCAAACAAATGGCTATATTGATTCTTATTACAAGAGTTTAACAGAAAATCAAAGACGTCAAGTGCAATAGCACTTAGAGATAATTCACAATTTCTAACGTAGTCAGAAATGAAATCCTCTTGTACTTAAATTGTTGCTAATAAATGTAAGGTGCTCAGAGAAGAGCATTGAAAAATAAACAAACAATATATATTGAGAATCTTCTAGGTGGTGGTGTGCAAAATATTACTATCATGTCTAAAACAATTATAAATGAACTTTGAAAACATTATGCTAAGTGAAATAAGCCAGTCACAAAAGGACAAATAATGTATAATTCCACTTATAAAAAGTGCTTAGAGGAGTCAGATTTATTGAAATTCAATGTAGAACACATGGTTGATTAAGGGAAGAGGCGAATGCAGAATTACTGCATGATGGGCACAGCTTCAGTTTGGAAAGATGAAAAACGTTCTGGAGATAGACAGCGGTGATAGCTGCACAGCAACGTGAATATACTTAATGTCACTAACTATACCCTTAAAAATGGTTAAAATAACAAATTTTATGGTATGTATATTTTACCACAATATTAAATAAGTAAATAAATACAATTATAAGACATTAATCTTATTTTCAAACAGTAGGTAATCTGTTCAGGATACAGGACAAGGAAAGTCCAATAAGGAGGAATAATACAGGCAATGATATAAGACAGAACCTGCAAACCTGTCAAATAATTGATATAGAATTTATTTCTCTTCTACAGGCATACCTGGCTACATCTATGCTAAAGTACTCATCACCAATGGGCTTGTTGCATCTGCTGCCTTTGGAGCCTCTATTTAGGTTGTCCCTGATCTTGTAAAAAGACGTCCTAGCTTACCTCAGTGTTCTATACGGTTCTACTGGTTTTCTGCACGTCATGAAATGCAAAGTTTGGAAAGAATTGTATAGTAAGTGTTAGAAGTTTAGAAGAAGAGGGATCTCTATGGTTCGGAGTAGATTTCTGAAACTATGTAAACAAGAAGATATTTAAAAGAGATCCTAAAATATGAGTATGGTTTTCATAAGCATTCTGGTTTCTCAAATTGCTGGAAATAGATAGGAGGTAAGAAAGTATCAGGTACGTGCAGGAAATAATGACAAATAAATATGATAATAGCACAAAATGATACTACACATGAACAGTGGGAGATAAATTTGGAAATCAGGTTAAGGAAAGCTGTGGAAGACCCACAAATGCTGGGTGACAGTAGGTAAAAGGGAGGCATTGGAGATTTAATCTCTGATTTTTGAGTTCAGTTTTCTCCATGAATTACCAGGTAATGGCTCTGAAAATAGTATTTCTCAATAGACTCTTTCTCTCTTAGTTTTAATATAGAATGAATGTTTTGACCTTTTTTAAAGGAACTGTTTCACTTAAATCTAACAGAATTTTACCAAGACCTAAGAATATTTTTTTTGTAATGTATACATGTATATAGTTTTAACATGTACAAATCTTTGAAAACTAAATAAAATATTCAGTTTATGAGATCTAAACAACTGAAGAAAATGTGTGGAAATTTCAGCATGTACTACCCAGTCCTCTATAATGTTTTATCTCTACAATAAAGTTGTATATAATAGATTTTTTAAAACCCTAAAAGCAGAGATCTGATGCAGCAAGTATTTCCCATTTTTGAGTCACTTTATGTGATTCTTCCTATAATTCTGTTACATTTTGCTGAAATCTCAATTTAATGAGTTGTTTAGGGACTGAGATGAGATGGTTTCTCTGCTAACCTGACCTAGTGTTTAATCACAATGTTTTAGCCACATATTGCAATTTAAAAAAAACAAACACTACCATTTTCGGAGACCACCTTGATCTGATCATTGGAGGTCCCTGTACCTTATTATGGTATGTCATTCAAGTGTCATGACTGGAGTAGCCTCTGAGTTATATGAAAAATGTTCCTTCTTGAGACATCATATATGATTTATGATGATTGTTTTTTTCTCCATTTAACTATATTCTCCAGGGAACTGAACATGAATCAGTCCTCAAATCACCAGGGGCCTCTGAAACAGAGGCAGGAGAACCTTGAGCTCTTCGCAGCTGGCAAAATCACTTCTTCCCAAGTGAAGATATATTACAACTGGTGCCAGCAAAGCACATATTTCTAAATGTCCTTAAACTTTGTTAGGTTACCTACTCCAGTCATGACACTGAAAAGGAAAATTCATAAACTAGAAGGCTCAGGCAAGTGGATTCACAATCAAATGATCAAGATCTGGAGTCATGGTATTGGTAATTTGAACACCTAGTCATACCCCCTAAGATTATTTTTTCTATGCCCGCGAACTATCAACAACCTTTCCATTGTCCTAAAAGTATTCTGAGCCCAAATCAAATATAATTAAGGCTGCTAGTAACAAATTTATTTACAATTAACTGAGGGCTTATGAGGGTACGATGATACTACTAGGTGTTGCAGCAAGAAATTTTAAAAAGTTATACTGTCCGTGTTATTTTGAAATTAACAGTTTACAAAACTTAAATATGTAATTTGTAAATCTGTAAATTGAAAAATTAAGCAAATGTTTTAAAATGCAAATTACTATTTTTCATGATTTTTGGATAATTGTTTTAATGTGACAGTAACTGACAGCAATGACTACAAGTGTGTAAGTATACACACATTACATTCTGAAACTGATTTGATTTGTTACTGTAATGATGTTTACCTATTAAAAGTTAATTTTTAAAATTACATTGCCCACTTTCATTTTAGGAAGGGACTTTATTCTACAACATGCTGATAGTAATTGGCCACTCAACTTTTATAATATGCTTCCAGCGACAGGAAGTAACTAACTGTAAATTAGATATTTCCAAATTTAATAACTCAAATATAGCTTTGTTCTGAGAAAGCTTTGCTTTCCTATATCTATTAATTATTGGTCCTAGTTCTAGGTCCTCAAGCTATCTAAATCAAATCTGCCTCTCTCCCACAGGCATTTGCAAAATGCTTCTCTCTTTTCCTAAGTCTATACTTCTTAGGTATGTATATGTGGTCCCTTTGGGGAAGAGTGGGAGTTCCAAACAAAAAAACCCCAATAAGTGGCTAATGTGATGGGTAGAAATGTAGAGAGGGTTTGAGGACAAAGGGAAACAATTTGATAAAGATTTGCATGGGAAACTGACAGGTGGAAAAATATATTACTGTTGTCATTTTCAAACTGAATTACATAGGAATATATAGCTGTTTGTCAGGCAATATCAACCATAAGACATAGCTAGTGTTCAGCTTTCATGAAGGATGCCCTGAGTTCCGATCCCATCTAAACTTTTTCCTGAAATTTTATTCCACTTCCCTTTCTTTCAGATGGTAATTTCTGGATGTTAATTGTAATTCTTACTTTTGTTCACTAGGGAGGGATATTTTTTACGTCTTGTGCTTTCCTTTCCCCAAAGGTTGGGAATAGTTTATTTGCCACTTGCCTCCAATGTTGCCACTAAGCTCTTATGACTCTTGAGTTTCAGCTCCTTCGTGCTAAAAGAAAACCTTTATATCTCCAAGTAATATTTGCCTCCTAACTTCTAACTTACCTATTTTGACCTTCACGATGTAGTGTTTTCCTAGGAAATAATACTTCCCTGTCTAAAAAGTTCGCCCAAGTCCCCCAAGGGCAACGCTGGGAGCTAGTAGTGTGTGAACATTGGTGTCGCGCTTAGCCTTTCTTACCAAAATGGAGCAAGACATCATCTCTATCCTATCTCACAGGGAGATTTCTGGCTTATAAAGACTCATTTCCTAGAACCTAGATCAGCCCGCAAATCCAAGTCTGATTAAAGGATAATAACAATGATGCTGTCCAAAGGATTAGTTCCTAAATTCTCTTCCCTACTGTTCTCAGAGAACCTAGAGATGATCATATAAATAGAATCAATATATTGATAGTTCCAGATTGCTGACAAGGAAAATAAATTAAGTTTCCATGTGAGTTTGTTGCATTTCATATAGGAGCCAGGATAAAATACAATTATTAATTTTCTTGTCTACTCATTATCAACACTTAATATTAACTTTGAAGTAACATTATGATTTACAGATTACTTTTCACATAATTCTGCTCTTTCAAATAAACATGACCATAATTAATAAAAGCTTATTATAATATTGTGTAGACTGTATGGTACCTGTTATTGCCATCTAACATACTCCATAATAATAGATGAAGCCATAATTTAGATGATTGACAAATTGCCAGTTAACTTTCTTGATGTATAGCTTTCTGTGTAGTTAATCATTAATAATAGAAGATTTTCTGCAATTAAGCAGTCCTTTTGCTGTTGATTCAGTTTTAACAGCCTTTAAAACATATCAAATGTTCAAAATAGTTTGATTAAACACTTCAGATCAATTTCAAAATTGTATCTATGCATGTTTAATGCTGGAGAGTAAAACAATTATCTCATTCCAGTTTTAGCTTTTTGTTGTACTTCTTAACGGACATTAAAAATTGCTGCGGTGCATGCAGCATAAGAATTCAGTTTTCTAAAATAGTCCCCTGTCATTTCTCTAAGGAAATGCTGTCTTGATTTTAGCCACTAAGTCCTTGCTCTGCTGAAACAAAAACAAAACTGCAGAGCTTAGTGCAACATAGCTCTCCTGCTGAGACCCCATCGGTCCAGGTGTTAAAATTTGGACACTTTTTTTTTCATGCCCTTGATATATGAAAACAAAACCAGAAGGAAGCTTGTTGAGGAAACTGTGTTTTAAACAGTAGTAGCTCAATCTGTTGATTTACAGGCTACTGATTTACAAGCTGTGAATGAATTGAAGCCTTCAGCAACAGGAAGCTCTGCCATTGGGAAACCCTATAGCTACAGCTGGAGCCCAGGGACCTGCTTGACTGCTTACAGGAAAACTCACTCCAGGAGCCCCCTGTAATCAGAGTTGTTAAGCAGAAGGAAATGTCTTCAGTGTTCTTACATGGCTCTTAATCAGATACTGACAGAGTGCCTTTGATCAACACATTTGCACCATGAGGTTAACCATAGGGTTCAGTATGTCCACATAGATTTCACAGTCAGCTCCAAATGTACACAACCCACAGAGAAACTATTCAAACCCCGATCCTGTTGCTGGCTCCATTTCTGTCCTCTCAACCTCCGGGTCTGTTGTGAGGATTAATGAACTACATTTTTCAAGTATCTTTCCATCTCTGAACCAGAACTGAGAGCAAACCATGAGGCATTGTTGTGGAGGCTTGTTTGTTACTTCTTTGATATCTCCACATGTCTTAATTGAAGCCTTAGACAGTGGCACCAGCCCGCTGCCCTGTGTTAGGCCTTTGAGAACACAGTAGTGAAGAGAAAGAAACCTCAGGGAGGAATTATCTCACAGACAGAGATCACTGGTGGGTGAAATGGCCCTGGCTGTGTTATTTTTCATTTGCCAGCTTGGTTGGTATCCAGAATCCGTGACTTGAAATGAAACTACTGTATAGTGGCAGAGCAGAGAAACAAAGTTGGTGCAGAGGTGCCCGAGAAAGCAGCTCACAAGGTGCATCCCAAATTGGTTGCGGCAAGAGTTATGTATTTTTCTATCACTTTAATTGCCTGTGAAATATTTCATGTACTTTGTGTTAGTGGACAAGATGGATTAACTCCATTTTGTTGTAGGGAAAAAGAAATTACTGGGTCTGTGCTGAACTTGATGTGGGGAGATATGGGTAAGGTGATACTACTACATTCTTTGAGTAGGTATTACTCATGACAGGATGAAAGCTTATCTCTTTACACTGATGTATTCACTGGATAATATAGAAAAATATAAACAAAAGTAGGTCATGAAATTGTGCAAAACTACAGATTATAGTCATGTCTAAAATAGGAATAAAATAATTGTAACAGAAAACTAAAATCTAAGAAGAGCTTTTTTTCAAACTTAAATGTTGACATTGAATTGACAATATGTCAAGAGTTACCAAGAAAAACAAAGGCAGCTGTTAGAAAGAAATCTGTTTTTAAAAAGCATTTACATCTACTCTTTTAAGCAGTAAATATAAAATTCAAAATATAGCTACTTTCATAATATTTAAACTACTTGGTTTTCATGAGAAAAGCACACACACAGGAAATTGAAGAATTACTTTGCATGCTCTAGTTATTGACCTGTAAAAATAAATAGGGAAAAATCAGTGAGGCAAAATAAGAGATAAGTGGTTATGGTTACTTTTTGATATATTACCCTGAACTTTAGAGTGATTAAAATTTAGTAAAGAAATTTTTCCTTGTATTTTTTCAAATTGGCTAAAGTTATGATAATTTAGGGGAGTAGTTAACAACTTTACCTCCCAGGCATCAACATTTACTTCAGATGGAGTCTCACTCCACTAATTGGTTGAGAATTTGGATGCTATAATTTATACAAATGAATTGCAATCTAAAGTAAGTAATTCTCAAAGCCTTTGTCTCTAGAATTTACTTATTTTATCTTTCAGTGAAATTCAATTTCATGATGAACCAATTTTTAAAAGTCATAATACAATTTTTTTTCTAATTATCAAGTGTGATATTTTAATGAGGCTTAGCAAAATTGTAACAGCACCAGTGTAATGGCAAATATGCTAAGTCAGGAAAATTTGTGCAAGAGTTTGAAATGAGAAAAAGAGATCGCTGGGTGTCCTTTGAATGGAATGCTGAGCATTGTATAACTGCCCCTCTGGGATTATCTAATTCGACAGAGGTATCCATCTGTGATAGACAGAAGTTAACCTGGAGAACCTGAAATAATGCAAATATTTCCTGGAAATGATTCCCTCTCATGGCAATGCAAATGAATCTTGTACAAAAGATCAATCTTGATAATTCACATTTGAATTAGTCCTAACATCTTACTATAATCCTCATTAATTAGTGGGTTAAATAAAATATTTGACAACTGTTCATTTCATATTAGTATGAGAGTCATGATTTTACCTGCCTGAAAATTATATTTTAACAGATGTGAGGCAGATAAAAAGAGCTCTTTCAATTAAAATAAAATCTAATTTATTTCAGTGTTCTCTGAAAATAGCAGTCCTAAAATAATAAATGTTAGATCTGCTTGCTAAAAATACTCAAGAAAAAAAGTCTAGAATGTACATTGCAGAAGAATATTTTTGTTTCATTTATTAATGTTTCTCAAGAACCTAGAGCAGTGTTCCTTTGTGCGCACTCAGTGTTTGTTGTTCCAATAGAGACAGAAAATAAATATGCAAGAAACAGGAAGGAAAAACATAATCAAATCTAACAGGAAATAAAATATGCAAATATCAAAAGAAATGTGGAAATCTTATTTCTCCCTCCCATAATCAATTCAATTTTAAGCGGTGTCAAATTAAATATTAGAATATACTCCAGAAAGAGTGAGAATAAAACTTTTTAAATTATTACCTGATATCACAAGGGAGTTTTAAAAAACTTTGTTTTCATTTTCTTTCTTCTATTTTTAGATAACCGTCATACAAAGTTGGCTAATTTGAAAATACAAATGTAATCTAGAGGTCTGTCAGTTAAACTCAGAGCGGTGATTCTGAAGACCTCAGAAGTCACCTTGGGTTTTTTTTTTTTTTTTCTAGTAAACATAAATAAATAAGAGGTACTACAAAATTAATATAGTGCAATAGAATCATATCTTTTCCCTTCACAAAACCTGTAGAAAATAAATGTGAATTAGGAGATCATCTTAAACTCTTCCATTTTACAAACAATTACACTTTAGGTCAACTTCTGGATCAGAAGATACCTAATTTTCAGGTCTCAGGAATGAACATCTTTATATTTCGTATCCATCCACACAGGCAGAGTGCAGGACCAACTATATTGTGTGACTTCATTTATAGCAGCAAAGTCCAGCTGCCCATTTGATACATCCAAACTTCTCTCACCCCACATCATGATACTCTAGCCACATAATAAATTAATGGCAAATAAAAGACTCTCCTCATCTTTCACTAAAGCTAAAAGATCTATATGACTCACTTGTTGATATAAATATTCCCTACCAAAATAATAAATACAAATTCAGACTTTTGACATACATATTGCCACCTCTTGAAGAAGTAATTTGTGAAGATTTTATAACACGATCGAATTTTGAGAAAAGGTTTGGATTAAAAACAAGAAAGAAAAAAACGTGGAAACTGCAGAACATTGAGGATAAAATGTCTCCATGAGAAGGGAGAAATGATGTGGAATAGAAATGGGATATGGAGCAGGCAGTAAAACAAAAGCAAATCACCTGTGGCTGTTTTACAACTAAGAATTTCTTTCTCTGATATTCACTGAAGAATTTCAAAGCCTTTACTTCATCAACTATACCTAACCTCGTGTTCTATCTATATACTAGATACATTTGAGAAAATGATAGTGTAATTTTATTTTTTTAATTTAAGATTAAAGATCATTTATATTGTCTGAGCTAACTTGCAGTAAAACCAAAGCTTAGCCAATATACTGAATAAAGAAAACAACTCGACTGTCATTACATCATGTCCATTGTTTTTCAATGAACTCTCCATTAAGGCCAGCGATAGCTTCTTGGGATGATTTATTAAAAGCAATTGCTATTTTTTATTAACTTCTAGTTGAGAGTTCAGTGTTACTTACTTTTTGTTAGTTTAGGAAGTACAGATAATTTTCCTTATACAAGATTTCCTGATGATAATTTGCAGAAAAAAATATTATTTGAAGTTACAAAAGAAATTACATTATGACCAAAATTTCCAGTGGTGTATAAAATATATAATGTCTTAGTAGGATGTTCCTGATTTTAATCACAAAAAAATCACTTTTTCATCCAAAACATTTAAGGGTAAGAAGGAGTCTTCAGAAATTCAGTGAGAGGATGGAAGATACAAGAAATAAGTAAACTTAGAAAGCTAAAACATTTAAAAAGTAAATTTAAAAAGTGTATCGCCCATAATGATTTGGACAATTAAAACATAATAAAGTGACTTGATTACTGACTTAAGATATAATGGCGCTACTGTCTCAAGGTTGGCTTGGAAACTGCACAGACATACCTCCTACCAATAGGATCTTTTCCTTTTCAGAACTCATGCCTGTAATCCCAGCACTTTGGGAGGCTGAGGTGGGCGGATCAGAAGGTCAGGAGTTCGAGACCAGCCTGAACAACATGGTGAAACCCCGTCTCAACTAAAAAATACAAAAATTAGCTGGGCGTGACGGCGGGTGCCTATAATCCCAGCTACTCGGGAGGCTGAGGCAGGAGTATTGCTTGAACCTGGGTGGGAGAGGTTGCAGTGAGCCAAGATCACGCCACTGCACTCCAGCCTGGGCAACAAAATGACACTCCACCTTGGAACAAAGAAAAAGGACTTTATTTAAGAATAATTGGCAATTGGCAATATAAACAGCAAATATTTAAAGAATTTAACTTGATGACTTTTGACATGTGAATATATCTAGAGAAGTATCATTGCAGTCAAGTTAATGCAAATATCAACCACCCCAAAAGGTTTCTCACGCTCTTTTACAATCCTTCCTTCCTGATCTCCCTGCCCTATCCTCTACCGTTCACCCAATCCCAGACAATTTCTGGTCTGTTACCTATAACTATAGATTAGTTTGCTTTCCAAGGATTTCATATCAATAGGTTCAATTATTCAACATCTTTACCAATACTTGGTTTGGTTGGGATTTTTAATTTTCACCTTTCTAAAAGTCATGTACTGGTATCTCATTCCAGTTTTAATTTGTATTTATCTAATAACAATTTGTATATAGAATTGTCTGTGTGCATGTGCTTGTGGGACATTTTTATATATTTCTCAGTAAAGTGTCTATTCAAAACTTTTGACCATGTTTTTTTAAAGGTTGTTTGTCTTATGATTGAGTTGCAAAAGTTATTTATATATTCTTGATAAAAGTCCTTTGTCAGATACATTTTGAAAATATTTTGTCCAAGCCAGTGACTTTTCTTACATTTACTCAAGTGTCTTTTAAACAGCAAAAGCGTTACATTTTTGTAAGGTCCAGTTTATCAATATTTTATTTATTGTTTTTGGTGTTTGTTTCCTATTTATAAAATATTTGCCCAAACCAAGGTCACTAGGATTTTCATTTTAGTTTCCTTTTCTAGAATGTGTATTATTTTAGCTTTTACATTTAAGGCAATGATCGATTTTGAGTAAATGTTTTAACACAGTGTGAGTTAAGGATTAATCTTAATTTTATTGTCTATAAATATCCTATTGTTATAGCATCATTTGTGGAAAGCATTAAACTTTCTCCCTTGGAGTTCCTTGGCAATTTTTCTAAAAATCAATTGAACAGATATGTGTGGGACTGTTTTCAGATTTTCTCTTCTATTTCACTAAATTATATGTTTGTCTTCACATCAGAGTCATGTTGCCTTGATTACTGTAGTTTTATAAGGAGCTAAAATAAATTTATTTGATAATAGTTCTAATTTTAGAATTGCTACATTTATTTTCATTTTAAAATACGTATAGTTTATAATCAACGCATTCTCCAACTTTGTTCTCCTTTTGCAAAGTTTGGGCTATTCTAGTTGGTTTGCCTTTTCAAATGAATGTTAAAATCAGCATGTCAGTTTCTAAAAGAAAAGATAAATGACTAGTTTTGAATGTGATTGAATTGAATTAACATATCAATTTCTGAAAAGCAGAAATCTTAAAAATATGAAATTTTCTAAACCATGAATGTGGTATTACTCACCATTCACTTAGGTTTCTTTATTTATCTTGGCAACATTGTGCAATTTGCAGTGTACAGGTCTTGCATATCTTTTGCCAGATTTATTACTATTTCATATCCTTATTCTATTATAAATGGTGGTTTAGAATTATTTTTTGATAGCATATAGAAGTACAATTAATTTTTGTGTATTGACTTTTATTCTGCAGCCTTGCTAAACTCACCTATTATTTCCTCTACCTTTTTTGATGGATCTGTAGGAAAATCCTTAGGAGTTTCTACATAAACTATTGATGGCAGTGGTGGCCCATCTGGAGTGTCCACAGTGAAGATGCCAGCTGCAACAGGGAGGGCATGACCAGGGCTGCACATTCCGCGGAGCCAGTGGGAGCCAGGAGCAGGTGGGAACTCTCTTCCAAGTTGGTGGGGTAGGAGTTCCATGTTCTTGGGCACAGCCGCAGCCTCCCAGCCATAGCTGTGTACCCGGGCATCCCCATGCTCTAGGGAGCCTGGGAAGCCCCCACTGACAGACTCAGAATTGCCTACTCCTCCTGCCTGCCCTTTCCCCGTTGCCAGCACCCACTCCATTTTCAGAGCAAAGTTGAGGCCAAGCCCGGACGTTGTTGCAACCCAGCTGGTGTCTGTGTGCTCAGGGCAGTGCTGACATGACAGAACCCTGCCGCCACAGCCGCTTCTTGGCTTTGGGCACTAACAAGCATGGAAGGAAGGCCAACGAGGTGCTGAGGGCAGCTCAGAGTGGGCCTGCAGGCACACCTTAGCACAAACACCTGAGGCACCTTGGCCAACCTGATTGATGACAGCAGGAGGCAGACAGGCTCCTGAGCATAAAGGGGTGGATCCCCAGTGAAGTCCCCCCACCTCAAACCCTGAAGCGTGGGGACTGGCTGTCATCCCTGAGGCCTGAGAGCCGGGCTGTCAAATCCAGTTGGAGTCCACGGCCCTCAGTGAGAACTGATGGTGCTTTTTCCAGTCCTGCCCATGGCTGCTCATGGACCAATCAGCATGCACTTCCTCCCTCCTGAGCCATAAAAATCCCAGACACAGCCAGACTCACAGAGACCTCTGACTACCAGCTGTGAGAAGGAGCTACCCAATTTGGGTCTCCTTAACCCATCTGAAGACCTGTTTGCAGAAAAAGGAGCTCTACCCGCTCCAAGTCTCCTGTTTGCTGAGGGCTGCACTCCTCAGGACAACCTGTCTGCAGAAAGGAGCTCTGCCCACTCTGGGTCTCCTCTCTGCTGAGAGCTGGACATGCATTGGGACGACATGCCTACGGATAGGTCGGGATGACCTGCCTGCAGATACCCACCCTGGGTCTCCTCTCCATCAAGGGCTGCACTCATCAGAAGGACCTGCCTGTGGAAAGGAACTACCCACTTCCGGTCTCCCAAGGGCTATTCTATCACTCGCTGTCCCCTTGCTTACTCTTCCGGTCTCCCAAGGGCTATTCTATCACTCACTATCCCCTTGCTTACTCTCCAGTTGTCTGTACACGTCATTCTTCCTGGACGTGGGACAGAAACTTAGGATCCACCGGATGGTGGGACTGAAAGATCTGTAACGCAAACAGGGCTGAAACTGCCCCCGCCCCCCACCTCCCCGGGACCTGTTGCCACATTACAGGCAATGAGGAGAAAAGGGCTGCTGCCCTTTAGAGGCCCCAGACCTACGGGGTCCCCAAGTCAGGGCTCTGACACCCTCTTTGGGGATCTGCAGTTTCTGGCATCTCCAAGCTTCTGGATGTCACTGCATTCCCCTTGTCTAGACATGAGTGCCCACAGCAGAAGCTGCTTGCAGTGCATCAGATTCAGCCACATGCATGCATGGAGCTGGCACTTGTGCCAGTGCCTGGAGCTACCTTCCCCGCCACAGCAGCTGGCATGCCTGACTGGATCCTGCCAGTGGCTGGACCTGCACTCACTTGCACATGCACCCCTCACCATTCCATTCCTGGTTTGCCCTTGGCAGGTATCGAATTTGGGCCCATAACACAAGCCAAGTGCAGCCTGTCAGGCCAAGTAGATAGGGCAGGGAGATCAGGAAGGAAGGATTGTAAAAGAGCATGAGAAACCTTTTGGGGTGGTTGATATTTGCATTAACTTGACTGCAATGATACTTCTCTAGATATATTCACATGTCAAAAGTCATCAAGTTAAATTCTTTAAATATTTGCTGTTTATATTGCCAATTGCCAATTATTCTTAAATAAAGTCCTTTTTTTTTTTTTTGTTCCAAAGTGGAGTGTCATTTTGTTGCCCAGGCTGGAGTGCAGTGGTGTGATCTTGGCTCACTGCAACCTCTCCCACCTGGGTTCAAGCAATTCTCCTGCCTCAGCCTCCTGAGTAGCTGGGATTATAGGCGCCCCCCATCACGCCCAGCTAATTTTTGTATTTTTTAGTTGAGACGGGGTTTCACCATGTTGTTCAGGCTGGTCTCGAACTCCTGACTTTCTGATCCGCCCACCTCAGCCTCCCAAAGTGCTGGGATTACAGGCCTGATTTTCTGTTGCTTTTCTAGTTTCTTAAGATACATTGTTAGATTGTTTATTTGACGTTCTTTCTTTCTTTCTTTCTTTTTTTCTGATGTATGCACTTATCACTGTAAACATCCCTGTTTGTACTTCCTTTACTGTATCCCATAGGTTTTGGTATGCTGTGTTTCCATGATCATTGGTTTCCAGAAATTTTTTAATTTCCTTCTTAATTTTCTCATTGAACCACTTGTCATTAGGAGCATATTGTTTAATTTCCATGTGTTTGCATAGTTGCCAATATTCTTCCTGTTATTAATTTCTAGTTTTATTCCGTTGTGGTCAGAGAAGGTGCTTGTTATTATTTCTTTTTTTTTTTTTATTGTTTTAAGATACATTTTGTGACCTAACATATAGCCTATCCTTCAGAATGAACCATGTGCAAAGGAAAAGAATGTGTATTCTGCAGCTCCTGGATGAAATGTCCTGTAAATATCTTTTAGATCCATTTGGTCTATGTGCAGATTAAGTCTAATGTTCCTTTGTTGATTTTCTGTCTGGAAGATCTGTGCAGTGCTGATAGTGGAGTGTTGAAGTCTCCAGCTATTGTTGCATTGGGATCTATCTCTCTCTTCACCTCTTGTAATATTTGCTTTATATATCTGAGTGCTCCAGTGTTGAGTGCATATATATTTACAATAGTTATATCCTCTTGCTGAACTGAGCCATTTATCATTACATAGTGACCTTCTTTGTCACTTCTTATAATTTCAGTCTTGAAATCTATATTGTCTGATATAAATATAGCTACTCGCATTCTTTTTTGTTTCTCATTGGCATTGAATATTTTTTTCATTCTTTTATTCTTGGTCTATGTGTATATTTATAGGTGAAGTGTGTTTCTTTTAGGTAGCAGATAAACAAGTCTTATCTTTTCATCTGTTCAGCCAGTCTATGTCTTTTGATTGTTATTTAGTCTATTTACATTCAGTGTAATTATTGATAAGTAAGGACTTACTCTTGTCATTTTGTTAATTTTTTTCTGGGGCTTTTTTTTTTTTTTTTTTTGGTCTCCTTTCCTTTCTGTCTTCCTTTAGCAAAGATGATTTTCTCTGGTTACATGATTTAGTTTCTTGCTTTTTATTTTTCGTGTCTTCATTGTATGTTTTTTTGGCTTGTGGTTGCATGAGGCTTGCAAATACTGTCATATCATCCATTATTTTAACAGCTTAACATTATTTGCATAAACAAACAAGCAAAATGAAAACTAATGAAAACTCTGTGCCTTAACTTCATCCCCCTATTTTTTAACTTCTTGTGGTTTCTATTTATATCTTATTGTAGTGACTATGTCTTTAAAAGTTCTTAGAGTTATTATTTTTGATGTATTTATTGTTTAGTCTTTTTACTTAGAAAAAGAGTAGTTTACACACCATAGCCACAGTGTTATAACAGTCTGTGTTTCTCTGTGTTTCTCTTTGCTAGTATTTTGTTGAGCATTTTTGCATCAATATTCATCGGAAATATTGTCCTGTAGTTTTCTTTTGTAAATGTATCTTTGTCTGGTTTTGGTATCAGGTAATACTGCCCTCATAGAATGAGGTGGAAACTTACTATTACCAGTGAGTTTTGTACCGTCAGACAACTACTTATGGCTCATCAATGTCCTTTTCTTTCTGATTAAAATACTCTCTTTAGCATTTCTTGTAGAACAGGTCTAGTGTTAATGAAATCCCACAGCTTTTGTTTGTCTGAGAGTCTTTATTTCTCCTTCATGTTTGAAGGAGATTGTTGCTGGATATACTATTTTACTGTAAAGTATATTTATTTTTTTCCCTTCAGCACTTTGAATATGTCATGCCACTCTCTCGGGCTGTACAATTTCTATTGAAATTGTTGCCAGATGTATTGAAGCTTCATTATATATTATTTGTTTATTTTATCTTGCTGTTTTTAGGATTCTTTATCCCTGCCCTTTAGGAGTTTTGTTACTAAATGCCTTGAGGTAATCTTCTTTGGGTTAAATCTGCTTGGTGTTCAATAACCTTCTTATATTTGGATATTGATATCTCTCTTTGGTTTGGAAAACTCACTGTTATTATCCATTTGAATAAACTTCCCACCCCTATTTCTTTCTCTAACTCCTCTTTAAGGCCAATAACCCTTGGATTTGCCTTTTTAGGGCTATTATCTAGATGCTGCAGGTGTGTTTCTTTGTTTTTTACTCTTTTTCATTGTTCCCTCTGTGTATTTTTAAATAGCCTGTCCTCAAGCTAATTTTTTCTTCTGTTTGATCAATTCTTCTATTAAAGGACTCTGATGTATTCTTCAGTGTGTCAATTGCATTTTTCAGCTCCAGAATTTCTGCTTGGTTCTTTTTAATTATTTTAATCTCTTTGTTAAATGTATATAATAGAATTCTGAATTCTTTCTCCTGTTGTTTTGAATTTATTGGAGTTTCCTCAGCACAGCTATTTTGAATTCTTTGTCTGTAAGGGTACATATTCCTGTTTCTCCAGAATTGGTTCTTGATGCTTTTCATTTAGTAAGGTCATGTTGGTGTGGATGATGCTGATGCCAATACATGTTATTCAGTGTCTGGGCATTGAAAACATTGTTATTTATTGTAGTCTTCACTATCTGGGCTTATTTGTACCCATCCTTCTTAGGAAGCCTTTCTTGATACTTGAAATGACTTTGGTCCTTGTGATTTAAGTTCTGTCTGCTTTCAGGGAGCACCCCAAATCCAGTAATGCTATGGTTCTTGCAGTCTCATAGAGGTACTGCCTTGATTGTCTTGAACAAAATCTGGAAGAATTATCTGGATTACCAGAGACTCCTATTCTCTTCCCTCACTTTCTTCCAAACAAACAGAATATCTCCCTCTGTCTGTGCTGAGCCACTTAAAGGTGAGTGTGTCCACAATCACCCCTGTGGCCAAAACCACTATGATTGTTTTATTAGTCAGGGTTCCCCGCAGGGACAGAACTAATAGGGTAGATATATATATGAAGGGAATTTATTAAGGAGTATTAACTCACAATCACTAGGTGAAGGCTATCTGCAAGCTGAGGAGCCAGGAAGCCAATCTGAGTCCCAAAACCTCAAAAGTAGGGAAGTTAACAGTCTGTGGCCAAAGGCCCAACCCCCTGGCAAATCACTGGTGTAACTCCAAGAGTCCAAAAGCTGAAGAACTGGGAGTTTAATCTTCCAGGGCAGGAAGCATCCAGCACAGAAGAATGATAAAGACTAGAAGACTCAACAAGCCAAGTCCTTCCAACTTCTGTTTGCTTTATGCTAGCTATGTTGGCTGCTGGTGCCCCCCCAGATTGAGGGTGGGTCTTCCTCTCCCACTCCACTGCCTCTGATGTTAACCTCCTCTGACAACAACCTCACAGACACACCAAGAACAATATTTTTCATTTTTCAATATAATCAAGTTGACACTCAGTGTTAACCATTACAACAGTGCTGGGTCAGACCTGAAGCTAACATAGCACTGGATCCTACCCAAGGCCTGCTTTAACCACTCCCTGGATACTTCCTATGTTCTCTCAAGGCCTTTGGGCTTTCTAATCAACAGGTGGCAAAACCAGCTAGGTCTACATCCTTCACTTCAGGGCAGCAAGGTCCCCCAGGTGCCAGTGGGTCCAGAGGTGCTGTCAGGGAATCAGGGACTAGAGTCAAAAACCTTACAAGTCTACCTGGTGTTTTATTGTACTGTGGGTAAGCTGGCATTAAAACCACTAGATACAGTCCTTTTCACTCTTCCCTCCCCTTTCCAAAGGCACAGGAGCCTCCCCCCATATCTGCCACCACTTCTGGCCATACGAAATACAGCCAGTCTATTGCCAATGCTTCCTTAAGGCCCAGTGGCTCTTAAGTCAGCTGTGGTGAATGCTGTCTGACCTAGGATTCGCCCTTCAGGCAGTGGGCTGCCTTCTCCTCCAGGCAGGTCCAGAAAGGCTGTCTAAGAATGAAGCCCTATAATTGGGGACCCCAACAGCCCACTTGGTGCCATACAGCCCTGTAGTCCTGCTGGTATCTAAAGTGTAAGATAAAGTCCCCTTTTACTTTTCCTTCTTTCTTAAGCAGAAGGAGTTTTGCCCTGTATCCACTTCAGGTGCTCAGTCTCACCTGAAGTCAGCAAGTCTCAGAGGCTCACCCAAGGCCCTCAATGTAGTATCTGGGTATCACTGCTTGTTATTCTGGGTCCAAGGGCCCTTCAGTTAGCAGGCGATGAATGCTGCCAGGACTGGGTCCTTACTCAACTTTTATTTTTGAAAGATAGTTTTTCTGGATGGCAAATTTGAAGGTTTTTCTTATTCCATAAGCTTTGAATTGTTCGTTCAGTAACTTTTTTTTTTTTTTAATTTAAAGCTGTTTCTCTAATCTTGTTTCTGACATTGTTTTCAATAAGAAGTCTGCTAACATAATGATCTATTTTTTTTTCTTTTGTATAGAATGTGGCTTTTTTTTTTTTATTGTTGTTGGTTGGTTTGCTCCAGCTGCTTTTCAGATTTTCGTCTTCAACACTGGTTTAAAGGATTTGATTATTAAATGTCTTAGAGTCGTTTTTTAATTTTTTTCTGTTTTAGTTTTATAATATTATTGGAAAGATAAGTTAAACATTTTATAAAATTTGTAAATTTTAAATCTTTTTTTCAATTATTTCTTTCTCTTCTCCCCTCCTTAATGGACTTTATATCAAGTGTATTGGACTGACTGAATTTGTCCCATAGCTCACTGATATATTTTTCATTATTCTTCAGACTTTTTTTCTCTGTGTTCTATTAAAGAGATTTTGTTTCTGTGTCTTAAAAGTCACTAACATTTTGTACAATAGTATTTCTTCTGGTCTTGATACCATCCAGTGTATTTGTCATCTGAGACTTTGTATTTGTCATCTGGTATTTTGTATTTTCCATCTCTACAAATTTGATTTGGCTCTTTTTTCTATCTTCCATATCTCCCATTCATATATTCATGCCTTTCTTTTAACTTTTTGGATACCAGCTGTATGTTTGCAGTAGCTGTTTTAATGTCTTTGTCCAGTAATTTTATCATATACATCATTTCTTAGTATGTTTCTATTGATTGAATTTTTCATATGAGTTGGACACTCTTGATACTTTAAATGAATTATAATTATCTGAAAATTATGAATTTTTATGATAGATTTTTCTTTCTACTCCTTTAAATATTTTTCATCTTTGTTGTAAGAGAGAGTCAAATTACTTGAATATAGTTTGATTCTTCTGAGGTTCATATAGAAGGTGTTTTAGGCAAGACTAAGGTTACCTTTAGACTAATTTGGCCCAACTACAGAGGCAATAACTCCCTGAATACTTCACCTGAGGCTCCTTGCTGTCTCTTTTGCTTTAGGAAATATGATCTATTGCCAACACTATATGAGTCTTGGTAGTTATTCTGCCTCCTTTTTTCTCCAACCTGATACGTTTTCCCTGAAAGAATTTGCTGATCAGTACTCAACTGGTAATACAAGGAGAATCTGTTCCACATCTCCAGAGTTCTCTTTGTGCAGAGTTCTCTCTGTGAAGCTATCTTCTCTTCTCTTCTTTACTCTTTAAATTTTTTATGCTTGGCCTCTTCAAATGCTCAACTCTATTGCTACTACTGGGCAATCCCAGGGCTCATGTTGCTTGTTTTTCTTCCTTGCAGGATGACTGACATGTGCCTCCTATTGTCTACTATACGCAGATCATTTTTACATATATAGTCCAAGTTCTTAATTGTGTAATGCTAGAGAGTCCATATGGTTCTTCTTACTCCATTATAGCTGAAAACACCCCTGCTCTGTGACTCATGTGAATTAGATTCTCTCTAGCTTTAGAGCTAGTTTATGTCTTGCACTTTCCATGGTGGTCAGTTGTGGATAATTATAGCTGAACACTAAAAACTACGCTTTATGCCAGGCAAGAATGAACAGCTGTGTAGGTTGCCACCAAAGACTTGAAGCAGGCCTTAATATTATATGTGTAATGCCATGTCATAAAGTGAATGCTTATAGTCTGAAAGTTTGTATTGCTTCAAAATTCGTATGTTGAAATACTCACCCCCAAGATGAGGGTATTAAAAGGTGCGGCCTTTGGGAGGAAATTGGGTTGAGGGAAGATCCCCTCATCAATGGGATTTATGAGTGCTCTTATAAATGAGGCCTGAGAGAGACCCCTTACCCTTTCTATTGTGTGAGAAGACAGCAGAATGGCACTGTCCATGAGTCAGAAAGTATTTCTTCACCAGACACAAAGTGTGCCTTGATTTTGGACTGACCAGCCTTCAGAACTGTGAGAAAAAAATTATTTTGTTTATAAGCTACCCAGTTTATGGTATTTTGTTATAGTGGCACAAAACAGACTAAGCAAGACAACAGGTAACTTGGTCTCCTATTGAGAATGTGAGCTGTAATCCTCAGGACATGTATACTGATGAGAGGCTTTACTTCATATGAAACAGTTAGAATTGGACCCTGGAATCTTTTCAGTTCAAGGAAATATGTCTGATTCCTATTGTCCATAGAGAACAGAGTGAAAAACACTGAATAATTTTCAGAATAATAGAATGTTTACTCCGAGCAAAGTTACCTGATCCTATTTCAGTGATGGTAGTAACTAATTCTTTTGATGAACTACATCAATTAAGTAAATGGTAGAACTGAACTTCAGAGCAAAGAGAAAATGTTTTCACTATCACATACAATTAAGAAAAAAAAACTCTCTTTATCCATTGAGTAAAAATAATAAATTAGGCTAGCAAAGAGCTGTTTTTGGGAAAGCGGGAAGTGGCCGGAAGAATGTGTTGGATGAGTCAGAGAAATTTTGGTTTTGGGGTTTTTGTTTGTTTGTTTCCTTTGATGATTAAAAGAAACTTATAAAAAATACAAGAAGTCACATGGTTTCCAGTTTCTTGAATACAGATGGATGGCCCACTGTAAATATTTCTGCAGGTTGTACAGCGCACAAGTCCACAGCGTGTCTTTTCATTATAGTCTACTGACTTCTGACTCAAAGTATGGTCCACAAACCAACAGCAGTGAAAGCACTTCTGAAAGCTTCTTAGAAATACAAAGCTTCATATCCTATCTACTGAATCAGAATCTGCATTTGAATAAGGTCTCAGGTGATTTGTTTATGTATGCTTATTAAATTTGGGAAATGTCTATTTGAATAATGCCCTGGAATTGGGAAATGCACACCTTTCCTGACACTATGAGTCATCTTTGAGAATCCAGGTTGTTAAAACGTCTTCTGCAGATGAATATGATGACTTGCAGAACTGCATCAGGGCCTCTGGGTAGCCAACCGTATGCTGTTTTTTATCTAATACACAGGAACCCTGAAGAATGTGCTTGTCTCTCCTGTTTCTTTCCCAATACCTTTCTCTGGGTTCCATCTGTCAGTTTCAGCTTAAGACTGTCATCCACAACACTGAAGGAAAAATTGCTCTAGCTCACTCATGCCAATTGGAGAGCATTCTCTGCATTCTCTCTCTTTAGCTGCTCATACCCTGTAAACCACAATATGAAGAACTGGCTGAGTTTCAACAGTGATATTCAATGAGAGTGGCCTGATAATTCTCAAGAAAAACAATATGCACCAAAAGAATATGCAGTTTGTATTTGTATAGACACAGGCTACTTACATCTTTTGTCTTCTAAGTGTAATTCATACATCCTATAATAATTATATTGTGGGCTGTAGGCCAAACTTAGTATAGATTAAAACTTGATTGGATATGTTAACCATGAGCTGGATAAAGAGAGGGAACATTCCCTTCTCCCACACTCTGCCCCCAATTAATTTTCCCCAGCTACCTTGTTAATCCTCAGCAGTTCTGGGAAAAAGACCTGTGTGCTTCACCATACTGTCCAGCTTCCAGCTTTCTAGGTGGTCAAGTAGGACAAGCCAAACTGAATGTGATAATCAGGACTTTTTTCACTTACTGAGATAGTACAAGCAGGAGGCAAAAATAGACTCAGCTTTTTAATGCTCTATTTTGTGTTTACAGGATGGCAGAGGTAAAGTTTGAGTGGATCAGAATATGTGGGAGACCTTGTAATGTTGAGGATCTCTGACCAAAAGACCTTGATTGTTCTATGGACTCAAAGGGTTGGGAGAAAGAAAAGGGGAAAATGTTAGGAGTGGAGAAGTACTAAGTGGAAAAATAGTCTTAGTTAAGGCCTCCTGTATTATGTTTCTCTAGAGAGACAGAACTAATAGGATAGATCTATATATATAAGGGAAGTTTATTAAGGAATATTCACACGATCACAAGGTGAAGTCTCACAATGGACTACCTACAAGCTGAAGAGCAAGGAAGCCAGTCTGAGTCCCAAAACCTCAAAAGTAGGGAGAAGGTCCAAGAGTCCAAAAGCTGAAGAACTTAGAGTCCAGTTTTCGAGGGCAGGGAGCATCCAGCATGGGAGAAAGATGTAGGCTGGAAGACTACACCAGTCTAGTCTTTCCGTGTTCTTCTGCCTGCTTTTATTCTGGCCCCACTGGCAGCAGATCAGATTATGCCCACCCAGATTGAGGGTGGGTCTGCCTTTCCCAGTCCACTGACTCATATGTTAATCTCCCTTGGTAACATCTTTACAGACACACCCAGGAACAATACTTTGCATCCTTCAATCCAATCAAGTTGACAACTCAGTATAAACCACCACACCTCCAGATAAAAGGCCTCTAAACAGAGTCACCTGAGGAATGCAGGATCTGCATCTGAGCATGGCTGGCTCATGGGGACATGAGTCCTTAACTGCAGTTTCCTTTAGAAAACTGCAACTTACTGACCATGTACAAGTCTGGGGTAAGGAGATCAGCTTCCCCGCACCCTAAGGCTTGGCAGGCAAAGTCTTATAATTGCCTATGGTCAGGCTGGTAAGAACATATAGAATTTTGGCCTGGGTCTTCACTCCTCAAATCAGATGCCTGGAAACATACAATGCAAAAATATAAAGTGTACTTGAGACAGGGAATTCTGGTATAACCTTCTAAGTTTGTTTATACGTGCTTCACTGATGGGGTTCCCAAAAGACTGAGGGTGATACTCTCGACATCCCCTGGCAGTTCTATAAGATAGGATTCTAATAAACAGGAGTTAGGGGTCTTAGCTAAAGAGTCCATCCCAGCCCAATAGGGAATATAAAACTTTTATTTCTCAGTGGTGATCATATCCTTGAACAAAATATCACTTACAATTTTCAAATATTTTCTTACTTGAGGGTAAATATTTATATATTTTTTTAAAATGCTACTCTTTTAGAGTATCATACATAAAGTGCTGACAATATGGAAATCAGGTCAACCTGTTGGGTGATATCGAAATGAGATTTTCTCAAGTTTCTAGCTGGCAGTTTTGGTGAAGAGTGATACCCTTTAAGATCATCTGTTTTTTTATGCTATTGGTTTAAGCAGTTTTAGATCATATTTTGCTGATTCTATGACAGAAATGGCTATAGCAAAACCCCAGGACTCAATTTCTTCCAGGTATTTTCCACAATTATAGGCATAGAAACTCTCTCTATTTTTATCACCCCTTGCTTACCTAAGTTACAGTATCTATCCCCAACACCAAGTAATATTCCCCTTCACTCTTAACTCTGCCTTGGGCCATAGCTGCCTTTGCCATTAGGCAGGTACCACCTTGAAATCCTAAACACAGCTTCTCAATAGGCAATCACCTTTTCCTTTAGTCCATGGTAGGGAGAAAGAGCAGTGTGGGCTTTACAAGAAGGGTCACCTTTAAATCCACACAACTTCTCTTAAACAAAATAAGGGAAAGGATTCCCCCAAATAACTAGCATTTTATGTTCTTTAGTCAGGAAGTGGAAGATTAGAAATAATTCCTTTGATTTAAACACGCTCCTTATTTTAAGTCATATTTCTTATATCCCAGTATTATGGAACAGTTTATACCAGTAATTTTTGAACATTTTCCAAACTGATGAGAATTCTCATGGAGTTATGAGTTAAGGACTCATATACTACATATGAATAGCAAATATATTATAACTTGTGAAGGTGGAATGAAGTGATTTTGAGACAATGGCCATGACACTCTTAGTAATCTGATGCTTGTAGATGAGCATGGACTTTTCATAGTCAACACCGGTTTGTAAATATCATTATATGGAAATATTAATTTTTAAGTTTTCAATAGAATGCTACAAAATCCTGGAGCATAGAGCAGGGTCAGCAGAGAGCTAAATATGTTACCTTTTCTGAAGTATCTCAATAAATGACAACTGAAGGAGGTATAAATTGTTTTTAAGAACTCTGTCCCAATCCTCTTTATCTAAAAATACTGAAACTCTTCCTGGAGAGGAAAGAGATGATCGTTTAGCTCTCCAGGTTCCCAGGTAGAATATCCCTTGGGCATGAGGACTGTGAAATGGGCTGCAAGGCTGGGAAAAATAAAGGAAGGCACTCTACCTACCATGAAGAAGATAATATTTTAAAAATTAGAGATTTTTTTTAATGGAAGGGCTGTTTATTATACTAGGGAAAAATGGTATGTATATTGGCTAATAAAAATCTCTCAAGTTTTACCATAATGACCGCTGAGGCCAAGATATGCCAAAATCAGACCAAATCCATTAAAGGTTCGACCAAATCCGTGCTCTCAAAGTGAAAATCAGCTTGGTGTTGCATCCAAATATACAGAGATAGCTATTAACATTTGTCTGCTGTTATGACTGGTCTAGTTCTCAGTTGTTATTATAGCTATGACTAGAAGCAGATGAGCTTTCAGATTCAAGAAATGTGAACCAAATACATTTCTGAGGGGCATAATCTGTTTGCTACTCCTTAGATCACAATTGATGTAGATAAAAATGAAACTTGAGTATTAAGGAAAATAAAGAAGTTTAAAGGGAAATAGTCACATCAGTTACATTGCATTTCTCCTTCTGAGGGGGAGGAAAGCATATACAAAATTAAATCTTCCATTAGGGATCTCCTTATGGACACACTTCTAATTTCTAATCTGACCTTTTTTTTTTTTTTTTTTTTTTTTTGCTTGCATTTATGTCTTGTGAACATTTCCCCTAAATTAAGTCATTTAGTCTTAAATAACATCCAGAAAGAGCTCAGCAGTATAATTAGTAGTGGTTGCTGACATGATTCCTTTAGAATGGTTTAGGGAGAGCAACTTATGAGGTTCAAGACTAATCATGCCTAGTGCTATATAGACACTGGGGTGAGCTTCTTTAAAAATGTTTTACTTTTTATGTTAGGTTCAGGGGTGCATGTGCAGCTTTGCTATATAGGCAATTTCATGACTCAGTGGTTTGGTGTACAGAGTATCTTGTCACCCAGGTACTAGACTTAGAACCCAATAGTTTTTTTTTTTCTTTCTTTCTTTCTTTTTTTGTTTTTAAATCTTCAACCTCTTCCTCCCCCCAGCCTTCACCCTCAAGTAGGCCCCTGTGTCTGTTTTCCCCTTTTTCTCTCCATGTGTTCTCATTATTTAGCTCCCAAATATAAGTGAGAGCATTGAATATTTGGTTTTTTGTTCCTGTGTTAGTTTCTAAGGATAAGGCTCTCCAGTTCCATCCTTGTTCCTACAAATGATATAATCTTGTTCTATTTTATGGCTGTATGGTATTCCATGGTATATATCTACCACATTTTCTTTAACCAGTCTATTGTTCATGGGCATTTAGGCTGATTCTACGTCTTTGCTATTGTGAATAGTGCTGCAGTGAACATACGTGAACAGAAGTCATTATGGCAGAATTATTTATATTCCTTTGGCTATATACCCTGCAGTGGGATTGCTGGGTCGAATGGTAGTTCTGTTTTTAGTTCTTTGAGGAATTGCCATGCTGCATTCCACAATGGCTAAACTACTTTATGCTCCCATTAGCAGTGAGTATATGAGTTCCCTTTTCTGACTGGTGCCTCATGGCTTTAATCCCAGCACTTTGGGAGGCCAACGTGGGTGGATCACTTGAGGTCAGGAGTTCAAGACCAGCCTGGCCAAGATGGCGAAACTCCGTCTCTACTAAAAAATACAAAAATTAGCCGGGCTTGGTGGCTCACGCCTGTAATCCCAGCACTTTGGGAGGCTGAGGCCAGCAGGTCATGAGGTCAGGAGATCCAGACCATCCTGGCTAACACGGTGAAAGACCGTCTCTACTAAAAAAAAAAAAAAAAAAAAAAAAAAAAAAAAAAAAAAATTAGTCAGGTGGGGTGGCGGGTGTCTGTAGTCCCAGTGGAGCTTGCAGTGAGCCAAGATTGCGCCAATGCACTCCAGCCTGGGTGACAGAGTGAGACTCCTTCTCAAAAACAAAAAACAAAAAAGAGTTCCCTTTTCTCTGCAACCTTGCCAGCATCTGTTATTTTTTGAGCTTGTAATAGCATCCATTCTGACTGATGTGAGGTGGTTTCTCACTGTAGTTTTGATTTTCATTTCTCTAATGATTAGTGATATTGAATGTTTTTTCATATGCTTGTTGCTGATCTTTATAGCATGCCATGCCTATTTACCTTCTTTCCAATGTGTTAAAAAATAGACTTTCTGAAACATAACCATCTAAACCCACAATACAAATGAAATATTTATTTCTGTCTATCTGGTGTGCTGTGCCTTGCCTCCACACTTTTTCATGCTGCTCCACGGACTCAGTCAGGCATAAGAACACAGCTAAACATTCCTTCAAAGCCAATATTCTGGTTATAGAAAGAGGAGTTTTGGGGTGATTATATTCATTCTAATAAATAATTAGAAACTTTAGTGTTAAGTTTCAGGGAGAAAAAGGAGGTGGTTTGCATTTTAAATACCAAATATGTTCTATTATATAATTTTTATGTTAAAAGAACCATTTACTTACTACCTAAAGATCTAACAGCTTCAGAAAAATACTTAAAATTTAAGCCATACTAGTGGCAAATATTTGTGTGCCAGGAACTGGGCTAGGAGCATTAGAAGATACAGAAATTGATTTGACTTTCACGATTTTTCAATTCTGAAAGGGGAAAAGACCTATATGTAAATATAGGGAAATATGATAGCAATAGATGACAGTATCATTAACATAGCAAAATTTTAAAGTTAAATTTCAACAGAGGAATCAGTAGAACCTAATGTTGATAAAATGTATTCTGTAGATAGAAAAAGTGGGAATTCAATTTCATACAAATTGTATTTATATATATTGGGAAATTTTAAGTTACTTTTTTTAGTAGGAATTTTTGAGTTTGTAATACGGTAATGTAGGTGATTATAAGAAGCACGTGGAGTTCGAGACCAGCCCAGTCAACATGGTGAAACCCATTCTCTACTAACAATACAAAACAGTAGCCGGACATTGTGGTTGATGCCTATAATCCCAGCTACTCGGGAGGCTGAGGCAGGAGAACCACTTGAACCCAGGAGGCAGAGGCTGCAGTTGCTGAGATCACGCCATTGCACTCCAGCCTGGAAGACAGAGCAAGACTCTGTCTAAAACAAAACAAAACAAAACAAACAAACAACAACAACAACAAAAACAAGAAGCACGTGTAGCTAGCTCCATCTGGGTTAAATTTGCTATCCCTACATAGAAGCTGAGGGATGACACCATGCAGATGAAAATGTGAGAATACGACTCACTTTGATTGGAACTGCATAGACAGATTTGTGGTTGAACCAAAACTAGGTGTTAGTCGTTGTCATGAATTTGGAAAGCAGATGATAGAGACCATCTGAAAAATGAAGGAAGGAATTTGACACCTAAGAAGTTATATAGAGACAGACCTAGCAGAGAACTCTACTCAGTGAAACCCAAGAAAATAAATCTTTAAGGAGAATGGAGTTGCATCAATATTGGTATGACACAAAAATCCAGGTGAATAAGGACTCAAAGTCAGTTACTGCATTTGGAAATTGGGTGACATTGACTTTTTAAAAGAAGTTTTGTCAAACTGTTGAAGACTGCACACAGATGACAAATCAAATAATAAATATTAAAAAATAGAAACTCTAAGTGTAGACTATTCATTCAACAAATTTAACACGTAAAAAAGAATAATTATTTTGTGTCACCTTTAAAATAACAAACAAGCTCTACAGAAAATAAACTTATTTGTTGCAAAGGTTAACTTTTGTCCCTGAATAAGAAAGATTTACTGCAAATAAAAGTAAAAGCAGCAAGGCAAAAGAATAAATAATTATGAAAAATAGGCATGAAGGAGTGGGTAAGGGTCAAAAGTAGAATCATTTCCTTGGCAGAAAATAATGGAGGCCTCTTTTTTTATTTTATTTTTCCACAGGAGGGAAGGAGACTTGATAGAACGTATCTTGCCTGATAGTTTCTCTTCTTTGAAATGGTTTGCACTTATGTATCAGCATTCAGCTTTAGAGGTTTTGCAACCTTTATGTTTAACTGTAAAGCATGGAGCCTGCTTTTCTCATACAGAAGTACTACAGAAGTAATATTCTTCAGAATACTATAAAATTTTTCTGAACACTTTGATTTGGCTGATTGTGGTATACCTCTCTTTAAGAGGTGATTCCGTGCTGAAATCCAGTTTTTTGGAAAAATATTTTCCCTTGTATTTACTTTATGATGAAGATGTTAATTTATACAGGATGCCATTTCCCTTGAATAACCAGTAGCTCTTGATAAGTGGAGTTTTTCCTCAAACTCATGAAAAGTGAATAATTACCTTGCCTCTATTCTTTTTTCAAATGCATATACTAAAAATAATAATAAAAGAAGAAATGTGTGAATGACAAATGATATAGATTAACATACATTTGGTAAAAAATAATAAATATGTATTTTTAATTAACCTTTGCCTTACTTCAAATAAAGACATAATTTCTTAAAATAGGGGCTCTACAGAATATTATTTTAAATATCATGCAAACAAATGGCTAGCCATCAATAAGTTTCTCATATTGATTATATGCATACAAGCATATAAATACAGAAAAAATTTATCTTATATGTCTGCTGCTTTTGTTGAAGTTGTCTGGAAATCCTATTTTATAGTCCAGTCGGAGAAACAGTGGCCCAGTAGTTGAGTTAAGAAGTTTCGGAGTCTGTCTGCCTTTGTCAACAGAAAAAATTATTGATTTGTTCTCATTTCAGGTTGTTAGTCTAATATTCCAAGTGTGGAATTGGTTCTAGATATTTCATCTCCTGCAAAAAATTGGAGCATAGCCCACTCCCGTATCTGACACTTACAGAGAAGACAATGGCAACTTGTTTTACTATTCTTAGCCCACATCAAGAAAGCTCATTACCAAGTTTCTGTTTTTTAAGTCTAAATCCCAAAATTCTTCTGGCGAAGATCAAATATCCACTCTTCATAAAGAAAACCAAAATCTCTTCCTGTGTGCTAACCTCACCATGTGACAGATGTCAGATATTATAACATTATTGTCGTTGTGCATGTTTACATTTAATTCAAGAACCAAAAAGTAAATAAACAAATGGGACCACTGTGCAAGCCCCAGTACAAGAGTAATTCTGTGTTCTGGTTTAGAGATTGGAAACAGATGTAAACACTTGTAATTATGCATGTTTCAGGCTGCCTCTCGTGCACAAGACCAGTTGCTTTAGTTTTTCTGAAGTGTAGAACGAGAGATTAAGTATGAGTGCATTAATCATGAAATACAGTTTTTAGGAAGGCCACTCACTTATGAACTTCTGGTGCCGCTCAGAAACAAAATTCTTGAGTCTCTTCTTTGTTTATGAAGCAGCATAATCAGAAGGTGGAAAGGAACACTAGGAGGTGGATTTGCTCTCTGCCTCTGCCACATTTCAGTCATTTGGGGTAGATGACATTTGGGGTTTGTTTACTGATACATAGACATAATATTGGAACAAAGTACCAGGCAACCACCAAAATCAGGCATTAACATGCATGTTGAACACCAACATCTATATTCTCTTTTTCCCTTTGTGATTGAGCCTTGATTTTCAGCTGATCGCAGCAGTCCTTGCTAAACATCCACTTTTCCTATCCTCTCTTAAAGCTAAATATGGCCACGGGACTAAGTCCCGGACAATTTCATGTACCTAGACGTATGTCAGACTTCCAGGAAGTCCTCTGAAATGTACTTCCTCCGTTCCTCATTTCTGCATGAATGACGTCCTTCTGAGAGTGAAAGCCACGTGGTAAGAGTGAGAGAGTATGTACACCAACAGGAGCTCATGACCGAAAACACTGAGAACACTGAAGCCATTTTATCAACCTGCCTGGCTTACCTCCAAAATTCTTTTATGTGATAGAGAAACAAGCTTCTATCTTATTTAAGCCACTTTGTTCGTTTGTTTGTTAGCAGCTGAACCAAATTCTATGCAAATTACACATTACATGCAATGAATCTGTATGGTGTGCTTATCATTGGCCAGGAGTTGTTCTATTTGAAACTACAATGTTAAATAAGAATGGTCATGTTTAGCTAACAGTCTAGTGCAGAGGTCAGCAAACTAAGACCCATGGGCCAAATCAAGACCTATCTTCCGCTGACTATTTTTGTAAATAAAAATTTATCAAAATATGGCTGCGCTTATTGTCTGTTGCTGCTTATATGCTGCAAAGACAGAGTGAATAGTTATGAAAGAAACCCAATCATCTTCAAGCCAAAAATAAGTACTATCCGCACATCACAGAAAAAGTTTGCCGAACCTGGTCTAGGAGACTTAGGGAGACTAAGACAAATAAATAAACATTTGTAATAGTGTGTGGTATATGTAATAGAAAGGGTTCTAATTCTATATACAAGGCAGTGAATAACCTGCACTTCAGAGACTAGAAAATATTCCTTAGAGTTGGCAATAAGATGAACTTGGAATAATGACTAGGAGTTAACCAGATAAATGAGTTGATGGAACATTCTAAGTTAAGGAAACTGCATGAGTCCCAAACCTAAAAGTCACAGGTACTTTCAAGTGAAATGAACCCTGAAATATGGAAGAATAATGCTAACCTCAGAAGCGGCTATGGAGGAAACCAGGAAAGAGGTAGGTAAAGCTTAGAAAAGTCAATACCATCATTTACTTATTAGTGGACTTTCACTTTAAACTTAGTTGTCTTTAATTTTGGTGTAAAGCAAGGTTAACATTTATTTTTGGATGCAATGAAATTAGACACAAAGTGAATGAGAGTGTTGCAGGGGTGAGGGAGCAGGTGCAGAACCTGGCCTTGCACTGACCTTGCCTACCAGTCTTAGTTGCCAAAATTAAGTATGAATTATAAGCACTTGGGTTAGTTGTTAAATTATAGACTCCAGGACCCACCATTTAGAGACTCTGATTCAATGGTCAATGGTCTGGGCTCAGGCTTAGAAATTAGATATTTAAACAAGTAAAAAAGATCATTTCGATTAAATTGGTCCAGAGGTCATACTTCTGAGAAATGGTGCTTTAGTGCAGACCTATACAGACAAACTTTCTGGGGCACTAGAATCATTCAGAATCTTAGGTGACATCTGTATTTAGTAAATACAAACAGAAGGGTGATATACTTTAATCTTTAGTTTAGAAGGTTTTCCAGTTGGCTCTGGTGCACAATAAGATTTCTAAAATATTCATTGCCCAAACTTTGATTTTCCTTGCACAACCCTTAGGCATTCAGGATGCACAATGCACAAGGCACAGGAGTAAGAGGCAGGAGCTCTAAGCCTACCTGATTGAGTATGAGAAGGACAATGATATTAATTTGTAACCATGGCCAATTCATGTGTCTTGCCTCTGCTTCCCTCTTTCCCATCATTTGTCTCATGGATCTCTCACCTATTCCAGGGCTCTTCCTGACTTCACAGTTCTATGTGAAGAGAATGTCCTCCTAGAAGCCATGTAAGTAGCTATGTGCAGAGTTACTGTTTGATTCAAGAGCCACTTTCTTGGCTGTAAGTTTTGGAGTCACAGTTTCCAGCTGTGAACTAATCTTCTGTAATAATACCTGACATGCATGTAGAATTCAGCCCTTCTAAAAACACCTTAACATACATTATGCCATTTGATCCTGAAAAAGGCTCTGCAAAGTAGGTTTGGATTAGGGAATTCATTTTCCAGATGAGGAATGGGAAACTTTGATATCCCTGTAATTGGTCAGAAGAGAAACCTGGGCTTAGAATGAAATATACTGGCTCTAAGTCCACAGCTTAAGTGTTTATGGGTATTTAACATATTAAAGGGCTATCCCATTAAGAAGTGAATCAGAGTAGATGTAACGAAAATACACATGCACAATAAGATAGCTGTTTTGCAATCAAAGGTCTTTCTTATCCATTTCTAATATAGCAGTCTTCCCAATACACTTAAAAATTGTTAAGATAGTAGATGTCATGCTACGTGTTCTTAACACCATTTTTTAGAAAAGACTAGATGACGTCCTAACAAATGCTAGTTGGCTCTACTACTGAGACTTACCTTAAATCATCTCGTCAACACTAACACTGAAAACTCTATTCTCTACATCAAGTCATATTGTTCACAGTATGAGGTCTATGTATGCCTTGTCTTATCTTCAAATTGTCCCAATGAATAAGTCAAGTTTTTCTCACTTATAAGTCATTTTCTAGAGTAAAAAGAAACTCTTTTAGATAGCAGAGAAAATGCTCAGAGAGAGACCTGGTTTTAAATGTCTTAAAGTGTTGGAGTAGCACATGAGAGAGGTGATTTTTAACTAAAGAAACTAAAATGGCAGAGCTTCTAGAGGTCCCATGGCAGCTGGCACGGAGAAACTTACACAGGCTGCTGCTGCTGTTGCCAGTGCTGCTGGAATCCCAATTAATTATGCTGCTGAAGGCACCCTAATAACCTTGGATCAAGAACAACTCTGAAACAGTCCATGCCAGAACCGCCAATACTTCTGCTGTCCCTAGTAACCTATGGTGGTTCCCTGCGGTTTCTGCCACTGCAAGAACCAGAAACAACTAATTTGTCTTCATCTCACTTTCTAACCTCTGACATTGTGCATCCCTTTGGTAGATGGTTAGGTAGAACCTCACCAGAAATCAGCTGGCAATGGAGTTTGGAAAATAAGTTTCCCACCTTCCAGTCTCCAGTGATAAAAAGAATACAGAAGAGCAAATGTGGAGGTTAGTCCCAACAGAAAATTCATGGCAGAAGCTGGTCTATCAAAAGGTTTAAAATCATCATATAGCTCACATGCTAAAAAGAATGAAATGTAAAATAATAGATAACATTTGCAGGAAATAGGAACATGTATATTTAAAAGCTATCTGTTTAAATCTTTAGTTTCATACGGAACAGTGTAATTCTCTATATTATTACATTCCCCATAAAATAATAGGCAAAGGTAAAGTAATTCTAATCTATAAATCAAAAATAATATTCTTTTTAAAAAACCATTTAACTATTTTAATTTAAACAAAAAGTTTTCCAAGAAAAAATGTGCACACTGCAAGTATAGCTGTGTATATATTCATATATAAATATTATGATTTTATTCAAACATCTTTCTAAATGTATATCTGGATATTTTGATTTATGCATAATCTTCAGAAAGATGTTTGAATGTAGTCATAATTTGGAATTTCAGTTTCAGCTGAATATGTTTACATTTATTGGTCCAGAGGAAGACATATTTATTTTCAGGATATAGAAGTATAGGATTCTGAGTATTCATTTCATCAGTTGATTTGATGCAAATCATAAGATTTGAAGGGCTTAGAATCAAAGTTACATGAACAACAAAGGTACATTTCACAGTCTCAATCTGAAATGAGAAATATATTTCCAATGTAAGTATACATTTCTTAATCTCCAGTAACATTACCTAAGTGATTTTCATCTGCATTTACTATGCAACTCAAACTTGCAGTTTAGCAGTGCCTTTGAATTCTTTACTTGGACTCTATTTGGTGCACAAGGATACACTTTACCAGGACGTAACTTTTGAGATGTCATTTCCTTCAGTTCCTATCACATCTAAAATTGGCATTTGGTTAACTCTTACCAGACATTTTCTAAAAAAAGCCACAATTACAAAAACAGAAGTGTAGACCGACAGACATATTTTGTTTTAATTAAGTTTATTCAGTGCAGTCCCATCTTTACATTAGTTAATGCAAGCATGAGCTGCTGTATGTGGAGTAAGGTGAAAATAAACCCCCAAGAAACTTTCTTCTCAGAGGAGAATAGAGATATGCACTTAAGTGAGTAAAAGCAGGAGGATTATGGAAAAATACTTGAAAAACATATATTTGGCCAATTTCCTTTTCTAGATGACAGAAATTGGAGAACTATACCTATTACCTTTAATAAAATTAACAAGGCAAAATAACAAAGAAAAACATACTAGAAAACTTGAATTCACATGATTTATTTATTTAAACAGATACAAGATTCTATTAATGATGCATTTATTCCTGACTAAAAAGCTACAAAATATTTTGGCAATTTCAAGAGACTAATCATGGGGACTTAGCGGAGAGGACTTATGGGAACTTTCTGTCATTTCCATGCAATTTTTCTGTAAACCTAAAATATATGGTAGAGCTCAGTTTACAACAAAAGGAGGAAAAAATAGATGTGCTACTGATGAAGAAGATCTCATAGGCAGGTGATTCTAAAACTTTAGCCTTATTAAAGTTACCTGCAGGGCATGTGAGAGAAATGCTGAGTGCTATCCTCAGAGTTTCTGGGTACTATTTAATAGGTTAAGCAGATACAACAAGAAATTTTGAATCCTCTGATATTTTTGCATGTTTTGTTTATTTTTATATTATTTGAAGTATTAAAGGAACAACAGCACAAAGCTATTATTTTATTAAAATATTTAGGAGAATTCCACTAAGTCCTTAGTCAATTTTAAACATCTAAGAGATGTTTAAAATTTCATTTGGAATTTTTAATGTATTAATTGTGTAAACAGTCTTAAAATGTTTAGAGAAAACATCGTAGTAGTTCTTTATACTTAATAAACTAAGCATTATACGAAGCATAGGTAGAAGTAATAGATTCATGTGCAAACACAAATTGACACAAATGTTTTAGATGACAAATGCAATAATCTAAACCATTGTGAATTTCTGCCATAATTTTGGAAATCACCTGCACTTCTATTCCTTTTCTACCTCTTAAAATAGATTTCTCCCACAAAAGAAAGCACAATCAATGCACAAATTATAGTTCCATGCACTAAGTATATAGGAGAAAATAAAATCTTTGTGGCGTACTCTTATCTACTTAGAATTGGCCAACTGGGACAGCCAATGACCTTACCCCAACCTCTCAAGTAAGGAAGACTGAGGACTCCTGAGGTTGTGTTTCTTACTCTCCCCGCCTCATTTCCCATAGCAACTGACCTTTCTCCCATCTCCCCAGTCATCTTAGGGCCCAGACAGAGAGTCTCTTTATGATAATAACTAGTTAATCTAGAAAATGAATTCATATTAATTAACAAATGGTGGAGAAAAAAATGATATTCCCTGCTTTCCAAGAAATACAAATTTATTTTAATAGTAATTATTAAGAGAAAATGTAAATAGTATCCTTACCTTTGATATACCTTGGAAGTCATTATAGTTGTGAAAATTAATCATACTCAAATTACATTAGATTCTAAAGCAAGAATAATAAATACATTGCACTTATGCTCAATTACTCCTTTATCTTATATCTGCAAAAGTCATTTATAAGGAAGTAAATCACTCCTGTGATTTTTCTTGATACAGTGTCACTACAAATAAATCACAACTACAAAATTAGATAAACCACATGTCACCTCAAGCCTAGATAACAAATTTGTTGACAAGATCAAATACAGACTTATAGATGACTTCTGAATAATCATTTGAGTGGAAGATGTGTCAACAAATTTCCATATGAATCATTGTTTCCATTTTCATAAAAGGTAATGATGTTCAATGAGTTAGTTATCTAGGTGAACAATAAAACATGCCAAAAACTTAATGGCTTAAAATAACAAATGTTTAGTATTTTTCATGAGTGTTTGGGTAGTTCTGCTAATCTAGGCCCAGACTCAGATAAACTTCTCTGGGATCACTAATCTGTCTGTATTAAACCAGCTGGTCCAGATAGCCTCCGCTGGGCAACCCAGCCCTGCTCCATTGCTCTCCCATACTCCAGTTGGCTATCCTGGGCTTGTTGTCTATGAGGCAGAATTCCAGGGAACCGTGCTAGTACCCAAGTCTTCTTGAGGCATAGGAATAGATCTGTTGTATTGACATTTCAGCCACATTCTGTTGGTCAAAGCACAATTTTTACACCCAGATTTAGGAATAAAACAGAGATCATCCCTTGATTAAAGAAGCTGTAAAATTATAATGCAGGGCTGGGCGCAGTGACTCATGCCTGTAATCCCAGCACCTTGGGAGGCCGAGGCAGGCGAATCATGAGGTCAGGACATTGAGACCATCCTGGCTAACATGGTGAAACCCCTTCTCTACTAAAAATACAATAAATTAGCCCAGCTTTGTGGTGGGCACCTGTCATAGCAGCTACTCAGGAGGCTGAGGCAGGAGAATCACTTGAAGCAGAGGTTGAAGTGAGCCGAGATCATGCCACTGCACCCCAACCTGGGTGACAGAGAGAGACTCTGTCTCAAAAAAAAAGAAAGAAAGAAAAAGAAAAAAATACATAATGCAAAAGGTATACATAAAGGGAGGAGTAGTGAATTAAGCCATTTTTGCAATCAATCCACTACAGTAATTTTCTCTAACTATAGACATGTCACAAGTATAATTTCAGAATAAATTATTAAGTGGATCTTGAAATATACGAGACACATCTGAATTTCAGAAAGGCTTTAAACCAGATCATTTATATAATATGTGATGAAAAGATGGCAGCAAGTAGCTTTGAGTTGAGACTATAATTAGGCAGATTTGTAATAAATGAAATAGGAATATACAAACATGCTTACTTATAAAATAACGTCAACTTAAGGAAACATTTCCAGTGGTAGAGCATAAGGCTTTCTTCTCAGTCCTGTTCTGTTTAACACTTACCACTACTTATGAAAATATGACTATACCTAAAAGTTGACACGAAGCTGGAAGGGATAGTATTTTGGATGACAATATTGGCTTCTAAACAAGGCCTCAACAAGGTGAAACTAAATCAAATGCAGCAAATCTCCCTGTAGATAAACTAAGGGACAGCAATAAAATCAAATCCCAAAATGTCCAATTACAGACCGGTTTAGCTGGCTAAGCATCTTAAAGGTTTTTAGATAACAGTGACTTCAATAATAATCAACAGTGTATATAACCTACATTAAAAAATCTTTGAATATAGGTTACATTAATATAAGAAAAGTGTATACTCTAGAATAAAATAATTGTTTTCTGTACCTCAATGCTCACTTTGAATTCACCCTACAATTAAGCTCTTGAATAATATAGTTATCATTAGTTTTAGCACTATTTTTGTTATTGAATTTCAGTCGATTTTTCAGTGTCATTGAAAATTAGTTACTTGGGGCATACAAATTCTCATTAATTAGTAAGGGGCATTAAAAATTGGTAATATTTGGATGCAAAAAGAAGACATTGTATGTTTCACTTACTCTTATTATAAAAACATTAGAAATGATAGTAAATACTTATAGTATCTGTATCACTCAGGGTTCTCTAGAGAGACAGAATTAATAACAGAATATATATCCTATTATTATATATATACTAATATATATTATGTATGTAGGATATCCTACATATATCTTATATATATCCTATTGTTATATATATACTAATATATAGGATATATATGATATCCTATATATACAATGCTATATATATCCTCTCTATATATCCTATTATTGGGTCTGTCTCTCTCAATATAGAGTGTATATACATATATCCTATTATTAGTTCTGTCTCTCTATATTTGGGAATATATATATCCTCTATATATAGATATAGATATATTCTCTCTAGATAGATATATAGATATGTGTATCTATATATCTAGATAGATATCTAGATATCTAGATATATAGAACTCTCTAGATAGATATATAGAATATAGATATATCTATATTCTATAGATATATATAGAGAGAATAGATATATATATTCCCTATATAGATAGATATATATAGAGAGAATAGATATATATATTCCCTATATAGAGAATATATTCTCTATATATAGATATGTAGATACATAGATACAGAGAATATATATATATAAAGGGGAGTTTATTAAGTATTAATTCACATGATCACAAGGTCCCACAATAGGCCATCTGCAAGCTGAGGAGCAAGGAAAGCCAGGTCTGAGTCCCAAAACTGAGTAACTTGGCCGGGCGCGGTGGCTCACGCCTGTAATCCCAGCACTTTGGGAAGCCGAGGCCGGTGGATCACGAGGTCAGGAGATCGAGACCATCCTGGCTAACATGGTGAAACTCAGTGTCTACTAAAAATACCAAAAAAATTAGCCGGGTGTGATGGCAGCGCCTGTAGTCCCAGCTACTGGGGAGGCTGAGGCAGGAGAATGGCGGGAACCCGGGAGGCGGAGCTTGCAGTGAGCCCAGATTGCACCACTGCACTCCAGCCTGGGTGACAGAGCGAGACTCCGTCTCAAAATAATAATAATAATAATAATAACAACAACAATATTTGATTTCTATATGTGGGTGCTCCAGTGTTGGGTGTATATATACTTAAAATTGTTATATTCTTGTTGAATTGACCCCTTTATTTAATGACCTCCTTTGAGACTCCGTCTCAACAACAACAACAACAAAAACTGAATAACTTGGAGTCTAATGTTCAAAGGCAAAAAGCACCTAGCATGGGAGGAAGACGTAGTCTGGGAGGTTAGCACAGTCTAGTCTTTTCACGTTTTTCTGCCTGATTTATATTCTAGCTGTGCTGGCGGGTGATTAGATGGTGCCCACCCAGATTAAGGGTGGGTCTGCCTTTCCCAGCCCACTGACTCAAATGTTAATCTCCTTTGGCAACATCCAGGATCAATCCTTAGCATCCTTCAATCCAATCAAGTTGACACTCAGTATTAATGAACAGTGTCAGAAATAAAAACAAGAATAAATAACATAAGTTCTGAACTGTTAATACAGACATTAAATTTTAAAAATTACTATGGGCCACAAATGTTAAAATAATTGAAATCATATTTTACATAAAAACTGATGATACATGGTCAAATATATACTCAAAGGAAAATACATGTAAGTATTATTTATTATTTAAAAGAAAGGGATCGACTTCTGGTTTCTGCTTAAGGCATAGGAAGCTGGAAAAAAATGTAACTCCCACTCTCACAAAAGGAGAAATCATTATAATCTGTAAAATGATTACTGTTACAGAACCCATCAGATTCAAAATTTCGAGGTAATCTGTTCAGAGATTTCCAAAGACTTGGGGAGAAATATGACCATTAGGAAGTGACCCTCAGCCCCAGAATGAGAATAGTCTCAATCCTTGGGACCCAGGAATACAGGGTCTGCCAACCATTGAGACTAAACTAGGACAGCAGGAGAAACCCCCTGACTCTCAAGGGAGAGGATAGCAAGCACCAAGTATCAAGCAACAACAGTCTATTTCTTATGAAAAGGCAATAACGCAAACAAACGGATGAGACGTACGCAGTAAGGGGAATCCTGGACCTGAGAGTGAAGAAGACTTAGAGGAAAACTTTGTGGCCAAATATGCATGTATAAGAAATTCTAGGGTGGGTGCAATGGCTCACACCTGTAATCACAGCACTTTGGGAGGGTGAGGTGGGAGGATTACTCGAGGTCAGGAGTTCAAGTCTACCCTGGGCAACATGGCAAGACCTCATCTCTACAAAAAATAAACAAAATTAGCCAGGTGTGGTGGCACGTGCCTGTAGTCCCAGCTACTCGGGAGCATGAGGTGGGAGGATTACTTGAGCCCTGGAGGTCGAGGCAGCAGTGAGCAGTGATGGCATCACTGCACTCGAGCCTGAGCAATGGAGCGAGACCCTGCCAAAAAAAAAAAAAAAAAAAAATTCTAAAGGAATTTGAAGCCAAAGGCAAATTGCAGGTAACTATAGCAACAGCAAAACCCAAACCCTGATAAACTTTGAATAAAATTGACCTATGTCTAACACTATCAGCCAAGTATTTGGAGCCCAGAATACCACTGTGAACATTTTATATGTACTTAAAAATAATACACATTATGGATATGGAACGTTCACAATGTTAAGTCATATTCTGGGCCCCCAAAAAACTAAATCTGAGCAAATTAAATAAATGTAAATCAAATAAGATTAAACTTTAACTAAAGTGTAATTATTTTAGAAATTACTGAGATATCTGAAAACTCCTCAAATGTTTGTAAATTAAGCAGCACACTCCTAAATGCCTCATGGGTTAAAGAAGTAGAAAAATGTGAAGATATTTTGTATTGAATTGAAATAAAAATACTGGTTATCAACACTGTGATATTCTGCTAAAAATACTTAGGGGAAAATTTATAGCATTAACCCTGATATCAGAAGAGAAAAATAGTCTCAAATCAGTAATCGAAAATCTTTTTTTTTTTTTGAAAATAAAGAGAAGAGTAAATTAAACTCAGAATAAGCAGAGAGAATAAGTATCATAAGAAAATAAGTACATTTAAAATATAAAATAAAAAAGCAATAAAAAAGCAAAAGAAACATAGAGATGGTTCTGCAGGTGTAAAAACTTTTACTTCTTAGGATATCTGGCTGGGCCTGATAATGTGGAGCAAGATAGATTAACATATGAAAAGCATACAAATTTATATAAAATTTATGTGACACAGGAGCCCCCGTAAGGAAATAAAGACACAAAAAAACTGGCAAAACATAAATATCTTTATTCTAAGTTGAACAAAGAGAGGCAGTTTTTGAAAAGTAGCTAAACTATAGGGGAGGTTAAAAGAAGATAATAATTGTTTTAACAAGGTCTCTTTCTTCAGAATTATCTAGGCTATGACTCCCCATGAAAGAATGTTTCTTTTCTCCTGGAACAGGAAGGACATCTTTCACACAGGAGTTTTTCTCTTCTGTTTTCAGGAAGAAAACGTGAGAGATGAACGTCTGCTTACATGTGCTGTTTTTGAAGTGCTTTTAGCTCAAAATAATCCTTATACCAAAGTGGCACATTTTAGAGTGGCATAGTCTGCTCCCACTTCAATTCTTTGAAAGCATCAATAAAATTGATAAAACTGTAGCCTAGCAACTCAAGGAAAAAAAAAAAGAGGCAAGAAGCAAATTAGCAGCAACAGCAAAGAAAGAAGAGATATCCCTAAAAGCCCCGAGAAAATTAAACTATAATAAAAGGATATCATAAACAACTTTATGCTCTTAAGTTCAGCAACTTCAGTGAAATGGACAAATCCTTGAAAGACAACCAAAGTTCACCCATGAAGCAATGACTTGAATGGCTCCATAACTCTTTATAAATTAACATTTAATTGAAAAATATCACAGAGAAAAATTCAGGATCAAATAGCTCTACAGGTAAATTTTATCACACATTTAAGCAAGAAAAATTATCATTTCTAAAAAGAAAAAAACTCTTCTAGAAAATTTAAAAGGAAACACTTTCCAACTCATTTTTGTCATGAAGCTAGCATAATCTGATAATAAAACCAAAGGCACTGCAACAAAACAAACTATGAAACATAATCCCTTATGAATATAGATGCAAAACTCCTCCATTAAATATCAGTAAATAGAATCTAGAAATGTATCGTAAGGTTAATACATTAGAAACAAGAAGAATTTATCCCAGAAATGCAAATCTAGTACAACTTTCATACTTCAACAAACTAATTCACCAAATCAACAAGAGGAAGAAATCATCTCAAGAGATGGAGAAAAAGCATTTGGCAAAGTTAACAACCATGAATTATGAAATATCTCAGCAAACCAGGAACAGAAAGCTTTTACATATTGATGAATGCCTGCAGCAACCACTGAAATAGTAACTACTTCCCCTTAATATCAAGAACAAGGCATAATGTCCACTATCATTATTTCTGTTAACATCATACCTAATATCTTTTTCTGTGCATAAGGCAGGAAAAAAATGAATAAAAGTCATTTCACTTGGAAAGAATGAATGAAAATCATCTCTATTCAAAGAGTACCTTATTATCTATACAGAAAATCCCAATAAATAAATAAAGGCAAGGAGACAGAGAAACGTGGAATAGGAAACAAGAAGAGAGAGAAATTATGTGAGATAATTATTCAATTAAATATTTTATGAAGAGAAAAACATAAAGATAGCAATTATAGAAAAATCGTATATTTAAATGCAAAATACGCATTAGAAAATATATAGACAGAATAATTTATTAAGAAATCTGAAAGCTATTTGGGAGGCCGAGGCGGGCGGATCACAAGTTCAAGAGAACAAGAGCATCCTGGCCAACATGGTGAAATCTTGTTTCTACTAAAAGCACAAAAGTATTATCTGGGCATGGCGGCGCGCGGCTGTAATCCCAGCTACTTGACAGTCTGAGGCAGGAAAATCGCTTGAACCCTGGAGGTAGGAGAGGAGGTTGCAGTGAGCTGAGATCGTGCCACCGCACTCCAGCGTGGCGACAGAGTGAGACTCTGTCTCCAAAAAGAAAAAAGAAAGAAATCAGAAAGCTAGATTAGAAATGCATATTCAAGGCCGGGCGCAGTGGCTCAAGCCTGTAATCCCAGCACTTTGGGAGGCCGAGACGGGCGGATCACGAGGTCAGGAGATCGAGACCATCCTGGCTAACATGGTGAAACGCCGTCTCTACTAAAACATACAAAAAACTAGCCGGGCGAGGTGGCGGGCGCCTGTAGTCCCAGCTACGCGGGAGGCTGAGCCAGGAGAATGGCGTGAACCTGGGAGGTGGAGCTTGCAGTGAGCTGAGATCCGGCCACTGCACTCTAGCCTGGGTGACAAAGCAAGACTCCGTCTCAAAAAAAAAAAGAAAGAAATGCATATTCAAAGAAACCCCACGGATGGATCAATCATAGACAAAACAAACCAAGAAATAAAATTCAATACATATATTTGTGAAAGGTGATATAATGAAAGAGAATAACATAAATATTTATAAATAATATACATAATTATTCAATTTAATAATACTAGAAAAATAAATAATTTCTATGTCAAGTAAAATGTTTGAAAATTAGATTAACAAAATTTAAGAAGAATAATGGAAAACAATGAAGAAACAATCAGAGAAGATCTATTGAGTATTATCTTGGGCTCAGGAGGTTTTACCAATAATTTGTCTCTAGCTTTCAAAAAGCAGATCTTCAGTATTAATTGTTCTTCAGCATAGAAAAAATAAATAGTCAACTAAGTGAATAAATGCAAAACCTCCGTAGCTCTTTTTATAAAAGCCTAAAATTTAAACATCTCCAAATATAAGCTACATAAAGAGAGTAAGCAAACAAAAATAAATAATTAGAAACAACTTATTTTGAATTCTTTGTACAACTGTAGTTGTTCTCTCTTCCCACCTATCTACACATTTTGTGTTCATTCTAATTTGTTCAGAAATATTGGCCAGGCGCGGTGGCTTACGCCTATAATCCTAGCACTTTGGGTGACCACTTAAGGTCAGGAGTTTGACACCAGCCTGGTCAACATGGCAAAACCCCCTCTCTACTAAAAATACAAAAAAAAAAAAAAAAAAAAAATTACCTGGGCGTGGTGGCCCGTGACTGTAGTCCCAGCTATTTGGGAAGCTGAGGCAGGAGAATTGCTTGAACCCAGGAGGTGGAGGTTGCAGTGAGCTGAGATCGTGCCTCTGCAGTCCAGCCCGAGTGACAGAGCATGACTCCGTCTCAAAAAAAAAAAAAAAAAAAAAAAGCCTCACCAATGCAGTTGTGACACATGACCCAGGATTGATCAGTACTTACTAGTCCAGTTCATTAGACACAATAACCACCTAACCTAAGCAAGGACCATGTAAGTTCTTTCCTGATTGATTGAGTGTGCTTTGAATAGGGAAGTTCTCTTTCCACTGGGGTTTCCTAGATGGAACGATGTGTTGCTCAGGGTGTTGGTAGTTAATTATAGAGTTTTCCTCACAGCTGAGTTAAGCAAACTGCAACACAGAGCGAGGTAAAGCCAAATGATAGAGAGAATAGACAGAGCCTTGATGAACCCCCGGAGCCAGTGTCATACCACTTCAGCCAAGTTTTGCATGTCAGTTGGTTTTCTTTTGTGTTTAATTTAGCTTAAAATTTACTTTTGTAATATTTCAATCATAAGCATTTCATCATAACCTATATATAATAAGAAAATGCTTATTACATTTTCAATGTTTCTTGACATTTATATCAAAATTTACACTTAATCTAAATTTACATTTGCATTCATTAAAACGTTAAAATATGAATACAGCTTGTGTGGTATGATCGTGAATTTTTTCCCCACATTTCCTTACTTTTATATTATTTTAAATTTAAATTTTTTTGCATATTGAAAATTAAGAAAAAATAATGCACAGAATCAACAGCAGGTTGACCTATACATTTAATTTAATTTTTAAATACATTAACATCTGCATGAATTCAAACTATATTTTCTGTGTGCGAAATTATCTTTCATTACAACTATTTCAATAAAACCATTATGCTAACTCCTTTCCTAACGGACCACAGGTTTAATTCTATCTTGTACAATAACTCAATAGGTTGTAGTCACAACCATGCCACTGTTAATTATTGTCATATTTTGATTCCTCTTATTTAATATATTATCAACAATAGGATTGCTAATTTCCACAGTTTAATTGATCTGTCATGACTTTGATTCTTAGTTTTATGCACAAAATTCAATTACCCAGCTATTCAGAACTAAAAACTGTACATACCCCACTTCATTGAATTACTCTACATCCCCAGGTTTTATCCAAGATTAACACAAAGAACAGGTATATGGAGAATTACTGTATACTTTCAGTAAAATATATCAGTTAATTTATTTCTAAAAGTTGTCATTTGTGTTACTAAATGGCACATTGTGACAAGTATCTTTAAAATGTAGAGTATTTTTTACTGAAGTTCATTTTGATATTAGCATCTTGGTTACTAAATATCCTTTCGAACATTGGAAGTTTCTTGCCACCCGAAGCCCTCTTAGTACTCCGAATCTACAATTAGGCAGGAAAGAAGTGCTTTTGTTTTTCCTGTCACGATCATGCTTAATTTTAAAATTGTACAAGTTGTGCTCAAATATGAACTCATAAACCTCTTTTCTTGTTACTGTAGATACCATTATAAAGTATTTAGTACTCAGATTAGTTTGCTCAGTGCTTTAAAATCCCTCAATATTCAAAAACAAAAGATTAAAACATTATATTGTAGTCATTAATAAATAAATTGTCCCCAGTGGAGAATCATATAAAATACAGTTAAAGAAATCTCCTGTTTCATTATCAGAGGATGACTATTTTTAACGTGTATGCAAATAATCTTTCTCTTATATTTTGTATTTATTCATATACACTTAGAGGTCATGTATGTACATACAGAGATAGATTATTTATATAATCTTTTAGTCATTTATATACTCTCTTAGTCAATTTTTTTACTTTCATACTATTCTTTAATCATTAATACGATATGTTAAAATAACCCTTTGCATATGTCTTAATTTCATGTTAAGCAGAATTTAGCACAAGTCAATTTTTTCAAATCGGGAAAAACTTCAATTTATGACATTCTCCATATATAATTAACAACATTAACAGATAAATTTGCTGCGGGAACTTTCAGTATATTACAGGTTTATACTGTTTGTTATTTCTGTCAAGCTAGATTAATGTCTTTCCTATAAATTTAGCAACTTTATTAGTCTATAATTATTTCAGAAAAAAAGGCAGTGATTTAGTCAAATTCACATGAGAATGTTTTGGATTTTTTTTTCTAAAGTCATCAGTTTCAAGTGGACCGTAGTGCAGCCTTTTCCAGTTTCAGAGAAGAATTTCCTTTAAGATTGGTGCCATTCTCACAACAAATTTCTTCCCATATCCCGGCCCAATGAAATGAAAAGTTTTATTTTGTAGTTCTTCTATCCCTGCCTTTTCTCCTCAAAAACTTTTACATAAGCTAATATTTGGCAGCTATATTTCTGAGAATGAACTTTTTAAATAAGTCCACCCTCCTAATTAGTGCATAACCAGCCTCCTGTTCTGCCCAGTGTGCAGCTGACAAGAAACAGAACAATTTGACAGCAATGTGTGTGGTGTGGCCAATGGTTCTGTGGAAAACTGGAGGAGAGGGAAGCTGAGTCGGTACTGTCTAGCAAGTGATTTTACATCAGCCAGTTTTTCTTAATAAAGGGAAATTCGAACCACAAATAGGATGATCAAAAATGTGGCCTTTATAATAAGCGCTGTTGTCATTATCTCACTCTTTGGGCTTCCTAAGAGGGACCACACAAGTTTCATAGACAGGCTATTGTGAGAATCAACAGTCAATTGTGTCCAGCACAGCACAGATATCATGATAGGTTTTGGATAAGGCCACTTTCTATTTTTTCCAAGTTGAAAAACGTTGCTAAATGTGTGTGATTAAGACTAAATCTTGTTCAAATCCACACTGCTTCTCTCACATCTTCTCAATGCCTTGCAAAGCTCTAAATTTGTTGTAAAATGGAAAGAATAGCATTTTCACTATTTAACTCAAAAGATTTTTGAGTTTGGTATTGCATTGGCAAACTTTGGAAGAATTAGTAAATTCTCTCCTGAAACAGGTGAAGAACATCCTGATAAGTTGCAGTAGTATTTGATGACAACTCAAGATGACTGAGTGCAAATTTAAGAACGTGTTTATTATTTTAAAACATATTTTTGTAAGCCATGAATTATCTTTCAAATTCAAATGTCATGGTAATGTAAATTAATATTTCTGCTTAACAGATTTAATAGAGAGCTATATAGAAACAATACATGATTTTGAAAACCTTCTATTTGATATGGAGATCTATGCTTATAAATGCCACAGATATTGAGCTTTAAGGATATAAATTACAAGCATCACTTACCATGAGATAGGAATAATCATGATAATAAGTACATTTTCTGAAGGGATTACTTAAGGGCAGTGAGAACTTCCTCAGCACTAACAACTGAGACGCTGAGATTTTTCTTTTTTAAGTTAGTGGCAGAAACACTATAGATTTGAGTAGAGATGTCAGGCTGCAAAAGGTATGTAAATTTTAAGATTATTACCTCGGAAGGAAAACAGCAATCTCTAGTACATAAGCCTTTTAAATGTCAACATAAAAAGCGTCATGAAATGTTTCAGTAGGATTTACATAAGCAGAGGAGAGAAAGAAGGCAACTTCAATGAGAGTAATATCTGGTAATGCTCAGAACGTGATAGCCATAAATTAGCTCATAAGTGATTTAAACTTTCTTTAAACCTGTGGAATTATATATGATATCCTTTTCTCCCTTTTGTTCTTAAAGGAGACAGAGCTTACATTTTTACAGTGCATTCACTGGCATATCTTTCTAGTATGTTTCAAGTGCTCATAATTCCTCGCCCTTTCCTGCTATTGCTCTCGCTCTGACCTGAAGAAGGAAAAAACAAAATGGAACTAGATGAAATTCAATTCTTTCAGTGGCCCATTATTCCCCTAGCATTGCTGCTGTTTCAAAAATCTGCTTCTGTACCACTATTGAAGACTAGGACTTAGCAGACTGGAAAGGTGATCAGATCACCATCAACCATGAAGGAGCTATATATAGTGGGGATGAGGCAGAGAAAAGACACTGGGAGAGGAAAGCAGAGCACTTACATCATAGGACTCCAAAGCTGAAAATACAAGTCTGCAAAACTTAGAAAAAGAGTAGTCTTCAGAGAGGGAACTATTGATGAAAGCAGGCTGTTGATAGGTGAACAAAGGACGCCTTTGTGTGAACACTGGCTAATTAAGTCTTGCAATGACTACAAAGAGATTTCTTTTGTGTAGAGGAGAGAGACATATAAGAGTGATATACAAGTTCAGATTGAAAATACTTATTCATATTCTTTGGGGGAAGGGCCATTTGCCTACTAAACAAAACGAATGCCGCCCATTTTTTCGCTTTGAGCAAGCATGGGGAGAGTGGGAAGAGGCAGGCTTCTAAAGTAGGTGAAATTGTTGGACATGAAAAGTGCCTTTGACTCACGGTTTCAATGGATTTAACCTTTATTAAATATAGAACCCCTATCAAAATAGCTATAAGCTGAGAGAATTGCTTCCAATACACACTCCTTTTCTTAGTAGTCATAGAAAAAACAAAGCTTGATAAGCTCTTGGGGCTGGAGTATTCTTCTCCCATATGGGAGTTATTATTTCCAGTTCAGTGTGTCTCAAAGTAGGGGTCAGGTCTCCCAGAGGCCATAGGGGTTTGAGAGGGTTAACACAGAACAGAACTACAGAACTCTGAAGTGATCAGTGTTGATGATGGTAGTGAACTCTGAGCTATATAAACCAGATGAAAGGCCTCTACTTACCAGCCCTGGGCTTCACTTGTCTCCTAGCAAATATTCAAATATGTTCCCTCTCCAAGAGGGGGCTCCAAACTGCTATTTGATGGCTACAAAGAAAAGTTTATGAAAATCAAAGGATGCTTCTAGCCAGCACCAGAACCTGAAAGCAGTAGAGCAAAGAGGAAAGACATTGACTTAGAATGGTTCTAAATGTGTAAAGGAAGTTAGCAAACCTCTATGGAGACATAAACCAAAGTCTCAGGTGCTCCAAGTATTCTGGGCCCGGAAAATACAGACTTTATCCTTTCTATTGGCTCTTGCAGTCTACGCAGAAACATTACATTTCAGAACAGTAACCTCATCTTAGAAGTGTCTCAGGAATCCATGGAATAAGTAAAGGGATTTTGTTCTTAACCACCTAATTACTGTCTATTTCCTGAGCCCTTTCTCATGCTCTTATAATCAGTGACAAATGAGCAAACCTAGAGGTGGGATAGAGATTTTGATAATCATTACAATCAGACCTTTCATCATTCTCAACCTTAACTCATAGACTAGCAAAAGGCTCTCTTCTTTTTCCAGCCTGTTGACACCTAGAGTAATTATTCCCAGGAAGGTAACTCTCTGAGGCACTATTTCTGTTCTCCTTAATGAACAAGTACCAGCTTACACACTACCAGCATTGATGAGCAGTGACGCCTTCCTGTCAGCTAGGTAATTTGTTGGCAGAAAATGCCACAGACAGTTTAAATTTTCCATCTTTCAAAATTTCTCATGCAAATGAGGCTCAGTAATTAGTGCTGACCTTCCAGTATTACCCGTTGTCAATCAGCTGTGCATCAGGTTCAAAGATTCTCTTATGCAAAACACGGGCATAGGAAGCATCCCTGGAGCGATACATATGTAAGAGGGCAATGTTCTAAAAGTTAGCCTACTGAAAGAATCCAAGGATCTACTCATGGAAGAACAACATGCTTAACTTTTAAAAAGCATTATTTTTCAAAGCACTGTTCAGGAAACACTTGTGTCAGTATTATCATGATGTTTGTACCAGTTCAGATTCTGAAGCCATACTCAGGCCTGCTAAACAAGAATAACTGCATATGAGATCCCTGAATCTGCATTTTATACAAGTATCTCGCAAAAAAATCCCTAATGCTAAAGTTTGGGAGTGATTGGTAGGGGCATGCATTCATAATGGTAAGGCCAGAGAGCACTTTTTCCCATCGCTAAATCCAATAAACATTATTACATCTCATTTATGCAAGATGTCACTATGTTTATTAACACATGAGCAAGGTATGGCACTTGCTCTCAAGGATTACTTTATCAATCTAAGAAACATATTAAATCAAGGAATATGAAACGGAAGCTGTAGAAAACTATTTTTAAGAGTGGAATAAGTGGTACGCACTAAGAGAATGCCATAAATTTGAAAGTATCTGCTTCTTTGCTCTGCCTACAGTAAGATGTACTCTTAAGGTTATATGTCTTTTACATTTAGCAGCCAAATTTATCATCAAGACTGTAGCACAAATTTTAAAGATATAGTCCTAAGCCCAGGATCAGCTAATGAAATGCTTATTCTCTGGCAATCTGTGAAAATGGTTTTCAGATAGGTGCAAATATAGCTGAAATATTTGAAATTTAGCCTATCAAGGAATCTGTAACTCTTCTAAAAATACCTGTTTCTTAACCAATACATGACAGCTGATTTATCACACACTTTTATTTTTGAAAGAAATCAAAGACAGTCCAAAAGACTCTTGAGATTTTTCCATCCAGGGAAAAGGGAGTATCAGTAGATTAAACGTTTATTAGCAGAAAAAATAGAATGATCTTCTTAAATATTCACAAAATGAATAAATCAAACTTACCTGAAACTCAAAAATGTGCATATAGTCTGAGAAGGTTTATTTTACAACAGGATAATATATGGATGTCTTTATTTATTTGTGTTTATTTTATGAGGAATTAAAATTTTAATATTGCTAGAGAAACATTCACATCATTCTCACCATCAAGATCATCTAGGCGATAAGGAATGTCCAAAGAAGCCTATTTACATTGACTGAAATTGTTACCTCACCTTTTCAAATTGTAAATGTATGAGGCCTGATTATTTCCCACTGTGCAGGGTGTTTCTCTTGGGCAAGGTCTAACAACTAAAGAGCCATTTGCTTGTTGAGAAAGTGCTGAATCTGTAAATGCTGACTCAGCCGGGCAGGAGGTGGTAAGATTAATGGACACCAACCGTAGGGAAAAGCAGTCCGTGAGTGTTAAGGGCCTTGGTGGGAGAAACATTCCCCTAGTGAAAGAGAGAACACACACTTCGCCCTTCCCTTCACCCCATGGCCAGACATCCTGTTCTATATGTCTCAGTCCCGTGTGGTGGTACTATTGGAAATTTATATCTCTGTTCAGTAATGATTCAATCACACCAACTCATCACACATCTTATCATAAACTTTAACTGCCGTGATACTTTTAAATGGGGTCAGTTTTATTTTCATCAATAACATATGAATTCTGCTTAAAATAATAAGCACAATTGTAACAGTCTATCAAACTACATATGAAAATAAGATATGCTCAAGGGCATTTCTTTAAGTACAGCTTAAAATACTACAAGGTATTGAGGAAAATACTGAATAGCCATGCAATGTAAAGGGATAACAATGGATTATAGGAAAATAAATGTCATACCACCTAGCTGCTTTTTGATCCCTTAAGATGTATTTAAAATGTGCATAGTGTGAGAGAATAGAAACGTGAGGGGTTTTCTGTGTTAGACAAAATTCGATTCGTATTTTAACAGACGTGTTCAATTGTATTTGCAGTCTGAAAAATAATACACATCTTGCATTTCACATTTACTTTTCATCCAGGATGTCTGACATATTAACATATTTCATTAACATCCCAAAGAGTGACAGTGAATGAGCAGCACTGAAGGGATTAAACCATGTTTAGCTCACAATTTGTGAATATGAGCAGTTCAATTTCAACACTTCACTTAATTCAGTTGATATTTTAAAATATTAGAATTTTGCAGGTACAAAATGCAACTTGTTAATTGTGTAAATATTCACTGAGTATCTGCTATGCGCCAGGTGCTGTTTCTAGCAACTGTGGAGATAGTAATAAATAAATGACTAATCAAGTGTAGAGTCATGCTATTGTCAAGAGAGTGAAAAAAAGGAGAGTTAGACTATTTCAAGTCAAGTTAGATGTAATTAAGAATAAATGTCTTCATTCTCTGGTTTTCCCAAAAATAAGTAAATATTACATTTTTTTTGTTTGTTTCTTTTACCTGCCTGCACTTTTGCCTTTACTCTTTTCCTTTGTAAAGTCAGTGTTTCACGGATAATATCATGAGAAACAAAATTAGGACCTTAAATAAATTTGTTAAATTTCTCTGAGCCTCAGTTTCCTGGGATAATTTATAGAGTTTTCCTGATGAGATAAACTGAAGTTTCATCTATGAAAAAGCACATTGTAAACTGTATAAAGACAAAAGACTTGTAGTCTAGCAGGGTTTTGTGGGCTTCCAGGTGAACCTTATCAATGTTAAATCTAAGAGAAAATGTTTCAGTGAAAACAATTTATAGACAGCAACCACAAATGTGTAGAATGAGGAAATTTTAGTGTATTTCACTTCCAATTTCTTATTTTTTTTAAGGTCTACTTTTCTAAGTAGAAAGAGGTAAATGTTAAAAAGAGGTAAATGTTAGTAAAAAAGGGAAAAATCAATTAAATATATTTCTTCAGCTGAAAAACTTAAACTCAAAATACATACATATGTATAGTAACTTATGATACCTATAAGACCTCATGTTTTACAAGCCGGTTGTAAAATCTCTCTTTTATACTGTCTCAAAGGAACAAGTCAAGAATGCAGGCGTAGGAAACTCATATGAAATTTAGTTGAGTTATGACTAATGGTGCTGTGAACAATTTGTCTTTAGAAGAACAGTGAGTAGATTAAGATTTTCTCCGTTTTCATAAAATGTTTTTATTTGTAATCATCCTTTTAAACACAGGTATATGTATTGTCTTTTTCATCTGTCTGACTTAATTTGCAGAAAAAGTTGGATGGAATATCCTGATTGTATTTATCTTTTTAAATCACTTCTGGTGGGAGTGCTTATCTTAGCAAAAAGCATGAGGGAAGATAAATTCATTCCACTTGGGAAAAGGTTCAGATGTCCCTGTTGTTTACTAAATAACTAAATGAAGCAATAAGTCATGTTATCACTTTCTATAATATCTTCATATTAATACAAACATGTTCTTCCTCCAAAAATATTTATCAGTGTTAACTGTTTTAAATATGTCTCCCACTTAACACTTTAAAATTTAATCTCTAAACCATTATCTTCTTCCTGGTTCAGCAGGAAATACTGCCTGTCATTAAATCAGTAACCCCTTATGTTTATGAGTAGCAAGAACTGTAAGAGCCAGATGTATGTGTAGAGTAAAACCTGTCTAATTAGCATCACTCATCACATTACTGTGTGTTGACAAGAGTCTTTCATAGGATATCGTATTTTGGCACATGTAATTGATGATACAATGTAGACTAGTTCATCGTTATTATTTTATCTTCCTCATATAACTTCTTCTCAAGCTTCTTTCTTTTTTCTTTTTTCTTTTTAACATTTCCCAAATTACTTGCAGCACCCTGACCCGTAGGTGCCTCATTCTTCCTTCTTGAGGAGAGATCACAGGCAGTACTAAGTCCAAATATGTTAACATTTTTATATAGTCGAACCTTGTACCTCCTCTTTTACAATTGTGTCTGTTGCTTTAGATCTGCTTCAGAATCTGTAATTCACTGTCGAGGATATCAGAAACTGACTGAAAAGTGTATAAAATCCAACCACTGTAAGTACAAGAAAAAAAAAAAAGGAAAAAAATGGTGGAAGAAATAACCTGCTTCTAATAATGCAATCTAATAGTTATTTTAATGAAGTCACCACACCTTGAAATCCACAAGCACGTTTCCTGGACTCAAGTTTCTAAGATTCTACTTTGCTATTGAGAGAACAATAAATAATATAATTGGGCTTTTTATTATGCAAATAAGGCAATATATGTGTAATAATCTTTTTGTGCAATTGAAAGTAACTTCCATTTTTGTGTAATTGATAGGTAATTGTATTTCCTTTTCAAAATCAATGTTGTATAGAGTTTTTTTTTAAACAATTATCTTATATAACGTTAAGGTATATGTACAATGCAGATGAGCTTATTTTTAATCCTCTGAATAAGAAAACAATTTTAAATAAATAAATAAAACATATGTATGTTTCTATTAATTGCAAGATTAACTCTGAGTAAATGAAATCAATTAATTTAAATAAACTACAATAATTGGCATGGGAAATGTCAGGTCCAGAATTCTTTCTTAATTGTTTTTGATCATGTATTCTTTACTAAATTTCAGCAGAAGTTAAATTAATATGTTTTAGATTTTAACTCATTTATCTTATTTGGTTACATGTACCTTACTTCTTTTTGTATTTGTAACTATTTTAGATTTTTATGACTTATTTTCTTTACATATAGTTTGGAGTCTAGAATATAAAATGGAGTAACAAAAAATAGGCTAGTCTGTCACCCATTTGCTTTGTGGAATTGGCTATCACTATTGTGCAATATATCGTAACATTCATTCTGGGCATCTGTTTTCTTCTTTGCCATCATTTTAGTAAAACTTCTGGCTGGTGAAGACAAAATGTGAAAGTGGTTAATGAGACAAAAAAAATAAATATATACATTTTCCTGGATGGTGATAGGTAAGAGTGTTTAAAATGCACAATACATCATTCAAAAGTTTATTTTTAAATAATCACCCATAAGTGAATTTTGATTAAAACCACTGGTACGATTTGAGAACAAAACCAAGACTAGATTATATACTCATCACAGATCAGGAGAAAAAAATGAAGGAAAACCTTTCATCTTGCTATTTGCAACTTTCTCTATTGACAAAGGCTTTATGACGATCATGTTTCATGCCTCATTTATTATGGTTTTAAGGACTTTTTCCGAGAGACTCTAACCCAAGGGAAAAAAACATGTATTTTCTGTAGGTGATTTCTCTTTTTTGGGTACATTTCTTGGCTCTTAAATGCAAATTGAACATACTTTTTAAAAGGACTTTTTCCGAGAGACTCTAACCCAAGGAAAAAAAACATGTATTTTCTGTAGGTGATTTCTCTTTTTTGGGTACATTTCTTGGCTCTTAAATGCAAATTGAACATACTTTTTAAGTCAACTGTTTTACTTGCCTACTCTAAGTTTTAGGAAGTGACAACTTGTACATGGATGAAAGATTATACTACAAAGAATACTTACAGAACCCAGATATGTCAGTAAGTTCAATTTAGGTAACAAGTTATGGCTTAGTCTGTTTCGTGATGCTATTACAGAATCCCCAAGATTGCTTAAGCTGTAATAAATAGAAATATATTTGGCTCACAGTTTTGGAGGCCAGGGAGTACAAGACTGAGGGGCCTCATCTGACAAGGGCTTTCTTGCTCCATCATCCCATGGTGGAAGGACAAAACAGTACACGTGCAAGAGATAGGGAAGGGAGCCAAACTCTTCCTTTTATTGAGAATCTGCTTCCGCAATAACCCACTCCAGTGATAATGGCATTAATCCATTCATGGTGGAAGACCCCTCATGACCTAATCACGTTTTAAAGGCTCCACCTCTCAGCACTGTTGTATGTGTTTCCAACACATGAACTTTGGCAGGCACACTCAAACCATAACAAGTTACTTAGATAATGTCTGTTTCTGGATTTTTGTTCATTGTTTATTGCTGTTTTATTTCTGAGTTACATGTTTTTTTAAGATATAAATTTATTCTAATTTTGTACTGTAAGAGAGTTTAACAAAATACTTTTTCTGTTCTAACCCTTAATACAGAATGCAATGTTTCACTTCTGGTAACCAAAATATGTAGAGATTTCTCCCCACCAACAACCAGTTCTCCAGCAGATACCAACTGGCAGTCACATAATTCAATTGAATTCTGACACTACATACGAGGAGTAAGCATCAGATCCCACAGGTGAAGTACTCAGGCCCGCTGCACCGCTTCGGTTCACATGCCAATGGCCAACCTTAGGTTGCTTTGCCTGTGTGTCTGACCAAATAGCATGGAGTTCCTATGACCTCCTCTCAGGTTGAATGAATTTGCTAAAACACTTCGCAGAACTCGTGGAAACACTCCACTAATATCAATTTATTATATTATAATATTGTTATTATTATTATTATTTGAGGCAGGGTTTTGCCCTCTTGCCAGGCTGGGGTGCAGTGGCACAATCATGGCTCACAATAACCTCAACCTCCTGGCTCAAGCAATCCTCCCACTGCAGCCTCTTAACTAGCTGGGGCTCCAGGTTTGTATCACTACTCCTGGCTAATTTTGTATTTTATTTTGATAGAAATGGGGTTTTGCCATGTTGCCCAGGCTGTTCTTGAACTCCTGGACTCAAGAGATCTGCCTGCCTTGGCTTCCCAAAATATTGCCAATTTATTACAAAGAATATTTTAAAGGATGTGAATAAACAGCTAGATTGTGAGGTATGTAGGGTGAGATTCAGAGGGTCGGAAGGGTTCCAAGCTCAGGAACTTCTGTTCCCTCATATAGTTATGGTGTGTCTCCCTCTCGAATGTCGGTATGTTCTTATTCACCAACTTGGAGGCTCTCCAAACCCAGTCCTATTGTATTTTTATGGAGGTTTCATTACCTAAGCATGACTGATTAAATCATTGGCCATGGATGTTAAACTTAACTTTCAGTTCCTTTGGTTCCCATCTTGAGGGTATCCAGAAGTTCTCAGCCATCAGTCCTCTAATTAGCAAATAAAAAGATACTTAACTCATTGGAGATTTCAAGACTTTTAAGAAGCTGGGTGCCAAAAAACAGTTTGAAGATCAAATACATATTTCTTATTATAAATCATACTATCACAGCAATATTTCTACTCTAAAACCAATATAGAGACCTATATAAACTTAATTTCCCCCACAAAATTCTCAAAGATCACTCTACTCCTGGAATGCCTCTATCTCCTAACTCCATGACTTAATTCCATTATATGTTTTCTGACCTCTCCAGTGTGTCCTAATTGAAGTCCCTAGTTATCTTTCTCATGTAAATACAAGTAAAGGAAAAAATAAAGAAATATAAAAACCAGTGGGAAACTTATCACCACACTGCAGATTAACGAATAGAGAAATAACATCCACATTGAAAATGAATTCCATTTTTGGTTAGTAAATCTTACATTTATATTGATTTCCATCATAATTTTAAATAAAATATTCTTTCAGATTATAATCTTATTTCATCATAATTAAAGCAAATCACAAGTTTTAAATTTAGTCTTAAATCATTAAAGTACTTAACACTGTAATAAATATTGGATATTTATTAAATATTCAGTATTTAAAAATCAATACATATTTAAAAATAAGTCTGAGTGGAGTGGCTAGGCCAGGAGCAGTGACTCACACCCATAATCTCAGCACTTAGGGAGACTGAGGCAGAAGGATTCCTTAGCCCATGAGTGTGAAACCAGCCTGGGCAAGATGGAGAGATCCTCCATGGTCTCTTTGGTAGAGACCTTCATCTCCACTAAAAAAGAAAGAAAGAAAATAAGAGAAAAAATAAAAGAATAAAAGAAAAGAAACGAAGGAAAGAAGGAAGGAAGGAAGGAAGGAAGGAAGGAAGGAAGGAAGGAAGGAAGGAAGGAAGGAAGGAAGGAAGGAAGGAAGGAAACAGAGAGAGAGACAGAGGGAGAGCGGGAGGAAGGAAGGAGAGAGAAGGGAGAGAGAAAGAAAGAGAGGAGAGAGAGAAGGAAGGAAAGAAGGAGGGAGGGAGGGAGGGAGGAAGGAAGGAAGGAGAGAGAAGAGAGAGAGAAAGAGAAAAGGGAAGGAAGGAAGGAAGGAAAGAAGGAAGGAAGGAAGGAAGGAAGGAAGGAAGGAAGGAAGGAAGGAAGGAAGGAAGGGCGAGAGGGAGGGAGGGAGGGAGGGATAAAATATGACAACATATGAATGGATAAAGAAAGTGTGGTACATATATACAGTGGAGTTAAAAAGAATGACATCTTGTCATTTGCAACCACATGGATAAAACTGGAGGCTGTTATGTTACGTGAAACAAGCCAGGCACAGAAAGACAAACTTTGCATGTTCTCACTTATTTGTGGGAGTTAGAAATCAAAAAAATTGAATTCATGCAGATAAGAGTAGAAGAATGGTTACTAGAGACTGGGAAAGGTAGTGAGGGGGCAGTGGCGGGGTGGGGGGGGAGTTGGAATGGTTAATGAGTACAAAATATAGGAAGAATAAATAAGACCTAGTATTTGTTAGCCCAACAGGGTGACTATAGTCAATAATAATTTAATTGTACATTTAAAAATAACTAAAAGAGTATAATTGGATTGCTTGTAACACAAAGGATAAATGTTCGAGGGGATAGATACCCTACTTATCTTTATGTGATTATTATGCATTGCATACCTGCATCAAAACATATCATATAACCCATAACTATATAAACCTACAATGTACCCACAATATTTAAAAATTAACCATTCCAAAAATTCAAAAAGTTGCCAGACAGGGTGGTATGCATCTGTAGTCCCAACTACTTGAGTAACTGAGGTGGGAGGATCACTTGAGTCTGGGAGACCAAGGTTGCAAGGAGTGGTGATAGCACAACTGAACTGCAGCTTGGGTAACAAAGTGCGACCCTGTCTCTATTACACACACATACACACACACACACATACACACACAAGCATGAACACACAATGTATATATTTCTGCTAAATCTTGAATTGTTAACTATACTTTATTACAACTAGTAATTGAAGCTCTGTATAAGACTCTTTTTAGAGTAAAACAGACAAACCAGGGTCCACATTTTATAAGGACTCTGAGTTTCCGGTTAATAAAGGATGCAACTGCAATATACACTCCTTTTTAAAAATTGGACCTAACAGTAATTCTTCCTTCAGATTGTCACTTTATGTTTAAGTTATATTTAAAGACATCATGCTGTTTTGAGTCTGTGCACTAGATCAAAGCTAAGCTCTTTCAAATATATATCAGCTAATTTCAACATCAAATGTGTTTCTAAGATAAAGGTTAAACTTCCAGTTTTAAGCTATCAACTAACACTTACATATTATGGCTCTAATCAATGCAGTATCATAGGATTCTACATATGGAGTGGACCTTGGAGGTGTCTATTTCAAACCCCTCATTTTACATTGAAGGAGTATTTGCAGACATAAAAATGCCCCTTGCCCAATATCTCACAACAGTTAGTGATAAAGATAGAAGGTTAATTAGATGTCCTGGTTGCTAGGTTAATTCTCTTTCTCTCATAATTTTTTGGGGGTTGGTAGCAAGAATTACTTTCATATCCCACTGGAGTGAAATAGAAACCACTTTGGGAGTTCCTTGCACTGAATATGAACTGAGGGCAGAGATGATAGTTAAAGCTGGATACATAAGCCACTGTTTTCACATACATAATAAGAGATCATGAACAAATGTTTTACTAAGTTTGCGAGTTTCTTATGGAAGTAAGTGTTAAGTGAAAGTTCTTATGTTTCATTTTTCAGAAGAGAAGAAAGTGATTCTTGGATGAAGAGTTAGAATTTCCCTGCTACAAATCTCATTTCTGCTTATCTTCTCTCTTAAAGAACGTACTTTATATAAACCAGCTATCTAACTCACACATCTTAAGTATAAGAGGGTTTGTCACTGCTATGGACACTGAATACACAAAAGCATACAATTTATCTCAGAATTTAAAAACAGAAGAGGAAGAGAAAGGTAGCGATCTCCTTTTTTATGTCCTGCCTTGTATCATACAGGTAGAACTAAAAGTCTTGTTTATGACCCCAAAAAGAGATACCAATTAATGTCCCATGATCCATTTATAAAATTGAGTATATTACAAAAATACAAGAGATATAATGACTGACTATATATTAGAACATTAGAAATGGATCTCTACATTAAAGTAAATGATACTGAATATTAACTTAAAATAAATTTGTGAATGCAGAGAAATGAACTTTTAAAAGCACTGTTTAGATCTCTTAGTTTAATATTATGGTACCTTCTGAGGCCCATAATTTATGAGCAATGAAAAATCTGGAGAGTTTATTATTCAAAGGTGAACAAAGGTGTAAGAAATTATGACTATGGTAAGATGCTAATCAATGCTAACATGAGAAAATACATCAAAACAAAATGACATTACATACTAACCTCACTTTATGTATAAAAATGGAAAACAATTTAAAATATTGGTATATCATATCCAGCAGTGTATTTAAGGAAACATAGAGTAAAAGTTTTTTTTTTTAGTTGAAAGTTTAGAAAATAATCAACCATTAGGGGGAAAATGTATTAATAAAATTAAGTAGCAACCTGTTTAATTACCAGATTAAAAGAGAAATATCTTTACAGACTCTGAGAAAGACAAAGCTTAACATTTATTCATTTAAAAAGTTATTTGTAATATAAAGATACTTCCTTAGACTGATAAAAACTATATACAAAAAGTAACATACCTTAACAACAAAACTTTACAATAGGAAAACAGTTCAGGATGCCATGATCGCCACAATTTTTAACATTGTTTTAAATTCAAAAAGTAAATTGGAGTCATACAGATTTTAAAGTAAGAGGTAAAGCTGTCATTGATTTTTTAAAATGTAATAATTTCATTAAGCCTTAGAAAAACTAGAAAAACAGTATTAGCACTTACAATGAAATTCAAAAAGTAGACATCTAGTAAATCAGCATCTACAAGATCTATTAGATAATAGATCAGCAGCCCAAAACCAACACTAACAACAAAAAATATAGTTGATTTTTAAAATATTCAAAACAGGTTCAATAACTGTATGGACCTACAACTAAATCTAAAAAGAAATATACAAAAAATATATAAAGATAACTGTAAAACTTTACTAAGAGACATTTAAAAACTGTATATATGCAAGATATAAAACGTCCATGGATGGAAAATCTTAATATTGCAAATAGATTAGTTCTCACCAAATTAATCTATGAATTCAGTGCATCTCACTCAAAACCATTGTAGGAATTTTTATGGAACTTGACACATAACTCTAAACTGCGTATAGAAAGTAAATAAGTAGCCAATAAAGTTTTTAAAGTAGACACCTAATCTTTTTTTTGCAATTTAAAGTTTCTTATCAAATTGAAGCTGTGCTCAGGGTACAAAGGTAACTCCAGCATTGCAAGGAAGAGGGATTCTGGTTTCTTTTATGGCCCTGCCTTTCCGCTGTAATAGTACCTACAGGCTGGGCCATCAGGAGATACAAGCGGAAACTGTTGCCTCACATGACTATCTGGAAAGGTCGATTTGTCCTATTTGTTGATTATTACGACTGATTTTGATCATCGTTTAAAATGCATATGGAAGACATTAGCTAGAATGGAAGACCAAGAACCTCTGGAAGTCCTGTCGTTCATTAAACAAAGAAAATGATGGCAAAAAATGTCAACATTTACTTTTTCAGAGCTATGGGATTTCAATGAAAGCTTCCATAACCCAGGGAGCATTTCCTCATGAAGGTGGCTGAATCTCAGTAAGAATAGCAACTTCGTGACATTATAGCTTGCCCTATTACCACCCCATCCCTAATTCCATTGTGGCTTTGAAAACTGAGGATCTCACAATTACATTTACAGCCAGCATGTTAGCGGCAACAGGGAAAACAAAACAAAACAAAACAAAACAAAACAAAACAAAACTGGGTTGGAGCTCCTCCAATGCCTCATTCCCAATTAACTGTCATTGTTTTTATTATTTTATCTGTTTTGCAGTAGCCTTGAAAATTCCACTAACAAGGATTGGTTTTATTTGATATGACTCAGTGCTGATCCAGTGAGGTTAGCCTCTACCCTGGAGGTTTTCATTAAACCAGCAAAAATATTAAGCAGTAGCTTTTTAAATTCTTTTTTTAAAGACAGTCTTGCTCTGTCACCCAAGTTGCAACCTCTGCCTCTTGATTCAAAAAATTGTCCCATCTCATCCTCTGAGTAGCTACAACTAAGAGGTGACAACATGCTAGCCTCTAGGCCCTCACTCGCTCTAGGCACCTCCTCAGCCGGCGTCCACTCTGGCCATGCTCGAGGAGCCTTTCAGCCCGCGGCTGCATTGTAGGAGCCCCTCTCTGGGCTGGCCAAGGCCGGAGCAGGCTCTCTGCTTGCCAGGAGGTGTGGAGGGAGAGGCACAGGCGGGAACGGGTGCTGTGCCTGGAGCACTTGCTGGCCAGTGTGACTTCCCAGTGGGTGCAGGCTCAGCCCGCCCTGTACTCAGACCGGCCCGGGCTGTGAGGGACTTAGCACCTGGGCCAGTAGCTGCAGAGGGTGCAGGGTAGGGGTCCCCCAGCAGTGCCGGCCTGCCTATACCTCACTAGAATTCTTGTGGGGCCTCAGCTGCCTCTCCGTGGGCAGGGCTTGGGACCTGCAGCCTGCCATGCCTGAGCCCCACTCCCTGCTCCCTTCCCCCTCCCTACTCCCCCTCCCTCCTCCTCCCTCCCCCTTCCTCCCCCCTCCCTCCCCTCCCTCTCCCTCCACCTCCCTGCCATTTCCTTCCCCCCATCCCTCCCCGCCACCTGCTGCCAGCTCCCGTGTGGCCCAAGCCTCCCTGATGGGGGCCGCCCCCTGCTTCCTGGTGCAGGGTCCCATCCACTGCCCAAGGGCTGAGGGGTGGAGGAGTGCAGCAGGGGACTGAGGGGCAGCTCTGCCTGCGGCCTGGGCGAGGCATCCACTAGGCGAAGCCAGTTGGGCTTCTGAGTCAGGTGGGGACTTGCAGAACGTTTATGTCTAGCTGGAGGATTGTATATGCACCAATCAGCACTTTGTGTCTAGTTCAAGGATTGTAAATGTACCAATCAGCACCCTGTGTCTAGCTCAAGGATTGTAAATGCACCAATCAGTGCTCTGTGTCTAGCTAATCTGTGGGGACTTGGAGAACTTTTGTGTCTAATTAAAGTATTGTAAACGCACCAATCAGCACTCTATGTCTAGCTCAAGGTTTGTAAATGCACCAATCAGCACCCTGTCAAAATGGACCAATCAGCTCTTTGTAAAATGGACCAATCAGCAGTATGTGGGTGGGGTCAGATACCAGAATAAAAACAGGTTGCACAAGTCAGCAGTGGCAATCTGTGCTGGTCCCCTTCCACTAGGTGGAAGCTTTGTTCTTTCACTCTTTACAGTAAATCTTGCTGCTGCTCACTCTTCGGGTCCGCACTATCTTTATGAGCTGTAACACTCACCGCAAAAGTCTGCAGCTTTGCTCCTTAGGCCAGCGAGATCATGAACCCACTGGAAGGAACAAACAACTCCATACGTGCCACCTTTAAGAGCTGTAACACTCATCGCGAAGGTCTGCAGCTTCACTCCTGAAGTCAGCGAGACCATGAACCCATCAGAAGGGAGAAACTCTGGACACATCTGAACATCTGAAGGAACAAACTCTGGACACACCATCTTTAAGAACTGTAACACTCACCGCGAGGGTCCGCAGCTTCATTCTTGAAGTCAGCGAGACCAAGAATCCACCAATTCCAGACAGAGAACTACAGGCATGTGCCACTGCACCAGGCTAATTTTTGTATTTTTAGTAGAGACGGGGTTTCACCATGTTGGCCAGGCTTGTCTCGGACTCCTGACCGCACGAGATCCACCCACCTTGGCCTCCGAAAGTGCTGGGATTAAAGATGTGAGCCACCACGCCTGCCCTCAGCAGCAATTTTTAAAACTCTTGCTGACTGAGGCAGCGACAACAGTTGGGGAAAACAAAATACTCATAGAGATAATCTGAGCTATAAGCTGAGAAGAAAAGGTGACTAAAACACTTAAAAGAACAAGGGCTACATTATATTCCTGGAAATCTAGAAACTTGTACTTATGGGAAGGGGTGTCCACATGCCCAGCACTCTGGACATGCCAAGGTAAGAACGGAGAAGGCCTCAATCTTCCACCACTTGCTAATCCTAAGGCTCTATGCAAACAGGACATGAAAGCTATGTCATAGTTTTGAACTGCTTTCTTAATCATTGAACGGATGTTCTCTAAAAACACAGAGCCTCTTAGCAGAGACTGGAAGCTTACAGGTTCAAGTAGAATCTCTGTACAACCATTAGTCATCACAAGCTAGCCAATTGGAGACTTCAAACCCTGACTTCACAAAATTAGTCCTGGAAAGTCATGAATCAAACAGCAGCAAAAATGAAGAGAAAAAAACCAAAAAAACTGGGGGATAGCTGATTTCAAGTTGGCATATTATACTATTTAAAGTACTAGAATTCAATTAAAAAGTGTTATGTGTTCAAAGAAATAAAAAGGTATAGCACATGCGAGGGAAATAAACATTAAATAGGAGCCATCTCTGAGGAAGCCCAGAGTTAGATTTACTAATTATTTAAATTAGCTACTTTCAGTTCATTCAAATAACTAAAGGAAATAATGTGTAAAAAACTAGATAAAATTACAAGAATGATGTTTTACCAAACGGAGAATATCAATAAAGAGATAGAAATAATAAAAAATACAAATTCTGGCCGGGCGCGGTGGCTCAAGCCTGTAATCCCAGCACTTTGGGAGGCCGAGACGGGCGGATCACGAGGTCAGGAGATCGAGACCATCCTGGCTAATACGGTGAAACCCCGTCTCTACTAAAAATACAAAAAACTAGCCGGGCGAGGTGGCAGGCGCCTGTGGTCCCAGCTACTCGGGAGGCTGAGGCAGGAGAATGGCGGGAACCCGGGAGGCGGAGCTTGCAGTGAGCTGAGGTCCGGCCACTGCACTCCAGCCCGGCGACAGAGCGAGACTCCGTCTCAAAAAAAAAAAAAAAAAAAAAAGATTTAAAAAATACAAATTCTGTAGTTGAAAAGTAAAATAACTGGAATAAAATATTCACAAGATTCAAGAACAAATTTAAGTTGGCATTAGACAGAATCAGTAAACATGCAAATGGGTCAGTTGAAATTATTCGGTAGCAGAGACAGAAAGAAAAAACAAATGAAGGAAAATGAGTAGAGGCTTAGACACCTGTGGGACCTCATCGTGTATACCAATACAGTGGGAATTTGGTTTTCAACAGTTTCATTATAATATGTCTAAGTGCAGTTGTCACTCAGTTATTTTACTTGGAAATTATTGAGCTTGAATGTGTAGATTAGTGTTTATCACTGATCATTATGTCTCTAATATTCTTTTTGGCCGTTTCTTTCTCTATTCTTCTTTTGTTAAAAAAAAAAAAAAAGTTAACCAAGAATTCCATATCCAAGAAAACTATTCTATGGAAAAGGAGATATTAAGACATTCTTACATAAACAGGAACTGGTGATATTTAATGCTAACAGATTTGTCCAACAAGAAATACTAAAGAGAGTTCTAAAGTTAGATTTGAAAGAAAGCTTCACAAGAACTCAGCTCTGCAAAATGGGGCCTATTGGAGGGTAGAGGGAGGAAGGAGAAAGAGGATCAGGAAAAATAACTCATGGGTACTAGGCTTAATACCTGGGTGATGAAATAATCTGTACAACAAATCCCCATGATGATGCAAGTTTACCTATATAACAAACCTACACATGTACATACCCATGAACTTAAAATAGAAGTTAAATATAAAAAAAAGAATACCGTTATAGGTAAAGATGTATCTAAATACAGAGGACATACAAGTGTATTGTTTTGCTTGCAACTACTTTTTTCTTCTATCTAATTTCAAAAACAACTGCATAAAGCAATACTTACACATCTCAGTTGATGGCAATAGGCTGTATATAGATAAAAAGTTGTATGACGATAATCGCAGAAAAGGGGGGGGAGAACTAGAACTACATGTAAACAACTATTTTGGAAACAAACAAGTGGCATTTTAATCTGAATTAGATTGTTAGAAACTGAAATCACTAAGACAACAATAAGAAAATAAGATAGTAAAAAAATACAGTAAGGAAATTACGTTATCCGGATATAAAAATAAAATATATCCTTTCTCTCCCTCTCTCTCTCAGGCCCACAAACACACACACACACACACACACACACACACACACACAGAAGGACAGAGAAAAAAGACACAGACATATCAAAAAGAAGCAAAATAGTAGACATAAGATATAACTTATGAGTTTAGCGTAGTAACTATATACTTAATGGAAATGAGTGAAACACTTCAAACACAAGAAAAGACAGAGATTGGCAGAATGAATCAAATACAAAACAAAAGAAACACAATTCAACTATATGCTCTCAATAAGAGACAGCCTTTAAACTTAGAGACACAAATAGATTACAACTAAAATGTTAGAAAAAATATATAGCTTGACAACTGTAACATAAATAAATCTGAGTTGGTTATACTAATATCACATAAAATATTTTAATACAACAAAATGCAACAATAGTTACTAGAGACAAAAAATAATATTTTATAGTGATAAGACTCTTAACCCAGGGAAACATGACAATTATAAACATATTTCTTCTAAAAAGTGCCACAAAATACGTGAAACACATACTGAGAATTGAGGGAGAAATAAACAATTCAATGTTTACAGCTATCATCATCAATAACCTGCTTCAATAAATCAAGGAATAACCCAGGCAGAAAATGAACAAGAAAATAAAAGGCTTGAATAGTCCTATAAACTACACCTACTAGGCACCTGTAGAGCACTCTACACCACAGTACTAGAATATACAATCTCCTCTAATGCCCATGGAACTTTCTTTAATATAGACCATAAATGAGGCCACACAGCAAGCCTCAGTCAATTTAAAAGGATTAAAATTAGATACAGTGTGTTTTCTTACCACAATTACATGAAATCAGAAATCAATAATTTAATCAAATTTGGGATATTGACAAATATGTGGAAACTCAACAATATATTTAAATAATAAATAGATCAGAGAATAAATTACAAGAGGAAGTAAAAAGACACTTTCAGATACATGAAAATGAAAACACAATATATCAAACTTATAGGATGCAGCTACTTTAGTGGTCAGATGAAAATTTGTAGTAATAAATCCTTACATTAAAAATGAATAAAGATCTCAAATCAATAATTTACCTTTTCACTTGAAGATACTGAAAAAGAAATGCAAACTAAATGCAATGTAAGCATAAGGACAATATATTAGAATAGGAAAAAAATGAATGAGAAAAAAACAATATGAACTAGAATGCAATAGAGAAAATCAATAAAACTAAAAATTGACTCTCTTAAAATATTAACAAAACTAACAAACATTTAGCATGACTGACCAAGAGGGAAAAAAAATTGATAGAACACTCAAATTACTAAAATCTGGAATGAAAAAGAGACATTACTATCAACCTTACAGAAATCAAAATAACTGGGAACTATTATTTATAATTTTATGCCAATACATTAGGTAATATCAATGAAATGAACACAATTCTAGGAAGACACAACTACTGAAAATAACCCAATGAGAAATAGAAAGTTTTTATAAATATATAATACAAAAAAATTAAATTATATCCAAATATCAATTACATTTTTCACAGAAATAGAAAAAAATCCTAAAATTTATATAGAACCACAAAAATCTAGACTAGCCAAAGCTATCCTGAGCAGAAAGAATAAAACCAGAGGAATCACATTATCTGACCTCAAATTATATTATCTTGCCATAGTAACCAAAACAGCGTGATAGTTACATTAAAACAGTTACATATATCTGGCCAGGCACGGTGGCTCACGCCTGTAATCCCAGCACTTTGCGAGGCTGAGGTGGGCAGATCACGAGGTCAAGAGATCGAGACCATCGTGGGCAACACGGTGAAACCCCGTCTCTACTAAAAATACAAAAATTAGCTGGGCAGAGGCACTACATAACGCCTGTAGTGCCAGCTACTCGGGAGCTGAGGCAGGAGAATCGCTTGAACCAGCAAGGTAGAGGTTGCAGTGAGCCGAGATTGTGCCACTGCACTCCAGCCTGGTGACAGAAAAAACAAACAAACAGATACATAGATCAATGGAACATAACAGAGAACACAGAAATAAATTCATACATCTACAGTGAATTCATTTTCAACAAAGGTGCCACGAGCCTATCTTGGGCAAAGGACAGTCTCTTCGATAAACAGTGTTGAGAAAACTGGATATTCATATGCAGAGTGAAACTATACCCTTGTCTCTCACCATATACAAAACTCGACTCAAAATGGATTAAAGATTTAAATCTAAGATGAATTCTAAGACCTCAATCTATAAAACTACTAAAAGAAAGCATTGGGTGATCTCTCCAGGACATTGTTCTTGGGCAGAGATCTTCTGAGTAATACCCCAAAAACAGAGGCAACCAAAGCAAAAGTGGGCAAATGGGATCACATCAATTTAAAAAGTTTCTGCAGCACAGCAAAGGAAACGATCAACAAACTGAAGAGACAACCCACAGAATGGGAGGTAATATTTACAAACTATTATCTGACAAGGAATTAATAGCCAGAATATATAACGAGCTCAAACAACTCAATAGGAAAATAAACATAATAATCCAATTAAAAATGGGCAAAAAGACTTGAATAGACATTTCTCAAAAGAATACCTACAAATGGCAACAGGTTTATGAAAAGGTGCTCATCATTGATCATCAGAAAAAATGCAAATCAGAACTACAGTAAAATATCTCACCCCAGTTAAAAATGGCTTTTAGCCAAAAGACAGGCAATAATAAACACTGAAAAGAAAATGAAGAAATGGGAAGCCTCCCTCCTACACTGTTGGTTGGAATATACATTATTACAGCCACTCTGGAGAACAGTTTGGAGGTTCCTTAAAAGATTAAAAATAGAACTACCATATGATCCAGCAATCTCACTGCTGGTAAATACCCCCAATAAGAAAATCATTATATTTAAGAGATATCTGCATGCTTATGTTTATTGCAGCGCTGTTCACAATAGCCAATATTTTGAATCAACCTAAGTGTACAACTGACAAATCGATAAAGAAAATGTGGCATAGTTACCTAAAGGACTACTATTCAGCCATTAATTGCAATGTTGGTATTAATTTGCAGCAACATGGAACATGGATGGAACTGGAGGACGTGATGTTAAATGAAAATAAGCCAGGCACAGAAAAACAAATGACATGTTCTCACTCATTTGTAGGAGCTAAAAATTAAAACAATTGAACTCATGGGGAAAGACGAGAATGTTGGTTACCAGAGGCTGGGAAGGGTAGTGGGGAGGTGCAGGGGTAAGTGGGGATGGTTATCAGCTGCAAAAATACAGTTAGATAGAGTAAGTAAGGTATAGTATTTGATAACACAACAAAGTGACTACAGTCAACAATAATTTATTGTACTTTTTTTGTTGTTGTTGAGATGGAGTCTTGCTCTCACCAGGGTGGAGTGCAGTGACATGATCTCGGCTCACTGCAACCTCTGCCTTCCAGGTTCAAGCGATTCTTCTGCCTCAGCCACCTGAGTAGCTGGGATTACAGGCACGTGCCACCACGCCCAGCTAATTTTTGTATTTTTAGTAGAGAAAGGGTTTCATCATGTTGGCCAGGATGGTCTTGACCTCCTGATCTTGTGATCCACCCAACCTGGCCTCCCAAAGTGCTAAGATTGCAGGCGTGAGCCACCATGCCCAGCCTTTATTGTACATTTTTAAAAATAACTGAAAGAATATAATTGGAGTGTTGGTAACACAAAGAAATGCTATATGCTTGAGGTGATGGATATTCCATTTACCTTGATATTATTGTTATACGTTGTATGCCTGTATTAAAATATCTCTTGCACCTCATAAATACACAATTACCATTTTCCCATAAAATTAAATGTTAAATAAATAAAAATAAAACTCATATGGAAATGTAAGGGAATGAGAATAGTCATATCAGTCTTGAAAAATAGCAACAAAGTTGGAAGACTCACATTTTCTCTATTTCAAAACATAATAAATAGCCACAGCAATCAAAACTATAGGGAATTGTTATATGAATAGACATATAGACTAATGGAATGGAATTGAGAGGCCTAAAATAAACTCTTGTATTTATGGCCAATTGATTATTGATAAGGGTATGAAGAAAATTCATAAGGGCAATAAATAATCTTTTCAAAAAAAAGACACTTCAAAATTCAATTTGCATTTCCAAAATCTCCAGGACATTGATCTCTCCAGGACTTACACCATATAAAAAAATCAACTCAAAAGGTATCAACTTCTAAATATAAAAGTTAAAACTAGAAAACTGTTAGAAGAAAATATAGACATAAGCCTTCATGATATTGGATTACAGAGTTGTTTCTTACATGTGACACAAAAACACAAACTAAAAATGAAAACCTTTGTGCTTCAAAGAATACTATCAAGGCAATGAAAAGACTATCCAGGAAATTGAAGAATATGTTTGCAAATCAAATATCTGAAAAGAGACTATTATACAGGATATATGAAGAACTCTTACAATTCAGCAATTAAAAGACAAACTACCAAATTAGAAAATGAGCAAAGCAGTGTTCTTGAGTTATCTTCCAAGGATGGAGTTGTGATTAAACAAATGTACAACTTCCTTTCCCCACAAACAGGAAGGCTTGTGTTTGTGGTCTTAGAAGGACTAGCTCTTTTCATGAATGGAAATATCACACTGTCAAGAATGCCACTCCTCTATGTTTCTTGTGACCCTTTGTCTTTCGATGATGTCAATGGTAAGGAAATTTGCTTTCTCACAGCACTGTTGGTAGTGAAATTTGAATGCAACATAGTGTGTGTGTTCTAACATAGGAAATTATTATATCCATGTGTATTTATTTTACAATTCAACTAACATGAAGCATATACTATCTGGCATATAATATTTAATATGTAAATTAGTTTCATCTCCTTTTGATAAAATCTGAGTGAAAATAGGAAATTTTCAAAAAGGATATATAAAAGGATATATACATTTATATATCTCCTTTGTTCCAACATATTACTTCTTTGAATCTAACCAAGAGGGGCACACATGTTCAAGAGAGAGTGTGAACTATTTTGTTGCATTGTAAGAGCATTAGACACTCGGAACAAATTAAAACATTGTTTACTAGGTGAATGACTATTCAATACTGCACAACAGTTAAAAATTGAATACATATATTTTATTCTAAGGTAATTAGAAGGTTACTACAGTAAATAGTAGTGCACACTCAGAATGCCTTGAATGTAGGGGCCTGGATCCCCTTGAGGAAGAAGCTTGCTACACTGTCAAAAGTTTACTGTTAATTCTTCTCACATCCTTGTCCAAATGGACCTATTACCATTTACCAAGATGACTGTGCATTGGAGAAAGGAAAAGAAACATTTAGAGCATTAGTGACCCTAATACTTGGAGAACCAAAGTGTTACTGTAGTCTACCAGTCAGAGTAGGGGGTTATGAGAATCCAGCGATCAATGGTGTTTTGGCTCAAATTTATCTCACAGTTGGCCCAGTTGGTCCTCAAATCTCCCCGCTTCTGGAAGATGTACTTGATTAGGCATATTCAGCAACTGGCAAAATCCCCACCTAAAATACATATATAACATAAACATACATATATATATGTTCTGACTAAAAGCTAAATGGAATTCTAAGAATGATTTTTAAATCTATCAATATTTATAAGATTATGAATAAGTAATTTCCTATTTTCACTCAGATATTATCAAAGGGAGATGGAACTAATTTACATATTAAAGATTACATGTCAGATAGTATATACTTCATGTTACTTGAATTGTAAAATAAATAGCTTATGAAAACTGTGGAATCTTCCTCTGCGGCGGTCCTTAAAAATATTCTCATGTCTGTGATAAGTATGCAGATTAAGTGATAATGAAACAGTGTATACTTTGAATTTTTGGGCATTTCTACCATTTATTTACAATATTTAACATATAAAAAACAAAATCAGCTGGCAAATTCAGGCTGAACCAGCCTATGGGTGGTCTTAGGGAACCCTGGCACACAGTCTCTTGAAGGAATTTTTGTGAGCCTCTTCCCTTACAAGGTTAGTAGAGGCTGAACCAGATGGACAACTTCCCCCTTTCCCAAACAGGAAGGTGTATGCTTATGGTCTAAGGAGGACTGAACCTAAATGCATTGATCATCACTTATAATGCATTATTGGGATGGTCGTTTTGTGTTTCACATGGTAAAATTCTTCCATCATATTTTTAAACCCAACATAAATCCCTTAGTATGCTAAAATATAACAAAATGTGTGCTTATTTCCAAAGGAAGCAAAGCTAAAGTTAAGTGCCAAAAGGCAACACAATAATTAAACCAACTTTCCAATCAAGAAATAGAAAAAAATAAACTCTAAATTGATACTATTTTTAAATTGAAAACTAAATGTCTAGCCAAGTTAGTTATTCCTTCCCTAGTGGTATTTTGAAAGTGGCAAGCCCAGTGATATTTTCCTTTCTACTTGAGTACAGCTGTAAAGAGGTCTCCAAATCGAAGGAAAGGCCTGATTCCATGAACCCACCCACACAGTTTTATAAACATTTAGCATCCTACATGTGGTATTACTCAACTTTTAAGTAGAAGCCTGTGCTTTCACTGTATTCTTGTTGCTATGTGGATTTCTCATTTTCGATGTAATTCATCATCTTGTATTGGACAAGCAACAAACTCTTCTGATTTGAAGTGAAAAATACAACAGATGAAATAATTTACTAAAATAAGACTAGTAGGGCTTGAGAACTCTCTTTCACATCCCCTGGGATACATCCACGAATGGCAGCATGTGGCACTATTTTTGGTAGGCATCCACATTTCCACATCAGAGGCAGTTTTATACTAGCAAGAGCTGCAGGGTAGAAGGAAGAAGCACATACATATAAACACACTCTGATATAATCTTCGTTTCTCATAAGAGAAAATGAATTTTGTTGGTGTGTGACTACCAGCTCTAAAAAATGTTGGTGCCCCTTTAAGTGAAAACAAAAACAAAAACCAAAACATACACAAAAAAACCTTGTGAGGTTATGAAAGCTTATTTGTAAACTTGAAGCATTCCACTTCAATGTAATCACAACTTAGTACACATATGGCGATATTAGGTATTGCTGTTGGTATTCACTCTTATATTCTGGCAAAACAAAACTCTGCTACTGTGAACTTGCTTCTCATGACTGATGTAATTCTCTAGATATTTCGGATGTGACTTGAGTTTCAGAGCTCAAGTCTGACATCTAAAGCTCCCTCAGGACAAAGTCTGAATAGTTTTGTCAAGTGCTTCTTGGACCTGAAGTTGTTGCAGACCTAAGAAATACTTATTTTTGGTAAGAATGAGTGAGCAGTATCCTGTACGATGTGTAAGGATGGGTAACTTGTATCATTGTTTCCCGCTTTTATGCCTGGAAAATCCTCTTTCCCTTATTATGTGTGTTATGGAAAATTTATGTTTGAAAGAGTTTAAAGATTTTTGAAAGGTTAATTTTGTTTTGAAACACAGTGTTGAATATTTCATCCTGCAGTTTTATTCAAGGATGACTGGAATCACTTAACATCTCCTGATGTAAGATAAAAATGATATGTAGAAGCATCCTATTATCCACGAACAGCTTCATGTCTGGGTAGCGGCAAGTTCTGATTTGATTGATTTGTGTCCGGCTCGATGCTACTTGAAAATAAAGGCTCAGCTCCTGTCTGTGCATACCTATTTAGAGCCATCAATCAGGGCTTTGCTTACAGGCCAGCAGAAGTTCAGGAAGTCACTGAATTTATATTGTTGATTTCAACAACAAGATACCAAGAAGAGTGGATGCAGACAAAACTGAGCCACTCTAAAAGGCAGAAAGTACTAAATATTTTTGAAAGTTTCTACATATGGTATCATTCAGTTATTAGATGCTTTATCTTTTCCTGTCACAATGATAAATTTTCCTTAGTCCTGTGTAATACGCAATCTCTTATATTAGACAAATGAAGAACTGTGCTCAGTATTTCTCCAAGAGGTCACTGGCCAGTTATACCCCACTGGCTAAAGATACACAATTAAAAATGAGATACAATAAGCTTCATCGACAAACAAACTCTGATTCTCACTTTATGCTATGTGTTATTCTCAATAAAATGCCTTGTTTGAAAACATTGATGCAAACAGCTCTGACGATGGAGATACAAATTAGCATTCCCCATCTTAACTTCATTCAGTTTTACTTGTATCTCTGACCATGTTTCCGATTAGAGACTGTGTAATCACCAAAATCTCTTTGAGGACTTCAACAGCAATTTTGCCAAACGTTGTCACAAAGTTAGACATATTTCAGTTTGACTTTGTAAGTACGACCTGTCACTTTTTTAGACATAATGAGTCTTAATATGGCATCTGTATTGCATACCTTGGGGTTACTGGCCGGTTTGGCTGAAACAACATAGAGAAGCATGCAGAACTATTTAAGAATCTAAACTATTGGCAGGAAGCAGGCAAGGTGGAACTGAGGTGACCTCATTGCTCCAGTTTGCGGCAATAGGATTTTAAAAAGAGGTCAGGCTAAGGTCAAAATAAATAGTCTTTAGGGAAAAAGAAATGTACATATGGAGATGCTTTCTCCCTCAGATCTATTCTGCTGCATGTCATCACTCTCAGTTTTATGTCTTATATTTTGGATTTCCATTTTCTGTCAAAAATCATGATTCTAAACGTACTGGTATATGTTGCCAACCAATGACCCAGCATTGAGTGGCTTTGCTTAAGCAGTGATCAGCAACTTTCTGACTCTGTTCACTCCGAGTCTCACACACTGGGATGCAGCCAAGTCCCCCAAGGAGACCCAGGTGGCAGTGACAGCCGTGGGTCTAATTGATGAGCAGGAAAGCACTACTACCTGCTGATGGCTCCAGGAGGAACATTGCTAATCCTCTCTCTCTGCCATTCTGGAAGTGAAATGGAGGTAAATTCTGGCCCAAACAGCAGGGGGCTGTTTGCTTCCTACTTCTTTTCCTTTCCCCCAGGATTCCTGGGCTGTCAGAACATTTCCTGTCCACGTGTTTAGTGATATCAGACTAACTGAGTTATCAAGGAGACGTTGGGTCAATACTGGAGCAATGCCGAGAGAAAGGCAAGCAAATCAACATTTCTTTGCACTACAAGGGGTATTACATTTCACACTTGATAAGAGTGAATGGGTAACTTTAAATGATGAAAGAAACGTTATCCCAGGCACAGTGCTAGGACAGCACTGCCCAGTGATTTCCAAACCAATGCTTTTGCAAGCAAATCTGCTTGGGGTCAGTCTGCTCCTAGTCTTTGGACACTATTTCAGGATAAAATGACTCCTTCCAAATAAAAGTGAGGACCCGTTTATTGAAAGATAGTATTTTCAAGTTTACCTTTGGTAATGGCACAGTTTCGTCATATGAAAACCTAATATTTGTTTTAATGTGTTTGCAAAGTGACCTCACGTGGTGTTGCTATTAACCTATAAAGTTGCAAAATAGCAACCATGTTTGAGATAGTTCATATTCCTCTCAGTGAAGTTTACTTTGCATTATATAAGAAACATAAAAGGGACACATATAATACTAAATTGATTTAAATATAATGAAATAAAATCCGAGTTCCAGACCAGCTGAATCATTGGGAAAATGCACTTCTAATTCAATCCTCGTCGATTAAGCTTCTTTTTTAATTTCTAATTTTATTTTAAGTTCCAGGATACATGTGTTTGTTACATAGGTATATGTGTGCCATGGTGGTTTGCTCCACTATTAACCCATCATCTAGGTTCCCTCCCCTCCCCACCACCCTCCAAGAGGCCCTGGTGTGTGTTGTTTCTCTCCCCATGTCCATGTGTTCTCACTACTCAGCTCCCAATTATGAGTGAGAAGATACAGTGTTTGCTTTTTTGTCCCCGTGTTAGTTTGCTGAGGATGGTGACTTCTAGCTTCATTCATGTCCCTGCAAAGGACGTTATCTCATTCATTTTTGTGGCTGCACAGTATTCCATGCTGTATATGTACTACATTTTCTTTATCCAGTCTATCATTAATTGTCATTTGGGTTGGTTTAATGTCTTTGCTATTGTAAATGGTGCTTAAATAAACATGCATGTGTCTATATAGTAGAATGGTTTATATTCCTTTGGGTATATACCCAGTAATGGGCTTGCTGAGTCAAATGGTATTTCTGTTTCTAGATCCTTGAGGAATCACCACAGTGTCTTCAACCATGGTTGAACTAATTTACATTCCCACCAACAGTGTGAAAGCATTCCTATTTCTTCACAGTTTCTCCAGCTTCTATTATTTCTTGAGGTTTTTTTTTTTTTTTTAGCGGCAGTGCCACTCTCTTGCCCAGGCTGGATGGAGTACAGTGGCGTGATCTCGACTCACTGCAACCTCTGCCTCCCGAGTTCAAGCGATTCTCCTCCTGCCTCAGCCTTCTGAGCAGCTGGGATTATAGGCACGCACCACCACACCTGGCTAATTTTTGTCTTTTCAGTAGAGACGGGGTTTCACCATTTCACCATGTTGGTCAGGCTGTTCTCGAACTCCTGTCCTCATGATCTGCCTTCCTCAGCCTCTCAAAGTGCTGGGATTACAGGCCTGAGCCACTGCACCTGGCCGCTTTTTGACTTTTTAATAATCACCATTCTGACTAGTGTGAGATGGTATTTCATTGCAGTTTTGATTTGCATTTATCTAATGATCAATGATGTTGAGCTTTTTTTAATATGTTTGTTGGTGGCACAAATGTCTTCTTTTGAGAAATGTCTGTTCATATCCTTTGCCCACTTTTTGATGGGGTTGTTTGTTTTTTTCTTGCAAATTTGTTTAAGTTCCTTGTAGATGCTGGATATTAGAACTTTTGTCAGATGGGTAGATTGCAAAAATTTTCTCCCATTGTATAGGTTGCCTGTTCACTCTGATGATAGTTTCTTTTGCTGTGCAGAAGTTCTTTAGCTTAATTAGATCCCATTTGTCAATTTTAGTTTTCGTTGCTATTGCTTTCGGTACTTTAGTCATGAAGTCTTTGTCCATGCCTATGTCCTGAATGATATTGCCTAGGTTTTCTTCTAGGATTTTTAATGGCTTTGAGTTTTACATTTAAGTCTTTAATCCATCTTGAGTTAATTTTTGTAGAAGGTGTAAAGAAGGGGCCTAGTTGCTGTTTTCTGCATATGGCTAGCCAGTTTTCCCAGCACCATTTATTAAATAGGGAATCCTTTCCCCATTGCTTATTTTTGTCAGGTTTGTTGAAGATCAGATGGTTGCAGACGTGTAGTGTTATTTCTGAGGTCTCTGAGGTCTCTGTTCTGTTACATTGGCTTATATATCTGTTACGGTACCAGTATCATGCTGTTTTGGTTACTGTAGCCTTTTAATATAGTTTGAAATCAGGTAGCATGATGCCTCCAGCTTTGTTCTTTTTGCTTAGGATTGTCTTGGCTATACAGGCTCATTTTGGTTCCATATGAAATTTAAAGTAATTTTTTTCTAAATCTGTGAAGAATCTCAATGGTAGTTTGATGGGAATAGCATTGAATCTGTGAATTACTTTGGGGAATATGGCCATTTTCACGATATTGATTCTTCCTCTCCATGTGGATGGAATGTTTTTCCATTTGTTTATGTCCTTTTTTATTTCCTTGAGCAGTGGTTTGTAGTTCTCCTTGAAGAGGTTCTTCACATCCCTTGTCACCTGTATTCCTAGGTATTTTGTTCTCTTTATAGCACTTGTGAATGGGAGTTCATTTATGATATGGCTCTCTGCTTGTCTGTTGTTGATGTATGGGAATGCCTGTGATTCTTGCACATTGATTTTGTATCCTGAGACTTTGCTGAAGTTGCTTATAGCTTAAGGAATTTTTGGACTGAGATGATAGGGTTTTTTAAATATAGAATCATGTCATCTGCAAACAGAGACAATTTGATTTTCTTTCTTCCTATTTGAATACCCTTTATTTCTTTATCTTACCTGATTGACCTGGACAGAACTTCCAATACTATATTGAATGGGAGTGGGGAGAGAAGGCATCCCTGTCTTGTGCCCATTTTCAAAGGGAACAATTAAGCTTCTTTTAAGACATCTTAAACTCCTTTACATTTGGACATAAAGGAAAAATAGTCATAAAATTTTCTACTGAATCAACAGAAGAGGCATATGCAGCATCTTAGGAAAAGAGAGAGCAACACATACATGCTCTAATAGATGACAAGTCTCTTGATGGACAAGATACCTTATATATTTTGCATTCACTTTCTAAATGTATAAGAAAACAAATAAGAAAAACATTTCAACCTTTGACCATCATGTCAGTACAAAATGTTGTAGTGTGATTCAGTACAGTACCCGACAGCATTTCGCAGTGTGTGTTCTGCAAAACAGATACCTAGTGAAAAACATTCTCTGGTCAAATAAATTTGAATGATGTAGAATGAACATAGTTAAACAGATGATTTAGTACTGAACTTTCTGGAAACGTTAAGAACAAACATAGAGATTCATCAATAGGTGGTATAGAGCATACAACATTTCCCAAACTTAATAAAAGGAGCCCTTTGCATTTTCATTTAAACATTCATAATTTATAGAAATAATTTTTAAGAATATACCTTTATTGTGATCTTAAAAATGAATCAACCATGGACCATAACTCAAATTCGTATGGTAACTATTATTGGTCAGCAATTAAAAAAGGAAAAGTCCAGGCTCACAGGCTCATGCCTCTAATTTTAGCACTTTGGAGGTCAACGCAGGAGGATTGCTTAAGGCCAAATGTTTGAGGTTATAGTGAGCTATGTTTGTGTCACTGCACTCCAGCCTGAATGACAAAGAGACACTTTTTTAAGAAACAAAAGAAAGCCACACAAATAAACAAACAAAACAAAACAAACAAAAAACCCCTGAAGTCACAAATTGGCATGTAAAACTATTTGCCACAGGTGGCACAAGTCATTGAGTATGATATTTAATTTCCTTTTATGCGTAGAGATTCCTAATGACTTTGATTTTATTTCTAACACACTTAGATTATAAAAAGTAGTAGAAAGCACACAAAAAAGTAGATAAAACGTGTAAGCTGCCTAGCTCTTTTATAAGCAGTTGTTCAGGTAACAGTTCTGGCTGTTTTTAACAGAACTATAAGTTGTGTCATATATTTGCTGTGTGGTGATTAGGGAAATTAATGCTAAATGAAATTCATTGACCTTTTACAAGGCTCTCAGAGAGCTTTGCAAAAGTTTTTATTCGGGAATAGAAAACATGAGCACGTAGACTTTTGAAGAGTTATGTTTTGAAGTTTATTTTTCCAATAATTAGATTTCTAAACTTCCCTTAATTTCTTTATATTAAATAAAAAGTCAGTGACTTCTTTTGATGTTTCACAACAAAACATTTACAAATCTACACACATAATTCAATATGATATCAATTTCGGTGAATGTTAATGCTAGACAATAATATTCATTTTTCAGGGAATGAAGCCATCTAAAAACGTTTTGTTTCAAACTCAGTGAATATAATTTAAAATGGTCATTCCAGATTTCATAACTATTACACAACTGAAGAAGAAACAGAGAAAGAGGGTAAATCTATGAGTGGCTTTGTAATTCTCTCTCAATATTAAAAAAAAATGTTTTAAGACATTAAAAGACAGCAAGAGGTTTTCTGAAGAATTCTGGAAATGAAAAAAAAAAGAATTCTGGAAATGGACATAGGTCAGACAGGGACTCTGGAACTAAAAAGCCCTATAAAACTCCAAAATTATGAGCAGCTGGTTCTATCAGACTTCTGTGAAGTGCAGTGCTCTGGTTCAAGAGTTTCCTTGTCATACAATCAAAGGACGGAAACATTAAGATTGCAGATGGAGAGTGGTGACACACTGTAATTTCATACAGATCATAAGGTGGTTTGGTGACATAAGAATTACTAGACCATGAGTCCTAGGGTCCATGAAATGGATTAAAGCTTTATTGCTCTTTGGAGTTCTGACAATGACAAATGCTCTCTCTGATGTTGGGATTATCTTGTCTAAACTTTTGTTTCCTTAGTTTCAGGTTTCAGTTTTTCCTTAGCCATCTTCTAAGATCACAATAACTTCCGTGTTTTCATTGTTATTGGAAGGCATTTAGAGACAGCCCGCCCGCCGCACTTGTCTTTGCCTCTGGCATCGTATCCATGCATAAGTCATTTTTAAATTTCCCATTTCCTGATACATGTTTGAATGATGGACTTGATGTGGTCACGTGACCTGACTACAAACTTCCATTTTAAAAAATAGGAGAAAGAAAAAGAATAAAAACCAATGAGAAAGAATTTTATAAGAAATGTTTAGATACAAATATTATGAGTATTAGGTATTAATGCGATCAATTGACAGCATCAATTAACTAAGCAGATTTTTGACAGCAATCACTTAATAACACGTCAAATTCGTACTGTATACCTTCTCAGATTCAACACTCATATGCACACAAGTAAGGTGTTTTATAAATAACTTTTCTTAAGTTAAAAATGAAAAATTTAAGCACATTTCAAGAAAATATTTTACAATAATTTTTTTTATTGAAATGGGAATTATAACTGATTGCAAAAAGAGAACGAGTTTTATTTTCTATTGACTCTGAACCTGATGGCACTTTCCCCTCACCCTATCATTCTATCTTTGTCATAATCATGCATTGTGAAAACACTACTTCTGGTGAGGCTAAGTGGGAAAATCTTTAATATGAACCGAGTTATGTAGTACACTAATTCAGCAAAATTCAATGGCATTAGCATTCAGTGTTTTTCTAGTACCTGTTAAAAAGTGTGTGAAACCGTGCATATGGAAACACATTAAGATTTTTACTTATTGCTAAAATTTCCCAGTAAACCCGATTGAAATTTTGTCCTAAAAGCATTATTTCCCAACAGAGTTTCAGGCTGTATTTGGATGTGTTATAATTGCATTTACTTTTGAAAAAATTAAAACTGAATATTGGTAGATGTAATACAGTTAAACTAGCTTGCCTGGGAGTTCTTCTGTCCTACAAAAAACAAAAACAAAAACAAAAACAAACAATGCAATTTGTGTAGCAAATATAAGTTAAATCAATTGACATAGCAAAGTGGCATATATTTGGCTTTAAGAAGGGTAGAGAAAGAGTTTCAGATGTAATATGGATTTTTATACTTGAGTTACATAATGAGAGGAGATTTTTAGAACAGGTGACAATTACATGGTACTTTTTTTTCTGAGACAGAGTCTTGCTCTGTCTCCCAGGCTATAGTGCAATGGCGCAATCTTGGCTCACTGTAACCTCCGCCTCCGGGGTTCAAGCAATTCTCCTGCCTCAGCCTCCCAAGTAGCTGGGATTACAGATGCCTGCCACTACACTCAGCTAAATGTTTGTATTTTTAGCAGAGACAAGGTTTCACCGTATTGGTCAGGCTGGTCTCAAACTCCCGACCTCAGGTGATCCACCCGCCTCGGCCTCCCAAAATGTTGGGATTACAGGTGTGAGTCACTGCGCCCAACCTATGTGTGTCGTACTTTATATCAAACCTTATTCCTTTTGTAATTTCAGGCAGCTAGCATTGTGTTTGGCACATGAGTGTTTAATAATTAATAAAATATGAAACAGCTGATTACAACTAAAACTCCCATTGTATTGCTGATCTTTGTTTTAGATCTTGAGGAAAACACTAAACAACAAAAGAACAAATATCTGTCATTATCAATGAGTTTATAATGTTTTTGTATTTCAACTTTCTGAGAAACTGTATCAGTGGATTTAGAATTAGACAGAACTAGTTTTAAATCTCTGTTGTCACTTAGTAGCAGTGCCATTAGCCAAATGTCTGATCTTTTGTAAAGCACAGTCTTCATATCTATAAAATGAAGATAATGAGAGTTAGGGTTGTTACTCCTAAAGTTCTTAGTCAAAAGGCATCTTCCACATTTCAAAATACCAACTGAAATAGTTTTCTTTGTACAAAGTTGAGAAACATGAAAAAAGGGTAACAAAACTACATTTGCTATAAATCTTTAATGATTTATACATTATTTATTATTGCATTTTCATGAAACTTCTACAAAAGGAAAATCTACAGAGATTAAAAGCAGATCAGTGATTGTTTGGGGCTGGCATGTGGAGTGAGGGACTGCAAAAGGGCATCAGGGAACATTCTGGAATGAGGAACATGTTTTAAAACTAGACTGTGCTGATGCTAGCATGATTTTAAAGTTACCAAAAATCAACATATTATACACTGAAAATGGGTGAATTTCATGGTATGAAAATTCCACTTCAATGCTTTTTAAAAAAGCAAGTCACAGTACAGAATTATATTTATATTTGGGAATATTAACATGTTTACATCATTAATTTAAACGTATCCATTTTTCTATGTACCCGTCTATGAAACTTACACCTTTAAATACAAAGTTTGCCATTCTTGTTTCTACACCTGCCTCTCATACTCTCAATACCAACAAGTAGACTCCTTCCCCAGAGCAGGGACATGTTGTTCATTTCTGTATCTGCGGTGAGAGCAGGGACATCTTGTTCATTTCTGTATCTGCGGTGCATCATGGTAATTGGCACATCAATAGTTTTTGACGATATTTCTGCTGGACAAATATTATGTACTATGAAGAGTAAACATAAATGTTAGGATAAATAAATATCAATAAATAGAATTTATGAATCGATATGCTTTCTTGGAGACTGTCTACATGTATTTATTTCTACAATTTGGAATTATTTGGAAACAGATGACCACTGCATTTTGTAATAAATGGGACTAGTAACTATTTACCTAGGAGTAAAACATACTAGAATAAGTCTATAATGTAGATTACAATAACTTAGACTTTTTCATAATTTAGAGATTTTTAAAGAAAATTAATATTGGCATCAACAAAGAAAGGAAGTCATAAATTACAAAGTAAAAATCAACAGCATATAATTGATTAAATAATTGCACATATTTTATATCTGTTCCCTAGTGTTTGAGTTTCAGTGACTATATATCCTACCTATTTAGAGTGCTATTATATCCATTTAAAGTTAATACAATTGATTTTAATTAAATACTTTATAATAAATACTCACGAATCAATCTGTACAGTCAGAAGAATTAGTAGAAAGAATTTCAGTATAGAGTTAGCAACATTTTGGTTTGATAACTTATGAGGAATGCGGACATTTTGTATCAGTTCACTTAAGAACATTTTCAGAAATATCTAAACAAGTTGAATCTGAATCATATTGCTCAAAATAAATAGAAAAGTAGCACATGAACTTTTGGGTATCCAAATTACACTCAAAGCAAGAATTTGAAAGGAAAAGTGAATTACATTAGAAATTGCGGTCAATCTTTACAGCTTTGAAAATGTGCAATTTTGGAATATCATAAGACCTGCTAAACACAAGGCGATGGCCGGTAAATATGAATAGGAAAAAAGAAAGAAAGAGAACAAGGGAGGAAGACAAGCAAGGAAGTTGGAATGGGAGACAGAAAGACAGAATATGGACTCGTCCATGTGTTTTTTAAGAAACGAAAACAGTAGAAGCCCCAGAAAAACTGTACCGCCAACTTCATGATGCAAAACATGCTGTTAACTGTACCATTAAATGATGCAAAGATCCCCTGAAGGCAAATGTAGAGGCTGAGACAGATGTCCTTAATCATGAGAGTTCATACAAAAACATGCTCCATATGGTTTTAGGACACAAGATGTATGGTTCAACTGGCCCAAGAACAAGACGAACACACAGCTAGCAGTGAAGAAGGGGAACAATTTAAGATCCGCATCAAGTTGACAATAGTGTTGATATTGTAACAGCTAATGAGAGCCTAACAACCAACAATGACTCGTCTCTGTACAGAACTCAGCTTTTTATTTTTAAGTAGTGTTCTGTAGCAACATAAAGTTCAGTTGCCCACACATGCAAAATTAAAGTGAAGAAGAGTCTTTATTAAACCTCAATATTAGATGCATATGCCCCTATCTTTATTAAAAATAGAAAAAAATATCAAATTTTGACTTAGAACTGAAAGAAGAAATTATATCCAGCCCTTTATGAAATGGTTTGTCCTCTGCACATGTCTAAGTATCTAGTCAATGTGTTCTAGTTCTGTTACCAGATCAACTCTAGAGATCTGCATCTAGTATTTTCATCTAATGCTTCCTGAAGTAAGTAGTTACTGTTAGAAAAACCAGTAGAAGTGCCTCTTGCCCACAATTTAATAAGGAGATTTCCACCATGTGTAAACAAATGCAATCACAAGGCTGCATGAAGCTCAAACCCCACATAAGAGACATATTTTCTTCTCTAACAACCAAATTGAATTGAGTAACTAGACAACTTTTTTCCATGAGCTGAACTGTGTAGGATCAAATAATAATTTTAATCGGAATACAAATTTGCCAAGATTGTCTAGGAGCCTCACATTTCTTCTTTTAATAGTTAGAAGTCGGGAACATTTTGAGTCATTTCAAACTAAACCTAATAACTTATGTCTTACACAGCAGGAAATTATACTTATGGCCTGGACATTTATGACACTTAATATCTACTACTTTGAAGCAACATTTCTAACTCTCTAGAAATATGCGGCTTACTGTAAACTAGGAATATACAGTTTATCATTTAAAACCAGGAAATGAAAACTAAGTTTTGTGTTACTTAAATTGAGACCAAAATGGAAGTAAAAAGATTCTGTTTCCCTGAAGGAAGCTTTCTAACTTGTATAACTTTTATTATTACATACTTCAAATGTCAAAAACAAAAGTCATTTTATTCACCATAGTAAATAAGAGAAGTCCTGCTCTGCATTTTGAAAACAGTTATTGAGCAGTTTTAATGTAAAAATTTTCTATAATTTTGACTTTTCAAAGTTGACCTTTTGAGCTGGTTTGCTTCAGAGTACAATTTTGGTAAAAGTAAATCCTAAAACCAGGCTTTCACTTGGACCAAGGTAAGTAAATAAAGAAAGGAAATAGCACCACTTAAGTAGATAAACTAAGGAAAGCACTTTACCCATAATACTTTATCTTTCCAGTTCTATTAGTTTTATATAATGATTTTTGTTTACATGGTGGAAAAAAACTGAGTCTTTAGAGTTCAGCCAGCATTGAATTCAACTAACAAAAAAGCGAAGGGTCTTGAACTCAGATTTGTTTGATTCTAAATCCTGATTTCTTTCCATCATGATACTTTTTAACAAGCATAACAGCAAGAACTCACAGTAATTATCTAATATTTTCTGATACCAATGTTTATTTACTTATCTAGTCAAAATGTCACTTTTTAAAAGACATGTAGTGTTTAAAACATCCGAAGGTATACAAATAGAAATGATTTTAGTCAAATTTTCAAGGGCATACAGTATCATGGCTAAGGGTGTCCCTTAGAATCTTTCAGAATGTAAAGAACAAAAAAATATATAGTTTACTTAGTGATTACAGGTTTATTTAATGATGCATGGATTGTGGGAACAACAAATCATTTTAGCATCTGAACTCTTGGAAGGATCAAAAAGAACTAGAATTTTTTCAGGCTTCAACAGTAACTTTAATATCCACCCTTCCTACAGTCTTTACCTCCCTACTTCACCAACATACCTGAGGCCTCGAATCATGCCTGGCACAGAGTAGATATCTCAAAAAAAGCAAACAAACAACAAAAAAACCCACATTACTTGTTGCCACTGAATAAATGCGTGGAATTTTTGGCTTATGTTGGTGATAATAGAAACTTCGCTAACTTCGTGCTTTTGTTTTTCTTTTCTCAGTTGTTCAGTGATCTACAACCAAATAAACCAATCACAGGTGTCAGCTTATATTACAATACTGACTTTTACAAATCTTAAAACTAAGTCTTTATGACTATGTAAAAGTATAAAAAATACAAGATCAAATTAGGGTGCATTTATTTTTAAGAGCACAAAGAACACAAGTGCTTAAAACTCCTGTTATATACTGAATAATTCTGAATTACCACAACCAAGCAAGAGGGTCTTGAATAGTTTCCAGCTAACTCTTTAAACTCCGGACAAACCAGTTCAAAAAGCCCTGCTAAGTAGCATGGATAGAGTCATAGGGTTTTATTTTGTTATATACAGCACTCTCATTTTCAAATTTTAATCGATTTATAATAGTAAATATCACATAATACAGATTGTTAGAACTGGAAGAACGTATAAAAATATCTAGACCAATTATCATTTACCACAGGTAAAGAAGATAATATTTGTTCATGTAAACATTTTAAGAGTTTGCATGTCTTTATGAAGTCGCAAGTGTTTATTGTAATACCTTGAACAGATATTAAGAAAATTATACAAAATGATTTAAAAACTTTAAAAATAAACAAAAATGTAATTCTAAAATAAAACTAGGTCAAGGAACCCACAGAAAAGCAAGAAAAGACAAAGAGCATAATTTGAAACAGAAAGGAAAAATAGAAAAAAACCAGTAAATTAGCAGACTTAAGCCATAATGTAATTACTTGACAAATAAATGGATTAAATACATCAATTAAAAGACACAGATTCACAGAATGAATAAAACCATGACTCAACTATATTGAATCTACAAAAGCTTTCAAAAATAATAACACAGGTGTGTTAAGAATAAAACGATGGATGAAAATATATTATGCAAACATTAATTTTAAAAAGTAGAGTATTTGGCAAATTTTTGTTTGCGTACTCTATTTTGCCTTAGGAGGTAAAATCGCTTTAGCTCTGAAGCAATACAATATATAATGATATATATTACATATAAATATACATAATATATATAATTGTGTAATATATAAAGTGGACTTAAGAGCAAAGAAAATTAGTAGGGACAAAGAAAGGTATTACATAGTAATGACAGGATTAATCTAACAAGAGACATCATGGTCCTAAATGTGTATGTACAAAAAAAAAAAACAAGAAAAACAGAGCTTTTCAATACACAAAGCAAAATTGGATGGAGTTGAAAGAAGAAATGGGCCAATTTACAAATACAGTTGAGAACTTCAAATTCCCACTGTTAGCAGTAAATAGAAGTATTCAATAAAATGTGAGCAAAGATATAGGAGAACTGAAAAACACTGTCAACCAATAAGATTCACCTGACAGTGATAAAACATTCCACTCAATAACAGCGTAATATGCGGTCTATTTAATTGTCCACCAAACATTCACCAGGATAGACCATATGCTGGCTCATTAAACAAACCTCAGTAGATTTAAAATCATCTAAATCATGGAGAATATATTATTTAATTTTAATAGAATCAAATTTGAAATCAATGATAGAGGAAAATCTCTGAATATTTGAAAATTAAAAACACACTTTTAAATAATTCATGGATAAAAAAGGAAGTCTCAAAGGAAATAAAATATACATAGAACTGAAAGAAAATTAAAACTAACATCAATATTAATGAGATGCAGCTAAAATAGCAATAAAAGAAAAATTATAATACTATGTGATAATTTTTGAAAAGAGAAAATGCTTCAATTAAACAATCTAAGCTACTTAAGAAACTAGAAAAAAAGAGAAAATAATAACCCAAAGCAAGCAAATGAAAGAAATTAAAAACAGCACATATAAACAAGAATCAAACAGAAAAACAATAGAGAAACCAACAAAACAAAAATTTTATCCCAAAAAGTTAATAAAAGTAGGCCGGGCGTGGTGGCTCAAGCCTGTAATCCCAGCACTTTGGGAGGCCGAGGCGGGCGGATCACAAGGTCAGGAGATCGAGACCACAGTGAAACCCCGTCTCTACTAAAAATACAAAAAATTAGCCGGGCGCGGTGGCGGGCGCCTGTAGTCCCAGCTACTCAGGAGGCTGAGGCAGGAGAATGGCGGGAACCCGGGAGGCGGAGCTTGCAGTGAGCCGAGATCGCGCCACTGCACTCCAGCCTGGGCAACAGCGTGAGACTCCGTCTCAAAAAAAAAAAAAAAAAAAAAAGTTAATAAAAGTATTAAAAATCCAAAACATAGTCTTGACAATAATCATAAACATTGGTAATGAAACAAGTTGTATTATTTCATAATGAGTAGAAGAACAAGGGAATAATGCAAACTATTTTTATACTCACACATTTGACAATTCTTTTAAAATTGAGAAATTCCTCAAAAGCTACAAATTACCACAATGAACCAACTTGAAATAAACTAAATAGTTGTGTACTGATTAAATAGAGTTTATAATGTAAAATATGCTGAGAGATAAATCTCCAGGCCTAGATAATTTCACTACAGAATTCTCTAACACTTAAAAAAGAATTAGCCCAATTTTATACAATCTCTTTCAGAAAATAAAAAAAGAATGTTCTCCACCTTATTTTATGAGGCCAGTATTATCCTGATACCAATGCCCAACAAAGAAAATAAAGAAAAAGCAAAGAAGTAAAAGAAAGGCAAAAACTACACCTATATATGTCTCATGAAGTTCAACACAAATTGCTCTACAAAATCATAGGAAATTGAATTCAGTAATGTATTAAATGATCATACACCATGAACAATGAATATTTTGCCCCAGGTATGCAAGACAAGTTCCATATTCAAAAATCAATCAGTATAATCACCAAATGGAAAAGAAAATAGTATATCATCACTCCAATTGAGGCAGAAAAAAAATTTGAAAAATTTCAACACTCGTTCATGAAAAAAAATACTCTCAGAAAAATTGAAATAGAGGGGCATATCTTCAACTTGATAAAGAATGTCTACAAAAAATTTCAACTAACATCAAACTTAGTGGTGAAAGATTGATAGCTTTCTTCCTAAGACTGAGAACAATGGAAAGATGTCTGCTCACAACTTAATATAGCATAGGAGGAGAAATTCTAGCCACAGTAATAAAGAAAGAAAAAGAAATAAAAACACATACAGGTGGAAGGGAAAAAAGTAAAAATTTCACAATTTGGGGATGGCATGGTTGTCTACATAGAAAAATCCCAAAGAATCTACAAAATAAAAACTTAGAACTAATGTATGAATGCAACTAGGTAGTAGAATATACAACCAAAACCAAGAGAATTAATCACATTTCCATGTACCAATAATTAACAGGTAGAAACCTAAATTAAAAATATAATACTAGGGCCAAGAGCAGTGGCCCACTAGTGTAATCCCAGCACTTTGGCAGACCAAGGCTGGTGGATTATTTAAGACTAGGAGTTCCAGACCAGCCTGGCCAACATGGTGAAACCCTGTCTCTACTAAAAATACAAAAATTAGCTGGACAGAAGTGGTGCACACCTGTAGTCCCAGCTATTCAGGAGGCCAAGGCAGCAGAATAGCTTGAGCCTGGGAGGCAAAGGTTGTGGTGAGCCGAGATCATGCCACTGCACTCCAGTCTGGGTAACAGAGTGAGACCCTGTCTCAAAAATAAATGAATGAATAAATAAATAAATAAAATATATGTATATCTATACACACATATATATAATACTAGTTAATTGTGCCAAAGTAAATGAAGTACTTAAGTATAAATTGAAAAAAAACTTGTATAAGATCTGTATGCTAAAAATTTCAATGCTAGTGAAAGACGTCAAAGAAGACCTAGATAAACGAAGAGGAATACCATATGTGTGGATTGAAAAACTCAACATTGTAAAGGTGTGAATCCTCCCCAAATTATATATAGGTTTAATGAGAAACCTATCAAACGTGGCCATTTTTCATAAAATATTCATATAAGCTATGATCTCAATTTCAGAAGAACCTTTTGATTGTTTAATGCCTAGCAGTCCCGAGTGTTCTATGCTGTGTAGTCATTCCTAACCAAAGGAGGATGAGGGTAAGGGAGTTGATTTCTTCTCTCCTAAATAAATCTTAAATGTGGATATTAAAATTTTTTGAGGGTAAATCTTTTAATGAGTGTATATTAAATTTATTCATTGCTCTTAACAGCAAAAATTGAAAGGAGTGTTTTGGAGGAAAACATTCTCTGTGGGTCTCTCATGTTTCTGCATTATCTTTCAAGCAGAGGCACTGTCCTCTTTTCCGCATTTTCTTTTCAAAGATATTTGTATAGTAAATAACCTATACATAAATAAAGACTTAGTACTTCCCTTTGCAGCAAATGGTAAGTTTGTTAACTCTCCGATATGATAAAGACATTTCTCTCTGAAGAAATCGTTAGGCAGGTTGGCAGCCAATTATAAAATATTGTAGTTCCTTAAACATGAGTTTCCTTTCCTTCAACAAAACTCATTGCATATGCAGGCAAGACTTGGCTCTCTTTGCAGAACTTTGTAGAAATTAGGCCTTGGGGAATTCGTGTGTGAAATGGTGACACTGGATACTGCTACTGCTGTGAGTACCAAACTGTTATTTGTCTCTGACCCAGAAACCTCATGACATCTGCCAATATCCATGAAAATGTGGCAGACCAAATTGTTGACTTGTAAGTAGGGTAAAATCTCACATCCTTCCTCTTTCTCCTCTCCTCCCTTTAGATGTCTGTACTTGGAACCAACAACCACATTGTGAAGCCACGTGTGAACTTAGCTGGATCCCTGATAACAGCCAACACCAATAACCAGATAGGCGGGCAAATAAATATTCAGGAGAATCCAACGCCGGAGTTTGAGTCTTCCATCTGAGGTTTAGGCAACGTGGAGCAGAGACATGCTTTCCCATGTATAAACTCCTGACCTGCAAAAAACATGAAATAAGTGATTTTGTTGTTGTAAGTCAATGAGTGATACTATACAACCATAGTGTCTCATGTTATGCAATCATAGCTATCTTAAAAGGGAAAGATTTCTTAGTTTGCTAGTCTTATCCCTGGCTTTGGCATTTATTAATTCTTTAAGTATTAGTAAGCTGGATAATAAATAAATATATGTGTATATATATAAATAAATATATGTGTATATGCATCTATAAATATGTGTATATATGTATTTATAAGTATATATAAACATGTATATATGTATTCATAAGTATATATAAATATATGTATATATGTATTCATATATGTATTCATGTATGTATTCATATCTATGTATTCATATATGTATTCATATATGTATATAAGTAATCCATTTAATAAATATGTGTATATGTGTATGTAAATATATATATTTCTCTTTCTCTAGAGTAGGAAAGTGTATAACAGGATTCCTTTGTCACCCATAGTGATTTTACATTATAAATGTGTGTTATTCAACAATTATGGGTTTATTCTACATGCCGAGCCCTGAACTTGTCTGTGTTAGATAAGACTTACCTCTACAAAACTTTCTGTTTCAGAGAAACATTAATCTAAATGGAAAGCAATTGGATGTTGCATAGAATCTATGCTACAATTGTTGAAATAGATAATATTGCTTATTTGTCCTCCAACAATACATTTAATATTCATTTAACCTTTGTTAAATACTAATTGTATGCCTACTAACCTATTGTATACTAGGTACTCTGCTAAGCACTTGGTAAATGAACCATCACACTAGGCTAAAAATTAATGTCATGCCACAGCCTTTAATGCTCAAATGATCCTCAAACTGAACCCATTAAACTAAGAAAAATATTCTGTTGCAAAAATGTCTTTAAAAATTTGAAAATATCGACAAATTAATCTATTTGATTCTGCAGACAAGTATTAAACTTTCGTGTATTCAAACTTAATTTTATTACCCTAAGATATTGTTATGATTTCAATGTTCTAACTTCCATAGAGTATGTTATGTGTATGTGTATATGTGTGTGTGTGTGTGTGTGTGTGTGCATAATCTCTAGAGTCAGAAACATGAAATTGAGTATTAAGGGCTCTCCAGACCAAGATAAATAATTATATTGGCAAATTGAGCCTTCTCTGAAGGATTGTATCCAAATGAATTTTGAGTAGAGTCTGTTTCAATTTTTGCATTGCTGAGTTGCTGATATGAAATATATATTTATTATATGAAGCATACCTATGGCAGTTAAATTTAGATAGTGTTATCTGTAACAATTTGTATTGGCTTCCTCCCAAGGCTTTCAATTTGCAATGTATGAGAATAAATGAGAACCATATGAAAGTCAATAAGTTCTTGATAGTACATGATATTCTGTATTCTCTCATCCTTGATTTTAGCAACATTCCAAGGGTTTGACTTCCATCACTGAGGGTGATATCCTTCAAAAATATAAAGGTTTTTTTCTTGGCTTCAGATAAGAATCCTAAACTTAACACACGTCCATAAATCATTGGTGTGGAAATCTGTCAGAAAATAGCACAAGAGTACTATTTTTTCCTTGTGGTATTTGGTGTTTCCAAATTAGATTATTTGTTGAATGTTCAAGGAACATGTTTGCTTGAAGGGTTCACCATATGTCAAGGAAATCTCATGCTATTGAAATGGAGTTCTCAGAAATGAAATCAAGGATAACTGCCTGTTCCTTCCTCTACCATGGTAGTGACAATCAAAGGATTTTGCAGAACTGTATCTCTCCTAGCAGAGTTACTGAATTACAATTGCACATTGAAAAGTGGAAAATAGAGACTACCCAGGATCTTAATTCTGGAATACTTTTTATAATTGTCCTTCAGATTTTATTCTCAAGTTGTAATATTATACTGACAGCTAATAAAGTATAATAGTTCAGAACAAGAGTTCTGGAGCTGGTTTTGACTTCAGTTCTTCTACTTGCTAGCTGTATGACCTTGTGTGATTATCAGCTACTCTAAGTTGCAACCTATAAAGTGGATAACATTATACTTATTTCATTAAGTTCTTGGAAAAATTAAATCAAATAATATATGTTAAGGGCTTTGTACATAGTAAAAGTTAAATGAACGCTGATTATAATTCTTTAGAAAAGTTAAAGTTTATATGTTTGTGTACATACACGTAACAGGCACATCAAGCAACTTTATTTTAGTATTACTATTACTAGCACTACTTTATTTCTAAGTTAAATGGAAAATTACCTTTCTTCAGAGAGGATAGATGATAGCCCACTTTGTTGGAAAATGCGATTCAATTATGACTATTCTTCATCAACATGTAACTGAGTTTTCCCAGAGAATTTCAGGGTGAGAACTTCTGCAAAAGTCCAAACTCTTCATTTTACGGCACATCTAACTCCACCACTTATTTTCCCAAATTGCATCTAGAGCCTGTGTGTCAATAGAATGTGCATCCCAGAAGCCTCATAAGGGTAGCTTTTGGGAGGCATGTTGACGTTCTTTGTACATAGTGAGAAAGTAGAAAGGATCAGAAAAGCTTTGGCATTTACCTTGTTAAATTTTTATAGCTAAGCTCTGGTTCAAGGGTCTACTGAAACAACTTAACTGCACTAAGAAAAACGGGAGCATTGAGACCAATGAAACGAGTCCACAAAATGCTATGAAAATGAACCAGTTCTAGCAGAGATCAGTATATTCAATGATCCAAGATATATAACTAGAACATTAACTAGCTTTACTGAGCTGAAGGATATTTACACTTTTTCCTATGGGGAAAAATAATCAGATACATCTCCATTTATAATGTTATCAAACATTGTTTTAATATATTAATTCAACTCAAAACATTTTTTTCTTTATTATATACCAGGAAAAATTGCAATAGGTGATGCAGCAACAATGGTTTGCAAAGCATAGTTCAAGGCGTCATCAGCCAAAAGTAAAGACGGGGCATAAAGAATAAGCAATTTGGGTTAAGATCATGTGTGTCAGTATTAAGTACAGGGTTCTACTGCTGCATGAGGAAAGGTTACCTAACCCAGTTTTTAGGGGTATAAGAAGACTTGAAGAATGAGTAGAGATTGGCTAAGTGATTCTAGACAAAAGATCAAAAAGGTCAAAGGCTATGATGTATTAAGCAAGTGTGGAATACTCAGCAAACTACAAGTGGGTCAGTACAGTTGTATAGAGTGTAAGGAGTTAGTGGGTTAACCAGAAAATAAGGAGAGAAGCAGGGTTTTATTAAGGATAGGTCTCATGTGCCAATACCGAAGAGTAGCCTGTATTTTAGAAATAAAAACTTGGCAGCTGCAAGGTAAGTTCAGTGTGCATGTGTGTGTGCGTGTGTGTGTGTGTGTGTGTGTGTGTGTGTGTGTTCATAATTAAGTGGGTTATAATTTAAATATATAGAAATTTTTCACAAAGACTCAGATTAAGGATTCTCTTGAAAAATCTAGAATTAATATATACACCTACTATGTACCTACTTAAAAAAAAATAAAACCTAGTTTCCTTAAACCTTAAAACAAAGAAAAGGAAAAACCAGGATTTCACACTGGATTGGTGTTGTCTTACACCTGAGAAGTTTGCTTTTAGTGGAAGAAAAGGCACTTTTATGGGTCAGCACACTCTTCACTTGCTTCACTTGTTTATATAACCTGCCAGGTCCCTGAGGCATTTGAGTTTGCAAGCCTCCTGAGGAGGAACTACAACATTAACTTTGCTGTATTAGTCTGGCTGCATATTGAAGAGCAGGTTGAAGATACCAAGACTCAAATCAGGGGCACAATTTAAAAAATCCCTTCTGTAATTCAGAAAAGTAATGAGGATCCACCAGTGATTCTGCTGGGCAATAGAGAAAAGGGATGAGAGTGAGCATTTCTAAGGTGGCATTGTTAGGGGATCAGTTAGACAATGAAGAAAAGGTAGAGGGAAGAATAAATGATAACATTTTAGTTTTCCAAGTGAGTCAACTTGAGAGTCGTCTAAGTTTAAGATTTTCAAGAATCAGACACAGGAAGAATTAAATCCGCAAATAATTTTTGCTAGAAATGCCTGGGAAGCACTGGAATAGGGTTTAAGAGAAAACACAAGGAGCTTTCAGATAGAAATACAGGTCTGACACCTATAAAAGGAAAGAGTGAAGGAAGGAAAATTGAATAGTAAAGAGCTCAGACTGCAGGGGATGCCTGAGCAAGCTTCAGTTAGGATGATTAGAACATGAGATACAAGATTGCTTGTTAGAGGGATTTACCACTTGAGAAGAAATGGCCTGGCCCTAGTACTTCCACCATACTCAGTCACTGACAGGCGTTAACCAAGGTAGAGCATGGACTGCTAAAAATATGTTGGGGATTTTGAAAATATAGCAGCTCACAGTTGTCAGCTAACTGCTCTCTTGCAATAAGCTCTCTTGAAAGGAAATCTGAGCAGTGTACTCACATAGCTGACAGGTACCATTAGTAGAAGTATTGGATTTATGTAATAAGAGAAAAGAATTACAAATAGTTGCCTACAGAGAAAAAGAAATTGGCGCAGTTAGCAAGAAACTGGTATTTCTCTGATAAGCTTTTTGGAACAATCTGCCTCTGACATATTATTTATGTTAAAAGGAGTTGTGACAGAGATTGCGATATAAATTCCAGAAACTTTCCATTTTTATTTAGGCACACTGTCAGACTACTTTCTTTATGTTCTCTTGCAGTTAAGTATGGTAGTGGGGTTGAGTTGTAGCCAGTGGGACCAGAGAAATGGTATCTACCACTTACAAGCAGAGTTCATAAAATCTCCCCAAATGATCCTCTCCTTCATTTTCCCGGCTGGAAGTAGAGGATTTCAAGGCTCTACAAGATAGAGAAAGTATGGGCTCCTAATTATTGCAAAGAAGGACACCTGGCAAACACCTACTTTGGATTATTCTGTGTTAAGAAAGATATTTTTATTATTTTTAAGTTGATAATATTTGAAGTCTTAACTATGTAGCTAGCATTAACCTAAGAGGTGTTCCAAGAAAAATATGTTTCTATATAGGAAACACATAAATATTTGTAATGTAGATCTTTACATACTTTCAGAGACATCTTTCCATATACATTTTTACTCTGGAACTCTTTTTCCTAAAGCTTCAGATTCTCATCCCCAATACTCAGAAACTTATTAAAGTTTGGCTTACACTTAAAGTTTGGCTTACACTATATATTTTACAAACCCGTGACATTAAGCTGACTTCTCCTAATTCTCCACTTTGACTAATGGTGCCATCATTTCCACAGACACTCAGGACCTAAATTTTTGGTTTGCTTTGATTTCTCTCTTTTGAAGCATTCTCAGAACAAATCAGTAAATCGGTAAATTTTGTTAATCCTCTTTCTTTTATGTATTTTTGTATGCTTTCCATTCTTCACATCTCTATTCACCATCCTGGGGTAGATGTATAGCGTCACGCATAGAACACCAAAATAGATTTCTAACATCACATAGTCTATTTGACCTAGTCGTCTCCAAGCCTCCTTTGCAAATTGTCATTGTCACTGTCCCCAGATCACTGTGGAAATTATAGTAGCTATCACATGATGGGAGGAACACAGGATAGGAAGATTCCAGTTTGAAATATCTATCTACCCAGTAGGGTGACCTTGGGAAGGTGACTTGGACATTCTGAGCCTAGAGTCCCTTCTTACATAAAAGTAGCTAATCTCCATTCACAGAAGTGTTGCAAAAGATTTAATGAGGTAACTTGTAAATGATGATAGCAAAACAGCTGGCTCATGATAATGCATACTATATATTTACTGAATGAATAAATACATTATTTACCTCTTCTCTTCCCCTTAACTTATCTCCTGCTTACACAGTATTCTCTGCTCCACTCAACTTGACCAAATGCTATTTCTCCTTCAAAGCAAACACAAATCAGACCTGTTTTTTTAATCTCTTCCTAATCACTTCCTTCTCTATGGGAATGTTGATCACTTATTTTATTTGCATGTTTTTGAATTAGCTTTGATTGATTTTCATATGTAATAATTTTCTTTAAGTGGACTGCAATGACAAGGTACCTATTGTATACAAAGTATCAGCTGTGCCTTAGTACGTGGCTTGCAGTTGTACTTTATTTTATTTTTTTTAATTTTTACTAGTTTTATTTGACCTGACCAGAATTCCTTTCTTCGTTTGTCATAAGCAGCATTCTGACTTTCTGTTGGACATAAACTACTTTTATACCACGAACCGCTGAAGAGCATCACTTTCATGTAACCTTCACACACTATCTCCAAGGGCAAGCACAGGAGTCAGTACTTGCCAATCCGAGAGATTCATTCTCCAGCCCAAAATAATAGGGCCTGTGATCCAAGAAAGGCCTCATGATCTCTGTTGGAACTAGAGAGACAGTAATTCTTTCATAGGAGTTGCAATGCAGAATTAGATTAGAGAGAGTAGTATTTTTCACCTTGCAGAAAGACATAGCTTGCAAATTAACCCAGTTGGAAGAAGAATAGGGCCAAGGGAAGAAGACAAAGAATGAGAGAATTAACCCTGTTGACATTGTTTGAATTACTGGTTCAATCTGTGTCTGATCTCTTAGCTAGGGAGTTTATCCCCAGATAATTCTGTCACTTCTAAACATTTTCTCTTTTAGAAAATTAATACAATTTAATTGTTTTCTGTTATTTGTAATCAAAAGAGAACTGCCTATTACAGTTGTGTTTATTAACTTCAAAATAATATTTACTGATTATTTTTCTGGTTTATTCATAATGAGATGTAGACCAAAAACATGTGGATTACACAATGTAAATCCCTCCTCACTAATGGAGAATAAAAACCCAGAAGCATATTTTTTGTGACTTATGTAAATTTCATTATTTTGCTTTTAAATAAGCACATATTTTTATATATTTTTTTAAAAACTAAACTTCAAAGACCACTTCTGTATTCCAATCTGTAAAAAATATTTTCATTATGTTTATTATAAAAATATAAATGTTTCCACTACAAATCATTTTACATTAGTAAGAGGCCATCTACATTGTACAACATAAACTGAGTAATATTTTGAAAAGACAAGTTTAAAGTAAACACATACTGCCAATCATATCACATTTATACATGGCTTGATTGATATTTAGCACAGCATAAACTGAGTGAGTTACCAGAAATAAATAATATATGCAAATCAAATTTAAGATACAAAACAGATCATATGGTACATAACATCGTGAAGGAGTTGCGACCTTATGTTTACTGAAAGTCAATGCAGTTCCTGTACAAAGAGATGGCCATAAGCATTCTAGTACCTCTACCCCACGGTTAAGAATCGTACACTTATGTTTACATATGTACAGGGTAAGAATTGTGTAAAGGAAATTTATGAGAGGTCAAGTAGAAAAATATTAATAAAATGAAGAACAGTATATGGTGTATACAACCTCTACTTTCAAATGGAAATCACAGCCAAAATAAGTGAAACAGATTCAACAATCCTCAACTTCTATTAGTTTATGAAATGCATGGGTTTTGTTGAGTGTGCTCAGAATAGTACCTAAAAAAGTAAATATTAGTCTGGGAAAAAATTAGATTGAAACCATATTCAGATCTCATTCTAACACTCCAAACACAAAATACTTGATTAAAAAAAACGTTTTCTAACTGCTGACAGGAGGTATAATGAAATTTGTGATTAATTTTATAATCACAAGTGTATTTTTAAAAATGTCATGCTCTTATATATCCAATACAGAATTCTAGTAGCCTGATTTGACTCAGGAATATTGCCAAGATTTGAGAAACAATCTTATATCTGAAGGAGCACAATCTAAGTCTTATTACACTAAACCTACAACAGATTAGCACTTGTGAATTTTGATTTGTGATTGTAAGCTGTGTTTCATTAGTGTTCCGTTTTGCATAAGAACATTAAGTTTGCAGCATTGTTTTATCCATTCTGTTCTTGTGATGTATGCATTTCTTATACTCAAGATCATATCAGCATTAGAAAGAGTATTTATAGAGCTACAGTGTTGCTTCAGAATATATTACTAGCTAGATATCCACCAGGTACATCTTTTCAAAATTACTGAGCAAGCTCATAGTTAGCCTTTATGTAATAGTAAGTCTAATCCCTGTGATGAGAAATCTCTCTCCTGCCTACACATTTGAGGCATTTGCTAGATGACCAACTATTCTGAAAATGTTACATCCAGTAAATTCAAAGCAGTACACCAAAACTGCACCATGTGCATTGAAGTGGAAGACTCTTAAAGATAATAATACCTGGCACTAATGATCACAATAATTAATTAATTCACCTAAACACCAGTGATACAGAGGAGTAGTTCTGTTATCGTCATTCTCTATAAGCAGTTCAGCAAGTTTAAGCAACAATAGTAAGTGACTTTTCAAAGCCAGTGAGCAAGTAATTTTTTTTTCACTCATGCATTGGCCTATGTGCTGTGTTGCCAATTAGTGCAGCAATCTATATAGGATTCCAATTCTCTCCAGTGTAGCTATTCTCGGAAACTCTAACCCAGCTCCTTCACTAAAGGAGGGAGTTGATAGGCTCTAAGCACCAGAGCAGGAAAGGTATGTTATCTGGTTGAAAAGCCATTGCATACAAGCTAGTATATTACACTAAGTTGTGAGCATACAGTTTATGATAAGTGGAGAGGCAAGAATGATTAGGATAACAGACTATGAGAGATTTGGTTAGTGTATGAACAGGAAACGTATTTCATTTTTAAAAAATATATGTAAGTGGATGGTTCAAAAAATCTGAAAGAAACCCATCATTATCTGTGTCTAGTTAGACTGCTGACAATTTGAGAGAGCATTTGGCACTTGGCTGTAACAAATCCATATTAAATCATCAAGGCATAAATAGAAAACAATAAAAACAATTCAAAAGAAAATAAATATGTACTTTTTTCAAAAATTAAGACATTTCTTTACATGATATACTTAAGGAAGCTAACAATTTAAAAATGTATAGTACTTAAAACAACTACAAATTTCTTCTCTATATGCTTTAAACAGATAAAAGAGAATAATGCAGTGATAAGGTAGTAAATATGGCCAGATAGTTTGAGGTATAAATTCCTCTATGTTGCTTGCTTTAAAAGAAACAGAATACCTGTTACAGATTTCCTCTGTATATAAAAATATTACAAGTCTTTTCTTTTGTGGCTACACCTAAACAAAGCCACCATGTCCGTTTTGTTATTTCACTTGTTTTGATTTTATGATAGTCAGTTTATGATCAATGGCTATATGCTAGTTCTTCACCATTTTACGCTGAAGAATTAAATTTAATCCATTAACTAATATTTAAAAAAGCAATTACAAAAAAATATCCCACCCACCCATCCACTAAATGATAGGGGAAAATAAAGAGTTTTTCAATTCCATTTTAAGGCATTTGTACTCATATTTGAGTGTCTTATTGGACTTGGAACTTCCACCAGTATCTCCAGCATTATTGTCTGTGTGCAGGATGATGCTACACCTTCCACAGCCACCACTTCCTTCCAGAAGTAGTGCTTTACACGGGAACTGGGCTATTCTTTGATTGTGTTTCTAGAGCTGTAATGCTACTGATGACCTTCTTCTGTGGCCCAACCACCGTGACACCAACCTTTTTCATGTCACTGTAAAAAAAGAAAACAATGAAAGAATCGGTTTCTTCGATAGTATATAAGCAGATTTTCAATTAGCACAATTTGCACAACGATATATTCTAGTACTGTGGACCTAATTGCCTGATATTTATATCATCGGGATTATGTCCTGACTGTTCCACCATCTTGTAGAAGACTATATAGATGGTGTAGTGGCTTGAATAGTGTTTCCTCAAAATCTCTGTCAATCCCAAACCTCACCATGTGATGTTATTTGGATCGAGGGCCTTTGCAGATGTAACCAGTGCATGGATTGGGAAAATGCCATACTGGATTAGGGTGGTACATAAATCCAATGATGGTTTCCTTATAAGAGAATAGGATACACAGAGAAGAAGGCGATGTACAAATGGAGGCAGAGATTGGAGTTATGTTGCCACAATTCAGAGAACACTAGGATCCACCAGAAGCTAGAAGAGACGAGGAAGAATTCACCTCTAGAGACTGGAGCAATCGTGGTACTGTCGCATCTTAATTTCAGATTTCTGCCACCAGAATTCTAAGAAAAAATTTTCTGTTGTTTAAGCCAATAAATTTGTAGTAATTTCTTGTGGCAGCCTTAGGAAACTAATAGCGATGATCACATATTCTTTGTGGGGCTTTATCTCTTTCCCTTGAATCTGGGGACTACTTTGACTAACAGAGTATGCCAGAATTGACACTGTATCACTTTCTTCACTCCGGTCTTAGGAAACTGCCAGCCTCTACTTATTGCTTTCTTTAGTAAATTTGTGTTAAGCCCACTAACTGGCAGCCATTGTTTAGGTTGCTGTTGATAAACGGAGTACAAAAAAAAAAAAAAAAAAAAAAAAAGAATCCCAGTTCTCATGGAATTTACCTTCTTGTGGAACAAGACGGGGGCTCTAGAGCTACCATATAAAAAGTCTGACTATCTGACAGTATTGCACAGGAGAGGCCACATGTAAGCACTCTGGCCTACAATCCCAGGTAAGACCAGCTCTGTAACTAACTGCACCAAGGCAGACGTCGAAATGAAAGCATCTCCAGCCCTCCAGACCAGATCAGTCCATTTGTCAGCTGTAAGCTTCTGTCAACATCAACTTCAGAGCATAAAGAATCATTCATCTGAGCTCTGCCCTAATTTATAACCCACAACACTGTGATGTCTAATAAACCTGTTGCTGTTTTAGCCTTTAAGTTTTGGGGGAGCCTGCTGTGCAGTCGTAGATAACTGGAATAATCTCATTAAAGTACACAGTTCTTTCAAAGTAGAAAAACTATGACAAAGACATATCTCTTTTTATTAAATATATAATAATTTAAAGTCGGAAAGTAGGCATTAAAATAAAGACTATAAAAACATAAGGAATTTCATTTAGGAAAAAAGACAGCTAATGTGCAAATGGTTAATTATATATTCTTGTTTCAAGTAATCAATTCATATATCCATGTCTTTCAGGATTGAGGGATGCTCAAATATCCCCTTCTAATGACAGCTTCCCCAACCCTCCTATTTAATATTTTAAAACCTTTCTATACTTGTATCTGTACTTTCTGTTTTCTTTTCTTGTTTCATTTTCTTCCAAAGCATTGATTACCATCCAGCATATTGACTTTCTGATTTATTTTCTTTATTCCCTGTCTTGTCCCACAAGAAGGTAAATTCCATGAGAACTGGGATTCTTTTTTTCCTTTTTTTTGGACTCTGTTTATCAACAGCAACCTAAACAATGGCTGCCAGTTAGTGGGCTTAATACAAATTTACTAAAGAAAGAAACATACAAAATCTATTTTTCTGGGTAAAGACGACCAGGGCATAATGTATCATTTGTCAAGGAGAGCCAGGAAAATTCAGAATGGCAAGGAAAAAAGAAAACATGTGAACACACCACACACACACACACACACACACACACACAGACACACACACACACAGAGGGGTTTCCTTTATACTGACCATAAAGAAAGAAAAAATTGGGAATTCAACTACATAGAAATGGATTAATCGATTTCTTAAGAAATGGGTTCCTAGGCAATAAAGGTGTTCAAGAAGACGATAGGTAACCATTTGAAAAGAAATGTAGTTGTTATTTAAGCATCAGGGCATTAAATTAACCAAGATTCTGCTGAATTCCTACCATCTGGGCTGAGAAAGTTCCTGATGACCTGAAGGTTCCCTCCCTGCTGACTGTCAAAGGGCTGATAAATCCTCTGTGGACAGCTTGTGCCTTGCCTTAGGCCCTGTCTGATCATACTCTTCCTCAGGAAGGCTACTGGGGATGTATGGGAATGTGAGGCTTGCCACGCTTAGGGTAACTGTGGATGATGAAAGCCTTCACTTAGAGTAATGTATGCTACTTCTGTTGATCGCTGCCTTTGAGAATGTGCATTACATGATTTTGATAAACGTACCATGAATCTATCTTTAAAATAAAGAATACACATTTCTCCACTCATCCCCACACTATAGCAAAGTCAGTTTATGAGTCTAGAGCCAGAAAACAGGACAGATAAAAGTATGGGTACGCAAATGAATAGATGGTCACTCTTTCTTCTTTCTTTCATCTTCTTCCAATACCATATCATATGTTTTGTGACTAGTTGATTTTTTGTCCTTTGTCTCTTCCCTTTCCCCTTCTTAAAATAATAGTCATGGAAAGTAAATATACATACACACACACATTTATATACATATATATATACACATATATACACACACACACACATTTATATAAGTAAATATATATATAAAATATTTATATATTCCAATGCAGTAATTGTCTGAGCTCTTTGAGAAATTTAAGCATAGTTACTGAGTACTACTTGCTATGATGTTTGGCCCTGATCTTCCTTCTGAACTGAAGCATTCATCCCCAAGTGGCTGGAAAAAAAAAATGTGATGCTGAGTTCACAGACCGATTTGGGACATTCCTCATCACTTCTTCATATATGCACCTCCTGAGTGTATTCCTCAAAAAATGTTCTGCCAAAAACTGTTTTACATTCTGTGTCTGTGAACCCAATATAAGCAAACATATATATAGGTTTATGTATAATATATAATGTATTTTATATATGTTATATATGTATATATGTTATATAATATATAAATGTATATAATATGTAATATATATTTTAATATTATATATGTTTATATAAATATACTATATATAAATGTTTTATATTTTTTTACTTAATGCAAATGATTATATTGGGCTTTTGAAAAGAGAATTAAAGTAATTATCCTTTTGGGTTATTCCTTAGCTAGGGTTTTTAAACACCCTCTAGTCTCTCTATTCTTGCCAGAATATCTTCTGTCCACTTATCTGCCATGTCCACTTCTCTGCCATGTTCAAAATAACTTGGAACTCCCAGTTGCTGCTGTCTCTATAACACTCTGTGTGCTCATTTCATTTTGACTGTCCTGTTCAGAAGAGTGGTGGAAAAGTTTAAGACTAAAGAGCAGCTCCAGACTGAGACCAGAGGTTAATGTGTTATCTGGTACTTCAAAGGCAAAGGGATAGGTGATGACACTTTGAAAATGGCATCCAAGGGTGCAGGATAATGACATGTGGCAACTAATCTGCTTAATATTCATTCCACACACTTAATTCTCTCTCTAGTTTCACAGTCACAGTGACTCTAACCTTTCCCTTTCTCTCTTCCTTTCTCACTTTAACCTTCCTAAATCCATCTTAGGTTATGAAGTAATGTCTTGAAATACGTATTTATTAAATGAAATTGCATATGTTCTGGGCTTTGTTCAAAAATTAGATAACTTGAGTAGCTTGCATGTCAATGAACTCTCTAACGAAAATAAATTAATATGAATTTGAATGTGAAATTTTATTGATCTTTTCCTATACTTTGGCAGCCTGAATAGAAATAAAAAAGAGATTCACTATTCATCTTAGGTATCTTTTTCTATTCTAGGAGAATCTCTACAGTTATTTGGTCAAGCAAATCATTTCTGAATTGAGTCTGGATGGCACAAAGAAAATAGAAACTGAAAGCAATCAAATTCAAACAATAAGCCCAAGAGCCTGAAAGAAAGCTAAAATATCTAGCTCAATATTTTACAGTATTTATGCTGAAAATGTTGCCTCATTATATTTACCCCAATTATTAGTATATTAAAGATTTCTAATAAATTCTCATTTTGTAATATAAACTAAGAGCATGAGGTGCATGACACTACAAAGACTCAAGAAAAAAAGCAGCTCCTTTCAAGGAGTGTTAGGGCAATAGATGTTAATCCCATATTGTCCCTGAACTGAGGAGAAAGGACAGAAGAAGGAATATTGTGGGGAGTGTAATACAGACATATCCATACCACCTGACTCAGTGTGAAGGACAAACCTGAACAAGCTGTCTTTCAGCAAAAGTCAGCTTTTATCTTAAATGTATTTGCACAGGTTGTTCAAATAATAATAACAATTAAGTAAAAATATTCCAACCAGCCAAAAAGAATTTGACGTCCAACACAAGTAACGTCGCTAACTTGGAAGTATGACAAATGCTGTCATTCACTTTTTCAAAGCAAATAGCTTTCTTATCACATTCATAGCATATAATGGCTGACAATATTTGAATTGCAAACTAGCAGTTAATCTTATTAACAGCGTTCTGCCTTATACATTTCAATATAGTGTTTCAATATCTAAAAGTTTCGAGTGTTGATATTTTATTAAGAATAAACATTTGCATAACTTTGCCTTAGAAAATCTGTCAATGATGTGGAAATGTTCAACTTTGCGTTTGCTTTTTGCTGTGCTTCTGTGCTTTATAGCAGGTGTTTTGTATGTCATAACCCTAACTGTTTATATTACTAGAAAAAAGGATTTATAAAAATATTTAAATACATGACTATATCCTGAGACTGTATCTGACCAAAATACGTACCATGGAAACCCAAAGTGTACTGTCGATTGGGTCAGAAGTCTATTCAATATACACCACATTCCACTTTGAACAGGAGTGTTGGTGCATGTTAAATAGACTAGAGTAAGTTTATTTTTTTAGAACGAGTCCTCTTCTTTAATAGTAATAAACTCTTCCTGTAAGTCTTCTGTGGCTTTATGTCCTTCTGACTGTAATGTTGCACCAAAAATTATAAACTTATTTATTTGTTTGTTGGGCACTTATATCTATTAATTACATGGCACATTCCTTTTTGGCATCTAATCTGTCATTTTTCACAGTAATGCTGAATGATTGACAGAGTGGCAATGAAAGTCTTTATATATTCTATAATATTTAAATATTTAAATATTATTGGGAGATGATAATACTTAAAGAAACTTGGAGGACTAAAGGGTTTATTTAATTTAACAAAGATCAAAGGAAGACTGACACAAAGATGAACACAGTTTCCCAATAGACCATGCAAGCTATAGCATTCTGGACAATTTTTGGTTTATCTATCCAGTACACACCTCTTTCTTTGGGACAGTTCTCTATCTTATCTTCAGGAAAGGGCCCCTGCAGCCAAGTTCATACTACCTCATTCTACTGCTTTTGCAGGTAAATGACTAGATACTAGCACACATATGACTTTGGAGGTGCCAATGCACAAGAGGGACTGAGCCAGTCCTACTTTCTCTCCTGGGAACTTAGAATTAGGGGAGTTGGACCCTGGTCAGTTGAATAGCACTAGAAGGCTCTATGACCAACAGTTGAGAAGGGCAGGTTTTAGCTCTGTGCATGGGAATCCAGAAAACGTCACTGTGCAGAAAAAGAAAAAATGAAGCAGTCACATTAGGAAGTGAAGTAAATTGGTTCTCAATCACAGAGAGATGAAGAATGTGACTTCCAACTATTAATTTATCAATTCCAAAACACCCTGCTTTGTGAATAAGAACCAAATTTTTAACTATTCTCTGGATTCACTTGATTCTTTATATATACCCTTTCCTTGAGTCCATGTGTTTCTCATATCAATAGATTCCTGTTACCAAAAGATTATTGTCCACAAAATATAGCATATTATACTTGATTATTACTGGCTTTTAACACATAAAACTATCAACTAATATTAATATATGATGCATATTTTCTTTCTCATCTGGCAATAAGCCTTTTGAGGAAAACTCAAAAATTCTATCTTAAACCTAATTATAACTGCATTTTCTAGCATGATATCCTTCACAGAGTAGACAATGATGAATACATGATGTTATGTTTATTTAGCAACAATGAAAACTAGTTTTAGACTTTAATACCTTTCCTTGTACACCAGATTATCCACTTGGTTCTCAATTTTCCTTATTCACAGATGTTAAGCTTTAGTAAAAATAACAGAAAAATCACAAAATGCAGAAATATAATAATCATCAATCTATGTCTGCTAATGTTTTAAATTAGGGTCTTGGGTCTGCAGTGTGGTTATGGGTGTGAATCTGTTGGTTGATCTGTAGGTCATATCTGGTCTATCTAAACACACTGATCCTTGGCCCTATCTTGAGGGAGGAAGACACATCAATATGTATCAATCCAGAAGCTGTGGGCCACAAGGAGACCCAGAGCCCTGATTAGCAAATCCAGGAGATAGTACCTCAGATCTACCACTAATATTTATAACATGTCAAGTCAAGGCATGAATATTCAGCAGAAAGTTCAAAAGATCATTCATTCTTCTTAATGAATTTTTTTTCCTTACTCTGTGGAAATCTTGGCTATTGTGTCACAAGAACTGTACTCCACGCCTGTGAAGATTTCCTTGCAATGTGCTGTCCGGACACCATTAAGCCAGTCACCTGTTGTGCGGAAGGTAGTGATATCCACATTGCTTTGGTCCAGAAGAAGGTTTGATGGCCTGCAAGAAAAAAAAAACACCAACGGGAGACAGATCAGGAGTCAGCAGAGTTGCTGTGTGTCAAAATTTGACACTAACATCAGCAGGAACTTCCAGACTTCATATGGTGTTCCTGTTCATTTGTGGAATTTATCTGCCATGAAAGCTTCATCTGTTCAAGCTGGCAGCTTGGAGGAACGCCGTGTAATCATCTTGTCTAAGTTCTCCCCTTCTCCATCCACAAGTGCTTTTGAAATCACTGAAAATTTGCCAGTGAAAGACATAAATATATCCATATATATTTTATTATCATTTAATTGGTTTAATCACTAGCAAAAATGGTAGCAATTTAGGATACAGTTGCAGTAGGGAGGACACACTGAATTCTTTGCTGTCTGCTTTGATGATGGATTCAGTTTGAATATTTAAAATATTTCCCACTGGATGTTTGTTTGTTAGACATTGTGCAGGTTGCTGTCTAAAGAATGGCTTGAACAATCTAGGGTATACCTACAGCAGGACATAAACTCAACACAGAGTTAAATAATGTTGCATGTGATTAAAACTAAAAATAAAAAGCAATAGAAAAAAGTAGATGACTGACAAGAAAAAACATCCTTGCGTATTTGACACCAAATGAAGTTCACACATACACACACAGAGACTCAGAGAGGGATTGTAATTGTGATTTATGTTGCACAATACAACCAGCATTAAGAAACAGGGCCAGGCGCGGTGGCTCACTCCTGTAATACCAGAACTTTAGGAGGTCGAGGCCGGCTGATCACCTGAGGTTAGGAGTTCGAGGCCAGCCTCACCAACATGGAGAAACTCCATCTCTACTAAAACTACCAAATTAACCGTGGTGGCACATGCCTGTAATCCCAGCTACTCGGGATGCTGAAGCAGGAGAATCGCTTGAACCTGGGAGGCGAAGGTTGTGGTGAGCTGAGATCGCGCCATTGCACTCCAGCCTGGGCAACAGGAGTGAAACTCCATCTCAAAAAGAAAGAGAAAAAGAAAAAGGACTTCCTTCCATGTAGGATTTTTTTTTTATATATAAATACAGGCTTACCCATCTATCTATGAATGCCCGCAAGACCTGGTAAATCAATGGAATGGAAGAGGTATAAAGGAAACGAAGGAGACAATGTTTGCGTCCCTGAAGAGCCAAAATAAGCAATCAGTTGGTGAAATGTCTTTGGTATGTCCCCCCCCCCCCCGCTTTTTTTTTAGCTCTTAGTGGCCTCTTTAATTGTCCTTTGACTTATAAGACTGGAGCCAGTCACGAGGTGAACAATTTATTGACTTATCTCTTCTTTATTCTTAAGGAAGGGAGCTTGGGCACAAGGTAGTTATAAAAGCCTTTAGTTTTGGATGAATAATAACAACAACAGAAATAAGTTTTGAAGGCCCTTGTTTTCATATTGTATTGAACGTTCATGTGCACTCAATGTGGCAGGCATGATGCTAAGAATATTCCACAGACACGAAGGACCTTAATCTTTACAGCACCTGTTAGGCACTGATGCTATCCCCTAAGACAGATAAAGAAGCTGAAACTAAATCACATTAAGTTACAAATCTGAGTTTCCTCAGGCAAAAGAGGCAGAGCTGGCATTTAGACCCACATTATTCTATTCCACAGCCCATATTCTTGACTGCTACACTGTGCCATTTAGGTAAAACTTTGTTCATATTGCATTTCCCTGTTTTTTTCTTCAACGATTTATGATTCCATCATTTGGCACATTCGATGTTTACATGCCCTGAAGTTTAGTACACAGATACTGGAACCATAAGGCCTGAGTTGAATCCCAGGTATACCACATACTATTTGTGTGACCTTGAGGAGTTTCTTGTCTGTTTCTTTATCTGTAAAATGGGGATGATGGTGAGGATATCGATTTCACACCAATGAAGATTAAATGAGCATATGTAGGTAGCACTTAGAACAGTGCTGGCACATAATAAGCACTATCTGTTAGCTGTTCATTATTCTTACACTTTTGGTAACACTTTTGGTGAAATGGTTAAACTTCTGAAAACTTCAAAAAGAAAATAGCAGAGTAAATATCAGTTTATATATAATGCTGGGAATGCAATGATCTTGTTAACCACCATTTTAAGTAACTAGAAATTTAGTCATATATAATATTACGTACATAATAGTATAACAATCCTGGAAAGTAGCCATTATTAGGGGCTTCATTAGAATAGTCAATAACTTTTACAACTTGACAATCATTCCATAGCAAATGCTTGAAAACAGAAGTGCTATTCTGCTGTCTGTGATTTTTTTCGTTATTGTAATAAAATACAGTATTAATATTAAAACTGTATATATCATAGCTTAATCTTTATTGAATAATTAAGAGGGTACATTTTGACTTTTTGCCATTTTAGTTATTCAGAATCTTTCATTAAAAATCTCCAAAATTAGGAATATTAAAACTACAACTTCATATTTTTCTTATGTACTTGAAAGATTTGTCTAAGTGAAGTCCATCATTTGAAGTGCTTAAATTCAAAGTTTAGAATTTGTGGTGAGAAGATGCCAAAATAAATAATATATCGATATGCATTTATCCTTATTTTAGAAATAAATTTAGGTCTCTAAGGGGCTAATTTCAATATCTTTAGAAATAGCACGGAATAATAGCAAAATGAACAATATACATGAAATAAAACCGTATTATGTTTTACATATGAGTAGCAATCATTGATTACCATCTAGGATATGTGGTAAAAGCTCCTGTTCTAAATGAGAAAATCTGTGAAGAAAATCTGTGTCAGCTCTGCTCACACCTAAATAGGTCTTTTGATTGAGAGGTTTCTACCACTTCTGGTGATATTCTTCAACTTACTCCCTTATGCACAACAGGCCTGCTCAAGTGTAAAGTTGATGTGAGCCCAGACAATTTTAGATAGTGCCCTACACCTACATGTTATTACTTGGAACATATGAGAAGTTTGTGAATTCACTATCTGGGTTTTTACAGGGATGCATTAAATGTATTTGATAAAAATGGTCACATTTTAGTGCAGTTTTAACCCTGAGTTTCAGAAAAAAAAAATTGTAACATTGGTTCTGACTCTATTTTCATACTCTGTGGAAAATATAGATTAATAGTCCCCTCCCTGTGATGGTCATTTGTGTAGTGGAGGGCAGTTGAAAATGAAGGATTCTTCAACCTCCTGTCCATTAGACTAAACTCAACTACTTCAATCCTTTCTATTTCACAAGTTCAAATTATACATTGAAAATTGTATAATTATAAACTTTCTTTCATTGGAAAAGTTTCAGCTTCTGTATAATTTCTATATAGTTTCTATTTCTATGATACAGTTTAGTTTTACTAACTCTCAGAGATTATCTAAAAAAGATTAGGCATTATTATATAAATATTACTTTTTTCCTTTAGCAATATCTGGAAAACTATAAAATATAAATATAACATTTCATATGTTACTTTCTTCTGAAACATACATGCAAGCAACTTTCTATGATTTTATAAATTACTCATCTGAGAAAGAAAAATCGCTTATTTTTATAATTGAAAATTTTGTGTTTTTGTTGTTTACCTAAGAACTTCAGGAATTACAGATACACAATCCAGGTGTCAAAATGTACACAATGTTCTTGGGTTTTTTCAGCATAGCTATCATGAGTGAAATAGCCTCCGTCACTAGCAAGCATTAGATATTACATTAGACTCATTGGATAAGTCACTGAACCACTAAAAAATGGATAAGAATAGCATTAAATCAGGTGTGAGAAGATTTTATAAGAAAAATGATGTGAAACCTAGAATGAGACGAGACATTAAACTATCTACAGGCATGCGTGTGCACGCACCACAGTTTCTCTGTCTACAGTAGCTGGAGCACAGAACCTTATGTCAAGTTGTAGTCCCATGAATAGTAATACTTTTTTATTTATGGGTTTGTGGGTATGAAGAATCAAACCCCAGGACATTTATTCAGAATATTTATGAAGTGTGCCTAAGGCAAAATGCAGAATTCTTTCTTCTCAGTTCAAAATAGTTTGGACTTTTACACTCAACCCTTTAGCCAGACTCAACAAGAGTTTAGAGAAAATTAGTATAAACAAATTGAAATAGAACAGGACGTGTGGATTAAGGATTAGTGACCCCAACTGAGTTTGTCTGCTTATGACTTGGATCAAAGTACATCCAAGACAAAAAAAAAAAAAGACCTAATTTTAATGCCAGTGACCTCAGAATAACCAGCCCTGCAAAGTATCATTTTTCCACTTCCAGGATTTCTCTGGGGATTTCAAATAAAAATTGGTTCCTTTCCTCCTCAGAGAGGACATCTGGAGAGTTTATCAATGGATAGGAATTTGTCTCTCCCTGTGAAGAGCTTGTGATGTCTCTTCATGTGCACCAAGGGAATCTGGGCCTTGGAGCAGCTGCAGGCATTGCCGTTTTTTCAGCCCCAGCCCCAGCCCCAGACATCGGGTCTGAAGGGGAAATTTATAGGCTGGGTGATGTGCACCGTGAGCTCACACTTTTACTAGACAAATTAGATAGGTTTCAATCCATGCAGCTGTAAACGATGTCCTACAGAGCTCCACCTGATCTTTTACAGCTTTTCATAAATCAGTACCTACTGGCTGCAGACCGCAGTCATTAAAAAGAAATCATGGAAATTACATGTTTGCTCAGGGGAAGTGAAAAATAACTTTCTTCCCTTTCTTTCTCCCTCCTTCTATTAAGATTTGTGAATTATTCTTTCATGGGTTTTCATACTGTTGCATTAGAGAGGTACACATATAGTTTATTCCCATCGAATCCTATTTTAGCTGTAAATAGGTGCATAAAAATTAGCACCAGATACTGGGGAAAAATCTCAACAAACAACTGCCAATCCCAGGAATATCTTCGGATAATAATCTTATTTCAATGCCATCTTAGAATTCTGACTCACTAGTTATCCATTTCTGACTTAATAGACTCCTTTTGATTTATAAAGAGATTTACTCCTCAAACATCAAAAATAATAACTAATACACATTTCTTGAATAAGTATATGACTATTATGAATAGAAGGAGGTAATAATATTCAAGATGCATACCGAAACATTATACTTATTTCTTATTTGTTGTGAATAGTTTCAGGAATATATTAAACCTAAAAAGTAACTTTTAAAGCCAAAATACTAATAATTATATGTGAATTTATTATTGTTTGAGACTAGTAATATATTTTTTCAGTACATTTTATAACTTTTTTTAAAATTTCAAATGTTTCCCCATTGTATTTCAGGGGGAAGATCTTATATTTGTCAATTTATTTTAATGTTGATTGCTGATGACCTTGATCTTTATCACTAAAATTAAAAATCCAGATATGATAAAATGAATTTAATTTGTCATCAGTAACTAAAAATAATTTTGAATATATACAGTTCCCAACAGGAACCTAGTACATAAATGACACATTAAGGAGAAATAAAGTCATTGTATTTATTTTAATTATCTCTAGGCCTTAAGGACAAAAATCTTTGAAGTTATAGCCGTTACATCTGGTTTAATTCCTCCCTGTGGTAAAATTAGCTGCTTTGATTTTAAGATTAAAAAAGAGAGAGAGAGAGAGATCACTTGGGTATCCGGCATATTTGTTTCCCTCTAAAAGGTTCTGTATCATATTTGTTCACTGAGAAAAGTCACCCTGTCAGTTTCAGAATTTGAGGTCAAAGTCATTTTGAGGAATAAAGGCAGATTGTTTTTTGGTTGTTAGATTTATCTTGAAGGATATGGTATTTGTCAAAACAGCAGTTATTCTCAAAAAGAATTCTATTATGTACTCTTAAAGATCAGAAACTTTTTACTAATACTTGTTTATTTTATTAACTGGGAAAAATATGAGTATTGTTTATTTTTACTCCTCTCTATGCTGCAAGTTAATAAAAATAAATCCCTTCAAAGTTAGTGATCAATGCCATGAAACAATATATCTAAAAGCATTTCAATTAAATTAACTAAATATAATTGGGTATGCAGAACCTTGTTCTAAATATTATTAAATATATTGCTTAAGTCTTTGTGTCATGAATTTTGTTGCCTTCCATTTAAAACCTTGTTCTAAATATATTGAATGTATTATCTAATTTTTTTGTGTCAAGAATTTGAATTTTATCAATTTACAATAGTATAGAAGAATTCAATAGCCTGGCTAGTGGAAATTCTGTGAACTTAAGAAATTATTTCTCTATTTCATTTTACACACATATGCACACACACACACACACACACACATCTCTTCAAAATTAATATGGTCAATGATAAAAATCTTGTATTTTCAAAAATAAAAAGGGTATCTTACTACTTGAGTAGAAACTCATTCTTATTTTTCTGTTATTAGTCTTAACTTTTAATTTAGCTTCATTTATAAAAATAAGTGAATAAATTTATTTAAATCTATAAGTTATATTATAAAAATAATCTTTCACAATACGTTTTCAAAAAATAAATGTGTATTTCTCTTATATGTACAAAATAATGTGTTGGGAAGTTAAAGAATATTTTTTATTTTAAGACTATTTTCTATTTATTTTCATAGTGGCATTTTCTATCAAGAACATCTTTAAGCAACATTCCTTTGGACCGGGCATGGTGGCTGGTGCCTGTAATCTCAGCAATTTGAAAGGCCAAGGCAGGTGGATCACCTGAGGTCAGGAGTTCAAGACCAGCCTGGTCAACATAGTGAAACCCCGTCTCTACTAAGAATACAAACATTAGTCAGGCAAGGTGAGGAGTGCCTATAATTCCAGATACTCGGGAGGCTGAGGCAGGAAAATCGCCTGAATCTGGGAGGCGAGGGTCACACCATTGCATGCCAGCCTGGGCAACAAGAGTGAAACTGTCAAAAAAAAAAACAGAAAAAAAAAAAACAGAAAAGAAAGAGAGATAGAAAAGAAAAAGAAAGAGAGAAAGGAAAGAAAGAAAAAGAAAGAAAGAAAGAGAGAGAAAGGGAGAACGAGAAGAAAGAAGAAAGTTTTTTTGATTCTTAAAAAAAGAGAGGAGAGCCCTTTTTTCATTCTTTTATGCACATCTTCTTCTTTTTTTGCCTTGTCTTTTTCATTATCCAATTTTATAATTAGGTCTCTCACAATGTCATATATATTATTCCAAAATTCAAAATAGTTATCTTAATACCTCAATGTTCCTTCTTCTTCTTCTTTTTTTTTTTTTTAATTTTAAGTTCTGGGACACATGTGCTGAACCTTCAGGTTTGTTACACAGGTACACATATGACATGGTGGTTTGCTGCACCTATCAACCCATCATCTAGGTTTGAAGCTCCACATGCATTAGGTATTTGTCCTAATGCTATCCCTTCCCTTGCCCCTGACCATCTGATAGGCCCTGGTGTGTGATGCTCATCTCCCTGTGTCCATGTGTTCTCATTGTTCAACTACCACTTATGAGTGAGAACATGCAGTGTTTGGTTTTCTGTTCCTGTGTTAGTTTGCTGAGAACGACGGTCTCCCGCTTCATCCCTGTCCCTGCAAGGGACATGAACTCATTTTTTAAGGCTGCATAGTATTCCATGGTGTATATGTGCCACATTTTCTTTATTTATTCTATCATTGATGGGCATTTGGGTTGGTTCCAGGTTTTTGCTATTGTAAATAGTGCTGCAATAAACATATGTGTGCACGCCAGTTAGAATGTCGATCATTAAAAAGTCTAGAAATAACAGATGCCAGCAAAGATGCAGAGAAATAGGAACGCTTTTACACTGTTGGTGGGAGTGCATATTAGTTCAACCACTGTGGAAGACAGTGTGGTGATTCCTCAAGGATATAGAACCAGAAATGTCATTTGACCCAGCAATCCCATCACTGGGTATATACCCAAAGGATTATAAATCCTTCTACTTTTTAACTGGAAGTCTTTTCCCTCCGTTTTTGTTTTTCCTTCCCTTTTTCAGCTTTTGATAACACAATGTGCACCCACCTTTCGGAAGCGGCTTGCACTGTGGTTCTCTGCAGCAGTCGAACCTCATCCTATCACCCTGATTGTTCCTCTTTCCTACCTACCACTTCACATTCTTCCGTGATATAACTCGTACTCCTCTCCAAAGCTCAAAATAAAGGGAATTTTCTTTCTCTCTTGTTGGAAGTCAATGTAGTGAGTTCACATTCTGAGATATTAATGAATGTTTCATATTTGTTTTCCTTCTCGTATTGCCATTTCCTGTCACTGATTGGCTCCACAGCCCCTTACAAGGTGCCTAAAATCTGGATTGGCTGCCACTACACTTTGTTACATACAATGGAAACAGGAGGCATTCAAACATTTAAATTATTTTCTTGACTATTTCCAGGAATGCTTATCTGCATGGCAGACCTGTTCTTCCTTGTGTTCTTCTACCACTGTCAATGAGAAGGCTGTACATTCAGAAAGTGGAAGAATTATTTGATACCTTCCCTGTGACTCTGCGCATCTCAGTCACTATGTCCTACAGAACTCACTTTAATAAAACATTTTGAATTCACACACTGTCTATTTTCGCTGCTCTACCATAGCAGGTCCTTTTCTCGGACTATTGAAATCCTAATTCTCTCATATGAATCCCATCACCTCCAGCCCTTTCCAGAAGTAGCTGCCAAAGAACTATTCCCTACACACAGTGCAACATATCACTTAAGTAACTTCAATGTCTCCCCTTTCCTTATAGATAAAAGCCCAAATGTCTAGAAATGACATTTAGTCTTCCATGACCTGGCGAATCATCTATCGCAGTGGTCCCCAACCTGTTTGGCACCAGAGGCCAGTTTCATGGAAGACAATCTTTTCACGAATGTGGGTGTGGTGGGGGATGGTTTCAGTATGAAACCGTTCTGCCCCAGATCATCAGGCATTAGATTATCATAAGGAGTGCACAACCTAGACTCCTCGCGTGTGCAGTTCACAAGACGGTTTGCACTCCTGTGAGAATCTAATGCCCCCGCTGATCTGACAGGAGGTAGAGCTCAGGCAGTAAGGCTCGCCAGCCCGCCATTCGCCTTCTGCTTTGCCACTTGGTTCGTAACAGGCCACAGCCTGGTATCAGTGCGTGGCACAGAGGCTGAAGATCCCTGATCTATCAGGCTTTTTCCCCATAATTTCCTTTTTTTATCCTATAGTCTAGCAAAACTGTATTATGTGATGTGATTTGGAAGTATCCTACCCATTTGTGTGTCTTCCCTTTTCTGTAGTGTTCCCCCAACCTATATTCCTGTTACCTGCCTGTAGAAATTTCATCCACTATCTGAAAGTCCCCTTTACATACAAATGCCAGAAAACTCCAAATATAAAAGCAAACTCACCTCCCTTCAGGGTTCCCGAACTCCGTTTATTTTTGCTCTAATAATTACATTTTCTGAGGGGTATTATAGTTTTCTGAATATTCTTTTTTCTTCCACATTTAAGCTGTTGAGGGTAGACGCTATGTCTGTTATCTATATAATCATCACAGGACCTAACATAGTGTCTCACAAGGTTATTGTTGAATAAACATCTATAGCCTTGTACTGATGTACAATCAAAACTTAAAACCCGCACATCTCCTATGATTGACTCTACTTTTAGAAAAAATTAATCAATGACTAGGAAACAAGCATAACACAAACTTCAATATAACTTTCCTTCCGTTATCATCATCCTTTGCAGCATCTAAGTAATTGTTTGATCTGGCCCACCCTGACCATCAGCTTTTCCACCTTCCCCACTTCCAGTGATTATATTCAAAGAGACACTCTCGGTGGAAGATTCTTTGAGAATGATACTGCTATAAATCATCAACTCTAATGAAGGCTGAAAAGTGAAATGATGCATTATAAAAAGACTTCTATTGCAGTATATGCAACAACGTTTTTAAATTCAAACATTTAGTTTCAAAAAGTACTCAGTCACCAAGAAAAAGTTAAAATTTGACCATAAAACTGACTAAATCCAGAAAGACTGAAGAAACATCATTTCTACCAGAATGATGTTGTTTTTCTTAAAGGACACTACAGGGTACATGTATAAACACAGTTCTATGCACTGATCTTAGTAACTACATCATTCAGAAACTTGAGTGCTTTGTACCAGCCACGAATTCAGTTTTGAAGTCTCCTATTATATTTTTAGGAGTGTATTTCTGGACTTGAGTTGACAGAAAGGTACACATGTAGAATTTTGCTTAGGAGAACAGCTTTAGGCTTTTACCATATGATCAATATCTATAAAAAAATCTGTTCAGAGAACAGAAAAACTCTGGAATTTTTTCTACAAATTGCATCTTTTGAAATGGAAATTTACTAATGATGTCAGCAAATATTTATTAGGTATTTAGGAGACATTTATTGAGCACACATTATCAATCTGCACTGGTAATACAAGCCAAGCATGGTGTGTGCTCTCACAGGGCTTAGAGTTTATTGAGAAAATGGATTTAAAAGAATTAAAATGGAGTTAAAAGAACACACACACGCAAACACAGAAAACAGAATTAAAATACTGATGAAGAACGTGAATATGGTGCTCTGTAAAAGAATAATGACGTTAAACTTTATTTCTCTGGTGCTGCCACAGAATGAGTCAATACATACATGATGTGTAAGTTGCTTCCTTAAGGAAGAAAGGTGCAAAGGAGAATCTGAGACAAGGCAAACAGCATATGCTACAATCTTCTGAAATGCTTTTGCTTTCTGAAGGAACTAGAAGTGGCCACTGAGGTTAGAGTATTGTTTAGGTGAAGGTGGCACAAGTTGAAGGGTTAAAATGACCCCCACCTCCTCATAACTTTTGCTCCTCCTTCTACAAAGCAGCCATATAAATCAAATCATCTTACTTCTCTGGTCCAAATGCCTAATGAATTCCTCATGCATTTGAAAAATATTTCAAAGTCCTCACCATGGCCTGTGTAGCCTCAAGTGCTCTGGCTTCTGTTTACCTCCTTAGGTTCATGACAGACTCCCTTCAGTCACATTCTACTCTGCCACTTCCTAGAACTCTCCAAATCCTTTCTCATCTCAAGACTTTTGCATTTTCTTTAATCCTGCGCCAAGAATATTCTTTTTGGTGAGGGGGAGCTTACACAGTTGGCTCACTCCCTTCCTGCAGGTCTCAAACATCAACTCCTCAGACTCTTTCCCAGCTACTCCTTATTGCCCATCACGGCCATTTACCGATTTCCCTCCTCTGGTCTGTACTTGTCTGTTGTTTACTGTGCATCTTCTATCATGTAAGCTTCAGGAGGGCAGGGATCATATTTTTCCTCTTTATTTTTCTTCAGAGTCTATCCCTTGCACATGGGAGACTGGTATATAATAAAGAGGGGCAGAAAACACTATTTATTTTAAAATACACAATTAAGGTATTATTGACTATAGTCATCTCATTGTATTATATAAAAATAGTTGGTGAATAAAATTTACATGAATAAAATAAATAACGTTGGAGAAGCAAGACTTTTCAAAATTTTCTTTTAAATTAATTTATACATTTTTTCAAGAGGCAGGGTCTTGCTTTGTCACCCAGGCTGAGTGCAGTGTTGCTATCATTGCTCACTGTAACCTCAAACTCCTGGGCTTAGGCAATCCTTCTGCCACAGCCTCCTGAGTAGCTAGGACCATTGGCAAACACCACTATGCCCGGCCCATTTAAAAAAAAATCTGTAGAGACGGGGGTCTTGCACCCAGTCTGGAGACCAGTCTGGTCTTGGAGACACCCAGACTGGTCTCCAACTCCTAGCCACAAGTTGTCCTCCAGCCTCAGTCTCCTGTGTAGCTGGTGTTGCAGTTTCGAGCCACTCCACTCAGCCAGCAGCGCTTTTTAAACAATCAAAAGGAGACTAGAATTTTTCATAAGTGTAACATGAATTCAATATTGATTATAAACAAGTGGCTAAAACTATATCATATATGTTTTGATAAGAAGATTCTGGAGGCTGTGCAAAAAAATGTTTGGAGTTCGACAGCAATCAAAGCAGGGGACAAGTTAGGAGCCTATTGCAGTGGTCCAGGTCAGAAGATGAAACAGCCATGAGGAAAACGTTTTCAGTGAAAAGGGGTAGAGATAGATCTCATTGATCCAGATGATCACAGTGTGGAGGGCAAGAAAGAGGTCCCAAGTGTTGCTCCAATTCCTGGTTAGGTGAATGGGTAGCTGCTGGTATATGCAGTTAATTAAGCAGTGGAAGGATCAGGCCGGGGGAGAAAATTGATACATTTTCAGAATATTGACTTTGTGTCTGAGTGTCCATTATTTGAGAAGTTTGGCTGTGAAGAGTGTTAGAGAAGTAGGGAAGTAGTTGGCAGAGATGTGGGGCCAGCAGGGGTAATACTGGCAAGCAATATCTCCTAAATTTTCCAGATGAGAAAAAAAAATCACCTAAAGTTTTTATAAAGTATCCAAACTCCATTCTCTTTTCCTGGAGATTCTTGGGATAGACCTGGATACTTGTATGTGTGACAGGTTCCCCTGGTGATAAGAATAAGATAACAAGAAAGAATATAATAGAACATATGTTTGTGGCAATGATCCTACATAAAGAAAGAGCCTGGATATGTAGAAGAGAGAGAGGGAGACAGGGAGAGAGGGAGAGTAGAGGATTAGCCTCTGACAAATAGACGGACACTTCCTTTTATAATTAGAGGAAAGAAGGACAATATGGGTAGGTGCAGGTGCCAATACATTTCTGTTTTGCTGTGGGAAGTCCCCATCTAATGGCTTATTTTCTCAATAAAGCATTTGGCAGGGACATCACTAAAAATTAAAGAAGTGGGTCATTTTAATCAGTTATGAAAAGGATGAAATAATCATTGTCAAAAGGAGGAAAGCAAATTTTCTAAAGAGAAAAAACATTCTCGACATAGTTGCATATAGTAGTGTGAGGTTGTCAATAATAAATGCATTATGACAAAATCTAACCCATTGTGCATTTTGATGGCAATAAGTAAAAATATAAATGTAACTGCCAAAATGTTTATATGCTGTACTTTAAGATGGTTGTCTTTTCATAGAAAATATTGATTTTTTTCTAAAATCATGTTTTATGACAAAATACATCAAACTTGTTCATGTATTAAAGAAAAATATGTAAGGAAAAAGCATTTGATATATTTCAATAAGAGTGGAAAAGTGAATTATGAAAGTATGTTAAAATTTGGATGCTAGGACATAGCCTCACATATTATGATCTGATAGTAAGAGTACTTTTCTCTATGAAACTGGTATTAGATATCCTTACATTACATTACATTACATGAGTTCGCTTTGAAAATGGTTTGAATGTTTTTATGATAGGTAAAGCCTTTTTTTTTCCTGTGATTACTATCTACGCTGTAAAGATAAAAATAAATGGCTTCAGAGTACAAAATGAGGACCACATGGCCCAGGGAAGGACAGGTTTGTCATCCTGTTAGTTGTTAAACTGTCAGGTGAATTTCTAAGAGTCTACACAGTCTCTGTGAAGTTTGGGATAGAGATTTATCCTTATGGAATAAGTTACGGGTAGTTTTATTTAAGGACTTATTACTAGATTCAATCGTAGTGATTCCTAAGTGTTATTTTCAATAAATAATCTATGATTCTTATATACTGATATTAAGATCTTGTTTATGATTCTCCTACTTAACTTTTTCAACTATTATGTAAAAACTGGGTAATGTGCACTCAATATAATCAACACAAAATGGGTAAACTGAAGATCTAATACTGTAAAGCTTCTAGAAGCAAACACAGGAAGAAAGTTCTATGACACTGGTCTTAGCAACAATTTTGTAGAGATGACACCAAAATCATAGGAACCAAAGCCAAATTAAACAAGGAGGATTACATCAAACTAAAAATTTTCTGCACAGTAAAGAAAACAAGAAAATGAAAGGCAATCCATAGAAGAAGAGAAAATGTTTACAATCAATATATCTCATAGATGGCTAATATCCAATGTATATAAGGAACTCATATAACTTGATAGCAAAAATAATAATACCCCTATTAAAAATGGGCAAAGGACCTGATTGACATTTTTTTCTGAGGAAGACAAATGGCCAACAGGTTTATGTAAAGGTGGTCAACATTGCTAATCATTAGAGAAATGAAAATCAAAATCACAATGATCTATCACCTCACACTTGTTACGATGGCTATTATCAAAAAGTCCAAAGATAACAACTGTTAGTGAAGATGTGGAGAAAGGGAACATTGGCAAGTAAGGAAATGTAAATTGGGACAGCCATATGGAAAAAAAATATGAAGGTTCCACAAAAAACTAAAAATAGAATCACCATATGATCCAGCAATCCCACTCTGGGTATATAGCCAAAGGAAATGAAGTCAGTATTTCAAAGAGATATCTATATTCCCATGTTCATTGCAGCATTATTCTCAATAGCCAAGATATGGAATCAACATAGGTATCCACTGACAGAAGAACGGATAAAAAAAGTTTATATGTTAAAATTTTGCTGTTTTATTCCCTGTGGATTTCAGGGGCATTGATTTTTGACATCTTAAAATATAGTATTAAATATGATTGATTTTTTAACAAAAATATGATACTGAGGCATGGTTAATCAAACTTGTAATGTACTTACATATTCACTCACACACACACACACACACACACACACACACATACACCCCCTGCTTGATCTTCAAACAGATAACTTCAGGCAGAAACCAAGGAATTTCCCATGCATTGAATGCCAGCTTTAGTCAGTAAGCTTTGTAGCAATGGAAACAACAGGGCAGGATAGTATTATTGAGACCTAAAACTGGCACAATTGAGAATCAATATTGAGAAGCAACTGGTTATGCAAAGAAGGCACAATAACCCACAAGTCATCATTCCTGATAAAACTCCATTGTACCAATCAAGATATTATTGAACTCACAAGTCCAAGCCATTGAGTAGGCATATCACTAGAGGTCCCAAATAGGTCTGAAATGCTTCTCTCTCTAGTTGTCAAGAGGAATGTTTTAAAAGTATAAAATATGTACTAACTTACGTGACAAATCAGAAAGAAAAATTAAAAGCCTGTAGAACAATGCATTATCAAAATGTAAAAGAACTTTTTTTCATATGCGTGCAATGAGAATCAAAATTATTAAACAAGATATCTTTGCCTTTTATTACTCTGAGAGGCACTAAATACATTAATATTTATTTTCTTCTTATATGGCCTCTGACAAAATTAATCTCTTCTTCCTTCTTTCTTCCACTGTACTTTGTAGATACACTTTAATTTACATTCTTCTAAACACTGAGAGAACTCAGTGGTTCTTAACCTAGAGGAATATGCATAAAATTAAATAGACTTTGTGCATCCAGGATTACATTATAGCTGTAGAATATTAACATTTGTGGTGTTGTCCAGGGGCACTGGCTTTATCTTACTCTTAGTTTTATATTCAATGGTGTCTAGCAAAGTAATTGGTATGCAATATGGATTAAACAAACATTTGTTTAATTAACTGGGGAAAACTTGCATGTTGCTAGTCAGTGCAATATTTTGGATAATTTCTTTTTCATTATTTCAAATGAAAGATGAATCAGGACTGCTTTAGTCATGAAGGGTGAAAAGAAGTATGTGATCAGTATATTTATTTATTTTATTTATTTAGAGACAGAGTCTCACTCTGTTGACCAGGCTGGAGAGCAGTGGCATGATATCAGCTCACTGCAACATCTGCCTCCCAGGTTCACAGATTCTCCAGCCTCAGCCTCCCAAGTAGCTAGGATTACAGGTTCCTGCCACCACACCAGGCTAATTTTTGTGGTTTTAGTAGGAACAGCATTTCATTATGTTGCCAGGCTGGTCTCAAACTCCTGACCTCAAGTGATCCATCAAAGTGCTTGGATTACGGGCATGAGACATCGCACCCCACCAGTATTCCTATTTCCCAAAGACTTAAACAAGCCTGAAGGTAGAGTCAAGATACATGTTAAAACATATCTCAGAATTTCATCATTCCCATTAAGGAGCAGGAGAATTCATTCCAAAGATTAAAAAAGAAAGGGGAACTACATCTCTCGGGGAACTACATCTCTCTAATATTGTGGAATACAAGTTTCAAATAATGTATTTGTGGGGTGGGCCAAAAATATTAACATCTTGGAGATAGCAAACACAAATTTCAGAGTGAATGCAGGATACCAAATTGAATGTGTCACCTTGCTGCCGCACTGGTGATGATCTTCAGGCTGCCGGGATTCCGGATAAGCTTGTCCAGAATGCTCACTATCTGCTCAAACTTCGGTCTGTTGTTCCTGTCTTTCTGCCAGCAGTCCAGCATCAGCTGATACAAGGCAGCTGGGCAGTCCATGGGGGGTGGCAGTCGATAGCCCTCATCTACAGCTTTAATTACCTGTGTGAGAAGCAAAGTTTTCAGGAACCAGGAAGTGTCACTTACTTTACGTTTTCATGGACAGGGCTCACAAATATGCTTATTTTAAAGGTAAGTGGGAAAACTTCTCATTTTCAGTTGCCTAAAAGGATAACAACTGATCAAATAAATAAGAAATTATGTATGCCTAAAATATTATATAAAGGAAGATTGAAAGAACATAAATGTAGGAAAGGAGAGTATATAAAGATCCTTTGCAGGTTAAAATAAAAAGAAATGTTGAATGATAGAGGAAATTTAGTGTTATAAAGAAATTATTATTTAGTTATATAGTTCTCTATGAAAAACATATATGAATGAACATGGACAAAATTAGTATGCAGGTTTTAGTTATACCACAGGTCAAATGGTCCCTTTCAAATCATAGTAATTTTTTTTTGTAAAATCCTAAGTGCTGTAAAATTAAGTAACTATTAGTTCATTAGTACTTTTCAATGGTGTAAAGCAGTGACTTTCAAACTTCAACGTGTATTAGAATCTAGAGGTTATCTTACAGGTCACTTATTTCATTACATTTTCACTACAAATGTTTCTTTCGTCTTTTTTCTAAACCCTTGCTTGAGGGAAATATGTAAATCTGTAAGAATAGTTAATATCCTTGTGAGACTTGGAAACAGTTTCATTGCTGCTAAATATTTTATTTCAGTGTTACAAACCAGGAGTCACCCGGTTTCATTATGTTCCACTTCCTTGCACAGCTTGATCTTTTCATCCGAACTCATAACTCATAGACCACAAATACTTACGTCCTGATTGGACATCTCCCAGTATGGTCTCTCTCCATAAGACATCACCTCCCAGAGAACAATCCCGTAACTCCACACATCGCTGGCTGACGTGAACTTGCGGTAGGCTATAGCTTCTGGTGATGTCCACCTGATTGGGATCTTCCCTCCCTTTGAATATAAAATCATGTCTACATAAATGAGCAATGCATAGAACATATAATATACATAACATAGTCTGAAACCTGACAGAATTTCTCATAGTATTTCTGTTCTGAAATGGAATATGCATTTCTGTTAAACATTCTGATGTTATTCTATTTTAATACCAACCAGAAGTAGCATACCATTTACAGCAAATTTTACTTCCAAATAATTTGGAAGGATTTTGAAATTATATATAAAAAAGAAAATTGCTTAAATATTGACATTTTATATCAACTATAGCATGTAAATTAATCATCTGCAACAAAACAACCTGAAGTAGATGTGATATGACATGTATTAGAATTAAAAGAGGTATCACAAATCAACCTTCATTGATTTAACCCAGATTTATGCTTGACCAAGCAATCGAAGTTCAGCATGTGAATAAGTCCATATTTGTAAAGAACTTAGGCCACTCCCTGGCATATAAGTACTTACAGGTGTTTGTTACCTAAATAAACTAAAAATAAAATATTTTTTAAAACTCTCTTCAATATAATAATCATCTTGATTAATTTACTGCCTGCTTCATTTCATCATTAATCATTGAAGTGTCTTCTGGATAGTAGGCAAGCACCATATAAATTAGACATAATAATTACATTACCAGAATGTATAATTTAGAGGAGAATAATATTGCTTTTATGAGTTATGGGAGATATAAAAGTGTAATGTCTACGGAATTTGCTCTTAGTTCAATAAATACATTTAATAAAGATGTACGGATTGTCAACCGTATAGGAAGTATTATGCTAGTTATTTTGGGTGAAACAATTATAGATAACATAGTGGCTCTTTTGTTTGGAAAGTGTCAGGCAAAAAGGAGTAATAATGAGTTACTGCAAAAAACTAAATACAGAATGAAATAGGTATCTAGCACACTGCTTTTCAAACTTTATAATGCATATAAATCATATACAGCTTACTCCCAGCAAAATGAAAATTTTGATTCAGGAGGTTGAGTGTGTAGTCAGTGTCTGCATTTCAAACTCCATGTGATGCTGGTCCATGGACCTTACCCTGATTAGTAAGACAGTAGTAAAATCCACTGTGGATGTGGAACGAGGAGCCAAGATTCTCACTAGAGAAACTGAGGAGGTCACTTATGAATTAAGTGACCTCAATTTCAAGTGAAGTCATTTGAAAGATGAGTACAATATTTGATATAAGAAAAAAGGGATGGATACTTCAAAGAACTCACATCATCAAAATCTTAAGCCATGTTCATCAAAATATGACCGATTTCTATTAGGCCTCATAGCACACCACTGGATTTGAAGTGATCCTCAAGGGGGCAATACAGTGCTTTACACAAATGGATTAGCAACTTAGGAGACAAGTTTCTAAGCCTTGTTATGCCGGAATGTGAGCCTCATCTGTTACCGAGAATGTAATAGTCCTGATTCATAGCATTGTTGTGAGACTAAACGACAGATTGCAGTAAAATCTTTAGGCTTCTTCCTAGGACATAGTAAGGACTCAATAAATGTTAGCTCAATACTCTCATATTCTGAGCCAATGGCATAAATCAAACCACAGAGGAGAAAACTCTATGTTCTACAAAAACAGCTTCCGGTGTGAAGAAATATAATGGAAGAGGAAGCTAAAATGTCCAATTTTTATTTAATCACAGATACACTTGGGAAACTTTATCCTGGCTAGGTGAGTGCTAAGATGGGAACTAACTCAGTAAAACCAAGCACTTCTCCTTGCTGTTTTGGCACAAGTGAGCTACTCAGGGAGAGTACTGCCAGAAGCTCTTTGAAAAGGTAGAGCTTACACAGTCATGAAGAATGCATGAAACTGCGCAGAGAATTGAGGAAATGGAAAAGCACCAACAGCAGGAAGAATAAGCATGCAAAGACGCACAGTGAACACAACCTTTCTAAGAAGCTACCAGGTGAAGAATAGTTGACAGTTTCTATTGATGAAGTAAAACAAATCAAATTGGAGAGACCGGAGCCAGAGAAAAGACAGCCTTGGAAGTTAGGGAGATAAACTACAGTGTGCGAAGTGCACTAAAACCCCCAAAGCACTCATCCACATATGCCTAGACCAAGTTTATGTTTTCATAATTCAAAATTTCAAATACTACTCCCTGATATTGACAAAAGCGGACTTATACATGTAGCATTGAACAAAATCTACTCAGGACACCAAATGGAATCACTAGGCCTACTTTCTCCTTCTTAAGAACTCAGAGAATTAACAAAAGTCAAACAAAGTTGTATTCATAGGACAAGGGAGATACAGTATCCTAAAAACCTCAATTAAATATCTTATCTCTGTTATAGACGCTTGTCATTTTCCTAACCGCCATTGCTACTTCTCTTTTTCCAGAACCAAATTAAGTATATAAGTATGTTTTCAGTATTACTGAAAGGATACTTTGAGTATTACTGAAAGTATATAAGTATACTTATACTGAAAGGATCGTTTCAGTATACTTTCAGTAATACTGAAAGTGTAAAGTGTACTTAAATGGCACTAAAAAGAGAAAAAAAAAAAGGAAAAAAAGGCCCTTTCTATGCTGAAAACTTTGTACCTATTTAGAAAATATTAGGTCCAGATATTTGTTGCCTTACCGAGGTCTCTAGTTGAAACTAAAATAGAGTCATAAGAAAAAAAACAATAGGTTGCTGACAGCCATGAAAGAGAAGTGTATTTATTTGGTTTAATTCAATCAGGGTTAAAAAGAAACACAGAAGAGTTGTTTCATTTTAAGTGTTTCTTCACCATTTTCCAGAGAGAAGAGCGTTGAGATGAATAGAATTTCTTAAAATAGTGATATACTGAAAGGTGATCTTTTTTAGGAGGAACAGAGCCATGTTTCTGTTTAAACTTGGAAGGAGAATCCTCTTTTGCGCTGTTCTAAATGCAGACACAATAATGTTGGAGAGGTAACTGCTGTGTCGCATGATCATATCTTCACGGAAAGCTTCACTCACCTGAATCTCTTAACTTGCCTGGGACTTGTACAGTATGTTCTCTAATGCAGTACATGGTTATAGATTCAACCAAATTATTTCCAGAATATTTTCCAACTAGATATGGTCTATTTGCTTACACCTGTGTAAATCTTATTAAAATGTTTAAAACTTACACAAAGAGATATATGTTTGGAAAAATGTATAGTGAATTATCTTAATAAGAAAAACTTAAATTTTCAATTCTGCTCTTCCGGTTGTGTTTTGTAATTGTACTTATAATTCTGCTCTTACAATTGTGTTTGTGTTGTAGCCTGCACGCACGCACACACACACACACACACATTATTGTTAGAATGACAATTTTAAACCTTTCAATGTAGCATACTTGCTGATCAGGTGACCTATACACTATCTTTAACTTTGCACTAATTTTTAACAAAATATTCTGGCTCTTAGCTCACTGTGGTACCTTGGAAAGGTATCATGGCCACATTGTGCAGTAGATACCTGTGAAATGACAAAGGCCTCTTGCTACAAGATTTGCTAGCTTTGGAAATGTAGATATGGTCTTTTTACTTGTGTCATTCAGGTTTTTGATTTACACTTTCCTTTTCCTTTTTGTCTCTTAACTGTATCAAGGGTTCAGTTGCTGCCCTTATGGGAAAGCATGAGGAAGTGAGGCAATCTAATTTATTTTTCATTTGAGTTTGGACATGTTATTACAAACACACAAAAAGTAAGTGGCATTCAATCAGTTCAACAATGAAACTAGGGTGCAGTGTTTTAAATGTTTCCTTAATTTATCCAGATACTGCTATTGATCAATTGGTGTACCAGTTCTTTTCCTCGCTGTCCAGATTCCATCCCAGGTCACCGTTAATTGAGCTTATGTACTTAGAAGTAAACATATTTATTTTTATTTTTAATGGAAAACTCTTCATTTATATTTTTATGTATGACATCCAAACAATTCATTCTAAAACAAGAGCTGGACTAATTTAAACTCTTTATTTAGAAGAAAATGTGAATGAGTGTTGTTTCCTTGCCCATTGTTACTGCTGAAGTTCATAGACAGTTAGGTGTGGAGTGCAGTGGTGCCGTGCATTCTCGGCTCACTGCAACCTCCCCCTCTCAGACTCCAGCAATTCTTGTGCCTCAGCCTCCTTAGTGTCTGGGATTAGAGGTGTGCACCACCAAGCCTGGCTAAATTTCGTACTTTTAGTAGAGACAAGGTTTTGCCATGTTGGCCAGGCTGGTCTCTAACTCCTGGCCTCAAGTGCTCCACACGCCTCCACCTACCAAAGTGCTGGGGTTACAGGTGTGAGCCATCACACCTGGCCAACAGTTAGCTATTTAGCCCATAATTTATTCAATATTCATGAAACATTTGGCCTTCTCATTAGAGAATTTTCATTATCTGCTAATACGTAGCTTATTAGACTGATTAGTTTAACTCCAATAATGAAATAATCACGGATTCAAGACTCTTATCTCTTTTCTAGCTAACCATATTGCAAATGACACCATCCATCATTGAGGGAATCAGGAAGAGAATAAAGATGATTAAGAATTATATATTATTATTTAGAAAATTTTGTCATTTGTCATGAATTTATCATATATATAAAGCAACTAAAAAAGTGTCTGCTCCTTAATAGCGTGTTCAATAAATGTTATGCCCATTCCTTCCTTTCAGTTCCCTTTAATTGATACATTTATTGTTGATGTAACAAATTTATTAAATGACACTACTAGGGAAAGCTCACTGTTAGCTACAAAACAATTCAAATTTAGCAATTAATACTAAATCAGATAAAAAGAAAGTGTTAAAACTTCTCTTATTCTATGGCAAGCAAATAATATCAAGTTGCTCTGGCTTTAAAAAAAAAAGAATAATAAACCAACATGGTACACATTTAATTTGAAGTAAAAAAAAATCAAACTACAGGTGAAATTTCAAATCAGCAAAATGATTACAGAATTTAAGAAAAGGTAGATGCATCCATTCTCATAAACTCTTTAAATTCTTCATGGTGGTTTCAAACTCTTTGTGTTCTACACTAGTAAAAGTAGTAGTAGTAGTAGTGCCTGTCATATCAACTGCAACAAATAAAAATACTAAACCCCAACTATAATTTGAAATCATAAGCTTATGAAAAACTGAATAGATTACAAAGCTGAAGATAAAGAGTATTAACTCACATGAACTTGTGCTCTCCATAAATACACATTCACTACAGAGAGCAATTTTCTTTTTTAGGTGTTATCTTGGCAGATGTGCAGTTTAGGCATTCAATAGATGCTCAGTGATCTTAATTGAATTCCCCCTGTATATACGCTATCTTCCCAAAGACATGGTCTTTCTTCTTGGGAGGCTTTTTTTTTTTTTTTTTTTTTTTTCCTGCTTTCTGTAACTGGTAAAGTTCTTATCTGAACATCTTGGTCAAACGTAAACTCTTTGGGTGAACATTTGGGAGCCTTCCAGCAAGAGTTGGTCACTCCATCTTCTGTGATCCTTCTACTGCTTTACTATCCTGCCTGATCTGGGATGTCTAGAGGAATAACCACCTGCCCCGCTTCACCACTGCATTCCCCAGTTTAAAATGTGTCTTATTTTCTACCTCTGCTGTTTACAACACTTTATTGCTTGCAAAAGAGCATGCTGTTCTGTCAAGTGAGAATATGATTTATAATTTTGTGGACTTAGCAAAGTAGATTTTACTAAAGATTTCTGATCATTTTGAGCATTTTAAATGTGCAGTTCATTTTCAGTTGATAATGAGTTTAGTCTAGTTTTTCATAATGTATGTGAATGTGAATGAGCCAATATAAACATAATAGTTTATTTTATTAAATCTTACTGCTTTCTAATGTCCTCTTTTTTCTTATGCTACTATTTAATAGTGTTGTTACATCAATACATTTGAAAAACTCCACAATGATAGTTAATATAAGATTCACTGAGCATCAACTTTTTTAGAGTATCTGTAGAATTATGAAAATATGTCACAAGATGTTGTATGGATTATATGTTTTAGAGTTTGCAGAATGCTATAAAGATTTTCATTTGACTCCATAAACAGTACACATTCTACATCGACTGCTTCAATATTAATGTTGTAGGTACTTTATTAACCTAAAACTATAATTAATTAAAGAATAATTTTAGTTTATACACATGGACATTACCTCTTTGTAGAATGAGGCTAAGTAAACTGTGAAAACATTTAAAAAATTACACAAGGGTAAGACTTACATACTGACTAAAATATCCGATCTATTTGTCTTCTAGAGGTATACATTTATGTATGATTTTACTCCATGATGTCTTGATAAAATGAAAATAGAACATCAAAACTAGAGTGGCTATGTTTCAAATTTAGAGCCCAGGGTGGAGGGTGGTAAGTAACTTCAAGTGTTTAATTGAAACCAAATGAAAATAAAATTGTAACAGGCACACAAGACTTATGATTTGTTGCATTATGTTTGTGATAGCTTGAAGTTCCACATTCTAGGAGGCCTGATAACAGATGGCTAGTCTGTTGCACATTTGTTCACAAATGGTAATGCAGTCTATATTGTCCCATGCAACTTGCAGTCTAATATGAACAGGAAGAAATAGAAAGTACCTGAGAGAAACATTTGATCCCCACTCCCATTTTTTGCACATGATGGGAAGCTTGTAGGGCAAGGTTTCTTTAAAAGGGCACTGTTGACCTTTCACCCCAGATCATCGTTTGCTATGACGGCTGTCCTATGCATTGTAGGATATGTAGCAGCACTTCCACTGCTGTCGTCTAGATTACATTAGCATCTTCCCAGTTGTGACAGTCAAAAATGCCTCAAGACGATACTAAGTATCTTCTGGGGAACAAAATCATCCCCATTTGAGAACTACTGCTTTAAATGTTGTACAATCAGCAAGGGAAAGGAAACCACATGAGGTCTACAAATTATCTGGGATTTTATATAGACTAAGTGAAATCAACTTTCTAGGGATATTGTATAGCCCTGTCATAGGCTATACCTTTACTAATAGAAGAGTAGGGGTCAAGCTCACCAGAGCCAATCTTCTAATACTTGGATTTTGATGGTGTAATAATATCCCTTCTGAATTTTTTGTTTTATTGTATTTTCTCCTTTGTTCTTTTTTCCTATCTTCCTTCCTTTTCTTTTTCTTTTTTAGGATAACTTCCTGTTAATTTAAGTTTTGCTAGTAAAGCTTAAAGTCACTTCATAAATTAAGCATCTTTTTTTTTATTAAATGGAGGTATCAATAAACAAGCATTTTAGTAAGATACTAAAATATCTGATATATTTGTCTTCTAGAGGTATACATTTGCTCCAAGAGCAAACACTGTCTACAGCTACAAAAACGTAAATGTTATTGGCATAGAGAGACACTGAATAAGAGTCCTTGAGGGCCCAATTTGGTTCTGAAATATGGTAAAAAGAAGAAGCTGGGGCAATAAATTTTAATTGAGTCACACTTTACAATAAGACTTGCTGCATTTAAGCTGAGGAGCTGTAGTTCTGAGACTATCAAACTAAAATAAATTGAATATATAGGAGTCTAAGTTTCCTACAAGTAATTCATCACAGAGCTTATGCATATTTCTGTTCTTGATTGTGACCACAAAAATTCTTCTTCCCTTTTCACCTCCCACCTCAACAAATTCAAGCTCATATTGCATGAGCACTATCTTTTTCTGGTTTAGAAATTGCTTTCCCAGCTTATATATGTGAAGAACATTTTAAAAATGTAGATGCTTTAGAAGGATGTGCCACATTAGACATTCAGAATATTATAAAAGCACAGCTAGTTACTATAAAAATTATTTATGAAGATGTGTTTTTTGACCATATTTAAACATTTAAAATGAGGCATTTACTTTTACTGGTCTCTATATCCACATGTAAGTTCCCAAGATATATTTATGTATTTCAGAAAAGCTTCCAATTGCTTGGAGCAAGCCCAGAATCACAGCATATGGAGTGTATCTAAAACCTCAGTTTCAGAAAGACCTCCAATTCAAACTTAACAGAATCAGAAGTTAATGTTTGCTCCTTACATCTCCAATACCAAATCTTCAGCCAGTTCCTCCACGTGCTGACTTCTCATCTATGTATAGCTAAGTACCTGGAGGTACAGGGTAAGTTTAGTCATTTGCTCCATGTGGATTCCGAAGTTTAATAAGAATCAGGAGTCCTGGTGTCTGGGCTCAGCTTTGACCCTCCTATTTAATTTTAGTCAAGTTTCTTAACCTCTCTGCACAGCTGTCTTGTCATTCAAAAACAGGGTCATGGACTACATAAAATTTGACTTTACGTTCAGTTTTATCTTACTGCTTAACAGCTTTACTGACTTATGAACCGTACCTCTTTCAACTTTCTATCTTAAACCTACACGAATATCAAGGATGCTGACATTTTCAGTGTTAATTATTTTGGACTCTTAAAGAAAGACTAACTTTGGACTGAATTGCATATCCACACGGTGTCACCTTGATTTATGTTTCTAGAATTCTACAGAAAAGTTAAAGGAGTGGAATAAAGTGCTACAGGTAAAGATGCTGGGGATTCTCTGGACAAATGCATTACATAATTGCTAAACTCCACTGCAGGATTAGTTGAGAGTCTAAAACCTTGTCCACTTTGCCTAGAAACAGCAGTTAGATGAGGAATCACACAGTAACCCTCTTCTTGAAAGGTTCTGCAATTCAGTTCCCTAAGCTCAATGAATTTAGACAGTTCAACGAGACATGTGACTAAAAGCCTGAATTTTTCAGGAGCTTAACTGAAATGGGTTAGGGGGCTTCAAGTTCTGATTTCTAAAGAAAAGGAGTATAATTGTTGAAATCTCTGGATATTGAAGCGTAATATCACATAGCTACCAAATGTTTCTCTAATTATATGTACAAATCTCTGCCTGCCGATTTAGGAAAGGCTTGCTGGTTATAGTTCACATTTCCTGTTTTTGAGTTTTGTCAGGTCATACTTAGAGTGACAAAGGACTTTGGAGAGTTTATCTGAGTAAACCCAAGTAATTGAGTATTTAACCTGGAGAGAAATATTAGCTTCTCAGGTTAAAAGTGGAACTATAGAGATAAATTATTTGGCTAAAAGATTTAGCATCTATCTATTGTCAGGGACTAAAATTCATTCACTGCAGACAACAAGGTGAAGGGTGATCCAAGAAGGCTCCCAAGGGAAACATCTAGTCTTATCCCCAGTAGTTCAAATCTCAGAGCCACTGAGAGAATAGTTTCAGCAGATGTTGATTGCCACAAGAGATCAGAGATAAACGATCCTTTAGGTAGCAAAACCTCATTCTTTGAACTTTTCAGATCTTTCAACATCATGTGAAATGATTAAGCATTTCTTGAAATACAGGAAAATCTCCGTGTTCCAAGTTATTCTATGGCTATCCAGGAAATAAAACACAAACTCATAATGTTTATGTTACTTTCAGATTCTCATAAAACAGTGTAAAAACTAAGTAATCTGATGTATGATATCTATCTTCAACAAAAATAATGCAAACATTGGGGTATAAGTCCATATATATATATATATATATATATATATCTCCATATATATACACACACACACATATATATATCCTAATATGAATCTGGCTTTTTTAAAAGTTCGATGAGGTTTTAAATGTCCAATTTTGTATTTTTTGTATATATTCAATCTCTAATTTTTAAAATCTCTATTTTTTTTTTTTTTTTGAGACGGAGTCTCGCTCTGTCGTCCAGGCTGGAGTGCAGTGGCCAGATCTCAGTTCACTGCAAGCTCTGCCTTCCGAGTTTACGCCATTCTCCTGGCTCAGTCTCCCTAGCAGCTGGGACTACAGGCAGCCGCCACCTTGCCTGGCTAGTTTTTTTGTATTTTTTAGTAGAGACGGGGTTTCACTGTGTTAGCCAGGATGGTCTCGATCTCCTGACCTCGTGGTCTGCCCGTCTCGGTCTCCCAAAGTGCTGGGATTACAGGCTTGAGCCACCGCGCCCAACTTAAAATCTCTAATTTTAAAAAAAGTTATAGTAATTCATTTCAAAGTCTGAACTTGTAGCACTCTGAACACAATTTTTTGAAGAAGCAATGGTAAATTAGTAGAAATGTAGCAGGGGATACTGACAATTGGCAATTAAAATGATAGGAATAATGTTAAATTCATTCTAATGATTGTTCTGAGATAAGGCCTCACTCTGTTGGCCCAGCCTAAAGTGCAATGGCGTAATCAAGGCTCACTGCAGCCCTGACCTCCTGGACTCAAGTGATCCTCCCACATCGGCCTCCTGAGTAGCTGGGACTAGAGGCATGCATCACCAATAGGAAATGAGGACTAGTCGCCATTAGCTTGACATTTAGTCTGAGCTAAACTGTTAATCTAATGACTTAAACTGTCTTCCTGCAAGGTGGGCCTCTTGGAATCAGGGCAATTATTAAAATTATTTTATTCAATTGAAAATTAGTGAAAGCAAAATTAATGTTTCTTTAGCCTCAATATTTGCTCCTTCATTCAAACCCATTTTCTGCTCCAGTGTCATTTTACCAGACCATTTCTCTGACCATCCTATATAAAATTGCATTCTCCATAGACTGTCTGTATTCTTCATTTTACTTTCCTGCCTTTACTTGTGTGCTCCTGTGTTCCACTTCACAATTATAGTTTTAATTTTTCAGCACATAAACTGGATAGTTGTTTTTTACATGTTCAAATGTTCATGCTACTCATCTCTCTGAAATAGTTGGATAGAAAGTACTAGACTTTTCATTAACTTTTGATTCAACATTAATCACTGAAATCACTGAACCTTTGAGAGTTTTCTAGTTATTGAATAAATGGTTGTATTTTCTGATGCTACATGTAGGCATATTCATTTTGATCATAAGACGGGAGGCAATAAATTCATCATTGACTTTTTTTTGTTCACAGCTTAAAATACTTTTACTATAAGAAGGACACAAATTAGATATTTTGTTATTACCTTTTTCATGTAGGTATAAATGACATGTGACATATATTACTTATCAAATTAATATGTGTCTTTTGTATTATACCAATTTTGATATGCATAGATTTTTAGTTCTTGAAAATGTTACAGAACAAGGCCTCCTGTTTTCTGTTATTTATGTTCTTAGATTGGAGTTATCAGAAAGGAAATATTTAACCTCTTAGCTTTTAATCACTTGCTTGGCCACTTTTCTTTTTTTGTCTTATCCTTAAAATGAAATCAAATAAAACAAAGTTGTACTAGAATATATCTGATATCGATGTGGCAGAGTCGCAGATCTAAAAAGTGAAATAAATCATTACGTAAAAGAAAACGTTCTAACAAAATCCAGTTAGTATGTACTAAGTAGGCAACTTCAGAATAGAAACGAAAAAGAAAACAAATCTAATAATGGAGAATATAGCCAAGGATAACTCAATTTGTTTTCTCAAATTTTCCAACTCAGTTTATGTGGTAATTATGCTCCCCAAATGAACTTAAGGACATAGGAAGAATTGAAGTGACAGATTACACAGCATCTAAATAAGATAAAAGTCTGTATTTTCAGTAACTTGATCCTGTATAAAACAGAAAATTAATCACTACCATTTTGGAATCTAGGATGCCATGTATTTCAACATATGAATATAGAAATGTTCATCTATATAGATGCATGAATGCATATATACAAAAATACTAACCAGTTAAAAATAAAATTTCATAAGAGCACAGATTGAAAAATCATTCAGGGGCAAACTGTTCTACAACAGTGTCATGATTCTGTTAGAATGAAGTAAAGTAAATTAGTAGACCCAGGGCAAAAATACAACAAACATGTTATAATTATACTTTCAAAGTCACACGATGAGAAACCAAAGGAAAGGAATTCGTTTTTCTATGTTTTTTTTTTTGTTTTTCCAGACACAAAACTTCTTTGATGATTTAAATTTGTGGATCTAAATGCTCTAATCATATCCATCCCAATGAAGTCCATGGACTTTCAAGATGATTTGGCAGCTTTGGTGTGCAGCTGCAGTTCTGCTTTCAAGGCTACTTCTTTAAAATACATGATAGCACATAAAACTATGCCATAATGTAGATTTACATCGGTGAATAATGACAAAAATATTCATTTAGTTATTAAGGGGCTTTTGTCCCTGTAAAGTATCTGTAACAGTGGCTTTCAATGTGTCATCCAAGCATCTATGTGGATTCCCAAGAGCATTTTAGGGGTCCACAAGATAGAAACTATTTTCATAATAATACTGAAACTTCACAGCCTTATTCATTCTGAACATCCCATGAGTGTACAGTGGAGTTTTACAGGCATTATAGGATGCAAAATAATATTGTATAATGGAAAATATCAACATTCGCAATTTCTGCATAACATAGTAGTGAGAAATGAGAAGAAATAACAAGAAGTGAGTATTGGGGGAAAAAGAAATCTGATTCCCTACACAATATCCTTATGTAAAAGGAAAAACAAACATAAAAGTGTATAGTACTATCTTAGCTGACCCTTTCATATCAGGCACGCTACTGAGAACATAAGGAAGGAAAGCTTGTGATACACTTAAAAAAACAGAGTGTGAGAAAATATCTGAGTGTCTGATAAATTAAGTTTTGAGCTTAGGTATTCCCTCAACTCCTCAAATACTCTTCCAAGTTTAAGAAGTTTGAAATACATAAATAGATTATATAATTTCTATACACTCCTCTATTCTGCCTCTCACAGAGATGTTTTAAAATGAGAGCGGCAGATATTCCATGCTCTATTCTTTTCTACTGACATTGATTGAAATGCCCCTCATAATTCTTCAGTGCAACTACACTCTACCTACAGGCAATAGCTTTCAGAGGATCAACCAGGAAAGGGTCACTGCACTGAGGCACCAAATCTTAATCTCCAAATTGTAGAAACTTCAGACACTAGATGAACTGTGTTAAATGTTATTAATGTGACTGACTTTTTAATGCAGATTAACCAGGATTTGTTATCTAAAAGGAATGCCTCAGCAAATTGTTTTGAATGGTGAACTTGTTTTTCTGAAATAACAATAATCAGAGCACACTAAATCAAATAAACAAGACAGATGTCTAAGCTGGGTTTACTGCTTTGGGTTAACAAACAGAAAATATATGCACAAAAATATAATCTTTTTTTTCTTTTTCTTTTCTTCATTTTAAATTTATTATTATTTATTTATTTTTTGAAAAAGGGTCCCACTCCATCACCAGGCTTTAGCTCATTGCAGCTTCAACCTCCTGGACTCAAGTGATCTTTTCACCTCTGTCTCCTGAGTAGTTGGGGCCACAGGTGAGTGTCTCCATGCCTGATGAATTTACGTTTTTATTTTTATTTATTTATTATTATTATTCAGATGGATTCTCACTCTGTCCCCCAGGCTAGAGTGCAATGGCACAATTTAGGTTCACTGCAACCTCCACCTCCCAGGTTCAAGCAATTCTCATGCCTCAGCCTCCCAAGTAGCTGGGATTACAGGCGCATGCCACCACACCCAGGTAATTTTTGTATTTTTAGTAGACACGGGGTTTCACCATGTTGGCCAGGCTGGTCTCGACCTTCTGACCTCAGGTGATCCACCTGCTTTGGCCTCCCAAACTGCTGGGATTACAGGCATGAGCCATTGCACCCGGCCTATATTATTTTAATATATATAAACACATATATATAGTATTTATATATATTTTTATATAAATATATAATACATAAATATAGACATATATATAAATACTATATGTTATTTTTATATATATATATATTTACAGAGATGAAGTCTTGCTATGTTGCCCAGGCTGGTCTCAAACTCCTGAGCTTAAGAGGTCCTCCTGTCTCGGCCTCTCAAAGTGTCAAGATTATAGGCGTGAGCCACCCCACTCTGCTTATCGAGACGAGATTTTATCTCAGTCAAGTCTATATCCCAAAATACTACTTGCTTAAAATTTTTTGATTAATGGCATCAGCCATAATTTAGCTTTAAATATAATTCCAAAAGAGAAATTCCCAAAACATTCTGTGCAATATCAGCATTCCTGGAGTAAGTATACATTTATTTCCAAAAGGAAAACTTAGAATGCTGCCTCATTTAGCTGTTTGGTGTATTTGTTTTTTTTTTAAAAAAATGAAGTCCTATTACTTTATAACCATACCTCATATTTAGAGTAAACTATAAACTTATTGAACTAAATAAGACCTATTATGGGAGATTAAATCAACGATGTCTAAATTACTCTAGAAATGCACGTGCAAATTACAGCTTCTCGGAAGAAAGCCAGGACTCCCATGGATCATTTGAGAGAGTTCCAAGAAAATACAAGGATGAACACTGAAGAACTCGAAACTGCTATTTATTGGTAGTGAATGAGCCTATTTGTTCAGTGTGTTTTTAAGAATCTTCAGAGACTGAAACAGAAATGCAAAGAGCCTGTTGCACTTTTATTTCAGAAACGTTAAAGAGCAATTTCCATACCACACCTTTCTTCTATCACAAAGAGGTCCTGACAAAGCAACAATCAGTGTAACTGAAACATTTAGAGTTAACCCACTGTGTTCTCCATAGTATGAATCATCTAAAGTTGGACAAATATTTCCAGTTCCTGCCGGAGAAACTATTCTTTCGAGTATCCTGGCAATCAAGCCTACTTATGGGGACAGAGATGCTCTCATGTAATAATTTAATATGGGGCCGGGCACAGTGTCTCATGCCTGTAATCCCAGAATTTTGAGAGGCTGAGGCAGGTGGGTCACCTGAGATCAGGAGTTTGAGACTAGCCTGGCCAACATGGAATAACCCCGTCTCTACCAAAAATACAAAAATTAGCCAGGTGTGGTGGCAAGCCCCTGTTATCCAAATAACTTGTGAGGCTGAGGCATGACAATTGCTTGAATCTGGGAGGTGGAGGTTGCAGTGAACCGAGACTGCATCACTGCACTCCAGTCTGGGAGAAACAGTGAGGCTTTGTCTCAAAAAAATTAATTAGTTAATTAATTAATAATTTAATGTGGCATAGAAATTAGAACCTGACTGAATAACCAGAAATTTAACATTTCAAATAAAGTGTTTTATCAAATAGTTTTTATTTATCCTCAAGGTATTTTTCTTGTATAATAAGATTGTTGTAACAAGGACAATGTAAGTAAGCGTGACACTTTTCATGGACTGTTAGAAGTACTTATGTCATGACAGGGTAAGACGGATAGCCTTAGAAAAACAGTAGAAGTGAGTAGAATGAAATACACTCCTTAAGACAATAAGTATCCCTTGTAGCATATAGTGTCTACTGAACTGATAGTTCAGTGATTAAAATGATGCTTTGTTGCAGATACATTGGCTATTTTTTCTGGTGATCAGAGAAGGAGAACTCAAAAGCACTGTTGAGGTATTTATCCCGTGTTTTGCAATTTCATCAAGTGTTCAGAGCTATATAATTGTAATCACTTGTAAATTTAATTCAACTAGCTACAAGATACAAAATTTCTCTTAATTTGTCATGCTCTTATCCATTAGAATTGTGTTTGTAAGACCAACATTTTTGTGTAGGTCACATTTTAAGTGTCTAAGGGCTTTTTAAAAAATACTCAGATATTTCAAAAAAAATTTAGATTCAAGAACAAAGTAAATCACTATGAGGTATATTTGAAAATTGGAAAAATAAAAAGGATTTATTATTAAAAGCCATTGGGAGAGTCCTAGCTCCTATATCAATGCATCTAGATATATCCCAACAGCATTGTGCCATTGTCATTCAGTGGTTCTATTATTGTGGCTTTACTTGCGGAAGAAATGCTACCTGGCATATTAGGTTCTTTATTATATATAGCATGATATGCATGCCATGTGACAATTTTGATTATTGGAGTTCTCGAGAGATTCGCAAATAGGATGAGCTTTTTTTAAAAAATCAGGAATAAACTTTTAAAATTAGATAATAAGAAAATAGCAGAAGACTACCATCTTTGGAACCACCCATTCACTTGGCTGATGAGAATATGGAGAAAGACACTGCCATTAGGAGAGAAAATTGATAAAAAACTATAGCAAAGACAATTGGGCAATACATATGCCAAAAACTCTCACGTATTTGTACACATTTTGATCCTGTAATGTTAATTCTATAGAAGTATCCCAAAGAGGTAATCATGGACAGACATGAAATAGATATCATGACATCAAAATATCATTCATAATATGAAAATATTGTAATTCGGCCCAATTACTAGTGCTTTATTTAATTAAAGTATGTGCATGAATATAGTATTAGACATTATGAAATACTGTAAAAATATTTAATCATCTGGAAAATTATGTATTTTATTTTTTTAAGTTAAAACAAGGCAGATAAAATGGCATTGATTTACACATAAAGTGCTGAATTTATTGGTATGTTGAAATCATTTTATATATCATTATATATAGTATAATCCCATTTTTGTAACTTTATGCCAAAAGAGGAGTTATTTATTTGTGAAAATGTATTTAAAAAATTGAAAGTATAAATTTAAAATGCTAATAATTATGTTTGTGTAGTATTAATAGTAATGCTTATTAGACATTTACTTGTTGTTTATATTTTCTAAATTTCTATCACAGAAAGAATTTTCTTTAAAGAAAAACTTAAAAATTAGCTGGGGCACGTGACCCATGCCTGTAATCCCAGCTACTCAGCAGGCTGAGGAGGGAGGATCACTTGAGCCCAGGAGAATCACTTGAGGCCAGGAGTTTGAGGCTGCTACAATGAGTCATAATTGTGCCACTGCACTCCAGCCTGAGTGACAGAGTGAAGCCCTGTCTAAAAAACAAAAAACAAACACAAAAGAAAATAACAACAGAAAAGACTGTTCACAAAAGATTCAAATACATTTTGAATTAAATGGATGCAAATGAAAACATATGCATTTAATTAATCCTAACTGATAATAGTAAAATTAATGATAACACCTAGTTTTATCAAGAGTGTAGTAAAGTGTGCTTTTAAAATAGTCACATAATCTTTGACACAAAACATTCATTTTTAGGAATGTATCATTAGAAAATCATGAGGCTCATAACAATTATGAATGCAGACAGATCATTTATACATTTGTATAAAATATGAAATAACTAAATATAATAACAATTCGCTCACTAATTAGGATTTGATTTAAGAAAAGATAAAACAATATAGAACACAGCAACCTACTAAACATCAAAACTTAAAGATTATTTATTGACAATGAAATATATTCAAGAAATGTATTGGTATGGAGATAAATGGCATACAATTGTATTATAAATAATTATATTTAAATAATATATTCATGAACATGTTTGTATGTAAGAGTATGAAGAAAAATTTGGAAGAATTGACTCACAATCTTGTAAATGTTTTCTGTGGATGCACAATTATGGATAACTTTTCTTTATACGTCTGTTTTGACATTTTTATAATAAAAATAGGTGTTACTTATTAAACATTGATTTGAAAGTGTTTCAAAATGACATGTAGTGGGTCCTGAGAATTTATCTATTCTGCTAGCTCAGGGTGACTCAACCATGGTGAAAAGATGGATACATTTAAAAATATCAAGATTTGAGGAAAGTGAGAATCCTGCTTTTGGTGGGGAATATTAAACTAAGGTATAGAAATTCAGAATTAGAATCATTAAATGTTAAAACAGTGATCATCTATTTACCCAGAATAAATAATAATATTTTAATTTTAAGATACGTTTTCTTTATGAAAAACATAATTGACAACACATTTTGGGTCATGATTTCTACTTATTTACAAGTCAACATGATATGAGATGGAAAACAACGATAAAAGAGGAGAAAATCTGAGTTACTCACTCTTGTTGTATAAGCAGCTTCCGGGTCATCCTCTAGGACACGAGAAAGTCCAAAATCAGACACCTTACACACCAAGTTACTGTTGATCAAGATGTTCCGAGCAGCGAGGTCTCGGTGAACATAGCCCATATCTGACAGGTACTTCATGCCAGATGCTATCCCTCGAAGCATCCCCACCAGCTGAATGACAGTAAACTGGGCATCGTGTTTCTGTGAAGCAGTTCAAATGTACAATTAAGATATGTTCCTATTTCTTTTTTTTTTTTTTTTTTTTTTTTTTGAGACGGAGTCTCGCTCTGTCGCCCAGGCTGGAGTGCAGTGGCCGGATCTCAGCTCACTGCAAGCTCCGCCTCCCGGGTTCGGGCCATTCTCCTGCCTCAGCCTCCTGAGTAGCTGGGACTACAGGCGCCCACAACCGCGCCCAGCTAATTTTTTGTATTTTTAGTAGAGACGGGGTTTCACCGTGGTCTCGATCTCCTGACCTTGTGATCCGCCCGCCTCGGCCTCCCAAAGTGCTGGGATTACAGGCGTGAGCCACCGCGCCCGGCCATGTTCCTATTTCTTAAAGATGTATCTTTATTGGTTAAAATCTCACATATTGAATTTTGTAACAAGACTGACTATACACCCTTTTGTCCTAAGCACTCAAGACAAAGATATGTGGCAAATGGACACAAGGTTGAAACAAAGTAACACAGTGGCGATGTTATCAAATACTTTGTAACAGGAAGTATCTTAACGTTCTTTGACTTCAGTTTAAAAGCAAGGACTTTACTGGTCCTTAAATGACAAAAAAACACTAACTCCTCCTCAGACTCATTAAGGTTAAGAACAACAAAATGAAATGAATCTTGTGGCTAGTTTAGGTTGATATTTATTTGTTTGATTGAATTTTTATTTCCCCTTCTTTGTTTCCTGATATTTTATGAATCATTTCAAATAAGGTGGATGCTACATTTTTAAACATTATCATAAATAATTAGCTCATAATTAGTCAAAATATTTATTGGATATTTGTTTTTCTACCCACCTCTGAGTTGCAGGTCACAAAATAGAAAGCAATAAGAAACTAAATCACATAATCCAGCTTCCAATCTAATTTAATCTTGGATTAAAATAGAAACACAAGGTTTAAAATGTATAGATAATGCATTAATATAAAATGTCCATGTTTAATTACAAACAATAATTTTGAAATAATATTTATCATATTTTAACTCACTTGATTTTGAAAATGTTTATTTTTGAAATAATGATTGTGAAAATAATTGCTATTAAAATTTTTATTTGGGTAATGGATTTTAATATAAAGCATATCCTTTCTCACTCTTAGAAAATTTAAAATTTTCTTCCATGATTATGAATGATACTACATATTTTATCTATCTATTTCTCTATCTTTCTGTCATCGACCTATCTCAATTTATGTAGCACCAAAAGCACCTTCAGGACAGGGCCTATGTCTTTTCTGATACCCTGCAATGACTGGTAATTGGTATTGTCCTGAACTTCATAAAATGTTGAACACGATATTTGTTGAAATAGATGGAAATTTAACATATACACTTTCATATGGTGAAATATAGTATGTCAAAATATGGCCAGGTGCAGTGGCTCATGCCTGTAATCCTAGCACTTTGGGAGGCTGAGGAGGGTGGATCACTTGAGGTCAAGAGTTCTAAACCAGCCTGGTCAACATGGTGAAACCCCATTTCTACTAAAAATACAAATATTAGCGAGGCGTGATGGTGGGCGCCTGTAATCCCTGCTATTCGGAAGGCTGAGGCAGGAGAATCACTTGAACCCAGGAGGCAGAGGTTGCAGAGAGCCGAGATTGCACCATTGCACTCCAGCCTGGGCAACAAGAGCAAAACTCCATCTCAAAAAAATATAGATAGATAGATAGATAGATAGATAGATAGATAGATAGATAGATGCATAGATAGACAGATAGATGATAGATAGATAATTGTATAAAGCTTACCAATCTAAAGAATTAATATACATATCTAACACCAAAATGATACATCTAAATTGAAACTATATATACTTTAGCATTAGAGCACATGCTTATTTTCTGAGTAGACAGCACTATTTGGAAAGTAGATGGTCTGTCTTATATCAGACTGTGATTAAATAATTATATCAGACTGAGATTACTTAAAATAAAAAAGAGACTTTCTGTCTTACATCAGTGGGTTTTATTACTTGCTTTAGGATTCTTTTTTATTTTTATTTAACGAGTGTGAATCTTGGCAGTATAAAAAGACTCTTTTGAAGAAGAATTCACGAATCTGTTTTAAAAATATAAACCATTAACATATGAATGCTGCAAAATAAAGGTGCAATTTTACAGCCCTCCTCTGTCTATTTAGCCTCAGAAAATTTCAGTTTTACTTTAAACTTAGATTACCGAATTGCTTGGCACAGTGTTGGAGGGTGTCTCTAACACTTTCAGCAATTTATTCATATATATGTATGTGTGTGCATCTTACTTACACGTAAGAAACTATCCAAGGAACCATTTTCCATGTATTCTGTGACAATCATAACTGGCTTACCTAGGTATACAGTAAATAATAAATAATAGTTAATCAGTACAGTTCAACAAGTGTTATACAATGAACATATATAATACAGTTGGATACACCTGATGATTATAGAGATGTAAGAACTTTACCTGTCTTCCAATAAGTTGCAGCAAAAAGCCCTAGGTTTCATTAGAAAATAAAACATTAAAAACCACAAAAATTGGAGAAGATTGGTTTCCAGAACAAAGGCCCATGACCAATAGTATCTAAACTGATTTAACAGGTCTTTCAAGTAAAGAAAAAATATGCCCCTTTCCTCTCTTTAATGAAATTCTCACTAATCTTCAACACCAAATAGTTCTGCCTTCAAGCCCAAGATAACGTTAGGAATTTAGCATTTATTTATTCTTTCTATGGGTATTTATATGCGCTATGTGTGCTCATACACATATATACGTGTAGGGCACTGTGGTAGGTATTCTCTTTTGTGCTGCTTAGTGGGGAGCAAGTAGATCAAAATTCCTGCCTTTATGGATTCCACACATGAGTTCTACAAAACAATTCAGAATAACAGTTATAATTATTTACCATATTTGATTAACACTTAAAAATTATGAAATCAATGCTGACTATGTTTAAACGGAAAATAAAACTGAAATTAAAATTGCTATTGGCAGTAACTTGTAATACCCATTTTGCAAATATGTAGCCTAAAATACCATGAAACCTTTAACCCAGCATTTTACTGTATTTAAATAACAGTAATTGTGCATAAGATACTGGTGTAATTAATTTATCTATTAACATATTAAGTATTATTATTTCCATTTTACACATGAGAAAACTGAGACACAGAGGTTAATTAACTTGCTGGGCATCATACACCTAATGAGTTATAAAGCTAAAAGTCACAACCCGAACACACTATGCTGTCGCTTTCGGAAACTGATAATGCGGGAAAAATGTAACACATGAAAAAGCATCAGACACAAAGGTGCTAAGTATACTGGATACACAGAGCTATGAATATAACAAATGTTCCACTACAGATAATGATTTAGTCAGTTATTGCATGTTAAAGCTTTGGATGATTTTAAATTAAAATGATGACCTGAAGACTGTAGTATGTTAGACAATTGTTATAGCATAATATTATGCAAAGCTGAAAATATAATTCTGTATACATTATGGTAACAACTAGGAAGATTATATAAAGCTAACATTTTAAAAAGAAAAATACCAAAAAAAGGATGTGTTGATATAAAGGAAATACTGATAATTGTTTTTCATGATTAGAATTATGTAACATTGCATTAGGTACTTGACATTTGTTGTATCACTTAATCCTCACAGCTTACTTATGCTTTAGCAATATACATTATTCTAATTTTACTGATTCCTATCCAGAAAACATTGTAGGTTTAAGCAACTTGTTGAGGTAATACAATTAGATAGTAGTCAAGCAAATTTTAAACATGACCACCCCTAATTTCAAAACCTATACATATTACCACACTGTAATTCCCTTACTTTATTATTATTATAACACTATTTTAGTTATAAGTCCAGCATTTTACAGGAAGGAAAATCACTCCTTTTCCAAGTCCAGAAGACCTGAATTGAGTCCTACTTGAGTACTACTGAAAATTCATGAGCAAATAACAAATTTTAAACAAACATTAATGTACACCTAACTGTATAACACAATTTTAATTTTTCCTCATATGTGTCTTATTTATCATGAGGCTAGTTTGCATTCTGATGCTAGAAAATACTTTCCTTTTCTTGATTTTTTTCCTTTCATGTGTAAAAACTCTAATTTATACAGAATGTAAATTATGAGTTAGCATCATGAAGGTTATACTTTTACATTCAGTAATTTGAATATATTCCAGGAATTATGTCTTATTTATTAAGAAAAAATCTATTTAAATTCTATAGTTTCTGAGATAATTTTTATACATGTTACAACCACTTAATACATTGATATGCTTTCCATTAAAACACTGATTTATGTTTTTAAGGCACCATATAACATCTATCTAGTTAATGTAGTAATATCTGAAAAATTGCTTCAGTCAAAACCTTGAGCCCCCAGAACTTGCTTTATCAAAATTCCAACTAAACTTTGATTAAAAAATATTCAGAAAGAAAGGTAAGATTCACCATTTCCTTGGAAACTTAGATCTCTCCTGAATTAGTATCAGATCCCTAAAGACTGTTTGATTCTAGATGCCTGGCCTGAAATGAAATGGATGAGTAAATGAATGAATGAATAAAATGCTGCATATGTGTGCTTTCTGTAAATCTCCATCAGTTTCTGTCTTTCCTCCTTCATACAGTGCTGGGAGGAATGATATGTTACCAAAATTCAATGCATACTTCAAATGCAGTCACAGATATTTTGCCTCACACCGCCAACTCTGAATATCATTGGCCAGTTACTGCATTTTTATACTACTCAGACCTTTGCTTATCACTCCTTTCCTTCTGGCTCCCAGCATTATGACCATTTCATTTCTCATTAGCATGTCTAGTGGAATGTTTAGGAAATGAAATAAAAGTAGCTGAAAAATCAAACCAGTCAATTAAGTCAAAGCCCCATGACCATTCAGAAATCAGATCAGCTTGCATTTAACTCTATCATTCAGGTATTTGTAAACACATCAGTTAAGATGGACAAGTCTGAAAATGTGCTTTGAATTATGTTCAGAGATTCTACGAACCAAATGTACAAAGAGTAAACAGAATCACAAATATTCTACCTTGGAAAATAGTATCTTGACTTAGAGTTTCCCTTCCATTGTGATTTTGATTATGATAAATAGGATTAAAGAAAAAAGAGATTTCAGTAGTGGCGAGAACTAGTTCTAACATGCATTAAATGTGGTGGGAAATTATTTATAAAATGGCAGCTCATCTGCACATTATGCCATGTATTTGTACTCAAGTTTGCATGCTCTTTCAGGTCTATTTTGATTTACAAATGACATGATCAGCTTCCTCAAGACAAAGCCTGTATCATTTGCTGCTCTCAGAAACCCCAAAACACATCTGGGTATACATACTAAACTCAATGAAAGTACTATTCTATGACTTGTTGAAATGAAACCATCAAAAATGAGCAACACAAAATTTGCAGTGGAGTTTTACTTTTGTTCTCAAGTTGATTTATGAGTATAGATAAAATGGTGATCTTTCACAATTGTAGAGTAAAGGGAAGCAAATCAGTCTGTTAGAATCAGTTCCTTTTCCCAACTATCCCCAGTGGCTCAGAGCTATTACTAATCATTGAATTGCTGCTTGATGACAGAAGAAATGTGATTCAAAATGTCTAAGAATTCCAGATTCAGCACCAGCTGTTTTACCAAAACTTTCTCAATCACATTTCTTATAAAGAGTGTATAGGTGTATATATATATATGCATATGTATGTGTATATATTTATTAATATAAATATAATAAATATATATTTATTTATAAAATAAATAAAAATATAAAATAAATAAAAATATAAATATAAAATTTTATATAAAATATATAATATATAAAAATTTATATTAAATATAAATATAATAAATAAATAAATAAAAATATAAAAATAAAAAATATTTTATTAATATAAAATATATACACATACATATGCATATATATACATATACAAAGAGTCAGTCATAAAGATATTTTCTTTGAAATTTTCTAACACATTTTGTTTTCTAGATTAAAATATTTTCATTCAAACATAAACTTTGTCAGATATTGAAATATGAAATATTTACATTTAATAATTTCAAATGGAAATGCTATTAACTCCCTATTAACAACAATAATTGGGTCTAACACTTTACCTCTTATTTTCAAAAGGATTGAACACACTCTAATGAGGGTAAATTATAAAATTCAAACTTTTGACCTTAGCCACTAGCAATCTATATAATCAGTGTCAAGATGGAAGGAAAAAAAAAAAACAAACGGGAGATGGAAAGTTGAAAAAAACTGACAAAATTTGCCTATTTCCAGGAAAGAAGATTTGAATCATCTTTGATGAGAATAAAAAATGTTTCATAGATTTTCACATATTATACCTAATTGATAACAATATTGTAATGAATATTGAACTGAAATATTGAAATGAAATATTGAACTGACTTAGGGTATTTTTTTCTGTGGGTTTCTCATTAAATCATTGTAAAAGTACAGGACAATGTCTTCCAAATTCCATTTTAATCAAGACATTACTCTGCGGAAATGACTCCTATTACATCTCTGAGTTAATGACAGCAGAGACTAAGCCCATTTGTCTGTAGTTCTAAATCCAACACCTATCAGTGTGCCAGCTACAATGGATCAAATTAGGTCTATAATTTCAGACTGGCCAGGGATAATCTCTCTCTTCAAAATCAGGATGAGAAACACTTTCTCCAAGACATCCTTAACCAACAATACTCTATAGTCCTAACACATAGAATGCTTTACATTTGGCTGCTTGAAAAATATTTTTATTTATGCTTAACTTGAAACAAAATTCAACATAATCAAAGATAACAACTAATTTACTGTCCCTTACGCTAGTTAGACTTGAGTCATGAGGTAAGCACAGTAATATAAATCATACAGTAAGTGGAAAGAATGTACATAGTGATCTGAATATGTTGTTTGATTTTATAAAAAGTTTTGTTCTTTTCTCCTTTCTAAGCTTTCTACCTTTTATTTATTTGCTTGTCTAATTTGAAAAGTTTCTTTAAAAAAAAACAAACAGGATTTCAAGAATATCAGTGAAGACTGTCATTATTAGAGTGTTCAAAATAATGCAAATAAAGGAGCTGATTTATTTGCAAAAGCCAAAAAAAAAAAAAAAGGTTTAAGATTTCCTGTACAATATTGAATTGAAATAATAAAAACAGGCTTTTTGTTTTTTCTTGAAAAGAAATGTTTTTAAAGTTTTACTATTAAATATGACGTTTGTAGGTTTGTTTGTATTTGTTTGGGGGCTGTTCACATACCTTTATCAGGAATACACATTTTCTATGTATGATGTGCTAATAAAAAATTAAAATTAAAATAGCTTATTTAAGAACTGTTAAATACAAAACCAACTTTTCATACTTGGAATAAACTACACTTTAGAAATAATGTAATATTTTTTTTGATACACTTTCAGATCTGGCTTCACAATTATTCTAGTGTTATAAAATTTTTGTTTATGCATTACAATAATGTTGTTATACATTCTGATAATAGCTGTATAGTTTGGTATCAAGATATTACTAGCCTCAGGATTTAGATGCGATACTTTTTCTCCCTTTCTGAAAAGGTTGTGTAAGACCACAATTACTCAGACAGCCACTAAACTAGTGCAACATCATATTTTTTCTTTCTCTAGAATATTTACTGTATATGTAAACTAGTGCTCTTTGGGCACATGCAAATCGCGCAATAACAAATTTTGTAGGTTGATCTTAATTTTTCAAAAATATCAGAAAACCATCCTATCCACATAAATGAGAAAAATACACAATGCCACACTTTTTTATAAGTCAAAATGGCCAATTCATCCAAGGGACATAAGTGGACAGTGATGAAGAAGCAACAAAAGCTGTTTAAATATGTAAAATTAACATTCCCTGTCTTGTATTTTTCTAATATATGGAGCAGTGATTTTTATAATTTTGTTGATGTGGTTAGACAGTCATGTTCTGAACTCATTTAACAATTTGTAGCCATGAATGCATGATAAAACTTGGGTCATTAGGGTTTCGAAAATTTGTTATCCTAACAAACTATCTCTGTAAATTACTAGTAAAGTAAGTACAACATATGTATTGTCTTTTAAGATGAAATGAAGTGTAGTACACTTGAGATAAATTCAGAATATTTTGAGAGAGAAATAGACAGAAAATAACAAGAATTTGGCATTGTTACTAAATGATGACCTCTTATTCCAGAAATGTGTCCTTACCATACGTGCAGAGAAATAGGCAAGTGGAAGCCAATGACAAAGCTTTTGGTGAAAGTGGATACTCATGCCAATATAGATAGGTTTTAATTATGAAAATCATCTTAACGTTCTGCCCATAACATTCGTCAATAATACAAAGTTACAGGTAAGTTACATGGTAATTTTTTTAAATTTCCTGAAAATAATGCAAGACAGAATACATTAATCTCATCCAATATAACTCCTTCTATTTCACTAGGTGAAAAGTGGCCAATGGAAGGTGTTCTTGGAGTCTGAACATTATTTGACTAATGGTGTGATGGCAGAAATATCAAACATTTGCTAGAAACAAGTTCTATCCTTTTGAACTTAAGCTAAAATTGATAACACATGTTAGTGCCTCGTTCTGAGCAGAGCCTGTGCCCCCCCGGCTTTCTGCTACTTTGAAGATCAGAGACTCTCTCACCTTCTCCTGTTTAAGACCATCAGGCTCAAAAACATTAAAATTGTTTGTGGCTAAACTCAAATAAATGAAAATATAATGACTGAATAAAAAGCTTTAACAAAAGATTTCTTCAAATGATTTGAAAATCATACATTATATTAGACCTAGTGTTTCAAAGCACACAATTGAATAACAATAATAAACAGATTTATCTTTGAGCAAAAAAAAAAGAATTAATTTCAAGAATTTTTTTCTATACACCCAGATTGATTGGTAAAATCTCAAACAACCAGAGGAGTAATTTAGATTTGCACCATTTTTTGCCACTTAATATATTCTTATATAATCTCATTTGATCTTCAGTATCTGAAAATAGTAAGGCAGTACTTTTTAATTTTATGTTACAAGTGAAGAAATGAGTATCTGTAAATTGTTTGATTTGTAGGAGTTCTCAGAGGAGTAAGGTTGTTTGAGAACTTGAACTCAGATCATTGATTATTAATCTAGATATTGACATGTCTGCTTTTGAAAATACTATTTGGTTCATTAAATTATAAGCTCTGCATCACCTAGTTGTGTGTGCAGGTGCATGTGTGCGTGTATGGATGTGCTTTCTGAACTCTGCAGGTAGATTGTTTTAGAAGTCTCAGGAAACAAAGACAACAACAGCAGTAGAATAAATAGCTTCTTTTGGAGACATAATCGCTGTGTGTGTGTGTGTGTGTTAAATACAACATATCAACTTTATTGTAAAGAGTTTCTATTTCCTCTCAGATGTTACAGGGTGCCAGACTTAGAGCTTATAAATATGCCACCAAGGAGTTCAAAATCTAATTCTAGGGCTACTACTCTATTATATTTACAATATATGAGATGACTGGGATTTATATAGTCAGATTTGGCAGCTTCTTACATGCTTATTTGACCAGGGAGATATATCAAAGTTAGAACTCTCACCCTAAGAATAAGGCAGTTGTAACCCATATTAGAATGTTACAGAGTCAGGCTTGAATAAGATGTTTAATATATAATATCTGCAATTTTTAATGGTCATTTTAGTGTATTTTTCTACGTTTTTTGTCTTAGAGATTGTTTCATAGATTTCTTTGTCAGTTTACCATAATCTATATTTAATTGTTTTAGTTTTATATCTAAAGGAAATTTGCCACAATATTTATAGTTTAATGTTGCTTATCATTCAGTAAATGCATTTATAGGAAACAGGAAATATAATGAGTAGCTTTCATAATTCATAACACTGAAAACAAAAAAATAAACTCATGACTGACAAAATAATAGATTTTATTAGTAAGCTTAAATTAGAACCTAATATTTGTTTGATAGTGACTTTTAGTGCACTTTTTTTCTTAATTATACTTGTTGAAGAAGTTAATTATTCTATTCAAGCTAAAAAGTAATCATTTTTTTCATCACTCTCTGGGTGATAGAAGTCGTTATTTAAATGCACTCCTTTGAAAAGTGTATTCAATTTAATGAATCAAATACTAAAGAAAGACCTATTGTTAGAAGATATTGCTGTTTCCTTCCTTCCTTCCTTCCTTCTACCTTCCTACCTTCCTTCCTTCATCAATAAATTTTTTATTTTTCAACATTGGTAAATTAAGTATCTATTATGATCCAAGATTTATTTTAGTCACTTGTCATCAAATAACAGGGGTTTTTGCCTCTTTGAGAGTTTATACTTTGTTTTAAATATTAAGGATTATTAATAGTTCCAGAAATGTTTGAAGACTGAGGAATGTCTCACTATGTTAGAGAAGATTTTTAAAGTAAGGATATAAAAGAATAAGTAGAATACAGGAAAAGACAAGTAGAAACCTATTTGGGTTCAGAGTTGGGGATGGGGTGAAATGAACAGAAGAAGTTCCCAGTGCTACCTCTAGCACTTTCTAGTTACACAAGCTAATTACCCTTTATAGTTATTGTTTGTTCAAATGTAAAAGAGAAACTATCATGTCTCACTTGCAGGGTAGGGGTAAGAATGAAATAATGTCATAGTATAATGTGGGCACATAATAGATACTTCATAATGAAAAACTTGTAAAAACTGAGAGTTAGAAGAATGGCTTCATAAGTACAGGGGAGTTTTCTCTTCTTCCCAGGAGGCTCAGGAGCTAAAAGGCAACTACTTGATGCAGGTGTAATGGAGAACATTAAATGGCTAAATGACACTAAAATCCCAACGAGACATGATACTATAACTGTACAGATATAAAACAGTATAGCCTTGCTCAGAAAGAACAAAGGATTCATACATTTTCCCAATCCTTGCTACTTATGCCCATGTTTTTTATTAATTATTAACTTAACATTTAAAAATGTTTTTTATCAGAATATTTCTATTAATATGGACTGGTTTTGTGGAGCACATAGGCAAAAAAAAAAAAAAAAAGCCTTATAAGAATTAATATGGGCTTACAACATGTGGTTGAACTATTTCACATTGTTAAATTCTTAATTCCACTTTTCATAGAGGAACACTCAAAAGGAAATCAAAGTCTATTTCAATTAAACCATGTTCTCATGAGGAAGGAAATGCCTTTTTAGTCACACTAAAGTGAGAATAAGTATTAGTGCCATTTGGAAAATGCTCTATATAATGTTAAGGAGAAATATCATTATGAAAAATCTGTCTGTTGGTAACCATAGAGTATGTAAATGTGGTGCCAATGAATTATCCCCTAAAGGATGCCAAATTCCCTGCCATATGTTGTCTTTCACTCTAAAGAGTTTGCTGCCAATTCTGCTTATTCTTCATCCTGAGCTCCAAAATCTTGAGGGAAAAACTCCCAGAGTATTCTCAAGGGACTTTCATAGGGATTAGAGCCAAAAATCACAGATCTGCCTCACAGGATCCCGTTTGAGCCCTGCTGGAGAAACCATCATGGAAATAAGTTCACATCTCTATCATTGGCTGTGAGCCAGAGCCTCCCCAGAGCAGTAAGAATCCACCTGGGTTCCTAGCTCAGAACTACTGAAAATCCATAGAGAACCAACAAACGGCCTTGGGTCTATTGTGATCCCAATCTGTACAGCTCAGAAGCATTTCCTAGACTCCCATAATTTTCCTAAAGACAGGGATGCAGGAGGTGGGAGAAGGTTAAAGATTTGGAAACTTAAATAAAGCTGATGAACAATAAAAGAAAAGGCAGCTAGCTGGGAGTTCCTGTCAAGCTTGAGTCATTGTTTTTCTTTGCCACTTACATAGCGGAGAGTTCCCCCACAATCCTCTTCTTAACCATCTGCTAATCAGCGTACCTTTAAATGTGTAGCTTCTATTATTTTTTACAGTTTTTTGAGTACTGTCAATAGAATACTATCTAAAGGTCTGCTCTATTTTCAGAGAAAGGCATGCAATTCCTAAATTAGTATTTTTGATAAAACTGAGACACTTATGAAGAAAAGTCAAAATTCTTAAATGGTTGGGGTTGGGTTTAAACAACCTCTGCTCAACATACACAAATGCAAGTCTTATGACTACTTTACTTACTTTTAGTGACAACTCCTTCCAGTCGAATGATATTGGGGTGGTCAAACTGTCCCATAATGCTTGCTTCTCCCAGGAAGTCTCTCCTTTGCTTTTCTGTATAACCCACTTTCAGGGTCTTGATGGCTACCGAAATCTCCTTTTTTGAGGGAAGTTTTAAGCGACCACTGCACACCTCTCCAAATTCACCTGTTATAAAGCAGAACAACGACAACAAAATGTAAGGAATTATATAATAAAAACTCATCAGTAGAGAGCAACTCTTTACTTTCAAAATTTCCATTTAAACTCTTTGTGCCTTTGACCTGCAAGATGTACACTCTAGTACTCCAAATTATTTTGAAAGATAATCATATGAAACTGCCTAGAAAACCTCAGGATAGTCTCCCCCTGTTGGAAAATGAACCTTGTGAAAATTCCATATATTTTAAAGTATGACACTATAAATAATGTAATGTAAAAGGAGAGATAAGTTGAAAGCTGCAAATATTAGATTTTTTACCCCTTGTGGTCATAGCTACCATTACCTCAGAGAAATTAACAGGACAGCACAAATGGTGACTAAATGTGAGCATTGGATTAAATTTCAGATATTTTAACAATTCTGTTTTTACTGAGGGTCAATTTGGCTATATATTCAGACTCTAAAAATGAGAGGCAAAGCATCTGCTATCAATTTATTTTATTGGAGTATTGGTGTGTTGCATTACTGACATACTAGCTATAAAATTCTCTGGGCTTCTGGAGGACAACAACAATATAACAGTATCAAATAAAAATAACATGTCTTATCTAAATACTGTAGAAATATTTTTGATTCATCTTCTTCAATTTAAAAAAATGTCTTAAATGTGCAATTAATCCAGAATTTGTCCCATGTAGAGTGTTACTGACTTTTAAATGTTATAGTCCAGTTGATATAAAACTGCCTAGAACTAGTATGGACACTACCTTCAAAATACATTTTTACTGAGAGATTTACTCATCCTCAATTCATGACGTTTGGAGCTCCCTTAGAGCAGGGACCCTTTACATTTCTTTATCTGTACCTGTGCTGCCATGATGATTGCCACATAGGAGTTCTACAGAATGTCCTTTGCTCATAGAAGAACTTCTAATGTAGTGTGGATTGTCAGATATGTTTTGTGTCAGATTAAAAATAGTTTTAATATCAAATGAGCTTTTCCTGAAATATTTTAGAATTAATTATATGATTAATTTTTGGCTCTTGAATGAGTGGAATCATAATCTTGGTCCAATTTTCTTTCTGTGAATTTTCTACAAGCTTCATGCCCTACGTGTCAGTCAGAGTGAAGTGATATGATTCCTCTCTATTTTTGTTTTCAAGCAAGTGGTTAGACCCACAAAAGTAGCAGGTTGTCCTATTGATTTGCCAACTACATGACTACAAATGGTGTCTCGCTCCCCAGGAAGCATTCACCTTCCCCAGGCTTGACTCATTCCCAGAAATCCATTCTTGCCCTGTTTTCAAAGCAATGACTTATGCTTTAATTTGGCAAAGTCACTTAAAATCCAAAAGGATATTCATGCATTTATTTAATAAATATTCATACTAGTAACAGTATTGTATACAGCATGAAACACACAGAGAAAGATATAACGGTAAACAGGACAGGACTAGTTTATTCCCTTGGAGGAAGTGTAGAGAAGATAATGATATCCACAGCTATAGTGTTCCTTAGGATACAGAAAGAATCAGGGAGTAGAACTCGAGAAAGCTCATTGATCTTGCTAATTCCAAGGAAGAATATGCCATTTAGATATGAGAATATTAGGAGAAAGAGAAGCTATGGAGTGATAAAATTATTCTCACGATTGTAAATAAGAGTGAGTTTCTTTCCTTATACAGGGTTATCTGAATATTATCAGAGAGCTCCTATTCACTTTGTTTCACTTTGGGTAAACACTAAGCTCGGGAAAACCAGAAAGTTCTGCCATTATCATAAGTCAACACGGTATAATAGAGCATGTTTTAAATGTAGATGTCATCACCACATATTCTAAGTGGCATGTCACTTGTCAGTTTACAGCAGTGATAGTACAGAACTGTGGTTAAGAGCATGGATCCTGCAGCCAAATTGCTTTGGGTCTAATTCTGACTCTGCCACATATTAGCTGTGTGATTTTAAGTAACTTAACCTCTTTGTACCTATCTTTTCTTATTTCTATGGGGATACTAATTGTATCTACCTCATAAAGCTGTTGTGGGATTAAAGGAACTAACGTATGTTAAGTACTTGAAACAGTGCCAGACACACAGTAGGTGACATCTAAGTGTTGGTCACTATTTATCTCTCTGAGTTCAGACCCACCTAAAGGATAAATTGCCTAACTACTCTTTAAGAGTTTCTGTTTAAATCAAACTGACAAATGAATACAAAAGTGCTTTATAAAATGCCAAATTCTATGTTAATGTAAGAGATGGTTATGGTAATGATGGTGATAACAAGACTCATGTCTTACTGGAGAAGTATTTGTAAAGGAGAGCATACTAGGGATATGAAAGGTAGGAGTTAAATTTTAAATGAGTCAACTAAGAGTGTTCTCTGTTGTAAGTGGAACACCTGGACACATAAACATATCCATGTATATATTTACCTTCGAAATTCATGAAAATTGTGTTTCAGCGATGTTAGTTTTTTAAAATCCTCAAATACAGTAATGTGATTATTGCACCAGATAAACACTAGAAATAGCCACCAATAAGTTATAAAAGACATAGAAATGCTTAATATTAATTCAATTATATTTCCAATAATTTAACATAACTGCATTGGGAGAGCAACGATGGTTATACAACTCTGAAAATATACTGAAAATCACTGAATTGTAAACTTAAACAGGTGAACTTTATGGTTGGTAAATTATATCTCAAGAAAGCTGCTAAAAACAGAAAAAAAGGTTAAAAATAAAAAATAAAAGAACTGCATTGTAAAAGTTAACAAAGACTGGGCAAATGCAATTGGCAATCATTTCATCTGGCCAAGTTTTATATTATCTTATTCAATTAACTTTGCACCCATATGAAAAAAAATTTAGATCTTGTCATTTCTAGATAAAAGCTTGGCTACTAGATCTTGGTTTTTTAAATCGAGTAAGTAGAGCAATTTTTATCTGCTCTTTGAAATAGGTATGTTTATGAGAATGGGGACTGTATTCTGATTAAGATGCACAATGTAAAAGCTGCTCAAAATAAAATATCTTATGCTAATTTCATTTAAAGAAGAAGAAAAAAAAAAACCCACGACATTTATTTAAGCAGAATTACCCCTTCCAGTACTAGCCTTAAAGCCTACCCTCCTTCTACTGTTTTAATAAAATAAGCATAATAAAAATATATATTGAATAATGCCTCTGTGTCAGCTAAGTCCCCTACATAAATTATCTTGTTTAATCCTCAAAAAAATACTATGAAGAAGACACTATCATGATCTCCAGTGTCCATTGTGGGCTTTGAAGTTGGAAAGTACAAGATTCAAATTTTGGTTTTGCATTTGATGCAAACAAATCTATTCAAATGATCAGTTTTTGTTTATTCATGTGCTGAAATGGAGACAATAATACCTATCTAAAAAGGATAATAAGATTAAATATCATGGGAATGCACAGAATAAATTAAGGACTTAATAAGTATTTACTTTCTTCAGAAATTTTTAGTATTCAGTCGTTGAAAGAATGGTTGGATTGAGGAGTAAAACTAGGAATTGCAGTCATGAATTCCTCACTAATAGTAATTTACTACTGTGGGAAGCTAATTCATGTCTCAGTTTTATCATTTATCATATGAGTATAATTGTTTCCATAGTCCAATGTATACAAGAGAATTTCTGTAACATCAATTTATTTATGTAAAATTTCTGACAGAAATTTAAGAGAATTAGCCTATATATATACACATATACATATATATATATTCTTTCTGTAAATTTAATTGACTGTGAAAGTTATTTAGTGGGCTGAAAGGTTTGCCTTTCTAACAATGGAAGCTAGTCGGTAATCAATTTAGAATAATTACTAAAGTTTTATAAATAACAAATTGTTTTTTAAAATTAAGAAAGTAGGAAGTAGTTAAATGTATATATCAAACAAGGTTGCCATTTGTTGATTGTTATAAAAGCTATTGTAGAAATGAGTAACATGCAGGTTTATTTATTATTATACTATTTAATTTATTTGTGTACATATTTCACATTTTACAAAACAAAATGATTAACAAATTGGTAGCTTTTAAGAATAATGATTTCATTTTCTAACTTGGTAAAGACAAACCCTCCGAAGGGTCATCAAGGCAGTTTAGAATTGGGTGTGTATATTATATTGAATTATTTCAGAGAAAGCACAACTAACCTTGAAGATATGCCTATTTGCAAATAAAATAAGTACAGTTCTATTGTTCAGAATGTGGCAAATGTGAATATTGGCTGCAAAACTCTGAACATGGGAATATATCTAATTATTTACATATATACTTGAAGAGAGAAATAGGAAGGAGGCTCTACTCTAATCTTTAATGAGCATCAGGGAATAAGTGATTCAGTATAAATAAACCTCCCCTTATCTCATTTATCAGCTGCTGTTTTCAGTGGTGTGCTTTGTCCCAAATCACTACGTTCTGGATATCTGAGTCTGTCAACAATATCTATGTAAAAAAAATTTTATCAATGGAGAGGTACCTAAATTTCAACATCATAATAATCTCTGCCTGGCTTCTGGACAGTGGCTTAGCAGAAGTAACCTTTTCCTCCTCTCAACATATTCTCCAGTTGATTGTTCAAAGTCCTCGTGCTGCATTTGCTACCACAGACTCCATGCTGGAGAAAAGTGCACTCTTGTGGGGAAACATTAAAATCAGCCAGACTAAACCCTTCTGCATCATGGAGCTGTTCACAAATCAGGACTGTAGAAATGAAACAGAGTAAACAATATATATATCTGTTTTGGCACTGGATCACCACAGACGTACAGCGAATATGTTTACTCTCAAGTCTTAGATTGTAAAAAAGAAGTTACTACTCCATTTTCCTTCTATGAACACGCGTTTCATATTTTAATATTACCTGCACATGTAAATTTTAGGATATAAAATTAAGACGATTAGGAGAGAAGCTCTAGTAAATTAACATTATATTTACATAATATGAATAATAAGATTGTCCTGTTCCCATACTACTACTTGATTTTTAAATACTACTTTGGTGTATAGAAAAAGAAACAAAGCATTACATGTACATTTTTGTAAAGACACATCACTCCCAAATATATAAATGCAGTACTTGCAGAAAATGTGATCTGATGTTACGCAAAGAATTCCTGTACCAATATAACTAGTTTATGTTTGTTTTGGGGAGTGACATTGAAGGATTAGGTAAGAAATTTTAAAAAATAAAAGAACTGCATTGTAGTTTTTTTTATTGTTGAGCATGGTTCATTTTTACTTTTGGATAGTAGTTTTATTCCTGCGCATACTGCACATATTATGTGTTTATGTGTAAATATATAAAATACTGTTATTTTACAATATGTGAAATTGTTCTTATAAATATGCAACTGTTATTAATCACTTACTAGGTGATTGTTAACGAATTTATCATTGTTCAAATTAGTAATTAGCACAAAGAGATAACTTTATAAAAGAAAAGCTTTAACACAATAAGACACTCAGTCAAGCAAGCATTAAAATGGAGCAACTTATGTCATTTAAAATATCCACTCAAGATAGTTGTGGTAAAATTTGTGTAAGAGGAGTCACGATTTTATTTTGTGTTGTTTGTTCTTTTAATTCCAAAAATGATTCTAAAATTGAAAATCAAAACTTTAAATTACCCGGCTTGTCTAAATTGAAATAGACTTTTATCCAGTTATCCTTATTCAACCCAATAGGTTCTGTGGCATCCGATCAGCACAGCTATGAGAAGACTCAGTTGTTGCTGCTGTCACATCAGAAATTTAATAAATCAAAAACAGCCATGGTCCGTGAGCCGGTAAGTCTGGCACCTTTGAACTCACTACATTCCATTAAATACTGCACTTATTTATTACTTGCCTTTGATCATGAAATCAGAAAATCCCCATTTCCTTAGGAACATACTTAGGTTTCAGAGACTGAGCAATCATGATTCACGTACAGTACTAAGTTGGCAGTAGGGTCATTGTGGTTACCTGCTCCAACAACTTTATCAATGGATATGTTGGTGGCATCCAATTCCTTGGCAAACTCATGAACAGCTTGGGTAGGGTCTTCGTATGTATGTGGGTCAACGTAAGTCCTGAGACCTGGAAGTTTTACTGTTTGAGGAAAGAAAGAAAGGCGCATTTGTAGGTAGATTTATAAAAACAATTATACATCAAATTTTATGACATTATTGGTTAAAAAAATCACCACCCCCATAAGGTGCACAACCTTCAGTTTATTCTATAGTATAACATAAACTCGCAGTGACATTGGACTAAGTGCTGAAAAATTTAAGAAAACATGTTCTCTATGATGAATCCTAAAAAAGAACCACAATGAGGAGCTTTCTTTGCAAAAACATCAGAAGGAAAACGCGTATTCAAAAAAGGGGATCTTAAGAAGAAAGATGATTCAGAACTGATTAGACTTAGTCATTACTACCAGGAGCAACAGTGAGTGAACACCATTATGCTATTGCATATTTATGATTACACAAATGTTATAATAACCAGATATCTATTACGATGCAAGATTGGAAAATAATTCAATACAATTATAAAGTGAGATAATGGCTGCAAGTATAGATAAATTAAAGGATATATAATGGCATACCTTCTGACACTATACTGCTTATATTAACATTCACAATCAAAATCTCCCACTGTAATTACAGATCTACTTTAAGCTGTTAGTAGGTGTATACATGTATGTATTATATATACACGCCAATATAGTATCAGTTAAATATAATCATATTGTGTAGCTTTACAACATAATTAGAGGTAAAATAAATATTGTCTATGGGTTGAATAATGGTGCTAAGGAGCTAAGTCCCAAACATTAGTCATATATGTAATTTATTAAATAAAAATCTCCTTTGTATTATATTTATTCATTAAATTATTCTGAAGGTAAAAATGTTCATATCCTGTAGTTAAAGTATTACAGACAACTGATACAGGATAATCATTTTAGATTTCATTTAATATTAATAAGATTCCTATAATTTAGAAAAATAACAGTGAAACAATTTGCAATTTTCAATAAACTAACTTTCTCTAAACAAAAACCCTGAGTTTTAAAAAAGTGATTCTAAGATCTACTAAAGTATATAAATATGCTCTAACATTAAAGGAAATTGCAATGTAACTTCTATGGTATATCTGCTAATACTACTGATTTTGCTTTTAATTTTGGTAACATTAACAGCATTGTTTTAGCATAGAATATGGATACTTAATAGTGCAATATATTTTCCTTCATTACATTAAATTATTGAAGTTTTTTTCTAATATAACAAATGAAATCAGATATTATGGTTTACAATAGTACTTCATAATGGGAGAATCTCATTGGCAAATTTGCAATTGAACACCCTGCGTGAACCAATCGTTTCTTTGAGTTAGTTTTGTAGTTTGTATTAAATAGTTGTGGAGACTGCAGATGCCCGCAGTTTTTCTGGGAGGCCTCAGTACAATGAACATTAGGCCAAGTCTAGGATTTCACAGTATGTGTTAACAAACGATCAATTCATTGAACTACAAGACAACTTCATGAAATCCATAGTTATAATGCATTACCATTTATGTTCCTGTAAAGCTTTCACAGAGGTTTTGAGTAAAGAAACATAAGTGCAAGAATAAACTGGTTATTAAAGAAATGGTGGCTGAGAGAGAGGTTAGGTAAAAACGCTATTTTCCTCAGCTATTATTTGGATGACTTTGACACAGCATATTAAGATGTAGGGATGGTGGTGAGAGGGCAACTAGAGAATACAGAAGAAAAGCTAACACGACTCCCACTTCTGCCGGGTGCTGAGACAGCTACAACAAAAGAGCAGCCGCTATCCAGCTTGAGGCCGGGTGTGGATAATTTGAAAGGACACCACTATCTAGGAAGTCAATATCCACAGAAATGGGGAAATTCAAGTTCTGTCCCTTGCTTTGGACAAACTCTGAGTAGAGTAACTTTTGAAGTGAGAACTTCACTTTTAGAGTTTTTCATCTTGAATATCTTGACCAAAAAGACAAGTTAGGGCTCTGAGACAAAAAAAAAAAAAAAAAAGTTATGCTATTCAAATGCCTAGCATGAGAGACTGTTACATAGTTCTCGCTCAATTTATTGATAGAGCTCATTGTCCTAATGAGTGTTTTCATTGTTAAGAACATTTATTTACAATTATTAATATGATTGAGGTTTCCTAATGGTAGAATTTAAGCTTAAAAATGTGCATTTCTTTTGAGCTCACAGATCAGCTTGCATGCTTCTTCCATATAAGCATGAATCCTTCCTATAAAAACAGATGGGAGAGTCACCCTTTAATACAGTAATCTACTGTGCTCTATTATTACATTAAATAACTTCTAATGTTATCAGTACTAAAACCCTTTACGTTTAAAAGAAGAAACTTATTTAAGATTAAGGAAAAGCTATCATACTTTTCTAGATGTGGAGTAAGAAAAACTGTAAAAGTAAGTGACCATTACTAAAATATGTTAGCAAATAAAGTCTTGTTGGAGTCTTTTCATTTAGTCAATTTAGTTACATTTTAAGGATGAAAACTCACATCAGATCGACCCTATAATGTGTGATCTTCCAGTTTTTATTTGCCTTTGCTTAGTAACAGTAAGGTAAAGAAATCTAGCAATCCTTTTCAAGGAAATAAAATGAGACTTTAAATATAAGGTAAAATGGAACTGTTTTGTACATAATTACAACTGCTTTGCTTTGCTGAAGCTAAGAAAATTAATGTGGGGGAGATTTCCTGGCATCAGAATTTACACAGATTATAAAATGAGTTGTTAGGAACAATGTCTCACATATTTTAAATAAGCCTTGGCCTTAAACATAAGTCTTGAAGTTGTGATTTAGATTTACCCTTCAGTACCAGTCAGCTTGTAGAGAATATATGTGTGATGAATAACTATATGCAATACTATTACTAAATAATTTGAAAATTAAACCACCATTCCCAAATAAAATCAATCCTATTAATTGCTATTAATTAAAATAAGGTGAATTTCTTTTCCATCCATAAGACATTTGGGGAAAAAAATAACAAACATAAACTATACACCCCCAAGTAAAATGGTCTGTTCACTGTAGAAGCACTGGCTGCTGATTTTTAACTGCTGACCCCAGAGATTCCAGGAATCAGGTGATTCAGACTGCAAGGCACATAATCCCTTCACACCAATAATTAAGGGCAACACACAGAGTAACTGGGCTCTGTCATGAAAACCAGATAATAAACACACGCACACGTGTTAAGCTGCACTACTTTACAGCTCGTTCTGTGCAAACACAATTTACATTTCCATTTTACCAGCATGAGTTGCCCTAAGGATAGCAAAGAAGTAAAAAGGCCCAGCCAGAAAGGGCAAGGGGACAGGATCTTAGGAGGTGAAACACATTTCTTTCCTTTTGAAGCAATATTATAGGATTTGTAACAAGGCTGGAGGGAACAGTTCATAGCTAGAGCTTTTTAAAGTAATACCAAATAAATGGTCTGAAATAAACCAGCTGTAGTATTAAGAGGCAGAAACTTTATGACATGCACGTAAGTTACTTTATGCCTTTGCAGCCAGGATGAAATGCATTTCTTTTTTGTTTGTCATAAGGATATTGTGTGTTTGAAAAAAATTAAAGTATCAACAAAGTCCACCATAAAATCAATAGCAAAATGGACTGGGATGATAGAGGAACCTGTTTAATAATTGGCACACAGAAATTTACCAAAGCTCAAAATTCGTAAGATGTAGAATTCCCATAAAAAAATCAAATCAACACGGTCTTGCTCTAAAGATGATATTTACAACAACTGTTCAAGTCAAATTAACGGTGACTTAATCCACAAGAATGCCACTGCTCTAATTTATGCATAAAAATCGTAACACAAGTGTTTTGTGGGCCCATTGAGAAAAAGAAAGACAAGTATCCTGTAACTTGTTCAGGCATTCTTTTTAGACTTTTGAGTTGGTCACCTAATTAACCTGGACCAATGTGTGTTGATTTTAGGAATGTAGTACTTTGGCTGTTTTGTGTGAATTATTTTATAGACTCTGCAATTGGATGAACAAAACAATGCTTCTGCAAACTCCTATATTGCTTTCATCTCATATCAATTTATATTTTGAAAGGCATTTTTTTCAAGCTACTGTATGCTTCCTGCAGGTTAGCAACAGGTAGTCAAGTATTTTACTTGAGTTATAACTAAAGCTATTATTTTTAGATGATAATCCAATGACTGATACAAAGTATCATGTTAATTGGCAAATAATTTTAGAAGGCAATAGTGAATGCTAAAGAAAGTAATGCTTACAAGACTACATTAGTTATATTGAGATTATTTTAGAGCACATAAGCATGAGTATAGTCTTTGTACTAATTTCCATGAGAACATGCTATTTAAGCCACTGATTAGTAATTGCCACACTAAGCCGAACCATAGTTTGGAAGAAAAAGCACCTGGAATGATTCGTTTCATCACACACACAAAAAAAGTCTTTTCGTTAGTTGTAAACACTTTGTTTCTTAAATGGCTATTTTAAAAAAATTAAAAGGGTAGATTAAAATGTGGAGAGAAAGTTCTGGCTTTACTACTAGTTGGATATCATGTAACTGAAAAATAAACAGTTTATTTTAAAGGCTCTTTCTAGGTTGGTTGATAAAATGGAATAAGGCACTTCAAATAAACAGAGGTTGTTTATATTTACTTGGCAGTTAGGAAAGAGAAAAGTCTCCTATTTAGAGTTTAGCAAAGGACTAGTAATAAGGAAACTGAAGATACGCTTTGCATTTCAGCCATGCAGAGCAGACTACAGTTTCTACTACCTATCATGTGCGTTATTTGAATGTAAACCACAGATTACCCTTTATTTTTAGCGTAAGTATGTTGAAATGTACACATATAAAAATTACTTAATGTAGACCCGTGAATTTCCCTCTTTTTCTAAAATAAATTTAATGTACTCAGTTTTTCCATAAAACTACTTTTGAAGTCTCTTTGTCAGGAGGAAGTTAACCAATTGTGAATCAATAAATGCTAGAACTCAAATAGTGAAGCGAAAAAAAAGCCAAGTTTAGAAACTTACAATGCCCATTGCCAAAGTGAAGTCTTTTTTCATCTGCCCCATGTTTTGACTTGTTATAGCCACAGAACCTGGAGGTAAATCAAGGAAAGTGAACACATAAGAAGAATATACTTAAAATAGTTATCTATGCTTAGAATGTGCAAAGCATAAAAATAAAGCATTTTCCTCAAACAATTAAATGCTTTAGTGAAAGTTTAATAACGTCATATTTTCTAAATCCTCTGAAGAAAGTCTCTCTCTCTGGGGACCCTGGAAAGCTGCCTAATGAGGAGACACATAGAGTTGCTTCCCACTGTGCAGACACTCCAGTTCAGTTTTTATAATGGCCTTAGAATGTGTTTATAGTATTTTTTAACAACTTCTGTTAGAAGGAATGAAGGGTAAAGTCTCCATGGGTAATGATTAGTGCTGTGCAGTGTTAGCCCTGTTCTGGGTGAGAAAGTGTCAAGGAAATCTGGGGTTATTTGAAGAGTGAGGAGATAATTAGAGAAAGAAAGTAAAAATTAGGAGTAGGGTCAGAAGAGAGAAGAGGAGGGGTGTGTGTTAAAGAGTGGGGACAGGAATTTAATGTAGAGCAGAAAATCGAAACTAAGGATGGAGAAACAAAGAAAAGGAGAAGAAAGAGAGGACCTAAACTACAAGTGGAGACATTCTTACTTGTTAAAATATTTTATTGAGCACACTCTTCACATTTTAACAGCAACCAATGGCAGCAAACAAAGCAACAATGAAAGTGAATAGTAAAACAGACTGTGAACTCACCTCCCAATCAAAACATAGATGACAACAGTGAGGAGAATAATTGCTACTGCCGCTGAAATGGCGATCATGACCACTTGGCTGCTTTCACCAGAGATGGAGAAAGCTGTGAGGTTGAAGATAAAAAATAAGCACAGGTTTTATAGTCATGACCAACATCTATGTGGAACAGTTGATTGATTAATTAATTAATTTGTGTTCTATTTTTACCTGAAGTATGGCTTAATGTCTGATACCATGTTGAAAGTATTCTTCACTTAGTGTTTAAAAAAATAGACATGTCCCATAATTTTGCTTGAAATTTCTACCTGATTAATAAGATTAAATACTTTGTTTCAATGACATCAATCAAACATTATTTAAATGTCTCCTGTCCAAAATCTGCTGTACTGGGTTTCTCTGCCCTCAATGGCAAAAATCTCATTGAATGAACCAGAAGTTATGGGAGGATCTTAGAGAAGAGAGGAAGAATTCTCAGCATAAAATTATAAAAAGCTTTCTAAATAAGCTTGTTTTACCTCCAATATCTATATTCGTTTGAAAAGTGATATGATACACGGACCTCAACACATACCATCAACAGACCGTCCCTCTATTTCCTACCTTTAGAAATGGCTCCTGAGCCCATTTATTCACCTAGATAAATGGTTGGCAAAAAGGCCCAGGAGCCAAATCTTGCCTGTCCCCTGTTTTTGTGCAGCTTGTGAGCTTAGAATGGTTTTACATTTCTTTTAACAGTTGTAAAAAGTCAAAATAATGAGATTTCATGACATGTGAAAATTCTAAATCTAGGAAATTCAAACTTTGCTGTTTATAAATAAAGTTTTACTGGAACATAGCCACAATCAATCATTAATTTGTACATTGTCTATGACCAATGTTACGCTAGAATGGGCAAGTTGAGTAGCAGCAATAGAGAATGATGTGCACAAAGCCTAAAATATTTATTATCTGGCCTATTACAGAAAAACGTTTACTGACTCTTGACCCAGACCAATGTTTCTCAAACTTTAATGTTCACAAAAACCACTCAGGAATCTCTGGAAAAGCAGTTTCTGATTCAGTCAATCCGGAGTGAGACATGAGACTGCACGTTTCTTATGAACACATATGAACACACAGGCCGTGCTGATTATGCTGATTTCAGACCACAACATTTTGAGGGGCAAGAATCTAGACTACAAATATAAAATAATCTTCTCCTCTCTACCTCCTAATCATTCTGCTTCCAATTAATCACCAAACACTCTTAAATATCCTAGTTTAAGTCTTCATTTATCTTCTGGATTATAATTAGAAATTCTTAATTGGGTCTCTATTCATATGCTTTTCACATATTTTATCTTTTAGAATATTCCTTCTAAACCATGAATTTGACCATGTCATTCCTATGCATAAAATGTTTGCATAGGAAAATTTTGACTCTCCGTAACTTTCAGGATAAAATGCAAATTTTATAGCAGAGCATCTAAAAGTCATTTAGGATCTGTTTCATGTTTCAATCCCCAGCCACATCTCCTACAAACTCCATAAGCATCCTAATCTCTAGATTTTTAAAAATACACACATTTCCTGGAATAGCCTCTTTTATGCTCTTATTTGCATATGTTGTTCTTGTGGTAAATGCTGATTAAATACACGAACACCTCAGGACTCAAAAGAAGAGCTAGTTTAGTTATCTGAATAATATCACCTCCCCAGGAGCCAACATGGAATCTTCAGCCTGAACAAATCTAAGTTTGGAAGATTTTCTCTAAAATATGTGTTTTTAGGGATAGTCAAATAATGCAAGAAAAGAAATGTGACATATAGGTTGTTAGGAGTTTCCTGTGAGTAGCATCTGAAAAAAAAGCAAAAGTGCTCAGAGTGTGGCAGGATGGCACACGCATAATATAAACTGTTGCAAGGCCTTTATTCTTTACTACCAGCAAACTATTGTTTATACCACTATGGCAGTCACAGGAGTGCTTGCTCAGATGTTCCTGCTGCAAAGAGTATAGTCAGCAGACAGCCTCCAGCTGCTGCACCTTCAGGATCCACTACAGCCTTCAAACACAGGTTATGTTTCCCTTAGTGACTTAACAGTACTGGCAAAGGGTTATGGAGCTTGGCCATCCATGCCGAATGCAACACTCCTCAAATGGGTGATGTGTGCTCTGAAGCTCCCCACTGGCTTGGCTGAGACCCTCAGAGCTGCATTGCTGTCTGGGGCTTCCCTTCCTCAACTCTTTCTTCTTTCCCTCCTTCCCTTTATAAATGACAGACCTACATCTCAGTCTGAGGTTCTGCTTGCCTGGCTCAGCTCCATCTGCCTTTTATCCTTCACAAGTATTTCTCCTATAAAGCTCTCGTAGTTTCATCTTGGTATCTTCTTCCCAGAGCATCTGACTGATATATCCCTATCCATTGGCTAAAGATCTGTGAATGATTTGTGAAATAGTTTAATCCAATATTTCAAAAACGCTCCATAACATAGAGTGGTGACTTGAACTCATGTTTTTCACTTTGCGTACTGTAGTAATTTATAGAAAGCAGCAAGGTTTGAATTTGAGAATTCAAACCTTATTTTGATTAGCCAGCTTATAAAATAAAGCTCAGGGAAACTGGGAAGGGAAATATGATAGGAGAAAAGATAATTCTCTATTTCTTTTTCTGTTGAAAACAGAATTAAACTAGGATTTCCCTACAGTTTTTTCTCTCTCTAAAATATATGACTCTCAGAGGCTATCTAAAGCACATAACTAAATCAGATCATTTTCATTGTTAAAATGAGAAAATATGTGAATGAATAATAGTGATGAGTTATATAGGTGTCTAATAATTTAATGTAATTGATAGCTATTACATTTCTTAATAATTCAATTTGAATTTGTTTTCTGCTCCCTCTGTTTCTAGTCATTTCTGTTTTGCTCCATCCTACACAGAGTGCTGGCTTTCTCTCTCAAAAGAGTGATTCAGAGTTCATTCTTTTGAGTCAGAACTCCTGGATTTATACTTATTTGCTGTGTGACATAATTTGGTTGTTTGAGAATTAAATGAGTTAGTACTAGTAAAATACTTACAGTAGTGCCAAGCATATATTAAGTGCCCAATAAATGTTACCAATTGTTATATCATTTCCCTGGTGAAAACTTTGCAAAAGTATTCTATTTCCTACAAAATTATAGATGATGAATGCCTAATTTTTATATAGAAATTTCTCTACTTAATGATTCCAGTCTCCCTTTGTCAGGCTTCCTTTACGTCCCCTAGTAATAGGCCCCAAGAAAGTAAAGTTGTACCATTTTTACTCTTCAAAACAACAAATAATGAGGACGTGAGGCATTCGGGAGTGCTAATTTAATTATCCCTGGGGTGGTCTTCTTCATAGTAATATCCAATGAAATCCTCTAATTTTAAAACCCAACTTTATTCCATAGATTGTTATTCTTGAAGTTCTTCAGATGTTCAAATTATGGACTATTTGTTTAAACACAACACACATGCACAGTGAGTATCTGCTATATGAGGCTATATGAGGTACTATTTTAAGCTCTTTACAAGTAATAACATATTTAATCAACATTAAAATCTCATGATGCTTCCCAATTTCCAGATAGCAAAACTGAGACATGCAGACTTGAAATGACTTGTGAAGCTCACTGTAATAATGCTCATCTGCTCTAATGTGTTTGCTCTTAACTCTCACTTTGTCCCTGGTTTTCTTGTGCACGAAGCACACACCACAGCTTTGGTTTTTCCCCACTGAGGGTTTCCAAAGAGTTGGACTATCTGCTCTTCCAAACATGCCTTAATGTCTGTACTTCTCGTATTGGTGGAAGCTAACTTCATGCTAGGAAAATCCTTTTACTCTTTTATACTCCAAGCTTTCCATGGGTCTTAGTTCAGTATTTTTCTTCTTCATGTGCAATAATTGCACTGATTCAAGACTTCAAAACCTGGAGATTCTAGGTTTGTTGCTCCACTAACTAGATATGCAAACTCAGAAAAAAACACATAAAATGTGTATCTTAGATCATGTATAAAATGATATAATAGTATCTGAATAGCTTATAGAACAGAATCAAATGAAATGTTTATCATACTGCTTTATATACTGTCATGTAGAAACAAGGATTCTGGAATCGGCATATCCCTTGCCAATTGTGTGACTTTGGAAAACTTCCTTAACCTCTCTTTGCCTCAGTTTCCTCATCTGTAAAATGAAGATGATAATAAATATAAAGTACTGACATCTAAAAATAAGATATTTTAAAGCACTTAGAAAAATATATGTGCTCTACTCTGTCTGCATCTCTTCCTTACAAAGTGCAGAAAATGTTATCTAAATTCCAGCTCAAAATACATTGTGTTCTACCAAAACATATGCATACATGTCAGGAATGAGACATTATGTAACTAAAAAATTAAAACTGGCCAGGCGCTGTGCCTCACGCCTGTAATCCCAGCACTTTTGGAGGCTGAGGCAGTTGGATTACTTGAGGTCAGGAGTTCAAGATCAGCCTGGCCAACATGGTGAAACCCCGTTTCTACTAAAACTATCAAAATTAGCTGGTGTTGTGGCACACACCTGAATCCCAGCTACAGAATCTCTTGAACCAGGGAGGCAGATTTTGTAGTAAGCTGAGATCTCACCACTGCACTCTCGCCTGGGCGACAGAGCAAGACTCAGTCTCAAAAAGAATAAATAAATACATAAATAAAATAAAAAATTAAAACTAGAGGGAAAAAGCAAACTGTTAAATACAAACATAAATCTTACGTCTATTTTTTTAAAAAAATCAACATATAACAAATAAGATTCTTATTAAACACTTAGAGTATTTAGGAATATGTCATTTTGATTTTAAAAAAACAATAGAGTGAGACAAAAAAAAATTTTCTTTTACCTCTTAAGACAAAAGGCATTTTTTTCTTATTTTTATTTCAAATTTATTTAAAAATTACATTTTTATTTAAATTTATTTATTTCAATAAAATTTCTCAAATTTATTTAAAACATTATGGTGAAAAAGCAAAAGTAAATTTACTTTTGTAAAAAAAAATTAAAATGTGTAACTCACAGTTTTTAAATAAATGAGGAGGGGGAAAAAAACTCATTTTTTCCACCCTTTTTTCCTCTTCTCTCTTTCAATCAATGGAAGAATTGCTAATACAAAACTTACTTGGCAAAAATCCTATGGCCCTGCAGTTTTCAAATGAGATATTTCCTAAACCTCAAGAAATATTCCATCATATTTCATAAATGCTACCACAGCAATATCTGTGGTAAATCTGGAATTATATTAGAATTTTAAAATATATTGTTTTTGCAAATTTACTTATCAGAGAGGGTTAAGTGTTAACTAAGAGCATGTAAGATTAGAGGGATGTTCCCAAATATGCATAAAAAATGTTTATCTAATAGTGATCTGAGCATTCACCTCATAATATGTTGATTTCTACCACAGGACACAATAAATATTTGCTTTTACTACTTCTATGATTTCCGATCTCTCTTGATAAATCAAATATAGATTTTGTTATTGCTGTTATTTCAAAGATTCATTTAAGTCCCAGCACTTTGGAAGGCCGAGGTGGGTGGATCACGCTGAGGTCAGGAGTTCGAGACCAGCCTGACCAATATGGTGAAACCCCATCTCTACTAAAAATACAAAAAAATTAGCTGGATGTGGGAACGTGAGCCTGTAGTCCCAGCCACTCGGGACGCTGAGACAGGAGAATTGCTTCAATCCAAGAGGCAGAGGTTGCAGTGAGCTGAGATCATGCTATTGCACTCCAGCCTGGGCAACAGAGCAGGACTTTGTCTCAAAAAAAAAAAAAAAAGATTTTGAGAAAAGTTAATCTGTAATCATTTCAAAAGGAGAAACTTTCTTTGTACCACTTAACATTTGCAAAAAGTCTTAGAAGTACTAATGTTACTAATGTTAAGTTACACTTACATTTTATTATTGAGCCATCTAAGTTTTTAATTTGTTTTAAACCTTGTTGGCACTTGCATTTCCATCATATTTCATGTTTTGTTTCTAATATCCTCTGAGGGTGATTTCTCCACACACATTTTATTGTGAGGATTAAAAGAGGTCTTTAGGAATAGATTTATGTATTTGAGGATGGCAGGTCTCCTTTGAGTAGAATTGTCATGGTTCAGCTGTAAGTGGATGATTTCTAAAAACATTAGCATCTCAATACCTGGTGGAATTTACAGCTCCTTATTGTAAGCAGCATTTCTAATTGTCTGACAGAAAGTGCGCCATAAAATAGGTACTCTAACATGAGTAAACCTGATGGAGTAAATACTATATAACTAGAATGATTTTTATATTTTTAGGCCAGTCCTGAAAGTTTTTATCCAGTATCAAATTTGAACACAAAAATATACCAATAACAATGAGATTTTTTGTCAGGAACAAACTATCTAGAAAATGGGAAATACAGATGTCAGGGAAGAATGGGAAATGGGAATGGTCAGAAGATTGTCAGACCGTTCCTGGGTAATCTGTTTCTAAAGGGTGTACATCTTTGCTCATCTTTCTAGGCTATTTTACAAGAGTGAATTTAAGTTGTAGAAAACTGATAGTGATATATATCCTTTTTCCTTTAACAATTGAAATAACACTTATTTGCTAGAAAGACAACTGGTTTGTGCCCTGTAAGAAAGATGACCTCGATCATTACATTTATTACCCTCATTGGATATTAACCAGTTTGGGATATATTAGCACATTTTAACATATTATGATTGCCTAAACACACACACACACACACACACACACACACACAAACACATACACATAATTATGTATCTGTTCAAGTTTTTCTTAGAACAGGTTTAAATCTCTTGCTAATCTGCTCATTAATTAATGAGTTAAGTAAAATCATTAACTTGCACTCATTTTATATTAGTGCCATAGACATAATTTTACCTTTTTGAAAATTGTATTTTAGCAAAGGGCTCTTTTAAGTATGAAGAAAATTCATTTGAAAAAAAGAAAAGTTACTGGGAAAATGTTTGCCAGTTTTAGGCCAATTTTAGCCAAATTTGGGGTTAAAGGAACAGGCTATTCAAATTACTTGTGAATGTGCAAGAAGTGATAAAACACATTTTAGAAAATCCTTATTCTCTCTGTAATATGCTGTTGAATGTGTTAAGGATTAAAATAAAATTAAGATTCTCATGGATCAGCAAGTTTCTTTTTTGTAGCTCATTGAATCATGCAATGAACCTGGAATATCTGAAATGACAGGAACTGGAAGTGCATTAATATATTAAATAATGTTCCTCAAAAGCAATTTATGCCTAACAACAAAACAGAAGCATTTCAGGCATTAGAATATGCAGGAAAAAAGGAAACACAAAATGTACACCCACACAAACACAAATACTGTATACAGACACAGGGCTCTGCAAATTGCAATGTCCCAAGCAATATACCTTAAATGTATCACATTTGGTTAAAACTTAGAGACAGTGAGAATAAATGATCAGACATCTTTTGCAAGACCCCCCTGCCCCCTCCTCTAGACTACATTGAAATAATACATACAGTCTGGACTAGTTTCGAACTCAAACTTGCGGCTGTTCGTCCCATATCCAGCAGCTGTTCGGGCTCGGATTTGGAATACATATGTAGTGTCAGGCTTGAGGCTACTGATGGTAACATTTGTGCCTCTTGCCCTCAGAATGGTATAACTTGTCTCTTGTTCCTGCTTTGAGGTCAGAAAAAAAATCATGTTAAAATCAAATCTTCATAATGCTATAAAACGATAAACAGTGAACCACTCAAACCTGATTCTTTTATATTTTAACACAGATCATGGGATGGATTTAAAAAGTCATATCGATTATTGCAATTATTTTATTCTCCAAAGGCAACATAGGCTTGGGGTGTGTGTGTGTGTGTGTGTGTGAGAGAGAGAGAGAGAGAGAGAGAGAGACAAAGTCTTGCTCTGTCGCCAGGCTGGAGTGCAGTGGCGTGATCTCAGCTCACTGAAACCTCTGCCTCCCAAGTTCAAGAGATTCTCCTGCCTCAGCCTCCCGAGTAGCTGAGACTACAGGTGCATGCCATCACTCCCAGCTAATCTTTGTATTTTTAGTAGAGATGAGGTTTCGCCATGTTGGCCAGGCCGGTCTTGAACTCCTGACCTCAGGTGATCTGCCCGCCTCAGCTGCCCAAAGTGCTGGGATAACAGGCGTGAACCACCATGCCTGGCCCAACATAGGCATTTCTAAAAGAAAAAAATATTTACAGAATTTCCTAATATGAATATTATTATTTCTGCCCTGCATATAAAGCAGGAAAAATTTAGCTTTATTCTAACTAATCAGTAAATATGTGAGGAAAGATATGTTCTCTTCAAAGTCAAGGCTGAGAGAAAGCTTAAATCTAATTCCAATTACAAACTTACAAAGAAGAAAATATCCCTTTGAATGGAACCTAATAGGAATGCTCTATTGATTCTGGAGTAGAATATTTTTTTATCAACCTTAAAATATTAAACATAAAAAGTCAAGGTTTTATATGTAGCTCTACATTATTTTTAGCATAACTGTATTTGTGCTGTATTTAATCTAAGTCACTATGGTTTGGTAGAGGCAAAAATCTCCAGATCAAAGGCTAGAAATATTTCTCAAAAAGGATCTCTAGGAGATTCACATTGTACATTAGATTCACACCACACCACATTTTAGTGGTCTCTTTGTGTCAAGTCTCGTTTACAAATATTGAATTTATCCAGAATTACGTTTTTTCTTTCACATATATTATTATGCACAGAGCTCCTATGGGGAACCTGATTTCAAGCAATGGTACAATGTCCCTGCACCTAGGGTAGGACGTAGAGTAGGTAATACGAAACACTGTATATCCTCAACCAAGATGAGATTGAATAGTACAGAAAACACAGCATACATTACATATAGTGTTCATCACCATCAGCGGAATAACCAATCAAGAAAGCTAGACCTGGCCGGGCGCGGTGGCTCAAGCCTGTAATCCCAGCACTTTGGGAGGCCGAGACGGGCGGATCACGAGGTCAGGAGATCGAGACCATCCTGGCTAACACGGTGAAACCCCGTCTCTACTAAAAAGTACAAAAAACTAGCCGGGCGAGGTGGCGGGCGCCTGTAGTCCCAGCTACTCGGGAGGCTGAGGCAGGAGAATGGCGTGAACCCGGGAGGCGGAGCTTGCAGTGAGCTGAGATCCGGCCACTGCACTCCAGCCTGGGCGACAGAGTGAGACTCCGTCTCAAAAAAAAAAAAAAAAAAAAAAAAAGAAAGCTAGACCTTGTGGAGTTTAAATACTAGAGACACTTTCTCAGTATTACCAAGCATACTATAAATATTTGGAATTAATTTTTAAATTTAGGTATATATGATGCAAATATGTATTTATAGGAATATATTTTAAATAATATTACAGGTATGTATGTATCAAAAATACTTAGGGAATAATCAATAGATTCAACCATTTTCTCCTGCATTGGTTAATATTGTTTCAAAGTAATTTCCAGGGGTGGTGGCTCACGCCTGTAATCCCAGCACTTTGGGAAGCCAAGGTGGGCAGATCACCTGAGGTCAGGAGTTTGAGACTAGCTTGACCAACATGGAGAAACCTCATCTCTACTAAAAATACAAAATTAGTGGGGCATGTTGGCACATGCCTGTAATCCCAGCTACTTGGGAGGCTGAGGCAGGAGAATTGCTTGAACCTGGGAGGCGGAGGTTGTGGTGAGTTGAGATTTTGCCATCACATTTCAACCAGGGCAACAAGAGTGAAATTCCGCCTCAAAAAAAAAAAAAAAAAAAAAAAAAAAAAAAAAAAAAAAAAAAAAAGTAGTGCTGCTTGTTGTGTTTGTTGAAGGAGTTTGAAACAAGGCAGAACACTTTTCATGTTTGTGAAAGGTACGGATGTATACAATTAAAATTTGATTTTAATCTCATAGATCTAAATGTTACCTAACATTCTTCTCCCAGTTCTGAAATGTAGTTTGAACTGTGGCATATAACTGATTTTTAAAAATTTTGTGGCATCATTTATGAACATGAATTATTATATTTCCCCATTCTATCTTGTCATACTTCTGAAAATAGATCACAATCATATGAGCATTTGATTTTACCACAGTAGAGGACTCAAAGTTAAGAGAAAACTTATTTCTACTACAATTTTGGAACAATAAAGTTTATTTGGCATCAATTTCTTTTAATGAAAAAGACATACTCTAGTCTCTCTTACAGACAGACTACGAAAAAAACGACATTATACTAGAGAAATACATTAACTTCAAGCAAGGAAATAACTACATAATGCAAAACAATGTTTTTACATTATGCATTTTTGCACAGTTGATTATGCCAATAATTCTCATCAGGATGTATTCTCATGTAGACAAAGGTACCTGATATAGGGGAAAACATACTAAAGGAGGACTCATGGCTGCCACGATCCAAAACAGAGATCTAATATTTATTAGCAGTGAGGCCGTCGGAAATCCATATAACGTCAATCTCAGTATTCTTAATTGTTAAACAACTTACTTTTCTACTTCCATAAGGTTGTTATACAGCTCAAACTTAAGTAATGTCCACAGAAATTGCTCTGTAAATATAAACTGCTGTATAAATGCACAATTTGCATTTAATTCACTTTAACACACTTTATAAACTGAAGTAGATACACTAATATGTAGTCGTCACTTTGTAGCTGTGAAACTAACTAGCTGCGATGCTAAGGTTTAAACACGTCTTGCCTTTAAACTTTACTATGATTTACAAACAGAAAAAAAAATGAGTCATTTAGAATGATGGAATACTCACCACTCCACTCAGGGCAAAATAACTGCGTACCTCTTTTTTAATAATTTTTAAATTTGGGGTAAAAATAACCATGTGCCTATTTTTTTAAAATAATTGCATTACCAAGCCACAACTTTATGTCAGGCAAATTTATCCATCCAACCCCAACCTTCTAAATTTCCTTCTACAGGGTCAAGAAGCTTTTCATCATCAGTTAAACAATACAATATTTTTGTCACTAGCACAATGTTTCTATTTGTATTGAATGAAATGCATGTCAATTTGAAGGTCAGGATATGATGCTTGAGGTAATGAACTAAAAAAACAGTTCACAAATAGACTAAGAAATCACAATAAAATAGTTGGTAGAGGAGGGGTCTTGGTGTAAAAGGATACAAATGTCATGCTATTGCCATAACTAACTGGATTAAGTTGGCAGTGGCATCTTTGATGTTGCTTATTGCTCTAGAATATGGGGTATTCAACAAGATTCTTTCTAAACCTTCCTCTACCAATAAATCAAAGGGGTCACATGGCCACAGTTCTCAACAGCGCTCTGCCATTTACCAGCAATGTCACTGGTTTCTTTCCAAGAGCACAGCTCATGAGGAAACAGCTTCTTTCCTACACAGCCCAAGCTTGAAACATTGTTTCCCCACCTTTTCATAGTATTTGACCTCGTAGTCCAATATGATCCCATTAGGATGTTCAGGTTCTTGCCAGGACAAAGAGATGCTATTTCTGGAGGTCCGATCTTTCTTAATCGTCAGGACAGGTGATGGAGCTGTAAAGAGAAGATGGGAGGGGAAGGTGGAAGGAAGCAAATTAATGGGTTGGAAAGGCTGGCAAATAAGAACAGAGAGAGAAGGGAACATGCAAATGGAATCTATCATCATTCCAATTTTTGGCAAGAAAGCACGATTTCCATTTCCAAGGCTCTTGAGTATTAATCTGGCCCCATATCCAGGCTCAACAGCTGGATTATAGCCCTGGTACATGCAGGCCTAGGGAAAATGAGCTGAGATTCTCTGCTGCTGGTGGACTAGTGGCAAGTGAGCAGATGTTTTCAATCTGCTACTATAATGTAAGCAATGAAATATATTTGATATATTAAAAAAAGAACAAAACATCAGGACTACCTATTTGTTATAATGTTGCAAAGTTATTAATGCCAGATTCTTCAGCTCATTGATAACATTTTCATATGCAGCTCTGCAAGAGGACTGGAATCCATTATGCACAAGGAGTCCCATGGTATCCATAGGTAATAATAACATTTAGTGTATTGTAAAATAGATATGATTTAGGACATATTACAGTAGGTCTTGACTTCTGACAAACATCTCTTGACTACAAAGAAAAGGAAACAACAATCTTCTGTTTTACATTTTTATTTCTTAAAAAAATATTTAATGAGAGGTACCAAGGAAATGACTGCTATATGTGTTTTACAATTACCTAGACATGTTTTGAAATGTCTTATTTGATGGTGATTCTATATTTGCTATGTTTTGCTAAGCATTATCGAAAGTATGGAATATGAATAAAAACCCCATCTGTTTGGATCAGATATCATAGGGTCAAATTCATTTCTAACTGAAGATTAAATATATTTTAAGTGATTTCCTTCTTCAAGCCCTTCCATTAAAAGGAAAAATGCATCCTATCATCAAAGTACTTCTGCTTTCAAATCTCAATCTTGGTTCACTCACCAATCGAAATGTCTTAATGGAATGAAGCAAAATAAACTACAAACACACAACAAACGAAAACTCAGGAATCTTTAGATACATTAACTGTTGAATTGTTTTCATTGTTAAATAACTTATTTTTATATAGATTTTTCTCAAATCAAGGGCTGTAAGAACCTCATATATTTGTATTTCCCACAAGTTAGCAGAAGTTTCGAATTTGTTGACATTTCTATGATTATCACATGATGACTTTTGCATCCGACCTCTCGTTCAAACTTTCCTATCTATAAACACTTTTCATTTTTATTCTTCACCTATAATAGAAACTTTCATTACGGTTGCCTTGTGCCACTTCCAAGAAAACTGTACACGAAAAAATAGAATCTACTGCGATATTTCCCATCCACTGGGTTGTATTACTTGTGAGGTCATAGGAACTCCTTCTAATTGAAACATGGATTGGCCTAGGAATGATGACTTAATCTTTTGTTTTATTTTTTTCTTTTTTTAAGACAGGGTTTTGCCCTTGTTGCCCAGGCTAGAGTGTAGTGATGTGATCTTGGCTTACTGCAGCCTCCCGCTCCCAGGCTAAAGCAATCCTTCTGGCTTAGCCTCCCAAGTAGCTGAGACTACAGGCTTGTGCCACCACAATCAGCTAATTTTTTTTATTATCTGTAGAGACAAAGTTTTGTCACGTTGCCCAGGCTGATCTTGAACTCCTGGGCTCAAGTGATTCTCCCCACTAGGCCTCCCAAAGTGCTAGGATTACAGGCATGAACGACCACACTTTGCCTGACTTAATCTTCTGCCAAGGAAAAAATGTAGGTGTTGCTTTTCTGATGAAAAAGTAAATTCATTTTCTTATTAACATTTTGCTCCCACTAGAAATTAGTATCTTTTCATATAAATTAATATCATTTACCTTTCATTGTCAATTCATCTATTCAATAATCCTCTATTTTAGTCCCTAAATTGGTTTCACCCCCACAACCCTGTGATTTGTTCTCTAAAGTTGATTCTAAGCAAAAGGTAAGTTATTTTTCTTATATTTTAGTTGAAGCTTCATAAACATATTCAATATATACAAATGTATTGCTGAATTACAAATAAATAGACGTGGATTTTAAAAAAAATATTCTATTTTTACATACTTCAATACTTAGAAAAATCAGTTCATTATCCAATCACTAATAAAAAAATTGCAGCCCCAATGTCTTTGGACTCAAATTTTGCATTTCCTACAATGAGGAAATCCTAGTAATTTTTCTGCTGAAGTAAGTCCATTAATGGAGTCACATTTAATGTCAGTTTCAAGAGCATTTCAAGAAGCTTGATGTTGGAACACATGAGGTCCTACATTTAATTTGATACCACCATGAAACTTCCATTTTTTCCTCGTGGTTAAAATTCATTTTCAAAGAAGTGTTGAAAATAACCAAGTACAGCATCTCTCCTTTAAAAAAAGAAAAGAGAGAAAATAATTGATTTGAAAGAACAATTGTGATGAGGATTGTATTAACTTTTTAATGAAAGCTTTGCAGGCTGTTTTGGGGGTCTGTCCAAATTTTACTGCTTCTGCACTGAGCAGGACTTTATAACTTGAATTTCTTCAAAGCTCTTTGAGCAAGCTGCAGGACTCTGTTGGACTGTAATAAATAGCCTTTTGTAATTCCACACTTACTTAAGTAGAGGCAATTGCTTGAAGCTTGTGCCATCACTATGTTAAATGAACCTTTTCTGATTGCTGCTTTTGGACCCCTATTAAGTCATTTGTTCTGCTCTTTTAATACACGCCCCTTATGCTGGCTGCATTTCAGCAAAGTTCAACTCAGTACACCAGCTGGAAGCCCGGTACTTTTAGGTAATACTCATCAATATTTTAATATTAATAAATAATTAATAGGAATTGTTTTTCTTTCCCTTGAGAAATAGTGTGGGCATAATAAAACATAATGGAGAAAGAGACAAATTCTATGAGCACTCCACTGTATCAATGCTTTTAAAAAGTTTTCCAGAACACTTTTTATTTTTTATTTTTATTTTTTTTTTATTTTTATTTTTTGAGACGGAGTCTCGCTCTGTCGCCCATGCTGGAGTGCAGTGGCCGGATCTCAGCTCACTGCAAGCTCCGCCTCCCGGGTTCACGCCATTCTCCTGCCTCAGCCTCCCGAGTAGCTGGGACTACAGGCGCCCACAACCGTGCCCGGCTAATTTTTTGTATTTTTAGTAGAGACGGGGTTTCACCGTGGTCTCGATCTCCTGACCTTGTGATCCGACCGCCTCGGCCTCCCAAAGTGCTGGGATTACAGGCGTGAGCCACCGCGCCCGGCCAGAACACTTTTTAATTCATGTTTTGAGGTATAATTTATCGATTCTTTATGTGCTGTAACACAATTTAGAATATTAATGAGAAACGGTGATACAAATTATGCTTTTCATTAATTTTCAGATATCAGAGAGTGATTTGTTCAAATTACTAATTTGCAAATTCATAGAAATTCTTTACATCAGTATTTTTCTGTACAAAAATCATGATATTGCAATGTACACTGTACGACAGATTTATTTTCTTTTTTAAATAAAAATTTAAAATTTGCAATTTGAGAGAATGGGGGTTAATGGTTAAGCAAAATGGAAAAAAAAATTTCAACTTCCTTAAGACTGGAAAAATGCTGGGAGCTACAGGTGAAATTAAGAAGGAAGAGAAAGCTCAGGGATTTTGTAGCAAAAATGCTGGTATATATGCTAAAATCGCAATTGCCAGTAAACGATCTGATAGCCTAGGATTTTTTTTTCTTTTTTTTTTTTTTTTTTTTAGATGGAGTTTCACTCTTGTTGCCCAGGCTGGAGTTCAATGGCGCAATCTCGGCTCACTGCACCTCCACCTCCCGGGTGCAAGAGACTCTACTGTTTCAGCCTCCCAAGTAGCTGGGATTACAGATGCGTACCACCACACCCAGCTAATTTTCATATTTCTAGTAGAGACAGGGTTTCGCCATGTTGGCAAGGCTGGTCTCGAATGCTTGACCTCAGGTGATCCACCCACCTCAGCCTCCCTAAGTGCTAGGATTACAGGAGTGAGCCAGCGTACCCGTTCGGATTTTTAATTTTCTGCCTGTTATACACCCTAATTGATAGATTATTGAAACGATTCCCTTATTAAGAGAAAGAAGTTGATGACAGAATAGGATGCCGAGAAACTGGTGCAGGCATTGTTGCAAGTTAGCAAATAGTTTTGTAGAAAAACAAATGAAGAAACTGGTAAAAAGAAAATTTACAACAGTATAAAGGTAATAATGCTTAGAAAATTTAAAGTGATGTCTGGTATGTAAAATACATTTTTGTTGTATTGGTAGTTAAGAGAGAGAAAGAATATTAATATTTGATCTTCAACGTTTGCTATTCTGAGTACAGCTGACAGACGTTCCCTGTGTAAAATCATAAAGCAAGGAGACATATATACTTTGTAAAGTGGCACTGATTATATTTTAAATGAAATATTTCTTAAAAGAATACAAGTAGACCGGGCGCGGTGGCTCACGCCTGTAATCCCAGCACTTTGGGAGGCCAAGGCAGGCGGATCACAAGGTCAGGAGATCGAGACTGTCCTGGCTAACACGGTGAAATCCCGTCTCTTAAAAAAAAAAAAAAATACAAAAAATACAAAAAATTAGCGGGGTGTGGTGTCAGGCGCCTGCAGTCCCACCTACTCGGAGGCTGACCTGAACCCGGGAGGCGGAGTTTGCAGTGAGCTGAGATCGCGGCACTGTACTCCAGTCTGAGCAACAGAGCGAGACTCTGTCTCAAAAAAGAAAAGAAAAGAAAAGAAAAGAAAAGAAAATAATGCAAATAAAGAAGAAAAATAGTTAAGACTAAGAAGGAGGGGTGGCTTTTGAGTCACACGGCTGACCATCCTCCAGACTTACACAGCATTGTTGAAAACTTCCAAACACCGCCAGTACTAAGGAAACTCTTAACTGTGTGACAGTGGAAATGCGTGATGCTTTCAATCCATTCTTCTTTCAAATGCTTCTTTGGTCATGACAGGACTAGACAGATATTTTTACCCTATGTTACCTAGTAGTATGTGTTTTATAAAAGCTGGTATAGAAGTGCTTTTCAGGCCAGGCTCAGCGGCTCGCACCTGTAATCCCAGCACTTTGGGAGGCTGAGGCAGGTGGATCACTTGTGATCAGGAGTTCGAGACCAGCCTGGCCAACATGACGAAACCCCGACTCTACTAAAAATACAAAAAAAAAAATTAGCTGGGCATAGTGCCGGGCACCTCCAATCCCAACTACTAGGGAGGCTGAGGCAGGAGAATCACTTGAACCCGGGAGATGGAGGTTGCAAGTGAGCAGAGATTGCATGCCATTGCACTCCAGCCTGGAAAACAAGAGCAAAACTCTGTCTCAAAAAAAAAAAAAAAAAGTATTTTTCAATTTCTCCTCTAAGAAGACATAACTTTCTGGAAACCAAGTGTTGACTTGTTCACAGTGTTTTCTTCCCTAAGTCCAGGCCACCGCAATGACAGCCTCTTGAAATAGCAACATGCAATGACTAGTTGAGATGTATGACGGAGACATGCAAAGTACCCTGTTTGTTTTTTGGAAACAAGAGTCTTGCTCTGTCTCCCAGGCTGGAGTGCAGTGGCACAATCTTAGCTCACTGCAACCTCTACCTCCGGGATTCAAGTGATTCTCCTGCCTCAGCCTCCTGAGCAGCTGGGATTACAGGAGCATGCCACCATGCCCCGCTAATTTTTTGTATTTTTAGTAGAGACGGGGTTTCATCATCATGACCAGGCTGGTTTTGAATCCCTGACCTCAAGTGATCTCCTCGCCTCGACCTCCCAAAGTGCTAGCATTACAGGCATGAGCCATCACGTCCGGCCAAAGTACCACTTTTAATAGTTAATAATTGGCCAGGCACAGTGGCTCACGCCTTAATCCCAGCCCTTTGGGAGGCTGAGGTGGGCAAATCATGAGGTCAGGAGGTCGAGACCAGCTTAACCAACAGGGCAAAACCCCATCTCTAATAAAATTCAAAAATTAGCCAGGTGTGGTGGTGTGTGCCTTTAATCCCAGCTACTTGGGAGGCTGAGGCAGGAGAATCACTTGAACCCTGGAGGCGGAGGTTACAGTGAGCCGAGATGGCACTACCACACTTCAGCCTGGGCAACAGAGTGAGACTTAGTTTTAAAAAAAAAGTTAATAATTGAACCTCAGCTGAGAAGTAGAGAAGAACTTTTTCTAAAAGATTGTTTCTTCATCTAATTGAAGTACAGAAGGAAGATTTTTGCACATAGTAACCTGAGTCATTGACTACATTCAGTAAAATAATAGAAAAACAAATTACAACGGAAAAGTAAAAATGTTACCCAGAAAATGTCTCCCTGTTGGTTAGGGATGAGACTTGTATCATTCACAATTTGTGTTAGAATTACATTTGATACATGTGTATGCCAGATCTAGCGACAGACATGGAAGGGATTCTTTGTTTTAACTATGGTGTTTTAAAATCTACATTATTCTGCCATTAAAATATGACCCTTCCTTAAAATCAGGAAGTGAAAACTTCAAAATTCAACCCCTAAAGGATCTGGTTTGGTTCATTTGTTTTTATTGGGACCTTCCTCTTTCTAGATTTGGGAATTTCTAATGAACCTCTGAGGTATCTCTGTGGTTTAGAGACTGGACAAGTTAAAGTAATAACAAAAAGGGCTCAGGATTTCTTTTCTAAGTGAGCCAAAGCTTTTAAAAATTATCTCCATGGGAAAATATATGCAGTAAATGGTTGAAAGATTTTTCTTTTGAATCAGACATGACTTTAAAAGCATTAGTCTCTTATTTTTCTTTACCATTCATTACAATGCCTACTGAGGAACATTTCCTACTCAGCTTTTTCAGAAGTGAACACTTCTGTTAAATCCAGACATCCTCTTGGGTTTGATTTAGCATAATCATTCATAGATTAATGTTCTCCAACTCACTATTCCTACACTGATTTTCCAAACCTGGTGTTCTGATTTTCTATTTTAGCTACAAAGCCTCATCAATTTGCAGTGTATCCATTTCAAAATCTCAGAGTTATAGTTTACATTTTCTTTCTCACCAATAATTCAGCATGCCAATCAGGTCCACCTTCCAAAAGCTGATCAATTTTCTACTTTTCCAGCTGTGGCTTAGTTCAAACCCTTGCCATTTACCACCTGCATTGGATTCTATGCCTTTCAGCTTAATAGTTTCAGAATTTCAACTTTCTATACATTTTGATGAATTATTGTATAAAGCAAATGAAACATTGATTCCCCTCTCTTTCAAAATCACATAATTTCAAATCTAGGTTCTCTAAAGTGTTAAGCAAATAATAAGCTCCAACAGAATGGTCTGGAGATCTGTATTTTTAAGAAGACAATAGCAGAAAACTCTTAGAATCACAAAGAGCTGGGAAACTTTGGACTACAGTAGGATACAAATTTGAAATTCATTCTTTGTTATTTAGTGCTCCTCACAAGACTGCAACACACATACCAGCTTTGTCATTTATTGCTTTCCATACAAAGCAAAAATTCTAAAGACGATTCTTTTTTTCAATTATTTGTGTATGCTGTACTCCCTGTCTGCAACACTAGGTATCTTTTATTTCCACCTGGAAAACTGCTTCTACTCCTCATTATTCTCCAAAATCCTTTGCTAATGTAATTCCCTCGTAAAGTTTCTCCTGAGTCCCTTAGGCAATAGTTAATCAGCTCCTTCCTCTGGCCTCTTATAGTATAGTTGCTCCTTCTCCTATTATTTAGCCCACTGCATTGTGTTGTAATTACATCATTTGCTTACAGTATGCCTTCCCACTAGACTGTATGTCCCTCAGAATCTTAGGTGCCTAGCATAGTGTCGACTTTGCATAAATCTAGCCATGGAATTTGGTTAGCCTTGAAATAAAGTACACAGCATATTTTGTGGCAGGTTCCTCTGAAAAATAAATTCTATTTAGCCCCTGATATTAAAATAATAAAATTAAAACAAAAATGGCAATTAAAATGTGCTTAGAAGAGAGACTACACTCTATAAACTTACGTTATTCAAATTCTAGAGTAAAAAGAAAAGTAATTTTCTCAATAGAATTAATTGTGCTGGGAGAAAAATATTCTAAGACACAATACACTGAAAATAAATTTTGACCAGAATTTCCTCCCCCGATTTTTTGATAACAGTATACACAAGATTTAGTCTTTTCTAAAGACTAAAACTCCAAAATTTTAATCATTGAATTTTAAAGATCTAAAGTAGTTTTAAAGACTGGAAAATTTTGTTACAATTTATAATCTTACTCTTTTTTCAGCATGGAGAAATAAAAAATTTTTAAATAGTAATGACAAACAAACTGTACATTTCATAGTCATTTATTGCATAAATTCACAAAAATGAAATCTTATTTTTCATTTTATCAATTAATCAACATATTCCTTTTTATAAAAATATAAAGGTCTTCTTTTAATATCCTACAGTATCCTAACAGAATTAGAGCAATCTCATATATATGAGATATATGATATGGTTCTGAAAATCTAGTGGATATCATAGATTTCTAAATATAATGCTTCACTGTGAAAGAGGTTGTATTAGTTCATTCTCACACTGCTATAAAGAACCGCCCAAGACTGGGTAATTTATAAATGAAAGAGGTTTAATTGACACAGTTACTCAGGGCTGGGTAGGCCTCAAGAAACTTACAATCATGGTAGAAGGGGATGCAAACACTTCCTTCTTCACATGGCAGCAGCAAGGAGAAGTGCAGAGTGAAGTGGCCAAGAAACCCTTATAAAACTATCAGATGTCATGAGAACACACTCACTATAATGAGAGTGGCATGAGGGTAACTGCCCCCATGATTCAATTACCTCCCACTGGTGGGTCCCTCTTAGGACACATGGGGATTATGGGAATTATAATTCAAGATGGGATTTGGGTGAGAACACAGAGCCAAACCATGTCATTCCACCCCTCACCCCTTCCAAATCTTATGTCTTCACATTTTAAAACATAATCATGCCCTTCCAATGGTCCCCAAAGTCTTCACTCATTCAAGCATTAACCCAAAAGTCCAAATCCAAAGTCTCATCTGAGACAAGTGAAGTCCCTTCTGCCTATGAGCCTGTAAAATGAAAAGCAAGTCATTTACTTCCCAGATACAATGAGGATATGGCCATTGGGTAAATACATCTATTCCAAATGAAAGAAGTTGGTCAAAACAAAGGGACTACAGGCCCATGCAAGTCCAAAATCTCACAAGGCAATAATTAAATCTTAAAGCTCTGAAATAATCTCCTTTCAATTTATGCTGATGCAAGAGATGGGCTCCCAGAGCCTTGGGTTTTGCAGGGTACAGTCCTCCTCCCAGTTACTTTCATGGGCTGGTGTTGAGTGTCTGTGACTTTTCCAGGTGCATCCAACATGAGCTCTCAGTGGATCCATCATTCTGGGGTCTAAAGGATAGTGGCCTTCTTCTCACAGCTTCACTAGGCAGTGCCCCACTGGGGACCCCACATTTCCCTACTGCACTGCCCTAGCAGAGGTCTCCATGAGGGCTCTGCCCCTGCAGCAAAGTTCTGACTGGACATCCAGGCATTTTCAATATCCTCTGAAATGTAGGTGGAGGTTCCCAAACCTTAGTTCATGACTTCTGGGCAGCTGCAGGTTCAACACTAGGAGGAAGCTGCCAAGACTTGGGTCTTGCACCATCTGAAGCCATGGCCCAAGCTATACCTTGACTTCTTTTAGCCACAGTTGGAGCATCTGGGACACAGGGCAACAAGTCTCTATGCTGCACACAGCAGGGGGTCCTTGGACAAGCCTACAAAACCATTTTTCCCTCCTTGGCTTCCTGGTCTGTCAAAAAGATCTCTGACATGCCCTGGAGATATTTTCCCGATTGTCTTGGCAATTAATATTTGGCTCCTTGTTATTTATGCAAATTTATGCAGTCAGCTTGAATTTCTCCCCCCAAAATGGGTTTTTTTTTCTACTCCATTATCAGGCAGCAAATTTTCCTAATTTTAATGCTCTACTTCCTCCTGAATGTTGTGCTACTAAAAAATTTGTTCCACCAGATACCCTAAATTATCTCTCTCAAGTTTAAACTTCTGCTGATCCCTAGGGCAGGGACAAAATGTCACCAGTCTCTTTGTTAAACTATTAAAAGAGTCACCTTTATTCCAGTTGCCAAGAAGTTCCTCATCTCCATCTGAGACCACTTCAGCCTGGTCATCATTGTTTATATCACTATAAATATTTTGGTCAAAGCCATTTAACAAGTCTCTAGGAAGTTCCAAACTTTCCCACATTATCGGGGGAACCCATCCCCGATAATTCAATGTGGGTCCATTTCTATTTTCCCTAAGTGTTGGCCAGTCTGAGAAATAAAGGGAAAGAGTACAAAAGAGAGAAATTTCCGGGGGAGACATCACATGTCGGCAGGTTCCATGATGCCCCCCAAGCCATAAAACCAGCAAGTTCTTATTAGTGATTTTCAAAGGGAAGGGAGTGTACAAATAAGGTGTGGGTCACAGAGATCACATGCTTCACAAGGTAATAAAATATCACAAGGCAAATGGAGGTGGGGCGAGATCACAGGACAGGGCAAAATTAAAATTGCTAATGAAGTTTTGGGCACACATTGTCAGTTATAACATCTTATCAGGAGACAGGGTTTGAGAGCAGACAACCGGTCTGACCAAAATTTATTAGGCAGGAATTTCCTCATCCTAATAGGCCTGGGAGTGCTACAGGAAACCGGGGCTTATTTCATCCCTTATCTGCAACTGTAAAAGACAGACGTTCCCAGAGCAGTCATTTCAGAAACCTCCCCCTAGGAACGCATTCTCTTTCTCAGGGCTGTTGCTTGCTGAGAAAAATTATTCAGCAATATTTCTCCTATTTGCTTTTGAGAGAAGAGAAATATGACTCTGTTCCACCCAGCTCTCGGGCAGCCAGACCTAATGGTTATCACCCTTGTTCCCTGAACATTGCTGTTAACCTGTGCTTTTTACAAGGTGCCCAGATTTCATATTGTTTAAACAATTTGTGCAGTTAACACAATCATCACAGGGTCCTGAGGCGACATATATCCTCAGCTTACAAAGATGACGGGATTAAGAGATTAAAGGCAGACATAGGAAATCACAAGAATATTGATTGGGGAAGTGATAAATGTCCATGAAATCTTCACAATTTATGTTCAGAGATTGCAGTAAAGACAGGAATGAGAAATTATAAAAGTATTAATTTGGGGAACTAATAAATGTCCATGAAATCTTCACAATTTATCTTCTTCTTCCATGGCTTCAGCCGGTCCCTCTGTTCAGGGTCCTTGACTTCCCGCAATACCAACACATCTTTCTGTCTTCTAAGTCCTCCAAGTCTCTTGGAAATTCTAAACTACCCCATATTTTCCTGTCTTCTTCTGAGTCTTCCAAATTGTTCTAACCTTAGCCTGTTTCCCAGTTCCTAAATTGCTGCCACATTTTAAAGCAATTGCAGTACAGAAATATCATCTAGAAGTTTTTTCAAGCAAGCAAAAGAACTATGCTTGACAAAGAGGTAATAAGCTATCTAAAGTAATAGCTGGCTATTTGGCATGTACACAATCTTGCTGTAATTTTTTTTTCTCACTCTTTAAACCCAGAGATCTCATCTTAATCTGTTTGGGCTGCTATAACAATACTACAAACTACAAAGCTTATAAACAAGGCATGTTTCTTATAGTTGTGGTGACTGGAAAGTTCAAGATGAAGGTGCCAGCAGATTTTGTGTCTGGTGAGAGTCTATTTCCTGCTTCACAGATTGAGCATTCCAGCTGTGTCTTCACATGATGGAAGGACAAGGTGGCTCTATGGAGCCTTTATTATAAGAGCACTAATCCCATTTATGATGGCTCTAATCTCATGACCTAATCATCTTCTTTCCAAGGGCCCACCTCCTAATTTTTTTTGAGACAACATCTCACTCTGTCACCCAGGCTGGAGTGCTGTCATACAATCGTGGCTCATTGCAACCTCTGCCTCCCAGGTTCAAGTGATTCTTGTGCTTCAGGCTCTCCAGTAGATGGAATTACAGGCATGTGCTACCATGCCAGGATAATTTTTGTGTTTTGAGTAGTGATGGGCTTTGTCATATTGGCCAGGCTGCTCTTGAACTCCTGTTCTCAAGTGATCCACCCATCTCGGCCTCCTGAAGTGGTGGGATTACAGGCATGAGCCATCACACTATGCTGATGATTGGGTTTCAACGTATAAATGTGGAGGGGACAGAAATATTCAGACATGAAAGACCTCTATGATGCAGTCTTTGATGTTTAACTTATACACAGGCTTAAAACCAGCCTATAGTAGCTTTGGTTAAAAAGCTACTACCATTAGCCAGGAGTGGTGACAGGCACCCGTAATCCCAGCTACTTGGGAGGCTGAGGCAGGAGAAATGCTTGAACCCAGGAGGCGGAGGTTGCAGTGAGCCAAGATTGCGTCACTGCCCTCCAGCTTGGGTAACAGAGCAAACCTTCATGTTAAAAAAAAAAAAAAAAAAAAAAAAAAAAAAAAAAAAAGCTACTACCTATTATGCTGTTTAAAGAGTAGGTATTCTTAAACTTACAGGTTTACTATGTGTGGCTCTGTGGCTCTGCTGATTTGCCCCTATGATTTTAGTCAATTTACATTGCTAATTAGATGGTTATACTAAATTGTAAGCTAAACCCCTTTTCTAGAACTACCTCCTCTTGGTTGGTACTGTTGAGGCCCAAAATAAACAATTTTGTTTAGTCTTGGCTGGCTCCTTTCATCCGTATAAGTAAGAAAAGAAAATGAGGGCATTGTTACACCAGACCAGAGTTATCAAAGGCATCATACACAAACCCTGTTGTGTTTGGGGTCTGTGTGACAAATAATAAACTGCTAACTTTAATTGAGGAGTCAACTTTGAAATATACACAAAAACACACAGACACATGCACATATACATTCAACTGTGGTTCCATAATAACTTCATTCTCCCATAAATACCTTCTGAGGCGAGTGAGAAATTGATTTCCTCCTACAGTAATGACAATTGTCCTTATACATATCACATGCCTGAGTGAGTCACTATTGCTTAACTCTACATTGTTACATGACTCATGAGTTTTCAGAGGGAATTATCTCTCTTCAAAATGTTTTAATATAGTGGACAACATAGAAGTATGCATTGCATCAAAATATTATTCACCATGTGTGCGGAAACAGAAAAAAAATTGCTTAACATATGACCTATATATGCCTGGCCCATATGGCTTGTATATGCCTGGCAACCCTACCCAACATGCAACAAAGACTAATTGAAGCAGAGAGAGGGGTTCTATTGAGACGTTGTGTAGTGTAGGTTGATCCCTTCCTTTAAGGGGGCAAAATCCCAAACCTCCCATAACAGAAAACTTATGAAGTCAATTCAAACATTAGGAAATCAGATTTTAGAAACCAACTCAGAGCTATCCGATTGACTCACATATAAAAATACTCATGGGCTTAAAAAAATGGGACAATATAGTATTTCAGAAAATAAGAATAATTTTGCTTGGTCACTATATACGATGTAAACCATTTTGATTACCATGAAATCTTTCTGAGAAGCCCTAGTTCCACGTTACCACGATACCAGAAACTTATTTGTAACACAGGCATACTCTTGAAGAGCACACTCTTTATTTTTTAACTCAGAAGAAATCACCTAAAAATATAAGTATAATAGGAAGAAGTGAAATGCACTTGACAATTATAACTGGAATCCTAATATTCACTCTAATTTCAATTACATTTTAACAAATTAGGTACTACAAAAAGATATTGTGTGGATTAATTTTTTCTAGTTTAGCTGTCTGAAGGGTGCAGGTAGGGAATATGCTAATTTGGGTGTGTTTGCATATTTATACAAACAAAATGAATGCCAGCAGAGACTTAGAGTTCCCAAAAGCAATCATGCCTGAAAAATTTCTATTTTGGCTGTAAAATTTGCATTGTCTATGCTTGGGCTTACTAATACTTCTCAGTCTCTTTTTCTCCCAAACAAATTTACTCTTTCTCTGCCCCATATTACTTGATTAAGAAATGCAAACATCGAGTGGCAATGAATAACTTTATATCTCACAAACAGAAATTTTTAAAAATCTGAGCAGAAAGTGAAGGGGAAATTGCAGAAGCAGATTACCTGCTGCTTAATTTCCATGATGCTTGTGGTTTGATCTATTTAGTTCCAGGCCCAGGATTAATTTATCTGAAGAATTTTTGTCAAGTAACTTTTTAACTAGCCATAAATTTTGGAGTGATTCTATTTCTTAAGACCATCCAAATAAGTAAATTGCATCAATACTTATTTTGGCCATTATGAATATTTCACATAATTGATCTCAGAATTTTGAGAACTTATTGATTGATTTTTATACATACCTTTACAATTTTAACACATTAGAAAAAATAGTCTTAAGCTGCTCAATTTTTGGATTTCATAAGTAAAGCTAAAAAGAAAATCATGCATATACAAATATAGCAATACTTGTTTCTTTCAAGGCTTTGGCTTTCAATCCAATGTATGTATTTTGGTTCCTGAACTTCTAATTGTTAATCTCAATAGCTAACAGAAAATTGTCATCAGCCTATATAGAGCAAGTGTTCTCAAACACAGCTGTGAAGACTTCAGTTTTACAGGGAGATACTACATTTTACCTAAAGTGTGAAAAGATTCTAAACATTATTTCCAAGCTTGTGAAGTAAACTTAAGCCTTTTCATGGTGAGTTTTATTTGTAAAAAACTAAATTCCATGTAATGATCTTAAATTAGAATTGCATGAAAAATAGTTCAAAATGCAATGATGAGTTTATCATTATTAATTAGTTGGAGAAACACTGTAAAACTGATTTCTGGGGATGGTGGCGTGAGCCAATAAAGTAACTAAAAATTATTTAATTGTCCACTTGAAATGAATGGATTTCATGAGATGTAAATATATCCCAATACACTTAAAATTTTTTTTTATTATACTTTAAGTTCTGGGGTACGTGTGCAGAATGTCTAGGTTTGTTACATAGGTATACACGTGCTATGGTGGTTTGCTGCACCCATGAACCCATCATCTACATTAGGTATTTCTCCTAATATCCCTCCCCAGCCCCCCATCCGTGACAGGCCCTGGTGTGTGATGTTCCTCTCCTTGTGTCCAAGTGTTCTCATTGTTCAACTCCCACTTATGAGTGAGAACATGCGGTGTTTGGTTTTCTGTTCTTGCCAATACGCTTATTTTTAAAAAAGAATAACTCGAAGTAAAAAGTAGTACATGTGGTTTACCAGAATTAAGGGGTAGTTAAACTAATTATATGGCTTTGAATGATTTTGAATATTTTTCTATTGTGTTCCATATTTTTTTTTTCTAATTTTCAGAGCCATTTGTTGAAAAAAAGATCTGCATGAAACTATTATACAAGCATTATAAAGTGTTGCTGGCCTGGTCTGTCAGATTTCTTCTGGAATTGAAAAACAATAAGCCAAGAATCATTATTATTCACATTGCACAGTCTGTGGTTTAGCTTTAGAAACACGCTTTTCAGGTTAAATTTCCTTCAAAATGCACCTAGCTAGGAACAAAAAAATAAAATAAAATAAAATAAAGGACAAATGCTAGAGGCAAAACAAACTTGAAGTTTACAAAGTCTGGTAGTCTATTCTCCAAATACAAGTGGGTTTTGTTACCCTTTGCATTCTAGAGTGGTTCACAGTTGGTTTTCATACATGCATCTATGAATCTATGTTGTACCTTGCTTTCCTGGATGGCTAAAGTGTGGTATTTTTACTCTTTGTTAACCTTAGGAATAACTGTTAAATGGATTTTTGGCTTTAATGGGTTGGTTTAATCTCTAAAAGGAGATCCTGAAATAAGAGTTCAGTAAGACCAGACGTTGGTTCTAAACAATATATAAAGTTTGCAAATGGGTACATATGAAATGAATCGTCCATAACATTTGTGTTCAATATAAAGCATCGGATGCACAGGCAATTACACATAATATAATGTTTGTATTCTCTTCATTAAAAGAATGTATAGAGACAGGTTGGGAAGCGCTTTAGGTAATTCACCACTAGGTTTTAGTAACATGATGGGACATGAAATCAGATAAGAAAAAACAATCAACATAAGCAGAATGAAAGTTTTGAATTAAAAAAGATAATATTCCTGTGACAAAACCCCTGGCAATTAAATTTATAATGAGGGAAGCAACTCCAAGAACTACAGGCACAGAAGGAAAATTGTGAGAAAAATTTTCCAACACATTCCATAAAAAGTCAGCAGGGTTTTATAGGAAACAATCAAGTGATTGTAGAAAGAAAACATGCAACCAAAGAATTTATTCAGTTAACGTCTATAATTTAACAAAATAACATATGTTCGAAGCCACTTTTCGAAGACAAATTAAAAGGCCCTTATGGACTACAAATTGCTAACTACCAATGTTCATTTAAGGAAATGGCAAATAACGCCGATGACAAACTATCCCAAGAGTGGCTGCTGTGAAAACTGGCATCTGAAGGCTTAGTGTCAACCTTTCTTTTGACTTTGAAATCCTATCAACACACTTTAATCCAAATATAGGTGGAAGGCATGCAGTATAGGGGAGACTGTTTATATTTTTAAATATGAATATGAAAATCACAAAAATATGGACACAAATATTTGATGAAATTAAAACATAAATTATTTAAACCATACGAGTCATCAGAAACCCTACAACAGTTAGAAAATCATTTATTCACAGTTGATATAGAAAGAAAGAAAACTGAAGAATTTTTCTTTTTTTCTGATTGTAAAAGAAATCCGATTGTATGAATTTTATAATTCATACAAAATCTGATTGTATGAATTTTAAAGGTACAACTTGGAGGACAAATTTATATGTATATACAATATCTATAATATGTATACACATTACAAATATACACCTTTAGTTGTGTGTGTGTGTATATATATACATATTTATATACACACATCCTACATAAAGCTCAATTACCAATCACTATATATTAGATACATGTATTCTTTTATTTAATTATAAAGTAATCTAAAAAATTCTGGAATTGTTTGAAAATTGCTTCAAAGACAATTTTGCATTTCATTCAATAAAGCAACAATTGTAATTAGTCTTATAGTGCCCCTTATTATGGTTCTAGGGTCTTTTTAAAATTAATAATGTACGGAATATCTCTTTATATGTTCCTTTGTGCTTACCTTTGCTTATCAGTTTAGTAAAAATTATCAAAGTAAATATCATAAAATGATTTCATTCAAGATTTTCTGTGCTTACTATACGCCAGGTGCCATGTAAGGTATGAAGGTTAAAGTAGTGGAAAAAGGCAGATGTATCGCCTGCCTTTACGGAGATCTGGAATATTCTCATCACTAGAGTTGGATTTCTTTACAAATTACCCTCTGATAACCTATGTTCCCTCAAATCCATATGGAACCTATCATCATCTCAGTTAACCACTGAAGGATTTGAACTGCTACAACTCCTCCAGGATACCTAATGGGCCTATTTTGTTTGTGTCTGAAAAATATCCCTTTGGAATTTACTATAAGGGCAACTTTCCAATTTCAAGGCGTCAGCTACTTAATCTATATGACTGAGGGCTTCTTTTGTTATCAGAGTCACTTCTGTTCATGTACTTTAGGCTGAGAGTCTTGGGGATAAAAACAAATACTCTTCAATGACTTCGCATCTTTGGAACAGCTCTCAGTCAATGACTGATGAAGAGTTCATGTATAAATACCCCAGCTTCCTCTTATCTAGTGCGGGATAACTCGGAAGCAAGTATTCCACACAGGCTCCCACTCTTCAGCAACAGGATTAAGCTCCAGTTTCCCACAGAGCAAACTGATGAACACTCATTCTTCACTGGTTGCCTTCCTTTCCTTGTTTCATTTTTCTGCTCCCCTGCCTGTGTTTCCAGGGATTATTCCCAAATAAACAACCTATATTCAAATTCTCATTTCAATGCTTACTTCTGGGAGAATTCAGACTAAGAGACCTTGCATCATTGTAAACACTTAGGAATACTGGTGACAGTCGAGACCATATAAAGCTTTATTTGGGTTTTCAAGACACTTTAACAGTTTAGGCTTATTCTAGTTAATGGCTCATTGTGTGTCATTGGGTAGTTTTGGCTTCGAGTGGGACAAAGTTTAGGGAAACCAAAAAAACACACAAACACACAAGCATATGTATACACAGAGTTAACACACACACATACATAAATATATTTCTACCCCAGCAACATCGATGCCTCAAACTTATTCTTGAATTGTGAATTTGAGTTGTAAGCTATGATACAGAAAATATTAAAAATTATTTGATTAACAGGACCTACAGTTGCTATGGTGGAATAGAGGATAGTTTGTGGTGTTAGATAGAAGTTTAGTTAGTAGCATCACTTCAGTTCAATGAAGTCTCTATTTATCTAACTACTCTCAGTTGGGTGGCTATTCTGAACCAAAAATCTAGTTTTTATTCTGCTCCGTGTTCAGAATGTGGCATTCTCAGGTTAGAAAATAAGAGCTACTTCATTACTTGGTCATTCCTGGAAATTCCCAAGAAATAACTAAGATGTATCATGACAGCTGGCCCTCAAACAAGAAGCAGACATCCTAATGCAGACCAGACCAATGGGAATTTTCTAAAAAGGGAAATACAGAGAACAGAGACCCTCTGATCTGTTGAACCTCAAGTTCTTGTTCTTTGATGAAATTGCTGTAATATCGCATACCCTGCTGTTCACTTTTGGTTGTTAATGCCCAGTGTATAACCATATAAAAAAGCAATTTCATGGGTGGAAGAGGAATAAAAATCAGCTCATTTACATCTCTTCCTTCCCTGTTCCAATGCTGGAGGACTGTGGAGAGACTGTGGAAAATAAAGAGTTTATACTTAGCCATGCACACATTTGCGCTGTATTTGTCGACTTCCACTGTTTTATTGACTAATATTGACTTTTACTATTGTGTGCTAGCTTTCTGTAGGCACTCATGACGTTTTCAGATGATTCTGCAGAGGTCTACATGGCAAGGACCCATTTAGTTCCTCTTAAAAACGCTTCAAGATGTGTCTGGCCCCAACTGTTCGCAGTTCTCTTTTGTATGTGGTATATTTGGTGTATTTTTGCCTGATTTTTTTTTTTTTTTTTAATTCTAGTTGCCAATTCCCAAGCTACAAGAAAATATCTTGCTGAACATTTTATATATGACTATATTTCTGAGTACGTGTGTATGTGTGTTGAGTATATAATTGTACATATTTGAGCTTTTAGTTCAGGAACTCATTTTTAACAAATCCTTTTGTTGTCTTAATAAAAGCTGATATTTATTATATATAGTATTGAATGATGCCTATCTCATAGTAATCAGACCAAATGTACTCTATTTGACTCTTAGAGTTAAATTCTAGTACTTAGAATGAATAAAACCATGTAATGACATTGCCCTTATCCGCTACATCTCAAAGCCTTATAAAATGCAATTTAGTTCTATGTTAATATAATACGTTGAACAAACCCACAAATAGAAGGCTGATCTAAGATTAAAAGTGAGGTTAAATATATCTCTGAATAAATCTTTCCTGTCAATTCTCATGGTGAGTGAGAATTGGAGTCTAGTAGGAGTCAGAGACAGAGGCAGATAAGCGAGTTCCACTGGGAGAGGCTCATTCACGGCAGGATGATGATATCCTGGTTTTCCACTGACTAGCAGACTTCACCAAAAGAGACACCTGTCACATAGGAATGAGACCAGTGGGCTTACACAGAAATCTTTTCTGTTTCTGACTCTCTGAGTTCCCATTTGCTGCTAAAAGAATGTTCTGAAATAACATTGCCATTTCACAATTATTACACCCAGAGTTTTGTTTTGTAAGGTAAGACAGATGTTGGAAAACGATGCAGAAATATATGCAAACTCACCTATATAAAGCCTACATTAAAAAAAAAATTGTTCTACACATTTAAAAGGTTGTTATCTTGCCTAAGGATTCACTTCAAAAAGTGGCTGGAAGAAATTTTACATTAGCAATATAATTTCTTTAAAAGTAAAGATTAAATGGGATGACAAAAAAATAACAAGAAAAAAATTATCTTACAGGTTAAGATTTACATAATTATTTACTTTTGTAAGTCTTTGCCCCTGCAAAGACTTGAAATTAATTTTAAAATGTTAATTTCAGCAATAAATACAATACTTTATGGCGTGAAACCTATTTTGTGCCGGAGACTTTTAATCAAATTAGTAAGTAAAAACAATAAGAATGGAAACCACTTTTATGGAGTGAAAAGACTAGAAAAGAAAACTGATAAAATATTTGGAAAGATCACATATTTTCTTAATCAAGATACATGTATTTGATCAAATTACTTTTTCCATGCAGCAGTTCTATGTAGACATATCCTTGGTTCTTTTGTGGTTTTAGCTGATTTCTGAATACTTTCATTTAAAATATATTACCAGTGCAAGGTAAGATAACATACCTTCCTTTGAGAGTCAGATGTTAAGTTATTCTATTTGTTTTATTTATGTTTTAAGGTAACTGTCTCATTCATCAAGAATAATGTTAACCACAGTCTGTAGGAGACAGAGACTAAGCTGCTCAAATGAATGACTGTAAAGTGAATAACTTGTGCCAAAGGATGATTCATTTGATTTAAAACACATTTGTAGAACAAATTTTGGAACCGTGCTCACTTGCTAATTTTCTCTTTTGTGATTTCCTTTCTCTTTCATAGGTTGGCAATCAAAACCAACATCTAGACAGTGCCAAGTTTGATGAAGTGGTTAAGAGCATTCCTAGAAGTGGCACATATGCCAATTGCAAATTGCAAAGTTTTTTTTTCAATTAGAAGGAATAAAAAATCTGTGCTATATATGAATAAAAGCTGCTGTGTTTTTAAAAATATCTTGGAATATAAAGGCTTGAACCTAAGTATGAGAGTGAGGGGGGCTGCTGGAAGTAACCAATAGTCTCCATCACACTATAAAGTATTTAAGCCCTAAATTTGTATATGAAGCCTGTACAATACTAGGTCACGACTAGCAAAGCTATGAGTTGTCCTAGGAACTCCTGTCTTGACATACCCTGCCTTTTTGTCAGCACATCCCACTGAGGCTGACTGGTTCCAAAACTTCAGATGGATCAATCTATAGATTCCAAGATGAGCAAATGTCAATGCCAATTTTATCTGAATGTTTCAGACCAGATTGATGATCAATTATGAAGAAATTTGTAGTGACATTTTTTTTCTTTCCTCTCTCTCTCTGCTATAATTGTTTTAATTTTCGTTTTGTTTTGTTTTAGAATTGAAGAAAGCTTTTAGATAACTCCCTAGGCTGGAAGTGAATCATAGAGAATTGCCCTACAGAAACAACTGGTTTGATACTAAAGTCCACCCCAGACATATTCTAGTAACTCTTCAAATGTTGAGTCATTCAGAAACTGTTTCTCTTCAATGCAGGTAAGCAGGGTTGACTAGGATATGAAAGATTTCCATATAATAAATTATCCAGTCATAAAACTTTGCTACTTGTCAATCTCAGTCATATATGTGTGTGTGTGTGTGTGTGTGTGTGTGTGTGTATGTGTATCACTGTGCCTTGTCTAATAATCTAAGTAGAGGAAGACAAATTAGAAAAACTCTTCCCATTAACAGACTTCCCTTAAACAATCTAAATGTTCCACACGGTATAGTTGTGGATTACTGAACTGGAGGAGGGCCCTGGCTGACAGTCAGTACTTTGAGAGAGAAACTCTACAAATCTCCTTATAAGGAATACAAATATACCAGCCCATGCATCAGTCTATCTTATCTCATCTCATCTTATCTTCTATCATCTCTTTCTCAGTTTGCGTGGTAGAAATGGACCCAGAATGAAAAGATTCCAGCGTAATAGATACCAAAAAGACAAAGATAGTTAAGGGCATGTTCATTAAATGAGTAAAGAGAGTAATCCTCCAGGGAAATTTAAAGACATGAGAACAGATAAAAGATGTTTTTGCTTAAATGTGCTAAAGTAGAATTTTATGGTGACTGTAGTCATTGGTACAAATTATAATGTCTCAAAATCATCAGCCGAAAAGGAGTTTAAATACAAATAATCACTGGAATGAAAATAAACAAGCAAATATATGAATAACTAATATGAAGAGTTTTTAAAACACAAATCTATAATGACTATCCGAAGTTGATTTCCCAGAGAACCTAGCTTGAGATATTTATTTTCATACCATTTAAGAGCAGATGTAATAAAATTTCATATTCACTTTAAAAATTCCTTGGTAGTTCTTTTATTTTCTTACTTTATATCCATTACCAAATTGTAGATGTTTTGTCTAGGTGCACAAAAAAGATGAAAAACTGCAGTTGCAGTACCAGTTTGAGAGGCTACTGTACTGTTTTATTTCACGGCTTAGCAACTTCTTAATACTTTACCCAATTCGCTTCATAACTTGATTCAGGTGATTTGACTTTTTAGTTTCTCCTATACTTTCTTCTCAATGTTGAGAGAAAGAGACTTCCTTATTCATTTCTACTTTGTTGTTGTTTCCATTCCTTCTTAAAATTCCTTGAGTTATCAAAAAACCCAGCCTCGCTTGTCATTAAGTTGCTAATTCATATTCATCTTCCCTTCCACGACATGCTTCAATAGCACAGAAAACGATGACTAAGAATGTGGGCCTGGCTGTCAGATTACCTGAGTTCAAATCGTGACTCAGCAACACCAGGCTGAACTAGGCATCTTACTTCACGTCCTTGCGTCGGTTTTCCACATTGAAAAACTGGAAAATTAATGGTTGTTAACTATGAAGGTTAATTTTATGTGTCAATTTGACTGGGCTAAGGGATGCTCAGATTGCTGGTGAAGTGTTTTTTTCTAGATGCGTCTATGGGGGTGTTTCTAGAAGATACGAAGTTTTAATAGATGGACCAAGTAAAGAAGATCTACCCTCACTAAGGTGGGTGGGCATCATCCAACCCACTGAAGGCCTGAATAGAACAAGGCAGAGGGCAGTGAATTTGCTCTCTCTTCATGAGCTGGGATATCTATGTTTTCCTGCCCTCAGATATTGAAGCTCCTGTTTCTTGGGTCTGCTAATTCTAAGAATTACAACATCAGACCCCCCAGTTTTCAGGCCTTGGACTTCAAATGGAAGTTAAACTATCGACTCCCCTGGTTCATCAGCCTTTGGCCTCAGAGTGAATTGTATCAGTCTTTTCTAGTTCGCTAGCTGCCAGGCAGCAGACTGTGGAACTTCCTGGCCTCCATAATTATGTGAACAAATCCCCATAATAAATCTCCTCTTACATATCTCTATATAACCCACTGGTTCTGTTTTTCTGGAGTGCCCTAACTAATATACTACCTTATAGTTCTGCTTTGTCTTTTTTTAATTAATGAAGATTGCTTTAAATGATGTACTCTAACACTTATGATCTAAATTCTGTCCCCAAATTTCACTCAGTTTTCTCTTAAAATAATAATTTTTTAAAAGTCCATACCTTCACAACTACCAACAGCACATGCTTTAGTATTCTGATCTAATTGTATGAAACCACTAGGACTGCGATCTCCCACTCAGCTCTTCTTCTTCTTACGGCTCTCTCACTTAAAATGTATATAAAAATGCCTATTGGATAAGGCCCAAGTTAGTCACCATGAAGGAGACAAATGTGGACCATGCCTTGGTCATGCCCTCAAGGAACGTAGAGTGCAGTATGAAAGATTAAATGCATGTGAAATAGCATTCTAATACAAATTAGAATAGAGGAATACAGATAACCGATTCTATAACCCTATGGGAGTTCTGATAAAAGGACAACTATTTCCAGCTGAGAAGAATTAGAGAAAAATTAACGAAGTGCTGGCACTTAGTCTGAGTCTTGCAGAATTAAAAATTTTAAACACATGCATATAGATTAAGTGTATTTTAGGTGAAGGTTGCTAAATTTTCAAAATGTCCTGGAGAATAGGAAAGAGTTAAATGTATCTTTGTAACAAGGAGTAAAGGAAATTATGACTGGAGATTTGTGTGATGCCACATAAGAGGAACCTTAGTTTCGAGGCTAAGAAGTCTTTTTTTTTTCTCTCCTGCGTAATGAAAGCCATTATTTGAAGCAGCTAAGTTATGTGATTGAAACTGCCAATGTCATTAATCTGGCAATGATTTTATCAAGAGTTCAGCAGGCATGGAGAAAGCTAGGTCCCTGCCTTTGAGGAGTCACCTCATCTGTAAGAGCAGCAACAGAGCTAGAAACTGATTCCTATGGGGTACACGGGAGGCCAGCTTATTCTAGTGAAGAAATGGAAAACATTCTGCAGGAAGTGACTCATGAACTGACTTTTGAGAGATGAGAAATGAACAGGTGAAGAAGGCAAATAGTCGAAATTTCTATATGTGTATATAAATAGATTTTAAAAGGCATGAAACTGTAGTGGGTTTATGCAAGTTTACAAGAAAATGTATTCATGGAGCGTAAAATGGAAATGTATTAATCGGCAGGTAGTCTTAGAACAGGTCATGGAGGGCTTTGTAAGTCACAGTAAAGCACTTGGATTAAGGAACTTTGTAAAACAGATGAGGTAGAAACGCAACTGAAGACTAGTGGCTATTGTAATAATCAAAATGACGGATGATGAGAACCTGAAGTTAGTAATATCAAGTGAAGTTAGAAAGGATGTTATAGAAACAGAAGAGAGTTTGTGCTGGTGAATCTATGGGACATGCTAACTGGCTACATCTTCATTCAATAGACTTTTTTTAAAATACCCAGCACATTTTAATCACTGAGGAAATACATCAATAATACACTAATGAACAAAGTGAACAACAATTCCCCACCCTCATTAGGCTTATATTCCTGGAGGAGGACTAAGTGAGAGGGCAAAAATAGAGTAAGATTTCATAAATGACTTTGTAGATGACTGTTTCCCAGTTAAAGTCTGGGCTTTGATTCCAAAGTTGACTCCATCTGTACTCAGCAGGTATCTGTTGCTGTTCCCAAGATCTTTTATTTGATGCTATTTTAAAATTAAATTCCATGCTCTGTTGTCTACCCCTTTTCTCTTCAACTCTCATGGCTCTCAAACATACAACTTATATTTAAGATATTTCCCAAGAATCAGATCTTAGTGGTCAATTGCTTACTTAGTACAACCACCTGCACAAAATATGTTTTTTGCCTTAATTTGATCAATTCTAAAATGCTGTATATTATCAGGCATTCATGTTTTTGATCTTGAGCAATGGCATTATCATCCTTTACTCCACACGTTTAAATTATTCTCAGGTTTGAGTGAGCTACAACTCCCCTTGCTCCTTCATTCAATTTTGGTCAATTTATCCTCTATTCCCCTCTGCCTGTTGGTATTGTTGATGCTGAGTTGGTTCTGGAACAAAAAGGAACTCAGCATGTGTAAACATTCCCTTAAACTGATGAAAGTAATTTATTGGTGCCGTTTTTTTGCCCGAATGCATGACACAGAACTGGTCATGGTTTTAATTATTCTGGTTTTAATCTCTGAAAGGTCATCTCATTCCTTTCCCCAGGTTTATTTCTGACCTTTATAATCTCTCATTTGAGTTATCATTCATGTGTCAACTAGTTTATTTTAATTGCATCTTCATTTATTTTTCTAAGTCATAGGCCTGATTGTGTCACTTTTCTACACAAAAATCAACAAGCATTTCTGCTAAACCCATCCCAAACCATCTATATCATACACAAGCACCACTATATATAAAATGAAGAAAAAATGCCCATGCATTTCTGTCCAGGTGAAGAAATTGCATGGCAGGCTCTGCATGTGAAACTAGGCCTCATAAAACTTAGAAACTAGGCCTCATATAGAGAAAAAATTAACACCAGGTGGCTCTGGATAGGGTCCCACCCTGCCTCGATAGGGTCCCACCCTGATAGGGTCCCACCCTGCCAATTCCGGGAAACAACCTCATGGGGTCCCACCCTGCCAATTCCGGGGGTCCCACCCTGCCTCGAAGTTCCCGGAATCAGCAACTCCAAGAAAAAACCTCATAAGGTCCTGCTCTAACCAATTAGAACAAGACACCTTGCTCAGGTCATAGCTAGACCCAATTACCACGCGCCTAAAGCTTTGTTTGAATTTCGCGCCTTAAGCTGTGTTTGAACTTGTGTTTGCCTATATAAACAACCTGTAACAAGCACTCGGGGTCCCAGGGCCAACTTAGAGCTTGGGACCTTAGTGCGCTAGTAATAAATAACTCTCTGCTGTGAATCTCGTGTCGGTGATCCTTCGCGGCGACCCCTGCCCAGGAAGGAATCGACAGTTCGGTTCCAACACATGGAAATGGGCTTTCTGTTTCAAGGGAAAGTGGAGGCAGAGACCCTATTCAAGGACATCAGGACAGTCATACTGCTTTGTCCTCTATTCCTCTCTACTTGTCGGTATTGTTGATGCTGAGTAGGTTCAGGAACCAAAAGGAAGTCAATGTGTGTGAATACTCCCTTAAACTGATGAACACAATTTCTTGGTGTTATTTTTTTCTAGAATGCATGACACAGAACTGAGTACTAACAAGCAATGGTGCAGCAACATTAGTCTATGTTTCCAAGTCTAGCAGGGCCCTTGCCGCACAGACAGTCAAGTGTTGCCCTGTGGAAAAACAAACCAAAGTGAAAAGCTATGTTGTATCTGCTCTTATGCCTGTAGTTCCTATATTTGCATTATGTTTTGTATCCATGACTAAATATGTTTGGAAATGGAAGTGTGTGTCCACTCCAATGCACTAATAAAATCCCCTCAAAAGATTGTAGACTTTAAGCCACATCACCATTCCATCCAACATTGCCCTTCTAGTCTTCCCCTCTTCCCTGCCCAGCTGAAAGGCTATATCTGAGGAGACAATTATCTTCCCAATCTCTTCATTCCCTTTCCCAGTCTTCAGCATTCTGGCTCCTGTTACATCCTTATTTACCTTTTATTGTCCACCTCAAACCCCATCCCTTCAAGAACACCTTTCTCTATTCTCAGACGGAGAATAATCATTCTTTTTCTTTATTATGATGTGTTTTCTTTACACAAACTATATTTAGTTGAATAAATGTTAAGGTAATTATACATTCATTGAGGGTAGAAAGTAGGTATTAATTATCATTATCTCCCCCATAACATACAGCACAGTGTTGGTCACATAACGGTATGCAACAAATATTGTTGGAATTAAGTTGAATAATTAAATTTCATTGTTAGGAAGTAAAGTCACTTTATAAAACAAATGTTAAGGAAATCTTTTAAAAGTAGCAAAGAGTGATGAAAATGTAGAAGAAAAGATAACTCAGTATTAGTTAATGAACAGTTTTAAGTACAATCTCTACATTACACTGATTGACTATCTCAGCATTACTCTTCAACAGGTTTAACACAATTCTTCAGAATTAAATAGATTTAGAGGATATTGATAAGATAATGACAGTATTTTAAATTTACATAAAGTCTAGAAAAACAAGTATTGCCTTTTTGAGGCCAAGATAATATTAGTATAAATAAGTCTGTTTTTTTTTAACAAGGGTTTACGGAACTTCTCTTTCTGCAAGTTCAATTTGCATGGCCTCAGGCCAGGCAGTTCATGGAAGCACAAGCTGTAATGTGAAGGAGCTATAGATTTTCTGCCTGTCTGCAGCCTTGCAACTGGGAAAGAGTTTTTCTTCCTAACAACTTCCCAAGTGCTTGTTGACCAGATTCATCTGTAGAGTGATTTAAATGTGCATGTGCTACTAGGGATCCCTGTCAGGCCTCTGAGCCCAAGCCAAGCCATCGCATCCCCTGTGACTTGCACGTATATGCCCAGATGGCCTGAAGTAATTGAAGAATCACAAAAGAAGTGCAAATGCCCTGCCCCGCCTTAACTGATGACATTCCACCACAAAAGAAGTGAAAATGGCCGGTCCTTGCCTTAAGCGATGACATTATCTTGTGAAATTCCTTTTCCTGGCTCATCTTGGCTCAAAAAGCTCCCCCACTGAGCACCTTGTAACCAGAAAACAACCCCCCTTTGACTGTAATTTTCCTTTACCTACCCAAATCCTATAAAACGGCCCCACCCTTATCTCCCTTTGCTGACTCTCTTTTCAGACTCAGCCCGCCTGCACCCAGGGGAAATAAACAGCCATGTTGGTCACACAAAGCCTGTTTGGTGGTCTCTTCACACTGACGCGCATGACAATCCCTATGCTTATTTTCACAGACTCTGCATCTGTAGGACTGGCTTGGAGTAGGTAAATACTGGTGTTCTGAAAGGCCTCTGAGTGATTTTTTTAAGCAATTCTGGTTGAAAAAATCACTGAGGTTAGAGATTTCATCAATAGCAGTACCCAAAGATGATTAATAAGCCCTCAAGTGGTACTAATAGCAGTCACAGCACTGTCCTGAAAATAAGGATGCCTCTCGAAAGTCGGTAAAGGGAAACAGTGTAGTGGAAACTGTCTGATCAGGCCTGACACTATTCCTGAAATTCCATGCACAGAGGGCACATAAGAAGGTGATCTCCAAAAGGATAATGTTGACATGAAAATATTTACCAATTAAAACAACCTATAGTGTGCCTTTTCCACAAACCAGTTTGTCAGTTTACATTGCTATTGATAAGTGGTCATCCAAGTGAGATTTTGAAACTGAATATATTTGAAATAGGATTAGGCGAGGGGACACTTTCTGATGCACTGGGCATTGTCTTCCAAGAAAAACCTAAAAAAAAAGGCTCTCAAGGAAGAATGAAGATCCATTAAAAGAGAATTCCAATATGGTCAGTGGGTGAAATTCAAAGATTCGTATTTTCTTCGTATCAATTTATCTTGACATTTCTTTAAAAAATATAGTCTAGAAATTAACTCAAAAGAGAAACAGCAATCATGTGCATGCACACACATACCACTGACTATGATGGTTAAATTTATATGTCAGCTTAGCTATGCCATGGTACTCGATATTTGGTCAAACGCCAGTCTGGACTCACTGTGAAGGTGTTTTTCAGGTGATATTAACATTTAAATCAGTACACTTTTGAGTAAAGCAGCTTGTACTCCATAATATGTATGGGCCTCATTCAGTCAGTTGAAGGCCTTAGGAGAAAAAACAGAGAACCCTTAAGACCAAGGGAATTCTAGCTTCCGACCGCTTTCAGACTCAAGCTGCAATATCAACCGTTCCCTAGGTTTCCAGCCTATCAGCTTACCCTGCAGATTTTGGATTTGACAGCCTCCACAATCACATGAGCCTAGTCCTTACACACACACACACACACACTCTCTCTGTCTCTGTCTCTCTCTCTCCCTTTCTTTCCCCCACCCCCTCTCTATTTTTCTCTCAATAGATAGATACACACAGTCTATTGGTTCTGCTTCTCTGGAGAAACTTCATTAATATATGGACTAATATAATTGAAAAATTACTTTGCAAATCTATTCATGAAACCAAAACCTATGTTTAAAAAGAGAGTAGATAGCTAGCTAGCTTTATATAGGATGAAATGATAAGAGCTATTTTCTTTGGTGCCACAGTCAATCATCTTACAAATCTTATCACAGTTTGGGTTTGCATAAATCTTTAGTAAAACTCTAGGAGGAAAGAGGAGATTGAAACATACACCAGACTACAATCTCAGTTTGAGTTAGTAAATATAACCTGGGTCAATGAGAATATTTTCTTTTAACTGGGAAGAAGGAAAACTTCATTTATTGGGGATATCTTTGGTTCTCATTGTGCTATGAATTTTTTTGTGCAGGACAAGAACTGATGACTAGAGCCTTTCCTGCCACTCCTCGCATGTTGTATACATCCTGCCATCTGACAATCTGGTGCTTTTCACAAACAGCCAATCACGCATGTTAAACACCTTCTCCCTTGCCCCATCTCCCAACATTCCCACAGTACACTCCTTATACAATGCTCAAGGACTGTCTTTCCATATTACTTTCTGCATTGCTCACTACAGGAGTCATACGAAGCTTTCTTGTTGTAACCTTTGTGACTAAGAAAAGTGTAGGCCGTGTGCAGGTGACTGTATTTAAGATGAAGGGCTCTCCAAAGAAATATAGAAAGTAAAAGCAGCTGCCTAGCACCAACTGCAATAGAAAGACAGCTGCTTTCTTTACATGGAGGTGGAATAAAGCTCACTTCTAGGCAGCAGTTGTTACTGCAGCAGTCACTATCTAGGCTAATCTCCCACCATTTCAACAATTATTTGAAGGACAAAAGGAAAATGACTGAGTTCCTGCCTGAAACACAAGTAATGACTTTCCTTCTTTTCCTGGTTCATTCCTCAAGATAGGAGATATGTTCATCCCAAAAAGAAACGGACATCTTCTTGATGAATAGCAGCTTGAAGAAGATGAGATGGACCATCACACTTATTTAAAAAGAAACAATTGTGGTCATTATTTCAGAAGTGAGGTCATCTCACGTAACCTTTCTTAAGGTGTCATACTATTCTACTTTAGAAGCATGAGTCTTCAGTACCTTCAAATTATAATCAGGACTTTGAGGGGGTTGTCACCCTTTCATATTTTCACTTAAAATACCTTTTAGACATAGTGTGCATTTTGCAAACAAAATACACATAAAAATATTGCTTTTCCCACAGCACCAGTGTAGCAATTCTATGTTAGACTTAGACACCTCTTATTAGGGAGAAGTAACAAAGAGGGAATTACTAAACCATGATCAAAACCCAGCTCTCATGTGGTGCCCACACTGTTGGTTTTGTGAAACTGAAGTTATTATCACCTCTCCAGGCTAAGGGGATAGCAGAGAATGGGCATAGAGGAGAGTGAGGCAGGTCTGTTGAGGTGAGTGCTCAGAAAATGCTCGTCTTAGTCCCAGGAAACTTTAAAGGGTAAATTTCATTAAGTAAAAGCAACCTTTCAGTATTCCCTAGACTAAACTGTGAAACATTTGTGAAAAGCATAAAATCCTTATTTATGGTAGGAATGTTTGAAATTCAAAAGATAAATGCCATTCAGAATGCAAGTATGTTCTAGGTATCTAACATGTAATGGGACACAGCTGTACTAACAGTCACTGAACCAGAGGCCTCTCTATATCATGTCATTAGTTGGCTTGTTATAAGCTGATTTTCTAGCCCTTTTTATAAGGGCCACTGGGGTAAAAAATAAATATATCATGTGCTGAACATCTGTGGGTCTGTCACAAAGCACCACTCATATCAACTTTCAAGCTATATCTTAGGCTACACATGACACCCTTTAAAAATGGATCTTAACAAAAAGTATAGATCAGCAATTCATAGGTCTTTCTTTCCAAAGAAAGCCAAAGGCCTTGTCTGTGCCTTGGGCAACACTAATGGCATCTTCTTTCCCATCGTTTTACTGTAGTCTTTTGAGTTGAAAAACCATATGTGCACCCTAGGTAAGATTCTGAAAATGAATATTTTATATGCAAGATATTAACAGAAGACTTGCCAAGTGCCCAAACCATTGATTCAGTAAGTTGCCATAATTGTGAGTTAGCATTTAAGGGCACATGGTCACTAGCAATTCCAGCCTGAGCCACTTTTTAAATAAACTTATCTGTTCATAGAAGTGATTGGTTACAATTTTTTTCACTGGTCAAATAAAAAGTAATGCCAGTCGCCTTTGAAATAATACATGAGAAATGAATTAAATATTTGAAATTACACAGGAAATTTGATTAGCTATAAAATAATTTTAAAACTGCAAATATTGTTAATTTACTCAATAAAATAAATAATAAGAATAAACATGAGTATAGTTATAAGATGCTTGTTTTTGATGTTCCCCTCTCTGTGTCCATGTGTTCTCAAGGCAAGGGTGAAAAAAGAAACGCAGTTGAGAGCATTTTCAATAATCTGGGCAAGATGATGTTACCAGGGCGGTCACACTGGATCTGTAAGAAGTAGTGAGATTCTTGTGATATTTTGAAGGCATGTTTTATAGACTATGCTGATGTAGATATACAGTTTGAGAGAAAGAGAAGAGCCAACTGACTCCAACAGCTTTGACTGGAATAACAAAAAGCATAGAGTTGCAATTACCTGAAATGGCATGGCCTGCGGGTTAGTGATCCTTATAAGCAATTGCCAGTGAGGTAGTATTGATAGGAATCAGTCTACTACTCACAGTGCTCCACATTCACCCATGGTGGTTGGTGAAATAATTTTCAGTGTTATGTGGACAAGCATTTTTTATCCAATTAGCCGTAAATTTTTGGCAAGTAATATTGGTTTTCTATTTATAGGAGAAAACTGTTTTCACATTTCAGAGCAAAACAAAACAAAACAAAAAAAGAGAGGCTTGATTTAGCACACTATGTTACAGGAGTCCTAGTGGCATATGGATGAAGCAAAATTCCTAAAAGCAGTAAGTTGTTTACTGAAATTTAGAAATTGTTGGTGCACTGGAAAGATCTAGGCTCAAACTGTCCTTAGCAACTTGAGTTAGATAAGTAGGACTAGCAAACACTTGAAAAGTTTCTTCTAAAAATAAGGGTAATAATGTCTCTATTACAGGGTTGATTTAAGGCTTAAATGATACCTTGAAAATGCTCAGTACAGTACAGTACGGTGTTGGTTGTTAGTTTAAATAATGAATATTCTGATTTTGAATGAGAGCAACAATTCCCTTAGGCTACTGCAACAATCCAAAGATATGCATGCACACACACATATATATATATACACACACACACACGCAAAATATATATATAATGCTTGCCAGTTCATCTAAAGAAGAAATGGCTACTGACAATAGAGGAATATATATTATCTGAAAATGTATCACAATTTAAAAAACATCATACAGTGTTAAAAATTATAGTAAATAGTGTGTAAATACCAGTATTACATGTGAAATGTACATAAATTATAAAATCTCCATGAGTACTACCCAAGAAGACAGCTAAATTCTTACTTCTCAACAAAGTGTGCATGTAGATTAACATAGATAAAATAGTGGATTTTTCCTTTATATCTTTTTTGAAACTCACTTTAATCACTTTTACTTTTCATACAGAGAAAGCAATATCTTTTAACTTTCACAAATAGGCAATATCTGTAAATGTGTATGTCTTAACAAATATTAGCAAACTAGTAAAAACTGACTTACTATTATGTTATCAGTGCCAAATTATGGCCATGTATCTTCAAAACAGTTATAATTCATAATTACAATGATTATTCTGATCATTTCTAAACTTCTGACATTTTCTTTATCTGAAATGAGGAGCTACTTTCATACTAATTCATGTTGATTATATTTTAAAGCATTCTAGTTTCATATACTTTATGTGGTAACTGTCTACTTAACTAGAGTATTTAATTCCAAACTAATAACAATAAGCTTAAACAAATAGGTAAGTAAATGAACAGATAGATGAATAAGTCAGACTAACATGGAGGGTTTTACTGCAAAACTTTAAACATTTGTTCTTGTCCCATTATTACAAATTCACATATTCTATGTGTTTTTATAAGCCAGATACATGCAACTGAGAGATCATTAAAATGTGCATTCAATTATCATCGAATTTGTACATAACTTAAAGCATTTCATTTACTTTCCTTCTCTCTAGTGAAAAACTTTGGGACAGTTTGCGAGTTTTCTAGCATCATGTGTAATAGGTAGGTTTTTCTTTTCTTCCTTTGCTTTAGTAATGAAAAAAAGAAGATAAAGCTATTACACATAATTTCATATAATCTGTGAATTCCAGACCAATCTGTTTCATTGGGGGCTTCATTGAGCTGTTGATGCTTTTTGAATTCTCTTGGCAGCTGGCTTTGCCTGTCTTTTCCTGGCCAAACCAATCAATTTCATGCTGTGTTGATGAAACCTTTTAAGATGTCCTAAACTGAGAGCTCCTTAAAAGTAGTGACCACATCTTAATCATCATTTTATCCCAGTAGATCCAGTATAGTAACTGGCTCATACTAAGGGCTTAGTCAATTCTCAGGGAACAGAAAAAGCCAATTAATTGAGTGTGTTATTTATTGCCAAAGAAAACCTGGAGTTATCAATGGTTTTTTTTTTTTTCTTTTTTAGAACGCATTTACTGCTAAATGTTCCAAATGTTTATCAAAGATATTAACTACCAAGTATTGATCACTTAATAAGCAGCCAGCACCACACAAGGTACTTACATATGCTTTTTTTCTTGAGTTCACAATATCTCAATGTAGCTATAATCGTTACTTAACAGATGAGATGGTTAAGAAAAAGACTGTCCTGTTCAAATATTTTAGTAAAAAAGTCTTCCTTGTTTCATATCTGTTAGACTTCATATACTTTCTAGAATTTTATTCTTTCTAGCTCTTTATATTCTTAATTTATACATGTACATGTATACACACGCACATGAATATAAAAATACAAACACATACACATATGAATAGTTGTAAAACCTAGTTCTTTATCTAGCAGTTTTATATTAGCATTTTAATAAGGACATCTAACTTACGTCTGCAATAATAAGAATTTGTAAAAGCAGCTTAGAATGGAAACATACCTCAGAGAAGACGGATGGGATTTTTTTTCAAACATTTCAGATATAAAAATGTCAAATTAAACTAAAGTCTTTTACTATATCAGTTGAAATCAAGAGAAAAGTATGCTATGTTCTTAGCCTAGTTGTTTTATTTTAACTGGGATTTAATGCAACAGTAGGCAATGTATCCCAGATATCAACTTTGAAAAACCTTTTGAAATCATTTCAACAGAAGAGAAATAAAACAAGCTTTACTAAGTGACATAGAAATAGAGAATGTTATTTTTTGATATGTTGAAAATCTGCGTAAATATCCATAACAGGTACTTCATTTTAGAGGATATATACCCAATTGCCCTCGTTCGATGGACAAAGACAAACTTTGCCCACAAAATATATTCAAATAGCATGATAAAGTAAACAAATAAAAGTAAAGATGCAACGATTTTCTTTCTTTAAAATATTTGTGGTATGCACAATTAATTTTGGGGTCATCTGACATTCTCATCTTGGAATTACAGTAAATCTATTAAAATAAACTTGTAGAAAAAGCCAACAACTAACCTTCTAGTGATTAAAAATTAAAAAGTGAGCATTTCCTAAGTGGTTGTAAAATCTTTTTCTCCTGTCACAACCTGGGCCTTGGTAAAGTGTATTATTCTAACTCTCTATCCAGAATGATTATTAGAACATTTATTGTCACCTGGTTTATTCCCATATCACCGTCTATTTTCTTTAATCTTTGCCAATATCCTTTGCTTGGTTGTCGGTTTTGTTTTTTTTTTTTTTTGACGGTTTCTCGCTCTTTCACCAGGCTGGAGTGCAGTGGCGCAGTCTCGGCCCACTGTAACCTCCACCTCCCGGGTTCAAGTTATTCTCCTGCCTCAGTCTTTCGAGTAGCTGGGATTACAGATGCACAATCAGCGACCACACCCAGCTAATGTTTGTATTTTCAGTAGTGACAGGGTTTCACCATGTTTACCATGATGGTTTCGATCTCCTGACCACCTGATCCGCCCGCCTCGGCCTCTCAAAGTGTTGATTGTACTTTTATTAGTCTTAACAATTTCTTATTTTATGTGTGCCTTTGGTTCTTGTTCTAGCCCAACTGAGACATATAGGCCAACATGTATAACTTTCAATCAGTCATTTCCATTACATCCTATGGAGGGCACCTCAGTGATGGCACAAAATCAATGGATATACCTACATTGTATATACACATGTGTGTATGTGCAACGAACAATGCAGGAATGACTTATTATATTGAGGGTTGTCATACATTACAGATATGAATTACAATTTTGAAAAAACTTGGACTCTAAGCCAATCACACCAAAAGAATGTATCAGAATTTTAATCTTACATATCTTAATATTTATTCATATTTTTAATTAAAGAAAAGAGTTTCTATTTTCCCAAGACACAGGAAAATCTGCATGATTATTTTGGAGACAGGGCACAACTTATTCAAGCACTTTCCCAGTCACAAATGTTCTCTCATTTTATGTAATTCTCACAACAATCTATGTTTAGGACATATTGTAGCAGTAATCTAAAAGGATACAAAGATGCTAGTAAGTTTAGTCCAGTAGCTCCCTTAAATTCATTTCTAAACAAAATTGGGAATGAATGCATAAATATACCAAATTTAAAAATACAAAAAATAGTCACTTCGTTATTAAGTGACAGTACCTGAATTTACAACAGGGCTTTTGCTACTGTCCTATTCCACTTTGTTTTTCTTTTTTTCTTTTTCTTTTTTTTTTTCCTTTGAGGCGGAGTCTCGCTCTGTTGCCCAGGCTGGAGTACAGTGACGTGATCTCTGCTCACTGCAAGCTCCACCTCCCGGGTTCACACCATTCTCCTGCCTCGGCCTCCCGAGTAGCTGGGACTACAGGTGCCTGCCACCTTGCACAGCTAATTTTTTGTATTTTTAGTAGAGATGGGGTTTCACCATGTTAGCCAGGATGGTCTTGATCTCCTGACCTCGTGATCCTCCCACCTCAGCCTCCCAAAGTGCTGGGATTACAGGCGTGAGCCACCATGCCCTGCCCACTTTGTTTTTCAAATACCTTTTTTTTCCAAGGCATATTTGCTTCATTATAAATAAACAGTGGATTACTTTTTCATAAGTACATGATACAATGTGCATTAACTTAGTTTCCTAGAATATATAACTGGAAGGAAACTTAGAAATGGTCTAGTCCGAATGTTAAATTTCACAGAAAGATAAAGGGATAGCTCTGACCTACTCTGAGGCCCAATCAGAGAGGGATCATAGATGAATATTTACTTCTTTTGACACCCATTCCAGACCTCTCCCTACTCAGGCACATGGCCTTGCCTTTAAAGCTATTTCTTGGGAAAAACTTGTGACCAGAGACAGATTTTTTTTTTTCTGGTAGTTTGTTATAATTATTTTTTTTCCAATTGAAATGAAAATGTAAAGGAGTAAGAGGTTATTTCTGGATGATGAATTGTCAAGATAAGTGCTTTTAAATTAGCATTGATTAATAGTAAATACCATCATGTGAAATTTTGATTTCAAAGAAGAAATCACACCACCTGTGTACCAGGCATTCCAGATTTTACTATAATATAATAACCATCTTTATATATTTCTTTCTTTAGTCTTACTTAGATTTTGCGCAAAGCCTCTCGTTTGCAACCCATAGGAAGAAGAATATATAGAGAGGGGCTCTGGAGTTGTGTGGTCATGGACAAGTCACTTATTCACTTATAGCCATATAAAATTGTTGTAGGATTGAATAAGATAATTACATAAAGGACTTGAGTGCAGTGCTAATCATGTCAAGAGGAGTTAGGTCAGTAATTAATAATAATAACAATAATAATAATAAAGGAGCAGAAAATATGAACTTCTCACCTTTTTGGCCTTTGCATTCCTTTACTTGGTACGAATGATATCGAATGTCAGGGCCCCTGCTTATGGGGGTGCCACACCTCATAGTCACAGTCTTTGTAATTTGGATACTTATTGCAATGATTTCCTGACCGATAGCTATAAAGTCACTTAAGAAAGGGATGTATGTTTGTTTTTCTATCTGAACACTGGTACTATAGTGATAGGATTATAAAGTCAGAATACTGGGCTACATAATGGTTATTAACACTGAGCTAATACTTTGGGAGATACTGAAATATAATTAAGAATTTATTATGAAAGAGTTTTGCCAGTGGTAGTAATACATCTGCTTTTGGAAACAACACTTTTTTTTTCTTTCTAAATACTTGCATTTATTAAATTTCTCATTTACTCACATGCAACGCTAGTATATCCTAAGGGCTCTATTTCAGTTAACTTTAGGGAGGTAGAACACGTTTAAAGTATAAAATATGATTTTATTGTGATATGAGACTAAAAATGTTCTCCTTGGAAAATAAGGATGAGAAAACTTTCTGTGAATTAAATATTTTTTGCTCTTGGGGGAATATAGTTAACATACAACAAGTTAGCATCAAAAGGCTAATTCTTTCTTAATTTCCATGTGCTTTAGTTAACACTATATTTACTCCTCTAACTGGTTATTAATATTCTTTTTCCAGTGAGAACTCTTGAATGAAAGGTGTAATCAAACCCTTCCAGGTACATGTCTTCTCCATTAATTCGAGTCATATATAACATCAGAATGAAGACGGGATGAAAATTCAGTTTAGATTCATGAAGCTCTCCAACTGCCTTCCTTAGCTCATGTTCCATTTTGTTATGGCCTCTAAGCTCATATGAGGGTTTTGAATAACTGTCAGGACAGTATATGGTTTTTGTTTTTGTACAGCTTATTGCTCACTCTACAGATATGTACTGTGCCTCCATACCAGGGTGTGATGACTGAAAGTCATCATTAATGTGTTAAATGACATGGAAGGCTTCGGCCACACTATGACACGTCACTGCAGAGTGATATTCCCAGATGCACAGGTATCTGCCTCGATTTCAAAACAGGAAGAAGCTAAATTGATGTACTGTGAAATCATAATGTGTATATATATATATATATATATATATATATATATAAAACCACTTATAATCTCAGGGCCAAATTCAGACCTCATTTGTTTGTTGAAATAAACAAAATGTTTAGACTTCAATTTTTAGGTTTCATTAATCATACAATGAAACAAAGAGAAGGATGCATCATAGAACATTACTAAAGTCGTATGATGTTCACTATTTTGTTAGGTGATTTTCATTATGTTTAAAGTTTCTGATTCACTACATTGGTGCTGAAAAATGTCAACCTTCGTGTTCTGAAAGAATTCATGTAGATCCTTCTGGTGTTCTGGTGTTTAATTCATTTCCAAGGAGTATAATTACACGGCAACATACAGTTCTATAGGGACTATACCATAGGTGGCCATAGTTTAATGGCAGATTCAGTTAAGCACTTATTCTACCTTTATTTTAAAATGTTTGCTTCTGCAGAAATGCTGAAGCCTGACTGATGTCTTTAACATGAGTTATTTCTTTGTCATATCTACATACACTAAGTCCCAAAAGAAAAATAACGTGGCTAGAGGAAACATATTCCGGAATGAAACCTACAGAAAACTTAGAAATATTTACTTTATCAAATGCAAAATAAATGCAGTGGATTCTTTCTTTCTTTCCTTCTTCTCCTCTCCTCTCCCCTTCCCCTTCCCCTTCCCCTTCCCCTTCCCCTTCCCCTTCTCTTTTGAGACAGACTCTCGCTCTCTTGCCCAGGCTGGAGTACAATGGCGCGATATCAGCTCACTACAACCTACGCCTCCTGGGTTCAAGCAATTCTCCCACCTCAGTCTCCCGAGGAGCTGGAATTACAGGCACCTGGCATCATGCCTGGCTAATTTTTGTAGAGACAGGGTTTCAGCATGTTGACCAGGCTGGTCTTGAATCCCTGACCTCAAGTGATCTGCCTGCCTCGGCCTCCCAAAGTGCTGGAATTACAGACATGAGCCACCGCACCTGGTCTAGCGTGGATTCTAAATTTAGTCAAAGGGCTCTAATATTTTAGGGTTCATTTTTTAAAGTATGTATTTTTTATTTAACATTTATTAAATATATCTACTTTCTTTAACCAATGGATACTATTGCTTTATTCTGTGAAATAAAAGGCCATAAAACCATGACTGAGAAAACCTCTAAACGTTTTTGATAGTAAGTGAGTGCACAGGTGGTCTTAAAGGTCAAAACTAATTAATTGATTAACATTATACTAGACAACGTTTTGAATTGTAGTCCCAGAATGCCAAAAAATAAATTAAAAATAAAAATAATTATTGGATTTCTAGTTTAATCCCTTCATGTGATGGATGGCAATTTTCAGCCAGAAGAAAGGAAAGGGTTTATCTAAGAGGATAAGAAGCAGGTTGTCTTTGATCATCAAATTAAGTAGATAATAGAGGTCATTCTGTCTAAAGCAGAGGATAGGAATTCCTTCATTATATCTAACAGTTTCAAAGATTTTTTCCTTTACACAAATTAGTGCACCTTCAATTGAAAATCTACATAAAATGAAGTCATGCTCTCTTTAAAATAATCATAATTTGCTGATAATTTTTGAATGGAATGGCAACTCTGAAATTCCCTGTGTCATATCCAGCACCTGGGAAGTCCTGTCAATAAGTGTTGGTCTTCTTCCTTCTCCATTCTTTTTTTTTTTTTGCATCTGCCTTGAATTTACAGAAAATTATTTACTTATTGTTATGGGTGGGAACTATATTATATCAGTATATGCTACTATATTATTATAAATAGGAACTGGAGGTAAACAGAACATCAATTTGTTTTTGCCACTGGGATATGAGGAAAACAATGAACAGAAGTTGACTAATAGCTTCAGATGAGATTATAGTACAGAACAATGCTAATGTCTTGATTTTAACAAGTATATTGAGACTATGTAAAAGCATTATTGTTGTTAAGAAATTGTCACTGAAGTGTTCAGGAGGAAAGGGGCATAATATCTGCAAGTGGTTCAGAAATAAGTAACATTTACATAGAGAGAGAGATGGGAGTGGGAATTATAAAGCACTTAGAATAAATTATTAATCTAGGAGAAATCTGTGTTAAGGTATATAAGCATAATGTACACTATTGTGATATTTTCACACATGTGAACAAATCCAATTTTATGATAGAAATTGTATATACACATGCTGAATTCCAATAGGGTAAACTGGAAAAGGAAGGAAATGTCAATTTAATCAGAAGTTTGCTGTCTTGATGAAATGTTGAAAAAGCTTCTCAGGATCCAAGTAGTAAAATAAGAGTAGAGGTGGACCTCAAAACCCCAAGGCCACATAAATTCTCTATTAGTGTTCCTTATTCTAGTCTGAGATCATTATATGCTATAGGATAGTGGAAAAGGGCAGATTCTATAACGGCAGTTAAGAATGAACAGATATACATATTCCACTAGTGGAATGATTGTTTTGTCCAGGAGAAAAAAGATTAATATACTCATTCGATGAAAGAAAACAAAAGGTAGCAATTTATGTCATGTTATAACTTTGAAGATTTTTGTTTTGTAATCTGCAATTCTTTCTTTACTTGTTTGACTTATGGACTCACAGATAAAATCTTTATATGGAGGCCTACCTTCTTATCTCACTGACATACTTTGTGAAAGTATTGAGAGCTGAGAACTAATATCCGAATTTACAACATAATCTTCTACAATTTAGAAGGTGCCTTATCATTTGATCATCACAAGGCTTTTACAGTGTAATCAAGAGAAAAATCAACAAACTCGATCTCACAAACTAAATTAAAAAGGACACATTCATGCTTCCGCTTTGTATCTACGTCAAGTATAGAGAGTCTGGGAGGATTTTAAACACCGTGGTATCATATCTGTCACAGCCATACCCTTCCAGTGGTGGGGAGCTCATTTTTCAAGGCTACAAGTCCATTAACCTTCACAAGAACAAAAATAAAGCAAAACAAAGAAACACTCCTTTTAGAAAAGGCATTGCTTCTAATCATGCTTATATATCTTACTCTGGAGATACGAAGATAGAACAAAGACCTGTACCTCCCCAGGCGCAGAAAACGATACAGACATCCTGAAATAAATATATAAAATGCCTGGTGGTGCACATTATAAACACATTTGTGATTTTTTTTTAAAGGGAAAGAGACTAGGGTAAGTAACTTATATCGCCCTTACTGAATCTGTCATAAACAGTGATTTGTAACTGGGAGGGCCAAAGTATCAACCTCATTTATTTTTTAATGTCTTGGCCTGGTCTTGGTTGCCAATTTACCTAGATTCATTCACTGCATATATTTGGAACTATTAGTTTCCTGATAAATGCATTGTCAGAAAGCCAGGGGGAATGATAAGATAGGAAATAAGGAGCTCTTGCTTGTTTTTATACAATTCTGTTTGACTTAAGAGATAATTATAACACAGATTGATGCTATGATTTTAAACAGGGTAGTAAATCAGCTTGAAATATAGGGCTCCAGAAAGCCATTTGCCACATGATTACAGTTTGTTAAGAATTCCTGTGTTGGCTGAAGATGAGAAGCCATAATCATGCAATATATAGCAACAGTATTGCAGTACTCATTTTTTCCCCATAGAAGATACTTAAATAAACCTACGTTACAAACTTTTAAATATCATTAGTTACAAAGTATAAATATCATTAACTGAAGCAAAGCAAAGCATATGCTGGTTGGTCTGGGATCTAGCTTCAAATGGGAGAAATTACAGATTCAGTGAGCAAGATTAAAGTAGTGATTCAGGGCACTTCATTTAAAATTCATGCATTTTCCACAAATTAAGTTTACTTATCATCATGAGGAATATAAAAATATAAGATTTTCATCAATATATGAGACCTGAAGCAAAGTGAAAATGAAAGAGAAATTCAGAATCAGAAAGATACATATTTGAACATGGATGGACTCTGCCATGGCTTGTGTTTAAAATATCTATCCACTGTCATGGGGAAGACAGCGGCCCCTCAAGAAAGATGGGTGCTAGTCAAAGGCTCTGGATACCCCTCTTACACAAGGATTTATCCCTTTGGTTGCTGAATGATGGGGATAATGGAGATGGACCTGACATACTGAGCTTAGGGGGCTACTCAGTGTATTTGAGAAATTAACCAGTAGAGATGCATTTCTATAATAACCTGCAGGAATAGATACAACTACATTTAACCAGTAGGTAAACAGATGAAAATGTTAACAACCAGCAGAGTCATACTGATGCATACTTGCTTTTGTAGATGACACTTATTGTGTGTCTTTGCTAGTTGAACTAAACTTTCTGAGTAAGCCAAGTGATGGAGATGGAATGTGCTGAGTTTTTTTGGCTCATTATTTGGCTACTAGAAGACCTAGGTGATAAGATAATTTAGTCATTTCTGGTTTCCTTTTGCCTAGAGCATCCAGGACACATTCTTTTTTTTTTTTTTTTTTTTTTTTTTTTTTTTTTTTTTGAGACGGAGTCTCGCTGTGTCTCCCAGGCTGGAGTGCAGTGGCGTGATCTCGGCTCACTGCAAGCTCCGCCTCCCGGGTTCACGCCATTCTCCCGCCTCAGCCTCCCAAGTAGCTGAGACTACAGGCGCCGCCACCACGCCCGGCTAGTTTTTTGTATTTTTTAGTAGAGACGGGGTTTCTCCGTGTTAGCCAGGATAGTCTCGATCTCCTGACCTCGTGATCCACCCGCCTCGGCCTCCCAAAGTGCTGGGATTACAGGCTTGAGCCACCGCGCCCGGCCGACACATTCTTATATTCTCAGAGCAAAGGGTGATTCCCACCAGGGACCACCAGGGACCATAATGTGAGCCAAAGGAAGAGCAGAAGCCGAGTTTATACTCTATCTTGACAACCAGCTCAGAGGTGACCCCACCTGGGAGAGGACTGGAGAATCTGTAGTTCTCTGGAGAATCAGAGTGGCATCTTGTCTGTCTCTTCCCTCTCGCTTTGGCTCCAATGTTTGTTTTTTTGTGTGTAAAAATAAAACAATATCTCTGAATTGAGCATCTTGGAATGTATACCTAATGATGACACTTTGTAGCAATAATTAAGCACAACAAATACCTATCAGTTTAACTTTGTATAAGACATTTTTATTACAAAAGAAAATTGTTTATTATTCATTTATCAGTTGTCGATATTGAAAAATGATTGTTATATCTCAAAGGGGCATTATTTCTATGTAACATATAATCTATCTATATCTTCGAGAGATTCACAATTAAAATCCCACAAGTAAAATCCTTAAGTAATGTACATAGAGAATTTAAAGTCTGATTAAAAAGAAATGATTTACTAACAGTAAAAAAAGGGAGAGAGAGACAAATCATGGATGTAAGATAAAGAAAGATGAGGTGTTTGTACACTTGTTTAATTTTTCCATTTCATATTAAGGAGTCTTTGCCTACAACCTTCAAATGTAGGATTTTTTGTTTAATTGGGAAAAGATTGTCAGTGGAAAATATAGTTGATGAAATCACCTATCAATTCATTTCAGAAAATTATTTAAATTAATGATTCTAATTGTTCTGTAACAAGAGCTCTTTTTATAGTGCTTTTTTCTAAATTTAACATTTTGATTTTTTTAACGTAAAGCTGTATGTATTAAATAAAATCGGTTATTTTCTTATTATTAACTAAGCAGAGATTTATAACTATCAGTTATAACACATAGAGCTTCTTAGAAGTATAAAATAACAAAATAATTATATCTAAAATATCTAATTTTAACTAAGCTGAAGATATTTATAATTTTTCATATCCTGCATAACTTTTTTTAAGCTAAGATTCATTGTCTAAGTTCTCTGAAATACAAAAATGTTTCCCCTAAGGAGCCTCCCTACTACTATCTGAGAGCCTCAAACATTTAAGGATTTCAAATTGTGAAACAATGGGTATAAACCAGTTTAAAAATCACCTAACAAATATGGTTTATTCTCACTTGAAGAATTAAATTATTTAATGTGCCATAACTGTTTAAATGTGTTAGAAGGCAAAATCTTGGGGCTCTATCAAATCTTTTTTTCTTTCCACCCAGTTTTCCACTCTCTGTCAAAACCATTACTCGGACATGATATGATAGGAGTAAGAAACATCCAGTATTTACTCACCAGCCTGATTAGTTGTGATGCTGACCGCAGCAAACTGTCTCAGTGGGGAGCTCAGCTCTGACACCCCATTAATGGCATCAATCTCAAAGGTGTAGTTAGTATGTGCCAGGAGGTCTGTCACTGTCACCGTGGTGTTGGTGAGTCCAAACTGTCGAGGGAGGAAGCGGACATTTGGGCTGCATGGCTCACACTGTTTTATATTCCACCCACATTTTTTACATATGATGTTGAAGGTAACATCTTTCCGGCCTCCCGTGTCCAGGGGCCAACTCCAGTCCAGGATGACTGAGGTCTCGTTTATATTAGAGATAACATTTCTTGGTGAAGATGGAGGTCCTGCAAAGTAGTTCAACAAAGATTAATGAGCCTCAATTCTGTTTTCTACTACAAGGGAAATAGATAATTTACAATGGAACTGAAAGAGGTAAATAACTATCCTTTCTTTATTATCAACTTTCAGTTCATCCTTAGAGGATCCATGAGATTATAGACACATGGATTCAAGAACACTGTGTTCCCCAAGCTGTGAATAGGGAAGTTTTGACTCAAGGGTAAGGATACATTCACAAAGTCTAACAAAATAACTCACCACTATGTTCAAAACCCTTGTGAATAGTTACAAAAACTTTAGTATTAGTTTTATAAATCTTAGTCTTTTTCCCTATGACCTATGACCAACATACAGCAAGAGGGAATAGAAATGTAAAAACATAAATCCCTGTCTATAACCTCCCCTATCCTGTCATATGTAATGCAGGATCTAAACAAGACACAGAAAATGTTCTCTCTTTCTGGGGGTTGTGTTGCAGGAAGTGCTTTAAAATATAATTCATTTTGTATGATAAATGTTGCATTTGTGGTGAGCCAAGCATGGAGAGTGAAGCAGAGAAAGCTTTCAATTTGCACACGGGCAACAGAAGGAAATGGGCCAAATGCTTTAAAACAAAAACAAACAGCACAGTAACAAGAAGAAAACGAAACAAACAAAACAAACATGGAGGCATGGGTTGCAGCAAAACTACTCACGGGTACAAGCCATGGATGGAGGGTCTTTGTCTGCCCGGAAGTAATTATTCTCACACCTGCAGTTCATTGAACCATCTTCCTGAGTAGAACTGTGAGGTGGGCACTTAGCACACTTCATATTACCATCCAACGCCTTGTAGAAACCTGGTCGGCAAGCTACAAACAAAACGACTCTCTTTTAAAAGTCTGTGATAATTTTTTTTGAAAATATGTAAAACAGATTTAAGTAAGTTCGAATATGAATTTATTATAAATAAATATCAAGTTTTTTCCTCCAAGAATTTACAGAAACAAATGATAGGGCCTACTGTAGTTTTTCTGCATATATGATTGAATTTGCACCAAATGTTAAGGAAAAAAACACACACACACACAAGATTTAGATTATTTTGGCACTAGTGTATGATGAAATTTCCAGCTTATGTTTTCACAGTTTTACTTGGCATTGGACTATTTGTGGAGAAAATAAAGCAAAACCATGTCACCATGCAGTAATTCCCTTTTTAAAACATGATGCAATGCGTATACTATCTGCACTGCAGTAAGCAGTATACTAACATTGACTTGTTTTCTAATTGCTCTGTGGGTACAATTTTGTCCCACAAAGTGTAAGCAACTACAAGAAGAGATCGTGGCTTCTTGTATATTTTTAAGATTCTTGATAAATAACTTTCATGAGCTACAATATTTTTTTCTGGTTTGACAGTATTTTTCCTTACCTCTTATGGCAATGGCCTAAAATAAAAATTTAAATGTATTCCTTTGTCTATATCTGAAATACAGAGGGATATACAGTTCCTATTTAAACTAATACACTTATGAACTCTTACTAGATGAGAGCTCTTTTAATAACTGTGTTATCTTTTTAATTTCTGGCCACATCTCTGCATAAAATGATTTTTGTAAGCCTATTGAACTGGTTATCGAGCACTGATTTCAGCTTATAATTTAGTGTTCAGCATCTATTTACTGTTTTACAGAGATATGCCTAATCTGCCTCTACTATATTATTTTCATTTTGTCTGACAGAAAATTCAAAATGCTGCATTATTTCTTTGATTCATTTTCATAATTACATTGAGAACTAAAATCATAGTGAAAATTCCAACAAGAAGTCTCTAATCATTCATTTGAGAAGGAATTTGGGATCTAAATTTTAGATCCAAGATCATCCTTGGAAGTCAATATCTTCTAAAACTTCTAAAGCTCAATTTCGGTGCCACATTTGGACTTGATGATTTATAGAACTTATAGAGACTTGAAGATTTACAGAATTATATATAGAATAGGCCCTACAGATGGTCATTACATTCTCGAATTTTCTTACACTAAGTTCATATTGTGAAGAGGAGATTATTTGCATTAAAGTAAAACCCGTGTGGACAAATCAATATTTATAATCACTAAATACGTTTCTGAAAAGAAACACAACATATCCATTGTAGAATATCTTCTTACTGAAAGTTTCTTAAAATAAGACAAAGGAAATACCCTGCCAAAATAAACTACTGAAATAACTTAAAATGATAGCAATCATTAATCTAGTCTTACAGTTTTCTAGTTCCTACTAAGAGTGGCTGATCTAGGACCAATTTCCAATATATTGAACAACTTTTGGTGTCACATTGAGATCCATTCCATGTAGCCATATAGTCAATTCTACTGCCCTAATGATTATAATTTTTCTTTTTCTTTCTTTTTTTTTTTTTTTTTTTTTTGAGACAGAGTCTCACTCTGTCATCCAGGCTTAGTGCAGTGGCACAATCTCGGCTCACTGCAATCTCCGCCTTCCAGGTTCAAGCTATTCTCCTGCCTTAGCCTCCCGAGTAGCTGGGATTACAGGCATGTGCCACCATGCCTGGCTAATTTTTGTATTTTAGTAGAGACAGAGTTTCCATATTGGTCAGGCTGGTCTCGAACTCCTGACCTCGTGATTCACCTGCCTCAGCCTCCCAAAGTCCTGGGATTACAGGTGTGAGCCACCACACCTGGCCAGGATTATAATTTTTTAAATATTGTCCTTAAGCACTGGTTACAAACTTCCACTCATATCTCATATCATATTGCCTCAGGGGGAAATGATATAAATGATATGCAATGCATATACTATCTGCACTGCAGATATTTGTAAACAAACTATGCACTTAAATTCTGTTTTCTATTTAGCTCATCATTGAATGCCATTAAACTTCTAAGAGGGCATTGCTGAGTCTTTAAAGGATTAAACTGCTGTGCTCTGAAGTACTTTGTTATTTTGTTTGCTTGTAAGTTTATCCGTGTGTTTTGTGTGTGTGTGTGTGACTTTTATGGTTTTTACAACATTTGGCATACAGGTATTCGGTAAACACTCAGTCACTTTTTGTTACTATTATAGATGGCTATACTATATGATAGTTGAAAAGACAGTCACATAATCACTTCCTAGGTACTGCACAAATTATCAGGATTACTGATAGTATCTTGAAGGTAGCTACAGTTAATAAACCTACAAGTTAAGAATGCCTCTCAAACTAGTCACCAGACTTTATCCAATTATGACTAGATAATAACCCTGAGATAATAACAGTAAAAGATAGGTAGGCACACATACATACAGCTTAATCAATATTTGTCAAACATCTATTCTTGTTTGGGCTGTTTGATACCCCAAAAGGCAAAAATGTCCCTAATTCTGCCCATACCCAAAGGGCCTTGCAATAGAAAGTGGGCAGCAGGCATTTAATACAAATCATGCTGAGCAATCACTCCATTGTGATTGGTGGTTGGAAGAGACTCCACAGAAGGAGCGCCATTTGAGAAAGATCATACATAGATACTAGAAATGGCCAGTATGAAGCATAATTCAATATACAAATAAATCAACATGAAAAGACAGACTATTATACAGCATTATATGAAAAGTAGTGTTGGTACTCAATATCCAAACTCTGCTTTCTTCTTGCCAGCAGAATCTTGATTTTGCTCAGAGTTGAAGCCATCCAAATCCTTTCTTCCTTAGACCAGTGCAGCTAGGGATGAATGGCCAACGTCATAGCCAAAAAGGTGGGCAAAGAAATGTACACAGAAGTCTGATTAAAATATTTGTGATACCTTTGTGTTTTCTAACAAGATGGTACAAATGCAACTGAAGCCAAGTTCTTCCAGCCTTCATCATGGACATTACGGCTGGAATTGCAGCAGCTTACATGTGATCATGAGTGAAAGGCCAAGAAAATCAGCATGATGTGTTTTCTGTACTTGATCCAGGAACCACTAATCTCAAGATTTCTTATAATATCAGAAAGATAATACCCTGTTTGTTTAAGTCACTGTGGCCTAGGTTTCTCTTACTTGTAGCAGACGACATCCCTGAGTGACATAGATAAATAGAAAATTCAGTTGAGATGTACGAATTATATAGAATAATAGCCCAATGAAACTAAAAACTCCTCAGAAATCACATTGACCAGTATGTGTGTTTTACATCTGAGGTCACTGAAGTCCAGAAAGTTAAGTGACACAGAGTTTAGGGACAGACATTGCATCATCTGACACCTGATAACTAGCTGATAGGCTTTAACCACAAATGTATAGTCATTTAATGCCAACTATGTGCACGAGTAAAATGCTAGATTCTATAATAACATTTTAACTTTTGTAGATGTCTTACTTCTTCTGTAGGACTTTTATATATACCATCTCAATTAAATCACAGTTCTATTGAAATTATCAGTGTAGGTATCAGTCTGTGTGTTTTATAGACTGTACAATTGAAGCACCAATGGAAAGGACAGCATGCCCAAGATAACAAAGAAATTCAATGGTATAGTTTGAACAGGGAAGGTATTTTTCTTTTAATTTCATAAAAACCAATCATTGAAAGCAAATTACCTCCTTAAAACACCAATTATTTTTCTACCAATTCTAAACTGTTGATTTGAGATTGAAAAATAGTCATTTAAATTTTTATTTAATTAAAAAATGCAAGAGTTTGTCATCTATTCCAAGTGAGAAAACATCTCAGAAAGGCTAATGCTCTCTTGTACATGTCTTTCTCTACGATTTAGGCTTTTTTTTTTTTTTTTGAGCCAGGGTCTTCTCTTCTCACCCGACTGTCCAGGTTGGAGTACAGAGGCATGATAACAGCTCGCTACAGCCTCCACCTCCTGGGCTTAAGCAATCCTCCTACCTCAGCCTCCCAAGTAGCTGGGACAACAGGTGCATGCTACCATGCTTGGCTAATTTTTAAAACTTTTTGTAGAGATGAGGTCTCACTATATTAGCCAGGCTAGTATTGAACTCCCGGCCTTAAGTGTTTCTCCCCCTTCAGCTTCCCAAAATGCTGCGATTACAGGCTTGGGCCACTGCACCCAGCCTTTCTCTATTTTGCTATCTCTTTGATGTCTAACATTGGTATGGGAAGATGAGTAAGTGTCCTTTTAGTTGGAAAGGCAGCAGGGATTTTTCAATTTCATGAATAGGACAACATGACATGCTGTATTTGGGAGGCATATAAGTAAATTTTCCATTTTCTGTTCAAGTAGTATCTCAATTCTCCACCAAAACTGTGCAACGAATTTGAGAATATGACTGGAGAATGCATAAAATTATTATTTTATAAAGAAACAATCTCTATAAATGTATGTTTCTATAACAAGCCCATTTTTAAATTTATCTCATCAATAAGTAATCTCTCTCCCTTGCTATAAATCAACTTGTGCTCATTACCTGTCTGTCATGCCTTCTTTATGCTTCAAAAAATCCTCCTGACAGTATTAGAGACTTTAAGGAGCATCCATATTTGTGTGTGTGTGTGTGTGTGTTATCTTTGCTTATAGTAGCAAAGGCAACGATTGTATATTGAAAACATCTCCTTTCCTTCCTTGAGTGTAAAACTAGTGAGTAACAATCTACATATTTCTCTCATTTAAGCATTTTTATAGGCTGAATGAGGCTGCACATATAAGAGAATAAAAGTAGGAAATAAAAAGTAGATATATTAATGTGCTTTCTTTCCTTTTGTTAATGAAAATAAGTCCCAGTCAACTTACAGAGAATACCAAAGAAAATGGAGATTAGACAAGAAGGGTGGACAAAAGATTTATACAGAGACAAATTTTAAAATCAAAAGCCCCAGCTATATAATCAAGGTTGTCTGTAGTGGAGACCAGCTATTAAATCAATACTTAACTAAGGCAGATACACACATATCAAAAAGCTGCTGCCAAAATGACACAATTCTGATTTACGTCTTCCCTCAGGTAATCCAATAGTAAATGTTCTTGTCAGTCAAACACTGGGAAAAATTATTCATACATCTTAACCCCAGGATAGCAAAACCAAAGAGTGATTGAATAGTTTAAAAATCTTTCAAGTGGAAGCACCTTGTCACCTTTTTATGGGGTCCCAGACATGCTTTCTCCCATTTTGTAAGAAGATTTTTAAACTAGTTAATTGTGGCAGGAACTCTTATCTTTAATATTATACTGATATATTCAAGTAAGATGATCCATGAATCTAAGTTAATAACAATTAAAATGGAAGGCAGCACCTTCTGAAGCCTCACTAGACATCATCACGGATTTGCTACGAATTGTCTTTGTTTACATAATGTTCCAATGCATTCCTTCACTTTTATCAAATATGTATCGATTTCCTAAAATGATCTAGACACTTGCTGTGATGTAAGTGATTGTGTTTCCCTAAAATATATACGTTGAATTCCAATGACCAATACGTTGGTTTTAGGAGGTGGGATCTTGGAGAGGTTTAGAGCACGAAGGCAGAGTCCTCATGAATGAGATTTGTGCCCTTATAAAAGAGGTCCCAGAGAGCTGCCTTGTCCCTTCTATCATCTGAGGACATAGCTAGCAGGTACCATCTATGAACCCGGAAATGAGTCTTCACCAGACACTGAATATGCTGGCCCCTTGATCTTGGACGTCCCAGACTTCCGAACTGGGAGAAAGAAATTTCCATTGTTTATAAATCAACCAGCTTATGGCATTTTGATATAGCAGCCCAAAGAAATGAAAATTACCATTTATTGTGTCCAGTCTTACAGCAATAAAAGTCAAAATCCCAGCTTTTAAAAAGGAGATCAGTTTCATATCACGGTTATTTTATAAATGGATCTTCTCACTTGAGAACTGGAGTTGCAAGATACATTTTTATATGTCATTTATATGTTATCTTCACTGAGAAATTTTCTGCAGTTTCTTCTTTTTATCCCAATACTTCAAGTTGTCTTCAGCGTGTTAGAGGAAAAGCACTGGACTAGGAAGCAGGAAGCGCATGTTTTGATCTAACTTTTCCTACTAAATAGGTGTTGGCTTAGATTTACTGATCAGGTATCTTCAAACTTTGATGAGGTATTTGAGACAGTGACTTCCTCTTCTATAAATAACTCTAAGGTTCTACTCTAAGTAATTATGTATTCCCAGATTAGACCCTGAGCCACACAGAGACGGGAGTTATTTTCTATTCTGTTTGTACACCCTATATCTAGCACACCGTCCAGCACCTAGCAGTGGATGAGATGAATTTTTAAAGTGAGTGAATAATTTGCAACCAGTTGTCTTATCAGGAGGTTAATTTCCTCATTTAAAAAATGACAGACGTTGACTAAGTTGTCTCTAAAGACTCTTCTTAGCTTAGACACTTTAAAATGTTAATCCTCTGTACGCCCAAATTTGTAGGATTAGTAACACTTTCTAAGTGGAGATAAAAGAACAAATTATCTTCTTGTTCATCACTGCTTTAAGGATTAAAATTAGCCATTTAAATTATAAAATGCCATATGGCAACAGGACAAGGAAATGAAATCTTTCCTGGCTTAGAACAAATATACTTGAAAAAGAAATGACGGAATTTGCAGTGCTTTCCTCTACTAGAGTACTGTATATTCAAAGGGCACATTGATTTTATAGTCAAATGGACTGAATGATACATTGACTGCCAAACAAATAATTCCTTGTTATACTTTCATCATAACCAATAACTTAATAAAACTATATGTTATGATAGTCATCCCTTTTTCACATTTTACATTATGCAGAATATTTAGAAGTTTGGAAATTTTATGGAATGAATACATATACAAATCAATTTGATAACATCAATCAAAATTAATTATTTCTAATTTTAAAAATATAAGAGAATATATTTTCTCTTTTAATGACAAGAAAAATTAACACAGTATTAAAAAGACGACTGCAAAGAGAGCACATGTTCCTTCTGTTAGTCTGCAGTGAGGTGTTTGTTTTCTTTTTTTCTTTTTGAGACGGAGTCTTGCTCTGCTCTGTAACTCAGGCTGCAGTTTAGTGGTGCTATCTTGGCTCACTGCAACCTCTGCCTCCTTGGTTCAAGCAGTTCTCCTATCTCAGCCTCCCAGGTAGCTGGGACTACAGTCGCATGCCACCACACTGACTAATTTTTGTATTTTTAGTAAAGATGGGGTTTCACCATACTGGTCAGGCTGGTCTCAAACTCCTGACCTTAGGTGATCTGCCCGCCACAACCTCCCAAACTGCGGGGATTATAGGCGTGAGCCACCCTGCCCAGTCTGCAGTTAGGTTTTATTTGCCCTTATCTTGCTAATCTAGTCTTCAGCTCTTCAAGTCTAAGTGCCGAGTTAGTGACGGTATGCTTGTGCATTATTGAGCAAACGCCAAAACTTATTTTAAAAAACACCCAGAATGGGCCACAGTGAAACAAATTAGATGAGACCTTTGCCAAATGTTAATTTTCTATTGAGAAATACTAAAAATATGAGTAAGATAATAGAAGGAAGCCAAAATAATACCAATTTGTAGTGGCTGAATTAGAAATATTTTGGGAACCTGCTGATTTCATGTTTATGAAAGGGAAACAATCAAACAGGAACTAAACACTGTGGGCCATATGGGGGTAAAATAGCAAACGGCCAGCTCTGAAAAATAATATGGAAAAAAGTATGAAACAGGGAGTATTATGAGCACTACCTATACAATGAATAATCATTATGGAAGAGCTTCCAGATAGAATCTTGGCCTCATTCCCAAAGCACATAACACATTTTTGTCACAGTTGTAATTGATGACTTTGAACTATGCTGATACAGGGAATGGGTAAAGTTACCATAGTGAAAGGGAAACAAATGCACTTAGTAAACCATGGTGGCTACTGTTGAAAGAAAGAAGGCAGCCTTTCAATTGCAAAGTGAATTTTGTCTCCAGTTGACTAATGTGGTTGACTTTTAGAAGAAACATGGTCCTAATTAAGGGTTAAAAGGCTCATTTCAATTTGAATTAACTTTAAATTAAAAAATAAAGCTGTTGGTAAATAGGTCTCTTTTAGTATTCAGACATTAGCTCCCTACACACAGGACTATGTTAGCAATTCCCAGCCATAAACACAAACTAATGACTAGAACCAGCACTGACTAAACAGATGATTTCCTGGCCTTGCAATTCCAGGCCTGACAGGGCTATTTGCCTGTACAAGGTCAAAGCAACTGTTTATTCCCAAAATGAGCTGTACTCCACAATGTTACAGGAACTCTATTCTTCGCCATCTGAATAGAGGTACAATGCTTTGAGGCAAGGCCCAGGCATTTCAATACACTGGAAGTGGCTATGTTCAGTCATTAAACTCTGCCTGCAATGTGCAGCATTTACAAAGTGATCAAGTGTTTCCTTCTTCTGTTCCTTCCACTGTTCAATAAAAAAGGCCTAAGGCAAAATGCCACCACACCATTAAACACAACAAAATCAATCACAATCTAGTATGGCTCAAAGATAGCTTAGTAACAAGGCTTCATTGTGTTTGTTGTTGTTCCATCAGATTTAGCAAGACAGGTGCCAGTAACACTAAAATATGTCCAATGTACATTCGCCACAAAAAGAATGTTAACAGCTTCTGGTCCTGAGGATGGTCGTGTTTTGCCAGCTTTTTGGCTGTCCACTTTCAAAGAACTGTATGTCCTGAGTAGCACTAGTTGGGTTTTCTATTCTTCATGATCAGTGCTCAGAGAATAAGATCAATTAACAGAATATGCAGGTAATGAGCAGACGATTATGGGGGAAGGGACGAGAGCGAGAATGGGACAGAAAGTCTTATTTATGAAGATGTTATTAAGGTGAATATCAAAATGCACAGGGTTCAACTCTACACTCAGGATATATTAGCAGACAGCCTGGAGAAGTTGTTCAGAATAGTGCTAAAAAGCTTTTTTTGAAGTGTTGTTTGCTTGCTTGTTTGTTTTGTTAAATATCAGAATAGTATTGGAAATTACTCCTTTCCTAGAAAGGAGTTTTGGAGATGCTAAATCACTACTACATCTGAATACTCTCTACTGTAAATTAGCATTTCCTAGGTTGATTTAGAATCATAACTAGAACAGGAATTTTGGCTACCAATCCAATATCCACCTTTATAATTTAATTTTAGATGAATAGAATTACCATCATAAATTGAAGTTCGGAGTGTACAATGTCACCCAGAGAAGGAGTCTGAGATAGAAATGATAAAAGCCTAGATGCTGTAATTTCTAAAGGATCAATATTGTACATGAATGTTGGAAGAACACTTAGGTCCTAGGTATGTTCATCTACACAAAGTTATATGAGCAACGCTATTTATAAAATTGGCAAATTAGAAAAAAAGCGTGATGCCCTAAATTAGAAAAGCAGCTAAATAAATTATGCTATGTTCACACATTTTCATAACTAAGTTATGCTATTCTCATACATTTGCATAATGGTATTAATGTCTCACATGGAAAGGTGCTCAGAATATTCTTACAGGAAAAAAGGCAGGATAAAAATGTATATATAATTTTGTTGTTGTTGTTTATACTTTCTTATTCATCAAACATTAACTTTATCACTTATTTCACAAACTTAAAAATTAAAAGGTTCTTAGAATTAAAATTATTGCACATACACAATTAAAAAATCAAAACATCTTAGTCAACGAATATGTGTGTTTGTATAATTTGAGGTTTGGGTGCATGTGCATGTAGTTATGTACATGTAAAATATGTAACTACATTGCACACTCTGTGTGGGGCAAGCATGTGCATACCCATATCCCTCTCCCACTCTGTCTGCACACACACATACAGATGCACAAATATCCACTCACCACAGCTTTTATTTGTTCTTACTTCTATGTCACTGATCTAAGAGCTTCCTTTTTCTTCTTGCTTTTTTCCCTTCAAAAACATGCAACATGGAGGGAATTTATAATTGACAGAAAATTTTGATAGTCTACTAACGTGAATTTTCACACTTTCCAGATTAAGTAATTGTGTCCCCACTTGGTAAGATGTATACAGAAGATAGCACTTTTTTTTAATCCAGGATTTAAATGAAAACCTGTACAAAGTGGAAAATTTAGAGCAAATTTCTGTGGATGCTGCAAAATACAATGTGCAATTATTTGCTCTCTTAGTTACATTATTGATTATCCACTCTGCAAATAAAAGATGACAAGCGGGAACTTTGAACAATGGTGGCATCATTGCATTTTATTTTAAGTTCTTCAAATTGGCTTTACTGTTTAGATAAATTTATTTTAAATTAACGTACATTTCTATTATGAGGAATTAACTCAGCTTTCAAATTCACACCTTAATATTTCATATCATCCTACCAACTTTCCATTCCATTTTATTTTTTGAAATTTATTAAAATGACTTATGTGATAATATTATTGTTAAAAAGCCAATGGATTTAAAATAAACCTTTGATGTATAATTTATACATTGGATTTTTTATTATCACATAATATTACCAACTAGGAGAAGTTTATCATTTAAAAGTATTCAATATTTGCTTTGAGTGATTTCATGGCAGACAGACATTTATAACAGAAAAATAAGAGTTAGTGTAATTTTAGGGTCTGTTTTTTATTTATTTTTATGTTTATGGTAAGTATTTGTTCTCAGATAGAAAGGGGATTTCTATTTAAGGTATCCTGAAAGTTATTCCCTAAATAGATAAGAATGGATTTCTCAAGGAAAACATACAACCATCATAAATCAGTGCTTAGGAGATCAACAAAACTTGACTGAATGAGTCTTTCAAATATCTTAAACGAATCCTCTTTTTTGAAACTATACAGACATAAATGTTTGTAATTGTATAGGAATATTTATATATTTGATTTTCACATAAAGTGAGTTCTATCTTATTCAAGAAAAATTATTTTTCTATTTTACTAAGAATAAAAATATTTGTAAAAACTTGCCTCTATAAAGTTTCAGATTTGTATATTCACTCAAATTTGTATGTCAAAAACACAAAAATATTCCCCTCCCCCAATGAAGGTCAAAAGAAATTTCTCAAGTATATAGAACAATCTCACGGGCAGACACCTCAGCAATATATAGCAGTATTTAATGGTGTTATGAAAATAAAATATCCCAAAACTTTAAGATGCACTATAACAGGTTTACAGTCTTTAAAATGGTTAACTTCTAAATATAGAGATAAACATTTTTTTCCTCACTATGTTATTCTAAAACTTTACTTTCAGCTTGAAAGATGAATTGCAATAAAGGGAATATGATGATTAAATCCATTTAAGAGGAAGAGAGAATTAGTTCCAGTCCTTTAGAGGACAGGAAGAGTGCAAGAAAAGATGAGAAAATAGTATATTGGATATATTAAGATGGATTGCTTATAGTTGGCAAATACATAACACTCATAGTATAAATAACTGGGACACATTAGGAATTTGGACCATAAGGAAGAACAATAGAAGGATCTCTGCCATTTTTGTTCACTTTGTCTGGAAATGTCGCATAACCTCAGACTTGGTCATCTGTATTCAGTGTTGCTGCCCTAGAAGTGTGGAGGGGATGGTGGGGGGCGGAGTGGCGAGTGGGAGGGAGAAGGAGGAGAGAGAAATGGTGTGTTTGTGTGTGTTAAAATGGACACACCCAGGGTATGTGTGTATGTTTATATATGAATTTAAACCACTACCCTATTTCTTAGTAGAGATAATTACTTATTCCATTAACCCTTTGGAGTTACTTTTTAGAATTTCATTGGTTGCCTTGAGATATTCATTCAGGATAATTGTGTTATTTTTATATTGGGCAAAAAAATGAGACCTAAAGAGGTGAGGGGTTGGGAAAGGATGGGAAAGGGAGTTAGTTCCCTGAGATTATTACATCTTAGACAGCAGCACACATTTTGTTGCCTTTGAAAACCCAGGTACATTGAACTACAATGTTTACATCACCTTTTCCAGAACCATCTACCGGGAAAGAACAGTTCATACCTATATGTAATGTAAAAAGCAGCATTTACTGAAACCTATTCCATGCCTAGCATTGCACTTGTGTTTTAATTCCGTATTCATAACAATTATGTGAGACTGGTATTATCTCTTTTCCCTGAGGAGAAGATTAGGGCTTAAAGGTATTAAGTGCACTGGCTGTTTATACTAAGATTTAAGTGTTGTAAACAGAAATGAAACCATGTTTGAGGGCTTCCAAGACATAGGTATTCTGTGTTTGCATCTAGTTGCTTCTTATTCATGTAAAATTGTAAAGTGACAACTAATGTAGCATTAACACGCAATCCTGCACTGTAAAAATAAGGTAACCAATTTAATGGAAGTGTGACTATGAAGATGGAGACACCTTCCAAGGCATACAGGGAAATTGATTATCTCATCTCTTTCCAGTGACTGTAAGTTCCACAGTAGTTTTCTTCAACAATGTCTTAGAGGTCTAGTCAAGTGACTGGCTCTGATGGAAAGAAACTTTATTAGGAGTAGAGAATGCTTAATTTATGCAGACCTGCTGAAAAGGTATTTGTGGGCTGAATTATTTTGTGGGGGGATCTGCCTGCTTCTCATATAATGGACTGTCTGCTACATGTTATTAGTGAAAACACGGAACTTTTATTGAGCAGAGGGGAAAAATAAAGCATTTTATTTTCCTAAATTAGTGAAGGGTGCTTAATGTCTGACAGAATAAAGTAATAAAGTGAGATTGCATAAATTCTTTTGAGTTTTTTCTGTTTTTTGTTTGTTTTTGTTTTCGTTTTTCTTTTTTTGAGATGGAGTCACACTCTATCACCCAGGCTGGAGTACCGTGGCATGATCTGGGCTCACTGCAACCTCTGCCTCCCGGGTCTAAGCGATTCTCCTGCCTCAGCCTCCCAAGTAGCTGGGATTACAGGCGAGAGCCACCATGCGCAGCTTATTTTTATAGTTTTAGTGGAGACGGCGTTCCATCATACTGGCCAGGCTGGTCTCAAATTTCTCACCTCAGGTGATCCACGTGCCTCAGCTTCCCAAGTTCTTTGAGTTTTGATCAGAAACAATTTATGGCATTTATAGATATAGTGCCCTACTGTGTATCTGTACCATGTATCTGGAAGCAATATAGAAAAAAAATGCATAGTTCTCAAGACTTTCAGGGGTATATTGATGCACTTCGGAAAAGATGCCTAAAAAAACCTTCCACACTGTCCCCCATCTGTACTTACCAATTTGATTATACATTTGGCACAACTAAATAAAGTATTTAAACACCAATAACACTTCTGTCAATTAGACCTGGAAAAGTACATCTAATAGTACATCTAATGTGCCCTCAGTATAACATATGATAGAGTCTGAATCACTTTCCTTCTGAGTAAATCTTGGTTTCTTAGCACGTACAGTTTAATTGATGACACATGGTGTGGGGATATATCTGTAAAGAAAATTTTTATGACTAGGCAAGTTCATGGAAGTATTATATAAAATCATTTGAACTCATTCTAGCAGTCATTTCTAACTGCCTTAACATTTCATTGTCTGTGTGTTTACAGGCCAGATAAAAATTTCAAGTACCTGAAAACCTTCTTTCTGAAACAGTGTGCTATATTCAGTTGAAAATTGATATATCGTGTAAGGCAATCTAGTCACTCTAAACACTGACAGTATAATCATGTTTTCATAAAACACATGTAGAAAGCACATTCTACATGTGTTTAAAACTCCACTCCTATTATGTTACTGCAGCGTGATAGATAAGGTAAGTGTACTTCACGGGCATCTTTCTTTTATTTACCTTTACTTCTCACCATGTACTAAAATGACTGTCTTATATAAGGCAACCAAAAAACTTTCAGGGAAGAATGGAGGCCTCTTTCATCTCTCCACAGCAATTCCCCATTATCACGTGTCCGATGCCCAATTACTTTGTTCAGCCAAACACATATATCTTAGTAGGTCTAATTTCCCTTTAAAGAATCAGTCTCATGCTCTGAATCAATCGTGAAGTTTCCTAATAAAAAAAAAACGAAAAAGGATGGACAAATTTGTGAAAATATTTACGTGTTTCATTAGGTGCTAAATACAGAAATAGGGTTGGCCTCTGTATTTATGGGTTCTGCATTTATGCATTCAACTAACCACAGATCAAATTTTTTTTTTTTTTTTTTTTTTTTTTTTGTGAGACGGAGTCTGGCTCTGTCGCCCAGGCTGGAGTGCAGTGGCGCGATCTCGGCTCACTGCAAGCTCCGCCTCCTGGGCCCACGCCATTCTCCCGCCTCAGCCTCCCGAGTAGCTGGGACCACAGGTGCCCACCACCACACTCGGCTAATTTTTTGTATTTTTAGTAGAGACGGGGTTTCACCGTGTTAGCCAGGATGGTCTCGATCTCCTGACCTTGTGATCCGCCCGCCTCAGCCTCCCAAAGTGCTGGGATTACAGGCGTGAGCCACCGCGCCCGGCTTTTTTTTTTTTTTTTAATGGCTAGTCAAGGGTCAGGTGCAGTGGCTCACTCCTGTAATCTTAGCACTTTAGGAGGCTAAGACAGGTGGATCTCTTGAGCTCTGGAATTGCAGACCAGACTGGGCAACATGGCGAAACCTCATCTCTACAAAAAATACAAAAATTAGCAGGGTGTGGGGCACTTGCCTGTAGTCCTAACTACTCAGAAGGCTTATGTGGGAGGATCACCTGAGTCCAGGGGAGTCAAGGCTTCAGTGAGTCATGATTGCATTATTGCACTCCAGGTTGGGCAACAGAGCAAGATCTTGTCTCAAAAAAAAGATGGTTGTACTTGTATTGAACACGTACAGATCTTTTTCTTGCCAATGTTCCCTAAATAATAAAGTACAACAACCACTTATTAGCATTTACGTTGTTTTAGGTATTGTAAGTAATCTAGAGATGTTTTTAAGTATATGGAGGCATGCAATAGATTATTTGCAAATACAACACTATTCTATACAAGGGGCTTGAGCATCCATGGATTTTGGTATTCTCAGGGGTCCTGGAAGCAATCCTTCATTGATACCAAGGTACAACTCTGTATAATATGTGTAACATGTACATAATATGTATTAATATATATATAATTAATGATCACCATCATCACATTTTAAAAGTAGAAAAAAGGACTTCCCAGTGTCCTAAGTGTCCTATAAACATTTATTTAAAACAAAATCTTTAATTATATTTTAATTTTTTATTCTTTAATATAATCTTTAGTTATATTAAAGATTTTGTTTACAAAATCTTAATTAGATATAATATCTTAATTGTGTATAAATCTTAATTATATTAAAGCAAATATCACAAAGATAAAGGAAAATATGAGTTACATTTACTAAGGAAACTTTTTCCTTAAACATTTAAGTTGGCATAGAAAAGAAATGGAGTAAGTGAATTTCCAGTTGAATAATATTTATGGTATGTACAGTGTCTAACCTTTAAAAGAGATCTATCATTTTCTGTGATATATACAAAGTACTAAAGTATTCACATGGTATGTAAAAGGAAAAAATACAAAAGTAGAAGGCAGAGAATTCTAGGGTAAAAGTCTTGAGGCAGAAAAGAACTGGAGAATAAATGAAAGTGAAAGAAAAAGAGTATAGCTAGAACAGAAATGATATGAGGGCCTCAAATTAGTTTGGTGGCACATGCAGGCCAATTAGGCCATGCCATGTCTTCAGGCTTATATTAAGGTGACTTGTTTTTCTATATTAAGTGTTATCAGGGGTTATTGAAAGGTTTCATGCATGAGGTACACCATAATCAGATTTACATTTCAAAGAGATTATGCTTACTTCTATCAGGAAAATGTATTAAACTGAGTCAAAAATGGAACAGATAGGAAACTACTGAAATAATCTAAATAAGAAATCATATGGCGTAGATAGAGAAGTGATTATGGACATAGAAAGAAATGTATTTATTTGACATATATTATGTAGATGATAGGGAGATTTTAGCTGATGCAGAGTGGAAGAAAGCATAAATCGTTCTTCCAAAAAGACACATGCACTCTTATGTTCATCACAGTACTATTCACCAAAGAAAGACATGGAATCAACCGAGGTGACCATCAGTGGCGGATAAAGAAAATGTAGTACATATACACAGTGGGACACCATGCAACCATAAGAAAGAAGGAAATCATGTCTTTTGCAGCAACATGGATACAACTGGAGGCCATTATGCGAAGTGAATTAGGCAGGAACAGAAAACCAAATAGCGCACGTTCTCACTTATAACTGGGAGCTAAACACTGGGTACTCACAAACATGAAGACGGCTACAATAGACATTGGGAACTAATGGTGAAGAGAGAGGGAGGGAGGTTAAGGGTTGAAAAATTAAGTAGGTATTATGCTCACTATCTTGGTGATGGGATCATTCATATCTCAAATCTCAGCATCACACAATATACCCATACAACAAATCTGAACATGTGCACTCTGAATCTAAAATTAAAGTTGACATTACAAAAAAATAGAATGACATCTAAAAACTGGTAATTATGTGTAGTGATATATGTGTTTTGGTAATCATTTCACAATGTATATGTATACCAAATTGTCACATTGTATACCTTAAATATATGTAATTTTTGTCAATAATATAGCAATAGAGGCAGAAACAAATAAATCTGGATAAACCAGTTAAAAAAAAAAAACAAAAAACAAAACAAAACTCACCGGGTGCTGTGGCTCACACCTGTAATCCCAGCACAGGCATAAGCCACAGCGCCCGGAGGCCTAGGCAGGTGGATCACTTGAGTTCAGGAGGACGAGACCAGCCTGGTCATCGTGGGGAAACTTCGTCTCTACTAAAAATACAAAAAAATTAGTAGGGCATGGTTGCACACATCTGTAATCCCAGCTACTTGGGAGGCTGAAGCACGAGAATCGCTTGAACCTGGGAAGCGGAGGTTGCCGTGAGCCAAGATCGCATCACCACACTCCAGCCTGGGTGACAGAGTGAGATGCTGTCTCAAAAATTTAAAAAAAAAAAAAAAAAAAAAAGACTGACATCTAAAGTTCCACATTGAGCAGTTGGGAACTATTCCTATTTTTTGAGTTACAGAAGGAATGGCTATATGAGCAAAGGCACAGGAGTTGTAATTTGGATATGTTACATTGAGTTAGCCAATAGGAAATGCCAAGTTAGCATTTGCTGTAGTAAATTGTGTGGTATTTATAGTATTTGTACTGCAAAAAAAAAATGGATTCCAATATTTTCATGTTAAGAAAAATGCCACATTTAGTTTTCTTTGTCACATAGGCTTCTGTTTATTGACACTAAATGAAGCTGGTTAGCAAAAATATGGGTTTCTAGAGAAGCCAAAGTGGTCTAGAAATACATAACTTCTATGTAAAATAATTCAATAAAATATTGCTGGAGAAATCTTCCACATTACTGATACATAAGAAAAATAAACTATCTTTACTGAGTTGGGTGATTCATCTTCTTAGAATATAGTGCTTATTAAACCAGAATACTGGTTTTGATTTCTTCATGAACCAGATACCTGTCTTCAAAAATAGAAAACCTGTGTTTTAAGGACTCCAATACAAGCTTTTTTGTTGTTGGCTAGTATACACTATTTATAACAAAACAGAAAAGAAAAAATATTATTATCACATCAACAAAAATCATGTCATGACTATTGGACCAACAATTAAAAGTGTATTCTCAATGCTGGTAAATCAATAGGAGATATTATTTAGATCTGCACATTTTAATCGTTAAAAGCCCAGGTTCAGACTGCACAGGTTCAAATCTTGGCTCTGCCAGTTACTACATATGTAACTGAACAAGTTCCAAAGCTTCCTCACGCTTCAGTTTCATTGTCTGTAAAATGGGGATAGTAAAAACTTTATAACAGGATTTTGTAGGAATTGCATGTGAGTATAAATATTCTCTAATACACATTAGCATATTAGAAATTAGTAAGTATTGACACACTTTATATAAATAAATACTTACAAATTGTGTATAAATATTTCTGAAGTCTACAACACAGGTAGATGTGTCAGTATATTTGAACAATATTAAACCACATTTGCCTTTTCTTAGTTTTCTGCTTTTAGAGATGTATTGGACATTTGCTCTTTCTTGGAATATTATGCAACATCCTTTTCTGTTAAAATTATACTTTTTAAACATAATTCACAAAGATATATCACAAAATAGCACCTTTTTTCAAGTATGTTATTGACAGCTGTATGACAAGTCTTTTGTCACACCCTACTTTGGGAGCCTAGAGATTTCCATTTGTGTATTAGGTCTAGATAACTTAAACAAATCAGACAAGTCGAATAAATTTTTGTTTTTGGTTCTTGGTGGATATGCCAGGCCATCTTGTCACACGCATATAAAAACATTACCATCCTCTGAAATCTTTGTCATAGCTGGTAAAAACACCAAAGCTGAATGGACCTCCTCAGGAGTAATTGAAATGATTACCTGTGACTTCGTAGCTTAAAGCTGCTTTGCTTTTTTTATATAGGTACACTCTTCCCACTCCCAATACTGGCAGTTTTCAATTTTTTATTTCTTAGGCTGCCACATACACTAGTAAACACTTCCAAACCTGGCTGCCTTCCCTATATATCTCGTCCTCACTTTTGGAAGGAGCCTTCTTTTACAGAGTTTCCAAACACGTAGGACTTTCAAATACTTTAGTTTTCTCAGTCTTTTTTCTCAAAAAGTACAGCACCATCGCTAAGGTGATACTGATCGTTTCAACTTTCAGCCACTTGTCCAAATTTATATCATGTTGACACTGACCAATGTCTCCTCTGTCTCATAATTTTTCTGGCAGTTAATGAGAAGTAAATGGCTAGAGTATTAGTCCAAATCCTAGGGCATCAGTGTCCAGATTATAAAAACCACATTCACATATGGCAATAATTGGCAAGTTCTTTTAGGTGATCATAGCATTATTTCCAAAGACTCAATGGATAATTGAATAATTCCATAGTGCCAAATAGGAAACTCTATCGAATGAGATAAGTATATACTGTTTCTCTCTCTCTCATTGTGTGTGTGTGTGTGTGTGTGTGTGTGTGTGCAGTTACTGCTTTTCCATGGATTTTTCCATTGAAGTAGATTCATTTGAATAATCTGTACCAGAATTTGTACAATTCTACCAAAATTCTAAAGTTAACTTTATACCAAATGCAAGTTCAGAAATAAGATAATTCATTTCCACGCTGCATAAAGCATTGCAGAATTAAAGTAACAGAAGGCAATATCTTTATACATCTAAATACCGGGATACTAGGAGCAGCAGCTCAGTTTTGTAAATGACTTTTTATCAAGAAGCTTCATGTTGTTTATAGAATGCTATTTTAACTAAATTTTCTTGTTATTTTTATTCTTCAAAAACAAAACAACATTCAATCTGTTGCTATTAAGGCATTTATTAAATTCATATTTTAGGATTCAATTTTACATACAGTACCCTTACTTATAATGCTAAATATGCTCTTTTGTCCCCACTGGTTTATAAGACTCTGCCATGCTCCTTTCAGTTTCTTTCCAACCTCTTTCTATTTGCTCACACTTGGTAATAAGTTAAACATTTCTCAGACTCACAAGTAATCAGCAAATGAGGAGAATATTGTGGTGCTTCTAAAGGAATAGCAGACATTTAAAGGAAGTGCTGTACCCACGGTATTTCAGAACTGACTTAATGGAGTGGTATCAGAACATTTCTTAGAGCAGAAATTATTTTAAATGAGCTTGAACTATATAAGCACAGCTTCCTTATTGAATGGCATCTTTTCATGTAGGAAAAGGAATAGCTTCAGATCAGGAGGCAGCAGAGTTGTATATTATTTCTGATCGACACTGTTTAGCTGGCTAGTGTCTTACATTAAGAACTAGTCCCAGATCTCAAAGCCAATGGATGGTGGAGATGGACTTGCCAAAAGATCTTCCTTCTTTAACACACATGCTGCTTCCATTATGCTCACAGCATAGAACCTTAAGAACAGCTAACAAATTGTTCCTGGGTCAATTTAAGAAGGGATGTATGTGCTTTTGACTATACTTTACTCGGCATACATGTGTAAATATACTGAAGTCCAGGAACAGTGTCATAAAACAAGCCAGTGGTGTGAACTTTGTTGTAGAGAGAAAAAAAAGACAGCCTCTCATAAAACATACATAACCCATCATTTCTTTCTCTATCACTTACTATACGTACAGGATTCTCTTGTCAACAGCCAAGATGATATTGATTCTGTCTTAGGAATCTTCTCAATTTCACATTACAAAGGAATACACAGCAACTACTGATAGAGATAGATCATTACATACTCATCACATGAATTGGGTAATTTTGGTGAATAGTAACATTTTGAATATTTCAGCAACAATTTTTTGGGAGTTATAAAAGACTTTCAAATATTTTTGTGGTGTTTTACATCTACATTCATTGCTGGTAATCTAATATCTAATTTTTGCTAATCAAGATCCTAAATAGGCATATAATTAAGTATAAACAAAGAGTTTAAAAATCTTGCCATGTAGCCTCCTGGCTTAAAAAAAAAAAAAAAATCCATGGGATTGTTTCATTTAAAATCTCATATCCTAGAGTAAATAGACTTCTTCATCTATTTAGCACTCATCTCCCAGGATCAGAAGATGACACAAGATGGTTCAATGATTACATTGGAGAATGTGTTTCCCCTAAAGCAAAGATAATATCCCTGTAGTCACCTTTAGTTTCTTATCTCAAGTTCCTCTTTCATTTGCTGAATTTCTATTCCTCTGTGTCAACTATAACTTGAAAATTAAACACCTTTGGGACACTAGAGAATAGCACGAGATGAACACTCTTCTGACCACAGCTGGAGGCCACTGAAATGCTGCTGCACCAGAGGAAGTGAAAGGCTTGGGTGTCCTGGGAAGATAACTGTAGGAGCTGGCACTTACATGTGGTTTCCCCCATTATTTTATTATTTTCTATTTGAATTATTTGTACTTGCACGCGTGTATATCTTTCTTCTATGTATTACTAGTGAGACTAGTATTGACTAGTAATGACTAAAGAACAAGTCATTATTTTTAGAATTATGCTATTTTTCAATATCATCAGAAATTGCCTTGTGCTCAGAATTGTGAACATTTTGAACAAAGTTTTGCTTAAATACATACTTATTTTGCCCGTAGGTACCTATACGGCATTTATAAATACCACCTTGTTCTGTTATTTTATATAGCATTATACACAATATATACCATTGCTTATGAAAAACAAGCCCAAGAGTTTTAAAAGTTTCCAGATTAGTTATAGAAAGCATATTAAGATCAAGTTATTACACCATGAGCCTCTACTGGAAACCTCTTATAATTTTTAATTGTAGGGAATTCACATAATAGCTTAGAATTAAAAGAGAGGAGCTATTTTAACATTTTATGGCATCAGTTTAGGTCATCTGAGGCCCCCAGTTTTTGCACAAATGATAAAAGGCTCTCTACTGACAGAACAAATTGAGCCATGAGAGAGGGTCCTTACTCTAGATAGGGTTTCGATGGGTATAGTCACTATGAGCTTCAGTTTTTCAACCACTCTTTCTGGCTGCCTGGTGACTATGCAGCTCTCCTGTTTGTAATATTAACATCTGTGCATGCTTCCATTTTAGTATATTATATTGTCATTATCTTTCTTCGGGGCTTTGGCCCTACTACACTGTAAATTCAGTGAGAAGAGTTATGTCCTATATATCCTTGTGTATCAGATTTCCGAATACTGCCTAATACAAAATTGGTAGTTATTATTCATTGACACAAATAAACTGCATGCATACATACATGGATACGTGTATGGCATGGGTGTGCACTGATAATACCTAGTATACATGTCATGGCATGGTATGAGTCTCTGTTCCTACTTCTCTTCTCCCTCCTCTCTCTTACTCTGAATCTTTCTCCCCAGAAGTTCTTAGGTTCTATAGGAGAAAAGAAAGGAGAAAAATAAGAAAATGGCACTTAGACTAGAAAATCAGAAAATTGCCTACATTTTGGAACCTGGAGAAAAAATAGGTGATACTGGGAAGGAGATTCAGAAAAATGACAAATGGTAAAAACCGATAGTAGAGATCAATAATTTCATAAAAAGTATAACTAAGAGCAAAATATTCTGAATAACATATGGTAGGTGAGAGAACCAAGGAAATGTGGATTGAGCAATCATTCTTTGAGCCTATGGAAAATCAACATTTGCACTCCTCTGGGGAAGGATGTGTGTGTGTTCTGATTTCACACAATTGTTTAAATGCAACCAACACAGTACTTGTGTAAAGTATTACACATTTTCAAATATAGACAGTACAAGAAAACTCACAACTAATATCAAGTCTTGTGAGTTACTCTACCATTCTTTAGAGGCGTCATTATTGTATTTTTATACGTGGTCAAAAGATTATGCTTGGCATCTCCACAAGCAAAAGTTCTACAATTAGGTTTCTGATGAATGTAAGCATGTGTTTGGAAATGAAATGCATTTAACCATGGACACCATCAACATAACCTTTCTGTATCAAGCTGGCCAGCCATCTGACCATTTACGTGCTAACTTTGCTACTTTATTGGATTATTATGTGCAGAGGGCTAGGATACTGGAAAGATTTTTAGAAGTCAAATCATTCAATAGAAAATAGTCTGAAATGAAAAGAATTTGAAAGAAGCCAGGACAACCAAGATATACAAACTATCATCATATCCCCGTGCCCCACACCCAAAATATCAAATCGAAGGATGAAAAAATTGCTCAGAAAATGAACTTCCTTGATAGCTGTTAATAAAGCACAAAATTGTACCTTGACATCTTGTCTCAGGAAAAGGACAGTAAGTTGTCTTTTCACTGCAGAAAGCATACTTTCCATTTATCAACAATATGGCTTTCTAAAATCTCTCTTCAAGTTATTATGGTCTTTTATGACCAGAACTGATTGTGAAATATGATGTTACAAAAAATCAATAATAAAATATTCATATGATCCAAGGTTTTTCCAAATTGAATCTGACTGGGTCATGGAAGTATGCTGATGTCTGGAATGCATGTAATATGCTGCTATATTATTGATGCCTGTCAAATAACGGAAATTGTTACAAATTAATTCATTCCTAACCTAATTAACCCTGTGTGCAATATTATATATATTCTAGACAAGTACTATTTTTCTCTGGCCATAAAACGAGAAAAGACAATATTTCAACTTATCAAATCTCTTTTTAAGGCACTTAGAAACCTCAAAGACTATTGCTTATGTAGAAGTGATACAAAAGAATGCATTACCTCATTTATTTGAATTATTTTTGGTTTAATACAAAATGTTCTCTTTCTAACTTTTTTATTGTAAAAATATTCCATAAAAGTGTCTAGGCTGTTTTTTATATATTGAATGGATAGAATATATTAATATAAATATATTGCATTACTTTTAAAAATGTGTACATTTGGGGAAGGAAATGAGGAAAGTTTCTTTGATGTTATAATGCAAAAATGATTCTTTGTTTTTTACCTACGATGTATCAGAGGTCTAACTTTTCAGGTCAATATATGACAAGACACACTTTATCATGGTATAGATAGAGATTAAGACTGGGCTTTATGGAATCGGAGAGTGTGTTGTGAATTCATTTTATAATATTTTGCTACTTCTCTCTATCCCTCTATTTACACATATCCTTCCCCAACCCCGTTTGCCAGTAATGTCATGCTTTTCCTATTGGCAGTGCAGGGCCAGATTTAAACACATCCAGATCTGAAATTTTTCTATGCTCCAAATTTATCTGGCATCTGCTCCACATCAATAGGAATAGTCCCGTTTTCTTTCTTCCTGCTAACTGATAAACCTAGTGAGTTTATCATTAAACAATAAAAGAAATGGCAAATCAAGAGAAAAATCTAATTGTTGAGACGTTTTGAACTATTTTAATCTGATTTTCTATAACCATCATTTGATATTATGTTGCAACATTTTTTCCTTTAATTATGGCCCAAAATTTCTATTTGTCTAATTATAGAACAATTTAACATTTGGTTAAGTAGATTTTAAAAGGGAGGGCAGCCTTGAGTTGCAGTAGAATGGGCATGATATGGTAAGTTGGATCTCAGGGAGCATCAGAGTTTGGACACTTTCTAAGTGATCTTAGAAAAGTTATTCAGCCTCTCTGAACTTATTTTCATATATTTATACTGAGTACAAAGAGTGGTTGTGAACATTGAAACGACCATTCATAAAGTGTCTGACATAAAGGAGGTACTTACCAAAAGAAAGATTTTGTCATTATACAACAGTTATATTTCACAACTGATACTTCCATGCAAATCTTAACAGTGCCAATTTTCAATGGCATTGTTTTAACATAAGGTAACTCTCAAGTATGTTGGAAATCTAAGAATTTCATTTTCCATAAGAAAGCATTAGGTACCACCAAAGAGAAAACTGCAGCATATTTAAAACAGAACTTTTCCTCCTGCTTTCAAAATCTACAACAGTAAAAGAGAAGTGCTTTGTGATTAATCTCCTTTTTAGGACATAGGAAAAAGGTATACACACACACACACACACACACACACACACACAGTGTATACTCTGAGAGACAGAGACCTCTGTATTGTACCACATGTTGTCAAAATGCGTTAGTGAAATATCATATCTGATAAAAACTAATGTGCAGTGATGCCCCACTGATTGGAATGTCATTGATGCTGTGGCCTGTTGTTTTTGACACCACAGAAGAGGATCAAAGCATCTTTCATGGTGATAAAGCTGGCAATATGGATGGGAAATAGTGCCAGAGAGACTGATTAAGTGTTAACATTCCCACCTGGTGCCATGAAAATAGCACATAACATTTATAATTCAGGGTGATTTTCTCCTCCTGTGCCTACTTTCGTGCCAGCTATAGTATCTGAAACAGCACTGATGAACACTTTCTTTTTTATATTCTGTCCCAGGCAAGTTATGGGCAACTTATTTTTTGCGTTATTTTTTCAAGGAGTGCCTTTTACATGTATATTACGTATTTAAAAAGGCATTTCAAGTGAACCTTTTTATGATTCATCCATTCTCCCTGGCTGTATATGTGGGTCGCCACTCTCAGGCTGTCCCTTGATTGATAAGTACCTCAGGGAACAGATTTTTCTTATAATACATTAGAGATGATTCAGGGGATCCAGGTCCTAACTTTCCATTCTCAAGGAATAATGTCAGCTAAATTTGATATTCTGAAATAAGAATAAATCCTTTTTCTGAAACCATGCATCATCTATCATAATTAGACTTACTGGCATCTATAATTTTAGCATTGTCGCTTTTCCTCCATGAAACTAACTGCAAGGTAAATCCAGCATGAAGCCCGAATAAAAAGAACCCTTTCAGAACTGCTAAAGCTGAGATGGTTAAGTGGACAAGATTGCTTTTTTTTTTTTTTTTTATTAAAAAGGAAATTTCTCTTCACAGGTTTCAATCATCCTAAATCAAAAGGGATGGTGATATTCATTTAGCTTTAGGGAAGATTCTCCTAAAAATGATTAAATGTCATTTTTAAACCAAATAAATGCTAACACATTTGTATGAATTGCTATCATCCACAGGACAAAAAAAAAAAAAGCTTTCATTAATCCCTGAAGGTGCACTGAAGTGTTCATCTTTCCTGAGTTCTGAACTGTAGCACTTATACCAAATGTCTCATCACATACTGTAGTTGATTCAGAAACACACCATGCTCCTTAATTGCCATTCTATTCAACTTAATCTCTGTAGGCATACACTGTCATTATAAGATATTATGTTTTAACAAATGGAATAAGTATTTTGCACACAGACATTCACACACATTGTATACATACAAACCATATATATATATAATATATGACATATATGTCATATATACAGTCATGTACCACATAACAATGTTTCAGTCAATGATGGACAGCGTGCATGACAGCAGACCCGCAATATTATAATGCCATATTTTTACTATACCTTTTCAATGTTTAGATAAGTTTAGATATACAATACCAGTGTGTTATTATTTCCTTAACAATATTCGGTGCCATAACATGCTGTACAGATTTGTAACCTAGGAGCAAAAGGCTACACCACAGAGCCAAAGTATGTGGTAAGCTATACTACCTAGGTTTGTGTAAGTACATTCTATGATATTTGCACAATGACAAAATCACCTAAGGATGCATTTCTTAGAATGTACTCCCGTTGTTAAGTAATGCATAACTGCATATACATTTTTTTTCAAATAATTTCCATCAGGGAATAATTTGCTGAGTGTACCCAAATGATGTCATGATGTAACAGGTATTTCTATTGCTAACTTGTAAGATTTTAGCCAGGCTTTATGGTCCATTTGAAATCACTATGTTTAGATTTTGTAGGCTGCCATCTAGGTGCCAGATAGCTGAATGCATCTTATGTTACTGATGAGGTCATCATGAAGCAGCATGCTGAGAACAGCAGGACTGTCACCAGGCTCTGGAAATGAGGCAGTCATGTAAGTGTGTCTTCATTTGTATTCTTTCATAATTTATTTGCATGAGCTTTCACTCTTCATAATCAGTGTGCTTTGGATCTTTGATTAATACAGTATAGATTGCTTTGTATCACAGTAGCATTGATTCCCACACTATTAAAGATCTTTGTTAGAAAAAAAAGTCTTATTTGCCCCATGTGATCCTCATAATTTATAGAAAAAAGTCAGTTACTTAACTCTAATGTCACTATGAGGAGAAACAAAACCTAAAATACTAATTAGAAACTACTTTAGAAAATAGAAAAGTAGCTTTTATATAGGCACAAACATTAATTTCACCCTGTGCTGATTATTTTATGGTGAAGAAGGTAACTAAATTTGACAAAATTTGAAATTTGACTATATGATTTGAGGTAGTGAAATTGACCTCTCAAAACATATTTGACTTCTGTGAAAAATTCCATGATAGCACCTCAAATATAATCAAATGGACAAGGACATGTTGAGATGCCTAGTAAAATGAAAAGCATTATAAAATGTTAATTCTTGGTGTATGTGTGTGTACATACAGTATCAAATTAATATTAAAATTAACTTACTTCTAAGTTATTCCGACTAAAAAATCAAATTTTAAATTCTTAACAGTTTATAAAAAATATATACCTGCCATGACATGAGAATATTTCTTTTTATATTACTGATGATAGTTTTAAACAACAGTATGTAGTACTTAGAAGCTGGAATTACAGATGTAACAGGGGAAGTGATAATTTTTGCTTTTATTCACTTTTTGTTACCATTGACTAACAGATCTCTTTTCAAATTGTATAAAAGTCACATGACAACTTTAAAGTAAACATAAGACTGTATATTTGGCTTTGTAAAATATATGATATAATGCATGGAACCCACAGGGGACATAGACTTATGAAAATTTCCTATATTTTACCAGAAGTAATTTAGTGTCAACTTGAAGTATATTGTAATAAGTTACAGATAAACATTGAAATCACTAGAGAACCTATGAACAGATAGCAAAAAGATCAATGGAGGATTGAAAATTACATATTTACTAATCATTGTGTTAAACTAAGAGTGTAATAAAAACAAAAGATTAAAGGCAAAACAGAAGAACAAAACATTATTCAGAGAAGCAGAAAACAAACAGCAAATGGCAAACCTAAAGCCAAATGCACTGTTTAAATTAAATGTAAAGGAATGAAACTTTTCAAACATACAGCAGAATTTGTCAGATTGAATTAAAAAACCAAGATCCAATTATATGCTATCTATAAGAAATGCACTTTAAATTTAGAAACAAAAATAATTTGCAAGTGAAAAGATTAAAGAAGATTACTATGCATATTGTAAAATAAAAGAATTGGCACAGCTCTATTATTACACAAAATGGATTCAAGGAAAATAATAGTATCTGGGTATATACCCAAACGAATACAAATCATATTATTACAAAGATATGTGCACATGTATGTTCACTGCAACACAATTCACAATAGCAAAGACCTGGAATCAACCTAAACGCCCATTAATTACAGATTGGATAAAGAAGATGTGGTACATATACACCAGGGAATATTATGCAGCCATAAAAAGGAACAAGATTATGTCCTTTGCAGGGACGTGGAGGGAACTGGAAGCCATCATCCTCAGCAAACTAACACAGGAACAGAAAATCAAACACGGCATATTCTCACTTGTAAGTGGGAGCTGAATGATGAGAAGATATGGACACATAGTGAGGAACAACACACACTGGGGCCTTCTGGAGTGTGGTAGGTGGGAGGAGGGAGAGCATCAGGAAAAATAACTAATGGATATTAGGCTTAATACCTGGGTGATGAAATAATCTATTCAACAAACTCTCATGATAGAAGTTTACCTATGTAACAAATCTGCACATGTATCCCTGAACTTAAAATAAAAATTAAAAAAAGAAACTATAAAGGGCATAATGAAAAGATCAATATAACAAGAAGAAATAATACTTATAAATGTATCTAAATCTAAAAAGAGCAAAAAACTGAGGCAAAATGCACACAATTTGAAGAAGAAAGGTAAGATCAGAAAGGAATAATTAAAACTGTCTTTATTCCATAAACCATGACTGTGTATGTAGAAAATCCTAGTGAATCTACCAAAAAAAAAAAAAAAAAAAAGAATTGCATAACTGCAAATGAACTCTCACATTTTAAGCTTTCTCTAAAAAACATCTTCCCCAACTTCAGAGTTTTCTTGAAATTTGTGGAATTAATAAATAAAAATAAAAGACAAACATTATTATAATCCTTAAGTCACTAAATCCTTCAGAAATACTGTTTACATTACATTTTGATTCTATTATTATCAGAGGTTATAAATATATGCGAGCAAAAGTCCTGAAAGAAGTGAAACCAGGAAATACATAGGGAGTGATGTGCTGACCATAGAAAATCGAGGTGCGAAGACTTTGATAAACTATATAGGTTCCATACTTCTATGTCTTTTAATTGTTACTTAATTTTCTTTAAGGATTTTGTTTTTGTTTTCTGTGCCCCTCTTTTCTCACCCTTTCAACATAATCATGCCTACTTGTATCATCCTCAAAGCCACTCTTCAATACTCTTGGCCATTTCACATTGGACAACAAATCCCAGGATATTATTCAGACACTAAATGGAAAATATTCCAAGTTATATTGCCAGCTCCAAAGTGTTGAAAATACAAGTGCCTGTGCCAAGGAAACATACGCTGAGGTTAAAGAGTCCCTTGGAAGTATTAATGATATAGACACTTAATAAACAATTCCAGAGCTGGCATTTGCTGAAGAAAGACAATCCATATTCACTAAGCCAGAATAATAAACATGAATTTTAAGAGACAGTTGATGGCTTGGACCATGATCTCCTAAATCCATTGGGTCCTTTGGCTAACACTGAAGAGAATGTTAAACTTGATCACATCTGAAAATTCTGAACATGTCTTGACTCAATTATGATTATAATTTGTTTCTTTCCAAGCTAAGTAAATGATACATATGGAAACACAATGCAGAATTTCAAAATCCTCCTCTATTACTCAAATCACAACACCGTCTTTTGTCCTACTTTAGGCACCAAAGTTTGCATGGTTTCACTTAGAATGTTGGTTGAAATAGTAAATGTCAAAAGCAAGAACAAAGAAATTGTAATATTCACCAAAAAGTCAATTTCTTCAAAATGTCAGCACTCTTTTGTCAAGGTTCATAGTTAGGAGAACAAAGGGAAATGTGTTGATGTTAAATGCTTCATTTTGTATTTCTTTTGTTTGTAATCCATAATCTGAAATGCATTTTATTTATTTTTATAACATAGGGAGGGGCATCATATATGTACACACTTTTTGTCCTTAAAATAATTTCTTAAATAATGACTGCAACCATTTGTAAAATGCTTACTGTTTGCCAGGTATCGCTTTAGCATTTTATTTAATCTTCATTACAGACCTTTGTAGCAGTACCACTATGAACCCTATTATATACATAAGAAAACCAAATAGCAGAAAGGTGAAGTAACTAGCTAGGAAATGGCAGAGTCAGGATAAGAACCTAGGCATTTTGGCTTCAAAGACTGTGCAACAAATCATGATGCTTAAAAAAAAACACACAGGCTAAGACATCTTCAGAAGACTAAGATTTGCTTTTTTGCTATTGCTGATACTTCATATATTTGTCATAAAACATCAGAAGTCCAATTAAATTACCTAGCTCTTATATTTAAACAGATGACAAATCACAAGGTGATGAAATATCAGGAAATTCACTTTGTTTATTGACTTCTAGGAGTTTACTTCTAATTAATATCTATTATGAATATCTATATAGATATCTATGTAGAATATTAAATTGGATGGTATATATAATATCTCTATTCTGTTAGACTTAGTTAACAGACTGTGTCCCTGTTTTTTGGAGAGGTGAATAAGTAAGGTATTTGGAGGATGTAAGACCCAGGCTATGAAAAAATTTTAAAAACAAAATACACAATAAGAAAGGAAGGTATTAACATAATTTAAGTTAGACTTAATCTCCTCAGAGTGCTTTTTGATTAACCTACTTGTCATTGAGAAGATATACCCCAAAAATTCATATCAATACTAGCTTAAACAAAATTAATGAATTTTCCAAAGCAGTCTGACATTATTCTGTGCATTTATAAGGATAATTGTGATAAGGTCTTCAATTTCCATTTTTCCTTTAAAGCTATTATATTGTATCTTTTTCCTATCCCTTACAATTAGTACTCACATAGACTATTATGCTTTTTACTCACTTGCCTTTTACTTTTACATGTCTACTTTATATATAAAGAACCCTGGCTTGAACTGCTCAAAGGGCTGTACAGGTACCAGCTCATTAAAAACTCTGCTGAAAGAAGTCAGTGAACATTTCAGCAATTGTACTGCTTTCTACAGAGAACAGAGAGCTTAAAAGCATGTGAAGCTCACCCTGTGAGGTTTCCATCAGAGATCTGACTTGGTATAAGAATCTTAATTCTGAGGGGATGCATCTAGTTTGCTTCCAAGTTTTAATTCACAAGATTTGTAACTTGTAGTCATAAAAACCACAGGATATGAGAATGCATTATGAAACAGAATGTTTGTGTGGGGAGGGGGGTGGCATTTTATTGTAAAAAGAGAAGAAAGAAGGAATGGGCCCAAAGATCTCTTAAGGTCTTCTCTAAACTTGTATTCAATCATTTACTAAAAACATGTTTTTCTTGAATGTTTAGAAATTGACATATTATCATTGACCTAGGAAACATAGGTTTGGCACTGAAACCAAAAATATTTCTCTTTGAAGGCTATCAAATAAACGAACTAAAATAATAATAACAACAGTAAAGTAGATTAATCTAGCTATGCTTAGTGCTCTGGTGGCCCAGTATGGGATAGGCCAGTAAAAGCACGGTTAGATGTGAGCGTGTGTGCGTGTGTGTGTACATGGCAGGGAGTTGAAAGTGCGAGGCAGTAATAACAGAACATCTCATGATTTTGAGAGGCTAAAACTAAGAATTATTACTTCCCACTCCCATACTCTCTCTACTTCTCCCATGTTAGACACCATAAAAGGTGATGTCTCTCACATTTGTTAGTTTCTTTTCCAGAGGTTTCTAAATAGGCTCAAGATACAATTTTCCTAAACAAAGCAAACAAAACAATATTCTCTCTTATTCCCCTTCTCCACATCAAAATGCTGATGTAACAATTAAGTTTTCCTCTTGAAAACATTTATGGAAAGAGTATCCTATTCTTTCTCTTTCTACTTTCTTATACCCATTCATTCTCTAACTCTTACCAATTCAATGAAACCATTTGGATACTGTCAAAAATAATCTCCCAGTTGCTAACTCCAAAGGCTCTTTTTCTTCAGTCTACTTGATCTGCTATGCAACATTTGATACTTCTACTACTTTCTTCATCTTAAAAGCTTTCCTAATCCTGACTTCTAAGACACCACTCTCTCATTTTGCTGTCCACCTTCTAGAACACTTCTCAGAATCTTCCTCTGTTTGCCTTCCAGATGCTGTAGTTAGGAAGAAGTGATCAATCATAATGGAAAGGTAGTCTAAGAAAAGACTGAATATCTTCCTGAATCCATTGCATTTGTCATCTAATCCATTTTCTATATGCATTCAGTATGAATCTTCTTAGTTAATTCAATGTTATGTACAAAAGATTACTGAGTTTCATTAAAATTGTTATTCCCAGATCCCTTTACACAAACCTTTCCACAATTTCAAAATCTCAGCACCCCGCTTATACTGACTATAACCAACTATAATCCAGCTGAGGATTTATAACGTTTGCTGAGTTGAATGTCATTTCTCTGCTCAAAATATGTAGTTGCAAATTATTGGAAAACTAAAAAATAAATAAATAAAAATAAAATAACATTCCCTTGGCTGTAGTCTATAAATAATATGTCCCCTTTTTAGTTGTTTCTACTTAACTAGTGCAGGCAGAATTCTTAACATAACCATCACTTCAACATAATCAGCTGCTTCCTATGCCAGGGTTCCTGATGTTCTTGCACGCCTGCCTCTCCCACCCACCCACACACTATTATAGCCAGCTTCCCTTTTTAATTTCTTGTTATGTTTTCATCTCTGATGGTCCCAGTTGACACTGCTATCCCATCTCAAACTATTTTGCTCTTAACTTTGTATTATTTTACATGTATTAATGTAATGTCATATAATCAAACTGTTGGTTATCATGCAACTTAGCTTTATTTATACACAGTTTTGTTATGTACTGCTTTTCATGTGTAGAATTTTTTTTTCTTTTACTTTTCTACAGTTAGTTCTTTGAAAAGGGAGAGTTAATACCATTTTATCCTTCTTTTAAATATTTCACACAACTTATCACAAAGCCAAGTATATAATGCACACTCAACAATTACTTACTGGTTGCTTACTGGCAAAGAACATTAAAAAATCACCAAGATCTCATTAGATGATTCAGGCAATCACTATGAGTTTAATGATTACACTCTTAAGAGTCAATTTTCAATAGCAATAATTTCTAGATGCTATCATTAATCACAACTATCAGCTACATTTTACTCCACTTATATGGTTAAATTTACCATATTAAACTAAACTTTGGAAGTACATGGAAAAAAGGTAAACAATCCAAAAGAGATGCTCTAGGCCTGGAGCAGTGACTCATGTCTGTAATCCAAGCACTTTGGGAGGCCCAGGTGAGCAGATTGTTCGAGCCCAGAAGTTCAAGACCAATCTGGGCAACATGAACAGACCCTGTCTCTATAAAAAAATAAAACAAAAAAACAAAAATTAGCCAGGTATACTGGTGCATGCCTGCGGTCCCAGCTACTTGGGAGGTGGAGGTGGGAGCCTAGGACATTGAGGCTGCAGTGAGCTGTGATTGCACCACTGCACTTCAGCCTGAGTGGCAGAGAACTTGTCTCAAATTATAAAATGAAAGAGAGATGATCCTAATCCAACAAACATTAGCACTGGTACTGTTTTGGTAACCATATATGTACCATTTAGACAATATTTGTATGTGGTTAGCCTCCTGACTTTCTTCACGCTCTTAACCAGTCTAATAATGCTACCAGCCGAATAATTAAGCCTTTAAATTTTGTATTTCTTCAGACTTTGTCTTTTTTTGTTAACTTATTTCATGGATTTTGATTTATTTAGTCCTTATTAGGTTTAGCAACTCAATCCTTTGAGCCAAGACTCTGTGCATTTGAAAATCTTAAGGCTTCCCCAAAACTGGTTATGGATGCTGGCTACAAAGAAGTTTATGTTTCCTTCTTAAAAACATTCAAGACACTTTTAGGCTTTCTTGGTTTCCATGGTTATGTTAGATTTTTTTTTAACATTTTTATTTTAGAGAACAAGCTTTGAAAACCGGTACAATGGTCAATGCCCATGAGGAACAGGAATTTATCAAACTTCCTGAAGCCCAGCAAAAGGTAATAACTTATATCATTATACATATATTAATCTATGTTTTAATGTCAAATTACTGTTCTTTTAAATTTGATAATTTTAAGTCTGATTTTTGAAATGTGAGAATAACAGAGAACTATGTTAATGTGTGTTTTCAATTCTGAGACATTTTTCTTTTTCCCTAACCAAAGAAACCGTGAAAGGTGCTTCATCTACAAAGGATTATATCCAATTCAAAGGACCAACTTCATAGTTGGCAAGTATCCACTTCACAAGTATTGGAAGACAGAATTCTACTCTCTGCTTTCAGGCTAGCCAAGCCACAGCATGGTTCTGACCAAACAGATCCAAATCCACAGGGCTTTTCTGAGTATTATTCACAATTTGCTATGAACGGATGGCTAGACTGAGCTTAGGTAAGCCAGCCTGGAGAAGCCAGAGAGTCTGGTAATGTATCAGAGCTGAGATTTATATCATTAATTTTACTGCCACTGTACAGCCCATTCCTTTGTTTCTAGAAGGTCAGGCCACATTCAACTATAACTTCTTATTCAAAATTTTATTTAAATACTTTCAGAGAAAGTTTGTTAAGATGGTTACAATAGAAAATTAAATTTTCTGTAAGCCACTGCTAACATGAATTCTACTGTAGGCACAGAATATTCATAGCGTCATCTAACACTGTCTACTTTGGTCTTTCATGATGATTTCAATAGTTATCTTGTCTTGAGGTGACTTAAATTTCCTGGTCTAAGATGAAATAAAAATGGGCATAGTAATTAAGAACATGGGCTTCAAGCCAGACACTTCAGTTAGAATTCTGGTGTTACTATTTACAAGCTATATACCTTTTCAAAAATTACCTAATCTCTCTGTGCCTCAGGTTTATCTTTTGTGTAATGGATTGAAATATTAACTCCCCAATACTACAGTAGTAGAAACTAAACATTATTAAATTTAAGGTACTGAGAACAGTGCCTGGAATGTAGTAAGCAATCAGAAAGCACTGGCAATGATAATGACAGTAATGATGATGATGAGAAGTTTATAACTACATCTGGGAAGGCTTACCTCTTGACTCCATTTATGATCATTGCACATAATATGTCCTTCTCTACTTACTTCTCCTAGGAAATAGAACTTTCCATAAAAATTACTTCTGTATGACATTTAAGCTGGTGTTGTGTCGTTGGCATGTTAGAAAAATAAGGAAAACAAGGAAGTTGATTAACACAAAGTTTTATTCTCTGTATTATAAGATAGGGCCAAGTAGTCTGGTTGAATGCACATAGTCGGGAGACTGGAGTCAAACACAGGAAAGCAATAATGTGAAAGTGGAGGCAGCCAAGGGGTTAATAGGGTCATTGCTAAAATTGGTGGCACACACTAGTTCAGAAGACATATTATAGGTTTTTTTCCCCTAACAATCAAGAAACCCAAATATAGAATGACTGAATTTTAGAGGTAAAGGAGATATTAAAGAATAACTTTCGGAGGTATGACATATTCATATTACAGGATAAGAATATAGTAACACTAAGCAACTTTAATTTAAGATTTTCTAAATATCAATCCAATGTAACTTCTTCTACCTGACAGGTGGATGCAAAAAAGGTGCCTGTATTTGTAAACTTTAAATGTGCAAGTCTTCACAGAATAAAACTAGAGTGAAAGCTTGTCAATTCTGTATTTTGCTAACAGATGGCATGATTTGCCATTCAAAATAATATTTTTCTTCGCTGTTACATTTTTCATTAAATGATAATATTTGTATTTGCTATGATAAATAACTCCTTATGTTGAAAAGTATAAAACTATAAGATTGAAATATGTATTCAGAATAGGAAGATGATTGTAATAGAAAGAGATTAAACAAACAAGAAAAACTTACGAGAATATGGAAAGTATTGCAAGTATCTATGGGAGAATCCTTTAACAATAGGAACAATTCCGAATGCAAGAGACATTAATGGATCATATAAAAATTGGTATACCATCACAGTCTTAAATAATCAGAAATAACACTGAAAAATAATCCATGAAATGAACAATCTTTTAATTACATGGCTAAAGAAGGCCAACATCAAAATAAAATGCTTATTAACCTAATGACAGCTCTGGAAATACTTTCATTTATAAATTCCTTAAACATTTATTGAATGGCAATTGTGCTCCACGATCTTTTCAAGGTGCTTAGGATTCATCAGTAAGTAGAAGAAAGAACCTTGCCCTTTTGGAATTTATGTGGTAGTATGCAGTGAGCAGAGAACAGAAAAACGGAGAGAGGAAAGGAAATAGACAAGCTCTCACAAACATAATAAATATGCATAATATGTTGTTTATATGGTACCATAATAATATGAAAAATCAAAAATACACTGGGAAGCTAAAGAAGGGAGTATGTGAATGGAATATTTTGAATAAAAGTTAGCTCATCACTGATCTGACCGAACATTTAAGGGAGCTGAGGATATTAGTCATGCAGATACCTGGAAAAGACTGTTCCTGCCCTAGTGAAGAGCCAGGGCAAATCCCAAAGATAAGGATATATTAGAGGGACATCAAGCGGTCTAGTGTGCCTGGAGTGGTAGGACGGATGGGATGCGTAACGAGTCTCAAAAGTCAAATTGTATATGGCAGTCAAAGTCCTGTAAGGATTTTGGCTTTAATTCTGAATAAATGGGAAAACCATTGGAGGGTACTGGAGAGAAACAACAACTGACTAATTTTAACAAATAATATCACCATACCTGCACTGGGAATAAATGGTAGAGGGTAAGAATGGCTCAAATTGAGGCTGAAATACAGTTCATACTGGACTAGAAAAAAAGTGGGGAGTTTGTTGCTGAAATGCTGTCTGGTGAAAGTGCTGGTGATAAAAGTTTGAGCGAAAGCCACAGTTGGTTCCAAAGATTCAGGGACCTTTATTTCCACACCAAGTGAGTAGCGAAGCGTGGGGCTGGGGATACAACAGAGAATGAGAGTTCTCTTAGTTACAGTTTTCAACAGTTTGCCAGTGTAGAAGAAAATGGTCTAAAGATGTTCAATAGTTTGAAAATCAGCAAGGAAAAGAAAAGTCAGTCTGGTTCAAAACCCGCACAGAATGAGCTCATACTATTATTTGGCAGAAGTACATGAAGGGATAGCCAGTTTAAACTCCCCTTAGTCACTTTGGACATAAAAACACAGAGGTGCACAAAGAGTCATCTGAACTATTTGTATGTATGGAGGAAGTTATCTGTACTAAAGTCACTTGCTTTCTTTCTAGTGTGGGAATTCCATTTCTTCATGCCATAAAAAATAGTTGCTTTATTTTTAAAAATTCTAAATATGTTGTGGAGACTAATAAAAGCAGAATGATATTTCTTTCAAATGCTCCTGGATAATTGATATAGAAAAAAATATCATTTTTTTAATGTGGACTAAATTGCCTCTTTCATATTTTTGTAAAAGAAATTGATCTTTTTAGACTCATGTATAGGAATAGTAAAACTATACGTGACAACTTACTCTAATTTAATAATCTAACCCTTCCTTTTCTCTTCTCCCCTCATTTTATATCCTCCTTCCTCCTTTCTTTTGTCCTCTCTCTCCTTCTTTTTTTTCTTTGCCTTTTTATAGATACCAGGTTTTGCATCTTAAGATCTCCTTTTTGAATTAAAGAGAAAATATGTAAAGAATATTTATATTTATAACTGGTGCTGGGATAGAAGCTTTTGAAGAAGATAGTGAATGATAGAAAATAATAATTATGGAAATTGCAAATAGAAAAAAGTAATAAGGAGTATGTAGAGCAAATGCCATCAATAAAAATTATTTTAAAAACCGAGAAATATAGCTTAAACTAAAGTTGGATGCAGTGGCCCAAGTCTGTAATCCCAGCACATTGGGAGGCCAAGGTGGGTGGACTGCTTGAGCCTAGGTGTTCGAGTCCAACATGGGCAACATGGTGAAACCCTTTCTCTACAAAAAAATAGAAAAAATGAGCCGGGAGTGGCGGCAGACACCAGTAATCCCAGGTACCTGGGAAGCTGAGGTAGGAGGATCACTTGAGCCTAGGGTGTCAAGGTTGCTGTGAGCCCTGATAATGCCACTGTACTCCAGCCTGGGCAACAGAGTGAGACTCTGTCTCAAAAAAAAAAAAAAAACAAAACAAAAGTTAATATGTTACTATGCATAATCCTGTAATATAATAAATGCATATTGCCACTGGACCATATAATACTGATATTTTATAATTCTAATGTTATTCAGAACATGAGATATAAAATAACAATTGTAAAAAGCTAAACTTTAGAAGAGTATTAGCAAGCAAGGATTCTATGGATTCTAAATTCAGAAAATATAGACATTTTGAAGATTTTTAAAAAATATCTTAAAACGTGGAGAGAAGGGTTTTAGAAAAAATAAGCAGTCATGACATACAAATGAAATTAATACCATATGGTATTCTTCATTCACATACAATATCTTTCACCACTTTGCCCCTGACTGTAATTCTGTAATCATTTCCACCTCCTCAGTTCCTTACTCTCAGCTTCTACTGACTTAGGATCGAGTCAAACTCCTCAAATGGATAGAAAATAAAAGAATTTTCTACCTCCCACAGAGCAAGTTGAATGTTAGAACACCTTTTGGTCTTTTATATCAACTAGAATAAAAGCATAAAGACAGACTGTTATAAAACACATAAAAAAGGTTATCAATGAAAGGAAAGGAAGTGTAAGTAGGGAAAACCATGTCACCATATAAATAGATCTTAGTTACTACTAAAAATGTAAAATTATGATACAATATGAATATAATTGCCTTTAGAATATGAAGTAAGTAGGTTGCTATTTCAATGACAGATGACATTTTTTGAATTTCATAGATTTAAATATAAAATTACTAAGATGACACTATGCCACCTCCTAACATAAAAATCTGTTATATATTAAAATAATTATTTTATGTATTTATTTATGAAATAAATTGTCCACATAGGAGAAGACAAGATCCTTTCTGTGGTCTGAAGAATTTATAACTTTTCTAAGGCAGTGAGGTGGCCACATTTTATTTTATTTTTCCTTCTTTACTTGAGTACACCCAAAATTTAAAAGGTTAATGTTCAAAAAATAGCCATATCACATTTGTTTCAGTTTCCTATGTCCCTGCAATTTTTTTCCTAAGCATCATCCACTGACTTTTACTGAGTTTATCAACACCCTTATCATAATATTCTGGACTATCATTTAATGGTATATTCTATTCTATTGAGCTTCCTAGAGAATAAAAATTTAGAATACATTTCCATTCATGAAATGTTGTGAAAGAGATCATGATTTCAACTCCAAATAAGTATCCTCTGATACTGTATGCTTAACTCTCAATTTACACTACTTTCCAGTCACCTAACATTTTATATTTAAGATTTAGATAACTAAAATTATTCTGTGAATATCGTTGCTGAAATCATAATAGACATCCATCAAAATGAGCAGTGAAAATACTTAAAAATGTAAATTGAGGGGTCATGTGATCCAGTTCAATTAATATGAAATCCAATTTTATTACTGAAAGAGACATTTATTAACCTCCTGTGTCTAGTAATGTACTAGTCTCTGTTTAGTTTCAGAGTGAGCTCACAAAATGCCCTCTCTTTTAGGAGTAGAAATATATTTTATTATTAAAAAGTGACATTATCAGCTTTCTCTCTCAAAAATTTTCTCATTATATATAAACCCAAATTATTGTGGCAGCTTTAAAGTGAAACATTGAGAACGCTGTACATTCATCCTACAATGTTGCTACACTCCAAATATTTTTGAAAATTCTTTTAGGCATTGCCATGACAGACATTTTATAAGCCACATGAGAAAACTTCCCCCGGTGCTTAAAATCCATGACTCATTTATTTTTAACCCTAAATGGTATTTCTTATTTGGTCATTTCTTTTAGCCACCAGGTTTGACTCTAGATCATTGTTAAGCGCTATGAAAAGCGAAATTCACCTCAAGCAAAAATCAGAATTTGTTGCTATTGCATTTAATTTAGAGGGGTCGGGGGGACAAAAGTGCTGAAGACATTTGTGGAACTTTCATGGAAATATCAGCTACCCTGCTTTATAACCGTATCTCACAAATGAGGTAACTCAGAAATGAAGGCGAGGAAAGAGATACTCAGAGATCTCCAGAGAACAGGTATGGCTGTATGGTAAGGAGACACAGGCTGTGCGTTTTATCTGAGAAGTTTCCCTTTTAAAAAATTGGTCTCACCACACAGGATATCCTTTATTAAAATAAATGGCAGGCACTATAGTGACTCAGTATATCTTAGAATACAGAGCCGTATGACATTGTGGTTAAGAACTTGAACTCTGAAATCAGACAGTGAAGACTGAAATCTGGCTCCAAAGCTTATTACCTGCCTAACATTGGGCAGGTTTCAGACAATAAAGATAATTGTTTAAAGTAATAAATGAGATAATCTAAATAAAAATGTTTAGCATGGCGTCTGTAACATAGCATGTACTAAGTAATTCAGTCCTCCCATTTTCTCTCTGTTTATTAGTTTGTGTGTGTGTTTGTGTGTTCATTTGTATGTATGTGTTGTGAATGTCTGTGTGTTGTATGTCTGTGTGTGTAACATTGTCAATATATCAAACTTTACATATATAAGCTTGAAACATATGCTTTACATATTAATATATAACTTTACATATAAATTTGATATTTTGACAATTCTAAATAGGCTGTAAGAGTATTTTATAGTGAAACTAACTATAAATCTTTTATTACAGAGAACAAATATAATTGGAGTAATACTATCTTCCTGATTAAAAAAATAATAATCCATTGTATAAAGAAAATGTATTATGGGATTTGAGACTTTAATAGTTCCTTGTCAATTAGATTTACTGAGTAGGTAAATAATAAAGAAAGTTAAGTAATCACAATTATCAAAGACATAAATCTACTGTGAATCAAGTCCTGGTAAGTACTGGCATTAATATTTTTAAATTCTTTTTTGTTGTTGCTTATTTGGCTTAGTGGCAAAAGCATGATAAATAAAATAAAATAATATTCTTATGCCCAAATGAAAAATGAACATAATCGATACTTAAATATGTAGTCACATTGCAATACTATCTTAGATTGTTGATAGGCAGTACTATGAGAGTAGTCATTACTTATGGCTATCAACATTTTTCCTTAAGACTGGATATCACACAAATCAGTTATATTTTCCTATTTCATATACAATGTTAGTCAAACTCCTGCCCAATATATTTTCTTTAAAACTATGCCTTTTTAAAACTATACCATTTTAGTAATTATCTGTAACAAGAGACTGGATTCTGAAGTTGGATATATTGAGATTCAAATCCTGCCCCCATCACTTCCTATCATCTTAGGTAAAATACTTATTTTCTGACTTTTAAATTACAGAAAGACAATCACATAAGCTGATAATAATGCTGTAGTTACTAAATGAAGTATTCCATGTAAAGACTTAATAGTGCTGGTACTCATTGCACACAATTTTGTTTTTTAATTTTTTTTTTTTTTTTTTTTTTTTTTTTTTTTTTTTGAGACGGAGTCTCGCTCTGTCACACAGGCTGGAGTGCAGTGGCCGGATCTCAGCTCACTGCAAGCTCCGCCTCCCGGGTTCACGCCATTCTCCTGCCTCAGCCTCCCGAGTAGCTGGGACTACAGGCGCCTGCCACCTCGCCCGGCTAAGTTTTTGTATTAATTTTTTATATATTAAGATGCTGCCATTATTTTTTCCTGGGTTCCTTTATTTTAGTTTTATAGGCTATGGATGTTACATTTTTCTGTTGATAGTTTCATTATGCTCTTTCTATTAAAATTTCATTCATCTTAAAAATTTCCCCTATTCTTATTCCCACATATAATTAGTCACCAACAACTGCCAATTTATATTATGTAACGATGCTCTGTCTTTTTTTTTCATCCCTGTTACAATGATTTAATCCACCTTGGTTAAGTATAACAGTTTTCTTTCTAGTCTGTCTAGTATTTCTTTCCTTGTCACTTCCTCCTGATTATTCTTGTTCAAAGTGGCATTCACCATCTTATTACAAATGAATGCCAAAAATTGTAATGGTTTACTACTGCCTTTATATAAAAAGACAAACTTAAAGTTTCTAAAATCTGACATTTACATACTTCTTCAAACATTTAATCTTTTTTTTTTTTGCCCTCTGACATAAAATAATGTCTTCATTAATCATTTTGTACAACACGTCTTTATATAATGGTGTTTACCTGCATAAAAAGCCTTTATGAAAATATTCCATACCAGCTATAGAGAGTTTACCTATACTATCATCTTCATGATGATAACAGAGACCCCATGAAGGGGTCTCTAAACATATAATTATCAATAAATTCTTCTTATTTTGAGTTCTTTTCTTTGCCATCTTTAACTTGACAGTTAATCATATATTACTTTAACCAGTTTTATAATATTTAATTTACATATGCCATGTATTTACTCCATGTTAAAATAATTTTAAGCACACTTAACTATTTTATAGGATTTTATGTCTTTCTTGGCATCTCCAATGTATACTTTTTAAAAACACAACACATATATTTAATAGAATTAATACATAACGAAACTTAATCCTTGAATCCTGGCCAGGAAAAAGTAACAGAGACTGAATTTACCATCTCATATGAAACAACCAAAACAAAAAATAAGAAACGAATGAAATTTTAAAATCCATCTAAAACAACAGTTTTCAAGTCACTGGATATCAGGCAACAAAGAACAGAGATTCTTAACAAAGGGAAATGGTGACCCTTATAGTGCAATATTTTACTGCTTTAAGAATTTCTAGGCTGAAACAGTAGGCCAGAAAACCAAAGCAGAGCTCAGAAAATTCTTGGATTTTAGGAGATGGAGATGAAAGTCTAGGGAGAGCAAGATGACTAGAGTTTTTTTTGCAGAGAACACCAGAGAGAAGACAGCTACGCAGAGACAGAGAAAGTCTGTTTGCAAAAGTTCCTCCTTCAGTTTTTAGCAGACCATGTGTGACCAAACCTCCTGAGGCCAGGGAAAGAACTACCCAAATGTATTAGAGGCATGGGATTTGGTGCTCTCACATGACAGAGAAAAATGCTTGCTCCCGCCAGCCAAATTGGAAAACCTCAAGATTCATGCAGCATTAGGTAGAGTACAGACGTATCTCGATGTTTTCGTTTGTTTGTTTTGTTTTTTGAGAGGAAGCCTCGCTCTGTTGCCCAGGCTGGAGTACAGCGGCATGATCTCATCTCACTGCAACCTCCACCTCCCAGGTTCAAGTGATTCTCTTGCTTCAGCCTCCTGAGTAGCTGCGATTACAGGCATGCACCACTATGCCCGTCTGATTTCTGTATTTTTAGTAGAGACGAGGTTTTGCCATGTTGGCCAGGCTGGTCTCAAACTCCTGACCTCAAGTGATCTGCCCACTTTGGCCTCCCAAAGTGTTGGGATTACAGGCATGAGCCACTGCACCCGGCCAACATACCTCGTTTTATTGTGCTTAGCTTATTGTATAGATATTGAGTTTTTTGCAAACCAAAGGTTTGTGGCAACCCTGCATCAAATAAGCCTATCTGCACCATTTTTTTCCAACAGCATATGCTCACTACTTTTTTCTGTGTCACATTTTGGTAATACTCACAATATTATAAATGATTTCATTACTATTATACCTTTTATGGTGATCTATGATCCATGATCTTTGATGTTCCTTATTGTAATTGTTTTGGGATAGCATGAACCATGCCTATAAAATGTGGCAACCTTAATTGATAAATATTGTGTGTGTTCTGACTGCTCCATTCACTAGCAGTATTCCCATCTCTCTGCCTCTCCTCTGGGCTCCCTATCCCCTGAGATACAATATTGAAATTAACCCAATTCATAACCCTGCAATGGCCTGCAAGTGTTCAAGTGAAAGAAAGTATTGCATGTCTCTCACTTTAAATCAAAAGCTAGAATGATTAAGCTCAATGAGGAAGAGTGTCAAAAGCCCACAGAAGCTAAAAGAAAGGTCTCTTATGACAAACACCCAAGTTGTGAATGAAAAGGAGTTCTTGAAGGAACTTAAAAGTACTAATCTATTGAACAAACTAATGACAGAAAAATAAAACAGCCTTATTGCTGATATGAAAGAAGTTGTAGTGGTCTGCAGAGAAGATCAAACCATTCACAACACTCTTTGTAGCCAAAGCCCAATCCTGAGCAGTGTCCTAACATTCTTCAATTCTATGAAAGTTGGAGAAGTGAGAAAACTGCTGAAGAAATGTTGGAAGCTAGCAGAGGTTGGTTCATGACACTTAAGGAAAGAAGCTATCTGCATAATATAAAACTGCAAGGTGAAGCAGCAGGTACTGAGAGAAGAACTGAAGTAATTTATCCAGGAGATCCAGCTAAGATAATTGATAAAGATGGCTGCATGTGACAAGAAATTTTCAACATAGACAAAATAGTCTTATATTGGAAGAAGATATCATCTGAGACTTTCATAGCTAGAGAGAAGAAGTCAATGCCTAGCTTTGAAGTTTCAAAGGGCAGGCTGACTGCCTTATTAGAAGCTAATGCAGCAGCTGGTGACTTTAAGCTGAAACCAACACACATTTGCCATTCTGAAAATCCAGGGGCCCTTAATAATTTTGCTAAATTTACTCTGCCTGTGCTCTACAAATGTAACTACAAAGCCTGGATGACAGCACATCTGTTTACAGCATGGGTTACTTAATATTTCAAGCCCAGTATTGAGACCTATTGCTCAAAAAAAATTTCTTTCAGAATATTATTTCTCATTGACAATGCACCTAGTCACCCAAGAACTCTAAGGAGGATGTACATAGAAAGATTTTCCAGGCCTGTTAACACAACATCCATTCTGAAGCCCATGAATCAAGGAGTAATTTTGACTCTCAAGTCTTATTGTCTAAGAAATATATGTTGTAAGGCTATAGCTGCTATAAATGGTGATTCCTCTGATGAATCTGGGGAAAGAAAAGTGAAAGCCTTCTGGAAAAAAAATCACCATTCTAGATTCCATTAAAAACATTTGTGATTCAGGAGAGGAGGTCAAAATATCATCAGTAACAAGTTTGGAAGAAGTTCATTCCAATCCTTATGGATGATATAGAGGGATTTAAGACTTCAGAGGAAGAATAACTGCATATGTTGTGGAAATGGCAAGAGAACTAGCATTTGAAGAGGAGCATGAATGTGTATCTGAAGTGCTATAATCTTATGATAAAACTTCAGCAGAAAAGGAATTGCCTCTTATGGATGAGCAAAGAACATTCTTCCTTGAGATGGAATGTACTCCTGGTAAACATGCTATGAACGTTGTTGAAATGACAACAAAGGGGCTGGGCATGGTGGGCCATGCCTGTAATCCCAGCATTTTGGGAGGCCGAGGCAGGCAGATCACCTGAGGTTGAGACTTCAAGACCAGCCTGGCCAACATGGTGAAACTTGTCTGTACTAACAATACAAAAATTAGTGGGTGTGGTGGTGTACGCCTACAATTCCAGCTACTTGAGAGGCTGAGGCATGAGAGTCTCTTGAATCTGGTGGCAGAGGTTGCGGTGAGCTGAGATTGCACCACAACACTCCAGCCTGGGTAACAGAGAGAGAGACAGAGCCTGTCTCAAAATATAGGAAAAAAGGAAATGACAACAAAGGATGTAGAATATTACATAAACTTAGTTGATAAACCAGAAGCAGGGTTTGAGAGAATTGACCACAATTTTGAAAGAAGTTCTACGGTAGAGAAAATGCAGTTAAATGGCATTGCATGCTACAGAGGAATCTTTCGTGAAAGATGTGGTGAACCTTATTGTCTTTTAAGAAATTACCACAGTCACTCCACCCTTCAGCAACCACCATCTTGATCAGTCAGCAGCCATCAACATTGAAGCAAGATCCTCCGTGAACAAAAAGATTATAACTCACTAAGGCTGAGATGATCATCAGCAATTTTAGTAATAAAGTATTTTTAACTAAGTACACTGTTTGTTAGACACACCACTATTGCACACTTAATAGACTATAGTATAGTGTAAACACAACTTTCATATGGACTGGGAGACCAAAACATTTGTGTGACTCATGTTATTGCTATATTAGCTTTATTGCTATAGTCTGGAATAAATCCACAATATTTCCAAGGTATGTGTATACATACAAGTTTGAGTGAAGAATGATCAGCCCTTGATTAACACTTCTCTGACTCCATGTAACAAATGTAAAAAGCAGAGCTCACAAGGATCAAACTGTTTCTCAATAATTTAACTGTGTCCCATAGAAAAGTTCAAGAATATTAATAAGAATACAAAAATATGAAGCATGCAAAAGATAAAATTCACAATGTTTGGCAACCAAAAAAATACATGGCATGCAAGAAAATACAACTCATAACAGAGAAATCAACCAGTCAAATCAACTCAGAACTGAAATAGATGTTAGAATTAGTAGGCATGGACATTAGAACAGTGAATATAACCATGCTGTATATGTCCAAATAGTGAACGACAAGTAAGGAATATATTTTAGGAGGCCCAAAGAAAACTAGGGATAAAAACTAAAATGTCTGCTATGAAAAATACATTGGATTGGATGGTGGCAGATTAAATATTATATTGGAAAATTTTCATGAGCTTGAGAAAGCATAGCAATCAACTATGCACACTATTATAATAAACTTCAGTAGTCATCTTCTGTGTGTGTATGTAAGAGGAAAAGAACAAAGTTAAAGGAATAAATGAAACTACCAAAAATGAAGAACACAGAGAAAAAGGATTTTTAAATGTGAAGAGCACTGGACTACTTCAGTTTGTGTAATGCATTTTTAATTGTAATTCTCAATGGTGTCAGGGAAGAATATTTGAACAAATGATTTTCTCCATAACTGCAAAGGGTAATTTAATAGAGAAAGGATGTTTTTTTCAACAGATGGCATTGAAATAATTAGATAGTCATTTGCAAAAGATGAACTAAGACTCGTACTTTGGAACACATAATAAAATTAATAAAAATAAATTATAGACATTGTTAAAACCTAAAACTATAAAACCTATAGAAGAAAACATAAGAGAAAATCATTGTCACCTTGGGTTAAGAGAAAAGTTGGCAACCTACCTATGGCCAACAGGACAAATCTTACCCTCTACCTGTATTTCTATAATGTATGAACTAAGAATAATTTTTTAGATCTTTTAATGATTAGCAGAATGGAAAAAGTATACTACTTCATTACATGAAAATTATGTAAAATTCATATTTTAATAACTAATTATTAGAACATAGCCATTCTGATTCATTTAAATATATTTTTATGATTGCTTTCACACTACAGCTACAGAGATGATTAGTTGAAGCAGAGTGTATTAGTCTGTTTTCACACTGCTATAAAGAACTACCTAAGACTGAGTAATTTATAAAGAAAAGACTTACATTTCCACAAGGCTGAGGAGGCCTCAGGAAACTTACAATCATGGCAGTAGATGAGGGAAAAACAAGGCATGTCTTACATGGCAGCAGAAAAGAGAGAAAGAGAGCAAGGAGGGAACTGCCATACGCTTTTAAACCATCACATCTTATGAGAACTCACTCATTATCATGAGAAAGGCATGGAGAAATCGTCCCCATGATCCAATCACCTCCCACCAAGTTCCTCCCCTGACACATGGGGATTACAATTTGAGATGAGATTTGAGTGGGGACACAGATACAAACTGTATCACAGAGGGTGTATGGAGCACGAAGTCTAAACTGTTTATTATCTGTCCCATTAAAAGAAAGTTCCCCAACTCTTTGAATAGGCAAAGATATAATAGCAAAAGCACAATAACTTTTGTTAAATTGATAAGTTGGACTTCATCAATATTCAAAATTCTGCTCTTCAAAATATGCTATCAAGAGAATGAAAAATAAAACACAGACTGGGAAAAAAGTATTTAAAAATCAAATATCTGATAAAGTACTTGTGTTTAGAAAATATAAAGACCTTTCAAAATTCCGTAGTTTAAAAAAAATCTCCCGCCTTGGCCGGGTGCGGTGGCTCAAGCCTATAATCCCAGCACTTTGGGAGGCCGAGACGGGAGGATCACGAGGTCAGGAGACTGAGACCATCCTGGCTAACACAGTGAAACCCTGTCTCTACCAAAAAATACAAAAAACTAGCCAGGCGAGGTGGCAGGCACCTGTAGTCCCAGCTACTCGGGAGGCTGAGGCAGGAGAATGGCATAAACCCGGGAGGCAGAGCTTGCAGAGAGCTGAGATCCAGCCACTGCAGTCCAGCCTGGGTGACAGAGCGAGACTCCGACTCAAAAAAAAAAAAAAAAAAAATCTCCCCCCTCAAAAAGGACAAAACCTTTAAATAGACTCTTCACCAAAGAAAATATACATATGGGATATAAGCACATGAACTGACACTCAACATCATTAGCTTTATGGAAATGCAAATTAAAGCCACAATGAGATACCATTACACACTTATCAAAATGGCAAAAAATTAAAAAGACTGACAATACTAAGGAGTGGAGAAGATATAAAGAAACTAGAGTTCTCACACACAGCTGGCAGAGACACAAAATGTTTCAAATGCTATGGAAAACATGTCGACACTTTGTTAGAAGTGTAAAAGTCACATGATTTAGCCAGCCCAATCTTCCAAAATTATCCAAAAGAAATGAAACATGCATTTATAAATAAAGCCTTGTATATAAATGTGTACTCAATTCAAAGACTTTTGAAATTTGTGATAAACTTCAGTAGTCATTTTCTGTGTGTGTGTGTGTAAGAGGAAAAGAACAAAGTTAAAAGAATAAATGATATATTGGGGACTTTGCAGAGAGTTTACTGGGGACTATAGCATTCTGAATTGATATGCTATGCTTTCCATAGATCAAATAAAGTTAAGAATTTTATTCTGTACATATTTACAAATTCGAAAATCAAAATATTGGATTAGTAAAGTCTTTCAAGGAGGACATTTTATTCAATAAAGATAGGTATGCTTTCTACGTTTCATGTAAAAGTTTTACTAAATTATAGTCATCCACAAGGAATGGGTTCCACAGGGAATTGGTTCCAGGACCCCTGTGGATGCCAAACTTTGTGGATGTCCAGTCCCTTATATAAAATGCCATAGTATTTGCATACAACCTCTGCACATTCTCTTGTATACTTTGAATCATCTCCAGATTGCTTAAAATACCTAATACAATGTAAATGCTATGGAAATAGTTGTTATACTGTATATTAAAATTTGTGTTATTTATATTGCTGTATTATTACTGTTATTGTTCTTTTTTAAAACCTTTTTTGATTCGTGGTTGGTTGAATCTGTGGATACAGAACCCATGGATACAGAGAGCTAACTATGATTCTTATAAGTGAATGATCCCTCCTTACTTTCCAGTAAAGTGATCTTTTATCTTTATTACAGAGATTTCTGGAAGGAATTATAGTGTCTTTCTTCTATTTTTCTTAGAACTATGGAAATAATTGGTCTTACTATTCTCAGAGAGCCTAAAATTTCATTGGGCACTGGAGCATGTGAATTTGTCAACTTTATATTATTATAATTTAATTGCCAGGTAATGTACATCACCTCCATTTCTTAGACATTGATGCTACCATACATCCACAGTAATCTTTCTTAGAAAAGTAGACTAAGGATCATAGATTACCAGTTTGTTGAAGAAGCAGACACTTTCATTTAGCCTGGCCAGCTGGCACATGTCCTATAAACCAGACCAAATGTGCACATCACAGGGTAGAAAGTTCTGATCTTTTAAGTGACAGAGTCATAAAGTGGAGCAAATGATCCTTACACATAATCTCATGCAACATCACACTTCAAGGCCCTCAGTTAGCAATTTAGTAGTAACTCTTCAGTTTTAAGTGCCTACAGTTGACCATAAGTTATCTTATATCTGCCCTCTCTTATTGATTTTCCTACTCAAGAATCCTGTAAATAACTCTCATTTTTTTCATCTTTTTATGATTATGGAAGGTTTTCCTAAACCAACCATTAATTCTTAACACATAAGCAAATGTTCTTTATCTATATCTCTATATATCTGTCTCTGTCTTTTCCTTTGTCACATTTCATAATTTCTAGATAATACTTTGAAATCCAAAATACTGCAAATTTTATATACTGCGTGATATACCATAGTACACACTCATTTTTCTCTATAATACAACACAATAATAAAAATATGTACAGTAGAGTTTTCTAGCCTCCATAATTATTCTTAGATACATAATCTGACTCATAAAATCCTATAAACAAACTACATGAGAAGTTGGAGGAACACCAAAGGTAAACTAGACCAACCCCATAATAGATATATGATGATATTAGGGGAGAAAGAGATTTAGTGACTTACTCAAGATCACAGAGTGAGTAAATGCTCTAACTGAAATTGAATTGCTTTCTGCATCCATTCATTAACTAGAGAGTTCCAGTGATGAGTCAAATATTATGCTGACTACAAAAGGTATATAAAGAAAAAAGGCACCAATCCAATCATGCAAGTGATTTGAGGCTGGCAGGGAAGAAACCAAGCTATGTGTCACTCAATTCAATATATCCTTGGTATGCATTGTTCTTTTCTTAAATAATTCTGTCATTAAAAATACATAACAAACAAAATATTCATAACCTTACATCTAACAACTTGGCTTGTGGATTTAATAATTTATTTCAATTATAAAATATACCCAACTGTAAAAAAGAATTGAGTGCTCAAAAAAGAGCTACCTGCTCAGTGATTTTCACTGAATTTTATGTGCCTGAAAACTCATACAGTGACAATAAAAACAAATTCATCAGCAGTGCTAAAGCTTTGCAAATCAGGGCCTAAAATCAGCTAGAGATTGTGATTCTTATTTATAGATATGCCTCAACATCCTTTGCAATAAGATACAGTTTTACTGTTAACCAAACACATGACGCTTAGCTTTAAATTGTGCTAAAAATGAAAAACAAAGTAAGAATTAATAAGGAACTTTTAATTAACACTTGTCACAATTCCTTTTTCATAACATACTATTGTATTGTTTTCAAGTGTTTTGGTGGAGGGGAGGGTGTCCATTCTTTCCATATGATGTATGCTACATATGTAAAAGCATGTTTTCCTCCCCACACAACTCCGATGAGACCACACGTTCAACAGTATTTTCATTCGTTGATTCATCAAAGAGGAGAGAGGAACATATCAGAGCACGTTTGGAAGAAATTCTCAAAAGATTATTGAATTAATGATGAAATTGGTTAAAATCATTAAATATCCATTACTTTGATAAGTTTGTAAAGGAACATATAATTTTTGCTTATCTGCACTTATACAAAACCTCAGAGGGAATTGTGTGCTTAGAATAAGAAGAAAAGGTGATAAAACCTCCAGAAAGGAACTCTTAGAACGACAACAGAAGAACGGTCCAACAAGAAGCTGTTGGCAGCCTCACAGTTTGTGTTATTTGACATTATCTTTGATAAAACACAGGTGAGTATTCAGAGGATAAATCCTAAACTGAAGGCAAAACAGCATGGTCTATTACATTAGGTACCTCGGAGGCTGTGTTTTCTTTGATGTTCACAACCTGGAAACCTAAACTTTCCCCACAATGGCTTCACTCACCAGAAAGGCCTCTGACTAAAATGCAGTATAAAGGGATCCACTTTCTATTAATCAAACCTGAGTGGAAACAAAGGAAGAATGGCAAAGTGGCAAGGGGTAGGAATCACAGCCTTTTAGCACCTCCACACATTTCTTTCCTGCTGTGCGTGTCTCTGTGAGTCTCAACTCTCTGTGTCACCCCTTGCATGAACACATGCACACACGCATACACATATTGAACCTCTGAGTTATTCCCTGTCACTGGGAAGAACTTAGAAAATTAGAGAAAATTTTAATTTCTAACATTAATATAGTACCTATTAATATATGTGTGTATAGGCAGGATATATGTAAAGATATATAGTATGTGTGTGTATGTGTGTATATCTCACATGTAGAAATTTAACAGGTTGGCTCAAGGCTCTCAGATAAATGTGCTGAGCACAGCCTGTCTGCTCCAGGATCCCATTACACAGGATGAATTACTTTAAAATACTACATATATTTTTTTTTCATTTTCATAGAACACCCCCAGGAGTTAATTCTGAAACCATTAATTTTTAGTACCAATGTTGAGTACCAACTTTAATACCAAATTTAACCAACCATAAGGCAACTTAATGAGTATCCTGTACTGTCAGTGGGAATAAAGAGTAAAAGGCAGAACCAAGCCTCAGCTTCTCTCTGCTGGCTGAGATTCTCCACACTGAAGGAAACCAGATACAGAAAAGTTAAGTTCTGCACATTTCAGTTATGATCAAGAGTAGATGGAGATTGCTTTCTAGCTCTGTGACCATGAGCATACCCACTTATCTCTCTGTTGTAGTTCCTTAGCTTGTAAAATCCAGGTAACAGTGTTTACTTCATAGGGTTCTTCTAATGACTACCTGGATTAGTATACGTAAAGATATGGAACTTTGACACATAGTAGGTGCCATATAAGCTATTACTATGGTAATTGTCAAAATATATTTAATTTATATATAAATGATATTTTGTTATCCATATGGATTGAAAGTATCTTCAGAATTCTTTATTAAGGCCAAAGAACTTTTAAAACTGTTTGGAAGCATTTTAATCAATCTCAGGTTAAATAAACATGCTTTCTGTTTTTAAGCTTGACCATTTTCTCAACCACAATGCCTCATTTTCTTGTAACACTGAAAAATGCAATATCATTTATGCAACCATTATGGTACTTTTGAGTTTAATATGCCTAGTAATGTTCAAAGGCTCACACAAACAGTATTTAATATGAAACTAACTATGGGAATATTTACTTGGATTTTTCATCTGAGAACATTACTGGGTGATAGCAGCCCTTTGCCACTCACACAGAAGTATTGGTTCAAACCGGTATCTCTATTGGCTCCTAAAAACCATGCAGTAATAGAATACTCAAGTCTATAACACTTTGCATCACTTAATGGTTGCTGTGCTTGTCCACATACAGGAACCTTAAAATAGATATACAGTACACTCTGTATCCACTCAAAGATTTGAGGTGAAGTCTATGGAAGTGGCTATAAATGTCAACATTATACAGCATCATATCTCTATATTTGTGTCAGGAAGGCATATTACTAGTTTAAGGCTATAATCATTCATGTCCTACCAAGTAATGGTGTGACACATCCATTTAGAAAGATGTTTTACTCACAGAGAGCACTGTAGTTTAAAAATGCATATGTACTGTAGCCTGAATATACAACATTGACTACGTGAGACATTGTTTTGCATTATGGTAACTATTATATGCAAACATTCACCAGGTTTTTTTTTTTTTATTTGTAATTGCATTCTTTTGTAGGTATTCGTAATCATCTTTTATCAGAAAGCATGTACATATTAGGTTATTTTCTATTTTTTTTAATTCCAAAAAATAAAAATAAAAATAAATTATGGCACGTTTTCCTGTCAGGTAGGCATAACCCTATGTAGCTGAAACAGTAATCTGAGTTATATTATCATATTCAGACATATTTTTAGCTGTCAGAAAAAATAAAAGATGGACAGTTGATGTGTTTTCTTCTACTTCTAAAGAAAATACAAGGTCAATGTCATACCAAGGGAGAATCTTGAGTGGGAACAAGGTAGAGTTGAGGTAAAATTCAACACTTATTTGGGTCAATGTCTATCTGTGTAACATGAACTAATTTCCACAGTTTCTCTATCTGTAGATAACAGTGTTGACCTCAGTGATTTTTGTTAACATTTTCTTCTAAAAAATGTAATACTAGATGAAGTGTATTTAAATATGTTGGCTTACTCTTCCTTATTTTCTTTCTTTTGTCCCTGGGTATTTTGGTGGGAGGTTTAATTAACTTCTTGCCTGTATAATATATATTCCCAGAATACTAGAGTTGCTTTGGATGGTAATTCTTCTTTCTCTGTTTTAGCTGACAACACACCTTCCCTTAACTGAGTCAGCCCATGAAAATCTCCAAACCTTGTAGATGTCATGCCTTTATTTACCCCATCATTATCATTTCTTTTCATTGAGAATTATCAATATAGTGGTAAAAGGACACTCACTTCGATGCCAAAAGGACACTGATTTGGTTTACAATTTCAATTCTCTGACTGTTCTCCACATAAACTTTGGCAAGGTATTTAGTATTTCTATGCTTCCATCTGTAAAATTCTCCCATCCACAAAATCAGGATAATGATAATGCTAACCAATCAGGGTTGTTCTGTGGCTTAGATTTATTACATATAAAGACTAAGAACTGTGCTTGAAATTTAATAAATGCTAATTATTACTTTTCTGTTCATAATTGTTCTACAGCTTAAAATGTTTTTCCTGTTAAAACCAAAAATAGGTTGGAAAATTAAGTAATCCATTCAAAAAGTGTTTTGGAGGAATTGCCAGGAGTCAGGTTCTATGAAAAGATAGAACATGTTCCTGTTCTCATAAAGCTTATATTCCACCAGAGGCAAAAAGATGATATAAAGTGAGTCTAAAAAATAAATAAGGTATTTTCAGGTAGAAATAAGAACAACTAAGAAAATAAAGCAAGGACATGTAGCAGAGAATAAGAGTGTAAGAGAGTGGGAGTGGAGGGAAAAGTGCTTTTACTTGCTGATATGCATACCTCTTGATGTTGAAGTGAATCAAGGCTCAGGTTCTGCACATTATTTCTGCTTTGTTTATGTACCCTTCTTCATTTCCTCACCCGAGCCCAGGGATTAAAAATGACTTTCAAACATACCATATAATTTGGTTATCTTCCTAAAACCTGTTACACTAGCAGTCTTTTCCTTTTACAGTAAATGACATTTTTCCATTGCCAAGAACACAACCTCTGGAACTATTCTGACTCCTCTGTGTTGTTTTATAGCTAAAGCAGCAGGAAATATGTCAACTCTACTTTCAAAACATACTCAGTATTTTACCCATTCTCATCACTTTCACTGCTGCCATGAGAGTCCAAGACTCCATAATCTCTCAATTAATTACTGGAAAACCTTCCTAATTGGTTTTCCACACCTGCTTTCACCTTTGCCAATGTACAGTTTAATTACAACACATAGCCAGAGGAAACATAAATCAGATGATGTACCTCCTCAGTTCAAAGGATACAATGACTCTGATTTCACACAGAATAGAATCAGAAGTCTCACCATGTATTTCTGCTAGGCCCTACCTGATCTGCCTCACACCTCTTACTCACTTGTACCACGTTCCACTCCTCTCTTCTTACTTCATGTAGCACCAGGAAAACTGGCTTTGCTAATGGAACCAGCCCAAGAGTCCCATAAATTATATGGAAACACACACACACACACACACACACACACACACACACACACACACACAGAAATTGATCCTCCTAGTTTAAAGTTTGAAACTTACATTTGCCTTATCTGAGTTCCTTCCTCAGGAAACTGACTCTCAGACCTCCCAGACAGTATCAAGGGACTGAAACTAACAAGATCACCATATGCAGACAATTAAGACAGCAGCGATCTCATCTATCATGATTACCTGACCACCTACTTCCAGTTGACCAATGCCTCTTCCTTACCCCACCTTAATTCCCCACACTTAGCTACATTCCTTTCCTGACTTTTCTTCAATTAAAGAAAGTTAAAAAAAAAATTAACTTTAGTTGGGAGGTAAGAACAGATTTAAGAATTGTCTTCTGCTGCCATCACCAGGAGTCTAATAAAGACTTCTTCCCTGGCAATACTTGTTGTCTCAGTGATTGGCTTTCTGTGCATTGAGCAACAGGACCTAGATGGAATCCTTGGTATTTTGGAAATATTAATATTCATGAAATACACCAACAATTCTTCCATCCAGGGCCTTTGCTCATTTGCAAATAGCTGACATGCTCCCCCTTTATCAGCATTGTTTGCCTGCTCAATTCTTTCAGGACTTTTTAATCAACTGTCACCTTTTTAGTAGGGCCCTCTTTAAAACTGCATCCCCAAACCCTAAAACTTTCTATACATTTCTGGTTTATTTTGCTTCATAGTAATTATTACCTCTAATAGATTTATTTTGTTGTATTATTATCTCTTTTCTGTGAGGGTATACATAATATAAGTGCAGATACTTTTGTCTGTCATTCAATGCTATATTCCGATTGCATAGAAAAATGCCTAGCACTTAAGTGCTTTCCCAATATTTACTGAATAAATGAAAGAGTAAATGAATGTAAACCAGGAAGACTTCCCTGAGCCCAAAATATTGAGAGAGATGGATCATTAGACACTCGAGGCAGAGACTATTCTAGGCAGATGTAAAGTCCTTTACAACTGACAGCCATTAAACAAAAAGAGGAGTGACAAGACATATTTTTATTTTTTATTTTATTTATTTATTTGAGACAGAATCTCGCTCTATTGCCCAAGCTGGAGTGCAATGGCACCATCTTGGCTTACTGCACCTCTGCCTCCTGTGTTCATTGATTCCTCTGCCTCAATCCCTGAGTAGCTGGGATTACAGGTGCCCACCACCGTGCCCAGCTAATTTTAGTATTTTTAGTAGAAATGGGTTTCACCCTGTTGGCCAGGCTGGTCTCGAACTCCTGACCTCAAGTGATCCACCTACCTCAGCCTCCCAAAGTGCTGGAATTACAGGTGTCAGCCACCGCACCTGTTGACATATTTTAAAATAGTTGTTCTAATTCTATGTTAACTAAAGTGGAAGAACATGGTTGGAGTAAATTAAGTAAGGAGGAGAAACACAGGAGATAAGTTCTGAGAAGGAAGGAGAGGACAATTCATTTGGGGCCTTTTAGGCTAGGGTAATAAGTTGAATTTCACTTTAGATGCAAAAGAAAGTGCCATTGAAGGAGTCTAATGAAGGCATAGCTTATGGGAAATTGTATAATTTTGTTTTAAAGTATAATTTTGATTTTATTCTAAATAATCATTTGGATGGCAGGAAATCGTTTTCTACATGGAGGAAATAATCAGGAGAAATCAAACTCAAGGTTTTAAAATCAGTAACATGCAAATTATAAAGTTAAGTAACTAAGATTATATAACTGATTAAAAAAGTGTTGGTAGATAAAAATTTCACTGTTTGAACTGACTTTGTACAAAAGTTAGATATTTCTGAATGTTCTAGATTGGTTTATCCGCAGTCCCATCACCAGAAATGGTTTATTTTTTTCAATAGCTTCCAACTGACTAATCACTCCAGTCACTCTACCTGAGTCTATTAAAAAACTATCAAAAACGTAGCAAGATGAATTTACAGAACTAACCCAAATGTGTAGTTTATTAATGTAAATGAGTACAGACTTTTAAAAGTGAAAATAGGTATTGCATAATCCAGAACACATTCCTATAACAACAAAGGTGGGCTTTAGATATAAATCTCTCTTCATTTATTTGGAATTACTTTGATAAACATTTCTAATCATTATTTTATACATTTGTATATAGTAAATTTTATTAATAAAACTCTAGTCTTTTATGGTGTGGCAGTAAGAATTTAAACATTGTATTCATGTTTAGTATTCCACTAAAATATATAACTAAAAGATGTTAATTATAAACCTGAGATGGAAATATGGGTATGAAAGTCCATCGACATCCTTAGGATTTCTTTTTAATGTAAATTTTGCAATTGAAAAAATGAACTTCTATTTTTAAAAGAATTAAGAGGAGAAGACAAAACATATTCCATTTGTTTAATTATAATTATTTTCTTTGTTTGATTTTAGAGCATTTTTATAAGGGGAAGAATGCATTTTCAAGCTTGCACAAGCAGCAAAGTGAGCACCTCTATGTTTATAGAACATCAATTCTCTCTTGTGTTGCACTGTGCTGTGCAATAGGATTTGTATCTGAAGAGTTAGAATATGATAAAATAAAACTGCGTAGAAGTGGGTTCTCTTTTTGACCTTATTTGGCCTGTCCTTCAGTTACTTTGCGTCTGCTCTCATTTCACTATGTGGCAATGTATATGTAAAATGTCTTCAATGGTTGGGAAATACATATTTAGATTAAAAGAGTTGTGACATTTTAGAATTGGTTGTTTATTCTTCTGTCGGAAAATTAGCCAGAAGTTTCCTGCAAAGTAAAAACACGTAATTCAGTTTTCCTCCCCTCATAATATTATTAGTAGTTTACCCCATTTTGTTACTTTCTGTGTTCAAGTGCTCTATTTCCCACCATATTCCCTCACCAGCCCCCACTGGATAAACATCAGAAAGAATGAAACATTATGTATTTCCTCCGCTTCAGGAAGCTATCTACTTAGAATTCTGTGACACTCCAGTTACACAAGGGCTTGACTCTTCAGAAAATCTAATATCACTAATCAGTTTAAGCTTTTTTCACTTTGCTGTTGATTCTAATTCATCTACAATAAATTCTTTCCATTACCCATAATGACAGTTAAAACTTGTTCACGCCCTGTTACTGCACTTAAAAGCAAACTCCTGCACTTCCAATAGTTGTTATTTATATTGATTGGATTCACAATAATTCTTTTGCCTGGCTTCTCCTATATCAAAGAAAATACAGAAACTGTCAACTTTTAAAGTGATATTTATACAAACATTAGTACAACAAAGATTGTACAATGCAGGGATTAACACAATGAAATAAAGGCAAAGCGTTTCAGTGGATCCTGTTATTCATGTTTCAGTTAACATGACCAAAATAATCATCATGACTCACAGTAATTTGAATTATTATATTGAAAAAGTCATAACAAATTTCAGTTTTGGTGCAGGAGACTGTTTATTTTTCATAAAGAAAAGACATTCTATTGGCTACAGATATGCATGATTCAATAACTCAGTTCATTTTTCACATTTATTCACCTTTTACATTTAAATCCCCCAATTGGTACTTATAATTGATTGTAAATCTTTTAAGAACATCAATATAAGTAAACAAAAATACGGGAGAAAACATGGTATGCAATCAAATAAAATTATGGCCTGTTATTAAAGGCAATAAACTATAAATTTCCATGAAAATAGATAATGGAGGTTTGCTCTTCCATGTGTAGGAAGATGATGGAAGTGGAAACTATTTAAAAAAAAGGTGGCAAAAGAAACTCCCAAATGAAATGTATATAGCAGATGATCTGTGCTTTTTACATATTTCTTCCCCCAAAAATGTACTTGTGATTAATCAACAAGCATAAGAACTTCTATATTGGAGAATAAATATCTGTCATTTCCTCGATACTCAAAACAATGTCTGGCATAGAGTATGTGCTCAGTACATATTTGTAGGATATCAGCTTAAATGTCACTTCTCAGTGGCCTTAGAGAGTAGATTATTGCAGTTATTCATCACAACTCTGAATAAAGTATTAGTTGAATACTTTGTGGTTGTTTTAGTTCAAGCATGAGAAATGTCAGAAAAGCCAAGATACTGCCTATATTTACCCACCATTGTATCTGACTGTAGATGTATGTCTGACTCATAGTAGATGTTTAATAAAACTACTGAATGAAACTGCACAAATAAACTTTCACAGGTAAATTAGTGAATTATTTAACATATAATTCACATAAGCTGTGCCTTTGATAATCATAATTTTATCAGATAAATTGAAACCGACACATCAGCCCAATAACTAGACACTGTTAAAAACAGGTGATGAAAGAACTATATTACCATTTTCTAACACATATGTACAATGATTGGAATTAGCCATGAGTATGCTTTTTTTCAGCGGGTACAAAATCGAGAGAGTTGTTTAGTGTGGCACCTTTCCTGTTCACTATTCCCACTGGAGAGTTTCAGGGGACACAAGATTTGTTGCAGAAAGACAAAATGTAAAGTGTAAATATGTTCTAAATTTCTCCTTGAAGCCCATGTACTATAGAACAAAGCCACATCTCCAATGGAGCCTCTTGAAAACATTACACTTTAAATAAAATTACTTATTTTAATATTTGCGTTGCATATATTATTTATACAAATATTAAACAGTAAATATTTGTTGAAAGGAGGGATGGACTACAGATAGCATCTGACTGTACATTTGTTCATAATGCATGTTTGGTTAATATTTTAGGGCACAGAATCAATAATGGAGACAACCTCCCGCAATAGAAGTAGAGCAGGTTTCCATTTCAAAGGGAGTTGCATTTATATCATGGCTCAGAAATCTGCTAGTGGTTTTTGGTCTTGGGCAAGATACCCTCTCTGATTTTCAGTTTTCTCATATATAAAACAGCTATAATATCTTGTGAGAGGCCAGGTGTGGTGTCCCATGCCTGTAATCCTAGCACTTTCGGAGGCTGAGGCAGGCGGATTGCCTGAGCTCAGGAGTTCGAGACCAGCCTGGGTAACACGGTGAAACCCTGTCTCTACTAAAATACAAAAGAAATTAGTTGGGCATGGCGGCATGGGCCTGTAGTCCCAGCTACTCAAGAGGGTGAGGCAGGATAATTGCTTGAACCCGGGAGGCAGAGGTTGTACTGAGCCAAGATCTCACCACTGCACTGCAGCCCTGGGTGACAGAGCGAGACTCTGTCATAAAAAAATAAATAAATAAAATAAAATAAAATAAAAATCTTGTGAGATTCATATGGTTAGATAATATGTGAACAACATGGATATTTAGTAAATAATACCTAGTAGTATTATAAGCTACTCTTCTAAGTAAAATATACAAGTCAAATCACAAGAATCATTATTACATCACAGACTTTAGCTGTTTTACCATAATTTGTTTCCAATTCTGGGAAAATAACTCAAAATCTACCCTCTTCGTAGACAGCAAGATATAGTTGTAATATAGTCACTTTTGATAATGTGTTCTTACATAATAAGTACGACTGTACCATATTTATTCCTAGGTGGTATGTCCTTGATATATTTTATGAATGTGTACATACAGGAAACAGGCATAAATACAGTACAGATGCCTTTGAGTACCAAACCCATGTCTTGTAACTATATTGATGCATTGCTCAATGCAACTAAAACCCAATTATACCACATGTGACTCTCTGAAAAGCAATCATTCCCTCCAGAATAGTTCACTCAGTACTAATCAATGAGAACAGAAACATCACTAGTCACAACCCAAGTGCTCTGATTTGTATAAGCTGTATCACAGACAGAGGAGATGTGGTGACAGTGCCACCCTTTGCCTAACCCAACCCCATTTTTTTACTTCAGCCCTCTGGAGACTTTTTATTGATAACTATTAACTCTGAGATACTCTCTGTGTACCTGAAACACAGATTTGTAAACAGGCTGTCTATACCTACTCACTTCTTGGAACCTATGTAAAAGTCCATCCATCTTCCACTCGAAATATTAGTATTTTCTATGAAATGGTATTCAAAAGTCATTATGAAATATAACCATTACTGAATAAATCTATTTTTGCAGGAAGCAAATGTCTGTAATTTTAATATTTACACCATTACATCAACTCTATAGCTAGCTGTTTTGATGTAATATTATACTGCGTTCCCATCTCTGACATGTGCGTGCACGTGCACACACACAAACACACACAGGTGCACACAAGAGTTGTTGAAACATTGTGGTCAGTAACTCTATATGTTTTCCCCTGAGTTCATAAGCTGAATGAATAAAATATAGTTCACAACTTAATGTGTTTAATAAAGATCATTTTTTATTATTGAAGTAACTACCTTCTTTGTGTGTCATATTTAGAGTGGCTTTTCCCAATTTAGCGTATAATAATACTGAATCCTTTGATATTATTTATTGTTATTTTTCTTTGAGGATTATTTGCTACTTAGCAAGGAGGACTGTAACCAAATTAATGAGAGAATAAATTAGTAGTCAAATACATATGTTTGTACTACCTTTACTTTAGAATTGCACCAAATAAGTGTTGCAGGATCCACTCTAGAAAAAGATGGCCTTATGAAGAAATATTTATCTGGTATGAGAAAAAATCAATTAGCCAAAGTTTTACATTAAAAATAAGCTTACAGACTAGCTCACATCACTGAATACCAATGTGTAATTTCTTATAAATTTTAGTATCATTTACTTTTTAACATTTCTTAGACATATTTCTAAGCCAGTAACACAGTAGGTATCTATATATTTTGTTTGAAAAACCCAAAAAATTAAAATTAATTAATGATGGCAAACATAAGTCATTATGAATATAATGTATTCAATGATTATAAATATTAATGTGTAGAACAAGTACAGGTTACTGACCTGTTCTCTAACTTTTCTAGAATACTAAACAGAGTGTGTCAATTCCATTAACAAGAAAGGACTCTTTCTTTCAAACTCATTACTTAAGAGAACATATTTCTTCCTACCTAAATGAGGTTTTTTGAGTGTGTATGTATGTTAATTAAAAAAAAAAAAAACTAAGAAAACAGTGACATAGCTATTTGTTTGCAAAACAATTTTTAGTTCACTTGACGTAGCTGTTTACTTGCAGAACAATTTTAAATTTAAAATAAAAGACAACTCTTAGAATTTAAATGATCCACAGTTCCACAATCTGCTATTTAAAAATCTGAGGGGGAATAAAACACTATATACACATTTGGTTCAAATTTTCCACAGTTTAAACTACCACCAAGTAAGTTGAATGCATACTTGAGAATCCTCGAGCTATTAAGATGCAGTTCTAATCACCCTTAAATATGAGCTCAACAGCACCTTTCTCCCAGCATGAGGCACTTAGAGTAATGAAATCTATCCTCTTTTTAAAAGTTAATTTGCACTCATTTTAGCACATTTCTTTTGGGAAATTAAGGCAAACCTCTGGGGCAACAGACCTAGTCAAAAGAAATGCTTTACTCAAGAAGTTGATAGCTTATATATACAAATCTTAAATCGGGTTTATCAAGATCTGAAAATAGCAGAGCGACCTCTATTTCATTTTATTCCTAATTTGTGTACCTGTGGTTATGGGTTATTGAGAAATGCAGAAGAGAAAGAGTCACAAAATAGGCCATTGCGCATGAAGTCTACAAGATCACCAGGTAAAGGAAGCCTATGGCCTTCTGGAATGTCCTCCTGCTGGGAGTACACATGGCATTCCATTCAGCCCATGAAATGCTGGATTGTTTAGCAAGGGCAGACACTGAGAGCAAAGGGAGCCCTGTGTTGCAAACGTTTTCATTTAATGAAGTTAGTAAACTAATCGTGTTTCCATGACTCTTCTTGACAGGTTGATTTCCCACCTGGAAGAGCCAAGCTCCTCTGGCTTCAGCCACCTACAGGGCAGAGACCTGCTTCTAGCTACCCTTGTGGCAAGATGCAGGCTGCCAGTATGCCACAGAGACCCAGCAAACCTGATACCCTGTCTGAATAATGTTTCAATATGCCTGGGATTAAGAATAAATCTTTTAAAATGAAAAGTAAAGCAGGAAATATATATAACATACTAGCCTTTGGGGTAAAACTTCTCCAAAAGAAAAGTATTTTGACTCTATTTTAAAGGACTGCTGGGGAATTACACATGTTTTTAGAAAGGCAACTTGTAGAAAGTATAAACCCATCATAAAGCTTGTAAAAGCACAGATCTTTGTCAAAAAAAATCAAATATATTTGAGACAAACCTCAGGAACTTTCCTTGAAAAGGCAGCTGAAGGCAACCTCCTGACTATGGTATGAGAAGTAAGAGTTAAACACCCCATTGAAATTATATTCACCATCCATGGAGGGTCCAAAAGAGAATCATTGTGTGAAAAATGTTTAAATAGGAGAAAAAAGAATAAAATTGCTTTAAATCATATTAGCTAATGCATAGGGAATTTTCATAAATGGGAAAAGGAATAGTCACTGGAAAATAAAGTTTCAGGACATTTCTGAGGAAAGAGCAATAGAACACTAGGGCATCATATTATGACAAAAAATATAATATACTGGGATCATTTTTCTCATTAAAATGGATGGTTTAGAGTTTGAATTATAAACCTATAAAACAAAAGCAGGCCAGGGTGTGCTACCCCAGTGACATATCTTTATATGCATAATAAAAACACTTTATTTAAACGTATCATGTTTTCAGTGGTCTAGAACAATTTTACTATTGCTATCTAGTTCTGAACTAAAGTTTTGTGGAGAAGATTTATCTTTGCTTAGATTTTAAAATTTTCAAATATCAAACCTAGTCATCTATGATATGATTATATAATAGATATTGCACTGAATGAAATATATTCAAGAGCTTAAAGGATTTTTTATACTGTTACTTTATAGTTGGACTTTAGGTGTCATTACTTCTTTAAACGTACATTTCTCCCACTTAAAAATTCAGAATTAGAGTATGCATTTTTAATTTAATATTATTATTTACACTGAGATGAAGAAGCCATTATTTAGAGATAAGAAAAAGTAGTTTTCAGAGAAATTGTATGCCTTCATATTAAACTATTCCTAGGACATGCAAGTTGGTAATTCAGTAGCAGACACGAAGATACCATGTCTTCTAAAGTTTTGGCTACTCCATATGTATTTAGCTTTTCCTTGGGGAGGTGGATTAGGGAGAGGCAATGCTGTTTCATATGGATATTCATGCAATTAATCATGAGCTTTATAAGATGACATTTTAAAAGGGATATACTCATTGAAAACTGTTAAATTGATCCATAACATCACTTTGGAAACTGTAAGAGAAAAGTTACTATGATGTTTTTAAGTGAATGTTGCAGCTGGATAGCTTCAAAACAGACTGACTTTTTAAATATTCTCTTTAATACATAATGTGTCTTTTAGTGCTATAGAAAAATACATAATTTCCTGTCTTCTATGGGAACCTAGACTTCCTGAGAAGGCTATTCGGATTAGAACAATAAATCTTTCTGCTGAATACAGAATGCATGGTAAAAGTAACTTTCTCACTCAATCAAATATATTTCATATTTTTTCCCAAATAACATCTAAGAGGAGAGGAAAGGAGTATTATCAATCTCTGATGCTTTCTACTCCTGTGTTTTTAATTTATATGCACATTTTAAATTGCCATATTAAAAATAGAGGAGAACAAGTTATCTTGCAATACTGTATTATCAGAACTTTAATTAGGAGCGCTGTGGAGACATTTGCAAAACCATTCTCTTCCCAGTCAGGCATCCATCTAAACATTCCTTCCGACTCAATCAAAATGTATCTAGTTTAAAGAATTTGCTAGTGACAGGCTGGATCAATAATTTAAGCACCCAGGCAGAGGCATCCTCATTCTGTACAGCACAATGCTTGATAGATATCCTATCTGAGAGGGAAGGGGATTAAGAGAAAGTGTTATGAGCCTTTTCATACTTTCACTTCTTTAGAAGGTTGACATATTTTTAAGGATGACATCCTGTGACACTGATAAGGCAATCAGAGTATGTTCTGGGGGAGAAATTACCTGTATACGATTTGAGAGTATGGACATTTTTAGAACATGTCTATCCTTGAGAGCATCTATTTTAAAAATGCAAGCACAGCCATTTTTCTATTTCCTGAGCGTTTCTACCTCTGCTTTTTCTCCCCCGTACTATGCCTCACTGGCTGCTATTCATCCTGCTGGTTCTAGTTCAAACACCTTCTGCAACTCTCCAAAATTCGGCCAAGTACATTTCCTGGGTTGTGAAAAATATGTTTCATATTGTATTGCATTGCATTGTATTCCCTTTAACTGAAGGAAGAGATTTGCTTTATTCATTATTATAGTACCAGCTCTCAGCAAAGTTTGTAACTTTTAGTATGCCTTCAATAAATATTGAGTCAATGAATAAAATAAACCAAGATTTTTCCGTGATACAGAGTCAGAAAACTTAAACCAAATATGAAAGCTGAACATAAAATGCACAAACTTTCTATTTCACCCTGTCTGCTATCAGTTGTGGAAAATATTGAAGAATTTTCATATTTCTGAGAAAATTTGGTGTTGGAAAATAATCTGGTGGGAGTGAGCACATTTGTAAATGGGTTAGGGACTTGCATTTTGAAAGGCATTTTCACTTACAGTATCTCATTTGAATCTCTTAGTGTCCAAGACAGAGATAAGATTCCTATTCCTCACTTATTATAGGTGAAGGTTTGGAGCTCTCACAAATTAAGAACTTTATTAGTATGACTATGAATCCACATTTTCCCAGCTACACACTTTGAAGGTTTAGGGAACGTATAGTTGTAGAGTGAAATCCAGTTTTCTGAGTCGTGAAGATGCTGAGTATTAGGAAGATCACGGGGCTCTGGTGCAGACAGTTTTTCTATCTTCCACCATAGCTTCTTGATTTTAGGAGCTGTCAGTGATTTCCGAAGAACATGAAACTCCAGGGAAAGGACTGTGTAGAATTGACATTGCTCCCTCAAGGACTATCTCATAGCACATCCAATAGTAGGAATTTTGGGTTGATATATATAAAACCTGATGTGGCGGAAAAATTATGGACTTTGGAATCACTCAGCCTTGAACTTCAATTTTAATTAAACTACTTACTAGCTATTTGACCTTGAACAAGTCACAACCACTCAAAGCTTCAGTTTCATCATTAGTGAAATTCTGAAAGTATTAATGTCTATGGAGCAGGATGTTAACAGCACTAGAATTATAAAGTAAAAATGACATGCCTGACATATATATCATGCTAGTGAAATGGCAATATGAAATCTGATTGATACATACGGATAGGAAAGATGGCAATTTCACTTACATTATCTTTGTACTGGGAGGATTGACTTGGCAGAGATTATGCATGATTCCTGGGCTCCAATCTTCTTAAAATTTTTTGGTTAATCTGCCTTTTCTTCCCTCCTTGGTTACCATTCTAAATCACTGCCCAGTCTTCAAAACTGCAGAAAACTTTGACAGACTGAGGTACAAGGCAGGCATTCAATTTACTATATTACACTGATGGCTCAATCAAGAGTATTGATTTTCACTTCTAGATAAGTCATTTTAATTATGATACAACCGATATCTCTTTTAAACATATTTGTCTGTTCTCTATTAATTCACATAAATCTATGGCTTTCAGATGAGGGTATTATTCCTTACTCATTAGAAAATGTAAGAATTTAACATAGATCATTAGACAAAGTCTAATGATTACACTTAAATAAATTGTCCTTACTCTTCTTCTCTCTAAATAAACTGCTTGTTGTTTAGAAATCACTCAGTTCAGTCGGTTAATGTTTGAGTATTTGCAATATTCATAAAGTATTAAATACTAAAAATAAAAAATACTAGAGTACTCACATTACAGAGATTGAATGGTTTTTTTTGAAGCTTTAAAATGAAAATGAATTTAAAGTACAGCATACAAAACATCCATTATTTGCTGAGCTGGTACAAGGTGGGAGGGTGGTGGGTAAATAGAAAATAACAAAATTGATCTTATTACTTGGGGACTTTGTATTTGCAAATTCACATATTTGCTAAAACTTATTTGTGACCTGAAAGTCAATACTTGTGGCACTTTCTGGTCATTTGTAGACATGACAGAATGGCAAAAACTTTAGTGGCCTGACAGGCATGTTCTCAGCGAAGGTCAAACAAGGCAACTCTCTGCCTTCTTATTAGCTTTCACACTGTAAATATGTAAATGTCTATTTAGTGCCCCATTTTTCACATTTTTGTGCTTTTTGTTAGTGATTTTGCTGTATAAAACGACCGAGGCCGGGCGCGGTGGCTCAAGCCTGTAATCCCAGCACTTTGGGAGGCCGAGACGGGCGGATCACGAGGTCAGGAGATCAAGACCATCCTGGCTAACACGGTGAAACCCTGTCTCTACTAAAAAATACAAAAAAAAAAACTAGCCGGGCGAGGTGGCAGGCGCCTGTAGTCCCAGCTACACGGGAGGCTGAGGCAGGAGAATGGCGTAAACCCGGGAGGCAGAGCTTGCAGTGAGCCGAGATCCGGCCACTGCACTCCAGCCCGGGCGACAGAGCGAGACTCCATCTCACAAAAAAAAAAAAAAAAAAAAAAAAACAAAACTGACCGAAAGCACAGTGCTAAAGTGTCAGCCAGTGTTCCTAAAGGCAAGAAGGCCTTACAGAGAAAATACATGTTAGCAAATATGCTTTCTGGCAGTAGTTACACGCTATTGGCCATGATTTGAATGTTAATGAATCAACTGTATGTTAAATAAGGTGCCTTAAAACAGAAACATAGATAAAATAAGATTATGTATTGATCAGTTGATGACAATATTGTGACCAGGTGCCCTCAGGAACCTAAACTTGTATTTGCAGCAATTCAATATTCACAGCAACTTTAAACAATATAACTACCATGAATAATGACAACTAACTATAAACACTACAACTGAGTATCTTCTCACTCTTAGCATAATTTTTGCTACTCCAGTTTCCACTTCACAAGCATCCATTCACATCAATTATATTTACTAAAAGCTCTCTTCAAAGTTAGATTGTACAAATAAGACTGATGGAAATGGGCAAAAAGAAAAGTTGGCTACTGTTCTATTAATATAAGGTTTAAACTAAGGTATAAACAGTGAGAGATATAACATGAATAGAATACAGAAATTGTGACAAAGAAAATAACAATGACTGACATTCTTACTGCCTTTTAAGGTTTTTTACTTTATGTCATTTCTACCTCTTCTTTAGGTATTTGCAAGCATTTCTATATTCAATTAACAAATAAGCAGAGTGAGGCTCAGAGAGAAAGTAATGTCGTCAAAAGAACGTGGGTAGAGCTAAAGCAGTTGGAATAAGAAATCAAATATTTTGGCTCACAATGCATAAAAACATTAAAAAATTGCTTTAAAATGTTGAAAATTTATCTTCCCATCAAACCAAATGTATTTTTGGCCTACCAGCTACTAGGTTAGATAAGAAAAATATTCACTTCCTTTAATAATCACTTAAGCAGTGTATGTAGATTATAATTTTGTAATAAATAATTTAGTCAGAATTTATTTTAAGCCAGAGATACATGGTTTCTTAAGTCTTTTCCAGTGACCATCAGAGAACATTAATTCTATAAAGCACCTCCCAGATTTACATGTTTACTTTAAATCCTATGTCATCAAGTTGTAAAAAATAAGTTGTTTCATTATCCCAATAATATTCCAACTTCCCATGTGTTCCATAATTGCTTTTAAACATTATTGGTTACGAATATGAACATGGACAAAGAGAAGGAGTAAGTAAAATGTGGACCAAGTAAAAGATCAAAGCCACGTTAGACAGAAGTGTATTTGAGGAGATTAACGTGCAATTATCACATACAACTAGAAAAATGAGAAATACGATTCTACTTAACACAACTCTGTCTAAGAGCAAACACATGCACACTTAAAAATCTGGCATAGCACATGCCTTATTTTTCACTTCTTAACAACTCTTAATGGATTAAAATTTCTTGACACTGTAACAAGGCAAAGTTGAAATACACTGCATCATTTTTAAGAGAGGGCTTTAGTTTAAAGGCTGATGAAATTTTTGTGTAATCTATCAATACAACCACAACTGTATGACATATTAGCCAAATTATATGACTTATAAAATGTTTTATTTAAAATTTTAAAAAGAATAGAATTTATTTTCATTTTTAAAGATTGTAGCCAAAAGAAATGGTAATACAGTTGGTAATACAGTTGGTACAAAAAAATACAGTTGACCCTTGAATGATAAATGCAGGAATTAAGGTCACTGATTTCCCATGCAGCTGAAAATCCATGCATACCTTTTGACTTTCCAAAAACTTTACTAATAGCCTACTGTTGACCAAAAGCCTTACTGACAACTTAAACAGTCGATTAATGCATATTTGTATGTTATAGGTATTATATACTATATTATTACAACAAACTAGAGAACAGAGAAAGTTATTAAGAAAATCATAAGAAAAATATATTTGCTATTTATTAAATGGGAGTGGATCATGATAAATGTTATCCTCATTGTATTCACATTAAGTAAGCTGAAAAGGAGGAAAGGGGGGGTGGTCTTACTGTCTCAAGGGTGACAGTGGTGGAAGAAAATCTATGTATAAGTGAAACCGTGAAGTTCAAGCCCAGGTTGTTCAAGGGCCCAGTATAAAAGTGACACGCTTGACGGAATTTTCTATTTTTAATTTCTCGTAATTTCTTTTTATTCCTGGTAAGTATTTTTCTCTTTCTTTCTTCTTTTCTGCTTTTCCTTCCCCTTCTTATCCTCCTCCTTTGTCTGTTTCTATTGCTATTCTTCTGTTTCAACATATTACAATCAACCATCAGCCATCGGTACGGATGGAGATAAATAGAGGCAGAGAAAAACAGTATATGTTTTGTTTTACGTACTACCAGTTAAATGGAAGACTTGAACATAAATCCAGAGATCTAAAGCATATTAGACATGACCAGTTTCAAGAACACTAAAGGTGAGAGAAAGCCAAGTTCCTGCAGGTTTCTTGACTCCTCCATGTGATAGCTAGCCTTAGGAATTTCAGTCATTAAAAAAAATAAGAAAAATACATTTATCATGAACACCATTCAGAAATATACCTAACTTTGCTGTATGCTGCCAGGGAATTACAATATTTTCTTCACATTTTATTTTTTATTTTATTTTATCTTATTTTATTTTTGAGACAGAGTCTCGCTCTGTCACCCAGGCTGGAGTGCAGTGGCCGGATCTCAGCTCACTGCAAGCTCCTCCTCTCGGGTTCACGCCATCCTCCTGCCTCAGCCTCCCGAGTAGCTGGGACTGCAGGCGTCCGCCACCTCGCCCGGCTAGTTTTTTGTATTTTTTAGTAGAGACGGGGTTTCACCGTGATAGCCAGGATGGTCTCGATCTCCTGACCTCGTGATCCGCCCGTCTCGGCTTCCCAAAGTGCTGGGATTACAGGCGTGAGCCACCGCGCCCGGCCTTCTTCACATTTTAAAAAACCCCACACTAAATTGCCATTTCCACCTAACCTTTTTTTTTTTTTTTGTCTTGTCTTGTGGTTTCTTGCTTATACAAAAGGTAATATAGTGACTTTATATGTAAAGTTGTGCCTTCCTCAATATTATTGGACCTAACATTTCCCGAAGAATAAGAATAAACAGATGTTTCGTCTCAATGCTCAAGCAGAACATACAACAATATTAATAAAGGAGAAATAACATTAATAAGGCAGAACATGGTGAGTATAATCTATATTTTGTTTGTACAATAGCTACAGATAGTAGGGAGGGCTTATTCTTTCCATATCAGTTTTCTTTAACTTGATTAAAGAAAAGCATTATTGCTGTAGCTTGAGAAACAATTCACTAGAGGAGCCCAGTGTGTTTTGTTTGCTTTTTAATCAAAAAGCACAGACAATTTTTATCAGAAATAAACAGAAGAAAAACTAACATGCAGAGGAAATTTTGAAGGTATAATATTTGCAAGTTTACACTGAATTCATTCAAAAAGTTACAACTCTGGGGCACAGATGAGTTTGATCACATGTATTTGTTTAAGTTTTATTAACTTCAATGAAAAGAAACACAATCAATAAGAGAGGGCATGCATTTAAATATTTATGGTGGATTGAATTCATACTCAAGCTACACAATTTAAAACATTATTGCATGTCTCCTTAAGGAAATAAGACAGAAGTGAGGATCAGACTGGCTGTAGATCAGGAGAAGCTGTCTAAATGGCTATCACAGTTAGTCATAAAGAACAGGTGGACTAACAGCTGGCCAAAGACAGACAGACACAAATGAGTAGACAGTGGGTGGAAGTCCTGTCAGAAGGAGGGTGGAAAGGGATTTCTGCATATAAAGGTCATAGGTAAACCAATAGCCTAGTTTTCCACAACTCAAATAATGACTGGCAGTGATAATGATGAATCATAGTAGTAGTAATAACAATAATAACATGATATCAGTTTCTAACCATGTACTAAGTGTCAGGTACCATGCAGAATGCCTTAATACATTAAATTAATGAATCTTTTATATAATAATTAGTTTCAATCTTATAAATAATAGAGTTTTGGATTTGGTATTCACAGAAGATATACTACCTACCTGAAGTGGGCTTTCACATTTAGTCCTTCTGACAGCCTCATTGAAGAGCTACTAGTATTGCCAGTGTTATTCTAAAAATAACCCAACTTAGACCCTGACCAACCAATGACTTGAAGCCACAAACCTTGTAAATGAAAATCTTGTGAGTCAAAAGCAGACAGTTTATCTCTAGACTCTATCTTCTGAACTAGTAGTTCTCAGACAAGGGCATGCATCAAAATCATTTCTTAAAAAATTTTTGTCACTCAGGCTGGGTGGCTTATGCCTATAATCACAGCACTTTGGGAGCCCAAGGTAGGGGGATCACATAAAAAAAGGAGTTTGAGACCAGCCTGAGTAACAAAGCAGTACCCTGTGTCCACAATAATAATAATAATAAATTATAAAAAGCTATCTTCTATGCCCTGTACATCAAGCTTTTAACTCAGTATGGGGTGGGAACCAAAGATTTACTTTTCTAAAATATTCTCAGATGATACCAATGCTATTGGTCTGGAATTCACACTTTGAGAACTAATGTTCCAAGTCACTGTTCTATACTCTTTTTTGGATATGGACATGTCATAATAAAGTCTCTGTGCGTCAATCTCTCTGTAAAATGCGTAAAAAGTATTCTTTACAAGTTATTTTGAGATTTCGATTGTTTACCCAATGTAAGGCACTTAAAACTGGGTCTTGCCCATGATATACATTGAATGCTTAAAAGATATTATTGGTCAGTAGATTTACAGAAGCAACACTTGAAGTAGATAGTGATGTTTAAAAGAATAGAAAGGTAAAAGTAGTAATGCCATAATACTATATAAACTTTTAAAACTCTAACTAATGCCCGTGGGTTTATCCTATGACCTTGTATAAGACACATGACCTTGTATAAAATACACAACCTTGCTTTGACCTGAGGTTGTTTTTTTTCCTAACTTGTAAATAAGAAAAATTATGTCATTTATCACAACACAGGAAGGTTTAAAAAAACTTGTAAAATTATTTTATAGCACTTTGTGAAAATAATGGAGTGTATAAAAGCCAATAATAAATTTCACTTTCCTCAAAGAACACTGTAAAATTCTAATACTTCGGCTGATATACTGTTGCAGCTAAAGTGCTATAGACAAGATTTCTTTTTCCTCAAAAATCAGCAGGTAGGTTTTCTTTTTAAATATGTCAAAGATATCATTTATAATAGTGTAACTGTCTACACTACTAAAAGTGAATTCAACTTTCTTAATTTCAAACACATTAATTATATGATAAAATTATTGGTGGCTTAAAAAAAAACAGAAACATGGAAAACCAGATAGACCACACATATCAAGAAATAAGAAAAAGGAAAATAAAACTGGGAGTTTTTAGAAACTTGAAGTATCTCTTTAAATTTCTGAGACTGCACTGAACTTCGTTAAGATGAGAGAGCCTTTCTTATTATTTCTAAGCAATGAAGATTAGCCACATGAACAGACATATCTTTCAGCAGCAATAGCATTAGGAAGCACATGTTTCCAGAAAGAAGAAAGTTGATCTACTGAGGGCAGTTTGAACTGATGTGGTTTAGTAGACTAGGTGTCAGAATTTGTGAATTTTAATCCCTCTCAAACACCACCCTGAGCTACTGACTTGTGTGGCCTGGGGCAAGTGAATTGTTTCTTTTGGCATTTAAATGCATCCCTAGGAAAAATGGATTGAGTTACATCAACCTACCACAAGTAATTAACTTCGTAATTTTTCTTAACCTATATCAGTAAGCCCATCCTAGCTATTAGGAACTGCACATATCTTTTCCATCATTGTAACAATTTGCAAACTTTACTGAAGGTCAATGTGAAATGAGAACAACAGCAAAGAGAGCTTCAAATCAGTTAACATTACTAACAAAACATACTTGTAGCCTAATGGAATCACACTGTTTTAAAACAAAATGTTATCATATTGGTTTATCTGTTGTTCTTTTCTCAAAATTAAGCTCAGCATCACCTCAGCAACTGTTAATATTCTAGTATAAAACGTTCAGTCAGCTTGGCCTTCATTTATTCTAAGCTTTTAATTTTTTATGGATTTAAAATTTTTTATTAAAAAAGCAAGCCAAAGCTTAAACAGAAATAAACCAAACCTTGACTTTATGTTATTTAAACATACCAGGACAGCCTTCATAAAGTTAATTTTAAAAAAATATATAGCTAAACAGCAATATTTCCTTGCCAAGACTTTACCTTCAATGTAGCTTCCTCCATGGTGAAGGGCTTTTAATGCTCATTTAGAAACACTTTTTCTTTGCTATTCTGCTTCCTGGCTTCCGGGGGAATGGCAGGGCTGTGACTTGTGTCAGTCAGTAGGTGCCTAAGCCTTTCTTTTTTAATGAGAATAGGATTCCAGACCGAATAAATGAAGTTTCTCCCTGTCTTCCTGAGAGAGTAACATCTGAATTAACCACAGTGTAAAATAGCCAAGGATAATTAATTATATGCTTTGAGTCAACCCTCATTCCCTTCCACTTGAAGTACACAGACATCTTTTTCAAATGTACTTACAAAGAAAATTATAATGATGTCTACCATCTTAAATTTCCTAAAGTTTCTATCATTAATACTACAACTATTATAATCGAACATTTGGCAAGATAAGCTTACTTTACCTACTACTCCTGTTTTGTTTTCACTCACCTTCTGTTACACGTTTTATCTCATTTCCTTTCTAGCTCTGCCTTAGAAAGGATCTAATTTTTATTCATCCAGTTTGCTTATACTCTGCAAATTGTCTTACGCTCTCTGAGGAAAAATGCATCCAAGAATAATATGAGAAGTGGTAGAAAACAATAGACAATTTCATGTTTTTAATGAAATACTATTTAAAATTTTTTTTTAAGTCATTGACTTTCAGAGGTTTTAGCCCTTTCAAGGTTGAATAGGTGAGTTTCTACTTCTGAAGAAAATTGTATTAGAACACATTAAAATGCGTTTTGAGAATGTCATAGTGTATTTGGTGTGTGATCATATTTTTCATTGCTAATTTGTGTGTCTAGTCATTTGTTATTGAATTGTTTTTTAAATGATTATGTATTTAATAAAACCAATTGTTTATAGTCTGAAGAGAAATATCAGAAGAATTATAGAGATCAAAGGAGAACATAAAAATATACAGCATCAAGGATAAAGAAACATAAAGAAAGCATTGAAATTACCAGCGATGACAGAATATGCTACTTATGTAAGAAAAGTTATATTCTTAGGGTTAGAGAAAAATTGGGAGTTAATTTATAAGTATTTACTTTAAAAAAATCAAAACACTTTTAGTCAAAATCTGTAGTAATTGAAGTTCACTGATTTATGTGTTATGCTAAAATTGAATTTAAATCCTCAATTCAACGTTGACACACTAAAATGTGAAACAGAACTCTTTAAAGTCTAATAATGTGAATATAAATTCAGCTACCAGGGAACTAAGCTGGCTTCAATAAAACAATAATTTCCAATGAACATGATGGCTGTAGGGTGTAGTAATTAAGAATAAGGAACCAGACGACCTGGTTTCAAATCTCATCTCTTTCACTTAGTAACTGTGTGGCCTAGGATGGGTGACTTGAACTGTAGCTTTCAGTTTCTTTATCTATAAAATGAAATCAATACAAATACCTACTTCATAGAATTTTTATGAATATTAAATGTGTTCATACTTTATGCTATTTTTATTATTCAATGAGTTTAGTGTGTCTTGGCAGGATTGTGCCCCTCTGGATTATCTTGAAGTCCAGAAGATAGAGCTCAGAGCTAAGCTAGGAATTTAATTGTGTTTATATATCTTCTGGTAGTGTCCATCGGACTGGAAAATCCTGAGCAACACGTTCCTAAGCAAATTTTCAATCAAATCCTAAAACTTTCTGAAGTAGAAATGAGAAATAGAAATTACCTTGTGTATATCTTACAGGAATTTTTTCCTAGTATCACATTCCCCAATGGCAGAGAAACTTTGACATGGACGAAGAGGATACAAAAGGAAAGTTGCCCAGGTATCTAATCAATGCTCATTCTCAAGACTTGACAGTTACTGAGAATGAACTAGATTTCATAATATCCACATGACAAAAGGAGTGACACATTGCTTACTCCTTGACGTCTTCTCTTGGGTCAGGAATTACACAATTGGTTCTACTATACTTTTCTCTAAAATTATAATTTCAGCAAATAAACAGATATAACAAGAATTCAGGTTGTATGTATTTGAAACAAGGCATTGTTAAACTGCTTTATCCTAAATGAGAATATAAATTAATTTGCATAATAAAAGCCGTATCACATTTTGCATTACATATTTTGCCAAAATTATTTTATAAAATAATGGTGTATCAAGATATTTACAAAAATATTAAAATGAAAGTTTTTGAAGGAGCAACTATTTTAGAAAATATTTTTTTCTGTATAACTACACAGAGCTATTAATATCATCTCACTAACGAACTTCATGAAAATTAATTGTTGAAGGAGGATATTGAATATGACATTTCCCAAAATTATTTGGCCAGGGATTCTCCATTTTTCTTGATGCATCTCTAAATAAATGCTATGTATGTTCTATAATACCAGTTTTGGGAAGTGTAGTTTTGGAAAGAAGATTTGTTGCATTTTTTATTTAGTACAAGTCAGAGATGAACTCACAGTAGAAAATGATGATAATAACAAAAATTAAATTAGGCCAAAACACCTATGGGAGAGTCTATCTACATTATTGCTGAACATAATTTTTAATTTCTAATCAATTTCCAAAGGATTTGTTAAAAATTTTAAATGTCTGCAATTGTGTCTGAAATCTTCAAATTACTGCATTAAAAGCATAAGAGTTATATCAAAACATCTCATATACCCCATAAATATATTCACCTACTATATGCCGACAAAAATAAAAAAATAAAAAAATTTAAAGCACAGGAGTACCTTTTCATTTCATCAATATTCTTAATGACTCTTTGGAACTTCAACATGCAATCAGGTATTTTGCCCATGATGTTATTTTAACTCAAAAGGCAAAAAACTCCTACTGTTTTCTTTTAAGACAGAATTCCATTTTATTCATTAATTCAATAAATATTTCCTGAGAGCCTAGGATGTGGCAAGCATAGACCTATGCTTTGCGGATGTAACAGCAAATAAGACATAAGCTTCTCCTGTTCTCATCTGAATACTACTTGGGGGAACAGGGTTTAATTTACTTGTGAAATTATTCTACTTTATAATTTCTAGTAAGCAAAGATAAGAATGAATGTTTATGTGATAATTTATAAAAAGAGAACTCACCTACACTAGAACATGTAAGTAACAGTTAAACTAAGACTGAAAAATGAGTAGGATTTCACTAAGCAAGGAGTAGAAGGGAGGTGGGAGTTGGTGGGGAAGAGAACAGAGGGCAGGACTGACCAGGAATCTGCAGATTCATAGGATTGAACATCAAGCCACAGAGGACTATTCTCAGGCCTTGAAGCCCATTGGAATTTTGTCTACTGGGATTCAGACTTGCTTGTGACAAGGAACTCCTTTATTCCTTCTATTTTCCCCCATGAGAATGGGAATGTCTATCCTACACTTATCCGAGCATTGTATTTAGGAAGTAGATAGCTCATTTAAGAGTTTCACACATTTACAGATGAAGAGAAATTTTGCCCCAGGATAGATCACACCCAGAGTCTTGGCCATACTTGATTCAGATGATAAGATTTGAAACTTTTGGAACCGATGATATTTAAATAAGATTTTGGACTTAGAGTTGATGCGTGAATGGGTTAAGACTTTTGGGAATGTCAGGACGTGTTGCGCATGGGATGGACATGGATTTTGAGGACAAAGGGCATACTCTACTGGGTTGAGTAACGCATCCCCTCCTCTGAAATAGAAATTCATGTCCACCTGAAGCTTCAGAATGTAACCTTAACTTGGAAATAGTGATAGGGACAGGGGCAGAGCAATTCTAGGAAGAAAAGGGAGGGTCCACAGTGAAACCCCATTCTCAAGCCAAAAAGCCTGAAACCGTGGCTCAAAATAAGAACATGTATCCCTGTTTACCTGCTTGAATGTTGTCTTTTCCTAAAGTACCCATGGCCCACCCCAGCCCCCATCATGTGTCTAGAAAGACCTCAGATTCAGCTGACAGAGAGGAGAAGCAGCTGGGCATTGGGGACTATGGGTGGATGTCAGAGAGAAGCAGATTGACTTCAGAGGGGCAGCTTGACAGCATAACTTCAGAGATGAATCTGGCCCGAGATGGCCAGACTTCAGGGGAAGATTTCCTACCTGCCCCATCTCCTTTTCAGCTCCTCTTCCTGCTGAGAGTCACTTTGAGCAGCAATAAAATCCGCTGCATTTACCATCGTTCAATTCGTTCGTGCAACCTCATTTTTCCTGGATGCGGTACAAGAGCTTGGGAGCCAGAAGTGTGGATACAAAAGCCTATCACACTGGCCTTTTGCCCTTGCTGGTGGAGGGCGGCCTCCTCACACGAAAAGGCTAAAGGCCAACTGAAGTCTTAACACTTAGGCCATCCGCAGACAGCAGAGCTACAGAGCACTGTAGTGACATGGATGAAGCTGGAAATTATCATTCTCAGCAAACTAACACAGGAACAGCAAACCAAACACACATGTTCTCACTCATGAGTGGCAGTTGAACAATGAGAACACATGGACACAGGGACGGGAACATCACACACCAGGGCCTGACAGGGAGTGGGGAGACAGGGGAGGGATAGCATTAGGAGAAATACCTAATGTAGATGACGGGTTGATGGGTGCAGCAAACCACCATGGCACGTGTATACCTATGCAACAAACCTGCACGTTCTGCACATGTATCCCAGAACTTAAACTATAATTAAAAAAAAAATAAAAAAGAGCGCCGTAACATGCCCTCTGGGGCTTCGGAAGTTGCATGCACCCTGCTTGGCTGCTGCTGCAGGGCCTGAACGGAGTTCGCTCTGGCCGGCTCCCAAAAAGGCTTGCTCTGGCTTCTGCACCCTCTCACCTGCACGCTCCCTCCCAGGGTGGGTGGAACGCAGTGGGTGCGAGTGAATGGAGTCTGATCCTGCCGCCACCAAAACGGCCGGCCGGTTCCAGTGCGGGTGACTCCAGTTACCGCCGTGTTCACTCATGCACTCTCTGCTGTGAGGAGTTGAGAGAGGTGGGCTGAGTAGACAAGGCATCCCTGACGCGAAGCGGTCAGGGAAATATCCTGTTTCAAAAGGTGCAGACATAATTAGTTACATTAAGATGAGGTCGTATTGATTAGGGTAGACTGTAAACCTAATGATTAGTATTCTCATAAAGTGGTCAGGAAAATGCTCACACACTGTGACTAAGGCCTTATGAAGACTGAGACCAAAATTAGAGTGACATAACTACAAGCCAGGGAATGCCAAGGATTTCCAGCAACTGCCTGAAGCTAGAAGGAGGCAAAGGAAACATTTTCCCTAGAATCCTCAGAGGGAGTATGGCCCTGCCAATACTTTGATTCCAGACTTCTAGCCTCCGGAACAATTAAGAAAGATAGTCTGTTGTTTTAAGTCATCCAGTTTGTAGTAAATTGTTACAGCAGCCCAGGGAAACAAACAGTTTCTCATGAGAGTAAATATCCTGATATATTTTTATTTTTATTACTGTGAATACTGATGACAGTGATCCGTGAAGAGTTAGAGCTGATATTACGTAGGCCATGTAGACATGAATATGAAAGTTCCTTCTGATACTAGTTATAATATTATTTGGGTTATAACCCAATGAAAACTAAAATTGTGACTTAACCTATTGTATATTTTGTGTTATCTTTGGAGGTAGACATTCAAAAAGGTAAACCAATTAAATCATATCGATATTTTATTAACAATGCTATACAATTAATGTGTGTGTTCATATGTATGTGTGGGGGGTCTGTGTGTTGATGGTTAAAGGTATTGGGTTGGTGCAAAAGTAATTGCTGGTTTTGCCATTAAAAGTATGGGAAAAACAGCAATTACTTTTGCACCAAACTAATAGTATCACTTTTTAAACAACTACTTGAAAATATAAAATGACTGAAAATGGCTTTCAAAGAGCGATGTAAGTACAATATAATAGAGTTATAAATGAGTGCGTATCTGATACTTGTGGCCACTTTGGGTTCAAATCATTATTTTCTGGGTACATGCTTTAATAGCATCCAGAAATTATTTTTTTCAAATATCCATTTATTTAAAAAATATTTATTTTGAGCACCTATTATATACAAACCCTGTGCTGGGGGACAGGCTACAGTGGGGAATCAAAGATCCCCTTGCTCTTACAGAGCATGCATGTCTCTGGAAAAGAGACAATCCACACAACGTAAAAATACATGAAAAATAATAAGTTGTAAGCAAGGTCTACATGGAAAAGAACAAGTAAAAGTGTACTTTCAATCCAGGGGCAAGGAAACAGTTCTCAGTGCAGATTACTTTTAACTGAAGGCTGAAGCCTTCAAAGGAGCTGAACATACAAAGAACAAGGCAGGAGGTCAGCATTCTGATGGGAAAAAATGCAGGTATAAAGACAATCTGAGGCACGAGTGCCATTTCTAAGAGCATCAAGAAAAAAGAATATACAAGTGTTAAAATAAAATCAAATAATTCTGAAGAATATAAAATAATTTTTAGCAGATTTTCAAACAAGGAAGTCCTGACAGTCTCTTGAAGACTGAGACTAATAGCAAATACCATAACTGGCTTCCTCTGCCATCTCATCATCTGCTAGCAAACCTTGCTGAAAATCAAATGGCATTGTAAGAAGAGCAAGCTCAGCCAGCATGTCAGGAGCCTTTGTTGGAATATAACTCCACAGAAGGAAACGTGCAGAGAATGGAAGACAGCAGGATAGCTTAGCAGCTGCTATGTATTGAGAAATAGCAGGATGGCCTCAAAGATTTCAGTGGAAATGCTGTGAAGGACCATAGAGTCCTAACAGGAAACAATGGGAAACAGGAGCCATTCATGAATCAGTCTGGTGTGGAAGTCAGCAGAGAGGGAGATTTTGACTGTGTGCAAACAAAAAGGCAAAGAAAGGAGTAATGTTATGTTCTGTCAATAGTGCAAGCTGAAGAATATTGTTAAATTTTGTTGTTGAAGCTTTAGGTAAATCTTATACCCTAAAAGCTTTGGCATAGAAAAGAAAACAATTGACAAAATGCAACCAAATACAAACAAAGGGCAGCCTACAGACTGGAAAAATATATGTAAACCACATATCTGATAAGGGGTTAATATCCAAAATTTATATTAAAAAACCCTACAACTCAATAGCAGAAAAACAAATAACCTGATTTAAAAATGGGCAAAAATCCAGAACAGACATATCTCCAAAGAAGACATGAAAATAGCTAACATGTATATGAAATGGTGCTCAACATCACTAATCATCAGGGAAATGCAAATTAAAACCACTATAAGATATCACTTCATACCCAATAGATTGGCTATTATCAAAAAAAGAAGAGATAACAAATGTTGCCTAGGGTGGGGAGAAAAGAGAATCCCAATACACTGTGGGCAAAAATGTACACTGGTCTAGCCATTATGGAAAAGAGTATGGAGGTTCCATAGAAATTAAAAATAGAACTACCATATACACCCAGCAATCTCTCCTCTGGGTATATACCCAAAGGAGATGAAATCACAGCCTTGTAAAGATATCTGCACTCTCATGCTCATTTCAGCATTACTCATAATAGCCAAGATAATGGAAACAACCTAAGTGTCTGTTGACAGAAGAAAGGTTAAAGAAAATTATAAATACACACACACACACACACACACACACACACACACACACCCAGAGACAGGAATATTACTTAGCCTTTGAAAAAGAAGATGCTGCCATTTGCAACAATGTGGAAGGACCTGGTGGACATTATGCTACATGAAATAAGCAAAACACAGAAAGAAAAATATTGTATGATCTCACTTATAAGTGGCATCTGAAAAAAACAGAAAATAAAACAGCAGTTTTCATGGGTAGGGTTGGGAGAAAGGAAATGGGGAGATGTAGGTCAAACAATACAAAGTAACAGATATGTACTATGGACAAATACAAACATCTAATGTAAAACACCAGGACTACAGTGACTAAAATTGTATTGCATTAGAAATTTTTGTTAAATAAGTAGATGTTAGCTTCTGTGGTTATAAAACATAACTAAGTGAGACAACAGATATGTTAATCTGCTTCAGTAGAGTTACTATTTTACTATCTATACGTATCCCATAACATCATATTGTAAATATACACAATACTTAATGTATACTCAAATATACACAATATAATTTACTTTAAAACAAACAAACAAACAAACAGTATTCTCTTCAAATAGGGCATGCCCCGCTTTTCACACAAAAACTTCCAGTACATAAATTTCAAGATTTGTTAGTTAATTCAACACTTATTTACTGAATGCCTAGCATGTTCCAAGCATATTTCAGGCAATATCATCCTTAAACAAAATAAAGATTCTTATTTTATTACAAAATTCATTTTAGCCAAAAAGACAGATGATGGATATAATGACTAAAAAGACTATGATGTGATAGGAGGTGGTCAGGGTTAGGGAACACAGAGCCCCAAGGATGGCATGTCCCTGCAAGCAGCAGCAAGGTAGCTACAGGTGAAGAAGAACTGGTGAGCTTGAGAATACCAAAGGTCAGAGAGGTAACAAGGGCAGATCATGCAAACTCTTGCATGTAATCAAAAAATTATATTTTCAAATACATTTAGACTACAGAATTTGTAAAATTGTACAGCATCCCCACATACCCTTCACTCAGCTTCCTTCAGTGATAACATATATGTAACCATAAATATTAAGACCAGAAAATTGGAATTGGTACAATTCTAAGATGCAGACCTTATTCAGACTCCTAGAGATTTCCCATACATTGACTTTGCATTGTTGTTTGGTGTAAAGTCGTTTGGATCTTATGGCATGTGCAGGTTTCTGTAGATACCACAACACTCAGGGTACAAAACTGTTTCATGACTCCACAAAATGTCCTCCTTTTGTTGCCATGTGCTCACCCAACCCCTATCGACCACCTGTCACTGATTTAATGGCATTGACTATCTTTGAGTGAGGCGGGGCTCCTTTGGAAGATTTTGAGCAAATTAAGTGACATAATCTGCTAGATTATATATAACATATCTATTTCTTTTGTTTTTGTACTTAATTCAAATCTACAGAATGTTAAAAGAATAAAATGAACCCCTGTATTTCTTTATGTCTGTATTTTCAAATACTGACACTTTACTTGCTTTTTAAAATTTTTCCATATATGTTATTTCAATTTCATGTTGTTTTTCTTACTCTCTGTGGTGAGCCATTTGAAACTAATTTGCCATATACAACGGCATTTACTACTAAATACTACTACTAAATGTTAGAGTCATCTAACAACAGGGAACTTCGTCTCACAAGCACAGCATTATCACACCGTCCAAGATTAACACTGATACGATGTCTTCTAGTATACAGGCCACAAATTTCTTTCCTTGTCTTAAAACATTCTTTAAAATTTTTAAATCAAAAATCCAGTCAAGATCACTCACCACACTTGCTTGTCGTTTCTCTCCTCATCCCTATCCCGGACAAGTATCTCCATGTCTCCCCAACGGCCCCTGTTTTTGTCTTTCAGGACATAAGCTAGTTGCTTATTGAATGTCCTACAGTCTGGATGGATTTGTCTGATTATTTCCTCCTGATCAAATTTTGACTGGACATTTCAGCAAGAACATGAGACAAGTAATTGTGTACTTCCTACTGCATCATATCATGAGGGGTGGAGTACCAGTTTATCTCATGAATACAGCTAAATTTGTTGAATAGGTGAGGGTAGTGTTCATTAAATCTTTCGCTTTTAAAGATAGTTTATTCTCTTTGTAATTAATTCTTAAAAATTTATGGAGTGACACAGAGTTCATGTGAATATTCTGTTTCTCAGCACATTTAACTTAGTGGTTTTAGCATCCATTGATAATGCTTGCCTATGTTAATTATTACGTTGGTTGGTGAAATATAATGCATTTGTCCACTAACACTCTGTAAAGATGTTCTTTCTCTCATCTCACTCCTACCACCTTTTATTTAGGATTAGTGTGGACTTAACAGTTTTTGATAATGTTAGTTGTATTACTATCGTCATTCTGGTTGTTATTTTTACTATTATTTCCTAATATGTTGTATTTTTTTTTCTTTTAATTGTCGAGTTATTCTCTTTGGCCCGTGGGAGCTACTTCAAGTCCCTGTGACTTTGTTACATTCCCATTAGTCTTCAAACACTTTCTGGCTTTCAAATAATAAGATACTCAAGAATCACCTCAAACTTTCTCTGCTTCAAATGAGGAATCAACTATTTATTCAAAAGTCCCTGGTCCCTTTGTGTGGGGAGGTGGCAAGGATCACCTTGTTGTTTTGAGAAGGGAGTGGGATAAGGATAAGGGAGAGAGGTGGAAGCAAGGAGAGAAGTTAGGAAGCCATGGCAATCTTGACCAGACCCAAATGTGACTGCATTAGCTGAGTACAATTCAACATAGTGGGAAGTGGTTGGATTTTTTAATGTTATCAAGGTAGAGTTCTACACAGATAGGATGTAGAGTTTTAGAGAAAGAGATGAGGCAGAGGTGCCTCAAGCATTTTGGCCTGAGAAGATAATTTCAGGATTTATTAGGCGTGCAATTATAAATAGATTTATCTGTTCGATGGCTCCTCCTATTTAATTCAGAGTAAATGTATCACTGAAGGAAATAATACTAATCACAGAAGTAAATGTATAAGGATTATTGACTATTTAATCAATGCAGACTAATGATTTCAGGCATGTATTAGGCCTGCCAACGCAAATTTTTTAACTAAACAATGCAAATTCCAAGCTATGTTTTCAAAATATTTTAATATAAGCTATAGAGATTTATATTGGCATTAAGTATAAGAGTCTAAATATGAATTAAGCAGATTATTTTACTATAGAATAACATATAAACTCAGAGGGCTGAAAGAGCAGTGAAAATACTGTTTATCATTTTCTACGATCATTTTGTATCTAATTGTAGACATTGTTGGACACGGAAATGGCTATACTTACATTGATATATCTATGAGGCTTCTAAATAAGAAGGTTAAACATACTTTTCTGATTTTTTATGCCCTAAAACTTACAGTATATTTAAAATATGAAAAGAAAGCAGATATTTCAACTCCTATAATGATCAAAATGCAAGATCATGAGCTACCCATAATACATGCTTTTGGTACTTAAAAAAAAAAAAAAATCCTCTTTTTTTTTTTTTATTTCATATAAACTAACCACAAACTATAATTTCAAATCAGATTTTTTCCTTAATTTTGAGCTTTGTTATTAGTCAGAAACTTCCCTATTAACTGACTAAACTCAGTGTCTAAGCTAAAATGAAACGAAGATGACATTTAGTAAAATTTACAGACAAGATGTCTTCCTAAATTGCTATTTCTTTAAAACAATATCTTTAAAGTTTACATTTTTGCAAGAAATAGACAACTGACCTCCACCTGTGGTATTTCTTTCTAATAAATACATGGATATACTTTCAAGTTCAAGCTATATACATGTCTTAATAGAGGCTCAGGGAACAGAGAAGTGCTCTAATGATTAAAGACTGCCTTAGGCCACACATGTTTTTGAGAACTTTTGTTCTTTTATTGTAAAAGAACATGCAACTTTGAGATGGGAGGAGGGCATGGTGTGGGTGTGAATTGTGTGTGTCTTTCAATCTCATAAATCCATTCTTTTCAAAGAAAATCTCAAGAGTTTCCCAAATATAAACATATTGTATTCATCTCTGTCATGCACTTGAGGGATTTTATCCCTAAAGTGAGGTACAGTTAGTCATTGGAAAAAGAAAAAAGGGATAAAATATTATACCATATAATTTATAGTTATTAACAGGGAAAACTTTGCTTTTTTGAAAAATTGTAAGCCTATAACTCCTGCTGGGATCAGAAGTATCATTTGCAGAACTCTTTTAACCAGTGTTTCACCTCCCCACTTGTCAATGCATAAATCTTCCTCTATTGCTCGGAATAACTAACCAGCATCTGGCTACGGAGAATGACTAAGTTGGGGGCAGAGAGAAGTAAAGTAAGTTTAAAGTAAACCAACTGAGAAACTAAATTCAGACAATGTTTTGCCTAAACTATTTTGATCTTTTATACACTTTTCCATTAAATAAAAAAAAGTTATATTAAGTATAATGTACATAAAAATTATACATATGAATTAAAAATCTTAATGAACAATAAACTCCCTGCAAACCATATTGTACCTGATGTTGACATCTCTTAAGATAACAGCATGAAAAACTTGAATAGTATTTTAAAAATATGAATGGACAAAAAGGTTAATGTTTCAATGGAGCACAGTGGCATATTCATAGTGAACTGCCCCTTTGACTTCCTGGGCTCAAGAGATCCTCCCACCTCATCCTCCAGAGTAGCTGGGACTGCAGGCATGCACTACCATGCCTGGTTAATTTTTTCAAATTTTTGTAAAGATGGAATCTCCCTGTGTTGCCCAGGCCAGTTTTGAACCCCTGGGGTAAGAGATCCTCATCCTCCTAAAGTGTTGGGATTACAGGCATGAACCACTGTATCTGGCCCCAAATATTTTCTTAAATGCTGAAGAAGCAACTAGTAAATAGAATATGGATTGTTTTGATACCAAATCTATTTTGTGTCTGTACTCCACCTGAGAATTTTTATTAACACAATAGCTAAAAAATATAAAATATTCTCTCTGATTCTGGAATTTAGTCCAGCATAATAGATGTTAAAATATGGTCCAAACCAGTCCTGGAATTCAACATTTCTCAAATAATTCAATGAAACATTAATTATCATTGGTTTTGGCAAGCATATGTGGAAATTTCGAAATGGTTTGCAGTATAAGAAATGTATGGAATCATATTTACTCTGCAAATATTTCATATTTCTTTTTTAAATGTTCCTATAACTGTGACATGTTTTTCCTTTATAATTTATTATTCCTGAATAGAAGATCTATAGAAACTAAGACTCATAGTAATAATTCATAATTTTCTTTCTCTTAGGCTGTATATACCATAATTACTTTTATTCATGCATGTTCCACTTAAAAAGTAAAATAAAACAAAATACTGCAATTAACAATAAACATGCAAAACATACTTTAAAATAGAGACACCCTGAAATACTTGGAATGGTAAAATGTGTCATTATATTTTTCTGTTAAATAGAATGTATGGCTATGATGCCAATCAATCTGAATTTTTTTTATATACACACAATTTCTTGGAACACATCCTGGAGTAAAGCAAGACATGCCAATGGATTAGAAAAACTAACAAAAAATTAAATTGCTATGAAATAAAAATGATATTTAAACATTATTATGAATTGCACTTGATTAATATATTTTATCTTTATTATCATATGATTGTTGAAAGAGCAGGGGCTTAGTAATCAGATTGATTCGTGTTTAAATCAGAGTTGTAGCTTTTACTGATCGTGGTTTCTGTCTCTATTAATTAGATTTATAGCAACTTCCTTCAGGGTTGCAAAACTATGCAAAACATATCTAACACATACTATGCCTTCATAAATTTGAGTGATCTTTTCACATATCATTTTAATTTTATATATGATAAATGTATTTGGTCCAAAATTGTTACTGTGATTGATACATTTTTCACCTTTTATAGGTTATTATATTAATGTCCTTTAAAAAAAATTTTAATCTATTTGAAAGATTTAAAAAATCCCCAAAATAGGTGATTTCCCACAGATTTATAATCAAGAGGGTTTATTTGGTTTTCTCTTATCTTGTTTTTCCTAGTTTGTTTTTTATTCTGGAAGATTCTGATTAAAAAATAATAAACCAAAAAACTCTCATAGTTTGATAAGAGTATCTCCAGAACATTGGTTATTAAACCTGTCCAGACTCCTAAATTTTCAAGAGCAAAATCATTATACATTATTTTATTTGCCTAACTGCTTTGATCTAAGGCTAAACCTTTTATTTCATAGTCTCAGAGAAATAATTCCAAATCTAATGTTTCTAGCAGTTCCATGAAAGATTGTTATCCTTTCTAATTAGCCTCTTGAAAAGGGCTGCAGAGCTTACTTGGATACACATGCTAATGCTGCTTGTGAAGTTTACAGTCTTATAGAACAATATCACCAAGCGTTCATTAAGGGGAAATAAATTTTATCTAGTCACAGTGATCAGTTGAGGCTTCGTATATAAATGCTATTAGGGATAAAATATTTTAAAAATATATGGCGGGATTTTATATCCAGAAGCCATTTCAAGAAAGAGGTTAGTAGAAAAGGGTTTTGCTAATGGGCAGTGATGACTTAAGTTTGAGCCTTTTCAGGAAATTCTGACGTAGTTAGCACATCCAGTTTGGTGAATTCAGAGGCGTTTCCAGTTTGGTTTAGGTATTAGGTCAGCACAGGATAGCAATAGGGATAAGAACAGAAAGTAACCAAGACTGGATTCTGGAAAACCAAGTTGAAGAATTTGGTATATAGTAGAATGAAGACTTAAGTAAGAAAGTTAATGTGACTAGAACATCAAATTAGGAAGATTAATTTTGCGGGTGATAATAGGGTCGATAAAAGTATGATGACATGAGACAGAAAAAAAATAGCAATACCTTGATATTACATGAAAAATTACTGAAGTCCTGAAACAGGATGGAAGATATGGGCAAAGGGCAATAAATATGATGGAAAGAAGCAACTGAGTAAGCACATGAGCATATATGTCGATAAAGTTTCCATGATTCCACTCAAGAAATAAAGAAGCTTTGCTAATAGAGGAAAGCGGCTCAGAGAAGCTGATTTGATAAGGAGAATGCTGACTTTGGTATTTGTATGAAATCAATTAACCTTCCTGGACTTAAATCAAAAGTGACTGTCCTTGTTCATGAATGTATACTAGAAATGTGGAACTTCAATGAAAAGAATTTTAAAACTGGAAATTGTCCAGGTGAAAAGATCCATCATAAAACAGGAGGACCCCATATTTTGGTTAGGAAGCTAGTAAGTCTCGTGATGTAACATTTTTTACAAGTGATTGGCTCTGGCATTTTCCATAATATATAAAGATATTAATTGTGTATCTATCAGAGTTGCAGCATTAGAAATGAATGTTGGGTGAATCTTGTGTTTGTTATAGTAAGAAATGGCAACATGTTGGCCAGGAATGAATTATTTTTTATCTGAATTATGTCAAACAGATGTTAGTATCCTGAGATATAGAAACAGCAAAAACTCATCACTATAAGACATTCTTGGTTTTAAAGGCTACAACTGCCTGTAATCCAAGAACTTTGAGAGGCTGAGGCAGGCAGATTACTTGTGCTCAGGGGTTTGAGAACAGTGTAGGCAACATGGTGAAACCTCGTCTCTATAAAAAATACAAAAATTAACAGGGTGTAGTGGCATGTGACTGTAGTCCCAGTTACTAGGGAGACTGAGGTGGGTGAATTGCTTGAGCCCAGGAGATGGAGGTTGCAGTGAGCAGAGATTGTGCCACTGCATTCAAGCCGGGGCACCAGAGCCAGATCCTGTCTCAAAATTACTACTACTACTACTACTAATAAAAAATAAAAATCTAAACCACTGCTTGATCAGAAGCTAATAATGTTGAATGAAACTGTACTAACAAAGAAACCATGAATTTAGCCAAAATTAAAATTAAAATCTCACCGTTCAACACATAAGAAAATTAAAGTCCAAACAGGAAACAAGAGGAAGTGAGATGCCAAAGCTTCTCAATGCCAAGACCACTCATATCCCATGTGATCTTATAAAATAATGAGGAAGCAGACAAAACCAGGGCCTTTGAAGAATAATGAATGAGGAAGGTTGTTTCTAGAACAAAAGCTCTCCATGGCAAAGGCAACAGGCAAATGAATGAGCAACACAATTCTTAACTTCTTTCACCCAAAAGTGGCATTAGTCACTTTTACTCACAGCTCACTGCTAAGAACTACTCTCTTGACCCAAATATAACTGCAAGGGATACTGGGAAAAGGAGATTGCAAATAGATTTTTGGTGCAGATTAAAATCTCTGCCACATGAGGGCTGACACATAGGATTAAGAAATAATTAATTTCGTGTAAGAATAAGATTTCCTTATTCGCTCTGTTCAGAAGAATTTGAAGTATGCTGTGTGTTATGGACCTGTGCACATGGGTTTTCATTTTGTCCTTTAAAGAACAGGAATTTAGGTAGAAGCAAAGTGATTCTTTTCCAAATCTGCACATTCATTAGTAGGATTATCTAGAAAGACAATCTCCCTTTTTCTGGAATAATGCCTGGAATTGTCACAACCAAATTCTTGCCAGTCACCAATGATGAAGCTGCAGGGATTATAGTATAATAGAGGAATAATCTGGTTGATTATTGTATTGTTATGCTTCTATCCTTTGGACTTCCTGAGATGTAATGTTATATTCATTATATACAGTGTTTAAGCCAGTTCAACTAAATGTATCTATTACTATACCCAAATGCACTTCAGCTGCTAACGATATTTTAAAGAATTCACGATATTAAATATTAGGGGAAGAGAAATAAAAATGAAGACAAGGTTCTGGCAACTGGGCACTCATGTCTACAACTGGAGAAAATAGCTAGGTTGACCCAAATTGTGGGGATTAAAAAGCGATGGAGGGTGATAAATCACTGAGTTGTGGGAAGTCAGACATTTTAGAATGAGTCTAGTGATCAACAGAGCACTTGCTTCAGATAGATCAGGAAAGACGAGTTGAGAAAAAAAATATCATCTGTCTGGTAACGTGGAGGTCTCATGCTGTAAACTCCAGGAACAATATTTTCATACAGTGCCACAAAGAAAAATGGGCATGGATTTCATGGTGAAAAAGTGCAGGCAGTAGAAGTTGCAACGCATTTAAGGAAATGATTAGGTTGATTGCCTTATTAGTCTAGATTAAGGAAATGAGATAAATAGTAAGGTAACTTGATATATTGTGAAAATATTTGGGGTTTTGTTTTTAATTGGGAGGATGCAGGTATATTCATTAACAGAGGGAACAGGTAGAAAGGGTAAATTAAATATATATATATATATATATATATATATATAAAATAAACAATAGACAAAGAAGATCAAGGAAGTGAAAATTCTTTTAAGCATCTGCACTGCCCAAGTTCCTTATATCAGCACTGTCTCTACTGTTTATAGTCTCTATGGGCAATTTCATCCACTCTCTAGATTTTTAGCAGTATCCATGTTATCAATGAAGGTCACAAATCTGCATGTCAATCATATCTTTTACAATACAATTTAGACTCAAATTTTTTTTGCTTAACTATTATACTTGGAAGTCCCACAGTGACTTTGGTCACAAAATACCCAAAACTGAACTCATCACTTTTTTCACAATCTGGTTTTTGCCTAATCTTTTCTACGATCAGAAAACTGCATTACCTAGATTTCTTTCTCTAAGTAACCTGTTCCCATGGTCTTCATATCCTATGTACTTTTGGGTTCTGCTTCTTTTTGTACAGGTTTATAAAACTAATCTAGATAAACCTGTCACAATTTCTTGAACTGACAATACATAAATAAAGTTAAAGCTTCAGATAACATTTTCTGCTCTTGAATTCCTCACAATTTGTGTTTCAGCAATACCAAATACTGCCCTTACTTAAACTCAGAACTGTGCCATGATATTACTTAAGATTCATTTATCCATTTTCACCTTTTATGTGCCTGATTGTTTTCTATTAATTATTTAAGTATGGCTTTAAGTTTATCTGCTCTTTAGAATTATTCCCCATCCCCTCAACTTGAGCTGGATCTTTCCCAGTCTCAGAAGATGGAGTCTGTATATCTGTACAGTGTTGTCTTGAAATTATTTACTTTGTCTGTCTTCTCCCTACTCTTTATCTCCCAAACTAGGACTTTTTGGTAATGATGACTGGGATTTACTTATCTTTCTAATTATTCCCGGTATCTAGAAAAGCATGGACAAAGAGTAGATGCTCAAGATGTACTTGTTGAATGGTACAGAAGACTCTTATCAGGAGACTGAGTCAGTAAAGACCACAGGCACTACATGCTACATGCTATACGCTAACACTTGCTCTTGCTCTATATAAAACATTGGTAAGAACTCAAAGACAAGACCTTCAATTTGAAATTGTCCAGCAGGAAAATCTACTGCTCCAAAGGACATTAAACCAACATTACTTTCGGATCATTTCCACAATAATAAGGAGCAAAATAAAAAAAATAGATTTAAATAATGTAAATATTAGCAATGAATATCTGAGAAAGCCTGGAATGCTTTTTACAACAACTCATATTTCATTCCCTTAGCTATTATACATATTTCTATCAAAGGAAAGATATTGAAAGTATGTCCACTGTATCATATAAAGGGTAGAGTAGCAACTGACATTCGATATATTCACATGTAAAATAATTGAACTGCCATTGCCCATGGGAATGATGGCAACTTCATTGTGTCCCTTGCAAGCTCTTTGACACAACCTAGTGGGAGGGTCAAAGAGTTAGGCCAGCAGGGGACCAGACCTATTCAGTAGAGGATCCTGGTACAGACAGCTGTGTCCTATGTCATGTTAAAGTGTTGTGAGGGCCATCAAAATGTTATTCTATCTTGCAAATAAATAACTTTTTAAACTTATTTTTTTCTCAAAATGGAAACATATCAAATAAACAATTAATTGTGGGATTCAGTGATTTCTAAGAGTTTATTTATTTTTTCCTGGGAGGATTTCTTTCAGCCTTTGAGTGCCTAAAACACTAAATTCTGTTATAAATAAAATATAAACTTCAGTTTCCATACTGCACTGGAAGTGTGATATTTATCACCCATGCTACAATCTGCAGAATCACATAATCTAAAATGCAGAAAATGGCATAATTGTAACTATTCCATATCATATGTGAAATATATGTCACTATCTCAGTGGATTTCCCTTTTAATAGTTAGCATTCTTACTGTTTAAATTGAGCATAAGAGAGTCATACAACACGAAAAAAAAAATTAAAGAGGAACTTGTCTACCATTTCAGTAAATGACTTTTTGCAATACCCAACTGTGGATCTAATTTATTCTCCTGAGATTCTCCATGTTACTATTTCTAAATGAGCTTGTATATTGCAGGGCTTTAAGTAACCTTATTATCCTCTTACTTTTACATCACAAGCAAGGAATTAGAAAAGCTGTCCTTGTACAATTTGACCCACTTCCCTAAAGGCTTTTTAACCTGAGGCAAAATCCATTTAACCAGTCAGGGCCAGCACTCTGATAACAGTAGATGCCAGCTGGATGGCCAGGTCTATAATGTACACAGGCATCCACATCAACTACAGATCATCATGAAACATCAGATTTAATTCGCACTTCAGAGAAAGTGTTACAAATTAATCTTGCCCCATTGCAGTAGAATGTTTCACAATTGTGGGAGTCCAACAGATTTCTATATTTGTTCTATCTCACCAGAACAATCAACATAAGGAACCTTTAAATTTCTCTTTCTCTTTTTGTGAAATCAAGCTGAAAATAACTTCTTTGGCAAGGCATAATATTGTTTTTCATATTTATAATATTCATCAATTACAAGTTATATAAAACCATGTCATAAGGTTTGATTAGTATACAGACATGAAAGTAGCATAATGCTTTTTGAAGATTATTAACTGTGAAATGCATTAAAAGACAAACAAAGCACTGATATACCTTACTATTTTCTGCTCTTGTTCCTTCAAGTGTTCTTGAAATAACTACATAACTGGGTATTCTAGAATTCTAGAATTTAACAATATATTATACTAGCTTTAAATTTATCTTTCAAAACAAGGACATAAAGAGTATGTAAATCTTTAAAATAACACAAAGTGTTTCAAAAAAGACCATGTATGTACTAATTATCTCTGGATAGGTATGATCTGTGCTATTTATCTTTAAGAAACAATTAAATGAAAGCGAATCAAACTGCTGGTTTGGTAATTTTTTTTAACGTTTCTTCAGGAATGGCCAACTATACTTACCCTTTCTGCAATCCGCTTTAATAATTCATATTGACCTGAGTGACATTGAATAATGAGAGCGTAACTGTTCGTCTGGAGGGTTAACTGCAATTGAACTTTGCCCAAAACAATCTGCTCAATTGCATTTTCATAAGAAAAAGTGTCACTTCATTTCCGAAACCAATGCCTAACACAATAGCCAGAATTTGGAAAAATTGAAAAGCCCAGACCTGCAACTGGATCATCCAACTGTGTGGCAGTTAGCTGAAGAAATGTTCACATTATAGCCACTGATAAAACTGCATATCGCTATTACTGGTATTAATACCACGGTGGCTAAAATAATATTTTAATATAAGAGATAAAGCTGATATAAAACATTTCTTTGTATTTTCTATAATACTTCTTTTCTCATATTCATATTCATGAAAATACTACTATTTAAACTTTATAATTACTAAATTCGTACTTTTGTATGAGTTACAGAAATACAGAAAAATAATACAAATACATTGGTTTCAAAAATTTAATGGATAGTATAACACATTTTTTAAGGTACTCATCTTTTTTTAATTGGAAAAAATTTAAATATTTTGGAAGTACAGAAATATGTAACCATGTGAATACTATTAGCTCATATCATTGTAGAAATCTTACTGCTTAAATTTTTTAGATATTAGCATATATTTCAGTGTGATAAAAGTTTAAACACATCAGCAAAGCAAACAAAATATAACAAAGATATTTTCATTCAGATTTTCTGAAAATTAATATTCCTGCTAACCTAGCAATTTTATTGACTTAAAATCTGTTTGATTTTCATAAAAATATTTTATTATGAGCCAATTTCCCCCAATAATTTTTTTTCAGAATTACAGCTTGTGTATCAATAATGTCACATAAAATTAGTATTACAGAAATGTAAAATGACATGTAAGGGTCATATTTTTACATTTTTAAATGCAAAATTATCAAATTCCTAAGACAAGTCACAACACCATATGTAAATTATAAATATAAGCATTGTGAGAGGTAATATAGGAGACAATATCAAAGGTAGGTGCTTTATTTTTTTCCTGAGTGGAAATATTTTTGTATTTCACTAAATAAAATGTATAGGGTGGTGTAAAAGAACAAGTGGTAAGATAAACGAGACCTGGCAGTGAGATAATGTTTACATAATATCTCACCGAATGGCTTTAAGAAGTCCACCAGTTCAAGTGTTTTAAGCATTAACTAAAGAAGACAAAAATTATAATGAAAATACTAAAACATTATGTTGCAATGCACAACTGGACATTGTATTCACACTGAAAGTTAAGGTAATTCTAAAGTTATTTGAAACATTCATATCAATGTGTATCTCCCAAGAAATGATTGCTAATTATTTTTAATGGAAATGGTCTATGGATTTTAACCTGCAGTGGGAATGATTGTCTCAGTAGAATTACAGTTCTTGACTTGAATCACTTTAAAACTCAGCAGCTCATATTACAACCATTTGTAGCAATTAGACGAAGATGGTCCTCTTTAGATTTTGAGTTGGAGTCCCAACTCTGCCAACCATGTATTTCCTTTCATATCCTCATTGATTAGAAAGCACCTTAAAAGAATCAACCTAGCTTTGAGATCAGCATTTTATTGCACTAAAGGACAATTTAATCTTGTTTTCTGATGCAGAGAAGTATAATTTTATTTACCTCCCTATCAATATGAGCTTAAGGCTTGAGATTTTATAATTCTGCTTGATGATCCCTGTAGTTTATCTCAGGGAGGAGAGGGGAATGAAGTTAAACAATCAATGGAAAAAACATTTAGTTTATTTCTTAAAATATGTTTTCTTTTAATCTTCTGTTTGAAAAACCTGACCTCCTTATGAAATATCCTGTATTTTAATTTAGCCGTGTTCCAAGAAACAATAGGCTATTCAGATGAGAAACAGAGAATGTACGTGGCATTACTTTAAAATCATGTAGGGGGGTGCTAAAAGAAACTAACTGATAAACCATCTAGATTGTCTCATTTTTAAAAAGGAGAAAATAATGGTATTTGGCAATGACAGTTGTTATGAGGATTAAATACACTACTATACAAATGAACAATGCCACAAAGAGTCCAATAAATGCTATGTATTAGTAATGGTAGTGGAATTAATAAGCAGGTATAATAGTCTTAATAGAAACAATAGTAGAAATGTTATCATTATTGGTGGTGTTAGTAGATGTAATAGAAATAGTTATTTCAGGATTGCTAAAATATATGAAAATCACCACCACCACCATAGTAAATTTTAGCTGAATGAATTCAGTGGCAAATGCCAATCAGTTTTCAAATACCTAACATTTAGCTACAATAGGTCAACACTGATTGGCTGATTTACTGATTGGTGTATGGTGTAAAAATTCCCACCAGACACGTGGAGATAATTGGGTTTCAAGTAAAATAGATAATCATCTTTTTCTTATTCTTCCTAAGGAAAAACAAAAATAAATCAAATAGGAGAGACATTAAAAATTATATTATTATGCAACGACTGGTGTTTTTTTAACGTTTATATTAGATATTTGACTGCTTCAAATTAACAGACTGGTGACACTATCCCTAGGAAGCTACAAGGTTTATAATGTGTTCTTCAAGTAAATGAAAAAACTATTTTTTAAAAAAGGTAAATCATACATTTATAAAGTAAAAATTAAATATTTCATCTGGTTATTTTAATCCATGTCCTTAACTTTCAAGAAGTACTGTGTAATTTTATTCATCTCTGAATTTAACATTTCAGTTTTAAAGTTTTGTTTCTCAGAGTTTGCTCTACAATAATTATTGAGCTCAATTGTCTCAAATCAGCTTATCAATCTCCATAATCTAAACCAGTGGTGCTTTCTGTTATTTTTATTGGTAACAAATTGTCCATAATTTCTTCTACTTTAATATTATTTTTCTATAATTTAGTGAGATAGACAAAAAATCATTATTTTAACTAGAATGCGAATGGTTTTTATTTTCTACCAATATTCTGAATTTTTATTAAAAATCTCACAAACGAATGGGTACTATCTACATAGTTATAAAAAATATACACACTATATATTCATTTTGTGAATGTATAGGATATACATACATCCTATGTATATATCCTATTCATTGTATAGGATATAAAAAATCCTATACCACACACTATACTGGTTTACTGGAGAGTTGAAATATTTGACTATCATAAAATAAAGAATATTCTTTATTATATGGGTCATGAAATGTAATTTTCTTAATTAACTGCATTTCATCCTTTAAAATAATACAAATCTATTGCATTTTAGGCATGTATAAATATGCATAACACTATATGTATAGCAAAATACCAGTCAAGTATTTTTCTACTAGTCTTAATTGTATTAATTATGCCTTTTCCCAATAAAATAGTGAATGAAGCAGGCACTATAGTTACTGGAGACCTTACAGAAATTTGTTCAGAAAGTTCTAATTCACGCGCACACACAAAAAACAAAACAGAAAATCATCATCTGTGACTATATTATTATTTTATAAAAATATTTTAGTAATGCCATACAAATATGTTATTTCAATCATGCGACCTGCTTTTGTCCCAGAACAAGAGTCTTGGGAAGAACAGCCCCTGCTTTGGCCCCACTGGGGTTAGATGACAAACTCTTGACCCTTACCCTTGAATGTGCTCAGTTGTCAGTTTTGCCTACCACAGCTGTTGGCTCTTCCAGAGGATCAGATGGCCAGAATAGGTCTGGAATAGACCTATTAGCATCTCAATACAACTGCTCAGTCCCCTTTATTACCAATTCACTCAAATTAATTAATTTTTAATTTTGTACTACCTCAACTATTATCAATCAAGTCAGCCAGTGAGACAGAAAAGCATACTGAAACATGAAACTGTCTGTGATGTAAGTCAGAGAGGCTCAACCTATGCAATCTGTCACTTTGAAGATTAGAAAAAGGGCAAATTATCCTGTGAAGAGATTATTGAAAAATGTTTTTTTGAGAAATTATGTTCTTTTCAAAAGGTCATAAAAGAGAAGAATAGTGGTGATAAATGTCTGCGATGTGTTTATATCTGTAATCCTGAGTTATAGGTTCAGAAAGGCTAGTTGATTTTTTAAAATGCTACTATGAACTCTCACTTCCTTCACTCAAAACCTAATATTTTATTGTCATGTTAAAATATATACTGCACAAACAATGGCTTTTGGTTTTAAATTTTACAGCACCAGCAGTAAGATATAATATCCCTAAGATGTAAGATTTATTATTATTATTATTGTCATTACTCTTCTGTTGGCTTGGCTGGACTATTTCCTTAAAGCAGTAGGAATTAAAGGAATTATCCAAATCATAAAACTGGTATTTTGAAATGTGGAAAGCAATGAAATCACTGGTGAAATATTCCTGTATTGCTTTATCCTCATTTTATTTACATGAATTGCTTTCAGCAATAAAACTCATAGTAAGACAGCGTTTACTTTGAGCAGTGCAATCTTCTTTGAGTGAGGACTGACAGCTTTTGATATTCCATAGTGCAGTGTATACAGTTAGAGATAGAGCACATGGGCTTTCTTTTTGACTTTGAGCTACAAAGTCTAGAAAGACCAAAGATTAAAGATGTTTAATCACTCTCACATACTGTGTAACTTCTTACGTCATATTCTTGAACATGGGAATGTGGCCAAATTTAAGATGTATTTATACCATGCTGAGTATGACTTTTTTAACCTAATATAAACCTAGCTGTTTGAGACAGAATACAATAGGTTTCTGTTTCTGAGGTTAATAAAGGGTAGATTCATGGACACCAAACAACACTTAGAAAGGTTTCTTTCCCCCTAAAACATAATCACGTCCACAGTCTAGTTTATTACAAACACCTATGAAGTAGTTTAATTTTAAACATTTGCTATTGTTTTACAAGTATTTGGCATTAAAAGTTATGGAAATGAAGTAAGTGATTTATTAAGGTTAACAACACTCTAAAGAAAATAAGATCAATTCCATATTTTAGGCCACCATTTAACAGATTTTCCTGGACAATACTATTTCCCAAAACCTATGTTGCTTACAGGCAAATCATAAATCCACATTTTAAAAACCGTAACATGAAATACTTTCCTAAAGTAAGAGATGCTAAACTCGAGAATTGAGTCTAGAACTGTGGTTAAAGAAGAATAGTTTCTTCATGCTGGAACTGACTTAACTGTGGTTCTGACTAACAGCAGAGGCATAAAATACAATATTGAAATCTTTAGAAGAAAATGCAATTATCAAATTCAAAATTGGGTTCACATACCTCAGTAAGACTTCAAGCTACTAGCAAAATGAAATTTTTTGGGCCTCCCAATTCTCTATTGTTTTTAGTGAGATCATTATATACTTTTTTTGTGTTGGTTTTTTGGCAGAGCGTGTTGAACCAACTACCAAAGTGAAGAGAAATTATTCTCACACATCCATCTGGCTACCCCATACTGTGTAATCACCTCCCCTTAAAAATATGCTTTTCTTAATGTTCGAGAAAATAATCAACATACTGGTGAATAGTGAATACCAGTTATTTAAAGATTGTCCTGCATATTGTCATTGCTGTTCCCTAAAGTGTCTCAGCAAGAAAAATTCTGCCTTGGAATTTGACATTAGCATACTGAGAGCCAATTGAACTTCTCTCTTCATGTAGAGTTTTAAGTGTAAAAGTCATATCCTCTTTTTTTTCTGAGACATGGTCTCACTCTGTAGCCCAGGCTGGAGTGCAGTGGTGCAATCATAGCTAACTTCATCCTGAAACTTCTGAGCTCTAGCAGTCCTCCCACCTCAGACTCAAAGTAGCTAGGACTATAGGAATTTACCACCAGGCCCAGCTATTTTTTTTTTTTTAATTTTGTTTTATTTTTTGTAAAGAAAGGATCTTGCTTTGTGGCCCAGGCTGCTCTTGAATTCCTGGCTTCAAGCAATCCTCCTGTCTTGGCCTCCAAAAGAGCTGGAATTATTGGTGTGAGCCACGGCACCACTGCAGCCCAATCCTCATCTAACATAACATTACAAACTAAAAAATTGGCCACGACTTAACAAAACAGATAAAAGTTATTCTTGGATATCAACAGTACACATCCACCACCAACTAACTTTCTATACAGTTAGTTCAAATTATAGGGGAGAAACTCAGGAAAAAATGAAAAGTCAACAAAAAGTAACATTTTGTGACAATTATGGATATCTCTTTATTTCTATTGAAACTAAATTCACAGAATACATTTATCATAATCCTTGGTTTGTGAAATTGGTTCATGTATGGCCATTATTTATATATTTATGTTTTGTTTTGTTTTGAGTCAGAATCTCGCTTTGTCACCCAGGCTGAGGTGCAGTGGCACCATCTTGGCTCACTGCAACCTCTGCCTCTTGGTTCGGGTGATTCTCATGCCTCAGCCTCCTGAGTACCTGGGATTACAGGCATGCACCACCACACCAGGCTAAGTTTTTTGTATTTTTAGTAGAGACAGGGTTTTGCTCTGTTGGCCTGTTGGCCAGGCTGGTCTTGAACTCCTGGCCTCAAGTGATCCAACTGCCTCGGCCTCCCAAAGTGCTGGGATTGCAGGTGTGAGTCACTATGTCTGGCTTATATTTATGTACTTGTTTACATATCTGTTCAATTATCAATCCATGCATTCATTTATTCATTCAAGCCATGCATTGATTCATTCATCCATGATTACATTCATTCAGTACTGTAATAAGTTTCTGTAAATCTATCATCCAGAATATAAACTTGATAATAACTACATGGATCTAATCATATTGTCTTCCTGACTTCATTCTTTTCTCCTGACACACTGGGTTATTGATATTGTAAGTCACAATTTGATCATAATTTTGCTTTTAGATATTAAACAAATGTAGTTTTCTTTAATTTTATTTTTTAAAATTATCATGATAGATGTGACTTTAAGGACTTATTCTTTACTTAATACTATATTGCTAAATTTTGTACAAAGTTTTAATGTCTTTTTTTTATTAATCTTGATTGTTGTATAATAATTCATTGTATAAACGTACCACCTTTTATTCATTCATTCTCTTTTAAATAATATTGATATTATTTTGAGGTCTTATATAGTTTAATAGTGCTTTATGAAAATATATCTTGCTAAACATATGCCAGGGTTTTTTGGGGGGATATATATTTAGGAGAAGAAAGGCTTAGTTTACTCCAGGTGATAATGTCAAACAGATTCCTAAAGTGCTTAAAACATTTAGATTCCTATAAGTTATATTAAATTTAGATATAAATTTAGATGTAAAAACCACATCTTCTTCAATCCTTGAAGTATCTAAAATAAACAAATGTATATATTCACAACTAAACAGTTTAAAATGGTAATTCACTGCTTTCTTGACTTGTATGTCACTGACCACTAATGATATGGAACATTTCTTCCCATGTTTATTGAATACACACATTTGCTTTGTGGGGGGAATTCTACTTTATAACTTTTACTCCACTTTTTATTATTTATTTATTAATACATAGAAATTATTTATATATTACTAATCCATATATTTTCAATTATATGTGTGAGAATAATTTCTCAGTTTGTAACTTTTTTTACTTTCTTAAAATGTATAAACTTTTTTAAAATGTATAAAATGTACAAACTGATTTTTTATTTTAATATGAATAAAAACTGCAGTGTTAAGAATTCAGCAAGTTTTCTAAAAGAGAAATGATTAAACATATGAAAAAATAGGGTAGTTTTAATAGGTTTATAAATATACCATGTTCATGAAAAATTGTGGTATATTGAAAATACACTCATTTTCTTCTAAATTTATCTACAAATTGTAGAATTCTAAGAAAAATCTCAATATGGATTTTCACGGCATTTAATAACATCACTCTTACATGCATATAAAGAAATAAAAGGCAGTAATTACCTGTAATATTAAGGTCAGGAATGAGAGATTTTCTGTTTCAGATATCAAGATTAATTATTATGCTATACTAAGAAAGTAAAGGATTGGCACACAGGTTGATAAATTTATGTAAAATATATCTGATCTTAAGCTCACATCTCTAGATTATTATTAGAAATCATTTTGTTTTATCTCTTCGAATGTCAAAACAGTATTAAAGAACAGAATGTACTTTTAATGAACATTTTTAAAATCTACAAATCTATCAGTGAGTGTCACGATTACATTTATTGTCAAGAAAATCCAGGCTGGGCAGGGTGGCTCACGCCTGTAATCCCACTACTTTGGGAGGTCTAGGTGGGTGGATCACCTGAGGTCAGGAGTTCGCAACGAGACAGGCCAATCTTAGTAGAGACTGGAGAAATCCCATCGCTACTAAAACTACAAATATTGAGACAGACAGACAGAAAGAAACAAAGAAAGAAAAGAAAAAGAAAAGAAAAGAAAAGAGGGAGAAAGGAAAAGAGGGAGGGAGGGAAGAAGGGAGGAAGGAAGGAAGGAAGGAAGGAAGGAAGGAAGGAAGGAAGGAAGGAAGGAAGGAAGGAAGGAAGGAAGGAAGGAAGGAAGGAAAGAAGGAAGGAAGGAAGGAAGGAAGGAAGGAAGGAAGGAGGGAAGGAAGGAGGGAAGGAAGGAGGGAAGGAGGGAGGGAGAGAGGAAGAAAGTAAGGAAAGGAAGGGAAGGGAGAAAGGAAAGGGAGCAAAGGAAGGGAAGGAAGGGAAGGAAAGAAAGAAAGAAGGAAAGAAAGGAGGAAAGGAAGAAAGGAAGAAAGGAAGAAAGAAATCCAGACAAAGCCCCTCCAAATACTGTAGCATGATGGAAAGGCTCATGATCCCCTAACTCAAGTACACTACTGAAATTCACCTATAGATGTAATTGATAGTCCCCATTACTAAGAAAGACACCAGCACATTTGATTGGCCCACATGGATTTCAAATCTTAACCCACCAAAATTACCTAGTTACAAAGTTGACCAATATAAACAATGAAATATACATTAAAAAATTCAAATAGATTAATTGTGGTACATGACTGTGTAGTTCAAATAATTAGTTTTCCAAGCAGTTTTGCAGAGTTTTACGAGATTTTATTAATTAAAATACATGAAAACAGCTGTCACATGGAGAATGAGTAACATCAAACTGTTAAGTTCCAGTAAACAGCAAGTTCTCCTTTCTGTTGATATTAGGATTTCATAGAATTACTTCAATAAGGCAATTTCTATTCTATTTTATATTCTTGTTTATATATTTCATCCTTATTGCTCTATATAATTATATTTAAATTGATCTTTTATTTACGATCACTTCAAAGTGGCATTTTTTCTTTTATGGCATAATTTGTTAAATTCCTACTCTACATTATTTGCCTTTTGTTTATTAGAAGTGAAACTCTGAAAGATATAGCTATGAAGACTTACCACTCAGATTTGTGCTGTTTCTCTTCAATCGTTCTACTTTCCCACTAAATCTCACTTTAACTGCAAACCCAAAATGCTCACGCTTTCTGCCTTCACAAAGGATAAGAGAATAGAAAAATCTTAGTCACTTAACTATGACACTAGTAATTTGGTTTATAAGCATCTGATATAGATGCTTGGAAAATAGCAAATCATCATCATACAGACCTACAAAAGTAACACATACCACAGAGCTTTTCCATAAGAATATATGTGTAAAACATATATTCCAGCCGACAACCTTAAAGAGAGGTAGTACTACACTCTAGCCTTTGGTTAGAAACTGCGCAAGACCTATAGCCAACACCAATTGAGGAACCAATATAATTTTCACTCTCCTCTTGCTGTCTTCAAAGCAACAGCAATTCAGCACATGAGAAAAAACAACAGCCGGTGCAAAGTTCTTAGGGTCTGGCCCAGCAGGGGAGGTAGAAGCAAAAAGTCATGTCAACAACAACAACAATGAAAACATTTTAAAAAGCTTTGATGAATAGCCTCAGTACCAAAGGCAAGCCCCGCTGTTCATGCCTTAACAACTGGACAAAAAGAGCAACCTCATTTACGCACACTAGTTCAATGCCAAAGGCAGAAAAGTGAGGAGACAATGTAAGTCTTAGGGGAAGCGTTGCAGTTGACGGCATTATTATTGCATCTATTCCACACTAAAGAATAGTAACCGACAAACAAGACTTTCTACTTTTTCTTTTAAATATTTCTTTGATTTTCTAAATGATTCATCTTCAGACATAGGCTAACATATGTACATATGTGTGTGTGTGTATATATATATATATTTTTTTTTTCTTTTTCAAATACTCTGGACAAAAAGCTATTCTCCTAAATTCTAACCTTTTTGTTACCTGAGATGTCTCTGCACTTTATAATGTGAGTATTTAGATATGAGATCTCTGTGGTCTTGCATACTGAAATAAATTACTATATTTTAGTAAAGCCTCAACTTGACTATTTTTGGACATAAAATAGGAGTTCATTTTCCAACACCATGAAAAGCCAACTCTGCTTATACATGTTGAATTCAGGTACAGGGAGAAGACAGCTAACAGCTACAGTTCAGTAAAATTGAAAGTTCATTGCCTATTATCTTTCTAATTTTGGTACTAGAAATGATCTGAATGAATGATAGGCAAATAGCTAAATCTTTTCTAGCGTAGAGTACAGGACTAAAGAGTTTAGAATTAATTATAGATCATTTCAATTTCTTCTTGGCTATTTGAATATTCTCAAGTCTGAGAGACCATTTTGTATAACACACCAATATTAATTGCCTTTCATTATTTAATCTGGCATAAAACTAAGAAGTGGCATTTGTGCCTAAATTGAATTGTTACCAACTTTACCTTGCCCCACTAGTATTTAAATTTCCCCATTAACCTAAAATTGCAAGATATCTTCAAAATAAGGTATGGTTATATGGTTTTACATGAAACCTATGTATAGCAAGCATGCTATAATTCTCCTAAAAATTATTTGAAGCCTCTGACACCTTTCTGTTTCCAACATAATTGGTTTGTCAAGGCCTTTCACCAGTCTGGCCATTCCCACCCAATCTGTCCCACCTGCTCAGACACATCTTAAGACCTGCTGGCCCCACATCCGCCAGCCTGGCTTCCTGATCCTCCTAGCAACAAAGCTTCCTCTAACCTATCAGCCCCGCCAGAAATGAGTCTTCCTTGCCCAACCACCAAATTTTTGCTCTTCATTCTTTAAATGCATGCATGTGAATTAAACTTTCTTAAGGACATTTTTTATAAGCAAATGGAAATACGTGTTCTTTTAGTCTCTCAAGCCTTACTAAACTGTGGTCCCACTGGGGCTCAGAACGCGACGCCCCAAAATATAACATCTTGGCATAAGCAGAATGGGCACCTTCTGACCTTCTCCTGTCTTTCTCCCATGAGTTATATAAAGAATCTCTCTTCCCTTCTGCCCTTCAGATCCTCATGTGATGGGTGTCCTGCCCTACACTTGGAGGAAAGAAGGAAGATGAAAAAGAACTGCACGTTAACAGCCTTGTTAAGTAAACCATTACTATTAGATCATACCCTTTCTAATCCCATTTCTACAAGACTGTCCATTATTCATCAAACTGAAGCATATAAATATACACTTTTCCCTGGGTCTTTGGGTCATCATTTCTGAAGCCTCCCACGTCACGTAAAACTTTGTTTAAATAGATGTATTATTTCCTCTTGTTAGTCTGTTTTTGCTATAGCGTGTCAGCCATGAACTTTATAGTGGGTGGGGAAAGGATATTATTTTTTCACCTCTAAAGTTCATATCACCTGAGAGCTTGTTAGAAAGGCAGAATCTCAGGCCCTGCCTCAATCCTGAGGACTCAGAATCTGCATTTATAACACGATCACCAGGTTATCCATCTGCACAACAATGTTTGGAAAGCACTATTCTATATTGCCCAAAACACAAACACACACACACGTAACAGCAGTGACAACACAATTAGGAACTAGATGAGGGAAGGAAGCAAGAAGGAAAAAGGCAAATAGCAAACAAATTGCTTTCTTTCTAAATTAGTTATTTAATAGAAAATAGTGGTTTTACCTAAAATCTAGGTTGTTTTCATTTAGGTACACACATATTTAAATGTCTATTCAAACAATATAGAAAGCACTAGATAATATAATAATATGCCTAAAATGCTGTCATTGAGTTGGTCTAACAGGAGTCACTAATGTTTTCTATAATAAATAACTTACTAATGTCATATATTAAGAGAAATTGCAGGTAAATAGTTTCTCCAATTAAATGACACAAGAATGTTCTTTAGGGAACAATTAATTGTGTCAATAAACTTAACCTATTCACCTCAGTGCAAATTCTTAATAGAATTAATTACTGCCTATTCCCCTGTTACGTAAATTCAATTATTTTAAAATATGATAGGTAATGTATAACAAATGAGCTTTGTGTGTGATTAATATATTGCTTTTATTTAGAATAAACATAATATTATAAAAATAATATTACAGATTCATAGATACTTAGTCATGGAGAAAGCCAATGATGCGCACAACCATGACTGTACCTTAAAACAAAGCCCATAACCTAAAATATAAAGCTCTTCTGGAGAGCAGATAGAAACAAAGGGGTGTGTGTGTGTGTGTCAGAAAGAGACAGAGAGAGAGGGAGAGGGGGAGAGAGAGAGAGAGAGAGAGAGAGAGAGAGAGAGAGAGAGAGAGAGAAATATGTATATTGGGGAGTGGAACCATACCAGTGGATCTAGATATCTAGATGTACTCTAAAATCTGAAGGAAGATAAAGTGAAGTAAAGTAATAACTGATTGATTTTATAAAAATAGCACCTTGATCAAAACACTTTCCCCGATATTGCCCAAAACACAAACAACTAAACAACAACATCTAAAAATATTGTTTGTATTTAGTATTATCATAATACTGTAGAAAGAAGAATTTGGATAGATGATCAAAACCAAGTACCATAGTGTTCATTCATAAGATTTATAGTAGCTTCATACTACTTTTCTCCTTCACTCTACTTAAAAACCTTCAACAGCTCACTCCATATACAATGTTTGAAGAACATTTAAAATCTTTGGCCTGAACCATGCACCTCCAACATAACCTTGCACCCTTGCATGTCAATACATTCCAACAAAATTTCACAATTTAGGCAAAGTGAAAATGTCTATGGTTTGGTGACTATGGAGGTGATACACCTAGCCAAAAACTCCTCCCATCCAGAGGCCATTTTCAACCAGCAAAATTTACCTTAAATATTACCCACTTCATGAAACCTTTCTGTTCTCCACAGATCCTTCCTTCTAGTTGGATCTGCTACAAAGAGCTGGAATGACCTTGGCGAGTTTACTTAATTCCTCTGGGTCTTCCTCTCTTCACTGGTAGTCTAAAGTGATGAGCCTAGATCTGTAAATTTCTAACTTTTATTAATCATATACACTCTAAAATAATTTTTAAAGCTCATACATACTGACTTATATATTTAAAGTTGACATATAAAATGTTTCCTCTTGAGTGTAAATAATTGAAAATTATATCATTTCTAACATATTGTAAATATTGACATTTTAAAATAAAACAGTTACACTGTTCCTAAATGCACCCAATGGAATCTAAATACTCCAGTGTTTTGTTATTCAATGTCATCCATATAAAAATAAATGATCAAGTTCTTCTTTAATAGTCAGAATATTTGTGTTGCTTGCTTTCTGTCCCTTGAGTTCATACGTCCAATTAACTCACCCCTTATAATATTATGCTAAATATTTATTTTTTTATACTTGAACATCTCATATTGATCAACCTATCATATATTGCAGTAATCAAATATTGAAACTGAAATTAATAGTTTATTTCTTTTAATTTCCATGTTTTAAGGCTGCAAATTGTCTTCCTAAATTTTCTTACTATAATTATTTTTAGTAAATAACTCAAGAAACCTACGTAAGTATTATATATTTTTAAACTATTTTAATGGAAAGAAAATGTTTATTAGAAATTGATGTCATACTGAGATGAGCTAGGCTTTTTTCCCAGTTAAGATAGATATAACTGATTTTTATGCACTGAAAATCAATTCATTTTGTAGTTTTCATTGTTATAAATGCAAGCACCAGAAAATCTTATTTATAGAAATAATTAGGTAGGAATAAAAATAGTTTTTTCTACAGCAGTGTGAGTTCTTCGAACTTGAGTTATATGCTAAATTCCAGAGTAATTTATCACTAAAGTGATTTTTTTCTTCTTTATTCACTGACGACTTTCGTAAGTCTTTCTTCAATTTGAATCAGAGCCAAGAACGGATACCACTTGACCTGAAAATGTAATTTGATTCACATTCATTCACATTCTTAACACATTTTAAAATTTCCTTTTGATAGCACTTACATCCTATGAACAAAGCATCTTAGTAAGATTTCAGAAAAATGAGAAGAATGTTTTTCTTTAGAAAATAGGGAAAGGGAAACAGTGAAAAGGGAAGTGAGGAAGGACAGCTAGCTTGAGAGCTTGGGCTTAAACATAGTCAAATTCTCACACAAGTTAACTTCACTACATATGAAAGTGGAGCATATAAACATTAATTTCCATTAACCACAAATATTCATGTACTCCCTTGGAAAGTCTCTGTTAATCTTTAGTTTATATGTACTTCAGCCTGAAAACTGCTGCTCTATGGGTTTCAGAAAACTTTTTAAAAATGTTTTTATTCTTGGTTATCAATATCAAGTGTATGTTTCCATTCATACAGTCCTTACATACTTCTTTGGTATGTTTATGGGTTCCTCACCCACTAGATTTTATGTATCTAGAGCGCATTTTTCATAGGTGTTACATCTTACACAGTGTTTGGTATAATGCCTTAAACTTAATGGTTAATCAGTGTGTGTATATAAAATTAACAATTCCTAAAATCGTGACTGCATATAGCATTTATCTTTCCAAATTTATGCCATATGATAGTGCATCTAATCATTCTATACACAAAATTTTATGTAAATCAACATGACATTGTTATTATGCTTCTCCATATTCATTCCCTAACATGTTGAATGAAAAGAGCACTATGCATAATGAAGTTGTAGATATACTATATTTATTAGCCCTGTATGTGAATATCAGGAAATTAATCCTCTCTAACTGTGTCGGAAGGCTTTCCCATTCCTATTTTGTCCAATTTTTTCAAAGGAACACCATCTCACGGGCAAGTTTTCATCTTCAATATTCAGTTTTCTCTTCTGCTTTTGCAAACACTTAAATACACATTGCCAATTATACACACTCTGTCCATGACTGTCAACCCATGGATGAAACAGTTTCCAGCAGAAACTATTTTTCTTATTGTTTAACAGTGAATCTGAGTAGGCATTTTATCTGGGGACCATGTGTCTAAGAGAGTAGTCATTTCTAACTAAGAATACCAAAGTCAAAGTTAGAGCAAATCTACCCTGCAATGTTATCACACATGCCAAACATAATATTGAACTACCAACAAAACGACTGTGTTATGCACAATACACTATAATTAACCTTGTAAATTCACTGTACATAGAGCTCTAACATGCATGTGCCTTGGTGAAAGGAACCACAGTGCTGAAAGTAAATGTGAAATTTGCCAAATGAATTTTTGGAAGCTTAAGTCATTTGACCTTTCCAGTTTAAACAACCTAATATAAGAGTGAGTCATTCTTGGACATGGAACATTACAAATAAACTGCCCAAAATAATAGCCATCATGTTCTAGGATATCCTTACTCTGAATTATTATAGTAAATTTCCCTGAAGTATTAAAATTAATAAAAATAATAATATTCAACCTTCTGAAATCACAGGTGAAGCTATGAATCAATCACCCTCCAGTACCTAAGTATGCACAAATAGAGGGCTCACTAGTTGTTCCTGGATACGTACAAGGTAATCGAGAAATTTTGTCCCACATTCCAGGATTTACATTTATACCATGACTTATATATACATGTTTTCCATAACGTGTTAAACACTGACTTAAATATTCAGTCTCTCGTAACGTATAAGTTCTTTACTTCCATTTAATATTTACTCAAGAAACACACAGGAAACGCATGATTCATCCATGAGGTATCAGAGAACTGCAAGTGATCCCTTGGGCTTAGATCCTCAATATCTGAACAAGACTACCTCCCACATCTGAAGTCAATTTTCAGAACCTCCAAGAGAGTAACTGTTATTTGTTTCTCAAAGAAATTTTGAAATAATTCACATAAAAAACGATTAAACATTTTGCAGTCATAATACGTTTCCCAACGTGAGAACTTTGGTCTATTTACAGAAAAAAAGCAAAAATAAAAAGTAAACATAGAAATGACATGTTTAAAGTATAAAAATATGAATACACATGCCATTCAGGACAGTTACTGATTATATACCTGACTGAACGCTTGCATATAAAATTGATGGACTCCTGAGTAACAAGTCTTCACTGATTTTTCTCTTTTGACTATGTTTAACTAAATTTATTGTGTAAGGTGTATGTGCTCTCTGTCTGCCTCAAAATGTCTTCTGATTTCCTACCTATTCATAGCCGCATCACCATCTATATCCCTGCACCTACACTTTATACTTAAAATCTTATACAAAGGAATGCATGAAGGATTTTAGTGTGATTAAGTCTCAGTAATCATGCCTAAGCTTCAAACTTCATGACATTTGCAAAGTAGCTAATTATCTGGTGCTGAATAAGAACTGGTTTTCTACATGATAAAAAAAAAAAAAAAACCACTGTCACAGCAAGGTAATTCAGAATTTATAAGGAATTCAGAATGGTATGACATGCCTTGTTTTAAAAGAAACAATCCTGAACCATGTTAGACAGACCATCAAAACCAATTACTGAACCAAGTAAAGTTATTTAATTCTGAAAACCTATCCAATCATGGATCAGTTGAAGTTCTAAATATAATTAAGAATTGAAAATCTTTTAAATTAGAGTGCAGAAATACTGCATGTTATGACAAATTGTATACTGTTTAGTTAAATTTTATTTTGTTTATTTTGGTATTTTAGTTGACATATAATAAAACTTCAGTTCTCTGGATTCCTGGAACTTTTAGGAAAAAAACTTTCTAGATAGCTAATGTTTCCCCATAGTAAGGATTTATTCCTCTTATGATAAGCCTAACACTTATAAAGTACTTGTTAGGTGCCAGGACCTGTGTTAAACATTTTAAAAACATGATGTCACTTTATTCTCTCAATGGCACTACTAAGGAGATGCTATTGTTGTCTCTTGTTATCTCCAATGTATATGTGAGGAAACTGGGACCCAGAATGGTTACACAGTTTGTCCACAGTCCCACAGGGAATAAGAGGTAGAGCCAAGATAAACCCCAGGACCTCTGATTTATACGACTTATACTGATTAAAGCAACGATGTTTCTAATCTTTGTTTTCCATGGAGGAAATATAAAATATATTATATAATGATTTGATTCTTTACCAGAGTGGAGTGAATATAATTTAAACATTTATTGATGTCTCAGGGTCACAACTATGAATATTTTTATTTGCTTTACGTACTTTGCAGTCCTGTGAACACTCAGAGTTTACTGAGGCATAGAAGACTGTGGTCCACAGTGGCCCCAGGCAAATGTAACTTGAACACGTGTGTATGTTATCATAGACCCTTGGGTCATTTTCCTATTCTCAGGCTGCCAATTGTGATGTTTAGTATACTCACTCTATGTACTTCTTTACCCCTTTCAAGTTTCCTATGAGCTTTGAAACCAAATTACTCAGCATATTCAAACTATGTACCTAAAATAGGGTGGGCTCTGACTGCAGCCTCGGTGTTCCTGAAAGAGTAAAGAATTTCACTATGAACTTATGGCGTACCTAGGGGATGTATTTGTAGGCCTATGTTCCTCACTTAGCAATTTTACCAAAGACATTTTCTGTAAAATTGTTTGGGGAAAAAATACAACTTTCTTTGAAAATATATTAGTCTACTATGACCAAATTTTATAAATTGGCATCATCTTAGAGAACACAATAACTATTAAGCTAAAAGAAATGTAGCAATATGCAACAGGCTGAGATGTATAATACGGTACAGTTGCTAGAAAATGTAAAGGTTCCACAAGGTTTACTTTCATACCTAGTGTAGTCTTAGAAAATTGTTTTGAACACAGCAAAAACTTTTGGAGTAAGTAAAGAATATCTTCCGAGGATTCATAGAATATTTTCACTGACTTTTCCAGTCATATACTGGATTATGAAAGCATTTTTTTTTCTGATCCTTACAGCCATCAAAGCAGCAGCACATAATCGTAGCCATGACTGACCAGTGAATGAATAATAGCAAATAAAATGTGATTACAAATTACTACCTTCAAGTCTTTATATCTTAGCATAGCTATTCCAAGATGGATAATTTCACTTGTAAATAACTTGATAATTTCCAAATAACTTTCACATTTTTACATCCTTGAAGTATTCCATTTCTTTTTAATTGAATTTGATTGCTAAATTTTGCTTTAAATTGGAAAGCTAATCTCACTAATCACTGTCACTGTTTAACCCTTCCCATTTATATTTTTCAGCATTCAAAGAGTATTTAGAAAGTGTATGTTTTTTATTATTATTTATTATTATTATTATTATTATTATTATTATTATTATTATTATTTTGAGACAGAGTCTTGCTCTGTTGCCCAGGCTGGAGTGCAGTGATGTGATCTCAGCTCACTGCAACCTCCGCCTCCAGGATTCAAGCAATTTTCCTGCCTCAGCCTCCCAAGGAGCTGGGATTACAGGTGCATGACACCACTCTCAGCTAATTTTTGTATTTTTAGTAGAGATAGTGTTTCACCATGATTGCCAGGCTAGTCCTGAACTCCTGACCTCAAATGATCTGCCTGCCTTGGCCTCCCAAAGTGCTAAGATTACAGGCGTGAGCCACTGTGCCTGACCAAAAAGTGTATGCTTTATAAAAGTATCTATACCTTTAATAGAAATTAATGGCTATTTCTAGCCATCTTCCTTCTTCAGAAATTAAAAGTTACCTTCTTATTACTTTCTTTTTGTAACTTTTTAAAAATAAAATGGTGGAAAAAAAAGGTAAACTGATTTGAGGCAAATTTGGTGTTAGCTAAATACAGCAGAATTTGTTTCATCATTTTCTTGTAAATTAACTATTCTAATTCATTTGCCCTGGCAGTCTCAATATTTAAAGATTTAGTCAACCAGCATGATCACTCAGCCAAATCTTTGGATTACGTTTTTATTTTATGAAGCTTAATTTTGAATAGATTTTATGGCAAATTATTTGTGTAGATAGAAGAGATGCTATACATCTCTGAAATAAACTTCAAATGAGAGCGTAACAAATGTCCAGGTTTACATTCCCCCTGTGTACCTACATTCAAGAACGTTATCCATCTTTTCTTATTGCTTCATATTTTTTGCTATATATTGCTATAGTATATTTATTAATAAAGAAGCAAAAATATTGATCGATAAAATAATCATCATTATTCACACAAAAGCTGTGTTCAGATTTTGAACTAGGCTTTGAAAGAATTTAAAAAGAAGTGGAAAGCACACTGCTCATCTTAGAAAGATTACAAATTATAATGATAACAAAGCTTGATTTTTTAACTTAAAAAATTAGTTACTATGTTTAGAACCATATTTACTAACCATATTTTAGCACTTTATTATACAGTTTTCTCTCCACTCTTACTCTATTATTCTAGATCTACATATGAGGAAGCTAAATTTATAAACACATATAAGGTATTATAATACAATGATACAAACAAAATCCAAATGTATAAAGTCAAGCCACACCATCATTTTACACTAAGAAATCTTAATTATTTTGTAGGAATTAAGATGGATACCAAGTCATGTACAATAAGCATAATCCCACCAACCCTGCTGGGTAAATCTCAGGTTTATTACTAGACTAGGAATGTACAGAAACTGTCTACCAATAGAGCTGACAATTCCTCTGCAATCATGACCCTCATCTGGAGTTTGCAGCATGAGCCTGGCGACTAGCCAATATGAACAATGTTTAAATTTCTTTATGGCAGCTCAATGAGCCTTCAAGCATTCATCTGCTTTACCTACTGTGCTTAATAAAAAGCAAACCAATGCATTTTCTCATTTTCTTTTCATCACTAATAAGAGCAACCATCAACCGTATGAAGGATGGAGTCAGCACTTCCTTTCAGCCTCCCTTTCCTGATAGTTCTGCACTGAAGCACTCATAGAACAGCATAATGCCACCCGTCATCTTGCACAGATTTTGATTTATTGGGAATGCTAATAAGAGGAGTTTTTTAAAAATGAGAAAAAATAGATTTTAAAGCAGCGTACATCTTGTCATGAAAGCATAACAAGAATAAACAGTGAAAGCCCTTGCTAATTACTTCTGTTCTTGACCATCAATGTTTTTCAAGAGTTGTATTATACAAACCAAAGGGTTGCTTTAAATAAGCTTTTAGATTTTGTAAAGCTTAAAACACTAAGAAATATTTAACAGCAACACAAAAATTTGTAATCTGTAACACCAATAACATTTTCAAAGGAAAATAGTTTCACACATAATCCTTGTACAAAACAACCAGGTCAGACACTTAAGAAGTCTGTAACTTTAAGCCACATTCATTCACTTAATGAAGTGCAAAGATTCATCGGTATGTGTTACCACTTCAAGTTTTGGAAGTTATACATATCATATTGATTAATGTATTTTGTGTGCCGCCTTGTTCTAAAAGCAATAAAAGAAGTTTAAGAATGTGTGCAGCAGTTCAGATTTTCATCTCCTATGAGCTTTGAAACCAAATTACTCAGCATATTCAAACTATGCACCTAAAATAGGGTGGGCTCTGACTGCAGCGTCGGTGTTCCTGAAAGAGTAAAGAATTTCACTATGAACTTATGGCGTACCTAGGGGATGTATTTGTAGGCCTATGTTCCTCACTTAGCAATTTTACCAAAGACATTTTCTGTAAAATTGTTTGGGGAAAAAATACAACTTTCTTTGAAAATATATTAGTCTATTATGACCAAATTTTTCTGAATATTTGAAACTCATTCAATATTTTATCACAGCCTTCATTCTTCTCAGTTTTTTAGAAACAAAGAATTTAATGTACATTTATAAGTACACATTTATTAAATATATATGTACTAAGTATATAGTGCTAAGTGCATATATGTATATGGACATGGATAACATGCACATATATACACATCTATACATACATATATTTTTGTGTATACACACATATATTTATATATAATATATATTTATATAATACACATTGTATTTTGTGTTTATATACATATACACACACAAGTATACATATACATCTATATATTTACATGCATGTGTGTGTATATATATGTGTGTGTATGTATAGGTATATACATACATATACGTATTTATGAGCTTCATAAAAACCCAAGGTCTGTAACAGAAATGCTAGCCAGGTCCAAAACTGATTCCCAATCTGCCACTTGGAGATCTGTCAAGCTAATAATGCAGCATATTGTGCAAGCATACACATTGGGCACATAGCAAGTGTCTTTCTGAGCCCTGGTTCTCCACTAGCCATCATCTCCTATCAATCATGTCCTCAGCAACAGCAGGAGCAATGGAAACAGAAGCAGAAGCAATTAGAGGTGTGGCTCAGTTCCACATGCCTAGAAAATAAAGGCCAGAGATGCCCTGTGAAAAGATTTGCATGTTAGAGGCTTACCTAATTCTATATTAAAGAAAGAGGTGTTATACTAATTAATACGAAGTTTTTTTTGCTTTTTATATAACCACTGCCAATCTTTTTTTCTCAACTCTTATAACCAATTTCTCCAACCTTCCCCTTGGCAGCAAGAACTTGTAAATTTTCTCATTATGGTGACTTGCAGAAGCATTTCAGATGAAAATTATTAATATATTATATTATAAAAAGCATCAGGTTTCAGAGTCAGCCATACCTGAATTTACATTCTAGCATTGTGACACTGCTCAGATTAGTAAATTTTCTTAGACCTGTTCTGATAAAATAACGCTAATAATATTTACCTCATAAGGCTTTTGTTGAGGATCAAATGGTATATTAATCACTGGGTACATACTAGGCAATGAATAAAGAATAATTTAAATGTATGTATGAGTTTTCATATTTGAGAAAGCATTCCCATAATTCAAGATGGAACAGATTACAATAAAATACATTTTAGAAGCTGAAGAGTAGACGAAAAAGGGTTCGTAAAGAGAACAAATAAAATAGCGAGTTTAGTATTTAAAAGGCATGTTGAGAGAGCGTACCTATGTATGTTTGTCAGATACAGGAAGACATGCAATTTTCTGCTCTTCTATAGGGAATGCAAACAAGATACGATGACCATTACGTGAATCAATATCCAAAAGCAAAACCAAGTGAGTAGCTTAAGGAACACAATGACTCCCACCCTTGGAGTCAGAAGTAAATGTCTGATTGGTCCCAGAGAGAGGACACAGTGGAAAGTATTGAGTAACATCCTGAGAAGCATCCTTACAGTAAACATACTCTGCGCCTCAGGGACTATTTCTGGTAAAGCAGGCTGATGAGCTTCAGGTTCCCCTGACTCTCTACGCCAGGAAGCGTAGGAAACAGTGGCTCCACACAAGTGGTCTGTGCCACTTTCAAATTCCAGTTTTACCATTCAAATTCCAGTTGAACCACTTACTGATTGTGACCTTGGACAATTGCCTGATTTTTCTAAGTCTCCGGTTTTCTATCGTACAAAATGGAGACATGATTCCACCAACCTCATATGTTATTGGGAGGATTAAATGAAGTGCCAAGCTCAGTTACATGCTAAAGGAAAGAAATGGCTATTTTTAAAAGAAACAGCTGATATCAAAGTGCCACTGCAATTGTTAAAGGACCAGTCCTAGAACTAAAGCATAGAAACTTTTTATACAAACACTATTAACACAATATGTCCTCAAATAGAACCACATCTACCTGTCATTTTTGTATTAGTATCACGTTACAGAAAAAAAGGGAGTCAAATGTCAGATCTGATTTCATGTCAGCACGTCAGAATATCCTCAAAGGAAACTAACTCTGTAACAGCTGTCTGAATTGTTTGCATACGGAAACACCCTCAACCTCCAAATGCTTTATCTTTGATAACTCTTTTATTACTCCATTCACATTCTCAGTTCTTAGATTATGAAACTCTACCCGCTGAATGTCAGTCACTTTAACCAGCTCTTTGCAAGTGACTTTTTTTTTTCAGTTTTAAAATATCCATCTTCATGTCACTATTCCTGAAATCTTTCTTCAGTCTCCCAGAAAAAAAGCCATCTTAGTTTTGTTTTTCTTGCAGAGGTGTCACTTTCCAATCATCTAAGTGGTTAGTAAGACTTTATATGCCTTCAAAAATTCACTAATTTTAAAGAATATCCCTGAATGAACGTGTCCTGAAGTACAATCACAAGATGTCAAGTACCAATTCGGGCTCTGCTAATGTATAATTCAAACCTTTAGGCTTAATATACATATCTGTAAAGGACAGGGATTAAACTAGACCAGAGTTTCTCAACCCTCCCACTACATATTTATATCTTGGTCTGCATAACTCTTTGCTATAAACATTGCCCTGTGCATTGCAGGATATTTAGCAACATGTGTGGCATTTACACAGGAGGTGCCAGTAAGCAACCCCTTCCTTCAGCTGTGAGAACCAAAAATATTTTTAACCATTGTCAAATGCCTCTTGGAGGCAGTATCACCTGGGTTAGGAACATTGGTGTAGACTCCAGAATTCTATGGGTAATACACTGGAAGGATCTGTATTAACATTTGGTTTCTTAATATTTCCACTAAAATCTAAGTTCCTTGACGGCAGGAACATTTTTCTGTTTTATTTAGTGCCACATTTCCAGTTGACATTTGGTATAGCAGACACTCATAACTTGTTGTTGGGTGCTGGGCGTGGAGGTGGAGGCTCACGCCTGTAATCCCAGCACTTTGGGAGGCTGAGGCAGGCAGATTACCTGAGGTCGGGAGTTCGAGACCAGCCTGACCAACATGGAGAAATCCCTTCTCTACTAAAAAAAAAAAAAATTATCTGAGTGGGATGGTGCATGCCTGTAATCCCAGCTACTCAGTAGGCTGAGGCAGGAGAATTGCTTGAACCCGGGAGGTAGAGGTTGCGATGAGCCGAGATCACGCCACTGCACTTCAGCCTGAGCAACAAGAACAAAACTCTGCCTCAAAAAAAAAAAAAAAAAAAAAAAGTTGCTGAGAAAAAAAGGACAAATGATGAAATATTAAATAAACTCCATGGAGACTGAAACTTTAACTCTTTGATGACATTTTAGAGGCAGATAATGAGTCTCTAAACAACATTTGTCTTTCATGCTTACCAGACGTTTTTCCTTATGAATAGTATGCTTGCTTCCTTTTAAGATAGATTCAGTTCATATCTCCTTTAGAATCCAAGATGCTTTATAGCAAGAACTGTATCCTTCTTCCCCCCAATTCAATACATTAATCAATTCTGTATGCTATAAAACATTTACGCATGATGATAGATTGAAATATTCTAATGATAATAGATTGAAATATTCTATATTCAATGTAGAAGAATGAGATAAACAGTAAATGAATCTAAATCTCTGAAATGCAAATTTTCCTCTCCAATAACCATCAGAGAAGCAAAGATGTTCCTTTCCAATTATTTATATATTCAGATTCACTTCTCAGTTTCATAAAACTTTACATGTTCCTGGCGCACAAATAAATTCAGGTATTCCCTCATCTCATAGCATATGCTTTCTCTTTGTTGAAAGTTAGTCTTCATGTCAAAAAAGCTACAGCTGTTTTCAATTGCAGCATTTTCTTTTAACCTTTTGTGGCATTGCAACTGACCATTGAACAGATAATTCAGAAATATTTTACACTCAGGATCTTTCCATATCTGAAGCCATTCTTACTTTTTATTTGTTTATTTTTAATAATACAAAAAGTCTGTGGTGGATTACGTGGGGTTTATGGCCTTCATGATCTCAATGACTTGCCTTTGGAATCCCCGGGGTCTCTTCGCACAGAATGAATCTGCGATTAGATATCCACGTTATGATTGTGTTTCTAAAGGACAATTAACATGAATTTCAGAGATTTATAGAAATAGTGGTTTAGAGTTGGTTTTTTTTGTTTTTGTTTTTGTTCTTGTTTGTTTGTTTGTTTAACGATCCTGGATTCTGTTCCTAGAAAAGGCATCCATAAGCGATTACAGAGTCATCTGCCAACAGAATGTTTTGCCCGCATCCTAGAAGATGAGAAGCTACAACCAAAGAGTATATATGCAGTTTTTCTAGTTATGTGATTATTTTCAAAAGGCTCTTTCTTTAAGAGCACTTTCATCATATATTATCAACACTTATACTTCTTTACAATTGCTCTCTATTAAACTTTAGTGCCAGCTGTCAGAGCTGTAATGTAAACCCTTATTAGCTTTCATAAGTTCTACTCTGGAACTAATAAGGGATTGTCAAAACTCTAAACACAGACAGAAGTGAAAGGGGTGGAGAAATCACAGGAAAAAAAGGTGGAAAGTGTTCAATGAATCTGTGCTGACAAAGCCATCTTTGTGAAACTATTACCAGTATATTTCACAGAATCGAAGTCCATCAAGAGGGAAAAAAAGATCTAGTTCTCAGTTTATTTTGCATAGGGTTTTATTCACCTTACGCTGGAAGAAGTTGACTAAAAAAAAAAAATGAAACATTAGTTGGAAAAGTTAATGAAATATCAATAATCGTTCTTTGGAATCATTACATGTATTCTGAAAAAAATGTTTACATTGCATCTTAAAAGTTGGAAACACAGAAGCTTTTATAATATCTGAATAGTTAGAATAAAAAAGATAAGTTTGAATTGAATTGAATGTTCTTTACAAAAGCCATACATTATATAACATGTGTGCTTTAACAGAAGTTGTTTAACAAAGTGGCACGCAGCAAATCAGAGCTAAGGAAGATCATTCATATAAAACAGCTTAAATTAAAGAAAAGGAATTTCAAGACTTTCTTTAGGGTCCAACCAGCCTCGACAGTAAATTATGATGGCAGATTCATGAGCTATCTGACAAGATAATATTTATTAAGATGATAGAAGAACTATAATTTACTTATTCACAATAACCAATATCCCACCCTTCACAGACAAAAGAAACTTAGATATGTCTTTTGCTTGAACAATTTCAGTCACTTTACAGATAAGTTTACATTTAATAGATATTTAGTGAGTTGTCTACAAAGCTATGTTCTGATCATCCTTTGGAAAGGAAACTGAAAATAAAATGATGGAAACAACTGCTTTCAAGTAAAATGAGAGCTACTTTTTTTCTGCAACTGAAATTATTTTCTGATGTCTTAGATTCTCATAGTGAATACTGCCCTGGGAAGCTTAATCCATATATTACCATAGTCTCTCAAACAAATAAACTACTCAATGGACACATCATTTATGTTTCCCAAAGATTATACATTTGGCATATTGATATTACCTAAATTACCATTTGCACATTTGAAACACTAGACCCGTTAAAGCATCTAAAAGCCCAAAGAACTTAGTGTAAGAATAATAATTTAATGAACAGAACTTGATACTATAAAGCAGATACCCCACAGTCATTTGATAAGGAATGCCTGTGAGCTAAATTAGAGCTTTAGAAGTATGCTTTAATAATGACCTATAAAATCATCTTTTAGGTTGGATAAAGTAGAGTGAAATGCCTATTTAAAGAGAAAATGTGTTTTAAGATTTTTCCCTCTGGACAGAATTGGTGAGATTATATTACTAAAGTTAACCCAAATAAGGTAAAACAGTTCATATTTTACTAAAACACAGTAAGTCTTATTTAATTGTAATCCTGTGTAAGAATGTTACTAACATTTATGGAACTTCATGTGATTTTTAAGGCCTGTTATAGTGGTTCATTGCTTATCATTTAACTCATTCTTATTCATTATGAGGTATTCAAATGCTTAGATATGAATTTTCTCTACTCCCTAAATTTAACCACAGTCATATTTCTCCTAAACATGTTTGCAATTAAATTGTGCCTGAGTGTTCAAAATAATCTGATTTGTAGTATATACAGAACAAAGAATTCACATTTCTATTTTCCTAAACATGCAACTCCATGGTTTAAATTTATATTGTTTTTATACAGACTCAAAAATGAGCCACAACATTTAAGAAGTCACAAACCAAATATATTCCCTCGCTTTCTCTCACTTTTCATATTAAAAAATAAGTTTTTACTTTAACTACTTTTTAGATAGTGCATTGACATAATTTGATCAAAGACTTCCAGTAATAATCACATAATAATTCATGTAAGCACATTTGACATATACTTCATACAACTTATACTGTTTCTCCACTGCCTTTATGCTATTTGGGCGATTCTTAAGCATACATAACAACTACATAAAGCAAAGTAAATAGATAAGTTAGTTCCATCCAGAGTCAGGTAAAATGTTTCAATCGGTTTTTTTTTTCTTTTTCTTAGTTGCTTACTGATTTTTGATTCACATGATTCCTTCAAGGCAAGGACATTATTTATTGGTATATCCTTTCCAATTACCTAACCTTGTCTTTTATATAAGGAATATAAGGGCACAAACATAGTATGAACAAAACCTAGGCTGAACAGTTTTGAAATGTAGCATTTTAACTTTATTTTTGTATTGCTGTTGTTTGCTTATTTCCTAAATCATACTTCCTTAAATCAAGTCAGTTAAAACCTAAAAGTCTTTCTGAATAGACCATATAAAAATGTACATTTGTAAACTCAAGGCACTTTTGAAAAATCAGTGGGAAAGATCCATACTATAAAAAAAAAACAGAGACTGAGTCCAATACCAGATGGGAAAAATCAAGTGTCACTGCTGTTTGGAAGAAAAATAAAAGTTAACAATAAGATAATGGAGGGAATGTCACCCATGGTTTAATAGACTAGAGGTTTAATTGAACAACAACAAAAAATGTCTCTTTAGAAAAGCACAATTCTGTTTGGAAGAAGGTGGGCAATCAATGAATAAATAATGAATACACAAATATATACATTCATCAAAGACATGTTTTGTCTCCTAAAATATGTCTAAGGTCTAAGGTAAGCTGTTGAATGGGTGATTTTGTCATATCTAAATGTTTTAAAATGTATTGAAACAAGGAAACAAGGAAGGTAACACATTTTCAGGGATTCTGATGACTGAAAATAATGACGTTCAAATACCTTGCGTCCAGTGGTGTACATTTTGCAATGGACTAAGCAATACATCGACTGGCCATTTTGAAGTCCATCCCTTTTGTGGATAAAGAAACTAAGGCTCAAAATGTTTAGCCACAAAATTAATAAGCTGCATTCCTGGGACTCTTAAGCCCAAGCCCTCAAACACTTTGTTAGTGACAAGAGCCTTCGGCTAAATAGAACAATTAAATGCAAACTGAAATTTGAGGACAAGTGCAGGGAAGTTTTTTGCATTATGCTAATGTACATAAATTGGTGAGAAGACATAGAATCTTGTATAAATCAGGCTTGATAGCTATTATAAAGCTATAATGCATCTGTTTAATTTGTTATGTTGAAGTTATTTATCTTATTACTTAACAGTGCCATATTTTATATTTAAATAAATTCATTGGTTGGAAAAATCATGGATGTATAACTGTTAAAGGCAAAGAGGAAACAGACAGCTGTCATTTTAACCTCAGGGAAAGGAAATTTTTCATAACTGAAGGTAAGGAACTCGGTAATTATAGGGTAGTCTTTACAAGGTGAACCAATGCTTTAAGCACTAGATCAGTAAATTTAGGGGACAAAAAGGCCAAATATATTTCAGCACCTACAAAAATTGTTTAGACTGTTGTTTTATTACAGGTATTAATCTAGAAACAATTGATTATTTTAAGGCAGAAAAAATAATATTCATCATAAATTCATAAAAGAAAAAAGTATGATATTTGGTATCATAAAAATATTTGTTATTCCTTTACTTCATCATCTATTCGCTATTCTAACGAGAAGTCAGATGAATCTATTATTGCCTGGCTGTAATTGTATGTGACCTAATAATCAAATATGTTTATTTCAAATTAGATAAAATTAACATCTTTATTTGCAACGCATTCTGAAAGGCCTAGTGCAATCAAAGATAAATAATGTAAAGTCTATTCTCTACAGGACCTCTATTCTAAGAATGGATAGTTGGCATAGAAATCTCCCAGTAATTACGCATCCTATAAGTATCTAATTGAGAACCAACTCAATTACATTCTGCCAAGTTCTAAGCAAGGTGTTTCTAAGAAAAGACATTCATGGTGTCTGCCCTTAAGGAACTTCCAGACAAAAAGAACGAGAAAGGAATGCTTCTGAATTTATTCACACTCATGAACACCTCGCAAGTCCAGAGGGTGCCTTCTGATTGTGCACATAGACTTAGTAGGTGTGAAGAATATACTAAGCTTTTCAATTTTCTCTAGCGCCTCTGTCAGAGCAAGCAGAGTCTTAAAATCATCCTGTTATTGAAACTTTGGCAGCTGTTTTAAGAGTTTCTGAATTAACAGAGAAATGAGTGGAGAGTAAGAACTGGTATCCTAAGTCATAAGTAAAACAAATATAATTCTGGATAGTCATCAAAAAGTCTAGGCGTCTTCATACATCACATCAAATACACGTTTCTATTTAGCTGCTAATGTAAAAGAAGAAGGGATAACGTTAGCATTCCACAATGAATGTGCAGAGATAAAGCACAGAGCAACAAATTCTTCAGTGACATTAATAAGGTATTTGGTACACTAAGTCTAAACAAAGTTTGTATGAGAAGGAATATTTATAGTAACCTTCTGCTATCTGACTCAAATGTAATTAACTGACTATATAAAAAGCCATTAGCATTCTCATCTCTCCTCTCCAAACTAAACCAAAACAGATAACATAATTCATTAGCCAGGATTAAAAAGAGAGAAAAAAAAAGATCATGATGTTTCCTTGGTATTAATACAAAATTTTCCCACACTTCCAATCTTAAAAAGAGAAAACCAGTAAGAAGAGTTATGCTGGGATGTAAAAAATATGAAATGTCCAAATGAAATAATCAAGTAAAATATTACCAATGCTTGAAAGCAAATGCCAGATGATTCAGTTTTAGTATGTCACTTTATAATTTTAATTTTTCAGTGTTACCCTTTTCAAAGGAGGTTTATGAACACCCTCCCCAAAAAACAACCCAACCTGGCATTTGATCATGCTGTCAAAATCCAGCAAGTCTTCCCAGATCCCAGAATAATGGTCCAAATAAGTTTTAAGTCACATACCAGGTAAATTAAATAAAATATATTACACTATCCTTCTCTTTCATCAAATATGAGAGATAACGTATTTAAACAAAAGTCATATTTTCAAATAATATATTAGATGAATTTCTAGTAAACAGTATAACACATAATTTTTTACCTTCCTTACTAATTTTTATACTACTCCTTATCAGTTTAAACTTGCATAGTTATTTCTACATGCATTTCTATTTTACCAAACTTAGTGTAATAAGTACTCTTTACCTTTCTGGTGATTTTTCCAGTTTGTTTGACATGTGATTCTTGAATGATTCTTTAGCCACCAACATTTCTTTCTACCCTCCTTTACTTTCTCTCTCTAAACAGCCATTGAAAGAGAAAAAATCACCATTTATTATTCTTAGCTTTCTTTTTTCCTATCCTCCCTAGTCAAAAAAAAAAAAAAAAAAAAAAAAGGAGGAGGAGGAGAACCTGGCAACATAAAGCATCTTAATGCAGAAAAATCTTCATTTCTCATCACTCATCTACTCCTATACCAATGTTTCCTTCCCTATCAACAATAATAGCTTATTTTCTAGATGTTTAGAAATTAGTGTTAACTTAGTTCTGTTTCATAAATGAGTTTAAAAAAATCTATGTTCTTTCAGAGGTACAGATAAAAACATTTTAGAACACACACACACACACACACACACACATACACACACACGCACTCACACGTTTTTGGACCATGAACCAAACTAAGCAATGACAGTGTTCATTATTCTGTTTCTAGTGTTCAATACAGTATTGGACACTTATTAAGGGCTCAAGAATTGTTGACTGTTTAAAGAAATGGTTCAAGGATACTTTTGACTACTTTTTCTTATTTCAAGAAAACTGAACTGTTTTGAAAGTAAACATTTTATACCAGAGCTTTTGTTTATACTTCTGAAATTGATAAATATGCTTCTTAAATATGAAACATTTTAATTGATATGTTTTTTCCTATCAAATGGAGATTGCCACATTTTCATCTTTCAGTTCAATGAACTCTAACTGTGCCTATTATTTGTCTAGAGTGGAATATAAAATTTATAATATTTTATTACTAAAGTCAAAAAATGACCCAGTAGTGAAGTTCAGATCCTTTTTAAGGTATCCCTGTGACACAAACTCAGAAGATAGTACTCTAATAAGATGCCTATGCATTTTGAAATTTTGATATCATGATTCCATAAACAAATTAGAAATCTCACCTTCTGGAATGTGTAAGCTGTGTAAGGTAGCTAGCCCCTTCTTGCTACTCCAAATGTTTCTATGCAAAATAACAATAAAAGAGTCCAAAACTCTCAATGCAAAAGTTTCCCATTATTAATTAACATTTCCTACTATTTATCATAAAATATTCAAACTTAATCTCTTCTTATCCTTCACTGTTAAGGCACATTGTATCATCGGCTGAAGACTTACTGGTCTGTCTCACGTTAAAACCATTCATTTTTGTGTCTCTCTTTCATGCTAGATAGTGAGCTCCCAGAAGGTAGATACGATAACTTTATTTATTTATATTTCCCCTGTGTCTGGCACATTATTACTTTGTACTCATAGATGGTCAGAAACACTTATACAATTAAATTTGCATGTCTAAGATGCTTGACAAATCATATATCCAGTTTTATCAGATGCCACCCGAGCTAAGCTTAGTCTTCCTAAAATATGGTCTTTTGGCTTATAATTCTTCTTTCTTAAAAATCTAGAAATAAAAAAGTTGGAAATAAACTAGTACAGATAACGGTTATATTTCTAGATCTTTGGCTACTTTGTGTTCACTTTTTGTGGCCATTCTCATCCTTCAAAATACAGTGTTCCAATTAAAGTGGAATCTGTGTCCTTTGTTTCCTAGTCTCAGTTACTCTTCACCGAATCACAGGGAAGCAGCATGGGTTGATGTGAAGACTCCAGCCTTTGGAGTCAGACTGCCTGGTTTCAGATCTCAATTCCAGTACTAACTCACTGAGGGAAATAAGGCCAGCTATTGAACCTATTAAAGCTTTATTCTCCATGATTTTAAAATGGAAAGAGTAATAGTATGTACTTGATAGGTTATTTTGAGGAATAAATGAGATAGCTAATGAACATTACTTAGCAAATCAGCACAGTGTATGGCATCTAGTAAGTGACTAATTAATGAATGTTAACAAAAAAACTTTGAGTTCTTACTACAGTACTTACCATGAAGTAGGTGTGCACTGAATATACCTTAAATGGGCAACTTTATAATTCCTTCTGGAATAAGCTTTCATGATTTTATTTAAAATAGATCTCACAAATACCACATAACATAAACAAATACCTTACTGATAAATTCAATTCAAAGTGGAATATAAAGGCTATTGCAACTTTTCTTCACTCATGCGTACAAGCAAATAGTAGCCAGTATGTTGTTTTAATTTTATAACTTTCAAAACCATTTTTGGAAGAGTATTCTGATGGTGTTTTCCAAGGATCTAAAAGGCATGGAGAAGTATGAAGCTAGAATGAACCATTTACTCCCATTTAAAATGACTTTTTTTCTGTAAACCATGTCTACAGTCAAAAGCAAAATATTATGTTCTGTTCAGATTTAAAGAGGACAATTTATATACAAAGTAGGCTCATTCATTCCACATGCATTTGAGAAAAGTGACTGATTATGAGACCAGGAGTAGAACACCAGACTTGACAGAGTGTAACAGCAAGCAAAGGCATTAAAATGGACAAAATTTCAAGGACAATATATTTAACTTCTCCTATGTACTTATTCATTTAAATTTTGAGTAACAATTTTAGTGTGTTCTTCAGCATAAAACCTTGCCTAATGCTAAGTAAATTTTGGGATTAAGTGAAATTATATGATATAGCATAGCTGATATACATAATTTTATATTAAATGATCTTTTAATTGATTCCACTTAAAATATACAGTGATTTTAATAAATATTAACTTGATTAAAGAGTTCTTGTTCTGTGATGTTATATTAATATCAATATGCATTCAAGCCTAAAGGATGATACAAATAATCTTTTGAGCACTAAAACGAGCCAAATCACGGTGCAAAAGACACTTAAAAATCATGCCTGCATACATTAAACACTGAGGCATCAGCTCTGGATTTTTAAATCAAATAATCTTCTAAAAGCACTAATCTCTTGTAAGTAAACATGTATTTGATACCCAGATGTCAGTGAAGAAAAGACTGTACTTTATAGCAGCGAAGTAAATATTGCTACGCGCTAGATGAGCACCAGCATAAATAACCACCACAGTATCTAATTCTGTTAGAATTAGGTTAGCTGAGTGTTAAAGATTTCTCAACTTTCTACATAAAAGAGATAGAAAGTTTTTCTTTCAGGTGGTCTAGAATAGGATTACCTTAGTTATTAAACAGCAGAACAACTTAAATATAACATATATAACACCTCATGTAGGGTGCAGGCCAGCACTGCATAATCAAATACATTAATATTTCTACAGCAAAGCATGAATTACCACATCAAATGGAATTAATTTTAGTCCATAAATAAACTATGGTCAGTTTGAGGCATGTTTTCCTTTCAAGTGAGTTGAGACTGAGTGCATTTTATTTAATGACACTATGATAAACTCACAGGTGAGAAATACCACTCAAAGAAAAACAGAGAAGGCTCTTACCTTGGCACATAAAACCTCTTTCTTCATAGCCAGCATTGCAGGAACACTTGCCAATGGGTACAAGCCATTCGCCTTCTGTACTGCAGTACATCCTTGGAGGATCTTCCTCCTTAGAATTGTTGACACAAGACCCTCTAACCTCCACCAGGGACTGGGAGTCCATGGGTACCGTGTCTGGAAACATAGCCAGATTCTTCACCGTAAATGGGCACTTTTTGAAGTATACTCTCACAGACACCAAGGCAACACACGCACCAACATCTTGAAATGCCAAATAAAATCCCTTCTTGTTGACAGGACCTACTTCTCTAATCTCAGTGTTGAGTTTAAGAATACGGTCCCCAAGATCCATTTGAGTGAAACTTTCATCAGCTGCAATGGTGTCAATCTTTGTAAACATATGCTCTCGAAATTTCACCCCATGATCATCATCGGACTCCATGTAGTACAGGTTGAATGTCTCCTTGCAAGTCCCTAAAACCAATGGAATGCTATTGCAGTCTCGTAGAGTGAACTTGAGCTCCACATAAATCTTCTGAGCTGAGTTCCTGGGGACCCAGTTTGTTCTCAGCCAATTGTTTTGACTATGATCCATGACATTGCACACCTGGTAAGTCCTGATAGGTGTGTAATGTTCATCCACACCGCTGATCTCTTCCCACTGAAGAATCAAAGAGAAACAGAGAGTGAGGCAGAATTAATGATAATAATGAATACAAGATAAGGGTGTCAGAGCCATCACTATATAGTAAGTTATCATTTACTCATTAAAAAACATTCCTGTTTTTGGTTTTTTATTTGTAAGGTTCTCTGAGTTAATGGACACAAAGTAATTTATAATTTGAATGAACACATTTCAATTGCATTGAAGTTTGTTGAATATTCAGGAAAAAGTCACTTAGCAGTTAATAGAGCCTAATCAAACATTCCAGGATCAAAAGCTCGAATCAGTTGTCTCCAATGACACTATGATATGATTTTCTCATATGTTTTTGGGTGTTTTTCTTTGTTTAAAAAAGAAAAAATAATACTGTCTAAAATTCATGCTTATTAATCTTTTCCCCATTTGTGCCAGGTTTTTGGTAAAATTGATATAAGGTAAAATAAAGTGAATATAAATGATATTTTTACTATATATCATCATGCATGACTTTTTTAATGTACTATCATTTCAATGGACATGTATTGGGGAACTATGAAAGAAAACTTGAAGTAAAAATGTAAATGTTCCTCACCCCCTGGCCTCCGCCAAATATCAAACCAAGTCATGTGTGACAAACAGAAGACATGGCAAACATTTGATTCTTAAAGCCTTTTACACCCACATTAGACTTTTTCTTAGTCAAGAAATAGATAGATATCTGGGGTTTTGTGGTTATCGTAGTTAAGGTTATCTTAGTACAACTTTTCTCACTGTAAAAAGTCTGTAAAAGCCTTAAGACTTTTGAGAATAGTGAAGCACTATTTTCTGTGATCCTTAGGACAAATTTTGAGAAGCTTTTAACTTAGCATCGTAAGAGTGTGTTACTTCTGATCCTAAAACTATTAAACCAGTTGTTTCTGTTATCTCTGCATACATACTTTCTTCTTATGCCCCATTTTGCTTACTTCTTGCAGGAAACTACATATTTTGCCATGCCATTCTTGAATGTAAAGTTTTCTAGGGATCTCTATTACCTATGCAAAAACTTTCAGACCCTTGAGTTTCACATTTGTGTTCCTCTTAAAACTGGTCCTAAACCACATGTTAATTTTTCTAACTGCTTGAATCAAGATAAGTAGTATTTCCACATACTATATTATTTTCAATGTAAACGCTTTTATTGTCTATGACAGATGTGGTGGATATTCTGTCTTTTATTCTTTCTTGTGGAGCTTGTGGAATATATCTTCCCTCCCTCCCTTCCTTCCTTCCTTCCTTCCTTCCTTCCTTCCTTCCTTCCTTCCTTCCTTCCTTCCTTCCTTCCTTCCTTCCTCCTTCCTTCCCTCCCTCCCTCCCTCCCTCCCTCCCACCTACCTTCCTTCCTTCCTTCCTTCCTTCCTTCCTTCCTTCCTTCCTTCCTTCTTTCCTTCTTTCCTTCCTTCCTTCCTTTCTGTTTTGATATGGAGCCTTGCTCCTGTCACCCAGGCTAGAGTGCAATGGCACAATCTCAGCTCACTGTAATCTCCGCCTCCTGGGTTAAAGTGATTCTCCTGCCTCAGCCTCCTGAGTAGCTGGGATTACAGGCCACTGCCACTACACCCAGCTAATTACGGTACTTTTAGTAGAGACTGGGTTTCTCCATGTTGGCCAGGCTGATCTCGAGCTCCTGGCCTTGTGATCCACCTGCCCTGGTCTCCCAAAGTGCTGGGATTATAGGCATGAGACACTGTGCCCACTTGGAATATACCTTTCTTAAGATATAACCCCATGGAACTGTGCATTCTTCTGCCTTATGCCTTCCGTAACCCTGACAATCTTAAGAAAATTTCTGTATTATATAACCCTTATTGAATCCCCTATTCATTTGTAAATTTAATTCATGATACAAGCTAAAGTTAGTCTAATTTTGTTTCATAGGCATTTGCTAAATTTTAGGCAGGTCTCTTCATATTCACTATAGTATGGAGCACAAAAACTTCACCTTTTGGTATATGCACAGATATTATTATTATTATTATTATTATTATTATTTTAACTTAACTTGTCATAATTTGTTATTGATATGCAAAGACAACAAACTTTTAAAACATTACATTTACTAAGATTCTGGCAATAAGACACAGCATACCAGGCTTGCCACTCAACTTGTTTTTCTAAGTCTCAGCTTCAATATGAAGCCTTTTTTTAAAAAAAAAAAAAAAAAAATCAAAAGCCTGCTTTCTACATGCTAAATATCTTGGCAAGTAGGCCATTAAACACAGTAATAAACTTAAGACAGCAAGACTGAGGAGTTAACAAAACTAAACATTGCAGCCTAAACAAAATTCATACAAAACATAAACTATCACTGGTTACATAAAATTTTCCTGATTAAAACTTAGTGTAAAACATGCATTTTAGAATCTTTAGCTATCAAGTTCAAAAAGTACCAGTGTCTATTTAAAATAATTCCTCTCCCAAGCCAAAGTGTAATCAAAATTAATTAAAATGACATAACACATTCTAATAATAAAAAACATTCATTATTACTGAAGTGGAGGTAAATCCCAGAGCTTCTGGGCCTTTCTCATGCTGCAAATGGCTGTTTCTCTGGTTCACTCAAAGCAGCATATGAAAGCATCCAAGGATGATACTAAGCTCAGTAAAGGGCAAGACTACTGGTAGCCAGCTCTGACCTCCCCGTGAAGCATGGCTACTGTGTCCATAATATAGGATGTGTGGGGATCAAAGGCACACTATTCTGCTAGCTAAAGAGATAGCAAACCACTCCCCCAATCCTAAAAGCTCCTTCCCCAGGTAAATAAAAGTATATGAGGGGAAAAAATTAAAATACACATCTACAGAGTAAGGGTTTTGCAATATTAATGTAATCCCTCTTTCAAAAATTTTAACTAGAATCATCTGGTCATTTCTGATTACATCTTATAAGATGTATCCAGATTCAATTTCTATTGGTTTATCCTTAGACATTTCTAGTCAAAAGTATTAATTTTATTCCCAAATATCTTAACCACTAGTATGACGGCAGTGTATTATCTCCCAGAGTTATCAAGCACTGGAGAAAAAAAAAAAATAGATGTTCAAGCAGCGGGCAACATTTATGGCCCTTTCACACAGTGGCATCTGAGTGGCTACTGAATAGTCCAGGAATAATTCTATTTTTTTTTTCTCTATTTTTTTTTTTTTGAGACGGAGTCTTGCTCTGTCTCCCAGGCTGGAGTGCAGTGGCCGGATCTCAGCTCACTGCAAGCTCCGCCTCCCGGGTTCCTGCCATTCTCCTGCCTCAGACTCCCTAGTAATTGGGACTACAGGCGCCGCCACCTCGCCCGGCTAGTTTTTTGTATTTTTTAGTAGAGACGGGGTTTCACCGTGTTAGCCAGGATGGTCTTGATCTCCTGACCTCGGGATCCGCCTGTCTCGGCCTCCCAAAGTGCTGGGATTACAGGCTTGAGCCACCGCGCCCGGCCGGAATAATTCTAAAAAGAAGAAAATTCATGCATTTTCGTAAATATGTTGTAGTTTTCACAGTTGAAATTTCCTCAGACATTGCACTTTCTTTATAAGGGAATCCTGATTTTTCTTAGTGTTATGGTGAGTCAGGACTTGAACTAGTAGCCTTCTTTTTCTTCTTCTTACTGTGTTTCTTATGCTTCTTTTTCTTTTTTGTTTTTTTTCTGTTGCTCTTTCTCGTTCTTCACTGCTTTTCTTCTTTTTTGCTCGCACCTCCTCAATATACTCTGATCGTGACAAGGACTCAGATGATAAAGGTTTATCTTCAGAATACATCTTTCTCTTTTTGCTGAGTCCTTTAATATCCTTTTCTTTCTCAGTTCCATCTTTTGACTTCTTTTTCTTTTTTAAACTATCCTTACTTCTGATTCAGTTTCTGACATGGAGCTTTCAGAAGATTTATGTGAACGGTTCTTCTTTTTTTCTCCATTTTCCTTGTTTCTTATCCTCATCTTCAGAATCAGAAGAACTGCTGGAAGAATCAGAGCTTGATGAAGAAGAAGATGAATGCCTATCAGATTTCTTCTTTTCTTTTTTCTTTCTCTGTCTTCTTTTGGATGAGCTCTCACTTCCACTTAATAATTTCTTCCTGTGTTTTTCCAGTTCTTTCTTCCAGTTCTCATTCATTTTTTCTTCAAATTCAGCCAAAGCCATGGAGCCTTTCTTTTTCTTTTCTAGTTGCTCTTTTACTTCTTCCCAGGTAGGCCTTGCGCGATTCAGATAATCCTGGATTGTTGGCCCTGAAGACTGGACTGGACCCCTTGATCTCGCCATTGCTATTGGGTTCATATAGGCCACCCGATTGCCCCGCTTCCCCATGGTGCTGGATTGAGCGCACAGTCGCAAGGCGAGGGAACCCCGGATGGAGAGACAGCCGAAGCGGGCCCGCCACAGCTTATGTTTCTTATAATATATGTGAGAGTTATTAATGGGAATAAAACAAAACGTTTTACTTAGAGAAAATATTTAAATATTATAGCTAAATATATGAATAAAATCCTTGTGAGCCCATTATAAATGTGTTCCTACATTTTTCTCCAATAAAGGAATTAATTATTTTCATCAGGAACAATAGATAGTAAACATTTTTAACTAAATCAACAGCATTTAAAATGCATTAACACTTTTTTCTATTTCTGTTGACACTTCGTTATGATTTCCTTGTATTTTTTTGCTTTGTTTGTTTAAAAAAAAGAATAAAAAAAGTTACTGCCTAAAATTTATCTGTATGAATATTTTCCCAATGTGGTCCACATGCAGGTTTGTTACATGGGTCCATTGCACGAGGTCCAGTTTTCAGTACGATTGATCCCCTCACCCAGTGTGTGAGCATAGTACCCAACAGGGACTTTTTCAACTCTTGCTGCCTCCCTCCCTTTCTCCTTGAGCAGTCCCTAGTTTTTATTGTTGCCATCTTTAAAAACACAGAAATTTTAATTCATACCTTCTAATCACAAAATAAAATAAAATATTCATTTAGTACATTGTTGGTAATCACAAGCAAAGAAACATGACATTTATTTGGCCTTCAAGCCTCTTTAGGGGAAATTTTTTTATATTAAATTCTTAAATTATAAAAAACAATCTGTAAACTTTACTGGTGTGACAATTTGTAAACTTTACTGGTGTGACAATCAGTTTAAAAACTTCTTCCTAGCTCACCTATTAACTTACAAACGAAACAAGTAAACAGCACTACTTATTTTAAAAGCCTTGATCATTCAGGATCTAAAATACAAGATAGGGACTCATTTGCTGGAGGCAAAATTGACCTAGTTTCATTGTCACATCCCAGATTTAACAACGAAACAAGTTGAGACTATTTTAGAAGATCTCAGAAGTGATATACAAGATACATTCTAATTGCAGTTTAAGAAAAGAAAATATTCACATTGTATTTGTAATAATTGCCAATATACCATTTTCTCGCATCCACTCTAGTTATATGTTATATACTGAGTTTTTAAGAAGGTAAGAGTATATGAGAGTTTCAGTTCTTAGGGTTTTACATTGAGGTGCCTATAATAATACAATCATATTCAAAGCAAAATGAATGTATATGTTTAATATAAAAAAGGAGTCAACAGACTTGGTGCTACAAAAATCTCTGGTGTTAAAAGTTAGTGTTTTATAGAGTCTTCTCTAGTATCATTACCTTGGTTCCACAATGGCATGTTAAAGTACAGATGTAGCAAAAACTCTAGAGAATAAATGCTTTCCATAACCATCTTATAGAAAGTTTGATCATGACAGTATTATTTGAATGTAAACCAATTGAGCTCCTTTTAGTAATAATGAGATTGTTATTTTGATGAATCATTTGCAAATTTATTCTGCAATGAACAGCATTTTACTTGACATCAAACAGTACATATTATGTAGAGATTTTCCTAATTTGATGTAAAATATGATTTTAATTATGGAGATCTCAGTGTAGTTTAACATTTGGCAAGATACCACAAGTCCGTGAAAGCAGAAGTATACATTGCAAGAAGATAATGCAAACAGCACCAGCATCCTTTGCACATAAAAGGTTGCAAGGAGCAATTAGCACTTCATTAATTTATAATGAAGGCCAAATTGCTTGTAAGGGATGGTGATGTGCCATCTCAGACCACTTGTGAAAACAAGTCTCTAACTCTAGCATTTGCTGAGGACTAAAGATAGTAGAAATAAAATCCTTAAATGAATATTTTCTCATAGCAGCAGCAACAAGAAAAAATCATGAATTAAAGCTGCCGTTATAATGCTCATGCTTTGTAAATGTAAAGAATGCCCATGCTTCATTCACTTTGCTACTGTAATAACTAATGTATAATATTCATTATATATTACCATTATACATTATCAGAAATTCTATCCTGCTATAGTAATTGTCTCAAGGCAGAGATGAAAAAAGAAAAAGGGAGACATAGCATTGGTAACATAGAATTTGGTGGTGAAAAGCATCTTTCTCTTCATTTTCTTAATGCTTACAAGAAACCTCTGTGGTTGGTATCCACTAGTAACAGCTTCAGCAAAAGAGGATACAAACTAAAGAGGAGCTCAAAATAGTTTCTCAAGCTCTAACTCATTAAAATAAAAAATTCTGATATTTAGCCTAGCTTCCAGATTTTGACTCTAAGCTTTAATTATCAGACCACATAAACCAAGACCGGGTTCCTTGTATTTTCATCTTTTTTCCAGATCATTTCAACTATAACAAACCTATGCATCCAAACTTTCTCCCCCGGAGAGTCCATTCTGAAACCAATCACACCAAACCTCTCCATTGTCAAAGGTAGTATGAGATACTAAGGAGGCTCTTAGTTTATATTTTCTAGATAGAACAGTTCCTTGTCACTGAATCAAACATATATTTTTGAGGAAAACACATATTTTAATAATTAACTGGCATTTAACATAATAACTATTATGCTAGTATATCATCATTATGGTAATTAATAATTTATATTTATTGTTGCTATTAATTACTTTCATGGAAAACATTTTTAGTTATTTGCTAACAAGGGATAGTAAGGTGAGGAAGAAGTTTACATTTCCTTTAAGAGAAGCAGAAGCTGCAATAAATTTAGTGCACAGGCTAATATAATTTGGAAAATATTAAGAGTGCAAGAGAGTCATGATTTACCTTTTAAGACGTAAAACCAGTTTCTAAGAAATTTGTGGATGACGATAAAAGGAAAATGACATCAGCAATATTGTTACATTTACAATATTACTTTTGCATTTCAATGGTTTATAAGAAACACCTATTTCTGTGCTTTACAAAATGCTAATGATGATTAATCTTGCACTCAGTAATTTTAAGTGATATTAAGTTGGTTCATGTTATTCCTTTCTCCACTCATGTTTTTTATTCTTATGTTTATTTCCCCTTGTACACTCATAGCCATTTCAAAATCCAGTCTTCAACCTCCAAGTATTTGGGCATTTACGAGGCAGCGGCATTTTAAGCATGCATGCAGAATCTCTTACAGCAAGACTGTCACTATCAAGCATAAGGCACAAATATGTCTACAAAAATCATTGTATTTCCATTTATTCATAAGTAGTTTTCCTTAGCCCATTCTGGTCTCAAAAGTACACACACACACACACACACACACACATTTACACACAGATATATATTTCTAAAAGTATATTATAAAAAGATCAGAGTAATATCAAATAGTTGAGACAAATGAGGAATAGAATTATTTTTTGTTTGTTTGGGGTGTGTGTAAGTGTGTGTGTGTGTGGTGTGTCAAATCAGAGAATTATGTTTGTGGCCAAGGAGTCAGGAAGACAGAAGATGGAGATTTGATGTTGGAAAATCCCCATGATTAACGTGATGTGGGACAGGATCCAGAGACAAATATGACCAAAAAGGGCATGCGTGGGAAGATATGGACAGTTATCTTAATAATAATGGCTACTATTCAGTTCATTTAACCACCTTTAGCCCCTAAGTTTTCAGCAGAAATTTGGTGATGGTATTATAATTGCCTAATGAAATATAGAAAAGTCAACATCAGTTTGGCAAAGTATACTGAAAAGATCTGGGAAACAAAGACAAATGTAAAAGAATCAGAAATTATCATGAGAAAAGCCAAGAAAGTATTTTAGAGAGTGAGAAGAACTAGGAACACAATCATGTAAGATCCCTGCTTAGAATTCTCACCAATATTGGGCATGCCTCACTACTTTCTGTGGTTTTAACAGGATACAGGTTAGTAAAGGCACAATGTCTCCAGAAAGTTGCAGTATGTTGTCCCCTCTGTCTCCACTTTACCGAGCAACCTCACAGTTGGGCTCATAGATGTCTGTGTTTTTCTTCTCTGTCCTCTAGTTCCTTAATACCGTTAGACTGAGAAAAGACCTGAAGTAGCCTCGGCTCCACTCTTGTAGGAGCTTTACGTTTTTAAAAATATTTTTATTTTATTTAATTTTAATTTTATTTTATTTTATTTATTTATTTGTTGAAAGGCAGTCTCGCTCTGTCCCCCAGGCTGGAGTGAGTGGCGCAATCTCGGCTCACTGCGAGCTCCGCCTCCCGGGTTCCCGCCATTCTCCTGCCTCAGCCTCCCGAGGAGCTGGGACCACAGGCGCCCGCCACCACGTCCGGCTAATTTTTTGTATTTTTAATAGAGACGGGGTTTCACCGTGTTTGCAAGGATGGTCTCGATCTCCTGACCTCGTGATCTGCCCGCCTCGGCCTCCCAAAGTGCTAGGATTACAAGCGTGAGCCACCGCGCCCGGCCGGAGATTTATTTTCTTCCCAGCTGGGATTCAGAGTTACTGTACTGAGATCTCAGGTCTGTTGCAATGATACTGCACCTTTGGACAAATGTCCCATACCTTTAAGTTTGTTTAATTCCTTTATGTAATTGTTTTTTTTTTTTTTTTTTTTTTTTTTTTTTAATTCCGGCTAAGCAGGGAACCCGGAGGCTTTTTAAAAATACTACTTCCCAGATCAAAAAAAAAAAGAGCAGCCTAGGTGATTGAGGCTAACCCCAAACATTGAGAACTAATGCTGTATATCCCTTGGCCAACTGGACTTTTGACTTCTGTGCTTTACCTTAACTGAACTGATAAGATGTTCCAATATCAGCTTCCATGAAACTGCGTCTAAAGTGTCTTCCTTCCCCTGTCTCCGTAGCACGGTCTATGTTCAGCCCTTATCCCATCTGGTTTTTCACTCCAGATTTGCCAAGGCCTAGACACGCCTTACACAGAAGCTCACCTGAATAACCTCATCTTCTACCTCCTACAAGGAATGGTAAGATATTATTATAACAAACCAAGTAAATCCTCACAGTGTTCTATTTCACATCTGGTGGTAGTACACCTGACAAAACACGTGTATTACAAAAACATGCAAACAGTGTGTGGGGAAATTACTTTCAATCACATATTCCTAATGGTATGAATGAAGATGATTTTAGACATGATACTATTTTTATAGTTTGCTGTAGTTTGATAGCATTCCACCGTGATTTCTGTGGTGATTTGTGATTTTTGAAAATGCCCTTATAATTGCAGTTTTATTCAACTTTACATGGATATATTAAATATTTATATGTGCAAAGCTTAAATTAGAAACTTTATAGTTAAAAGATAAGTAAAATGCAATTTTTCATATATATATATATATATATATATATTTTTTTTTTTTTTTTTTTTGAGACAGAGTGTCGCTCAGTCATCCCGGCTGGAATGCAGCCGGGCGATCTCGACTCACTGCAACCTCCACATCCCGGGTTCAAGTGATTCTCCTGCCTCAGTCTCCAGAGTAGTTGGGATTACCTGCATGCGCCGCCATGCCCAGATACTTTTTTTTTTTTTTGTATATTTCAGTAGAGATGGTGTTTTGCCATGTTGGCCAGGCTGGTCTCTAACCCCTGGCCTCAAGTGATCCTCCTGCCTTGGCCTCCCAACGTGCTGGGATTACAAGTGTGAGACACCACGCTTGGCCACAAAATGTGATTTTTCTTATCAGAAATTGATGCTGGTGGAGGAGGCATAACACAAACAGAAGGTGACAATATGTTCTGTATTTGAGGTTCTGCAAGGAGTTATTGAGAAAGAACAGATTATCATGTGAAGGAAGGTCCTGGAAAAGGATACAGAAATGAAAAGATAGGATTATTGGAACTTCTGTAAGTGAAAATTAAGGAGGACACAGAGAGGGAGAACAAATGTCAGCAGGCTTAGCAAATGTGAGGACAGAATCTGTTTAAGTAACTGGGTTCCAGTACGATTGGAATATAGGGCAGTGGGCTGTGGATATGTGGACAAGTACTTCAAGTTCGCACTTAACAACCTCTATAGATTCTTGGAAACTATGACTTGAAACAATGTATAACAAAACCAGTTTTACTCTGGGCTAATTGATATAAACAAGAGTTAACTTTCCATGGCATATTTCTGGTTATGAAAACATCACCAAATTTCTAAATAAACACTCAAAGCACTTCTAATATTAAACATGGAAATAAATGTAAGGTACAGATTCATTTAAGAAAGATTCATGAAAAGATGATTATTAACCCAATTTTTGGTGAATAGCTGTGAGACGGTGGTTCATTCCTAGTGTGTTACATCTAGGAATGAACATTTGCAAAGTGAAAACTTTAAGGAGCACCTCCTCCCACTGTGTCGTTCAAAAACTATGGCAAATATGGTGGCTCGCCGAGTGCTTTGCTACTGCCTCATTTGATGCCATGTATTTGTATGATTATTGAACACATGACAAATTTTTATTCTAAAATAATTTGTATTCATTCATTCATTCTTTTTCTAACCTGCTGATACGGTTTGGCTCTGTGTCCCCACCTAAATCTCATGTTGAATTGTAATCCCCAGTGCTAAGGGAGGGACCTGGTGGGAGGTGATTGGACCATGGGGTGGATTTTCCCCTTCTGTTTTCACGATAGTGAGTGAGTTCCTATGAGATCTGCTTGTTCGAAAGTGTGCAGCCCTTCCCTTTTCGCTCTTTCTTCCTCCTGTTCCAGCCATGTAGGATGTGCTGGCTTCCCTTTTGCCTTCTGCCATGATTGTAAGTTTCCTGGGGTCTCCCCAACCATGGTTCCTGTGCAGCCTGCAGAACCATGAGCCAATTAAACTTCTTTTCTTCATAAATTACCCAGTCTTAGGTAGTGTTTTTATAGCAATGTGAGAACAGACAAATATACCTGCTTATTCTAGTTTAAGGTTGGGGTGGCTGGACTCTATCCCAGCAGCTCAGGGCACAAGGCAGGAGCCAGCCCTGGGCAGGAAGCTATCGTATTGAAGGGCACACTCAAACACACTACACTGACTCAGACTGGGAACACTTAGACATGCCAGTTCACCTAATGGGCACATCTTTGGGATATGGGAGAAAAACAGAGTACCCAGAGAAAACTCACGCAGACATGGGGACAATGTGAACATTCCACAGTGTCCCTGGCTGTGAATTACTTTTCTTTCTCATTAGTGTTACAATGAAAGCTATTGGACAAAAGGAGCTTATTCAAGGCCCTGGCATACTTAGCAATGTAAGGCCAGGAACAATTTGGGTAATACAACGTGTCTCTGCTTCATTTGCTACAGTGAGAAACTACTGAAGAGAGATGCACGGTTAACTCTGGCCTGGGAGTTGGTACTCCAGAGAATAAAAAAGAGGACAGCTTTAAGAAGACCATGACAAAGACCCAGGCAAGACTTCTTAAGATGACGTCTGTTGAATAATTACATACTGAACATTTCCCAAAAAGATTATAAAGAGATACTCTTTTTTCTTATGAATGCACACAGTGAATATCTACATGTGAAGATAGTAACTCAGCTTATCTTAGAATTTTTGCTTACCAAAACGTATTTTAGAATGATTCTTCTTTGTACTGAAAGATGCGGCATCAACAACAACAACAAAAAAGACAAGGTACGTATATATAAATAAATTGATATCTTTAATTTTTATCTGTGAAATAATGTCCTATTTAGACTCCATTTATCTCCTTTCAAGAACATTCAATTTTTGTTTATTGACTAACTACTGTGTATCAGACTCTATATTGATAATGCAGTTATGACAGAGATAGACAGGATAGCTGTTCTTATAGAACATAATGTCTACCAGTTATATCTACTGTTATTTTATATACAACATACTCATTCATTTCTCTATTCATTAGTCTTGCTGCCCTCCATGGTCTCTGGTTTTGTTCTTCTTCCCCTCCCAAGCATCTAGCCCTGTGCCTAAAACCAAGTAGGCACACTATTTTAATTTACTAAAATTAAATGGCATGCAATGTGCCAAATGTCAAAATTATATAATTTATAAAGTATAGACAGAAGTGTGCTTTTGGCTACATGAGGCATTGGAGTTAGAGAATCAGTAATGCAGACAGTTATCTGTCAGAGTAGCCCTAACTGAGTAACTATAAGATCAATGACAGACTTACAGGAAAAAAAAAAAGGTATAAATTTCTAGAAACTAATTTACAATTCAGATTTTGAAATAGAGGGTGAATAGTTAGGAAGATGAAGGAAAAGAATCTGAAAACCTGTATGTGGTGGGGTGGAAATTAAAAAAATTCAAAAATTATTAAAAGTACTTAAAGATTTACCAAAGGAGGGAATTTCTAGCCAGAAGCATTGAGTTGAAACAGATATGATATCCTAAAATATAAAATATAACATAGGGAGGCCACATATATTTCACCATTGTCAAGAAGTTTCAATGAAGTATGCTATTTGAATTCATCTTTCTTGTGAGGGGAAGAATGTCAATATCAAAGAAAAGAGAAGAAAAGTATAATTTGCATTGTAAAGGTTTGGTTTTTAAATGATGAAATGTGTTTACTTATAATGTAAAGGACACTCACATTGCAAAAACATTCTTTTTAAAACTATAGTGATGAAGTATACCATTATCTGAAAATTATATCAGTAAACTGAGAGTCAATATGATTTAAAAATCCTCTAATGAATCACTAATATATTCAATACAAGTTAGAAAGAAAAAAATACATTATTGACATTCATCAGAGATTGTCTCACTCTGTCTTTCTAATCATATATAGCCAAATGGCTTTACTTTTTATAGAGTAAATTTCCCTTAAGTATTAGAGAGTAGGACAATGAGACTAGCATGTTTCCAATTCTTGGAAAGATGTTCAAGGTGAAATTGTCCAATAAAAAAGTAATTTTAGAATTCAGTATAACTGCTTGAAGATAATGAGGAAAATTCCATGCACATTGGCTTAACTTGTCTAGACTGAAAAGTGTGCTAAGATGGACATTTACAGAATTATTACAAATGGCCAACTACTTAGAAATTAATGCATAACAGTGATGGCAGTACATTTCATATCAGTTGTGAGATTCATGCAATTTCCTGCTATGATAATGGGTCAGAGTCACAGTAATTCATAGCAATTTACAATATACCTGTGGAGCACTCCCAGTGACGGAAATGAAATTAACTCCTGTCACTATGGAACAAATGCTAAGTTTTACAGATCTTCAGATAGTTAAATTTAGTTTTTAACAAAATAAGTGTAATTTTTGAGAGCACTTCTCTGAAACGTAAGCTGTTTTATAGCACCAATTTTAAAGCTACAGAAACCTCTTCTAGCGTCCTCTTCACAAGAGTAGCAACAATACTTCATAGAAACACGTTTAATCTTTTATCCATTGAGTATCCCGGGGAGCCTAGATTTAAAGGTCTAACCTGTAGAGATAAAAAACCCTGTGTTTGAAACCTAGCTCTACTACTTAATAACTAAGAGATTCAATAGAGTATGATTTAATTTACACATCTGTAAAATGGGAAAAATAATAACATGTTCTGGAGATGTTGAGAACAAAATTAGATTGTCCATTTAAAATGATTGTAACTGTGTTTGCCACCTGGGAAGCAGCAAATAAACACTCATCATTATTATGCTGACAAAGCTGAGTTAGCCAAAAATGTCACCGGAATATACTAGTTTGTTTTCCTTATAAAATAACAGAAATGTATTTTAAATTCAAAGTTTATTTATTTATTATTCCTTTTCACTTGCTAGAGATTCTATGTCTTCGAATTCGAGACTATAACAATTCTGACCAGTGTAAGTTTGTTTTAGTCTTTTGAAATTCATTAAATATAGTTGACAAAAGGTAACTGAATATTTGGCTGCTTCACATATTTTTATTTTTATTTTTATTTTTTGAGACAGGGTCTTGCTCTGTCACCCAGGCTGGAGTACAGTGGCATGATCTTGGCTCACTGCAAACTCTGTCTCCTGGGTTCAAGCGATTCTCCCCCCTCAGCCTCCGCAGTAGATGGGACTAAAGCACACACCACCACACCAGGCTAATCTTTATGATTTTGGTAGAAAGAGGGTTTCACCATGTTGGCTAGGCTGGTCTCAAATCCCCGACCTCAAGAAATCCACCTGCCTTGAAGTGCTGGGATAACAAGCGTGAGCCACCGTGCCCAGTCACAATTTTATTAGAAATGAGTCTGCTATCTTTTATCTAAGATAAATTTGCCCTTCTAAACTGGAATAAAATATTTGCCAATAGTATTCCACATTTTACCATGTTCTATATTTCTGTAATTTTATTAGACATTTGACTTCACTTCTTTTTACTATTGTCTTTTTAAAAATTAAAATATATCTGCCTTCTATCTGCATAACATGTCAAGAGATGTATTCTATATCTTTAATAAAAATAAGTACTCTTTTTATGTTTTTATTTCATACCAGGCAATATGTTAAGCCTCAAGTATCTCATGTTTAAAATGGAGATAATAATAGCACCTTTCTCACAGGATTTCTTAGTGACTTAATAAATAATATTGATAGTAAGCGCTTACACAGTTGTTACCTGCTAAGTGAAACAAATGTTTATTAAGCCCTTACATTCTACAAAACCATTTTTGGCACTACCATTATGATCAAGATGTCATTAAACATTACCTCAAAGAGGTAGTTGAGTAGAAGGTCATTTAGGTCCTTTTAGGTCATAGGAGAGACTTTGGATTTTATCCTTAGACACATGGCAATTTAGTAAAGGGTTTGAATAGAGGAGTGACATGATCTGAATCGTGTCATAAAAAGGTCACAGGCTGCTATGTGGAAGAGAAACAGCAAGGAGTGACAATCTAAGAAGTGAGATGGGAGGTTATCGTAATACTTTCGTGACATAGGATGGAATCTCCATAGGATAGCATTCATTAGTGGAAATAGGAAGAAAATAACAGATTCCAAAACCATTTGGGTGGTAGAGCCATGGGATATTATAGATTAGATGTGGGACATGAGAGAAAAGTAGAGAATGTGATTTATGCTATTGAAAGTTGCCCCTCCCAATACAAAAACCAGAGGAATAAAATAACAGTCAGGAGGTGGCATTTAGGGAAGAAATTTAAGCATAAGTGGAATTTTGACTAGTGAAAATAGATGAGGAGGAAGAAGGAGGATGAACACATTCTAGGTAGGTGAAATGATACGGATAAAGGCATAAGACCCCCAAAATTCTAACTGAGTTTGGACATCACTGGGTAGCTGCAGCGAGAGATGAAGCTGATCTTTCATTGACTAACTCAACACATATTTATCAAACACCTGTTATGCACTGGTGACTCTATGAGGTGCTATTACAGCAGTGAAAGTGATGACTTGAACAGTTGTGTATGTTGAGAGGAGGGGAAGATTTCAAAATGAATGACCTAGGAAGTCTTCACTGACATGTGATATTTAAATAAAACCTCAAAGGATGACACAAGGCAGAGGAAGACTTCATGGGGAACTATTTGAATAAAGGAATATGGATATATCAGGAAACAGCATCCAAGGCAAAGGAAACAGCAGTAAAGAATCCCAAGGTAGACAGTAACTTGTATGTCCTCAGAGGAGGGAGGTAAAGAGAATGATTTGAAGGAGGAGGAAGGGGAAGGGTTGAAGAGTTTAGCCCAATCCTGGGATCTGAGCAGAAGACTGACAAGTCTTACTTTTTCCTCGAATCACTCTGGGTGCTATAAAGAGAATAGTAGAAAATTAGAAGAGTGGGAAATGACCATGTAGATGGTTTGTAATATAATGGAAGTTTTTCTCATCACTCATGAGATTTAAGCAACAATTAGATTTAAGTACATTGCTTTGGCAAGAGTATTTAGGATGGGCTAGATGAGGAATGGAGGCAGATGGATCTGAGAGTTACTGTGGTTAGGCAAGGGATGGGTAATGAAGAATTGTTCATTTTGCTCATTATTGATACCCAACACCCAGGACAGTTCCACATAACCCACTCATTGAATAAGTAAAGAAATGAACTAATTTTTGAATGAGAGAAATATTTTAGGAGTAGGACAAGGACTTGGCAAATGATTGATATTTCCTTTGAGAAAACTGAAAACCTGAAAATGACTCTGAGGTTTTAAGCTAACATTGGATAATCATATTGACCATTTTATGTTCAAGGTAATGGGCCTTTCTGGCATTGCATCATTTTATCCTTGAAAGCCCTGTGCTGCAAGTGCCATCATCTACTAATTCTATAGATGAGACAAAATGAAGCTTAGGAGGGGGTTCAATAACTTCCCCTAAATCTGTTAGCTGGTAATGGCAGGGCCTGGATTCAAACCCAGAACTCTTCAATTGCAAAGCTTTCCTGTTTTTTATGAACCTGTCTTGGTGAATTGGAAATAATGTTATGAGCAGAAAGAGCTGAAAAACAGGTGGGAAAACTTATGCAAAGAAGAGGAGCAAAAGTTTAATATGGGTAGAATCTAATAATGTCAAAATGAAACACAGAAAAAAAAGTTTTCAAAAGTTGAAATGGAGATCCAGAATTCAGACAAAAATTATACATATATAAATTCAGATTTTGGAGTCATATAATTGAAGTTTTAGAAATATTATGATTAAAAAAGAAAAAATACAAGAAAAATGAAATGTCAGAAACTGTATTATGAAATGCTTGTGTTTACAGGGTAGGAAGAGAATGACGAGTTGATGAGAGAAGGGGAAATATTATATTATTGAAATTGCTCTGTCCAAATCCATACTGAAATGTTCCCACATCAAAACGTTTTTCAAGTTAAGTGTGGTATATACTGCTGGAAAAGGAGCATTTACGGAGGTGAGAATAGAACAAGGAAAAAACAATGTCAGAGTTGCCAGAGAGAAGAGAATTTCGATAACTGTATAGGTATTATAGAGGATACTTTAGAGCAAAGTGTGGTGTGAGTAGAGTGACTGACAAGAAGAAAGATATTGACTATAAAAAATATATGTATTTTTGTTAGCAGAGGTTTTCACAAAACGTCATTTAACTCATAAAGCATAGCAGAGAAGAAGTCAAAGCAGATATGGAGATTTTGTCCTAACAATTTTATCATTGAACAGAAAAATATTCAATAGATTCTATAGGAGATTGGAGAACTTTCTTCACAAATTTCTTAATCAATATCTAGAGAGAGAGGCAAAAACATGTCCAACGTCAAAACTAATAAAAGTCCAACCTAGACCAGATCTTCTTACTCTTAGACCTGTACAAGTGCCAATAAACCACATTGTTTCCGCAAGGCAGAAGGGACTAATCGTGAAGTCAGTTTGGGTAAAACTCTGCTCCACTAATAATTAATATGAGATTTGAACTGGGAATTCCCCTCAGTTACAGGAAAATATTAGTAACTTTGAAACAAATACAGAAATATAGTATTACTATAATTTTAGATGAACCTAGTTAACTTATTAAAATCTCATTTTGTTAGCACATCAATCTATGTACTATAAAGAGTATGTTTTAACAAGTTCTGAAATGTTAGTATTTTTAAAGAACAGTTACATTTCTGGAAGAATATTTGGGAATGGACTAAATTTTACTTTAATCCCGACCTAAGAATGATTATAAATAAATCACAAGTGAAAATATTCCACTTTTAAAATTATCATATGATCACAATTGTTCCATAATGTATAGTGCATTCACTTTCATAGCCTAATGTGAATGTGTGTACAAGCAAAAATAATGAAATACATTGGAATCATAAATAGCCACTTGTACATAAAATTTTAGAGATGAAGGAACATTTATAAATTTTGATCTCAGCAAAATCGTTCAATATTATTTATATAACATGTTCATAGCAGGTAAACATTGGGAAAAACTTAAAAAGCTAAATAGTGTATATTCATATCATTTTGTGTAATTAAATTTTTCTAAAAAAGTAACTTATTTAATGTCATTTAAAAATATTATTTTAATTGACAAATAATAATTGTACATATTCATAGAGCACATAGTCACATTTTGGAATGTGTAATGTACAGTGAAAATATCGGGGTAATGGGTATATCTATGATCTCATACATTTATCATTTCTTTCTTTTGGAAAGGTGCAATATCCACCTTCCAGTTATTTGAAACTATATAGTATTTTATTGTTAACTGTAGCTATCCTGCAGTGGTATAGAACACTAGCACTTCTCCTCTCTAACTGTAATTTTGTGTCTTTTAACAAATCTCTTTCTACATCAAAATGATCAAGAATGAAGAAAATCTTTCTAATCATAAATTGAATTGTGAAAATAGGATTATCAAATTGTAACAATTGTTCCCATGTTAATGCCAAGACCAATATCATTTGGTGGGGAGCAGCTGCAAGTTATCATCAGAGCAATATTTTGTACTTAAAATAAATTTTGAAACCCCAAAACAATGGCCAGCTACTTAAGCTACAAAGATCTTGTTGTCTTTGGTCATGGCTTATCCATTGTTTTGTGTGTGGCATCTCAAATATTTTCATATTTTGCAAATGGCCTATATAAAGAGAAGATATTCAGATAATATATTATTTTGTGGTTTCAAATATTATATTTTTGTAAACTACAATGTTATGCAATTACACCTCTATTTATTATCCAAATAAATTTTTGCTCCAACTTTGTAAAAAATATTTCGGAGATTATTTACAAACTAATCCAAAGTTTATGTATTAATAATAGATGTGTAAAAATGTGTTTATTTGAAAATATTTCTCTACATTCTACCTCAAATTTTACAAGTGATTATTTATTTCTTTTGGCTATCCTAATTCGATGAGGCTAAATAAGTACAGTACATTTTAAAGCAGTTACTTACTCTGAATTAGGAGCAGGATGGCTCCTTATTTTATTTTCCTAATATTACATGTCTCCAGAGAATCCTTCAGCTTCTAGAGCTGTGTGACACCTAAAATGGTAACATATACCAGTTTTCTCTGCATTAGTATCCTCTATTCAAAATATGAAATCCAAGTCAATACCATGAAATTAAGTAGGATTACACTGAAGAAAACCAACATTAAGTCTATAGTTTACAGATTTTTATAAGTATACCAGAAGGCAAATATTTTGGTCAGTTGTATACTCTGGTTATTGGAGAACTAATTTCTAAATCCTACAGTTGTTTTATTTATTTCAACTTGATGTATATGCATATATGAATGTATTTTGATATACAAGATATTTCTTAGTGTATGTAGTATATATAGTATATTTTACCCTTTATTTAGATTTATTATTATAGTTTCCTGCTTCAAATCTTAGCCTTACTATTTTGAAGAAAATTAAACTTTTACTCCTATAACTCTGGATCTAAGAAGGCTCAGAGTACATCATTTTCAGTAGCAACAGTCACTCAACAGTATTGTAGGTGAATGTAAGTTAATGACCACTCCATAATGTAGTGTGGTTTCTAGAACAAAATATTATACCTAGGATTCTCCTTTTGGACCTTGACATTCTTTCACCAGGCTTGCCAAATTCTTAATCATGCACTACATGTTTTTCATGGGCCAGACACTTTTTTAAGTTCTTGATATTATAAATCTAATATAGTCCTCATAACCAACCAACAAGGGAAAAAAAAATATCATCTCCTTTCAAAAATGAAGACATTGAGCTGCCAAAAGATTAAGGAAGGTCCTGAAGTCACACACTAGGGCGGGACAAAGGAGTTTTAACTTCAGCATTCTAGTTCACAGACTAAAATCATGCTTCCCTGTTGGTTTGGTTTGGTTGATCTCACTTCTCTTTCTGTTTTGTATTTTTGGTTTTGCTATTCCCCTGCTGCTCTGCTTGCTAGTGCCAACCCAGTGAGTGCCTACTCATTGATTTTAAGACCCAATTTAACTGGCACCTTGTTTAAGATTTTCTTCCCTCCTCACCAAGATTGAGTCACTGGCTTCTCAGCTGTACCCTTTCACCACTTTCTAAACAGTTCCACTACTGCATATATTACCTAGTACTGCAGTTTTCCGCCAAAAAGGTTATACTTTACCTCAAGGTAAAATGATATGATCTCTAAGACTAAAAATTTTCCATGTAACTGCAGACTCTAGCATAGTGCTGGAAATACATACTTGCAGAGGCAGATCTATAAAAACATAATACTAGTTGGGTACAATTTGGAATCATGGGAACTCTGGTAAGCTGGAGAGTGCATTAATGGTCAGAAGAAACTCCACTTTAATTTTTAATAAACACTGTGGCTCAAATGTATCCATCCATTTTTGTCTTCTAACCTAGCATAATATCAATAAAAAGAATAAAATGAAATGGGTAAATGTTTAAACATATACTATGGGCTGAATCATATACTCCCAAAATTCATATGTTGAAGTTCTAACCTTCAGGATCTCAGCATGGGAGTGTATTTGGAGAGAAGATCTGTAGAGAGGTAATTAAATGAAAATGAAGTTATTATTATTATTATTATTTTTTTTTTTTTTTTTGAGACGGAGTCTTGCTCTGTTGCCCAGGCTGGACTGCAGTGGCCGGATCTCAGTTCACTGCAAGCTCCGCCTCCCGGGTTTACGCCATTCTCCTGCCTCAGCCTCCCGAGCAGCTGGGACTACAGGCGCCACCACCTCGCCCGGCTAGATTTTTGTATTTTTTAGTAGAGACGGGGTTTCACCGTGTTAGCCAGGATGGTCTCGATCTCCTGACCTCGTGATCCGCCCGTCTCGGCCTCCCAAAGTGCTGGGATTACAGGCTTGAGCCACCGCGCCCGGCCGAAGTTATTATTGTGAACTCCAATTCGATACTAGGGAGGTCTTAAAAGAAGAGGAAATTTGGATACAGACACATATTGAGGGAAGACAGTGTGAAAAGACAGAAGACAGTCATCTATAAGCCAGAAAGAGAGGTTTGAAACAGATTCTTCTCAACTGTGGTATCTCAAAGGTTTCCATATTTTGTAAATGGCCTACATAAAGAGAAGATATTCACAGAATATATTATTTTGTGGTTTCAAATGTTATATTTATAAAAAGTACAACTTTATGCAATTACACCTGTATTTCAAGGTTCTCAGAGGAAGCAATCCTGTCAATACATTGATTTCACACTTTCAGCCTGTGAGAAAAATAATTTTTTTGTTTAAACCCCCCAGTCTGTGGTATTTAGTCACAGTATGTAACAAAGAATGCATCTTGTAACAACACTTACACAAAATGTAAATGTTTAGTATTCAACTAAAGCTTATGTTTATAGATAATCGCTTAATTGGTTACTCAGTTAATTGGAAGATATATTGTTCTCTGAAATGACTGATTCACTTGTTTTCATAGACCCACCTGGCAAACAAGGAGTCTTGAAGAGAGTTAGGAAAAAGAATTTAAAGTACTATAATCAGACCAGTCTAGAAATGTTAACATTTTTCTTTATCAGCTTCTCTTAGTAAGTGTTAAAAAGATATGTAAAGTAAAATGTGGCCTGATTTCAATAAGATACATAATATAAATTAAAGAAGCAGGTGCAGCCTTTAGGTAAAGTAGTCATAAAATGGTTAAATAGTAAAACCATGAACTGCTACAGATGGAGGATGTTTAATAGTGTTACAGGAAATGTCTGAGGTTCAAATTTCTGAATAAGGTACCTGTTATCAGCTCAGATCTAATGTTGAAATTATGCTTCCAAATAAGGTGAACTGAGTTTAAAATTTGTTTTCAGTGTTAAATCTCGGTGAAACATAGTAGGGCTACTAAGCAAAGGAAGACGTACTAATAATAAATCGCAGAGCGTAATGGACACAATTAATGCCTCCTTACTAACCAGTTGTTTAAAATGGAGTACTTACAGTAATTTAGTTTTAAAAGATAGATAATGTGAAAAAGTATTGCAAATGAAAGCAAAGGTTCTGTTTTGGAATAAAAACAATTTGTCAGGGCTGGACACAGGGGGCAATACAAAACTGAAAGTAACGTTCAGGAAACCAGGAGTTTTCAAGAAGAGAAAAATGGCTTAGACTAGAGCTAGGTCTCTTAGTATAGTTTTCTTTCTTTTTTTTTTTTGAGACGGAGTCTTGCTCTGTCACCAGACTGGAGTGCAGTGGCACGATCTTGGCTCACTGCAACCTCCACCTCCTGGGTTCAGGCAATTCTCCTGCCTCAGCCTCCCAAGTAGCTGGGACTACAGGTGCGCGCCACCATGCCCAGCTAATTTTTGTATATTTAATAGAGATGGGGTTTCACCATATTGTCCAGGATGGTCTCGATTTCTTTACCTCATGATCCACCCACCTAGGCCTCCCAAAGTGCTGGGATTACAGACTTGAGTCACTGTGCCTGGCCTGTTAGTATAGTTTTCAATATTATATTAGGACTGAAGAATTGGACATTAATGCTAATGCAATGAAGGTCTGGACTCTGATACTAGAATCCCACTTAATATCAATTATAGTCTAAGATATATTTCTCATTTCATAAGGTAAGGCCAATCTTCCCCATTTAGTCCTCTTCATACTCTTGAGAAAGACTGAAATTTATTCCTTTCAGAAATGTTTTTAAACTTTCTAAATAAACTGGAATCCATTTAACTCCAGGTATTACACTCCAGTCACAGGCATCTAGTCTAGATAGCACATGAGAGAAGCACTTACTATAGTCTTATGTTTAACTCACTCAAAAGTATTTATTGAGGGCCTAGTATGAACCATACATTTTTCAAAACTGGGGATAGAAGCTGTTAGATAAACAAATGGCAGTCTCAAGTTTCATGGAACTTACTTTTAAGGAGGAAAAAGAGAACAGATAATGAAGAATGACGGAGGGTACAAGGACAGAGAGGTCAAGGATCACTGCTCTGATGAATCGTCATGGGCAGAGGTGTGAATAATGTGAAGAAGAAAACCATTTATTACGATGGAAAAGACTAACTGAAGAAAGAGCGGGTTTGGTGAAAGAATATAAAAGTATTTGGGATATATTAGTTAGAAGTGAAGTTTGTAATAGCATCTGTTATGAGTCTGGAATTTAGGAGCATGATGAAGTCAAGGATATAATATAAGGATTGTCAATATGTAGATGGTGATAATGGCTAGGAAAATATTGTACAGAGAATAGAAGAAATTTGAAGAATGAGTTCTAGAATTTTTCGTTTATTAGAAATCAAGAATTTTTGGGAGAATCTTGCAAAGAGCTTAAGAAAAAGTGTCCAGTAAAGTAAGAGAATTATGAAAATAGTATGTTAAATGACGAAGTATCTGGAAGAATAAAAGTCGATGATAAAAAGAAGAAAAGTCAGTAAGCACTGCCAAATACTTCTACAAGATGAGCAAGGTGACGGTCGACGACTGAGACACAGCGTTTGGCAATGTGGGTGTCATTTATGTGCCTATGATAGAATGAGATCGTAGCTGGCTTATTTTTATCTGGAGGTGTTTCATCTATTTGTTTCTTCAATAACAATTTATTGAGAAGGTATTTTGTGTGGGTACTAGAGAGGGAACTACAAACGAGAATGTATCCATTTATTGCCATCATGAAAATCATGAAATCACAAAATAAATAAAAATAAAATTCTGCCTATGAGTTTTCTTTTATATTATTGGAATAAAGTAACTTGTTATATACTGCCCATTAAACTGAATTTTTTTCAGATTGCTTGTCTCTGTTTAGGAGATACTAATTATACACTTTAAAATATATATAGAATCATCAACGAAAGCAGGTTTGAGGTGCTAAGAGATTTTTAGTGTTAAGTAATATATAATATATATCTATTTCACAAAAGTCAAGAGAGTCGTTATATTACATTTCTCAAGCCCAACCTAGCCTTTGAAGTGTTCCCACAAAGCTATGTCATGGCCAATTATCTCAGATAAGTGTTTATGGTGACAAGGCTACTGCTTAATTTAAACTTTTCATACACATGCTTGTATACATACACACACTCTGGCACGTCATGTAAATCAACAGATATTTTCTACAGTATTTACCAGTTAAATTTAGGAACATATACTCTTTTAAAACAAAGGGACAATTTTAGAATCACACTGATATTCATCAGCTCAAATTTATTTTTTAATTTAAATTAACATATTTTTTTATATTTGCAACAGTGTAAGTCACTTTACTAGCATTTGTGTGCCTTATTCAATCCAGTATCTTGAAAATACATATTGATTAATATATATTAAATAAGATAAATTAATTACATAATACATTTATAGCTTTATACATTTTTGAACAATAGATAAATGTGTATTCAATACATGGATATATACATTTATAATGTATATTATTTATTAATGTTTATTAATTTATTAATGAATAGTAATAAATTGGTAATGTATAGAGCCATATATTAAATACATTCGTAAATAAATATTAATTACTTAATATACATTAAATAAGCATACTATAGATATATGTGCTTTTCAAAAACACAAATTTGATGTAATAACATAATAAAGGGCTGGACACTAATTCAACAAAGGTAGGACATGAACATAAAAATATTCATGAGGATAAAAATTAAAGTCTGTAGTGCTCTGAAAGAGTAAATTCTACATATAAAGTGAGAATCTAAATTGTATACTACTATTAAGTTCAATACACTTTTATAATTAAAATAAATCTGAAATAATGTATTTTATTAGAAGACTAAACACAAAAGCAGTCGTCATTTTGCATGGCATAACTCAGAGCAATATAAAATAGGCACATAGTAAACTGACGGTTAAAAACATAGTCCAGGCGACACAAAATTCAACAAATTCAATCAACAGGTGCATAACGTATCATTTCTTTGGTTTAAAAGTCTTTGAAATGCTGTATTTCTACACAATGGACTTTCCTATAGAATTCCCAATTCGCAACATGTTTTTTCTATTGTCATTTACCTAAACACTGAATGTACTGTGGCATCAGTACTACTAGCCCAAATACAACTGTAAAAAGCACCAGCTGGCTGTATTCAACATGGCACTTGTCCAGGTCTCAAATGTCTTATTTATATACAATGGAATTTTGCCAGCTGTGTAATATTTAGGGCTAATAAATGTAATTGGCAGTACTACACAAGCACAACTAACAAACATCAGAAAATACTTCTCAATGTGAAGTTTGAGTTGTTCTCATTTAACAGAGTGAAATTTGTGACAGTTGAAAGTGAGTTTAAGCAGTTTTGACTTTGAAATAATTTTTAAAAATTAAAGAAAGAAAGGTTAACAAAACTACAGGTGAGTTGTAAACTTACTATCTTGCTTATATTTTTTTAAACCAGGGACATGTATTGATAGTTAAAGATTGTATCATTATAAAAATGAACAGAGGTGTTTGAACAGGTGCCTGGACCTCAAAGACAAGGTAAAGGGTGCTAGACCTAGAGGAAGTTACAATATAGTATCAAGATGGATTAATATATCATGATAACACAGTGAAATTTTGCCAAAAGAAGTCTATATGCAAAATGAGGTGGACTCACTAACTGTGCTAATTATGAATGTAATACTATAATTTATGTTTCATCTCTAGAAACAAACAGTAGACACGTACCACTTGAAAGAATGAATGGAAGAGAGAGAGAAAGAAGAAAAAAGAGAAGGAATGAGATAAGAGAGAGAAAGAAAAAAGAGAAAGTAAAACGAAGGAAGAAAGAAAGAAAGAAAAAATGAACCTTCTTGCAAACAAAATAAGCATTATTTGTAATAAGCATTAAATTTGAGTTTAATGAGGGGCTATTCCTCTCAAAATATCACTTTTCAAAAGACAACATTCCACTATTGAACCATTATTCCCTCTAAACCCTGTTGCTTGTCCCTAAAAATGACCACACCCCTGGGTATAATAGAATGTTAAACCTAAACCATCATTTGTGTAAATGTGAATATGTGAACCAAGAAGGCTCTGACAGTAGACAAAGTAGAAGGGGAGAGCTGTGTGGAAATTGTGAGGATGCACGTGAAATGAAAAGTGAAAGGGTAGAACTGAAGAAACAAAACACATTCCTCCAATCCGACTTACTTCACATTTTTGCCAAGTTTAAACCCTAGAGAAGATACAAAAGACAGTTCTCTAGGCAGTAGTGAAAAACATAAGAGGAGGACCAGGGAATTGAACAATTAAGAAAATTGGACTTTAATTCTTGTTTTCACAATATCTGTTGATATCTGTTAAATTACTTAGTTTTCCTGAGGTCTATTTTCTCAACTACTAAATATATTAATATATGAAATATAATTTCCTTTCTACTTAAGTAGCCAATAAAATGCTTAATTCAGCCACAACAGGTGCTGGATTACCCACCAGACAGATCAACATGTATCTAGGAGATGGCAAGGTCACAAAACTTTCTTTTTCTAATTTCTAAAATCTAAAATGATGTCTGATATATTTAAAAAGAAAATAAATAAATGTTTGAAAAGGAGAAAAGCTAAAACTTTGCTGGACCTTGTTACAATTATATTACTGATGCTGCTTTGACTTTGAATTATAGAGGAAACACCATAATATTTCTAGGTTTAGGTTCTTTACCATAATTTGATTATAGGTGCCCAGTCATATACTGTCTTCACAGCCCACAGATGCAGATAAAGCACTGAGCTCATAGCAGAAAAATAATCCAGAAACAGGAGGGGGAAAAAAAGCACCCAATAAGAAGTTGGCTTTTTAATTTTAGACAAATACAAATTAAAAACATGCTTTCCGAACCAGAGATGCCAATCTCCCTCTTGGTAATGGACACAAGATTTGGGAGCACTTAGATGATTTAATCTTGGGAGCAGTAGTTTCCAGCTTCACATTCTAATATCACTGCTGCTATCCCTTTTCCTAAGTCTCCTGTCTTTCTGCCTGACTCCCCATCATCGTCTTGCTGCAAAACATTCCCTCTTATTAGACATGGGGAAGAAAATGCTAAAATGATTCAATTTCAAGAGTTCTGCTTCCTTTTGTTTTAACAATCACAAGAGAAACCAAGAATTCTACCTTAGAAAAGTTCGAGTGCCATAAGCACAGTATCTTTCATTGATTTTTAAAGAGCTTTTCAGCGTGTGTTTACATTCTGGATTTTGCTCCTGAAAAACATAAGAGTTTGGTTGTTCCAGTGTTTGCTTATTTTAAAAGTAATTCGTTGACTGCTACTTTGTAATTTGTGCATATGATTATTGAAAGTAGAATCACTTATGGCATATCTAAACTAAATTCAAAACAACCGGAATGTAATTAGATTAATGTCAATGTAAACCACCAACCCAATGAATGGAGGCCTTTTAAACACAAATAGAGCACAATGGTTTTGATGCCAAGAAATCCCTGTAACTTGGAACCTACTAAGGAGACCATTACTCTATAGGGACCTCCATTTTGATGAAGCCACTCAAGTCAACTAGCCATTCAACTACTTCTACACACATATCCTTGTGTTTTCTTCGTGAAGCCAAGGGAAAATATTTTCCCTTAGGGGAATTGGTCTCTTTCAATTTCTATCTAAGAATACGTCAAGCAGGAAAATCACCATCATTTTCCAGTGATCTCTAGAACTACTTGGTCCCTGAAACATTTGAAGAACACCAACATCTTGAAAATTCCAAATACTGCTCCGAATCATGTGAATATATTTAAAGGAAAAGGTCAAACCTTAAAAAAAAGAAAACCACAAAATACTGTTTATAAAAATTATATCTTAAAATATTTTCATAGTCATAGAATAAGATAGAGTCATAGGATTTAAATGATCATTTATGTAATCATTTCAATGTCTCTATGTAACCTGCAGAATCTCACAGACTTTTACAATTACAATTAGTTTCAACCCTAGAGTTTTGCAAAAGAATTTCAGATAAGACAGCAGTATAAAATCTGTAGCTAATTCCCAGTTCCCAAAAAGTGACAGTTACTTCTTGAGCCATTAAACAAAGTATAAAGAGTTATAAAATTCTAGATTTCTGCTCATAAAGCAAAAAAAACTCATAAATTATTTTAAAAATCATAATGTTAATGGAAAGGGCTTAGAATGCATCTGTTTTCATTAACAAATATTTTCTTTATTAAATCACGTTAAAATAAAGTTGGAGGCCATGTGTGTGTGTGTGTGTGTGTAGGGAGTACTTCAGAACTCTAGGCAGTAATTAAGACCCCAAGTGATAGAGAGGAAGGTGAGGCAAAAGGTAATTGGAAATATTAAAATATAAAGGCCCCGGGGGTTTACCATACCTTCTAATCAGGACAATATTAACATATCTTTGGGTATTTGTTAGGGTGATGTAGCAAGAGAAGATCTAATTGCAGCCATGAGAAAAGACCAAATATTGCAGATCTCACCCAAAGCACCATCCGGGACTACGCATAATAGAATAAAACTCTTAGGAGCTCAATGAAGCATGTGAGACAGGGGGAAGAGATCAGGAATTCAACCATCCTTGTGCAGTCCATTTTAAAATGTATATTTAATTTCAATTGTGTGTACAATATACAGAAAGGTACATGTAGAAATTTACAATATACAGAAAGATACATGTAGAAATAACTAAATCTATAGCTATCTATAAATATACATATAGTGGGAACTCAATAATTATTTTAATTATCAGAGTACATCATCAAAAGTTTTGGATGGTTTTAAATTATACTGGAACTCTGACTTCAAAGATTACCTCTCTGAGTCCTCCAGTTAAAATCACATTTGTAATCAGTTTTCCTTTCATCTTAAAAAATGTCTGACATTCTGACAAGTTTCAATGTCTGCTTTGTGTAATTCGATGGAAAAATAAGCTATTTATTGTAGATAATTTTCATTCAAAATACTTTAGAAATAATGTAATATATACCATGTGATCCTGAAAAACAGTAATGAATGGATTTTTATATTACTTAGAGGGAGTTTTGATTTTTCTAATGTTGTCTTTCAAAAGAGTGTGAGAGACATCATAGTTCCCTGACATTGTAACAGATGTAGAAAGATATGCTAAGTTTGTGTTGGTTATACCTCAACTTTTACATACATAGACTATTCCAGGTAAAGCAAAAGAATTACACACACGCCTATGCACACACCACACAAATTACCTATCATTAGAAAAACCTATTTCATTTAAGCTATACTTTCTGTGTTCAAAATTCATGTATGGATTGACCTTTTTTTTTTCAATATTTTCCTCTTCATGACATAATGTAAGGCATACCTTTTCTAAATTATCCACTAAAATGAATAGAAATCTATGTGCACTATACAGAAAATCAATTGAGAATCTATTCAGACTATAAAATTTCCTACACCAAGCTATCAATGCATTCCTACCTCTTATTTTTAAAGGACACTCTGATGTATTTAAACTTCAGTGACCAGGCTACTCTCCACAATGAATAGCCATATTTTCTGTACTGCACAGACTATACCATTAGCAATTATACATTCCCGGACTGATCTTTTACAGATGTCAAGGAAATCTGATGAAAGGACGCACTCAGCATGGAGGCATGGCTGGGACTGTAAAGTGGCACCACTGGGTATGGCATGTCCTTGTTATAGGAAATAAAGGGTGGTATAAAACCAGTATTTATTTTTCAGTGAAAGGAGAAAAAAACGATTAAAGTCATGAAGAAGAGAAGAGGAGTATAAAAGGGAAAATAAAGGAAAATTTATGATACTATGGTCATCAAATAAGAGGAAAACCATAGTAAAAAAGAACTAACAGATAAGTAAGGCTGAAAATAATTATCACTGGTCAAATGGTATCTAAAGTGTTCACTGCTGCCCAAGTAGTTTACATGAAATATTTCATCAACCTTCCCAGCAACCCTTAAAAAAGGTACTAGCATTTTGCCAAGGAATAATGATTCAAAGAACTGAAAACCATTTCTTAACTTTGAAGACTTTCACTCAGTTAGCATGCTTGATAGGCCAGCTTTCTGAGCAAGCAATCTGTAGTTTCCTAGGGCTCTCTGCTTAGATGTCACGATCTGCAGTCACAATCTTAAAGTTGTTAGCTTTTGAACAAGGTATTTCAAAAATACCCTATGCCCCTCAGATTATGTAGCTGGTCTTGATATCTCATAATTCTGAAGGATAAGATTTATGGCATACTTACTGATTGCATAGGGCACCAATAATCCAAAGGCCCAAATTTAAAACACCACAGTATTTAGTATATCTCTCTCCACTACCATCTCCATTACATTGTCTTCTTATTTATTTTTCTGTTTATTTGGCTGCATCACCTTCTGAGGTTATTATTGACTCCCTATTAAACAGGTCTATTTGAAGGTCTGCCTGGCTTCTAAAATATTTTAATCAGGGTACAAAACTGAACTATATGACAAAATGTATAATTGATATATTTTTCTGTAAGAAAAAAATATTCAGTAGGAGTTAAAAGAATTAAACTCTATCCCATATTTGCTTAACTGGAAATTAACTCAGAATTTCTTCTGTGGTCTTCAATATACCTATTACAATTTTGAAAACAAGGCAGAAAACCAATGAACACCAATAAATTCACTGAAATGCTCAAAAAGTAAACTTAAATATTATAATAGAAATAGGTAGAATATAAAAGTCATTTAAATAAAACTAGGCGATTACTTAAGTCTGTCAAACTCAAATTACATAATTACAATATGAGTGTTTCTGTTTACATCAAAAGAAACATTTTCAAAACTATGAAAACAAATTTTCATTACTATGTGTTAGAGTATGGAAAATATCCCATTTAAAGCGGTTTATCATTCACTTGGTTTATCAACATCTTGTCCAAAAGGCTGTGACAAAATCTCTTTTTTTCCCAACTCTCTGGAAATTATTTTAGCTCCTCCTATACAAGCAAGTCTTAGCAAATTATGCAAACTAAACTTGCCGGAGTAGTCCCATATGCATTTCACTTACAAAAAAGTTTTCATTTATGTGAAGTACAGGTTTGCCACCTCAGAGTTTCATGGAAATAAGTCTGTTTTTTTTTTTTTCTTAAAAAATAACGACAGAGAAAAATAAATGACAAAGCTGGAGTCAAGGAATTTTGGAAACAGTCCAATTGTTTTATCAGCTGCACCACAAGGCAAGCAAACCTTAACCTTCTATGGCCTTATAACGCTACTAAACTGCTGCCTTTATACTCTGCATTTTGCATATGTAAGAAAACGCTCCTCAGTTTAATATGCTGATTACTGTAAAGTAAGCATAATGTCAAAACAATATTTGACCCAATGCATCATAAAGCTATGGCTTTCTAACCAGTGTTCCTGTCGCATGCCAGTCAGTAAATATATACACCATAAATTTAAGAGAATGGTTTCATCTTTCTCTTTAGGGAATTGAATACACACAGATTTGAAAATCAAGAGAAACTAACTTCTAGCTCTGTTTATGGTACAGTGGATAACTTATTTAAAAAAAAAAATCAGATTTGGAATTGTATAAGAGACAATGCCTGAATATTTCCACATTCAAGCCTGGTCTATTTAAGATATCTTAGATGCACAGCAGGTAAGAAAGCCTTCATGAAAAAAAAAATTTAATGTAGAGCTGTTTTGACATCATTTAATTGGCATACTATGCATTTGTAGATTTTTTAGGGAAGAAATTTATGCTGTTGTAGAAAAACATGGAAACAAAAAGAACAGGTTCTCTAAACACCCTCAACCACAGATTACAGTGTTTTGTTTAATCTTTCTAATCTTTTATAACAGAAATTGATATGAATATACAAACTGCACTTGAGCTGTATTTCTGCATATTTAAAAATTTAAATTACTTAGCCTCTAAGTCTCAGGGTATTGAAAAAAAAACCCTGCTCTCAGTGAGACACTGATTTCATGCTGTGACAAGCTCAAAAATGAAAACAACTATACACATGAGAGGGTTTTTCACCAAACCGCAGCACTAAGCACAAATGAAACCCTGCTGGGAACATGTATCTACAAGTGTGAGTATGTTTGACTTGGTAACATGCATTTGTGACTTTATGTGTTAATAGGAAAAAGTGAAAAAGGAGCTAGACAAGGATTTCATTGTCCACATTTTTTGAAGATCTTTCTTTTTTTTTTTACAGACTTTAAAAATATTGGCAACATTTGAACATAACACTCAGCATTGGGCTCAAAGGCTGTCTTCACTACAGTTAACCACACAGTTCCCTGCTCTGCCCCAACAGTGACCTCAATCTAAGCGAAAAAGATGAGAGAAGATTCAAACTTTATACTTGTATTCCCCTTGGACTAGTCTGGACCAAAGATCACAAAGAGACTCACTATGAATCATGATTTATTTCTTATTAGATGATGGAGTAAGTATTCTATTATATGAAAAATAAAAGCGAATGGTGGTAACTAATTATAAAATTTCCCCTCCTTTTTAAAGAAATTAGACTTGTTTAAAACCCCTTCTCTGATAACTCTGTCTATACTCCATTCCCATGTGATTTTTGAGGGAGGAATGAGAGATACCAGAGATCAGTATAACAGTGGGAAAAAGCACTAGAAAAAGACATATTAATTAGTCTTCCAAATAAATTCCATCTCAAATATCATTTTACAATACTTGAATCTTTGGCAAACATGAAAATGCACATGAAACAATTCAACATTGCAAGAAACACAAATAACATTACTCAAATGGCTCATTAGGTATAAATAAATAATTTTATTCAAGTAAAAAAAGAAAAATGAAAATTTTTATAATAAAATATAAGTGATATAGTTTGTACCATTTTGCTTTTAGAAAAACATCCCACATTAACAATATAATATACATCTAGTTTTTATACCACAAACATTTATTGACTTTGACTACCTTATTATGATTTAATATATAATGGATAAAAGCAATAAAATTATGACTTTAACATACAGAAAAGGTTATTCTCAAGATTCACATGCTAGTTGTAAGCAGTAACTTTACACATATACAAGAAAACACTTTTTCTTTTTAAATTTATATTGTAAAAATATAATATAAATTACTTTCGTGGCTCAACAAATAGAAGTTATGGTCCTCAAAATGCTTTAAAAATAGAGGATTATTTATAAAAGTATTGAAAATATTATTATTTTAGTTATTGCATTATATTATTCAGAATGAATAATAAAACAGAAAAGGTTTTATAATTTTCGGTGCATTTAAAACATCTGAAGAATATCTGATCCAGTCCACAAACTTCATAGATAATGTACTATCTACAGTAATAAATAATGGATTCACAGGAGCCATTATTCCCCAAGGACTAAAAATTCAGAACAAGTATTTCTTTCAAAACAGTTGGTACATCTTTGCAATGACATATAACTCCAGAGCCAGACTCTTATTTCTAATTCCTTCATCAACAATAATGTATGTGTAATTATAAGTACTCTAATAGCATTTCTTTATACCTTAGTTCCATCTTTGCACAAATGGAAGAAAGGAATATCAACATGGAAATCAAAATTATATTTGGAAGATTTAATAACATAAAAATCACTGGAAATGATCATCTATCTATTTATCTATTGACTACATATGTCTCTTGATTATAAGCCCTCAAAATATCATGTATTCCTATTAAATACTAGTTTATGAATCATCATGCCGGGGAACTGCACCTTGAAAAGTTTCAGTAGAATAATTGTAATCAATACTTTAACATTATCCACAAAGAAGATAAAAATGTCAATGGTAAAATCCAAAATAAAATTAAAAATGTACAAATAGATATGAATTTAGTTCACCCCTTTGGATTTTCCTCTAATAATGTGGTTCCTTTGGAGGATATCATGTTCATTATTATTGGACATTATATTTTTGCTTTGTGACTCAGGCTTCTTTGGAAAATTCTGAGTGTAGTAAATCAATCAATCAACATAGCACAGTATTTAAATAAGAGAGAAATAAAACGAGTGAGGAAAAGAGAAATAGAAGAAGAAGAAATAAAGCAGGCATCGAAAACAGTGAATGCAAATATAAAACACATCAAATGTTGTCAGGACTACAGTTGAAATTACCCACCGGAGATGTACAGAGTGATTTGATAAAACAGTGCATTTAATTAGCAACTACTAATTTGAACTAACAACTTGAAGATTTGCTATCCTTTACATTTTCTGGCAATTTGAGTAGCTTTTCGAAACCCTTTCTAACAAACTAAACCTTAAGGCTAATTGGTAATTTCAAAAATTTAAAAATATGAAACCTAAAGGAGAAAGGAAGTAACCCTTCACATCTGCCGTGTACTGTCAGCCTATGCCAGTCTTTGAAGTTGTTTATTGAAATCTTACCAATGGGAGAAGGAACATCAAATCTGAAGAGAGAAGGCAGATGTATGAGAGAGAAATCTTTTTTTCATTGTTACAGTCCCAAATGTGGACAGGCAATCCAAGACCTCAGACTTGTGTTCGCTCTGGATGTCCCCCAGAGATTTCAATACTCAATTGTCAGTGCACACCAAGGCATGCACAAGACCCAGATAAGTGTCTTTTTGCAGATCTGATGTAAAGAATTGCTGGCAGGTAGCTTGACCAGCATTCTGTCCATGCTTAGAGGTAAAAGTTTTTGTTAAGATGTGGAATCAGATAGAAGAAGAAAAACTACTCTTAAAATATTTAGGAAATTTCAAATGATCATGAGAAGTGATCAAACTCTCTCACACACACACACACACACACACAGACACACACACATACACACACAGAGTGAATCCTTTATGCTATGCTACATATAAGCAAATGTTTTGGTTTTGCAAATTAGTCAATGTCTAAGAAAACCGTGTGTGTGTGTGTGTGTGTGAGATATGTGTATTGTATGTGGCTGTGTTTGTGTATTAGTTGTTAAAAGAGAATCTGAAACATTAAGAAAAATATCTGTTTGTATTTATTTTAATCTCCACATAAAATTAAAATAGAATATTTTGAAAGCCATTTTGAAAATTTTATTTTCTTCAATTCATTCTCTATAGTACATTCCAAATAAATTCCAAGTGGTTTGCACAACAAATGCCAACAGAGACAAGGATTTTATGACGTATTTATTAATAAACTTATAGTTAAGCACATATGTAACACTATTATTCTAAATAATGTTTAAGACTGTTAATATGTGTAAGATGCTTTACAAAATGTTGCACACAACAACTCTGTGAGACATGTATTATTACTTTCATTCTCCAAGAGAAATTCCTGAGAATTAGAAAGATTAAATAACTGGTGTAAGAATAAACAGTAGGTGAAAAAACATATATTTCTTTTCTTTATTATTTTTTTTTTTTGAAACAGAGTCTCGCTCTGTCACCCAGGCTGGAGTGCAGAAGTTCCACCTCCCGGGTTCACGCCATTCTCCTGTCTCAGCCTCCTGAGTAGCTGGGACTACAGGCACCTGCTGCCACGCCCGGCTATTTTTTTTTTTTTTTTTTGTATTTTTTGGTAGAGACGGGGTTGCACTATATGTTGGCCAGGCTGGTCTCGATCTCCTGACTGCAGGTGATCCTCCTGCCTCAGCCTCCCAAAGTGCTGGGATTACAGTTGTGAGCCACCGTGGCCAGCCAAAAAAAAAAGAAATTTCTAAGTCAAGTTTTTGAACTTCAACACCTATAATCTTTCTACAGTGCCATATACTAATATCCCCAAATTGGAATATATTGAGATGTGTATCACAAAAAGAGAAATGAAATGGGAAAATGCTCAAAGAAACTTCAGTTTCTATATTAAAGTACTACAGATATCTCACAAAAATATCTGAAACTTAAACAAAAAATAAAAGCAAAGTTGCCCAAGATAGCATCACTTGGGGTCAGTGGTGGCCAAAACGAAAACAACTGTGAAAAAACAACAATAACAACAGAATAATCAGAAGGAGGAATTCAGTCTTGGAGAATAGGATGTTCTTGCCCTTCTCTCTCCTTTTCCTTCTTCCTTTTTTAATGCTTAGGGTACCAGAATATAGAATCACAGACATGGTTCAGAAACCAAAAGGAAAATTTTAGATGACAATGTGTCCTTTAATTAAGTATTTTAATTAAATCGTATGAATCAAAAGTTAAAGTGGAATAATGTTAGTTACTAATATTTAATGATATTAGTTTTTGAACTTTAACGCCTATAATCTCTTAGAGTTTATAAAGCCAATAAGGCTGAAACATAATTTTACTAATTTGGTCACAATTTTTTTGAAGTTAATAATTCAACAAGGTTCAAAATAAACTTCTACATACTAAAATATATATGTTTATCAATTCCTGTGTCTTAGTATTTAAAGAATGTGCTTTAATAAATGACCAGTGACTTTATACTACACCTGTAAGCCACAAATTTAAATGAATAGTTTAAAGGTAACTAGAGCTTGTAATTAAAAAGGATCTTGCAATCTGGGTATGGTTAGCATAAAATATATTATAAAATATTGACACTTTTCCAACTTAAAGTGGTTTCAGATTTTCCCGGAGCAAATTATACTTATAAACACCACTCAGTTTTACCACACGGTAAATTATCAAGTGTTGGCACTTGTGACCCAATTTGTTTCAGCTTTATTTTGGATCACATCAAATAAAAAGGGCCTATTTTCAGAGATAACATTCTACTGCCAAATACAACCAACACATGTTTATTTCCCCAGGTGAAAGGTTCAAGACCAAATTAAAAACAACAACAACAAAAAACTGCTATCACTTTTTTTCTTTACCAAACTTATTATCAGATTTTTGAAGCTTAGTTTAACAGAAAAAGTATTATGCAGAACTACAGAATGTTAATACATGCTTCCAATGCAACAGAGACAACCAAATTAGTTCACACAGTATTCTATTAAATTGATTAGTATAAATTCTTTCCAAAGCTCCATCTTTTTTAAAGTATTATCACCTGGCAAATATCATACTCTGTGTTTCATAATTTAACTTGGGGGTTAATTTTAAAAAGTAACTTCATTAAGAAGTGTGGTTCTAAGACTGTTGGCTCTGATTTATACCTATATTATTAACGATATAATAATTAATTCTGATTTACATGCAAGACAGGGATTCTTAAGAAAAATGATGAACTTGCTAGAATATAGGGTAAATATACTCTCTGCAATCAATCTTTTTGTAATTTTACTTCCTGAAGTGATATGCACATTATGTAAATACATATGCTGCTTAGAAATGGATTAAAAAAGAGATCCAATCTACCAACAGATAACAAGCTCATTGTATGTAGCTGCAAATAATCTCATTTCCCTGATAAAAACAATAATGAAATACTCATAATTACCACACTCACATTTTTGCCTTGATCAGGTATATTCAGATTAGTTGTGGATGATAAAGAAGACTCAAGCACTCCTAGAGACAGATATTATCATCTTATTACTATGCAAATGTATGAGACTATCTAAGTATGAGAACACCTAGTACCACTGAAACCTAAGACCTCTTGATATTTAATGTGCAGCTTTCACCAACAGAAGACAGATCATTTCTGAGTACCTAAGATTCACAATTAAATTAAAATCATTTGAAATTAAAGCTATTATAACTTATCTGCGTGAGTCGTTTTTCTTACATAGTATTCTTCTTGTGTTTGTTCTCTGTAATAGTCAAATAATTTTTCCTTGCTTCTACCACCAATATCAACTATTTTCCCAAAATATATATCCCAAAAGACACACACGTGATTTAAGAATAAGATGCATCTTTGCTACCAGACTGTGGTTGTTCACCATCTTTTCGAATTTACTTTATGTTTTATAGAACATGGTTTAGAGACAACAGCCAGTGTGGAAGGGATCATTTTTTTTTCTTTTCTTAAAATGTGACAGTATGTTATTTTTTATATATAATTTAAAACTAAGCAATATTGTTTTAGTTCTCAACAATTGCCTAGGATGTGCTTATTTTAGAGTCAGCCTGACTCATATTAACCATCTATTGTGAGGAAAAACATAGTGAAGCTGACCAAAAAGTAAGGAGACAATGCTCATCATCAGGTTTTGAAAACAGCTTCTCTCTTTCTGGTAATACAGCTTAAAGCAAAATCTACTTTTAGGATTATTGATTTTACATAGCTAATAAAAACATTTAATAGTAAGTACACACATTGTACTTGTTTCTATTTTTTTCTGTAGAATATTGAACTAAGTAATATGAAACTTTGCTTAAGTTTGAAAAATAACAGTATCTAAAAATGGTAAAACAAAACTGAGTTTATTCACCCAATGGATTTGAGAGGTGACTTATCTGCTGTGAGAAGTTAAAAGTATTATACCATTGCAGATTTATTGACTATGTAAGGGTTGATAAATAAAATGCATTTTTGGCCTTTGGATTTTAGGAATTCCAAATTAAATTTGGACATTTAATTTATGCATATAGAATACCTCTGCCAAAAATATTCTATAAGCAAAACAAACTAAAGATACAAATTAGATTCAATGGTCATTAAATTCAATAGTTGAGGCATCTATAGAGTTACCTGATACAGCACTTGATTATGAAATGTAAAATATCAAAGAGTACACAAAAAACTCATCTATTTTGGTGGGTATTTTTATATGTATATCTATCTCTACCTATGTACACATGAAACATATTTACAGATTCTGAATGCTGTACTTGTTATAATATTAAAAATATTAACTTTTTTGAATATTGCGTGATTTCTTCTTCATTAAGACTTTAAGTGGTGAAAATTACTCAAAAAGCTGAACCAATTTATAATCCCCACATCAGGTCACTCTGGTCGTTAAGATAACCTAAAATACATCAAAATATTGTTTTATAGTATTTTCCTTTATTTTTATTACAGATACAGAAGAAATCATGACAATTCTACACCTATGACATGCACATAATTACATTGTAATTGATGTTCTATTATTATTAACAGTATGGAATACATCACCTTTCTGAGTGAAGTATTAATGATCACTCATTTTCTTTTCAACATATTGTTTCTTACAAAATCAGTGAAGTGATAGGGAATCTTGTTCCTCCTACAGCTATTTTTCCAGTTATTTTGCATATTATTCTAATAGCTTCCAATGGATCCACTTGAATCGAGTGACCAATGGAAAGGTTAAGTTGGAGTAGGAGAAAGCATTGCAACTAATTAATATGTCAGAGGAGTACAGCCCTAGCCAAAAGAGTTAATGAAGCTTGCTAAGGACACATGTGGGTCTTTTGTAACGCAGGCCTGACTGTACAGCCTAGTTAGGTTAAATTGTCTGTCAGTTACTGGCCAGTTGGCCACCACCTGGCTGCCTAGGCTGGTCTTTCCCCCATCCCAAACAGCCCTCTTTCCAGAGCTCAATGGCAAGCTGCTGCCACTAAACATCTAGAAGCCTCTGACAAGGTTTGGGCACACAATGAGCTCCTGACATGTGAATGAAGGGCCAGGGCAACACTCTGAATGGGGAAGATTTACCCCATTTAAACTCATAATGTTCACAACAACACGCATAAAAGAAAAAGCCCATCCTTGCTGTCAGGCCATTAACATTTATAACAATATGCTAATAACCTTCTAGATTACTTTCAGTTTCCAAGGACATTTAAATACATGAATTGATGGCTTCAGACATAAAGGGGGTGGTGGGGGAGTAGAGAAGAAGGGGCAGTTGGTTAGGAAGAAGGAAGAAACAAAAGCGAATGGAAGAAATTGCAATCTATCTCACAGAACACTACTTTTTAAGCCTTCCACCCAAACAGAAGGCTTCTGTCTATAGAAAGATTATGGTCAGGCTTACACAATGACCTGGGAATGTTATCAACGACAGGCACATCTCTAAGAGTCATGCATTTAAACATGGCTGTTGTGATCATAGGTGGTTCCTGATTCAAAGGAGTTTTAAGTCAGGCCATGAACCTTTGTTTTTCTGGTTATGTGTTGTCTTTTGTTCAACTGCCTCCTTTGGGAGGATATCATATATTTTTTCCTTGTGATTAGAAAATCACATCACAAGGAAAACATATGACGTTTTAGAAATAAGCTCTGCAGTTTACCCTAAAGCAATTAAGAAAAGAGTGGGCAATCCTGAATGAATTATAGATGCTGTTTTCTTTCCGATTATTTTATCGTTCACCACTTTCTTAGAATGAAACAAATGTGAGATGAGTTTGTAAAATTATCTTCCATGATATTGACTCAACATAAGCCTCAAAATCAAGTTATTAATTTGTATCATAAGAAAAACACCTACTGTATCTATTGCTTGCTTCATTGTATATCAAAATTCATTGCTTCCAACTTAAAAACAATATCTCCTTCTTTAGTACTGATTAGTGATATTCAATCAATTTGAGAAATTATTGTTCTCATAGATTTCAGTATGTAGCCATTGTCAAAAAGTTGAATCTGCTTGACTTCAAACGACAAGAGGCATTTGAAAAATAAAATATGCTTATTTTATATTCTCTCAGAGAGAACTTACCACAGAGGTAGTTAAGCCTCCTATGTTGTTCATTTTATTTCAGGGAGTAAAATGCTTCTTTCTTCATATAGTTTTTGAAACAATGTTGATAAATTTGAAACATAAAAATCTTCATGTAATATCAAGGCTAATTTGTACCAATCTGAAAATGCATGCCCATCATGTGATGCTAAACAGAACCCTTTTTAAAGTGCTCAATCTGTTAAAAATTTTGCCTCCCTTATGCAGCTAAGCAAAAGTATCAGATGCAATTCTTGAAAAAATGGTTTTAAACAGTTAGCATATGCTCTTCATGCTGTAAACATCTTACATTTAATGATCCACTCGACCAGAAAACTACTGAACTTAATTCTAGGTAATATTAACAAAAATAACCAAAGTGACCATTCACAAAAATTGCTCTCAAATTGCTCTCAAATAATTTTTTTTTTTTTAACTCAAGGGTATCAAAATCCCCAAGCACTTCTCTTCTGCAATGACATATAGAGACATATCATTTTTGTAATTCATACTTAGGGTTAAATATTTTAATCTGAGTTTGGGATTCCACTATCTACACTTTTGCTTTATCTTCACTTCAATAACAAGAGTAGTCGCAACAGCCCCTGTCTCAGAAGAAAAGTGGAGAAGAACTAGTTCATACGTCATCAGCTCCTCGGCTGCACTTCACAGCCAAGGAGTGTGCATTCCACAGACCAGTGGAAATCTTTACTGCCTGACCATCGCTATTCCATTTCCATCAGAACAGAGAGCCAGGCTAAGTGTCCTTGAAGGTTTGGGTCCAAAGTAATCCAATATGACAAAGTACTTACGAGGAAAATAAAGTAAAAAGCTATCTCATAGACTAAGCCAAGTAACCTCAGGTTTAAACGTAAGTAATTCTAGTTCTGTGAATAAATCATTATTTTATGAGGCTATAGTCTCAATATTAGAGTTTGTTGACTTCCAGAGCCGTTCATCTGGCTCTACGGAAACCAGTGACTGTAGGAGACGCTCTAATTAACAAAGCCTTCAGGTAAAGTAGATTGAATGCTGCAATTTCTACTACCAGAAAACATGAGCAAAAATCAAAATTAAGGTTATGAAATAGAATTCACATACATCCCAGTAAAACTGAAGAAATGATACATTTGAGCTTTAAACCTAATAAATACAAGAGAACTGAAGAGAAGTGTCTCTTTACGTAGCCATGTGATCCCAACTTTTTCAAGGTCAGAGGCACAATTCTGAAATATATGATATCTGAAGATATACACAAAAACACTGTATGGTCGTTGTGTGCTTTTTTATCTCTTCATTATGGGTAAGAGTTACATAAAATAATAGTTTATTTATATATAACGGTCATCAAACAAGTTGAGATATTTTATTAGCAGTTTATTTAAGATTGCAGTTTATTCTATACATGAAAAGCAAGAATCATTTAAATAATTTTATCATGGTTATAAGTAATAAAGAATGATAACATTGATTAGATGCAATGTTTCAGAAGCACAGCTGAGACCCAACTACTGTGTGCATGTGTAATACAAATGTGTATAATTTCTGTCTGAAAAATATATACAATATCTGTAAAAAAAAATTTTTGCTGTAAATGTGGATGCCCTAACAAACTTTTTAAAAATAGGAAAAAATAACATGTATGATTAGCAGTGATAAAATTATCACAGATGCCAAAGGTTGTCTGTAAATTCATCTTTTTATACTTTTAAATTATTTTATGGTTTCAGAAAAAATAAGTCTGATTCTTTCCACTCAGGTGACCTAAATGGCCTGATGCTTTTATACCAAAACAAAGATTGCCTGTCTGTCCAAACCTCCAAACCTCCAGCCAAGAAACAGTTGTCTCCAGACAGACAATTGTTGGTGTTTATTCTACTGAAAAATGTGAATATATTGTGTTCTGAGTATTTGCTTAATTAAAAGAGGAGCTTTATATAATTTATGGACAATGAATTGGAAAAACATGTCTCTGAGACTTCTTTAATTTTTCTGCTAGTTTTATTTTTTGATGATGTACCAGAATTTCTCAATTTTTAATTTCAATACATTTACATATTATAATCATAGAAAATTATTTTCTATACTAACATATGTAAAGGGAAGGTTTTGTTACCTAGTAATAGGAATTCAACACGTAGGCAAATATGCATTTTGTGATATTTAGAAAAAAATTACTAAACATCTTATGTAACATTTAAAGCTTCTCTATTTCAAGAAGCATTGTGTTTAGTTATCTGTATGTTTTTTCTTAAATAGAGTTTTGATATACTAAACTCTAAAAAACTTTTCATGAAATTAAAATTGAAAAGGAAGTCTCTTAATTACCATGAAGTTATTTTTAGAATATAATAGCCTAAACTCTCAACATTAAACATGTAAAAATTTGGTATAAACAAACATCAATGCTCTTTTTAATTTTTTTGGTTAGTTTTTAATCACAGCCTCATTAATGATTGAGGACATTAGAGAATGACTTATGGAACAACCTATAAAAATCACAAAAAATAACATAAACTTTCCACTTTCAGAGATCTAATAACAAAATACCACAGTTGCCAAAGTTATCTGCTTCCTATCAAGATCTATGTTTGGCACAAGAAGTATTCAATTCATTCATCATTGTCAATGCACTAGTACGCTAATTATTTCAAATTGTTTCCTCAGCCAGAGGTCTAGGACAAATCAGGCAAGCCAAAAATAGCAGTTATGAATAATTATGCATAATTTACCTCAAGGCCTGGGCCAGTCTGCTATTAAAACTTTTACTTGCCACACTGTGATCTGTGCTAATTGCAAACTTTAAAATTATTTCAAGGTTGTCTTTTTATCTAGTGTCAACTTCAAACCTTCCTCTTAGTGACTTTTAGGTACTTTGCACTCTTCAAATAAAATTCTAATCATAATTTTGATTACAGATATATGTACATATATGTACGTATATATGTGTATATATGTACGTATAATAAATAATAGAAACTAGTGAAGAAAGTGTTGTTCTCATCTTTTGCAATTCTCAAATATGTAGACACATAGTATAAACATGAGGGTTGAGAAGTTAAAGTATAGTAATGACCTCGCTGTGGGAATTCTATCTTGCTCCAGTTGAAAAGAGAATACAGGGTTTTAGCAATGTGCAAATATTTCTCCAGCATCAAGTTCGTCCTCAGATAATCCCTATAATTTCTAAAGGAAGAAACCCTTGAAATTCTGCTGCTCCTCAGAAAGTTCAGTGTATTCAACTTTGACTCTCATTTAAGACAAAAACCGAGACAACTACCTTAAATTCACTGATGTCAGGATTTCTAATAATTACACATTTCAAACTATAACGTTAGTATAACACACAAGTGAAGATGATGCATTTTAGCTTCTATTTTTGTAATGTTACTTCTCCCCACATAGGGGAGAGAAATAGCTTTTCTTCCTACTTCATTTTCTCATTTCTCCCCCTAACCCTACCCATGCTAAACCTTGTAGTTATGCTTTATCTTCTTATTGAAAGAATAGAAAATACTAAAGATAATATATGTGATATTTTAAATTATATGTCCTTTGAACTTCTAAGTTTATGTACTGTATTCTTGAAAACTGTAAACAGAGTGAATGTTATGTACTTTCATCACAAAATAAAAACTGTGATGTAATGCATCTATCAACTAGCTAGTTAACTGTTTCACAACATATACATGCTTCAAAACACTATGTTGCGCATGATAAAAATATACAATGTTATCTGTCAATTAAAACAAATTATTTTTCATCCTTTTTTTCCAGGTCATTGACTTTTAGGCCATGAGGATATATATCACTAAACTGTCATTTTCCTAAGCTATTTTCTTTGTACAAAACAAAGGATGCTCCATTTCACCTCAGACACATTTTGAGGAGAAATGGGGCAATTCGCAAGAATGTGTTTTCCTGCCTGTGACTTGTCAGATAAAGCACCCACTCCACCCCTTCTTAAATAATACATCATACTTGCTGGGTAGCTGTGATTGTATTTTCTGTGCTGTTTGTTAACTGATGCTCTCAAATAATTATCCATTCAAAAGCACTCCCTTAATATTGTCAAGTCAATTTAATCAAAGGATGTGTTTTGTTTAGGTTCTCCCTAGACCTCATTCTAAAATATTCTGAGAGCATGACATTTCTGATATGTCACTGTGTTGGAAACTACTTATATGCAAATAGTTCCAATAAGCAAAAGAAAAAAGGAGAGCAAATCAGAGGAAGCAGGTGAATTTGGGAGAGAAAAGGAGAAAGGTTAAGGATAAAAGATAATTGATTTGTCTTCATTGTTTCAAAGAACTATGTTTTTATGGTTGGTGTTTTTTTTAGACTTTCTGCATGAAATAGAAACTTGTAACATGGTTACCAGAGTGAAAAATCAGAAAACAGCAGTTACTGTAATTTAAATGACTTTGTATCATTTCAAAAGTTACAGGCATCCAATAACTACCCTTCCTCCCAATGTGTTTCAGTTATTTCAAGCAAAAATGTACAGAGCGAGTGCTTCTGTTCAAAAGACAGTATATGTGCTGGACATATTTTGGTCTTGCCCTCAGAAACCTCATAATTTAGTGTACAATTTAAAAAGCTGAACAACTACCATAATAAATAATTACAAATTTTGGTAAATTATACAAAGAAGAAGATAAAGGAAGAATGAGAAGATGAAGATGGTTCTTAAACCTACTTTAGGCAGTGGAACAGGGAAAACTACCTGGGCATTTCAGCTGAGAACCAGACCTGAAGGGTGCTAAGACAGAGATCTCATGCGGTGAAGAGCCTGGAATCCGGAGTTAGATCACTGGGGTTTTAATCCTGCCACTCATTTGCTATTAATGAGCATTTGAGCAAATTGCTTAATCTCTCTGGCTTTAGTTTCATCATCTGTAAAACAAAGATGATGATAGTGTCTAAAACAAACCATAGGGTGAACAGCGCTTGAAGAGCCAGGGAAAAATGTTCTGGGAAAATGAAAACACAGGAACGAAAGCCCTGAATGGGCCTTTGGTGTTTCTGAGGAGCTGATTGTTGGCCAGTGTAGCCACAGCATGACCAAGTTTCAGAACGGCAGGAGCCTTTATCATCCAAGGCCTGAACAGCCTTGGAAAGGAGTCTGGATTTTGTTGTACAAAAGCTGATGTCTTTTTTATTTTAGAAGATGAGTATGTAAAGATGCAAGATATTTGAATCAAGGATTCAAAAGAATACAAAAGTAACACAGTTTTTTTGAAAGTAATAACATTAAAAATTAAGCAGAGAATTAACATAAGACTTGCATTTTTGAATAGATCGTTTTGACTGCAATATGGAGATGGCAAAGAGAAAAGGCACAGAAGAGCACAGCTTTTATTCCATGCATTAGAACAGTTAAGAGATGGGTCTGTTCTATGGTGACAGCATTGGGAATGGAATAATTGAACCAATTTGAAATAGGTTTGCATTGCATTGCATTTATTAAAAATAATTATTATGAAAAGTATAATTTCTTTCAAGAATGTTTTATATACTGATAATGTATGGTGGGTGGATTCCATACTATGATATTTTGTTTGAATTCTTAGGAAGACCTGTTTTTGAGGATTAGTTAAGCATTGGCAATTTGTCTTATTTTAGGCGGAAGTTCTTTGTGTTCTCATTCACCTTTCCCAGAGTTTCAATTGTAGCTAGAAAAGAAATGAGGTTGAATTTTCCCATGGATCCCAGTGGGAGTGTCTAGAATGTTGCATTAGAATCACTCACAAAATGTCTCCTGCATTAATCTGTTTTATGTTCCTAATCCCTCACTGATTAGAATCAGAGGTGACAGAAAGACTGTAAGGAGGACCTGCAATCTTTAAAAGCCAAGTAAGAAACTGTTTCTGAAGTAGAAGGATATGAAAACTCTGAATCAGCAATGTTGCATGGAAAGATTTTTTTTTGTTTGAGTAGTACTACAAGTGGTCTCTGTGTAGTTGTATAAATATACCTCCATTTTAAATGTAGTATTATCAGATAATTTCATTTATTAAATACTCTCTTCTAGTCCCTGAGATATACCGTGACTATTCTGCAGGGGGTTCTGGGGCATTATCCTACCAGCACACATTCTATTAGCACTAATTGCATGCTCTCAAGAGAGTAAATGGGCAGAAAAGCATATACTTTCATTGAATAATCTGGAGATCATTTCCTTGGCCTACTTATTTTTTTTTTCTCCATAAAAGAAAAGGATCATGAGGGCATCTAGAATTTTGTGTTGGAAGATTTCTAGTAAGTTCAGAGGAAGATAGAAAAACTAGTGGGATTTACCCTAGAGCAAGTCTGGGTGGAAGCAGATCCAAAGGGCAAGAGAAGCTGTGGACGGGAAAATTCAGATGTCAGGTGTGACAAAGGTCTGAAAAATGTCTTCCAAGAAAGATTTCCAGTTAATCCCAGCAATAGCATACACTCTACAAAGGTTTGTTGGATTCTTTAGGGGGGACTGTCTAGGCCAAGCTTGTTCAACCCACAACCTGTGGGCCGCATGTGGCCCAGGATGGTTTTGAATGTGGCTCGACACAAATCCGTACATTTTCTTAAAACATTGTAACATTTTTTTGCGATTATTTTTTAAGCTCATTAGCTATTGTTAGTGTTAGTGTATTTTATATGAGATGCAAAGACAAGTCGTCTTCTTCCAATCTGGCCCAGGGAAGCCAAAAGATTAGACATTCCTCATCTAGGCTAGCTGGTAGATCCATGCACTTCTAGATCAATTACTCTTCTCTACTCCTTTATGTCTGAAATGCTGCCTCTGTATGAAGAATTCAAAATCATCACTGGATTAATTTGAGATATTTCTTTTCCCTTGAAAATAATATGGTAATATTATTTTGTACTCTGGTTTGTTGCTCCTAGCTGTTGATTTCTCCATCCAAAAGAACTAGGCACAATCAGATGTTAAAAGATCTCATTCCTTAATCTGCCTCTTACTCACCTGGATAAACCACCAGACCTCTTTTATTGACCTCAAATAGAAAACAGTCACTTTAGAATGTGTTTTGGCGTCTCTTCCTTCCCCATACCATCATCGTTTGAAAATAACACTGCAGGTTGTCTCTGCAATTAATTCTGATTTGTTCAGGAGTGTTCCATTTATATGTGCCACCCAGCTACAGCAGTGATCCACAACTCACTATCTTGTCTGATTGGGAAATCGGACAAGACTCTCTAATTTCCCAGGAGTGTGGTTAAGATACTCACAACTCGTATTCATTTAGGTTATTTACAAACTTTCATTCCTACATTTCCATAGAAGTATACATTGGATATTGAGGGAACTCACAAAACTTCTACGTATCATTTTTATATCATCTGAATATGATGTATTGCTATTATAATGGAATAAAATCAATAATATTAAAAAATATGGTAACAGGGTTAGTATAAAGAATCAGCAGCAATATAAATGAGACGTTCTGGGAAAATTTCTTATTTTCCTATTGTTCCCTTCCCCCCAGCTCCCTCAAAATCATATCGAAGTATTTAGTATCAAACTGAAAGTTAATCAAGTTAATATCAATTTTAACGTTAAAAATAGGTCATCATTGCTAAAAGCTCACTACGTACTAGGTGCTTAAGTTCTTTACATAAAATATAACTTCTAATCTGTACACTATCCTCCAAAATAGGTATCATCATCCCTATATTACAGAAGAAGAAACTGAAGCTTACAGTGAATAAGAGGCAATGGCAGGATTCAAGTTTAGGTGTGCATGACCCTAAAGCTATAATCACTCCTGTAATTTGGCTCATTTATTTTGCTCATGCTAAAATGAAATATCCTGGTAAACATAAACTTTAATCATTTACATCTTAGTATAAACCATGTTTGTTGAGTGACTGTGTTGATACAAGAGGGTGACACTGCAATTTGCCACGTAGATACCTCTTCATTGAAGGACTGCGGCCCTAGCTGCTGGGACGCGGTCAGCAGACAGCCTGCAGCTTTCAACCCTTGCAGACATTGTCTCTGCTGCATGGAGTAGCCGTGCTAGAGTTCAGGTCCTTCCCAAGGGTGGCACATCCAGTGGTTCTGCAGGAATAAGAAGGCCTTGCCATCTCAGCCCAATTCAAGATCTTTTTAAAAGCCCCTCTCGGTTCCAGCACTCTGGGTTGGGCTGAAACCCTTGATAGGCCTAGATCACAGCTTCACTTCACCTTCTGCCCATTCCTGCTTCCTTTCCTTCCTTTCCACAGGTTTGAATGCCAAAGGCACTCCTTACTAAACATTCAGCATACAAAATGCCTTCCTACAGTCTGATTCCAGGGGAACCCAAACCACAATTGAGAAGGGAGAGAGGCTGGGCAAGTGATTTCCGGGCAAGAGAGGAAGGAAGAGAACAACACTGAGTGAAGGAACATTTCAGAAAAGGAACAGAAATCAGATCCTAAAAGAACAAATTCTGCTAGTTCATTGCATTTGCTTTTGCATGAAACTAACATCACCATTCGCAGTGGCTGAAATATGTTATTTGGACATCATTAATTAATAAGATAATTTATTTCTTCTGATCTAATTTCTTTGGAGTATGGCATGTTCCTGCGTTTACTCCTGCTTTCCCCATTTCCAAAATGCATGATTTCCAGGACACCGTATAACCTGCCTAGTATGTCCAGGATTGTCTTACTTTCTACATGTTGTCCCCAATTTTAATTTTAAGTAGTATCACTTTTCAGCCTCAAGCATCCCTACTCTGAGGATAATTATGTGTTCATCTAATTCCCAGTTTCTGTTTAAATCTCTTACTTGTGTTTTAAGTGAATTACCTCACTTGGATAAGAAGGCTCATTAAGCAAGAGAGGTTTATTTATTATTATTAATATTATTTATTATTATTATTATTATTATTTTGAGACAGAGTCTCACTCCCATTAACCAGGCTGGAGTGCAGTGGTTCAATCATGGCTCATTGCAGCCTCTACCTCCCAGGCTCAGGTGATCCTCCTATCTCAGCCTCTCAGGTAGCTGGGACTACAGGCATGCCACCATATCCAGCTAATGTTTTATGTCTTTTCATAGAGACAGTATTTCACCATGCTGCCCAGGCTGGTATTGAACTCCTGGGCTCAAACAACTCACCCACCTTGGCCTCTCAAAATACTGGGATTACAGGCATAAGCCACTGTGCCTAGCCCAAGTCAGGTTTAAAATAATAAAAATTATAGGACATTCACACAAGGTTATTCATTACAACCACTGTTTTTGTTTTATATGTATATATAAAAGGAATGACTGCCCATCAGTAAAAAGACTAATTAAATAAATCATGGTATATCCGTACTCTGTAATAACTATGCAAACATAAAAATAAAGAACAAGGAAGCTCTTTATGTGAAAGATCTCCAAGATACATTGTTAGATTTCACAAAAAGTAAGCTATAAAACATCATTGAAAGATTCAATTTGTAGAAAAGCAGGTGTTCTATTTATACTATGTAAACATTGCACAATTTTTGTATACATATAACCACAGAACTAATACTATTAATGGCCTTGAGACACGAGAAACAATGACTTACTGGCAGAGGTGGAGACAGACTTCACTATATTTCTTCTAGAATTTGTGGAATTGTAACCATGTGAATGCATTACCCATTCAAACATTTTCTTTTTTCATTCTAGTTTCTAATATAGCATAGTCCTTAAAGTGTGATCCAGGGAAATCAAAGTGATTTTCATAGGAACAGTATGGTGGTCTTTGTCTTTTTCACTCTAATCGTCTTACCGGTTTGGTGGAGTTTTTTAGAAGTTGCGTGATGTGAGAAGACATCATCACTCAGATGGTAATATCCTTCACGTAGACTTACTGCTAATTTTTAGATGCATTAATAATTTCATTAAATTTCCTAGTTTAATTTCCATTAGGGTAAATATTTACAGACATAACCAACATAAACAAAACCTCAATAATTTCTTAGAATACAATCCTGAGACAAAAACATGGAGAATCACTCCGAAATTGCTAGTTTAAAAATGTTTTTAATGTAGAAATATTTGAGGTTTGAGACAGTAGCAACTTTGTAACTTGAGGAGACCATAAAAAGTGAAAATTTTGCTGATGAATTTCCTATTAAAAGTCTGGAAAGCAGTTGCCAAAGGGATATACCAAGTTTGTGACAATATTGAAGAAAGCTTTAGGGTTGAATCTTTAGGTTTGATAATTAAGAGGATACAAGTTTGCTGTACAACATGATCCAAACTTTGGTGAAAGAAATACACACAGAAAAAGAACACACACACAAGCACACACACACAATCTGATGTTGGTTTTCTCTGTCTTGTGGAATATAAAGCTGTTATTTACTTATGAACATTTATTTATAATTATTTACTTAAGAATATTGACAATTTTGCAATCATAACAACTTTTCAGAAGGCCTTCACATGAAGTCTCATTTTATTCTCCAAACAACCTAAGGAAAATAGTCTAAATATTACCATCATTTTCTGTAAGAAATGGACACTAACAAGATATGCTATACTGCTTTTTCTATCTTTTCATATCCCTTATCAAACTTAAACATAGTATACAATTTATACATTTATTATATATTTGTTGTCTGTTACCCCTGGAACAAATGTGAGATCCATCCTGATTGTTCCAAACATTATTGACTTCTAATATATTATATATTAGGTTCATTTACTGCATTTGTAAACTTCTTTCTCCTAACAGAATGTAAGGAAATTGATTACCATCATTTCTTATTCAAACTCTTTGGTATACTGTTTTAGGATAACGGTCATGGGGTGTCAGGGTAATTGCAGTATTTAGTCATATTTCCAAATCTAATATAATTTTTCTTTTATTTTTGAAGAAAAAGTTAAAAAATACAAAACTAGGAAAAAGGAAAAGAAGGAAGGAAGGAAGGAAGGAAGGAGGGAAGGAAGGAAGGAAGGAAGGAAGGAAGGAAGGAAGGAAGGAAGGAAGGAAGGAAGGAAGGAACTCAGAGCCCATATAAAGCCCAGTTGGTGTTTAGAGTTTTCTTAATTAATGATCTTTATACCTCAACACAATCTCATAAATCACCATGTGAAGCTAATGTTTCATTACAGTGAGTACTTCTATATACTACAATATAACAATAAAAATGATGAAAATTATAGCACTAATAGTAATCAATGCTAGGGGCCATGAAGATATTTATCCACTTTGGATTCCAAGGAACTGAGCCACCTTCCCATATTTAGATACACAATCACCAAATACTCCTCACTTATTCTCTGTAGTTCCAATTGGCACTTATTTTCTCTAGTTCCAATTGGTTGCATTGACTATTTCTGCCCAGAACTTTGTAATGGGAGTGAGAGGCAGTGGAGAATTTATTATTCTGGCAGCAACTTTGGCAATGCCATCTGATCTCAAATGACAACCTTGTCATGGTGTCAATGAGATCATAGCCAGAGGTTAACGGTGGTGGTGATTACAGGGACTTCACTAGTGGATTTTGGTGGTGCTTGCTGTGGTCCTGACTGAACCCTCCCTAACTTGTATCTAGCCACTTTCTGAGCTGGGTTACTAATACTCTTTTCAATAAATTTCTTTTCTGCCTAAATCAGCTTCAGCAGGTTTCCTATGCTTACAACTAAGAGCTCTGATTCATAAAACGTGCATCTGATTTTGGTAAAAGGAACTTCAGTTTTACGTAAAATAATCAGGGCTATAGAAATGATGCTAAAAATAAAATCTTTGAGTATCAAAATGCCTAGTAGACATTTGATAAATATTGACTTAATGAATCAGTAAAATCACATTAGAAACATCTGAAAATATGCCAGACATATTAGTACAAAATGAACTAATATATTAATGAATTAGGTAAATAATGCACATATACATAAGGAAATATGGGTGAGGTTATTTATATTATATTGCCCTTGCCCTACAGTGATGTATTATTTAGGCCTATAACAACAACAACAAAAAAGTAGTTATTTCTTTTCTTCTTCCCCAAATATATGCATAGCAATTTTTTCTTTAATGAAATTAAGGGCAAATATATGTATTTTTTCATATGTAGTTGCCAACCAAGTTTCCACTCCTTTCAAATAGAACTAATTCCACATTTGGAGGACAGCTTGATCCAGTACTCTTTCAGCACTGTTCATTAAAAATGCTCCTTGGCACACTGGGCTCCTTTGAATGTTGCAGTTGTTGCTGAGAATAAGCGGCCCACTGTAAAATATGCTTAAGAAGCAATGGGCTATAAAAAAGCAAATCTTGTCTCTTTGAAAAAGGACTTCTCGAATCTATAAAATATTAATGTGTTCATTTTCTATGAATCTGGGAAAAGCAGACACGATAAGTAGCATCCTGTACATTTATTTTATCTTGTTTAAATCTTTAACATTTTTTGTAATAATACTCTGTTTTCTGATAAACAAATTTAGGAATTCTTCACCAGACTAGCCAACCAATACATTGCATATTCTTTCGTTCCTTTTAACAGACACTACGAAAGAAAGCCCCAACAATTTATGAGTGTACCTTAATTGAGAAGTAAGAGACAATGTCACCTAATGAGAAACCACATACTCTCTACCATGAACATTAAAGGTAATCCTCAATGAAGTGGTAGAATCTACAGAGATAAATCTATTTTTAAAGACACACCTAAAAATGGTTTAGAACATTCTGGAGTCAAGCTGTTTACATTTAAATCTTATCTTCAACGTTAACTGGTTGCACAACCTTGCATAATTTAGTTATTTTCATTGTAGGTTTTTTTTATCTACAAAATTGTAATACAATGTGTCCCGTTGTGTTATCTTGTAGATTCGAGGAACTGATATTTGTAAAGCACTGGTATACACAGAACTACAGAATTATCTGTTAAACAAACAAACAAGCAGTGGTAGGCTCTTTCAACTGAGGTGGGTAGAAAAGACCTCACAAACTTTAGGCATTTATGTCACTTTCTCAGGGTTTTCTCTGTCAATTCTATTTGAAATTTCAACCCTGCCCATTAACTCTCTCTTTCCCCTGATTTCTTTCCTTTGTTTTTTTCTTTTTCTTCATAATGAGTGTTACTCTCTACACTGTATATATTAGTGGTGGTTATTGTCCATCTCCCCTACTGCCAAGGATGATTTGTTCTCTTTTATTTACTGCTGTATCCCCAGAGACATGTAGAAGCAACTTCCTGGAATTAGTACCTGTAGGACAATTGTGAAATCAATATATATACATCATCAGCCCACAGAGAGTTTCATCTCTGCTTCTGGGTTCCCCTGCCCTGGTTTTATCCCTGCAACGTTACCCCTTTACAACAGCCATCTGCTTGGAGCAGCAGGGTTATTTAGATAAATGTAAACTTAAGCACATGTTCCAGAACCCAAAGGAAATCAGGACAAACACCTAAAAGAAATGTGATATTCTATGCTCCTTGTTCCTCTTCGTTTTTCATCAACTTTGCAAGAGATCTGGTTTTGTGAAAGAACACCATAGGAATTTGCTACAGGTGTTACGGATAACAGCTGAAGTATGAGAAGGGGTGCCTGTTAATAAGGGTCAAATAGAATTTGTTTAAACTTGGCAATCCTAGAAAAGTATTTGAAAGTTGCATTAAGGAATATCTGGCAATTGAATTTTAATGAAGACTTCCACTTTAATCTTGCTTTTGCTAAAGCGGAACTTGAGAATAAGTGGTTCGATCATAAAAGAGCAGAATTTGGTTGGCCAAGACTGGAACACTGGATCGCACTACCATAGCATTCTGGCTTCTTTCCCAGTACAAACCTTCACTTCATCACAATTTCATTCTTATATATCTGCAAACCAGAACTGTCCATGAAAGTTTATTTTATTCCTTCAGCTTTTGTATGCTACATATTAAGAGGCAGACACCTTGTGTCTGCCACATTATCTGGATTCATTTGTGCACTGATGCAGTGTCAATCTTGAAATCTGTCCAGGCAAGGAGAGGTGTCCTGTTTTCTGTCCTAGGCCATCTGGCTGCCCTTAGTTACATTTTTCTTTCAATAAAATAAAATGTATAGTGGACATGAGTGAATACGTAAAGAAAAAGGAAAGCGATGCCACCAAAAGTAATCAGAAATCTTATATACCCATATATTCAGCACTTTCATGGTATCATTTTTTTAAATAAAATGTTCCTGCTCTGTTTAGTATTAAAAACATCTTTTAGCTTTTGCACACTAACTTTTTTGGTTAATTTGCTAACTAACATCATTCTTCTTTTTACCTAAGTAAAAATGTTCACAAAGAAAAGGGAAAAAAATAGCAAACACTTGAAAACCAGAACGTTAAGTTTTACCTAACAGTGGAATAACAACAATGCATTTGCTTTTCTGTCAGTTTCCCAGTCATCTGATTTTGGCACTTCGACTGAATTTTGCCAAAAGCACACCAAATAACCCCTTCCAAACAGATTAAGAGAACAAGCATATGTTAAACAAATTGCTTAAAAAATAAACAGTTTATTGGAGAGTAGTTAAAAATAAGAGCACTTGCTCCTCATTTTATAATGTGTTTTCAACTTTTTCCAATTTTATCTGCTCTCTTCTTGTTTAGCATAAGGAAGTCCTGGATTTCTAACATCCAAATAAACCAGATGTGAGGAACACCCAGATACAAAGGAAGTGCTTTCACACAAAAACAAAACTCACATGAAAGCAGTTAAGACAAGTTTCTTTAGACACAATGTCTCTACTCTGAAAAGTCCACCAGTCATTAGAATCTTCCTGATGAGATACTTAGTGCTCATGTTTTTGTTTGTTCATTCATAAAACACTCTCAAACTTGCATGTAAACAGTATCTTCTTCCCAACAGCCTCCAGTAAATACATCCTTCAAATGGCCAAGTTTACTAGTTTAACAATCACCACACTGTTCATCACATAAAGACCGTTATTTCTTTTCCTTTGGATACTTACAATCTGTTTCTTGTAAAGTTGAAATGAGGTTGTTTTCTCATGTTGAAAGAACTGACAGCTGTAATTACTCCTACCACTGTAGTATGACTTGGTTCCCAACATTCAACTACATACTGTATAAAGCATGAATCTGTTCAATGTTTTCAAAGATGAGAAAGGGTAATCTCATAAAAGAAATCACTAAGACCATATTTTCACTCTCTCTAGGGAACTCAATCCTCCACTAACTGGTATATGAGAAGTTGTTTCATTTTTAATTTTTAAGTTAACATTATTAAAACGTAACTGTAAAACAGTAGTTATTTGACTTTACTTTTTAGCTTTTATAAATGATATTTGTAAAGCCTGGCATTGTGAAAATGTATTTTCTTATTCAGAAATTCCATGAACAATCAAAAAGCCACCATGAAAATCAAAATGGATTGCAATTATAAGGTGATCTAATCTGAAATCTTACTTACAAACTTTGTTTACTCTTTTATGTACTAGCATTGTCTGGTTAATACTATGCTTGAAATATCAACGGACTTTTGAGAAAATTAAATGAAACAGTACATATTGTCATCAGTGCTTGGCACAAGGTATATACCCACTAAATGCTACATGATAGTCTTATTAATATAACTAGAAAAAGGGTATTTTATATATTTCTTGAAGTTTGTTTTAAATGACACAGGCTGGAACCATAGTTACAAATAAAGAAATAGTACCTAAGCTATTACAGATAAAAAATATACAAGATCATTATTCATATTTTTGGATAGTTCTCATTATTTATTGATTTTACATACATTTCTGAGTCTATTAACTCCAAAATGCCTTCATCCTGGGGATTATGACATATATTCATTTTTCTATATTTAATGTACAGCACTATCAGATATATACACAGTAAGTGCTTAATAGATGTCACTTTGAACAAACTTCAAGAATTTTTAATGATGCTTATTCTTTGAAAAAATTTTTAAAAGTTTGAAACTTTTAAATAGAATTCTGTTTCTATCAATTAATTTCCTTTTACAAACTGTGTAGATGAAAGCAACAAAATTGAATGATTAAAATAATACTTAGCTTTTAAATATACTTTTACTTAAACAATTCTGCTAAAAAGCAGATAAGTCTATAATTTGTGAAGTATTTTAAGACAAAGTGCAGTCTTTTTAGCCTAGTAATCTCAATAAATAACCTAATTATTCCATAATTATCTAGGACTTCAGTTTTATATATCAACTCATCAATGGATTATAGATAATTAAGTCACATTTTATAATTATCATTGCTCCACTATTATAAACATTATATATATACATACACACATATGTGTATATATGTGTGTGTGTGTGTGTGTGTGTGTATGTTCTTAGATGCTTTAATGTGGCTTAAAGGAAGTTGGCTGGGTATTACATTTCTCTTTAGATGAAATATATGGATAATTGCCTAATCTCTCAAATAAAATACTGTTTTTTCTAGAGTTCCAACCTTTTAAAATCATGATCTATTTGAACCTGAAAGCTTTGTATTACACTGTTCCAACATTTGAGCAATCTCCCAATTACAAAATGATAGAGTAAGTTGTTTACAAAATGGCTGCCAAATGATTGAAAGTTTTCACATGATTTATATAATTTAATCCTAGCTTGATCAAACAATTTAAAATATTATTCAGTATAGCTGTTCATTAAATAAATAAATCTTAGAGGCTAGGTCCAAAATCAGTATTTTTGAAATTATTATGAGACTATGTTTTTCTGCCCTTCATTTATACAAAATTAGCAGCATATAAGCACCACACAGTCCATTGATATTTCATAACTTTTTCTGAAAAAAAATCATGGAGATAAGACACTTTTCTACATTTATTAATTTTTAACTTATTCAATAGCACTTAACTTTTGAGTGCTCACCTTTTTCTGCATCCAAGGAATGAAAACAAAACAAAACAAAACAAGGAAGCCCAAAACTTTCCTGTTCTCCTTCTCAAGAGGAAAGGGGATATACTAGAGAGAATATTAGAAGATGATATTTGTTATGGAGAAAATAAAAGCAGTAAATGCAATTTACAATAGAGTGATCAACACAAGCCACACTGAGAAGTTGACATTTGAGGAGAACAGAAATAAAGGATGCGGGCGCTTCACGGCTTCGGGACAAAGGGGAGGCATTTGCAGGAAGTGGGAAGAATAAGGGCTGAAGCTCAGAGACAAAAGCAGACCTGACTTGTTCATAGACACTGTGGACACTAGGAAGGATGGAACAGTATAAGGAAGGAGAGAGTATCAGGTCACAGATGTCATTGGGGGACAAATCATGATGAGCCTTGCCGGTCATTCTGAGGACTTTGGCTTTTATTCTGACTGTGATGGGAAAACCTTGGAGATCATTAGCAAAGGACTGAGGTAAGTAGATTCAGGATCATTCTATGATGAATACAGAGTGTAACTGTAATAGGACTCATGCAGGGGCAGGGAGCCTGGATTTAACAAAAAATAGGTAAAAGATGGTGGTGGCTTGGTCAGAACAGTAGCATTGCTGGTGGGTAAGAAATGGTTATATTTTGGATATGTTTTGAAAGTAAAGTCAACAAGAGTTGCCACCACTGCAAGTGAAATGTGAGAGAAGGAAAAGAGTCAAAGTTGACTCCAAAGTTTTTGGCCTGATACCTGGAAGGGATAAGTGGCCATGAACTGAGATGAGGAAGTCTGCAGGAGAAATATGTTTTGGGGGTGGGCTCAGAGAAAAAGAGGAAAACAACTTTTAATCAGTTCAGTCGGAAATGGAGATGTTAATAAGGAAGTTGGATATACGAATCTGCATGTTGCAGAAGGCTGAAAATAAACAGGCAACAGCAAAGTCAATAAAGAAGGAGCCACCAGTGTAAAAAATTAAAGCAGGAGAGCATAGTATCTTAAGTGAAGTAAATATATGAAACAGTCTTATCTTCTCTCTGACTCATTTACCTGCTTCAAGACAAAACTGAAATTCTAGATGTAATTGCCTTTTCCTTTACCCATGTCAATTCACAATGGATCTCTTCATTTTCTAAACATCTGTAGCTGTTATTGCATACATAACCCATTTAGTAATTAACTTATAGCATAGTGCTTATTACAGTGGTGCTTATTTAAATATGCTTTATTGTAGCAATCTATGTTTAGGTTTTATATTCATCAACCTATAATACCTTCTAAACACACATGATATTTATGAAATAGTAGACAAAAAATAATTAGACACTTTTACAAATAAATAAATACAATAAACTAAGCCTTGGGTGATTTTTCTAAATTTACCAAGCTAATTAGTATCAAAATTCTGGAATTTAGTTGCTAATTTATAATGAATCTTTTCACACTTCCGTCAACATATATAATGCCTACATTCCTTCATTCATTTAGAAACAGATATTAACAATTTCTTCGTGATTTTTCACAATCATTTTTGTTAAATATATTCCTATAACCACAAAGCTGGTTTTTACTTTTTACAATCATGTATTTTGACTCTGTAAAAAACATTGACGGGATGGAAAGTGTAAGCATGTTCTTTTTAAAAACTATAATTAAGTTTCTGAAGGTTGAAACTATAAGTGAAAGAATAATGATGTGAATTCCAGCATTTCAAAAAAATATATAATAGTATGTATTCCATTAGTCCTCCCTAAAAAGTTGAACAGTATGAACAGTTTAGGTCCTGAGAATCATTCATAACAACAGATGAGTAAAATCACCTAGACATCTCGAATGGTCTTGACCCTAAGTTAAAAATTCCATATTTAAAGCAGGTTGCGGGTGGAAAGAGGCCTGTTTCTGAGAGTGTTTAATCATAATAAGGAACAGCACAAGGAGGTCATTTTAGGTTTACCAGAACACAACTGAGAGTATTATGTTAATTCTAATGTATGTGTGACTTATGTATGTTGTGTTCTCGCTGATCATTTGTTGAGTTAGAGATAGAATTTGGAATTTTAATCAGGTAAAGCAGAGAACACATGGATATAAATTAATAAGCACACCATAATGTTGGTAAGTACCTTTGTGATCCACAGAAAAATGAATTAAAATACCAAGGATTGTATGTGAGGTAACATAAAAATATTCACTGAATAATCTCAAGGTAGGGCAGAAGTTTTTATTGAAACAAACATTTCTACCAAATATTAAAATTTAAATGTGGGAAATCTATAATTTTCAAAACAAAAATCTATTTTGCAGCCTTCTGTAAAGGCCTCTCACTATTTCTAAGAGTAAAGGTAAGTGGATCGTTGCAAACAGAATTTGGAGAAAAGTTTTCTTACTTGAGCTTCAGGGCATGCCAGACCACAAAATCGATTTGGAAGTTTTGATATTAATATTTAAATTCTATGCTTTTCTTTCATTTCTATTATTTCTATTATCATGCTCATGTAGAGAATGGAGAATTTGTGTATTTATACACATATCCATGTTGGATTTATGTTAACTTTTCCTAAAATAATATATTATTTGTGTATTAGTTCGGAATTATGCTCTAATGATTGAACCTAGAAAATCTTCAGTCATATACAAGTTTAATTTTCTTGCATAAACAGTTCACAAATAGGCAGCTGACACCTGCCGTGACATCTCCCACAAAGCACCAGTGAGCTGCCTCTTCCTGCTCCTCACTAGGCTGACCCTAAGACATAGCTCTCATTCTAATGTCCCCAAGGTGCTTCTGTAGTGCCAGTCACTACCCAAATGCCAGATTTCCTGTACAACATCTTTGTAGAAGTCCCACACTCCTACTTACGTCCCCTCAGTTAAAATTCTTTGTTCATACAGACACACTTCAATTGATAGAAGCTGGGAAATGTATCCCTTTAGCTGAGTAGAATGCCAGTATAATGTTATCTTAGAAGTCCAGTGAAGTAAATATATGAAATATTCTCTGAATGTCTGAATAAAATGGGATGTCTTCTAGTAAAGATAATGGATTTGAGAGTAGGCAATTAGACACAGATGGCTTTCAACAGCACATACTTTAGCCATGATAATTAGATATACCTCTCTGCTGCTTTTATGCATCAATTGTTCCTTTTCCTGTATAATATTTAGCTTTTTCACAATATATCTCTTATTACCAGACTTAAAAGATCAAGCATTCCTTTTTCCACAGAATCTGCTGTTAAGCGTAAATAAGAAAAGGTGTTAGAACTTGTCTATATTGTCTTCTTTTTTATAGACAGCCTCACTGTCACCCAGGCTGGAGTGCAGTGGCATGATCCATAGCTCACTGCAGCCTCTAACTCCTGGAGTCAAGTGATCCTCCTGCATCAGCCTCCTGAGTAGCTAGGAATACAGGCATGAGTCACCATACCAGGCTGTAATTTCTAAGCAGCAAATTCTATACTAAAAATGTCAAATTACAAGTGTTCTAAAGGTACAAGCGATATTCTGGTCTGCTTGAATCAGTCTGTCATTTTGGTGATATATGAAGTAAGGAATGAATGCTATGGGAAAACGAAATACACATAAAATTCAAATCGATATCTGGTAAACATTTCAGTAACACAGAATCTGGATCCATTATCAACATTTTGGAGTTTTCTCAATAATATGTATATGTGCATCTGGGGAAGTTATATGAATTTTTAAATTCTAGAAATCACTCTTGATCATAAAATGAAGGGTATTATCTATTATCTACTCTAGAAGGTCTCCAAAATGAGGTGCATGGGTACCCCCTATTGATATCTGTTTTAGCCTTTTAAATTTATCTTTTTTTTCCCAATAACAAATGCACATTATTATCCATCTATACAAAAAACATGTAAATAAAAGTTACATATATCTTGGGACTATGAATCAAATTTTATTGTCTGAATTATCTGAAGATCATGTTGACTTTACTTCTAGCTTAAAATTTAAAGTACTTGTTCATCTGACCAAGTCCACTCCATGAAAATCTGAAATTGTTGGCTACCACTTAGACTTTCATATCTGCAATGTCTGTGGTGTGATTTAGCATAATTTGACTTAATAGATGCTTAAATAATTAATCATGAAGTCATTAGCATGAAATCAATATCTGTTAAGAACCATATACTTTCCCATCCAAATTGTCACTAAAAAGAGAGCCAGAGATACAAGAAAATGGATGTACAGCCACAGGACCTTTGAAACAACTACTGTTTAAGGATAGATTTTAGTGATACCTGAGAACAAGCTGGTACTTGTACACAGAAATACATTTTGGTGCTTTACTTGCAAACTCTCACTAAATATTTAATTTGTTTATTATAACAGCTGAGATGAGAGCAGAATATTTGACCTAAACTTTCTTATTAATATCAATCACCCCTCCATTGTTTATCATGTAGTCACACACCAGTGAATCCTTTTTGCTTTTAAAGAATCTTAACTTTAGTTTCTTATAACTTTTTAAATATTATAAAGATAAATACCCACAACTCATATTTTCCATAGGAGTTTTGTAATGCCTTTAAAGATTATTATATGCATTGAATGTGGGTAGTTTTTAATACACACCAACCACTTGAAGGGAAGACCACATATTAGTGTCTGATGGATGGCATACCACTATGTGTCTTATTTCAATGGTTTTCTATTTCAGAAAAGGAAACCAAAAGATGACTGATATTATAAAATAGTGGTTGTTCCATCCTTGAAGTAATACTTTACAATGTCCTGTACTGCTTCAGTAAATAGAATGCTTTTGGTAAATATTTATAGACTAAGGAAATATTTTTCAAAAGCAGACCTGCATGCAACCATGTCAGACATATCTGGTTTCAGGTAGAAACCAGCACTCTATAAAATCCCTTGAACTATATAATATTTTACGACTGTGTAGGCATAGTATCTTCTGTTTCAACAAAAAAACATGCTGCCGTTTTTCTGTCTCTCTTAAAGAACTATAATCTCTGATTGGTATGTGCTGGCTTCCAAATTTGCGTTATGGCATTCTAGCTTTCTCTGACTCAGTATCCTCAGGTTCCTGATGTTTACTTTTCACAATTAGTTTATTATATGTATGACTCTAATGAAACAATAATATATTATAATATATTTTTATAATTATGTCTCCAAATAAACAATAATTTCTATTTTCTATTTGCAAATACCTAACTTAGGAATGGGGGGAGATGTTGATTTCCTCTTTTCCTTTCCAGGTTGACATGCAAGTGATAGGAGCTGAAAATAATTCAGATACATTCACCAATTGTTTCTATAGGTGAAGTGATAAACAGAACTTTCCTAAGATGGGTATGTTGGAAAACAATGTAAGATTAATTCATCATCAAGGAATATTCTAAAATACCCATTTTGTTTTATTATTCTGCAAGTTATACATGCTCCTTAAAATCATGTTATCACAAAGTTTAAAAGCACAATTTTCCCGATAATTTTTCAGTCTTTAAGAAGAAAAAACCTAGAGAAAACTGAATTTAACTTCAGTTTGGATGTCTGTTTCATGAAAGACATGAACGTTTTGTATAAATAACTTTTGATATTGTCATAAAATCTTAATTTATTCATAAATTCCTTTTGTTTGCTTTTAAATAAATTTGCTTAACACTTCGTGTCTTCTCTGCTTATCCCTAAAATTTCTAAACCCAAGAAGAGAGTCTTTCCGGTAAAACAGTAAATTCATAAACTCTACTCTCCATTATCTTTTAGATACTTTAAAAACAGATACTTGAATAGACTCTTATTCTCTGTAATAATGACCCTGGTATTAAGTGCCTTATATGTTAGTGTTTTCATTTTAATAAATGTTTTAGTTTTCCAATAATACATTTTAAAAATGCAGGCACACATGTAGACACACCCACACACAGAGAGCACATGTGTGTGTTACTGACTGATATTTGCATTTAATCAACACACAAGCTCATACATTTTTTTCCTAAAAATCTTAGCACATTCTAGACATTGTATACTTCTAGAATACAACATCATTAAACCCAAATGCCTTTTTCTTTCTTATGGTATTTTACTCTCCCAGCTTAATGCATCATCCATTATGTTTCCTTAATATTCCATAGGCAAAACATAAAGACTTCTCCATTTTGGTTTTCCTCCTTTTTGACCTGCTACTCCATGCTACTGTCAAAGAACTGACTGAATTTTACTGAATTTATTTGGTGCTAATGTGTGAGTCATTCTGCTTTCTCAATTGTTAGTAGTCATTATTTCCACCATCATACTAGCATCTTTTGATGCCCCATATTATACTTCTAGGCCAAAATTCCTCAGGGGTGAGGAATTATTCCTGAGATTGGGCTAAATGTAAATACAGCAGTCTCCCCTTATTCTAGGGGATTCATTCCAAAACCCCCAGAGGATGCCTGAAATCCTACACAGTATTGAACTGATTGCGGTCAATTGAAACACGATTCTGTTCATGTCCACAAATTTAATGTTGTTTTACCTTAACTGAGCACTTATCACAAATTTTGGCTATAACTTTTGCAGTGTGAGATGCCAAAGCAAAATTAGCACAAATTTCCTTTTTCTTCTTCACAATTGTAAGGATAGAAGATTTATTCTTACCATACGTCTTAGCAACTTCAATGTAAGATTTTTTCTTTTCTTAGGAAGTTTACATTTAGGAAAGCACTCTATGTTTTTTTTTTTTTCTTTATGTTCTGGGATACATGTGCAGAACATGCAGGTTTGTTACATAGGTATATATGTGCCATGTCGGTTTGCTGAACCTATCAACCCATCATCTAGGTTTTAAGTTCCACATGCATTAGGTATTTGTCCTAATGCTCTCCCTTCCCTTGCTCCCACCCCTGACAGGCCCCGGTATGTGATGTTCCCCACCCTGTGTTCTCATTATTCAGCTCCCACTTATGAGTGAGAACATGTGATGTTTGGTGTTTTGTTCCTGTGTTAGTTTGCTGAGGATGATGGTTTCCAGCTTTATCCATGTCCCTGCAAAGGGCATGGACTCATTTTTTTTTTAAGGCTGCGTGGTATTCCATTGTGTATATGTGCCACATTTTCTTTATCCAATCTATCATTGATGGGCATTTGGATTGGTTTGAAGTTTTTGATACTGTAAATAGTGCTGCAATAAACATATATGTGTTGGGAAAACTGGTTAGCCATATGCAGAAAAGAGAAACTGGACCCCTTCCTTACACCTTGTACAAAAATTAACTCAAGATGAACTAAAGACTTAAATGTAAAACCTAAAACTATAAAAACCTTAGAAGAAAACCTAGGCATTACCATTCAGGACACAGGCATGGACAAAGACTTCATGACTAAAACACGAAAAGCAATTGCAACAAAAGCCAATATTGAGAAATGGGATCTAATTAAATTAAAGAGCTTCTGTACAGCAAAAGAATACCATCAGAGTGAACAGGCAGCCTACAGAATGGGAGAAAATTTTTGCAATCTACCCATCTGACAAAGTGCTAATATCCAGAATCTACAAGGAACTTAAACAAATTTACAGGAAAAATACAAACCACTCATCAAAAAGTGGGCAAAGGATATGAACAGACACTTCTCAAAAGAAGACATTTATGCAGCCAACAAACATATTTTAAAAAGTTCATCATCAGTGGTCATTAGAGAAATACTTTATGACTTTTTTTTTTGGCCTATCTGAATTGGCAGCATCATTACTCATGCACTTTGGGGGATTATTAAGTTAAATAAGGTTTATTGGAACATAAGCCATGTGAAACTGCAGCAGTTGGTCTGATAGCTGGGACAGCTACTAAGTGACTAATGGGCTGGTCCTGTGTATACATTGAGGATACCCTGGAGAAAGGGATGATTCATGCCCTGAGTGGGATGGAACAGGACAGATAGAGACTTCATCACACTACTCAAAGCAGTGGGCAATTCAAAACTTATGAACTATTTCCAGAATTTTCCATTTAATGATTTCAGACCTCTGTTGATTTCTGGTAACTGAAAGCACAGAAATCTAAATCACATATGAGTGGGAACTACAGTAAGGATTTTCTTTCCAAAATTACCATCTATTCATTTTTAACACTACATCTCATTTATTTTATTATTTTTGTGTTAATTTTTCTTTTTTAACTAAATTACGCCACTTATTTTAAAGCCAAAGATATTATTACATGGTGGTGTCTTCTTTGACGATACTTGTTTGACGGAAGGAAATAAAGCAACAGTGAAATGGAGAGCGAGAAATTGAGTCTAGACACGCTTGAGAAAAAACAATCCTCAGGAAATGGTAAATATTGAATATGAATAAAAATAAAACAACAAATAATAATTGATTCAAAGGTCTCTACACTAGGTGACTAAGTGGATATTTAATATATTATTTGAAATAGACAATATAGAAAAAGCAGATTTTAAAACTTTGACTTATTTAAGTCAACAGTGAAAAGAATAGACGGATATAAGCTATCGAATATTATAAATTCAGAAACATTTATAAAGAAAATATTGCAAGATAAGATCTTTCAAAGAACTGTATTATGAAGATCATTCTATATTGCTTTAAATAACTGTGCTAAGATTGATTTAGCTCAAATAATATATGTATATATATATGGATATTGAGTATGTTCACACAATAGTTTTATTAAGAATGTTGATATGATAGATATTATTTTAAAATAAACACAATATTTTTGTATGTTTCCTTGAAGAATCTCTATATAAAGGTAAATACACTATTATGTGTGTGTGTCTGTGTCTCTGCTTGTGAATATATGTAATACACAAAACCAAAATAGAATGTTTCTAACTTGTTTGATTTATAGAAAATAAAGTAATCCATTAGGAGCAAAGTTTTGAGAACAATGACTCAGGTAGGGAAAAGAATATCAACTTTTTCATCCCTGTCCCTGTCCCCCCTCCTCCTCTATCAAGAAAACAAAATGTTGCTTAGAGGATGAATTCTTTTCTTCCTGGGAAAGGAAAGGAACTTGTCTTATTTTATGAAGGTAAATTCAATTCTGTTTTTACCCTATTAAATCATCGATCAAATCCAGTGGTTTTATTAAATGCTTACTGTTGTTACTCTAAGAATGATATGATTATTATTTTCTAATTTGTTTCAAACAGTTCAACTAAAGTAGGTCAACAAACTGGTATTTTTTAAGTGGTAAATTAGGCCTATTCTGGACTTTTTCCCTCAATTCTTATTAAACACCCAAAGTTTAATAATCAGCTTTGGGCATTGAAAATATAAGCCATTGCCATTTGTTATTACTGTAAAAAGAATCAAACCAAAACAAAACACAACCACAGAGTGTTTGGAAATGAGGAGCAAGCCTAGTATTCAGGACTCAATTTAAGCAAAAATAAATAATAGTATGGTATTGTAAAAATAACAAGAAATGTAAAAGAAATGCACTCTGTCATCTTACAAGTGATAATATGCAAAGAAATGAAAGTGTTCATACGGGCAGATATTTTCTAATAGTAAACGGCACTGAAAGGTTTGTTGTAATGTTACCATTAATAATTCCAAAAGAAAACTAAGTTCAAAAAGAACACACCTCAACAAGTACAAAATGGAAGGCATACATGGACAAAGTCTTCTTTTGTAAACTCAGAATTCAAAATGACATGTGTAGAACTGGAAGGATACACAGATGGTCAAAGCAAACACAAAACAGCATCATATGTGAAAAGATGTGCAGGAATCTTACATGCATATCACTAAGTGAGTAAAGCCAGTCTGAAATAGATGCAGACTGCATCACCCCAACTATATGACATTCTGACAGGGAAACAACAGTCAGCAAAAAGATCTGTGGTTGCCATGGAAGAGTGGGAGGAGGAAAGAAATTAGTAGGTGGAGCATAAGGGATATTTAGGGCAATTAAACTGTTCTGTATGATACTGAAATGGTGAAAATATGTGTTACGCATTTGGCAAAACCAACAGAACTGTACAATACAAAGAGTGAACTCTAATGCAAACTATGTACGTAAGTTAAAACAACGTGTGAATATTGGTTCATCAACTTTCAAAAAACATACGCCAGCAATGCAAGATGTTAATTATGGAGGAAACTGTGGGGGTAAATGCAGAATATATGTGAACTCTCTGTACTTTCTGTTCAATTATTATGTAAACTTAAAACTGCTTTAAAAAATAAATCTATTAATTTTAAACAGTTAAACGGATGACAAAATGATATGTGGTAAAATATACTATTGACTATAAATACACAAGAAAAACATTCCTTCCTACTAAATGCAATGTGGTACCCTGGATTGGATCCTGGGACAGAAGAAGGAAGTGGCTGAAAAATATGGTGAAATCTGAATAAAGTCTATAGCTTATAGTAACGTACCTACATAAATTTCTTAGCTTTGATACTGTACCATAGTTAAGTAAGATGTAACATTATGAGAAAGTAAGTGGAGAAAATGGCAACTCTGTACTATCTTTGCAACTTTTCTGTATATCTAAGATTATTTTTAAAATAAGAAATTTTTTAAAACCCGCATTATACATGAAATAATTGACAGCTAGAGTGAAACTTCCAACCACTATAGACCATATTCTTTCTTGACTTTGATAGCTGTAGTGCAAGAACAAGACAAAACACACTAATATACTTGGTCCCTGTGGGTAAGACTTGTTTCTAGCTTTCTTTTAACTATGAAATATCTAGTGAAAAAAGCGCTTATAAGTTGCTAATGATTGATTCTTAATCACCTAGAATCATGTGAAAACAAGATCTTTCAATACCACTTAGAAGTACAGATTGGGTTATGTTAATTAACAAGGTAACTTTCTATTTAATTTGAATTATTGCTTAAAGACCAGCTATATTGTATATTCCAAAAAACCACAAAAGTATTATTAGAAAAGTAAAGAGAAGGCCGGACGCGGTGGCTCAAGCCTGTAATCCCAGCACTTTGGGAGGCCGAGACGGGCGGATCACGAGGCCAGGAGATCGAGAGACGATCCCGGCTAACACGGCGAAACCCCGTCTCTACTAAAAAATACAAAAAAACTAGCCGGGCGAGGTGGCGGGCGCCTGTAGTCCCAGCTACTCGGGAGGCTGAGGCAGGAGAACGGCGTAAACCCGGGAGGCGGAGCTTGCAGTGAGCTGAGATCCGGCCACTGCACTCCAGCCTGGGTGACAGAGCAAGACTCCGTCTCAAAAAAAAAAAAAAAAAAAAAAAAAAAAAGAAAAGTAAAGAGAAATCTAGTCTCATTAGAAACAATTTATTTTTTTCCCCAAACTATGTAGATATCATGCAGAATTCAGTACTTAAAGATTTTATTAAATATCACGTGATAGGTCCTTTTGTACAGGCAACGTTTTCATTTTTTCATTGGTTATACTTTATAGAATATTCTAGAAATAATATTTAGATTATTTCATATTAAGATACTTAATAATTAGCTGAAAGGTTAAAAGAGGATTTCCCCATTCCATTATTAAACGTGTTACAGCTAGTTAACTGTTCAGTCATTTCAATGTTTTGAATATAATCTTTATTTAGCATCGTGCCGGATCCATGCTCTTTTTTGAAAAGGCACAAAGCGGAACTCTAATGCGTGAGGCTATTGAAAGATTTGATGGCTCACTGGTCTAAATCAATCCATGAAATTCTAAATGATTATAAGAATAAAAATAAAGTATGTACAATTTAAAGAAATGGCTATCTTTTACATTTTACAAATCCCCCTTTTTTGGTGCACTTTTGCCACAGTATTTGATGAGAGATATCCTATTCTTCTAAGATGACAATTCAAAAGTGGCTGTTTCCTGAGGAAGTCCTCTAAAAGCATGTTAATATAAGTAACAGTTTATGTCAATTTTGAATAAAGACCAATAATTAAACAATTAAAACATCCTTTTACTTTATTGTAAACATTTTGGGATGAAATTAATGTTAATACTCATGAATTTTTTTTTTTTTTTTTTTTTTTGGTATGTTTAAAGCAGGCCTATCGCCACAAAAGTTAGCTCACTTACTTATAAGTGCCTTGAGAGGTTTCATGCTCTGTTTATAGCCACTTCCTATGGAACATCCCCTGATCTAGTAACAGATTAAACAATAACTCCTCTCCCATTTAAACACTGCGGTAAATACATACCAATGTTTCTATTAAGAATCATAATTTCTACAAATGTTGTATCTATCATTTCAGTGCTTTTCAAAGGGAAATTGAACATTGAGGAAAAAAGTGATATGGTAGATATTTCCTAAGGCTACTATTGTTTAAAATTCTATTTAAAGTTTCATGATTACCTCCCTTTTTTCAACAAAATATCATGAGTGTATTTTGCAATTTTTTAAGAAACTACCAGTTTTAGATAGCAAATAGCATACAATATAAAATTAATATTTAGAAAAAAGTTTTACTTTTAGCTTTTATATATACTCTACTGCCAAAATACCCATAATTGACTCTGCCAAAACTCTACGAGTACATTATATAAATTTCTTCAACAGCCTGGAGGAATCTGTGTAAAAATTTCCTATTTATAGCATCTAAATTTCCAGCAATTTAGAAATTATTCATAATATAGGGGTCATGAAACAATTTCATATATTGAAATAGCACATGAGATACCACTGGGTATGTTAGGATATGTGTTTTAGATGCAGATATATATGTAGATATATACGTAGATATATTCATACCTAGACATATGCGTGTATATATATAATAGATCACATCTCTTTTTAAAGATTCATTTAAGTTCTATCCTTTAAACTTTCATAATACCAAACCATTTAAATTTATTTGCAGGCTAACGTCTTAGTATTAATGTAGGACATTGGATCTTAAAGTCTGATCTTTGGAAAAGCACCATTAGCAAGGCAGTCCGTAACTATAACTGTAATGGTGGTATTCTTCAGATGGTTCTGATGTACTCTAAAGTTTGGGAAACATTGATCTGGGAGAAATCAAGACATGCATCAGTTATTATCAATCACAATATCATGGAAATTATCCTTGATTTCTCTACCTCCTTTCTGCCTTTCTTATGGAACAGATAGCATAAATCACTTGGTGTCTATTACCTCCTTTCCATATCTTGCTAGACCTTTCTCTGATGACTTTGGTAGACCATCTGATCTTTGCATCGCCAGTCTAAGTCCATGGAGTAAACATCCTAATTCAGACTTCGTAACAATTTTGCGTTAAGATAGAACCCAAACCCTTGGCATAACGTCTGAGGCTCTTCATTATCCAGTCTATTACTCTAACTCTCATTTATTTTCTTTTTCCTTTCAGAAATTCTATCATTTACACATTTTCTGTTCTATTTTCAGATGACATGGGCTATGATTCTCTGTCAACATGCAAAGCTATTCAGTCTGCACTTGTGTGTGTGGTGCACAGTCAAGTATACTTGGTGAATTCCTACTTATCTTTAAAGCTTCACTATCTCTTGGTATAAGCTTTGCTAACTCATACCAAGCAGAGTTGATGACATACTCCATGTAATATTACTGTATCTATTGTGTATTTTCATTCATGACTATCATTGTATATAGTTGCTGGTTTATGTATTGGTCTTTTCTACTAAACTTTAAACTTTCCTTGGAATAGCTTACTTTTCTTACAAGATGTAGTATAAAGTAGGGGTGACATGCATTTTCGGGGAATCAGATTGTCTGGTTTCCATTCCTGATGTTTTTGCTCACCAGATTTCTGAATTTGTTCGATTTATTTAAATTCTTTGGGCTTTACTGTTCTTTCTTGTAAAACTTCATAGGATTGTGGTGAGAATTAAATGAAATGATACATCAAAGCACTAGGAATAGTATATAGCCCATTGGAGAAATATTAGCTATTGTATTCTTTGCATCTCTACTACCAACAATAGTACCTGGTACATAGCAGGAGCTAAAGCAGTTGTTGGACAACAGAGTGAACAAATTTCAATGTAATAAAGATTCTACAAGCCCCTTGAATGCTACATAAACTATTAAGAATTCAGTAGGTTCTAGAAATTAATATTACCTCATATATTTTCACTTCTGAAATAATGTTATTACCCTTAATCTTCTCCTAAATGTTTACCACTCCTAAACTTTTCTTTGAATCAGAATCACTTATTTCAGAAAATAAAAGTGTTTATTTTCCAAGAGATAATCACTAAAGCAAATTTCACCACAAAGGTTTTTTGGGAGTTATAAAGCTCGTTTGTTCTGTTTTATATTTTAGTCTCCAAAATTTGTTGAAGGATGAACTTGTTACTCTAATTTATATTACCAAATTATTTTGAAACCTACATATGAACAACATATATTTCTGTAAAATGAATTCAATAAAAATTTAGTGATTATTTTAGCAGTTCAGAAAGCACAAAATAAAGCCAATAATTTAGAGATACTTTAAATCTTGAGGATTTACTGGCTAGAAAACAATATATCTAATGCTTCTCTTTTAAGACTAGTTGTAGGAAAATGATATACTAATTTTTAAGGATCTCCAGAATTTAATTGGCTTATACAGAAACTGAAACTATGTGATATTTATTTTAGTTACAATGTAACATTTGAAAATACTCTTTCAATGCAAGCAGATTTAGATTACTCTTTGAATTCAAGCTAAAATCAATTTCTAGTTGTCAGAAAATGAGTTAAGAATCTTTAGTCGTCAAGTGACAGCCCAGTCTCTGGATCATAAATCAAGTCGTGATGAAGGGGTACACATTCACGAGAATGGAAAGCTAATAATAATCCTACACAACCTGATTTTTCTCTTGGGCTTATGAAAGATCAGTCTTTTTTCACCTGCTAAGAAAAGTAGTTCTATTTTGTCTGCTGTGTCTCAAGATTTGGATATTATCTTGGGTGCTGCTGCAATGCATGACACTCGGTTGACGTGGCTTGAAATTCTATAAAGTATAATCTGATAATATTAAACCACACAATCTTAAATCCTTCCTTGGCACCGTCCACAGACCAAGACAGAGAGGAGGAATGAAAAGAACACCAAACCCAGACCCAGAAGGTAATGCTGTGACCTTCATCAAGTCACTAAGCCTCCTTGAACCTCAATTGCTTGTCTATATAGAGTATTGCACTAAAAGATTTCTACAGTCGTTGCCATTTCTGCCACCTCTAAAATTTGATTACTCATTCAAATATATTTTACTGCTCTAAATAAGGTAAAATTTTGCTGCCTTTAATGGAAAACTGAAGCAGCTCTATCAACAAATGTTTTCACAAAATTCTACAGATAATATTTTTACGGCTTATTTGCTGCTTTTTCCTCACTCAGGATAGGCAAATTTCCATCTGAATTGTATTACTAATTCAACTTAAGAAATGGCTACCTAGTACATCCATCCAACATTACGGGCACAGATTACGTATGCATTCAGGGAATTTCTGGACAAACACAGTTGACTACATTGACTCCTATCACCCACTAGATTTATATCCTATTGAAGACTTTTGAGTAAACCTATGAAGTGTGTGGCTATCAGTTTTCCTGGGATTCCATGGCATGGAAGAGTATCCAAGTATAGAAGATCCAAAATGGTTAAAATTCTTTTAAAACATTGCATTGCATCTCTCCCTTCTTGAATAGGCTAGGCTGTCTCCCCGATTGCTGGATTCTTGGTGTTGTCACTTTACATTGAGAAGGGAGGTAGCCATTTGCATTTTTTTTTTTAATTAGCTTATTCTTAACCTTAGGCTCAAAAGAATATTGGCTGTCACACAGAAGGGAAACGTAATCACTTCTACTGCGAGAGTACCTTCTGTCCCCCAACACACACTCTTGTGTTTGTTTCTTTTGCCTTCCCTAGTTTACTAGATAATTTTCATGTTCACTGAGTCCTCTATAGGTCCTACAAGTTACTCAGTTTTCCAAATATGACTTCTATTTGTTTTGTGACTTTATTATAAATATTATCTGATTAATAAAAAAGAAAAGAAAATAATAAAGATTTGATTTTTAAGGATAGCTCCTCCTGGAGTCTTAACAAAATAATAAAAGTTCTACTTGATGCTAAATCATCAAGATATATATCCAAAAGAATAGGAGGCTCATTCTAGGTCCTATTAACCTACAGTGGGAACTTTTACAGTGTCCTTTCTGACTCCTATTTGTTCTTCAATTACGCTATCCTCCCTGATCACCTGCTTAAAATGTTGTCTTTGACTGATGTGAGTATTTTAGGGTGGCACATAAAATTCATCACAATCTGATCCTAGTAACACTCTGGGAACAGTTAACAGTCATTTCCCAGACAACCTTATATTCTAGTAACTACATGACAGGGACTTTCCAATTCTGTATTCCCACCTCCCTATCACTTAATTCATTGTTTATTTAGTTTTTGGGTTTTATTATCATCTCTTTTATCATGAGCAATAGATTCCAGATATATAAATACTGTATAAGTATTTGTAAATATTGAAGATACTACATGTGGTTCAAACTAAATTCCAAGATTACGTGAAATAAATTTGATGACTTGGAATAAATTCCTATGACAAATTTCCAGGAATGGATTTCCCAAGTTGCCAGAAAAACATGTCTTTTCTCTTGCTGTGTGTTTATTGTAAAATCCAATATTTAAAAATATCAATAGTTATATTAATCATGAATTATGCACAGTGCTGCATTTAGAGGTTGAGATGAACTACAGCCCTGAATCAAGCAGCAGCTGAATATCTTAGTAAGTACTGTATGCCTCATTACATCAGATAATGATTTTCTAACACAGTGATCCCCAAACTTGAGTAGCATCAGAATCCCATGGATAGCCTATTAAAAATCCTATTGCTGGGCTCCATCCGCAGGGTTTCTAATGCATCAAGTCATGATTAGGGCTCAGAATTTTGCATTTCTAACAACTATTGTATAGAAGTTTAAAAGTAACAATTTTGATCTGTTAGTTTATATATATCAAACTGCCTTATTAACAGAATTAATAAAAATAATGTGTAATAATATGATTTTAGATATACTCAGAAAAATCCAAGTAGCCCCTTTGACATTTTTCTTCTTATGTCACATGTAATAGAGATAAATGATTTTAGCAACTCCCAAGGAATCTCATATATTACTTTGGTAATATTTTTATTTATGTAATAATTTCTCAATAAAGTGAGCATCATATGCAGGAAAAACAGTGATGGTAATCTACACCCTATTAAGGTTGCAGAAATACTTAAGGTGGTTTATATTGTACGCATCATAGCCATTAAGCATTCTCAGGTTCAATGACTATCATTTGGGACTTGGGACTTACATAAAAAGTATACTACACCATAGTTTTTATAGACTAAATTTAATTTCTTTTTTTAATTTTTCGAAAGAAATTAAGCACCCAGAGTGTAATAAGCCTAAGGGTCAAAATAATTAAAAATTTTAATAAAAGAGGCAATATTTTAAATAAGCAAAGCTTTTATGTGAATTATTTTTAAAAATTCTTGTTTTACGTGTAATGGAAAGACACCGTTGAAACTCCTTTCCAGCAGAGTATGTATGTTGTTTTTATATCCTTCATACAAAAGAACACTTGGAAGCTTGAAAACATAATGTTTAGGCTGAATATACTCTCTATAAAATATTAAAGGAATAGGACATTTCTTAGTAATGCACAAACCTATTCAGTCTGCCATACACTATTTTGCACGTTTCAACACATTCAATATATAATGAATTGAATATGAAAGCCATTCTTTTAAAATTATAATATGTATATTTTCGGTCACTTTTATTTTAATAACTGTGCATTTATGACCAGAAAATATGCTAATTTGAAGTTGAACAACAAAACAGAGCTTAGTGTCAAAGTTATTTGTTCTAGAGAAAAAATGTTATCAATATGAAAAACTAGCAGAAGCAGAATTTCGTCTTCTATTTGGAATTTTTAAATCTACTTTAAAAAACAAATAAAGAATGATTATAGCAAACATATGAAATAATTAAACGCTCAAAATAGAAATGAAAATTATTTGACTACATCTTAGCTTTTTATTTAACTTTATAGTTAATATATGTTAGGTAATGATCATAAAGCACAAATAAATTTATGAGTAAAGCTAGAGGAAATAAAACCCATGCACTTATGTTTCAAGTCTCCTTTGTTTTAAATCCCACTAAGCTTACATCAAAGTAAAAGAAATGAAATAGAGTACATGCCATATTTTTAAAATTCTAATCCAATCTCCCTAAACATAAACACTGTTTTGATGAAGAGAACACAATTCACATAGAGACATAGTGTTAGCAACAGAAAAATCACTTCTATTTTTTTTTTAAAGCACCAAGGTAGCATTTTATTTTTAAAAAATTAAATGTTGCCAGAATAAATTCTATCTTATCTGATTTCTAGCACTTGTCCACATTTCCCCTTTTTTTCCAGAGTGCATTTTGTTTCAAGGAAAGGTTCAAAAAAACAAGCCGGTAAGATTTTGCCATGTTTTTCTAACGCAATCAGACATCTTTCCTTGAGAGGTCGGCATAATAGGTGAGAGTGACATACTTAAAATAGAGTCTAGGCAGAACAATTTCAAATGACCAAGAATCACATATCACATATGTCAAAAATTTGATGTTCCTGGATTGACTATTCAGTCTATGAAGTAGAATTTGGACTGTGATTCATAAAGGCAGAATCCCAGGTGGTTATCGCTGACACCCAGTTGTCAAAATATTCTTTCTGCATTTAAAACCCCATTCACAAGGCGAAAGCTAGAAATCCAGTTGGTAAGATTTTGTAGAACCTGAACTTCCCAAATAGCAATAATTCTAATATTACAGGCAAGTAACATCATACTGTAAAGTAGAAAAGTAAAGACTTAATTTAGAAAGTATTTTTATTATTTTCATTCCTCTCTATGATTTATTCATTTTAAACAGTTCTATGATTTGCTGAACTGGATTTATTTACAGGATTCTCACTTTTCCCCCCTTGATAACAATCAATATAATTTTCAATATGAAGTTATCTTTATGTAGTTTTTTTTTTCAGTTAAACTTCAGTTCACTGGCCAGTTGTATTTTCTAGCTACATTTAACTAAATATGTCTGCTAGTACAAAAGACAATGTAATATATTTAATATAGATATATTATAGATTATAGAAGATATATGCGTTTATATATAAGAATTGTACTTAATTTTATGCCATTAAAAGAGACAATGAAATCTCTAAAAGACATTGTTTCAAGTAATATAGTCTAAATTATCAAATTATTTTCAAAAAACCAAACCAAACAAAAATCGATGTCAGCTTTCTTAATTGGCAAAGCTTTTATTATTCATTTTTTAATAATTTTAATTCATGGGCAATTAATATAGAAACTGTAAATGCTAAGAGTTAAGGGAGAATTTCGTGAAATGAGGATTGGCCTCACAGAGCTTTCCTGTGAAAGCCAGAGTTTCCCGGCTGAAATAAAGATCAATCGAATGATTGCATTAATGTATAATTGTAAGCTGTGGATATACAACAAAGGACATGCGTAAGGAGGTAGATGAGCTTATCAGGTGTTATACACTAGGGATGGGGTGAGGGTCATTTAGGAGATGGTGGGGCAGGAGGGTGGCTTGTGAAAAGGTCTCCATGAAGAAGTAACATTTGACCTGAAATCTGAAATATCAATATTTGAGAATATTCTCATCACTAAAAGTTACAAATAAACTACATACCAAATTACTATGTTTTAACTGCCTCAATTATTAAGCTGATGCAAAAGTAATTGCAGTGTTTGCATTGTTGAAATTTGCCATTTGATACTGGAATACGTTCTGAATTAAGTGTGAAATATGTTATACATCATTTTAATGTGCATTTCTCGTTTTGTTTTTGGTAATGACTTATTATTTGCTGTTTTTTATATGTATTTTAGACTATGGAAATGATGTTAGACAAAAAGCAAATTCGAGCGATGTTCTTATTGATGTTCAAAGTGGATTGTAAAGCATTGGAGACAACTCACAACACCAACAACGCATTTGGCTCAGAACTGCTAATGAAGGTACAGTGCAGTGGTGGTTCAAGAAGTTTCGCACAGGAAACAAGGGCCTTGAAGATGAGGAGCGTAGTGACCTGTCCTTGGAAGTTGACAAGGACCAACTGAGAGTCATCATCAAAGCTGATCCTCTTACAACTACACAAGAGGTTGCTGAAGAACTCAATGCTGACCATTCTGCGGTCCTTCGGCATTTGAAGTAAATTGGAAAGGTGAAAAAACTTGATAAATGGGTGCCTCATGAGCGGAGAGAAAGTTAAAAAAAAGAAAAAAAAAGAAAAAAAAGTTGTTTTCAAGCGTCATTTTCTTATTCTCCGCAAAAATGAACCATTTATCGATCAGACTGTAACGTGCGACAAAAAGTGGATTTTATACAACTGGTGACGAGCATCTCAGTGGCTGGACCAAGAAGAAGCTCCAAAGCACTTTCCAAAGCCAAACTTGCATCGAAAAAGTGATGGTCATTGTTTGGTGGTCTGCTGCTGTTTCGATCCACTACAGCTTTCTGAATCCCGGTGAAGCCATTACTTCTGAGAAGTATGCTCAGCAAATTGATGAGAGGCATCGGAAACTGCAATTCCTGCAGCTGGCATCGGTCAACAGAAAGGGTCCAATTCTTGTCCACGACAATGCCCCATGACACGCTGCACAAACAATGCTTCAAAAGTTGAACAAATTGAGCTACAAAGTTTTGCCTCATCTATCATATTCACCTGACCTCTCGCCAACTGACTACCACTTCTTCAAGCATCTCGAGAACCTTTTGCAGGGAAATCGCTTCCACAACTAGCAGGAGGCAGAAAATGCTTTCCAAGAGTTCATCGAATCCCGAAGCATGAATTTTTATTCTACAGGAATAAACAAACTTATTTTTCGTTGGCAAAAATGTGATGATTGTAATGGTTCCTATTTTGACTAATAAAGATGTGTTCGAGCCTAGTAATAATGATTTAAATTCACGGTCCAAAACCGCAATTCCTTTTGCAGCAAGATTGTATGTGAACTTCAGTCTGTGCAGATTAGATGGAATAAAAACGAAGTGACATCAGAGGCAATGTATTGGACTCTGAATTGAGAAGAGGTGCCTGCTGAGACTTCACACAACACTGTCAACTTTCCTTCTCCTAAATACAAATTCAAGACCTCGAGTGTAGATTGAGGTTTATGGAGACATGTAAATGAATTTAGCAAAAGAGTTTGAATTAAAGTGGGAGAACCTCAAAGCTTGTCTTAGAATAAGAAATGACATTTATATAGCTCTTTCACATGTATTATATATACACATATATATACTTATGCTCAAATCTCATTTGCTCTAAAGTGATATGACATAGGAATTACTCTAATTCCTTTTTTTAGAGGTGAAGACAAATGTTTTTTCAAGATTAAAAAAAAAATTCCTTTTGAGAGACAGAGTGTGGCTCCGTCATCCAGGCTAGAGTGTAGCGGCTCAGTCATACCCCACTGCAGCCTGGAACTCTTGGGCTCAAGTGATCCTCCCACCTCAGCCCCCTGAATAGTTACAACTACAGGTGAATGCCACAACTCCAGGCTAATTTCTATGTGTTTATGTATTTATTGGAGATAGGGTGTTCTTGCTGTTTGCCCAGGCTGATCTTGAAGCCCTGATCTCAAGTGATTCTCCTACCTTAGGCTCTCAAAGCCCTGGGATTACAGGTGTGAGCCACCTGGTCAGTTTTTGATTAATTGGCTTACATCTGATTATATAATAAGGGGTAGAGATAGAATGGAAATGCAGATGCCTCAATTCTAACCAATGTGCTTAACCTGTTTTACTACTCTATTATTTTTGACATCTTACTAAAGTACCAAAAAAGACAATCTGGAAAATATATATGACACTGTAATACACAATGATAGCCTCCATTTAGAAATTAGAATATTTGAGCAAAGATAAAACATTCCATCCTATCAGGATGCCTTTCATTTGAAAGCATGAAAAATACTAAGAGTGGCTTAAATAACAAAGAAGAGGCATTATTTCACGTAATTCAGTGGTTCAGTGATAACAAGGTTCCATGCTGGTTTCTCTTATGCTCACTGGGCTCTGCCTTTCTAGTCCTGAGAGAAATGCAGCTGCTGCAGACCCAGAGCCTTTACAGAACAAGTCCAAACAGAGGAAATGCTGGGTCTCTCCCTATCTCTCTATCAGGAGGAAATCCTTTCCTAGAAATCACTAGAATTCTGCACCAGCATCATTGGCTTTACTTACACTTGCTTCAACCAATCCCTGCCAAAATAACTATCATGGTCATGATTAGTTCTCAGATGAATCAACATTAAACCCACAGAGTCGCAGAAGGGCCATTTTCCAGTAACACCTGGGAGAGTGAAAACTTGAACAATATCGATGTTTCTTCCATCAGCAAAGAGAATCCAGATATTGGGTGGGCAATCAGCAAGCTCTCTATTTGCCAAAAGAGTGTTTTCATTTAAGTGCACGTTCACTGCTAAGACATCAATAAATATCTAAAGAAACCTTAATTCCACAATTACTAATTCTGAAACCTCTATTTTCCACAAATATATATTACTTGTTGCAGACAGTGCTTTTTCTACACTTCCTGAACCCTACCAGTCCTCACCCTCTTCTTATTGGAGTTTCCTTAATTGAGTCATAGCTTATAATTTCTTTGTACTAGTTAATCAGGATATCAATACTATACTAAATGAAAACTGTGTAGCTCGGCCTTCCTTGGATCTCTCCTCCAATGAATTTATGTAATGATATGTAGTCTAAGAAAGTTTACATGGTAGATTAACACTATCAATCAATCAATCAATCATCGATCAGTTTAAGTACAATCAATTTAAGAGTCATGTGTAAGCAAAAGACTGTTTTTCTAAGCTGTAACCTAACAATATATAGAAGCTTTGATATGTGTTGATTATTCTCAAAATCAAATATTAATATTAGAACTATTGAATTATTTACCCAAATTTCTGAATAAAATTAAGCCCTGGATTCAAATATCATATTATAATTCATAGTTTATAGGCCCAGAGAAGGTAACTGCTTCTGTCTGCTTTGCTAAAGGCACCAAATATAATGCCAGATAATATGAGTGACAAATAAAACTCTTCCATTGAAAAATGAATTGCTATTCATGACCTCCATAAATAATTTCAGTTTACAAATTTGAGTATTATTTTCATGACCTTCATTTAGAGAAAATTAAAGTTTCATTAAATTTACTCCCAGATATTTATTTGGAGAATTGGTCCAAGGCCTAATAATATATGTAGTATCATATTTCCCTACAAGGTTTTCTCTAAGATATGAAGCACCATTTAAAAATGGAGAGAGAAATACTACTCCCAAGAAAATTACCTAGGCAAATTGCAAAGTTTCATGTATGAATACATCTTTGGAGGAAAAGAAAGAATAGAAAAAGAAAACAAATTATATGAAGGAATGAGTGACTCTTGGCCATTTTCCTCCAAATATATTAATTTTTTAATAGCTCAGGTGATACAAGCATTCCATGAAAGATTCATTTTAAGTCTGAAATGAATCACTGATTTATTTTTTAAAATTTATATTTCAACAGATTTGGAATTCAGAGCTTCTGATGAGAACATGACTGGAAGTTAGAGAAGGACCTGGCAGTCTCCCAGATCTCCTTAGTTAAGGACAGTTCCTGATGGAATGCTATTATTAATCCCCCAAGTAAGAGTTTCTCAACTTAGGCACTGCCATTTTAGACCAGATCAATCTTCTTTTTAGAGGCTGCCATGTTTATTGTAAGGTATTTGGCAGTACCACTGGTCTCCCCTACTAAATGTAAAAGTGCCTCCTTTCCCTAGTTGTGACAAAAGTCTTCAAACATTGCCAAATATCCCCCCGAGATAAAATAAAAATTCCCTACTCGCTCAACCTGTTAAGAACCACTACCCTAAATCAAGAGTGAGAATTTGCAGTGATTTAATATGGTATAATATTGTTATTATGATTTTTCCCCTTAAGTTTACAGTCATATTTTAGTTATCCTCCAGTCAGATGCACTGCCAGTTATTATTTAATTAATCTGAAAAATAACAAACTCAAAGTCCATTTCCAGCTATTACTTGTCTTTTTATTTTATGAAAAACCTTTCAGCAAGGATATCACAATTGTTATAAGTATCTATTTCCTTTACAAACAATACAACCACAAAACTAATCTATCCTTGCCGTGTTAAAAATGAGAGCAATAAAAATAATTAATTGAATCTGGAGGCACAAATATTTGTATATGCCAGGCTATTAAATCCAAAACCTAAACTTACCATACAGTATTTTCACCTAATAATTTGGTCAATTTCCCAAAAAAACAGTTGATCTAACGTTTTCTAAACTGCACTATATATTTCCTTATATATATTATGGTTAACAAAATATGTGGGAAATTTAAAGGAAATATACACTACATATCACCACAGAACAATAATTCACATCATTTGATTTTATTCTTTTTTTTAGCTTTGGGGTTCTTAGGTATTGTAAGTTTCATGAACTATTGGGGAGTTTCTCTTTTCTCCCTGCAAATAATAATGATAAGCTTGAAGAGAATGACCAACCATTTTAGGCTATTTTATGCATCAGAAATAAGAAAATCACAGTTGAAAGATCAACAGAGGACAGCAATGAAGAGGAGCCAATGGGTCCGAGTGGGGATCTCTGAGGCAACAGTAAACCAAAGAAGAAACTGAAAACTTTTGACTGTGGAAGCTATAAGAGATTCCTAGACAACAAAGAGATAGTAAATTGGGCCAGAGATGGGAAATGTGAAGAGGTAATTTATCCAGAGGAGTGTTTTTCAAATTGAATGTGCTAAAGAGTCACCTATTGAGATACAGATTCTGATTCACAATGTCTGGAGAAGGGTCTGGTAGTCTGCATTTCCAATAATCTCCCACATGTTGATGTTGCTGGTTTGTCCCTGTGTCACACTTTACCCAGCAAGGTGCTAAGAACACCCCACTGTCTACCTCCAACATAGATCTAGAAGTAGAAGTGCCAACTCTACCCCATCACATTATCTACGAGATTAACAATGGGGGAATTCATTTCCCCCAACTCTCAATATATAAAAATGTGTTACCACTATACCTTCTTTAAAGGAAAACATCAGCCAGACTGTTGCTGTGAAATATAAGATAATTTCTTGTTTTAAAAAATAAACATATATGTGTCTATTAGTTATAGATACTAATATATTAATATATATACCATATTATATAGTATATATAGTGTATAGTATGTATATATGGTATATAGTATACTAAATACTAATATATAGTAACTAAACATTACTATAGTTTTTGCTTTTCTTATATCCTGAGGCAACAGGTTCTCTGGTATGTTATCTGAAAGAGTCATGAAAAATTTAAATTTCTAAAATCAAATTAAGGTGAGGTTTGACTTTTAGATGATTAGTTTCAAATGAGTTTTCCAGCTCATTCTTGAGTTTCAATTCACTCTTTACGACAACCTAGGCTGTGCTTTTATCCAAATCATTTGATTCCTTTCACACCTCTGGGAAAACCAAATCCTGGCTTACTTCATACTCTCTGCTCTAAAGTAACTAATGAAGGCTTGATTTTAGGTTTTGGCATATTGTCAAAGTCAAGGTGTGTCAGGAAGAGAAGCAGATACAAAGATGACAGATAGATGAAGTATCTCTGATGGAAAACATCCGCTGGTGAAGAAGCTGGTGCTATCATAAAACTGTGTATATTTAGGCACAAAACTCTAAAGACTGAACACCAATACGAAATGGAAGTAATTACAATCTCTTGAAAAGATGACTATCATAGAAGGACAGGAATACATACACTTGTTCCTATGATAAATATTTCAAAATATTTCACATATTTCACAAGCTATACTTAGAAACAAAAAGGTATGTTGGGGAATTTATTACAAAATTGTGTAGGGAAAAAAGTTTGAGAAATGTAACCCCACCCCCCATTTTTCAGAAAAACTAAAAGAAAAATTTTCTCCCAGAAAAGGCTCATTATAGTCATTTAGAGCACCAAAATACTACACACTCTGTAATTTGTATCTGGATTGATAAAATACCAAAGCTATATAAAAAGTTTAAAACTTAAAGGCAGCAGCAGATTTTTTCTAAGTAATATTCCCATTTTTAAACTGATCTAGGCAAATTGTAGACATTTTAAACAAGTAAATTAAGACAATATAGGTTTATAATGTTGAACAATAATTCTACCTACTTGGAAGAGCAGTTACCGAGGTTGATTTTAAGGCTATGACTTTGGAGATTACCATCTCCAAATACAAACTTTCTACATCACCTGAAATTTAGGCAGTCTAATTAATTCACCTATTCTGATCACATCAAAAAAAAAAAAAGTCACTCTTAAATCATTAACATGATGCCAACAATAATTAAACTATTTAATCAATCCATTCAAGCAATTGATAAATGAAGAAGAAAAAAATGTTCAAAATTCTCAGTAACTCCACTAGACACAAATGTCAAGCTGTGCTACTCCATATATTGAATACTCCTATAAATATAATTTGTCACCAGAAGTACAAGAGTTCTCTTTAGAGAATACAATAAATTCATCTGCTCCCTAAGAAAGGTAATGGAGAAAATGATGTTTCCCTTTGATAGTTTATTAAACTCACCCCATGTGATGGATAAGAGATCCAGCCCAGCTCCCCTTGAATTGTTTTTGAATCCAGTAGATTGACTGAAATAAAACACAATACACAAACACAATTAATAACAGTGAATTATTTCTATTTGCTTCTGTTGAGTTCACATTGTCTGTTGTTGATATTGCTCAAAAAACATAACTCTTCCTTTTCATTGTAAGTCTATAATTAGTATAAAAAAAGGGAGTTACAAAAAATACACAGGGAAAGTTAAGAGATCAAAAGTTTCTGTGTCCTTTTAAACTGTTCGCATTTATTTACAAGGATAGGTTAATGTTCAGTATACTGACAATTTCTTACATAATAATTACAGATTTAAAGAGGAAACAATAAAAATGCAAAATAGAAAACAATATTAATGCTAGCATATCAAAACACCTTCAAAAATATTAAATTTGATAAATTTGCATATGATTTCACAATTAATTCATTTCTTAAATATGTTGCTACAGTGAATCAATATATGTTTATTTATATTTAATACGGCACCTTCATATTGTCCCTGGCTAATACTCAACATATTATTCTGCAATGTGTATTTTTTAAAAATGTATTCATTATTTACTTACATGTAACAAACAAAAAGCTTAACTACCAATTTGAGGAGAAATAAAAGTAAAACTAAGTTTTATAATAACACCTGTGTAAAGCTTTACTTATTTAAAGTAGTTATTTTGGCCGGGCGCCGTGGCTCAAGCCTGTAATCCCAGCACTTTGGGAGGCTGAAGCGGGTGGATCACGAGGTCAGGAAATCGCAACCATCCTGGCTAACACAATGAAACCCCGTCTCTACTAAAAATACAAAAAACTTAGCCGGGCGTGGTGGCGGCGCCTGTGGTCCCAGCTACTCGGGAGGCTGAGGCAGGAGAATGGCGGGAACCCGAGAGGCGGAGCTTGCAGTGAGCCGAGATCGCGCCACTCACTCTAGCCTGGGCGGCAGAGCGAGTATTTTTACTCAAAGACTTTAGTGGTTTTACTCAGAACTTCGTGCTAGTTCTAATGACTTTTCATCGATGTTTGTACACGAAAAGTAAAACATAACATGCATATGATTGCATATATTATTAAAAGAAGATGGAACGTTATTTTCCACACCGAATATTAATTTGTAATGGGTTAGAAAATTAAATATAAAACAGCACTTCAAATACAATTAATAACAAAAGGTTCACTTTGTCTATCTGACCTATTAAATAATGGAAGCTATGATTTTACCTCATCTTTCTTCTAAATTAGAAAAAAAATTCCATGATTGACTAATGGAGGATGTGAAGGAAGGTTACATAAACTCAGCATGCATTATTAACATGAACCAGACCATGAAAATCAATACACACAATAGAAAGGAATCATTTTCAGGGGTTACATATATACACACAGCAAAACATAATGTAAATACGTACACTGCACAACATGTTCTCATGTTGTTTACAAAATGTTTCCTGATACATGAAAAGCACCATTCTTTTAAAAATAATCTCAAGTAATTTTTTTTTACAAAGCAAACATTAATCTTTTAAAATGTAAAGAAAATTTACATATCTGATAGACTTTAAAAAATCATTTCAACTATTTTTTGTGGAGGAAATATTAATCTTATAAAATGTTAAGAAAAATAAATTACATATTTGACATACTAAAAATCATCTCAACTATTTTTTGTAAAGGAAATATTAATCTTATAAAATGTTAAGAAAAATTAATTACATATTTGATAGACATTAGATTTCTAAATTTTCAGGTAGTACTAAAATTTTGATTACCTGGTTAGTTGATAAATACATTAGGTGGGTAAAAATAAGGCTCTTGATCATTACAATGTAAAAGAAATACAGTTCTCAAAGTTTGATTCTTTAAGTTTTGCTAGTGAAAGACAAACATAAACTTTACCTTTTACATTATAATTCCTTAATGATTAAAGAATGTTTTCCCAATAAATTAATCCTAATGAGAAGTAACTGTATTTAGATTAAAACAGAAGATAGATAGCCGCTGCATGGATTACATAGTATAATTTCCATAATTGAATTATTTCCCATGATATCAGTTTGGAAATTAACAGTATGCTTAATTATATTGCAATTATCTCTGAAAAATAATTAAAAACCCTCTACCAATTAATCAATGTTATAGATTATATTTCAGATCAGTGTTAGAAAATTTTTGAAAATACAAAAATACTTCCTCACCTTTAAATTAAAGGATATTACCAACATTCATTCTCATAAAAGATATACCTAGTTCAATTGTTAGTTGTTTCATACCAATCATTTAATCTCTCTGAGCTTTATATGGGATTTGCATAGTAGAAATCAGCTTGCCAGTATGCATAAATTATTAGATTATATTTGCAGTGTCCTTGGGGGTTTAAATGGCTTAATGTATCATTGTGTTTAGGTACTAATTGCACATTACTAAATGATAATTATATGTTACTCCACATGCTAAGATCAATCACTAGTTTAATCTTAGTATTAGTAACCAGAGTGAGGAGAAGAAGATGTGGTTATTACATAGACTCTATTTAGTAAATTACTTATTGGAATGTAGGTTATCAGCTAATGAACTACCATATCCTTAAGTTTCTTCTGATAATAAGAACAATGGAAAAGAACTGGACTAATCACATCAGCATTTGGTTTCTACTCAAATGAGAACAAACCAAAATAAGTTAGACCATACAGTCAATTAAAGTAAGTATAGATTAATTAAATTTATTGCATTTACTCAGAAATTAAATTTTTAGTGTACTCCATTTAGCACAAATGAGAAAAACACAATTAGCAGCATTACTTCTGACTGATTCTATTGTCTATCAATTATATCTACCCTGAGTATCTTGCAATGTTGCTGTGATGTTCAAATACCAAAAATATCTTTAAAACCACCATGAGTTTATAACATGCTGTACAGACTCCCTTCTTGTAAATTTAATACATTAATATTATTTGACAACAGTTCCATTTTGACTTCTGAATTATATTTATAATTCAATTACATGACCTAAATACATGACCTAGTAGAGTAGAATAGTTAACTTCAAAACACATTTTAAAAGCATATAATTTGGATTTATAAAGTCCCTTTTGTTTGTACCCAAATAAAAATAACACCGTCTAAGAATTCTAAGTACTTTAAAGTGAATGGTTACTTAATTGGGACTCCCAGGATACAAACCTCAAATCTCCTGTGATCCATTATAGAACAGTTTGAGTATATAGCATAATTGAGGTAAGAAAAGAAAATGAATGGAATTTCAAAGTAAATCTGTGAGGGATTTATCTGCATACATTGACTCAATGTAACATTGCAATACATACCTTAAACCCCACACTGATACAGGCAAGAACTTTGGTTACTAGAATGCTGTCCCTCTCTAAACATATGTAGACCTGATCATTTCTTTTCAAACGCTAGGATGGACAGGATAGTCTGATGAGTTGTGACGTACAAATATAATACTGTGGACTGAGTTATAATTGCATTAGTAATTGGATAGTTTATTTCAATTGCTGGACAATGTGAGTTCACAATGATAAAATCTGACAAAACGAAAACTTACTTAAGGCTAGATAGGAACATATGTGTGACTTCATTCTTTAATGGCTATCTCATGCCAGTTATTTATCAAAGCTGTAAGTTACCCCTTCCCAGATTTCATATTCTAATGATGTGATTGCCATATATTTTTGGTGTGTAACAGAAAACACATTATTTTGTTAATTTTAGAATATTTTATATTCAAAGAACTATATGGCATATATTAACTTTTTTAATGAAAGTGATTTAAATTGGAAATGTTTTTAAATGTCATGATTCTATTTAAGTTAGTAAATAAATAAGTGGAGTTTTTCTGGGCAAAAATGAATTTGGAAATCACCGTCTTACGTATCGATGGATATGGTTCTAGGTTTTTCTTTTACATGTTTTACTGCCTCTAATTGCTTTTAAATAGAGATGTATGACTAGAAGGGGCTTACATTCATGAGAAGGGGAAGGTAATCCTTACTTGGACTGTTGATTTGGCTTTCAGATGGGCACTAAGTTACTGAGATCTGGAAAGAAAGAATGGTGGTTTCTGATGTAAATAAGAAGGTGTAGAATGGAGTAAAGAAGTAAGAACAAAGTATAATGCCGGGTACAGTGGCTCATGCCTGTAATCCCAGCACTTTGGGAGGCCGAGGCTGGCGGATCACCAGAGTTCATGAGTTCAAGACCAGCCTGGCCAACATGGCGAAAACTCATCTCTACTAAACACACAAAAATTAGCCGGCGTGGCGGCACACGCCTGTAATCCCAGCTACTCGGGAGGCTGAGGCAGGAGAATCGCTTGAACCCCGGGGGCGGAGCTTGCAGTGAGCCGAGATCGCGCCACTGCACTCCAGCCTGGGAGACAGAGCGAGGCTCCGTCTCAAAAACAAACAAAATAAAACAAAGCAAGCAAACAAAAAAAGGAACAAAGTATAGAGCAAATTGGCTCAAATTGGTAATAAGTACTTATGGAAAGGAGGAAACCTGGACGTCATTTCTGCCACTGATTTCTGCTGTTCCATCTCCCCCTCTGTTGGATTGTGGGATTGAGATTCCCAGAGCCATCCTCTCTCTTCCTATCCTGTCCTCTATCACAATGGAGAGACTCAATCAAAAGTCCACTCCTAGTAAAATTGCTCATTAGTATTGGCAGTGTCAAAAAGAATTGCCTATTCCAATAATTTACATCATCTTTTCTTCTTAGTAAAAGGAACAAACTAAGATTTTTTTTTTTTTTTCAAGTTGTCAGTTACTAAAATAAGGGCTTGAAACAAAGGTTCCCAGTTAGTGAGGGCAGATTAAAAATGTACAAGTTTCTGGAGTTTTGATTTTTAGAGAATTATTAACACATAAAGATTTTTAAAGGACATTTATAAATTCTGCTTCATAGTGGCTACTTGTCTACTTAGAAAGACTGAGAATGAAACTAATATTCACACCTTGAAAGATTTTTAAGTGCTACAAACATGCAGACAGTTCTAAAAGGTTTTTAAGATTAAATGCCACAGCTTTGTACTGAAGCAGATCTTTCCAATTATCTTTCCAATTTCCAATTACCTAATAATATACCCATAGGCTTTGTGGTAATGCTGTAGTTGCATTTTATGAAACTGAGTTATAAATAATTATTAAACAATCATTTCAAGGTGAACAGTAGGCTTTAATGGCTAAAGAATTTCAAACTCATATAATAATGCACAAGTTTTCTTGTAAAACCTTCAGTTATAAGGGACTTTTATGGCCAAGTACAAATAACTATAAAACCACTACAATAGAAAATAAGCCCATCCTTTGATTACATCTTGTTTTTACTAAAGAGTAATGACAGTTTCTTTCTATGCACACCATCACTGTAATTGTCCCAGCCTCATTTCACAAATACTTATCTTTATCATTTTCATCACTTTCTGTTATAATAAGCAGAATAACTTTGCTCTAGGTTACAGGACTACACAGAGCTCTTCAGTCTGCTTCTAAATATATTTAAATGTCACAAATTGAAGAAAATGATACAGAAAGAAATAAATTTTTTTTCTCAGTGTTATAATTCTCTGTGTAGTTCTCTGGTCAAACATAATACAGAATTAAGAAATCAACAAATATTTTATGATAGGATTCACCAAAACTCAGCTTTTCTGTTTTACTGTATGCACCAGGGTATGACATTGAGAAGTTTAGAGAAGATAGTTTTTCTGATGTACTTCTGTATTGCAACAACTTTTATCTACTGCGCTTGCATATTCTTAATTTAACTGTTCCTGTGGACTTCCTGTTTGTATTTATTTTCTTTCTACCCAAGCATTATTATTCTTTTTTTATTTTATTTATTATTATTATTATTAGTTTTGAGACAGGGTCTCCCCTGTGTCGCCAGGCTAGAGTGCAGTGGCACAAACTTGGCTCACCGCAACTTCTGCCTCCTGGATTCAAGCGATTCTCCTGCCTCAGCCTCCTGAGTAATTGTGATTACAGGCGTGGGCCACCACGCCCAGCTAATTTTTGTACTTTCAGTAGAGACGGGGTTTCACTATGTTGGCCAGGATGGCCTCGATCTCTTGACTTCGTGATCTGTACGCCTTGGCCTCCCAAAGTGACGGGATTACAGGCGTGAGTCACCGCGACCAGCCAAAATATTTTAATAGATCTAATTAGTATTTTATTTCACAGATAAAACATTATAAAAATATTGTACTATAAACGAAGTCAACTATTATGCCTCAGGTGTGTGCAGATAAAAGTTCCTGTAAACTGTGTTAAATTTAGCAGCATTTTCTATCACAGAAATTTTAATTTATGCAATTTTTATCAAATGAACAGCTAAAATTAGAATGTAATTTTTTGTTGTTGTTTGTTTGAGATGGAGTCTCACTCTGTCGCCCAGGCTGGAGTGCAGTGGATGATCTCGGCTCACTGCCAGCTCCACCTCCCAGGTTCACGCCATTCTCCTGCCTCAACCTCCCGAGTAGCTGGGACTACAGGAGCCTGCCACCACGCCCGGCTAATTTTGTTTTTGTATTTTTAGTAGAGACCGGTTTCCCCGCATTAGTCAGGATGGTCTTGATCTCCTGACCTTGTGATCCACCTGCCTCGGCCTCTCAAAGTGCAGGGATTACAGGCGTGAGCCACCGCGCCTAGCTGATGTAATAATTTTTTAAATGCTGCCATGTTAAACATTGTTATGAAAAACCTTTTTTGTCAGGTGGTATTTTAACAACCTGTTTATGTGATATAAGAAGATTTCTGCCCTTAACTTACTCTTTCTCATTAGCTTTTTCTCCTGGGCAATAATTTTGGATTTATTTCTATCAAGATCTTAGTTATGGAAGAAATTGTAATTAGCTGTCTCATCTCAGTCTTTGCCAACAGTAGGGGGAACTCCTTGGAATCAAAACAGAGTCTCACAGTAAGATGAGTCTGTGTTTTTATAACTAGAGTGACTCAGGAAATAACGCAGAACAAAATTCTACTAGAAACTTGGGCACTTTAGTAAATGTCAATCCTATGCTGTTTATAATGTATTAAAATTTTCATTTTTCCTCTTTTAATCAGAGAAATATAAAGGTCATATGGATATCAAAACTATTATGGAACAAACAGGTATCAAGATATCAGTAGGAAATGTGTTCTTGTAACAAAATAATCCTTTCACATAAATCAGTTGTGATCCTCTACTGCCAGTGAATTTTTAGTACACTAACAGCCTGACTTAAATAACAGCTCTTTGTTTCTCTCCATTGTTAACTGATATTATGAATCATTCAGACAAGTAAAATGCATCTCCCAAAATGTAAGTTTCTAAAACTAGGACATTATTATGTAAACAGCATTTTATTTTTCACAGTTTTGCTTTTTAAAGTGTTCCAGAAGTAATAGAATGACTTGTTTACATCCAATTCAGGGACACCTTTTTGAAAGATTAAAAAGTGAAAAATGAAAACATATTACTCAATTATGAAATACAAATAGTCATTAAGGGAAATAGCAGTTTAAACTACAGCATATGCATTTTGCCTTCACCCCATAAAATCAGTCTATCTTGGTATTAAAAAAATCGTATTATCATAAAATGTAGAATATCGACATCCAGATAGTACAGGCTCTCTCTCTATTCAGCCGGAGTTTGACTGTTGGCTGTGAAAATAGAAGAAGAAAATTGGCTTACAGAATAACTGTAATATAATATTTCCTTTAGAAATAAAATTGCTCCTAGAAGTCCCTTGGATATAAAGATTCAAAATTCTAGCATAGGAAACAAAGAATGTAATGATGAGACAAAAGTAAGTTTAAATTTAAAAACATCCTCTGGATATTTTGGCATCCTCAAACACACATGTGCATATACGTACACATGTATTTGTTTTGAAAGAACCCCACTGTAGAAGAAATTGGTTTCCTGATTAAACAAATTTCTGGAAAACTACAATCAGAATAAAGCTTTGACTTCATCATATTCTGCAGAATATCTGGATTATCTAAAATCTCATGTGTATCATTTATTCTGATCGTGACAATACAAATTTGACTGACATCTACAAACATAGGCACACACACATAAACAAACTCTTCAAGGTTTGTTTTTGGGTCTTTATAACGGTCCACAAAGGATCAAATATGGTACCACATTCTTAGCAGTTTATTTCAAAACACTAGTCCTTTTCCCTTACATCTTAGGAGCATGGTGTCAATGGAAAGCATCAAACTCCACACTGGAATAGTCAGAAAACTTTTACTTTATTGATGAAAGAGATGGTAGAATGCAAATAAAGACCAGTGAGGTATTTTGGGGTAGTGTAATCATAATAGGAATAGCACCTACAGAAGTTTTTATTTGGTGATGGTTCTATTTTGATATTCAGTCCCATGTGTTTCCAATATATTCACATGCACTCACACAGAATTTACATCAGTTTAGGTATGTGCTTAATAAGGACTGTTTCTGAATAGTTATTTTGGACATGCTTAAAAATATGTCTTTGTTATATATTCATTTAAATTATTTTTAAAGTTACATGCAGTTAAAAATAATCTGGGTTAAAATTATGCCCAGCACATGAACTTAAGCAAATCAGTTAATCTTCTACTCCTTGTTTTTAGGAATTTATTATTATCTTTTACCTTAAAAAAATTCTCCCTGTCTCTCAGGGACTCTGTTCTGGGACTTAAATTGCCTTCTCCACCAAAGATTCATATCATATTTTTCATAATTCTCATATCTATAACAATTTTTATGTAAGTATTCATTTTAGATTCATTTATCCCATTGAATTTGACATCTTCAAAAGCACAGAGCATTCCAGTCCCCAGCATATTTTTTTTTTCAAACTCCAGTGGGTAACTAATCCTCAGGTAAACAGTTTGATAAATAAACAAACACAAACAATAAATTATTATAATATGAAAGATGACTTATTATTATGTAATACGAAATTAGTTATATATCAACCTTTTTCTTGACTCGTTTTAATGATTCTTAAACGTGTGTCTTTGTCATTACATTTAGAGTTCCAAAGTTTTCACTAATAGGGTTAGGGTAGTAAACCTACTACAAACCTGGCCAAACATTAAAAAAAAAAAAAAAAAAAGCTGAGTTAATTTCCAAAGGATAACCGTTGGAAAGAAAAACTTAAAGGAACATTACTAATTTTATATCTTTTTAGTTTTCTTCCTCTCATTTTATATTTTTTGTGGGAATATTAAAACTTTTAGTATGATTTAGAACATCACTTTCAAAGGTAAGAAAAATTTTCCTTATTCAATGTACAAATGTCAAAGATAAGCATTTGTATCTGAAAATATAGAAAGAAACACCATTGTTAAGCATAGATTAACTAGTTTAGTCACAAGAAATACTACAATTACACGTGGAAATTTCTTTTTCAGAGAACAAGGACAATCAAATCATAATTTAGATCAGAAGTGTCAAGAACACTGTAATAAAATCTCTAAGTTTATCTTTTTGAGTTATCTAATGTAAATGAGTATTAACTTATCTACGGTAAACCAGATAGTAAAAGCAAACCAAGAGAAAAATACGAATTCCTTTTTACTGCCTCTTTGAAAATATTTCCAATATTTGGCAGTTACTAGATTTGGTGGTGTTTATAGATTTCATAAAAGAGTAACAATCTACTTTAATTCTAGTTCTGCTTTTCTATGATGCTGCCAGTTCTTTTATTCTGTAAAAAAGCAAAATCTACCATGATCAACTGTGACTTATTTGAAGGGGATTTGTATATAACGCTAGCCTTTTTGCCACCTTTGAATAGTATAGATGATTAGAGGACAGTTGGGGAAAATGAACAAGGTTAGATAGTGACAAATAAATCAATGTTTTTGGTTTTTTTTCACACCACATGTTTATAATTCAAAAAAATAAAATTTTATGCCATAGAGAGGTCAAAAGGTATATATTTATTCATACAATTTTGCTTACAGTTTGGGAATAGCTCAGTTTTGTAAGAGGACAATACTATTGGTGATATAACACACCACACAGTGCTGCAAATGGACTTTTCCTGTTAGTGGTGTTTTGCCTACCCAGAGGATTAGTTAGATAATCCACATGGAAGACATTGCAAATTAGCTTCCCAGACTTTCCCTCAGTGTGAAGACTGCCATCATATGCAATGAAAGAATATATCCCTTTAAAAGCTAAACAGTTTTATCAATTGCTACATTGGGTTTGAAAATCAGGAAATAAATGTATGTTGACTACTAACAAGCTACTCTGTGTTTCCCTTGGTCAATCTGACGTAGATAGGAAATGTTACAATTTCCTGTTGATTGGAAATCAATCAACTTTATCAGAGGCAAAAAGTAAGATTTTAAAGCCTTATATGAGGCAGTTTACACTTACTGGAGCTGTAGAGCTTATTCATCTATTTTTCTTAACTATTAATTGAAAAAAACATACATTAACCTTCTCAAAATGAATGCATTAAAAAAGCAACAGAAACAGTTTTGATATTGGCTAAATAAACCTCTCGGTAATAAAATTAACCTACAATTATCTATTTGCTCAAGTGCTTTTGAGGCCCTGCTATGTAATCAGTCAAGATTTTTGTCTTAAAAGGGAAGACAGCTCAGTTTGGAGTCTTTAAAGTCAGTTTACATTTGCCTTGATGTGAGAGAGTTCTGAAAACCCAAGGATAAATATAAAAAAAATCAAATAATAGGGAAATGAGTAACAAATATGAATATAAAAAATCAGGTAATAGGAAAATGAGTAATTGACATGAATTCTCTGGAAGTAAGGGGAAAAAGTTTGTTGCTAATTCTTCACTTTTGTTCATAGAAAACATGCCAATAGCTTGAAAGACTGGCTAACTCTTTGGGAACATAACGGATAACACATTAGTCTTTTTTCTTTTTTTCTTTTTTTTATGTTTCAGTGAAGAAAGCAAGATACTAAAAGCTGCTTTCTGCTTTGGAAGCCTGATGTCATCAATATGCTATTTTTGCTCTTTGCCAGGTTAACAGAATTTATTGCAGCAATTAATCCAAAACATATGTGCTGAAATACCCACATGAAAAATAAAATTGCCCCCAACTTAATTTGCTACCTTTCAAAAGCCTGTTTTAGCTACCTTTTCTCAATGGCTACAGTTAAATAGAATACAAGTGTTTTTATGAAAGAAGAGCTAAATCACTAAAATTTATTTTCTCATCTTAAGTAATTTAAAAATTGTAGTTTAAGTGGGGGGAAATTTCCACAGAGACTAAAGTCTACTTTTTGGACCACGTTCTATTTTCTATTACTGACCTTTAAGACAATTCCAATTGTTAATTAACACTTCATTTTTATTACACATAACCCTAAATAATCACACTCTGGTTATATTGACAATTTCCTCACTATCTGTATGTATGGAATTCTTGACAAAAATCTTCTCTCCAGGGTGAGGAAAGGAGTGTTTGAGTGTCAGGAAAGGAACACAGAGGAAAGAACATGTGAAGAAAAGTCATCACAGATATTTTTATCTGCTCTTCTGTCTACATCAAATTTCTTTAACTTAGTTTCTTAGTGGGTTCCCCACCCATGCAGATAATCATAACTTATGAGTGGAACCACTTTACAGTTCCAAAGTACTCTCATTTATATGGTTTCCTTCAATTTTTCACTACAAATTTCTGATTGTTTCTAAATTATCCTTGCAAAGTCAGAAGACACATTAGTACAGTCACTGGGATTAAGGTTGAGAAGCTAGTGCTTTTCCTGACAAGGATGTCTCCCAAGTTCATAGGCGTTTGTGTCTAGAAGAAAACATGTGAGGTTAAAATCAAAAGACAAAGACAAGAGAGAGGGCTTGGCTTAGTTACTACTTTATTAGGATCCATTTTTCTCAGTTTCCTCAGTTTAACAATGGGAAATGTCACATTACCTATTTTAGGGCTACTTTAACGATTAAATGAGGTTCAGTAAGTCATGAATGATAATGTACGGGAAAAATCTGTTTGCCAGCAGAACGATGAACAATTATTTTCTCAATGTTGAACATGGTACTGAGGATATATTAGTCTTGAAGTCTACAGGATTTAACAATACCATCTTTTATGAAAAACACTGAAGTTCTAACACAGCCACAGAGCATCAGGATCATCCAACCACCAACCTATATTGATAGCACAGCTCCCAAAACCCTCTCTGGTCCATTCCCTGTTTACTCCCAATATTGGAAGAGGAAAAATCCTGTTTTAATAAAACTGTGTCAGTCACACACGGGTTTTGGGAGAACACAGACAACTTTTGAATATGCACAGGGGCAAAGTTTACGGACACCCTCTCAGCAATTACTAGGGGCCTAACAGGTGGCATTAGCAGGTAGTTTTAAAGAAAATTTTTCTAAAAAATAAATTTCTTCATTTGAGTCTAGCGACACCAAAAGAGTTGAATGTCCAAAAGACGAAGAAATAGTAAAGGGATAGTGTTAGAAATCAGCAAGCTGGACAACAGGGCGTATGAGGCAACTCCTGTGAGTCTCAACCAAGCGCACCCAGTAAAGATGCTTTCTCAATCCTGCAGCGAACCTTGCAGAATATCTCCTTCCCTTGGCTGTCACCTGGTGAACCCATGAAAACGGATGGAAAAGAGACACAGCACTTCCAAACATCAAACTGAAAAGCCTAGCTGACAGCAATGTAAAAGGCGGCAGGACGATGGTAGATCCTGAATCAAAGTCTATTCCTCAGGTCAGGACCTGCCAGACCCGTCCAAGGCGCACGGACTCTGGCGTCTTCCTGACGCCCGGGTAAGAAGGGTCCAGGTGTTAAGGAGGACGCCGTGCTCTCCCAGTGCCAGCAGATCCCAGGCAGCAGGCAGAGGGCGCACGTTTGCCTCTCGCGCGCTCCAGTCTCCTCCTGGCGCTGGTGTTCGCGTAACTTTGCACCTTCGCGCTCTGCTAGCTGCAGCCTGCATCGCAGCGCCTACACCGTCCGCCCGGAGGCAGAAACCCGGAGCAAAAGAGCATCAGACTGCGCTCGCCCACCCACCCTACCCCGGGACGGAGGCCGTGGCACCCTGGTCGCGCTCCGGGAACTGACTTTGGCAGCCAGGAGCGGAGAGTCTCTTGCACAAAGAACCCGCTGGCCTCCAGAGGGCTGGGACTGCTTTACCCGCACCCCGAGATGTGTTTTTCTTTTTCTTTTTTCAAATCTCATCTTTAATTTGATGCAGAGTGAGTAAGCAGTGAACTGTTGAGAGACACGGTTGTTTTCCAATGAGCCTGGACCTAGCGGAGAATAGTTTGTGGTTAAGGCAACCCCGACGGTGGGTGTGGTGGCAGCAAGGAGCACTTGCTCATCTCCCTGTTGCCACATTTCTGTCTCTACCCGTACAGCTCTGCTTTGTGCTAAAATTTCGCAGGACACACTTTTGTAATTTAATGAAGATTGCTTTATTAAATGTGGGAAGTGTAGGGCGAAGAAAAAGGAAGGCAGTATCCCCTCCTGTGGCCACTCCTGTCCATGGCGAGGAGTATTCACAACAGTTTGTTTGTGCAGTGCTGCCACTTGCTTTCCTCCTCCTTCCTCACCTATTATTCTCACTTCACCATGTTGGTTTGGATTATGTGGATTTTCACCCTTTGCTTTGACTGGAACAGCGGGACATGATTTAGAAAATGAAGGGTTGGGGGATGTCCACACTCAGGGCTTCCAGTTTAATAACATCACTCCAAGTTTGAAGCTTTATTTGCTGAACTGGTTTTGACTCCATCCACCCCTCCACATGCATTCGTCCAGACATTCAAAGGGGGAAGCATTTTAGCATTTTCTGGCTGACACTCTTAAAACTTTCCTGGATAAAATATTTTCTTCTGGGAAACAATTAGAAGTGTGTAAACTTGAGAAGAGAAACAAAGAAATGCAGCCCCCCCCCCAACCCCAACCCCATTTTAAGTGTGCGGGGTTTTTAGGGATTTAATAAAAATTGATTAACCAGATGTTTTATGTGATAAATGTCTTTCTTTTAAGCAAATGATTTATATATTAACATTGGCTTTAAAACCTTTTCTCTACTTCTCCAGTTTTCTAATCAACTTTTAAAATTTTCACTTGCAAAAACTTTTTTCTTTGTAAACGACAACCCTCCCCTGTCCCCCTTTTCTTTTCTTTTTCTTTTTTTTTTTTTTTTTACAAAGGAAGCTGGTAGGAGGCAAACTAAAACTTGCTGACTTTCAGACTTTTCCTGGAGAAAACCTCCTGCCAGGTTCCAAGAACTACCTGATACCAAGCAGCTGGGAACAGACTTAATGAAATCAAGCAAGTGGCGCACGTGTATCCACACCCTGAACACGTTGAGGGATGTCTTCCTAGGGGGATTGATTTGTGACTTGGAAGACTTCGCATTTTATAAATGTCACAATATTGCTTTTACTAATATTTCTAAAGTTGTTACAGAAGAGTTAGCTAAGGTTTCCAAATTTTTGAGAAGTAAATTTCTAATCCTGGTTTTCTGTATACCTGGATGAATAATATAATGAATGTTTCACACTACTGGTCAACCCTTTATTTAAAAAATCTGTGGAAAGCTACTTTTGTACTTGGTAAAAGCCCTTTATTGACCCTCCCTGATGAGAAAATCCAGATCTCTGAAAACAGAACCCGAAAGGAGACACCTGCATCTGTTCTTCTAAATCTTCTCTCAAACAGGACTTAAAGGAACAAGGTTTATTAAATATTTTAAAGAAAAAGTGTGCAGGTTAAAAAAATAAACAAATTTGAGGATCTTGACAGAAGATTACTTGTAAAACTTAATGTTCTTCAAGAAATACACGTTTCCCCTTCTATCTAGTATTTATGCCAAACAGAATCATTGAAAAAATGATTCAAATCAAAAGTAGCCCAGATCACAGATTTTTTTTTTTTAGTAAGCGTCTATAAAAACTTATCGAGTTTGATGATTTGAGGAAAGTTTTATTAATACTTTCCTGAAGGTCTTATGACTTGGAAAGTGTAACTCTCAGGGACGCTTCTTTTTTTTTTCCATTTGTGTTGAAATTGGTAAATCAAATATATTGTGGTAATGTATTTTGCCTTTTAAAATCCTTTGCAAAAGTAACTATTTGATATTTAAATATTACATGTATTTTATTTCACAAAAATTTTAAATTTCTGAAAGGATTTTAACATTATAAAGAAAGTTATTGTGAAAAAGTATTACAAATGTTGGACCCTTGAAGAACACACCAAAATTTGAATGTTAAATGTAGGCAATACATAAAGAATGTTACTAAATCATTTATTTTATAATAAACGTATTAAGAGCAATGTGAGATTACTAAGTTGTTAATATAACCAAGGAGCCAGCCATAATTAAATTCAAGAACTGAAAAACTTTACCTAAAACTTCCTAAACCTACTAAAAAATGTTAAAAATAACTAAGATCTGATTCTGTACAATATTTTGTTTTAAAATTTTATATTAGTTTAAAGTGTTTTTCATTATAGCTCCCAATTTCTAGTGTTTCATGGAAAGACAACTTTATATAAAATACAACCATGATCTAACACGTGGCAATGGTGTTTTATTACATGTAGTTTCCCTTTTATAGGTCCAGTCACTTCTGAGTTAGAAGTATATCCAACTAACTTTTAACCTTAAAATAGACAAAAAAAAAAAAAAAAATCCTATCAACTACGGTAACAATAATAAAAAATATAAAATTAAAAATATTGATTGTTACAGGTGAAACTTTTGTATTGATAAATCTATTGTTATTACTAGAGGATGTAATATCTAAAAGAGTTTATAATTGCTCATTTATGACAAGGACTGGAATAGTGTGATTATGAAACATAAAAATTAGGAGATTGAGGTATCTGAGTGAACACTTTCACCACTCAAATTATTATCATCAGTACTAGTCTTTACAACAATATAGATTCAGAATGAATTAATTTCATGATAGATTTTGAGAGGTTACAAAAAGTTTCTTTAGGACATTCAAAATATTATCCTAGCAATTCAGATTGTCAGTAAAAGCTTAAACAAATTTGCTGATAATCCTGTTAATGACCTAGGTCAAGTGTTAACTGTTGTGGGTTATAAAATAGTGAAATTAAGGTTTCTCCTACCTTCAGGCAAATAGCACAGTTAACCATGGAGGCAGGGGGGATGTAGGGGTGAGCTATTAGGAGAGCTATTAAATTACAAAAATGTATAATGCATTCAATTATTTAGTCTAGCATGATGAAATGCTATTAAAAGCAAATGTAAACCCTCTTCCAAACCAAAAAAACCTTATAAAGATGATATGATAGCTTAGTTTTCTATTAATGTTTTAATCACAGTGTGTTCTTATTTGAGGAAAAGTGTTTATATATGAAAAGTGATGCCAATTTATAGTAATTTTTAAAAATGAAAAAAATTGATTATTTTCTCCAACATTTGCCTAATACTCAAAGGGAGGCTTATAATATTCATATTGCAAGTTTTACTTTTAAGTTTTAAACAATCACATAGTTTCCTCTAGTATTTAGAATATTTATATTTAGGGAAATGCATTTCATAGAAATAGTGTCTTAGCTACTCAAAAAAGTCTTTTAAAAAAACTAGTATATAAATATGAATATTTAATTTTATTCAATTTTATTTTGGATACTTTATTTTAATATAAAGAGCTTTCTAGATAAATGGTAATCCAATTTATGAACTCTTTTGCATAGAGAAAACGATTTAGCGTATTATGTACTGATGAATTAACAGTGCATTGTACTCCAGACTGCCATAAATGTATAAAAGTGTTTAAAGGAAGTACTTTTACCAATTCTGAAAGGGTTGAAGTAACCATAGTTGATCATTTTATTTTATATCCAGTTTTTACTTTGTTCCAATGTTATTTCTGTTTACCATTAATCATCCCTCTGGTATGGAAACTAGGAGCAAGTATATGAACTTTTAAAATAATACATAGTGTAGCAATCGTACTTTGCTATGAAAAACAGCTGATTTCCCATTAAAAGTCTTTTCTCAAGCCGTGTAAACAGAGAGATCTGATAAGAATTTAATAAAGTTTTTATAAAGCTCTGTTTAAGTATATAGGTCAATTGCTGAGTCAAGTGATCAATGGAATTATGAATATCTGTTATCATTGATGAGTCTCTATTATCACCTGGAGTCATTTTCTTGAAAGCATATAAGAAAGGTATTTGTAAATATATTAATAGAAGGAAAATTCAGATTAAACATTTTCTAAGTTATTTTTCTTATCAGGGACCCATGGCATTTCAATATTGATAGTTAATGATTAAATCTCAAATTTAAAAACAAATCACACAACTGCAAATGTCCTAGCAATTAAGTCAATGGCCTGGTTTTGTTCTCTTGGTTCTCTTATGCCTAACTTCATAATAGATCGAAGAATATATTCTAGTAAATATGTTCCAATAAATTTCTCGTACATTGTTTACAGTGTTGAAATATTTCAATCATAGTATTTTAAATACAGTCTAGTATTTCATATTTCAAATTTAAAAAATTATATCAGAAAACTACATTAATATTATTTTAAAATCACTCCTCTCATATATACATTTTCAAAAGAATTGCTTTTTATTTAAATTACATTGTTAGAAAAATTGCATGGAAATCTGGGCACATACTTGGCATTTTCATTTTTCATGTTATTCAACTCAACTGAGAGCCAAGTTATGGATTAATATTTAAAATCTCACTCAAGTATTACCTAAGTTAAATCATCTTAAATTTGTTTTAAAGCTTCCCTTCATAATCACAGGAGGGAAAAGAGACACTATCCACAGGACACAATCTGGAAAGAATAATCCCATGAACGATGGATAAACTTTTATCCAAGCAAATTAAATGTAATTATGTCAGCTTTCTGAATATATTTACCTTTCTATATACATATTGTTAATGTGTACCTGTCTGTATAATTATGCACATTATATCCCCAAACACATATGAGGTGAGGCTTAAAAGCAATTTGCATTTGATTAACTCTGTATCATTAAATTAATACTGATTAATTTTACATAAGTGTGAAATAGTTTGGTGTCTTTTTTTTTCTCTTGTAATTTACTTAAAGGTTATGTTTTCCACAAAAATACTGACTAATTACTACATTCTTGTGCATAATTAATTCAGTAATATCCATTATCTACATAGTTCGTAAACATTCTATCTGGAAAATATAATTTATCATGGCAATGTGGGAATTTTAACACTATTTTTCTAGTGATTGTCAATATTTTAATATCTGTGAAGAACAAAAATTTTTAAAACATTAATTTTAATTTATTGATATGTTACCTATTATACATGTTACCCGTTATACAAATGAATACTCTTACCTTTCATTCAGGAAGAATGATTGACTCTTACTTTCCAATAAACATTTTAATTTGGGTTGTAAAAGAAAAAGTCGTTTGTGGGTAAGATCATTTTCTTGATTCTTACAATTTTAGAATTTTTATTTTCTTATTTAGAAAAAAGATTCAGAAAATTTAATGAAATCTGCCAAATTGATAAAGGCAGTCAGTAAGGAAGGAGATAAATGACTGCTCTATTAGCAGTGAAAGTAGGTCACCGGGTATGAGGCAGTTTTTACATTTAATAAAAAACTTTCTAAATGTTTTGTTTTTACTTGTGTTTTTAAAATTAAGGTACACTGTACAATATACAACAGTATTGGCTTGACAATATATTTTCTAAGGAGTGATGTATATAACATGACGTTTGCACATCAGTTGCTCAGTATTGTTAACTTGCAAAATAAATTGCTAAATGTTATTGTTATAAGTTCAAAATCACTGAGAGGAAATTAATGTTGTAAGTGTGGCTTTAAACTAATCAATTATTTAGAGAAGTTTGTTTTAAGAGTTAGTGACTGCATTCACAAGTCATTAGGAATAGATCACAAAACGTATATAGGAGAAAGAAAATGTATGTATTAGGTACACAATCTTATAGAACACATTGGTTCTTAACATTAGATTTGCACTTTAACCCATTGAAAAGGAATTAATGCTCATTACGAGGATAATAAATAACACAACATCAAGGAAATGCCATTTGCTGCATATCAACATTCTCTCTTAATCTACTATTCAGTTATTTACTATATCTTCCCAGGAGCTATTCACTATTCATTAAATACATTCTCCTATTTGTATACAAGCCTTTAAACAAAGAGAATCCAACCTAAGCTTATTGTAATTCTTGCAAATATTACTTATGTTAATGTGGCATATGCTGCTCATTAGAACCTGTACCACAGTGCAAACCATTGCCTGGCGGGACACACACAACTTCAACACAGCCCTTGCAACATAAACACACACACGCACCTCCGCTTCGACAAAGTGATTTCCCTTTAGTCCATTCATAAATGCCATGATCCCAAGTAGTAACAACCTGTCATTACCTTTAAACATACTAAAGAGTCTAGGAAAGGAAGGCTGAATTTTCTTTCAAACTTCTCGGAGTACCACATGGTCATAATTAGAAAATAAAATACTGCCTTGGCTATTTGGCAATTAACATAACTGGGTTGCAACGCTGGAGGATTTTCTTTCTTTCTGTTCAAATTGGCAAACAAGGTAATTGCTCGAATTGGTATCAAATTAAAAACACGTTTTCAAGGTTTAGACCATCTAAAATTATCTTCTGAAGTGTTTTAGAAGAGAGTTGGAAAAAAAAAAAAAAAGGCACATCTTTCGTTCACTAAGAGCAAACCGCTCTATTCGGAGGCACCTTCCCGACGCTCAAGGCTTCGGTGAGAACGTGCTTTGGAGAGCGTGAGCCCGCGGGGCAGGGCTCCGCGCGTCGCGGTACCTGGCTTACCTTCATTGGAAGGCTGCGGAATCAGTTCCCCGAAGCAGTTGAGAAAAGAGCAGCTGAGGAGGAGGAGGATGGAGAGGTGACAATCCATGTTGCTGGTGCAGAGGGCAGTGAGAGGAGCATATCTCCATGAAGCATGCCACTGATGTGAGGGGGAGCGCTCTGATTGCTGGAGAAGTTACCATGCTCCGCTCGCAGGCTGATGTCAAGTTTGACACTGGAGATAAGGAGGAGTCTGGCTGCCTTTCCGCGAACCCCGTTCGGGGACTTCCCTGGGTCCTAGTGCCGTCCTCAACGGGCGCTAAAGCGGAGCGGGATGGCACGCTGCTGGCTCTGCAGCCCAGAGCTGCCCAGGAAGGAGACTGGGTGGGAGTGGGGGCGTCGCCCATGGGACAGGAAACACAGAAGTTGTGATGAGTCTGCGATGCTGAGAAAAATGCACCCTCTTTTGTGCTCCATGAAAAGTAGCTATTTTATTGTTTGCTATCCATGCTCTGTTTAACTCACCGAAGAAATCAGAGGCTTGATAGGAGTGTCATATGGCAGTGTGAGTGCACAAGGAACTGAAATGCGAGAGAAACGTGTGTTATTGAAAGAATAGCAGTCTTTCGTTAAAAAGTCAATCGTGTTTGTATAATTGAAAAAAAGAATGATTATAGTTATTCCTTTACTGTGTTCAATGTGATCATAACTCTCTGTGAGTTCTTTGTGGTTCAGAAAGACACTAATACACAGCCTGGATCAGATGGTCTCTGTATTTCTACACCCAGTGGTATCGTGGTTTTTTAGGCGATCTGGCACAGTGATTTCCAGGGCGCATAGAGCATACTTTGTTGTTGTTGTTTTTTCAACAGGGAAGTAACCTTCATCATCTTAGGGACATGAGCAAGTCCAGCCCCAGCCTGAGGTCCACATTCTTTCCTCATTCTGTGCTGTAAAAGTAATACAGATCAAACCTAAATTTCTTAACAATACATATCTCCCTCCCTCACCGTCTCACATTAGGATCTCTGGGTTCTGCGAGAGAAACAATGCATAATTCACATTTGCTCCATTCAACTTTCAACCACTGATAATCTGGTAATATTGGGATATTCTTATTATTTAACATTCCAAATCCCAAAGGCTAAATAATAATGTACTTTCTCACTTATTTCACTCCATGATTATCAATGGGCTCTGTTATTTCCAATCCCACTGCTGAACAACCTATTGCAATCTATTTCAGCCAAATAATTTTGTAATTTATATTTTAATAACTAGTATCACTTATCTTTAAAACAATCTCCCAGAAAATGGTTACTCGGATATCCTTCCACCCATCTATCTCTTCTTATACTAAAAAGAAAACAAGATTATTACAGTCCTCTCACAACTTCAGAAAATAAAGGTATGTTGATAATCTTAAGATCAGTGATCAGTTTTAGAGCTCTTGGTAATGAAATTTAAACGAAAGTTTGAAAAGGCCTTGCTAATAATATATTCAGTTCACAAACATGATGTTTTTAATTAGAGAACACTATGTTCACTTAAATTATAAGACAATGCTGCCAGATAACAGTTTGATGACTGAGGTGGGGAAGTGGGGTGGATAGAAGCAGCCAGGGGAAAAGAGGGACCCCTCTCACTTTTCTGTGTGTGCCATGTTACTTTGTGTCTCTAACTTCTTTCCACATTGTGTCACCAGAGGCTGTGCAATCCTCAAGTGCGAAGTCTGTCAGAATTGAAAATAATAACAGATACTGCCCAGAGAACTTAGATAGTAGTGACTCTGGTGTTTTTTCAAAGTTCCAGCACAACACTTACATTGTTCCAAAGTTAGATACACATTTTCTGAAACTTGAAAGCAACTAAAATATTATTTGGAATTGACAATTTGAAAACATTTCGGAGAACCTGCCAATGCGCTGACATGCACATACATTGGCCCCCTCATGCCATTTCTCTTCTCACACTTGAAAACTTAAAAACTACTTGTCACTGGGAAAAAAGGCATTCATGTTTGCAGAAAGCTACAGGAGTGGCAAAATGAGTACAAAGCAATACCTGGCCTGAAAAATAGAGTATAAATGATATAGAATCTCTAAATTGTCAACTCTCGAGTGAAAAGTAAAATGTTTCCATTATGTGGGCATCATTCTGGATAGATGGGGAAAAAGGAGTGATGCCAACAAGCAGAGAAGAGCAATCGATTTGGCTATAGCAGGAGTGGAAAGGATGAGGTGGGGGCAGCAGATTCAGGGAAGCCCTTATTAAGAAAGTGGTAACTGAGCTGCAGCTTAAAGAATGGGTAGGAGTTCACTAGTGAGAAAATGGTTCAGAAGGCACTGCAGGCAGGCAAGGCCAGAGAGTGTCCAACTGAGCCAAAAAAGAAAGCATCTGGCACATATGGAATGTACAGTATGTTAGAGTATCTGTGGTGGCTAAAAGGCCAGGATAGGAGGAGGTATGGATTGGAGACAAAATGTAGGGAAATACTCTTCAAAGAACAGGTTGAAAACTGCAGAGATTTTGATGCCACATGTCAATGATTTTACAATATATTTTAGACTAAAGAGAGACATCAAAAGCATTTCAGCAAGTAGTAAATTGATCATGTCTCAGTCTGGGGACAAAATTTTACTGATAGCATAAAACAGGATGTCTCCACCTGGGTGCAATGCTTATTAAGAAGTGACACCTTCTTCCCGCCACAGACTTACTGCATCTAAAGGTTGGAACCCAGGAATCTGCAATTTCACAAGCTTCTCAGGTAATCCTTGGGGTCCTGGGAGAACCACTGCTCAATGTGAAAGAGGGAATATTAGAGGTAGACCAGTTAGACTTCCAGCTATTTTTCAAGTAGGACTAAAGTGATAAGGAACTGAACTAGGATCTCTCAGAAAGAAGAAAGATAAAAGGGAAAACGAGAAGACCATTTTAGGTTAAACAAACAATACTCCCCCAAGGAAAGCTGGATTTAGTACACAACTCAAGTTAGGAGTTAAAGAATAGTTCCCTAGGGGAGATGGCAATTGAGAGGAAACTAAAAAGGGGCATTTTAAAGAAAAGTGAAAAACAAGATTTCTGGAGGAAATGACAAATGCCTCTATTATTAGAGTGTCGATTTCGAAACGGTGTCAGCGGGTATGGGAAAGAGGAGACCCCAGCTAGGAGGGAGCGGGGTCATGAAGAGCTGTATGAGCTGCTCTAAAAAGCTTGGACAGGGGTGCTGAGGGGCAAGGCAGAAATACTTCAATTTGCATTTTAGAAAGATCAGTTAGACATATTTAAGAAAGGAGGGAAAAATGAAAGTGAAAACCCCAATGAGAAGCCAAAAGACAAATTAGGAGCCCTTTGCAGTAAGATGGCCAATATCGCATAGAGGTTACCAGTGGGGCTCTTGATTCAGAGCAATCTAGGTCACTGACCTGGCTCTGTCACTCTTAGTGAAATCCAGATAATAACAGATCCTATCTCGTCAGAATGTTGTAAGGATTATATCAGATTTGGGATGGTACAGATACAGTGTTAGCCTAGTGGTTGAGTTATTAAAAGCATTCAATGCTGTTTTTTTTTTTTTTTTAAATCTTGATCCAAAAGGGAGATCTAGAGAGTGTGACACTGAGCAGGAACAGTAGAACTGAAACCAGGCGCATATAAGTGGGAAAACTGGCAACACTTCATAATAGATTGATTATGACAAATTAGTCAGATGGTAGTGCCTAGAAGGCCTTTCAATTTCTGACTCAAATGAGGAGTTAGTGAAGAGTAAGAGAGGTTTGAGGAGAGAAAACAGACATGGAATGTAAAGGTTTCTGTTTTACATATGTCTAGTTGGAAAGACCTGAGGCAAAGCCAAGGGTAAATGAAATACTAGGAGAAAAGGACCTAAATGGAGTTATTTCTTTGGAAATCATTAGTATATGAAAATAGGCTGGGAGTGGAGGCTCAGCCCTATAATCCCAGCACTTTGGGAGGCTGAGACTGGTGGATTGTTTGAGTCCACGAGTTCAAGACCAGCCTGAGCAACATGGAGAAACCCTACCTCTACAAAATCTAGCCAGGCATGGTAGCACATGCCTGGAGTCCCAGCTACTGGGGTGGCTGAGGTGGTAGGATCTCTTTAGCGCTGGAGGCAGAGGTTGCAGTGAGCCAAGATCGCACCACTGCACCCCAGCCTGGGTGACAGAGCGTTGGTAGGAAGATCAGTTGATTGGCCAGGGATGAAGCCCTAGCATACACCTATATTTAAAAGGCAGGTAGAAATAAATAGTAAAGGACTAGAAAAAATAGCTTATTAGAAATCAAGCTTGTTAAAATTTTGAAAAATAATTCATTCTTAACTGTGGTGCATGCAAAAAAAAAAAAAAAAATCCAAAAAGATGACTGAAAAGTCACAATTGAATTTGACGACATTCTGGATCAGGCCTTCTGTGAATCTGCTGCCCTTACCTCTATCCTTCCCACTCCCATTGCAGCTAAATTTATTGTTCTCCTCTGTTGACATCCCTCTTCTTCACATCGATCCAGAATGGTGCTCAGGTTATAGAAACTCTTTACTTACTGTTTGATGTATCTTAATCTGGAGAGCCTACTGTTTCAAGATCTTATGTTGTTCACATTAATTCCCAGGCTCGGTTTTGCTTTGCGCTCATTTTGACGCTCTTGTAAGTTTCCTTCAAACATGAATGCCTCTTTCTGCAGGGAAGATTTTGATGGCTTTGGTGATGCTTTTGGTGCAGTAATGGAACTGCAAGTTCAATTAAGATAAAGGAGGAAATGGTAAGTGAGGATATAGAAATAGTACATATTCTATGCTTTCAAGAAGGTAAGCTTAGAAGAAAAGCCTGGAAAAGAGGAAAGTGAGATCCAATAAGAGTATTATAAAATAGAAGAGGCTGATATGTTTCCTTCTGTGCTTAGCTGAGCAGTGATGCAATTAATTGTCAAGAAATACAGTGGTTCAAATTTGCGAAGTAGAGAAAAACGGGAAAAATATCAATTTTTTTTTTTTTTGTTTACAACCTGTTGAGATCTAAGTGCAATTAATAAAGTCAGTAGTTTGTTATCAAATAAGAAACCCAGAAGGTCATAAACTGCAAGTTAGGAAATTGTTGGTAAATGATAGTTTAATCCACGAGAGTAAATGTAGTTGCCCAGAAAGACTATGAACAATGAGGGAAAAAGAGAACCCAGAATGCAATTCAGATTATTATTATTATTATTTTAAGACAGTCTCACTCTGTCACCTAGGATGGAGGGCAGTGGCATGATCCTGGCTCACTGCAGCCTCTACCTCCTGGGCTCAAGTATTCCCTTCACCTCAGCCTCCCTAACTGGGACAACAGGAGTGTGCCGGCTTGCCTAGTTAACTTTTGTATTTTTTTATAGAGGTGGGGTTTTGCAATTTTGTCCAAGCTGGTCTCAAACTCTTGGGCTCAAGCAATCCACAACCCTCGGCCTCCCAAAGTTCTGGGATTCCAGGCGTGAGCCATCACAACTAACCTTGATTTAGATTAAACAGAATATCCAAAAGGCAGAAAGAAACTGAATAATTATCTCAATAAGCTGAATAGGAGTAAATATTGTAAAAGAAGGTAAAGAGAATGAGTCAGAAAGGACAACAGAGATGAAAATTTCGAGAAGGGGACAATCAACTGAAACAGAGGTAAAGTTTGATCAAGACTAAAAACAGTTTTTCTAGTGAGTGGAAAGACCACAAGATTGGGAATTCCCTCCCAGAAAATTATGTTTAGAGCTGCAAAATATTTTAGAACCTATCATTTTATAGTTAGAGAAAGAGTCAAACATTAGTGACATCGTTATGTTCACAGGGTCAAAGGCAACAATAGAGAAAGTATCAAAAAAAGTTATTAAAAAAGTAGAAAAAAATATCAATGGGAAACTCTACAGGAAATCTTTGGTGCCTAAGTATTTGAAGGCAATTAGAAGAATGGAATAATCTCAGAATCTAAGAAAGCTTCTTGAAGGACAGTGATTTTTTAGGACAATTACTAAATTTTGGCTTTGAAAATAGTCACAGCAGATTGCACAAATTAATTTGCTGTATTTTAACTGATATCCACTGAATTAATATGTCTTAAACATGCAAGTTTATGCAATCAATATAAAAATTAGCATGCCCAAATTAATTGAAAAATGCTAATTATAAATTAGAAAGCTTTAACCCAATTGTTATAAAGCTGTCCAAAAAAGGCAAAAAATAAAATAAAATAAAATAAAAAATAAAGACATCAATATGAGTTGCTGGTTAGGATAAACCAATGCTATTTAAAACATACTCTTACATTGAATTTTATAATTACTTCTGAAACATTTTTCCATTTTTAAAACAAATTTTACTACTATCACTACTTCCTACTCTTCTGTTTCTCTTGCCAAAAGACAGTCAAAACAAGCCAAGAGTTCATCTTAACATCTAAGGAAAACATCCCAAGGCTCTGAGCAAACTCTGAGGAAGAGCATATGGGGCTTGAGATGGTGAGGAGCGAAGGGAACGTTTTGGATGAGATAGGACTTAGATTGTAGTCCTTTTAAAATCCATTTTTGAGAAATAATTATGAATATACATACATATGTACATTTGTCGTACACACACATATGAAATATTGTGTTCATCAACAAGAAAGACCATCCACTATCCAATAGTATTTTCTTAGAGCAGGGTATGGTAAAATGCAGAATTTTATTTAGGAAATCTTGAGCAGGGCCTGAGATTCTGCATTTCCAACAAGCTCCGAGGTCTGATGTCTGCTGCAAATGGCGACACTTTGCAGCAAAGTTCTAAAATACATCGGTTGATTTGGAAAATTAGTGTGAATATGTACAATATATTCAAATACAAACATTAAAATATTCAAACATCAGATTTGATTAAAAAAAAAAAAGGGAATACGTGGCTCAATCAATTCAAACTCATCTCTCAGTAAACTTCAAGACTAGCCTGCTGCTCCAGTCAACTATTTAGATAACACTACCTCATTCTAAATCCCTTTCTTCTTTAAAGTGTGTAGTCAAGACCACACCATCATTCCTGTAGACTCTTATTTCACCTTTATCTAAATCACTCTTAGAAGCATTTCATTATTTACTCATCTGCATTGTTAGTTAACTGTTTCAAGTGCATGAATTTCCTTCTCAGTATTTTAAGTTCTTTCACAACAAAATAAATTACCTAACATAATCCAGAAAAGTGAAAACATTATTCAGCACAAGAGTGTAAAATAACCTACTTCATTTTGTTTCAGATATGTTAAATGGATGATAATATAGTGGGAGGATAATTTCTTGAGATATACATTAAAAGACCAAATTTCAGCTATCCAGGAAGATATATAGGGCTTAACATATGAGAATACCACTGTTAAACCCATGATTTAATATAAAATGAATTTTGTGTTTGCAAATATTAAGAAATTTATCTAAAGATGAAAAGCTAATGTCCTTTTATTTATCAATTAATTTTAAATATAAAATGACATTTTCATTCCTTAATGTATTGTTATATAGTTCAGAAAAACAAGTAATAGCAATATGGCCTATTGATTGAAGGGAATTTTTAAAAGGATGTCATAGCAGATGCTATCTTTATGGCTCAGACGAAAGTAAGAGGACATCCAAAATAGTTTTCTACATAAAGCAAAAGGTGATAAAGGATTATTAAATGCTCTGTAGAAATATATTTTGAGAACATGTGACTTCAATTTTGTTTCTGAACTATCTAACAAGCTTGAACATAAAATAGAATTACTCAATACAGAAAAATTAACTGATTATGTACTTGTCTAACCAAAGTCATCAATTCAGCGGGGAACTGGAAAAATAATCCATATTAAGTCATAGAGATCTTATATTCAACAATGTCAAACATTTGTGATTTTTCACGGATGCTCTGGTTTCCACAAGTGTCCAAATAACCTCACCTGCTTTTCCAATTTGTCTCCTAGACTATGCTGTGGGTCAGTGATCCCTATTATGTCACATCAATACAGTGGTTAAATAATGATAAATAATTTAAAGTGTGTCAGGTAGTCCACATCTTAATGTCAATCATCTTTATCCATGCAATATTTCCCCAGTTAAATGGAAGCTGTTTCCATTTCCAACTCTGGGTTTTTTACTATCCAAATATGTTTTATTTACACACAAAATTGCAGGTTTTACAGAGATGACTGAAACTCAGAATTAACTCAGTTTGAAAAATAAATCAAAGTAAGGGAGATTGCACCTAAAATGCTTAAAAATAATTACAAATATAGTGATACAGTTTTCTAGAAAAATGAGTATGCCCTCCTTCAATTTTTAATTATGGCAATGAATGATTCAAAATTTTCATTTTATATTCTTATTTAAGATGCATTTATCTTGCAATTTCTATGATTTAATTAATTTAAGCATCTCAAATATTCAGTAATTTTTTTTTTGAAACATATGCACAAGTAAAGCCTCAACTAAAAACTTGGACGTTTTTCAATTCACCTTAGAGTAAATAAGGTGGAATACATTTACAAGTCCACATGCAGGAAGCCTGTCTGTTGGGTGGTGTCATCACATCTAAACAAATGAAAGAGTAGAGTCACATACCCGTCCTCACTTCCCTCGATTTCATGAAAGATTTTTTTATTGTCAAGTCGCAGGCATAGGGCACTGCTATAGGCCGGGCTCTCCACTAGAGGGCTCTAACGAGGCAGCAGCCACTGCTGCTGAAGATTCGGGTATTTAGATCTGCTTATTGAGGCAGATCATTGACATAGAGGCCTTCACAGGAATAAGCACAATTTTATTTTTAGGTTCAGTTTAATTAATTTCCTGATTAGTAGTAATTAAGAAGGGTATGAATGCATATGTACATCTGTGAGTTTTAACTAATCACATAACCTCGTATTTACCTTATCTGGACTGTATGATTAGTTCTTTATAGCCCCGAGGAATCAAGAAATGGTGTCACATTGTCACATTTGATTTCTTGTTCAGATAAATCTACCCATTTCCACACTAAAGAGTGTTTAGATAAGTGACACTTTTTTTTTAAAAAATCTTTCTTCTTTATATGCAGTGTTTCTTCATTGAATTTCCCTGTGAAAATGTTTCTGAAAATGACTGGAGTATAAGATTTTTGTATACTCCAGATATTTCCTAAAAAAAACAGTGTTTCAGTAAAATTTACAGTAAAAGGTAAGGAAATATCTTAAAATAGACATTTAAAAAACAGGATCACTATAATGAACAGTTGTCTTAAGAAGTCCCTTTAGCATCTGTGGCAGAGGGAAGACAGGGGCTCGCCTTCACAAATGTATTGTGGAAAGCAACAGCTATAGGAAAAACTGATTTATTTTTAGCACTTTTATGTAAAGCTATAAACTTCAAGGAAGATCAAGAGAAAAATGGATAGACCAAATATCCTACTCCTTTTTTGGAAGCAGCATACCTGGCATTCCTGTGGAATGTGTCTTGCTCCCTTCAGTAAAAGTGACGTGCCCTAGTGTGATTTGCAGAAGAGACATGATGCACTGTTTGAATAGTGCATACAAATCTTTGTAAGGATGATCTTCTTTGGAGAAGAACATGCCTAACATAGAAAAATAAATCTATTTGCTATATCTACTCTAAAACTTGCAATCTTCTATTTTTAATATCCACCAGAAGCATAACTTCTACAGCATCTAACAATGTTATTGTTTAAGAGTATTCTAAGTCAGCATTATATGTCATGGGTTGCTGGTTGTCCCTCATTTATGGAGTAATATGCCAGACTTAAGAAATACAACATCGTGTTATGATGAGAGCAGTAAAGGGCTGAATACTATTTTGTTAGAAATATAAGGATAACTTGTGAATGCTAAGTAGCCTTACAGAGCACCTGTGACCAAAGTCTGATTCTGCCAAAGAATGTCTTCATCTAAAACACTCTTGAATTAAGTGCCAGGGGAGCAGTGATTGTGGTCTGCTTTTTTCACTGTTGTATTCCCAGCACCTGGAACGGTGTCTGGCACATAGTAGGTCTGTAATCAATATTGGGTGATTGAGTGAAAATGTAATTATTATTTATGATAATATTTAAAGTTTTGTTTTTTATTGTTATATTTTGTCTCCTTTTGGATTAATTTTATGCCAGATTTCAACACTCTACCTATTCACTTACTTCTTTAATTTTCCATTTCAAACAGTTTAACATAGCCCAGAAAATTAAGCATAATAAGTTAATCACATAGTAATGTGTTAATAATTATTCAATTATATTTCAATAAATTAATATATTCTTGCATTTTGATGAAATATTAAACCGGAAATTGTATACTTTTCTTTAAAACATAGACAACTGGTTGACCAAACAATGTTAAGGGACTGTTTACACAAAATATTGACCCTAGAGAAAAATAGTCAAAAACTTATCCTCAAGGTAATCAATAAATAAATGACAAAACATTTATGTTGGTTGTTTTAATTTATTTAACAAACTTTGTGTTAACTTATTTATCATTCATAATAAATTGATTTTATATAAAGAAATTTAAAGAGTGAAGAAAGCAAAACAAAATTACAACTGAACAAAATAATGTAAATTATTTTCAATGTGTAAGATTATTACATCTCTTTAGTTTTAGTTTTTGAAACTTAAAATCCTTAAAAAACAATATTTTATTTTATGGATTTCTTTTCCCAAAACAGGAAGGAGGGCATTCTTATACTACTAAGCTTCCAGCAAATCAAATCACACAGACAGAGAGCCGTAGGCCTCATGCTTGCATAAATAATAAAGGAGTTAACTGTTATATATGAACATTTTAAATGGCTCCCGAAGTAATCATTATATGCAGACAAATTTCAATTTTTTGACTTCCTACACGAAAGCTATTCAATGGGGAAGGAATGAATAAAGGGACTACGGAGGTTTTTGAGGGCAGAGAAAATACTGCATGTTATTATAATGATAGCTGGGTATCATTATAAATGTGTCCAAACCCATAGAATATACCGTAATGTAAACCATGGACTTTGAGTGAAGTGATGTGTGGATGTAGGTTCATCAGTTGTAACAAGTGTACCCCTCTGTTGGGAGGTGCTGATAATGCAGGAGGCTATGCGTGTGTGAGGGCACGAGGTATACGGGAAATCTCTGTATTTTCCTCTTAATTTTGTGGTCAACCTCAAACTGCTCTGAAAAATAAAGTCTTTACTAAATAAACTGCTTAATCTCCACAAGTTTTCGTTTGTATTTTTAATTAATTGTGCCATATTTTAGGAGCATAAATATTCAACAGGGTAGCAATAGTTTTTCAAATGAAGAAAATAACTCAGTGTGCAGGAAAACGCATGTAATATCTGATTTATAGAGAGAGCCTTGTTTGTAGCTGTGAGATTTAAAGTCCTTACGTGTCCTCAGGACAAGCACATAACAGGAAAAGATAGTGCCACACAGCTCACTTTATGTGGCTCTACCCATTCATGTGTCAGCTCATATCTATTACATAGTCTTTTATGAGTTTAGTTTGTTTTGCCCATTAACTTAAAGTTATCTGAATACCCTTTTACTGCCAATTGCATTTTGTCAGTCTTCAAGATTATAGGAAAGGATTTAGAAAAAAAAAATGCATTATTTCTGAGGTAAAAAAGCAACCTAGCCCCTTCATCAACAAATTCACTTATTCAGGAATGTAAGAATCAACAGACTCTGGTTGAAGAAAATATTTGTAGTAGGGCTAAAAACAGAACTTAGCCTGTTTAACAGACAGCTTCTGAATATGAGAGAGGTTTCCCAACTTGGAAAAAATGAGTCTTTATTCTCTTGTATGCCTCTATGCTTTAGGGGCGTTGCAGTCCAAAAACAAACAAACAAACAAACAAAAACAGTAAATGATGTTTCAGTAAGACCTACTACACTGGAGGAGTTCTTCAAAGAAATCTTAGGACTTGGAAATCTGGAAACATCTTTCACCAAGTTCTATTATAATAAAATAAATAGAAAAAAAATTAAAATGGGAAAAGAAAAATGCTGATGTAAATTATGGTTGTGGAAGATTACTAATATCCCCTAAATTATCCTAACATTGAAAATAAATTCTAATAGGTATTTTTGCTCAATCATGAAGTCTCTAGAAAGCAATAAACTCTTGGATAAGTAGGGTAAATCTAATTTTATGTGAAAGACACAATGATTCAATCTACCTGATCAAGATACCGCTTTCTATCACCTTACTCCATGTACGAGCATGTGATAACTATTTAGAAATTCCTACATAATCTCATTATTAGTAATTTTTCAAGAGGTCTTCTTAAGAGCAATTTTTTTTTAACTGAACTTGCTAACTTATGGAGAATCACAACTTTCTATATTTTGGGAAGAAGGCTAATAATGTTGTAGATGTCTGTATTACTGCTTGCTAATGACTTCCAGAGAAAAGCTGGGCAGGGTAATTAAGCAAAAATTGGCAGCAGCTAGAACAAGAACTGACGACGAGAGTAACTGTTCAAGCTCAGAACATACAGAAGACACAGGCTCTTTAAAACTATTTAGACAACAGGCCACAGTTAGAGATCAATAGATGCATTTTTTTAGTGATTTATATGGAGTAATTTTTCTAATCCTTTGTGATCTTGCATTTTTCTTCTATGCAAATAATGGGGGCAAATGAAAAGTACGTGAAAGTAAAAACCAATGGAATAACACGAAGTTTAGCAAATACTGACACTGCACTCCTTGATCATTATCACCTTAGCATCTTTGACTTAAGCCATTTTCCTAAAAATGGTAATTTGGTTTTGAAGAACTACATTTTTTTTAAGAGGTTTTAAAATTTCAGAAATCTAATATTTTAAAATTAAAATTTAAAAAGTATGAATTAAAGGTAGAGATGAAAAGAATACACTGATTCTTAAAATATATTTATTTGTTATTTGGAATTATATTTTTAATTAATATCTCTTACTAGACATTTAAAAGCAGCTAACCTGGACCAAATATATATAACATAAAAAAATAAATTTGGAAAGTTGAAAGAGGGTTGAACCAGCATATCAGATACACGTCTTCAAAGATACTTCTACCAGAAAATGGAATTCTAAGATATTTCCATGGGGAAAACTGTAATTTACATATTCCACTTAACTATTTTTGTGGAAAGACCAGTGAATGGTAATTTCAAGTGAAGCCTTGCTTCAATCAGAGGGAAAAAGAATTACCTTACTAGCAAGATGTTAGATCATATATAATGGAATTAAATATCCAAGACCACCACTGTGTATATATAAAGACTTTATAATCCCTTTCTAAAATTCTGTGTCTTATCAAAATCAACATTTAATTTTAGACCTGTGAAAACAATAAAACGTTAACTATAACTGCAGAGATTTCATCAGCTACAACTTGTCTGCAAAGTTCCATTGTTTAAAAAGATAACTAAAATACTATGAAGACATTGGTGTTTTATTTAGTAGGAGATACATACAATTGTCGTCATTGATCAGAACCCACAAGCTCGCTCCAATCAGAGTAATTTCGTACAATGAATGAACTCCAAAGACATTTAAGAGCAACATGTTTGCTGAAGGGAATGATGAGAATCGCTTGAAACGCAGTGATGGGAATGTCGATACCGAGATTTTAAGCAACATGTGAATACACACAAAAGCTCTTCAGATTATTGTGATTATTGTTCAATAGTGAATATCAAAGATAAATTATTATTTGTCATATTATAACATTATACCACTAGAAAGAAAAGATGGAGTAATGTAAAGTCTAAAGTGAAAAAGGATTTTTTTCTTTCTATTATATTTTATGGATCCAATTGATTTGAGTATATGGTTGCAGTGGTGAGAGTTAGGCCATATATTTTAGATATGATTTTACAGTGATTGCAGTTATCTAATCTAAATAGGAACTTTAAAAAGAGGGTTACATTTTAAATGTAAATATAAACCCTTAATCAGCAAATGATAATTTAGTAATTTGGTGTTTCCCGTAATCCAGAAATTAAAAGATGTGCAAGATATGGATTAAAAATTTACACTCACCCAGGCTTTTTGAGTGAAATAAAAACATAAAAGTTCATTTAAAATTAATTCATTATGATCCCAAAGACTAATGAGACCTATGCTTTCATAAAAGTAACCAAGTTCTGATAATTATCTGTCTCATTTCTGTCCAAACTAGGTGTATGATCTTGAACCAAAGCCCCTGAGGTCCTAGTGTCTTAATCTTCAAAGTAAGTTTTTATGACCTATGACTTGTAAGGTCCTCTTTAACTCTAAAACATTTTTTATGTAGAAAGGAAATGGAAAAACAAATACCTTTTAAGGTACTACACCATCGTACTTATTTGAAGTGGAAAATTATATAATTGGTTTTAGTATCTCAACGATAGTATACTTACTGGCCCTTTCAATGTACATGGCCATTATTATGTATTTTGCCTGTTTTTCCTCTTAAAACCGCTTCAAATACTATCAACTTAGTAAGAGATGCCTAAGTTAACTGGTTGCCTACGACCCATCTGACTCCTAAGAAGCAATCCAGGCAGCTCATTAGAAAAGCTTCTTTAGAAGAAATAGGATACAGCTAAGTAATACTGAAATGGGACATAGAAATTCCCTGAGTATCCTCCAATCCTACTACCTTTCTCACTCAACATCTCACAAAAATAGTTTTAGAACAAAACACACATTTCTTTTATATATACAATATATAGAATTTTCCAAAATTAGAAAAAACTTCCTGAAAGAGATACATTTTCTTTTTGTTTGTGGCTTTGCACGTATAGATTGACAGTTTTGGTCTATCTAGACAAACCAACATCCATTAGCTATTCATTTTATCACATTTAAAACTATCTTACCAATATGTTAAAATCATTTTCATGCCTATATCAACATTTAGTCCTGTGGACATATTATACTTTGACAATTTATTTATTTCCATTTTAAAATTAGCCTTCATTTACTTATAATTTTCACATAACTGTGTCCATTTCAACTTTAAGTGACTTCAATTTTTGTAGATATGTACACCCGTAAAACCCCCACTACAATCAGGATGCAAAATGTTTCCATCGTGACGGGAAGTTTTCTTATGTCTGTTTACAATCCATCTCTCGCTTATTGCTCAGTCCCAGGTAACCACTGTTACTATCTGTTAGCTTGATTTTTCCAGACTTTTAGTTGAACAACACCTTATAGCATGCATTATTGTGTATTTTTGCATGCAGAAACATGAATTTCAGATTCGTTCATGTTGTTGATACACATCAGGAGTTTGTTTCTTTTTGTTGCTGAGAAATGTTCCATTGTAGAAATATATTTTTCACCTCTGAATGATATTTGACATTTATTCTAGTTTTTGGCTTTTGTGAAAAAAATTACTACAGAAATTCACATACAAGCATTTTTGTAAAAATTTATTTTTGGAAATATTTATTTTCATTCATGTTGGGTAAATACCAAGAAATGAAATGGCTAGAGCATACAGTAATTATATTAATGCTTCCGATATTTTTTTTAAATTTTGATTTTGTAACAGCAGTGTAGTACACAAAAGCCAGTTGTTCCAGCTCTTGTCTATATTTGACCTTTTAATTTTAGCCATTCTATTGGTGAATAGCGTTTTCTCTTTATGGTTTTCATTTGCATTTTACCTGATTATTAATAGTGTTGTGCAATTTTTCATGTGCTGTTCATCATTTGTATATCTTTCTTTGTGATATCCTTTCAAATCTTTCACTTATTTTTAATTGGTTGTCTGCATATAATTGCATCAGAAAGATTGATTATATTTTCTGAATATAATTTCTTTTTGTAAGATAAATGTATTGGGAACATTTTCTTTCATCCTTTGGTTTACTTCTTTGTTGTTCTAATGTTGAATTTTAAGAAATAAGTTTTTCATTTTGATAAAGTCCAGTTTACATATTTTTGCATATATTGTGCTTTTGTGTCCTATCTAAGCAGTCTTTGTTTTAACGTGTCAAAACGTTCTTTTTTTTTTTTTTTTCCGGGTTTTTGAAATTCTGGTTTTTTCTGTTTAAGTATCTGATTAAAGCTAATTTTTATGTATGGTGTGAAGTAAAATGTTCACTTTTTCCCTAATATGGATATCCAGTTGTTCTAGCACTACTTGTTGAAAAATCTTTACTCACTGAATTATCTTGAAATTGTTGTCAAAAACCAATAGAGCCTATAGGTATAGGTCTATTTCTGGATCTTCTAGTCTGTTTTACTGATCTATATGTCTATTCTTTCATGAACATCACTCTTTCTTACGAGAGATTTAGACAGAGTAAGTCTTAAGTACAGGTTGTCCTACAATTTTGTTTTTCTTTTTAAACATTCTTTTGGCTACTATAGATTATTTGTCTTTTCATATACAATTTTGAATCTGATTGAAAATGTCTGTAAAAAGTTCTTAGTATTATTGGGATTGAAATTATTGAGATTGAAATTAGAGTAGTAATTTCTTAGTAATATTTAGCCCAATATATAAAAATGGTATATTTTCATTTATTGATAGTTTATGTAATTTCTCTCAGCAATGTTTTGTAATTTTTGGTGTAAATGTCTTGCATACATTTCATTACATTTATTTCTATATGTTGCATGTTGATACCATTGTACATTTTCTTTTTCCTTTTTTTTTTTGCCGCTTGGCTATAAAAATATAATTGAACAATTATTTTAACTTTGTTCTTTGCAATTTTGATAAATTCACTTATTTGTTCTAGTAGTTTGTATAGTCCTTGCTATTTTCTACAAAAACAATTCTTCCATCTCTGAACAGAGATAGTTTGCTTCTTTCTTTTGAATCTTTACGTCTTTTTGGTATTTTTCGTATTGCAATGACTGGGACCTCTGGTACAATATTGCAAAGAAGTAAGCACACTCATCCTTATCTTGTTCCTGATCTTGTGGGGCAAGCATTTAATATATTACTGAATTAGGGTTCTCCAGAGACACAGAATCAATAAAATGCATACATACATATATGTTATATAAGTGCACAATAAATCTATTATATATAATTATGATATAATAATTTACATGATTTATTTAATAATTATTCCATAATTATTATAGAATATGGATGTATATTATAAGGAATTGACCCACATGATTATCAAGGCTGGCAAGTCTAAAATCCTCAGGGTGAGCCATGAGGCTGGAGGCCTAGGAGAGATAATGTTGCAGTTCCAGTCTTAAGGCTAGCAAGCTGAGGTACCAGGAGAACTGATTTTGTGGTTTAAGTCCAAAGGCAGTAGTCTGCAGTAGAAGAAATGATGTTGCAGATGAAGTCTGAAGGTAGTTTACTGGAGACTTCTCTTGCTTGGGGGAGGCTGGCTTTTTGTTTCTTTCAGGCCTTGAACTGATTGGATGAGGCCCACCTGCATTATGGAGGGCAATCTGCTTTCCTCAACATCCACCAATTGAGATAGTCATCTTCTCCAAAACACCCTCATAGGATCATGGAGAATAATGTTGGATCAAATGCAGGGGTACTCTGTGGCCCAGCCAAAGTGACAGATAATATTAACCATTATAAACACCATTCATTATGGAGAGTTTTTGTAGGTGTCTTTCATCAGATCAAATATGTTCCCTGTTATTCCTAGATGAAAAATAGATTTGACTATGAATAGATGTTGAATGTTGCTATATGCTTTTTTCTACTTCTTTTGAAAAAGTCTTATCCTTCATTCTGATATGATGAAATACACTAATTGATTTGAATGTTAAAACACGTTTGTATTCCTGGGATGAACCCCACATGGTTGTTGTCTATTATCTTTTTACATATTTTATATTCAATATGCCAATATTTTGTTAATGATTTCTGCATGTATATCATGAGAGATATTAATCTATAATTTTCTTTGTTTGTAGTGTCTTTTATAAGTTTTATTACTAGGTTTATGCTGGCCTGATAATATTAGTTAAAAAGTATTTTATTCCTTTTCTTGATAATATCTATCTATAATTACTTGGATGTTTAATAGAGGTCACCAATGAAGTCACTATGCCTGAATTTTTGTTTCTATAGGAAAGTATTAAAGAATACATATAATGTCTATATCTCATTTAGGTTATGCTGAATTCTATTTTTAAATTTTCACTACAGTTGTCTTTCATATCTTTTGTTAATTATTCTACTAAGTGGCAATTCAGATTATCTATTTTATTTGTTTCCATTTTTTTGCTTATATTTCTTCAAGGAATTTCTACATTTCATCTAACTTTTGATTTTTCTGATATATCCATTTTTAAATATGCAATAAAAATTATTCTATACATTATTACCCTCTGAAACTATATAGATTTTTCATGAATTCTTTTTTTTTTTTTTGGAAACTTGGAAGATCTGTCACCATTTTATTAGTATGTTTCTCTAAGAAATGCCTAAAATGGTTTTTATTGGACTTGGAAATCTCAAAAAGCTATTTCCTAACCATACTTTTAAGAACACTTTATTTAATGTGAATAGCAATACTCTTATCACTGTTTTATACCCATCTCTAAAATTCTGTAACTATTTGTAATTATAGAATCACCAAATGTTTGATAGCTGAAAAGAGATTTACAGATCATTTAATATAAATTTGCTCTTTTGCTTTTCCTACTAAAATAACTTTCTGTTCTTGTCAAACATATCTTTATGCCTAATTATTATGCCTGGTTCAATAAGCTTAACAATATGTTTGCCTTGACTGCTCAAAATAAATGCTGGATGTGGGGACACACACAGAGAGAATTATAATTCAGAGGAAAATTGTATTTTAATTAACCTTAATATAAATGATAAACAAATTAGAACATGTAACCAGAAAATGTACAGAGTTCTTTGCATTTTTCTACTTGCCTTTTTCAAGATGAAGTACACAAGAATGACACGAGCTGTAATTATTTTTAGATTTTCAATAATTTACTCTGTTGCGATTAAGGGAGGTTCAACAATTGTGTTTCGAATTTCTTCAACTGAAACACTATACATGTTTCTCATATCTTCTTTTCTAAGAAGGTAATGGTAAAAATTTTGAAGAAGCTATTACACATGCATAGATATAGGATTTTAAGAAAAGTTTTCACATATGTCCTCCTCAACTAAAATTTCCAAAATGAATTCTTCAGGAGAGACTGTTACCTTTTTTGGGTCACATAAATATTGATGCTACTATGATAATATTTAAATATGTAAAGCAGGTTTCCAGCTACGATTATTATTTTATTCCTCTTACTTCTCAAAACAAACATGCAATCACTAATGGCTGCGTCCCATTCCTCAAAACAGATGAGGGTAGAACACCTTTGAATAACTGATGAATACGCTATCATCTTAGGAAAAAATATTTGTATCAAGAGTGTTGTCTTCTGATAACTTCAGAGAATGTAATCTTAGCATGAGAAGCTAGGACTTTCTATTTACAACTAATCGTGGCATTTGCTGATAGTCAAATGAACAAAGTGAAGATGTAAACCCATCTGTGACATACAATGAATCTTGGGATCCAAAGTAGATGTATTTTGGTCTAGAATCTGGAAATCTCTTAAAAGAGTTGCATTAGTTTCTGGCCTGTGCTTTAAGAATTTTATGCCAATTTTCTCTTAAAAACTTTATTTTCTGATTCTGATACTCATTTGTAACATTTTAATGAGATATAATACCTTTGTTGGAAAATTAATACATTTAAATTATGCAATTCAATGGTTTTTCGTACACACACAGAATTATTCAAACATCACCACAATCTAAATGTAAAGCATTTTAATGACCGCAGAAAAAACCTCATACCCATTACCAGTCACTCTTTGATTATTCTCCCTGAATCTTCATAGTCCAGCTCTAGGAAACTACCAACTTATTTTCTGTTTATAAATTTGCTTATTTTGAAAATTACATAAAACAAAATCATACAATGAGTGATCTTTTGTGACTGACTTCTTTTTTTTGGCGTGATAATTTTGGTGTCATCCTTGGTGTAGCATACATTATTATTTCATTTCTTTTTATTGACTAATAATATTCTATTCTAGTATATATTGCATTTATTTACCAATTCTTCTGTTGGCATAAACACTAGGGTTGTTTCCAATTTTTGGCTATTATGAATGATGCTGCTAGAAACATTTACGTACAAGCTTTTCCGCAGATTTATATTTTCGTTACCTTTGGATATGAAGTTGTTGGGTCGTATAATAACCCAATGATTAACTTTTCGAGGAACTGAAAACATTTTCCAACGATGCTACACCATTTTACATATTTTACCACCAATTGACGAGAGTTCCGGTTCCTCCCCGGGATTTGTTATTGTTTGTCTTTTTTATTGCAGCCATCAGAGCATAGTCCTCTCTGTGTACTCCCACCTCCATTATTTATTTTTGAGAAATCATGGGCTTCTAAGCCTTTCATAGTTTTAGCTATTACATGTACATTGGGAGGGGATTATGGTATAAGAAAGGGACCCAACTTAATTGTTTTGCATATGAATATCCAGTTGACCCAACATCATTTATTGAAAAGACTATATTTTCTCTATTTATTGTTTTGGCATCCTCTCAAAATCATCTTATTTTAATTTTAAACTTTTAAATTTTAAATTTTTGATTTTTTATGGTCATATAATCGTTGCACATATTTATAGGATGCATGCGTTATTTTGATAAAAACATACAGTGTGTAATAACAAAATCAGGGTGATTGAGATATTCTACCTTAAAAATGTATTATTTCTTTCTGTTGGGAACATTCCAAATCTGACCCTGTAGTCATTTTGAAATATACAGTAGATTATTGTAAGCTGTAGTCACCCTACCTTCTATCAAACACTAAGTCCAATTTCTTTTATCAAACTGTTTGTGCTAATTAACCAACCCTTTATATACCCCGTCCTCACTACTCTTCTGAGCTTCTGGCAATCATCATTCTACTTGCTACCTCCATGAGATCAATTTTTTAGGCCATCATGTATGAGTGAGAACATGTGATATTTGTCTTTCTGTGACTGGCTTATTTCACTTAACATAATAGCCTCTAGTTCTACCCATGTAATTGTAAATTACAGAATTTCATTATCTTTTATGACTCAGTAATATTTTATTGTATAGATATCACATTTTATTTACCCATTCATCTGTTGATGGACCCTTAAGTCACTTTCATATCTTGGCTATTGTTAATAGATTAAAAATATCATTTGATACCAATAGTCAAGGTGTTGGATACCATGATGTACCCTCTATTATCTTCCTCTTCCTTCAACTCAAAGCCAAAAATAACATTCACTTTAAGAAAAGCAGTCAAATGAGATCCCAGAAAACACAGTGTCTTTCATCTCTATATATTTCCTGTAATTAGAAATAGTATCTTTAGAAGAAATAAAATGAACAAATGAAAAATAAATGACCCCTATGGCTAATTCAAGTCTCTATTTTTACAAAGCTGAGAATGATTAGAACATTTGACATTCCGACTAATTTTTGAGATCCACTCAGTACAAACCAATTTTTTAAAGTATTAGATTACACTTTTCTTGAATCATTACTTAAGCTACTTTATTTTCCTCACTTTTTCAACCCCAAATCTGCAAAAATGAAATGTTACTTGGTGAACAGAACTCGGTTCTGATGTGACAGGAATAGAAATTCTATGTCCCCTTTCCAGAGATCTCCTTTTTTGAAAAAAATTATATCACAATTTTATATACACATATATATATATAATTAAATATATATATATATAAATTTGCCTATTAGAGATTTTGGCTGGATACAGAGTGTTTCCCCAGAGAAAAATATGGGATTTAGTAAGCTTTCTACAATGGCCTTCAGCTAAAACATAAAAGACCCAAGAGAAAGTACCATGTTTTTTAAAAAAAAGGTTTCTGTTCTTCATACTGCAATTTTCTAAGAAGAACATTTTCAATCCCAATAGGAAACAAACAAGCAAATGAAACTAAACACTGCCTGTATGTCATTCTATGATTTGGCAGCCAAAGTGGTAAGAATTGTGGTAAGTCTTCCTTTCTTTTCTTGTTATTATATCAGAGAGAAAGTCCATTTTATCTTAAAGAGAACTGAATCTTAGAAATATAGTTGCCATCTTAGTTGAAAGGGCCTGATCTCTAAAAGCCTGCCATTTATCACCTAAGGAATGTTTGAAGATTTACAGTAAAATATGCTTTTAAAGTATGAAAGATGTGCAATATTGATTGTGGTGGGAACAGCAAAAAGTTTGCATTTTAAGCAACTTTGTCTGCCTTGGACATCAGCAGATGCCATCGATGAATTCCAAATAGAAACATTGAGATTTATTCTCTTCTATGCCCTTCTCTCAACGAACATTACCCATTCACTCAGGAGCACTTATGTTCCTGGAACAATAACAACAAAAAGAAAGAGCTCTTGAAATGCAACGAGGAAGGATATTTCTGCTCAGGGAAAAAGAAATCCTTCACATAACTATTTTTTATGAAGTATATTCTTAAAGACTTTATAATGTCTGCTTTATACTACCAGGGAATATTTTGATGCAAAAAATCCACTGAGGTTAAAATAAAACAATGTTTAAAGTAACTCCCAGTATCCAAATATTGATCTTGATGACAATATCATTTGCTATTTGCAACAAAATTAAAATAATGTAGTTTCTCATGATAATTATAAAAAGTTTGATACAAATACTAAATTTAGTGCCAATTCTAATATAGTATATCCAAGAAGGCATATGGCACAACATTTTTGAAATTTAAGTAAGCTTAACAAATGCACAATACAAACAGTCTTAAAGCACAAATTCATGAAAATTCACAACTGTGAATACTTAGGTAAGATAATGTAACAACCCAAGATGGAAACCTCTTAGACATTATAATTACCAAAATATAAATTCAGAATTATGTATTAGTATGTCATGTTCTGTCTGAAATACCGGTTTAAGAACAAAACTCTAGCAGCAGCTATAATTATAATTCTTCACAGAAGCAGTAACATTTTAAATAATTTTAAAATACATGACCTGAAATAAAGAATTTATGCAGAATTTTTTTGTGGTAGTGTCAATAATGGAAAATAAAAATTGAAGAAATTCCAAATAGAACAATGGTTAAATAAATATCATGTGACAGAATATTATATAGCTATTAGAAAGTTAAAACTTTCTAAAGAGCGTTCAATTAGTTGTCAAATTGCTAATGATAGAAAATGTGAAAAAAAATCAAACTGTAGAATTAAACAGAGTATTAGTTGGAGTACTTGAAAATATATGGAGATAAATAGGTTAACAAAAAAACTTTTAAAATTACCATGCAACTACACTGGTTTGTAAAATCATAGGTAGTTTTCATGTTCTTTGCTGTATGTTCTCCCTTTTAATATGCATATACTTCTTTACAGATAGAAAAAAAGTATTGTTATCACTGGCTTTTCTGTGATGCCAGAACAGTAAAAAGAAATGCCAACATCTAGTAAAGCAGCTGGACTATCAGAGGAGGATAAATATTTTGTAGTTTTTCCCATTAAAGGTTAAATAACAGTTACCATTCCGAACAGATGACTTCTGTCAGGAATGAAGTGGAAAATACAGTATAAAGAGAGAAAGATACTAGATATTGGCGAGTTCACTAGACAATTCTAAGAAAACAAAAAAAGCAGGTAATTCATTTGCTATATTAAAGATCTGCATACATATACACACATATATTTAAATGCTTATGTACATTTACACAAATATAAACATATATGTATGCATTATATATGCAAGAATCTATATATATAGGTGTATATATATATATACCTTGATGTGTGTGTATGTGTGTGTGTATATGTGCATGTATTAATTTCAGTATAGAACATCCCATATTAGCCTATCTATCTCAGAAGATTAGACTAAACCTAAGATTTTAGTAGAACAAAGTATTCATTCTAAATGGTACAAGTGGCTTTGTTCTGGAAAGATTATTACATTAGCAACAATTTGTAAAACTAGATGAAGATGGGGAGAACCCTGCCCTGGGCTCACTTTCAGGAAATGTAGAAGCCATCTCATTCCACCCTAGCAAATATGTCTAAAGTCCCCACTCTGGACCTTCTCAAGCTTCTCTCTTACTTTTTCTGCTGGTCTGTCTCAGAATTCTTGAATTCTATGTCTCAGTTTAAGAATAAATGATTTCAAGTTCATTCCTCAGATGTTATTTATATTTCAATGCATCTATTCTCTTTCTTTAGATTCTGATGGAAGCATTCTCCTACTTTTTTCTGAGATTTATCCCTGACCTGTTGACATGATTCAATACTGTTCTCCTTTCAGAATATTGCTCCATAGCCTATTTACAACCAATCTCCTTTCAGGGAGTCACCAATCTCCTCCTCCAAATTTGTCCTTTCTCCCTAGAGATAGTCTTAAGACTGACTTCAACGAAGAAAATGCTTTATGTTATGAATTCTTCTAAGTACAGCTCCATATCATTATTCATGCATTTAACAATTAATTATTGAAAAACTAGTATCTGCCAGACATTATTCTAGGTCCTAGAAATAAAGCATTGGTCAAAAGACAGGAAATTCCTGCTCTACTGCAGCTTATATACTGGGGGTGGTGGAGGACAGGGAAGGATAGAAAAATATGCATTTTTAATGTGTCAAGTTGTAGTAAGTATTAAAAAGAAAGCACAGTGAAGGATAATTAGTGTTAAAAAGGACCAAGTTATTTTTAAATCAGGTGAGCAAGTAGAGTCCATTCGTTAAGATGATGTTTATCAGAAAGAATGAATAGCGTACATGTGAATAACTGGGGGAATTAACAGAATTCCAAATGAAAAAGGCTGAGACAAGGGAAAGGCCTGTATTTTGTTCAAGAAACAGCCAGGATTCCCATGTGGCTACAGCAGTATTAGCTGTAGGGGATCTTCAGGGGAGTGCAGGATATGAGTTCAGAAACTTCCAGATGATGTTGAGGCTGTAGCCCATGATAAAAACTTCATATTTCATGTGGAGTAAGATTGGAAATGACTGGAGGGCTTAGAGCAGTGGAGTAATGTGATAACTCTTCTCCTTCTGCCAAATTTCTTGAATTCATAATCCACTTCATCATCTCCAATTTACTCCTCTAGTCTTTTTCACTGCATGCTGGCTTCTGCCCTCACTATTCATCTAAGGATAAACTGAAAATTTACCAATGATTTTTTAAATTGCCACGTTGCCCAGCATTTTACACAATTTGCCATCCATTTCTACACACACACACACACACACACACACACACACACACACACACACACACATATCCTCTCTCCTTGGCTTTTCTGTTTTTTCTGTCCTTCTGGTCTTTATAGTTTCTCTGTGCTAGGACCTCTGTCTAGTTACTAAACAGCTCCACATGAAACTCCTACAAACTCCTCTATCTCATATTTTGCAAGTCAACCCTGTTTTTCGCTACAACGCCTTTCTTTTTGTGGTCCTCAATTATTGTTACCAGCAGTAATCTCTTTTGTACTAAAAGAATCCGAATGCCATATTCAACTTGTTATTTTCTTGACCATGACATTCTAGTGCTTCTTATTTCAATGGGCGCGATGGTTCCACTGTTTTTTAAATCTGTCTTTGATACCTCTCTTTTCCATTTCCAATATATCTTCTTGTACTTTTGGAGGAAATTGTTCTTTGTACTCCTATATCCAGAAGTTTCCTTCCACAATCACACATCCTTCTCTCTAAAATAAAAGTCTAATCACCTATGTCTCTGATCTAAAACTCAGTTGGTTCTCCAGTTCCCAAAGAATAAAGACTGATCCCTTTATTTTATCTTTTTAATATTTTTAATATTTTATATTTATCCACTGCATGGAGAGCAAAGTCCTCAGTGAGGGCTAGCCTCATTTTCTGAAGTTTACACACTCCAACCTGGGCTGAATTCTGGTTGTGAGGCACTACTCGGCCTTTGCCTCTGTCTTCCCTCTGGATGAGGCTTCCTCATCTCCCCCATCTTTCTCTAACGCATTGCTGTTATCTAGTATACTTTATTTGGGATGTCATTTGTGTGTAGATCTTTCTTTCTTTTTTTTTTTTTCAGTGAGAATTTATTACCGCATTTTTTCGACTCAAGGTTATTTATTTATAAAATCATCCTTTCAGCTTACATTGTATTCCCAACATCAAATTTATACATGACAGTCTCTGTCAATTTATTATAAGCACCTTGAGCATCAGAACTCTCTGATTTAGGTAAGCCTAGTGTCTTGGACATGAGAATGACTCCAGAACAGATTTCTACATTGAACTGAATTGGGTATACATCTCTAACAATTCAGTTATATAGGTTCTTTTTTAACTAATAGGCATGACAAAAATGAAAAAAAAATAGTAAATGTAAGTTGGCTACTGTAATAAATATTACAATTTATTAATAATTCTAATTTTCTTCTTCCAAACACATGATAGGATTGAAACTTAATCAATCTCTTGATGACAGACAAGGCTATGTGATGTGAATAGTCAGATACATGAATAGAAATGATACATGTCATTTTCAGGGAGCAAACACTTAAAAGTTGATCTTTAATGTTTTATCTTTTCTTTCTCTCTTGATGATCTGTAATATTCCAGCTGGTAGATCTTCCATCAGCCTGAGTCCCATGACGGAGTAAGAAATAAACATTTTGTTTTAAGCAACTGAAACATTGGTGTTTTAACATAGAATAGCTATGCATATAAAGAGCAATGCAGCTATTTATTATACTTCTTGCAATGCAGCTATTTATTATACTTCTTTCAACAAATACAATCACTCTCTCTGTACCACTTCTGGTAACCATGATACTTTATATAAGTTATCTCATTTAGTCCTAAAAGGAGGATGTGCCATTTTTCCCACATATTAGCAATAAAGATAAAGAGGTACAGAAAAGTGAGACAATTTACTGAAATTCATACAGCTGTTAAGTTGGAAAGTCAAAGCTTGCCTGAATTACATTTAACTTAACCACCTTGGAGCATTGAATCCTAAAATTTTATTTTATTAATTCATTCTACACTTAGAATGCACTATAACATAGTACTAACATAGTACTTAATGGACCTGGAGTTATACTCTCTGTATTGAAATCTCAGCTTGCCCCGTGTGAAATGTGTGACATTCGGTGAATGACATCTTCTCTCTGGGTTTTTATTGTATCATCTGTAATATGAGGTACAAATAGAAATTACTTCATAGGGTTATTGTGAAGATGAAAGTGTTTAGTATGATACCTGATATTAATAAGCACTCAATACAATCTTCTATTATCTTATCACTTATTATATTCCAGATACTGTGATAAAAATGTCATTACATTAAGCAAGTCATTGTCCTAGTTCTCTAGGAAAGGGAGACAAGTAAGCTAATAATTACAAATTAACATGACCCTGTATGAGGGATGCACAAGGTCTTGCAGAATGATCAAGAAGAGACATTCTCATTTCAACCACATGCAGCTTACAGCCTCTCATGCTTGGTCCATTGAGCCAGTGCTGAGCTATTTCCTTTGATGTTGATGGGTAGCCTCAGAGCAGGAGCTGAATGGAGGAGGTGACGTGACAAAATGCCCCCAGCATCACATGTAAGATTGAGCCAAACTAGCCTGGCCAGGAAGTGCCACGAGATTATAAACCAGCTGAGCACATGAAATTTCTCATAAGAATGTGGAGAATAAAGTAGAAAATCTTCACAAACAAACCAAGGAGGCACTTAGATTAGATCAAACACAATCACCAGGGCATACACCTAGGACTTCTTAATGTTGTCATATTGGTATTGCTCCTGTAGCCTAACTTATTTGATGTTGGAACAGAAGGAAATTTCAGAAGCTATCTAAAGAAAGTTCAATATTTCACAGACTCAGGTGAGTGACTTGACCTCTTTGAGGGCAGAATCCAAGCAAGATACTAGCTTTCCTGATTCTCCGCTATGTGTTCATTTTTCACCTTTGTATGCCATACATTGTAAAAATATAAACCAAAAATACTTACAAAATAGTTTATAAAATATTTCTGTAATTACTTTAGCAGTGGGAGATCTGCAAGACAGCTTGTGAAGCAGGCGGGTAAGAACGGGGTACAATACCATCTTTAGATAGCACTATTGTGTCTACAGGCAGCCTGAGATTTCCTCAGCAGTGAGCAGAGAAAGGTGAGAGTGAAGGTTACAAAGAATATCTTTGGGACATAAACTATTGTGAAAATATATTATTCGCTCCATGATGATAAATGTAAAAAGATAAGTAAGTGTAAAGAACTCCTCATTGAACACATGTTTACCAAGCGTCTACTCTGTGCACGCAGTCAGGTGCTGCAAAGTGAAGATCAAAAGATTAGATTTGAACTCTCATGGAGCTCAGATTCTACTGGGGAAAAAAGACATCTCAAGTAAATAAATGAAACAGGCCTGATCATGTTTTACAGTGTTGGAAGTGAGATAAAGACAAGACAGGGTATTGTGTAAAAAAGTGACTCGGGCCTATTTAGACGGAGTGAATCTGGCCTACGAAGTTAATATTTGAGCCGAGACCTGAAGAACTAGGAGGATGCAAACCCGTGAAGACGTAAGGGCAGAGTCTTCTAGGAATAGGTGTAGGAATAATGTGAATATCGTAAGAAGAGGACAAACTAAGACTATCTGAAACACTGAAAAAAAAGCCAGCCTGGCTAAAATATAGTGGGCTTTGGAGAGAGTTGAAAGAGGTAAATTCAACTCTCTATGCTAGACCTATGCTAGACAAGGTTGTGACCCCATAGGAATTTATTCTTAGGGTTACAGGTCTAGGATAAGAGTGTGAAATTTATTACAGGTGAATGTAAAGGCAAGGAAGGGTTTTAAGAAGGGGTTGATTTCTTTTTAACCAGCTTCGCTGACATGTAACCTGCGTACCATATAGTTCCCCCGTTGAAGGCATATACTTCAATGGTTTATAGCATATTCACCAATTTATGAAACTATTATTTTAATGTAATTGTAGAACATTTTCACACACACACACAAATTTGCCTTAGGAAGTCATTGATCTATGTTCTATCTCTATCAGCCTATTGTGGAAATTTCATGTAAATCGTTTATATAATATGTATTTTTGGTAACTGATTTCTTTCACTTAGCATAATGTTTTCAAGTTTAGTACATATTGAACCATGTATCAGTATTTCATTCCTGTTTATTGCTGAATAATATTTCTTTGTATATATATAGATATACCAAATGTTATTTATTCTTCAGTAATCAGCATTTGAGTCATTTCTTTTTGACTACTATGAATAATGCTACCATGAACATTGATGTACAAGTTTTTGTATGGATATATATTTTCAATTATCTTGGGTAACTATTTAAAAGTGAAAATGTTGAATCCTATAGTAGCTCCATACTTTTTACTTTCTGTGGAAATTGGTTGGAGCAGCTGGGGCTACAGGACGCACTTCCAAGATATCTCATTCATTTATCCGGTGTTGAATACTTCCTGACCCCTCCCTCCTCGTGGCTGGTTTCATTCTCCAGAATCTCTCCACTTGATTATCTCACAGCATGGTAGTTGCTAGAAGTATATTTCCTCCATGGCTCATGGCTTAAAAAGGTGGGAAACGGATACAGTGTTACGTTTATTTTATCTTATTGGTCAAGGCAGTCACATTCAAGTGGATAGAGAAATTGATTTTACCTCCTGATTGGGATGTGGAAATGCCACCTTGCAGAAAATCGTGACAGGTAAGTGATATTGATGCAGCCATTTTTGAAAAACACAATCTGTCACAACCAGACAGTTAGGAGCTATTGCAGGAATATAGGATAAAAACTGTGGTATGTCCATACAATAGAATATTATTCAATGCTAAAAGGAAATGAACTATTAAGGCGTTGAAAGGCATGGAGAAAACTACAGTGCATATTACTAGGTGAAAAAAAAACGTGAAAGGCTAACTACTCTATGATTTCAAAAATGTGACATTCTGGAAAGGGCAAAGCTATGGAGACATGAAAAGGCTAATGGTTGCCAGTGATAAGACAGAAGAAGGGATGAATAGGCAGAGCACAGAGTATCTCTAGGGCAGTGAAACTCTGTAGGATACTATAACAGTAAATGCATGTTATTATACATTTGTCAAACCCATAAAATGAACATCAAACCTGAACCCTAATGTAAACCATCAACTTTGTGTGATAATGATGTGTCAATGTAGGTTCATCAGTTATAACAAACATACTACTGTGTTGGGGATGCTTATAACTAAGGAGGCTATGCATGTGTTGGGGCAAGGAGAAATGAGAAATCTTTGTACCTTCCTTACAATTTTGCTGTGAACCTAAAAGTTCAAATTTAAAATTTTTTTAAATTCTTAAAAAAAAAAAACCAGGCTAAATATAATGGTGACTTAGACTAGAGTGCTTTTGTGAAAATTAAAAGAAGTAGAGTGACCCAGAATGTTTTAAAGATAGGACTTACATGTGTAACGAACTGTAAGAGTAGGATGAACAGTTAAGAGTAGGAGGTACAGGTAAGAGAAGGATAAAAGATGAACCCCTAGCCATAATGCTTGAGCAACTGTGATAATTGACACAGTTTTTTAATGTATCAGGGCACTATCAGGAGGTCACATTTTAGTTAGTTTAGATTTTTTGGTGTATATGTTTAGTTAATGTGGCAGCAATCAAATTTAATGTTTTACATATTCAGTATAATGTGCCGTTTGTATATTCAAGGGCAATCTCCCTCAGTCATTTGAACACACGTGCCTGAGTTTCACGAGGAAAATAATGATAGGGATAGAAGTTTGGTAGTTATGCCAGTCTTGTCCTGTTTATCCTGAGATACACTTGTCAGACTTCCCTGTTCTATTCTGCCTCACAAGTGAGCTAAGTACTGTTGGCCAAGTCTCAGATTGGGTTTGTCCAATGGGAGGCACTAGTGAGAAACTGAAAGGTGAAAGAATGGAGAAGCAAGGATATTTCCCTCAGTTACCCTCTGCCTTGTGTGTCATCAGTGGCTAAATATCCTCTGTGGCTCCCACCCCATAGCCTGGCTGTAATTCTAGCTTACATCTGTTGAGCCCCTGCATCTAATATTTGATAATTCTATCTCTATTCCTTGAGCCTCTGGTCTAAGAGTATAGCTGTTTGTAACATAATGGCTACCACATTGCCTCTTTTTTTCTCCTGAGCCCTTTAATCTCCTATGTATAAGTAGATTCTATTAAAGTTATTTTTGAATCCTCACAACGGTTTCTTTTTTCTAGATTAGACCCTGAATAATAGTAGTTATCAACATATATATATTAGTACTTATATATAACATATATAGTGCATACAGATATAGTACTTAAGCCGTGAGAAATAATAAGATTCATAATACTTGTGCTGTTCAGCAGAAAAAGCTCAAAATAAGGCAAAGATTTGTATTCGTTGTTCAATGATGCATCTCAAGGGCAAATAACACTACCTGAAATATAGGAAGACTCAATAAATATTTGTTGAGTAAACAAATCTATTAATTAGTTAATTAATTAAAATAAACATTAATATTTATTTTAAATTCTTGTTTAACTATAATAATCTTCACTTGTGAAAGTAAAGATTGTTTAAAATATATCAAACTTTGAAAATACGTTAAATTTATTGTTTTTCTTCTGTGTTCTACTCAATATCACTGTGTTTCTTATTAATCTCAAGAAATTAGATTTGATGAAGGATGATTAAGATTGTTGCAAAAAGAATGCAAAACAAAGAAGAAATAGTGTTCAGCAATTGACATTCTTTTTTTGTTCTTTTATATATATATATATATATTTTCAAAAATATAATAAAAATATAATAAAATATAATAAAATATAATAAAAATATAATAAAAATATGTTTTATTATATTTAAGTTCTGGGGTACATGTGCAGAATGTGCAGTTTTGTTACATAGGTATACACGTGTCACGGTAGTTTGCTGCACCCATCAACCATCATCTGCATTAGGTATTTCTCCTAGTGCTATCCCTCTCCTAGCCCCACATCCTCTGAGAGGCCCCGGTGTGTGATGTTTCCCTCTGTTCTGCTTGTTCTCCATGTGTTCTCCTTGTTCAAATTCCACTTATGAGTGAGAACATACAGTGTTTTAGTTTTTTTTTCTTGTGACAGTTTACTGAGAATGATGGTTTCCAGTTTCATCCATGTCCCTGAAAAGGACATGACCTCATCTCCTTTTCGTAGTTGCATAGTATTCCATGGGGTATATGTGCCATATTTTCTTTAACCAGTCTATCATTGATGGACGTTTAGGTTGTTTCCAAGTCTTTGATATTGCGAATAGTGCCACAATAAACATACGTGTGCATGTGTTTTTATAATACAATGATTTACAATCCTTTGAGTATGTACCCAGTAATGGGATTGCTGAGTAAAATAGTATTTCTAGTTCTAGAATCCTGTGGAATCACCACACTGTCTTCCACAATGGTTGAACTGATTTACACTCCCACCAACAGTGTAAAAGCCTTCCTATTTCTCCACATCCTCTCCAGCATTTGTTGTTTCCTGACTTTTTAATGATCACCATTCCAACTGGCGTGAGATAGTATCTCATTGTGGTTTTGATTTGCATTTCTCTAATGATCAGTGATGATGAACATTTTTTCCGTAAGTTTGTTGACTGCATAAATGTCTTCTTTTGAGAACTGTCTGTTCATATCCTTTGCCCACTTTTTGATGGGGTCGTTTGTTTTTTTCTTGTAAATTTGTTTAAGTTGCTTGTAGACTCTGGATATTAACCCTTTGTCAGATGGATAGATTGCAAAAATTTTCTCCCATTCTGTAGGTTGTCTGTTCACTCTGATGATAGTTTCTTTTGCTGTGCAGAAGTTCTTTACTTAATTAGATCCCATTTGTCAATTTTAGCTTTTGTTGCCATTGCTTTCAGTGTTCTAGAACTGAAGTCTTCTCCCAGGCCTGTGTCCTGAATGGTATTGTCCAGTTTTTCTTCTAGGATGTTTATGGCTTTAGGTCTTACATTTAAGTCTTTCATCCATCTTGAGTTGGTTTTTGTATAAAGTGTAAGGAAGGGGTCCAGTTTCAGTTTTCTGCATTTGGCTAGTCAGTTTTCCAAACATCATTTATTAAATAGGGAATCTTTTCCCCATTACTTGTTTGTGTCAGGTCTGTCAAAGATCCGATGGTTGTAGATGTGTGGTGTTATTTCTGAGGCCTCTGTTCTGTTCCATTGGTCTATATATCTGTTTTGGTACCAGTACCATGCTGTTTTGGTTACTGTAGCCTTGTAGTGTAGTTCAAAGTCAGGTAGTGTGATGCCTACAGCTTTGGTCTTTTTGCTTAGGATTGTCTTGGCTATTCAGGCTCTTTTTGATTCCATTTGAAGTTTAAAGTAGTCTTTTTCCAATTCTGTGAAGAAAGTCAGTGGTAGCTTCATGGGGATAGCATTGAATCTATAAATTACTTTGGGCTATTATGGCCATTTCATGATATTGATTCTTCCTATCCATAAGCACGGAATTCATTTTCCATTTGTTTGTGTCCTCTCATTTCCTTGAGCAGTGGTTTGTAGTTCTCCATGAAGAGGTCCTTCACATCCCTTGTAAGTTGTATTCCTAGGTATTTTATTCTCTTAGTAGTAATTGTGAATGGGAGTTCACTCATGATTTGGTTCTGTTTTTCTGTTATTGGTGTACAGGAATGCTTGTGATTTTTGCACATTGATTTTGTATCCTGAGACTTTGCTGAAGTTGCTTATCAGCTTAAGGAGATTTTGGGCTGAGACGATGGGGTTTTCTAAATATACAATCATGTCATCTGCAAACAGAGACAATTTGACTTCCTCTCCTCCTCTTTCTCTTGCCTGATTGCCCTGGCCAGAATTTCCAATACTATGTTGAATAGAAGTGGTGAGAGAGGGCATCCTTGTCTTGTGCCAGTTTTCAAAGGGAATGCTTCCAGTTTTTGCCTGTCCAGTTTGTGATATTGGCTGTGGGTATGTCATAAATAGCTCTTATTATTTTGAGATATGTTCCATTGATAGCGAGTTTACTGAGAGTTTTTCTCATGAAGAGCTGTTGAATTTTGTCAAAGGCCTTTTCTACATCTATTGAGATAATCATATGGTTTTTGTCATTGGTTCTGTTTATGTGATGGATTACATTTTTTTGATTTGCATAGGTTGAACCAGCCTTGCATCCTAGGTATGAAGTCAGCTTAATCATGGTGGATAAGCTTTTTGATGTGCTGCTGGATTCGGTTTGCCAGTATTTTATTGAGGATGTTTGCACTCATGTTCATTAGGGATATTGACCTGTAATTTTTCTTTTTTTGTAGTGTCTCTGACAGGTTTTAGTGTCAAGATGATGTTGGCCTCATAAAAGGAGTTTGGAAGGATTTTCTCTTTTTCTATTGCTTGGAATTGTTTAAGAAAGAATGGTACCAGCCCCTCTTTGTACCTCTGGTAGAATTCAGCTGTAAATTCGTCTGGTCCTGAACTTTTTTTTTTTTTTCCCGAGGCTATTCATTAATGCCTCAATTTCAGAACTTGTTATTGGTCTATTCATGGATTTGACTTCTTCCTGGTTTAGGCTTGGGAGGGTGTATGTGTCCAGGAATTTATGCATTTCTTCCAGGTTTTCTAGTTTATTTGCAAAGTGTTTATAGTATTCTCTGATGGTAGTTTGTATTTCTGTGGGATCAGTGGTGATATCTCCTTTATCATTTTTTATTGCATCTATTTTATTCTCTCTTTTCTTGTTTATTAGTCTGGCTTGTGGTCTATCTATTTTGTTTATCTTTTCAAAAAACTAGCTCCTGGATACATTGATGTTTTGAAGGGTTTTTTGTGTCTCTACTCCTTCAGTTCTGCCCTGATCTTAGTTATTTCTTGTCTTTTGCTAGATTTTGAATTTGTTTACTGTTGCTTCCCAAGTTCTTTCAATTTTGATGTTAGGGTGTCAATTGTAGATTTTTCCTACTTTCTCTTGTGGCCACTTCGTGCTATAAATTTCCCTTTACACACTGCTTTAAATGTGTCCCAGAGATTCTTGCACATTGTGTCTTCATTGTCATTGGTTTCAAAGAACATCTTTATTTCTGCCTTCATTTCATTATTTACCCAGTAGTCATTCAGGAGCAGGTTGTTCAGCTTCCATGTAGTTGTGTTGTTTTGAGTGAGATTCTTAATCCTGAGTTCTAATTTGATTGCACTGTGGTCTGAGAGACTGTTATGACTTCCATTCTTTTGCATTTGCTGAGGAGTGTTTTACTTCCAATTATGTTGTCAATTTTAGAATAAGTGCAATGAGGTGCTGAGAAGAATATACATTCTGTTGATTTGGGGGAGAGAATTCTGTAGATGTCTATTAGGTCCTCTTGGTCTAGAGCTGAATTCAAGACCTAAATATCCTTGTTAATTTTTTGTCTCATTGATCTGTCTAATACTGACAGTGGGGTATTAAGGTCTCTTACTATTATTGTGTATGAGTCTATGTCTCTTTATGTCTCTAAGAACTTGCTTTATGAATCTGGATGGTCCTGTATTGGGTGCATATATATTTAGGATAGTTAGCTCTCCTTGCTGCATTGACCCTTTTACCATTATGTAATGCCCTTCTTTGTCTCTTTTGATCTCAGAGATTAGGATTGCAACTCTTGCTCTTTTTTTTTTTTTTTTTTTTTTTTTTTTTGCTTTCCATTTGCTTGGTAAATATTCCTCCTTCCTTTTCTTGAGCCTATGTGTGTCTTTGCACGTGAGATGGATCTTGTGAATACAGCATACTGATGGGTCTTGACTCTTTATCCAATTTGACAGCCTGTGTCTTTTAATTGGGGGCATTTACCCCGTTTATATTTAAGGTTAATATTGGTACATGTGAATCTGATCCTGTCATTATGATGTTAGCTGGTTGTTTTGCCCGTTAGTTGATGCAGTTTCTTCATAGTGTCGATGTTCTTTACAATTTGGTATGTTTTTGCAAGTAAAAGTATTTCTGAAAATCTGCATGCCAATGTACCTTAAATTTAAAATCAATTTTAGTAAAAGGGATGTTTGAATTAAAAGTGAATTCATTTAGAGTACATGTATTCATTGGCACCAATCTTTTGAGAGCTTATTAATGTTGAAAGGATATGAATTGTATGTATGTGGAGTTTGCTTTCTATATTCTTAATCAAATAAAACAGGAGAAAGTAACAAACATTTTGTATGTGTATGCATATATATATATATACACACACACACACATACATATGCGTATACTAAGAAAACAAAATATTCGTAGACAATTTCAAGTCTCTTACCTGTGAATATGGTTTCACTACCAGAAAAGACTTAATTTTAATCATCATCATTTTATATAAGACAAAAAAAATTATGAAATATATTTTATTTAATCAGAGAGTGAACTTTATGAAAATAATGGGCTACTATTGGAAGTGGGAAAAGTTAATATTCTAAAATAAATAAGCCTTTTTAAATTTGTAATAATAGAACTTATTAAGGTCTTTACCAGATCTTACAGTTTATATTTTAAATACAATTTTTAGTATTTCTCAAGTAACACATGTTCATAGTAGAAAATGTTTAAAATATTGAAAATATGTATTTTTTCCCCAAAAGAGTTTGAGATTCAGAAAATTTGTGAGGATAATCTGTAAAATAATTGGTCTTGGATTAATTCCAAATGGTAAAACACAGAACAGATTGACTCTTTATTCGTTATGAAAAACATGAAACATTTTTTAGGCCAAATCTATAGATGGTAGAGAACGTATGTACATATCATATGGTATGCTTAGATTTTTGCAGAGTGATATTTTATTATTTTATGTCTGAAGATTAAAAAAAGAAACCTGGGAAACAAACTGTTTCTTTTATTTTTCAAAAACTTCTGCAAAGTCTGTATCTTTGATTCCTCATTCACACATTGTCGGGATAGTTGACCCCTGAGTTTGGTGGATTAATGGCACTGCATCAAGTGGATATCAAACAAATGTGGCACTTCTAAAGCTGCAGCACCAAACTGCAAATTGGAAATACACCCTTGGTTATACTGTCAACAAAGGAGACCCTTGATGTGTGATTCCACTCATCATTCCTCTTAAGCCATTATCAGACAGCTGAGATCAGACAACAATGAAAGAACATGTGCTTGATTGTTAGCATGTCAGACGTACATTATTAAAAACAGTAGGGACAAGGGGAGAGATGAGAGGAACGGCATTGGCTTCTTTGTTCCGTGTTTGAGGGTTTATTTGGAAAAAAAAAGAATTCTAAGAAGCACTGCCATGTAACTCCCTATGATGAAGGCCTAGCTTTGCCTCTGTTCATTTGATAATCAAGTTTATGTTCTTTCTTTTTGTTTCTTTCATAATGAAAATGATTAGGAACTTGTTTTAACTGCTTACTCATTCTTACCCATTTCAACTGAAAACTCATTTTCATCTGGTAAATTTCTTATTGTTTTTCAAAGATCTGTACCCAAATTACCTGGTCTGATTCAGCAAGACTGTGTTTAATTCACCCCCTTCTAAGGGGAGGTATATGAAGAGTTAGGAATGATCTGTTTCATTCAGACTTTACAAATAAAAGTAAAAATCATTAATGATCAAGTTCATTGCACATAATATTATACACGCTTTAACTAAAGCAATGGTTCAAGTTCAGAGGAAATAATGAGAATCTATTAATAGCTTTGAGGTACACTTGAGAAATTGCCCATAGATAATTTTTCAACCTGAATATATTTAAAAGGTACCACAATAGTATCAAAGGCAAACAGAGTAGGTGACCACAAAATGTAATTTCTAAGATAAACTTAAAATGTAACTGAATTTATAATAACTTTTCTCATGGACTGTCTGTAAATACAGGGAGAAATCAGAATTATATACAGAAATTTACAAATTCCCTTTTACTCTGCTTCTCCAAATTGATTGCGTTGGGTAATACTTTTCTTAAGTATTCTTAATGCTTCTTTTTGAAGTAAATTTTTAAATGTTCTTTACGAAAAGAATGTATATTTTTTCAATAATGTACATAACATTTTAAAAATGTATACAACTACTTGTCTTATTTTCTATGAAACAGACACATCTATAATTTCAGTTTCTTTTTGAAGTAATCACATTACTCAACATTTGTAAAACAATTAAAACATGGTTTGGGAAAAACAATGAAGTTTATTACCCTTAATTAATTTATTTTACTCCACTTGCCCAAAACATGAATAGTTGAGGTTTGAATATGGCAATTGTAGTATTAAAGTATATTATATTTCTTAAAACTTGACTGAAATTCAGTTTAGCGTTATAAAATTTAAAAATAAATGTTCTGTCACAGAGTCACAAAGTAACGTAAAATAAAAATTAAACTAATGATTTCACTTAATTTAAAAGAGAAATAGAATTTATATAAAACATTTTTAGCCAATTACAAAAGTAATTAACTACTGAAAACACTTTAATTATTTTATTAGCCACAGTCCAAAGCATTTATTTGAAAAGCCTTTGGAATTACTCTTGTACAAGGATGACTAAAGTCAGAATATGTTGAATAAAAATTTTTATAAGTCCTTAACATTTATGTGTGGATCTTCAAAGTCACAATTGTAATTAAGAAATTCCTCTCCAAAATATAAGAAGTGCTTAAGTATATTATACCTAAAGTATTTTAAATACCACAATATAAGTTATATTATAATCTGTATTAGTAATAAATATGAATATGTGCCAATATTTATATATTATATTGAAATATTTACATTTGTGTTATGTGGTATGTATGGTGGGGGAGGGAGAGAAAGAGAGACAGAACAAATAAAATATTTCTACATTTTTTCAGTATTAAATGTAAGGACATATTAAAACACTTTAAGTATATTAAAACACTTTGAGGGTATTATTTACTTTTGCAACACAAATAATTTTTGTGTATTTGTCTGATGTGGAGATCTTTCTCTTCAGTGTGAATGAAATTTATAGTTGTTGAACAGGACGTTAATTGTCTTAAAAATTTCAGTAACATTTTCAGAAATCTCACAATAATCACAAATATTATTTTTCATCCAGAAGTGAAAGTACATCTATTGAAGGATGTATTTTCAACCATTTTTTACCTGTTCAGTCATGGTCAAAAGATGGTTGCTTCAGCTCTATATAACACATCGATGTTTAAAGCACAAAGAATGAGAAGAAATCAATTGCCAATTTGTAAAAATCCCTTAGCAGCCAGAGTTATGTCACGTGGCCACACCCAGCTGGAAAAAAAGCTGGAAGGGTAAACATCTGGCAAAAACAAAAAACAGAAAAATCACAAGTTTGGCCACATTGTTGCCTCAAACAAGGTCATTATTCAGACATAAAAACAATATGGTAAATAGAAAAGACTATTGACACCAAGCATCATTTTTATTTAATGATTTTTTTATTACATCATGGGTAATCTTCTCCATCCTCTTTAGTGACAGAGAAAAGGGCACCACTGAAATGTGTTTTGGGATAAAACTAAATTTTAAAAATATATTTTATAAGGTATGATATCAATGGAAATGTAATTATTATTTGAATATAATATAGGTTGTATTTCATAAAGTAAGATATTTCTAATAGCTGCCTCACATCCAAGATATGGTTTAAGACGTGAGTTTTTATCTTCTTTTCTTTGTACTTTACACTGTGTTGTACCACTACAGAATTTTGCAATTACAGAATACAGTTCAGCATTCTCTTAAATCAATCTAGTTCAGCTGCAATTTTGAAATGAGTAATTCATAATGTCACATTGTAAAGTGGCATTTACATTAATAAACTTTTCTTTGCATTTCTGATGCTATTGATATGTGTTTTTCTTTTTAAGAAAACTACTCTCAATAAGGTTTCTATTTCAGGATCATAGGAAACTGTAACATAAACTTTTCCAAATGCTGCTTTTTAACTCAAGCAGAAAGGACTACATCTGAAACATTCTCTGTGTGTCCCACCCTCTTTAACTTCCACTGTCATGAGAAAGGAAATAATTGGGAATGAATGAGATGAAGAGTAAAGGAGAAGAGGATTATGGGAAGGAATTTATGTTTAATTCAGGGAAAACTCCCTAAAGACATCCTGTCAGTTAGTTTCAAACTATCTGAAAAAAAGAAACCATTCACTCAGATTTTTAATTTACAGAATGATAGGTATAAAACGTATTCTAAGAGGTCACTTACACTACTTTTTCTCTCATGCAGCACCACACCTAAACCAACTGAGACCGAAGAGGCCCAATTTGAAAATTTTATTGTATGGCTTCCTTACGTCATAAAATACGGACACACACACAAACCACCACCACAACAATAACAATGTTTTTTCAGTCTTCAGTCTCAGAAGTTTGTTTCTTATTTCAAAATAAATAATTCAGTTTCATCCATTTCCTCTCCTGCCCTCAATGGGGATGAACACCTGGGCAAGTGCTCTATGTAATTGCCCTTGTTATTGCTGAAAGAGTTGTAGTATCTTTCATTCATGTCTTCTGAAAGCGAAGGTTGCTTTTGTTCTATTACTATTCCACATATATGTTATTTCCTAAACCTTTACCCAAGTTTGCTATTTATTTTCAACCTTGGAGTTGCCACAGTGACATCCTATTGAGTTATGACTCTCAGAACCCAAGAGAGTGTATCCAAAGAAAATACTCAGAGGAAAATAAAAACCCATCAAATGTTTCTAGGCCTTTTAAAACACAGGAAGAGGAAAGGAAGTTCTTGACATATATAAGACAAGTGAAAACCTTAATCAAAACCATTATTTTCTTTTCCTCCCTTCCCTTATATTTGTTATTTCAAACGAAAATTTACTTTTAGGTGCTTTCTTAAAATTGTCCATTCTCCAAAGCGTCAACAGCATCTTTAAAATAAAAACACACACCAAAAACATAAGATTGGTTTTTATCTCATAGCGTTAAATGTGTGTGTGTGTTGTGCATGGGCAGACACTCACACACTTATATTCTCTCTCTCTCTTTCTCTCTCTCTCACACTCATACAAAAATTCTTGAACACCAAGTCCTCTTATTGGCATCCCCAAGTCAAAGGGTAGAATCTTCTAGAAACCTAAGCTTGCTTTATTTAATTCTGGCAGAATTTTTTAGGTGGTTGTAGGAGATGTATTTTTAGTGAAAGCCAAAATATATATATGTTTTCACTATTTTTCTGGTTTCTTTAGGTAGACAGCCCTAAAAGTAATCTCATTTATAAAGTTTGCAAGTAATTTTCTAAAATAAAATATTAATCTAGGTATTTTTAGGGTTGTCTATTAATCTTCATTTGTTTTCTTCAAAATGTATTATTAAGGTGGAGAGAATTAGAATGGAGGGATAGATGGGTACTATGTAGTTTGCAGATCTGGGACACATTCAAGACTTACCAAATCAGAATATTTGTGCTAGTGTCCAGGGATGGCAATGTCCTCTAACATCAACAGTTGACTTACACTATTTTGAGAACCACTGTTATTGAAGGCACAGAACCTCAGAAAAAATGTTGCCTGGATTTCTCATTCTAACTCCAGACCTAATGCCAACATTTAAAGCAGATGCAATGGGTTTGAGATGACTGTCAAGAGCAAATTTAAATTAAAAATAAAAATTAATGGAAAACCTTAAAAAGTAGAGACAGCTCTCTTGTACCTTTTTCAGAAGTTGTCAGTGGTTTTTAGCACAAATGAGTGAGAGAGGGATCTCTTTTTAACCCAGTGACTGTTCCTAGAATCCTTGTTGCATTACCACTTGTCATGTAGCAAATTGGTCCCTTAAAACATGAGCCTCTCTGAGAAGACTCCAGTACACTACATTCTCAGGTTGGACCTGGATAGGGCAAAACTGAATATGTACAGGTCCAAAGTTCTCACAATCTTCATTCACTGGCTCATATTAATTATGTCACTTTGCTGACCAATTGCTAACACTTGTTAAGATTACAATACTATTCACAATTGCAATATTATTCACCATAGTAAAGACATGGAATCAACCGAAAGCCCCATCAATGATTAGATAGAGAAAACGTGGTACATATACACAATGCAATACTATACAGCATAAAAAAGAACGAGATCATGTCTTTTGCAATGACATGGATGGAGCTGGCAGTCATTATCCTGAGCAAACTAACACAGGAACTGAAAACCAAATACCTCATGTTTTCACTTATAAGTGGGACATAAGTGATGAGAACATATGGATACATAGAGGGGAAGAAAACACACAGGGGTCTTTTGGAGGGGAGAAGTTGAAAGGGAGGAGAGGATCAGGAAAAATAACTAATGGCTACTAAGCTTAATACCTAAGTGATGAAATAATCTGTACAACAAACCCCCATGACACAAGTTTACCTATATAACAAACCTGCACATGTACCCTTAAACTTCAAATAAAAGTTAAAAATAAAAAGATCCAGGAATGCTCTATGGATTTTGTTTGCCATGTTGTAGTTTACTTTCTTCCCCACATCAACTTCTAGCTATAATGACACGGCTTTCTGTTTATGAAATTCTTGACACAGCTTTACAAAGTGCTATGTTGTACATTGATCACATGTGAGATTCAGAGAACTAGTGTGAGGAAGCCTGGGTGTATATATGATTCACAATTAACTTGAGTCAAAACTGAAGCTAAAACTCATAAATAACTTATGAAAGTGGCTTGAGTGTTTCAGACTCTAGATTAATACTCAGGGCTTTTGATTCTGTGATGTTTTCTGTATTAATCTATGTAAGCAACACACTATTAGGTAACATAATATTTGACTACAGCTTATGTATTTATAAATAAGATATATCTAACTTGACTCATTTACCCCACTTCCTCCACTAAATATGAGCTCCAAATAGCTGTTTTTTTCCTCTGCTTTGTTTATTCCTCCATGTTCAGTAAATAAACCTGTGAATGGCAAGTCATAGGTGTTAAACAAGGTTTGAAAGCAAACGGCCCTCTAAATAATCATCTTTATCTTTGTTTTACTGAAAGAAACTTGAGTTTTTCTCTAAGAATACATCTAAATTAATTTGATGATTAATGTCTTTTTAATGTAAGTTAAAATGTCATATATTTCTATTTCTTTAGGTAGTTGTGTTGTTTTTCTCCTCAGGTTTAGCATCAGTCATCTATGGAAAACAAACTGGATGATTTTCCAGGTATGTTCTAAGTTCTAAAAAGTTGTGACTTAAAGAGCAATTAATTTCAAACAAAATAATATATAAATGTTTAATCATGATAATTACGAGCAGGATTATTGAATACCATAGTTAGAGAAGCTGAAGCAATACACAAATAATTGAAAAATATGAAAAGAAGTCTATAAGGTTTCTACACAAGAGAAATGTTTTACTTTATTGGAAAATATTTTATTTTTCTTAAGCCAAAGTACTTTCCAGCAATGTTGCTTTCTATGTTTTGTTGTTGCTGTTGGTTTTGGTCTCTTGCATTTAAGATTATGTTTGCAAACAAATCAGTTCATGGGGAAAATAGTTTAGAGACCTAACAGCCTTCTGTGAGCCAAAACCATTTGCACACAGAACAAGTCAACAACAGTCAAATGTATATCAACATGTAAGAATATAGCATATGTAGCAGATAAATCTAAAACTACTATTCCAAACTGCCGCTCCAGTCAATATATATCAAACATATAAATCAAACATATTATCTAGCACGTACTTGGATGGCTTTGGCATTTCTTATTTCTCTTTTTCTTGTGGAAAGTGTACATTATTGTGACTAAAATCATTACTTTGGAAATTCAATGGTTGCCAAGTCACTGAAAATGTAAATTTGAGTTATTAGTCCACGAATTCAAGGCAGAGTACTTTTAACCTGATTTGATCTTTATCACTTCTCTGGTGAAGTGGACATATTTCAAACAATATATTTGGAAAGAAAAACAAGAAATAGTGAAAATATTATATTTGTGTAACACTGTGGCTTATCTAACAAAATCATATCTAATATATTAATTTGAAATTGTTCACTTGTGTCAATATGTGTGTGATGAGCATGTGCACGTGTGTATATTTGTGTGTGTGTGCTTAATGCAACTTATTTCCCTATGAATCTTTGAATCCTCTAAGGAATGAAGATTTGCTTTTTCTACCAATATGCCAGTCTTCATTTACATAATACTAGCAAAGAAACTTCAGGCTTAAATAAGTTGAGAGACATTGTCATTAAAGTTGGATAAAAGATTTCTAAAGATCAACGTATAGATTTCTGTTTGTGAGTTGTAATTGGACACAAAATTATAAAGCTCAGTGTTTTGCACAGTGTTTCCTATGCTTTGTTGATGCCACACTTCAGTAAGAGCTGTACGTGTGTATCTAAGAAAAGTCTTCAATTCACTCTAGGCATGTAGAGACCTTTTGCTGTGAATAAATATCTTTTAGCCACTTAGTATTTCTTAGGACAAAGTATAGGCATGCAAATGACTACAGGTGTCAGGCAATTTTCATAAATTTTTTATCAAACAGGAGAAAACATTACGGTGAAAGGGGTTTTGTGCTGCTCTATCTATATTTGTGTATCAATATATCCATAGGTTTGTGTTTATTTCTATGTTTACATTCACATTTGTAGCTATATGTCTATCTCTACTTCTGTATCTGTCAGTTTATCTATCTCTCTATCTATCTATCTATCTGTCTGTCTGTCTGTCTGTCTGTCTAACTATCTAATCTCAGACTTGCAAGCCCATGAATCAGACCCAAACCACCCAGGCCTAGAATCACAAAGTAACTTTGCTGCAGAGCTGCAGAGAACTGAGATCTCCTGGTTATTATGGAGTACTTACTCCAGTGTGTCCCAAATCACTCAGGAAATATATCAATCAGGACCGTAAAGCACTTTAACCATTCTCTCTTCCGATGCATAGAAGAACACTGAAGCAAAAATTTTGCTAGGTGTTCTGGTTGTGTCGCTCTGTTATTGGATCAATTAAATAATAGCTCCTCAATTTATTAAATTTTAGCAACAACATGACAATCTACATTACATATTATGGTGAATAAAATTATGCTGACAATGCTGAGAGCAAACATTAGTGTAAACCAATGCTTCGTTGAAAAACATAAAGGTAATTAACCATTTTAACATTTTATGAATGCTTATGTTAGATGGTTGTTCTTTTCAACAGAATCGCTTTGTTAAATGAAGAATTGGAGGTCGTGTGCTATATAGATTGAAGATGGTGTTGGGAAATTATGACATCTTTCCTAAAGAAGAGCCAACTCATATTCTTGTCCCTAGGCCCAGCCAGTGGTTTATGGAGGTATAGTAGCACATATATTTTAAATAAGTAAAACTTGGCATTTTAAATAGGGAAAGATACTTTTACAAAAATCTTTGAAACAACACGAAAGAAAGAGTTTTAGGAAGGATAAAGAGAGTGTTGATGGACTATTTTGACCAAGGTTCTTTTAAAATATTAGAGGAAGTTGCTATATTCTAGATAAAGAAGGAAGGATTAAAGTGCGGCTGACTGTGACACACGAGTAAGTTTGGATGGAAGGTCCTCATTGTTTAAATGGATGTGTGTCACTGAAGTAGTTAATGGATTCACTTGTGGTTTTCCTCAGCATGATTTTAAACCAAGGTTTCCAAATAAGAACAAGGAAATTGGTTTGAGGTAAAAGTGAGACACACGACAGTCTATTTTCTTTTCTTTTTCAAATCTCTTTCAAGCAGGAACATTAAACAATATTTTTCCAGTGGAGCTTGAGATACCTCGACAGATGTTTAAAAAATTATCAACGATTCACCTCATGCTTTATTTGTTTATTTAGGTAATAACATACATAAAATTCAAAGTCACTTGGTACTCATAATTTCTAAAAACTAGTTCCAAAGACAATGATAGGCTCTGGAATCTTTCAACAGTGTTCCATGGACAGAGAATAATTCACCATGAAATGGACACTGTAAAGAGTGTTTAAATCTTAAATGCCTAGAGAAATGCTTTTGGCACACCTAGAGAATGACATACTTGGGACAGTATATTGGATATTTTCACCATCTGTGAGTATTTTTAAATACTTGGTCTTTTGGAAAGAGAAAATTATGAAATTTGGGATCTCAAGTATATCAACATTCCAGCTTTCACCAACATCCTTGGTATGTTCACAATTTCTTTTTCTTTTTTTTTTTTTTACTTTCAGTAGTCTAACCCAGCCAGCTAGAAATGATCCATGTTTTATTCACTTATAAAATAAAATTGTACATTTTCCCATCCGGCATTCTTTACTTTTATTAGAAGAATGTGATATAATATACTTTAAATACTATAAAGTAACATACATACAAAAAGTGGAAATTTCAGGGAACCAAGGAAAGAAGAAATAAATTCCAGAATTAATTCATATGAATGACACATGATTTAAATGAATGACATAAAGAATTTAAATACATTTTAAAAACTTGCTTTTTGTGTGTTTTTACTCAAAGACAACAATACATTCTGTTTTCTGATCCATTGGCTTATTAATGAAGAGACATTTTTACCTCAGGGGACAATGTGTACATTTTATCCTCTGAATAAAACTATTAGGAATCAATATAACACAGAAGGGAGGACTAGCCACTGGTGGAAGCCTTCCAGAAATTAGCCCACCATTTGAAGTGATTTGTAAATATTTTTGCAAAAATCTCATGAGAAACATTCTAATCTAAAAGTAACTGAAGTGAAGTCCTTTCATTATCTGTACAGTGAGAGGACTGGATTAGCAGCTCATCCCTGTCATCTCCAGGAATTATATCACATTCATGCCAAATGCGCAGAGAAAGGGAGATGCAGGCTCAAGGTTCAGAAGCCAGTTTAGAAGAGGCAGAGTCCCCTAAGAGGTGACTAGTAAAAGGGAATCTGTTGCACTTTGCAGAGTCCAGGCCAATTTTCAGGAAGTGAGTCGTGTGGTAAGGAGCTCAGGCACCAGGGCTTAAAAGGAATGGGGAAATTGAACAGGGCGGTGTGGAACAAGATAAATGAGCAGTGACTGAATGGGCCCCAGAGAGGAAGAAGCAAGATTGCTATGGCTGCAGAGCAAGTTATGTAACTGTTGGTACAAGCATTATTTGTGACTTGTATCATAGTGCATGCAAGTGGGGAAGCCTTAGGTTTACCCAATAAGGCATACTTGTGGCTTTGGGGTTGAGGCTTGGCCAAGAGAAGTGTGACAGACGCCTGCGGTACAGGCTTACACATACTTATCCTTCTTCATTTCCAATTATAACAAAGCATATTGGAATACCATCAGGTAATGAACCATGTATTCTATGTTTGGTATTTCTTAGCTATTAAATTCTATGACTATTTTTCCTCAAACTTAAACTTTTATCAGCCATTTAGTAGTGTTTTGAAACATTCACTCTTCAAATCTCCCATGGCACATGGATATAATTTGTATAAAGCTAATGCATTATTTCTTGCTTATGAATGTGTAGGGATTTTCTTAAAAATAAACGATAGATGCATCTCCTAAAACTTCTTTGAAAATTTGTTGGCACTATTTAGAAAGCCACAGTCACATTTTGATATAGTGAGCTGATTTCAATTTTGATAAAAATATTATAACTTGCAAACATTATGACTATCTCCCATTTGGGAAACTCTTTTGAAAATACTTTAGCAGTAGCCAAATAAGCGCGGTGGCTTGATTTTATGTGTGCTATTGTATCAAATACTTTCAATTTCCAACTGTGAAATAACCCTGAGCATTGTAACTATTTGTATGAGATAAGTAATGTGTGCCAGGTGCCTCACCATTAACTTTACATGATTTGTCTCATTTAGTCATGAGAACATAATGCCTGATGAATGAAATTGTACCATTCCCATTTTACAGATTTGGAAATTGAATTCTAGAGATGCTACGTAACCTGTCCAGAGTCATATTGCTAAGAAGTTTCTTCCGCGGGATTGAAGACAGTTTGAATTCTGGGCCTGATGTATTAGCTTCTGCACATTCCATTCCCGTTATTCTCATGCTCACTAAACTCTACTATTGACACAGAAAAAAAGTTTAAGGAGTGCTTTATTGTAAGACTGCGATGATGGAGGTGTTTATTTCAACAGAGACCTTTAACTTAGGATAAAATCCCCTGGAGATCGGGGAGTAAAGACAGCTAATTTTGCTTTGCCTCCTGACACTTGATTCTGGAAGTCAATATAAAGCACATGCTTCTGAGTTATCCTGTCTGAAAGATGGGAATGGTGGTTACTTACAGAACAATTCCCACCAGTCACTGATTGGGAGTACCCCTGGAGGATATTAAATCTAGGCATTTCCAGCACGTCTGGCATGTGAGCAGAGTGGTCTCCAAATTTAGAGAGTATCATCAGGTACAGTGAGGCAAATAGTAGAGTTGGAATTCGACTGTGTCCACAGTAATTATATAGTAAATGGGATACAGTTGGGGCAGCAACACGTCACCTACAGTGCTAAAAATGGCCCTTGTAAGGCTGGGTATGATGGCCCATGCCTACAATCCCAGTACTTTGGGAGGCTGAGGCAGGTGCATTGCTTGATCCCGTGAGTTTGAGACCAGCCTGGACAACATAGTAAGACCCTGTCTCAATAAAAAGTTAAAAAAAAAAAAAAAAAAAAGCCAGGCATAGTGGCACCTTCCTGTGGTTCCAGCTACTTGGAAGGCTAAAGCCGGAGGATAACTTGAGCCTGAGAGGTCGAGGCTGCAGTGAGCTGTGATGGCACCACTGCACTCCAACCTGGGTGACACAGCAAGACCCCGTATATAAAAAAAAGGGGCCTTGCATATTGAAGAAACCAGCAAGTTAGAGTTCATAGCCCTGAGTTTGCTGCCTTTGCTGCCACAGAGTAAATGAGTAAGACATTGCAGCACATTGTCTACCTACCAACCAATAGCATATTCTGCTTTGTACATGTACATATTTTGAATTCTTTTCCTTTTTATTTTTATTTTACTATGTCTTCAGACCCACTGTGCCACCATGACCTACCGTAATGTGCACAATTCACGTCTGTTGAAAGAAAAAGTAGCATGATTAAAGTTCACATAATAAGGAAGCATACTAAAATTCATAGCTAAAAAATATAATTGATTCATAGAAGTTAAACGGAAGGATTCAAATTTGCTTTTTTATGATGTAAAAGCACACAATAGAGGAAATTACTTTGCATGATTCAATTAAAAATATGATTAAATTAGCTGGTTTGACTCACATCTTACCCTAGGATGAAGCATGCTGGCCAGCTGAAATGGGAACCAGGTAATTTCTGGGGTGTCATTTTATCACCAAGAAAGGAGAATGCCCTTGTGAATAGTTGGGAATTGACTATCTAGGAAAACATTACTATCAACAGGGTTTCCATTCAGAAGTTAATAGAAGTTACTGAGTGACTGAAGGAGAAGTAACTAGCATTAATAATAACTACCATATGCCAAGAACCATGCCACGCAGTTCACATGCATTCACACATCGGCCTCTATATGCATCAGTTCTATGAAGTTTCTATTTTACATAGTGAAGAAAACCAAAAAAGTTACATACATATATATATATATATATATATATATATATATATATATATATATATATTCCCAAGGGCATGGAATAAATACTTAACAGATTAGGTTGCTTGTCGAGAAAAAGCATGTGAATTTCGGCCTGTTTGACTCTAAAATCCATGCTATTTCTACACCACTCTTGATTCCTTATAGACCATTATTTCATCCTGAGCTCAGGTGAAAATATGGTATAATATTCAAAACCAAATTTTTCCTTCTAACATACATATAACACACACACTCACACCTACACACACACCCACATACTTACAGTGTAATAAAGTAATATAATATCAGACTCCATTTTTGATGTTTGACTGCTGAAAGCTTTTGAGTCCCATCATTTCCCTTTCCCTTTCAGCCCTGCTTATGTGAAAGCTGTATGTTTGTTGCAGCACTATTCACAATAGCAAAGACTTGGAATCAACCCAAATGTCGATCAGTGACAGACTGGATTAAGAAAATGTGGCACATATACACCGTGGAATACTATGCAGCCATAAAAAGGATGAGTTCATGTCCTTTGTAGGGACATGGATGCAGCTGGAAACCATCATTCTTAGCAAACTATCGCAAGAACAGAAAACCAAACACCGCATGTTCTCACTCATAGGTGGGAACTGAACAATGAGATCACTTGGACACAGGAAGGGCAACATCACACACCAGGGCCTATTGTGGGGAGGGGGGAGGGAGGAGGGATGGCATTAGGAGATATACCTAATGTAAATGACGAGTTAATGGGTGCAGCACACCAACATGGCACATGTATACATATGTAACAAACCTCCATGTAGTGCACATGTACCCTAGAACTTAAAGTATAATAATAAAAAAAAAGAAAAAAAAATTTTTTTTAAAAAAAGAAATCTTGGGTTCTCCCTCCTTTGGCTGTGTAAAGTTTATACCATGCAAATCTCAGCCTGAGTGGGGATCCTCTCACCTGAACCCCATCCTGTAACTACTATAGAAACTTCAGAGCTAGTCTCCAATCCTCCGTCTCATAAGTCATTTTTTGCACTGTCAAGAGTCCACCTTGCTCTCCCCAGCAAGCCCCATTGCGTAAGTAATAAACCTTTTTCAAACCTTCTTCCTGGATCGTGTAACATCGTTTGTCTTGACGTCTGAACCAAATTTTGAGTGGAGGATCCACTCCCTGCTATGGGTGACCACAACATTTGTCAAGGCAATCAGGATGTCTAGATAGTGACCATCACCACTGGGGATCTTTCTTCTCTGGCTTTGGCTTCTAGACTGGATTTCTTTCATGCTCTCAAGCTTTTGCTTTGAGTCGTGCTGTTTTGTGCTGCATTTGCTGAGTCCTACTGAGCCTCTTACAGTTTTCACTAACCTGAATATCAGGTTTCAAGAATGAGCACTTAGGGACAGGAGTATGGGATTAGGGCCCTCTTTAAATGGCCCTGGGTCATGTGTATTGGCCCAGACTTCTCGGTGTGGGTTAGATTGATTCATGTGTTCCTGTGCCAGTATATTTTGTTAGCATAGCCAGGCTTAAGGTAGCAACTCTTACCCTGTGTGTCTGTTTGTTTCAACTAGGCATTGACAGGAACCCATACTCTAAAGTGATCAGGGGAAAGACTGATACTCTGTGTGGTATATAAGCTCAGTTGGTGGCTGCTTGTAGAGGAAAAGTATCTATCATGTGACATGTTGAGGCAACACTTTTAAAAGCAGATAGCTAACTAGGCACAAATTGCCTTTGTTGCTACTGCTGCCTAATCCTCTGACAAAGATCCTGATTTTTCAGGGTTATAGGGAACACACTCATGACACGCCCATGGAACAACCAATGAATTAGTTCTAACCTGACTTACGTACACAGCCCTTAAACCCAGAAAGCATCTATTGCCATGGGAAAGGTTCCTAACTCTGAAGATGTGAATTTGGTTTCTCCTTGAAGTACATTCATAAATGATCAAACAAACTAGCAAAAAGAAAAAAAACAAAAACAAAAACAAACAAACAAAAAACCCTTAGACACAGGGTGCAGAAACAAAATCTAAAATAAAGTTTCACAATCTGACTCAATTGAAAATTCAGAATCTACTAAGAAATCTTATGCAATAATACAGTAAAATAAGAGTGATTGGCTTTTGTTCCCCTACAGCATAGGTCCTGAATTAATTTTAATATCTGCCAAAATGCACCAGTTGTTGAACTTTCAAGATTAGAGTAACTACTGAGGTGCAAACTCTAGCTACATGTATGATCCCACTATATTTAAACAAGGGACCCCTCTATAATATTTGAAGAATTCCTGGATATAAACTAGATAACAAGAAACATTCCTCACCTTAACCATCGGGCTATTGCCTTGTCAAAATTCCTCACGGTCATATTGCCCATTGCCCTAGAATATACCATAATGGGCATAGGAGCTTCCACTCATTGAATGCAGATTTAAAATTAATTAAGTCTTTGCCATTTACAAATGGCTAGAAAAAAAAAAAGAGATTCCATGGGCCTTCTCCTTCCAGGTTAAAAATAATCAATAAACACCATTATAAATTTAAAAAGGGCCTTCAAGAATTGAAACCCATTATGTAAGACCTATTGAGAGAAGGGAGGTTTGTCCCACTGCTTCTCTCTTTAGCAGTTCAACCTAACTTATTCTTTAACTTAGCAAGAATGAATGCCACCCAATGGTGCATTACTCAATGCCCCGGTTTTATTCATTAGGGTTCCAACATCCAATAGTCTTGAAATTGCCAGTTTCATCCAATCAGCAACAAGCAAACACTTTGCAGTCATAGATTTAACTGATATGTTCTGTTCCTATTTCAACAGTTTCTCAGCCAGTTTGCCTTCACCTCTGAAGAACTGAATGCACCTTTATCTGCTACACATGGAGTACTGCAACAGCCCTGCCATCACACAAAATGTTTGCAGGCAAACATCCAGCTTTCCCCAGGAACACAGGTATGATATTATAATAATGATCATCCTCCAAGGTGATTTGTTTGACATACTCATTCCAGACATACAAATACTCACAAAGGAGCATGCGGAAAGGGAACAGGCCAGTGACACACAAATAGCACCAGAGTCCACAACCTCCAAGACTCCATAAATTTCCAAAAATTATTTGGTAAACTAAGGTCCACTCTATCCCTAACACTGTCAACAAATGGCTACCCCCGTCACTGTCAACAAACTGTACCCACAATTTTTTTAAAGAAGGCAAACATCTTTTAGGCCTTTTTGGGTTCTGGAGGCAACATATTCCTGAGTTACACATTTTACTTAAGGCTTTTATACTGTTACTGACAAATCAGCCAAGCTTGATTGTAGAATCCTACACTGAAATGCTCCAAAATCCATCTAAATTGCAAGACAAAAGGCATTTCCATTAGGGCCTATTAGAGACTCTTTCACTCTAGAGGCTCTATTAACATCCGGTCTAGCTTTCTGGTCTTTGGACCACCCAAAATAGCCATAAATTGTCCATGAATTTCTACCATAAGAAACTGTCCTCTTTGGCTCCACCGTACATACCCTTAGAGTGGCCATTATTGACTGCATTCTGGGCTTTCCTGAAAACAGAGGCTCTCACAGGCCCTGAATCCATGACTCTACATATCTAATTGTGCTTATATCTTCATTGTAAAAGCAGTACCCCACTTTGCCAGGCATGATGACTCAAGCTTGTGATCCTAGCATTTGGGAAAGCCAAGGTGGAAGGATTGCTTGATACCAGGAGTTGAAGACCAGCCTGGGCCATATTGTAAGACGTCCTCTGTACCCCCAACCAAAAAAAAAAAAAAAAAAAAAATCCGTGCATGGCAGTGAGCCCTTGTAGTTCTAGCTACTCAGGATGCCAAGTGGGGAGGATTGCATGCGCCCAGGAAGCTGAGGCTGCAGTGAGCCATGTTCATACCTTCAGCCTGGGTGACAGAGCAAAGCCTTATTAAAAAAAAAAATAGTATCCCACAAGTTCTGTACAACTACAGAGGCTTCCTCCTAGAAGACAGAATAAACTGTGAGTACTCTGGCATATCTCATCTGCAAGAACAGGAACCCTTCCATCCTCACCCCCAAATCTTTGTAGATGTTATGGTTCCACAGGAATATCCCTGTGTTCTGAATCCCTTGGCCATAATGGGGTGAAGAGAAAAGGAATTCGGATACTTTATGGACATCAGCAACATCTTCACATGTGATAAGGATTTCTGAAGGGTGATTACTCTTCATCCCTTTATCAGGATGTCCCTGACACCATAGGATCCAAAGGTCAGCACAACTCTCTGTACTTTAGAGAAGTCATCTTAGCGTTGGATAACCTGTCCAACAATTGGCCCCATCTGCACATTTTAAAATATTATTGGTCATTGCCAGTGGATTGGCTATTATTTTTAAATATTATTATTCATTGCTGGTGGATTGGCTATCTCATTTAGCAATGGCAACAACAAATGCCTCTTTTGGTGTGAAGAGCTCTGATGACCTCCTGCTTCACAAATATACAAAAAATTAAAACTCAAACATGCCCTGCACATGCTAAAACCACAATACAAGGCCTCATGAAGATATTGCATACTCCTTTCAGAGTTTCAGACACTATTGATAGTGACCAAGGCATTCATTTCACTTCCAAAGCTATACAATACTGGACTCTTAAATGATACATTCAATAAAACATTCACCTCCCATACCAGCCTCAGGCAAGAGGCCTACAGAATATGGTGATGGCTTATTTAAACAAGTTCAAATTCAGTTAACTGAAACATTGCACACTTCAGCTACTAGTGAAATATCAGAGGTGAATTGCAACAGGGTCAGATTCCATTTTTAATGTTTGGCTGCTGGCAGCTTTCAAGCCTGAGCACTTCCCTTTCCCCTCTGCTCTGCGTCTGGGCAAGCTGATAAGAAGGCCCGATGCTCTCCTTGGTGCTGGTGGGAATTTTAAACCATACAGGCCCCAGCACAAGCAAAGGAACCCTCACCCTCTCCTCATCCCCTATCAACTCTAAAAACCCTAAAGCCAGTCTTTGTTCTCTGTTTTATCAAGAAATTCATGGACCTGCTTGAGAGCTCATTCTGTTTTCCTCAGAAATACTTACTATGTGAGTAATAAACCTTTCAATACCCTCTTGGTGAGTGTGACATCATCAATCTTGATAGCCAAACAAAATTTTGAGTTGGAGGCTCGTCTCACTTCTGTGGGGTGACCACAACAAAGTGCACTGCAGTTATTTTGGCATACTATATCTGTAAGTAGGGTCTCTAGGCATTACAATGCAGTTTGATCGTGTTACCCTTACCAAAAAGACTTAAATCTTTTCTGAAAGCCTATCTTGTCATATACAGTCTCCAAACTGCAAAATTCTAACTAAAACCCCTCAGAGCAAACTTTTCTTGCAACTAACATATGGTCTTTCTGATATGCCTGGCTAAGTGTTGCAAAATGAAAAAAAAAATACATTGTCCCTTGTTTTGCAATTCTTTTCTGCATGTGTTATACAAAATTTAAATCCCCAAACATTTAAAAATGTCCATCTTAGTCAAAGCAGCAATGTCCTAATTGGCTTTGCATTTAGTTTTGAAAAAAAGAAACTTCAGTGGTTTATTTTCCAAGGTTCAATTGCCAATCCACATTACATTTAGTATGTATTCTATAGAAAATGTATTCTTCCAAAAGTATTTATACTTAACTAACCCAAATATACTTCTGAAAAATCATCTGCTAGTCATTTTTGTTTAAATTTGCTTTCCATTTTTTTCTTGTAAACCTTTGTAATCTTTGTTGAGGAATAAATCCTACTTTCCTAGCATTTGTAAATAGTGGCATTTGTGAAGAGTGCCCAGACTTCACCCGTGAAGCCAAGATGGGTGGTAGTTCACCTCTAAGAGTGATATCCTGGTTGTGAAAGTTTCAGAATCCGGGCGGTATATTAAATCACATTACCTTAAGAGAGATTAACATTTATATAAAAACCTTGTTGAGACTAGGTAGGATTATTTTTCAGAAAAAAAGTTTCAGACATCAACAAGGAAGTTTAGGTTAAGGAGAAATAAAATGGGAGAAAGAGGATCAGGATTAGTAGCTGACATCATCAAATGCCGAAAATAATTGACCTCTATGTCCAGAAAACTGCCACTGAGAAGTAGCATTGTGACAACTAAGTGTGTGGTGAAGGGTCTCACTCAGATGATACCCAGGGGCTGTGCCTTCACAGTGCTGGCGACACTGGAGACATGCCTTGTGTTGACATTGAAGATAGGCAGAGTGAGCAGCAGACCTCCCTGCTAAGTCAATCTCCTTGGTTTCCTGAGAACCACTTCTAGATTTAAACTCCTTTTATTTTTGAAAAAAAGACAGACTTTATTTTATTTTTTACTGTAAAAGAGTTTGCTCTTTCTAAAATCATTTTTAATTTTCTCTTTAACCATATCTAGACTTTTCTCAACAGAGCTAGATGCTTTGTGTGGCTTTCAATTCTGGAAACACAAGCGCACACCTGGGCACACACACACTTCATTAATATAATCTCCATAAATGTGTATTACTCCCTTTGCCTCATAGCCTTTGTTGAGGTTAGAGATCAGACCATAGTGATCTTTGGAGTCTTCACTTTTGACATAATATTCGATACACAAATATATTTCTGTGTGGTGGTTTTATCTCATTCAAAAGGTAAGCAGAATTATATGAGATGGTAGGAAGGTTTTAAACAAGACACTCACTTGTAACCCATGCCAGAAATTTAGTCTTTATGGCACTGTTTTATTTTAACTGAATACTTACAGCTTCTCATTTGTCACATTTTACCATATATAATATTACATCATAATTAATCACTGAATAATAAGCTCCTCTTTTTGTGGGCAATGTAGCATCAGATTCATGTTTGTATTCCACACAGTGTATTGTGCAGAGATGCATTCATTAAACGCTCGGTTTGATGTTTCTTCAAAACATATTTTTGAATACTATTACTTTTCTAGTGACTATGCTCCATAAAGTGACTATCTCTGTTTGCTTAAAGAATGCAACACAATTCCTTGCACATAATAGCCAGTGATCAAGTGTTTGCTGAACGAAAGAATAAATACATTGGTTGACCTGGCAAAGCACGCAAATACAATTTAAAGTAGAGCAAGTATGACCATAAGAACAAAAAATCATGACACTTTTCAATAGAATAAGTGAGAATTTTATATATGGCTGGAGAAAAACAAAAACGCTTGAATGAATAAGTAACATTTAACATTATCCACATATAGGTTTCAAGGGATAAAGGCAGGAAAAGGTATTCAGGGAAAAGTCAGTGGTGGTGTTTTCCTAGAGGCATGACGTATGCATGAGAGTAATGGGGATAGCTGCTATTAGAAAATCAGGATGGAAAAATATTTTAGGAAACGCAAACAAAAATAGCTAATAAATATTAAACACCTTAATTTTTTTTTAATTTTTAATTTTTATTTATTTATTTTTTTGAGATGTAGTTTCACTCTTGTTGCCCCGGCTGGAGTGCAATGATGTAATCTCGGCTCAGTCCAACCTCCACCTCCCCGGTTCAAGCGATTCTCCTGACTCAGCCTCCTGAGTAGCTGGGATTACAGGCGCCCCCCACCACGCACAGCTAATTTTTGTATTTTTAGAAGAGACGGGGTCTCACCTTGTTGGCCAGGCTAGTCTTGAGCTCCTGACCTTAGGGGATTCATCCATCTCGGCTTTCCAAAGTGCTGGGATTACAAGCGTGAGCCACCGCACCCGATCTGAATACCTTAGTTTAATTTTTTGATATTTGCTATATGATGATACAGAGTAAACTTAATTATTAATATTCCTTGAAATTATACTACTAGTCTGTAAAAATCGAAGTACAAAGGCAACTACTTTCTAATTGTAGCTATTTTGTTGAAAAGCCTCTGGATTAGATATGGTACAAGCAAAAAATGAAATAAAATGTTGCGTTTCTCCACCACATTCAATTCGACTCCTTTTTAAAATACTATTTGAATACCTTTCGTCTAGTCCAATATAACTAGAACCTCAAAGATCCCCTACCCTGGTCCAACCCACAAACTTTATTCTTTAAAAGTCCCTTCAGGAATCCAGGCAGTCTTCTGTAGGGAGGAGACCAGGCTGGTTCCTTCAAACAGGATTAGTTCATAGGTAAATTCGCAAACAGGTAAATTCGCAAACCCTGGTCCCACCAGCAGGGGAAGCCCAGTTTACTCCAATGAAGACTTAACCCTTGTGCAGCCAGAAAGTATCAGTTCCAGGCACAGCCACCTGGCATCAAGGCTCTTTTCTTGGCCAAAGTCACATGTTAGCTTCTCAAGCTCTAGAGAAAATAAGTAAAGCTTTTTGAAGAGCTGCCTTAGCACCCCCTTTCCCTTTACCTGGAGGCGGAGGGATAACAGCTCCTCCCCTGCACGCTGTGATGCTCCCGGAGAATCCTCCGCCTCTGCCTCCGCCTCCGCTTTGCTGTCCAATCTCATCCTGTAAGTGAGGCAGCTCTAATGCAGCCCATTAGAATGCCCTGCAAAGGTGACCTGGCACCTCATTCTTAACTACCCGTCCTATATTTTGGCATTTGGGGATGTCTATGAAACTGGAAATTTAAGGAAATATAGCCAGAACCCGTGCTATGAAACCCACTTGCGTAAGGCTTTACAGCATCAGTGGCTTTTCTCTTTGCCTGTTCCTGCCAGCCCATTGATAATCTCTTTATTTTCATCTCTGTAATATAATATAACATAATATAATATAAAATATAATATAATCTCTTTATTTTCACTATAAACTCTGACGCGGGCCTTGCCATTAACTAAAGAAAGCTTGCCTTTTAGATGTGCCAGTTAGCTTTAGGGTAGACCATCAATACCAGGTATGCATAGCACTTACATAATTCTGAAGTCAGTCTGGTAAGTCTCTCCTTTCCACAAAAGTCAAAGTGCTTCCTGATGGGGATTAATAATCTCTCTCATTATAGATTTGAATATTAAGTTTTACGAGCAAAGCTTTGTTCTCCTCCCTGTTCGACAGATAGCCACATCTTCTCATACAGTGCCAATTGCATCCCTGAGAAACGATGGTGACAGTGAAGGCCAGGGTTAATGAATTTGGTGGTGCTGATATCTGGTCACCAGGGTTGCTTTTAACTCCAGTAAAGTGGATATTGTCACCATTAATGACACTTTCATTGACCTCAGTTACATGATCTCCATGTTCCTGTGTGATTTCACCCATGGCAAATTTCAGGGCATTGTCAAGGCTGAGAACAGGAAGTTGGTCATCAACAAGAATCCCACCTCCATCTTCCAGGAGTGACATCCCACCACAATCAGATGGATGATGCTGGTGCTGAATACGTCATTGGGTCTACTGGTGTCTTTACTATCTTGGAGAAGACTTGGCTTCACTTAGAAGGTAGAACTAAAAGGGTCATCATCTCTGACCCTTTTGCGGATTCTCCTGTGTTGGTGATATGTGAACCATAATTGGTATGAAAACAACCACATGATTTTCGGCTGTGCCTCTGGCATCACCAACTGCTTAGTCCCCTTGCCAAGGTCGTCTATGACAACTCTGGCATCATGGAGAGACTCATAACCACATTCCATGCCATCACTGTTACCCAGAAAATGCTGGATGGTCCCTCTGGGAGACAGGTGTGGTGACCATGGGGCTCTCCAGGACATTATCCCTGCACCTACTGGCACTGCCAACACTATGGACCAGGCCATCTCTGAGTTGAATGAGAAGCTCATTAACATGACCTTCTGTATCCACTGCCGGCGTGTCAGCGGTGGAACTGGCATGCTATCGGAAGAGAGTTGCCAAATATGATGACATTAAAAAGGTGGTGAAGCAGACATTGGGGGACTTCCTCAGGTACATCCCAGCCTACACTGAGCACCAGGTTTTCCCCTCTGATGTTAACAGCGACACCCACCCTTCCAGCTCTGATGTTAGAGCTGGCATTGCTCTCAAAGAACACTTTGTCAAGCTCATTTCCTGGTATGGCAATGAAGTTGGCTACAGCAACAGGGCGTTGTACCTGACGGGCCATATGGCCACCAAGGAATAAAAACCCCCTGGTCTGCCAGCCTTAGAGAGAGCATGAGGGGGAGAGAGAGGTACTTAGCTGCTAGAGTCCCTGCCACTATTCAGTCCCCTATCACACTGAGACTCTCTCCTTCGTGATGTATTTTTCAACCCAGAACCCCTGAAGAATGGGAGACTTACATTTTACCATGTACTATCAATAAAGTTCCCTGCAAACAAAAACAAAAACAAACAAAAAAACACCCAATTTTTAACGAGTGAAAACTATGATTCAAGGGGCAAGCAGATGGGAACTCCTATTGCACTGGACCTGAGATCTTTTATATTTCATAAACACAAATGAGTGTCAGCAAGCTCTTTCATTCAAGCTTAGGCAGGAGGTGTTCAGGTCACAATGATACAGCAAAGAAAAAGATAGAAAAGGAAGCATAGAGTTACCTGAGATGGCTCCCAGAAATGTGTGAATAGTCAAGAAAGAAGAGAGTTACTGCAACAACAACAAAAAACCTAGTTATTGTTAAACTCCAGTGTAAGCCACAGTAATAGTGCTATCCAGATATCAGTTAAGCAACACTGCTCTTTGATATTTAGATACAATTAGCTTAAGTTCTTACCCCAAGTCCTGTGGGAAGTCCTGTCCCCAATTCTTGCAGGGATTAAAATTCTCATGGTCATTTTTGACGGACATTTCTACTTCTGTGAAACTCAGATAGCTTCTCTCATAAGGCTTTGTTTTTGAAGCAGCAGTCATTGAAAATTTAGGAAGATCAAGATAGTTTTTATCTCAGCAAGGCATACCGTTTAAAATTGATCTTAGATATTTCTGTTACAGCCTCTGGCAGCAACTCCATCTAGGATTTTTCCAATGATTACTTTCTGTACTACCTTCAGCTTCCTGATAAGAGTTCTCTCTTATCCCCCTTTGAAGGCTTAAAAATCACAACTCCCAAAAAAGATATCTACATCTTAATTCCCAGAACCTGTAAATGTTACCTTATGATGGCAAAACAAAACAAAACAAAAAACAGCAACAACAGCAACAAAAAAGATTCAATTAAGGCTCTTGAAGCAGGAAGATTATCCTGTCTCGATGGGCCTTAAATCCAATCATCTGCATTTTTAGAACAGGGAGTCTAGGGCAGATCTTACAGCCAGTCACACAGGGAAGAAGAGGATGTGCAGATGGAGCAGAGAGAGGTTTGAAAGTGCTGGCCTTGAAGATTGGTGTGATGTGACCACAAGCAAAGAATGTTGGAAGCCATCAGAAACTGGAGGAGGCAAGAAATAGATTCTTCTCTAGACCCTCAAAAGGAATACAGCTCTGCCAGCCACCTTGATTTTGGACTTCTAGCCTCAAGAATTCTGAAATAATTTATTCCCAAAAGCTTTGTGGAAATTTGACACAACAGCCACAGAAGCTAATACACTCTTGCATCTCTCTTACCTCTCTCATACTTCTATTCTCCCTACTCTCTTTCATCCCTAGCTTCTCTTTGTTTACTGTGTGAAGTTAACTGTCTCTTTGTGTATATCCTGGTTTTCAGAATGTTCACCTTTGCCGATATACATTTGAAGTGCAGAATGATCTACCCACTGAGAACTGTGTAAAATGTGTTCAACCCTTCCAACAGCCATTTTCTGAAATTTAGACTAGATCGCATTCTAGGTTAGAGATTCTCTACATAAGCAACCCCTGCCCCCACCTTGAGTTCTTGGTAAGATGGTAGTAGAGTGAGTCTGAGGGAAAAAAGCTTCTTACTCTTTTAGTTACAACACATATGAAGATTGGGAATCCGGATAAAACTTCCTTACAAATATAACAAATTGACTTTTAAAAATACTTCGAAATAATGGGCAATACACACATACATGAGATAATGAGAATAAAAGATGAAAAGCCCAGCAAACTACACATATTTACTACATTTGATAGAGACACAGCTAATTGTGCAAACTTTCAGAAACCCTTCATGAGAGGAGGGATTGAATCAAGTCTATGCTCATATCATACTGCAGCTTGAGATTAATTGTAATGGTCAGTAACTGACTGAAACATTTATGTATTTTGGTAATACTTAACATATTGTGGGTTTATCAGAGCGTGATTCACAAAAACACCAAAGACACCTGTTAAACATTCAGATTGATTCAACCCGGACCTGAGTCAGACACTCTGACAGAGAGAACCAACAATTTATATTTTTAACAAACTCAATTTCAGAATCACTAGTCCTCAGACTGGACTCAGATACTCCATTTTGTTGCACATCTCTGTTTAAGGCTCCTAACTTCCACCTTAGGCAACACCTTAATTGGAATGGACTTCTGTTTCTCTCGACATGAAATAGATACCCAGTTTGAGATGGGCTAACTCATATTTAATCTACTTAAGTTGCTACCCATGTGACAAAGAAAAAGAAGTCTGAGATGATTTTTAAACCATCGTAAAAGACGTCCACAAATCACTCAACTAGAGCTGAACAGCATAAGCTGCTGAGCATGCCAGTGGAGTCAAACCTAAAAGAAGCCTAAGAGGATATTCCAAACTGCCTCTGCTCTTGATTTTTTTTTTTTCCTTTCAAAAGACTCAGACTGAAGGCCACTGCTGTTAGCTCTCTGGATGATTTTTGAAAGTCCTGAGGTGCAGCCTAAGAAAGGCAACAATCGCCCAGGTAACTAGATCTGCCACCTCACAGGGGGCCAAGAAACACAGCCTTTTACTTCTGAGTTGATGGGTTACTTTGGAGACCAAAATTATATAACATAACCTGATATTTCCAGCTGAGGGGGAAAATGGGTATTTTGTATCATTCATTATAGTAACACTTTTTCTCAGATTCAAGGAAGTTAAGAAACATACATTTTGGTTCATTTCATTTTCTGATATGGCATTTGCTTTAAATAGAATATGTAAAAGACTAGTCAAGAGGAAGTACACAGGGTTGATTTTCAAGTTCATATTACAATAGATCCATTTTTATTGTTTAAGTGATAACTTCATTACATGGTATATGTATTTGGAATTTTACTGTTTACTGGTTTTCACAACTATCTGTAACAATGCACACAGAAATACTATTTATCAATGATAAGCTCTGTTTCTTCAACAGTAAAGCAAGTTTTGCAAGCTACACTATGTGGAGAGGAATGGACTTCCATATCACCAAGAATCATCATAAATTCTGTTTGTTTGTCACTGCTTATATGAAGTAAAAAATAGTGCAAATTAGGAGATTCATTAACTTTAAGCTAGTCCGGGCACAGTGGCTTGTGCCTGTAATCCTAGCACTTTGGGAGGCTGTGGCCAGCAGATCACCAGGTCAGGAGATGGAGACCATCCTGGCCAACATGGTGAAACCCTGCCTCTACTGAAAATACAAAAATTAGCTGGGCATGGTAGCATGCACCTGTAGTCCCAGTTACTAAGGGTGCTGAGGCAGGAGGAGATATCACCACTACACTCCAGCCTGGTGACAGAGCGAGATTCCGTCTAAAAACTATATAGTTTGTATATATGCGTGTGTGTGTGTGTGTGTGTGTGTGTGTGTGTGTATAAACTAGTTGCCGTTTTCTTTTCCTCTTGGTAGGAGGACACAAATTGTTTATAAACGCTTAAGAGTTTCTTTACCTGAGAACTAACCCTCCTGTTTCACTGACGTTTTTATTACATTAGGGAATAAATCACGCACCAATGGCATGTTTTTATGGCAACCTTCTTGTCAGAGAAGCCTTGTTTTGCTTATCATGAGATGTTCAGGAAATTAACACTCTGCTGCTCTGGAAGGATCCTCAGACAGGCCAGATTGAAGAACAGATTGCCTCTGCAACTCCTCCATTCCTCTGTCACACCTTAATAATTATGCACATTAAGCACCCAAATGCCTCCTATTGTGCACTGCTCTGGATCACGGTACCGCAGAGGAAGCCAATGTGAACACAATGGATCAGGCGTATTAACCAGATCCCATCTTGTATCAGGTCATGTGTGCCAGCCAATGAATTGAAATTAAAGAGCAGTACTTGAAAAGAACACTTGAAAAAATGTTCCCAACTTGATTATTGTAAAGAAAAAGAAAAAAAGGAGATGAATTAAAACTGGAGACATTATATACATTTTTATTGCATAAACCTAAAAAAATGACCTGTACTAGTCTCTAAGTTGAAAAAGAGCACAGAATTTTTTTTTTGCTTTAAAAGTAATAATAATAAAGAATTTAAAAAATAACTTTCTTGGATCAAAATGGAAAGATAAAGAAACATTAAAAATCAAAGGTAGCAAGTTGATATTTCAATAAGTTTTTCCTGTGAATTAAATTAGTGCAGAGTTGTCAAGAAATTAGAAAATGATTATTTGGTTTAAGATATTAGATTCCTGTTTTATATAATTTTTGACTAATTTTTAAAATAAAAGCAGACAATCTGATATGGTATTAACATTTTTTTTTCTGATAATATTTACTGAAGCAGCATTTTTCTTACCTTCTATGGCATTTGTGCACAAATTTGGGAGTCATTTGTTGCCAGTTATACTTTGGAGACCAGTAGTAACTACTGTTTAGAATAGTAGATATGTTATTGTATTTCTTGCTCTCGTAGTAATAGGTAACACAAAACTACACATTGCTGAGATAATTATTCAGAATAATTAGTATGCCAAGTTCCCCTTTAAAAAATTAAAATCATTTTTAGTTTGACAATGTATTCATTTAGCACTTTTTTTTTCTTTTACTTTAAATGAATTCAGTGCCTCAGAAAAGTGCTGGATTGACAGACTTTTGGAGAGGAGGCTTTTGTTTATCCCTCAAATGAGGACAGCATGGGCAGCAGCAGGGGAAGCTTCTACTTTTAGGCAGGTGGAACTCTCAAAAAAGAAAATTCACACTCCTGTCAATACCATTTAAAGTTCTCACTTACACCAGTTTCACATGAAATAAAGCACTGTGTGGTTGTGACTCACATCTCACTCTTCTTCCCATGCTAAACTAAAGTTTTCCGGCCAATTCTGGAATTAATATAAATCCTCCCATGTCCCTGGCTCAGGGTGAGAGCCTGCAAAACTAATACCACCCTTTCCAAACTCCAATAATGTGTCATCTTTTATCTGTGAAATTCATCCTCAGTCTGACTGGAAACAGATTAAAATAAACTAGAGAGAGGAGGTGGTCAATGGAAATCTGGTTTGTTTCACATGTATGGACATAACAGATATTTATTTAATCCAACAACAGTATTTATTTTTCTCTTCCTAGATGTGACTGCTTCAAAAAAATCTTCACGCGGATTATTTTCTCGTTTCTGAAAAGAAAATTGTTCTCAGGAGAAATTCTGTAGAAATGTCTACTACCTACTAACCCCTATTACTAAAATTTTCAGCTGTCTGCTCTCTGAATTTCTTATTTTACATTTTTTTCTGCTCCCAGGTTCCTGGAGCTGAGCTCTACCCACATATCAATGAGGTTATTTCTTTCTTTATTTCAATGATATTCACATACTGCTTGAATGTTCCCCCACTTAAACCCTGCTAAGTTTAGCTGTTTTCTTTGTATAGTTCTTAAGAGCTTAATTGAGACATAATTCTTGTATTACACAAATAAAGCATTTAAATTGTACAGTTCAATGTGTTTAAGTATACTTACAGAGTTGGTTAATCATCACCACAATTTAATTGTAGAACATTTTCATTATTATTATTATTATTATTATTATTATTATTATTATTATTTTGAAACGGAGTCTCGCTCTGTCGCCCAGGCTGGAGTGTAGTGGCCGGATCTCAGCTCACTGCAAGCTCCGCCTCCCGGGTTTACGCCATTCTCCTGCCTCAGCCTCCCGAGTAGCTGGGACTACAGGCGCCGCCACCTCGCCCGGCTAGTTTTTTTTTTTTTTTTAGTAGAGACGGGGTTTCACCGTGTTAGCCAGGATGGTCTTGATCTCCTGACCTCGTGATCCGCCCGTCTCGGCCTCCCAAAGTGCTGGGATTACAGGCTTGAGCCACCGCGCCCGGCCCATTTTCATTATTTTAAGAGGAAACCTAGTACACATTAACAGTTACTCGCAATCCGTACTCCCTTCTCTACCCCTAGCCACAGGCACATCTAAAACCGTTTATCTATTCTTTGTCTCTAGAGGTTTGTTTTCCTATTCTAGACATTCCATTTAAATAGTATTATATCATATAAGATTATTTGTGACTGATGTATTCCAGTTAGCAAAACATTTCTAAAATTCATCAACATTGCAGCATGTATCAGTAATCAATTTGTTTTTATTGCCAGGTGATATTCTGTTATGGTTATGTTGTATTTTATTTATTTATTCAGCAGTTCATGGGCATTTACATTTTAACCTTTTGGTTTCAAGTTTAATGCATAATGTTATGATCATTCATGTACACATATTTTGTGAAGGTGTTTTTCCATTTTTCTTGGGTATATACCTAGAAGTGGAATTGTTGAGTCATATGATAACTCTATGCTTAATATTTTCAAGAATGGTCACTTTATTTTCCAATACAGTTGTACCACTTTGCATTCCCACTAGTAATGTACGACAATCCCAATTTCTCCATTTCCTCACTAACACTTGTAATTACTTGTTTATTGTAGTCATTCCAGTGGGTTTCAGAAGCGGTATCTCATTGTAGTTTTTCTTTGCATTTCCCTAATGGCTAATGATGTTGAGCATCTTTTCATGTATTTCTTGGTTTCACCTATCTTCTTTTGAGAAATGTTTATTCAGATGCTTTGTGCATTTTTTTTTTTTTTTAAAAATTGGGTTATTTATCTTTTTGAGTTGTCAGAGTCCTTTATATTTTCTAAAAACTTAGCCCTTATCAGACATATTGTTTGCAAGTATTTCCCCAATTCTGTGGATTTGACACGAAAGTCTTTTAATTTTGAGGAAATACAAACTAATTTTTCTTTTGTTGCTTGCGTTTTTATTGTCATATCTAAGAAGACATTTCTTAACCCATAGTGACTTCTTGTTTTATTCTAAGACTTCCGTAGGTTTAGCTTACAGTTAGGATTTGAATTAGTTATAGGTTATAGAATAATAACCAATAAGAATATAGAATAATATAAATATTGGAATAAAAATAATGAATAAGAATATAGAATTATTTTGCATGTGAACATCTAGTTGTCTCTGCATCATGACTTGACAATACTATTTTTTCCCCTTTGAATTTTCTTGGCATGACTTTCAAAAATCAACTAACAATAAAGGTAGAAGGTTATCTTTGGAGCTCAATATAATTTCATTTATCTATATGCCTATCATTATGGCAGACCAATCTGTCTGTATCATAGACGCTTTGTATTAAGTTTAGAAATCAGAAAATACTCCAACTTTGTTCTATTTCAAGATTGTTTTGACTATTCTGGGTCTCTTGAATTTTCATATGTATTTCAGGATGAATTTACCAATTTCCTTTAAAAAGAAAGCAGTTGGAATTTTGATAGGGCTCGAATTAAATTTAGATCAATTTAGGAGTATTGGCATTCTAGACATTCCATTTAAATAGTATTATAAGATTATACGATATACTAACTACATCAAGGCTTTTATAAATATAGATGTCTTTCTATTTATTAAGTCTCATTTAGTACCTTTCAAAATAGTGTAGTTTTCACAGTACAAATACTGCACTTCCTTCATTAAATTAATTCCTTATTATTTTATTTATATTTGATGATTATTCATTACTGCTGTATAGAAATACAGTTGATCTTTGAACATTGATACTAAATCCTGCAAGCTTACTGAAGTAGTTTATTGGCTCTTATATCAGCTCTTATATCATTGTTTAGTAGATTCCTTCTGATTTCTGCATACAAGATTATATCAATTTCAAAAGAAAAAATTTTTAAATTCCTTCCTTCCAATCTTGTTTATATATATATGTACATATGTGTATATATATATATATATATGTATTGCCTTATTGCCCTGACAAAAATTAAATACAATATTGAATAGAATGTTAGAGTAGAATTATATGTCTTGTTCTCAGGATTAGACAGAAAGGTTTTAGTCTTTCACCACCAACTATAGTGTTTCATGTATTATTTTATAGATTCTCTTCATTGGGTTGAACAATTTCCCCTTGATTTCTAGTTTTTGAGTGCTTTTATTAAGAGAGGGTGTTGAATTTTTTCAAAGAATTTTTGTTCCTATTGAGATAATTACATGTTTTTTATCTTTTATTCTATTAATATGATTAATTATATTGATTCTTGTATGTTAAACCTACCTTGCATTCCTGGGATAAATTCCTCTTGGCCATGGAATACAACACTTTGTAGATGTTACTGGATTTGTTTGCTATATTTCATTGAGAATTTTTTCATCTACATTTACAAGAGATATTGGTCTGAAGTTTTCTCTATTTTGTGATGTGTTTGTCTGGCATTGGCCTCAGGGAAACACTGGCCTCATAGAATCAACTGGAAAAAAAAGGGAGAAGTGATATGCAATTATACCACTTTTATGATGACCTACATAATTGTTTTTATCAATGCTCTTTTTGTTGAGTGTGTGTGGATTCAAATTACTGCCGGATGTTACTTGCTTTCTGGCTAAAATACTTATTTCATATTTCTTGTATGGTGTATCTACTAGCAAGAAATTACTTCACTTAAAATCTGGAAATAATTTGTTTTTACCTCAGTTTTTGAAAAAATTGCTATTGATAAGATTCTTGACTGACAGGTCTTTTTTAATCACTTTGAATCATTGCATCATACCACTGTCATCTGAACTTCATTGTTTCTGATGAGAAAGCAGCTGCCGTTCTTATTCGTCTCCTTGCATTTGCATGTGACAAGTTGAGTTTTATTTGCTGCTTGTAAGACTTTCTCCTCATTTTACACTTTTAATATTTTAAACATGATTTTTTCAGTGAGGATCTTTTTTTGTTTTGTTTTGTTTTGAGACAGTCTCACTTTGTCACCCAGGCTGGAGTGCAATGGCATGATCTTGGCTCACTGTAACCTCCGTCTCCTGGGTTCAAGCAATTCTTCTGCCTCAGCCTTCCAAGTAGCTGGGAGTACAGGTGCCCACCACCATGCCCTGTTAATTTTTATATTTTTAGTAGAGATGGGGTTTCGTCATGTTGGCCAGACTGGTTTCAAACTCCTGACCTCAGATGATCTGCCCGCCTCGGCCTCCCAAAGTGCTGGGATTACAGGCATGAGCCACTGCGCCCAGCCGGATATCTTTGTTTTTTATCCTTCTAGAGTTCTTCGAGAATCTTGGACATGTGAAATAATGTATTTTATCAGATTTGGTAAGTTTTCAGACATTATGTCTTATAATATTTTTTTCTTCTCCTCTTCTAACGTCCCCGCCACATAGTGTCATTACTCATATATTGGTTCATTTAATGGTGCCCTGTTTCTCTGAGTCTCTGTTTATTTTCCTTTCTTTGTTCCTCTATTCTTCACATTACATCATTTTTATCAATCTATCTTTAAGTTTACTGATTTTTTTTTTCTTCGTACATCTCAAAACTACTATTGAGCCTCTCTAGTAAGTTCTTCATTTTGGTAATAGTGTTTTTCATCTACAGAATTTTTATTTAGTTCATTAAAAAATACTTTCTATCTCTTTATTGATATTCACTATTTGATGAGACATTGTTAACATATCATCCTTTAATTCATTCAATATGGTTGTCTTTATTTCTTTCAAAATAGTTACAGCTGGTTTGAAGTCTTTATCTGCTAAGTGTTATCAACTGCATCCTCAAAGACAATTTCTACTGTGTGCATTTTTTCATGTGTATGGGCCCAATTTTTTTCTTTATTTGCATTACTGATAATGTTTTGTTGTAAACTGTACATTTTAGATACTAGTTATAATAACTCTGGATCCTGACACCTCTCCACTTCCCATCTTATTGTTTGCTTGTATACTTGTTTAGTGACTCAACTGGACCAGTTCGGTGAAGTCTATTTACTACCGCACACTGTGCAGTTTCTCATGTTGCTCTTCAGAGGGGACAGCCTTAGGTATGCGCAGTCTTCACCTAGCCTTCACACAGATGACTGTGATTTTAGCTGGGGTTTTAGCTCTTTGCCTGTTTCACTGATCTTCCTGTTAAACTTTGGATGATCTGTCGCAAATGGCATCAAATCTAGTTACATTTCACTAATTACTAGCTGGTTGTTGTATTGTTTTTAACAATGCTCTGGGGCATAAAATTTTCCATAGTCACATCCAAATATAGTGTGGCCCCTTCTGCAGGATTAAACTAAAACGTTTTCATCAGGCTGGACTTTGAGGCTTGCTTTGAACCCTCAAAAGTCAATGTCTTTTGAGAGAGCGACAGCAATTTCTATTCTTATAGCATGCATCTCCCCCTGGACAGAAACTCTTCTACTGCTTCTGACCAGAAGGCAGGAATAGTGGCCCAGTTCTCTTAGAATGAAAATTCTGTCCTAGGTTTGGACATTGGAATGATGGTGGTCTATGGTAGTTTTGTCTTCTACTTTTCTGACTGGCATGAAACCTCCACCATATGAGTAAACTGAGGTGGGAGGCAACTGGGCCTTAGTTTTCTTGGCCTGCTGCACCTAACTTGAGAGTTTCCATTTTGCAGGTGAGGGCTGGGTGGAAAAAGGAAATCCCAGAGCTTTCTGTCATGTTTGCATGGAATAAAGCTTTTTCAACGGAGCTGGGAAGAATGGATGAGTAGTGTTCATAGCTTTTACGTCTTAGGAAGAAGTCATAATGTTAGGCAGCTGGGAGAAGAGTGAATTCCATCTTCTTGGCTACACCTGCCTACAGTAGAACTTTTGTCACACTGAGGTGGGGAAGGAGAGTGAGTAGGTTATAGGTGAAATGGCACAGATTCCAATTGCATAGACTCTCTTGAGTAAATGTTTCTCCATTTGCTATATGCCCTTATGCAATTTCCAGAGACTTAAAGAGTATTATTTTTTGTAATTTTCATGAGCTATAGTTGTTTTGCAGAAAGTTATGGTCGTTTTGTTTTAGAAGAGGATCCAAGGCAATCCTCACACTACCATTCCACAAGTATTTCTCGCCCTTTGTGCAGTTTTGCAGTCTGGCAGGTTTGTCTTATGGTATTTATGTATGTTCCAGTTCCTCCATTTGCACATGTATTTTTAGAGGACAGATTCTATGCATCTGAGTTTTGTACACTCTTCTCAGTTGTTGTTTGTTAAAGAATACACCATACTTTCCACATATAATCATTTGGCTAAACCTCATCCATTCAGAATATTATATTTTCCCCCAATGGTCATCTTTATTGCCTTATAGGCTATTTCTACTTTTCACATTTCTTTATTGCCCACTTTGACATATTTCATAATTCATAAAGCTCCATGAACCAATGCAATGATTCTTGGATGTACCCTAATCTCCCCAATTAATTTCGTTAAATTCTTTGTATTCTCTACAAGTTGTTTAATTATTTTAGAAGTATGGGACCAAAGTTCCGAAATTACAGGTCTAAATTATGGCATTGTATATGAACAGAAATAGATTTACCATACGCTTTCAGCAATATTCCCAATGCTAAATATGATTATATGTTATACAGCACTTTCTATGAGTCAAGATTTCTCCTAATTTTTTCACATGTATTTTTAAAATTTAATTCGCAATAGTCTCTGCTAGTCAAATATTAAAAGCATAGTTTTATACAAAAGGACAAGAAAGAGAAATTTAAGTAACTTACCCAATATGATACAGTGACACAGCTGAATTATATATTTGAACAGGAAATATAAAATATTTTCTCTTATCACAAATCCCATGAGATCATGCTCCACATTTAGTTGACACTTATAGTGTCAGCAACATATTAGGATATTTTTAGGTACCAGATAATAACAAATCTAGGTACAATATTAACCTAGACAACTCAAGCAAATATTCTGATCAGGTGATTTAGCTTATATATGTAATTTTTCATATCCTCAAAATAAATTTATAGGAATGTTCTTAGAAAAAAACAAAATTTTGGGACAATAGGTCTTTATTTTCATGCTATTCTGGATTGAATATGTCTAAACGTAAAATAATGTTACTTTTTCCAGTCTTTCCCCCCAAATCTGCCATGTTTATGTGTTCAATTTAATATCTCCTTTTCCATTATGTACACTGGGACCATGCTACATGGCTTACAGTAAGGAATCATTGTGATCTGAAATGCCAAACCCAACATCATATTTCTTAGCTCTAATATCATTAGACAGTCATATTTTATAGCTGTGACAGCAAGGCTATGACAGATGACACTTTGAGAGTGTTGGGGGAGAAAGCTCATATAGCACTTAATCAAATGGTTGCAATGTCTAAAAGGATTAAAATCAAGCAGACTGTGACTCATAAAATTATGTTTCCTATTATTATCTTAAAACGGACAATGAAATACTGTCTTAAATGTGTATGTATGTGTGTTTATTTCCTATTCTTTTTGAAAAAGAAATGTCCATAACACAAAGCTAACATAATTTTTCCCCAGAGAGCTTTGTATATTGATTTTTTGAAAGTATGCATGTATGTCTGTACTTTCTATGCTTCCTGAATACTTGAAATAGTGTCTGTGGTAAACTATGTATCAACACTCCTTCCTAGCTAATGAGTATTAGACTATTGCATAACTACAAACATCACACACACACACACACACACACACACACACACACACAGTCTCTTTTTTTTCTATCTCTCTAAAGAATAAGTAAACAAAATAAAAAGAAGGAAAGAAGAAAGGAAAGAAAGAAGAAAGAGAAGGAAGGAAGCAAAGAAGGAAGGAAGGAAGGAAGGAAGGAAGGAAGGATTACTTTTAAGGTTCAGAGATATTTGTTAATACATTTTTCAGTGTTGTCATTAGCAAGATATATTAACAATTCCAATCACAATTTATTTCCTAAGGTTAGAATCGAACTTGCCCTTTGTTGCCATGGTCAAAAAAAGAAAGAAATAAGGAAGGAAGGAAGGAAAGAAAGAAAGAAAGAAAGTCAGACAGACAGAAAGAAAGAAAGAAAGAAAGAGAAAGAAAGAAAGAGAAAGAATTTCCACTTACTACAGCTTACAAAAGCAGATATGAAAATTGGAAAATTTTCTAGCAAAGAAATTTGAAGTGTGTTGCCCTCCAAAATAAAATTTCCATATTCCTGAATGGCTACTTATAGATATTTTCTCTCAAATGTTTTCTAAGAAAATTTATTGTCAGATTTTCCTTTTTATAATAATTCTGGATTTTCCAACAGAAAATTATAGCTAATATTGAGTATGATGTTTCCAAAGTCTTTCTTCATTATTGCATTCCTCTTTATAATCATCATAGTCTGTTACAGTGAAGACCTACTTTGGATGGATGATAATGGCACTTTTGACAAATTTAACCACCAAGCAATTTTACCTGTTAGAAACAAGTTACTGAAATAAAAAAAATATATATTAACAGTAAAAACAGATGTGAAAAACCTTGCATAATGATTCATAAAATAAATGAGACATATTGAGTCCACAAGGCATATTATGATTTCTCATACTTACAATAGGATAAAATAAGTTCCAGGTTAGTGCCTTCATGAAGGTTGTCCAATTTTCAGAAACTGTGTTCCGACATTGAGCAAGAAATGCCTGTAATCTGTAAAAGCATAACTAAAATTAAAATCTACTCTCTCTGCTTCTGCTACTATCTGAATTCCACTATTTTGTGCAGTTGAATTCCCCCTCTGCACTATCTCTGGGGCCTAATGTAATAAGAAGCCACGAACCCACTGAGTTGGTCTAAAACTATGTTTAAAACTCAAATGCTTATAGGGCTCAGGTGAATGGAAATGAGTGTAAAACTAAAGCCTCTATGCATCTCCACATTATTTCTGGTTTTCAAAAAGAGAGTAACATCTAGATTGTTATATGAAAATTTCTGCTTTTTAGTATTGGTTCAAAAAGTTTTAATTAGAAAATTTCAAACTCTGTGATCAGAAATCACACACAAACTTATCACTGAAACACACACACACACACACACACACATACGCCCCACCTAGGTCCAACTGAGGCCTTCTGACAAATTTATGATGCTTTAGAAACTGATTTAACACTGAAACGTTTCCGTCTATATGCCTAAAAATTTAATTTTCAAGAGTGAACAAATGAATTTTGACGTTTATATTTCATAGTACCCCCATTGATTATACTTTGATTTTTTTGTACTTGATACATTCTTATTCAATTCAAATAATGGCAATTGTAATGTTTGGTTGAAGAGAGAGTGGGCACAGTTACTTTTGCTAAAGTGAGGGAATCATAGGGAATATGGTTGTAGTTTTTACAAGTGGTATGCGTTATCAAAGTGTTCATATTGTGTTTAGTGAAACATGACCTTTTCCAAAACACATGTATATTTTTGAAATGCACATGAAACCTTGGCTTCAAGGATCACAAAAAAAATGATTAATTTATCTTGGTCATGATTTTAGCTGTCACAAAGTCTCAAATGTTTTATTGTACTCTTACTGAAACATGCACATTGCTCAACCGGTGGAAGCATCCTATGTACTAGACAGAATATATCCAAGCATGTAGCTTGCAAATGACATTTCATAAGCAGCATATGTCTAGATAAAATTGTCATATAAAGCTCTTATATTTCCTAAGCCTGTGGAAACAAGTCATCAAAGTTTATGTTGTCTTGAGAAAAAAAGTTTGCCAAAGCATTATTTTAAAATCTCTGCAATTAAAAAATATTAAAATGTAACATTTAAAGTGAATACTTAGGTCATAGCCAGTTAAGGCAAATTCACCACTATCTCACTGATTTGAGAATAAGTTTGCACTTAAAAAGCTTCTATTAATATGATGCGATATTTTCCTGGGTAATAGACCTCTAATGTGCAATTGAAACCTCATTTAAAAACTGTGATTTTAATAAAAAACGTAAAATAAATATCTGTCAAATTTGAGTGTCTTTAATAATTGTGTTATGTAACATATACGAAGGGGTTTGAAGATCTTCAGAATTTCATGGAAGTTTAGGCCCGGCTCGGTGGCTCACGCCTTTAATCACAGCACTTTGGAAGGCCAATGTGGGTCAATTACCTGAGGTCAGAAATTCGAGATGAGCCTCGGCAACATGGTGAAACCCCATGTCTACTAAAAATACAAAAATTAGTTGGATGTGGTGGGCGCCTGTGATCCCTGCTACTCGGGAGGCTGAGGCAGGAGTATCACTTGAACCCAGGAGGTGGAGGTTGCAGTGAGCCGAGATCATGCCCTTGTGCTCCAGCCTGGTTGACAGAGTGAGATTCCATCTCAAAAAAACAAAACAAAACAAAAGAAAGAAAAATAAAAACAATTAAAAAATAATGCAATAAAATTTAAAAATAAAAAAAGAATTTCATGAAGTTCAATCTTGATGGTGTGGGTTTATGCATCTATTTTGAAACAACTATTTTATTTTTATCTAAATGCACCAACCCCCAAATCCAAAGACTAGTGTTACTTTACTACATTATAGAATAAGTTCAATTTCAATATTTGGAATTGTTGGTATACATATGTTATATTTATGCACAACAAAATAGAAATGGTCTTAGATGGTTAAGAATGGATGAGAAAAAATTGACTGTATAATAGAGCAAAGATAATTTCAAGAAAATTGAGATGGAATATTAAGTGGTAAGAACAGGTATCAATGATTGTAAATATTTCATTATTGCATTTTATTACTAAATAGTATATGTGTTTATAAATTTACACATTATTAGAACTAAAGACTCCCAGTAATCTAGAATTTAAAAAACCTTTAGGTATTAGCTAGTTCAAGGCTGTCCAATCTTTTAGCTGCCCTGGGCCACATTGGAAGTAAAGAATTATCTGTGTTCACACATAAAATGCACTAACACCAACGATAGCTGATGAACTGAAACAAAACCAGACAAAACACACACACGCACACATGATCTCAAAATGTTTCAAAAAAGATTACAAATTTGTCTTTTAAATCCAATTCAAATCAAATCAAATTCAAAGGCATCCTGGTGTGTATGCGGCCCATAAGTTGTGGGTCAGGAAAGCTTCATCTAGTTTATCTCATCTAAAGTCTCAAAAATATAAGCAAATATTTATATACAATCGGCAGAATAAACTAAAATTTAGACCCACATATTCTGGCTTTATGTTCAGGCTCTCCTATTAATAAATATGGTTCATGTATAAAATTTAGAATTATTGATTTTCACATAAGGTAAACTAACAGAAGCAGAACTTCAGTTACCCTCTAGGAGTATCACATTTTGATTTCTTATTAACAATATGCCAGATTTTTGTTCCAATTAATGTTCTATAAATGTTCATATCAATGACCTCTTATACTTATTAAAATAATTTTATTTCTGTAAATAAAGTTGCCATTAATTTCAGAAAAGTCTGTTCAACAGAGATAGATTGTAGAAATGGGAAGAGTTGAGTGTTTTGTTAACATATGTTTGTATAAATGGTCAAACTACCCTCATAATGAAGTAGGAACTGGCACTAGCTTGACCCCTTCCTGGGTACTGGTTGTAAAGAAAAATTTCTTATAAAATCTCATTAGGAAAATGAGTTACAGAAAGGTATCTAGAATCTGATGCCTCATTTCTGAATTTTCTATTTATTTGTTTGGTGAAAATATCTTGTTTGGTGAAAATAATCTTTTCTTGATTAAAGTTTATTAATTTCTGACAGAGTCCATTCCATTCCTTGTCCAGAAATTTGGTTAATTTAAAACAATAAAAGAGATATCACACTTTGTTAAGTTTAAAAGGGAGCAGGAAAGGTTAAATAATTGAATGATATTTAAATAAACATGAGAATTCATGACATTAAGTATACAATCTTCATGATCACCATTTATGTAAACAATAAATTTTTGCCGTTTATCCTTCTAACTTCTACAACTGCTGAACCGGTTTTCCCACCTCTAATCTTGATCTTTTCCAAATAATTTTCTTCACTGTGCTCAGAGCAATCTTCTTAAAAGGCAAATCGAAAGGTGTCACCTCTGTGCTTGAAACCCTTCAATGGCTCCCTGTTACCTAGAGGATAAAGTTCAAGCTTATGTTCAAGACATTAGATGTCCTTTAAAGTCAGATGGCCATTTGCCCTCTTTCCCACTCTGTGTATGATTCTAAAATTTTGTAGAGTTCAATCATCACCTCTGGACCTTGCTCATGCGCTACCTGGAAACTTCTAATATTTTTTCATCTTAATCTTTTTTTTTTTTTCATTACTGTTGAGGAGTCTCCTCTTTCAGTAAACTCACTGAGCTTCTTAGTTTATATTACACATACCTTCTATATTCTCACCAAGCCCCTTGTACTGTTTGGGTACTTATTTCTCCCTTTACATAGATTCTTACATCTTCATAAACATCAAGATTCACATCTTAGGTGATAGGTGATAATTACTTAATAATAACTTTTTGGGCAGATGCATAAAGGAATGAATATTGAACTGAAAATCATCTCACATAAAATAATTCCTGTGAGAATCCATGTACATACTTTGACAGTATTTCCACTGGACACCAAAGAAGACCTGGGACAGCACTCAGTAGAAGCCCAGGCTGGCACACCCTTGGTGTTCTTTCCACCATCTACTCCTGATTTCAGGTTCTTCACCAAACCCCAGCCCACATGACAAGCTGCTTCCTTTCCATGATCATCCCTTGCCAGCATTCCAACCCATTTCCCAACTAGTTAATCTTTCGAAAATTTTTTGAGCTACAAAACCTATAAGCTCCACTCTGCCTGTATTTTCATCCATTGCAGATTTTATTTTTTATTCCCAGCTCTTTCTGACAGCCCACTTATGTTACTGTCTAACTTGATTATGGGGTAGTTAATGGTACATTCCACGCCGTCCTTCAGTGAGTTGGAATACTACAACCTTGTGTAAATCAAGTTAGATGATGATAATCTTAGCCCTGAGACCAGATGTTGCCTTTCCCTGACATAGGTCAAGAAAGTGACTGCTTTCATTATATGTGTGAAAGGAAAAATTTGTCTCAAAATATTATCCAACAACACTGAGGACCTGAAAGTTCATATGTCTATAAGAAATCTCTCTCTTATATAAGTTGCAATGCCTTCCCTGCTTTTCCTAAAGAGTCAGTGTATGAACCGACAGGTATTCACCAATGCCTTATTAGAAAAATTCACTGGAGAAAATAGCTATAGCAAAACACCTATGAAAAGCACTGTGAAGGAATGGTAACATTTAAGAGGGAAGAAAGATTTTTTAAATGTCCCATGGGAAAAGCTAAGGATGATGCAATCCGAGGGAGGTGGATGGGGAATGATTATAGGCAATTAGAAAAAAAACAAGTTTTCCAAAGTCAGACTGTACTTGGACATGTTTTTTTATTTCTTCCACTATTCTACCAGAAATTTAGTGGTTGTCCTTAAATTCAAAGTTCATAAAATAATGTACTAGTTGTAGGAGTAAGTTAAGTGACCATATTCAGTTACTATCAACCAGAAACTATTTATAACCCTCTATCAAAGGAAAAATAAATGCTTAGTCAAAAACTAGTATCACAAAAATTAGTTGCAACAGAAACACTAATTGCAACTCCAATTTCTTTGGAGTTCTCTGGATATTTATAGTTTTACACATTTGAGTGTGGTCAAGTCTAAACATGCTAGTTATTGTAATGAAAACTTTACAGCAAAATATCAAAGAAGAAATGTTCCTGTTAGCTTACAAACAATAAGATCATATAACACTCATTCTTTACATAAATGCATTTTTTCAACATATCAACAGCAATTGCAGTCCCGGAAATATTGAATGTTATTACAATTTTGTGATATTGTGGGATAATTTTCTATATTTTGTGCTTTTATCTGATTTCGTAGGTGCTTCAGCTAGACTCTTATGTACGTGTTTTTGGTCAATAATATGATCAAAAAGCGAAGAGCAATTTGAAACTTTTTATTAACTCAATTGACCTTGGATAGTTTCCTCTTCAAGATTTTTTTTTAACGTTACATATATTTACCACAGTACTCTTTTTTTTTAATATATACGTTAAGTTCTAGGGTACATGTGCACAAAGTGCAGGTTTATTACATATGTATACATGTGCCATGTTGGTGTGCTGCATCCATTAACTAGTCATTTACATTAGGTATATCTCCTAACGCTATCTTTCCCCACTACCCTCTCTTCACAATAGGACCCGGTGTGTGATGTTCCCCTTCCTGTGTCCAAGTGATCTCATTGTTCAACTCCCACCTGTGAGTGAGAACATGCGGTATTTGGTTTTCTGTTCTTGTGATAGTTTGCTGAGAATGAAGGTTTCCAGCTGCATCCATGTCTCTACAAAGAACACAAATTCATCCTTTTTAATGGCTGCATAGTATTCCATGGTGTATATGTGCCATATTTTCTTAATCCAGTCTGTCACTGATGGACATTTGGGTTGATTCCAAGTCTTTGCTATTGTGAATAGTGCCCTAATAAACATACGTGTGCATGTGTCTTTATAGCAGCATGATCTATAATCCTTTGGGTATATACCCAGTAATGGGATGGCTGGGTCAAATGGCATTTCTAGTTCTAGATCCTTGAGGAATTGCCACACTGTTTTCCACAGTGGTTGAACTAGTTTACAGTCCCACCAACAGTGTAAAAGTTTTCCTATTTCTCCACATCCCCTCCAGCACCTGTTGTTTCCTGATTTTTTAATGATTGCCATTCTAACTGGTGTGAGATGGTATCTCATTGTGGTTTTGATTTCCATTTCTCTGATGGTGAGTGATGATGAGCATTTTTTCATGTGTCTGTTGGCTTTTGAGAAGTGTCTGTTCATATCCTTTGCCCACTTTCTGATGGGGTTGTTTGTTTTTTTCCTGTAAATTTGATTGAGTTCTTTGTAGGTTCTGGATATTAGCCCTTTGTCAGATGAGTAGATTGCAAAATTTTTCTCCCATTCTGTAGGTTGCCTGTTCACTCTGACGGTAATTTCTTTTGCTGTGCAGAAGCTCTTTAGTTTAATTAGATCCTATTTGTCAATTTTGGTTTCTGTTGCCATTGCTTTTGGTGTTTTAGACATGAAGTCCTTGCCCATGCCTATGTCCTGATTGGTATTACCTAGATTTTTTTCTAGGGTTTTTATGGTTTTAGGTCTAAATTTAAGTCTCTAATCCATCTTGAATTAATTTTCGTATAAGGAGTAAGAAAAGGATCCAGTTTCAGCTTTCTACTTATGGCTAGCCAAATTTCTGAGCACCATTTATTAAATAGGGAATCCTTATACATTTCTTGTTTTTGTCAGGTTTGTCAAAGATTAGATGACTGTAGATGTGTGGTATTATTTCTGAGGGCTCTGTTTTGTTCCATTGGTCTATATATTTGTTTTGGTACCAGTACCATGCTATTGTGGTTACTGTAGCCTTGTAGTATAGTTTGAAGTCAGGTAATGTGATGCCTTTGTTCTTTTGGCTTCAGATTGTCTTGGCAATGCAGGGCCTTTTTTGGTTCCATATGAACTTTAAAGCAGTATTTTTCCAATTATGTGAGAAAAGTCATTGGTAGCTTAATAGGGATGGCACTGAATCTATAAATTATCTTGGGCAGTACAGCCATTTTCACAATATTGATTCTTCCTATCCATGAGCATGGTATGTTCTTCCATTTGTTTGTGTCCTCTTTTATTTTACTGAGGAGTGGTTTGTAGTTCTCCTTGAAGAGGTCCTTTACCTCCCTTGGAAGTTGGATTCCTAGGTATTTTATTCTCTTTGAAGCTATTGTGAATGGGAGTTCATTCATGATTTGGCTCTCTGTTTGTCTGTTACTGGTGTATAAGAATGCTTGTGATTTTTGCACTTTGATTTTGTATCCTGAGACTTTGCTGAAGTTGCTTATCAGCTTAAGGAGATTTTGGGCTGAGATGATGGGGTCTTCTAAATATACGTCATGTCATCTGCAAACAGGGACAATTTGACTTCTTCTTTTCTAACTGAATACCCTTTATTTCTTTCTCTTGTCTGATTGCCCTAGCCAGAACTTCCAACACTATTGTTGAATAGGAGTGGTGAGAGAGGGCATCCCTGTCTTGTGCCAGTTTTCAAAAGGAATGCTTCCAGTTTTTGCCCATTCAGTATGATATTGGCTGTGGGTTTTTCTTAAATAGCTCTTATTATTTTGAGATGCGTTCCATCAATACCTAATTTATTGAGAGTTTCTAGCATGAAGCGCTGTTGAATTTTGTCAAAGGCCTTTTCTGCATCTATTGAGATAATCATGTGGTTTTTGTCTTTGGTTCTGTTTATATGCTGGATTATGTTTACTGATTTGCATATGTTGAACCAACCTTGCATCCCAGGGATGAAGTCCACTTGATCATGGTGGGTAAGCTTTTTGATGTGCTGCTGGATTCAGTTTGCCAATATTTTATTGAGGATTTTTGCATCGACGTTCACCAGGGATATTGGTCTAAAATTCTCTTTTTTTGTTGTTGTATCTCTGCTAGGCTTTGGTATCAGGATGATGTTGGCCTCATAAAATGAGTTAGGGAGGATTCCTTCTTTTTATATTGATTGGAATAGTTTCAGAAGGAATGGTACCAACTCCTCCTTGTACCTCTGGTAGAATTCGGCTGTGAATCCATCTGGTCCTGGACTTTTTTTAGTTAGTAGGCTATTAATTATTGCCTCAATTTCAGAGCCTGCTATTGGTCTATTCAGGGATTCATCTTCTTCCTGGTTTAGTCTTGGGAGAGTGTAAGTGTCCAGGAAATTATCTATTTCTTCTAGGTTTTCTAGTTTATTTGCATAGAGGTGTTTATAGTATTCTCTGATGGTAGTTTGTATTTCTGTGGGGTTGGTGGTGATATCCCCTTTATCATTTTTTATTGCATCTATTTGATTCTTCTGTCTTTTCTTCTTTATTAATCTTGCTAGCGGTCTATCAATTTTGTTGATCTTTTCAAAAAACCAGGTCCTGGATTCATTGATTTTTTGGAGTGGTTTTTGTGTCTCTATCTCCTTCAGTTCTGCTCTGATCTTAGTTATTTCTTGACTTCTACTAGCTTTTGAATGTGTTTGCTCTGACTTCTCTAGTTCTTTTAATTGTGATGCTAGGTGTCAATTTTAGATCTTTCCTGCTTTCTCTTGTGGGCATTTAGTGCTATAAATTTCCCTCTACACATTGCTTTAAATGTGTCCCAGAGATTCTGGCATGTTGTATCTTTGTTCTCATTGGTTTAAAAGAACATCTTTATTTCTGCCTTCATTTCGTTATGTACCCAGTAGTCATTTAGGAGCAGGTTGTTCAGTTTCCATGTAGTTGAGCAGTTTTGATTGAGTTTCTTAGTCCTGAGTTCTAGTTTGATTGCACTGTGGTCTGAGAGAGTTTGTTATTATTTCTGTTCTTTTACATTTGCTGAGGAGTACTTTACTTCCAACTACGTGGTCAATTTTGGAATAAGTGTGATGTGGTGCTGAGAAGAATGTATATTCTGTTGATTTGGAGTGGAGAGTTCTGTAGATGTCTACTAGGTCTGCTTGGTGCAGAGTTGAGTTCAATTCCTGGATATCCTTGTTAACTTTCTGTCTCATTGATATGTCTAATGTTGACAGTGGGCTATTAAAATCTCCCATTATTATTGTATGGGAATCTAAGTCTCTTTGTAAGTCTCTAAGAACATGCTTTATGAAACTGGGTGCTCCTGTATTGGTTGCATATATATTTAGGATAGTCAACTCTTCCTGATGAATTGATCCCTTTAGTATTATGTAATGGCCTTCTTTGTCTCTTTTGATCTTTGATGGTTTAAAGTCTGTTTTATCAGAGACTAGGATTGCAACCCCTGCTTTTTTTGGTTTTCCATTTGCTTGGTAGATCTTCCTCCATCCCTTTATTTTGAGTCTATGTGTGTCTCTGCATGTGAGATAGGTCTCTTGAATACAGCAAACTGATGGGTCTTGACTCTATCCAATTTGCCAATCTGTGTCTTTTAATTGGACCATTTAGTCCATTTACATGTAAGGTTAATATTGTTATGTGTGAACTTGATCCCATCATTATTATATTAACTGGTTATTTTGCTCGCTAGTTGATGCAGTTTCTTCCTAGCATCAATGGGCTTTACATTTTGGCATGTTTTTGAAATGGCTGGTACTGGTTGTTCCTTTCCATGATTAGTACTTCCTTCAGTATCTCTTGTAAGTTAGGCCTGGTAGTGACAAAATCACTAAGCATTTGCTTGTCTGTAAACGATTTTATTTCTCCTTCACTTATGAAACTTAGTTTGGCTGGATATGAAATTCTGAGTTGAAAATTCGTTTCTTTAAGAATATTGAATATTGGCCCCCACTCTCTTCTGGCTTGTAGAGTTTCTGCTGAGAGATCTGCTGTTAGTCTGATGGGCTTCCCTTTGTGGGTAACCTGACCTTTCTCTCTGGCTGCCCTTAAGATTTTTTCCTTCATTTCAACTTTGGTGAATCTGGCAATTATGTGTCTTGGAGTTGCTCTTCTCAAGGAGTATCTTTGTGTTATTCTCTGTATTTCCTGAATTTGAATGTTGGCCTGCCTTACTAGGTTGAGGAAGTTCTCCTGGACGATATCCTGCATAGTGTTTTCCAACTTGGTTCCATTTTCCCCGTCACTTTCAGGCACACCAATCAGACGTAGATTTGGTCTTTTCACATAATCCCATATTTCTTGGAGACTTTGTTCATTTCTTTTTACTCTTTTTTCTCTACACTTCTCTTCTCACTTCATTTTATTCATTTGATCTTCAATCGCTGATACTCTTTCTTCCAGTTGATCGAGTCAGTTACTGAAGCTTGTGCATTTGTCACATAGTTCTCATGTTATGGTTTTCATCTCTATCAGTTCTTTTAAGGACTTCTCTAAATTGGTTATTCTAGTTAGCCATTCGTCAAATCTTTTTTCAAGGTTTTTAGTTTCTTTGTGCTGGTTACATAGTTCTTCCTTTAGCTCTGAGAAGTTTGATCGACTGAAGCCTTCTTCTCTCAACTCGTCAAAGTCATTCTCTGTCCAGCTTTCTGTTGCTGGTGATGAGCTATGTTCCTTTGGAGGGGGAGATGAGTTCTGATTTTTTGAATTTCGAGCTTTTCTGTACTGCTTTTTCACCATCTTTGTGGTTTTATCTGCCTTTGGACTTTGATGATGGTGACGTACTCTTGGGGTTTTGATGTGGGTGTTCTTTCTGTTTGTTAGTTTTCCTTCTAACAGTCAGGACCCTCAGCTGTAGGTCTGTTGGAGTTTGCTTGAGGTCCACTCCAGACTCTGTTTGCCTGGGTATCAGCAGCAGAGGCTGCAGAAGATAGAATATTGCTGAACAGCGAGTGTTGCTATCTGATTCTTGCTCTGGAAGCTTCGTCTCAGGGATGTACCCCACCATGTGAGGTGTGAGGTGTTGGTCTGCACCTAGCAGGGGATGTCTCCCAGTTAGGCTACTCAGGGGTCAGGGATCCACTTGAGCCGGCAGTCTGTCTCTTCTCAGATCTCACCCTCCATGCTGTGAGATCCACTGCTCTTTTCAAAGCTGTCAGACAGGGACATTTACCTCTGCTGAGGTTTCTGCTGATTTTTGTTTAGCTATGGCCTGTCCCCAGAGGTAGAGTCTACAGAGGCAGGCAGGCTCCTTGAGCCGTGGTGGGCTCCACCCAATTTGAGCTTCCCAGCAGCTTTGCTTACCTACTTAAGCCTCAGCAATAGTGGGCGCCCCTCCCTCAGCCTCGCTGCTGCTTTGCAGTTAGATCGCAGACTGCTGTGCTAGTAATGAGGGAGGCTCTGTGGGTGTGGGACCCTCTGGGCCAGGTGTGAGATATAATCTCCTGATGTGCCGTTTGCTAAGACCCTTGGTAAAGTGCAGGATTAGGATGGGAGTTACCCGATTTTCCAGGTGTTGTGTGTCTCAATTTCCTTTTGCTAGGAGAAGGAATTCCCTTCCCCCTTGCACTTCCCAGGTGAGGTGATGCCTAGTCCTGCTTCAGCTCTCACTTGTTGGGCTGCACCCACAGACTAGCACCAACTGTCCAACATGCCCCAGTGAGATGAAACCAGTACCTCAGTTGAAAATACAGAAATCAACTATCTTCTGTGTTGCTCATGCTGGGAGCTGGAGGCTGAAGCTGTTCCTATTCAGCCATCTTGGGTGCGCTCCCTCTCCAAGATTTTTATCTTCATATCTCACTTTGAATTTTTTTTTAAACATACTTATAATTCTAAAAATTTCTTTAAAAAATACTTTTCCAGCAACTTAATGGCTGTTTATTACATCTTTTAATCTAGATACATATCTGGCCATCACTTGAAATTGAATTTTACATAATAAGTTAAAATAGTCCTAGAGCATTGTTAACCAACTCTAAGAGTTACTTACGTTTTAGAAAACTGAAACATATTAAAATATATTTAACAATTTTATATTGTATTTATTATTGGATCATACTTTATATTAAAATAGAAAAATATTCAAATATGTTATCAAAAACTACATTTTATGTTTTAGAACAGTTTTTCTAGGCTTTAACAAGAAAATAAACCCTAAATTATATATTCCCACCAATATTCTGAAATCTCTGTTAACAGTTCAGAAACAGTAAAAAGAAATCTTTAAAAATTATGTAGCAAAAACAAAATATGACATGAATTCTTTTCAGTTTGTGAAAGAGAGTTTGCTTTGGATTCTTATCGTGACATCAAAAAAGCAGGCAGAACTCTTCAATTCAATGATTTAGGAAAGTCTTATTGAAATGAACACTCTTTGGTTGTGCTGTTCGTTCCCTCAGCGCTGGATCCTGAAGCCAGTGGTTTAATTGTGTCGATGACTAACTTCCATTGTGCAAAGAATTTAATTACATAGTGTGGTTCAGTTTCTATTTTGCCAGGCAGTCATTCATGCATAAAAGAATGCTGTAGAAAGTAAGTGGTAAAATGCAAAAGAAATTGAAAGCATATGACCATAGTCAGGAAGCAAATAAGTAGCTTTCAAAGAAAAGCCAGGATGCTTTAACTGGGAGCTGCATCACAGTCCTGAAACAAAGAACAAGTTGGCAGCCAAGAAGAAATAGTGCTTACTGTTCAACCTTATAAAATTATTTGGATCTACTTTTGATCTTTTGATTACTGGTCAATTAGGGAAATTCATTAAGTGAAACTAAAATATCTTTAAAACCATATAAATTTTTTAAAAGAACAATATTGCTCTTTAGAGGTATACCCTCCATCTCCTCTCTTGTGAAATAATTATTCTGATTTTTAATTTCTAATAGTGGCTCCATATGAACTGAGAGGACAGCTTTGCAATGACCCTGGGTTATTAAGGTGGTCAGGGTTGAAAGACTCGTGTAGTATCTAAAACTTCGTATTGCTTTACAGATGCTTTGAGTCTGGTATGTAATATCAAGACACAATCCTGAAAATATTAGACATTCTGTCTGTGACAATATTGGCTTCAAATAACATATTTATAAGTGAAAAATGGAGAAGAGTTTAATCTGAGCATGAACTACACTTCCTAGTTGAAATTGGTCTCCTGAGAGTAGGAGATAGTGTACTCTGCAATCAATAATTACTTCATGTCACTTTTATTGTTGTTGTTTTATTGGAAAAGCTAAAATTTAACACAATTACTCTTTAGTTACTTTATCTCAACAGTTGATATTTAACATTTGAATTTGTGTTTATTTAAATTTTGAATTTGACCTAGTGCAGTGGCTCACGACTGTGATCTCAGCACTTTGGGAGGCCGAGGCAAGCAGATTACTTGGTCAGGAGTTTGAGAACAGCCTAGTCAACATGGTGATACCCCGTCTCAACAAAAATATAAAAATACAAAAATTAGCTGGGGATTGTGGGGCTTGTCTGTAATCCCAACTACTTGGGAAGCTGAGGTAGGATAATTGCTTGAACCCAGGAAACAGAGGTTGCAGTGAGCTGATACAGCGCTATTACACTCCAGCCTGGGTGACAGAGTAAGACTACATCTCAAAAAATAATAATAACATAAATTAAGAAGAAACAATAAACTTCGGAGAATTTAAAACAATTATTTTATTTCATTTTTGTAAACCATGGGAAATTCAACAGTAGAGATGCTAAATAGTAAATTCCCAGGAATATCACTTGATCTGAATGGGGAAGACCATGATGAGAGGGACAAATGTGATGTGGCACATAAAGCAGTCATAAAGCACAGACAGTTAGAGCCAAAAGGGTAGAAACACTGACTTTGCAGTCAAATGAGTCGGGGGTTTGATTTCCAATTCTGTCACATACTGGTTGTGTGAGCTTGGATAATGTCATGCCTGTAAATATTTATTTCCTCACACGTGAACTTATGATAATTATGACATGGTTTTGCAGGGCTGATATGAGCATTACATGAGGTAATGTGTAGACAATACCTGACTCACAGTAAATGTTCCCTGAGTTTGGGCTGAATTGAGTGTGGAGTGAAGAGGGATAAATTCTGGCAGCCACTGTATGTGCTGCAGTGTCATCAACGTCCCTCCTCATGAAGTATCTTGCAAAGTAAGGTCTATGGAAACAGCAAGCTTGCATTCAGAGGCTTTCCAAAATCACGTTCCTTCCTGAACCTGAAATCCCTTCTTCTGTTATTTCTAAATCCACACATTTACCTGTTGAATAAAATATTTTTGTGAGAGTTTATTATTGATATATAAGCTCAATTGATATATATATATATTCTTGATATATAAGCTCAAGGACCAATTTTATTATATATTTTCTCTATTAAGTTATAAAAACTCTCCAAGGGGGTGGGAAAGACATTGCCTGTTCATTTTGCTAGATTTTTCTAGGATGTGAAGTGTGAGGTAAAGGTGATGCTTAAAAACCAGTGAGCTAAAGGTCCTGTAGAAGAGGCTACCATGCATAATGTGGAGTATTAGAGCATAGGTGCTGAAAACTGTGAACTTGTCTCTTTTATCCTAGTGATCACACAGGACTGAAGATCACAAATTAAGAAAAAATCAGAAAAACTGACAATGGCACACAAAAAGAAGCATTTTGCTAAGAGTCTAAACATTGGAAAAATTGAGAAATTATTATTTTTTTCTTGAAGTTAAGAAACGAGATGTGATCTAGTATATGGTTTAAGAATTCTAAAATTTATTTATTACTTAGCATTTTAAAAAATGGTACAAAATAATGATGTATTTAAACTTGAGTAATTTAGATCATTAATGAGGAATATATTTTCCAAAAACAAGCATCTATAATAAAAAAAGTTCCTTAACATTGGTAAAGCAATCATCCTTAATGGTTTTAAAATAACAGAATATGAAATGTAAGAGTTTGGAGACATGAGAAATAATTTCAACCAAACCTTTGATTTTACCTATTTATTTTATTTTACCTATTTATGCATCTATTTATAATGCTTAAATTATCATCTAGCTTAGAGACAAACGAATAAAATTTATATTTACTGGATGAGAAAAGGAATCAGATTTTATGACCATCTTAAAAACATTGAAATGAATACATTGATTTGTTTAAATATCCATTTAGACATACAGGAAGGTAACCAGAGAAAACTGCTCATAACGTATGTATACTATCCTCTATATGATATTATTGAAGAACGTGAAACCTACTTCTGAAACGAAGAACAATAGAAATGGATCAGATGCGTTTGCTCTAATACAGACCCAAACTGCTGTGAAAGACACAGATCAGGAGGAAATTCTCCAGGGAAAAATTTGCCAGAGTCGTCATCTAATCATATAATCAGTATAAGTAGGTCATGAAAATACTCAAGATACTTGCCCTGTGGAAGGTCTGACCTGGAAGAATTCTTTTTTCTTTTGAGATGATAATAAATTAGAGCTGGAAACACACCATCACTGAATATATCAAATGGAAATTGAGAGTGAATTAACAAATAAACATAATGGACGTAATATCACCAGATGAAAAGCTTTCAAAATAAATGAGTTTGACATCTTTAATTCACTATGATAAATTCCAGTTGAGATTTTAACTTGGCTGTGAAAGACTTTGTGGCACTGACAAGAAATGAATTTAAAATGAGCCTGATAATAATAAAATGTTTTAGGTACTTTTTTCTACTTTCCTTCAAAAATCCTCTTTATTTCCCTGTTCAGTCAATCTTCAGTTGCTAAAGAAAACCAATAAGTCATCAGAGAAGTGCTTTAAGTGCTCACAGCATAGGAAAAAATTGGTCTTCTTTCCTCCCAAAGAATGCATTATTAAAAATCTGTAAGATGTGTTTTAAATGTACACCCACGCATCCAGACAACCACTGCTACCACAAAGAAGGAAAATAGTCCAAAAGTGACTCGAAAGGACATCTTTGTACATCCTGCAGAAAGCTGGGATCTTTCAACATATTTGTGGCTTCATTGCAGGAAACAGACTCTTATTTGTTGATGAAGCTATTATGTAGTTATGAAGCAATGCTCTTTTAACTGAGACTGTGCAATTTTTTTTAAACTATTGGTTAAAATACAGTAAATTTAAATTCTTCAGCAAAAAAGTAAAAAACCAAAGAATGAGATCAATCTCCCACCCCGTTTTGTAGGAAAAGTTGCCACCTCAAAGATCAGAGGACACAATATGCTTTCAGTTATGATTTCCTCATGCTTAAAACTTGGCTGTGAAAAGCCAAGTCCCTTCAAGTGAATGAAATTTGCATAGAAACCAGTGAATTGCCTGTTCTTAAAACTAATTTAGCCTGGGCATGGTGACTCATGCCTGTAATCCCAGCACTCGGGAGGTCAGGAGATCGAGACCATCCTGGCTAACATGGTGAAACTCCGTCTCTACTAAAAATACAAAAAGTTAGCTGGGTGTGCTGGCAGGCACCTGTAGTCCCAGCTACTCGGGAGGCTGAGACAGGAGCATTATTTGAACCCAGGAGACAGAGGGTGCAGTGAGCCGAGATCATGCCACTGCACTCCAGCTTGGGCAACAGAGCAAGACTCAGTCTTGATAATAATAATAATTAAATTAAATTAAATAATTAAACCAATAAATAAAAAATTTAAATACCTCAGTTTCTTCTGTAGAAAAGGAATGTCAACATTTCAAGTTTTTCCATAATCATATTTTTTCCCTTCCAACTTAAATACCTAACATGATAACGATGCCGAAAATGATTAGTTTTCAGCTGCATTTACATTATGTGTAATAGTCATCCAGATAAAGGAATATTCTTTACTCCTTTGCATTAGATAATATGCTATGTTATATCAAAGGATGATTTTCGAATAAAAAGAAATATATGCTGGCAGAATTTTAACTTATAGGCTCTACTGTGAAATGCGGTATATTAACTAAAATATGTTTTGTAATAATAATATAAACATATATGTAGTTCTATGATCAGCACTGATATGCAGGTATGTTAGTGTGTTTGAACAACTACAATATAATATTTAGAACTGGATAAATTGTACTAAATATTAAAATTTGTTTAAATTATGTAGCAGATATTAGATTTGCTTACCAATATTTCTTGTACATGTGAGTATTGCAATTCCCCACTGCCCTGCCATAAGCGATGGTCTTGGACTTTGTTTTTCCAACAAAATGTGACTTTAAGAGAGTATTAGTCCATTCTCACATTGCTATAAAAGACACTTGAAATTGGGTAATTTATACAGAAAAGAGGTTTAAATGCCTGTAATCCCAGAGCTTTGGGAGGCTGAGGTGGGCGGATCACGAGGTCAGGAGATAGAGACCATCCTGGCTAACATGGTGAAATCCCGTCTCCACTAAAAATACAAAAAACAAAAAACAAAACAAAACAAAACAAAAACCCAAAAAACAAAAACAAAGAACAAAAAACAAACAAAAAAATCAGCCAGACGTGGCGGCGGCCGCCTGTGGTCCCAGCTACTCCGGAGGCTGAGGCAGGAGAATGGCGGGAACCCGGGAGGCTGAGTTTGCAGTGAGCCAGTGTCGCGCCACTCACTCCAGCCTGGGCGACAGAGAGAGACTCCGTCTCAAAAAAAAAAAAAAGAAGAAAAGGAGTTTAATTGGCTCATGGATCCATAGGCTGTATAGGAAACATGGTGCTGGCAACTGCTCATCTTCTGAGGAGGCCTCAGGAACTTACAATCATGGTAGATGGCAAAGCAAAGTGGGAGTAGGCACATCACATGGCTAAAGCAGGAGCAAGAGAGTGAGGGGAAGATTTTCACATCTTTAAACAACGATATCTCAGGAGAACTCACTACCATGGGGACGGTGCCATGGGAGATGGTTCTAAACCATTAATGAGAAATCCACACCATGATCTAATCACCTCCCACCAGACCCCACCTCTGACATTTGGGATTATATTTCAATATGTGATTTGGGTGGGGACACACGATCAAACTCTATTAAAGAGCGTATGCACAATTCTCCCCTCTCTCTTTCCCTGTTGCCTAGACCCGTGTTGCCCTGAGGCATTGTGTTTATTATGAAGCAGTTACTGAATGCTGGACCCTCCCCGCCAAGTTTCTGTATGAAGAACAGTTATCTTGGAGAGGTGCCCAGATTTATGGCAGACATTGTGTAAGATAAAAACAACACTTTTGTTATACTGAGGATCTGATATTTGTATTTTGTTTATTATGGATGCATAATCCAGACTGGCAGTAATCTAGAAACAGTAATTTTCAAACTTTTGAAATTTTTGAGTATTTCATATATATATATGGAAATATGTATACATGTTTATAAATGTTATAGCTGATTTTTTTTGCAGTTTTTAAAATTATACTTTAAGTTCTGGGATACAATGTGCAGAACATGCAGGTTTGTTACATAGGTATACATGTGCTATGGTGGTTTGCTGGACCCATCAACTCGTCATCTACATTAGATATTTCTCCTAAGGCTATCCCTCTCCTAGCCCCCAACATCCCAACAGGCCCCAACAGGTGTGTGATGTTCCCCTCCCTGTGTCCATGTGTTCTCATTGTTCAACTCTGTCTTATGAGTGAGAAAATGCGGTGTTTGGTTTTCTGTTCCTGCATTAGTTTGCTTAGAATGATGGTTTCCAGTTTCATCCATGTTCCTACAAAGGACATGAACTCATCATTTTCTAGGGCTGCATAGTATTCCATGGTGTATGTGTGCCACATTATCTTTATCCAGTCAATCATTGATGGGTATTTGGGTTGGTTCCAAGTCTTTGCTATTGTGAATGGTGCTGCAATAAACATATGTGTACATGTGTTTTATAGTAGTAATGATTTACAATCCTTTGGGTATATACCCAGTAATGGGATTGCTGAGTCAAATAGTATTTCTTTTTCTAGATCCTTGAGGAATTACCACACTGTTGTACGCAATGGTGGCACTAATTTACACTCCCACCAACAGTGTAAAAGCAACCCTATTTCTCCACATCCTCTCCAGTAACTTTTGTTTCCTGATTTTTTAATGATCACCATTCTAACTGGTGTGAGATGGTATCTCATTGTAGTTTTGATTTGCATTTCTCTAATGACCCTTGATGATGAGCATTTTTTCATGTTTCTTGGCCCCATAAATGTCTTCTTTCGAGAAGTGTCTGTTCATATCCTATGCCCACTTTTTGATGGGGTTGTTTCTTTCTTGGAAATTTGTTTAAGTTCCTTGTAGATTCTGAATACTAGCCCTTTTTCAGATAGATAGATTGCAAAAATTTTCTCCCATTATGTAGGCTGCCTATTCACTCTGCTGATAGTTTCTTTTGCTGTGCAGAAGCTCTTTAGTTTAATGAGATCCCATTTGTCAATTTGGCTTTCATTGCCATTGCTTTTGGTGTTTTAGCATTTTACTTATATATTTTTATATTATAAAACATAGTCAAAAAGTAAAAAATTAAAAAATTAAAAAAGGATGAATTTTTAAAAATAAATTGGGCTCTAATACTTTCTCTACATTTCCATGTAATATCTTTGCTCTTCAAATACCTGCATTTTATTTTGGAGATCACTGATCCAGAAGTTAATGAGACCATGAAATTGATGTAGAGATAATTAAGAAAAAAAAATCACTATCAAATATAAAGAGACACTATAATTTTAGATTCTAATCATTAGGTCTCCTCTCTGTAGGCAATGTATCTCAGAGTGTGGCTGAGTATTGTTAGAGCCTTCCTTCACACAAAATAAATCACAATATCTGCAGAGGCTAGAAATCTCTATATTTCAAAGGCCCCCACATGATTCTTACACGTCTTAACATGGTAAAAATATGTGTCTTAAAGGGTTCTGGAATAAGGTAGCCAGATGTTCCTTTTCATGGCAAAATATTTGAAGGTGATAATATGTGGGCCATTGAGATTTCTATGCCCTGATTTCTATACTTGTCTGTAATGACTAATTTGAAGCTGAATTTCAAAGACAGAATTCCATGGAACTCAATTTTCTCTTGGAAACTATCTCAACTAAAATATCATTTACAGAGGAAGTCAAAATATGTCCAAAATGCAAACTAATAGAAGTATTTTATCAAGTGACAGCACAACATAGCACTTTAAAAAGCTTGAATTACATAAATATTTAGCCTATATTATGCTATTTGTATGTGTGTGCACATGCATGCATGTGTGTGTGTGTAAAACCTAGAGTCACTATGAGAATGAATATATATATATGTATTTAAATGGTAATTGTCATTTAAAAAAGACTTAATACTATCATTAACTGATTCCATATTTCAGTGTCTTGAAGAAATGACATCACAGATGTTTTGACTATCATAGTTTTGTTTCTACACAGGCTTTAAATGGAATGGAACAGAACATCCACTGTTTTGTAACATGATTGTTCATCAGTTGGATGTTTCAGAGATGGCACAAAGAAAAGTTGCCAAATTTGATGCAATGAAAATTTTCATCTCATATCGTTTCGACTGCTCCCTGTCCTAATTAAATCATCCACATAGGTAGAGTCAGTGGTTTTCAAACACTAAGATCTCCTTTAGCAAACTTCACAATGTAGATTAATAGATGGCTTCAAATATCTATAATATTAATTATTATTTTATAATTGTGATGTTAAGCTCAGGAGGTACTTTTATATATATATCAAATAAAATATTGACAGTAATAAGAATAATAATTGCTGCTATTTTCAGAGTTCACTTTCTCAATTGGCAAACAGGATATGTTACATTACAGGAACTCAACAAATAATCATAATGAATAACTCCTTCTAATGATGAGATGAGGCTGGAATAATAACAAACCAACAGCTCACTGAGTTAAAGTGCAGGAATATTCCTCTGTATAGGGTTCAATGAAGAGGTTTGCTGTTAGGAATGATGAAAAAATATATAGAGAACCTTATATTCGTGGATGCTATCTTATCCAGTTCCTCTTCATTCAGAGTATTTTCATCTCTTAAAGCTTTGACAAGCATCTCATCAGTCAAACAGGGATCAACTCTAAACAAACTTGCTGTGGGTAATTTGTAATTAGGGAGAAAGTGACTTCAAGGGCCTAAGATAAATGCTGTTTGGTTGTTTGTTGTTTCTTTCCTTTTTAAATTCTAAAAACATCAAATCTTTTTCCTTTCACTTATTCAAAAAATCTGAAACAAAAATCTTGCCTTTGTTATCAACAGACGAGGGACATATCCCTGAGGAAGATACGGTTCTTCAGCCTAAGAAAGGTTCATTTATTGTTCAACTTGTTTCTGTGTGTACTTGGGTGTCATTCATGCCACTCTTTGACAGTTTTCTCCATTGTCAGTGACTAGTATAATATCGGGCACAGTGTAGACATGCACCAAAATATTTCCTGTTTGAAAGAATAAATGAATGCTTGCTTAAAAACATATTCTGGGTTGATTTAAATGCAAATTCAGGCAGAATTATTACTTACTTTTCTATGTTCCCCTAGTGATTTGTGCTTTCTGTTTTACTAGAATGTGCCATAATAACATGTACTCTTTTATTTTATGTGTCCATCTCACAAACTTTGACCTCTTTGAGTGTACGGGTCATGACTTAATTGAGCATTATATTCTCACACCTAGAACCATGTCTAAACTACAATAGGCACTCAACATACATTTGTGGATCCGAATTATGTAGAAGTCATAGAAATTTCCATTCCTCAACTGACATAGCTTAAGACTAACCTAGAAGAGCAGCAGGTGACTGAATCGCTCAGAAGCAAAAGAGAATATGAATCAGAATGGCCCATTGACATTATGGAGCAGTGCACAGCTACCAATGAAGCTACCTGACTCATGACACAAAATTGGTGAAGGTAATGGAAAACTTCCTTTGGTTCTAGTAGTGATGACGATATAGCACCACTACGATATGGCAATCACCTCTGCCACACTTAGGTGCTACGGAGCAAGGGGACATAACACAGATAGATGATAGCCAACAGAAAGTCAAAAGCTGATTCACAGGTCTATACATAACTCAAATCCTAAGTGTCAGAGCTGTAGGTAGCCTGGAGGGCTAAACTAATGTGTCACCTAAATCGGTGTGCCATCTCTATGATCATAGTCCAATGTCACCTGATCCCATGGAGGAAATCCTGGAGCCATGAAACAACCTCATAGGTCCTTGGGCATATGTTGAACCCATACCTATGAGAAAGGGTTGAAAAGGACTCAGAGAAACTAGACCAAAGCCCATGTGGGTACTGGTACGTGCCACACAGCCAGAACAGCTGATTCTAAGCACTTGAGAGAAGCTTAGAAAGTTTTGGGAAAGGCATTCCAAAACATGAGGAGCCCCTGATGCGAGGACCTGCAGCAGGGGACCCGCTTGCCTAGATCTAAGAGTGGCATTGATCTGAATCAAAATTTCCTGCTGTGCTTATTGAATATGCATATTTCTTACTTTATTCTAAACATACTGAAACAAGACCTCTGTGGATGGATCATAAAATTTATGTTTAACAAACTTGTCAGTTAATCTTAAGGACACTAACGTTTTAGAGTCACTGATCTAATCTATAAGATCTCTGATCCACTTCAGTAGATGCAATGGATACCCAGGCTCATTTGTCACACAGAATCTCTGAGTGTCAATGGTTGACCAATTGACCAGATGGAACTATTTTCTATCCCCCAAACCTTCTGTGCACTTTTACATTTTTACTTCTTTGTTCACTATATTCTTTCTTCATGTATCATTTATTTTATTTTATAAGAGCATTGAAGTCTACCTCATTCTTAATGGCACATCCTCTGTAATGCCTGTCTATGTTGGTGTGTGTCTTTTGTATGTCGTTTTTAGTTATTGCCTCCATATCTATATTTCCTTTCAGATTTGACCTCTTGAATGCAAAGAAGGCATGACTTCTTTTGGAGTTCATTTTGTCACATTCGTAGGTGCTCAACTAATAGATTAAATATAATGCCAAATTTAAAGCTTACCTTTGTATTCTCCTTTCAGATAAATGTCTTGCCGAAAGAGTTCAGACATACTTTAGTAGAGTCATTTATTTCTAAAACCAAGCCATTCCTAGAATAGAGCTTAGACAGACAGGGTTTCTGCAGCCAACCCATTGAAATTAACATAATGAGTCCCGTTTTAGATGAGGGACCATCAACATTGCAGAATTATTTAGCTTAAGAAAAAGGCACATCTAGATGTCCAATTAATGCTACTAAATAAGGTGTGTTCTGATAGCAGGGATTGATCTAAAGCAAGAGAAAGTGGCTAATGTATGGATAATCCAAGTCTGGAGCAAGAAAATAGGCTTCTTTTAGTTCTGAATGCTTTTGCCAGATGCATTTATTATACCATATAAATAAAGAGCAAGGCACAAAACTGACACGGTAATTTCTACTCACGCAGCTTGTGAATATGAAAAGTCAGCTTTTACAGGAGAAACTTAGAGCTAAAGCTCTGATCAAACCTCACTTACAGAATTCTGTAGGTCACACAAAGAGAGAATTGAGCTGTACTGAGCATTATAATTGGTCATAGAAGATTATTTTGGAAATCCTAAATCCCTAAGGAATCTGGGATGTGATGAAAAGCTACACTAAAAGAACACTAATGTGGCTGACACACACTTAAGGAGTAGTGAGAAGACCAAACTTGGCTGAGTTATGAGGTTTGTAAATCATGTAGTTTAGAGTCAGGCATGAATTCAGTCAAATGGGTGAGTAGTGATTGAAATGTGTTCTTCTGATTAAAATCATATTTTTAAATTGAAAAAAGAATCCTTCAGTATTACCTCAACTGTATTTATCTCTCAGAAGCAGAATATAAAGGCTTCACTAAGACAAGATTTCTTTTTCTCTGACCCCTGAAGGTTTTTAGAACTCAAGACAAATTAAAAAGTTAAATGAAAAAAAAAACTATGTGAGTTTAATAAAAGCTTAGCAGAGTAATTCTGATTTAAAGGCTCACATGTATTTTTGTCATAAGTTCATTATCCTTTTCAGTAAAAAATGTTACCCATAGCTTCTGAAAATTGAGCAGCTGGTTTCAGTTGATTGATGGGTATGTTTAATGAAAACAACCAACTGCAAATGAGCTAGCTTCTTGCAGTTGGTTCTATTTCATTCACTGTCTTATGCAAAGGTTCCATCTGTAACTATGTCAGTCACTGAAACTGTTACTCCCGCCAATTCAGCTCTGGAAGATATTAGACATTTCTGAGAGAATATCCTTTAACTTGAACTCTTTTCTGCTAATAAGTATTGACTATGTCTTATGTACAAAAAAACCCTATTAGTAAGTAAATGCCCCTTTCTCTGAAATGTTAACAGCTGGCAGAGATAGCCTCCTGCCATTTTAGTGCATTATATGACTCATCTATTTGTCCAGTAAATTTGTATTGAACCCCTGTTCTTTCTGCAGGAGACAAGAGGTACATGGTACAATGTTTCTGCCCTCAGTGGGCTATGGTCAAATTGGGAGACAGATAATAATGAAGTAAGCAGATTAATATGTTTTAATATGAAATATTTTACTTAAAAAGAATAAAAGTCAAGCAGACTTTGGGGTCTGATAGGAGAAGATAATTCTTCTTCATACGTTGCTCAGGAACGAACTCACTAAGGAGACATTTAAGCAGAAGTTACTAAAGAGAGGGAGTGACCATGTCCATATCTCAAGAAAGGAGGCAGGACATATTTTTTACACAAACAGTATAATGATAACTCAAGTGTGTATGAAACACCGATATAAATATTAAAATTACATTAACGTAAACATTTTTATCACATCTATGAGCATGATAACTAAAAAGGATGTTTGTATAACTCTGGTACTCTTTTTTTCCCCCAAATTTTGATCAGTGTCATAAAATACACATAAAATAAAATTTACCATCTTAACTGTTTTTAAGTCTATATTTCAGTAGTATTAAGTACTTTCATATTACTGTGTTAGCATCACCACAACCCACCTCCATAACTCATTTATCTTCACAAATTGAAACTCTATACCCACTAAACTACTCTCCATTCTCCTCTCCCTGAGCCCTCACCAACCACCATTCTATTTTCTGTCTCTATGAATTTGGCTACTCTAAGTACCTCATATAAATAAAATTAAACAGTATTTTTGTGTGTGTGATTGTCAATTTCACTTAGCATAATGTCCTCAAGGTTTATCCGTTTCCTGCATAAGTCAGAATTTTCTTCCTTTTTGAGGCCTATTAATGTTCTATTATATATAGATAAATAATGGAGATTTTATATATATATATGATGTATATACACACACATGTATATATACACACCATATTTTAAAAATTCAAGCCAGGCGCTGTGGCTTACGCCTGTAATCCCAGCACTTTGGAAGGCCAAGGCGGATGGATCACAAGGTCAGGAGTTCGAGATCAGCCTGATCAACGTGGTGAAACCCATTCTCTGCTAAAAAAGCAAAAATTAGCCTGGAATGCTAGTGCACGTCTGTAATCTCAGCGACTCTGGAGGATGCGGCAGGAGAATTGCCTGCACCTGGGAGGAAGAGATTGCACTGAATCGAGCTCACGCCACTGCATTCTAGCCTTGGTGACAGGAGACTCCATCTCTAAAAAAGAAAAAAGAATGCATTTGTCTGTCAATGGCTACTTGGGTTGCTTCCATGTTTTGCCTATTGTAGATAATGCTGCTGTAAACATGGGTGTGAAAACATATCTTCAAGGCCCTGCTTTTAATAGTTGGGGCATATGCCCAGAAGCAGAATTGCTGAATCATATGTTAATTCTAGATTTAATTTTTTTATGAACTGTGATACAGCTTTCCATAGCAGCTGCACCATTTTGCATTCTCCGCAACAGTGTACAGTGTTTCCAATTTCTCCACATCCTCCAAAGAATAATTATTTTCTGTTTTGTTGTTATTGTTGTTTGGTTGGTGTTTTTTTTTTGAGACTAGCCATTTTATTGGGTATGAGGTGGTATCTCATGGTAATTTTGATTTGTATTTCCCTAATGATTGGTGATGTTGAGCATCTTATGTCCCTATTTGTAGTTTGTATATTTTCTTTGGACAAGTTACGACTCAAGTTCTTTGTTTATTTTTGCTGTTTTTCTTTTTTTGGTCCATGAATTTTAGAAATATACTATATTTAGACATATAGTCTGGATATTAATTCCTTACCAGACATGTGATTTGCAAATATTTTGGCCCATTCTGTAAGTTGCATTTTTGCTTTGTTGATGGTGTCTTTTAATGCACAAAGATTTTTAAGTTTTCATGCAGTCTGATTTGTGTATATTTTTGTTGTTTTTGCATGTGTCTTTGGTGTCATATCCAAAACATTGCCAAATCCAATGTCATAAAGCTTTGTCCTTATGTTTTCTTATAGGAGTTTGATAGTTTTAGATCTTACATTTAGGTCTTTGATTCATTTTAGTTAATTTTTGTATACAGTAGGAGTTAAGGGTCCAATTTCATTCTTTTGCATGTAATTATTTAGTTTTCCCAGAATCTCTTGTTGAAAAGATGGCCCTTTTCATGTTGAACAATTTTGGCCCCATCATAAAAAATAATTTAAACATGTATGCATGGGTTTATATTTAGGTTTTTTATTTCATTCCATTGGTCAGTACACCTATCTTTGTGAGAGAACTACATGGTTTTGACTACCATACCTTTGTAGTAAGTTTTGAAATCAGAGTATGAATTCTCCAACTTTTTCTTTCTTTTTCAAGATTGTTTTGGCTATTGAAGTTCCCTTGAAATTTCATGGAAAAATTTTTAGAATTGTTTTTATATCTACAAATACATCAGTGGGATTTTGAAAATGTACTGAATCTTTAGATCACTTTGGATAGTATTGCCGTTTTAAAGATACTAAGTCTTACAATCCATGAAGATGAGCTATTCTATTTGTTTATGTCTTTTTAAATTTCTTTCAGCAATGTTTTGTTGTTTTCATTGTACAGGTCTTTACTTTTTTGGTTAATTACTAAGTATTCTCTTTGTTTGATGCTATCATAAACAGAATTGTTTACTTGATTCCTTTTCAAATTGTTCATTGTTAGTATGTAGAAATGGAACTGATTTTTGAATGTTGGCTTCATATCCTGTGACTCTTCCAGATTTATTAGTTTTACCATTTTTTTGGGGGGGAGTGAAATTTTCAGGATTTTCTATATATAAGATCATAAAATCTGCAAACAGATAATTTTACCTTCGGTTTTCAATTTGGATGAATTTTATTTCTTTTTCTTTAAATAATCTGGCTAGAATTCCAAGCAATATGTTAAATAGAAGTTGTTAAAGTGGGCATCCTTGCCATTTTCCTAATCCTAAAGAAAAAGCTTAAGTCTTTTACCATTTAATTAGATGCCTGCTGTGAGTTTTTTATATATGGCACTATATATATATATATATATATATATGTATATATATATGTGTGTATATATATATACACACACACACACACATATGCATTTTTCTTTATTTCTAGTTTGTTTAATATGTTATTTTAACCATAAAGGTGTGTTGAATTTTGTCAAATGTGATTCCTGCATCAGTGGAGATGGTTATGTGTTGTTTTTCATTTCCTTCATTCTACTAATGTGGTGTGTTATATTGATCAATTTTCATATATTGAAACATCCTTGCATCTCAATAATAAATTCCACTTGGTCATGGTGTATAATCCTTTGAATATGGTGCTGAATTTAGTTTGACAGCATTTCGTTGAGGACATTTTAATCAATGTTCATAAGAGGTACTGGTCTGTAGTTTTCTCTTGTAGTGTGTTTGTCTTGTTTTGGTATCACAGCACTGCTGACCTTATAGAATAGTTTACAAATTGTTCCCTACTTTTGAATTTCTTTGAAAAAGTTTGAGAATGATGGATTTTAGTTGTTCTCCAAATGTTTCGTAGAATTCACAGATGAAGCCATAGATCCATTACTTTTCTTTTCCAGATATTTTTGATTACCGGTATAATCTCCTCGTTCTTTGTTTTTTTTTTAATTATATTTTAAGTTCTGCGACACATGTGCAGAACATGCAGGTTTGTTACATAGGTATGCATGTGCCATGGTGGACTGCTGCACCCGTCAACCCATCATCTACATTAGGTAGTACACAGAAAAATACAAAATATTATAACAATGTAACTGTGAAGTGTAAACTACTCGTAAGTGGAAAGACTATGATGACCAATCAAAAATAATAACTACAATAACTTTTTAAGATGCAGACAATACAATAAAATATAAATAAAAATAATAAAATGTAAAAAAAGCTGGGGATGACATTGAGGTATAGGGTTTTTATTAGTTGACTTTGCTTGTGTGTTTATGCAAGCAGTGTTAAGCTGTTATCAGCTCAAAATAATGGGTTATAAGATAGTATTTATAAGAATCATGTTAACATCAAATCACAAAATCATGCAGTAGATACATAAGAAATAAAAAGCATGAAATTAAATTACACCACCCTAGAAAATCACTATCACTAATAGGAAGATAGGAAGGAAAGAAAGGAGAGGAGACCACAAACTAACCAGAAAACAAATGACAAAATGACATAAGTAAGTGCTGACTCATCAATAATAACACTGAATGTACATGGACTAAACTCTCTGATTAAAAGACATAGAGGAACTGAATGGTTGAAACCACAAGAACCAATAATCTGTTATCTACAAGAAACACATTTCATCTATAAAGACGCACATAGACTTAAAATAAAGGGATGGAAGAAGATATTTCATACCAGTGGAAACCACAAAAAAGCTGGAGCAGCTGTCCTTATGTTAGACAAAATAGATGTCAAGAGAAAAACGATGGAAACAGAGAAATAAAGTGGTTATATAATGATAAAGTTCTCAAATTATCAAGAGAATATAACAGCTGTAAATATATATGCACCCAACACTGAAGCACTGAGATATGTAAGGCAAATACTATTGGAGCTAAAGAGAGAGATAGACCCCAATGCAATAATAGCTGGAGACTTCATCATCCACTTTCAGCATTGAACAAACCTTCCATATAGAAAATCAATAACGAAACATTGTACTTAATCTGCATTAGAGACCAAATGGATTAAATAGACATTCACAAAACATTTCATCCAATGGCTGCAGAATATAATTTTTTTCCTCAGGACACAAGACATTCTCAAAGTTAGAGCACATGTTAGGTCACAAACAAATCTTAACACATATAAAAAATTGAAATATGATCAAGTATTTTCTCTGATCACAATGAAGTAAAACTAGAAATCAAGAACAAGAGGAACAAGAGGAATTTTGGAGACTATGCAAATACATGGAAATTTTAAAATGTGCTCATGAATGACCACGGAGTCAATGAAAAAATTAAAAAGAAAATTGAACAATTTCTTGAAACAAATGATGATGGAAACACAACATACCAAAACCTATGATGTACAGCAAGAAAAGAATTGAGAGAAGATTATAGCTATAAGTGCCTATATGAGAAAAGAAGAAAAACTTCAAATAAACAACCTAACCATGTATCTGAAAGAAACAGAAAAGCAGGAACAAATTTAACCCAAAGTCAGAAATAATAAAAATCAGAACAGAAATAAAATTAAAACAAAGTAAACAATACAACTCTCAATAAAAAGTTGATTGTTTGAAAAATTAAACAACAGTGAGAAGCCTTTAGCCAGACCAAGAAAAAATAGATAAGACCCAAATGAATAAAATCAGATATGAAAAAGGAGATATGACAACTGATACTGCAGAAATTCAGAGGATCATTAGTTGCCACTATGAACTACTATATGCAATACATTGGAAAATCTAGAAGAAATGGATAAATTCCTAAACACAGACAACCTACCAACGTTGAAGCATGAAAAAATTCCAAATGTAGACAGAACAATAACAAGTAACAAGATCAAAGTCATAATAAAAATTCTCTCAGCAAAGAAAAGCCTGGGACCCCTTGGCTTCACTGCTGAATTTTACCAAACATTTAAGGAAGAACTAATACCAATATTACCCAAACTACTATAAAAAACAGAGGATCAGGGAACACTTCCAAATTAATTCTACAAGGCCTGTATTACTCTGATACCAAAATGAGACAAAGACACATTGAGAAAGAAAACTACAGGCCATTCTCTCTGATAAATATTGACTCAAAAATTATCAAGAAAATACTGGCAAATTGAATTCAACAGCACATTAAAAAGATTATTCATCACGACCAAGTGGGATTTACCCCAGGGATGCAAGTGGTTCAACATATGCAAATCTGTGAATGAGACACATTACATCAACGGAATGAAGGGCAAAAAGCATATGATCATTTCAATTGAAGCTGAAAAAGCGTTTTATAAAATTCAACATTTCTTCATGAGAAAAATTCTCAAAATCTATGTATATGAGGAACATATCTCAACATAATAAAAGCGAAATATGATGGTCCCATAGCTAGTATTATACTGAATGGGGAAAAATGGAGAGCCTTTTTCCTAAGATTGAGAACACAATAAGGATGTCCACTTTCAATACTGTTATACAGCATAGCACTGGAAGTCCTAGCTGGAGCAGTAAGACAGGAGGAAAAAAAATAGAGGGATCCAAATTGGAATGGAAGAAGTCAAATTATCCTTGTTTGCAGATAATATAATCTTGTATGTGAAAACAAACTAAAGGATCCACCAAGAAGTTATTAGAACTGTTACACAAATTCTGTAAAGTTGCAAGATACAAAGTCAACATACAAAATTCACTAGCACTTCCATATGCCAACAGTGAACAATCTGAAAAAGAAACCAAGAATGTAATCCCACTTAAAATAATGACAAATAAAACATCTAGGAGTAAACTTAACCAAAGAAGTGAAAGATCTCTACAATAAAAACTAAAAAATAGTTGATGCAAGAAATTGAAGAGGACACAAGAAAATGGAAAGATCTTTTATGTTCATGGATTGGAAGAATCAAAATTGTTAAAATGTCCATACTACACAAAACAATCTATATATTTAATACAATCCCTATCAAAACAACATTAGTATTCTTCACAGAAAAGAAAAAAATCCTAAAATTAATACTGTACCATAAAAGGTCCAGATTAGCCAAACCTATCCTAAGCACAAAGAACAAAACTGGAAGAATCATGTTACCTGACTTTAAATTATACTATAAGGCTACAGTAAACAAAATAGTATGTTACTGGAATAAAACCAGATACCCGTGTCCGTGGAACATAATGGAGAACCCAGAGATAATTTATATATCTACAGTGAGCTAATTCTCAACAAATGCACCAATAACCCAATAAAGAGAAGGGATAGTCTCTTTAATAAATGGTGATGGGAAAATTGGATATCCATATGCAAAATAATGATATTTGATCCCTATCTCTCACCATATACAAAAATCAAATCAAAAGTGGATTAAAGACCAAATCTAAGATCTGAACCTAAGAAACTACTGAAATAAAACACTGGGGAAACTCCAGGATATTGAAGTAGTCAATGATTTCTTGAGAAGTACCGCATAAACACAGGCAACCAAAGTAAAAATAGGCTGATGGGATCACATCAAGTTAAGTAGCCTGGAAAATGGGCATATGAAAAGGTCCTCAATATTATATATCATCAGAGAAATGCAAATCAAAACTAAAAATCAGATATCATCTGATTCCAGTTAAAATGGCTTTTAACCAAAATTCAGGCAATATCTAATGTGGGCAAGGATGTGGGGAAAAAGGAAGCCTCATGCACTGTTGGTTAAAATGCAAATTAGTACAACCCCTATGGGGAACAGTATAGAGCTTACTGAAAAAACTAAAAATTAAGTTATCACATAATCCAGCATTCCCACTCTTAGGTGTATGTCCTAAAGAAAGAAAATCAGTATACTGAAGAGATAACCGCACTCCTATGTTTATTGCAGCACTATTCACAATAGCCAAGAATGGAAGCAACCTAAGTGTCCATCTTCAGATGAATGAACAAAGAAAATGTGGTACAGATACACAATATATGGCACTATTCAGCTACAAAAAATGAAATCCTGTCTTTGAAGACAAAAACATAGACGTAACTGGAGGTCATTATGTTAAGTGAAATAAGCCAGGCATGGAAACACAAACTTTGCATGTTTTCACTTATTTGGAGGAGCTAAAAATTAAAATATTTGAACTCATGGAGATAGAGAGTAGAAGGATGTATACCAGATGCTAGGAAGGCTGGTAGTGTGGTCAGCGAGGGGTGCAGAGGGGAGGAAATGCGGATACTTAATCCACACAAAAAATAGAAGGAATGAATAAGACCTAGTATTTACTAGCACAACAGAGTAACTATAGTCAAAAGTAATTTAATTGTACATTTTAAAATAACTAAAAGGGTATAATTGGATTTTTCAAAACCCAAAGGATAAATAGTTGAGATGATGGATATCCCATTTACTCTGATGGGATTATTGCACATTGCAAGCCTGTATCAAAATATTTGATGTAACCTATAAATATATATACTTACCAGGCACGTACAAAAATTAAAAATTAAAAAAATAAGATATCAACATTCAATTAGCAGGAATGTAGAAGAATTTAATTGTGTAGAAGAAATTAATTTACAGTTAATTTAATTGTAACCCTCTTGTTGACTTTTAGGCATTCAAGAGCTTGGTGGAGGAAGCAGCGGCACATATGGAAATAGCAAGAGAACTGGAATTAGAAATTGAACCTGAGGATGTGGCTGATTTGCGCAATCTTGTGATAAAATTTTAAGGAATGAGTAATTGTTTCTTACAGATGAGTAAATGAATTGGTTTGTTGAGATGACATTTACTCCTGTTGAAGATATTCAGAACATTATGGAAATGACAACCAAGGATTTAAAGTGTCACATAAACTTAATTGGTGAAGCAAGGTTTGAGAGGATTGACTCCTACTTTGAAATAATTTTTACTCAGGGCAGAATGCAATCAAATAGTGTTTCCTGCTATGGAGAAATGTTTTGTGAAAGGGAGCTTTAATTGATGTGGAAACATTTATTTAAATTTAATAAATGTAATTTATTTATTCATTTAAAAGAAAATATAAATTTTAAGAAATTACTACAGCCACTCCAGCCTTTGGCAAGCATGACTCTAATCAGTCATCAGTTACCAATAAGAAGGCATGACCCTTTGCCAACAATAAATATTAAATCTTGCTTTCAGATCTAATGATTATTAGCATTTTGAGCAATAAAGTGTTTTTTAGTTGAGGTATGTAGTTTTTATTAGAGATATACTATTGCACACTTGATAGGCTATAGTAATGTAAACTTTTATATGCTCTAGAAAATGAAAAAATTCATGTGACTTGCTTTATTGCAATATTGACTTTATCATGGTGGTTTAGAACTGAACCCACAATATCTTAAGTATGCCTGTATATCAACCCATTGACTTCTGGCCTCCAAAGTTCTTATGTGTACTGGCAAGCTTATTACCAATTCCTTGTATGTGATAACACTCATCTCTTGTTACTTTTAAGATTCTTATTTTTGGCTTTTGACTTCTTTTTTTTTTAATACTTTATGTTCTAGGGTACATGTGCACAACGTGCAGGTTTGTTACATATGTATACATGTGCCATGTTGGTGTGCTGCACCCACTAACTCATCATTTACATTAGATATATTTCATTATGCTATCCCTCCCCAATCCCCACACCCCACGACAGGCCTCGGTGTGTGATGTTCCCTTTTCTGTGTCCATGTGTTCTCATTGTTCAACTCCCACCTGTGAGTGAGAACATGCAGTGTATTGTTTTCTGTTCTTGGGATAGTTTGCTGAGAATGATGGTTTCCAGCTGCATGCATGTCCCTACAAAGGACATGAATTCATCCTTTTTTATGGCTGCATAGTATTCCATGGTATATGTGCCACATTTTCTTAATCCAGTCTGTCATTGATGGACATTTGGGTTGGTTCCAAGTCTTTGCTATTGTGAACAGTGCCACAATAAACATAGGTGTGCATGTGTCTTTATAGCAGCATGATTTATAATCCTTTGGGAATATACCCAGTAATGGGATGTCTGGGTCAAATGGTATTTCTAGTTCTAGATCCTTGAGGAATCGCCACACTGTCTTCCACAATGGTTGAACTAGTTTACAGTCCCACCAACAGTGTAAAAGTGTTCCTATTTCTCCACATCCTCTCCAGCACCAGTTGTTTCTTGACTTTTTAATGATTGCCATTCTAACTGGTGTGAGATGGTATCTCATTGTGGTTTTGATTTCCATTTCTCTGATGGCAAGTGATGATGAGCATTTTTTCATGTGTCTGTTAGCTGTATAAATGTCTTCTTTTGAGAAGTGTCTGTTCACATCCTTTGCCCACCTTTTGATGGGGTTGTTTGTTTTTTTCTTGTAAATTTGTTTGAGTTTTTTGTAGGTTCTGGATCTTAGCCCTTTGTCAGATGAGTAGATTGCAAAAATTTTCTCCCATTCTGTAGGTTGCCTGTTCACTCTGATGGTAGTTTCTTTTGTTGTGCAGAAGCTCTTTAGTTTAATTAGATCCCATTTGTCAATTTTGGTTTTTGTTGCCATTGCTTTTGGTGTTTTAGACATGAAGTTCTTGACCATGCCTATGTCCTGAATGGTATTGCCTTCTAGAGGTTTTCTTCTAGAGTTTTTATGGTTTTAGGTCTAACATTTAAATCTGTAATCCATCTGGAATTAATTTTTGTATAAGGTGTAAGGAAGGGATCCAGTTTCAGCTTTCTACGTATGGCTAGCCAGTTTTCCCAGTACCGTTTATTAAATAGGGAATCCTTTCCCCATTGCTCATTTTTGTCAGGTTTGTCAAAGATCAGATGGTTGTAGATGTGTGGTGTTATTTCTGAGGGCTCTTTTCTGTTCCATTGGTCTATATATCTGTTTTCATACCAGTACCATGCTGTTTTGTTTATTGTAGCCTTGTAGGGATTTTGACATTTTGATTGTAATGTGTCTCAGTGTGGGTGACTTTGACTTCATTTTACTTTGAGTTCATTGAGATTCTTTGATGTTTATATTTAAGTCTTTTATCAAATTTGGAATTTTTCAGCCTTTATTTGTTCAAATATCGTTTCTGCCCCTTTCTCTCTTTTCTCCTTCTGGAACTGCTGCTGTGCATAAGTTGGTTTGCTTGATGATGTCTCTTAGATCTCTTAGGCTCTTTCCACTATTCTTCAGTCTTTTTTCTTTCTCTTCCTGAGACTCAATAATGTCAATTATCCCATCTTCAAGTTCACCAATTCTTCCTTCTGTCTGTTTAAATCTGCCTTTATATCCATGTAGTGAATTTTTTATTTCAGTTACTGTGCTTTTAAGCTTTAGAATATTTTTTGTTTGATATTGACCTTTCTATCTTTTGAATTTTTTCCATTTTGTTCATACATCATTTTCTTCACTTTCTCCATATCTTTCTTTAGTTCTGTTAACAATTTTAAAAACAGTTGTTTTAAACTTTTTAGGTTTTCCTCAGTGATAGTCTCAGTTGGTGTTTTTCCTTAGACTATGTCATACTTTTCTGGTTTGTGTGTGTGTGTGTGTGTGTGTGTGTGTGTGTGTCTTGTGACTTTTTCTATGTTGAAAACTGGATATTTGAGTCTAATAATGTGTAAATTCCCAGAAATCAGACTTTTCCCCTTTCTCAGGATTTGATGTTGTTGTTTAGTTTTTCTTTTTAAATTGATGTCAGCTGTCTTTGTGCTGAGAATGAGCCTAAGGTGTAATCTTAAGGTCTTTGTAGGTCTTTTCTGATCCTGCACATTTCCACAGGCGTGCATAGTGATTTTCCAATTTTTCCTGTGTATGCGATTGCTTTTGAATGTTCTGGTATTTAATGTCTAGCCCCTAAAAAGAGGACAAGATAAGAATAAAGGGTGTTAAGAATCACTAGTCCTTTATAGCCCTTAGAAACCACTTCAATTAGAGATTTGGGCAGCTTGCAACAATGGGAGGATGTAAAAACGATAGCTATCTGCCTCTGTATCTGCACCTCTATAATCAAACACAATCAATACTCAGAACACAGTTCCCCAATATTTGGGGGACAGCTCCTTATTGCCTACTCTTGCTTTTGCATGCTGCATGCAAGCTGTTCTAGGAACATGAACATGACTGCCTGCCAGGAGGCTAGGGTTCAGGGATGGGTAGCTGCTGTCAAAATAAGACCTGAAATTGACTGATGTTATCCGAAATTTGTTAACCAGGACTTCTCCTGCAAATTATAAGCCTTCAGTGGAGTCTGTAGTTTCAAAATAGTTACACCAAACAGATTCTGCTAGAGTAATTGTTATATGTGTATGGTATCTGGTGATTTCTACTCCGCCATCTTCCTATAATCTTGTTTCCTGGTGCTTTTAAGTTTGAATTTGTTCCTTCACTCCCTAAAAGCTATGTAGATGATATAGGGAGTCATTATCTCTCTTTCCATTTTCAGAGTAAGAATGATAATTTAACAGTATAAAGCATTCGCAATTGTTGTGTCCTGCTTGCCATGATCTGAAAAATTGCAAAACCCTTTAATCTATAGACCATGAAGTTTGCAGACAGTTTGAATCCTGCAAGAAGCTCAAGGCCTGTTTGTTTCATATAGAAATTGTGTTACAAAGACAAAGAAAAGTACAATCCAGTGCTTCATTATAGTCTCTATTTGATTTAATGATTGAATAAGTAAAAATAAATCAGAATCATATGCAGTGCATTCCACTGGAATTTCCTTGGGATTAATATTTAAGAGAGAGAAGTGTTTGGCACAATTTACTTGCATTTTTCTCTGAATATAATTATTCTTAAAACTTGAGGGTTACAAAGCAAAACATAGTTAGCCTCACACATTCCTAATAATTATTTGGACATATTTTTAAGAACGTCCTCATGAAGATGTGGGCCAGATACATCCTTCTTCCTGTCTGGTATTAATCTCCATAAAGGTCTTTGCTTAAGCCATATTGTTGCTGAATCATCCTTCTGATTCTGAAAAGTTTTTCATCTCTCTGTATTTCAATGGATGAACTTCTGAAGGTAGCAATTATAAGTTCTGCAAATTTTAAAGTTTAGTATGTGATGCCAAGTCCCAGGATAGCTACTTACCATGAATCAATGGTGATGACAAATCACTTTTATTAAATTTATCCTGGGAATCAGCTGTTTTAAAATGAAGCAAATAATCACTTCCAAAATATTTTATGGACTGTGTCCACATACTAAAGGAAATAGAGATTCGGGGCAATTTTCTGATAGATTGGTTTTAAAATTTCACTTGCTTGAATCATGATGGATAAGTGAGCCAAAGTGTACTTCAGGTTTCACTTATTGTAGGAACATAATAATGAGTAAGCCTTTAATGACTATGCTGTTAGAAAGTAGTTTCGATATAGCCCTTGGAATAAAGTAGAAATTAAGAAAGAAAGACAGAAAGAAAGACAGACAGAAAGAAAGAAAGAAAGAAAGAAGAAAGAAAGAAAGAAAGAAAGAAAGAAAGAAAGAAAGAAAGAAAGAAAGAAAGAAAGAAAGCAAACAAGCTCACATAATACTTTGTTTTCAAAGGAACAATTCTGATAAATTTAACAAGATCCATTGCCAAGTCCTATGTCTTAAACATTCTATATTATCAATGCAGTAACAATGCTAATAGTAATGGTCCTGAGTATCATAAGATTTTTGTTAACAACAAAATTTTCATTGCTATTTTTGCTTAGTAAAGCAGGAAATTTCTCCAAAACTTTTTGGGAAATATATTTAAAAAGAATAAAAGAAGAAAAAGAGAAAGAGAATCTCCTAATTTTTAAATGAGCAAGTTTTTCCCAATTATTTTTGTAAATGTGTCATTTTTATACTTAATAAAATGTATCTCATGCATATTTTTGAAAATTTGGCCATTGTTGATGCTAATGTTATAAGAATGCAGGGTCTGAATGAAGAGTATTTGAAGAATATTGTGACTAAAATCTTGGGATCTGAGTAAGCATAAAGCATAAAATAAGAGTATGTAACCTGTAAAAGACCTGCCAAGTAGTGTAGGTTAACATAAAGAGAAGAAAAAGAAATAGAATCAAAGAAAGCATAGTGTAATAAATGAGAGTAGTAAATAAAAGTAAGTAAGTCTGTGCATGTATGAATGTTTAAAAAGAAGTTCCAAAGATCCTGACTCTTATCCACCATGTGAAGCAGCCAATTGGGAGGAGTTACCTGCATCTTTAACCCAGAAGTTGTATTTGGAGCCCTGCCAAGCATAATAGCTTAGAAAGATTGCCAAACCTACTGTGGGTGGGACAGAAACAGAAGAGAGCTGTAAAGCCACCTTATGTTGAACCAGAATTCTCAACCCCAATGAAAGTAAATTCACTTCTTAGTGTTCCTGAAGCGTTTTTGGTCCATGATTCTTCATAATTTAGATAATTACTTCATGCCAAATGAATGGGTCACTGGTTGAATACTATTCCAATAATGATTGGGAAAGAAGGGTCACAGAGTAGATAGGACTGGCTCTAGTCTTGAGCACTCACCAAGTCAATAGACTAAGTATTATGAAATCACAAGGGATGGTGATAAACCACCTATCTCTAGTTCATCACAACCAGAAAACTGTAAGATACAAACCATAGTCAGATCTTTCTCTTCCTTCAGTCAATTATTTGCTTATATTCATTTCTTCATTCATGTAGTCATTCTATAAATATGCATTATCTACTCTATGCTGCGACTTTGTGCCAGATGCTGAGAATAGAATGGCAAACAAAGAATTATGTATGTTTTACACATATAATTTCAAAAAGAGAGAGTGATAAAGAACAGATAAATAGATTAATTATAATTTTGATGAGTGCTTTGGTATTGGTAGTGGGGGTGGGGCTGAGAGATAGAATAAATAAAAAGAATTTATTTTACACAGGTTGATTATGGGATAGCATGTTCAACTTGGGATCTCTGAGACTATCAATTTAAATAAGTAACAATGAAAATAAATAGATGAAAGAAAATAACAATGAAAGAAACTGGAAATACACAGTTTGGATCACAAATAGTGTTATATACTTTATGTTGTGTTTTCTTTGAAAATACTTCAACATCAGTTATGGAGTGTAATTCTAATTCCACTTAAATGCACTTCTTTGCTTCGTCCATGTCTGCATTCATGCAGTTGAATGTGTCTGGAGAAAAATGCACCACCAAAGCGAACAACCTTGAAATCATGATTAATAACAACAAATGGGCACCTAACACTGCAAATAAATGAAACTTCATTCCTTCATCCATCATGTTCCCCCTATCTTATATGTTGATTTCATACCCTTCCTCTTTTCTTCACCTCCAGCCCTTCTTCTCCATCTCTACTTCCAATTGATGACATCCTTACATCACTAAGAAAATTAAAGAAATTATAATAGAATTTTCATAAGGTCAACGAGAAGCAGGAATTTTTTTCTGACCCTTTTGCAGGCGAGTACTGGAGTGCGCAGATGCTAGAACTAGCCATCCACTTCTGTGCTGGAAGGGGTAGACTCCTCTTGTTAGGTCCTGCTGTGTTCCACCCCTTGCTGGAGTGGGAGCACAGGTGAGAGGGAGCAGGAGCTGGGGCAAGTGCCTTTAAGTGCCTGTGGGAGCAAAACTCCATGTCTGCCTCCTGCAGCATTTAACAGGGAGTACCCATGACCCACAAAGCCCCAGAGGACATGTGTTACAGTGCATTTTTAGCTTTGCCATCCACAAATGGCTTCAGTATTAAACAGCTCAGTGGGCCCTCTGCCTTTTTGCATGAGGTGGTTGCTCTTTGTTAGTGAGGGTAGAGGGTCAGCATGATAGCCTTTAGCATCTGTGCCCATGGCACCTGAACTCTTGTTCAGCATTGAGGAAAAATTAGGTCACACAATCAAATTGAAAGGTGGTGAATACAGAGGATTTCATTGCCAATGCAGATGGCTCACAGCTGGAAGGGGAGCTGGAAAGGGGATAGAGTGGGAAGGGGATCTTACCCCAGAGTCCGACTGTCCCCGACTGGACTCCACTACAAAGCAATGACATCAAGCCGTCCCTCTGAAGTCAAGCTGCTTCTCTCCAACATCAAACCATAGTCTTGGACCTCCAGCTGCTTCTCCTCTTCTCCTCTCTCTCTGCCAGTGAAACTTGAGGGTTTTAAGGGTACAGGACGGGCGGCAGGAGGGCCATAAGTGCTTTTGGAAAAGGCAAAATTCCAGCAGGAAAACAAGAATGGGTGTTCTCACTTTGGGCCGTGGTTCTATGCTTGAGGGTGAGGCCCTTGCCAGACTTGCCCTCTTCTGCCCAGAACTTCCCTGTTTCCTGTCCCTATCACAAGTATATCAATCAAGCTTCTCTGCCCCCAAGGGATGCTAGAAGTAGTTGTTCACTGGTAAAATGATGGTGTTCATGACAGGTGTTTAGAGAGGTGACATGGGCCTTCTTTTTCATGCAGGAGTCAAATGCTAGAGCCCACTTGTTCCTGCAAAGCTTTGATTCTTGGCAGATTAATTCCCCTAAACCAACCACAAGGCTGATTGCTCCAGGCCCTCAGAATTGAGAGTCTTCTATCTCAGCATGAGGGGGGACCAAGAGAGGAGTTTCTCCATATTACAAGTAGAAGCTGAATTGCTTTATATATCTGAGTGCTTATAGGTTGCCTTTGTCCATTTGAACTACTGTTACAAAATACCATAAACTGGGTGGTGTATAAATAGAAATTTACTTTCAGTCCTGTGGCTGGGAAATCCAAGATCAAGGTCTCAACTGATTCTGTGTCTGGTGATGACACACTTTCTGGTTTATAGAGGGTTCCTTCTCGTTGTGTTCTTATGTGGTGGAATGGAAATAGGTTTCTCTTGGGCTTCTTTTATAAGGGTACTTATTTCATTAATAAGGGCAAAGCACTCATGAACAAATCAACTCCAAAGGACCCCAACTCCTAATACCATCACCTTGGGGATTAAGATTTAAGCATATGAATTTTAGGGGGACACAGACATTCAGACCATAGCATAGATCCTGGATAGCACATAGTTTAACACTTGGTTTTGGTTTCATTATAAAATCTCACCTGGGGTCCAGATTATGGATGAAAAACCATAAAGCCTCCACTTATTCTCATATCCAGAGGCTCTTTGCCTAAAGCACCAGATAGTTGTGGAAATGCCGAATAGGTTGTTAATAGTTTACAAGTAGTACTATTTGCTTTTTAAAAATCATAATTGTTTCTCACATAGAACAGAAGTGTAGGAAAAAAGAAGGTCTCATGGAAAAAACAAAATGATTCAATATAATAAAAGCGTTGGAGGAAATGGGTCTTAAAAACACAAGACCCTACTGAGCTTCAAGTGTGCAGCTCACGGAAAGGAGCCCTAACTGCTATTGATGCTATCCAGAGGCCAATCCACTTGGAGAAAATACAGGGCACATTTCCTCTGTGTATCAGGTAGGTCCCAAAATACTCTGCTTTTAGTTTCATAAAGATTTTCCAGTGAAACAACCTGTATTCTATTATTACGTTCTCTGGTTTCCCTTGTCCCCCAACATAACACACACACACACACACGTGCGCACACACACACACACACACACACACGCCCTTCAGAACAAACAGGAATTGTGTTATAAGCCTATCTGGGTTTCACCTCATTCATATGCACAGATAGTCCTTACTTAACAGACCATTCCACACGAGACTGGTGCTCAGATCTATATGAGAACATTTCTCAACCAGCCTAGAGATTTAAAGGGTGACTTATGCCCCTGAAACCATATAGCTGGCCTCCTAGTTATATTTAGTTCATTTCAGCTTCTGATTCTTCAAGAAGTTAGATCCACCTTGAGATCAAGACTCCAGCTCTGCCAACGTGCCTTGACAAATCTGAGCTGGCTGGAGGTGTAGGTTAGACAGGCTTTCTGGGGACTACTTATATGAAAGAACAGAGTAAGGAAGAGCTGGAGCGCTGGGCAATCCACCTGTGGTCTAGGGGTGTTTCTGTGTTGAGAATGTTTCCCTGTGAGCGGGCATCACATCGCTTTTAAAACAAAACAAAACAAAACAGCTTCAATTTCCATAATAGAGTTCCTCCAGGTAATTTGGACAAAATAAGTATTTTTCTACAACTGTCAACTCAGTCTTTACTGTCTTTTCTGTGGAAAGGACATTGTATATAACACATCTCTCATGCTATTTGTAGGTCATGTTGCTTTCATATTTGCTCAGAAAATCCACCTGCATTTAACTGGCAGTTTTGATGTTTGTTTAATCATGATGTCTCAATAAGGAAAACTAAAAACTCATAAAGAAAATAGCAAAGTAATGGAAAATGAGGATAAAGGGATTCTTAGACTGACCTGTAATAACCCATGAAGGAGCGTTTAACATGGCACTGTTACTGATTTCCTAAGAATGTCTGGGACTCTTTCTTTCTCGACACTGACAAACTGGGGAGCTCTGGGTTCATGGGAGAGAGTTACTACTTGCATACTAAGTTAATGGCCTGTCTCTGGTGCCGTTTTTATCAGAGATGTTAGACAGAAAGAGTATTCTGTCTCCCTCCCCTTCTCATTGTGTTTATCTCTATTGTATTCCCACATGTGCTGTTAGTAGAGAAAATATAATTATTTATCACTGTAATTTCACTTCCAGCAAGTTCTAATTATAGCACTTTGGCAGAGTGAATACTGACAGAATTTTGTTGTTGTATGTTCCATAGAAAGGACTGTGTTCCTCTTGTTTCCTTAGCTATTGTATAAAAGTTAAGAGGTGGGAGGACTGAAATCTCTCCCAATAAGGACAATAAGGATAAGGAGAGATTAGTTAAAACAAGGTCATACATTTCACTTTTTCTGGTTGCTCTATTTAACATAGCATCACACTGCATTCATTCCAGGTTTATGTATGATTATGCATTTTAAATAATAAATAAATTTGGAACATAATTCTTTATCTGTTGAAGTTAAAGGTTAAATCAATTTAGTTTAAAACATAGAAATTTGTATGTCATGGGTTGAATTAGTTGGGAAGAAAATCAACTTGACATTTTCCTGATGATGTTTAATTGTCTGCTTCCCATTACCACCTTTATTTTATAAAATCATTGTGTGTGCTACAGTAATTTCTATTAAAGGCTAGATATCATGGTTGAGGATTTCATTATTTGTGGAGATGATTATACCAAATCACATGCCATACACAAGATTGGCTGGTAAGAAAACATCTCAAATACAAAATAATAATTAAAAGTGGATGGGGATTGCATACGGAATATTCAATTTAAAACATGACCTATCTGAACAAATTAGACTTTTTAAAGAGAAACATTACCTAAAATAACTACTGTTATTTTTGGGATTCCATATGTATTCTTATATGTTTCTTTCTAATTGTTTCTTGAAATTTAATTTTGTCTTTTATTGCAATCTTAGAGATAACCTGGACTGCTTTGGGAGGCAAGAAAAGAGTGATACTTCTTTTTGTGTTTCAAATGATTGTACTTTTTTTTTTTTTGGTGTCAAATGAATGAATTCAAATAAATGAATGAAGTAGCCAAGCCTGGGCTTGATAGAGAAATCATAGCTCAGGGGTGAGAGAATTAAGATTTGAATGAGCAAGAAATCTAGTGATGGCCTTTTGGTAGAGAATTCAAGATACAAAGCCATCAAAAGTTTTAGTCCCCTACTCTCACTAAGAGTTTTTTTTTTTTGATGGGGAACCAGCATTAATTAGACATGGGAACTCCTGAGAGGTTTGGTGATTTTTGATGCAAAAGCAATCACTATTTCTTTTTATTATAAAATTGTTAGATTACGATGTCTCTTTCATTCATGCTGGTTGTTTTCCTGATGTTTGTCAACTCCTTTCTTTTTCTTTCTTTCTTTCTTTCTTTCTTTCTTTCTTTCTTTCTTTCTTTCTTTCTTTCTTTCTTTCTTTCTTTCTGTCTGTCTGTCTTTCTTTCTTTCTTTCTTTCTTTCTTTCTTTCTTTCCTTCTTTCCTTCCTTCTTTCCTTCTTTCTTTCCTTCCTTCCTTCCTTCCTTCTTTCTTTCCTTCTTTCTTTTCTTTCTTTCTTTTCTTTTCTTTCTTTCTTTCTTTCTTTCTTTCTTTCTTTCTTTCTTTCTTTCTTTCTTTCTTTCTTTCTTTCTTTCTTTCTTTCTTTCTTTCTTTCCTCTTACTCTCTTTCTGTCTCCTTCCTTCCTTCCTCTATTCTTCCCTTCCTTCCTTCCTTCCTTCCTTCCTTCCTTCCTTCCTTCCTTCCTTCCTTCCTTCCTTCCTCCCTCCCTCCCTCCCTCCCTCCCTCCTCTTCCTCCCTTCCTCCCTTCCTCTCTCTCTCTTAAAGACAGGGCTTTGCTCTGTCACACTGGCTGCAGTGCAATGGCACAATCACAGCTCACAGTATCAAGCTCCTGGCTCAAGCGATCCTCCCACTTGAGCCTCCCAAGTAGCAGGGACTACAAGTGTGAATCACCATGCTCGGCTATTTTTTTTTTTTTTTTTTTTGGTAGAGATGGGATCTCCCTATGTTTTTCAGACTGCCCTCAAATACCTGGGCTCAAGTGATCCCATGTCCCGGCTGTCCAAAGTGCTGAGATTACAGGCGTAAGCCACCATGCCCGACAACATTTCCTATCTCTGTGAAACTAACCAATTGATGTTTTGTTGCAAACTCCAGTTTAACATACTCCATATTAATCTTTCAATTGAATGAAATTTTCTGCTATTTCACATAAAAATCAAAGATTTTACTTTCTTAATTTTATTCTGACTTTATTGTTGAAAACAGTTCCTATCATTTACGTTTGAATTCGTAGGATATTTCTTGGCTCATTCCATGTGCAATTTTAAAAATATGTACTCCATGTTTAGGTATTTATAGAATAATAAAGGATATTAAAAAGTATGCATACATTATAACAAAATACTGTGGTTTCTATAAATTATTTAAATTAGTTTGCATGTACAAAGAAGAAATCATATCTTATTTGTGACATACTGCTAGGAATCTCAGAAGTCCTCAAATAAAAACAGATATTTTAATTATGTCTTGAAGCATGAGTAGCATTTCAATACGTAAATAGAGATGGAGATTGTGGGGAATGAAGACAGGATAGATGGAAGTGTATTCCAGTCAGATCAAGGAATATGAGAAACTGTATCACAGTGGAAAGAAAACTAGGTCATGTGTGAAATATTAGAGCAGCCTAGTTTGGCGAGAGTTTTCAATATCTGTTTCAGAATAGGTAAAGGCAACTTTGAAAGGTGCCAGATCTTAGATCGTGCACTACACAGAGCTGCAGTTGACTAAAGAGGTCGTGAGAGGAATCTGAATGCTTCCGAGAGGATCAGTGTCACAATTGTGTGAGGAAAGGTGTGCTATTAGGGCACAGTCTGGAACATTGATGGAGATTAGAGGTCAACTTTTACACTTGCAAACAGTCTTCTTTTTTCTCCAGTGGCTGAGTTACTCTATATCACTATTTTCTATAGGAACAGAGTTACCATTGGCCAAAAACTGAAATAGTATCTCTCGCATGTATATACACTTCCATTCATCGTGCCCCCGTTGTTTTTGCTCAGAACCTGCTCACTTACAATCCCCATCCCAGCACCAGCTCATCAGGTTCCAGACGGGACAGATCTATTCTACTAGGTTATTTCTTCCTTCTACTTCTCAATTCCTTTTCATTTAAAAATACTCATTGTTATGACCTAGTACTCTAATCCAGAAGAAGGATTAAGGGATTCATTTAATTTCATCATACTAGGTATTCTCAGTATCAAAAAGATGATTATAAAGCTTCAAAGGCATATGTGGAGGTAAACTAAAAACAAGGAATATGGTAATAGCCATAAGATAGATGAATCTCTCTTTCTCTCTCTCTCTCTCTTTTAGAGAAATTTTCAATTTTTTTTTTACCACATATATATGATAAACACACACACACAGCGAGAGAGAGAGAGAGGGAGAATGCAGAGAAGAACCCTGAATTATTTTCTCAGTATCACGAGAGCTACGTTTGTATAGGACACCACATTTGACCTGGATTATGAGAGATGCATACAATTATACAGTTCTGTCAAATGAAAGGCAGGAGGATGTTTCAGGTGGCAACGTTATTCCATATGGAATAGGTTAGTTTGAGTAAAAGAATGTAAGGACACTTAAGACATGTTTAGAGATGAGAAAGAGCTTAATTTGGCTGAAGTATAAGGTACAAGTATAGGAATAACTAGGAATAATGGTTATAAATTTTGAAGCCAAATGCTGAAATGGAAAAAAATCAGATATATTCAATGGGATAAGAATAACCTTTGAAGATATTTGTATAGACAATTTTAGGATCATCACTTATCTTTATCATATTGATAATAGGGATATAAAAAGTAATTTAAAATAACGGTTACAACACTATTCAGGTAAAAAGTTTTGAAATTCTGAAATTGTAAGAAATAGGAATACAAAAGAATTAAGAAGTATAAAATTCCTCACAACATACTACAAGTTCATTTTATATCTGCTGTTTTAAGGGAAATATGTTTAAGAGAAATATAGTATCTTTTGTATATTCCAAAAGTACACTGGTACTTAGTAGTTAAAAAATTAAGGTTACTGGCATAGCTCTTTGCAAAACAAATGTACTTGATATTTTTAATGCCCAGTTAGCTTTTGTGTTATATCTTGAATGAACATTTGCTTTTTAATTGAGAAAGGACTAACATTTATGAGACTCTTCTAGACATTTTGTCTTCTCATGTATTATTTCATTTGATATTTAAAATACCATAAAAAAACATGCTATTGACTTATTTTCTAGATGAAGAAACAAAAACTCCAGGATTTAAAATGTATAGCCAAGCTAAAACAGCTGCCAATTAGCCGAGATGAGATTTCAAACCATAAAAAATGCTCCTACCAGGAGGTTGATGACAGTGTTGCTTGAGGCAAATTAAACATAATGTTGCTATGACTAGCTATCAAGCATTCAACTTATCTCCCCAATTTTTCATATATATATATATATATATATATATATATAATTTTAACTCATTGTATAACTCTGTCCTCCCTCTGTGATTCTTCCAGAATTTTTCAGCACCTCTTGGTCTCTTTCCTGAGTAACTGGACAAAATCACTGCTCCTGTTTTAATAACATGAATGCCAAAAAAATAAATGTATCTGTTGTCAGATAGATACACAAAACCCTTTTGTGGCACACCATTGAAAATTTCTGTATTAATTTCAAAACTTTCAAAGTAAAATATTGATTCCATACCTCTTCCTAGCTAACATAAAAAAATTGTAATAAAATGAGAAAAAAAGAGAAAAATCTCTGGTGTCAGCATTGCTGCTATGTACAAGAAAAGAAAGAACATACTTGGTACTATGGATTGAAATACCTAAAGGCAACACATTAATGCAAACCCAATTTCTAAGCTAAGGAATGAACTCTTTGATTCTTTCCAAGAATGTGGCAAACTTTCAGCTTTCTTCACCTCAGTATAATAAGAGTAAAGTGTCTACATTATTTGGCTGCTTCTGGAAGATGGTACAAAAAAGCGAATCCATAGTCTGTCCTTTTAACAGGATGCTCTCTAGCTAATCATTTCACTGTGTTCTTTGCAGAGAGCTAATATTGTTAACACCAAACTAAAAAGCAATTTGATGATTTACAGCTCACAATTAAAAGATTTATCAAATTATCAAGCTTTCAAGCATAATTTTAGTTCAGAGAATTCTAGTGTCCCAAAGGAATGCAGAACAATTGCTTCAGGCAGGACCCTCACAGCATGTTCTGCTCTGCAGAGTGAATCATGGTAATATTCTGTGCACCTAAGGTTTACACAAAGTATTTTCCAACAAGGAGACTGAGCAAGAGGGAAAGAACTTGTGGCTGAGAAAGTAATACCTCCCTGTAGACAAACTCCAAATTATTATGCATTTTTGAATAACTGTGAAAAATTGATTTTTATTTTTTAAAGACATTTGCTTCAGGAATTTGTTACCCAACCTAACTGTACCTCCCAAGGTATGAGGATGGCGGTAATTTGGAAAAAACAAGAATGTGTGTGATGGGAAAAAGCAGCTTTTTCTGCAATTGAATAAGCCTACCAATCAAAAGAAATTGGTAGGCTTGTTCAAATTTTATAAATTCAAAATTTATCTAGAACATTTACAAAAGAGATGCAGTCAAAAGCAGAGGTTGGCATCATCACAGAATATAAACCTTAATCAGTGTTATTTAAGGAAATTTTGAAGAGTTTTATGCCAACCTAGGACCACTGCCAAAACCTACATCAGGAGTGTCTGTATCTCACTGTTATCCCTCTGTGGAAAAGCGGCAGCTCATCCATCTTACCTCTTGTCTTATACTATGGGGAAAATAAAAGATAAATGACTGGGATGACTAGACAGAGATTCATTCCTGTGCTCAAAACATGTAATACTAGAGCTATACAAAGTATAATTGGGGACTAGCATATAACATTTTATGGATTAATACATAATCCATTTTCTGCTTGAAATTGAAAACATTTTCCTCTCAAAACCACATAATTTGCTTTCCTTGAAAATAACTTTAAGGATACATTCTAGGTCACAGAACCAGTCACCTATCTACTTACCAAATAAAAAGGTAACAACAATATATGATGGCTTAAGAGAACCAGCTGACATCTGCAGGATAAACACAACTTCATTGCCCCTTTTGAACCACACTGAGTGTCATGAATTTTATTGATTTATTTAGACGGTGCCTCGCTCTGTCACCCAGGCTGGAGTGCAGTGGTACAATCACGACTCACTGCAGCCTAGACCTCCCAGGCTCAAGCGGTCCTCCCACCTCAGCCCTACTTGAGTAGCTGGGACCAGAAGTCCCAGCCAGGCATCACCAGGCCTGGCTACTTTTTCTATTTTTTTGTAGAGACAAGCCCTCACTTACGTTGCAGAGGCTGGTTTCAAACTCCTGGGCTGAAGTTATCCTCCCACTTTGGCCTCCCAAACTACTGGTGTTATAGGCGTGAGCCACCACGCCCAGTTTTTTTTTTTTTTTATTTTGAGACAGGGTCTCTATTCTAACGGCAGCTGCTACCTCCTTGTTTCAAAGGATCTTCCTACCTCAATCATCTGAGCATCTTGTGTCACAAGTGAGCACCACCTTGCCTAGCTACTTTATTTTTTTCCTTTTTGTAGAGATAAAGTCTCTCCATGTTGCCGAGACTGTGATTATTTTTTTTTTATTATTATACTTTATGTTCTAGGGTACATGTACACAATGTGCAGGTTTGTTACATATGTATACATGTGCCATGTTGGTGTGCTGCACCCATTAACTCATCATTTACATTAGTTATATCTCCTAATGCTATCCCTCCCCTCTTCCCCCATCCCTCAATAGTGCCTTTTGTATATTCCAAAAGTACACTGGTAATCACTCGGTGTGTGATGATCCCCTTCCTGTGTCCAAGTGATCTCATTGTTCAGTTCCCACCTATGAGTGAGAAGATGTGGTGTTTGGTTTTCTGTCCTTGCGATAGTTTGCTGAGAACGATGGTTTCCAGCTGCATCCATGTCCCTACAAAGAACATGAACTCATCCTTTTTAATGGCTGCATAGTATTCCATGGTGTATATGTGCCACATTTTCTTAATCCAGTCTGTCATTGATGGACATTAGGGTTGATTCCAAGTCTTTGCTATTGTGAATAGTGCCGCAATAAACATAGGTGTGCATGCGTCTTTATAGCAGCATGATTTATAACCCTTTGGGTATATCCCCAGTAATGGGATGGCTGGGTCAAATGGTATTTCTAATTCCAGATCCTTGAGGAATCGCCACACTGTCTTCCACAATGGTTGAACTAGTTTACAGTCCCACCAACAGTGTAAAAGTGTTCCTATTTCTCCACATCCTCTCCAGGACCTGCTGGTTCCTGACTTTTTAATGATCACCATTCTAACTGGTGTGAGATGGTATTTCATTGTGGTTTTGATTTACATTTCTCTGATGGCCACTGAGGATGAGCATTTTTTCATGTGTCTGTTGGCTGCATTTTTTTTTTTTTTGGTTTGTTTCTTGAATTTTTAAAACTCCCGCTTGACCCACTGCAATTCTTAATTTGTACTGTCACTAATGTATTATTCTCAAGATGATTTACTTAGGTGGAATTGAAAGTTTCTCTGAGTATTTGTATTTAAAGTGGTAATTTTCCAAATAAAACTTAGTTTTCCACAAAATTATTATCTCTTGTGGTAAAGATAACATGAGGTATACGTATTATGGGTAAGTAATCATGTTAACTAGACTATAGTTTCAACAAAGGTTAATCATCCAAACCCAAGTCAATACATGTGCAGCATATTTTACAATTTAAATTCGTATTTTTATTATGTTGGCTGTTCCACAAAACCTATTGCAAACGTTAATTGGTCTAAACTAAATAAGAGCTACAATAAGTAACTTTTATAGCAAAGAGAAAAGTAAACCAAAAATTTTTCTGCTGATCTTAGACATCAGAGTATTCACTCCTTATTCTTAAGGGGTACATTCCAAGACTGTCAGCGGATAAAGATTCCTAGTGAAACTGCAGATAGTACCAAACTCTATATATACTGTGGGTTTTCCTATGCATATGTAGCTATGATAAAGTTTAATGTATAAATTAGGTGCAGTAAGAGATGAACAATAAGCCAGAGACTGAATTCAAGAACCTTAGATATCAGCCTGGTGGTCTATTGTGACTGAACTGGCACTCAAACCGTGAGATGCTGTCCTTCCCACTCTTTCCTCCCTTTTCCACATGCAGAGGAATCTCCTCCTCTGGCTAACACCACCAAAGGCCCATAGAGAGTAATGCTTTAGGCTACCACCAGTGTCCCCTTACAGTCCAAGGGCTCTTCAGTCAGCTTGTCATGAATTCTGCCTGGCCTGAGACTCCCCATTCAGGGAAGTGGCCTCCCATCTGGCCTAGGGAAGGTCCAGAAATGCCATCCTGGACCCAATGCCTGGAATCAAGGACCCCAAGAGCCCACTTGGTACTTTTCCCTCCTGTAGCCAAGCTGGTATCTCAGACGCAATACAAAGTCCCCTTTGCTTTCTCCTCTGCTTCTCTCAAGCAGACGGAGTTTCTCATCATAGCCACCATGAACATGCTGAGTGTCACCTGAAGCCAGCACATCTCAGAGCTTCACCTAATCCCCTTGGCTTACTACCTAGGTATCACTGTTTGTTATTCAGGGCCCAAGAGCTCTTTCAGCAGGTGATGGATCCTGATAGGACTGAGTCATTTCCTTCAAGGTAACAGGCTCCCTTCTGGCTCAGGGCATGCATAGATATGTCATCTGATAGTTAGGGCCTGGAATGGGGGCCTCATGATTCTGACTGTGCCTTATCCTACCGCGGCTTAGCTGATATCTAAGATGCAAGATAAAGTGCTCTTTACTCTTCCCTCTCCTCTCCTCAAGTGGAAGGAAAGGGCCTCTTTTGGAGCTGTAATTTGTGCTGCCTATGCAGTGTTGCACAACCACTGCCTTAGCCACTCTGGGTGGTGTCTCAGTGGTTTCCATGCCCCCTGAATCCACTAGCTCCACACTGGGTTCAGCAATATGATATATGATTTGTCTAGGAGTTGCAGTCCTCCTGGCCTAGACTGCCTTTCAAATTCATTTAGGGCCTCAAAGAGTACAGTGACAAGACTTGCTGGAACTCAACTTCCAGCCACTGGGATGGGCAATTCCCCTCTGGCTAGGGCTGTTCTGAATGTGCCCTCCGTGGATTGATGTGAGCTTAGTTCCAAACTGGTTTTGCTTTCTACTGTGACAAGACAGCAATGAGATCAATGCAAAGACTCACAGTCACTGTGTTCTCCCTCTCCTAAGTGCACAGATTCTCTCTCTGTGGCAAGGCACTTCTGTGGGTGAATGGGGAAGGGGCGGCATCAGTAACCAAGGCTGTCTTTCCTACCTTCTTCAGTGCCTCTTTCAGATATGGAGTTAAAACCGGCACTGTGAGTGCTCATTTGATTTTTTGGTCCTCAGGATGGTGTTTTTGTGTATGCAGATAGTTGTTAAATTAGGTGCTCCTGTGAGGCAGATGACTACTGAAGTCTTTTATTTGGCCATCTTGCTTTGCCTCTCCAATTTTTTTTTTTTTGGAAAAGTTTTTTGTTAACTCAGAAGTGTTATTTCCATTTACATTAAGTGTATTGAGCTATATTGCTTATTTATTTCATTTTGGCTTTATTTTAGTCAACATTATGTTTTTAAAGATGTTTCCATGTTGCCGTGAGTATATTTATTTCATTGATTCTGATAGCTTTATGAGATTCAATATAAATTCAGCCTATTTTAGTTGCTGAATTCCACAGTGATGGTCATATAAGATGCCTTCATTGCTTCACTGCCACAAAAAAATACTGCAAAGAATATTTTCCTAGAGGTTCACCTAGGGAGCTTTTCAAAAATATTTCTGGAATGTATAATCACAAATATTGGGTCAGAGAGCAAATCTTACTTATTTCTTTGCTTCACCAGAGTCCTCTCAATATTTATATTATCTCTATATAAGTGCTTTAAGGTTTTTGCTCTCTCACATCCTTACCAACCCTATTCAAATTTCATGCCTTTTACCAATCTGATATGTGAGAAGTAGCACACTACTATTGTTTTAAGATTTTTGCACCTAACTAATGGTGCAGTTAAATACAATCACAAGTTCTTGACCACTTCCGGCACTAAGAGACTGCGACTATTTCCTCTTCCTGTTTTTTTCTTTTTATTTATTTATTTATTTTGAGATGGAGTCTTACCCTGTCCCCAGGCTGGAGTGCAGTGGCACGATCTCAGCTCACTGCAACCTCTGCCTTGCGGGTTCAAGTGATTCTTCTGCCTCAGCCTCCTGAATAGCTGGGAGTACAGGCGCCCACTACCATACCCAGCTAATTTTTGTATTTTTAGTAGAGAAAAGTTTCACCATGTTGGTCAGGCTGGTCTTGAACTCCTGACACCAGGTGATCCGCCTGCCTCCCAAAGTGCTGGGATACAGGTGTTAGCCACCGCGCCTGGCCGATTTCCCCTATCTTTATCTGGCTATGTGACTTACTATAACCAATAGATGGTGGCAGAAATGATACTATGCCAGTTTCTGCTTCTGCCTTTGGTCTCTGAGACCCCTGAACTGTATAACGAGGCGATCTACATTGATAGAAAACATACCCAGATAAAGTGAGATGTGTGGCCCCATCTGTTCAAACCATCCCAGCTGAGGTTCCACATATGTGTGAGAAACCAGCCTTGATGTTCCAATTCTAGAAAAGCTCAAAGATAAATGCAGCTGAATGAGTAATAAGCCAGTCATTATCCCATGAGGCAAAGAAGAAATCATTTTTTTTTTTGTTTCAAGCCTCTCCATTTTGGGTTCTGTGTTATGTAGCATTACATAAGTGAAACATCTTATTAAAAGTGAGTTTAGTCATATCTTTGTCTACTTCTTAGGCATTCTAATTTTCTTTCCTGTGACAGATCTGTTCATATCCTGTAGCCCTTTATCCATAGCGTTTTCTAATTTTTTTCATTTTGATTTTCAAGACTTTCTTTTATGTTTTTACTATTAATCTTCATATGCTTTAGATATTTTCAATATTGCTTCCTGATCTATGAAGTAGCTGTTGATTTTGTCTGTAGTGTCCTTCATTGAACAAAAATACTTACTTTGATGGAATAAAACCCATTTTTTCTTATGATCTGTGAAATAAGAGGGTTAGTAGGAAGAGATGAGAGAGAGAGGCTAATGCAATTCCTTATAACCTTTTGTAAAGTGTACAATTGGTTAACATCTGTAACATTACCTAGATGAATATTTAAAACAAATATTCAAATTTAAATAGCAATCTTTGAAATGGTGAAACTGCATATTTAGATAGTATTGACTTCGTGTTTCAGCCAAAAACTTTCCATTAGCTGAGATTGTTAGGTTGATGAGATACTTTCTAAGTTATAAAACATTCATAGTACATTGTTTCCTAACTAATTGGCTGATTCATATTTTTATTATTTATACAGATAAGATTTGATTAAAATGAAATAAGGAAGAGAGACATTTACTTTCTTTTATTTTAAAGGAAGTTGATTTTATCAAATATTTATATATGAAACAAGTGATTGAGTAACTAGGATTTGGATATACTTTATATAAGTGTTTATTTGTTATGATAGGGTTTGACTTGTAATAGTAATCACACATATGTAAACTTCACATGACATATTTTCATGAACTAATACTTTTATCATTCACGCTACGAAAAATGTATTTAACAAAGTATTACTATAGACGCAGAATATATTAGTAAAATATGAGTCTATAGCTTATTCTTAAATATTTTCTTAGTATTTTTTATTGTTTTCCAGGACACTCATAGGAACATTCTTTGGTGAACAAGCCAACCCTATTTAATTCCAAACCAGGAAGACTGACATTTTGGTGGTTATAAGATGTTTTATTGAGGTTCCAATCTTTCCTTCTTCACCTCCTCCCTAATTTGGATGGCAGCAGGGTTACAAGAATGTTGTCTGGAAATGATGAGCTGATTTAATTTGGAAGATTTCTCTTTCCACCCAATCTGTTTGTGTAGGACATAGTAGAAAACTTGTTGATGTAAGCTATTGGTTCAATGTGGGTTTCAGCCATGTTTATGTTCCAGAGACCTCACAGCAGCAACGAATGTCTCCTGACCACAAGATTTGATTACTGTAATTCCCAGACTTTAGATCGTCCCACGTAAATCTTCTTTTTCTTTGAAGATGTCTTCCAGGTTTATTGCATGCTGATTGCTCAATAATGAGCTTTAGGGATTTAGTGAATTTTTTAAAATATGGAATCTGAATTCTATAACATTTGTTAAATTACAATTATAAGTAATAATGTGCTACAAAGAATAGGCAATTCCTTTGGAAAAATTCCCTGTTTAAAGTTATGAATTTATGGGTCAGAAAGGATGCCAAAAAGTCATTTGGACAAACATCGTGGCTTCGGTTGAACCATTCCAGACACATGTGATTAATTGCATTGAGAGATAGCTTTGCTTGTGTAACTGGTAGGCCAAATGCCTTATTATTCTAAGGATCCAAAATTTGAACAAATTTGTTTTCAATTCTCAATTATAATAGCTCAAATATCAGAAGCTTGACTAAAGGAAATGTTCACTCTCTAGGGTACCCCAAAGGAGTGACTCATGTTTTTAGCAGATCAATTTATTTATGTATCATCTATGTACCAAGTTCTTCCTTGTTAGCCAGCTCCCCTTAGCAGATGGCTCCTGACCTTGAAGCTTCCTGAAGGAGCTCTCATGAGTTAATGCTCTCATTCCCTTGATGGTTATGCCAGATCTATATTAAGAATATGGTCTACTGATGCACTCAGAATTGCCATGTCCTGAGAAGCTGAAGCAGTGTTGGTTCTCATGGGACATTAACACTAGTCATTAAAAATAACTCAAGAAAGCCATTGGTGTTAGTTGCCTATTACTATGTAACAAGTCTCTCCAAATATTAATGGCTAAAAATGACAATTATTTTTAGTGCTTGTATGTCTATAGGTCAGCTGTGCAATAGTTTTGTTCTCAACTGTGCTCCCTCATATGTCATGTCTAGAGACAGTTAAGGGAGATGTAGATGCATTTTCTAGTCTATCACATATGTTTGAGATCATCTTGCCATAGAATAGTTCAGGATGGCTTTGACTGAGATAACTGGGCTGTGATCCATATGGTATCTTGTATTCTAGTAGCTAGTCCAGTCTTGTTCTTGTGGAGGTATCAGGGTCCAAAGAGGACACAAGAAAGATAGGCAAGGAATGTAAGACCTTTTAAGATTTAGGGCTATAATAAGCACACCATGACTCCTGTAGCTTTCTCTTGGCTAAGGCAATTCACAAGGCCCGTTCAGAGTCAGCTTAGGAGGGGACTATAAAGTTACAGGTCCGGTAGCTGGGCTAAACAGAGGCCATTAATTTATGAATTGGGGCCAAGAATGCAATCAGTTAATCTATCACGTTATCATATCAGCCTGGGCTTTCATTCTTCAGCACACTAGTCATTTGAAGCCTCAGAGAGATAATAAAATACTACTTTTATATTACTTTATTATGTATAATGTGTTATTATGAATAACCATATTATTAGCATCCAATATTTTTACACAAATCCTGACACCATAGACAAAACAAGTTTGTAAGGGAAGTATATATATGTTTATATATAGTGTTTTTAAAGCAAATAAATCAATGAATTACATGTGAGCTCAGAGCAGTGCTTTGGTGTCCTTCACTCTAGGAGAAAGGATGTGAACTCTGTAGTTAAATGAAACTGTGTTTGAATATTGGCTTCATCCCTTACTAATATGTTGAATTTGTGTGAATTATTTAACATCTCTGAGCTTCAGTACTTTCAGTGGTAAAAATGAGAATTGCTCTGTTAATGTGAAAAAGTATAAAAAGGTTACCTACATTTGTATTTCAAGCAGATCGGATACTTTGCCCATGCTTGTTTGTCCTCTCTCCTATTTGCCCTAACCTAGCCACCATACCTGCTTGCTTTCACTGTGACATATTCGATAGTGTTAACTGGAGGGTCTTCTTTTCTCTTCCCTTCACTGCTCCTACCAACTTACATGTTTCAGTATTTCTTTACAAGAGGACTATGAGCATTTTGGTGAGGAGGTTTTTATAATACACAAATTCTCTTACACTTGAAAAATATTCAACATGCTCATCTCCATCCACAAGTATGAGACCTCACCCAAAGTATGTGTTGCATCTCCATCCACTAGTATGAGACCTCACCAAAAGTATGTGTTGCTTCTAAAATACCCCCAATTTTCCAAACATTTCTAGCAGTGGTGGGGAGGGGGGTGCTAATAATTCTAGGTGGGCGTAATATGCCTTATAATCTATGTTCCACACTATCAGTTCACTAAAAATGTTATATCCTGCCTATAGGAGTTTTTAAAATATCTACTACATCGTACTGCAATTCAAATTTCTAGAATTAGAAATTTGAATTTCTAGAAATGAGAGATAGAAAACAAATTGAAGAGGAAATATTTTCTACGGAGTAAAACCTAGGGAGTGCTGCCTTCATGTTCTGGCCTGAGCTGTGATTTGAAGCATACCTGTTTTATGAGATGCTTCCTGCGTGTCTATTACTATCTGCTACATCCATATGAATTAAGATGTACAAGACTCTTGAAAAAAATTGTGCATATAACTTACAAGGAATGATAATATCCTTTTCTATATAATTCACTTTGGTGCAAAATAATCTATCAAGTGAGTGCTGTAACCTGGCATGGACCTATGAGATCTATGTACAAGGATGATAAAAAGAGACTCAAAACCTTCAAAGTCTAGGACAGTTTGGGAAAGGAGAACGAGATAACAAGTGCATTAGGTACCTAGAGAATGTAGAAAGGGAGGGCATCAAAAGATATAGAAAATAAACATTGATTGTTTTAAAATTATGCTCAAGAGTACTGCTTTCTCTATTTCACAGCAAATAAATCAATAGCTTTTCTAGAAAGCCACCTGCATACTAAGGCAATCTTTTACACCTTTGATAACTAAGATTGATTATTGGCTATTTTGGCTGATAAAGTAGGTGAAGGCTTCCCCTTTCAATTCCTCATAAACTTGTGTCCCTCTTCTTCTCAAGTCTTCCTACTATTTAGTGAACAATAGCCTTCCCAGAAAGAAAATAAAGAGGCTCTATTTTAGCCAGTTATAAAGCCAAATGTTTAGCCAAGTAAGTGGGCAGAACTTAAAGGAATGCATAGTAGCTTGAATAAACCTAGAAATGGTTATAATTTAAGGAAGAAATCAATTTTCATGGTAAATTTTAGTACATATCAGAAACTGAAAGTTACCTCTAGAGATAGTTAAAGAGAAAGTAGAATAAAAGGTTTTTCTAACATAGCTTAACAAAATATATTAGATTTTATAGAATAGTGAATAAGTACATTTTCATATTTTGTGAGGGATGTTTATTATCTCAAAGTCTTCACAGTTGTGTTACAACTTAACACTAAGACAGAGGTGATTTGAATAGTAGAAAGTCTTTTCTCAAATAACATTGCAATGCAGTGTGATCTAAATACATGATTTTAAAGTATACCCCACCTGTTTTATTACCTTGCCTTACATTTCTCTCCCATGTCACTCATGGCCACAGTCCAGTCAGCTAGAACAATATCTGTTAAATTTATGGCAGAAAGAAGAGAGGGAAATATAGAAGGAAAAACTATTTGCCTGGAATCTGTAAAATCTGAGCAAAGATGTTTTGAATTCTTTGTCCTTGTCTAAATTAAGAACAAAATGAGAAGATAAATTTGTCGCCTTAAACATTGTGTTTTCAGTGCCTTCCCTTCTCTTTCATCTCCTTAATGCTGAGTTCCCCTAACCCCCTTTGCCAGTTCCCATTAACATAAATGTGTCGTACTATGGGAATGGTTTTTTCTGGTCTAATCCCTTATTATTTGCCTCAGTCCTCTCCTATCATTGGGCCTTATCCTATCAATGTTATAAATTCCACTGAAGATTATTAACTTGCCTTGGGTTTCCTTCTCATAAGAAACAAAATATGTATTGGGAAATTCAGCAAAAGAATTTCCCAGATATGATTGGTTGCTTCCTTAATCCCCTTTATTGATATCAAATCCCCATTGTCACTCAGGGAAGGATGTCACTATTCTTAAATCCAAGGGTAAATTCTGATTTGCCTAAGCCAGTCATGGTGGCCTTACTCTCCTTACTTGCCATTGGTTTAACCTTAGCGATGTGACATAATACTGGCCAAGGAATATAGGAAGATGTTTTCTCAACTATCCCGGAAAAGATTTCTTTTTTTCTTTTTTTCCTTTTACTGGGTGGGGAAATGACTGCATATACTGTCTGAAATTGTAGCGATAATCTTTCCATTATGTCAAGAGCTAAGCTGATATTCTGAGGATTAAAGATCCTTCATGATGTCTTTAGAATGCTCAATTAGGCCCGACCTGAGGACTTTTTGTTTTAACAGGTAAGTATTTTTTTATTGCTGAGTCAAAATTTTCTGTGACTTCTAGTTTAATACGTCTTAACAACCACCAATGTTTTGTAATAGTAGCGTTTTTAAAACAACTTCTAATGACATATATTTTAACAGTGACATTCTGGCAAACTTTTTTTTTTTTCTTTTTAGTCTACGTTTCAGACTCATTAGCAGAAAAAAGATTATGCAGTACTTTTCCTTTTCAACTATTTTCAACACACACAATCTGGAAGACTGTCCACAGTTTTGTGGGACTAGTTTGATTCTGGGTTACAAAATTAAAAAGTCTCTGTTCCATATTCTTGCTTGGATGTAGACAAGTTTTAAGAAAGAATAATTTTCTGGTCGGGTGCTGTGACTCATGCCTGTAATCCCAGCACTTTGAGAGGCCAAGGGGCTGTGGATTACTTGAGCTCAGGAGCTCAAGACCAGCCTGGCCAACATGGTGAAACCCCGTCTCTACTAAAAAATACAAAAATTAGCGAGGCGTGGTGGAGGGAGCCTGTATTCCCAGCTACTCAGGAGAATGACACAGGAGACTCACTTGAACCCAGGAGATGGAGGCTACAGTGAGCCAAGGTTGTGCCACTACACTCCAGCCTGGGCAACAGAGGGAGACTCAACCTCAAAATGATAATAATAATTTTATGATTACTGGCAGCAACCAGAATAATGGACAATAAAATAGTAATAAAATGCTTTTAAGATGCTAAACAATAGTTTAAAATGAATATTGTTAGAGTGTCACCTAAGGTTCTTATGTTACCTAGTAAATAGCTATCTTTCCATATTATTTAATTAAAAACACGGTCATGAACTATATATTCTCCCTTTTAGAAGGTCACAACTCAGAATAAATAGGGAGATATATATATATAAATTTATATATGAAGCCAGGATGAAATAGTCCTCAAACATTTGAATCCAGGAAGGTAGGCTTTTGACAGACAGGAGCATATAATAGGTACAGGAGAATGTGGCAAAGAGACTAAACTGGGGCTGCCATAAAGGGAAGAAAGGGAACTGGCCTTCAATTGCAATTTTCAGACTGAGGAGATTCTCTTAACATGTGAATTATTTGTGCTAAAGAATGAAAGGAAGGTATGAAAGATGGAATAACATTTAGAGCACTTTAAATTCTGCAACACTGACTCTTCTGTGTAAAAATATGAGACCAAACACAATCGAGTAGATCATATATTGTTTCTACATACTGCTGTGCTAGTGAATTCATTCCTGATCTGAATGGTAAGAGCAAATTCATGGGGAATGAATAATAGTGTGACATAGCTAATTAATGCCAGTTCAGTCCAAGCCTCTTAGGCAATCATGCCAAATTGTACAGTGCGATGGGGTGTTTTTTATGTGACAGTGGTGTATGGGGGATTGATCTGCGAATGTAAAGATGGCATCAAACTACAGGTCCAGAACTAACTGCTCAGCATTATGGTCGACACTGAATTACGGCTTTTTGAAGTGGCAAAACTGCCACAAGAGTTAACATTTCTGAAATACTATCACAAAATGGAATTCTGAAATAACCAGCTCATCAATCACTGACATTGCATGCTGCTTCTCAGAACACTTGCATATGAAGCACATATGCAAGTATTTTGAATGTTCTTAGTGGAAAGAATCCTTTCTAAATGTCTCATTTTATACAATCACATATACCAGGTATAAATGGTAAAACTATTCTATTTTATGTCAAAAATTGAATGAAACATTTGAATATGAAGTGGATTAATAAGGGGATCCTTTTCAAGTAGTTGCTTAGGTAGCATAGAGGAAAGACATAAAGACTACACATTTATTAACTAATTCTGAGTAGTAGATTATTTTTCTACCTTGCCAACTTCAAGCTAAATTTATGTTTTATGGATCCTTGAGAAGATATGTTCTCTGTTTCTTGCATATAGAGTTTCTTATATTTCTTTTAAATCAACCATATTAATTGTATTATTCAGAGCATTATTTATTTTTGTATATTTGTTCTAAGAACTGCTAGAAATGTATTCTTGTATACAGTCATTGCTCAGTAACCATGGAAGACTTTTCAGTACCTTTCACAAATACCAAACCCAAGACCATACCCAAGACTCTTGTGTAAAATAGTGTGGTTTTTGCATATATTCTAATATATTCTATGTACATCCTGTCATATTCTTTAAATCATCTCTAGATTACTTATAATACACAAGTGAATACTTACACATAATGTCATTAGTATAGATTCAAGGTGGCACTCAATGCAGGACAGACATGGTGGCTCATGCTTGTAATCCCAAAGCTTTGGGAGGCTGAGGCAGGAGGATAGCTTGAGATTAGGAGTTTGAGACTAGCCTGGGCAACATAGTAAGACCCTGTATCTACAAAAAGAAAAATGTAAAACTAACCAGTGGTGGTGTTGCATGCCTGAATCCTAGCTACTCTGGAGGCTGAGGTGGAGGATTGCTTGAGTCCAGGAGGCTGAGGCTGCAGTGAGCTATGATTGCGCTACTGCACTCCAGCCTGGGTGACAGAGCAAAACTATGACTCACAAAAAAAAAAAAAAAAAAAAAGGAAAACAAAAAAAAGAAAAGAAAATTAAAAAAATTAACAAACAAAATAAACTCTAGTACTCAGTGCATGGCAAAGTCATGTTTTGGTATTGGAAATTATTTGGAATATTTTTCCAAATATTTTTCACCTGGGGCTAGTTAAATTCACAAATTTAGAACTCATACATACAGAGGGACTGCTATATATAAAATACATATCTGCTTTTGTATATAGTCATTCCCCGTTACTCATGGGGGAACTGTTCGAAGACTATCAGTGTACCGTACCAAACCCTATATATACATTTTTTCCCTATACATACCTACTTATGATGGAATTTAATTTATAAATTAGACACATTAAGATATTAACAATAATTCATAAATAAAATAGGGCAATTGTAATAGTATACTGTAATAAAAGTTATGTGAATATATTTTGTCTCTGTCAAAATATCTTATCATACTGTATTCACTTAGTTTTGGACCACGGTGGACTATGGGTGACTGAAACCAAAGAAAGCAAAACTGCAGAAAAGGGAGGACTATTGTATCTGACTATTTTCTTTGAATTTCCAAGACCTTAAGAAATATTTGATATTGTGTAATTTGGGAGATATTAATGATACTTACATGTCTTTCCTAGACATTATCTCTCATCAAAGTACTTTTCTTTGCCTCAATTAAGAAAACGTTTTTGTCTTGAATGCCACTTTGTCAGATTTTAACATTATCTCCTGTTTTATATTTGCATAAATATACAGGTCTTAATGTTACTTGTGATCTTAATATTATCTCCTGGTTTATATATGTATGCATTATATGTCTGCTATACATGTGCTTATTTCATTTAACATAGTGATGTCCACTTCCATCTATGTTGCTACAGGTGTAAAGATTTAATTCTTTTATGGCAGAATAGTATTCCATTGTGTACATATACCACATTTTCTTTATCCATTCATCTATTGATGGATACATAGGCTGATTCCATATTTTTGTTCTTCTGAAAAAGCACTTCAATTCACACAGCAATGCATGTGTCCCTTTGATATATTGTGTGTTTTTTTTTTTTTTTTTTCACTTTGAGTAAATACTGAATACTGGGATTGCTGGATTGTATGGTATTTCTAGTTTTAGTTTCTTGAGAAATCTTTACATTGTTTTCCGTATTGGTTACACTAATTTATATTTCTACCAACAGTGTACAAGAGTTTCCTTTTCTCTACATCCTTGCCAACTTTTTTTTTTGTCTTTTTAATAACAGCCATCTTAACTGAGGTAAAATGATATCTTATTGTGATTTTGATTTGCATTTCTCTGATAATGTGTGACGTTGGACCTTTTTTTTCATATATCTCTGCAAGTATATGGCTTGCATTGAATATATAGATTACTTTGGTTAATATGGTTATTTTAACAATATTCTTCTTGTCTATGATCAAGGGATATCCTTCCATTTGTTTATTTCCTCCTCAATTTCTTTCATCTGTATTTTGTAGTTTTTCTTGTAGAGATTTTTTTTACTTTCTTCCAGTTTTTAGAGAAACAACTTTTAACTTTTTCCCATTCAATACAATGATAGCTGTCAGTCCTTAAATATGGCCTTTACTATTTTGATTACTTCTATGCCTAGTTCATTGAGCATTTTTATCATCATGGAATATTGAATTTTATCAAATGCTTTTTCTGTGTCTATTGAGATGACTATGATTTGTATTCTTTTTCTTTTAATGTAATATATCATATTTATTATCTGCATATGTTGAGTCATCTTTTTCTTGTGTTGTTGGATTCAGTTTGCTAGTGTTTCGTTGAGGATTTTTATATCAGTGTTCATGACGGATATTGGTCTGTGCTTTTCTTTTTCTTGTTGTGTACTTGTCTATCTTTGGTGTCAGGGTAATTCTGGCCTTGTAGAATGAGTTAGGGAGAATTTCCTTCTCTTCAATTATTTGAAATGGTTTGGGGAAGATTGATGTTAGTTTTTACATATGTTTGGTGGAATTCAGCTGAGAATTTATTCAGTCTTGGGTTTTTCTTTATTGGGGGATTTTTTATTACTGATTCAATCTCCCTACCCATTTTTGGTCTATTCAGGTTTTCTATCTGATTTACTCTTTGTAGGTTTTATGTTTCCAGGACATTATCCATTTCCTCTAGGTTTTCCAATTTCTTAATGTATCATAATAGTCTCATAATAGTCTCTGATGATCTTTGTATTTCTGTGATATCAGTTGTAATATCTCCTTTTTTATTTCTGCTTTTGTTTATTTGCATCTTCTCTCTTCTGGGTTAGTTTAGCAAGCAGTTTATCCATTTTGTTTATCTTTCTAAATAACAAACTTTTAATATCATCAATCTTTTATTTATTTATTTATTTTTAGTCTCCATTTTGTTTAATTTTGGTCTGAGGTTTATTGTTTCTTTTCTTCTGTAAATTTTGGTTTTTATTTGTTCTTCCTTTTTTAGATCCTTGAGGTGTATTATTAGATTATTTATTTGAAAACTTTCTGTTTTTATAATGTATGTGTTTATTGCTATAAAATTCCCTCTTGGTACTGCTTTTGCTTATGTCACACAGGTTTTGGTTTGTTGTGTTTCCAATTTCTTTCGGCTCAGAGCTTTTTAAAATTTCCATCTTAATTTCTTCATTGACCCAGTGGTTGTTCAGATTCATGTTTAATTTCCATCAATTTGCATAGTTTCTAGAGTTCCTCTTGGTAGTGATTTCTAATTTTATCCCAGGTGATGTGAGAAGATGCTCAATACAATTTTAATTTTTTGAAATTTGCTGAGGCTTGTTTTATGGCTTAACATACGATTTTTCTGGAGAATGTTCCAGGTGCCAATGAGAAGAATGTGCATTCTGCAGTCATTGGATAAAATGTTCTGTAAACATCTGTTAGATCCGTTGATCCAAAGTTCAGTTTAAATCCAATGTTTCTTGATTTTCTATCTAGATTATCCATTTAATGCTGAGAGTGAGGTGAGTCTCCTACTTTTATTGCATCAGTGCCTATTTCTCTCTTTAGATGTAATAATATTTGCTTTATGAATGTGGTTACTCCAGTATTAGGAGCATATATATTTAGGATTGTTAATCCTCTTGGTGGTTTGGTCCCTTTATCATTATTTAATAACTCTTTTGGACATTTTTGATTTTTTTTTAACTTAAAGTCTGTTCACTTTTCATTTTCATTTGTGTTGATTTTTTTCCATCCATTTACTTTCAGTTTATATGTATCTTTACAAGTAAAATGCATTTCTTTTGGCAGGATATATTTAGATCTTGTTCTTTGATCGATTTAACCAGCCTATGTCTTTAAATTGAGAATTTAATCTATTTGTTTTATTTTATTTTTCTGAGACAAAGTCTTGCTTTGTCATCCAGGCTGGAGTACAGTGACTCAATCTTGGCTCACTGCGACCTTCACCTCCTGGATTCAAACAATTCTCATGCCTCAGCTTCCCCAGTTGCTGGGACTACAAGCATACGCCACCAAGCCCAGCCAATTATTATATTTTTAGTAGAGATAGGTTTTCACCATGTTGGCAAGGCTGGTCTCAAACTCCTGACCTCAGGTGATCCACCCTCCTCGGCCTTCCAAAATGCTAGGATTAGAGGTGTGAGTCACTGTGCCCAGCTTAATTTTATCTATTTTCATTCAAGGTTATGGATATCCGAGGTTTTGTCTCACATTTTTAATCGTTTTCTGGTAGTTTTGTATATACTTTTTCCCATTATTTTTCTCTTATTATTGTGGTTTGGTAGTTTTCTTTAGTGGCGTCTTTTGAGTCCTTTCTCTTTCTTATTTGGATGTTTGCTTCACGCATGTGTTTTGTACTTTTGTGTGTTTTCATGAGGGTAAATGTCATTCTTTCATTTCCACGGTTAGGACTCCCTTCAGCATTAATTATAGGTCCAGTTTAGTGGTGATGAATTCCTTGAGCATTTGCTTGTCTTAGAAAGAGTTTATTTCTCCTTCATTTTTGCTGGACATAGTATCCTTGGATGACTGCTTTTTCTTTCTTTTTATTTATTTATTTATTATTATTGTTATTATTTTATTTATTTTTTTTAAGACAGAGTCTTGCTCTGTCGCCCAGGCTGGAGTGCAGTGGCGCGATCTCGGCTCACTGCAAGCTCCGCCTCCCGGGTTCCCGCCATTCTCCTGCCTCAGCCTCCCGAGTAGCTGGGACCACAGGCGCCCGCCACCTCGCCTGGCTAATTTTTTGTATTTTTAGTTGAGAGGGGGTTTCACCGTGTTAGTCAGGATGGTCTCCATCTCTTGACCTCGTGATCTGCCCACCTTGATCTCCCAAAGTGCTGGGATTACAGGTGTGAGCCACCACCCCCGGGCCAGCAGTTTTTTCTTACAGCACTTTGTATTATTATGTTTTCTCCTGTTCTGTAAGGTATCTACTGAGAAATTTGCTTTTAGCATGACAGAAATTCCTTTACAGATGACTAAACACTTATCTCTGGCTGTTTTTTGACTTTAGAGAGTTGACGGTAATGTGCCATGAAAACGTTTGTGTGTTATATTTATTTGGAGATCTCTAGGCTACCTGTATCTGGATGTTTAATTCTCTTGCTGTACTTGGGAAGTGCTCATGTGCCATCCCTGGTGGACTGGGCTGGGTGATTCCCAAGCTCCTGGGTGGTATAACTAGGTACTGGGAAGCATGGAACCCGGTGGTGCTGTTCCCTCAGTCCCCACTCCCCATCCCACCCCCGCAGTGGGAAAAATACACTGGCTATGGTATGCAGCAGTGAGGTGAGTTGCAAACCACTGGCAGAATGCTCAGGTGGAAGCAGCAATGGCTATGTTGTGACCTTGCTACTGGGGAAGGCAGAGTTGCTTTCCTTGGAAGCAATTGTAGACACCCAGCCAGATGGGGAGTAGAAGCTTTGCCTGTATCTTGGTCCACAGCAATCTACAGTCAAAGCAATTATGGGCAGTGAAATTTGTCCTCTGGGTATATGAGAACGTGTGGCCACCCCTTGGCAAGAGGATGTATAAGGGTAGTAAGAAGGTAAGAAGGATTGCTATCTTTGGCTGCTACCTTGCCCTGGTTGCAGGACAGACCAGAGTCCAATGGGGTGTAAGCTGTGCTCCATAAAGGCGTTGTTTTGCCACTGCCAAGGATTCTGGGGATTGTGGGGCTCAGCATGAGCACCATCTTTGGAGCAATAGGACTTCCAAAGAAGTCCTTAAATAAGTCTCAGGGCCCATGAGGGTTTACACACTCTCCTGTGGCTGGGATTCCAAAAGTCAGTGATGGGAATGTGAACTTCTGTGGCCTCTCTCTTACCGTTTCCAGGTATTGGGGAATCTCTGTCAGCCAATCTCAGATAAGCATGCTAGCTGCCTTCTTCCCTTTACTTGCTTTAGGTGTTTCCTGTCATTTCTCTGTTGAATTCCAGTGTTTTCTCTTGGACAATGTATTTGAAGTGCAATTATCTACTCACAATTTTGGTTCTTCATAGTGTAAGAGGTAAAAGATGTCTCTAATGAGCCATCCTGAAGCCCCCTTGTAATAATATTTTTAATCAAATTACTTTAAACATGCCACTTGTATACAACTTGTTTTTTTTTTGTTTTTTAAGACATACTTTTCCTTGTAACTGGTGACTTTGTTCTTTTTATATAGTTCTATTTTGTTTAGTTTCAATAGTTGTCATAAGGGTTTCATTGTTTCAGTTAGTATCTTAGTTGCATAAATTATACAAAGATTTCCTTACAGGTAATACATCTCTCAAATTGCAGACAATCTGATAATGTCTTTTTGTCTCTTTTACATATTAAGGATGACGTGGCTAGGAATGGAATTTGAATGCATTCTTCTTTTCCCTAGAAACATGGCAGACTTGACTCCAATCCACAGTGACTGCCTTAAAGAAGTCTGAGACCCTCTTGATTTTTTTTTTTTTTTATAGATGACTTGCTTCTTTTGTTTGCATGCTTTTGTCATGATTGTGTTTTCTTTAATCCCTATAATTCAATAATTTCAACAGGGTAAATTCTAGTTTTGAATGTCCTCTATTAAATTTTCTGGGAATAAAATGAACTTTATCAATGTGTGGATTCAGATATTTTCTCATTTCAAGAACATATATTTAATTTCTTTTTTTTTCTATTTGTTCTGCTTTCTGCGTCAAAGAGCCTCCAATTTTCCATATGTTTCTGTTCCCAAAATCTAGCATTTGTTTCACTACCTCTTTTTTCTCCAGCTTTGTCTTTTCTCTCTTCAATCTCTGATAATCTCAAGACAGATATCTTATCATTAGAAATTATTTTCCAATTCCTCCTTCCTGTTTCTAATGTATCTACTATCGCTGATGGCACCATTCTCCTCACTTCGTTTTCTGACTACTACTAGCTCTCTTAGAAGCTCATCAATTTTCTGTTTATCTCATCATCTATCTCTTTTTCATAGATTTCCTGGTCTACTTGGTTATCTGAGTACTTGATGCACTTGTCTACTAAATTTATTTTAGCACTTGGTGAATTTCTTCTCTAAGCTTTCTTCTTGTTTCTATTTACTTGGATTTTATTCCCTATGTATCTCTTGATTACTGCATTCCTTCTTTGATTTGTTACTCCCTAAAATAGCTGTCCATAACCTATGTGAATTCTCTTTTCTCTTCCCCCTCTGACTGGAGACAATTTTATTTAAAGCTGGTTTTCAGAAACAGAGTGAGCAGATTCTTTGTGTGTCTCTCTGTTTACCTGGATAACCAAATATGGGGAGTTTGTATGATTACTATTATTTTTTACATTTTAGATACTCAAATGGTGTGGAGTAGGAGTTTCAACTATTTCAAAGAAACTTTTCTTTGTTTCCCTTTCAGTCTTTTTGTTGTCAGGGTACACTCTTCATTCAGTTCTATCCTATCCCATAAAGGGGTCCTCAAATTTCAATGTGTGCATTTAATGCAAGAACAGCCTGATTAAGTTTTGTTAAAACGCCTTTGGCCTTCAATTTTTGCTTTCTTTTCTGTTTTTCCTTTATTAATATGGACTGGAATTTTTCTTTCTTTCATTATTCTCCTCCTTCTCTTTTTCTTCTTTTTTCTCCTCTAATCAAGTAAATATTTCTGCCAAAGAAAATTGACCTGAGAAGTTTAACCCTGAGGTCCTTGAAACGAAGGCATTAATTTGACTATGTCTTCCTGCCCTCCTTGCTTTTGGGTGCTTGATTTTTGTTTTTGTTTCCTTTTTCCAAAAAAAAAAAAAAAAAAGCTGAAGCTGAAGGCTACAAGTTGGCTGCTGAATGCTGAAACTTAACTTTCACTATCTATTTTATAGATAACATTCATAAGTCATCGTGGTAATGGTCATTTCTGTTGCTTTTCAGGAACACGGGCCAACTCCTGTCCAGTTCAAACCAGTTGAGATCACTGACCCTTCACTGTGCCTGTGCAAGTGTCCTAGAGGTAGTTTTTGTCATTAGAGGGCCAAAAACTCCACCCTTAGATTATGCTAACACCACCATTTTCTGCATATATATGTCCTATGAAATGCCAAGATCCCCAACTACAGTTGTCAAAATAAATCTGTTACTTCATTTTTCCCCACAGCCAGTCACCTCTCCTATGCCTTAAACCAAGCCATTTCTCTAACCCATAAATATCCCTAAGCCTTATCTTCAGGGAGGTGGATTTGAGAGCTGTTCTCCCACCTCCTTGCTTGGTGTCCTTGTAAATGAATCTTTTCTCTTTTGCAAAACCAGTCATTGTGATTGATTTACTGAGCATGGGCAAAATAAACCTGGACCTGGCTGGCAACATCCCAACTACAAACCACAGGAAGATGTTGGCCAGCAGGAAAAAATCAACAATAACAAAAACAGAGTAGATCTAAGTTTGTTCTCTAATGTTTAGGAAATATCAACAAGGTATTTCATAACTGTGTTAGTTTTGGGAAAGGGACATCTCCAAGTGTCTGTCAGAAACTATAGTCAGCATATATAGCATCATGTTTAAAAATGTCAGTTTCACCCCATACTATTCAGTTCAAATCCTACATCTACTATTATGCTCTCTATCTGAAATGGGCAAGATATTTATCATCAATCATATCTTACCTTTGTGTATAAAACTCTGTGCAATCATTGTGCCTTACCTCCTAGGATTTTTGTTAGACCAAGGTTCTCAGGAAGCTTACATTTGCTGGACCAAGTGACTTGGTAATTAGTATCTGTAAAGTACTTGGCAATAAGTAGTCAAAAATTATATTTTTCCTTGTAATGTCTGTTTATATACTTAATAGAGGGCTGCAGAATAACTCTCAAGTGACACTTCTAAAATACTCCATATCTGCATGCATATTTAGTGTGTTACATCACATTATTAAAACTGCAAGTGACAGTCCATTTAATTTGAAAATATATAACCGAACAGGAAATAATGAAACTTTCCAGAGAAGAGTAGTGGTATCTCATTGCATGCAATCTATAATGATTGAATTTCTTCCAGTTATTGTTATCCAAGCTGTGACTACCCACGTGCATCTGAAATCATGTTCATTTCTCTGCTTTGTATTCAGCACCTGCTAAGGTGTATCTATTTTCCTGAATAGCATTTAATGAATTAAAATATACATGAATACAGTGCTATTTCTACCATATAATTCTACTTTCAGTGTATTTGAAATGACTGCGTTATCATTTATATTCATTTTGTTTATGGATGATCGTTATAATTACACCATTGTTTAAGATGCGGTCTTTAAAAATTGTTCCTTGGATGCATAATTACTATTTTTTAAAACTCAGCTTTTCATGCAGATAAAATATAACATAGATATTTTCCTGTGCCAGAATTGATTTTTACAAATATATTTTGCCTAAAGACCAATGAGCTTTGTTGACATTTTACTTTGTACCTGTTCAGTGGGAACTCTGTTTAACGGAACTGCCATAATCAAGCATGTTTAAAGATTTAGTAAATGAAATGCAAAAAAAAAAAAAAAAAAGTTACAATCTTTTAACAGAGGTGCCAAGTGTTTTATAGTCTTTCTTAGGAAATTTGGTCTTTCTGGGTAGGTGTTTATCACCAACCTCATTTGTTAGTGATCATGGTTGGAATGTCGTCTCTTAATTATGCAGCCAATTATATAGAGGTTCTTGTTACACTTTTAAAGCATTATGTGGATAAATTACGATAATTCCAAGTGCACTGTACTCATATGTAGAAAGGTAGAACGTGAACTTCAGCATTATTTTATAAATCAATAACTTAATCATGTGTAAAAACATGTCATTGCACACCTCACTGTTTAATTCCCCTTCGGGACTGCTATTCAAACTACAAGAACTTCTCAGAATTTTACTTTTTATTTGCTTCTCAAATATCATCTTGCTACATTTGATTTTAAATTGGTGTAAATGATATGCAAGTGTTTCAGTTTTAACTGTATATGTATGAAACTTATGAAGCAATTTTCTGAAACCATCATTGTCAACCTGATAAAGCTCTTGTTTTATGTTTTCTAGTCAAGACTTCCTTTTAAGTTATCTTCTAGCACAAATAATACTGGTTCAAGATTAAGTAATACTTTTATCTTTAAAAAATCTCATATAAGTCATTTTTATAACCACTTACTGTTAAACTAGTCATCTTAGATTCTTTAAGAACCTACTTTTAAAACTATGTAAGAAAAAGAAGGAATCCTCCCTGACTCATTTTATGAGGCCAACATCATCCTGATACCAAAGCCTGGCAGAGACACAACAAAAAAAGAGAATTTTAGACCAATATCCCTGATGAACATTGATGCAAAATTCCTCAGTAAAATACTGGCAAACCAAATCCATCAGCACATCAAAAAGCTTATCCACCATGATCAAGTGGGCTTCATCCCTGGGATGCAAGGCTGGTTCAACATATGCAAATCAATAAATGTAATCCATCACATAAACAGAACCAAAGACAAAAAACACATGATTATCTCAATAGATGCAGAAAAGGCCTTTGACAAAATTCAACAGTCCTTCATGCGAAAAACTCTCAATAAATTCGGTATTGATGAAACGTATCTCAAAATAATAAGAGCTATTTATGACAAACCCACAGTCAATAGCATACAGAATGGGCAAAAATTGGAAGCATTCCCTTTGAAAATTGGCACAAGACAGGGATGCCCTCTCTCACCACTCCTATTCAACATAGTGTTGGAAGTTCTGGCTAGGGCAATCAGGCAAGAGAAAGAAATCAAGGGTATTCAGTTAGGAAAAGAAGAAGTCAAATTGTCCCTGTTTGCAGATGACAGGATTGACATGATTGTATATTTAGAAACCCCATTGTCTCAGCCCAAAATCTCCTTAAGCTGATAAGCAACTTTAGCAAAGTCTAAGGATACAAAATCAATGTGCAAAAATCACAAGCATTCTTATACACCAGTAACAAACAAACAGAGAGCCAAATCATGAATGAACTCCCATTCACAATTGCTTCAAAGAGGATAAAATACCTAGGAATCCAGCTTTCAGGGGATGTAAAGGACCTCTTCAAGGAGAACTACAAATCACTGCTCAGTGAAATAAAAGAGGACAAACAAATGGAAGAATACACCATGCTCATGGATAAGAAGAATCAATATTACGAAAATGGCCATACTGCCCAAGGTAATTTATAGGTTCAATGGCATCCCCATTAAGCTACCAATGACTTTCTTCACAGAATTGAAAAAAACTGCTTTAAAATTCATATGGAACCAAAAAAGATCCGGCATTGCCAAGACAATCCTAAGCCAAAAGAACAAAGCTGGAGGCATCATGCTACCTGACTTCAAACTATACTACAAGGCTACAGTAACCAAAACAGCATGGTACTGGTACCAAAACAGAGATATAGACTAATGGAACAGAATAGAGACCTCAGAAATAATACCACACATCTACAGCCATCTGATCTTTGACAAACTTGACAAAAACAAGAAATGGGGAAAGGATTCCCTATTTAATAAATGGTGCTGGGAAAATTGGCTAGCCATAAGTAGAAAGCTGAAACTGGATCCTTTCCTTACTCCTTATACAAAAATTAATTCAAGATGGATTAGAGACTTAAATTTTAGACCTAAAGCCATAAAAACCCTAGAAAAAAACCTAGGCAATACCATTCAGGACATAGGCATGGGCAAGGACTTCATGTCTAAAACACCAAAAGCAATGGCAACAAAAGCCAAAATTGACAAATGGGATCTAATTAAACTAAAGAACTTCTGCACAGCAAAAGAAACTACCATCAGAGTGAACAGGCAACCTACAGAGTGGGGGAAAATTTTTGCAATCTACTCATCTGACAAAGGGCTAATATCCAGAACCTACAAAGAATTCAAACAAATTTATAAGACTAAAACAAACAACTCCATCAAAAAGTGGGCAAAGGATATGAACAGACACTTCTCAAAAGAAGACATTCATACAGCCAACAGACACATGAAAAAATGCTCATCATCACTCACCATCAGAGAAATGCAAATCAAAACCACAATGAGATACCATCTCACACCAGTTAGAATGGCAATCATTAAAAAATCAGGAAGTAACAGGTGCTGGAGAGGATGTGGAGAAATAGGAACACTTTTACACTGTTGGTGGGACTCTAAACTAGTTCAACCATTGTGGAAAACAGTGTGGCGATTCCTCAAGGATCTAGAACTAGAAATACCATTTGACCCAGCCATCCCATTACTGGGTATATATCCAAAGGATTATAAATCATACTGCTATAAAGACACATGCACACGTATGTTTATTGTAGCACTATTCACCATAGCAAAGACTTGGAGTCAACCCAAATCTCTATCAGTGACAGACTGGATTAAGAAAATGTGGCACATATACACCATGGAATACTATGCAGCCATAGAAAAGGATGAGAGGATGAGTTCATGTCCTTTGTAGGGACATGGATGCAGCTGGAAACCATCATTCTCAGCAAACTATCGCAAGAACAGAAAACCAAACACTGCATGTTCTCACTCATACGTGGGAGTTGAACAATGAGATCACTTGGACACAGGAAGGGGAACATCACACACTGGGGCCTATTGTGGGAAGAGGGGAGGGGGGAGGGATAGCATTAGGAGATATACCTAATGTAAATGTCGAGTTAATGGATACAGCACACCAACATGGCACATGTATACATATGTAGCAAACCTGCCTATTGTGCACGTGTACCCTAGAACTTAAAGTATAATAATAAAAAAAGAAAAAAAAACTATGTAATGTGTCAAAACCAAAAGTTATAAAAATATCATATATAATAATTGGCTATATTAGCATAAATATGTTATAATTTAGAATGTAAATGCATTCTATTATTTAATGGTCAGTTTGGGATTTAAATTAAGTATAATTGAGACTAGAAACAGAATAATTTGTTTTCATTCCTATAAGCCTGCAACCTGTATATCATTAAACACATACCCATTCAAAATTCACTCACATATATAAACATAAATATATAATTATAAATGTATAGAAACATCAGAAAAGTAACACTACATCTGCTTCTTAATTTTTATTGGATAATGGCATTTTCTGATTGAACAAATATTAAGTTCTAAGCTTTCTGGTGTAATATATTTTAAAATTCTTAAGTGTTGTTGCCATTCTAATATAATGGCACTTTCAAAAAAGTAAAAAGAAAAATCTGATGCATGCTCGCGTTTGTCTTATACTTCTGAGATGCTGACTGGAACACCACCAATTTCAAAGAAAACCTAGGTTCAGTTTAGATAGCTGAAAGAGAAACTGATCCTTCCTGAAATGACCCTCACATAGTCACCTATATCTTTGTAGGATACTGTCTACAATTTTTATATAAGGACGTAGAATAAGCAACAAAAATAAGACTGCTCTAATTCACTTTATGAATATGGACGTATAGAAAATTTTCAAAAGCTTGCCAGAGCTAAGAAAAGAGCAATTCCCCATTTTTATCCCTGTTCCCTTTTCCACAATGTTCTATGTTTAATTATTTCATTTGTGTTTTAATTGAGTATTTTAATGAAGTCTGTTTTAGTTAATTGCTTCTGCATTAATCTCCCCCACTAAGTTGTGAACAAGTTGAGAAAAGGAATCTGTCTAATTCATATTTGAATTCTCTCACACAGAGCTTTGCAACGATTACAGGTTCAAACTAACTAGGGAATGAACTAAGGCAAATATAAGAGGTCTGTTCTTTGTTACTTGTTATTTTGCCTTTTCAGGCTGTGTCCTCTTTTCTTATAGTGGGTTATGGATAGTCGTGGACAGGATGGGCCTCCATTTGTGAAATAGTTTGGGCAAGTATACAAGTCAACTTGTTACTGGATCAAGCTTGCACACCTGCCCTTTGATTTCAACCTGGAAAACGGGAAAAAAAGTTCCTCACAATAATCTGGCCATTTGCTATTTAGAGTCTGAGTGGATCTTAAGTCAAGATGTTAATTTTGCTTGGCGTATTAACTCATTCTCCTTTTATTGGCCTTGGTGTATGCTTGAGATAATACCTTCTGTTGCTCAAAAAAAGATAAAATTGTGAGGTCCAATTTTTGTTTCCAACTACCTAGGTAATTTACATTCAAGTGAAAAACAATTTTGTATGAAGTACAAATTTTCTGCATTTTTTGGAAAATTTGTGTTCTATTTGGTCTGAGTATTTAGTATCTACTAAAAATGTGAATTTTTAAGCTAAAAATAACTGCTGCTCTCCCGGACTTCTTGCAGTACCTTTCTAACTCCAGAACTTCTGTTGAAATTACTTGGATAATCCCATACATAGGAAACCTGCTGTGGGTCTTAATGATTTTTATTGTAGAATTGTATAAGTTCATGATTTTTCCTGGACATGTCCCGAAATGGATGAAGTAAGTGACCTTTTTTTTTTTTTTTAAACAATATAAAGAGTACTAATTCGATTTGACTGTCACAACTGAAAATTGTGTGTTCCATGAAGAGTTTTAGTGTGTAGATCTCACTAAATCTAGTCATTCCATTATATTCTTTTCTACTGCCTTTTGAGCATGACTTTTATATAAACTCCCACTCTACCCACTTGGTATGTGGCAACAACATTATTTTTCCCTGCTGGAGTTCATCCTCTAATTTCTTTGAGTTTCAGAGAACTGTCACTGCATTTTGACTTTTAGTTTGGGGGTTAAAAATGCAGCAGGAAAGGGGAGATAGCAAGACCTGCCCTACATTGTCAGGTGAATAAACCAGCATGAGAAGATAGTGCCAGGCAAACTTGGTTGCAAGTGTTGTCTCCTGGTAATATAGATATAAATGTTAAACTTGTATAACATCTGACTGCAAATGTCTAGAAGATTTGCTTGATAACTTTTGTAAAGGATGATGCCATGCTAGTAAAATGAGTTTTCATCTTCAGACTTAGTGTTTATGTTTCTCCTTACTAAGGTGTCAAAGTTCAAGTCATCTGTTTTAGCTATTTCAATTCTATTTTCGTTAAGGTCCCTATTCTCATCCCCTCTTCCAGATATTTTAGGTTCTCCTTTTTCCTTGAGGCAAAACTGCAAGGAGTAGCCTAATCAATTGATGGCAAATGTACTGTCTAACATATTATTACTAAATAAAACACTTTGAAAGCATAGGAAGTTTAAAAAATATCCAAAAACCTTCCATACATACTCAATGGTAGTACTTAGCGGTCTTCCTTTTTTGAACCAATTGTAAGACTCTTGGGAGTATGAGCCACGTTCTGTTCTTTGAGTCCCCAGTGCTCAATGCTTGGCAAGAAGGTAAAATTAAAAATATTTATTATTAGATCAGTCAGTGGTTCCCAACTGGGGATGATTTTCCCCCAGGGGGATATTTGGCAATGTCTAGGAACATTTTTGGTTGTCACAACTGAGGAGAGTTGCTACTACATCTAGTGAGTAGAAGCCTGTACTGATGCTAAGCATTGTATAATGCATAGGGAAATCCTTTCCAAGAAAGAATTATCTATCCCAAAATGTCAATAGTGCCTAGATTGAGAAACTCTGAATTAAATGATGTATTCATATTCTCAAAGAATTAAAGAAATTAAGTCATATTCAGCTATAGTTACCAGCTTTCATAAATGACAAAACAGTGTAGAATAGAATTTGTGATATTACAAAATGACTTCTGAGACAAAATTTTAAAATAATGTCAATGCATGGAGTGATTAAATGACTGAATTTGTGTTTGAACAGTTTTGAACTAATGGAAAATGCCATCCGGAACTTGCTTGTGGTATGAGTAATAGTACCTGTCCATATCCAGCTTATTCAGTTTGTTAGAACAGAATGCACTTTAAATTAATACTGCTTTTAGCAAGTTGGCCTTTATTTGTTCTATATCCACAGGGGGGTCTACAGCTTATCCTGACCTGGCTTAAGTGCCATTGATCACAAGAAGCGAGGATCAAAATAAGGTGAATGGATTATTTTAAAATTATCATTACTATATTATTGTATACAACAGTGTCAATGGCAGCCCCATTCTGCCAGCAGGTCAACATTGTGACTTTATTCTGGAAGGACAGCTTATAAATTAAGCAGTTGACCTTTATGTCAGTCAATCAACATTGGGCGATCTAGGTCTGCCAAAGACATTAACTTTGAGCAATGACCACTTCATCAAAGGCAGAAATGCAGTATTTATAAACCTCTCATTTTTGTCTTTGCCAAACTCTCAGTGACGTTGTCTAGTTATCATTTTTTTGGCATCAATTAAAAGGCAGGAAATAATAATCAATTGCCTAGAACATTACCTGTAAAAAATACAATGTCCAGAAGTTAAAAGATATACAAAATGAAAATTCTAAGCAATGTGCCTTGTCTATTTTACAACTTTTTGCATCAGAGCACTACAAGAGATTAGAACTGAAAAGTCTTCAGTGATATTTTTATTTTTCCACTTTCTCATTGCACAAATGTAGAAATAAGGCCCTGAGACCAAGCAACTTCTACCAGATCATACACATACTGGACTCTCTTGAGTAATTATCACTTCTCATTATCTAGTTAAATGGTCTCTGCATTATATAATAAGGCCACATAACTGAAAATATGAGTTAGACAATATTATATTTTTAACTGAAATATGACATGCAGTGAATGTTACCGCATTTAAGATACTCTCTCCAACTGTGGCAAAAGTAGGAAGTAATCAGAACCTCAAATGATAATAGTATTGACCTAAGTAGAAATCTTGTGTATCTGTTTGAAAAAAAGTCTTATTTAACACAATTATTGCATCCTTATTAAACACTTAGAGCAGGTTGGAGACAAGTACAAATTAGGCAAAGATACAACACTAAGGGAGTTTACAGACAATTGATAATATTAGAAAAGATGTTTGCATAAGTTACAGTACACTCAAGTTAGGATAACTTGGGAAGGATTTATTTGCAGATGGACTTATTACCAAGGTGGGGGCATGGTGTAAGAAAACTCAAGTAGAGTAGAAGTACCAGTAGTCTAGAAAGCGCCAAACTTGGTCTCAATGTAGTGGGGAGGGAGAAGTCACCTTAAACTAGAAAGAGAGAGAGTCGTTAAAATACAGATAGCTCCAGAAACAAAATACCTTAACAATTATTCAAGCTGGTATATTGGTAGAAGGACTGCATTAAATGGTGTGTTGTGTCAGTTGTGGTGTGTGAGAAATATTGGGTAAAGGTAGCTATAAGGACGTAAAACTTGTGGGTCAGCTAAGGGCTATTGCCTTAGGAAAAAGAAAGGGAAAGGCTCAGAGTGATTAACTGATAACTGAAAGCTAAGTGTGAAGCTAGGGGACTTTTACCACATAAAGAAATTTTCACTTTCTTGAGTCAGAGAAAGTTGAGGACTAGGTCCAGGACTTAATCACAGGAGTGACAGAGCTTCGAAGATGGTTTAACTCTTAATATAAGTAGGTTTGCTGTGCTGAGACCAAGACCCCAGTTAGGAAAGAATGTGACCTTGACACATGGGATGGGGACATCTAGATTTATTGGACCTAGAATTCCCTAAATTCCCCTAAGCCTTGAGGGTTGAAGTGGCTTACTCCTTCTTATTTAGAGCTAATAGTCTACCCTTCTTTTGAAGATGGTGAAAGGGCTTCCTTCGTGCACCTCAAGATTTGTCCCCAGTTCTCCTATTGGTCTCTAGGGTTATGTCATGATATAACCCAGCCAGAGACAAACAGGGCCTAAAAGGGAGGGGAAATTGAGACTACGTCAAAAGAACTGTAAGGACCTAATCACCATGATTATGCATGGGATGAGAATCTAAGGACTCTTGTTCAAGGGACAGGGTTGAAGGGAGAGAGGAGACAAGAAGGAGAGTCACCTTTTTGGCAGAGTTCATTAAATCTCATCAGGAAAATCCAGTAGGTCTGTTGTGACATAGTGGTGGCAAGAAGAAACATATTTAGCATTCAGGTAGTGCATTTAGTTTCTCTTGATATTCTCTTGCTCAATATTGGTGAATGGATGAATGCAACAACCTTAATTTGATAAGAACGTGAGGAACAAGGGCTCAAATTTCTGAGAGATTATGGTATTCATCATGCCAGGAAGATCAGCAAAGCTGCTAGTCAATGTTGAAGGGAAGCGAATATAGAATGAATGATTGAGGAGAAAAACAAAGAGAATGTTTGTGGTTCTAAGACCTGTCATAGCAGTAATGTACATGGTTTTCTCATGAATCCACTTCAACCAAATTTCTCTAAGAAGAGAGATTGACTAGAGTCCTGGGCTAACTGTTCTCTGAAGTTTTAAATTACATGGTGCCAAGTAATTCAAGCAGTAGGCTTATCCAAGCTCTCCCTTCAAGAATGTAGCTGCTACAAGAACTGTCTGCATAGCTAGTCCTCATCTGCCAGCCCCATGCTGGGCTTGCCTTGGCTGCAGACAGGTACATTGCTCAAGGTCACACCTTCTTCTAGGGGCAGCCTGCATCTGGTAATCACTACAGGGCTATAAATGTTTGGCTCTCTCACTCCAGTTCAGGATAAATATAAATGGTTATTCTGGCTGCAGTTGGTTTGGCTGATGCCTCCACTGAGACTGTATCACAGCTCAACTTCTCCCTCTGCCTAGCTGCTTTATTTATTACCAAAGAAGTTGAACCCAACAGCACTCTAATAAAATGCTTGCACTCTAAACTCCATCTCAGAATGGTTTTCCAAGGGACCTAGACTTGCAACAGCTGGTGAGGTGTTTATTTGTGTCGTTAGGTGGAAATATCAGAAATATTGGTAAAAAAGCACCTAAAATATATGTTGGACAGTTTTTATATAGATGTTCTATAAATAACTGCTACTCTGCCTGACTTCTATGTCTTACTCCATTGCAGACCTTGTTTGCATTAATTTTTTTTTGCACTAGACTAAGATTTATTTATGCTTAAAGGTCATCAAGATCTAATAGTATATTCTTATTAATAAGCTTCATAATTTCCTAGTATTTCAGAAATCCACAAAGTGGCATTTACATAATCATCCTAAAACTTGCACAAAATTATAGTTGCTAGTATAAAATCATTTAAATATCATAACCCTATAATTTACCTTATTGTTAGTTTAGTGCAGTAATAATTAAGAGATGAAGTCTACATATACAGCACTTTTTTGAGATCCTGATATTAAAATGAATACCTGATTCATGTCATTAAACAGCTTATAGTTTAATTTAGTTATTTTCAAACAACAATACATGAGAAAACATAGAGTCCATGGCCCTACCCACCAAAAGTTCTGATTTAGCCTGCCTGGGAGATGCGTGCAGAAGTCAGCATTGACAAGGAGGGTGCACTGATTTATGACCTAGAGAGAGCAGACTGAAAAGCCTTGGGTTATACAGACATATCACTGCTGGTGCTTTGAGCTTTTCCCTGTTTTCTCACCTCATGCAAAGTAACAGTAGGTCATAGTGTCTATGCACTAATTTTTATTTCACATTGTCATAATCTCTCTCTCATCACTTTTGATATTCTCATTGTTCAAAATGCAGGTTTATCATGCTAATTACCAGTATGTTATGCATCAGTTCTGTCAGTACTAGTATACATTTTAGGCAAGTGTTGCAAAACTAAAAATTTGTTCAGCTTTACCTGTTAAGGAATTGTTATAACCCAAAATGCTTGCGCTCTAAACTCCATCTCAGAATGGTTTTCCATTCTGAAATGGAAATGCTCTTCTAGACACAGTATTCCTGCCGAATTCCTTTACATTTAGCACATCAGTTTCATGGAAATATATAGGTAGATTTTTCTGAAGATCACATGTCTAGGATGGCAGCTGTTTTTAACCTAAGGATCAAGATAAAAACATTCTCTTTACTGTTTATAAAAGACTTTAACATGGAATCAATCACATGTTTAAAATTGATAAGGTGTCTTAATAAACCATTAAATACTAAATTTTGAATATTTTCACACTCATAGAAATTCTTTTCCAGTTTACCTCTGAAAGCATGTGATAGTATACCAACGTTAGATCTTCACATTTACTGCAATTTTCAACCTAGGTGCCTATTGTTTCTGAAAAACCTCTTTCATCTTTTCTAGGTTCTTCGTTTCATAAAACCATTGATAACTGGCTTGCCAAAGACACTTTGCATATTATTCTCCTTTTCTATTCATTTTGTTTATAATTTTGTTGATTTCTCAAGTAATTGTTATTATTTGTTTAATCCGCTTACTTCAAATTAATTTTCTTCTTTTATCTGATTTTCTGCAGTGAAAGATTAGATTGTTGATTTTAGATTTTTGTTCTTTTGGGATATATGGAGTCAACGCTAAAAAATTTTCCTGTAAGTAGGCCAGGCTCAGTAGCTCACGCCTGTAATCCCAGCACTTCAGGAGGCCGAGGTGAGCAGATTACTTAAGGTCAGGAGTTCGAGACCAGCCTGGCCAACGTGGTGAAATTCCGTCTCTACTAAAAATACAAAAATTAGCCAGGCATGGTGGCGGGCACCTGTAATCCAAGCTACTCAGGAGGCTAAGGCAGGGGAATCGCTTGAACCCTGGAGGCAGAGGTTGCAGTGAGCCAAGATCGCGCCATTGCACTCCAGTCTGGGTGAAAAGTGCGAAACTCCGTCTCAGAAAAAAGAAAAAACATTCTGTAAGTATTACATTCCACACATTTTGATGTTTTGTTTTATTTTAATTTAGTTTAAGGTATTTTTAAATTTTTCTTGAGATGTATTTGGTCCAGGTGTTATTTAACAGTGTTTTCAGTCTACAAAACTTTTGGAAATGTGCAGGCATATTTATGTTATTGATTCTAGTTTAATTCCATTGTGTTCTGAAAACATGTTTTGAATGATTTCTGTACTTTTGTATTTATTAAGATGTGTTACATGGCTCAAAATATGGTTTATCTTGGTTAATATTCTGTATGAGCTTGAGAAAAAATGTGCATTCTGCTGTTGTTATATGAAGTATTTTCTGTCAATTAAATCCAGTTAATTGATGGTGCTATATAGTTCAACTATGTCCTTACTGATTTTCTGCTTGCTGGATCTGTCCATTACATGTAGCAGGGTGTTGGCATCTCCAACTATAAAGGTGGATTCTACTGTTTCTCCTTGCAGCTCTATCACATTGTAGATGAGGAACATGCAACAGATAGAGGAGAAATAACTTGCCCATGTTCCATGACTGTAAGTTTATGTTTTCAGATCATGACGGGGGAGCTAATTTGTTAACCTAACAAATAATACTTATTTGCATGCTCAGGAATGAATAAAATTGTAATTTACAAGTGTTCTGGGCAAATATTGTTCCGCCAAAAGATATCTCCACTAGGAACCTCAGAATTTGATCTTATTTGGAATAAGGGTTATTGCGTATGTACTTAAGGATTTTGAGATGAGATCATCCCGAATTACGATGGGTCCTCAGCCCAATAACCTTTGCCTGTATAAGAATAAGTACAGGGACATTTGAGACACAGAGAAACAGAGGAGGAGGCCATGTGAAGATGGAGACAGAGATTGGAATAATTCATCTACAAGCTAAGGGACACTAACAATTGCCCACAGGCACTAGAAGCTGGGAGAGAGACAAGGGATGGGTTCTCCCTTGAGCCTACAAAAGGAACCAACCCTGCCACCCTTAATTTTGGACCCCAGAACTATGAGAGAAAAAACTTCAGGTGTTTTGAGATACTCAGTTTGTGGTAATTTATTATGTCAGCTTTAGGAAGCAAAAATGAGTATATAAGTACTTCACAAATCGTTTAGCTCAGTCGTATGGTAAGCTAAATCCATTAGCATTTTCTTGTTGAGATATTGACCTGAAAAAGACACAGAGAAAACTAAAACTAACCGAACTCTGTGTGTATGTGTGTGTGTGTTAAATAAAACATAAGGACATTAATTAGTGATTTAAAAATTATTCTCCATTAATCACCTTATAATATATCAGGCTTTAGAAAGCAATTTGATTTCAATTAGAAAAACAGGAAAAACTTCATAACATTAGTAGTAATTATAATTTGTAATTATCCCATTTATCTTGGTTTATTGTTAGTGTTGCCTATTGGAATGTAAGCTCCTTGACATGTTGGTGACATTGTCAATCTTGTTTGTTGTATTGTCTCAGATACCCAGCAAAGGCATGTATTAACTTTAATAAATATGTGTTGAATGAAAGAAGGGTTGATTCATAAAGAGAGATCTTTATTAGTATGATGCATTATATGTGAAAATAAGAATTATTTCACGTATCTAATCAACAGAGACAGGACAGCAATGTATCTACTGAAATATATCAAAGGTAACAAGGTGACCCTACCTATGGGGTTATTACCACTTGGACATACGGATTCGTGGATCTGGAAATTGACTTTTTATTCCATATCACTTTTTGTGGTTATACCAACCACACTATTATTTTTCATAAAATTTTCTCTGTCTCATGGCTTTAGTGAAAGAAATATATCTAAATATAGTTGAGCATTTTGGTAAAGAATCTTATACTGCAGTTTTAGGAGAATGTAACATTGATTGTTAATATTCATGAAAAGTGAATCATTTGTTTGCCCTCATTTCATGCACAGAATTCACCATGACATCAGTGGGAGCTTTTTACAACAATAAATCTGTGCCAAATAATAAATTACATTTCCTCATATTAAATTAAAATGTGCACATTGGAGAGGCTTAATTTTAAATTTCCATGACAAATGGAAATCTGGAAACTAACTAACTAAATAAATAAATAAAAATAAAGAGAAAAGAAAAACTAAAATGCAGTTTAACTACAAAGAAATGGCCCAAGTTTTGACTCTCAGGATTTTCTTTGTCAGATAGTTTTTTAAAAATTAGTAACTGTTAATATAGGGGTTGTCAGAATGCTGTTTAATTCTTTCTAAAAGGAGGTAATTGGTATTTACATCATTTTTGGTAACTGAATATACATGGAATATTTCTACATGCAGAAGAACAGTAAGAAAAAAATCTCATAAGAAAGCGAATGAGATTAAACACACTGACAACTCTCCTTCCAACATGTGAATATAACTCAGAATTTCAGAACTATTCCCTTTTTTAGTGAAAGCTTAGCTAAACTGAGTTAATGCAGCAATTTCTTACATTCCGGGATACTAATCGTATTCCTACACACAGAAGACCTGTAACACTCTACAGTTCTTGAAAGGGTCAGATAAAACCTTCAGATATTCTTTCATCACCATCATAAAACATCAGCTAAAGGTACAAAATGTCATGTTCCTATTCTTCTCTTATCAGTGTGAAAGTTCTCAAAATAATCTTCACAGTACAGGAAGCATCATGAAAATAGTATTCCCTCATTTCATTCCTAATAAGAATGGAAAACATCAGGTATTTTTTAAGTCTTATCCCGGGCCACTGGTATAGGCATCACAGTGATTGATTTCATCCTGCAGTCTTCAGTTTACAGGAAATCCATATAAATAAACCAGAATATGGAAATTCATACCTCCCAGGGGTAACAGATTAACAGATTCTAAATTGGAGCAAAAAAGAAAGGTCAATAAGAAAGCATCAATGAGGAACAGGGGAAAAATATGCCAGACCCTGAGTACTTTCTTTAGAGACTTACATTGTGTGTTATTATTATTTTTTTCTGACTCAAAATGACACAGCCTGGAGCTGGCAACCACACATATGAATATTTGGGAGCCAATAGAATTACTGTCTTGACGAAGTTTTTTGACTCACTGATTCTTTTCCGTATCTGAGATAAGCCATGGGAGCTCTCCCTCCAGAAATCTCTGTTTTTAGAAAGATTCTCACATTGCTTCAGAGGGAATTCTGCTACTGAAAGTATACTCAGTGCATGGTTAGCCTAGCTTTCCATAAGGCAGAGAACTGAAGCTAAAGAGGGGTTCCAAGAAGTCAGATGGAGACCAGCCAGAAACAGCTATTACAGAGTTTCTGTGCTTTGCCACAAGGTCTAAACGTTTTCATCCTTTAAAGTATTTCCTAAAGACACAGTATCTCCAAAATTATTCATTTTACTCTAAGGTCAATCCGAGTGAGAATCTGGAGTGAGGCCTCATGAAGTATACAAACCCAAAAAGAATTAGAAGTGTATGTTATTCTTGAAATGACCTCATATGTGATCTCTTGGATAGGAATTAGTGCAGCTAGTGGTGAAAAGTAGAAAAGGATATATACAAAAAGCAATTTTTATTTTTTCATATACGAAACAACAATTGTTTGGTTGGCTAACCAAAGTGTATACTTGCAAAGTAGTTCTGCGGAACTATTTCAAGGAGGAACTTGAAGGAAGTTACATTTTTGAGCTAGGTACCAGTGAAACTATTGTTCACATTTCATGGAAAGAAAAATATTTCTGCGCTATGTCATCAACTAGTGGACATGTGTTGGAATTGATCCTATACTTTATTGAGTGATGAAACTAAATTAATGAATTAAGAAAGAAAGCTGACAGAGCAATTTCTTTTTTCTTTTTTCTTTTTTTTTTTTTTTTTGAGACGGAGTCTCGCTCTGTCGCCCAGGCTGGAGTGAGTGGGGCGATCTCAGCTCACTGCAAGCTCCGCCTCCCGGGTTCACGCCATTCTCCTGCCTCAGCCTCCCGAGTAGCTGGGACCACAGGCGCCGCCACCTCGCCCGGCTAGTTTTTTGTATTTTTTAGTAGAGACGGGGTTTCACCGGGTTAGCCAGGATGGTCTCGATCTGCTGACCTCGTGATCCGCCCGTCTCGGCCTCCCAAAGTGCTGGGATTACAGGCTTGAGCCACCGCGCCCGGCCTGACAGAGCAATTTCTAAGACAGAGAAATGTGAACAGAAGCTCTGGCTTGTTTGGGGGTTGGGATTATTGGTAGACTCTCAAATGTATTATAGATAAATGACACGAAGGAGGTGACACTGTCAGCCAGTGCAGAAGAGACCTCGTGTGCACGCACATTTTAATCAATCCACAATAAAAGCTCTAAGGAAAACAAAAGCAATTAATAGGTCTACACATCTTGTATATATCTTTTTCCTACAAAATTAGATCTCTGGGTATCTTTTATTTAATTAACGAATGCTCTAGATGTTCATTTTACCTGCATTAGTTTCTTTTACTAATAAACAGGGTTCCACTATTAGTGAAAGAGCTTCGTAATCTGCGTAAATAAAATATAGAGTTATTATATATTAAGCCTTGTTTGTATACAAGGAAATGTTCTGGATACTTCGTAAATAATGTCTTTGCTTCTTACAAAAACGTTGCAAGGTTAGTGTTGCTGTTATTATTATTACTGAATCAATTGAGAGACGTGGAGTTTAAATATCTTACCAGAAAGCCCACAGATATGAAATGTTAGGGTTGAAGCTAAAATCGGTTTGCCTTCAAAATTATTTGAAGCCCATTCTATTAAGCCGTGTTTCCTATTATGGATATGCATAAATGAAAGGTCAGAGAATTTCAAAATATCAAGGTGGGTTTTTTTTTTTTTTTTTCAGAAAGTGAAAATGTAAAGCTTTTGATATCAGGTCAAAGGTGGAAAGAGCAAGTTTTACAACAACAAATTTACAAGTACCAAAAACTTGTGCAGGTTGTAAAATGAGCCACAGACTCCAATCCAGGCTGAAGTGATAACCAAAAAATACTTGCTTCTTTAAAAAAATGCTCCTCTTATTGTAGAAAATAAAGGCTTCCCATAGTAAGGACGTTTGTTTATGCACATGGGCTATGAGTAAACAAAGAACTCCTATCTCCATATGCATCAGAATATTTTATCTGAAGGCAAAAAGAACAGCGAAGTATATTAATAAAAAATGCTAAGAAAAAGAAAATAAAATTCTGTGTCTATTCATTCTGCAAACTGAAAGACTGAAAATAATTTGAAATGTTGAAGCTCAACATTCACTATTTGGGAAGATATATATATATATATATATATTTTTTTTTTTTTTCTTTTTCTGAGAACAGCAGCCCATGATTATTGAACATGACATCGACACTGGTAGTATTCTTTGTTGAAAGAAATGAGCCATCATGGGCCATCAAGGGGGCAATGGCGGATTTAATGGGGCCATTTAAGCAGAGAACTTTCAGTCTTATTGCTGTTCATACCACATTATGCAGTAGCTTCTCCTTTATATTCAGTCTGTTAACTAAAATAGAATTCAGAGGGGAAAAAAGGAACCTGGAGGGACTGCTTGCTCCTGCAAAACCCTAATAAATTGTTCAATAGCCATTAAACACATACGCATGAAACTCTTTAGTGAGATATGTTTTCAACTTTGTGTTAACACCTGTCTAACACGGTTTAAAAGAATGTCAAGAGAAAAGAAGATCAACTGATGGCAACGACGGAAAGGACATACAAGGTACACATTTGTATTACCGGCGCATTCCAATCCAGGCAAGACAAAAACCAGGGTGCTGAGAGCCGTGTTGATCATGACAAGATTAGTGACCAGTGCCTTTCTTCTCTTCTGCCAGCTTGCAGATGCAGGATGGATTTACGTGTCCCTGGAGGACAGGAAGGCATAAACAACGGTTGGCATCAGCATCATGCAGTGCTGACATCACCAGTTCAAGTCATCTGACTGAGCCAGAAAATTAGAATCCAAAACTTGATTTCGTAGCATACTGCCATGCAAATGAGGAAATATGACAGGTCTCAAAAGTGCCTCTGAATGTAGACCCTCTCACCCTTTTTTTTTTTTTTCATTCTGAATGAGTATATTCAAAGAGAGAAAATATTGCAAGCACATCCTGGTCAACTGGGGAAATGAAGGTTTGAATATTGGCCCTGAAGTTGTAGACTAAGTGGTAATCAATGCTTCATAATAATAATAATAAGCTCCAATCACATGAAGGCAAAAACCAGTCCTAACCTGAAGATAACATATTTGTATGGTGGAATCGTGCCATCTCCTGCTTGGCAGCATCAGACTGACGAGCAAGCTGTGTTTGAGCTGTCAGATGCTCGGCCATCACTGTCAGCTCCACTTCTGACACTTCAGTTATGTCTGTATTTTGAGAAAGGCCAAAACACTGATGCTTCCTAAATCTATTTTCTGGCCCAGAGTTTCATTTTTTCATCAAAAACCTCATATATCAATAACCAGGAGAGAGATTACTCTTTTTGAAGGAAGGGAAGGATTTCTGAAATATAATCAATTTATTTGAACATTTATTGTGCTTTTACTTGGTGATCATTACACTCTCTAAGGGGCACTTTTTTCAAAGAATAGGTTATTTATTTTATAGAACTATTTCATGATGCCATTTTCACCGTTATTGCAATACACTTCAGCATTTCAGGCTCAACAGTAGTTATTTTAATGTTTTCAAGGAGATAATCCATAAAAGCAGTATATTTTACAATGTCTATATTTTATGTATTTATGTATGTATTTATTTGTTTGTTTGTTTGTTTGAGATAGTTTTTCATACTCCGTCACCCAGGCTGGAGTGCAGTGGTGTGATCTCAGCTCACTGCAAACTCCGCCTCCCAGGTTCAAACAATTCTCATGCCTCAGCCTCCCGAGTAACTGGGATTAGAGGCACAGGCCACTATGGACAGCTAATGTTTGTATTTTTAGTAGCGACAAGGGTTTCACCGTGTTGGCCAGGCTGGTTTTGAACTCCTGACCTTAAGCAATACACCCTCCCAAAGTGCTGGGATTAGAGGCATAAGCCACTGCGCCAGACCAGTGTCTATATTTTATATTTGATTCTTTGTTTCCAATGTTATGTACCTACAAAATTAGTAAAATCTGTGTTTATTTGTGAACTTGATATTTTACCTAATGAACTTTATTTTATCAGATAAAGTCAACTAAAATATGTTGAATAGTTGTATATATATTCAGCCTTATAAACTACATTCAGTTACCAAGTGATGTTAATAGTAATATTGCTAACCAACAAAAAAAACCTAACTACTTATTGAGAGGCTACTATGTGCCAGACATGGGGTTAGGCAATTTGCATGCAAAATCAAAATTAATGTTTACACATTTAAAATAACTTCTTGGAAGATAAACCTAAATTAAGAAATATTCTTACATCTCCTTTGAAATGGTTTCTCTTCACCTACATTATTTCATAAACATGAAGGTTAAGATTATCTTACTACTCATTTTAAGGGGAATGTGTGAAATGAATAACTTCTCAGTGTTATCATTTTCAAATTTCTGTCCTCTACTTAAGCACAAAAAAGTCTAGATAGTTTCACACTCAAACTTCCCAACATGAAATTTAATCACATTTCGTGGAATAATGCCTTCCCTACTTGCTATGAACAATGAAATCAGAATTACTGCTTACTGGAAATTGTCTCACAGGGCTTTGGCCTCTGTGATGTGAATATAAGCATGGTAAAATATTAATTTTAGCCTAAGTTTTTTTTTATTCTACTTGTGCAGTTAACATAAAAATCAAAATCTTTTGGCAAAAAAATAAAAGGATGAGAATGATAACTAGGATTTTCTTAGATGGGGAAAGATGGCAGGTTGCTGTTGACAACTTGAGATGGTTAAAATAAAATAACACTAGAAAAATGTTAGGAAATTCATAATTGCTTGCTAAAAAATGAATTAAAGCCTCTAATTGTAGTACATTCCCAGTGTCTCAGGTATATCATCTTTTATTGGTGTTTATAATGTCTGTATTGACCTCTTTGACCTTGGCTACAAACATAGCTATTACTCCTTTACTGACTCTCTCTCTAGGGGGTGGTGGAAACTTTTACCAGTTTGCTCTGCTTTTCTGGCTTCAAAAGGAAGTTGGATACAGGTTCTCTTAATTACTCAATCCCACAAAATGTATATAGGGGCCTATAACTAATGGACTAGGGAGTGCTGATGGATAAGAAGCCCTCAATATCCATCTAACTCTCTGCTTTTTCTTTCTTCGGCATCCCAGGATGTTGAGATTCCTTCTGTGATACCAGAAACACACATATATACGTATATGCGCACACATATAAATACTCGAATAAAGTTTAAAATTGCTCTGCAAGGATTCTTTCAAACGTTATACTTTGAACCAGTCTGTCAATTTCTTCACTGTTCACACTAAAAGTATAATAACTGATTAACTGCTCTAGGGTGTTGGCTAGGTCATTTCAGAAAAAAATGAGGGAGGGTAGTAGTGTTACAAAGTGGAAAGCATCTTGATTATTATTTCACAACATCGTCTTATTACAAAAAAAAAAAAAAAAACAGAGAAAGAGAAAAAAGAAGTATACAAATTGAACTTATATCCTTTAGGGTATATTGCTTGTGATACACCTCCAAGCAAGGTGATACAATAACAAATCAAAGGACTTTACTTACCATGTCATCCAACACCCTTTACTCTGTAGGCAAGAACAAAAAAAAGCACAAAGAATACAAATACTTATTCTGATGTTACATACATCCTTCTGTCAAAAGGTATTCTAGAATATAGTTCTCCACTTTTTGGCCTATCTCATTGTCAACATTGTTACCAGTTTGAAGGATTCCTACATGCTCCTGGACAAACCCTGGCCTGATTTTCCCACTATGGCTTCCGCTCTAGTTTTTTCTCTTTGTCACTTAAAGAAATAAAACTCGGGATGATGCCGTATACATGGTAAAGTGTTTTCCTTTATAATTTCAAGGAATTAAACACTGAGGTATTCGTACCTTCTTTTATATGGAATATTAATAGTAATAAACACAGGCATACCTTGGAGATATTGTGAGTTCACTTCCAGATCACCTCAAAAAAGTAAATATTGCGATAAAGCAAGTCACACAATGTTTCTTCATTTCCCAGGACATATGAAAATTATGTTTATACAATGTTGTAGCCTGTTCTGTGTTTAACAGCACACAGTATAAAAAACAATGCGTGTATCTTAATTTAAAAATACTTTATTATTTAAAAAAATGCTAATGATCACCTGAGCCTTCAGTGAGTCATAGTGGAAAGTCTTAGCTAGTGGAAGATGTTCCCTCAATGCTGATGGCTGCTTATAGATTAGGATGGTGTTGCTAAAGGTCATGGTGGCTGTAGCGATTTCTTAAAAGAAAACAACTACAAAGTTTGCCTCATCAATTGACTTTTCCTTTCTTGAAAGGTTTCTCTGTAGCATGCAATGATGTTTGGTGGCATTTCGCCCACAGTAAAACGTCTTTCAAAATTGGAGTCAATCTTCTGAAACCCTTCCACTGCTTTCTTAACTAAGTTATGTAATTTTAACTTGCAACATTCATCATTTTAAAGGAGTATATAAAAACTGTCAAAATGGGTCAGAAACAAGGTTTGCAATGCTCATAATTATCTTCAACATTGGCAATATTCAACCTTTTGAGTCAGTCTCAACAGAGTCAGTCTATCAGAACAGTGTTGTTCTTGATTTAAAAAAAAGCAAATTATTTTTCTATTTACAATTTTTAGAAAAGGTTTAATGTAAAAATATTTTTCTTCTTTATATATTTCCCTGCCATGGTAATGTTAAAACATATCAAGATCCTCCTCGGACTTTAAGGGGGAAAAGCATAACATTCCATTTTAGTTGAAGCATTCCTTCACATAGCCAACATATTTTTTCTAGGCACTCTAAGAACTCTTCAGAATACTACAGGAAAAATGTTCCTCTTGCCTACTGATCTGTTAGTTATATTTTCCCTCAAACTTTTCTAAATTAAACATTGTTATAACTGTTTTTTAATTTAATTTTCCATGGTTCAGTCCTCAAGTTATTTTTCTTTTATTTGGAAACACTCCTTCAGTTTCAACTTGCTGAACAGGCAAGCAACTGCTTTTGGCTTCTATGGAAACTGGAATCCTGTGGCTGCGTATAGGCATTCTGGTTCCACCAACTTTTGTTGTGTTGTGATATCCAGTGATTTAGGTGGAAAAGTACAAGGTATTCTTCCATGATGGATATGATATGGTAATAACAGGCTGGGATCTAATTGGACCCAGGGAACTGAGAGGCTGGAAGATACAAGAAGGCCACAATGGGTTTTATACAAATAGTATGCTGTCCTAGAACTTTTCCATCACAGACCTTATAGATCAGGAGTGAATAATCTTCTGCTGCATGATATAACTAGTAGGAACTCTCCTGCAAGCTACTTAATTTCTTTAGAATGTGTTGGAGGATGTTAAATAAATTGGAAATCTTGAGCGCTGAAACTTTTCTTTTAATTCTTCTGAGGTAATATATTCCAGTAGAAAAAGCTTTGAAGTAAAAGCATTGATATGCCCAACATAAAATGAGCTGTTGGAATGCAATAAACTTTCAGTTCATAAGTGACAAAGTTCACTTTCAATCAGAGCTTCAAGTTCATAACAAGCTTGATACTCTACTTTTGATAGTACATAAACTGGAAATTGTCTTCTGATTTTCTTCTGTTTTTTTTTTATTTTTATTTTTTAGAACATGGTCTTGTCTCTATCCTCTGGACACTGCGGCACATGAGAAACAACAGATCTTGCAGGCTAAATAAATTATAAACAAAACTTCCTTCTTGAGGAACTAGGTATTCCTATGTATCTTCAACATAGTCCTGAAGTTCATAGGGCAATCGTCCTTTGGGCTTCTGAAATGCAGAAGGCCATCCAGATTTTGGTCAACTAGAGCTATCTGAAGGAACAGACAATTGCTGAGAAACAGAAGACTGTTTAGAATTTTCTAAATTCATTAAGGACAATTCGGGTACTTTTCTGGAAATTGGCTCTAAGAGATTATCCTGCATTTTTAAAATTTCTCCAACTGGATCATGTGTTTTATATACTCACTTGATAAGTTTTTTACAAAACACATGACTCTGCAGGCCTACAAGCAGTATGTCTGGTTTCCTACAGAAGCTTGTCCTGAGGAAGAATTTGGACTGACTGAAGTTAGAACCCACAACATCTGTCTTTCCATCACTATTATTTTTACACTCCATATCAATGATTAAACACTCCTCATCTGTATCACAGTTGAAGAGAACTGTATCTTCAGTTTTAGCTGCGTCTGATCTAACAGTCTTTTCCTTTGAGTTGTCCAGGTTTTCCAGAACATTGGGTCTTTCACCATCAGCATGTACCATGTCTACAGTTGTATCATTTTTATTAGAAGTTTCAATTTCCTAAGAATTTTCTAACTGTAAGGCATCAGATGTTTTCAAGTCACTATCTTGCTTCAAAGACTTGTCAGAATTTGATACCTTATCACCACATGATTCAAATCCCTGATTATCTTTATTTTTGCACTCTTCAAGGTCACCATCCATACCAGTGACCAGTTGTTTCTCCTTTTGCAATTGTTCCATCAGCATCTGAGATAAACTTCTAGAATTAGCAGTAATGTCTGGTGCACTTGTTGCCGCAAGTGTAGTTACTGTTTTGGGGGCTGCAGGAGCATCTGTCATGTTAGGTACTGTGGAAGCTCTTGCTGGAATTGGTGACTTTGATGCTTTGGTGGTGGTTACTCCAAAAGTTTCAAGTTCTGTGACGTCATCATCAAAATCCAGATGCAAGTGTTCAAGAGTCTCAATTTTTCAGCACTCATTGACTTCACGGGACATGTCCATTTCAGATATAAACTCTTCGGGTTTGTCCATAAAGACTGCAGATACGGGAACAGATATGTTCTGGGGTATCATACATTTTAACGGAACTTCATGAAAGATTTGATTTCTCTCTCTCATAGTCACTTTATTTTGGGGAAGTGGTGAATTAATATATATTATTTTAACTGGTTTTGAACCTGCAACTGGTATTACTTGAATCAATACTGGATGTCCCCACTGTTCCTTGTACATTGGTCCGTGATTATTTAATAAGGTAAATAATGATTGACTAGTTAGAGCTAGCTGAGGGTGATATCTTGAAACAAGCTTCTCTGCATTTGGATATTTTCTAATATCATAATGCATAGTTTCAGCTGTTCCTTCTGGCAATTCAATGGTAGATATATCATCTTTTGAGAGCTGCAACTTTATAGGCATTGAGGGAAATACTGTTTTCACATATTTTACCCTGCCCAATGCAGAAAGAGTTTTTTCTAACTTTAATTCCATCTCTACTTTGAATGGGAGGAATACCATTAAGCTGGTGACCTAGTGGAGAGTATAGAATTCTAGGTACTTTTTCACTTGTTCAATGCAAGCTCTTAAAATTTTCTCTGGGAAGAGACAAACATCACTGGAAAGCATGTTATAATCCTGTGCACATTTCCTTGCAGAATTCTGCAAAAACTTTAGGAACCCAGTCACTTCTTTATTCACATTTTTTTTTTCATATCCAAGGAGTGCAAGAAGTCATTTGTATTCATTCCAACAGCTTTGAAATTTGCAGGAATCTTTGCATATTTAATCAACAAGTCCACATAACTCCTCTGCTCGCTCTGTTCGATAAAACAGTTCTTTTACACTTGGAGCCACTGAATGGTCTTTATAATTTTCTCAAGAGAAAAATGTCTTAAGGCCATTTTTGAGGAAAATATCCCAATTCAGTCCTGATTCAGTTATGACCATCTTGGAGCTCATCTTCCTAGATTTCTGCTTCACTCTAGCTCACAGTTCACAGCTGCCTGGCTGCAAGGGCTTCAATGGAGGCAGGATCCCTCCAGAATTTACTCAACTCATGGTTCGCAGTGGCTCTTGCCCAGGCTGCGGCCACATACCACACACGCTCCTCCCCGCTCCTCACATTGTCGCGTGCACCTGGGAAAGCCATATTTAAAGGACGTGGCCCAAATTATGTAATTTTTGTTGTCGTTTTGATAATGTTCATAGCATTTTCCCTAGGAATAAATTTCATCTCCAAAGAAACCACTTATTTAGGTTATTCATAAGAAGCAACTCCTCATCTGTTCAAGTTTTACCACAAGGATGTAGTAGTTCAGTCACATCTTCAGATTCCACTTCTAATTCTAGTTCCCTTGACATTTTTACCAGATCTGTAGTTACTTCCTCGGTTCAAGTCTTGAACTTCTCAAAGTCAACCATGAGGTTTGGAATCCTCTTTTTCTAAGCTCCTGTTAATGTTGATATTTGTCCTTCTTAAATGAATCACAAATGTTTTTAAGCATCTAGGAGAATGAATCCTTTCCAGGAGATTTCCAATTTACTTTGCAGATTTAAATGATTTTTCAGGTCTATCAGAGGAATCACTGTGACTACTATTTATGGCAGCTGTAGCCTTACAAAATATATTTATTAAATAATAAGACCTGAAAGTCAAATTATTTCTTGACTCATGGGCTGCAGAATAGATGTGTTAGGAGGCACAAAAACATTAGTCTACTTGTACATCTCCACTAGAGCTCTTGGTGACCGGGTGCATAGTAAATGAAAAGGAATCGTTTGAAAAAATTCTATTCTAAGCACTATGTCTCAACAGTGGGCTTAAATATTCAGTAAACCATGCTATAAACAGATGTGTTGTCATCCAGGCTTTGTTTCATTTATAGAGCACATGCAGAGTAGATTTAGCATTGTTCTTAAGGGCCTAGGATTGTCAGAATAGTAAATGAACATTGGCTTCACATTAAAGTCATCAGCTGCATTGGCCTCTAATAAGAGTCAGACTTCCCTTTGAAGCTTTGAAGCCAGGCAGTTATTTCTCTTCCCTAGTTATGAAGGCCCTAGATGACATTCTTCTAAAACAAGGTGGTTTCTTCTCCATTGAAAACTCTGTTGTTTAGCATAGCCACTTTCATCAGTTATGTTAGGTATTCAGGACAAGTTGCTATAGTTTCTCCATCAGCACTTTTTGCTTCTCTTGCAATTTTATGCTATGGACAAAGCTTTTTCCCTTAAATCTCATGAACCAACCTCTGCTAGCTTCAGCCTTTTCTACTGCAACTTTTCATCTCTCTCAGTCTTCATAGAATTGAAGAGATTTAAGGACTTGCTCTGGATTAGGCTTTGGCTTAAGGGAATGTTGTGGCTGCTTTGATCTTCTATCTGGTCCACTAAAAATTTACATCAGCAATAAGGCTGTTTTGCTTTCTTATCATTCATGTGTTTATTGGAGTAGCACTTTTAATTTCCTTCAAGAAATTTTTCTTTGCATTCATAATTTGGCTTACCGGCATTGAAAGCCTTGCTTTTACCCTATCTCCACTTATGACATGACTTCCTCACTAACCTTCATCTTTTTTAGCTTTTGATTTAAAGTAAATGATGTACAATTCTTCCTTTCACCTGAACTGTTAGGCATCTTTGTAATGTTATCAATTAGCCTAATTTCAATATAGTTTTGTGTCAGGAAATAACAAGGGCCAAGGAGTAGGAGAGAGTTGAGAGAAGAACTGGTTGGCAGAGTAATCAGAACACGCACAACATTTATTATGTTTGTCATCTTAACATGGATGTCGTTCATGGGGAACCCAAAACATTTACAATAGTAGAAAAAGATCACTGATCACAAATCAGTATAACACATATAATAATATTGAAAACATTTAAAAAATTTGCAAGAATTACTAAAATGTGACACGGAGACATGAAGAGAGTACATGCTGTTGAAAAGTGGTGCTCATAGACTTTCTCGACACGAGGATGCCACAGACCTTCAATTTGTAACAAATGCAATATTTTCAAAGCATAATAAATTGAAGTGTAATAAAATGAGGTATGCATGTACTAGGAAGAACCATTCAAGAATAGAGAATGACCCTCTCTAAAAGTAGAGGTTGATTTAATGTAGCAAATACAGTATGCTTCATCATAATGGTTGTTGAATTGACTACTAAAAGATTTTATAGATATATAAAAATTGTAATATGATGTAAGAGTCTTTGAAAGAGTCACATAATTTCAAGTTGCTAATAAAAACATTACATTAATTCTATGAAAGTAATCATTAACATCTGAAATGTAAAGTAAAATATTTAATTTTAAGATCCTGGATCCAACAGATTTATAGAAGTTTTCACTATTATAATGGAGACTAAGAATAGAATTTTAGTCCCTCTCTGAATTAGAGGATTTAATATTATCTGTTCTCAGAAGAATATGATATAATGAAATGGGCATATTGAAAATATTCAAATAAAAGGAAGCAATCCACAATGTTAAACTCAAAAAGAATTCCTAGTTCTTTTTGAAAATTATGACAACATTTCTATAATTTGCTACCTGAGGAAGTGTTTGAAAATTTGAAAGGTCTTTTTGTTTTTGGTGGTGGTGTTGCTAGTGGGGTACACTTTATGTAACATCTAAGAATGATATTAGCATTTTTTATTATTCCAGTAGATTTTTTTTTTTAATTTAGAAAGTCTAAATTTAGTCTTTCTTTGTGACTGATTTTGTAGCATACTAATTCTATTCATGATGGCCATCAGGAAAACTCCTAAATGTCAGCATTGCTTAACGTTTTTCTTGATTTAGCCTCTCCTTTGGATACATACGATTCGTATTGATATTTAAGAGCTTCATATAAAAATGTATTGAGTGAGTTTCTTTGGCTATCTGTGGGAATCTGCTAAAAAAAACATTGATCTTTCCTCGCAGTGAACGGCTCCATTTGATTCACTGTTTTTTAATATCTAGGGAGCATTGTAGCACACAAAGTGCAGAAGTAGACATGAAAGGTTAGTGATTTGCTTTTATAAGACATGCCCTGCTTAATCTGTTATACTAATGCCTTTCATAGCATCACCCTGTAAGATAAGAAACTTAAAACCATGTTTTAATAATGCGGCCTCATTGAGAATTCTAAGAAAAAGCTTCAGTTGGAGTCATAGAGTGAACACTGAGTAATGGCCAGGGTCAATAAAATCTGAAGTAATTATTTCAGAATATACTTTGGATCAACAAATTTTTGTAGCTCATGTGCCTTGCTTGCCACTATAGCTGAAGGATGCAGAAGGGATTTTTGTATTCAAGTCAGGTCAATATCAACTTATATACATTCACAGATACAAAAGTAATTATCATGGATTGCATTGACAGTATCATTTGTCACCAGTGACTGCTATCATAGTCATTTACATTTGGCATCACAGTTAAATAGTTTTATACCAGTCTTTTTTGTGGCCTAAAAACACTGAACCAATGAGTCATTTAGGAAATGTATCCTATTTTGTTTATTATTTCCAATGGCACATGGCAAGCTATGATTTAGAATGGTGTAGGATTTTATTATTACAATTACCTTATAATATTACACCTTGGATAATAAGGGTGATTCAGACAATCAAATGTTTGACCTTACTGTGTCTTAGAACTTTAAGAGAACTTGTATATTTTAAGAGAGCCTTAGGATTAGAGCCAGGTTTCCTATGGGAGGAAATATAGTTTGCTGTAGGCATAAAGGGTGTGTGCGTGTGTAAAATGGAAAAAGAATTCAGAAACACACAAAAGAAAGATAACAAAAAGAGACAGATGACTGAGGAGAGACAGATCTGAGGTTGAGTTATTGGAAATGCATTGCTCTCTGTAGGGCATTTGAGTCCACCAAGCACAGTGCTTCTTTGAGGAAATGCCTCTGCTGCACTATCTGGAGCCCTGTGCGTTGTAGCTGCTTTTTTTTAAGGAAATCAGATGGATGTGTTTTCATCTATTCATATTTACCCAGGCCTCTTCATGACCGAAGGCATTTACTGATTTCCAAAATAATTAGTTGGGGTCACAGGTGCACTGAATACACTTTACCAAGGTAATGTTACAGAATGTTGAGATAGGGCTTGGCACATAGCAAGGGCTGGATAAATGTACGTAGTTAGTATTATTCACTTTGTGATGCCCTATTGCATTTAAGAAAAAGCATCATTTTATAATAATAACAACAAAACCACCCTAACTTCACATCCAGTCAGCCAGTATTTATTTATCTTGGTATTATAGTGAATATATATATATGTGTGTATACATATATATGATATAGATATATGATTAACACAATGACCTATAAGGCAGGTACTGTTACAAATAATTGTAGGTACTAAATAACTATATTACTGATATGAAAAGTGAGGCACAGAGAGATTAGGTATCTTTGTCTATCGCCAAAACTATCATGAGCTTGTTTATTTAAATATAAAAAATACAGCTATTTGACTCCTTCTATGTTCTCTAATCCATATTTAATTAGCTTTCATGTACTGTAACTTTATTTGAATTTTGTAGAGATGATCATATCAATCTTTACGTGGAAGTTCTTTTATTTCTACCATAAATTCTGGTCTTACTCTCCCAGCAAATTATTTCCATTCATTCATGTTTCTGCAGTTGCTGACAGAGTAGAGAAAAACAAAGTGTTTCTCCTAGTACACTTTCACAACATGCTTCTGATACCAGGTGTGCAGAGGTTTACTCCCACACCTTAAGCTAACAATCAGTTCTGCAACAGATATGAGCTGGGTTTCCTCCAGTTCAATTCAATTCAATTCTGACACTATCTACCCGGGCATAGGTTCAGATCCTACAGGTTGAGGGCTCAGCCCCAAAGACCACCACTTACTTCTGATGTCAATCACAAGCCCCAGGTTGCTTTACCTGTGCATCTGACAGGCTGGCTGTAAATCCAGGTTCTCGCAGTTCCTTCCTTAGGTTCGATTAATTTGCAAGAGCAGCTCACAGAACTCAGGGAAACGCTTGTTTATTTTTACAAGTTTATTATAAAGAATATTACAGAAGATATAGATGAAGAGATGCGTACAGAAAGGTATGGAGGAAGGACTTTGGAGATTCCATAATTCTCCTTGTGTGCCATGCTTTAGGAACGTACACACGTTCAGCTATCTTGAAATTCCCCAAACCCAATTCTTTTGAGTTTTCAATGGAAGCTACATTTCATAGGCATAATTTATTAAATCACTGGCCATTGGTGATCAACATATCCTTCAGCATCGCCATGTCCCCTCCCTGATAGTTGGGGTGTAGGGCTGAAAGTTCCAACCCTGTAATCCCACCTTGGTTTTTCTGGTGGTCAGCTCCCATTCCAAATCTATCTAGGGATTGCCAGCCATTCATCATCTCATCAGCATACAAATGACACTTATCACTTTGAAGATTCTGGAGATTTCAGAAGTTGTAAACAAGAAGATGAGGATCAAATATATATTTCACAATATCATACTAACTAGTTGTCCTAATCTCTGTTGTGGTAAGCTATCTCTCTCACCATTAATAGATTTACCTTTGTAAAATCACACAAAAAAGTTTTATGCATGAGCACGTTCTTCAAATTATTAGTGTTACTCAAGTGACTCAAGTTACCAAAGTCCCTGTTTGAGTGGACCTTTATTATAATGGTTCCCACTCCATATACGATGAGAAACTCACTTGCCCCAACCATGCTGTTGATGATACTGAGGAGGTGTATATTTCTCTTGAGCACATATATTGTTCCAATAGCCTGTTTCCTTTGCATTCTCAGTTTCCACTGTGCATCTTGTCTCAAAAAGTTTATTTTTTCTTTGCCATTTTCCTGAATTTTGGATTCTACCCGTATTTTCTCTTTATCTTAAAGTACCACTTCTCTAAAATATATTACTTAATGTACTACTTGAAAAACATTTTAGTTCATATTTGGATGCAAAGAAGAGAAATACATATATATTACAGTTAGTACTGGCAATAAGTTAATTTGTAACAGTAGACATCACTGTGCAAAAAATTGTCAGGCGTGTCCTACCATGTGGGCGGCACCACAGGGCCCTTAGCCTCTTGCTATAATTTTGAAATTCTCCTTCATATTATTTCTCCTCTTCAGATTATCTCCCTTTTATGAAAGAATACTGAAAATATCAAATTCTTTCTACTCTTTTAAACCAAGCATTTGTTTGTATTTATTTGATCTAGAATGGGAATGAGCAATCTGCATTTTAGCTAAGGTGACAACAAAGCATAATTGTTTGAGCTTGGTCTCCCGGCTTAATTATCAAAGCCCCCTGTTTCTCTCTCAAAAGGGTATTGGATTGGAAGATGCATTATATGGTCATCCTACACAAGTATTCCTGGTGATTCTAGCACAGTTGACTCATGAAATAAACTGCTATGTTTGTCCTAATTGAGTAAGGAGAACACTAAACCATCACCTTTTCTCCTTGGGTGAGGCCGTGTGTGGCTATCTTATGAAATAGAAAAATGGTATAAAATAAAATATAAATGTGGAACTAAATGTTCACAATATGTTCTCTCTCTCTCTCACTAATATTTTGCCTCTTTACTTGCATTTCACTCTTTCATTCCTCTGTAAGCCCTGATGTCTGCAAAGAGCTTTACATATTGGAAAGCCATTACTAGCACCAAAGGCCATTCAGTTGAGAGAGTATTGATAAGATCTAAACCCCAGCCAGGTGAAACTGCCATGTTCACTGTTTCTGAGGGTGTGGAACACAGATGTTCAGAGATAATTTTCATGACCATAAACGGGCACTTAAATTTCAAATGATCTCTAAATATGTGTTAACAACATAACATATGTGTTAACAAGGAACGACTTTATGTTGCCCCTTTCTTGTCCAATTTGTTAACTGGTTGAATAAATTGAAAATTTAAAAACTAAAAGTAATTTGAAAGTTTCTAAGATTAATCTTCCTTCAAGGGATTCAAAGAAAGAAAATATACACATATGGGAAGTATAGGACACATTTTAATCAAATAGCTTGCTATGGATTTTCATATTAATTGAATTACAAAGTTAATATATTTCCAGGAAACCTAAATTGACCTATGAAAATGGTGATAAACCTTGAAGAATAATGCTGATGTTCGTAGGACTGCCTTAGTGATGTGTGCAAAGAAGAAAAAAAGGAACCATCAGTTTTAAGTAGTATTATCATCAGCCTCTGCAGCATCTATACATCTATTTTTTTTAAATAAAAGTGTTTTTGTGATTTGTCTCAACAATAAATTGTAATAAAATTCTCTTATAAGCTTAGGTAAAATGTTCACTGTGAAGAATGTATACTTAAATAATAGTTAAGGAAGTGCTGATTGGAAAAATGCTTCATACCACTCCTAAATGCTAATTTTCCATACATGATTTCACAAGCATAGGGTTGCTCTTTATATAGATGTAATATAGTTCTGGAGCATGTAGTTGCATACATAGTAAATACCCAGAGGATAAGGTCACAATTTACTGTCTTGCTTTTCTTTTAGAGTTCATTTCAATGCTTAGGATGACACTGATTTGCTGCCTTGTGCCTGGCCTGTATCTATCTTCAGCTGCTGATCTATGGGTTAATAACACCCAGGGGAAATCTGGCCTATGTTGAGTTTGTTTAGTTTTTATATTCTCGCATCTATTGAAAATCATTATTGGCATTTTCAATTTGTTTATTAGGCAAAACCTTTCATGTCAACCAGCAAGTTTAGGTAGAATATCTTATGTAAATCATCTCTATAGCCATACCTTATATAGCATGACCATGGCAAAACACATTCTTTTGTAGACAACAAAGCACAGGCATTTGTCGTATTAATAGTTTCTATAATGGTTGTAGCATAAATCCTATTGTTTGTATTTAAATAAGAAATACATATATTTTCAGAAGTCATGGTAGGACTGATTTCGTAGGATTCATGAGACATAGAAATATTATGGAGAGAGAATAGATGTTTGAACCAAAACATGCAATTCAAATTCTGAAGTCTTGAAACTATATCTTATTATTATTATTACACTTTAAGTTCTGGGATACATGTGCAGAATGTGTAGGTTTGTTGCATAGGTATACACATGCCATGGTGGTTTGCTGCACCCATCAACCTGTCATCTACATTAGGTATTTCTCCTAATGCTGTCCCTCCCATAGTCCACCTGACAGGCCCCAGTGTGTGATGTTACCCTCCCTGTGTCCATGTGTTCTTACTGCTCAACTCCCACTTATGAGTGAGAACATGCAGTGTTTGGTTTTCTGTTCCTGTGTTAGTTTTCTGAGAATGACGGTTTCCAGCTTCATCCATGTCCCTGCAAAGGACATGAACTCATCCTTTTTTATAGCTACATAGCATTCTGTGGTGTATATGAGCCACATTTTCTTTATCCTGTCTATCATTGACGGGCATTTGGGTTGGTTCCAAGTCTTTGCTATTGTGAACAGGACACAGGAGTTAAGAAGAAATTACATAGGCAGATAGTAAGCATATGGAAGTCCTCAGTATGGCTTTTCTGAAAAGCAGACCCAAATCATTACCTAACAAAGAGCAACCTGCAAAGTTGATCTACAAACATAGACAAGCAAGCGGGGAGCCTGAATGGGTAAATGCTGGCAGGAACTAAGAAATAGATATGTTCAAGATGGCAGCTCCATCTTCCCCTCTCTGCCAGCCAGGTGTACAGTAAGAAGCAGACAAGATGGCACTCATCAACTGGAAAGCCCATTTGCAGAGTAAGATTGGGGGGGATGACCCGCCTTCCCTGCGCATTATGTAAAGGACATACCTGATCAAGCCAGTCGATAAGCCCTATGTAAATCAGACACTGCCTCCTCAAACTGGATTATAAAATCCAGCACATTTGCCTCCTTTCTGCTGGGAGACTGCTTTCTCTATAGAGAAAGCTGTTTCTCTTTCTATGCTCTTCTGCCTATTAAACCTCCACTCCTAGACTCCTTGCATGTGTCCATGTCCTAACTTTTCTTTGCATGTGACAGTGAACCCCAGAGTATATACCACAAACAGTGTAATATGGTTTGTTGTGTCTCCACCCCAATCTCATTTTGAATTATAATCCCCATAATCACCACGTGGCAAGGACGGGACCAGGGGGAGGCAATTGGATTATAGGGGTGGTTTCCACCATGCAGTTCTCATGACAGTGAGTGATTCTCATGAGATCTGATGGTTTCATAAGCATCTGGCATTTCCCCTGCTTGCACTCACTGCTGCCCTGTGAAGAAGGTGCCTGCTTCTCCTTTGTCTTCGCCATGACTGTAATTATCCTGAGAACTCCTCAGCCATGTGGAACTGTTATTCAATTAAACCTCTTTCCTTTATAAATTGCCCAGTCTCAGGTATTGTTTCATAGCAGTGTGAGAATGGACTAATACAGACTATTGCATTGCTTTTCTTCTTTTCTCAAGGTACAACACATAATTTCACATTTTCACTCTCAAGTAACCATTGTTCCTGTTTCATTAAAGAAAGTGACATCATTCAAAGAGAACTTTCTCAGATTCACAGGAACCCACCTATCTACCTACCACAATCAATATTCATGCTTCTTCCTTCTAATCCATTTCTAAAGATGAAACTTATCTGATTCTATCTAAGGAAACACTCTTTTGTTGTGCACTTGATTCTCTTACCTATCTTTATTTTCTACTATTTCAAATTTATTTCTCCCCTGTATCTTTACATTAGTATACAAAGTTATTATTATTGAATATCCAATGTAACTACAAATCTTGTTTGCTTTACTTTTAAAATATATTCAGAATACAACTAATTCTTACCGTCTCTACTGCTACCACTATATCTAAGTCACAATCAATTCTTGCCTTGAAATATTCTCTTGCCTCTTTGGATGTTTTGCATGTTTGCTTGATTTTTTGCTTATTTATGACAGAGCAAATGTCACGTTCCTTTTAGAATTGAACTATATTTGGGTCACTCTTTGGCACAAAATCTTCCCTATCTGAAAACAATCCAAACTTCTCATGATGGTCTTGAAGATCATGCTCTCTGATTCACCTCATCTCACTCTGTTTCACTGTCCCTGATTCTTGTCCACACCGGCCTTCAAGCTGCTATTTACTTCAACATGCCTGACACATGCTATGCCTCAAAACATTTGCAAAGTTTCTTCCTTCTGTATGATATCCTTTTAAATATGCTTATGACTTACTTTCTCATCTGTTTCATGTCTTTTCTCAATTATCACCTTTTCGATAAGGCCTGCCCTGACTACTCTATTAAAAGTTTAACTCCCCCCATCAGTAGCAATCTTCCTTTTCCTTCTCTATATTCTATAATACTTATAACCTAAACATATAATTTACTTATTTATCTTGTTTTTGTTTAGTTTCCACTAAACTGGAGAGAAGGTTCATACAAGCTAAATTTTTTGTTGATTTTGTTCATATATGGTTAGAATCTATATTAGCTCTGTACTATTAGATTATTAGTAGTAACAATAAGTATTTATTGAAGAGTCAAATGAATAAAATCTGCCACCCATGTCAGACTCTTCTATGACACTTTGAAGACAAGGTATTGTCAACTCTTTTGGGTTCTCTTTTAAAAATAACTTTATATTCAGTATCTTACCTTAAAATCCATAGTTGACTTCTTGGATTCTTGTGGTTGTCTCGTAATACATTTCTTGTTCTCTAGTAATATCTCCTTTCAATCTGTTATTTTCTTATCCACAGAGTGATATTTTAAAAAGATAATTTCATTACATTTTCGCTTTGCTTATAATCACTTATTATTGCTTTGTGATTATTGCCCACTGAATGCAATATAAGTCCCTTAGTTCAGCAGATCAGGTTTTTGTATTTCTGTCCCTCTACCGCCACAGCTTCATCTCTTCCCAGGCTTGAGTCTTCACACTGACAGCTGGCAGTAATTGCTGTAAGCTGCAATTGTCTTCTGAACACTGAGATGTACCATCTGTGATGATACAGACTGTTTGCCTTATAAATTATTGCATAACTAGCATCTGGAGTATAAGTGATCAATAAATATTTGTTGGAAAGTTAAAAATGAATATACTACTTCTCTGCATGTATCATATTTTCTTGCCTCCATGGTTTAGTATATTCTATTGCCTTTGCCTGAGATTCCGTCCTTCTATTTTCTTTATCTGGATAGTGTCTTTTAAATTTCAGATCACTTGTCAGTCTCTCTCCATTACCTATTTAATGAGTCTAGGATGAAGTAAATAGTATTAAATTATATCATGTGTAAACAATAGTCATGAACAGTGCCAGTTCTATCGTTGAATCCAACTCTCTCTGGACATAGAGGGCCAGAGATATTCTGTGACTTGCCCAAGTCATTAAGTCAGTCAGCAGCATAGGAGAAAATTGGTCCCAGATTATCTGAACCCAATGCCATTAATGGCAAGGAGGATGCTTTTCTCTACAACTTGCACAACAAGAAGGCAGCCACAAATGAAGGTCAAATAAGGATTGTTCCCAATGGGAGCAAGGTAGCTCCTCCTTTAGGGAGCCCATGACACAAATGAAGGTCAAATAAGGATTGTTCCCAATGGGAGCAAGGTAACGCTACATAGCCTCTTCTAGCCTCAACATAGCCATCCAATTTTCCCCCACAGATGGAAGTAAGGATTTTGTGTGTTTCTATTTTTAAAAGTGTTGGTCTATTTCTTTTCATGACAATCAGTTGGGATCTAAGTTCAACGAGCTGGATATGGGACAATCTGTTTGACCTCACTAGCAAATGTGGCCAATCTACCTCATTTATTTCAATTTAGGAATATGCAGGAGACATAAAGATGATATTAAAACTTAAGTTTTTGTGATTCAAGAGAACTCAGACTCTTAGAATGAAAGAATCAGGTCAGAATCCTATAGGGGAATGCTTAATAATCCAACAGATGTGGACAACATGTATTTGAAATTGAGGACTTAGAAAACCCTCACTCAACCTAAAGATAATCCAAGGAATCAGCCTAAAGAGCAAGTATGAGAGGCAGTCATTCATATAGGAAATCTAGTGTAGTCATGAATAAAAATCAAAGATAGGGAGTGCTTTGGATGTAGTCCAGAAATAAATGTGTAGCTTTAAGAAAAAATTGACACTTTCAACTCATCACCTCATTAAATATTTATGTAACAGTATGTAAAAGGAATTATGTTAGTACTGAAAAAAATGACTAGTAGAACTTATTCCCTTAGTTAATTTATAGTTTAGTTAGACATGTTAAACAATTGGCCTTTTAACAAATCATACTGGATAATACAATATGAACATTAAATGATAGAAAGAAGGACACTGTGAGCTAAAGGAACTGTTCTAAAAGAATTCTGGGTGCAGAAATTCAGGGCTTATAGAGTGAATACCAGGTGGTTCATTACAACAATCAAACACCATGGAAAAGGTCATAAACAGATGAGATAAGTTTTGAAGTCATGTGGGTAAATCCATGTTAGTTGTTATGTTTCATCATATTAACTGAATTCTTCCCACAAATTCAGTGAAGGAGGAGGTCCAGATATTCTCTGTCTCAACATGGCATTGGTGCAGGGGAAAACTTCCTTGGTTTTTTGTATCTATTGATATTAGCGAAGGTGTTGTGAATGAATAGTGGCACCCTCCAAAATATATATCCACATCTTAATCCCCAGAACCTCAGAAATATAACTTATATGGCAAAAGAGTATATTACTTTGTAGGCAAAAACATGTGATTAAGTTAAGACTTTGAGAAGCATAGTTTAACTTGGATTATCGATGGGGATATAAAAGTAGTTACTAGTGTCCTTTTAAGAAATAGGCAGTAGAAGATAAGAGGAGTACATAGAGGAGGATACAGACATGCAATGGAAAAGGTGATATAAAAGAGAGCAGAGGCCGGGGGGGGGGGGTGGCTCACGCCTGTAATCCCAGCACTCTGGGAGGCTGAGGCGGGTGGATCATGAGGTCAGGAGTTCAAGACTAGCCTGGCCAACTCAGCGAAACCCCGACTCTACAAAAATTACAAAAATTGGCTGGGTGTGGTGGCGGTCGCCTGTAATCCCAGCTCCAGGGGAGGCTGAGGCAGTAGAATCGCTTGAACCCGGGAGGCAGGTGTTACAGTGAGCCGAGATTGTGCCATTGCACTCCATCCTGGGCGACAGTGCAAGACTCCGTCAAAAAAAAAAAAAAAAAAGAGAGAGAGAGAGAGCAAAAAGAGATAAAGTCAAAGTCAAGGGATGCTGACAGTCACAAAAAACAGAGACAAGGAAAAAGCAAACTCCCTTAGAGTCTCCACAGCGAATTTAGCTTCCATGCTTGTACTCTGATTTCAGACTACTGACTTCTAGGACTGTAAGAGAATAAATTTCTGTTGTTTTCAGCCACTGAATTTGTGCCAACTTCTTACAGCAGCCTTAAAAAACTAATATATAAGGAAAATGGTAATTTTTCTCTCTTAAATATGTCATTTTGCTAAATGTTGTATGAATATTTCTTGGCAAAGCATTAATATTCATCAGGATCTCCACTGGGCAAGAATATTACATAAAATTTGAAAGAGAAATGAAAAGAACTACTATGATTGCAAAGGATAATAGTCGATGATTTTATAATTTAGACATCATCTATCATTTGAGATTATTGAAAATGTCTACCTACTTCTTGGTCATTGATTTTTTTCTTACAAATTTATGTTTCTGTGTAGCCACTTTATAGAATTAGGGTGAAACCCTACCCAAAATGAGGTTTGGATGTCAAGAATGATGGCACCACACACACACCAAAAGCGTATTAAAGAGTTTATTGCTTACCTAATAGGGCTTTGTAGGGAGAACCTGGCAGGCCTTCCAAGCAGGTCGAAAGGTGGCTTGAGAGAGCTAAATAAGGTTACTAGCTTCAAGGTTTTTATGATGATTAAGGGGTGGGTCCATGGTAAGGATTCCCATGTGTGACAGGAGCTTGGGTTCTTTGAACTTCTTGCCATCACCAAAGCAGGAAGGGGCATTCTTGTCAGATTTCCCACATGTTAGACAGGCAGAAGGAGAAGGGGGAGGGCCAAGGCTCAAAATTTGCCAGCAGGAAATCATCAAAAATAGAGTCAGACTATTACATAAAATAGTCTGTCTCCATAAAATTATTAAATATAGTAAAGGTTGATTGAGAAATTTTCTCTATCCTTTATCTATTGTAGCTGCCTCTCCCCTCCCACCCCAGTTCTTCCTCCTTCGTACATTTCTTCTATTTTCCTATGGCTATGAACTAAGTCATCCGCAACAACCACCGCATTCTAATTGAGTAATTGAGGCTGAAGGAGATCTTGACTTTGCTTATAAATGACTAGCACTGCCTCATCAGAATCAGGGGATCTTTGGTTTCCTCATGTTTACACATTAATGTTTACACTTATACTCATGCACTTAACAAAAACACAAGTAATCTGGTAATCTGTAATTATCTGGCAGACTAAAGCTTTCTGTCCTATCATGAAAGTAAGTATTGCAAGGAGGCATAAATATGTACCTGACTAAGTGAGAGGTCTCTAGGGTGCAGGATTCCAATTTTATATAATGATGCTCAGTCACTATCTGATGCCACTCTATGCTTTATCAGCCTCAGAAGATACCTTAGCCACTTTGCTATCTTCTCTAATAGCCATCCTATCAGACAGATGATTGTATCACTAGCAAAGTAGGAATGAAGGAAATGATTCTGTAGTCCTCAAAGATTCTGAAATTGCCTGATACAGAATAAACTAGGCAGTAAGTTTATATTGCTCACTGTAATGATGCTAAAAGTGAGAGCTTCTAGTACAACTTTGTCAGGAGAAACGAGTTAAATAGATTGTTTATGGAGTAGTTTCTGTGATTACATGATGTGCATATCAAAGTGGGTTTATGCATTGCATTTTATATCACCGTTCTTGTTTCGGTAAAAACATTTTATTAACCTAAAAGCAAAAAAACTGACATTTTAATGTCCAACATCAGCGTTAAATGACATTTATAATAATAACCAGTAAATCTATAAAACTCTTCAGTACACTAACATAATTAAATTAAAGGTAACAGCAACAATGTAATACTGAAAGCCTCCATGTTTCATCCAGTTAGAGGCAAGAATACTTTCTAATTTTAGGAATGGAACCGAAGATAGTAAATATACGCATTTAAGTAAATATAGGTTATTTTCTTTTAAAACCTTTGCTTTTATATTTAAAAAAGTATTTTTAAATATTACTATTCAGAAAAAAAAGGAATGGCCATCGATAACACAATTTTTTTTTATTCATATAGGTGCTTTTTTTTTAATACTTTAAGTTCTAGGGTACATGTGCACAATGTGCAAGTTTGTTACATATGTATACATGTGCCATGTTGGTGTGCTGCACCCATTAACTCGTCATTTACATTAGGTGTATCATAATTTTTTAAGTTTTGTATTTTTTCTTTCAGTAGTTGTTAATCTGCCTATGTATAACCTAAATATATTAAATAGAAAAACTTCCATTGTGTTTTTCTTTTAATCTTATTTACATACATGTATATTTACATATATACACATACATATATATCTGCATATATGTACATGTAAATACCTGTATAGTTATTTTGTTTTATAGAATTCATATTCTAATTTTCCTGATTCTTAAAGTTTATTTTATGGAAACTTTTTCCTCCACAGAAGGAAAATTAGAAGAGATTAATAACAAATATCCACAGTGAATATTCAGAAAGCTATATAATTACATGTAACTGAAGGAAAGAAATTTGATAAATAAGACTGAAGATATTGGCTAATGAATGCACAGGCATTAAAAGTTATACATAAATATTATCATTCCAAGCAGGTGCAGGTATTCAGAAGATCACATTTAGATGTAATTCGGCATAGTCTGTGGTATACACACCGTAGCCCCACTCTCTTACTTCTTACTGATAATGTCTTAATTGATAATGTAAATTAAGTACTGGAATGTTTGATTATATTTTGTTTCAGCACAGATATATTATGTAATATGGAAAAACATTTATGTCAAACATTCTATACATGCACAGCTTTTGAGTTTTAGAGCTAGAAACAAATTAGCAATCCATGTTTGTTAAGAGGCTAATGGACAAAAAGATGTAGTCATTTGATCAATGTCACAAATTTATTAGGTGGCACAGCTAGGACTTGAAATCTTGTGTTTTGATTTCACTGTTATTTCAGAGACTGAGAACTATTTATTTAGACGTGTTTAAATTCTGTGATGTTATATTGCATTCATCAAGAAAATAAATCAAGGCCAAAATATTGTTTACAAAGAAGTAAACATTTTCAGAAGATGACTGAGATACATTAGATGATAGAATCTCTCATTGGTGGTTAATATGCAATATGGATGATTACATACAGAACTTAGTTCAATGTGCTCAATATTATTCAAATTATTTAATTTGATTTTTTCAACATATGTGCTGCATGTCCACTTTCTTCCTGATCTTGTATAAATCAAGCAGAAATGTGGATTAGAAACTGGATAATAAATAAAGAAAGAAGGAAGTTTCAAAAGGGATGAAGGGAAGTAAGGCAAAATGAAAGGCAGTGAGGGAGGGAGGGAGGGAGGGAGGAAGGAAGGAAGGAAGGAAGGAAGGAAGGAAGGAAGGAAGGAAGGAAGGAAGGAAGGAAGGAAGAAGGAAGGAAGGAAAGAAGAAAGGAAGGAATAGAGGGAGGGAGAGAGGCAGAGAAAGAAGAAAGGAAGGAAAGAAAGAAGGAAAGAAGAAAGGGAAGAAAGGAGGAAAAGAGAAAGAGAGGAAGGAAGAGAGAAGTTGTCTATCTGTAAATATTTAACAATCATTTCTACAGGTGTGAAAACCTGATTTCTAGTGTTTTCTATTTTAATTGGTGTAAATGCTCCCATCCATAGCTGATTTCCAGTTACAAAAATTACATTACTGAGCAGTTTGGAAAAGATGTTCACAACTGGTTCTTGTAAGAGCTGTGTGAAGTCTTCAGTATAGGGCTAAAAAAAGTCAAGAATAAAGGAAGTAGGGGAAAGAGGAAGGAGAGAAGAAAAGTGAGGGAAGAAAAGAAGAAAAAAGTTTTATTGGCATTAATTCGTTTGTTAATGATTCTCCTTTCTTAGCCAAAGTTTCAATTCCTTCTTACTAGGACTATTATACTTAGTCATCTCTCAAGTGGCCTTTGGTAGTCTCCTCTTTCCCTATGTCTGCTAGATGAATTTTCTTAAGGGAAAACTCAAATCTAGCTTTTATTAACCTTGTGGTCACAGAGTCCTTCAAAAATATGTGGAAATCCTGAGCCCCGTCTCCAGAAAAACATTCACATGCATGCAGGTGCACATACAAATTTAAACAAAAATTAGGACAGTTCGCAAAAACTCATAACTCACAGATTTAGAGACTTCTATTTTACTCCTTTGATAAAAATTTGTAATGACTTGAGCATCTACTAGTGTTTATGACAATTTCGTGTATAAGCCACGTTTTCAACTACTCAAGTCAAAATCGCTTATTTCAGCATTCAACATCCTCTACCTTTAAGCCTAACTTTTTTTCTGCCAGTCTTATCTGCAACTGCCTAAGCTTCTATAATAATTAAAAAGTAAGATTCAAAAACAGTGTTCCTCTGTCTCATTGCAGCCTTACTGTCTTTCACCTGAAAGTTTCTCAGTGTTTAGAGTGCCTGACACATAGCAGTTACCCTGTATATATTTGCTGTATAACAAGATAAATAAATATATTGATAAATAATAAAGCTGTATCAGGGACTTCTTTACACTGTGTATTGAATTTTCAAATCTATTTCAAATTCATTTTGGGTTAGAACATGAATGTAAACTCTGCAATCTTTCAGCCACATTACCGGAACAATTTACTTTACTTCTTTTGACTTCTGTTCTCTCATTTATAAACTGAAGATAATTTTCCAGTGGATTATTTTAATAATTAAAACAAATAACAATGAAATTATAAATGTAGAACTTACAGTTGATCATGTCTGTGTTCTTTACTATTAGCGGCCCACATCCCCAACATGTTTTTGTTGTGAGTTTGGTTTGACTTTGGGTGCCCGTACTTAAAAAAATACATTGTGCCAACACTAAGAATTGGAATGTTTTCAATAAAAATTTCCATTCCAGTTTTCTTTTTTTTTTTTTTTAAAGCATAACGTTTGGAAACATTTTAGGTAGAAAGGCAAGAAGTATATTATCTGCTTCACTGTAGTCCTCATCATCCATTTTACATTTTAACTGGCAAACATCAGTCACATTTGCTTTCCGGAGCTTGAAAAGTACCATGAAAACTCAGGACTTCCCTTGGCTAGGGGAGGGAGTTTCCCTAACCCCACCCTGCTAGCTCTTGCCCTCTGTGGGCTGCACCCACTGTCTGACCAGTCCCAGTGAGATGAGGCGGGTAGCTCAGTTGGAAATGCAGAAATCACCCCCCTTCTGCGTTGATCTCCTGGGAGCTGCAGACCAGAGCGGTTCCTATTCCGCCTTCTTGCCAGCCACCCAGCTTTGTCTCTCTTGGTCTCTTACCTGAGCTTTCAAAACGTGCTTTAATTCACTCATTTGCACACCAGCGGGCCCCTGTAGATTTATGGCATTGCCATCTCTCTTTTCTGTAGTAATTTCCCCATAGTAGGTACCAAATACCTGTGTGCTCAATATGAATCTGGTGTGATTTGAAGGGCCTCAGGGAGACTCTGTGCCTGCCATAAAATCCTGCACAAACAGGGAATTCTGCTAACCAATAGTTTCATTTGTTTAATTAAATGTTTGGATCTTCATTAAATTTTGAATATCATTAGAAAAAAATGTGCTTAGTTTTCAGTATTTTGTAGAGTGACTCTAAGAAGTATCGATGTGAAGTTTTGCATTCATTGTGGCATTTGATACACAAGATTGTTCTGTGTAATACCTAGAACATCATTATCGCTTCATTTTACTTTTTAAATTGGCTGACTTCTGTCACATTTGGATCCAGGAGATCAAACAATATCATTAAAACATAGTCTCTTTTCAAGACTCGGTTCAGCTTTCCTCTGTGTGGATACCATTCTCAGACAGGGCCTGAGACCTTCCTGCAGGGCCACAGCAAGCAAAGGGTTTACAATTTGTTTAGATTTTGACCTCACATGGGAAGATCATATCATTTTCCTAATACCTTGTGGAATTATCATGAGGATTAAAAAATCGAATGCGTGGAAAATAGGTCAGATCCTGGCATATAATAAGTATGTATTTGTTATTATTTTCACTCCTGTAAAAATTCTGGGCTTCACTTGTACTGGTCTGTCTGGGACCCTATGTTTCTATCCCTGTATCAATCCAGCATCCCAAGAATTTGCGGAAGAGGAGCAAAGGAGGATTGGAAGTCAGAGTTACATTATTTAAAGGTAGGAAAAAAGAAAATTATTCAGGGGAAAATATGCATAGCCTCCAATATGGAGAGGAAAATAATTTTATCATTTGTGTAATCCTAAATCAGGTCCCAAATGTAAAAGAACTTTATTCCTTATGTGAAATATTGACATAAATAGTAATGTGTAGTGATATCTATTTATAATACTAGTTTTTCAGCAACATTGCACTTCCTTTTCTGCTGTTTCACTTTAAGAAGACTATCATTACATTTGTAGGAAATGAGATTTCGGGGGATTCCATTATCTTTTGGCAGCCAAAGTGTGATACGTATTTCTTCACCGTCTTAAACCTAGAGAAAATTAATGGCTGGATGCTGACCTTTTGTGTTTCTGTGGAGATAAACAACGTCCTTTACACACAAGAAGTAGTACTTTAGGAGTATACGTAGTGGTAACAAGAATCAGAACACATACTTTATAGGTCTGCCTAGGTGCCCAGTTATGTTATGATTCAATAATGATTTATGAAACAGAAGCAAAATCTTCCCTAATAGTGGAACCATATCCTTCATAAATATAAAATATGTCTTATTCTTCTCCAGATACTAGAAAATGTTATATTATATCCATAAAAAGTAATTGGTGGCAGTATGGACAGATTGATTCTGAATCCAACATTAGGATGGCCAGGAAAAAAACATAAAAGAAACTTGTATGCATTTGGATGTTGGTTTAAACTGTTAAGTAGCTTTCTGTGTGTCATGATGGGAAATGATTGGCTTTTAATCGATATTCAATAATATCTACAGAATTGTACTTAAATTTGTTTTAACATTTTAACTCTTACCTTGATATGTCACTTTTTTGTTGTTTAAGGCTGCTACCAAATTTAAGCTTAACTATTTCCATTATATTAAAATAAAAATATGTACTAAGTATACACAGTAAAAATGTGTTTGATGAACTAAGAACATAGCCGATATAATTGGCTGGTTGACGTTAAGATGTAAGTTGTAAAAACAAATATCTCCCTTAAAATATCTAAATGATATCTTATAATAGACACTCATTCCTATTTCAAGACGCCTTAGGAAAACAAATGGCTTATTATTTTACCCTTTTGCTGAGGCTTCACTTGCTTATTAGGGAAATGCATTCAGTCGCAGATTTTCTTTGATTAAGAGTTATTGTAAATACCATTTCCTTTTTACTTTGCTCTGAACTATTTTTAAGTATGTAGCTTATGATTCTTAACATACTTTAATCATCTCCAAAGCAAGTCAAAACTATATTTTAAATTGTTGAAATGAAATTTTCACCATCGGCTTCCACCAAGTCCAGCATATGGACACTCAGTATAAACATTTTAAATAATAATTTGTAAAGTCCTTACTGGTTGGTTTTAGGTTGGTTTTAGGTTGAATAATAGATTTCATTCCTACAGTTCTCTATAGATTATAAAACACTTTTATATTTGTATTTCCTCTAGCACTTGTGCCACTTCTGTGAAATTAGGTGTGTATTTGAGGAGATACCTCCTGTTCGGCATTAGATTGCTGCCAGCCAAACCCTCATCCAGTAGATTCATGTTTCTATCTACCCCACTGTAAAAGCACAGTCAATAAGGTGAGACTCAACGGCTGATTAATACAACTATAGGATACTCCATTATTTCAGTTATATAGCTTAATCTTTAGTGTTTAATAGTAAAAATGCGCAAATCGTCCCTATTTAGATTTGTGTAAAGGCAGTAAAACTTATATCAAATTTATTCATGACAGAACATAGTTTTTCAAAACTCACTCAAATATCTGTTAAACATAAATTCATGTGACTATAATCTTCATATAATTCTATCAACGTCTTAGTGCTGTTTATGAGTAAATTATCATCTTCACATACTTTTTGTGAATATTTTCAACAATTTGATGATTTGGTTCCACTAGAATACTTACCCCTAAGGAAATATGTGCCCGTTTTGTCTATAACACAGAGAAGAAAGAGCTTGCTCATATTTGGAAACATAAACATTACCAGATTTCTCTTTTTCTTTTCATTAATTAGATAAAACATATATTTATAGATGAACAGCAATAATACATGAGTCATATCTGAGCTTCAATATTAAAATTATCAAATAGAAAAATTTTTTTAAAAAACTTGCAAACTAAACTCATCTGCCATTAATAAACCCCATCTGCCATTTTATGGCACATACACAAACTGCTATAGGAAGATGCCAAGACAATTTAAAATTTCCTTCTACAAGGGTCTGAGCCAGAGCTAATTTCATTCAAAGGATAAATGAGCAAAGTATTCCTGTGCCAACTGACAAAATATAATGATTCATGATTAATGGATCCTTGTTCTTTTCTTCTAAGACCTCTCCTTTAGGCTTGGCAATACTGTGATCAGTGCAGGAGGAGAACCTGAAACTCTTAATGTGAGGGCAGCAAATCTGATCTATATTTTATGGTTAAGATTGGCTCATTATTAGCCAAGAGAATGATTGATGATAGAAAATTCTGTCTTTGAACCTTATAGGGCATATGCTAAAAATATTTTAAAACATTTGTCCTAGGTGAGACAATATTAAGTTTTCCTAGGAAACACAAGCTTCTGTTGTTAAAATGTTTTTGCTCTGATGATCAAATCTAATTACTTAAAATGCCGTTAAGTTTTGTTGACTCAATTACTTATGACTTGCTTTCTAATTATAAAACTGGAATGATTTTTTATTAGAATTAGCAGTCTCTTTAGTCTTTTTAGCTGTGGAGTATCACAGTAGTTTATATATTGTTAAATGACTACATAAACAAACAAATGCTCCTGCTGGAAAACAAGAAAGCGTTCTATTTTTATTCCTAATAATGAAGATAAGAAAAATATAATTGAGAAAAAATTAATCACCATCAATTTCTTCACCATCCTTGTCAATGATATTGGTAGCCACAGTGTAGAGCCTATTTGCTGGTACTGTATTAGAACAGCTAGATAATTCTCACTGTTAATCTATTTGGGTTTCTCTTTTGACTCTGGGCATCCATTTACTGAAATAATAAACTACTGTCAGCTTTTAGCTAACATAATTTATAATTATCTTGCTGCTAAGTGGTAGGGAGATTTTGTTAACCTGAGATCAATAAAAATGTGAAAATGTGTTGATCTCATTTGAAAGGATGATTAGTTGGTTGAATAAGAGTCATTAATAAGCAGTGTATGGAAACTGACTAAAGGTCAATTAAATGGCTACATTTTAAAATATCTTATGAAACACAATCACAATGCACAAACTTTATTGGTCAATAAATCTCTTGCCTTGATAAATTTTCATGTTTATAAAATTTTACATGGATGTATATTTGCCTATTACACACTTATATGTTATCACCTTTAAAAGTCAAATAAAACCAATACATATTTTATATTAAGATGAAACATATGAAAATAATTCCAAATGTTTTCACTACAAAAATGACAATTTTATTTATTTACATTTTAAAAGAACCATTAAGAGTTTTACTCATCTCTTCAGTTTCTGTTAAAGTAGAAGATCTAGGTTATCTAATATATGTAAAGTGCTTGTAATAGTAACTGGCACAAAATACACATTCCATATGTTAGTCCTTATGTCATTATCATCCTCATAAAAGGGTTAACAGGAACATGTGGCAGGATTTTCAGTATAAACACCAATGGAATTGATGAAAAACCTCATACGATATTCAGTGGCAGTAAAGACATGGTTATCCACACCTGATAGATTTAGATAGAAATGCTGGGATAAAGGCTCAATTCTCAGTAATATAGTGTAGAAATATTTACTTTTGACATTATTTTTTGAATAAATTTAGATCAAAAATATAATTTATCAATGACATTTATTATATGTTCCTTTTTCTCAAGACACAGATATTTCTCATGTTTTTATTTATGATAAGTAACATGCCAACTTAGTTTGGAATATCTTGGAGGTTAAAGGCAATCTCACTAGAAAAATAATAGAAAATGTTCACATTAAAATTCCTATTGGGTGACTCTTTTTAAAGATTTTTGTATTGGGTTGCTAACATTAATAATTATCACTACACTGATGTTACGACGTATATCAGAAAAGCCTTTGTTAAAATTTGTAAGGTAAGATAGACAGTACTGAAAAGTTAACCTTTAAGCCAATTCAGATACAATTGATTCTTTTGTGACTGGGTAGTTAGTGTGTTCTAATTTGAGGCAGGAAGTGGACAGACTCTCAATACGTTTTACGGCATGGTAGCACAACTCAAAAAAACTAAAGGACAATAAATCATATTAAACCCTAATGTTTCCTAAAAGATTTTGTTTTTGCTTTTGTTTATTCTTAAAATCTAAAACGGGAAGTTATTATTTTGCAATCAAGCAGTGTGTTTAGCGTGCTGCATGGAGCAATTTATATGAGTATAGAGAACTCTTTGTGCCTGTGTAGGTGTCTGAACAAAACAGTAAAAAGCATTTCCTTTCCCTTCTCCTTTCTATTCCCTCACTGACTCCCTCCACTCCCAATCCCTAACTCACATGGAAAGGGTTAAATCTTGAATTAGTCATTTGACTTTCTTCTACTTTACCCAACACATTAAATATATAAAATGTTATAAAAAAACTTTGATTATTGGATTAAACAAATTTTAATTATTTTATTTTATATTCTTCACATTTTCAACTACTTACCTAAGTTTTAATGACCATGATGGAAGCAAATGTGTAAATATAAGAGAAAAAGGAAAGAAGAGCTAACCGTGTGAGCATTACATTTTAAATATGAAGGTTCTCAAGACCTATAATTCTATTTAGTTCATGATGCAAATGAGTTAAACCAGCCCTTCAGTACTGAGTGTATTTGTTGAATGAGGATCTATTAACATGCCTTATATAGCACAGTGATTCACAAAATTTCAGGGAGTTAATTGTGTTTTTTCCAACTACAAGTAGAATAAACATTGACAGTGTTGTCTAGTAAACAAACTTTTTTCCTTTCGGGGTGGGCTGTGGTATTTTGTTTTTCCACATTTTTGTGTATTTTCTCCATAGTAAATGTAAATTGAATATGTTGACATAATGTTATTGATTCAATTGACTATCACCTCATCTTTTTCATTGTTTTTAATATTTTTACTTGTAAAAATATTTCCCTAATTTCTTCATAAGAGTAGCTAAAGGCAAATGACCAACCTGCTACCGTTCATATCCATGATACTTCTTTTGAAGATGCCATGTTCTTTGGCTGGAGAGAGAGTTGGATAGCTAATTTGTGTAGAGACACATTAAACTGTGAGAAATGAGAAAATCATCTAATACATAGTTCTGCAATTTCATGCTAACAAACATGGCAAAGTCTTCCTCTTAAATGAAAACCATTTCTCCCCTCAAGAAAATGCTTCTAAAATATCTTCTTAAATACAGTCTCTGCAGGGGCACTTCTTTCCCACAGACATCAAAAATATACAAAACTTTCCTTTACAAGAGATTCTGGATTGGGTTTAATGCATTCTGAAAAAGAAAGTTAGAGATTAAGAAGAATAGAATTGCTGCAAAGAGGATGGGGGCGTCTACCCGTTTAGCAAAACCCACAAGGCCCTGACACCCATCTTCTTGCTTTTTTTTTTTTCAAACTATATTCTTTTTTCTCTGTGATTTCCATCAGAAATCCCTCCTCTCCTGTGAGAATGTCTTCTTTGTTCACATGCGTGGTTGATCACATAACTGAGATTTAGGCTGAAGCCAAGTGACAGTGCAACCAAATACGGATTTTCCATCTTCCATTTTCCACCCCCTGTTGCCAGGTCTTTGATATTTGCAATCTTGGTCAGAGAAATTACTTGTTTTGCAACCTTTAGTTTTAGTTATTCTTCACTCTATCAGACAAAAAGTAAAATATTAAGCTTGATAAGGAGATAAGTAATTGTAGATATAACATAAAACCACAATATTTGAAGAAAAATTAAATTTGTACTAAGACTCATGGAGATTTTGTTACATCTTAATTCTTCAGCAGCTGCTAAGTACTCTTTTATTCTAAATATATCATATGACAGGATACTTATGCTAACTCTGAAATATATAAGCTAAGCCTCTTTGAAGAACTAACAGTACTCAAAGAGCAAGCTGATTATCATAATTTAATAACCAATATGTTAATCATTATTAACCCACATAGGGTTTTTGTTTGTTTATTTCAACAAGACACATCCACCAAAAACACTTAGGTGAATCTAGAGTGTGTAAAAAAATGTACTCTGTGCAGTCCTGGAGTGAGGAATTGACATTTTTAGTTTTAAAACTAGGCTTGGACTGAAAGACCAGACATTCAACAGGCAGGTCAGCCATGAATGGTACAAATAGTGCTGAACATTTGTTTTTCTTCACTGGTTTATTCATTCATCCAAAGATACATGGAGAGTGCCCACTGAATGCAGACTTGGTAAGATGCCTCATTCTTCATCCATTATAAGGACTGCCTTAGACATTCTGTCATATGATGCTAATAACAATCTCTAGTAGTCAGGGTAGATGGTCCTAATCACCATGTACTTTTTCAGTGCAGTTTAGGAGAGAAGCGTGACTACGTGGAGCTCAGAAAGATGACACTGAGGTTGAGGCTATAAACTAGATCTTGCTCGAGGTATACCCAGTGTCATTTTTATTTACTTGATAACCTTCATCATTATAAATTTGGATGCTCTGATTATTCGTGTCAAAGGACCCCCAAAATTATTTTGTTTAAAATAATAGAAAGCCCTGAGGATTTGTTAAACAGCAGACACATCAATAAATGATCAAAACATATACAAGTATCCTGCCTTTCTAAATCTTGGTTGATATTAAAAGTCATTTTCATACAATCGCAATTCATGTTCCTTTCTACCCCCAAAATATAAGCTCCAGGATATCAGGGCCATCTGTGTACTGTTCAGTGAGGTATCCCAATTTCCCAGAACAACATCTGGCACATAGAAAGCACTCAACAAATATTTGTTAAATAAAAGTTGAATACAACTCATTTGTGAGCTTTGGTGTATATGGCGGGTAACATGAACTGTTAGCAGTTTTATTCTCTTAAGGGAGCACAAATAACATGGACCACTAATTCTTTTCTCTACACAAATTAAGGTTGGCAGTAAAAAATACCATCATAACAATAATATCTCATAATGCCAAAACAAAATCAAACTGGTTCATTGTTGACTATCTCCTTTCATAACAGAACAGAGAGAAGAGGCACAATTCATACACTAAGACAATTCCAAAACGTTATTTTAAGCGATGCTGTTAAAGTCCTCCCAGTCAACTGTTCTACTATTTACGCAAATAACTTGAAACTGGCTGTAGTTCCTGTCTTTATGCAATCCATAACACATGCTTTGGGAAAGCTGATTGAGATAGAAAAATAATTACAGGCCAAGGCAGAAGAAAAGAATCAAAGAAATTTTTAAAAATCAACAGTGTTGGCCGGGCGCGGTGGCTCAAGCCTGTAATCCCAGCACTTTGGGAGGCCGAGATGGGCGGATCACGAGGTCAGCAGATCGAGACCATCCTGGCTAACCCGGTGAAACCCCGTCTCTACTAAAAAATACAAAAAACTAGCCTGGCGAGGTGGCGGCGCCTGTAGTCCCAGCTCCTCGGGAGGCTGAGGCAGGAGAATGGCGGGAACCCGGGAGGCGGAGCTTGCAGTGAGCCGAGATCCGGCCACTGCACTCCAGCCTGGGCGACCGAGCGAGACTCTGTCTCAAACAAACAAACAAATAAACAAACAAACAAAAAATCAACAGTGTTATTGGCTTTTAAATAAGTTTTACACTAAACCCTAGAAAAGGAGGTTGTGGAGATCAGTCAGTTTAATTTACCTTGGCATTATGTGTGTGTGTGTGTGTGTGTGTGTGTGTGTGTGCGCGCGCACATGCACACAAGCGCAAGCCATTGTCTGTAGACATTTCTTATACATTTGACCTATCTATTTTGGAATATTCTCTGTGCTTTAAGATGTCAGAGTGGGGTATTTTTACTTACTTTGCTTGCTACAGAAAGTACATTCTGTTTGGTAAACAAAAAGTGAAAACTCAAAACAAATGTAAGTAGGAGACAGCTTAGCTTAAAAATCTAAAAATATACTACAAGTCTATCACTTACTTTAACTTCGTTTGCCACTCCCTTTTTGTTGCTAGTATTTTCTTTTTCATAATATTTATCATGATAATATAGGGTATGCTCTTCCTGACCACCTGGGCCTAACTCCCAGGTCCACCTAAAATGCAAAGGCTTAGACATGTCAATGCATTGTGCTTAGAAACTTAGCTAACTCTTCAAACAAAAGGCATATCAATTTGTAATCAGGTTTCAATATTGCTCCTTGTTGGAAATATTAAAGAGAAACATTTTATTCCTATGTTGCATGTGTTTAAATGAATCCATTTCATCTATAAATAGCTCTTGATAACATGCTTCATATGAATTAATTACCTTCTAGTGTCTTTTTCCATATGGTGTTGACGTAATATCTTTCGTAATCTGTTAATTAAATTTTAAAAGCAGACACAACAGTATAAAAACATGAAATTTTTTTTCCCGTGGAACTTAAATTTTCAAGTAATTCTTTGTGAATGTACAAGTAAGTAATATATTTAATCAATTTCCACAACATTAATATGTATGATGTTCTGTTTTTCATGTTATGTTTTTTGTGTATTTGTGTTTGTTAATGTTCTTCTTTGCTTTTGGTACTGTATGGCTATAATAGTCCCTATTTCATGCAGGCATTCCTCATTTTTGGTAGCCATATCTTTGAATGTGTTTATATGGGACAGTGATTTTAAGAATATACCTTGGCATTTTATTGTCATGACTTTATGGAAAATGGACATTTAATATATTTTTAAAGAACATTTGAAGTTCAAAAGTCTAATAGAGAAACTGTGCCTGAAAAAAGTTATTCAAGAAAGATAGCAGTTATATAAACCTTCTGCTATAAATTCATACTTTTGGTATTCAATAATTGATCTATGCCTTTAAATATGAGAAGAAATCAGAAAAAAGTTTTCTAGAGGCTGAAAGGATGTGATATCTGTGAAAGAGATTTAAGTACATACATTGTACTTGCCCTTTTAATATTTGAAGAAGTACTTCAGAAAATTTTAGGGCTGATTTTTATTAAAGTGGAAAAAATATACAGTACTTAGAAATGTATACTCACACTTCAAATCTTAAGTCTAATATTAGAATTTGGATTTCTTTTCTTCCTTCCCTCTTTCTTTCCTTTCTTCCTCTCTCCTTCCACCTCTTTCTACCTCCTTCCCTCCATCTATCCACAGACATTTACTGAACTTGATAGTCTTCTAAAAGCTAACTAAAAGAGGAAAGTAAGCTTACTGCTGTAAAAGGGCTTAACCATGTTTAGCCCCTTTCTGTTATTTATAGGCAAAAATGTATATCTGATATGGTTCTTTTTATGAAAAAATAAGTGTGATATTTGAAAAGATTTGGCTAAATACCTGTCGTCTAGAATAAGTCCTGAGGGAATAGTATTTTCTTTTTAGGAAACTCATTTTCAGTGTTCCAGATGGCCTATTATGGCAATCCCTAACAACCTCTATTCCTTCTTTACTTTCAAAATCAGGAAACTGGATAGATCCTTGACCACTCTCGGGTCCAGATCCATAAGCAAGTTGAAACAAGGTTCTTTATAATTCTCAGTCCTTAGATCTACTGAGCATGGCTGACTTACTATATGAATGAAATATGGTTGGATCCCCCTTCCTGTTCAGTTCTCAGGCTCCACAATGCTCAGCAGGCAGTAGTCAATTTAGTAAGGTCTTATCCATCACAACTGAAAAGATACCAGGCATTGACTTGATGAATGGAAGATAAATCATGAGAGGGTTATCCATTCAGGCAAAGCTGAATGACACTGACAGAACCCTGCGTGAAAGCTCATTTTGTGTTTGCCTGTACAATATCTCATTTGTCGTGCACTTCTCTTGCCAATGATATCGGTGGCCTCCCCTCTATGAAGCCTTCTCTCTTTATTCCCTTCAACAAGTCACCCAGTTGGTAAAATGAAAGAAACACCAAGGAGACAAGATGCTATTATGATCTGAAAATTCAAGTTCAGAAATGTATTTTGTCTTTGTTCTTTGATACAACAAAAACTAAATGCACAATTTTTGTTGTTATGTGGGAACAGAGGAGACAGACCCAGTAGGTGGGACTTAAAATGTTAATTGGGCCACAAGGCATTACTCCATAGTCAGCCTTCAAATTCTCACTAAAGTACATTTGATCACCACGCTATTATATTTTAAATATAGGTAATAAATTGTCTTATTTTTCAGAACTTTCAGAAATCTGAGACTAATTTTAGAAAGTTAAACATCCTAAGCATTTTTAAGTGGTATTATAATTTTCATGTAAAAATGTTAAAATGAAATGAGCAGTTATTTTGTGTTTTTCCCTTACATTTTATAGCAAACTGTTAAATACAGAAAATTAATGGACTATTTCATAAAGTGTGGAGGCTCATTAAAAATCAAGTTAGCTTTATATAGAATCACATAACTTGATAATGAAATATTTTTACACCATGATATAGAAATTGGTAGAGACAAAAGATACCTCAGGTATTGAAGTTAAACACGCTGTAGGTCTGTTATTTTGCATTTCTGATAATATTCAAAAGTTTTGAAATGACTTAAAATATCCTATTGTTAGTGACTCATATACTTGCTGATGCTGTATATAGAGAGAAAAACTGAGTCATACTGTATAAGATTTTAGCCATTTTTCTCTAAGATAATGGTAAACTGACACCAGTAATATACCCTAAAATTTCAAAGAATAGGAGAAACTATATAATTCATTGTACTATTTTTATTTTAATCATTGTGTACAGTACACAAAACACTGCAAAATACATAAGAAATATACTATTCTTGCAAATGTAGATAGTACCAAGTTTTGAGATTATCTATAAAATTTGTGTTGTATTCATTAGAAAGTATTTAAAAGAAAAAAGTAAAATACACAAATTGACAAAACTGACACTGCATTTTTTAGACCTCACTTGTATCTTTAAAACAAGTTACTCAGCTGCTGTAGGGTGCATTTACTATCTTTATAGTTATATTAAGAGAAATTTAATATACATTCCAGTTTGCAAAGCGTAACAAAAACAATAAGAGACATTTAAATGATCACTCATCTCTGAATTTGGGAATGAAGAAAAAGAGTTTTTAAAAAATCCTGCAGCCTCATTCTAAAATATATCAACGGTTACATTATCAATGCATACAAGATTATTAAAAGCCATTGTAAAATATCAGCGTTATGAGAATTTCGAGGATCTTTATTCACATGCTACATTCTGAATAAAGGAACTGAAGAATGGCAGCCTTTCAGTAGAATTGAATAATAAGAAATCAATAATTATATAAAAGTTTCACTTAAAAATTTTTTCTATTATGACACATCTACAGTATATTTTCTATAAAACATTTGAGATGAATATAAATCAATCTATCTTATCTCATAGCTTGCTACTTCTTATAGTGTTATAAATTTTAGATTTTATAAATTTCATTATATATTATATTGATCTCATATATTATTATAAGAAATATAAACTATGATCTATCAAAATAGAAGTATTACTTTTTATGGAAAAAAAGAAAACTCACTTTTAAAGAGATATCCCAAATGCTATCTTATAGTACAATCTTTATCTGCATTTATATTGCTAGTGCAGACATAATTAAAATTGATGAATAGTTTCCATTTCTTGATTTTTATAATATTAACCTAGAAATAAATTCCTGAATGTGATAAATTATATCCATAGTTAAAAATGACCAGTATATGTAAAGATTTACTATTAATTTTTGTCACTAAAGGCACATAACTATATTTAGCTTCTTTTAAAAAAGGTAAAATAATCTTGATAATCTGTTGACATTATGAATATCTCTTTTGTTATTGGTCTTATTAATTTAAAATTAGCTAGTATCCATCTCTCTCTGTGTATTAAATTCATTCCATGTTAATGAATAGTATGTATGGGAAGAAAAGTTGTTACATACTTTTGAGGATTAAAAGACAGAACTGAAACATGCAAGTATTACAGTAAAGTACAGGCTGGTTAATGTAAGAGGCAATGAAGTTTCAGAGGTACTGCTTGCCAGTGAGATCCAAGAAGACGTCGTAATAGAAGTCACATTTGAACGTTGATAGGTGGTGATGCAGAGAAGAAGTGGAAACTTCACGAACAAAATAATCAGATCTGGAACATATTCATGGTACTGACATAAACATGGAATAGCAGACTTCTTCTAAGGATGTTATGTGTAGAAGAATAGAGTGAGAATAAATTTGGAAAAGAAATTTAGTTTAGATTTTGGAAAGCTTTCAATACTTGTTTTGAATAATTGTTCGAGGAGTGAAAAAATTAATTGTCTTTTCAGAAGGCAACAGGGAGATTGGAATGTTTTTGAGTATGACTATGACATGATTGGATTTGAATGTTAGGATACTTCATGTGATAAGTCTATACAGAGTGGAACGGAAAGTTGAAAAGTGGAAGAAGGGAAAGGAGAATCAGAGGCTGCAGCAGTGGTCAGACCAAAGATAAAAAAATGCAACTAAAGTAATGTATACAACAGGAAGACATGCAAGAAAGCGTAGCTACAGGGATTAATATCTGATAGTAGACAGAGAAAGGAAAAATGAAAGGGAGCATCACTTTCAAAACTGGACAAAGTAGTAACACATTGTACAGAATTAAGCAATTAAGAATTTCACTGGAGCATCACAATGAATGAAGGTCTCAACACACTCCCACTTTCAGTGACTGGTCTCATCTGGTGATCATTTCTCAGCTTCAAATTGTATGTACAAAATTTTATATACCGTGTAGATATAATCTTAGGCACATACTTTTGCAGAACAAAGTATTTGATATCAATTACTATATTCTCTTTCATAAACTGCTGCTTCCCTTAATTTTCTCTCTTATATACTTAATAATAGATGGCTTACAGAATTTCATGAGCCATCCAATTTGTTTGCATGTTTTCTTTTCAAACTCTTCACAGTCTTATCATTAAGTTTGTATTTTTTTCTCCATAGAAATGTATTAACAGAGCTTGGAACAATTAGTTTGCCATAAAGTCTATTTTTAACTACAACTTATCCTTGTAATGAGACAAAATAGCTTAAAGCAGATTTTAGAAAAAGTCAGAGATGAATTAATGTTCTTACCACATACACAAAGTAATAGGTAACTATGTGAGGTGATGGATATGGTAATTAGATTGATTGTGGTAATCATTTCTCGATGTTGACGTATGCGAAAACATCATATTGTACACCTAAAATAGACACAATTTTTATTTGTCAATTATGCCTCCATAAAACAGAAAAAGAACCACTGGCAAAACAGGATTTTAAGAAAGTGTACTAGTGAATACAGACTTATGACAGTGTCGTGAATTAAAATGCTCATATTGGTGAGGCACAAGTTTCTTCTCTCTCTCTTCCCTATATTTCTGCCATCCCCCCTCTCCTGCCACCCCCCAAGCCACATCTGCCTCTCTTGACCCATCTCTCTACCCGCTTCTTTCATATCCTCTAAGCTTCTGACTTCTCTCCTCCTTCCCTTGGTTTTTTCTTTCCTTTCCTTTACATTTGCTTTTGTTTTCCCATAAAGAATCACTGAACACATATACTTACTCTTATTACAGAATCAATACATTCTGTGGTTCACATTAGGATAGCAATGATATGAATTAATCATAGCATTCATTCTCACCAAAATGTCTTAAGTAATTTCTTTGTTTTAATTGTACATATTTTGTTCCAAAGTGAAGATAATATAAAACACACAATAACGTGCACACATGCACATACACATCCTTCTATCTGAAAAAAAAAAAAATTACATTGCTTAAAGAAAACAGCTGAAGAAGGGTTGTAATCTGTACTCATTTATTTAGCTTCTTTACTATTCCCATTGGTGCTTTTCTTTTCCCGGATTATGGGATTAGAAAGAAGAGAGAATTTCCTTACTAGAGTGTATTATAAAATTATCTTCATCATTTTATAAAGTTTGAAAATTAAATTGAACAATTCTAACATGGATTAACCAACTTTTGCCAAATTTTATTCACTGATTATAAATAGCTTTTTCCTGAAAGATGCTGTTTTACTTTGAAAGATTTTAAACCCATGTTGGGTTCAGCTTGTGGTCAGGGGGTAATAATTTTTCAAGCACAAGTTTATTATGTATTTATTATGTTTAGGAAATAAATGAATTATTTGATTAAATTTATCCACTATCATGATGGAGATAAACCAAATGCAGAGATACTTAAAAATAAATTTTGTAAAAACAATTATAGCTTAGCCAGCATCTTAATTTACACACACAAAAAAAGAGTCTTTAAGATTTTGCAACAGCACAGGAATGGAAAAATAGATCATTCTCCATGGGAATTAATTAAACATAAGCACAGCATAAATTTAGTTATAAAATATGTTGTAAAGTTCTTTTAAATTGTCTTCAGTTAATATTATCATTTTAAAGCACAAAATTTTAGATTCTAAGGAAAATTTAAAATGTGCTCTCTTGGTTTAATATAAAGTTTTAACTTTATTTTGACTCTCTTGAGTGCCGAGTGAATGGATCAACTGTGACACACGGCACTAATCCTTCGAATATGAACAAACAATATTTTGCTTCATGAAGAGCATTGTAAGGTTTCCAGGCCTCATAACCGTAAAACACCACAGAGTTCTAGAACTAAACACATATATTTCAAAATGAATAATTAGACAAATGTGTAACTTCTTGGCTTTATTATATTGTTCAACATGTGTTTTAAGTTTTTTGAAAAAAACCATAAAAATATATATTAAGTGTCTATATGAACTCTTAAAATAAAATTTTACACTATCTCATACTTGCTACATGCCCAAGGTAATTAGGCTGGAGAAAAACAAATTATTGGAAATATTCAAAAAGTACATTCAAACAATGAACTAAGGAGGTATTAAGAAATTGAAGCCACATTTAAAAATTTAAAGTCAAGTCACAATTATACCCATTTAGGTTCATAGTAACACATGATTTTGTTTCACTGACTTAAATGAACTTAAAATTTCAGTAGTTTGCTGTATAATAGAAATGTCATTTATATCATAGAGTTAATTAACATTGAAAAACTGTGAAAATATTAATGTTTAAAACATTATGGGTATGCCAGATGATACTAATGGAATTCAATTCAAAATGCTGAATTAAGCATTTATCTTTCATGTAATTATTGTTGCACACAAGTAATACTCATCTTTTAATGAATGCCTGTGTCTTATATAGGGAAGAATAGAATCTTTTCTTTTACTTAGTAAATATAGTAACAAATAAAATACCTTACTGAGACTTCTTTAATTTTCCTAATTATTTTTTACTCAGGAAACGTGAGTTTACTCTCAAATAAAGCACAGTATTTTATTAATATGATAATTAATAGATGCTATAATTTTATGTGATTACTTTCCCAAGGTAATTAAAGCAATTTTAAAGTTGATGAAGAGGTTAACATTACTACGTCAAACCACACCAAATTTAATTTGAAATTAATATCATGAATAAGTCATGAAAGTGTTCTGGGGACATACTTTGAACAAGAGTCTCTTGCCTTCTTTCAAATTATGTGTATTTGTTTACAGTTTTAAAAATCTTCTAGAGAAAAATGTTTTGCCAAGTTATCTGCTGGGCATCAAGTATGAAAGGTTTCCCCAGTGGTACTTGGCATGAAGTAGGTTAAGTACCCAAAATATTTTGTTTGGAACCAAGAGTACATGTTTAGGAAATCAAGGATGTTCATGATTACAATTGCTTGGGATTAGGGCACCAGCCTGAATTAAATCCAAGAAGGATTTTAAATATTGCAGCACCATTTTTTCTGTTTTATTGAATAATTGGTAACACTAGATTACAAGATTTGCAAGCCCCTAAGTTGCTGTATTTTCATAGGGAAAAGGTTCCTTTCATTCAAGCTTAATAAGCTTGGCCTATATCAGCTTTTCTCACATCAGCCCAAGTGTCACATTTGGGCTGGGGGAAGCTTGTTAGCAGTAATTACCAGCAGTAGGTTCTATTATTTGCCAAAGTAATTTTCACCACTAAGTACCACCGAAACTGCCTCAAGCCTTTAATTTTTTTCCCTTCCTCTTGCCTTCCTTTGCTTTCTTTTAGGTTAGTGCATTTTCCCATGATACTGCTCTCTGTGGTGTGGGACAAGGCAAAGGCAAGGCGCTGGGTATCAATGTGCTCCTGAGACATGGGGTCAGGCCTAGCGAAAGCCTTTCACAAACAGAGCCTGAACTCTATTAGAGATGCAAATCCACTCTCTGAGTAAGGATTGTTTCAGGCACATAATGGGGCCAAGGAATTCCACGGCAGCTCTCCTTTCAGCATAGGCCCTTTGTCTGCCTCTTAGCAAATTTCAGCAGCCTGTTTAAACTCCAGCTATTGTCCCTTTGGCTTCATTGATTTCTCTGCCTGCCACAAACTCACAAAGGACTGATATGAACATCTTTGTTACTGCTTTTGTACTGTATATCAGAGTAATGTTTCATCAGCTTGAGGCCTAGGAGGAAGAATTAAACCTGTACTACACAGAGCATGATGAATTGCAGGATTTACATATCATTTTGAGACGTTGGGGATGGAGGTCTTTGCTGAATGCTGTTGTGTCTCAAAGGATGTTGTCCGAAGACGGAGTGACAGAAAAGGAAGTGATTTAGATAGTCCCTGACAGCTTAATACACAAAATACAGGCAAATTGTGAAAATTCACAGGCATCTTATCATTTTCTTATACATGATAGAGTTGATTGTGAATCTTAGTGTGGTTCACGTGATGGAATTTGATGTGATAATCTCATTATTGTTTCAAAATTTAGGAGGTAGAATGTAGAATATTAATAACTTAGATTCCATTATTTTTGATTTCCATTAAAACTTCTTATGTTGAAAACAAAATGTTCAATGTTAATATTAGTAGTCACTTCCAAAATAAATAATCATTTTACTCATAATATCAAGTGTTCCTTACCTAGTATGAAGATTCTTAATATTCTACTATTAAGATGTATTTTTAAAAAATCTTGTTCAAGCAATCTATACACCATGAAATAATTTTTCTTCCAATATTAAAAGATTTTCGTAAATAAATATTCAGTAGTGTGCTAGAAATTGTTTAATCACTGGTTGCCCCAGGGGAAAACAAAGCTGATGTGTCATATTTGCTGATTTCTGTCGTATGTATACTGCTACCATGGCCAATTTCAATCTGCCAATACGAGGTCGCTGAATGAGGAATTGGGGGAAAAAAAATGTACCCAACCGGCTTCTGCTAGTCTTTTTTTTTTTTTTTTTTTTGAGACGGAGTCTCGCTCTGTCACCCAGGCTGGAGTGCGGTGGCCGGATCTCAGCTCACTGCAAGCTCCGCCTCCCGGGTTCACGCCATTCTCCTGCCTCAGCCTCCCGAGTAGCTGGGACTGCAGGCGCCGCCACCTCGCCCGGCTAGTTTTTTGTACTTTTTAGTGGAGACGGGGTTTCACCGTGTTAGCCAGGATGGTCTCGATCTCCTGACCTCGTGATCCGCCCGTCTCGGCCTCCCAAAGTGCTGGGATTACAGGCTTGAGCCACCGCGCCCGGCCGACTTCTGCTAGTCTTACTAGCCAGCTTCAGCACAAAACTGTGAATATCTAATTGCATTTTATATTACTTTCTTATAAAACAGCAGCTTTTTCATTGATCTTGCAAACTTGGGTGAACAATGCCATAGAAATGCATAGAATAGTGGATAATAGTGCTTAAAATGCTACAATTATACTGGGTTATCATCTAAGGAATGTCACTTTTATGGTTGACATAATTTATGTGTAAACCGTGCTTTTTTTTCCCCTTAATTTTTTTCAACTACTGTCTCTGGACACTGTATGGTATATGATTGGCATCGAAATGAATGGGTAGAAATGAATCTGAATAGACTCACTCTATATGCTTCAAGTTTCCAAGAGGTAGATAGTTGAGACAGAAGAACATTTTTCATTTCTTGGTTAAAAAAGAAGAATCATTTATTTGATGAATTCTAATAAATATACTTAAAAATGATATAACTTCTGTTTATATACACATTAAGATGGCAAGACCCCACATGGATATCTATTTGTGAAAAATATGATACTAAGAAAAATGATTCTTGAAAGTCTGTTTTTTTAATTTCAAAAATCACTAAATCATCTATAAATCTCTGAATACACAGTGCAGTTTCATACTTTCATACCATTGCATCTGCTGTTCCTCGCATTTTGAGTGCCCTTCTATCACACTTATAAATTCTTCAGTGAGCTGTCACCTTTCTTGTATAAAAGTCTATTTTGATATACATCTTACATGATTTGAACACGTTTTCTGTTCTATTAGGCAGTGCGCCCCTCAAAGAGAAGCCCGATGTGTTATTCAGATTTCTATGAGCAAAGCATAGCCAAGTGCCTTAACACATAGTGCTGAACTAAAATTAATTGAATCGTAAAGTATTGGCCTCTTTTTCCTATTTCTATGCCCTCATGCTTTTTGTATTGATTTCTGTTTCTTTTTAAATCTTTGAAATTTCAGTATTTTAGATATTTCCACCAATTAGCTGTCAAAGTGATGCTGTCTAAATAAATTATAGTAAAGTTAGCCAACCTATTTTTATCACCTGTGTCTTCAATATTCTTGGTCTGAATGTTCTTATGACAGAGTATATTAACTGCATTCAGAGCCTATAAAAGTAGCTTTTCTAACTTCCTCATGTTAATATCTTTAACCATGTCATTGACTGAGCATCAAGATATGGAGCCTTTTGGTATTTAGTGTTTTTGAATAATGCTTTTGAATAATTTTCACAGTTTAAAAAATATTGTAATACCCAATCATATATTTGTTACCTTTTTGACTTGTTTCATAATTTCTTTTAATTGTACCAAATCATTTGTGAAATAAGATATGCAAGAGTTAGAGGTTTTATTTTATATTATATCCTGTTCATGGCTAGCTATTGAAGAAAGAACACTACAAAATGTTGTCGTCAGAGTTAAGCAATGTCAGTGGTGAGTAATTTATTATTTTTCCATTACCTTTTAAAAATTTCAGTGTGAATCAGTATTTGATCATTTTACCATTATATCATATGCCATTTAAAGAAACCTAGGCAGAGGCCTTAACCATTACATAAAAATTAACTCAACAGGCTTAAATGTAAAATGCAAAGCCATAATAGATCTAGAAGAAAGCACATGAGAAAATCTACATGACCCTGGGGCTGGGGATGAGCTCCTAGATGCAATACCAAATGAATGATCCATGAAAGAAAGAATAGATGGTATACTTTACTAAAATTTGAAACTTCTGCTCAACAAAAATACTGTTAAAAGAATGAAAAAGCAAGTCACAGACCAGAAGAATATATTTGAAAGAAAATCTGGAAAAGGATTTGTATCTAAAGCAGAAAGAGAACCCTAAAAGCTCAACAATCAGAAACCAAATAGATTATAAATGTGCAAAATTTCTGAAGGTACACCTCACTATTATGTCAAATAAGCATACAAAAATTATATACAACATCATCTGTCATTAGGAAGAGGCAAGTTAAAAAATACAACAACAAGATAATACTATAGACCTATTCAAATAATTAAAATCCAAAAGATATGACAACACAAATTTCTCATGAGAATGGAAAATTACAGGAACCCCCATTCATTGCTAGTGGAAGTGCACAATGATACAGTCATTTTGGAGGATAGTGCAATAGTTTCTTATAAGCCTACACATAGCCTTACCATGCAATCTAGCGCTACTAGATATTTACCATCTGATTTAAAAACTTACATCCACACACAGACATATAAATGGAACATGAAAGTTATAGAAGATTTATTCATAACCCCAAAATTAAAGCAACAAAGCTGTCCTTTAATAAATACGTAGATAATTAATCTATAGTATATAGAGACAATAGAATACTATTCAATGACTAAAGGAATGAACTATCAAGTCATGGCAAAAAAGGATGGATGAATCTTAAATGTCTCTTGCTAAATGAAGGAAGTCATTCTGAAAAGTCTGCATGCTGTATGATTCAAAATAGATGGCATTCTGGAAAATATAAAACTCTAGAAAAATTAAAAAGTTCGCTGGTGGCAAAGGAAATCTGTAAGTTGATGAAATTATTCTTCCAGATACTCTAAGGGTGCATATATAAAATAATACATTTATCAAAACCATAGAATATTATAGTACAAACAGACTCAACATACACAAATTTTAAAAAATCATATAGAAGTTTGAGGGATTCCAAGATGGGATTCAGACTGAGACAAAAAATATCTAAATATACTAAAAATGTATTAAGTTACCTTACTGATTGGATTAGGGTCTAAAGGTGCTAATCTAAGTAATTTGGAAAATGACTAGAGACTGTAAGATGAAAGGCAAAGGGAAATGTACATGAGTGTTGTCCTCTAGTTGATGAAGTTGTTTCCCATGGAGCAGATGCTAGCACCACTATACATGTATATTGAACAATTAAGTTAATGGATGATAAACAATGGCAGTCTGACTGTTGTAATCCAGGTATTCCTGAATTAGAGTTGGAGACCTCAGTGTTATAGGGGAGGAGAAGTAACTTTTTCTTCAGCTCTAATAAGTTATTAGTTGGAACGGACCCCTGTAAGAAAATATGGATTAATAAAGGAAAAACACACAGAAGTTTACTAACATGTTTGTTTCGTATACACATGGGAGATACCTAGGGAATAAATAGTTCTCAAAGAGATGAGTTTGGATTCAGCATATATATCATAGCACCTTCAACCAAGAACAATAAAATTTTAGAGAAGTAATAATACAAACGAAAATTTTGTCTCTCACAACAGCAACTTGTGGAAGAGGCAAATAACCGGCAGATAAAAGCTAGTTAGTAAAACTTGTTGGTCAGATTCCTCTTGGTAATATCTCTAGGACCCAAAGGAGCTAAAGTCTTCAGCAGTTTTTTATTTTTAATTAGAAAATTGCATGTATTTATGAATATAATGTGATGATTTGGTACGCGCAGACATTGTGGAATGAGCAAATCAAGCTATTACTCATATGATGTGATTAAAGTGGTACTTTGCCTCTGTGATCTTCCTTTTAAAAGCCTATAATTCAGTTTTACCATGAGAAAAATATCAGACAAACCCAATGGAGTTACATTCTACAGAGTTCCTAATCTGGACTTTTCAACTGCCAGTATCACCAAAAACAAGCAAAGTCTAAGAACTGTCATAGCAAAGCAGAGACTTTGAAGATATTATGATTAAATGTGATGTGGTATTGTGGATAGAATCCTGAAACAGCAAAAGAAAGCTAGCAAAGGAATATAGAAATCTGAATGAATTATAAATGTATATTAACAGTAAAGAATCAATGTTGTCTCATATTACAAATATGCCATACTAATATAAAATCTTTGTAATAAGGAAACAGTGTGGGATATATGGGACCTCTCTAATATCTTTTTAACTTTTCTGTAAATCTGAAACTATTCTAAACTTAAAAGTTTACTTAAAACATTAAAAACTATTGCTTAATATTTCTTAAGGATCATGTACAAAATCTTGTGAAAGATGACATAAAACTAAAATATAGATGTTTTGATCTCACTTCCTGTGCCTGTCCCCCATCTTAAAGTAATCATTTTGTTCATTTTTGAACTGTGAGATGATTGTAATATTATTTCTTCCACATTTTCCCACTGCATTTTTACTTTTAGACACAGTTCTGTAATGAACTTCTTGATTTTATTTTTTCCTTGCATTTTCTAAAAGAGTCTTTTAAAAAAACTTTTTATTACATGGTCCAATTTTTTACAAGTCTCCAGAGAACTTCTTGTTAAAAATGCAGATTTTAGGGTCCTGCCTAAGCTATTTTTATGTACTAGTCTAGGTCAGATCCAGCAATCTGGATTTTTACAGGTATTTCAGGTGATTATTATATATTCCAAAATTGGAGAAAAACAGATTTAAGACATCTAGAGAGGGGTAGTATTTATTTATTCTCTTTTTTGTTTTCTCCTACATCTTTCTAACAATTTTATTTCTTGCATTTGAAGTTGCTTTGTAGAAAGAAAGAAAACTAATCCAGTCCAATTAATTCCCTCTCAGTTATTCTTGTTGCTCCTATAGGAATTCATAAGCATACTACAACTTGCTAATGGGCAAATTTTATGAGTATATACTATTTAAAATAAAGATTTCCAAAATTTAACTATTTATCTTATATTTGCAATTTCTGTTCTAAAAATACTCTATTATCAGTATATTTTCTAAATTTTTAGTGTTTTGAATTCTTCAGTTCTGTCTATAATGCAAATAGAAAACCAGTATTTTTCTTAGTTTTTAAGTTTTCAAAGTGTTGATTCATAAAAATTGCACACATTTAATGTATACATTTCAATGAGATTTGACATTTGTATACACCTATAATACCATCCCCTAAAAATACTAAAACATATTTATCACCGCCAAAACATTTCTAGTGTTCTTTTGTAGTGGTTTTTGTTTGTTTGACTTTGTTTTGTAGTAAAAACACTTAACATAAGATCTATTCTATTAAGTATAAAGTGCACACTGCAATATAGGATCTATGCTGTACAGCAGCTCTCTGGAAGGTATTAACCTTGCATAACTGAGTCTTTGTACTCATAAACAACATGTTGCCATTTTCTCTTTTCCATAGCCTCTAACAAACAGCATTTTATTGTCTGCTTCTATGAGCTTGGCTATTTTAAATACCTCATATCTTTTATGCATCCATCTACCAGTTCCACGTTGCTTTTTCTCTTTCTATAGTATATGTATCTAAGTTATTAACCTATATCCCAGATTCTTGTAGTTTAATTATGAATTTTGAGTTAATTTGTATTACTTTGAGATATATCTTATTTTCTTAAAATACAGTAATGAATAGTAGCAAACCACCAACTTTTGTTTGCCTCAAAGTTTCAAATTCTTAAACTAAGTTAACTTTCCTATTTTTTTTTAATTTTCATATGCTTTTGGGGAACAGGTGGTATCTGGTTACATGAGTAAGTTCTTTAGAGGTGATTTGTGAGATCTTGGTCATCCATCACCCACGCAGTATACACTGAACCCAATTTTTAGTCTTTTATCTGTCACCTTGTTTCCATCATTTCCCTCAAATCTCCGAAGTCCATTATATCATTCATATGCATTTGTGTCCTTATAGCTTATCTCCCATTTATGAGTGAGAACATACGATGTTTGGTTTTCCATTCCTGAGTTACCTCACTTAGAATAGTAGTCTCCAGTTCCAGCCAGGTTGCGGTGAAGTCATTAATTGGTTCCTTTTTTATGGCCAAGTAGTATTTCATTGTGTGTGTATACATATACACATACTACAATTTTTTTTATTCACTTGTCAATTGATGGGCATTTGGACTGGTTCCGTATTTATGCAGTTGGTGAATTGTGCTGCTATAAACATGCATGTACAAGTATCTTTTTCATATCATGACTTGTTTTCCTCTAGGTAGATACCCAGTAGTGGGATTGCTGGATCCAACAGTGACCAAGCTGAGAATCAAATCAAGAACTCAACCCCTTTACAATAGATGCAAAAAGGAAATAGAAATACTTAAGAATATACCTAACAAAGGAGGTGAAATACTTCTACAAGAAAAGCTCCCAAACACTGATGAAAGAAATCATAGATGACATGAACTAATGGAAACAGATCCCATGTTCATGGATGAGTAGAATAAATATTGTGAAAGTGGCCATACTGCCACTTTACTGCCAAAAGCATCTACCAATTCAATGCAATTTTTATCAAAACACCACCATCATTCTTCACAGAACTAGGAAAAAAAATCCTAAAATTAATATGGAATTTATTCATATGGAATTAGCCAAAGAAAGACTAAGCAAAAACAAACAAACAAAAAATCTGGCAGCATCACATTACCTGACTTCAAACTATATTATTAGGCCATAGTTACAAAAACAGCATGATATTGGTATAAAAATAGGCACATAGACCAATGGAACCTAATAGAGAAGCCAGAAATAAACCCAAATACTTACAGTCAACTGATCTTCGACAAAGCAAATGAAAATATAAAGTGGAAAAAGGGCACACAATTCAACAAATGGTGTTGGGATAATTGGGAAGCCACACGTAGGAGAATTAAACTGGGTCCTCATCTCTCACCTTATACAAAAATCAACTGAAGATGGTTCAAGGGCTTAAATGTAAATCATATAAGACAAGTTCTGAAACTGAGGCGTAATTAATAGCCTACCAACCTAAAAAAGCCCAGGACCAGACGGATTCACAGCCGAATTCTACAAGAGGTACAAAGAGGTGCTGGTACCATTCCTCTGAAACTATTCCAAACAATAGAAAAAGAGGGACTCCTCCCCAACTCATTTTATGAGATCAGCATCATCCTGATACCAAAACCTGGCAGAGACACTGCAAAAAATAAATAAATTAATTCAGGTCAGTATCCCTGATGAACATGGATGTGAAAATCCTCAATAAAATACTAGCAAACCGAATCCAGCAGCCCATCAAAAAGCTTATGCATACTGATCAAGTTGGCTTCCTCCCTGGGATGCAAGGCTGGTTCAACAATATGCAAATCAATAAATGTAATCCATCACATAAACAGAACCAATGACAAAAACCAGATGATTATCTCAACAGATGCAGAAAAGGCCTTTGATAAAATTCAATACCACTTCATGATAAAAACACTAAATAAACTAGGTATTGATGGAATGTATCTCAAAAAAATAAGAGCTATTCATGACACACCCACAGCTAATATCATACTGAATGGGCAAAAGCTGGAAGCATTCCCTTTGAAAAACGGCACGAGACAAGGATGCTCTCTCTCACCACTCCTATTCAACATACTATTGGAAGTTCTGGCTAGGGCAATCAGGCAAGGGAAAGAAATAAAGGATATTCAACTAGGAAAAGAGGAAGTCAAATTGCCTCTGTTTGAAGATGACACGATTGTATATTTAGAAAACCCCATCATCTCAGCCCCAAAACTCCTTAAGCTAATAAGCAACTTCAGCAAAGTCTCAGGATACAAAATCAATGTGCAAAAATCACAAGCATTTCTATACACCAATAATAGAGAGCCAAATCATGGGTGACCTCCCATTCACAATTGCTACAAAGAGAATAAAATACCTAGGAATAAAACTTACAAGGAATGTGAAGGACCTCTTCAAGGAGAGCTATAAACCACTGCTCAAAGAAACAATAGAGGACAAAAAGAAACGGAAAAACATTCCATGCTCATGGATAGGAAGAATGAATATCGTGAAAATACCATACTGCTCAAAGTAATTTATAGATTCAGTGCTATTCCCATCAAGCTACCATTGACTTTCTTCACAGAATTAGAAAAATCTACTTTAAATTTTGTATGGAACCAAAAAAGACCCCGTATAGCCAAGAGAATCCTAAGCAAATGGAATAAAGCTGAAAGCATGATGCTACCTGACTTCAAACTATACTACAAGTCTACAGTAACCAAAACATCATGGTACTGGTACCAAAACACATATGTAGACCAATGGAACAGAAAGGACACCTCAGAAATAATGCCACACATCTAAAACCATCTGATCTTTGACAAACCTGACAAAAACGAGCAACGGGGAAAGGATTCCCTATTTAATAAATGGTTCTGGGAAAACTGGCTAGCCATATGCAGAAAACAGAAACTGGACCCCTTCCTTACACCTTACACCAAAATTAATTTAAGATGGATTAAAGAATTTAAACGTAAGACCTGAAACCTAGAAAACCTAGGAAATACTACTCAAGACATAGGCATGGGCAAGGACTTCATGACTAAAACACCAAAAGCAATGGCAACAAAAGCCAAAATTGACAAATGGGATCTAATTAAACTAAAGAGCTTCTGCACAGCAATAGAAACTTATCAGAGTGGACAGGCAATCTACAGAATGGGGGAACATTTTTGCAATCTATCCATCTGACAAAGGTCTAATATCCAGAATCTATAAGGAACTCAAACAAATTTACAAGAGAAAAACAACCCCATCAGAATGAGGGTGAAGGATATGAACAGACCCTTCTCAAAATAAGACAATTATGCGGCCTAGAAACATACAAAAAAAAAAAAAAAAAAAAGCTCATCATCACTGGTCATCAGAGAAATGCAAATCAAAACCACAATGAGATACCATCTCACGCCAGTTAGAATGGCGATCATTAAAATGTCAGGAAACAATGGATGCTGGAGAGGAGTGGAGAAATAAGAATGCTTTTACACAGTTCGTGGGAGAGTAAATTAGTTCAACCATTGTGGAAAACAGTGTGGCAATTCCTCAAGGATCTACAATCAGAAATACCATTTGACCCACTAATCCCATTACTGAGTATTTACCTAAAGGATTATATTCATTCTACTATAAAGACACATGCACACGCATGTTTATTGTGGCACTATTCACAATAGTAAAGACTTGGAACCAACCCAAATGCCCATCAATGATAGCCTGGATAAAGAAAATGTGGCACATATACACCATGGAATACTATGCAGCCATAAAGAAAGAATGAGTTCATGTTCATTGCAGGGACATGGAGGAAGCTGGAAACCATTATTTTCAGCAAAATAACACAGGAACAGAACACCAAACACCGCATGTTCTCACTCATAAGTGAGAGTTGAACAATGAGAACACATGGACACAGGGAGGGGAGCATAACGCACTAGGGCCTGTCAGGGGAATGGGATTGGGAAGGCAAGGAGAGGGATAGCATTAGGACAATAACGAATGCATGCGGGGCTAAAATGTAGATAACATGTTAATGGGTGCAGCAAACCACCATGGCACAGGTATACTTATGTAACAAACCTGTATGTTCTGAACATGTATCCCAGAACTAAAAATATAATTTAAAAGAGCAGTTTGATTGCATTAAACAAGACTGATGATTTTACTACTTTTTTAAAGAAGCATGTGTCTTTATAAATTTGGTTTCTTCCAGTTGTAACCCATAACATGTATCTCTTAAGCTAGTGTTTGTTACTAAACATCATGAATTTTACGATAAAAACCTGCAAATCCTTCTTTCTGATCCCACATTATTGACTGTTGATTTTGTTTGTCTCCAACATTAGCCTGTTTGAATTTCACTAACAACCCTCTGATCATCTTCATTCACTAAACCGCTAATACATCTCTACTTAATAATACACGAACACTTCAAATTTAAAATATTTAAAATAGCAAAGACTTGGAATCAACCCAAATGTCCATCAGTGACAGATTGGATTACGAAAATGTGGCACATATACACCATGGAATACTATGCAGCCATAAAAAAGGATGAGTTTGTGTCCTTTGTAGGGACATGGATGCAGCTGGAAACCATCATTCTTAGCAAACTATCACAAGAACAGAAAACCAAACACCGCATGTTCTCACTCATAGGTGGGAACTGAACAATGAGATCACTTGGACTCGGGAAGGGGAACATCACACACGGGGGCCTATCATGGGGAGGGGGGAGGGGGGAGGGATTGCATTGGGAGTTATACCTGATGTAAATGAAGAGTTGATGGGTGCTGACGAGTTGATGGCTGCAGCACAGCAACATGGCACAAGTATACATATGTAACAAACCTGCACGTTATGCACATGTACCCTAGAACTCAAAGTATAATAATAAAAATAAATAAATAAATAAATAAATAAATAAATAAAATAAAATATTTAAAATTGACTCAATCTTTTTCTCTCCCAGCTCTGCTCTCTTTTTTTGTGAGAGGGTGTTTTATAATTTAGTTGATGGCATCACTCCCCTTTAAACCTGAAACCTGAATGTCATCTTTATTTTATTCTTTTCTCTTGTCCTACATGTCAAGGTTAACATCAAAATAGAACTAAATTGTTTCTTACTTCACCCTTCCTTTTCTTTTCAGTGTGTGATGTCTTAACTCAAATTCTTAATTCTCAGTTAAAATGATCTTGAGATCACTTTCCATTCCCAAAACATAATTCTGATCACTAACCATCCATATCAAACACCGTATATAGTGATTAATAAGTTGAAATGACATGGTTTCTTGAAAACATCCATAGGCTTCTTGTTAAGAATGTAACAACAGATGTCTTTTTGCACGAATATGTCAAACTTGGTGAACTGTATCATTGTCACATTTCCCAATTCAAAGTCAACCATCTATTGGACAAAATTAGCGGTTTAATGCTAGTTAGGCCATCCAAAAAGATGATCTATTTTGGGATATATATACATATACACACACACACACACACACACATGCACACACACACACACACAAGGTGGTTTAAACAATAAGATATTTGTATTAATTTTCTCCTGAGGTATCACTCTTTGGCTTATAGATTGCCATCTTATCCCCGTGTCTTCATATGATCTTGCCTTGATGTCTATCTCCTAACCTACTCTTTCTATAGGGCACCAGTGATATTCGATTAAAACCAATTCTAATGACCTCATTCTAATTTTATCACTGATTTTAAGAAAACAGTCACATTCTGAGCTATTGGGGGCAAAGACTTTAACATATCAATTTTGAAGGGACAGAATTGAGCCTATCTGTTTATCTATCTATCTATCTATCTATCTATCTATCTATCTATCAATCATTCACATGTTTCCTAAACAGGGAGGAATGAGTAGCTGTGCTGCCTTAGGTGAGGGTAAAATTATTTATTGAGTTTTAATTTTGATAAGCACTTGAGAATAGCTAGTTGACAAAGAAAATAATGTATGGATCTAAGGTGAAAAGACATGTACCCTTATGAAATGCAAGTTACTGCTATGGGCACTATCATTGAGTTAAGTGTGGATATCATGGAGACATAGATAAGTGAGGCAACTAGCTGTAGACTTCAGACAAGACCATTCTCCCTCTGATATGTTTGTCTCTGTCTTTCCGCAGAACTGCTGTTGCACAAACTGTCAGCAGTGAAATGTTTTGTTTGTCTAACCACATTTTTGCTCTCTCGTATTCTAAGCTTAAACATCCCCATTTCTGGTAATGCACCTTCTTGTGCTCCCATAGTACGTACTTTTTACTTTCTCTATCACAACCCTCATCAAGTTTTATTGTATTTTTAAAAAGAATTGCCATTCTAGATTGAATGATTCATTTTTAATAATATTTTAATTAATATATTTTATAAATGATTTTAGGGTCCCCAATAGCTTACACTGAATATGGCACAAGTGTTACTCAGTGCTGCTTTTCATATTTGTGAAATAAATATGAATAGATGTGAGGGAATTAATGCACACTTCCACTGGATAGCAATTAGCCCTTTCATATGAATCAGAATTTTATGTCATTTTCTTAAAGTTCAAACTTCAAATAATAAAAAGTGTTCACAATGTTTTTCTCCCTTGAACAAACTTCATGATGCTTCCTTCAATAATATAACCCTCTTTGTTGTTCGAAGGAAATACTGTGACTCCTTTTGTTTTCAAGTAAGTGTATATATATGAATATTATTCATAAATACACTTTCTTTTCAAAATTTTCATTAGAATAGGTTGTCCAAATGTATTAACCTTTGAAGTTAATTTACCATTGGGTTCATGTGCCTTTTTAGTGTATCCCAAAACATTCTTTGCAAAGGTGAGTTTAGGGGGTTGTGTAAAAACAAAACTGTAAAACTGATGTATTCACTGTTAATGTTTAAATTTCATATTTTAACTGTGAGAAGTTTCCTTTATTTATTTCAGAGCTTAGGTAAACAGGGCATTCTTCATAATTTTTGAATCTGTTGTCTTTATCAACAACACATTCATCACTAAGCCTTTTAATTTTAAATTTAAATTTGTGTAACTCTAATTATTACATTCCTGGATATTTTGTCTCCTCACTAGGTCTTTGAACTGTTTTAATGCCCCCAGTTTAGCCCTAATTTCCTGTGTACTCTCTTGGGTTAATTATTTCTTGGTAATCAGATCACCAATTTCAATTTCAAAGTACTTGTAAGTAAAGGTTTCGAGGTGAGATCTACCATATTAAAGAAAGCAATCCCTCCCCCGAAAGAGGCTTCCTTGCTCTTGAAAATGAAAGATCATGGAAGAGTTAAAAAAATGTTTCGTTCAAAAATATTCTCTTTCATGCTTGCAATGGAATTTGCACTACTTCAATTGTAACTGAAAAATTTTATATTTTATAAATATAGGAATTATGTTATAGATAATAAAGACAAAAATAAATATATGGCTTATTAATTATATTAGTTTTTCCATAATTTTTAAATTATTAATATCCAGTAGTTATTGCTTATTAATTATGTTAGCTTTTGAATAGTTCTTTATGATAGGGACTTCTTATTAAATATTTGTATGTTCCTCCATCCTGTACCTCAACTCGCGGCCGCTAACCACAGCACATCTTATTGCGTGAGGTATATACTGATTATATTTTTTAGAATTCTGAATGTAAAAATGATTATGTTTACTACATATAGATAACATTGTGAGCATTTGGAATCGTCCTCATATAGAGAATAAAGTGAATGATTACCATGTGCGTTGGATACTTTTAAATGATGTGAACAATATGTAAAACTTAATTCTATAGACATTGTTAATATTTGCATTACTTGATGTTTTAACGGAAATCTACTTACTCTTTGTCTTTTGAGCTCATTCTTTTCATTGTAGCATTTCCTAATGCTGCCTATTTAGCAGTGTTTTATGTGGCTGTCTTGGCACCTAATCAGAAGAGGAAGGCATAAAATTCATACAATTCTCTAACCTTGTTCTCATTCCAGAGACAGCTCTCCCCTTAAGGATCAATTTCTGAGAATCCAGGCACCTGGTTTCTTTGAGAGAACCCTAGAGGAGAGCTCCTAATCATCTTTTAGTATTCACATAAAAATGGAATATGATTTTAAACTTTAAAAAATGACATTAGTATTCCTCATACTCATAGTTGAATATATGTATATATAATTATGTGTGTATATATATATATATATATATATAAATTCTGAAGAAATCTAGGCTCTTTTAGAGAGAGAATATGCAGTAGAATCTTGGAACTGGATAAAAAAGCAAAATATTGCCTTTCTAGTAAAAATGAGGACTTTAATATCATTCCTGCTTTAGGACCAAATAGGCCATGAATTGCATAGGTTTATATCAAATACCTCTGTTATATTAAATATGACAATGCTGCATAACTTTAATTCCATAAACGTTTGTTATGTGACTCATATAAGTGAGATACTATGGATGACACAATGAATGCCATAATTTATGCAATTATTAAATACAATTTATCTAGGAAATTATTTCATTTTTTATTAATGAAAATATCTATTAAAATGGCATTGGAATATTTTTTCTGCTTGAAAATAAATTGTACTTCGAGATGGGTAAAAATGTGTCGGATTTTTGCTTTTAGATGTGAAAGAAATGAAGAATGGCCAATAGCTTTCACACAGAGCAAATCAATGTCACATATTTTATATTCTCTCTTTCTCTTCTGACCAACTATATTCAGACTGAAATTACATAGCATTCTTAACAGACTCCTAAATTCTGATATTATTTACCCTAAATAGTTTCCTTGTTTATAATCTCCTCAAACTTTCTTAGCGATTTAACAGCTTAGAAATCTTAGATTTAGTATGAATATGGAGTGCAGTGGCACGATCTCTGCTTACTACAACCTCCGCCTCCCAGGTTCCAGCGGTTCTCCGCCTCAGTCTCCCGAGTAGCTGGGACTACAGGTGCATGCCACCATGCCCAACTAATTAAAAGAAAAATTAGTAGAGATGCAGTTTCACCATGTTGGCCAGGCTGGTCTCAAACTCCTGACCTCAGATGATCTGCCCTCCTAGGCCTCTCAAAGCGCTGGGATTACAGGCGTGAGCCACTGTGCCTGACCTAACCTACCTTATTTTTATATGAGGTTCTAAAAAGAGGAAAGCGTCTGAGAGCATTTAACACTTAGCCTTTGAGCCCCACAGTTAAATGCACTATTGACCTAATCAGACTTGTTAGGCACCTTCTCAGCTCTGTGGAAGAAAACTTAAAAGCAAACTTTAGGCCAAATAAACTTGTTTTGCTTTTCACATGAGCACATTTTATTTTGCTTTGCTATTCCTTAGACAAATGTATTTCCTGTGATGCTTACCACAATGGATTATTTGGCTGAGATTTCTCAATGTCTTTGATCTCTTCAGATAAATGGCATTGAATGAGGACACTATTATAATAATTAGCACCATCTTCATCATATTGTAATTATACAAAGGATCAAATAAGAAGGAGCCAATCCTTTTAAATGCAACACATTTAAATCCACTCCAACTCTTTGTGAATATATTCATGCACTATACCAGCTTTCCTCTATAAGGGTCACTTTCAATTACAGGCATGAATATATTTATTCATCAGTTCACAAAAAGAAACCAGATAGTTTAACTAGTAAAGGACACTTTCTTTCTTGGAACATATAAATAAGCCTCTCACAAAAAGACCGGTGAAACCCTTAATGATGAATTTCCTTGTCATTTTGTAGCTATATCATTGTCTTGTTGTGAATTTGATATATGTACATTATGCTTCCATTGAAGACTCATTTTTTGCCTAGATGACTGTCTCATACTTGGTCTCATTAGTTTATGTGGACATAATTGTAACTTTAAAATTCTCCTATTAAAATAAGTTTATATCCTGCTAAATATTATATATGTATAGAAAAATTATTGACAAACATTTATCAATTATGATAAGCATTTATCCTGAGGTACAGATAAGAATTAATTACCAGGACCTCCTTTAATATCATCTTAGAAAAAACCCAGCCTTTAGTGTCATGCGTTTACTATTGATGTTTTTGAGTAAACCTTCTTCTTTACCAAGTACAACCCTCTTCTTTAATGTGTTACTTCAGGTAACTAATGTGAAAAATTAAACTGTTATATACTTAAAATGAATAATGTTTACATGAATTACCCTCCTTAACACATTTATATGATTTTAGTTTATCTATACTCAGCTAAAGTAATATGTGTGTACTCTAATAAACATGTACATTACTCAATGTGTAAATATGTCTGTACACTAAAAGTAACTAAGAAGTAATTCATAAACTGCTTCTTGTACAATACTTAGACAAAGGTCCAAATTCTTAAGCACTAATACATAAAATGAATTTGTCGTTCTGAAAACCTGTGCTCTAATTTTCTATTTGATCTCCTGCCGTTTAATGAGATGTCTTCCTATCTTTTCAACTTCTTGTCCCAGGATACTGATGTTTTCTCATTTTGTTTCAGATTGTTTCCTATCTATTTTTGTGATATTTGCTATTAGATTTAGATGAGAAGTTTCTCATTTTGGAGAGAATGGAAGAGTGAAAAGGAAGCATGAGGAAAATCATTTTTCTTCTCTTTAAGCACATATTAGTCTATCTTAAAGGTTACTTATAATTTTAAATTTAATCTTGCAAAAAACTGAGATAATCTATTGCATACTTTATAAAGTCTGACATGGTATTTTTAAAAGCAGGCCTAAAAATTATTTAGTTTTAGATTGGTTTTTATGCACAGTATAATGTGTGTATGCTATATTTTTTATGCAAAGTATAAAGTATAATAGCAAAGATTTTAATCACCAGACGTAAAAATAAAATGTAGGCACAACTATCTTGTAATGAAATAAGAATATTTTAAAATACGAACATACATATATTAATATTTTATTAATAATTAAAACATCAAGGCCTCAGAAACAAATACAACAGCTTAGAAATCCTTTTAACAGATGCTTCTCTTTACACGGTACAGTGAAATTGACTGAATAATTCAGATAAGCTATTCTCTGAGCTGACAGGTACTCCTGAATCATGCTATGACACATGATTGTGATGTGTTGGTATCAGGTCCACTTTATGTTGCTGAGAAAAAAGCATGTTGCTGCCTGCATAGGACAGACCTCAGACAGTGTCTCTCCAAACCTACTTATGTTATAGGTGAAGAAGCCAATGATATCCTGGAGTATCAGTGTCTTAGTGAACATGTTCTTAGTTAATGGTGAAAAGTAGAAGAAGGGGAGAGGGGGAGAAACTATCTTTTATTGAACACCTACACTTGTGAGGCATTCTGCAAAGTACTATATGAGTATTATTTTTATGTAATCTTTAAACTATAAATTCCATCCTGATCTTACAGATGAGGTAAATCTATAAACAGGGTAAGATACATAATTTTCTGGGCTCATTGCAAAAGAAACATGCCAAACCCTTTGTTTGCAAAGGAGGGAAAAAGTTTTTCTTTCTTCTGCAGTTTCTTTCTTGACTTGTCATGATGTTTTTTTATTTGCTGTTGAATGTCACCTTAACTTTATGACAGGAACTGATGTCCCTTTTGTTTATTTAATATCTGACTTGCTTCTCTAGAATATAAGCTCCAGGAAATCATGGAACAAGTTAATTAAAATAGAAAATTCTGATTTGTGTAAATGTTCCTGGGACAGAATCAGAGTGAACAAATTTATCTGAGTTTTAGGGTTAAGATATATTTGCACCCACTTAGGCACCAGTTTTCTAGTGGTTAATGTTGGCACTCTTCATTTAAGACAAAAATTTTCAAAGTGTCTGATCATAAGACTGACTTGAGTCAATCATAAAAAGCATTCTGATTTCCCATCTCCCACCTCTAGGACATTTTAATTCAATTGGTCGGCTAGAGGGCTAGTTTTCAAATGTCACTCATACATTACTCTTCTACATAGCCAGTACAATGGCTTCCATTCTACACAAAACAAAATTTAAATTCTTTGCTCTGGCCAACAAACCCATATGTCAGTTCTCTTTAACCTTCTCTCTCACCACTCTCTCCCAAGCCTGTATGTTCAATCTACAGGTTTTTAAAATGTTCTGTTCTTTGTAAATGTCAAGCTTATTTCTGCCTTTCTATGTGCAATTTCACGTGGCTTCAATATCCTTCCTCTGATCTCTTCATGGAAACTATTTTCTGGTCATTTAGGCCCCCTTTCATTATTATTTATTACAGAGGACTTCCCTTGATCTCTTATAGAGGTCTTTCCTTGACCACACAAATTGATGTTGCCCCTTTCCTGTTACTGTTTATCACATCACTCTGCCATTTTGCTTTGTTAGCATGTTAACATATAATATAAACATCTAAATTTATCTTTATTGTGTAATTACTTAATATCTTATTACCTTTCTATAATAGAAACTCCAGACCTAATTAGTCATCTCTTTTTATGGTCCCATTGCCTAGGTCAGTGTTTGTCAATCAGTAAATTCACCCTTACCCCACCCTTGATTTCCACAGTACCTTGACACTACCTGAACAATTGTCCTGAATTAATTTTAAAGAGGAAGATCATGGCACTTCCTTACCTGTATCTCACTCCAATATGGCCATAGTCCAAATATTTAAGCACCAAATGATTTAGCACATCACATCCAGGGTAAAACATTCAGTGTTCTCTATAATGGTGATAAAGCTAAGAGAAGGATGGGTTGGAGAGTAAGGAGAGAGTGAAAGTCAGATACATGATGAGAGTATCCATTGTGTATATTGCTTGCTAATAATTATACTACTAGTAAGTTTAACTTAAATTACCCCCAGAAAACCCTATCTCCAAATACAGGTATACCTGAAAGATATTGTGGGTTCAGTTCCAGACCACCACAATTAAGCAAATATTGCAATAAAGAAAATCACACAAATTTTTTGGTTTCTCAGTCAGTGCCTACAAAAGCTGTATTTGCACTATGGTCTATTAATTGTTCACTAGCATGATATCCAAAAAATATGCATACTTTAGTGGAAAATTAAGATATTGCTTAAAAATGCTAACAATCATTTGAGCCTTCAGTGAGTTGTAATCTTTTTGCTGGTGCAGGGTCTTGCCTCAATGCTGATGGCTGTTAATGGATGAGGGTGGTGGTTGGTAAAGGTTGGGATTTCTTAAAAATAAGACACATACACAGTTTGCCCCATCATTTGACTTTTCCTTTCATGAAAAATTTATCTACATCATGTGATGCTATTTGACTGCATTTTGCCCACAGTAAATCGTTTTTTCAAAATTAGTCAGTCCTCTTAAAGCCTGCTCCTGCTTTTTCAAGGATGTTTAGGTAATGTTCTAAGTTCTTCATTGTAATTTCAACAATGTTCACAGCATCTTAACTAGGAGTTGGTTTCATCTTGAGAAACCATGTTCTTTGCCTGTCTATAAAAAGCAACTCCTCGCCTGTTCTGGGTTTTTTGTGAGATTGCACCAATTTAGTCACATCACCAGGCTCCACTTCCAATACCAGTTCTCATTATTTCTACCATATCTGCACTTACCTCCTTCACTGAATTCTTGAACCCCTAAAAGTCATCCATGGGGGTTGAAATAAATATATTTCAAATTCTTGTTAATGTTAACATTTTGATCTCCTTTCTTAAATCACAAATGTTTTTAATGGCATCTAGAATGGTAAATTATTTCCAGAAGGTTTTCAGTTTACTTTGATCAGATCTATCAGAAGAATAAATATCTATGGCAGCTGTACCCCACAAAATGTATTTTATAAATAATAAGACTTGAAAGTCAGAATTACTAATTTATCCACAAGCTGAAGAATGCAAGTTGTGTTATGAGTAATGAAAACATTAATCTCCATCATAACACTTGTGTGCCCAGGTACATTGTCAACGCACAGTAGTATTATGAAAGAAATCTTTTTTGTCTGAGTAGGTCTCAATCATGGCCTTAAAATATTCAGTAAACCATGTTTTAAACAGATGCATTGTTACCTGGACTTTGTTGTTCCATTTATAGAACACAGACAGAATAGATTTAGCATCATTGTGTAGGGTAATAAGATTTTCACAATAGTAAATGAGCATTGGTTTCAACTTAATGTAACCAGCTGCATTAGCCCCTAACAAGAGAATCAGCCTGTGCTTTGAAGCTCTGAAGTCAGACATTGACTTATCTTTCTAGCTATAAAAGTCCTAGATGGAATCGTCTTCCAATATAAGGCTGTATTGCCCACATTAAAAATCTGTTTTTTTTGGTGTAGTAACTTTCATGAAATATGTTAACTAGATCTTCTGGAAAACTTGCTGCAGCTTCCGTATCAGCACTTGGTACATCACCTTGCACTTTTAATGTTATAGAGACAGCTTCTTTACTTAAACCTCTGTTAGCTTCAAAGATATTTCTCTGCAGCTTCCTCACTGCTCTCAGCCTTCATAGAGTTGAAGAGTTAGAATTTTGTTCTGGATTAGGCTTTGGCTTAAGAGAATGTTGTGGCTGGTTTGACCATCTATGGACAATATTAAAACTTTCTTAATATCATCAATAAGGTTGTTCACTTATCATTTGCATGTTTTTCTTTCCAGAACTTAATGAAGTTTTGTGCAAATTTAATTTCTTTCTAGAACTTTTCCTTTGCATTCACAACTTGGCTAACTGGTGCAAGAGTCCCACTTTCATCCTATCTCAACTTTTGACATGCCTTCTTCACTAAGCTGAATCATGTCTAGCTTTTGATTTAAAATGAGAGATGTGTGACTTTTCATTTGATCTGAACATGTTAGAGGTAATCACAGAGTTATTAATTGTCCTAATTTCAGCATTGTGTCTCAGCTCAAATACGGAGAAATGGAACATGGTGAAGCATTCAGAATACACACATTAATTGATTAAACTTGTCATCTTATATGGACATGGTTTATGGCACCGTAAAATAATTACAATAGTAGCATCAAGATCACTATAACAGATAAAATAGTAAATCAATAGCTTGAAACATTCCAAGAATTACCAAAATGTATCACAGAGACCACATGCTGTTGGACAGACTCGTACTCAGGGTTACCACAAACCTTCAATTTGTTAAAAAAAAAAAAATCTGCAAAATGGAATTAAGTGATGCTGAATAAAAACAAGGTATGCCTGTAGCAAAATTGAGGCTTAGAACTTTACCATGAATTTTGTGGGAAGACAATTTAGTTTATAACATTCTCATACTAGGCAAAGTTAAACTGATGCATCTCAGTACTGTGTTTAAAATCTCAAGAGTTGAGATTCATCTTATTTTCTAGTAGTTTGACAAACACATAAAAGTAGGTTAATAAGAATTGTCTAATAAGAAACAAGCAATATTTGTAGAAGGCTTCAGAGTGAAAACAGAGGTGCTTAGAGCCATAGAAGCTTGCCCAAAGTCCTCACAATTAGTGGAGAAACAAGTACACTCAGCTATTCTAAATTAAAAGTCCACAGTGTTACATTTTTTTTTTTGCACAAAATAAGCAACAATAAATGCACAAAATGAAATCAAATAAATAAAATGATCTTACATTCCTTTAGGAAATATTACTTTAGTTTAAAATAAAAGATCATGTTTTCTACAAAATATTAATTTATCCTGGAGGTTATTACTCAAAGGTTCAAAAGTCTTTTCTGGTTAGTTTGATATATTCTGTTGATTTTATTACAATTTTCAAATTTGTATGGCAAAAATATTCTTTGGATATGGATGTACTGCACTTGATTTAAACTGATAAAGAGAATTACTCTTCCTACAACCATGTGGAATTCTCTGCTGGTTCCATGAAATCAACTGCAAACTCTGTCCTATATCCTCTTACATCTATGTCTCCCTGGGTCAGATATCAATAAGGAATTTTGTCTGAATAACTCTCCCCATTATTCTTGACCAATGTTGGGTTACTGAGAGTAAAAAAGTTTCCTGATACATCATCAGAATCCCAAATGCAGGTATTAAAATTTTACATCAAAGGAGTGTAATACAACTTGGCCTATGTGCTTCACAGTTTGGAAAAAAAAAAAAAAGAAATGTAAGTTTTCTCTATTAGTCTGCAATGATATTCTTGATGCTGTAATTCCCAAATGGCATAAAATGGAATATGTAATTTCCTCACAGAAAGTAAGTCTTCAAAAAAATTAAATGGACCTCCTTACTAGGATCTAAATTTAGTAAGCTCAAATTCCATGGTAGTTGATTATTGGTTCTGTCCTGAAGAAGATGAGCTTACTTTGAGGGAAAACATAATCCTCTTAATGTGTTTGCTATGTGAAATTCTAAGTATATTTAAATGAAATGATTTTAAACTCGACAGCAACTGAGAATTTAAGTGGATTTTGTTCTAGTGTCTTTCCTCTAAAGAATAAGATTGAGTTGAAATTTTTAAAACTCCGTCTCAGCATGATGAGTAAAAGAAACAGAAACAGGCACAATTAGACAGCTCTTTGAGGATCATATCCCTTGTAATTATTCCTTTTTTATGAAAATGTTCCTATGATTTCATTTATTTTTCTTAGAGGGCCTAATTATACCAGTGAGCATTCATAACAAACAGTATTAAGGTGATGTAGCTGCACTTATACAGATCCTTAAAATTATTAAAGGATGAACACTTCTATTGCTAATTTATCTTGCTATAATAAAAGTGTTTGGTGTGTAATTATTCTATACAAGTAACTGAGTGTACAATACAAAAGGAGAACACAAGCAAAACAGATACAGATTCCCTACTTGTGAATATTCTAGGATAGTAGGAGACCTAATGCATTCACAAATAACTATAGGAAATGGAAAATGTGCCTGTCATAAGAAGTTTAAAAATCGAGAGAGGCGGGATGCAGAGGGAGGAGAGAGAACATCCAGCTTTGTGAGTTGGACAGTTTGTGGAATAAGTGACATTGTCATTTGGTCTTGAAAAGTAGAGAAAATGTTAACATTTAGAGATTGTGTAGAATATGGGACATGAGTGTGAGGAACGAAAGTGGGGAAAATGAAGGTAGTTATTTCTCTTAGATGAAACAAAAGTACAAAAGTCAATAGTTCCATGTTGCTTAAATTTAGGGTGATTATAGAGTTAAAATATGTTGCTTAAATTTAAGGTCAATATAGAGTTTATCCATGTTGCTTAAATTTACAATGAATATAGAGCTAGAGAAATGATGTAAACGGTGGGGATAGAGAAGGTAATTTGAGGCCTGGGCTGGGGATGAACTTGAATGCAAATATTGGCTGGTTTTAGTCTTGTGAGCAGAGAAATGGCATGATTACAGTTGTGTATTAAGAAAATTAATTGGTAAGCATAGTGCTTATGTTATTTGAGGAAAAAAAAGAGCAGACTAGGTAGAAAACTATGCAGTCATCCAGAGAAAACTTAATGATAGTCTAATCTCTTGTGGAACAATAAAATTAAAGGAAAAAGAACAGCTGTGACAGATAGCACAATGCCAGAAATGCCGGTGCTTAACCACCCACTGGATATGAGGCTAACAAAGAAAAAAGGTAAAGATAATTGCAAGGATTTACATCTTTTAATGAGGAGGATATTAAGTTATTTAACAGTGAATAAAGAAAGAAGAGCAAGTCTGGGGGAAAAAAATGATGAATTCTCTTTGGAGAACATCGTCTCCATGCATTTTATCTGCCAAACAGCAACCACCATATATAAATAGAAAACTGAATAATATTATATTTACTAGTATTATATTCTTTTTTATCGAAGATAAACAATTATGTAGTAGAAACCAGCTACAGAATATAATAATATGACTAATGAAAAAGGTATTTAATTACAAATGACATAATTACTGAAGATTAACAGCTATGCAATTGATATTACTTGTTATTTCCTTTTCTAGATTGCTTCAACTTTTACTTTAAGTTCTGGGATACATGCACAGAATGTGCAGGTTTGTTACATAGGTATACATGTGCCATGATGGTTGGCTGCACCCATCAACCTGTCATCTAGGTTTTAAGCTCTACATGCATTAGGTATTTGTCCTAATGCTTTCCTTCACCTTGCCCTCCACACCCTGACAGGCACCACTGTGTGATGCCCCCCTCCCTGTGTCCATGTGTTCTCATCGTTCAACTCCCACTTATGAGTGAGAACATACAGTGTTTGGTTTTCTGTTGCTGTGTTACTTTGCTGAGAATGATGGCTTCCAGCTTCATCCATGTCCCTATAAAGGACATGAACTCGTTCTTTTTTATGGCTGCATAATACAACATGAGCTCATTCTTTTTTATGACTGCATAAAACTCTTTTTCTTAATTAAAAAAATTGGGATCGTTTTTCTCTCCTCTTCTTCTAAGATTCCAGTTACTGGTATATTAGAATGCTTGATAATATTCCATGCGTTTTGCAGTATTTTTTTATTTTGATTTTTGTGGGTACGTAGTACTTGTATATATTTATGGGGTACATGAGATATTTTGATATAGACATGAAATGTGTAATAATCACACATCATTGAAAATGGGGTATCCCCTCAAGCATCCTTTATGTTACAGGCAGCCCAATTATACTCTTTTAGTTACTCTAAAATGTACAGTTAAATCATTATTGACTGTAGCACATTATTGTGCTAACAAATAGTAGGTTTTATTCATTTTTTTCTAACTGATTTTTTTCTTTTTGGGAAATACCAACTATTTGCCATTATTTTATTTCAGAACTTACTCATATGTAAGATGATTTTATTATTATTATTAAACTTTAAGTTCTGGGATACATGTGCAAAATGTGCAGGTTTGTTACATAGCTAAACATGTGCCATGGTGGTTTGCTGCACCCATCAACTCATCATTTACATTAGATATTTCTTCTAATAATATCCCTCCCCTAGTTCCCACCCTCCAACAGGCCCCAGTGTGTGATGTTCCCGTCCCTGTGTCCATGTGTTCACATTGTTCACCTCCTACTTATGAGTGACAACATGCAGTGTTTGGTTTTCTGTTCTTAAAATATATGAAAGAGCAAAAGAGTAATTATGTTCACAGTTGTTAATGATTCATGGGCTACTATACTGTAGGCAGTCCTCATGATCACTTAACCATAGTAACTGGAACTTCTATGTAGAGTAGCAATGACTTTGCTTTGCATGGCTCTGATATGCATGAATCTCACTTAACACAGCACCGTGGAAAGTGAGGTCTGCCTGCATAAGGGTACATTACAGCAGTTACAGACATTTTTTGGTTTTACATATATATATATATATAGCCTTTTAATTAATTAAATAATAACATAACTTATCAAAGGGAAGTTAACTAGTGGACAGGAAGTATGTATTTCCCTACCAAAATCAAACGGGAAATTAGTAAGAGTACATTTTTGTAATTTTTTTTTCCATTCCAGGATTTCTGTACATTCATAATGTCCTAATACCCTTTGTGGCACATTTACTATCTGCGAATGCTTTACATATATATTAGGTCATATGTTTTTCATAGCAATCTGGTGTAGTAAGTATTGTTACCTCCATCTTAACAACACGAACATTTGGAGACAGACATAAAGTGAGTTGTCTGATGTCACATACCTATAAAGTGGATGACCCATGATTGAATTCATGTTCATACTCATTTCATAGCCCACAATTAAACCTCAATTACCTTACACTCCTTTTTGTTCCTAAAGGGACAAAATTATTTCACTTCTCAGGGTAAAATCTAGTCTATTTTGGAGACCAAGTCAACTGCTATTTAATCTGGCATCATATTTGAAGTTCTTTTTTGACCCCCCAAAGACGCCAACAATGTCCAGATTTTGTCACCATAGACTATGGCTAGTAGGCTGACTCCAAAGAATGCTCAGGGTGGCATTGTATTACTTCGATAAATTTGTCCAGTCCTGGATCTGCCCTTGAGCCTGGGATGCTCAGGAACTGGGCCTTGTTAATGTAATGTGAACTGGGTTAATACCTCTATCAGGAATGGGTCGGTAAGAGGCACACACTGAGTCCCAGAGATTTTTATGTGAAACCGCAATCCCAGATTATTGACTTATAATGAGATATTGCTATTAAATGACCCTATTTTTCTGACAGGCAAACCAAAGTGAAAAATGTTAGAAGACAACTTAATAATAATGAAATCAGAATTAAGGGAGTTTGATGAATCCAATATTTAATATTATTTATTGGCATAAATTTATTTAACTATTTCACAGAAGGAAGGGCCTACCAAGGAAACACAATTTTAAAGACCCAGCGCCTTCCCAGTGTGTTCAAATGAATATTGGGGACTTTTACTTCCATACGTCCATATTTTCTCTGTTTTCATGACTGACCTATCTCTCTTCAAATATTATCTTTCTGATACATTAACCTCTTCAATCACCTCTTAACAGAGTCTTGATGAATATACGTTGATTTTGAAGTATAATTCTCAGATTTCAACTCTTTAGTCTATTATAGAATGGTCTTCACAACCGGATCTAACCTGTACTTACACTTGCACTCTTACATTACCCACAAAAAACTTTTGTACTATAACATTTTGTTTATTAGGGAATTTACAAACTCCATTTGGATGTCTTAAAGGAATTCCATACTCAACAAGTACAAATAAAACTTGTTGTTTTCTGGCCCACCTGCCCAAGATTTCCAGTGTGCATTTCAACAGTAACTAATCACCATCCATTAAGCTTCACATACCTTAAACCTGGGAGTCTTCTTTGGCAATATATTCTCTCATCCTGAACACCTTCTCCTCCACTGTTCATTTATCCAACACATATATCTTAAGCAGCAACACTATTTGAGTTGCTGGAAAAACAGCAGTTCGATGCAAGGAAGTTCCTTGCAATCATTAGGTTTATATTGTAGTAGGGGTGGGGGAGTATAGACGGACAGACATAAAGAATTAAAACAAAAATATAATATGTGCAGTTGGTAAATGCCAGTTCCTTAAGTAAAACTCAATGAGAGAATAGGACTATATGTGAGAAGAGAGTGCTTTACAGTCACGGTGGCCAGGGAAGACTGCTCTGATAAAATATCAACCTTTCTTTAGAAATTATATATTGACGTTGACTTTTATTCTCATATCTTGATCATTTTGGTCTACTTTCTGTCTTCAGAGTCAATACAGTACATGGCCTCCATGAAATTGAATCTTTCAGCTCTCCTATTACTAAGCGTATTTGACCAGAGCACAACCTACCACAGTCCTAGCTGCTGCACCCAAAATGATTACCGCATCCGTACTTAGGCTAAACATCCCAGGGACTGGTACCAGGCAGTGACTAAGTACTACAGGGAATGCATGTGTAGGCCCGTTTCTGAAAGACAACGGATTCACCTGAAAGAATACTCCAGAACTTCCCATTAGTCATGTCGAATTGCCAGTTAAGACTTTTCCACTCAGATGTTTTCCTTCCCTCTCTCCCTTACAAAGGTCAGACCTGTGTGGTGACCCAATGACTCACAGGCCTGTCCCAGCCTTCCCCACGTTTTCCTGCATATCTAATCTCTGCTCCTCTGAGGGCCTGGACTAAGACATTGCATTTGAGTTTCCGCCTATCTTCTCTCTGGTCCTTCTTTTCATCCTTTATTTCCCACAATGAAAATCTTATGTCACCACTGCTCCTTGGAATCCTGTGGTTTCATTCTGTTGCTCTTCAGATATAAACTCAAGTCCATAAACTGTTTCAACTAACCTGCCCTTCTTTTGTTCTGTGAAGATATCGTGCTTTTACTTAGCTGATGAAGGCCTCTACATTTTCTATTTCCTTTGCTAGACCACTAATTTCTCCCACTGATTTGGGGCAGTTCACTCATTTTTCGTACACTTCTCCTATTCAGACCTGCTCGGATCACCATTTTCTCTCATCTAAATCAGTCTTCTTTATTTTGTTCTTCCAACTTTCCTAAAAAGCATTTACACATTCATTAGCATGATTGCTTTCAGGTAATTTGTCTCAGTTTGAAATTATGCATTTATTAGTATGATTATTTGATTAATGCTTACTTTCCCTACTGGGCTATAAGTTCATCCTTTTTATCCTCATTGTATTCGCAGCATTTAGCTCAGTATCTGTCCTAAAGGAGGCATATACTAAATAAGTATTAAATAAAAGGATAAATAAACAATGTTTCTTCCTAGGAAGTATGATTAAACAGTGTAGCATCTTAAAACTCAATTTTTCTCAATTCTAAGTAATTGAAATGGGAATTAAAAGTTCATGGGAATATAATAGTACAAAATGAATATAAATGTTAAGACTGTATACCAAACTGCAAAGACATATAACAGGTTTCATATGTATTGAGCAGTTACTACATGATAGGCATGACTATGGATCCTGCAAGCATTAACTCATTTAATTCCTACCATCTCAAAGAATGCTTATATAATGTCCTTATTTCTGATGAAGATCCTGAGGTGAGAAGGGACAAGTTATTTATCAGTGGTTACTGCACGGCAGAGGCAGGCTTGGGTATAGGTGTGTCTGAAAGCAGACACACTCTCCGCATTACTGTACTCTATAGACTCTTTTAAAGAAATGTTCTGTTTTCCAGTTATGCTTGAAGACTTTGAGGGATTATAAAAACACTTCTACTTTGGGAAATCCATTTAGAAGCACAGTATGCTTTAACTTGCTTGTGAATTGTGGCCCACCCCACAAGGTGTTTCACACTGCTGTCCTATAAAAATCAACTTGGTGGTTGTTCCCGCAAGCCACTTCTCTGCACAGCTGAGCCCCCTGGGCTACTTTGCACAGCATCCTGGGCATAAGCCTAATTTAGCTTTGAACAGATTTTATTAGTGTTTTCTATTCATTTGTCTGTGCTTCTTTGGACTACGAATTCTTTGAGGCAGAGTCACGATGTCTTCATGAGAGCAAACATTTATTAAGGCTTTTATTGGGCCACACGTTATGTTAAACACTTTAACAAACTCAAATAATTCTACCAATGACACTACCTGTGAGGTAAGTACTATCATATCGAAAATTAATAAGCCTACAATAAGAAAGCCAGTAAGTAGCTGGGGCAAAGTTTCATTTGGAGTTTGTTCATTTTAGAGTTCATTCTCTCACCCATTTACCAGAGTAGAGCAGGTCTTCAGATTTTCAAAAATAACCACATACGTATGTCACTTGGGAAGCACATAGTAGTTTCTTATTTTCTTTCCCTCTCTTTGTTTCTCTTTATGTATTTTACTTCTCTCCCTCCCCCTCCCTTCCCTCGTGTGTGTGTGTGTGTGTGTGTGTGTGTGTGTGAGAGAGAGAGAGAGAGAGAGGGGGATAGAGAGAGACTTTTAATTCAACTTTTTCTTTCTCAGGCAGGTTTGTAATTTCCTACCAAGGGGATAAATCTGGAAAACTTAAAGTAGAACCAACAAAGAATGTTCAATATTAAAAAATCAGGAGATCACAAACTTTAAAGATGAAATATATCATTAGTATTAAAAAATACAGGTCGATTGACTAGAAAAATATATAGGTATTTAAAATTATTAAGCCAATTATCTGACGAAAAAAGCCATTCTTTTTTCTGGCAAGTTTTCCTCTTCATGAAAGAAAAACTTAGGAAATCACTGACATGCATTGTTTTTTACTTTTAAGATCAATTTAGATTGGAAATTGGTTATCTGAAGTTTATGGCTTCAGATAGTGTGTTGCTGTTTGCAACACTCTTAGTATGTTTCTGATTTTTATTTTACATATCCTATACTATAGCAAGTTGAACATTATGTGGATATAAAGACTAGGGAAAAAGACTTAGGATGATGTCCTTTTCCCTCTCCTAGAAACAAACATAATTGATGTGACTGTATTAGCAGAAAAAAAACACTTAGATGCAGACGCTTAGATGTTCTTGTTCTAACATATCATGTTCTTTATATCATTATGACCAGTGAGATCAATAGTTTATTGCAGGAAGAATTTCTCATCAGCGTCACTTGCAAATGACAATTCTTGGGATGTAAAGTGTTGAGATACTTCCTGTCTCCTTCATTTATTAGTGAGCTGATTCTAGAATGAATGATTTCAGTAAGTGATAGATTTTCCTTCATAAATTTTTATTACTTTTTTCCTTCTGGTGAAGAATTTCCAATATTTGCCAAGTAAGTGAAAACTTTAGAAAAGAAGCTTCTCTTACAGTTTAAATAAATCAGTCTTATGATGTGTCTAATTATGAGGTCTATTTGTGTACATCTCTTTGAAAACTGGCATCCACTGATCAGTGGCAGACTAAAGGCAGAGAAATGCTCCAGGTGGCTGCAATATCTGAGAGCAATAAAGAATTTCCTCTGAGGGAACTTATATGAAAAAGGGTTATAATACAATATAGTCAGAGTAAGTGGGAACAAATGACATAGTGTTCTGTCATGTCATGTCATGTAGTAATGGCATATACAGAACCACTCCTACGTGAAGGACTGCGTACCAAGCCCTGTCAGAGATACTTAAAGGAATCATGTCACTAAGCATAACAATGCTGAACTGGGCTAGTCTACATATTTTTAGTGCATTTCCAGTATGATGCATTTCCAGGAAAATTAACAGCTATAAAGAAACCGTAAGTGGTGAGTTTATTTGGCTATTTCATAGGTCAAGCTGACAAGGTAGAAATGCTAGAGTAGGATCCTCGTGTGTGTAATCACGTTTTTTCTTGACAGGGTATGGGTGCTTTAAATGCCAGTAAGATAAGAATCTCTTGATCCTTTGAGAAATATCTATGTGTACTTGGAATCAGCAAAGATGGACAATTCCACAGAGTATTTACGGTGGTTACCGGAAATTGTGCCACTTTAAAACTGAGGAAGTAGGCATCATTTCTATCTAATTTCAAAAACTGGCCAAAGGATTAGCAACAAGGCAACTTCTTATATTTTGTGGAGGTCACATGTTCTCAGCTACTAAAGGTTAAGAGGACATAATCTGAAAAATAAGAGTTGATATGTCAAGTAAAACACTGCAATGTAATAAAGATAGTTGTGTGTGTGTGTGTGTGTGTGTGTATTCAGTGTATCAAGTATATATTCAAATACCAAGAAACTATATACTTCCTGTCAAATCATTCTGGAAAGAAATCTTCCAAAGACAAAATGTCAAAAGATGATGGTATAATACTAGTGATGGTATTCATCCAGAAAGGACCAAATATGTTGTTAGTACCCTTTCGATGCTTCTATAAGCAAGTAAAAAAAAATCATTTCAAATATTGTCATGAAAATTGGACAGCATAACCTCTGCTTTCATTCTCCATGACTGGAAAATAAATATTTATAGCTCTACAGTGATGTATCATAGATAACAGAAGTTCTTCATTGTAAATGATCTGAGGAATGACCAGATCTTCATTTGTGAGCTGGGGAAAAAAACGAAAGTTAAAGAGATCAAGTGACTTGCTCAAGGTCATCACATAGATCTTTACAGATGGGAGTAGAAAACAGTTGTGTTTTGTTTTTTGTGTATTTATTTTTAGTTAGTTTGGTGTTTCCTTTTATACTACAATATGCCAATTTTCAAAGTGGCAAAATGATTTTGTTCATTTCAGAATGTAGGAAATGCTGTGATTAACACAAAACTACTCATTTAAATTGTTTCTAATTCCAAAAATAAATAATATGTATAAATTTTGGAACAGATTCAAAGAAAATATGGATGCAGAGGTCCTACCCTGCTCCAGTGACTTACAAATAGAGTAATCCTTTGTTTTTAGATAAAGAATGTATGGATAAGTATGCCGGTAGCAGTTGGGTCACACAAGTGCACAGGTCAACAATTTGGTATTTATCTACTAGTTATTATTTGGAGCCTTATGTGGTTTAGCTGTGTCCCCATCCAAATCTTATCTTGAATTGTAGTTTCCATAATCCCCATGTCAAGGGAAGGACCAGGTGGAGATAATTGTATCTGGGGGGTAGTTCCTCCATTCTGTTCTCATGATAGTGAGTTCTCATGAGATCTGACGGTTTTATAAGAGACTTTACCTCCTTTTGCTCTGCACTTCTCCTTGCTGTCATGTGAAGAAGAATGTGTTTGCTTTCTCTTCCACCACGATTGTAAGTTTCCTGAGGCATCCCTAGTCATGCTGAACCATGAGTCAATTAAACCTATTTCCTTTATAAATCATCCAGTCTTGGGTATGTCTTTATTAACAGTGTGAGAATGGACTAACACAGAACTTATATTAAAAAGACTATGTAAAGGTAAAGATTGGGTGATATAGGGTATGTTTATTTCTGCCTGTGATATTTGCAGTACACTACAGAGTGGCAATGTCTTTAATTTTTCAAGTATTTGTGAAATACCAATACGCTTATCATTTTTGTTCTAAGATATATGTACAAAATTCCCTTTGATTTATATGGTACTAAGTGTGTCTATACAACAGAGAACTAATACGTTGTTCTTTCAAATCTTCTCTTGACCAATGTAGAAAATGCATTTAAAAACACATGTTAGCTAATGGATAGATATTGGACTCCAAAAGTATACTAGTATTTATAAAGGACTAAAAACTATATTAATTAGTAATATAGTTATTCTATAAAATGACACTGCATTTCTCTTTGAAGGATGGGATTCTTTGGATCAAGGTCATGGGCAAAGCAACATGAGGAAAATTCCTTTGCAGATGCTTGCTCTGTGCAGGCATGTGGAAAATAAGCAGATGACTTCAATTTGCAGTGTCATTACTCACCCTATTCCTGACATTGTCCTAGCACTCATACCATGAGCAGCGCAAGAGCTATATTCCCACATGCCTGATATTTGAACTACAATATGTCAAAATAGATTTGGAGAAAAAGGTGTTGGTTGATAGATGGCATGTATTCATTTTAAGTAAAGATGAGCAGGTATTCACCTCAGTTTCCCTAGGGTAACTGAACCTCCCTGGCTTCTTCTTTTGTTTTTAAAGAAACATTATCCAAACTGTTCAAGACAAAAGCTGATATCATTTTTTTAATGGGGCTTGGCCAACTATATCGATCATGTCGGTCACATGACAATGAAAAGTCATGATCATTTTTACGGGACTTTTAAAGCAAATTTATTTTTAATTGACAAACAACAATTGTGTACGGTTTATGGGGTACATTATGATATTTTGATCTAGGTATACGATGTAAAAGAGTCAATTAAACTAATTAACATATCTGTCATCTCACCAACCTATTTTTCTCATTAATATGTTAAACATCTATTCTTGGAGGTTCCACAAAAATAAAAATAGAATTATCATACAGATCTAACAACCCCGCTTCTGGGTATATATTCACAGAAGATACCAGTATGTCAAAGAGGTAACTGCACTCCTATGTTCGTTTCTACATTATTCACGGTAGCCAAGATATGGAAGCAACCTAGGTTTCCATCACTGGCAGAATGGATAAAGAAAATGTGGTACATATACACAATAGAATGTTTACCAGATTTTGATAAAATTTGTCTACACATGAAAAAGTAAAGTATTGGGGAATTGGAGGAATTCTCCACAAAAATATAGCAAAGAAGATTTTTAACCAGAGATAGAAAGTTTTCTCTTATGTAACTCTGGTTATAGATTACATAATGTAAGCCATTCTGTGGCTATATACTTTTCTCCCTGAGCAATACAAAATATTTATAAACTACAAAATTGTCTTCACTTCTCAGTTCAGTGTCGGGGATATATGGATGACTTCATGTTAATCTGTACCATTTTTTATTAATAGAAATTAAAAGTTTGTCACGATGTCACATACAAGGTCAGTGAAAATGTTTTTTATTTTTATTTTTTTTAAATGGGAGCAGTACTTTCTGTGCTATGTTTATAGAATTTAAAAAACGAGTTTTATTAAATTTTATTGATGTAACTTTTACAGTAAAAGGCACCTACTTTGAGGATACAGTTTTAAGAATGCTAGCAAATATAGATACCCATATAACAATTGCAGTTGGTTTTAACAGGGAAATGTATGCATGTATAAAGACAAGAACATGTTTTCTTACCTGGTGAGGTTAAAAAATATCAGATAAAAGATCAAGGACCTTTTCATCTAGAACCCATGGATACAAGGAAGGCATCTATGGAGGAAACAAGGGGATTGTAAGTTTCCTGAGGACTCCCCATTGACATGCAGAACTGTGAATCAATTAAACCTCTTTTCTTTATAAATTATCAGTCTCGGGTAGTATCTTTATAGCAGTGTGAGACCAGACTAATACACTCAATATGCATTTTATGAGGAATTTTTGAATAATATTGAGAATTATTTATGAGTAATATTGAGAATAAGTTCAAGGGAAAGAAATATTGCCATAAGCCAGAGCACGAAAGAGAAGTTTAAAGAGTTAGAAACGTATTTATTTTCATGATGGTTTTAAGCTAATTTTAGTGAGTGTATTAGTTCATCCTCACATTGCTGTAAAGAACTACCTGATACTGCATACTTTATAAAGAAAAGAGGTTTAATTGACTCATAGTTCCACAGGCTTTATAGAAAACATGGTTGGGGAGGCCACAGAAAACTTGCAATCACGGTGGAAGGTGAAGGGAAAGCAGAAAAGTCTTAGGTGGCTAGATAATGAGAGACAGAGCAGGTGAAGTTGCTACACATTTTTAAAAATCTGAAATCATGAGAACTCACTATCATGAGAACAGCAAAAGGGAAATCTCCCCCCATGATCCAATTACCTCCCAGCAGGCCCCTATTCCAACATTATGGATTACAGTTTGACATGAGATTTGGTGGGGACACAAATCTCAATCATTTCGGTGAGTTTAAAATTTTCCAGGATCAGAAGCATTAATGATATTCTGATGGAAGTTATTAATACTTTTGTCTGAAAACTACACATGTACACTTTTGCACATAATTTCAGGGCCTCTTCTGAGAGCCTTAATTTCCTCCATGGATGCCTTCCTTGTATCCATGGGTTCTAGATGAAAAGGTCCTTGATCTTTTATCTGATATTTTTTAACCTCACCAGGTAAGAAAACATGTTCTTGTCTTTATACATGCATACATTTCCCTGTTAAAACCAACTGCAATTGTTATATGGGTATCTATATTTGCTAGCATTCTTAAAACTGTATCCTCAAAGTAGGTGCCTTTTACTGTAAAAGTTACATCAATAAAATTTAATAAAACTCGTTTTTTAAATTCTATAAACGTAGCACAGAAAGTACTGCTCCCATTTAAAAAAATAAAAATAAAAAACATTTTCACTGATCTTGTATGTGACATCATGACAAACTTTTAATTTCTATTAATAAAAAATGGTACAGATTAACATGAAGTCATCCATATATCCCCGACACTGAACTGAGAAGTGAAGACAATTTTGTAGTTTATAAATATTTTGTATTGCTCAGGGAGAAAAGTATATAGCCACAGAATGGCTTACATTATGTAATCTATAACCAGAGTTACATAAGAGAAAACTTGCTATCTCTGGTTAAAAATCTTCTTTGCTATATTTTTGTGGAGAATTCCTCCAATTCCCCAATACTTTCTTGTGGCCTTATCTTCTTTCTGTTAACTAGTTTTTAAAAGCAAATATTAAACCAATTTTCAAGGACCTCATGTAGTCTTAACAAAAAATTTTGTGAAAAGAAAGAAGAAATTGTATACTTACATTTAATTTACTCTGAGGAATATGAGAGGTGGGAGGAAGGGAAAAGAGCAAAAGTTGAAAAACTTCCTGTTGGGTACTATGTTCACCACTTAGGTGACAGATTCATTCGTGCTCCAAACCTCAGTATCATGCACTATACTTTTAACAAACCTGCACATGTACCCTTGATTCTAAAATACAGGATAAAAAGTAAATAAAATTACAATAAATTATTTTTTAAATGATATGCTTTCTTTATGATCTTCCTTGGAAGTTTGGAGACTGAATTTACAGATATATGCACATGTGTAATTATAGGCCCATACAATAAGATCTTGCCTCGTCCTCAGCTTCAGGATAACCTATTTCCTACTTTGGAGTCATTTAGCTCCAACAGAAGACTTGGCTGTGCGTTGTGATTTAAGTATAACTATAATATTAATTAAAAGGAATTTAAAATTTGATTCTCAGAATATTGGAGTCAATATTATATCACTTAGAATAATATTCAAGCTTTATAACCCAATTATGTGATTTAACACCATTTTAAAAATCTGATCATTTTCAGTTATAAATTCCAAAGGATTTTATTTTCAGGTACAACATTTTAGCTCTGGGTTCAGAATAAGCAGAGACAATTTAGAATAGTTTTATAATAATTGGTGGTGCCCATAAATGAGAGATGCTTATTAATTCAGTGAAGTTTAATCACGTCTAGAAAACTTCGCAAGTAGAGAAACAAAACTTTTTAAAAGTATAGGCCTGAGTGATCCACAATGAGTTTAAATCAAATAGCAGTTCCACCTACACAATGATTGGATGAAAAGGTTTTCTACTGTGGGTAGAAATTGAGTAAGATAGTTGTTGGGATTCTAAAAATAGTTTTAAATATTCATCTTTAATATTTTGTATGTCTTGAAAACAACATGTGTTTTTCTCCTTTTATATAAGTAACAATAAAATAGAGTAATACCTCAGATTGTTTAGAAAGATGAATTATATTAAGGAAATTCAGAAATTTTTGAATTTTTTGAATTAGCAATTAGAAAAATCAAGTTACATATGGAACAGATACATTCCCTCCCCCTCCCCCCAAAAAACTGAGAATAATAAGTATAACAATGATAAAAATACTGACTTGCATGAAGTCTGGTTTCTTTTCATCTGTCAGAGGTAAGCGCTCTCTCTTTGGGAAAGAGCGTATTCTTGTAATTACTTTCAGGCATCCATCTAACTCCTTCTTTCTTTAAAGCAGGAAAGGTTCTGATACAGTCAGTCAGAGTAGTTGTTTAACTGAAGAAATGGTAGTTAGAACGATTTTTTCAATTCATGTGCTGCTTCATTAACATTTTCATTTTAGACTAGCTGCTGTTGCTGCTTTTGATGTTTCTGGATTCGAGAAATTTCAGACATAACAGGCAGGATGTATGAGAATATTAAGAAAAAAATTGAAAAAGAGTATAAGGCATGTTGACAAATGCTTAACGTGCAGATCTTTCTTTTTTAAAAACTTTTTTCTTTATCATTCCAAACACTGATCAATATGCAGTAGAATCAAAGAGCACATCACTGGATGGGTGCAAATTAAAAGATAGAAAGTCTTAGCTATAAATCTCCCTATTCTGAACCCATTGAATCAGAATTTTCACAGATGAAATCAGGCATATAGATTTTTGTAGGAACTTGCAGACCCTGACTCATTCTTCTGTTTAAGAAGTTCTAAGAGAGTGATGAGTAAACTGCATAATATTCATATAATTAATCTATGCTGGCAATGAAAATAAGACATACAACTTGTAACTTGCTGAATTTTTGATGTGGAGTCCAATAGTTCTCAAATCTGGCTGCACAGCAGATTCTCTTTAGAAGCTTTTAAAGCATTATAACAACTTGTTTTTAGGAATCGGTGTGTCGAAAAAGTTCTCCACATGGTTCTAATGAAAAGACAAGGTTGAAAACCACTGATGTAGACAAACAATTCATTGTATTATTGACAATTATGTGAATTTCTTGTTTTTCTTTATTCTACTAGATAATTCTGGTTGTGAATGATTATATGAATTTATATCTGTAAATATGTATCTTCAAGGTAAAAGAATAATGTATGTAATATTTGGTAATGTTTCCTCGATCTTAGTGCTTAATATGAGCTTATTTATTAATTATAGTAAGACAACTCTTAGGAATTTAAAAATGTTTAATATATTCTACTCATTTAATTGGTTACTTGAATTTTCTGTCTCATTGTTAGTAACCAGACAGTGAGGATAATGCCAGCTGGTATTTTAAATATGTTTAAGATATATGAAGGCTCAGGCACAGTAGGACTTTATTGCTTGCTTCTGTAAAAGTGCTGGATGGATTTTCAATTCAGTCAGGTGAGGTGGCTCTCTGCACTTCTCCAGGAATTAAGACTGTTAGATATTCTACTGTCCTCAACATGTAACTTCGAGATGTTGCTGGGTGTTGGGTGTTCTGATTATCTATAAGAGAAAAAAGTGCTTGGGGAGGCTTTATATCTCAGGCTGGAAAAGGTGCATATTAACTTCATTCACATTCCATAGCAAGAATCAGTAAACATATCTAAATAAATAAAAAGTAGGATATGTAACCTTTCTGTGCAACCATGAAATAACTAATATTTTCTGCCATAGTCTGAACTTGTGCTGCATCTTTCTTCCCATACAAATAATACATCCTCACCCTACCCCATGGGAGATAACCCAAAGCCCCATCCAGATGCTGTGTCCAACTCAGCATACGCGGTCTTGGCTGAGTGTTCTCAATGAGGTCCAGATGTGCTTCCTTATGGGATAAAAACTCTCTGCCCACTGCCCAACACATCTTAATAAACACTGATAGAATGGGGGCAGAATAAGTTAAATAAAAATTTATATTCATAAAAGGGAAGAAGAGAAGCCACACATCAGGAACCTGTCTAAACCAATGATGAATTAATATATGTATGCTATTGTGTGTGTATGTGTACACGTGTGTATGTCTATGTGTGTGATGTGTACCCACACCACAGGATCTTCAATTGCTATATTCCCTACAACATCTCATTCTACATTATTCAACTCATGTCCAATTCATGGATTTGATCCCAGAATTTTGTCTGATTGTAGACATGGAAACTGAGAACAAGTCCTGATATAGGCCATGGTGTCAGGACATGTTATAAACAATAGCAATTTTAGATTGAGCAAGAAACGTGAATTGGTTGGCCAGGCATCATGGCTCATATCTGTAATCTGAGCACTTAGGGAGGCTGAAGTGGGAAAATTACCTAAGTCCAGCAGTTCAAGACCAGCCTGGGCAATACAGCAAGACCCTGTCTCTAGAAAAACATTTTTAAAACTATCTGTAGTCCTACCTACTCATCAGACTGAGGTAGGAGGATCGCTAAAGCCCAGGAGGTTGAGGCTGCAGTAAGCCATGATCATGCTCCTGCACTGCAGTATGGGTGACAGAGCAAGACCCTGACTCAAAAAAAGAGTGTGTGTGTGTGTGGCAGAGGGCAGAATTGGGAGTTAATGGATGGTAGTGGTCTAATTTTTTAAAGTAAAATTGCATTTTAATTATATTTAATCTGTAAAAACCAAAATTTTACATAGTAAAAACTCAATAGCCAATTTCTACCTACATTTTATTTTCATTTTTATTTTTCCATAAGTTATTGGGGTACAGGTGGTATTTGGTTGCATGAGTAAGTTCTCTTTTTGTCATTAATTTTTTTATTATACTTTATGTTCTAGGGTACATGTGCACAACGTGCAGGTTTGTTACAAACGTATACATGTGCCATGTTGGTGTGCTGCACCCATTAACCCGTCATTTACATTAGGTATATCTCCTAACGCTATCCCTCCCCCATCCCCCCTCCCCACAACAGGCCCCAGTGTGTGATATCCCCCTTCCTATGTCCAAGTGTTCTCATTGTTCAGTTCCCATCTATGAGTGAGAACATGCAGTGTTTGGTTTTCTGTTCTTGCGATAGTTTGCTGAGAATGATGGTTTCCAGCTGCATCCATGCCCCTAAAAAGGACATGAATTCATCCCTTTTTATGGCTGCATAGTGTTCCATGGTGTATATGTGCCACATTTTCTTAATCCAGTCTATCATTGATGGCCATTTGGATTGGTTCCAAGTCTTTGCTATTGTGAATAGTGCCACAATAAACATACATGTGCATGTGTCTTTAGTGGAATGATTTATAATCCTTTGAGGTATATACCCAGCAATGGGATGGCTGGGTCAAATGGTATTTCTAGTTCTAGATCCTTGAGCAATCGCCACACTGTCTTCCACAATGGTTGAACTAGTTTACAGTCCCACCAACAGTGTAAAAGTTCTTTAGTGGTGATTTGTGAGATGTTAGTGCACCCATCACCAAAGCAGTATACATTGCACCCTATTTGTAGTCTTCTATCTTTTGCTCCCCTCCCACTCTTCCTCCCAAGTCCCTGAAGTCCATTCCATCATTCTTATGGCTTTGCAACCTCATATCTTACCTCCCACATATCAGGGAGAACATACAATGTTTGGTTTTCCATTCCTGAGTTACTTCACTTAGAATAATAGTCTCCAATCTCATCCATCTACCTACACTTTTAATCCCTATTAATTTATTTTCCAAAACTTTTGTAATGACTAGATTATATGTTTCTCTGATAGCATCCTTAATGGCTGCCAAAAAATATGTTCTCAAATCCAACTTATGCTTAGAACAAGGAATCTTCAAATAATACAAAAACACGATCCAAAAGAGTGTTCTTATTCCAAATATCATTCTTGTTGATGAATGACAGCTCCAATAAATAAATCTCCTTAGTTTTAATTGGCCATCTCATATCTGATTCTTAGTTGTACAGAAATATTCTAAAATGTTTGAGAAATTGCATTTTGATTGCTTATATTTATAATAAATGATGATTGGGATATTTCATACAATTCATAGAAAATTTAAAACTGAAATATATAATCCAAAACAGATGCATTTAAGTGGTGAAAAGAGCTACTGTTTTTCCTTAAATTAAAAAAAGGAATCAATATTCTTCTATTTAGAAAATAATTATCCTCTAATGAAGATACAGTCTTTATTTCACATATATATTTTATTTCAATATGAACTTGAATGCCTGAATAGAAATTAGTACAGAAACATTTTGAAATTTATATTTATGATATGTTAATTACTAAATTTCATACATAAATGTTTACTTTCAGTGTTTGTCTAGAAAGAAAGACATATGGAGCCTCACAATACAACTATATCCTAACTGACCCTATTTATTCTATATCTTCTATGATTTATCTCATCTAGGATTCCATCTGATTCTCTGGTCAACCATGTTTACAATATTATTTCATCTTCATGTACTGGGTAATAAAAGTTGAAAGTGGCTTGATTAGATTGAACTCTGAATAGATGGAATTCACTGTGTTATATAACTTGCTTAGTAATCAACTTGAGCCATGTCTACACAGTAAAATCAATTCTAGTATCATTCTACCACTTTAGTTAAGCAAATTGAGTAATCTCAGCAAATCTAAATTACCTTTGAGGGTACTATTCAGTAACATTCAATGCTGGCATAGATGAAAAAGTTCCTAGGAAGTTAATCAAAAACTTATTATAAATAAATTGGAAAAATTTTAGTTTTAATACAATATAGTAAACTTATAAATATTAATAATCTATTTGCAGCTGGAGCTTTCTGTAGATGTATTCATTTCCTTTCAAAACATATTAAATATATTAAGTACCTACTATGTTCCAAGCATTCTCCTAGATTTAAGGTGTTTAATGGTGACCAAGAATGAATGGTCATGCTTTGAAGTTAGAATTTAATAGATGACCAATGTAGCAAACAGACAGACATATAATATAATTGCAAACTGTGCTAAGAACTATGAAAGAAATTAAATATGCTATTACTGAAATTTAACTGAGATCTTAATGACAAGAATTTATCCAAGTAAAGAATGAGGTTAAGGGCATTTCAGGCAGAGAGAAGAAGAAAGATCAAAATACTTTTATAGCAGAGAAGAGTTTGTACATTTCAAATAACTTAAATAAGCTGTCATCACTAACTGAAGACAAAAAGGGCATGGAAAGAAATGGTGTAAAGATATGCAATTGTCACATTGTATTAGAGTCCTGTAGATCATGATTGTAATTTGCAACCCTGCCCAAAGCACAATAGGTGTTTATTACATTTTTTCCTTCATTTTTAAGACAGATTATGTGACTTATATTTTTATATTTCCAGATTATTGTGACATTTGAAGGAATGAAAAGATTATAGCTATATCACAAGTGACAGACCAATTAAGAAGCAACAAATTAGTATTGAGTATAATAGACAAAAATATGACGGTATAGACTAAGATGGTGATGGGAAGATAATGGACAGATGGTGATATATGTTTTAGGCAAAACTGATGAGCTTGGTAATGCATTGCATAAGAGAAGGCAAATAGAGGCTTAAAGAAAACTCCCAAACATGTGAGTTAACTTGAGTTGATGTCATTTACTGAAATGTGAAAAAATGATGGTGGGTGGTTACAAAGCAGTGGTGGGCCAGGTCATGTCAATTTCGTGATGCATGTGAGAAGAGGTATAAAATATTCTCCTGGAATTCAAGGGAGACATTGATATTTCTTAACATAGAAATATAGTAAGTCCTCACTTAATGTCATTGATTAGTTCTTGGCAACTGTGACCTTAAGGAAAACAATGTATAACAAAATCAATTTTTTTCTCTGATCAAAGGTCTAAGGAAATGATGATGTTGGAGAAAATTATGTTATTAAAGGACCTGCTATATGTAGTTTTGATGATGTTGAGGACTTACTGTATCAATTAAAGCCATGTGTATTAGTCAGGATTCTCCAGAAAGACAGAATCAATAGGATATAAATCTATATAGATATATGGGAGGTGATTTATTATGGGAATTGACTCAAAAAAATAAGAAAGCTGAAATTTCCTACCATACACTGTCTACAAGCTGGAGAACCAGAGAAGCCAGTATTGTGGCTCATTCCAGGTCTCAAGACCTCAGAACCAAGGAAGCTGATGATGTAACTCTCAGCTTGAGGGCAAGGGCCTGAGAACCTGGTGGGGTTGTGAAATCTGGTACATGTCCTCGAGTCCAAAGGCCAGAGAATCTGCATTTCTAAAGTCCAAGCAAAAGAGTAGAAGGATGTCCCAGCTCCAGGAGAGAGAGAGAGAGGAGAGAGAGAGAGAGAGAGAGAGAAGAGAGAGAGAGTAAATTTACATTTTTTTCTGCCTTTTTGTTCTATCTGGGTCTCCAGTTGATTGGATCCATTCCACATTAAGGGTGGGGCTTCCCTATAAAGTCCTCTGATTCACAAACCAATCTCCTGTGGAAATAGCCTCACAGACCTACCCAGAAATAATGCTTTTTCAGCTATGTAGGTATTCCTTAATCCTGTCAATTTGACCCCTAAAATTAACCATCACATTATGTGACCAAGAAAGATAATCTATGTACATATTTTAGGGTGAGACAAGAAAGAGACTTAGGTCTACAGCCTAAGAAAAGGTGATGTGTGGAGGTCCTATTGAGTAGAGAACTTAGTACTGAAGTCGGCAATGACCACCAAGACTCAGACAAGGGAAATAAGAAAGCATGGTATCAAGAGAGCCAAGAAATAGAATATTTCAAAGAAGGATTTCTAAAAACTATGTTCATTGCTACAAGGAGAGGTATAATTATAAGGCTTTGCCTTTCACAATATTTAGGCAGTATTGATGTGTCTTATCATGTTTACAGGATGTTTCCTGAAAGGAGCATAATTCAAAACTAGTGTTGTGAATTTAAAAAATGCATGATAAGTGCAAAGAGAGAGTCTATCTTTAACAAGGAATTGAAAGGTAGGAAAAGATCTGGAAGACAATTTGTTGTCAACAAAGATTTTAGTCTTATTTTGGCTAATTTTTTAATTTTTGTAGAAGTCCCATTTTAATTTTGTAATTTTTATATTTTTAAATTTCTATTTTTATTTTTGTTCCAGCGGGTATATATGTAGGTTGTAACATGGGTGTATTGCACGATGCTCACCCAGACAGTGAGCAGAGTTCCTAATAGGAAGATTTTTCAGGCCTTGCTCTCCTCTTTGCTTCCCTTTTTTTTGGTCCCCTCAGGGAATATTGGTCTTCTCTTGATTTCTGTGTGAACTCAAAATTACCTACCACTTATAAGCAAGAACATATAATAGTGGCTTTTCTGTTTCTGTGTTAGTTCACTTAGGATAACAGTCTCCAGTTGCATCTACGTTGCTAAAAAAAGACATGGTTTCAGGGTTTTTTTATGACTGTGTAGTATTCCATAGTGTATATGTATCACACTTTCTTTATTCAATCCACTGTTCATGGGCAGCTGGGTTGATTCCATGTTTTTGCTACTGTGAGTACTGTGATGAACATACAAGTGCATGTGTCTTTTTGGTAGAATAACACATGAAATTGTTGGGTCAAATGATATTTCCATTTTTAAACCTGAGAAATCTCTAAACTGCTTTCCATAGTGGCTGAACTAATTTCCATTTCCACCAACAGTATAAAAGAATGTCCACTTTCAACACTTCAATTAAACATGGTACTGGATGTGCTAGCCAGAGAAATTGGGCAAGAGAAATTAATACAAGGCAACCAAATAGGAAAAAAATGAAGTCAAATTATCTCTCTTTGTCAACAATATGATTTTTTTTTGTTTTCTTTGTTTTTTTATTTTATTTTATTATTGTCATTATTTTCATTTTGAGATGGAGTCTCGCTCTTGCCGCCCAGGTTGTAGTGCAATGGCGCGATCTCGGCTCACTGCGACCTCCGCCTCCCAGGTTCAAGCGATTCTCCTGTCTTAGCCACCTGAGTAACTGGGATTACAGGTGCCAGCCACCACACCTGGCTAATTTTTGTACTTTTAGTAGAGAGAGGGATTCACCGTTTTGGCCAGGCTTGTCCTGAACTCCTCAGGTGATCTGCCCTCCTCGGCTTCCCAAAGTGCTGGGATTACAGGCCTGAGCTACTGTGCCCAGACAACAATGTGATTCTACATCTAGAAAACCCTAAAGATTTCACCAAAAGACTCATAGGCCTGATTAATGACTTTGGGAAAGTCTCAGGAAATAAAACCAACGTACAAAAATCAATCACATTTCTGTAACACTAATAACAGCCAAGCTGAAAGTCAAATCAAGTATGCAATCCCATTTACTATAGCCATAGAAAAATAAAATACCTAGCAATATATCTAACCAATGAGGTCAAAGATCTCTACAAGGATAACTACAAAATACCACCGAAAGAGATCATGGATGACACAACTAATGGAAAAGCAATTCATGCTCATGTGTAGGAAGAATCAATATTATTAAAATGTCCACACTGCCTAATCTACAGATGCAACACTAATTCTATCAAATTGCCCATGTCATTTTTTACAGAATTAGAAAAAAAAAACTATTCTAAAATGTATACAGAACCAAAAAAGAGCCCCATTAGCCAAGGCAATCCTAAGTATAAAGAACAAAGCCAGAGTTATCACATTACCTAACTTCAAACTATACTATAAGCCTTTAGTAAATAAAACAGCATGGTACAGTTACAAAAATAAATACATAGACCAATGGAGCAGAATAGAGACTCCTGAAATAAAGCCACATACCTACAACCAACTGATCTTTCACAAACTTAACAAAAATAAGCAATTAGAAAAGGACATCCTATTCAATAAATGGTGCTGGAAAACCCTGATAATCATACAGAGAGGAATGAAACTGGATGCCTAATATCTCACCATACACAAAAATTTGACAAAAATGGATTAAAGACTTATATGTAAGGCCTCAAACTATAAAAATTCTAGAAGAAAATCCTAGAAAATATTCTTCCAAACATTGGACCAGAAAAACAATTTATGGTGAAGACTACAAAAGTAAATGCAACAAAATAAAAAATAGAAAAATGAGAATTAATTAACTAAAGAGTTTCTGCAAAGAGAAAGCAACTATCAACAGAGTAAGTAGACAACCCACAGAATGAGAGAAAATATTTGCAAATTATGTATCAGATAAAGGACTAAGATCTAGAATCTTTGAGGAATCTAAACAAATCAACAGGGAAAGACAAAAAAAAAATTAAAAAGTAGGCAAAAGACATGAACAGACACTTCTCTAAAGAAGGCTTACCAGCATCCAACAAACATGAAAATATTCTCAGTATTCATAATCATCACAGACATGCAAATCAAAACCACAATGACATACTATCTCACACCAGTCAGAATGGGTATGATTAAAAATTATTTTAGCTATTTTAAAGTTGAATCTAGATCATATTGAACATCTAAGAAAATGATCTCATGGAAAAGAAGGTAAAGAGTCATAAAAAGATAGTGAAAAGTGTAGCAAGAACTTATCAAGAATATTGAAGGGCTATAATTTTTAACTTCCTTGCAAGCCAACATGTTAGCCTGACAGAGTTTCATGGATGCTGGAAAGACATCAGACTATTAAATCAGATAAACAAGACTTTAGAACACATGAACAGCAAATTTGAACTTTAGACTCACGTCAATTCCTCTTTCCTACCAAATTCTAGAGGGTAAAGGAAATTGGCCCAGATTGATGCTGAATACAACGAGTTTAACTCACATGTGAGGAAAATTTAGCTTAGGGAACCTGAATCTTTTATAATAGGCAGTAAGTAAATCTGCCCAGTCTTTGTCACAGTGGAAGATAACTTTATTATATTGGATGCCAAAAATATCTGTCCTCTGCCCTAAAAGCAGACACCATTCTATCTTTCAAGGATGTTCGCTACACAAATAATCTTGGAAAGAATAAATGGTATCAGTATCCCTGTTTGCAATACGCAGAAACAAAACAAATCCATGGAGAATTGTCTTGTATAGAGTTCTAAGATGTCAAGAAGGCATATGGTGGGATTAAGCTGTGCCATAAAGGAAATGTATTCTGTTTTGAAGGGTAGGAAGAAAGAGAGGGCCTTTGTAGGGGGAGGTAAGTTTATGAATTAATTGTTTGAATATATGTTCTATTTTATCAATGAAGTATGAAATGTGGGACTTTAAAAAAAATGGAAACACATAAATTAATTATGGCAGAAAGTGGGAAGGTAATTTTAGTACGGAAATGATATTCTTGAAAGATTTTTATTTTGAAGGTATGAATCATGAATTCATGATGATGCTAATTTATTTCGATGTACGATTTTTCTCAAGAAATCAGTTGCATTCTCAAAAGGCTGTTTCACAAGTTGGAGAAACAGAAGGAAAGGAGTCAGTTTAAAGTACTGTATGGGAATAATTACACTGGCGAATTATAGAATCTAACCTGCATACAGAGGGAAGTGTTGAAAGAAAGTGACACATTGATTGAAAGAATTTAAAAAGACCAATGAATAAAGTCTTAGTAAGTTTAAAGAACCATTTGATTCAAGTACTGGAACAAACAAACATAAGGGAGTTTTCAGCAGAGAAAGGAATGTTGTCATTAATGATTTTAGAGATGGTAGAGTTTCTGGTAATAAACAAGCATGATTGTAGAAGTGGGTGAACTGGATGTAGTAAAGTGAGATGATTGGAATAAGGAAGTCAAGAGGCAAAGATGATGGATAGGTTTTTATGATGGTTGCTGATTTTACCCATAGCAGATGTGAACAGGGGTCTAATAAAAAAAGTGAAAGTTTTTACTGGTTGAAGTGGAATAAACAAGATCTAGTATATGAGATTAATGAGGAGTGAGACCGTGATGTAGCATCATGATGTGAGCGCAATAGAACACAGAGTTTTAAAATTAAGTTTATACTAACTTAAATTAATTTCTATTCTTGAATATTAGGGTTCCTTATCCCTATTCATAATATTTTCATTGCTTTTTAAATGATCTTATTTTAAACAGGCCTTTTTTAGTTCCAGGCATATAGAAAATGGAAACAAACAAGTCAAGGATAGAGAAAAAAGGCCTTGGTATTCTTATTTCAAAGTGAGAAATGACTACAGTTATTCTGTCAGCACTTTGTGGGAAGACTGCATTCTCACTACTGTGTTTAATTCTTGTTGCTGTATTTATAGGAAGGACACTGCTAAGATTGAAAAGGTCAGGCAAAATGACAGTAACTAATTCAGAAATGACATGTCAAGAACTGAAGTTCTAAAGCAGGGATTAACCTATAAGCAATTTAAGTAGGTTTAGACACACACACACACACACACACACAAATGCTAGTTAAAACAGTATTTAAAATAAATTGACAAGGTCAACAAAAAAACAAATTATGTGAGCTGAAGAGTGAACTTCTGTAAAACGGGAAGTGAAGGTGAAGTATAAGACTAGAAGGTTTCTGTATGTTTTAGAAATCAAATATTAAACCATAGGCACTACTATTGAGCTACATATACACACAGGAGAAGAAATAATTACATAATTAATACAGAAAAGAAATAAATTAATCATACAGTTAATTTAGTTTACTATTCTGTGCTTATGATAATTATTGTTTTGAATGGCTGAATATGTTACAGTTTGGGCTTTATAAATAAAGGATCTGTCTATATTGAAAAGGCATTTGTAAAATATTGACAAATATTTTCTAATACCACTTGAATCTGATTTAGAAAAGGAGGTCAAAGCAATATATCTTCAAATTATTCATAGAATTATAATAATTTATTGAGCGATTTCTATGTAACAAGCCTTGGGCAAGCAATTTATTATCTAATCCTCATACTATCCAGTTAGTACATTATCATCACCCACTTATAAATAAAGAAATTGAGGCATGCATAAACCAAGCTCCAAGTTACATGTTCTCAAATGCTGAATTTGATATTTCAACCTGTTTACTAAGCTTGATACCATATCGTGAATTTTGATGGACACTGATAATGAATACAATTTGTCCTCCTACCTGAAACATGAACCTGCAAGCCTGGAAAGAAATTATAATAAAACATATTCTGCTAATGTTCCTTTTCCCATCCATACGGAAGTCACGAATCAATAATTTATCATGAATTTAAGTACTGGTAAAATTACTAGGCCCAGGCCCAGAATTCACCACAACACAGAGCTTAAGAGTCACCATCAACAGATAGAAAATAGTCCTTGAGTTAGAACCGATTCATTTAACTGTGAGCTCTACAAAGATTATTTTAGGCTATCTCCAGAATTAAACACAATCATTAACACATATGTATATGTTAGTGTGTATATTATCATTAATCTTGGCTGCCACATTATAGACACAAAAATAATATACAGCAAAAACCAACCATCAATATGTATTTAAAGCATCTATGTAAAATTACCTGTGTAGGGCCAGGCACGGTGGCTTATCCCTGTAACCCCAGCACTTTGGGAGGCCAAGGGGAATGGGTCACCTGAGGTCAGGAGTTCAGGACCAGCCTGGCCAACATGATGAAACCCTGTCTCTACTAAAAATATAAAATTTAGCCAGGTGTGGTGGCAGGCGCCTGTAATCCTAGCTACTCTGGAGGCTGAGGCAGAGGAGTCGCTGGAGCCCAGGAGGCAGAGGTTGTATTGAGCCGAGATAGTGCCACTGCATCCCAACTTGGGTGCCAGAGTGAGATTCCATCTCAAAACAAACAAACAAACAAAACTTACGTAACAGGTAAGTCCTTGCCACCATAAACTCAGAGGTGGAAAGATTTATTATTTTCCACAATTAGCCTAAATCTGATTCTGAATAAGGATTTTGCTGTGTTGGAAGCAAAACTATTGAATTTTAAATATAATCAGAGTAACTCTATAATGTTGTGCTCATGTCCCAAGATTTTTCTTGAGGACAAGCAAAGGAGAAATAACTCTAGCCTTAGGATATGGTGCTGAAATACCTGATATCTGAAATCTTATGATTCTCTGGAGCTGGGTCTGAATCTTATAATCTGAATCTTATGATTCTCTGAATCTGATCCTGTGTGATGTTATTCGAGTTACGACAATCTTGGATGAGGTTGAGATACCCTGGACTTAGGATCTGGCTTCTCTGGGTCTTGCAGTCTCCTTTCAGGTGTTTCTATTTCCCTATGGCTCTTTAGTGGAAGAGTCCCTTCTGGGATTCCCTAAGCAGACCTCTAACTCTGACCTTTCACATCCCTTTCCTAGCACGCACAGAACATTGTTGTTGTTCCTCCTATCAAATGTCCCAACAAGGTCTTTGGTAAGCTCAGACATTTATAAAAGTGAACGAATACCTTTGATTTCATTCATCTTTTTCTTATTTCCTCTGCTAAATTTCTTAAGGAGAGAAATGAAAAATCTCTGCTTACCTGCTTGTGTCTCTTTTTTTCATCAGGTCTTTGATACAACAATCACAATACGTCAATAGGGTTTGAAAGCAAGAGATACAAGATACAGAAACAAGAGAACGTTTGACTTGACAGTTATTCAAATAACCAATGAATTGAACTATTAGGTTTGACTATCGTTACTAATTAAACCTGACTAAATTAAACCATATAATTTTTGGAGTCCCTTTGAAATGATTTCTTCTTAATTCCAAAAAATAAATAAATAAATAAGCCTAAACAATGAGTGACTATGATTTATAGCTGGAAGGGATTGTAGAGATTAGAATAAATTCTCAAAGTTGGAGTGTGCATCTTCTACCTCCTCCTTTATTTTTTTTCCTCCTAACTCTCACTGCCTTTTAATTACAAAGTCTACTCTTTATTTTGAGAAAATCAAATTATTTTCAAATATTTATTTGTTATTCCTCTGATGTTTTTGTTGAGCACCCCCAATTTTTCTTTTATTAATAGTATGTCAAGAACTTAGAAATGCTACCAATTTTTTATGTTGATTTTGTATCCTGAAACTTTACTGAAGTTATTTATCAGTTCTAGGAGCCTTTGAGGAGAGAATGTAGGGTTTTCTAGGTATAGAATCAGATAGTTGGCAAATGAAGATACTTTGACTTCTTGTTTTCATACTTGGATATCTATTATTATTTTCTTTTGCCTGATTTCTTTCCTTGGGACTTCAAGTACTGTATTAAATGGGAATGGTGAGAGGGCTTCCTTGTCTTATTCTGGTTCTCATGGGAAAAGCTTTCTGCTTTTGCCCATTCAGTATGATGTTGCCTATGGGCTTGTCATAAATGGCTTTTGCTATTTTGAGGAATGCATAGTTTGTTGAGGGTTTTTCTTTTTTCTTCAGAGGAGTCTCGCTCTGTCGCCCAGGCTGGAGTGCAATGTTCCAATCTTGGCTCACTGCAGTCTCTACCTCCTGGGTTCAAGTGATTCGTCTACCTCAGTATCCTGAGAAGCTGGGATTACAGGTGTCCACCACCATGCCTGGCTAATTTTTGTATTTTTAGTAGAGACAAGGTTTCACCACGTTGGCCAGGCTGGTCTCGAACTCCTGACCTCAGGTGTTCCACCCCCTTCAGCATCCCAAAGTGCTGGGATTACAGGTGTGAGCCACTACACCCAGGCAAATTTTCTTTTTCATATATATATATGTGTGTGTGTGTGTGTATGTGTGTGTATATATATGTGTGTGTATATATATATACTTAAGGAGAGAAATGAAAAATGTCTGCTTACCTACTTGTGTAATAAAATATATATATTTTATTGTTCCCCTGCCAGGTCTGGATATCAGAATGATGCTGGCCTCATAGAATGAGTTAGGAAGGCGTCCCTCCTCCTTGATTTTTAGAATCGTTTCAGTAGGATTGGTATTAGTTCTTCTATATCTGGTTGAATTTGCCTGTGAATCCATCTGCTCCAGGGATTTCTCTGGTTGGTAGGTTTTTTTTAACGCTTATTCAGTTTCAAAACTGCCTATTTTTCTGTTCAGTATTTCAATTTATTCCTGGTTCAATCTTAGGAGGTTGTATGTTTCAGGAATTTTTTCATTTCTTCTAGGTTTGCTAGTTTGTGTTCACAGAAGAGTTAATAATAGTCTCTGAGAGTTTTTGTATTTCTGTGGGATTGGTAGTAATAACCCCTTTGCCATTTCTAATTGTGTTTATTTAGATCTTCTATCTTTTTATATTTGCTAATCTAGCTAGTGGTCTCTCAATCTTGTTAATTCTTTTGAAGAACCATTTCTATATACCAATAACATCCAAGCTGAGAGTCAAATCAAGAATTCAACCCCATTCACAATAGCCACAAAAACAATGAAATACCTAAGAACACAGCTATCTGGGAAGGTAAAAGATCTCTACAATGAGAATTTCAAAACACTGCTGAAAGAAATCAGAGATGACACAGACAAATGGAAAAATATTGCATACTCATGAATAGGAACAATTGATATTATTAAACTGGCTATACTGCCCAAAGCAATTTATGAATTCATTGTTATCCCTATCAAACTGTCAACATCATTTTTCACAGGATTAGAAAAAAGTATTCTAAAATTCACATGGAACCAAAAAAAAGACTGAATAGCCAAGGCAATCCTAAGCAAAAAGAACAAAACCTAAAACATCACGCTACCTGACTTCAGACCATATTACAAAGCTACAGTAACCAAAACAGCATACTGGTACAACCACTAAAACAGCATACTGGAACAAAAACAGACACATAGACTAACAAGTAAGAGAACGCAGAAATAAATCCGCACTTTTACAATCATCTGATTTTAGACAAAGCCAGTAATAACAAGCAATGAGGAAAAGGACTCGATATCCAATAAATAGTGCTAGAGTAACTGGTTAATTATATGCATTAGAATGCAACTGGACCCTTTTCTTTCACCAAAAAATAACTCAAAATATATTAAAGACTTAAATGTAAGACATAAAATTATAAAAAATCCTAGAAGAAAACTTAGCCATTCTGGACATAGGCCTTAGGAAGGATTTCATGACAAACCCTCTTAAATTCTGGACATAGGCCTTAGCAAATATTTCATGACAAAGTCTCCTAAGGCAAGAACAACAGAAACAAAATAGACAAAATGGATTTAATTAAACTAAAGTGCTTCTACACAGAAAAATAGATATCAACAGACTAAGCAAACAACCTACAGAATGGAAGAAAATATTTGTAAACTATGTATCTGACAAAGGCCTGCTATCCAGAATGTACAACAAACTTAAATTCACAAGCAAAAAGGAAACAACACCATTTGAAAATGGGGATAGGATAGACACTTCTCTAAATAAGACATACACATTGCCAACAAGCATATTAAAAGGCACAACATCATTAATCATTAGAGAAGTTCAAGTCAAAACCACGGTGAGATATCATCTCACACCAATCAGAATGGCTACTATAAAAAGTTAAAAAATAGCAGGTGCTGGTGAGGTTGTGGAGAAAAAGGAACACTTATACAGTGTTGGGGGTAGTGTAAATTAGTCAGTCATTGTGGAAGATGGTGTGGTGATTCCTCAAAGAAGTAAAGACAGAAAAAACATTTGACTCAACAATCCCAATCCTGGGTATATACCCAAAAGAATATAAAGTATTCTATTATAAAAACACATGCACACATATGTTCACTGCAGCACTATTCACAATTACAAAGGCATAGAATCAACCTAAATGCCCATCAAGGATAGACTGGATAAAGAAAATACAAACAATGGAATATTATGGAGCCATAAAAGAGGATAAGATCATGTCCTTTGCAGGGACATGGATGGAGCTGGGGATCATTATCCTTAGTAAACTAACACAGGAACAGAAAAACCAAATATCACACGTTCTCACTTATAAGTGGGAGCTAAATGATGAGAACACATGGACACATAGAGGGGAATAACACACAATGGGGCCTTTCAGAGTGTGAAGGGTAGAAGGAGGTAGATAATCAGGAAAAGTAACTAATGGGTACTAGGCTTAACACCTGGGTAATAAAATAATCTGTACAATAAACCACCATGACACAATGGACACAATTTACCTATGTACCAAACCTGAACTTCAATTTCTCTATTGAATTAATCAACAGGCTGGCATTAAGAGCAATTTTTCCCCTGTTAAGAAATTCAGATTCTGGGTGGGAAATATTTTCCACCGTGATCTCTATTTTACAGCTACAAGAGAGTATCATTTCCCACATCATCCTGTGTGAAAGATAAGTTGGCACTCCTTGTATTGAGAAAAAACATCTGGAAATCATTGTGAGACTATTAGTTAATCATTTGAAGATCGCTGGTAAGGAAAATGGAGAATGCTTTCTACTACCAAACTTAGCATACTGTCCAAACCTATGGGAGCAATGAATGAAATTCTCAATAATGAGAAACAGGTTGTATTATTACTATAGGGTTATATAGGTATTCAATTGAGCATGCTTATAAATAAGGAAGCAGGTTTTCTTTTCTTCTTCTCCCTTTCTCTCTTTTTCTCGGCTCTGCTTTTGTTTCAAGGACAACTTGGCAAAAACTAAATATAAACATGCACAATTATAGATAAGAAAATTTGTATGCTACCATACCTTTGTTCAAATTGTACAATGTTCAGTCAATATTGTAATGTTAAGGTTGAATTCAGTTATCAGAATAGCAACACTACAAATTCAATTGGTAGTGGTAAGCATAAATGTAATAAAATATGTCTGATAGTTTTCTACTATGAATTATATAGGATAACAGAATATGTTTCTTCATGCTATTTTTCTATTAAATCTATTGATTTCAGCCATGTTTACAGTTAATGAGACACTGCCAGAAATAATATGATTGTTGAGGTTTTGTAGTTTTGCCAGTGGCTCAAAATTATAACCATTAATGATTTGATAATGAGTGTTTTAATTATTCTACATTGGATGTTGTGTTAAACTTCAAAACTTACTATCAGAGTTGCAATTATATAATCTAAGTAGGTCATAGCAAAATTAACAATCATGCATATAATGTAATGATTTGTCTCATAAATATAAGTATGTCAGTCATTCTATAATTGAAGGCTTCTAGATTCATTAGAATTGTTTCTACATAAATCCTAAGAAGTACAAGTAATGTAAGCAAATGTAATAAGTGGGAAAATGTTTCACTTAACAAGATTGGAAAATAAAGCTTTTGATTTATAGGTGGTTTATTTAGTAAAACAATAATAATAATCCTCAACACCTAAATCTTCTGACATTGTGAACATTTTGAAACATTTACTCAGAACTAAAATTTACTTTATTCCATACATTTTAAGCTAGAATTAGTTTATCATAATTTTTTTTCTAGGGGAGTACGTTTTTTAACATACAGAACACGCTCATACGTATTTCTGATATGCCTAAAACTTATATTACCACTAGAAAATGGCAAATGCATCAGGTTTAAAAATAAGCCAAGTACTTATTAAACTGAACTATAAAGAGTAGAATGTTTAGCATAGTAATTATCTTTATAATCTTCAACTATTTAGGGGCCAAGCAATTGTACAAAAGCTACTTTATTGTAACTATCATATTTACTTAATGTTACTAGAAGTATATTCAGTGAGAAGTAAATCAAAATAATTGCTTTGGGAGATATAAGGCATTTTTGCTAAACGATGATTTAGAGAAGCAACCAATGAGAGATACAGCTTCTTCTGCCTACTGTTGTTCTAACCAACTGAAGACCCATATAGATGCTATATATATTTATATATATATATATTTATTTATATACATACACACTGTATACACACAAGCACATACATATATATAGATACACACCTATGTGTATGACACACTTATGTGTATATATAGATACTTATGTGTATATATGTATATGTTTGTGTGTGTACACTCTCATACACACAAACGTATCTCTCATCTTTACCCGTGCAGATCAAATTAAAAAGTGTTTATCTTCCTTCATTCAATTATCAGGTTTTATTTTTAGTTGTGCTCTTTTTTACATTTAATCTGTTTTTGACCTAAGTTTATCTTCTTCAAATATCATGAGGATAAGCAAACCAATTTTACTGTACTCCAGGCTTGCTATCCTCTTAGGAACTGCCTTGAATGTCATATCTCTTGGATGCTTGAGTGTTATGACTTAGCCAGAGTTTTTCCTAATCTTCCTTCTACTATGTTAAGACATATCAAAACGGTGGAACTTTTCACTCCGGAAGTGTGCAATTTTGTTATTATATAATTAGTTCATTGTCTGACTTCTAGGAGCTCAATTCTTCCCTGCTTCTTCTGGCTATGTCTCTGAATACCAATGACATGATCCCTCCTAGGTACATTATTTCAACCATCCAAATGACAAGGTCTTTGGGACCTGAATCTTGAGCTCCTGTCTTTTATTTCTAATAATCTTTAAAATTTACTTAGTAGGATGTTATGGACACTTTAAACTCACCTCTTCCTTATCTAGCCATGTCCCTTCTCCTTCCAGTTCTGATCTTCCTGTTATTATTTCTTTTTTTTTTGCTCTGCCTCCTGGGTTCAAGAGATTCTCCTGCCTCAGTCTCCCGAGTAGCTGGGATTACAGGCTCCCGCCAGCATGCCTGGCTAATTTTTTGTATTTTTTAGTAGAGATGAGGTTTCACCATGTTAGCCAGGATGGTCTCGATCTCCTGACCTCGTGATCTGCCTGCCTCGGCCTCCCAGATTGCTGGGATTACAGGTGTAAGCCACCGTGCCTGAATGTTCTGGGCCATCAATTAGAAATTCAAATATGTGAATTTTAAATTTTCCTACAATAAATTATCTGTCAGTATGAACACTCAGCCCCCACTTTAGCCTAATGACTGTTTAAACTCTAGCAAACTCAGACACATTTGGATGTAAACTTGGTCAATCAAGTAGTTAAACTCTATGAATGCTGTATATATATTTCTGAAAAAAAAAATGCAGCAAGAACAAAATCACACACTGTGTACTGACTTTCACTTTCAATGAAAAATCAAATAAAATTTTCTTTGAAATCCACAAATTCAAATAGGGTTAAGTTTTATTTTTTATAAGGAAGGTGAAAACTCTTCTAATAGTTAGACATAGTAAATATGTATAGCCATAAGCACGTATGTTAAAAGGTTTGTGATTTTATATTTATTAAGTAAATTTGCAACCAGTATATAAAGTTCCATCTTGTGCTTGAGGAAAAATATTTTCTTTAGCAAGCAGCAAAATGATATGGTTTGACTCTGCATCTCCACCCAAATATCATCTCAAATTGTAACCCCTATAATCCTCATTTTTCAAGGGAGGAACCTGGTGGGAGAGGATTGGCTAATGGATGTGGTTTCCCCCATGCCGTTCTTGAGATAGTGAGTTCTCATGAGATCTGATTTTTTTTTTTTTTTTTAAGTTTGTGAGTTCTTGCTTCACACACGCTCTCTCTTGCCTGCCACTAGGTAAGGCATGCCAGCTTCCTCTACTGCTACAATTGTAAGTTTCCTGAGGCCTCCCCAGTCATGCAGAACTATGAGTCTTTAAACCTTTTTCTTTATAAATTAGCCAGTCTCTGGCAGTTCTGTAGAGCAGTGTGAAAACAGACTATTACACCAAGCAAAAAGCATTTCTGTAAGTGTTTTAATGGCAAATAAATTTAATATTTTGTCAAGCTGCAGGAACCTTGTATTTGGAGAAAGATTAGTTCCAGCTGGCGTGGTCAGTAAAATTTCACTGAAAATGCAGCATTTAAGCTGGTCTTTGGAATTTAAATGGGAATGGGACAAATCTGTATGGGGAAAAGGCATTTTCTATATTTAAGGATGCAAAGAGATGACTATAACCATCAGTTGGAAGAGTAAACGGAAAAGCTAAACAAGTTGGTGAAGAGTTTAAAAAATTGTGTCAAAGGCGAAAGAAAAGAGAGCTCCAAGTGTAGATTCATTAACTTGCTACTGAGAAAACTTCTACTCACGACTGCCTCCTGTCCTCCACTCTTCCAGCTACTGCCTGAACATACCAGAATACCTACTTCTCTAAACCTTTGTCAGTTTAATGTGACTCGCTGAAATTCTTTTCTTACTTCTTTGTCTTTCAATACCTGCTATATATGCTAAAGTAACGGATTACTTCATCATAAAGTAAACACTTGTGGCCGTCACTGTGCTGGGCAAGGGCATAATAAGTTAAAAAGAGTTAAATGCTATGCAGAATCCTTGTAATTTGATATGTACTCAAAGGCATATAAGGATGATGATGAGAAAAATCTGTTCTCAAGGAACTTGTCTCATAGAAAACAGTAAGTGAAAACACAAAACCTGTGTAAGTCAGTGTTGTTACTATCTCTAAATACTTCATCTTCTGTACAACTTCATATCCACATGCAGATGGGAAGCCTGCTGTATTCATATCCCTTTATGCCACTGATTCTGTCAGCAGTAGAACTGGTTAAGTCTTTGATTTATCCTTTTCTATCAGGCATACTATATGCTTAATTTTTCTATCCCATGTAAATTTTTAAAAATGCTGTATACATAAAAGATATTCAGTAATATGTTGGTTAAAAAACTTGAGGAAGCACTCAGCAGTTTCAAATAATGTTGAAATGTATGAAAACCAAGAATATAGACATGACATTACATCAAGGTTCAGAGACAATATCAAGGTGCTCTACGGTCCCATTTTAATTTATAACTACAATTAAAAGTATTAATTTGTGTGTCCATTATCAATTTCAATACAATGGTGAGCACCTTGTGTCTGATTAAAAAACTAAAGACAAAATTAAATCCATTCTGTTATGATCTGATTCTTCATTCCCAAAATTAACTACACAATACAAAATGCAGTACTTTCATATCACTTATACAGAAATGGAGTTAAGGACACAAGAGTTAAAAATTGTCAATGACATATTAAAACAAAAAAGTGAAAGAAATGCAAAACCACATGAATGTAATAAAAGCTGTACTACACTTTTAAAACTATTAAATACTCCAGAAATACATAAAATGTAAAAAATATATACACAAATACATATATAATGTGTACATAGTTAAGAAATGCACGATATATAGCATATACTGCAATAAATACAGCATTCGATCTTGAAAAAGACCTGAAGTTTGCTTGTGAAAGTGGGCTTTAGAAGGGTTTTAGCAGCTTAAGAGTTATTGTGAGGTGGTGGAAGGAAAGTTATCTGAAATTAGATAGAAAGTTGTAACATCATATGTAGATGAGTATGCTCATGACACACATGGTAGACGGAGACACCTGCAGATTTTTGAGATGTATGTGTGTGCTTTGCATACTATGTGGCTAGATTTAGGTAGATGCAATTTTTTGCATGCTTTTAGTATTTACTATGAACAAAATCATGCATAAGAAAACACAAAATCTGTATTTTGCTCAAAGAGTTCCTTAATATACAATCTTATTGGAAAGCATGTCCATTTCAAAATGAGTATTTTGGTAGAATTCACTAAAGGCAGTGAGAAAATATTGTGAGTTTTGCTGTGGAAAGAAGAAATGAGAAAGAGGTGTTGGAAAGGTGTCAAGAGAATAAGAAAATCTTTAGAACCAGATGTGATTAAATTAAAAGGATGTGATTGATAATGTCTCAAAATAACCTATCTAGAGAAATTTGTGTTCTGTCAAAAATTAAAACTTAAATTACAGAAACCAAGCTCTAGTGATTGTAAAAGACAGAGAAGAATATGTATGGAGGCTACAACAAGGTTCTTTCCACATGCCTTAAAATTCCATTTCAATCTATTACCCTGCTGTAACTACAATTAAAACTATTTATACAACAGGAAAATGCTTGTATTAAAAATATTAAAATGTTTAAGTTTCTTTAAATGAAATTCAAGTTTGTAAATTAAATTCACGTTTTTTTCCAATTTTTAAAATTTCTATGGGAATATTTGTTTTTTACTTTCTCATTCTGTGTCAGAAGTGCTAAATACTGATAAATTTAGAATATCTTATTTATCAGGAAAAGCTTACTTCAGTTTTCTTCTGATTCTGCTCCTGGATCTGTTTGAGCAGGAATATAATGTGTTATCCTTCCCACATTTAGGGATCTGTTCATTTCTACTTTAATAAGGTTAAAACACTTCATCTACATGGATAAAATGTAGATAGAATTACAGGCATTGTTTTCTGGAAGAATCAGGAATCACTGAATCTTCTGGAATAAAAATTTCCTTTTTACCAAGGCCAATGCAAGAACATTTATTTTTAGTTTCCCATAGGAACTTATTTATCTGGTAGTCTGTAGCACAGAAAAGAGAAACAGAGTGAGATTGGCAAACACTATTTGACAAACTTGACTGAGTCAATTTCTCAAGAACATATTCTGAGTTTTAAGGAAGATAGGGAAAGACTCAGATATCTATCGTAAGTTAAGTCAATGGAGTCATTTATTCTTCCGGCTAAAATACCTTCTTTAATAAATGTCAATTAAACCACCAAAGCTTAGGACCCTCACGGAGCCCATTGCACCCTCTGCCACCTCCACTGAAACAGGCGCTGGTATCCATGGCTGAGAAACCCGTGGACAGTTCACATTAGAGGACTCTGTGCAGACAACCCCAGTACCAGCCCGGAGAAGACTCACTGGGTGGCTACATCCAGAGGAGAGACAACAATCACTGCAGTTTGGCTCGCAGGAAGCCACATCCATAGAAAAATGGGGAGAGGACTACATCAAGAGAACACCCCATGGGGCAAAAAAATCTGAACCACAGCCTTCAGCCCTAGACCTTCTCTCTGACAGAGCCCAAATGAGAAAGAACCAGAAAACCAGCCCTGGTAATATGACAAAACAAGGTTCTTCAGCACCCCCAAAATCACACTAGTTCACCAGCAGTTGATCCAAACTAAGAAGAAATCCTTGATTTACCTGAAAAAGAATTCAGGAGGTTAATTGTTAAGCTAATCAAGGAGGAACCAGAGAAAGGTGAAGCCCAATGTAAGGAAATCTAAAACATGATACAAGAAGTGAAGTGAGAAATATTTGTGGATATAGATAGCTTAATGAAAAAATGATCAAAACTTCAGAAAACTTTGAACACACTTTTAGAAATGTGAAATGCTCTGGAAAGTCTCAGCAATAGAATTGAACAAGTAGAACAAAGAAATTCAGAGATCAAAAACAAGGTCTTCAAGTTAACCCAATCCAACAAAGACAAATACAAAAGAATAAGAAAATATGAATAAAGCCTCCAAGACATCTGGGATTATGTTAAACAACCAAACCTAAGAATAATTGGTGTTCCTGAGGAAGAAGAGAATTCTAAAAGCCTGGAAAACATATTTGGGGGAATAATCAAGGAAAACTTCCCTGGCCTTGCTAAAGACCTAGACATCCAAATACAAGAAGCACAAAGGACACTTGGGAAATACATGGCAAAAAGATCTTCACCTAGGCACATTGTCATCATGTTATCCAAAGCCATGATGAAGGAAAGAATCTCAAGAGCTGTGGGGCAGAAGCACCAGGTAACTTACAAAGGAAAATCTATCAGATTAACAGCAGATTTCTCAGCAGAAATCCTACAGTCTAGAAGGGCTTGGGTGCCTATCAGCCTCCTCAAACAAAAAAATTATCAGCCACAAACTTTGTATCAGTGAAACTAAGCATCATATATGAAGGAAAGATATAGTGGTTTTCAGACAAACAAATGCTGAGAGAATTCGCCATTGGCAAGCCACCACTACAAGAACTGCTAAAAGGAACTCTAAATCTTGAAACAAATCCTGGAAACACATCCAAACAGAAACTCTTCAAAGCATAAATCACACAGGATCTATAAAACAAAAATGGAAGTTAAAAAAGCAAAAACAAAAAACAAAAGTACACAGGCAACAAAGAGCAGGATGAAAGCAATGGTACTTGACATTTCAATACTAACATTGAATGTAAATAGCATAAAAGCTCCACTTAAAAGATACGGAACCCGAACCGTAGAACAGATAAGAACTCACCAGTCAACTCTCTGCTGCCCTCAGGAGACTCACCTAACACATAAGGACTCATAAACTTAAAGGCGTAGAAAAAGGCATTTCATGCAAATGGATACCAAAAGCAAACAGGGGTAGCTATTCTTATATGAGACAAAACAAACTTTAAAGCAACAGTGGTTAAAAGAGACAAAGAGGGACTGGATATAATGGTAAAAGACCTTGTCCAACAGGAAAATATCACAATCCTAAACATATATGCACCTAACACTGGAGCGCCCAAATTTATAAAACAATTACTAACAGACCTAAGGAATGAGATAGACAGCAATACAGTAATAGTGGGGGACTTCAATACTCCACTGACAGCATTAGACAGGTCATCAAGAAAGAAAGTCGACAAAGATACAATGGATTTAAACTATACCTTGGAACAAATGGACTTAACAAATATATACAGAACATTTCATCCAACAATCACAGAATACACATTATATTCAAGAGTGCATGGAACTTTCTCCAAGATAAACCATATGATAGGCCATAAAATGAGCTTCAATAAATTTAAGAAAACTGAAATTATATCAAGCACTCTGTCAGACCACAGAGGAATAAAACTGGAAATCAACTCCAAAAAGAACCTTCAAAACCATGCAAATACATGGTAATTAAATAACCTGCTCCTGAATGAGCATTGGATCAAAAATGAAATTGAGATGGAAATTTAAAAATTTTTCAAACTGAATGACAATAATGACACAGCCTATCAAAACTGCTGGGATACAGCAAAGGCGGTGTTAAGAAAAATGTTCATAGCCCTAAACACTTACATCAAAAAGTCTACAGGAGCACAAACAGATAATCTAAGGTCACACCTCAAGGAACTAGAGAAACAAGAACAAACTAAACCCAAACCCAGCAGAAGAAAGGAAATAGCCAAGACCAAAGCAGAATGAAATGAAATTGAAACAAAAAAAATCACAAAAGCTACATGAAACAAAAAGCTTTTTCTTTGAAAAGATAAATAAAATTGATAGATCATTAGCAAGGTTAACCAAGAAAAGAAGAGAGAAAATCCAAATAACCTCACTAAGAAATGAAACAGGAGATATTACAACTGACATCACTGAAATACAAAACATCGTTCAACACTATTATAAACACCTTTATGCAAAACTAGAAAACCTAGAAGAGATGGATAAATTCCTGGAAATATACAACCCTCCTAGTTTAAATCAGGAAGTATTAGATACCCCGAACAGACTAATAACAAGCAGTGAGATTGAAATGCTAATTAAAAAATTGCCAACAAAAACAAAGTCCAGGACCAGATGGATTCACAGCAGAATTCTATCAGACATTAGAAGAAGAATTGGTACCAATCCTTTTGACACTATTCCACAAGAGAAAGAAGGAACCCTTCCTAATTAATTCTATGAAGCCAGCATCACCCTAATACCAAAATGAGGAAGGACATAACCAAAAAAAGAAAACTACAGACCAATAACCTTGAGGAACACAGATGCTAAAATCCTTAACAAAATACTAGCTAACCAAATCCAGCAACATATCAAAAAGATAATCCACCATAATCAGTTATACTATAGTTATAGTTATACCAAGGATGAAGGGATTGTTTGACATACACAAGTCAATGAATGTGATACACCACATAAACAGAATTAAAAAAAAAAAAAAACCACATGGTCATCTTAATAGATGCAGAAAAAGCATTTGACAAAATCCAGCATAACTTTATGATTAAAACTCTAAGCAATATTGGCATACAAGAGACATACCTTAAGGTAATAAAAACCATCTATGACAAACCTACAGGCAACATAATACTGAATGAGGAAAAGTTGAAAGCATTTCCTCTGAGAACTGGAACAAGACAAGGACGTCCACTCTCACCACTCCTCTTCAACATAGTACTGGAAATCCTAGCCCGAGCAATCAGACAAGAGAATGAAATGAAGGGCATCCAAATTGGTAAAGAGGAAGTCAAACTATCACTGTTTGCTGATATTATGATAATTTACCTTGAAAACCCTTAGACTCCTCTAGAAAGATCCTAGAACTGATAAAAGAATTCAGCAAAGTTTCCAGATACAATATTTATGTACACAAATCAGCAGTTCTTCTATACACTAACAGCAACCAAGCAGAGAATCAAATCAAGAACTCGACCCCTTTTACAATAGCTGCACAAAAAAATAAAATACTTAGAAATATATCTAATAAGGGAGTCAAAAGATTTCTACAAGGAAAACAAAACACTGCTGAAAGAAATCATAGACAGCACAAACAAATGGAAACATCCCATGCTCATGGATGGGTAGAATTGATATTGTGGAAATGACCATAGCACCAAAAGCAATCTACAAATTCACTGCAATTTCCATCAGAAAACCACCATCATTCTTCACAGAATTAGAAAAAGCAATTCTAAAATTTATATGGAACCAAAAAAGAGCCTGCATAGTCAAAGGAAGACTAAGCAAAAACAACAAATCTGGAGGCATCACACTACCTGATTTCAAACTATACTATAAGGCCATAGTCACCAAAACAGCATGGTACTTGTATAAAAATAGGCACATAGACCAGTGGAACAGAGTAGAGAACCCAGAAGTGAACTCAAAATTTACAGCTAAATAATCTTTTCAACAAAGCAAACAGAAACATAAGGTGGAGAAAGTACATCCTTTACAACAGATGGTGCTGGGATAATTGGCTAGCCATATCTAGGAGAATGAAACTGGATCCTCCTCTCTTACCTTATACAAAAATCAACTCAAGATGGATTAAGGCATTAAACCTAAGACCTGAAACTATAAGAATTCTAGAAGATAACATTGGATAAACCCTTCTAAACATTGGCTTAGGAAAGGGTTTCATGACCAAGAACCCAAAAGCAAATGCAATAAAAACAAAGATAAATATCTGAGACCTAATTAAACTAAAGAGCTTTTCCACAATAAAAGGAATAGTCAGCAGAGTAAACAGACAACTCACAGAATGGGAGAATATCTTCACAATCTATACATCTGACAAAGGATAAATATCCATAATCTACAAAGAACTCAAACAAATCAGCAAAATAATAATAATAATAATAATCCCATCAGAAAATGAGCTAAGGACAAGAATAGACAATTCTCAAAAGAAGATATACAAATGGTCAAAAATCATATGAAAAGATGCTCAACATCAGGGAAATGCAAGCCAAAGCCACAATGCGATACTAACTTCTTCCTGCAAGATTGGTCACAATAAAAAAATCAAAAAACAGTACATGTTGGTGAGGATGCAGTGAACAGCGAACACTTCTACACTGCTAGTGAAAATGTAAACTAGCACAACCACGATGGAAAACCGTGTGGAGACTCATTAAAAAACTAAAAGTAGAACTACCATTTGATCCAGCAATCCCACTATTAGGTACCTACCCAGAGGAAAAGAAGTCATTATTCAAAATACTTGCACATGAACATTTATAGCAGCATGATTCACAATTGCAAAATCATGGGACCAACACAAATGCCCATCAATCAGCGAGTGGATAAAGAAACTGCATATATATACACACATACACATATATACACACATACACATATATATAATATATATACATATATATGTATGTGTATATTTATGTATACATACACATATATATGATGGAATATATAGATGATGAAAATATATATATGATGTATGTGTGTATATATATATGATGGAATACTACACAGCCATACAAAGAATGAATTAGCAGCATTTGCAGTGACCTAGATGAGATTGGAGACTATTATTCTAAGTGATGTAACCCAGGAACGGAAAACCAAACATCATACGTTCTCATTAACATGTGAGAGCTAAGCTATGAGGACGCAAAAGGATAAGAATGATACAATAGACTCTGGGCAGTTGGGGGAAAGCGTGGGAGGGGGGCGAGAGATAAAAGACTACAAATATGGTGCAGTATATACTGCTCTGGCAATGGGTGCACTAAAATTTCAAAAATCACCACTAAATAGCTTTCTAATGTAACCAAATACCACCTGTACCCCAATAACTTATGGAAAAAATAAAGCACCTAAAATACATTCAAAAATAATAATAATAATAATAAATGTCACTTACAGCTGCAATTTACGTATTCTGAGAGCAAAGCAGTATTTTTTATGTAGGGAAATTATGAAAACTGGCAGGTTTAATTGAAACAAATGAAGAACAATACAAGGATCAAATAAATTTTAATTTCTTATAGTAAGAAACTCACAAACATGCATATGAATCTTCAAATCCCACACAAAACCCAGCATGACATATCCAGTGTGCTTAAACTCCAGCACTGTATTCTTAGTGCCTCTGATAATCAGCTGGGGAAATTGTCTGACCTGGTCTGGTTTTGCATACGAGATTTTTCCAGGAAAGCCAGTGAAATTCACCTCTAGTTCAGTTTTTAATGCTGCGCTAAGGGACCTTCATTCATTTATTCATGAAAGCTATGGATCTTGTTTTTTTATAGCAATAATCAGGCATTTGCTCACTGTTCTAATTTCTTTTTTATTTGAATCTTTCAAGTGCCAGCATTAATTTTCTGATATATATATATGTCAGAATTTATATATATATGTAGTATATATAAATTATAAGCCCTATCACTAGAGAATACAAAATGAGACCACAGAACCCATAACTATTATGTTTAGTTATACAAAGGCAAATTTCTGCCCTTATAAAACTTAGTAAAGTTTTCAGCAGGCAGATTTACATGTCTAAATCCCTTGGCAATGTAATTCAACTGCCACTATAGTTACTAGGAAAGAACTGGGGCATATACTTATCAGATTATGTTAAATTATTTTATGCTGATAGTCTTTTCAGCAAAGGCTTCATTTCAGACTACTGTAAATTGCACACAAAATATACATGTTGGTGTATTAAAGAAACGACAGAATAAGAGAAATATGCAAAGAAACCCTTCTCATATACTGAAAAAAATCATGGATGATAGGTCTTCTTTTTAATGGAAATGTATTTTTCCTCGGACCATAAGTTTGTTTTCATTATTTCTTTAAAACGTTGTGCCATTTTGTAGGAAAAGGTCAAATTTCACTGCTGGGAAACGGTTGCAAATTCATATATTGACAATATTGTTTTCAAATGATTTTTTAATATAACACTGGAATTAGGGCTTATTATCTGTTACTAAGTAACAGAAGGGAACCACCCTAGATATCAGAGCTACATCACACCAAAAAAGTTATAATGGTATATATTTAAAATCTGAGCAATAATGCAGGGCATCCAACTCTGAGTTCCATATAATGAAAGTTAGCGTATCAGACTATGAAAATAACTGCTGATATTTACGCTCATGATGATTGTTTCTTGTTCCTCAAAGAGTTAAGAGTTAGTCTTCATAACAACCTTTTAAAAATCTCAGCTCTAATACTTTATATGAATAGGAAGAGTTAGGTAAAGTTATGTTATTATCTATCTCATATTTAGACTGGATTTCTGATGAATTCAGTTTTATTCTGTGGTGTACTAAGCATTTTTATAAACTCCCAAGTAGGAATGAAAAAACTGGTACTATTTGAGGCTGGAAAAATGTTTGAATAGAACCTGAAACACAATCTGCAAACCACGGTTCCTCTTCATTTTATGTATATTTCAAGGAAAATTTAATTCAGATGTTTCTGATTAATGTACACTTAGCTCATGAAACTTGTTGTGCAAAACTATTTGACTTCCAGGAAGCCTTTTTTGTGCAAGACATTTTCCTCTGTACAGGGAAATTTAGTTCTGCCTATATTAGATGGTATACAAAACTGGAAACACTTCTGGTGGTTTTTTTTGTTTTGTTTTGTTTTGTTTTAACTTTTATTTTAAGTTCGGGATACAAGTGCAGGTTTGTTACATAGGTAAACTTCTGTCATGGTGGTTTGTAGTACAGATTATTTTTTCACCCAGGTATTAAGCCCAGTACCCATTAGTTTGTTTCCCCGATCTTCTCCCTACTCCCACCCTCTCTCCTCAAAGGCCTCAGTGTGTGTCGTTCCCCTTTACGGTGCTTTTAACAAAATGTATCTGAGTTCACGTTTTTATTTGATGACAGTTTTTAAAGCAAACTATGTCCCTTGCCTTTTTAAACAATCAGAAAAAAAAATAACTAATATACTAAAAGTGACTTAATCAAATCCCTAAATAAGAAAAATAATCTGTGAATTTACATTATACTGAACCATAAAATCTTTGACTGTAAAATGTCTAACATATGTTAGAAACAGTAATGGAAAGAAATTGAACTAAAAGTCAAGGGATCTGACTTCTAACCTCAATTCTGTCACATACTTTCTAAGTGATTTTTTAAAAAATTGTGTTGTTCCTTTATCTTCATCTATAAAATGAAAGGGCTAAATAAAATAGCTTCGCCAAAAACAATTCTTGATCTGTCTAATTTCTGAATTCTATATACATTATATCAATAGTTGATTTGATCAACTTTACCTCAAGTAATGATCTTAATTCACTTAAATAATTTACACTGAGCTCATCAAACTTAAATAAGATTATAGCAAAATACATATTGGTCAAAATTCAGAAAATCAAAGTCTTACAAATATATTTTATTTAATTTTTCCCATTAACTATTTTTATTTCATAGTTTTAATTTTTATGGGTATATAGGTATATATATTTTTATGAGTTACATGAGATATGAAAAACAGGCAGAAAATATGACACAGACTGAATTATAGATTGTTGTTAAGATTTTTTCCATATTAGATTATGGTGTTTATACATAATTGTCTACGGCTATCATGTCAATGATCTTTACATGGAAATAATATAACAAAGATGACCCTAAAACACAGAAAACTTTGGAATTATGTTCTTCATAATAGGCGGTGTTATGCTGCAGTAAAGAAAACAGTCCCTACAGCTCAGTGACTTCAAACAACCATCGAATATTTCTTGCTCACATTATATGTCCTTATAGGTTTCCTGGGGGCTATGTTCCATGCCATTAATCAGGAGATGTTTCTTTCCAAGGTTTACCTCACAAGGAAAACATCAGTCAGTTGAAGAGAGATGGCAAATAGTTAATTTGTTCTCCGACTAGTGACCAGAGCAAGCCATCCAGCTACTCATAAACTTCAAAAGGGTAAAGAAGCACGAGTGTTATCATATGCCAAAAAGGCAAATCAGCAATAACTGGGAGACACTGTTAATGACCTCCACAGTCACACACAAGCCAAACTTAAGTGATATTTAGTATAGCCATATACTAAATTAAAAATTAATTTAGATTTAGTCTAATTAAGAAAAAAAGTTGGCTAACTAATCTTAGAAATATTTTTTGAAATGAAAAAACTGATGTTTTTCTAATTGAAATTTCATACCATATAATGACATATAATAACATACCATATAATTAGATATTCCTTAACATTTATTTACTCAAAATGTTAATTTCAATGAGTACATTCAAATATATAAATTTTTATTGTGCTTAATGCTAAAAACTACTTTTTAAACATTTTTATAAAACTTTTTTCACTTAGTCATGACATAGATTTAGAAAACCTTAATATTATTTTAAATGATAGTTCATATATCATAAATATACATGTTAAAGGTATAATAATATGCATAATACAGTAATTAGATGTATTTTATGCAAAAATCAATACAAATCATTTTGCCTTTATACCCAAAATTAAACAATTTGCTCACATCGTCTTTACTTACATATCTTAAAACTGTTGTTTTATTGCCATTCTAGATCTATCAACTTAATAAGACATGACCCATCAGAGTCTTCCTTTCATATATGAAAAATTGCTAACCCATTTATCCCTCCCTCAAGCCTTCCTAATATACTTTTAGCTCAATTGTCAGTATGCTCTTTGTAACTGTAAAGAATATTCTTATATTTTATTTTTTGGTACGTAAAAAACAGTCACAATCTTTTGATTTTCCTTACTGTAAGATGAGCTTTTCTTGCACCTGTCCTTTTTCCAGCTCTCCTCCCTCATCTCTTCCACTTTTATTATTTTCCTTTGCAAGATGAAAATATTAATATTTTGTTTCTATCAGAGATAAGCCTTCCATGTTGTGTTGTTTATTATATGCAAACATCAGCAGTATTTATATTGTTTTCACTATTTAAATACTGTTTACTGGGGAACCTAGTAGTATAATTTTATCATATTTTTATATGGTTTATAAAGTATCAGTTTGGGTGCCTATAGTGTATTATTCAGAATTTTTCTTATTATTAGAACACTGAGCACTCTAAAATGAACTCATTCAGTCTGTTGAATTTTGGAGGAGGATCAAAGGGCTATCTAGAATATTGTTCGTTTGTTTGTTTGTGGTGGAGAGGAGGATGCTGACACAATGGCATGTGAACCAGTGGTATAAGTGGTATGAATATGACTTCAAAGGTATTTCCTCTGCACAATTTATCGCTTCCTCTTCTATGCTCCATAATGCATATTGACCCATGGTAAACACCGTTTATTGAATTGAATTTAGAGCTTCTCTACTAAACTGCAAGCATCTTGAAGACAGGCAGCATGTCATATAGATTTCAGTAACTCTAGAACTTAACCTCAAATTGAGTGAAATCTAATATTTATTGGCTATGAAGCATGTGCCATGCAATGCATAAAGCACTTTCATATATTTCATCTCACTTCAGCTCAGGGAAAATGATAGTACTGCATTTTACACATAAGTGTAATAAAACACAGATGATGTAACTGAAAATACCCAATGCTGCAAGAGAGACAGAGGCAGGATTTAAAAATTATTATTCTGATACCAAGCTATCATTTCTTCTATATGCTGCTGTTTCATATATGAGGTATCTGGTACAGAATACATATTCAATAATTGTGTGCTAAATGCATCAACAGAGTAATCTTTTATTATAGAATTTGTAGATGTGAAGATTATAACAGATAGTAGGCATCATAGGAAGTGACTGGAGAGTCCCAAGGCACCAGAACATAGAATATGGTAAATTATTTTAGTCAACAATGGAAAGTGTAAAAGGAGGGAAAAATGCCACCAATAAAGATTGTTTAAAGGACAAAACCACTGCATGCCATTTGGACAAATTATTATGAAACAAAGGTCAAAGTGACAGTAACAGTGAAATGACTCTGATAACCCAAAGTCATTTAAATGATAACTGACTCTTTCTATTGATACATAATATTTATACATATTTGTGGATTATACATGATATTTTGTTACATTTATAGAATGTATAATAATTAAGTCAGGGTAGTTAGGGATCCATTACCTCAGGTATTTATCATTTCTGTGTAATGGGAACATTTCAAGTCCTTACGTTTTGCTATTTTGAAATAAGTAATACCTTGTTAGATACAGTCATCCTACTCTACTATTAAATATTAGAATTTATCCTTTCTAATCTAACTGTATATTTGTACTTATTTATCAACTTCTCTCCATCCCCCTCCTTCTCAGCTATATGCCCTGCCCAATCTCTAGTATCTACCATTCTACTAAATCTTTGTAAGATCCACCTTTTTTATAGCTCCCATATGTTATTTGTCTTTCTGTGTCTAGCTGAAGGAGGGGAAAGGAAAATAATTATTAATAGATATGTATCTGTCCCTCACAACTTCATGTTGTGACAAAAGCATTTTGAAGCACACTGCTTCCTAAAATGGCAAATGTATCATAAACCTTCATCTCTGCCTTGGCATCCATTGAATGCATGGCTGTTTTCATGTATGTCAACATGAAGGGTAATGTCCACATTTTAAAAAATATATATCATTTACATATAGAAATTTAACATAATGACTTCCAGCTCCATCCATGTTTATGCAAATGACATGATTTTATTATTTTTATGGCTAAATAGTATTCCGTTGTGCATGTATGCACATTTTCTTTATTCATTCATCCAAATATGAACATTTAGTTGGATTCCATATCTTTGCAACTGAGAGTAGTGCTACAATAAATACGTGGGTGCAGATATTCCTTTAATATACTGGTTTCTTTTTCCTTGACTACATAGTAATTTAGATTGTTTTATTTTACCCTGCTCTTCTTTCATTTTGTACAGCTACTTATCAAATTATTGATGCAATTCTGATCCTTTTTTAACCTAGCCATGAAAATAAATACATCTTTTTCTTAAAGATAATCAGAATGTTTCTAATGACATGAAACCACTCTTACAAAAGAAACTAGACGTATTGCACTCAATTAGTCTGCTATTTCTGCTTTGCTTTCCATGAGAGTTGGCTTTTTTCTGATAAAAATGGTTTCAGGCTAATATTTACATTTTTTAAAATATTAGTCATGTAAGAACTTCACATAGAGATAAAAAGAAGCTGGAAGCATATATAGAAAGATGGATGCCTCTTCCAAACTTTAAAGCTCTAATGTATTTTAATCCTTATTTTTTAAGTTTTCTTATGCATATTATCCGGCATTTAAAATATGTTTCTTGCAAATCAAAACCACGATGAGATATTGTCTCATACCAGTCAGAGAAGTTATTATTAAAAACTTAAAAATGCAACAGATGTTGGCAAGGCTGTGGAGAAAAAGGAATGTTTATACACTGTTGGTGAGAATGTAAATTAGTTCAGCCACTGTGGAAAACGGTTTGGAAATTTCCCAAATAACTTAAAACAGAACTACAATTTGAGCCAGCAATCCCATTACTGGCTATCCAAAAGAAGATGAATTGTTTCACCCCCCCCACCCCCCAAAAAAAAAGATTTGCTAAATGTTCATTGCAGCACTATTCACAATAACAGAGATGGAATCAACCTAGTTGCCCATCAGTGATGAACTGGATAAAGAAAATATGGTACATATACACTATGGAATGCTATGCAGCCAGAAAAATGAAAAAAGTCACGTCCTTTGTAGCAACGTGATGGAGCTGGAGGCCATTATCCTAAGTGAACTAAGGCAGAAACAGAATACCAAATACTGCATGTTCTCACTTGTAAGTGGGAGATAAACAATGGGTACTTATGGACCTAATGATGGTCATAAATATACAATGGAACTAGCTATTGGGTGCTATGCTCAGTACCTGGGTAACGGTATCAATTGCACCTCAAACCTCAGCATCACACAATATACTCAGGTAACAAAACTGCATGTGTAACTGCTGAATCTAAAGTAAAAGTTGAAATTATTTAAAAACAAATAAATAATATATATATATTTTTTACTTTAAGCTCATTTTGAATTCTGGACTCATTTTCTAGAGGAAAACAAACACTCCTTCTCTGAAACATCCTCTCCAGTTTCTGTCAACAAAAAATGCAATAAGCTTGCTTCTAAGACATTACTTAGGTCACTGATGAAAATTCTAAATATCTTGCTGTATTGTTGATGCTGGAAGCCTTATAGAATCGATTCTGCAAGGTAGCATCTCTGTCATTCGGGACCTGATCATTGTGACTGACAGAGGACACTTAATTGACTTTACTAAGTAGAGACAGGTACAGCTGTTTATCACATAACACAAAAGTGATCATTAATTATGTCAATATAACTGTTTCCAGAGTGACGTCAAAGATACTAAAATGTATCAAGCTATTCATTTTTATAATTGCCAAAATATAACTAATAATAGAAATAACGATTACCTATATAAGTTCATTATGCTTTCATTGTACTCAAAAATATATCTTGATAGCCCGTAAAAGAACCAAAGAAACATAGTAGAACCAACTTATATACATGAGATAAGTAGAATCTATCTTGATGTTTTCAAAATAATTGTTCGAATGACATTAGTTAGCAAAGAACTTTATGATTCAGTCACAAACTGAAAGAAATAACATACTATACAGCCATAAAAAAGGATGAGTTCATGCCCTTTGCAGGAACATGGATGAAGCTGGAATGCATTATTCTAAGCAAACATTATTCTAAGGACAGAAAACCACACACGACATATTCTCACTCATAGGTGGGAGTTGAACAATGAGAACACATGAACACAGGGCGGGGAACATTACACACCGGGGCCTGTCAGGGGGTGGCGGGGGGCAGGGATAGCATTAGGAGAAATACTAATGTAAATGACGAGTTAATGGGTGCAGCAAACCAACATGGCACACGTATACCTATGTATCAAACCTGCACGTCGTGCACATGTACCCTAGAACTTAAAGTATAATAAAAACATTTTAAAAAAGAAATAAAAGGAGAATTTCAGGGTCTCAATACATGAAATGGTTTCAAATATGTCTGAATTTGAAGGAAAATTTAAGTAACGTGTGAAAAAAGCCCTCATGAAGGAGGCAGTGAACTGGAATTTTGATGTTTCTGCTGCTAATAAACAATGTGATATAGTACCAAACACTTAACTTATCTCTACCTTAATTTCTTTATTCATGAGAAAAAGTGTTAGGGGAAAATAATTTTTAAGTTTATTTTAATACAATAATAAAAGGTTAAAATAAAAGTAGGCCGCTAAATTGTGTGGATCTATATACACATACGTAACTGAGGTATACACATAGCTACATATATGTAAATATACGTGTGTTTTACAGCTATATGGTACAATGCACAATTTTTCTCCTCTGTGAGCAAAATATAAAGGCAAATAAAAGATGTATATTTTATGTGATAATAATTTGAAATGCATTTCTTAATGGATCAAATAATCAAAAACATGCACAATGAGTAAATTACATACATCTAAATAAAGAAATCAAATAAATCTTCAGACACACCAGCATGGGCATACTGAGGGTGGAAGATTTCTAGAGAGATGAGCACGAGGAGCCCACTGTGCTATCACAACAAATTTTGCAAAAATGAATGCTTATCATAATTCACTCTAGGTTGAATATCTTTTATTTTTCACCTGATGTAGTAGTCTCTTGTTATAAGACTTCATAACTACCTTTCCCTCACAAAAAATACACACATGTTTTATAAGTTTGTGAACTGGAAATTATTTTTTAATAAATATATATCTGTCCCTCACAACTTCATGTTGTGACTAAAGCATTTTGAAGCACACTGCTTTCTAAAATGGCAAATGTATCATAAACCTTCATCTCTGTCTTGGCATCCATTGAATGCATGGCTGTTTTCATGTATGTCAACATGAAGGGTAATGTCCACAGTTTAAAAAATAGATGCCATTTACAAATTTAGCACCTAATCCTCCCCACTCCCAAGTTCTGAGCTTCCCCTCACTCCCAAATTCTGAATTCATATCTTAAATCCATTTGCCAATTTTCTTTTTCCCTCTTCTAAGGATAGAAGAAAATAAAAAATAGGAAGGAAGGGAAGGGAAGGGAAGGGAAGGAGGGAGGCAGTGAGGGACAAGGGAAGGACAGGGAAGAGAAGGAGGGGAAGAAAGAATAGGAAGAGAAGGAAGGAAAGGAAAGAGAAGGAAGGAAAAGAAAGGAAGGAAGGGAAGGAGAAAGGAAAGAAGGAAGGAAGGTAGGTCAATTACTAGAAATAGAGTTTGCTTGGAGATAAATAAATATTACTGACATAGACTGGCTATCTGGTTATTCAAACTAAATAAACTATGATATAAGTTTACTCACAAAACTAGTTACAACTTTTAGTTTAATAAAGAAAAGTACCTTAAAGTCACACCATTTAATATGGTTTTTATTTCAACTTTTGTCTATAAGCATCTTCTTGTGTGTGAAATATATTTCCCCACTGAGTGATTTTCCACATTTACCACACAACACTCCCCCGTGCTTGGAACCTGCGTGTATTTTTCTTTTACAAACTTTGACAGAAAAATTGGGGCCTTTTTACCAATTAGATAATAAAAATAACTTCCCCTATTTTTCCCTATTACTCAGGAAAATCTCAGTTGTTCTGTTTTCTTATTTCTTCTAGTTATGTATGATCTTAATATATGCTCATTAATTCAGACACACTGAACATTTATTTTATTTATAATTTTTGCTCCCTGCTATTCTCAGGAGAGGCACATCTCAATTTTATGAGTGACTTGGGAGTAAGTAGTTATGCAGTCATGCTCCAGCCTGCTTCAGTGTCACACATTCATAATGTTGAACACTCAATCTGCAACCCACAACAACACATCACAGTCACAATTCCAATCACAGTATTGGAGTATTTCATGTCCTATTGCAGTATTTCATGTCATACCTTTGAGACGGGCAATTCCTGATTAGCCCCTGGATTTTTCCTGCTTTTAATGTCTGGGTCCATTGGGCTGCGGGCCTAGCATAAATGGGGATGGCGAGTACGTCTCTGGTCTCCTGTAGCTACAGAGGGCTCAGAGCAGACATAAAACAGGCCTACAGCCCTACAACATCTGAACAGTGTTTCCTGTCTGTAGTTCTCATTTTTACACTTGGCATGAGCTGCAGTGACCTTTCCCCTGTTCTTTAAAGGGATGTCTTTTATGGAGGTTAAGAGTGACTTGGCCCCCAAGTGAACAAAGTCCTAGGCCCCCACTGAACTCCAACTGTGCCATATGTGCATAGTGCTGTGAATGCTGATTTAGTGGTATGGGCAACGGTCCACCAGCACTGAGCATACTGAGATCACCACAATTATGTGACTTGAAGATACTTGCGTGCCCCACTGATCGTTACCAGAGTTATGAAAGTTAGGCTTTGGGCTGCACTTATCTGCCAACTCAGCAGCATTTTGACCGCATGAATTAATGATAGCACAGTAAGTACATTCTACGGCTACTTGTAATTGTTATTATTAAAGCCAAACATGGGACTTATGGTGAAAACAGTGGCCTAGCCAGTTGCCTCTGAATAGAGCCATACACGTTTACTTTTTCTTCTTCTACACATGGTTTTGACTCCACGTGTATTGCCATGTGGGAGGGATCATTCTAGCCTAAAACCTAATAAGTTACATGTATCTTTCTGCAGTTAATTTCTTAGGAATTCCACCCTTAAGAGATGGTGAGAAAACATGATAGTTTGCGTATTCCTGAAAAATGCACAGGACAAAACTCTCTGGGAAATAAATTTGTAGTGCTTATTAAGTAAAGAATTCTCATACTGGCAAAGTACTAAAAGTTTAATGTTTTACTATTTAAAATTATAAGGGCATTTGTTTACCATACATTTTATTGATTCTACTTTTAATGCAAGTCAGTGGGATAGATACAGAATTTTATTTATCCATGTTACAGATTTCTTTTCATTTTTGGTTATTTTGAAGATGTTATTTTCATCATGCCATCGCAGAGAAGAGTAGATTCCTCATTACTTACTATGATACCTCTAAATCTATAGATCATACAGGAGATATTATTTTTGTCTGCCATACTATTCCTTCTATCCTTCTAGCAAAGCCCTTGAAATAATAACAAAAATAACTAGAGCTAATTAGTCCATCATGACTAAATGCAGCTGTCTGTAGCAAATGAGGGAGCCAGCAGAACACCATGCTTCTTCATTTTTGCCTCCTCTTGACATGTTTGGCTCTTATAATTAGTAGCCTTATCCAATCATGAACACCAGAAGAGATAGAGTTGAGATTGCAGCTTCATTGTTTTCTGACACACTGTGTGGGAAACAAAATTCCAACATCCAAACATCATTCAGCCCATACAATGAAGAGGTTACACATAATTTTTATTTTTAAATATAAATAAACTTCTGGAATTTATTATTCACAGTGGGACTAGCAAGCAGTTTCACTTAAGTGCAAGATTAAGATAAAGTACAAAAGGCTAAAAATTGATGTCACAGGTATATTACCACAGTATTCAAATTTCTTTTTGAACTAAACAATGAGTAACTGGAGAGAAGCCCTGTGTTTTATTTGTTCCTCTATTTCCAGCATCCATCCAATAAACAGTTACTCAATACATATTTGTTGAATTGAATTGAATAGGAATATTAATTGCTGTTAACTCACTAAAATGAAGAAAAAGTAAACTACATTTTCTTTCTGCATAAGCTTTCATTTTGAAAATCTTCCTTAAATACTTTTTACCTTTCCTTTTTCATTTGCATATTTTCATATAGTTTTTTTTTTTCCCATGGAAATATGCTTCATGGAAATTGATACATTCTTCTTTATTTGCACACAATAAATTATCAATCATTATAGTCAAGGGAAATTTCTCAGTTCACATACATTTTCAGGAGAAAAACTGAAGACAGATTTTTATTTTAGGTCAGATTTGGTAGAGCATTCCTGTTATTCTCTAAAACATATATATTCTCCACATAGAAAATGTGTTTTGTGTGTATGTGTATGTGTGCGTGATCTATTACCTAAAAAGAGGATTTAATTATTACTTTGTCTCACATTTTGCCTGTAAAATATGAGAGATTTTGTAGTGTAATACGAAAGTATTTAATAAAATGTTTTCCCTACCTTTATTTGCTTAAACAGTGGTTAAGTCCTAATTTGAAATGATTAAGAATCTATACGTAGCAACATTTTTTAAAGCATACACTAATTGCATAAATACAGAGAAGCATTAAACAGATTCTGGCAGTGTGAATCCAAAATTGAATTGCTTCACCTTATTGAAAAAAAAAAAAAAAAAAAAAAAACCTAACTCTTTCTTCAACTATCAACTTCAAAATGTGAAGTTTCAGCCTATAGATTCTGCAGGCACTTTGCTACTTGCGGAAACCCAGAGAAGATGGAAAACAGTTTAATCAATATGCTCAATAAACTGTTTGCTCACCTAATTGAGGGGAGGGCAAAAATAACTTCCAACCATTTAATTTCATTGACAGCAAGTCTTGGATACATTCCCTACTTGTCTTTTTAAAGTAGAGCATCCTAGGTGGTTTCTCCTGGATGGTCTTTGCAGAGGTCACATAAACAGACTTCCATCCTGATCCTTAATCCTAGTTGAAGTATGGGAGTAAATGAGAAAACATGTGCTGATTTTTTAAATTCTTCTAGAAAACAGTGATGTATAAATTCATGATTATGCAATTAGGAGCCCCGAGCACTGCATCTCATTTAATGGCATACCACTTTCAAGGCATACCACTTTCATACCAATTTCAGGCATAATTCAATATTCTCTTTATGAGAACGTGTTATTAAAGAACAGGGCAAGAAAAAAAGTGTCTCATGATACCCTGTTCCACTGAGATTAGGATTGATTAATGAGCGTGTCTTACACCTTCCATAGTTTATTATAGGAAAATGTGCTGTATGTTGTTGAATGTCCTTGGACAAGGTGCTGCCATCTCAGTCACTAACTGCCATAGCACGTGGAAAAAAAAAATCGTAACGTTTTTCCCCCACAGATATAAAACAATGGGACATAGAAGGCCTTACTTCTATGTCATTAATAAAATGCTTGTCTCTTTCTGGCCATAGAATGTACCATAGAAATGTACCTCCAGTGTGTTTAGTATATTTGCATGCAGCAACCTCACCTGGATTGGTATCATTTTATGTCATTATCCTCAAACAAACAAACAAACAAAAAAATGGTGTAGCTCCTAGAATACATCCCAAAGTGGTTTGATGGAGAAGCTTGTCTAACAAGACTTGCTTGCTTTTTTATTTCTCAACATTTGTGTGACATTTACCTTAGCCCTCGTCCATTCATGAAAGATCACTGTAAAGTTAGGATTATTTGCATGCTGCTTTACCCTTTTACCTTCCATTTTTCTGTATTAATTCATGTTTAAAAATTGAATCAGCCTTATCAATTGATAATAGAGAAGCATTTTGGGATTGCCCATTGATATGTTACCAAGGGTCTAGGACTGCTTTGTTTCTAAGTAATCTTGGTCCAGATGCAACATGAGTAAGTCTTTGATAATAATAATACAATTAAATCAAGTCCTTGGATTTAGAGGGTAGTGACAGACAAGGGAGACCTGTGTTATTGTGATGCCAACAAGGCAGAAAGGTATTCCACATAATTGACCTTACATTCAAAAATACTTTGAAGCACTTTTCTTACAATCCTTTTACATTTGATATCAGTTGTATCTCATGTAATGTTCACCAGAGTTGCAAAACAAAGGAGGTAATTGTTTTCTCCTTAGCCACCAGATCTGCTGAAACAGTTTTGCTTGCTCTTATGAATCAATAGATATTTTATAACTGACATATCTGAACTTTGAGAGACAGAGAGAAAAGTGATATAGTATTACCAGTGACCAAATAAAACCCTATAAGCTGAAGTGTGAAATTAATTTAGTTGTTCTTCAGATAATTGACTTAGAAACAGTTTGTTTTCTGTATTCAGGCTAGTCTGTTAAGCACAAGATTCTGAGATACTTAATTCTAAGATACTTAATTTCATCCTGCTAAGAGTTTTTTTTTTTTTAATTTATTTATTATTATTATACTTTAAGTTGTAGGGTACATGTGCATAACGTGCAGGTTTGTTACATATGTATACTTGTGCCATGTTGCTGTGCTGCACCCATCAACTCGTCATTTACATCAGGTATAACTCCCAATGCAATCCCTCCCCCCTCCCCCTTCTCCATGATAGGCCCCGGTGTGTGATGTTCCCCTTCCTGAGTCCGAGTGATCTCATTGTTCAGTTCCCACCTATGAGTGAGAACATGCGGTGTTTGGTTTTCTGTTCTTGTGATAGTTTGCTAAGAATGATGGATTCCAGCTGCATCCAAGTCCCTACAAAGGACTCAAACTCATCCTTTTTTGTGGCTGCATAGTATTCCATGGTGTATATGTGCCACATTTTCTTAATCCAATCTGTCACTGATGGACATTTGGGTTGATTCCAAGTCTTTGCTATTGTGAATAGTGCTGCAATAAACATACGGTGCATGTGTCTTTATAGCAGCATAATTTATAATCCTTTGGGTATATACCCAGTAATGGGATGGCTGGGTCATATGGTACATCTAGTTCTAGATCCTTGAGGAATCGCCATACTGTTTTCCATAATGGTTGAACTAGTTTACAATCCCACCAACAGTGTAAAAGTGTTCCTATTTCTCCACATCCTCTCCAGCACCTGTTGTTTCCTGACTTTTTAATGATTGCCATTCTAACTGGTGTGAGATGGTATCTCATTGTGGTTTTGATTTGCATTTCTCTGATGGCCAGTGATGATGAGCATTTTTTCATGTGTCTGTTGGCTGTATGAATGTCTTCTTTTGGGAAATGTCTGTTCATATCCTTTGCCCACTTTTTGATGGGGTTGTTTGTTTTTTTCTTGTAAATTTGTTTGAGTTCTTTGTAGGTTCTGGATATTAGCCCTTTGTCAGATGAGTAGATTGCAAAAATTTTCTCCCATTCTGTAGGTTGCCTGTTCACTCTGATGGTAGTTTCTTTTGCTGTGCAGAAGCTCTTTAGTTTAATGAGATCCCATTTGTCAATTTTGGCTTTTGCTGCCGTTGCTTTTGGTGTTTTAGACATGAAGTCTTTGCCCATGCCTATGTCCTGAATGGTACTACCTACGTTTTCCTCTAGGATTTTTATGGTATTAGGTCTAACATTTAAGTCTCTAATCCATCTTGAATTAATTTTCGTATAAGGAGTAAGGAAAGGATCCAGTTTCAGCTTTCTACTTATGGCTAGCCAATTTTCCCAGCACCATTTATTAAATAGGGAATCCTTTCCCCAATTCTTGTTTCTCTCAGATTTGTCAAAGATCAAATGGCTGTAGATGTGTGGTATTATTTCTGAGGACTCTGTTCTGTTCCATTGGTCTATATCTCTGTTTTGGTACCAGTACCATGCTGTTTTGGTTACTGTAGCCTTGTAGTATAGTTTGAAGTCAGGTAGCGTGATGCCTCCAGCTTTGTTCTTTTGACTTAGGATTGTCTTGGAGATGCGGGCTCTTTTTTGGTTCCATATGAACTTTAAAGCAGTTTTTTCCAATTCTGTGAAGAAACTCATTGGTAGCTTGATGGGGATGGCATTGAATCTATAAATTACCTTGGGCAGTATGGCCATTTTCACGATATTGATTCTTCCTATCCATGAGCATGGTATGTTCTTCCATTTGTTTGTGTCCTCTTTTATTTCACTGAGCAGTGGTTTGTAGTTCTCCTTGAAGAGGTCCTTTACATCCCTTGTCAGTTGGATTCCTAGGTATTTGATTCTCTTTGAAGCAATTGTGAATGGAAGTTCATTCCTGATTTGGCTCTCTGTTTGTCTGTTACTGGTGTATAAGAATGCTTGTGATTTTTGCACATTAATTTTGTATCCTGAGACTTTGCTGAAGTTGCTTATCAGCTTAAGGAGATTTTGGGCTGAGACAATGGGGTTTTCTAAATACACAATCATGTCATCTGCAAACAGGGACAATTTGACTTCTTCTTTTCCTAACTGAATACCTTTGATTTCCTTCTCTTGCCTGATTGCCCTAGCCAGAACTTCCAACACTATGTTGAATAGGAGTGGTGAGAGAGGGCATCCCTGTCTTGTGCCAGTTTTCAAAGGGAATTTTTCCAGTTTTTGCCCATTCAGTATGATATTGGCTGTGGGTTTGTCATAAATAGCTCTTATTATTTTGAGGTACGTTCCATCAATACCAAATTTATTGAGCGTTTTTAGCATGAAGGGCTGTTGAATTTTGTCAAAAGCCTTTTCTGCATCTATTGAGATAATCATGTGGTTCTTGTCTTTGGTTCTGTTTATATGCTGGATTATGTTTATTGATTTGCGAATGTTGAACCAGCCTTGCATCCCAGGGATGAAGCCCACTTGATCATGGTGGATAAGCTTTTTGATGTGTTGCTGAATCTGGTTTGCCAGTATTTTATTGAGGATTTTTGCATCGATGTTCATCAGGGATATTGGTCTAAAATTCTCTTTTTTTGTTGTGTCTCTGCCAGGCTTTGGTATCAGGATATGTTGGCCTCATAAAATGAGTTAGGGAGGATTCCCTCTTTTTGTATTGATTGGAATAGTTTCAGAAGGAATGGTACCAACTCCTCCTTGTACCTCTGGTAGAATTCAGCTGTGAATCCATCTGGTCCTGGACTTTTTTTGGTTGGTAGGCTATTAATTGTTGCCTCAATTTCAGAGCCTGCTATTGGTCTATTCAGGGATTCAACTTCTTCCTGGTTTAGTCTTGGAAGAGTGTAAGTGTCCAGGAAATTATCCATTTCTTCTAGATTTTCCAGTTTATTTGCATAGAGGTGTTTATAGTATTCTCTGATGGTAGTTTGTATTTCTGTGGGGTCGGTGGTGATATCCCCTTTATCATTTTTAATTGTGTCGATTTGATTCTTCTCTCTTTTCTTCTTTATTAGTCTGGCTAGTGGGCTGTCAATTTTGTTGACCTTTTCAAAAAACCAACTCCTGGATTCAGTGATTTTTTGGAGGGTTTTTTGTGTCTCTATCTCCTTCAGTTCTGCTCTGATCTTAGTTATTTCTTGCCTTCTGCTAGCTTTCGAATGTGTTTGCTCTTGCTTCTCTAGTTCTTTTAATTGCGATGTTAGAGTGTCAATTTTAGATCTTTCCTGCTTTCTCTTGTGGGCATTTAGTGCTATAAATTTCCCTCTACACACTGCTTTAAATGTGTCCCAGAGATTCTGGTATGTTGTATCTTTGTTCTCATTGGTTTCAAAGAACATCTTTATTTCTGCCTTCATTTCGTTATGTACCCAGTAGTCATTCAGGAGCAGGTTGTTCAGTTTCCATGTAGTTGAGCAGTTTTGATTGAGTTTCTTAGTCCTGAGCTCTAGTTTGATTGCACTGTGGTCTGAGAGACAGTTTGTTATAATTTCTGTTCTTGTACATTTGCTGAGGAGTGCTTTACTTCCAATTACGTGGTCAATTTTGGAGTAAGTATGATGTGGTGCTGAGAAGAATGTATATTCTGTTGATTTGGGGTGGAGAGTTCTATAGATGTCTATTAGGTCTGCTTGCTGCAGAGATGAGTTCAATTCCTGGATATCCTTGTTAACTTTCTGTCTCGTTGATCTGTCTAATGTTGACAGTGGAGTGTTGAAGTCTCCCATTATTATTGTATGGGAGTCTAATTCTCTTTGTAAGTCTCTAAGGACTTGCTTTATGAATCTGGGTGCTCCTGTATTGGGTGCATATATATTTAGGATAGTTAGCTCTTCCTGTTGAATTGATCCCTTTACCATTATGTAATGGCCTTCTTTGTCTCTTTTGATCTTTGATTGTTTAAAGTCTGTTTTATCAGAGACTAGTATTGCAACCCCTGCTTTTTTTTGTTCTCCATTTGCTTGGTAAATCTTCCTCCATCCCTTTATTTTGAGCCCATGTATGTCTCTGCATGTGAGATGGGTCTCCTGAATACAGCAGACTGATGGGTCTTGACTCTTTATCCAGTTTGCCAGTCTGTGTCTTTTAATTGGAGCATTTAGTCCATTTACATTTAAGGTTAAGATTGTTATGTGTGAACTTGATCCTGTTATTATGATATTAACTGGTTATTTTGCTCGTTAGTTGATGCAGTTTCTTCCTAGCCTCGATGGTCTTTACATTTTGGCATGTTTTTGCAATGGCTGGTACCGGTTGTTCCTTTCCATGTTTAGTGCTTCCTTCAGGGTCTCTTGTAAGGCAGGCCTAGTGGTGACAAAATCTCTAAGCATTTGCTTATCTGTAAAGGATTTTATTTCTCCTTCACTTATGAAACTTAGTTTGGCTGGATATGAAATTCTGGGTTTAAAATTCTTTTCTTTAAGAACGTTGAATATTGGCCCCTACTCTCTTCTGGCTTGTAGAGTTTCTGCTGAGAGATCTGCTGTTAGTCTGATGGGCTTCCCTTTGTGGGTAACCCGACCTTTCTCTCTGGCTGCCCTTAAGATTTTTTCCTTCATTTCAACTTTGGTGAATCTGGCAGTTTTGTGTCTTGGAGTTGCTCTTCTTGAGGAGTATCTTTGTGGCGTTCTCTGTATTTCCTGGATTTGAATGTTGGCCTGCCCTACTAGGTTGGGGAAGTTCTCCTGGATGATATCCTGAAGAGTGTTTTCCAACTTGGTTCCATTTTCCCCCTCACTTTCAGGCACCCCAATCAGACGTAGATTTGGTCTTTTTACATAATCCCATACTTCTTGCAGGCTTTGTTCATTTCTTTTTCTTCTTTTTTCTTTTGGTTTCTCTTCTCGCTTCATTTCATTCATTTGATCCTCAATCGCTGATACTCTTTCTTCCAGTTGATCGAGTCGGTTACTGAAGCTTGTGCATTTGTCACGTATTTCTCGTGTCATGGTTTTCATCTCTTTCATTTCGTTTAGGACCTTCTCTGCATTAATTACTCTAGCCATCAATTCTTCCACTTTTTTTTCAAGATTTTTAGTTTCTTTGCGCTGGGTACGTAATTCCTCCTTTAGCTCTGAGAAATTTGATGGACTGAAGCCTTCTTCTCTCATCTCGTCAAAGTCATTCTCCATCCAGCTTTGATCCGTTGCTGGCGATGAGCTGCACTCCTTTGCCGGGGGAGATGCGCTCTTATTTTTTGAATTTCCAGCTTTTCTGCCCTGCTTTTTCCCCATCTTTGTGGTTTTATCTGCCTCTGGTCTTTGATGATGGTGATGTACTGATGGGGTTTTGGTGTAGGTGTCCTTCCTGTTTGATAGTTTTCCTTCTAACAGTCAGGATCCTCAGCTGTAGGTCTGTTGGAGATTGCTTGAGGTCCACTCCAGACCCTGTTTGCCTGGGTATCAGCAGCAGAGGCTGCAGAAGATAGAATATTTCTGAACAGCGAGTGTACCTGTCTGATTCTTGCTTTGGAAGCTTCCTCTCAGGGGTGTACTCCTCCCTGTGAGGTGTGGGGTGTCAGACTGCCCCTAGTGGGGGATGTCTCCCAGTTAGGCTACTCAGGGGTCAGGGACCCACTTCAGCAGGGAGTCTGTCCCTTCTCAGATCTCAACCTCCGTGTTGGGAGATCCACTGCTCTCTTCAAAGCTGTCAGACAGAGTCGTTTGCGTCTGCAGAGGTGTCTGCTGCGTTTGTTTAGTTTACTGTGCCCTCTCCCCAGAGGTGGAGTCTACAGAGACAGGCAGGTTTCCTTGAGCTGCTGTGAGCTCCACCCAGTTCGAGCTTCCCAGCAGCTTTGTTTACCTACTTAAGCCTCAGCAATGGCGGGCGCCCCTCCCCCAGCCTCGCTGCTGCCTTGCCGGTAGATCACAGACTGCTGTGCTAGCAATGAGGGAGGCTCCGTGGGTGTGGGACCCTCCCGGCCAGGTGTGGGATATGATCTCCTGGTGTGCCTGTTTGCTTAAAGCGCAGTATTGGGGTGGGAGTTACCCGATTTTCCAGGTGTTGTGTGTCTCAGTTCCCCTGGCTAGGAAAAGGGACTCCCTTCCCCCTTGCGCTTCCCAGGTGAGGCAATGCCTCGCCCTGCTTCAGCTCTCGCTGGTCGGGCTGCAGCAGCTGACCAGCACCGATCGTCCGGCACTCCCCAGTGAGATGAACCCAGTACCTCAGTTGAAAATGCAGAAATCACGGGTCTTCTGTGTCGCTCGCGCTGGGAGTTGGAGACTGGAGCTGCTCCTATTCGGCCATCTTGCTCCGTCCCCTTTTTTTGTATTTTCTACCTTGTGATAAGAAATGGAAACTTCTCCACACACACACACAAAAAAAAAAAAAGAAAGAAAGAAAGAAAGAAAGAAAGAAAGAAAGAAAGAAAGAAAGAAAGAAAGAAAGAAAAGAAAAGAAAAGACAATCCACAGGGAATTTTTTGTTTGTTTGTTTGTTTGTGTGAGATGTAGTCCAGCTCTGTTGCCCAAGCTGGAGTGCAGCGGTATGATCTCAGCTCACTACAACCTCTGCCTCTTGGGTTCGGGAGATTATCCTATCTCAGCCTCCCAAGTTTCTGAGATTACAGCCCGCCACCACACCTGGCTATTTTCTTTTTTGTATTTTTAGTAGATATGGGGTTTCATCATGTTGACCAGGCTTGTCTTGAACTCCTAACCTCAGGTGATTGACTCCTCTCAGCTTCCCAAAGTTTATCTAACAAGATGATCACAAAATGCTGCGATTACAGGCATGAGTCACCGCACCTGGCCTCATGAGGAATGTTTTAGAGGTAGATTTCAGTTTGCACAAAGACCAGTTTTGTGTTTATTATAGTCTTGAATAACCCATAAGGTTCTCATTAACCTTGAAAAAGATAATAGTAAATAATAACTATTGATCACTGACATAGCATAACCATACTTGACATTTTAAATTTACAAATATTAATGAATACTAATGCTTGTGAAATAAAGTATTGTATAAAGAGTCCTAACTATATGAACTCCTTTCTTCTTTGACTTGTGCACAATCAAGACTATCTGATTCATGTCAATAGAATATTAGCAAAACAAGAAATGCAATGGCAATAGACATATGAAAAATGTAAATTATTTTGAATAATTAATATCTACTAATTTAAGCAAAGATGTAATTGTTCACTTCTATAATTGATACAGATTATTTCTTAAATGAGCACCTCTGATATTAGCAAAGTATATTAAAATGATTTCTTGGGCACTACAGTAATAAAGTGTACATTAGTATAACTACCTTTGAGATAAGTAGAACTAGTTATAAAAATCTGAAATACTCTCACCCTTGGCCTCAGAATTAATCTTTATATATTTATTCTGAGGAAATGAATTTGATTTATAAACAATCTATAATTGCAAAAGCATAAAAACAAGCAAAATAATAGGATAATGGTTAGTTGAATGTTTAATAAACAAATGATGCAGTATTTTCAGCAGTAACATTCATATTTTAAAAAGAATTATGATAAAATCTATATGAGAACTATAAAATATCAGATGAAAGAAATAAAATAATTAAATAAATAGAGATAGTCCACGTTCATGAATAGGCAGACTCTATATTATCAAGATGTTAGTTTTTCCCAACTTTATCTGTAGACTCAGTGCAATTCCAGTGAAAATCTGAGCAAGTTATTTTGTGAATATAGACAAACTGATTCTGAAGTTTTTATGGAGAGGCCAAAAAAAAAAAAAAAACAGAATAACAAACAATGTTTAAGGAGAGAAAAAAGTTGAGAACTAATACTCCCTGACTTCAAAGCTTACTGTAAAGCTACAGTAATCAAGACAATGTGATGAAAGAATAAACAAATACATGGCTAAAGTAGTATAATGAGCCCAGATACAGGCCCACATAACTATAGTAATCTGATAGTTGACAAAGGAGCAAAAACAATACAATGAAGAAAAATAGTCTTTTCAGCATGTGATGCTGTAATAGCTGGACATCTACATGCAAAAAAACAAAATACACCTAGATACAAATCTTATAACTTTCACAAAAATTAACTAAAAATGAATTATAGACCCAAACGCATAATATAAAACTATAAAACTTTTGGAAGATAACATAAGAGTAAACCTAGATTACCTTGGGTATGGCAATGACTTTTAAGATGCACCAAATACACCATACAACTGGACTTCATTAAAACAAACATTTTTGCTCTGTAGAAGAGAATGTGAAGATGAGAAGACAAGCCACAGACTTTGAGAAAGTGTTTGTAAAAGACACATATGATAAAGGACTATTATTAAGAATATACAGAGAACTCTTAAAGCTTAATCAGAAGAAAACAAACAATTCAATTAAAAAACGGGCCAAAGACATTAATAGACACTTCACCAAAGTGGGTATACAGATGGCAAACAAGCATATGAAGAAATGTTCCCCATCATATGTCATCAGGAAAATACAAATGGAAACAACAGTGAGATACCACTACAAATCTGTTAGGATGACCTTTCAGAACACTGACAATACCAGACGCTGGCAAGGATGTGGAAAATCAGAAACCCTCATTAATTGCTGATGGGAATGCAAAATTATGCAGCAACTTTGGAAGATAGTTTGGCAGCTTCTTACATGACAAAACACATTTTTACCATACAATACAGCAACCATGATCCATGGGATTTACCCAAAGGAATTGAAAATTTATGTCCACACAAAAGGCTACACATGGATGTTTATAGCACCTTTGTTTATAATTTTTAACATTTGGAGGAAACCAAGATATCCTTAAGAAGGTGAATAACAAATGAACTGTGGTGCGTCCAGACAGTGGGATATTATTCAGCATCAAAAAGAAATGAGGTAGCAAGCTGTAAAGTGACACAGAGGAAAGTGAAATTCATATTGCTAGGTGAAAGAATCCAGTCTGAAAAGGCTACATATGATAGGATGGTTCCAACTACATGACCTTTTGGAAAAAGCAAAACTGTGGACAAGTAAAAAGATGAGCGACTTTCAGTGGTTAGGGAACAGGAAGGGTTGACTAGGTAGAGCTCAGAGGATTTTTAGGACAGTTAAAATGTGCTGCATGGCAATACTATGGTGCATATATATTGTTATACATTTGTCCCAATTCATAGAATGTATAACACTAAGAGTTCAAGAGTGAACCCTAATGCCAACTATGGACTTTAGGTGAAAATGCTGTGTCAATATTGGCTCAGAAATTGTAATAAATGTACCACTCTGGTGTGATACGTTGACAATGGAAGAGAGTAAGTATGTGTGAGGGCATGTGATATATGGGAAACTTCTGTACCTTCGTTTCAATTTTGTTGTAAACCTAAAACTGCTCTAAAATTATTTTTTAAATAATATCTTTAAAATTATTTTTAAATATTAAGGTGAGTAATACTCTTAATAAAGTTAGAAGTTTAAATATAAAATAACCTGTAGGATCTGATTCACAATATAAAAATCTGAGTGGACAGTTTTCTCTTTTCTAAAGTAATTTTAAGTGGTCATTCTATTTTTTCTGTCCTTTACTCTTTCTAAAAGAGATGTCAGTAATAACTTGCATCATTCTTTCTTCCATGTGTAAAGTCTCTGTTTTATTTGGCTGCCTTCATGGTGGTTTTTCCATACTCGCTTTTCGGCAGGTTGATTATGATGGGACCGTGTGCACTTTTCTTTATGTTTCAAATGCTTGAGGCTTTCTGGGATTATTTAAAGTGAAAGGTGGTGTTTTACAGTATAGCTTGCAAGTTGTCAAATGTGATTTCATTTGCTATTTCCGTCTCCCTCATTTTCTTACTTCAGAATCCCAGTCAGATGTATGATAAATTATATGACATTGACCTTTAGACTTCATTCATTTTTCCCCATTTCTTCACTATTCTTCAGACTGGATTATTCCTATTAATTTGTCTCCAAGTCTTCTGATTTTCTCTTCTACAATCTCTATATGCTGTTAAATACCTCCAGTGAAATTTTTCTATTTCATTGAGTTTAGAATTTTGATTTGATTACTTTTATTACTTTCTGATTGTCTGCTGAGATCCCTATCTAGTCACTCATTAATTTGTTGACTATATTTTCTTTAATTTTTAAAATATATTTAAACTAGCTTTTAAAAAGATTTGGTCTTCTAAATTGAACATCTGAGCCATCTCAGGGTTAGTTTTCCTTGAATGCTATTTTTCCTGAACATGGATCACATTTCTGCTTGTGTACTGGCTATTGTAGATAATACATTATAGAGACGCCAGATTCTGTTACCTTCTCTCTGAAGTGTGTGTGTGTGTGTTTTTTTTTTTCTAATAGTCGAATTACTGGATGATCACCTTGAAATTGTACAGGCTTTTTTGTATGCTTTGTGAAAGTCAATGTGTACAAATCCCAGTATTCCTCAACCACTTCAAACTTGGCAGGTCTCAAACTCCAAAGTATTGATCTCTTTAAGTCTTGGTTTTAAGCTTTATTAAGGTGAGTATAGAGAAGCCTTTACTATATGGTGTGGTCCTCACTCATAAGTTGGCTCTTTTTGTGTCTCTGTGGAATGCCTAAGGTCTCACTAAGGTGTTAGCGATCTCCCTCCACTCTGGTCAGGCTAGATCCCCAAAATCTGCCAGTTCTCCTTACCTCCATAAGCTCAGCTTCACTCTCAACACAGAAGCAACTGTTTTCTGAAAATTCAATCACGTGTATATGCAGCACAATCCTCAAACAAGGATGCGTGAGGGACCCTCATGCTTCCTTCTGCACAATTTCTTTCTCTCTAATGCACGGCACCTGACATTCCAGTTATAGCAGCTGTTCCAAACTCTAATCAAAACTGAGCAGGATGTATTTGCCCTTCATTGACTGTAGCTTCATGCACTGTAAATGTTGATTTGGCCAAGGCAGATATGAGGCTTACTTTGTGAGTTTTTATTCTGTTAAAGATCAGAAACTTGTGCCGCTTGTTGATAGCACTTACACTGTGTCTAGGACAGAGAAATTGCTCAATAATTATACTGTGAATGAATAAAGAAAGAACTTGTTTCATATATTTTGCCCAGCTTTATGGTTGCCTGCCATAAGGTAGCTGGTCCAGTACCAGTAACTTCATAATATCCAGACCTGGAAATCCTCTTGATAAATCCTTCATCTTTGCTATACCCCATCCCTCAGGGTCATTTTCTTTTCTCTCCCTTGCACTAAGTCATAAATCAAACTCAGATCATTTTACTTGTGTTTTCCAAAGACAAGATTATAGAATTTACTGGACCTTGGGAATAGAGGAGATTTTACATTACAGAAATATAAATATTTAAAATTCCTTATTAGATATTTTTGTGATTTAGCAGCATTTTGGTCATTCTGTCCCTGTAAAATTATGCCTGGTCATTTTTCTGCCTAGTCTTCTGTCTCCCTGCCTATGATTTACCTTCTTCACACTTCCATCTCCATACTTCACCTTTCTCTACTTTCACACTCCCAAATTTATCTTCATTTTTTTTTTTTTTAAGCATAGAAACTTAGCTATTAGTTTCCTTTTGCTGTTTGTTTTCACAGTATAGCTTCAGGGTCTCATTTTCCACATCAAAGAAGCACGATTTCCTAAATAGTATTTCCTTCCTAAGAAGAACTTTGGTGCTAGTTGATTAAATAATATCTATAAATGCACATTTATAGAAATTCAAAAATACACATATTCAAAGATATTATGCAAGTACTCATTTACGTCATTTATTCATTTGGTAGGCATTTATTGACAGCTTTCTATATTTCATGTGCTGGTGTTTAGAAGACTCAGAATGCATAGTGCATAGTCCATTCTCTCCATGAGCTCCCTGCTCAAGTGTAGAAGTCAAATCAGCAAAACCAACATATCATTATGGCTAATGTGCACACATGGTTTGCTATGAAAAAACAGAAGGGATAGTAACTCAGACAAAAGAATTGTGACTCAGTTTCTTAGAGCACAAAGTGATCTGAACTCAAATGTCTATTTCTCTATTATGCTTCTCTTGACCCTCAAACTATATAGCCATGCAACTTGCTATCATCACTCTTTGTATTTTTTCTTTCATAATTTTAATGACATTAATATATGTGTCTCTGCCATTAGCTAGTAAGTTCTGGAGAATTGTCCTGGGTTCTCAGCATTTGCACAGTGTCCAGCATACAGTAAGTGTATTGAGTGAATAAACGAATACATAAAAGGCTTGAAATGTTTGTGCCTTTTGATGTTTAAAACATTGATTTAGTTGAATATTTATTTCTGGTAAATAATATCTTCACAATACACAGTCTTCCTTAGGTTTTTTTTGGTGTTCATGATTAATTCTCCTAAGAATTCAATATATTTTCTTTGCTTTTCTTGATATTTTACGGATAACGTTAAGGTTTTTATTTTTACACAGAGTTTGTAAAAAATATATACCTCCTTTATTTTTAAGTATTTGTGTGTATGATTTGAGGAAAATGTTTTACTCTTTGTGCTGTTTACTCTTTTTCAATAAGGACAGTGTGGTTAAGTCTTCAAAGACGTTATTCATTGATATATTCAGAAAAGAAATTATGTGCTCTTTTGATTGACTTAAAGCTCGTGATTGCAGCAGCAGGAGGGAAAAATAGTATTTTTAGGTGTGCTAGAAAGAAGTGTCAAAGCACCTCAGGCTGAGCAGACAGTCCAAGATAACACTCTCGCCTGATGTTAAAGACAATCTGTTCCTGCCTTTTCGCCACTCTGATTATAGCTCATGCACCCCTAAGTTTCTAGTTGAGAAACTTCAGTGCTGATAGTTGCGTATTTAGATAAGTGAATAAGGTGACAGGAAAGCTTTTTATTTTGAAAATTATGATTGTGAGTGCTCACTGTCTGCTTCTATCACAAACTTAATTTTTAATTGTTCAAAACCTCTTTAGAGGACTGCATATCTTGAAAGATTTATAATGGCATATAGAATCGTCAGCAGGAAGAAACACCAGGAGTCATTAGTTAGTTCCCCAACTTCTTGGTAGGACTGGATCCAAGCCCACCCCAACATATGGAGAGCCTTAGGAAAGAAGGCTCCTCAGATCGTTTCCTTACCTGGTTCAGTGCCTTGAAATGTTGTGTTGTCACAAGAAGCCTCCACAGGAAGTCACAAGGTCTGACTTCTATTTTTAATACAGCAATGTGCTCCGTCGTGTTATGTTTACAAAACCTACCTACATTTTTGTATGTCTATAGTGACAACAGTTGGATACAAACTTAAAAATCCCATTCAAAAAAGTGAGTTTGGAAGGAAAACATCATTTCCCCCTTGTGAAACACAGCTCTGAAAGGTACAAACCAGAAATAGCAAATCCGTTTAATAGTCAGACCCTATGATAATCCATTGATTTCATTTTCATAATTCTTCTCAGTGTTGGTATTCAAAGTTCTTTTTTATTTTCAAAAATGAGAGACTCTAAGATTGAAAAGTAATTTCAAAGTATAAATAATATTTCTGTTGCTTGTAGGAAGGGATTCACTATACATTTAGGCATATAGAAGGAGAAGAAATGCCTGGAAAGTGTGAGAAGAAATAAATTAACAAATACAAAATATTGTTGGTGCTAACCCTTTAAGGAATAAAAGTTGATTTTGAACCACCACATACCCTTTCTTATTCATAGAAGTGTTTGAGATGTTTGAGATGCATTACACAGCACCATCCTAGTGTTTCTGAGTCAAAAATCTCGAGAATAGGACTTGTAAAGCTGTATTTGTCACAGACATCTCAAATTGTACCATTGCATCTGGCTCAGGGACCACATTTAGAAAATACCATATCCGGTTAGTATGAGTAAGAAAGGGACACTGTTTTTTTGCAGCTATAGCAGAAAGCATATATATATATATACACACACACACACATATACATACATACACACACATACATACATAATGCAATAAATACTTTTAAGGAGCCCCATCACCCCAATATCCCTCACAAGTATAAGAGGCAAGCCCATTATACTTGCTCTCCTGTAGTACTTCATCCCTGGCATTTCTATTTGCTAATTATGCTTCCTGATATTTAAACTTTGGTTATATCTATAAAGCTGCTACTTAAGCTCATTTTCATTATCTTTAAGACATGAAATATTTATCTTTTTTTCAAGCTTTATTGAGGTATAATTGCAAATAAATAATTGTGTATATTCAAAGTATACGATGTGACATTTTGATTTATGTATATACTGCAAAAACATTTCCAACAAGTTGATTGACATATTTGTCACCTCACCTAGTGCCTTTTTTTTTTTTCCGAGACTTATCTCTTGAGTATATTCATCTTGCTTAATTAAAACTTTAGGCCCATGAATTAGTGACTCTCCATTTTCCTGTTTCCCTACTCCCTATAATCAACAGAGATACATTGTACACTTACAAAAACTGTCGAGAGGGTGGATCTCTGTTAAGTATTCTCAGCACAATAAGATAAAAGTATAAAACAAACAATGAATGGCTTAGAAAGGTAGCTCCTTCAGTAGGATGTAAACCTTTAGGACTCTTGTGGAATACTATGGAAAAGACCACAAATTATTCTGCCCCCTGAGTCCTTGCCCATTATACACCCCTCACACTCTGAGTCCAGTCTTGGTGATGTGCCTTGCTTTAGTCAGTGGTTTATAGCAAATGTGGTACAGTAAGTTGCTTGAAAGTGTTTATGCCCTTACTGCTATTGGAATCCTATGACTACCATGTGGAATGCCTGAGAGAGTCAACTGTGGAATGAGTCACCTGGGTCCTAGCAATTCCTCTGACCTCATACCAACAGCTTCCAAATGTTGCACATGTGAATGAGGCCGTCTTAGGCCACCCAGCTGTTAAGACATCCATGAGTAAAGTGGCTTTGTACATTTAGAGTGAAATTTCAATACTGTGTCATTAGATTCATTCATTCATAGATTTAAATAATTAAGTTGCTCAAATAATGAAAGCTTCATGAGACTAATTATTGAGATAGTTTTAAAAACAGACACAATGGTTTTTTTTTTTTTTTGGTTTCTGTTTGTGAAGTATTTTGACAACCTGCTGTGGTTGTATTTGTAATTAAATAATTTATATATTTAAATTAAATAATTGATCATCCTGTAGTAAAATTCCTGAAATCTCCAACCAGGGAATATAAGTGCTTGTAAAACAAATGATATGTATGACAAAGATACCTACTTATGCTTATTTCCTTAAATACCTACATAAAAAGTTTATGCATATGCTACATGAGATGAACCTAGAAAATGAGCATATTCATAAATAATAAAGGTTTTAAAATGTGTTAAGGAATATAATTACTAAGATAATTCAAGATAGGATATTTTCTATATTGTGTGAGTATTAGTAGCTATGCATATTATATGTTAATATATTTCAAAACTCTTGAAATTGACTTTACAGTTAATACCACATCATGGCCCAAACCTAAATTTAGTGGTAAAAACAAGGTAATCCCACTGAATGCATCTCTAAATGCCTAAGTTATTGTACTGTTGTAAATTAGGCACTGTGGGAATTTAGTTTGCTGAAATGGTTGTAAATGCAGGTACCTAATATGCTTAATGTTCAAACACAGAATTCTTAGGTGCTTGGGGAAATTAGTTAATTAGAAGAAAATATGATTTTGCATAAACGTGCATGTGTGTTTGTGCATTACTATATCAGATACATTAATAATAAATGGGGGAATATTGTTTTGTTTACTTACATACATATTTTGTGTTTATATCTTATACATAAAAGCAGAAACATATCATATGGCCTCTCTTTGGTACTTACTAAAAAACTTTCCAGTCCATAGACATTTGTTTACATTGACCTGAGCTTGTCTAGTTCATGTGTCAAATCTATCTTCTTTTATGTAACACACCTACTCTAAATCCCATGAAAACATTATGAGTATGGGTGTTAATATATGTACAGAACAAATTATAGAGTAACTATTACTTCCACATACCCCAAAAAAAGTATTACAATAACTTTTCATTTTTTAAATAAATCAGCTCTCCCTCTGGCTCCATGAAACTTTAATTCACATTGGGACAAGTGGACACCTGTTTATTTACAAAGCTTTCAGTCATGGAGACACAGATTCAGAGACTTGAGACAAGAATAAAATAAGTTAGATGGCCTCCTTTTAAATCCAACTGTGACTTTCATCCTTGTCACAAAATAAGCACAACATTTGGCAAGACTGGAAGCTTCCACTGCACACAGGTCCAAGTTGGCATAGAATCACCTTGACAGGCTCTCAGATCAGCAAGAACTCTCAACTGTGAAAGGGTCCTTTTGCTAAATTTAACTTTTCCTTGGTAAAATAAATGAGATGCTCCTGAGGAGAAGAAATAGTCTCAGGATCAAGGAGAAGAGGCATCAGGTTCAGTCAGCTCATCAAGTATGTAAGATATCAAGGTAGGTTAACAACAGCCTGTACAAGAGAAACGCAAAGTGTATACAAATTAGGATAGCCCTGAAAACTTGGAAAGCGAAATGATTTACTTTGCTTTGTTTTCCCTCCAGGACCATATCATTTCCATTTTCTTTGGAGGCATCTGAGTCTAACAGTCAGAGTAAGGAAGACAGATAATTGTGTTGTGTCTCGATGTTTGCAATTCTGGGTCTGAAGGCTATTTTCAATGTTCGGTTTTATGATTACAAGGGACTCTAACTTTCTTTTGCTTAAATTGAATATCTTCCTAAAACAGAGCCCAAAGAAATACATGTAATGAAAAAGTTGCAGTGCTGACAAGCTGTGACACTACCAGGCTGAGTCATGCACACAGCTTGAACTTTGAAGTCAAGAACGTTTTCGTCTTTATTTAGGTTCACGATTTGCACAGAGGGCTATATCTTTTCCCACGTCACACAAAACATGTTGGCAAAACCTTGATGAGATGCTGTAGCATAAGTGTGGTTATTTTAGGAATCGCCTTGGCTCACTGTAGGGTGAACCAAGCTGTCAAGTGGTATAAGAAAGTTACTTAACTAAAGAGTGTCTTAGTAAATTAAATATTGATGAAAAAGAGCCCTTAATCTCCTTCTGCCTCTGGACAGGCATTTGCTTAATTTCAACTTTATTTGCTTAAATTCTCAGTCCCCTTTTTTGTTAGATGGCAGAAACAGAGAAGTTTATTATCTTGCCAGAGACAGACTTCTGTGCCACATGATATAAATTGTTCCCTTTTTTTCTGGACAAACAAGGTTTATTACATACTCATAGCTTTAATATATTTAATCAGTCTACATTGATGGAACTTTTCCAAAGTTTCATGCCTGTATCAACACAACATAAAATACTGTTTGGCTAAGTTGAAATGCTGTGGCATTCTACAGTGAAAGTCTTATGTGTTTTACTAGCTAGGATTTTCCCCTTGTTCATTTTACTTTTAGGAATGCAACAGTCAGAGAACCTTAGGAAACTACTGTTCTAAACTGTTCATTTTACATTTGAGAAAACAACTCCCAACATGCAGAGAAATTTATTCTAACTCACACAGCTAGTCAGTAAAAGACTTCATATCAGAAATTAATGTTCCTGGCTCCTGGTGCTTTTCTTCTGATAAACAGGCTCCCTAGAAGTTTTCAGAGCTTTTTTAGTTCCCTCTTTTTTCCCCATATCAAAAACTGGACGCTTTCCCTATTTATCATCCTCTGACTATATATGAAACACTCTGCTAAAACGTGGCAGTGTTAAGGAATGGAAAATACCTATTACTGCTATCTCCAGGCCTATCGCCTTTCAGGAGGTGACTTAGACACTGATGCTACAGTTTTACATTGTCACATTTTTAATTTGAGAGTCCTATTCAAAAGAAGAAAAATAGAGAAAAAATATGAATATGAATGTTCAGTATTATGATTTTTAAACTTTATTCATCTTAATGTATTTTTCTTTTTTGAAAAAAAAATTTTTAAAAATTTAATTCATTTTAAACTTGAAAAAAAAATCTCTAAAATTTGCTGAAAAGACAATAGAAAATATATTCCACAAGATTTTTTCCATTCTGTGAAAATATAGCACTACAAAAGGACTGGGAGTTCCCTGAATATTGTAAAATAGTCTCATAATTGTACCTATTATCTCTAGTTTTTGTTCTCCTAAGGAGAAGAAAGGCCCAAATCGATTTTTCCCTGCACTATTATATTCTAACTTTCTTAGTCTCTACATCCTCAAATCATTAGACAGTCAAAGCCTCTTTATTTCAAATGTTGGAACATCCAGAAGATTTGGAAGCACAGATGAGGCAGGGGATCTAGGGAGCTCCCTCTCCACCTTACACAATTCAATCACCACAGCTTTTCAAAGGACTCTCGAATTGTGCCAAGGATGTGCCTCGGTAGAACTTTATCCTTTGACTGCATAGAATATGCCTTTTTACTCATTTTCTTCCAAGTGCTCCAGTCTTCATAATAGACCCTCAACCCACCAGAAAAACCCTCTGCTCCTCAGTCTTACCCTGATTTTAGGCATTTTCTTCAGTGGTGATCAGGAAATTTCAGATGTCTTGACATCAGGCTTGCTGTTAATTTTGCAACATTCTCACTGGATCAACTAAATATACAAGGTAAGGTGTCACTTTCAGGCCCGCAAACAGTAGAACCAGTAGTAAGCAGCAGCAGACCTAGTAGTAAGCAACTACACTTAAGGAGAAAGCACCAACATATGTAAGAGAAACGACGAGGTTTACCAGAAGTATTATTCGAGGCCAGCGCTGTCCAATCAATAGATGATGGAAATGTTCTCTTCTGTGCTGTTCAATATGATAACCACGGCTATTAAGCACTTAAAATGTAACCAATGCAACTAAAAACTGAATTCTAAGTTTTATTTAATTTTAATTCATTAATCTTTAAAATTTAGGTAGTCATATGTGGCCAGTTATACGATACTGAATATTATAGTTTCAGACAACATGTTTTTACAATAGCAATATGATTTTTCTAAAACTTTAAAAGACTTTTGTTAATTAAGGCATTGATCTGTGTTCCAGAAATAAAAATAGAAACAAAATCCAATATAAGATCTAAAGGTAAAATTACAAATATTTTATGATTTTATAATTGCTATTTTTTCCTGAACTTTTTTATTTTTGTCTAAAAATACAGTCTATTCTCACTTGATTTTTTTCTTTCCCTTTATTTCCCGTGCAGGATGCTACTTTCTATAATAGTGAAGGAATTTAGAACTTTTAATTTGGGCATTTAAAGCAGCATCTGTTAGAATAAAAGTACAGGACTACATAATAACCAGGGCCACATACATTATGTACTCCCTAAGCCAAATTAAACTGGAAAATTGTCTAGGAGTAAAGGGTCAGCTCTAATAAGCTGAACATAATCTCCTGTATTCTATCCCTAAAGAAAATTAAATTTTAATTATCCTGAGAGCTCACTGTTCAGGAATGTCACTCTAAGCAATCATGTAAATGACAGCTAAACTCTAGAATAGTGTTAAAAGTTAAATATTATCTCCAGTTGCTCTTTTAGTCCAGAGTTTGCTAGTTGCTTCAGGCAAGCTATTAGAAATATCAGATATTGACAAGTTAAACCAAAATGCAAGAGGAGTTCTCAAGATCTGCAAAATTAGTCACTGCTGAATGCCTTATTTAGTCACATTCCTGCAGAACATTACACTAAAAAGTATTTTAGACACTTTGTCTCAAAGTAAATTGTATAAGTTTCAGGCAATACTCTTCATACTGGGAAATTTACGTCAAACGCTTAAGATACTTCTTAAAAAATAAGCTTGTAGAGCCACTGAGAAAGTGATTGAGAGAGACAGAAAGAGCTCCCCGCTAGCCAAGTGATGAGATGATTATCTCTGGGCTTGAACTTCTAGATGTGGCATTGCCACGCTTTCCAAGCATGGATATTGGTGGGAGGCAGAGGTGGAGGTGGGGCTGGGGGCAGGATCAATCTGTTCTCTACACACTATTAACATATAAGAGAAATTTGGGTTTTTCTGGTTGAGGGTGGGTGGAGGTGAGTTTAAAAAAAGTTCTAGAATTGGTTATTGCCGTTTTTCACCAAATCTGTTGACTAACTTGGATAAGGCTTTTCTGGCACTGTGGTTTTACGTATTTAAGAGAAGGAGAGCAGGTGTGACATGTATATTGTCACTGAGCTTTATAAGAAGCATTAATTGAAAAAAATAGTAATTGATCAGAATAAAAACAATAAGTCTTTTTGACAAAAATACATAAAAAGAGAGACTGAGAAGAGAACAAGGCCAATAGTCATTTTACAAATAGGGAAAAATTTTTGACTTCAAAATGATATATTGATCTAAATGCAAAGTTTCATAAAGTTATACATTAAAATTAAGGAATTACTTAAAATGAAATATAACATGTAAAGATGTAATTAGTAAAATAACAGTGCTTTGACTTAGAATTAGTGACTATGTTTCAAAGTTGGATGCAAACAAAGAAACATATCTTGAAAGTAGAATAAATATAAAGGACTCTACATATGTACCACATTGCTATTCGCAGATAGTTTGAGACATTACACTTGGTAGAAGAAAACCTTTGCAGAGTGAGACAAACCAAGGTCTCTACTGGTGACCCTGTGATCCACTCTTAGCAGCAGGAAGGTGGTTATGCCCAGCGTGGGTCCTTGCATTAGCTGTAATTTCAGACTGCTTCTCCCCAAAAACTTTGAGGAAAAAGGAACTCAATGACAAAATAAGAAACTGGAATTTCTCAAATAATTAGAACATCTTAAGAAAAGGGCAAAATGACTATATGAATGCAATAGGAACATCATATGCTCTTCAAATACATCATCTGGCTAAGACTCTTGCTCTATGGCAAAACTTATGTCTATCTGATGGAAAATACTTTTTTCAGAGTTTAAATTATACTTATTATAAACAAATTATTTCATATTCTAAATAGTCCATTTTTTCTGGGTATTGAATTACTTTTCTTTTCCAACGAATTTATAAGAGTCATTTTACCCTCTCTATTAAGAACTCTATATTCAACCAAAATACATATTTATAGAAATAATTGTATCTTATATATTCAACAGATGTGAAAAAATATTTTCTAAATTTCTGAGCTCTAAAATGAGAAAAGCCACTACAGAGAAGATATTCTATGTGTAATTTTATGAATGAGTTGATAAGTTGGAATACAACTATAGTCTTTCTATATCTAACTATAAAAATATAACTATAATATAACTAGATTAATGCCTACTTTGGGTTGGGAAGTGAGATAGAAATGGGAACATAATATTTACGTTTTTATTTAAGAGAACTAAACTTACCTTTCAAAAATGTAGTGGTTAGAATCCTAAACTCTGTGTGGGGTTCAGTACAGATTGCATTAGGTTTGAACCCTGGCTCTTCCTGGTACATAGCCCACTCTGTGCCAGAAATATCTCATTTTCATTTGGTGATAATAATGACATTCATCTCATAGAACTGTTATAAGCATGAAATGAGTTGAATTATTGCTCTTTATTTCTAAAGCCCTTAGCTCAATTTCTTGCCCACAGTATCTGCTATGTAACTGTTATTTTGTTAATCTACCTCTTTTCTGTTCTTTTCTCTTTTCTTTCTTTTCTTTTCTTTTCTCTGTTTTTGTTTTTCACCTGATATTTACCTAGCTAAGTTACCTGACTAGGAAAGCAAACTTGAACTTTACCTTTAAAACATGCAGCTCCCCAACTCTACCCAATGTCATGCTTAGGACAAAAGCCTAAATTGATTAACTAAATTCAAAATTAGGCACACTACCTAGTTGCAAGCTTGACAACCCTTCAGATCTGAGCATGCTAAAGTAGCACAATCCATATTGTTCTCTTTAATATATTTAGCTGTTTTCTTCTTCTCTTCAATACTGCCGACATTTGCATCATGTCAAAGTGAGGGTCACTACTGATCAGCCTAAGTGTAAACAGTGCTGTAAAGAATAATGCAAATGATACTTCCTGACAATAATCGACTTCTTTATCCAGGTCCCAAATGTTTCCCTTTTTTTTTTGGTTTTAATGGGTTTCTGAAATAGGTAATATCAATTGGATGCAAAAATAATTGAACTGAAATATTATCTCTGAAGTTAGAATTTGACGTTACATAATGGTTTTGCCAAGCATCACTGAGGAGCATTTGTAAGGGAAATTTACTTCTTTACATTGATTTCTGGCAATGAGGCCATATTTTTACTTTCATTGTGTTTTTTTCAAAGGCATAGTAGAGGAAATATCATATTTGCCAATGTAGCTTCCTTGTTTTGGATATTTACTAGCAATTAAAAATAACTAAGTTAAGATCTAAACTCATTTTGCTGACAAAGCATGCACAGAGTGGAGACAGAGTTCCAAATATTGAGTTCCCATCCTTCTTTCTGAGATGCACTATTTTCAAAGAAAGATTTTTTTTTAAAGTAATGCTTGGATGTCTAAATCATTTGAGTGTTTTTTTCCAGACCTGAAGAAGCAGCAATTTTTAGTAAACACACGGGAAAATTTTGCCATTAAGGTCAAATGAAGGCCTCATCCTAAATTCATCCTATTCTCAGAAAGTTTATTGTCCATCCCAATTCCCTCATTAAGAGTAAGAGATCGAACAATGCTCACCTGTGAAAGACAGTCCCCAGTTTTACAATCTTGCTGTAGCCATTATGCTTATAATTTCTTATATCTTTCTCAGAAGATTTCAGAAGACAAGCTTCCTGATATTTTTCTTCATCAGCTTGGTTTTCTTCTGTATCCTTCAACAGAGTGAATAATAATTTTAAAATCAATGTATTAATTGCTGACAGCAAAACTCATTGAAAAATCACAATGAAAGAAGTAAATGGGAGATCTTTATAACTTATAATATGAAAAACTCAAGAGGTAATAACTCAGAAATAGCAGGATTCAGAGCCCCCAAAACCATGTCTAGCACTCACTTTTTAATCTCTCTGATGTATATTTTTCTGTGATATTTAGCTCGACAAGCTTCATAATCTGTTGCATTAGATTCTCCTTTTAGGCTTGAAATATTATTTTTCCTCTTGATCTTGGTAGCTGTGTCTCTTTCTTTCTTTTTTTTTTTTTTTTTTTTGAGACGGAGTCTTGCTCTGTCCCCCAGGCTGGAGTGAGTGGCCGGATCTCAGCTCACTGCAAGCTCCGCCTCCCGGGTTCACGCCATTCTCCTGCCTCAGGCTCCCGAGTAGCTGGGACTACAGGCGCCGCCACCTCGCCCGGCTAGTTTTTTGTATTTTTTTTAGTAGAGACAGGGTTTCACCGTGTTAGCCAGGATGGTCTCGATCTCCTGACCTCGTGATCCGCCCGTCTCGGCCTCCCAAAGTGCTGGGATTACAGGCTTGAGCCACCGCGCCCGGCCAGCTGTGTCTCTTTCTAGGAGTTGTGCCCACCTGAGAAGATCCACCTTCCGAAGGACAAATTCTTTCCTTGGGGGCAAACAGTATCCAAGAAAATCCCTGCCTCCCTACCCTTCCAAGGGTGATTTCTGTGGCGCCATCAAGTTCCAGAGCTCCGGAGGATCCACTGAGGGCTTTGTGACTTATCTGAACCCAACCCTCCCTCTGCCTGATTCTCATTCTTTTTCCCCCTTTTAATTGAAGATTTTGAGTACTTCCCAGTAAACTTTCTAAACACAAATTTCTGCTCAAAGTCTGTTTTCCAGGTAATGTAACCTGGGACATAGTTCCAGATTTTTATCATCCTACCTTCATTCAACCTCAACAGAAATAGAGCTTTTCTTTTTTTCAAATAAAACCTAGGAAGTAATCCCCACTAGCCCGATTATGATAATTCAGTAACAGGGTGTTAATATTTAAGAGGAGGTACTGAGATATATCTATAAATCTCTATAATACATTTACATGTGGAAATGGTTATTTTGAGAGATTCTGAAGTCAGAATTGATACCACTTCTGATTTCTAACACTCTGCTCAGGCAATTCATCAACATACAAAGCTTCCTTCCTCATATGTCAACCAAAGATTTCTAACGTGCACATTCAGTCCAAAACTTTCTTCTAACTCAAAATATTTGATCAATTTTTATCTCTGTTTAAAACTCTATAAATAGTTCATAGGGTAAAAGCTATTACTAAAAAGTCAAAAAATAACAGATACTGGTTAGGTTGTGGAGAAAAAGGAACACTTATACACTGTTGGGGAATGTATAGATTCGTTCAACCATTGTGGAAAACGGTGTGGTGATTCTTCAAATGCCTAAAAACAGAACTACCATTCAACCCAGCAATCTCACTACTGAGTATATACCCAAAGAAATGTAAATCATTCTACCATAAAGACCCATGCACTCATATGTTCATTGCAGCACTATTCACAAAAGCAAAGACATGGAATGCCCATCGGTGATAAACTGGATAAAGAAAACATATACCATGGAATACTATGCAGCCATAAAAGGTCATGACATCATGTCCTTTGCAGGGACATGGATGGAGCTGGAAACCATTATCCTCAGCAAACTAATTCAGCAGTAGAAAATCAAATACCACATGTTGTCACTTACAAGTGGCAACTAAATAATGAGACTACATGGACACAAAGAAGGGAACAACAGACAGCAGGGCCTCCTGGACAGTGAGCGTGGGAGGAGTGCAAAGATCAGGACAAATATCTAATGGGTACTAGGCATAATACCTGGATGACAAAATAATCTGTACAACAAACTCACCATGACATGAGTTTACCTATATTGTAAACCTGTACATGTACTCCTGAACTTTAAATAAAAATTGAAAAAGAAAAGAAAAGCTAACCTAAGGAAGACAAAAAAGCACAATTTTGTTGTCTTAGAAATTGAGAACTGAGTTGAAGATGCCCCTCATTGACATAAGATGAATGAATTTGCTAGTAATCTAGAGATAGTTCTTAATGAAATAAATATTTAACTAAGAGATAACCATAAACTAGACCTAGAATATTTGAGTTGAAATAGGTTCCATGATTATGTAAAACCACTCTTTAATTAGAAAGATGAAGATGAAATTCTAGCTTGATGAAGAGACACACTCAAATTCTGATGAATGATAAAATAGAGACTAAAACTCAGGTCTCCTCATTTTCTGTTAAGCTCAATTAGGAAAAAATACTCTGTAAGAAAATATTGTTCAAATTCTTTCCAATAATAAGTTCATATAATACTCAGTGATACTCAGCAATAAAATGGAACAACTTCCTGCTCATACAATATCACAAATAAATCTCAAAATATTGTGCTGAACAATAGAAAACAGATACAAAATTATAAATACTGTATTCTTAATAGAAAGTTTTAAAACTGTCAAATAAATTTATAATAATGAAAATGAACAGTCACATGTAAGATTAGGGTGGGGAACTTACTGAAGAAGGGAAGTAGAGAAATTTTCAGACTAATAAAATTTTATATAGCTTGACTGGGATAGTGTTATGTGGAACTATACATTTATTTAAATTTATTGAACTGAATGTTTAAAATACATGAATTATATCTCAATTTAAAATACCTTCTTGTCATAATTAGGTAATGCACTAATTTTATTTAAATAAAGGCAAAATAATTGAACTGATTGACTGTAAGAAGTATGGTCAAATATTCAGATAAATGACATATAGATACATAGACACAATGTATATGAATATATACATTTATAATACTCATTTCTGTACTTTTAGTTCACATTGAGTATAACGTTATTACAAACAGTGGCCCATATTGCTATGTATCTTATTATTTAATTCATAAAAGAAGAAACAAGAAACACAAGATTCACTTTTTTGTTTTCATTTTGGAATATATGATGACATGTAAGGTTTTTCTTCAATCACTTTTCTCTTGTGTGATGAAGCACAGGCCAAAATAAAATATTACTTCTTACTACTATGCCTGATATATTTTTATTTTGTATCCAATTGATAATGGTCTCATGAAAATGTTGTGTAAATTTCTACTCAGAAAATTTCTTTCTACTTCAAATATAACGTCCATACTCCTGCCCTTACTATATCAGCTCTACTCACCCACTTCCAAATGGATAATCAAATATAGGAGAAATAACAAAAGAGGAGGCAGACTCTCTTCCCATTTTTAAGAGTAATAAACCCCTTCATTTGATTTTATTATAGTTGTGCCACTTTTAGAAATAGTATTTATATCTGCCCAGACTTATGCCAATTTCCATTTCTGAGCACATCGCTGCATTATTAACATTCTCAGTTGGCCAATCTTCACTTTCCAGACCTTCTGTTTATTGTGATATTCATGAGGTTTGCCTTTTATAGTGTCCTCCTTCCAGAAGCAAACAAATCTATATTACAAATGAAAGACTACTAATTAGCATATTTCTAAAAGGAAAATCATTTTTGTTGATTTTTAATAATCTGATGTATACAACTGTCTTTCTCCCTCTGTCTCTGCTTTATTTCACCACTGTCCTGTAAAACTAATGACTGTTTACACAGATTATAACAAGAGATGAATGTGTTTTATTTTTTAAAAGCTCATTTGAACATTTGAGAAAATGTCCTATCAGTTAAACATGGTTCTTTCCTTAATCAAGCTCAGTGTTAGAAAGAGTATTTATCAGTTACTTAATCACATGTACAAAGAGGAGGCTGAGCAAGATGCCAGAATAGAAGGCTCCACCAATCATCCCATAGGCAAGGACATCAGTTTAACAAGTATCTACCCCCGAAAAAGCAAAAGACTCATACGATTTTTAGTTCACAAGAACTAAAAATCAAGTGAGCACTCGCAGTACCTGGTTTTAACTATATATTACTCAAAGAAGCACTGAAGAGTTAGGGAAAACAGTGTCGAGCTTCTGACACAACTCATCCCTCATTCCCCGGCAGTGGCAGCAGGGTGCAGAGAGAATCTGAACTCAGGAGAGGGAGAACACTGAACTCATGAGGCATTGTGTTGAACTCAGTGCCTTCCTGTAATAGCAGAAAGCAAAACTGGAACAAACTCAACTGAAACCTGCCTATAGAGGAAAGATTTAAAGCAGACCTAGCTAGAAAGCAGTCTCCCACCCTAGCAGTTGAAACTTGAGTTCCCGCAAGCATTACCACCATGAGCTAAAGTGCTCTAGGGCCTTAAACTTCATAGACAGTCTAGGTCACAAGAGCTGCAACTCTTAGGTAAGTCCTAAGGCTGAACTGGGCTCAGAGTCAGGGTACTTGGAGGGCATACAACCTACTGAGACTCCAGGCATTGTGGGTAGAAGAATGCTGGAACCATACCTCCCCCAACCCCAGGCTGCACAACTTGTGGCTCCAAAAATAACCTCTTTCCTTCTACTTGAAAAGAGTAGAGGGAAGCATAAGGAGGACTTTGTCTTCTATCTTTGGATACCAGCTCAGTCACAACAGGATAGGATACCAGTCAGAGTCGTGAGGACCCATTCCATTCCCTAGCTTCCAGATGATATTTCTAGACACACCTTGAACCAGAAAGAAATTGTTGCCTTAAAGGGAAGAACAGAGGCCTGGAATGATTCATCATCTGCTAACTGAAGAGCCCTTGTGCCCTGGATAACCAGGTAGTATGTTGTATGCCATGGGTGAGATTCTGAGACTTGCTGGCCTCAAGTGGGACTTGACACATTACCAGGACAGTGGCTATGGGGAAAGGCTCCCTCTGATTGAGAAAACAAAAGGGAAAAGTAAAGAGAAGTTTGTCTTGCACCTTAGATACCAGTTTGGCCACAATGCGGTAGAACACAGGCTCTTGGGGTACCCGACTACAGGCCTTGGCTCTTGGATGGCATTTCTGGACCTTCCCTTGGTCAGAGAGAAGCCCACTGCCCTGAAGGGTGAGTGCTAGGCCTTGAAGCATTCACCACAAGCTGATTGAAAAGTGCTTGAGCATTAAGGCAACATAAGCAGTAATGTGGCAGTACTACCTCAGTGATGGGCCTGAGATGCCAGTGGCCATGGAGTGAGGCCTTCTGCCATAGGAAAGGGAAAGGAGGAGTGGGAAGCACTGCATCTCATGGTTTGAGAGCCAGCTCAGCTGAAGTACAATAGAGCACCAGCTAGATGTCTAAGGTGTTTGACTCTAGCCCCTGGCTTCTGAACAGCAACTCTGGACCCACTTGCACCTGGTGGAATTCACCATCCTGAAGGGAAAGATAGAGGCCTAGATGGCTTTGACACCTGCTGGTTGTAGAGCCACAAGGCTTTGATCAAACATAAACATTAGCCAGAGAGTGATTACAGCATATCTTGGGTGAGACTCAGTGCTGTGCTAGCTTCAGATCTGACCCAGTGCAGTCTTAGTGCAGGTGGCCTCTGGGGTCTTGTGTCACTCCAGCTCCAGATGGCTCAGAACAAGCAGAGAGGCTCTGGAAGAAAATAAGGAAAGAAAACGAGAGTCTCTTTCTGGTAATCTAGAGAATTCTCTCAGATCTTATTTAAGACCATCAAGACAGTACTTGTAGTCTGCATGAATCACAGTGTTACTGGCCTTGGGGTGCCATCTAATGCAGAAAAAGTTTAGATCACAACGCCCAAGTTCTTTTGAAGATCTGAAAAGTCTTCTCAAAAAGGACAGGTGCAAGTAAGCCCAGACTTTGAAGAGTGCAATAAATACACAACTCATCAATGCCCAGAAACAAACATCCAAAATATCAAGATCATCCAGAAAACATGACCTTGCCACATGAATGAAATTAGGGACAAAGGGGCCATCGTGGAGAAACAAAGGTATGTGACCTTTCCATCAGATAATTTAAAATAGCTATGTTGAGGAAACTCAAAGAAATTCAAGAAAAATACAGAGAAGGAATCCAAAACTGTATCAGATAAATATAACAAAGGAATTAAAATAACTTAAGAGATTCAAGCAGAAATTCTGGAGCTGAAAAATGCAACTGGCACATGGAAAACCGCATCAGAGTCTTTGAGTAGCAGAATAGATTAGTGAGAAGAAGAAAGAATTAGTGAACTAGAAGACAGACTATTTGAAAATACACAGTCAAAGGAGACAAAAGATAAAAGATTAAAAAAAAGAAGAAGAAGAAGCACACATACAGAATGTAGAAAATAGTCTGAAAGGGCAACTTTAAGAGTTTCTGGCCTTAAAGAAGAGGTAGAGGAAGAAATAATTCAAAGGCGTGCGATCAGAGAACATCCCAACCCAAAAGAAATAAATCAATATCTTAGTTCAAGAAGGTTATAGAACACTGATATGGTTTGGCTCTGTGGCCCCACCCAAATCTCATCTCAAATTGTAATCCCCACCCATCCAGGGAGGGACTTGTTTGAAGATGGCTAAATCATGGTTGCAGTTTCCCCCATGCTGTTCTTGTGATAGTGAGGGAGTTCTTGTGAGATCTGATGGTTTAAAAGTGGCAGTTTCTCCTACACACACTCTCTCTCTCCTGCCACCTTGTGAAGAAGGTACTTGCTTTTCCTTCACCTTCTGCCATAATTATAAGTTTTGTGAAGCCTTCTCAGCCATGCAGAACTGTGAGTCAATTGAACCTCTTTCCTTTATAAATTACTCAGTCTCAGGTTATACCTTTATAGCAGTATGAAAATGGACTAATAAAGAGAATTGGTGCCAGGAGTTGGGTACGGCTATAAAGATTACCTGAAAATGTGGAAGCGACATTGGAACTGTGTAATGGGCAGAGGTTGGAACAGTTTAGAGGGCTCAAAAAAGACAGGAAGATGTGGGAATGTTTGAAACTTTCCAGAGACTTGTTGAATGATTTTGAACAAAATACTGATAGTGATATGGACAATGAAATCCAGGCTGAGGTGGTCTCAGATGGAGATGAGGAATTTATTGGAAACTGGATCAGAGGTCAATCTTGCTATGTTTTAGCAAAGAGACTAGCAGCAATTTGCCCCTGCCATGGAGATCTGTAGAAGTTGGAACTTGAGAGAAATTATTTAGGGTATCTGGCAGAAGACATTTCTAATCAGAAAGCATTCAGGAAAGAGGTGACCTTGCTTTTCCTGAAAGTGTATAGTTACATGCATTCACAAAGAGATGGCTTGAAATTAGAATTTATGTTTAAGGGGGAAGCACAGCATAAAAGTCTGGAAAATTTGCAGGCTGACCACGTGGTAGAAGAGAAAAACCCATTTTCTAAGGAGAAATTCAAGTTGGCTGCAGTGATTTGCATAAGTAATGAGGAGCCAAATATTAATCCCCAAGACAATGGGAAAAATATCTCTGGGCATTTTAGAGATTTTCAAGGAAACTCCTCCCATCACAGGCGTGGAGGCCTAGAGGGAAAAATTATTTCATGGGCCTCGCTAGGGCTCCGCTGCTCTGCAAATTTGGAACTTTGGTCTTGTATCCCAGGTGCTCCAGCTTTAACTGTTGTTAAAGGGGACCAAGTTGCTGCTTGGACTGTTGCTTCAGAGGGTGCAAGCTCCAAGACTTGGTGGCTTAAACATGGTGAAGGGCCTGCAGGTATTCAGAAGACAAGAGTTGAGTTTGGGAACCTTTGTCTAGATTTCAGAGGATGTATGGAATTGCTGGATGTCCAGAAATAAGTCTGCTACAGGGGTGGAGCCATAGTGGAGAGTCCCTACTAGGGCAATGCAGAGAGGAAATGTGGGGGTGAGATGAGCACACAGAGTCTCCACTGGGGCACTGCCTAGTGGAGCTATAAGAAAAGGGCCACCATCCCCCAGACCCCAGAATGATAGGTTCACTGACAGCTTGCCCTGTGCACCTGGAAAAGCTGCAGGCACTGAACACCAGTTCGCTAAAACAGCAGTTAGGGCTGTACTCTGCAGAGCCACAGGAGTGGAGCCGCCCAAGGCCTGGGAGCCTATCCCTTGCATTAGTGTGCCCTGAATGTAAGACATGGAGTCAAATGAGATTATTTTGCAGTCTTAAGATTTAATGAGTGCCCTACTGCATTTCATACTTGCATGAAATTTGCTTTGGCCAATTTCTCCCATTTGAAATGAAAATATTTACCCAATGCCTGTACCCCATTGTATCTTAGAAACAACTGAGTTGTTTTTGATTTTACAGGCTCATAGGTGGAAGGGACTTGCCTTGTCTCGGATGATACTTTGGACTTGAACTTTTAAGTAAATGCTGGAATGCGTTAAGACCTTGGGGGACTGTTGGAAGTCATGATTTGTTTTGATATGTAAAAAAGAAATGAGATTTGGGAGGGGCCGGGGGTGGAATAATATGGTTTGGCTCTGTGTCCCCACCCAAATCTCTTCTCAAATTGTAAATCCCATGAGTCAGGGAGGACCTGGTGGGATGTGGCTGGATCATGTGGGAGGTTTCTCTCATCCTCTTCTTATGAAAGCAAGTAAGTTCTCACAAGATCTGATAGTTTAAAAGTGACAGTTTCTCCTGCATGTACTCTCTCCTGCTGCTTTGTTTCTTCTTCAATTTCTGCCATGATTGTAAGTTTCTTGAGGTCTTCCCAGCCATGTGGAACTGTGAATCAATTAAAACTCTTTCCTTTATAAATTAAGCAATTTCAGGCTATAACTTTATAGCAGTGTGATAACAGACTAATATGAACAGCAAACAACTTTTACCCAGAGAAGCCTAGTTCAAGGCACTTGATAATCAAACTCTTAAAGGTCAAGGCTAAAGAAAGGACCTGAAGAGCACCAAGAGAGATGAAACAAATAATGTAGTATGAATCTCTAATACATCTGGCATCAAACGTTTCAGTGGAAACTTTACAGGCCAGGAGAGAGTGACATGACAAATTTAAAGTGCTGAAGGAAAAACTTTTACCACAGAATAGTATGTCTAGTGAATATATTCTTCCAATATGAACAGGAAACAGATTTTCCCAAATAAACAAAAGCATAGAAATTGTATTAACCCTAGTCCTGTCCTACAAGAAATACTGAAGGGAGTAGTTCAATCAGAAAAAAAAATTAATATACAATAAAAAATCATTTGAAGATACAAGACTCATTGGTAATAGCAAATACACAGAAAACTGTAGAATACTATAATACTGTAACTGTGGTGTGTAAACTACTCTTTCTTAATTAGAAAGTCTAAATGATGAACCAATCAAAAATAACAGCTACAATTTTTCAAGACATAGATAGTACAAAAGGTATAAACAACAAAAAGTTAAAAAGAGAAAAAGGAAGTTAAGGTATAGAGGTTTTACTAGTTTTTCCAAACATTTGTTTATTAAAATGTATTAAACTGTTATCAGCTTAAAATAATGGGTTGTAAGATATTATTTGCATGCCTTATGGTAAATGCAAATCAAAAGATATACAATGCATACACAAAAAATAAGAAGCAAATTATTAAATCACATCACCAGAGAAAATTACTTTCACTAAAAGGAAAACAAAAAGAAAATAAAATCGGAAGAGAAGACCACAAACAACCAGAAAACAAATAACAAAATGGCGGGTGTAAGTCCTTACTTATCAATAATAATATTGACTGTAATGGACAAAACACTCCAACCAAAATACATAGAGTGATTAAAAGAATAAAAAAAAAGACCTAATAATCTGTTGCCTACAAGACACAAACTTCACCTACACAGACACACACAGACTGAAAATAAAGGAGATAAGTCCTGATATAATAATAGCTGGAGACTTCAACACGCTGCTTTCAGCATCAGGCAGATCTTGCAAACAGAAGTTTGACAAATCAACATTGGACTTCACATGCACTATATACCAAATGTCCCTAATAAGTATTTATAAAACATTTATTTCATTCGATGACTGCAGAATACACATTTTCCCCTCAGTACATTAATTATTCTCAAGGAAACACTGTATATTAGGTCACAAAACAAATCTTAAATTATTCAAAAAATTGAAATAATATGAACATCTCTGACTCAATGAAATAAAACTAGAAAACAATAAGAAGATAAATTTTGGAAACTATATGAATACTTGGAAATTAAACAATATTCTCCTGAATGACCACTGAGTCGTTGAGGAAATTAATAAGGACACTAAATATTATCTTCAATCAAATTAAAATGAGAATGAAATATAAGAAAACCTATGGGATTTAAGGTCCCTCTTTAAATAAGAAGAGGGACATTTAAAACTATAAGTGTCTATATCAGGAAGAAAACACTTCAAATAAACAACTTAATGATACATTGTAATGGACTAGAAAAACAAGAGTAAACATGCCCAAAATTAGTAGCATAAAAGAAATAATAAAGATAGGAGCAGAAATAAATGAAATTAAAATAAAAAAATACAAAAGATTAATAAAACAAAAGTTGGTTTTTTGAAAAGTTAAACAAAATGGACAAACTAAGAAAAAGAGAAAGACCCAAATAAATACAATCAAAGATGAAGAGGAGACATTACAACTGATACCACCAAAATCCAAAAGGATTATTAATGACTACTATGAGCAATTATGTCAATAAATTGGAAAATCTAGAAGAAATAGACAAATTCCTAGATACACACCACCTCTCAATATTGTACCATGAAAAATTCAAAACCTGAACAGATCAATAACAAGTAATGAGATAGAAACTGTAATGAAAATTCTCCCAGCACAGAAAAGCCTGGAACCTGATGGTTTCACTGCTGAATTCTACCAAACATTTAAAGAAAAACTAATACCAATCCTACTCAAACTATTTAAAAAAATAGAGGAGTAGGAAGTACTTCCAAACTCATTTTATATGGCTAGTATTATCTTGATACCAAAATCAGACAAAAAAAAGTAAATTATCACATCATAGAAAGTAAACTATAGGCCATATCTCTAATGAAAGTTAATGCAAAAATCCCAACTATACTAGAAATTCTCATTCAACGACACATTAAAAAGATCCATCATCATGAACAAGTGGCATTTATCTCAGGGATACAAGGATGGCTCAACACATGCAAATCAATCAGTGTGATATATCATATCAACAGAATGAAAGACAAAAAACAATAATCATTTCAATTGAGGATGAAAAATTATATGATAAAATTCAACATGCCTTCATGATAAGAGCCCTGAAAAAAAACTAGGTATGGAAAGAACAAACTTCAATCACAATAAAAGCCATATATTATACACCCATAGCTAGTGTTGTACTGAATGGGGAAAATCAAAATCCTTTCCTCTAGGATCTGGAAACATGACAAAAATGCCCACTTTCATTGCTGCTACTCAACGTAGTGTTGCAAGTCCTGGCTACAGCAATCATACAAGAGAAAGTGAAATGGGGCATCCAAGTTGGAAAGGAAGAAGTAAAATTATCTTTGTAAATAATATGATCTTATATTTGGAAAAACCTAAAGGCTTCACCAAAAAAAAAAACTATTAAATATAATAAATTCAGTAAATTTGAAGAATGCAAAATCAACATATCAAAAATAGAATTTGTGTATGCAAACAGCAAACAATTTGAAACAGATATCAACAATGTAACCCAATTTACAATAGCTACAAATAAAGTACTTATAAATTAACTGAAGTGAAAGATCTCTGCAATGAAAATTATAAAACACTGATGAAAGAAATTGAAGAGGACACCAAAAAAATGGAAATATATTCCATAAATTTGAAGAATCAATATTGTTTAAATGTCATACCACTCAAAGCAATTTAGAGATGTAATGCAATCCTCATCAATGCACCATTGACATTCTTCACAGAAATAGAAAAAATATATATAAAATTTGTTTGGAATTACAAAATGCCCATAATAGTCAAATCTTTCCTAAGTAAAATAATGAAACTGGAGAAATCATATTAATTGATTTCAAATTATACTACAGAGCTATAGTAACCAAAATGGCATGGTACTGGCATAAAAACAGACACATAGACCACTGGAACAGAATAGAGAAACCTGAATAAATCTAAACATCTACAGTGAACTCATTTTCAGCAAATGTTCCAAGAAAAAACATTGAGTAAAAGACAGTCTCTTCAATAAATGGTGTTGGGAAAACTGGATATCCACATGAGGAACAAAACTAGACCCTTATCTCTCACCATATAAAAAAAATAAAATAAAAATAGGTTAAAGTCTTAAAGACCTTAAACTATGAAACTACTAAAATAAAACATTGAAGAACCATGCCAGAACATTGAAGTAAGCAAAGACGTCTTAGGCAATACCCTCCAAGCACAGGCAACCAAAGCAAAAATGCACAGATGGATTCACATCAAGTTAAAATGCTTCTAAACATCAAAGAATACAATAAACAAAGCAAAGAGTCAACCCATAAAATGGGAGAAAATATTTGCAAACTACACACCTGACAGGGGATTAATAACCAAGATATGTAAGGAGCTCAAACAGTTCAATAGGAAAAATATCTAATAATCTCATTTTAAAATGGGTGAAAGTTCTGAATAGACATTTCTCAAAAAAAGACATACAAATTGCAAACAGGTATATGATAAGGTGCTCAACATCACTGATCATCAGAGAAATGCAAATCAAAATTACAATAAGATATCATCTCACCCCAGTTAAAATGGCTTTTATCTAAAAGGCAGAAAATAGCAAATGCTGGATAGGATGTGGATAAAAGAGAATCTTCATAAACTGTTGGTGAGAATGTAAATTGATACAACCACTATGGAGAACAGTTTGGAGGTTCCTCATAAAACTAAAAACAGAGCTATAACTATAACTAAAAACCATATGACCCAGCAATCCCCCTCCGAGCTATTCATGCAAAAGTAAGGAAATTAGTCTATCAAAGACATATCTGCACTCTCATATTTATTACAGTGCTATTCAAAATATCTAAGATTTGGAACCAACTTAAGTGTCCATCAACAGACAAATGGATGGCTAGGCACAGTGACTCATGCCTGTAATCCCTGCACTTTGGGAGGCCGAAGTGAACAGATTGCTTGAGCCCAGGAGATTGGGTCTGCAGTGAGCCATGATCGGACCACTGCACTCCAGCCTGGGTAACAGAGAAAGACCCTGATTAAAAAAAAAAAAAAGAAAAAAGAAACAACAACAACAAAATAACACAGATGAATGAATAAAGTAAATGTGGTACATATACACAATGGAAAACTCTTCAGCCATGAGAAGGAATGAGATCCTCACATTTGCAACAGCATAGATGAAACTGGTGGTTATAGTATTAAATAAAATAAACCAGGCACACAGTCAGACAAACACTGAATGTTCTTAGTGGTCTGTGGGAGCTAGAAACTAAAACAATTGAACTCATGGAGGGAGAAAGTAGAAAGATGCTTACAACAGGCTGGGAAGGGTAATGACGGGGAGGAGCAGAGGGACACAGGGGATGGTTAATGGGCACAAGAAAATAGGTAAAGAGAATATATAAGACTGAGTATTTGCTAGCACAACAGGCTGACTATAGTCAGAAATAATTTAATTTTACATTTTAATATAACTAAAAGAATATAATTGGATTGATTTAAACACAAAAGAGAAATGTTTGAGGTGGTGGTTTTCCTATTTACCCTGATGTGATATTAGGCATTGTATGCTTATATCAAATTATCTCATGTAAGTCATAAATATAAACACCTCCTATGTACCCACAAAAATTAAAAATAAAAAGTAATATAATTTAAAAATCAAAAAAGAGAGGTTACAATGTCTTAAAACCAATTAACCAATCACACATGTACAGTATATGCATAACTACAAAAATGGGTGTTCTGAGGCAAAACAATTACAAAGACATCTCCAATTAAGGGAAATGATAGGTAAGTGTTGCTTAAAAGGAAGATCATTTACCTTCCTTATACAGGAAGAACAATACATGCTTTTTTATTTTATTTAAATGAAATAACTAGGTTGGTCTGTAGGGTTTCCTCCCCAGGTATATAAAACAATTTTCCAAAAGCAGCAGTTCCGGGACAAATTTGTGGAAGTTAATTCTGTTCAATTTAGCTATCCTTGATTTGGTTTCCCACCCTGTTGATCTATTCTATCAGAGAAATACTAGTTGTTCATTCATATCAATAGCTGAATTTTAGAGTGCTCCATAGTTATATTATTGCTTTCAAAGTTTTAGGAAAGAAATGTGTATCATTTGCTTCTCTCAGGTAAACTTGATAATATTTTATTACTCTAGCTTTAGAATATTCATCTGAGAGTAAAGGAAAAAGGCCAAAGTTCATAAGTATATTATTTCTTAATATACCTGTGAAGTCGTTTCTAATGACTTTTTCCTACGTTCAGGGTTATATACACAGTACCTGCCCATTTAGGTGTACTTAGCAGGAAGTTACCTGCAATTGGGTAAGCAAATGGTTCTTAAGTAAATACACAATTTGAATCTGTATTTTTCCTTTTCATAAAAAGCACTGAGCAATTAATTTAGACCTAAATATGCTGCAATATCTTCATTGCTAATTTTAATCTTCCTTGAGCTAATTTGGAAAATAGATCATATTTACTTACCTCTCAGAGATAATTGTTGAATGTATTCCAAGAGTTTTAAATCATCCCATTATGTATATTTCTATTTACTTATTTCATTTTGAGTCAATGAAAGGCAAAATGTTATGTAAGTTAAACTAATTATTTTAGAAGAACATTTAAAAATACGTTTCTCTGCATTCCGTCAAGTGTCTTGCACATAATGCAATAACAGACGTCTGCTGATGACTTTGATTATTATAATCATGTTTAATGCTGAAGTATTTCTAAAACATTCCTGCAAAATAATTGGATTTAAAAAGTTTTAGGTAAAAAGAAGTTTTAAAAGTTTTAAAAGATTATCCTACAAGTAAACTACCATGTGATAGCTATTGATTCAAAAATGAGAATTAATTTTATCTCCTAAAACTTCATAGGTCCTTCCTAAATCTATGAAGGATTTTTCCTGTCATGATAAAATATATTTGTCAATTCCTTTCCCTTCTCCAGTTGATGTTTCATGTTCCCATCATATAATAAGTAAAGTTAACATGGCATTCAATACAAATTGAATGCCAGTTTTTCAGTAATACCTACATTTTTTAAAACGTTTTATTGATATGCAATCTATATATTGAAAACAACACAAATTTAACAAACACAGTTTAATGAGTTTGGACATATGCATACACCCATGAAACCATCAGGACATCCCAGATAACAAATCTATCTACTGCCTCCCAAAGTATTGTATCTTTCTGTTTTTGTTGTGTTTGTGTGCATGTGTGTGTGTGTGTGTAGAATATTTAATATGAAATCTGCTCTCTTAAACGTTTTAGGGGTATAATATAAGGGGTATAAGTTTTTCAGCTTTGGGATTCCTGGACCTTAGACCAAAGACTGAAGGCTGCACTGTCAACTTCCCTTCTTTTGAGGTTTTGGGACTCGAACTGGCTTCCTTGCTTCTCAGCTTGCAGATGGCCTACTGTGGGACTTCACCTTGTGGTCATGTGAGTCAATACTCCTCAATAAACTCCCCTTTATATATACATTTATCCTATTAGTTCTGTCCCTCTAGAGAACCCTGATTAATATACTTTTCAACAGGATAGACAGGTTCTGATTTCTCCACATTCTTACCATGACTCATCTTTTAATTTTTGGATAATAGACATACTAACTGGTATGAAGTGATATTTTATTATGGTTTTAATTTCTATTACCTGATAATTAGTGATGTTAACCATCTTTTCATGTACCTGTTTGCCACAGGTATGTTTTCTCAGAAGAAATGTCTATTCATGTCTGATATGGTTTTGCTCTGTCCCCACCCAAATCTCATCTTGAATTGTAGCTCCCATAATCCCCACATGTCTTGGGAGGCACCTAGTGGGAGGTAATTGAATCATGAGGGCAGGTTTTTTCTCACGCTGTTCTCGATATGACAGTGAATACGTCTCACGAACTTTGATGGTTTTATAAAGGGCTGTTCTCCTGCACATACTCTCTTGCCTGCCTCCATGACATTCCTTTGCTCCTCCTTCACCTTCTGCCATAATTGTGAGGTCTCCCCAGCCATGTGGTACTATGAGTCCATTAAACCCCTTTTTCTTTATAAATTAATCAATCTCAAATATGTCTTTCTTAGCAGCGTGAGAACAGACTAATACAAGGTCTTTTCACCACTTTTAATCAGTTATTTGTTTATTTTGTTGTTGCTATTGAGTTGTGAGAGCTTCCAATAGAGAGCTCAGAAATAAATCCGTGCATATATGATCAACCGATCTGTAACAAGGTAGTCAAGGTACCCAAGGTTCCCAACAAGTGTTAGGCAGAGACACGATGTGGAACAGACAGTCTCTTCAATGAATAGTGTTGGAGAAACTGGATATCAAAGTACAAAAGAATGAAATTAGACCTCATTCTTACAGTGTACACAAAAATAAATTCAAAATGGATTAAAGACCTAAACCTAAGACCTAAAACTAGAGCTAAAACTCCTAGAAATAAAACTTAAGGGAAACTATTATTGACATTAATTTTGGCAAAGATTTCTTGGATATGAAAACAAAGGCACAAGCAACAAAATCAAAATTAGACAAGTAGGACTACATCAAACTAAAAAGCTCTAAACAGCAAAGAAAACAGTCAACAGAATGAAAAGGCAATCTACAGAGTGGGATAAAACATTTCCAAACCATATATCTAAAAGAGATTAATATTCAAAATATATAAGGAACTGAGACCTATATCTTTGCAATGTTTTCTTACTCTTGTTTTTTAAAACTGCCATACTCAAAAATATGAAAACAACCACAGACCCTAGGGATATAACCAATAAAACAATTAACTTTCTTATTAACAAGTTTCACTAGAGTTGTTAGTTAAAAACAACAGTAATAACAAATACTTATTTCTGAAATATTAAATCATACTATGATGCCTGTGACTTCAAGTTATAACCTGTCCCAAATTCACAGACTCTCAGACATGCCTTGCACATTGAAAATAAAAATTACCTTAAGAAAGCATATTAGATTTTTGCACATTAATTTTGCATCGGTGTTCATCAGGGATATTGGTCTAAAATTCTCTTCAGATGTTTAAGCAAACAGAGAAAAACCCCCAAATTCACAAATAATAGCTAATATTCTTTAGATACTTTCCTAATTTCCCTAATCAAATTACATTAGAATTTCAAATTTTAAAAAAACTAGTATAGAAGAAAACAGTTGTCTCTTACCCTTACCTTAAATACATCTTAGCATAGTTATCAGGTTTTAAAAATGAGTATTAAGTAGAGAGAAGACAAGTCTAAGTGTAGGCTATTCAGTGGATAAGCAGAATAAGGGTAGGAGTAATTAGAAGAAAAAACATTAAATCTAAGATCAGTTTGATAAGAAATAGATGACACAATTGCAGGGAAAATCTAGAGGGTATAGGAGGCAGCAAAAGATATGCAAATCATCACATATGGTCACCAGTTGAAAGATTAAAAACCAGTTATGCAAAAGGATCTAGAAAAAAATTCAAGTTCCTTACTAAAATTACTTGAAATTCAGAGAACAGGTAATGTTCAAACTTAAATGCTTATTGATTCATTTCTATGGAACAATATTTATAATATAAATGAATAGAGGTGCTACCTTATAAAGATCTTGCAGTCTAACAGATATCTGATATTTGTGTGTGTTTCTTGAAAATTCAACTAACGGGCTTAGTTCTACTGCTTCCTGTGGTGACAGACCAGATAATTAGAAACAACCACTTTGCTGAAGACAGACAGAAGACTTGACAATTTAAAAAAAGGGTATGCAAAGGGGACAAGACTTTTTATTAAATTGATAAAATTCATTTTTACAGCAGTTTTTGCTTCACAGTAAAACTGAGCAGAAAGTACAGATTCCATTTACCTGTGTCCCTATGCATGCACAACCTCCTCAGAACTAATCTCCCATGCCACAGCAGTACATTTGTTGCATACCGTAAACCTACATTGATACATCATCATCACCCAAAGTCCACAGTTTACACTGGGGTTAATTTCTGGTGTTGTACATTCTGTGGGTTTGGACAGGTATTTAATGATATGTATCCACCATTGTAGTATCATACAAAATAGTTCCACTGCCCTAAAAATCCTCTATGTCCTATTTATTAATTCCTCTTTCCCTCCCTTCAAACCCTGGGAACCACTGATCTTTTTACTGTTTTCATAATTTTGCCTTTTCCAGAATGTTATATGGTCGAAATCGTACAGTATATAGTCTTTTCAGATTGGCTTCTCTCAGTAATATACATGTATGCATTTAAGATTGTCCACGTCTCTTCATGGCTTGACAGCTTTTCTTTCTGTTTTTGGAACTGAATAATATTCCATTGTCTGGACGTACCACAGTTTATTTATCCATTTACTTACTGAAGGATGTGTTAATTGCTTCCAGGTTTTAGCTTTTATGAACAAAGCTTCTGTAACATTTGCGTGTAAGTTCTTGTGTGGACATAAGTTTTCACATTTGGGGAGTAAATACAAAGGAGCATAATTGCAATTGCTGGATCATGTGTAAGACTATGTTTACTTTTGTAAGAAACTGCCAAACTGTCTTCCTAAGTGGCTCTACTATTTTGTATTCTCCCCAGCAATAAATGGGAGTTCCTGTTGCTCCACAATCTGGCCAGCATTTGGTATTGTCAGTGTTTGGAATTTTTGCCATTCTAATAGAAATGTAGTGGTACCTTGTTGTTTTAATTTGCCATTCCCTAATGAAATAAGGCATTTAACATATTTTCATATGCCTATTTGTCATATGCATATCTTCTTTGGTTAGTTGTCTATTCAGGCCTTTTGTCCATTCTTTAATCGGATTGTTTCTTTTCTTATTAAGGAGTTTAAACTTGTCACTTTAAAAAATGTGCTTGAAGGTATTAGAGAAATAAAAGGCAGGGAGAAATAACAGAAATAAGCTTTAAGTGAACACGAAAAATCAGTGATGTGAACCTAGAATTTAGGGCTAAATTTCCCACTAAAATGTCTTTCAACTCCAGAAAAAGCGTTTGAGAGCTTGGTTAATTCAGAGTTCAAAAAAAAGAGAACTATAAACATTCTTATTTGGGGATGAGGGTGCAAAAGACTATATTATTAAAGTAAATTAAAGAGGAACGCTCCTTCTAGGAATGTTTCTCAGCTTCAAGGCATTTTTTAGAACTTCAAGTCTCTTCGATTATTTATTTTTATTTTGGATCTCATTATTTCTTCATTCAAAAATGACCACAAAAAATACCAAATGCAAATGGAATTCAGAAAATGGAGTTATCAGACACAATCTTTAGCTAGTCCTGACATTTTCAAGAAGATGAATGAAACTGGTAATTTAAGCTAAAATTTTTAAATTATAAAAAATGAAACAAATAGAAAACATAGAACCATGAAATATAATAAATAGCACAGAAAATCTAATAGATGGACTTTACATTAGATTTAGCAAAGCTGAGGAAACAATTAATAATAACTAAAATACACCTGTGAAGAAAATGACCAGAATGAAACAAACAGAAATTACAGGGAAAATTTTAAAAGATAATAAGAGACAGAAAATAGAGTAAAAAGGTCAATATAAAATGGGAATTCCAAAGAAAAAGAGAAAGAAATATAGACATTTTTGAAGAAATTGAGTGGTTATGTAGTTTCCAAATTAATGAAAGAAATTAAGTCACAGACTTAAGAAGTCTATCAAACACCCAGCAGGATAAACAAAATAAAGCAACACCCCAGAATATCATAGTAAAATTTCCAGCTTGCTAAGAAGAAAAAAGCGTATACAACTATTAGCATAATCTCAAAATATGTGAAGAAAAATTGTGGAACTAAAACTAGAAAAAAATCTACAATTACAGTGAAAATTTTTTGCATACTTCTCTCAATTACTTCTAGAACAAAGAGGTTTAAGAAGAACAATGATATAACTTGCTTATATGACTGGCACTCATGTCAGCAAATGAAGGGACCAGCTTAGGCAAATGCTTGATTACAACCAGAGTAGTTAAAGCTTCACATGGCTCGTTAAGAATTGTGTGTATATATGTGTAATTTACATGTCCACCAACAGTGTACATGGGTTTCTCTTTCTGCACTTTTTGCCAGCATTAATTATTGCCTGTCTTTTGGATAAAAGCTATTTTAACTGGGATGAGATAACATCATATTGTAGTTTTGATTTTCATTTCTCTGATGATCAATGATGTTAAGCACCTATTTATATACTTTTTTGTCATTCATATGTTTTCTTTTGAGTAAAATCTATTTAGATCTTTCACTCATTTACAAATCAGATTATTAGATTTTTTCTTTATTGAGTTGTTTGAGCTCCTTATTTATTTATTATTTATTCTGGTTATTAATCCCTTGTCAGGTGGATAATTTACAAATATTTTCTGCTTTTGTGTGGGTTGTCTCCTCACTTTGTTAATAATACTCTTTTATGTGCAGAAACTTTTTAACTTAATGTGATCCCATTTATCCATTTTGCTTTGCTTACCTATAGTTTTGAGGTTTTCTCAAGCAGTCTTTGCCAAGACCAACGTCCTGGGGGAGTTTCTCCAATGTTTTCTTGTAGTAGTTTCATAGTTTGAGGTCTCAGATTCAAGTCTTTAATTCACATTTTGATTTAATTTTTGTATATGGCGAGAGATAAGGGGCTTGTTTCATTCATGTTGCACACTGATATCTAGTTTTTCCAACACCATTTATTGAAGAGACTTTCCTTTCCACAATTGTATTTACTATGCACCTTTTCAAAAATGGGTTCACTGTACAAATTTGGATTCGTTTCTGGATGCCCAATGTGTTCCATTCGTCTGTATGCCAGCACCATGATGTTTTGGTCACTATAGCTTTGTAGTGTTACTTAAAGTTAGGTAATGTGATTCCTCCAGTTTTGTCCATTTTGCTAAGGATGGTTTGGCCATTTTGGGTCTCTTGTGGTTTCATATAAATTTTAGAATTATATGTTCTCTTTCTGTGAATAATGTCATTGGTATTTTGACAGGGATTGCATTGAATCTGTAGATTGCTTTGGGTAATATAGACATTTTAACAATATCTATTCTTACAATCTCTGAGCATGGAATATATTCTATCAACATGGAATATATTTCATTTTTTGTCCCATTCAATTTCTTGCATCACTATTTTATACTTTTCATTATAGAGGTCTTTCACTTCCTTGGCTAAGGTTATTACTAAGTATTCTATTCACTTGTAGATATTGAATGATATGGTTAGGCTTTGTGTCTCCATCCAAATCTCCTTTGAACTGTAATCCCCATAATTCCACATGGTCAGGGAGAGACCTGGTGGGAGGAGACTGGATCATGGAGGCAGTGTCCCCCATGCTGTTCTCATGACAGTGAGTGAGCTGTCATGAGAACTGATGGTGTTACAAATGTCTGACAGTTCCTCCTTCACACACTCACCCTCTCTCACCTGCCACCATGTGAGAGAGATGTGCCTCTTCCACTTCTGACATGATTGTAAGTTTCCTGAGAACTCCCCAGCCAAGCAGAACTGTGTCAATTAAACCTCTTTTTTTTTTTTAATAAATTATGCAATCTAGGGCAGTTCTTCGTAGCAGTGTGAAAACAAACTAATATAGTTAATTGGTACCAAGGTAGTGGGGTACTGTTATAAAGACATAGAATTTGTGCAAACAATTTTGGATATGGGTAATGAACAGAGGTCAGAATAGTTTAGAGTTCTCTGAAGAAGACAGGAAGATGTGAGAAAATTTGAAGTGTTCTAGAGACTCGAATGGTTATGATGAAAATGTTGATAATGATATGAACAATGGTGTCCAGGCTGAGGTGGTGTCAGATGGAGATGAAGAACTTCTTGGGAATTGGAGGAAAGGTCACCTTGCTATGCTTTAGCAAAGGGATTGACAACATTTTGCCCTTGCCCTAGAGATCTGAGGATTGTTGAACTTGAGAAAGATGGTATGAAATTTGAACTTACTTTTAAAAGGGAAGCAGAGCATAAAAGTTTGGAAAATATACAGCCTGACAATGCAACAGAAAAAAAAATTTCTGGGGAGGAATTATACATAAATTTGCATAAGTAATGAGGAGCTGCATGTTAATTCCCACAGCAATGAGGAAAACGTCTCCAGGACATGTCAGAATTCTTCATGGAAGCTGCTCCCATCACAGGTCCGGAGACCTAGGAGGAAAAAAATAGTTACATGGGCCAGGCCCAGGGCCTTGCTGCTTTGTGCAGTCTTGAGACTTGGTGCCCTGCATCCCAGCTATGGCTAAAAGTGGCCAACATACAAATCAGGCCATTGCTTCAGAAGGTACAAGCCCCAGGTCTTGGCAGCTTCCTCATGGTGTTGAGCCTCTGGGTGCACAGCAGTAAAGAATTGAGGTTTGGCAGTACCAGCCACAGCAAAAACATGCCAAATTGTAAAGACCATTGATGCTAGGAAGAAACTGCATCAACTAACTAGCAAAATAACCAGCTAACATCATAATGACAGGATCAAATTCACACATAACAATATTAACCTTAGATGTAAATAGGATAAATGCTCCAATTAAAAGACACAAACTGGCAAATTGGATAAAGAGTCAAGACCCATCAGTATGCTGTATTCAGGAGACCCATCTCATGTACAGAGACACACAGGCTGAAAGTAAAGGAATGGAGGAAGATCTACCAAGCAAATGGAAAACAAAAAGAGCAGGAGTTGCAATCCTAGTCTCTGATAAAACAGACTTTAAACCAACAAAAATCAAAAGAGACAAAGAAGGCCATTACATAATGGTAAAGGGATCAATTCAACAAGAAGAGCTAACTATCCTAAATATGTATGCACCCAATACAGGAGTAGCCAGATTCATAAAGCAAGTCCTTAGAGACCTACAAAGAGAATTAGACTCCCACACAATAATAATGGGAGTCTTTAACACCCCACTGTCAGCATTAGACACATCCATGAGACAGAAAGTCAACAAGGATATCCAGGAATTGAACTCAGCTCTGCATCAAGTGGACCTAAAAGACATCTACAGAACTCTCCACCCCAAATCAACAGAATGTACATTCTTCTCACCACCATATCACACTTATTCCAAAATTGACCACATAATTGGAAGTAAAGAAATCCTCAGCAAAAGAAAAAGAACAGAAATTATAACAAACTGTCTCTCAGACCACAGTGCAATCAAACTAGAATTCAGGATTAAGAAATTCACTCAAAACCATTCAACTACATGGAAACTGAACAACCTGCTCCTGAATAACTACTGGGTACATAAGGAAATGAAGGCAGAAATAAAGATGTTCTTTGAAACCAATGAGAACAAAGGCACAGCATACCAGAATCTCCGGGACACATTTAAAGCAGTGTGTAGAGGGAAATTTATAGCACTAAATGCCCACAAGAGAAAGCAGGAAAGATCTAAATCAACACCCTAACATCACAATTAAAAGAACTAGAGAAGCAAGAGCAAACACATTCAAAAGCTAACAGAAGGCAAGAAATAACTAAGATCAGAGCAAAACTGAAGGAGATAGAGACATAACAACCTTTTCAAAAAATCAATGAATCCAGGAGCTGGTTTTTTGAAAAGATCAACAAAATTGATAGACCACTAGCAAGACTAATAAAGAAGAAAAGAGAGAAGCATCAAATAGACACAATAAAAAATGATAAGGGGATATCACCACCAATCCCACGGAGATACAAACTACCATCAGATAATACTATAAACACCTCTACCCAAATGAACTAGAAAATCTAGAAGAAATGGATAAACTCCAGGACACATATACCTTCCCAAGACTAACCCAGGAAGAAGTTGAATCCCTGTATAGACAGCCTCTGAAATTGAGGTAATAATTAAGAGCCTACCAACCAAAAAAAGTGCAAGACCAGACAGATTTGCAGCCGAATTCCACCAGAGGTACAAAGAGGAGCTGGTACCATTCCATCTGAAACTATTCCAATCAACAGAAAAAGAGGGAATCCTCCCTAACTCATTTTGTGAGGCCAGCATCATTCTGATACCAAAGCCTGGCAGAGACGCAACAAAAAAAAGAGAATTTTAGATCAACATCTCTGACGAACATCGATTCAAAAATCCTCAATAAAATACTGGCAAACCAAATCCAGCAGCACATCAAAAAGCTTGTCCAACATGATCAAGTGGGCTTCATCCCTGGGATGCAAGGCTGGTTCAACATATGCAAATCAATAAACCTAATCCAGCATATAAACAGAACCAAAGACAAAAATCACATGATTATCTCAATAGATGCAGAAAAGGCCTTTGACAAAATTCAACAGCCCCTCATGCTAAAAACTCTTAATAAATTAGGTATTGATGGAACATATCTCAAAATAATAAGACCTGTTTATGAAAACCCACAGCCAATATCATACTGAATGGACAAAAACTGCAAGCATTCCCTTTGAAAACTGGCACAAGACAGGGATGCCTTCTCTCACCACTCCTATTCAACATAGTGTTGTAAGTTCTGGCCAGGACAATCAGGTAGGAGAAAGAAATAAAGAGTATTTGATTAGGAAAAGAGGAAGTCAAATTGTCCCTGTTTGCAGATGACGTGATTATATATGTAGAAAACCCCATCGTCTCAGCCCAAAATCTCCTTAAGATGATAAGCAACTTCAGCAAAGTCTCAGGATACAAAATAATTGTGCAAAAATCACACGCATTCTTATACACCAGTAGCAGACAAACAGAGAGTCAAATCATGAGTGAATTCCCATTCACAATTGCTTCAAAATACCTAGGAATCCAACTTACAAGGGATGTGAAAGACCTCTTCAAGTAGAACTACAAACCACTGCTCAACAAAATAAAAGAGGACACAAACAAATGGAAGAACATTCCATGCTCATGCATAGGAAGAATCAATATTGTGAAAATGGCCATCCTGACCAAGGTAATTTATAGATTCAAGGCCATCCTCATCAAGCTACCAATGACCTTCTTTACAGAATTGGAAAAAACTACTTTAAAGTTCACATGGAACCAGCGAAGAGCCCACATTGCCAAGACAATCCGAAGCCAAAAGAACAAAGCTGGAGGTATCATGCTACCTGACTTCAAACTATACTACAAGGCTACAGTAACCAAAACAGCATGATATTGGTAGCAAAACAGAGATACAGACCAACGGAACAGAACAGAGCCCTCAGAAATAATACCACATATCTACAACCATCTGATTTTTGACAAATCTGACAAAAACAAGAAATGGGGAAAGGATTCCCTATTTAATAAATCGTGCTGGGAAAACTGGCTAGCCATATGTAGAAAGCTGAAACTGGATCCCTTCCTTACACCTTACACAAAAATTAATTCAAGATGGATTAAAGACTTAAATTTTAGACCTAAAACCATAAAATCCCTAGAAGAAAACCTTGGCAGTAGCATTTAGGACATAGGCAGGCACAAGGGTTTCATGTCTAAAACATCAAAAGCAACAGCAACAAAAGCCAAGTGTTGTAATATAAGTCTTTGTTCACTGCATCCTTATCTGCATTAGTGGGTACCCCAAACCCAGTAACGTTGTTACTCTTGCACACTTTTAGAGGTACTGCTTTGGTAGTCTTTGGTAAGGTCCAGGAGGATTCCCTGGATTACCACACAGGATCTCTTTTTGTTTTCTCTTACTTTCTCCCAAGCAAACAGTCTCTCTTTGTGCTGGGCTGCCTGAAGTTAGGGAGGTGTGATTCAAGCACTCTCATGACCACCACAGCTGCACTGGTTCACACCTGATGCTAACATAGTACTGGGTCTTACCTAAGGCGTATGACAACTATTGCCTGTCTATCACTGATATTTGTTCAAGGCCCAAGGACTCTCTTGTCATTAGGTGATGAATCCTGCCAGGGCTGAGTTTTTCCCTTCAGGAGAGCAGGTTCCCTTCTAACCTAGAGTGAGTCTAGAACTGCCATCCAGGAGCTATGGCCTGGAATTCGGGGCTTCAGGACTCTGCTTGGTGCTTTATTTTACTGTGGCTAAGCTAGTATCCAAGTTGCAAGAAAATGTCTTCTTCTGTCTTCCCTCTCCTTTCAACCGGAGCTGCAAGCTGTGCTACCTGGAATTGGGAGAGGGGTGACCCAAGCACTTTCTTGGCTGCCCTAGCTGGTATCTAACTAGGTCACATGGACCTCAGGTCCACTGTTTCCAAGTCCAGCACAGCACCAGGACTTGCCCAGAAATATCCATCCTTGTGCCCTAGACTGTCTCCCATATTTATTCAGGACCCCAGGACACTTTGCTTCACGGTGATAAGCTAGTCAGAACTCATGAAGGAATCCCCTCTGGCTTGAGCTGGTCTAATTCTCTGGCCAAATTCTGGCCTGTGTTGTGTTCTGCTGTAACACAACGACACTAAGTTCCAACACAAAGTACCACAAATCGTTTGGCTCTCCCTCCCACAAGTCCACAATTTCTCTTTCCAAAGCAGGCAAGCAGGGCTTCTAGGGGATAAAGGAGGAGTGTTGTAGGCAATGCAAGACTGGCTTTCTTACCCTCTTCCGTGTCTCTTTCCTTGATATAATGTTAAACTAAGCACTGTAATCCTTCATCTGATTTTTGGTTCTTATGAAGGTGCTTTCTTACGTGGGTAGTTGTTCAATTTCGAGTTCCTCTGAGGGGACAAATACTGAAAGGTTTCATTCAGCCTTCCTACCCCACCTATGTAATTTATATTACATAGAGGGAGTAATTTGAAATTATACATATATGTGTGTGTGTGTGTGTGTGTGTGTATGTATATATATATAATATTTTTCTATGTGCAATGGTTCTTCCTAACCTTTTATCACTGTTCTAGGAATCATTACCAGTGGGGGTCATCATTTGTACTTTTGGAATATTTTAAGGCTCATTTCCTTCCAGGACATGGTAGGAGTACTTTCCCTGTCCCTGCTGAGATTAGGCCATGTCATCTGACTTGCTTTGGTTAATGCGGTATGAGGAGAAGATATGTGCAAATTCGAGGCAGAAACTTTACAAGCCAGTGCATGTTTTGCCCTGTCTCCCTTTCCTTACTGCAGTGATAGAGGGAGCATTCTAATCAAGTATCCATTACCCTTGGCTCATGAGTAACTTCAACGAACAATGTCTACCACTGCATTTTGGACATATTGTGTGAGTGAAAAGTAAACTTTTAAAGATCCTGAGATGTAGGGGATGATTTTTTGTAAATAAAAATTCAAATAAAATCTCTTCACTGAAAGAATTTAAAATAATTTTTCCTCATTATGAACAAATATATGCTTCTTATAAACTACTGAAAAATAACAAAACAAATAGGACAAAGATGATCCTACCAACGGTGTTATTGGTATTAATGATATTACTTTGAGTTTTCTATAAATCTTTCAATGTGCAAACAAAATTTTTAAGTTATTTGACTCTCCTACATCATTAGAATAAATGACAAGTTTTTAGCAAGGAAATATGAATGTAAAAATGGCTTAAATATAGGATTCAATAAAATTAATAATTAAATATGGGAGCATAAGGTATACTCCCAAACAAGACTAAAATATATAAAGAATTTATTAGGAGGTAGATTAGGTAGGTCACAATTTTAGAAATAAGCTTTTTAACAAATAATATGTAAAGGGCAACCCAATAACTTATATAATTTATCTTTTCCTTAAATTAAACCAGTTTAATATTCAAAATTTACCTTGGAGAACATAGAACAGATTGTTTCCTTCTTCACTATTCTAAGTGGTGCTTCGTTTAATGGGTTACATGTAACTCCAGATAAATTTGGAGGCTAAGTGGCAGTCATTACTCAAGCCCACAGGCCCTTTTTTGAGGAACATGAGAATGCGCTGAATGGGTGGGCAAAAGTATCATGTCTATGACTAATCTTTAGGTGGGTTTCTATATTGATGTTTCATTTTTAAAGGAGTAGTTTATTGGATAAATATTGCTGTAACCTAGAAGGGTAATATCAGGTGGAAGAGGTAGGGTGATTAGTTGGATATACACTGGTTTTATTATGAGTTTATTTCTTAGAAACTTTCATTAAGTATGTTATTTTGTCTATCACATTACACATCTTTTTTTTCATTTAATTTAATTAATTTATTTTTTAATACAGAGTCTCACTCTTATTGCCCAGGCTGGAGTGCAGTGGCATAATCTTGACTCACTGCAACCTCTGCCTCCCGGGTTCAAGCGATTCTCCTGCCTCAGCCTCCCAAGAAGCTGGGATTACATGAGCCTGCCACCACACTAGCTAATTTTTGTATTTTTTAGTAGAGATGGGTTTTCACCATGTTGGCCAGGCTGGTTTCAAACTCCAAACCTCAAGTGATCTGCCCGCCTTGGCCTCCCAAAGTGTTGGGATTATAGGAGTGAGCTACTTTGCCCAGCCCACATGGCACATCTTAATTTAATTTTCAAAATATATAATGCAGGTCAAATTTCTATCTCATCATTATTGTGTCCTTATTCATTATTCTTTACAGCTTGTTACCTTTAGAAGTCTTTCTTAGCTAGAGTGCTAGTTTGTAAATCATTAACAATGGCATTTTAATGAGGCTTAGCTTTCAGCTCTACCTCTTTTGCTTTTCAGTGGTATAATCTGGTTTTCCCCATGTCCATCCCTGGCTTCACTTTTAGCTTACAGTTTAGCAAGAAGTCTTTGCCCTTATCTCATCTGACTAGCACTCTGCATTATTTTATTTATTTTTTTCTATTCAATGTCTGAGCAACTATGAATCAACTGTCAACGTTCGCTACTGTTTTGAATAAAAAGATACACTTTGTGGTTTATAATTTTGGATTGTGGCTGATTTCTTACGAGTGAGCACAACTTTTACAACAAAATTCAGATGTACCATAAAGATAGCTTTATTTTTCTATAACTACTTATATTTCATGTCCAAATTCGGCCTTAAAATTAATCTAGTTACTTTCAAGTGTATTCATCATTTCGAGTTTCACCCAACATTTTTCACTAATCATCTTCTTCTCCCTAGAGTGACGTTTAAATTCCTCCGGCTTATGTATCTTCCCGATTCTGGGAAAGACAAAACCACATGATTGAGTATCTGTTCACTCTGGTGTCTGTTGAGGTGAGCAATCCCATCAGTGCACTGAATGTGTCATCTGAAATGTCTCATTGTCAGCCCTCGTCATGGCACCATATGGAAATTTTCTGGATCCTGAATACCAAGCCAATTTTGGAACAGTTTTCACTTTCATGATCTCTGGCAGTTTCTCTTCAACTTTCTTTGCCTTTCTCAGGGCAAGAGAAAATATGGCTGCTTTCTCATAATACGCTGGTGATGTGACTCTTGGTGGGAATCCTCTCCTGTATGCCACCAGAAGCTCCTGTATGTGTGATTTATCCTACTACCAGCCTCCTTTGGTGTAGGTGAACAGCTGAGAACCTGAAGCCATCAATATTCCATCATCTTTCTGAGGAAACTGCTTCGTTAAAGCAGTACCTCTTCTCAAATTTACCCAAGGTATCTGGGGACTTCCTTCTTCATGTTTTCTCCCTGGAACTAATTTCTGCCCTGAGTCCACATCATTAAGCCTCTTTTTTTCTGCTAATAGGATCTTTATCTAGTTCATGGTGGGAAAACTTGTGCCTATCTCAGTATTCATTATTCTCAAATCTATATTTCATCTACAGATGTTCTAGCCTGCCTAATTCAAAAATTTTGTAACTCAAAAAAAAAAATCAACTTTGGGAAATCAAATGCTTTCAAATGATTGTCTATGCTATGAGTTTCAGAAGACTATTTTCGAGCTTGAAATCAAGAACTTGAAATGTTTTCTTGTTTGTTCTTGGTTCCAAACTTTGCTGCTTGGGTCAATATTCCTGGACTACATAACTGTTGCCTGATACAGAAAGACAGGATGGGAGTAAATAGAATTCCAATAATAAAAAACACATTAATGAATATCAAAACATCACTCTGCTGTATTTTTTTCATTAAAGACAAAAGTATTCTCTATTTATAGTTATTTTATGTTTTATTGTTCTTATTGTTTTTGATCGATGTAAAATGGTGAATAAAAATGTCTTTATTCCAGTATCTTTAACCACAAGTCCATTGGCTTGGAAGAATGCTGATATCTCTGCCAATTGAAATACTTCTCATCACACTGACAGTACTTTCCAGCTATTGCCCTAGTTCCTTTCTTTTTCACTTCCAGGTTATTCCAAGAACAATGAACAGCTAAAATTATGATGTAATAATTTTTTTTTTTTTTTTTTTTTTTTTTTGAGATAGAGTCTTGCTCTGTCGCCCAGGCTGAAGTGCAGTGGGGCAATCTCGGCTCACTGTAAGCTCTGCCTCCTGGGTTCATGCCATTCTCCTACCTCAGCCTACCAAGTGGCTGGGACTACAGGCGCCTGCCACTATGCCCGGCTGATTTTTTGTATTTTTGTTTTAGCAGAGACGGAGATTCACTGTGTTAGCCAGGATGGTCTCGATCTTCTGACCTCGTGATCTGCCCGCCTCTGCCTCTCAAAGTGCTGGGATTACAGGTGTGAGCCACCGCGAAAGGCCTTTCACTGTCTTTTTGTGGTGTATCAGGTCAGGCTAAACTAAAGAGAACTGATACTGCCCATTAGGCTTCATACTTAAGCAGTTCCTCTTTTAGTACTTTAGATTTATAATATTTTGAAGGGACAAGTGCATAAAAATATATAGATTCAAATTAGAGCAATTACTAAGAAAATCTACTCAGAATTATTACCAATAGTAATATAATACAATATAATAGTAATGATCTTTGTGTTAATTTTTCAATAGTATCTGGTTGAAAAAAATGCAGTTTTATAATATAGAAGAGTAACGTCTGTGATCCACTGAACAGTCTCTTTACCACATAAATGTAATACTCTTCAAAATACTGCTTTTAAAAAAAGATTCATTCTTTCTTTCAATACATATTTCTTGACTGCCCACTGTGAACCAATAACCATACGAGTTTGCAGGAATACAATAAGGAAATCTCTAAAGAGATACGGTTTTTGGTCTGGTAAGAGAGTTAGAATTTAATCAAACATGTACAAATATTTTAATATTGGAATTATGATAGTGTTATTAAAAAGACACATGTAGTTTTAAGAGATCATATATCAGAAAAAAGTCTCAAGGAGCAAGTGTCAATTTGCTAGTATTTAATATACAGAAGCAAGGAGAGCAAAAGCATTTCACACAGAGGAAATTGGATGTGCAAAGTCCCAGAAGTATAAAGGAATTTAAAAGTGTGAAAGAAGGATATCTACTTTGACATTTAACACAAAAGAAAAGGTAGTATGAAATATAACTAGAGATATAGATAATAACTAGACAATACAGTACAGCATAGATCATGTTTGCATTTTTACATTTTGCAACAGTATAACACTTCAGATATTTAACATTGATTTTAGGGTAAATATTTTGTTTCAAAAGATAAGTTCAATGAAGATGAACTAAAAATATTGAAGACTTCTTGGAGTAATCTGGAAGTGAAAAAAAGGAACTAGGGCAGTAGCTGGAAAGTACTGTCAGTGAGATGAGAAGTATTCCAATTGGCAGAGATATCAGCATTCTTCCAAGCCAATGGACTTGCGGTTAAAGATACTGGAATAAAGACATTTTTACTTTATTCACCATTTTTACGTCGATCAAAAACAATAAGAACAATAAAACTATTAATTGTGAAAATATTTTGAACATTTGTTTTGTTTGGTGATACTCTCTTGGAGCCCAATCAACTTAGAAATCAACAGTAAGAAATTAGCTCAAAATCATACAATTACATGGAAATTGAATAACCTGCTCCTGAATGGCTTCTGGGAAAATAATTAACTTAAGGCAGAAACCAAGTTCTTAATTAATTTAAGGCAGAAACCAAGTTCTTTGAAACTATTGAGAACAAAGATACAACATACCAGAATTTCTGGGACCACAGCTAAGGTAGTGTAAAAGGGAAATTTATAAAACCAAATGCCCACATGAAAAAGTTAGAAAGATCTCAGTTTTACAACCTGTCTAAAAGAACTAGAGAACTAAATAACTAAATAATAGCTAACTAAATAACTAAAAGAACTAGAGAACTAAGAGAAAACCAACCCCAAATCCAGAAGAGGACAAGAAATAACCAAAATCAGAGCTGAACTGAAAGAGATTGAGATATTAAAATAAAATAATAAAAAAAAACATTCAAAAGATCAGTGAATCCAGGTGTTGGCTATTTTGAAAAAAAAATTAATAAAACATATAGACTACTATCTAGGAATAGTAGGAACAGGAACTAATAGGAAAAGGGAGAAGATCCAAATAAATACAATTAGAAATGACAAATGGGATGTTACCACTGACTCTCCAGAAGTAAAAATAAATGTCAGAGAATATTGTGAACACTTCTATACACATAAACTTGAAAATCTAGAAGAAATCGAGAAATTCCTAGACACATACACCCTCCGAAGACTGAGCCAGGAAGAAATTGAATCCCTGAACAAACCAATAAAGAGCTCAAAAATTGAAACAGTAATAAACAACCTCTTAACCAAAAAAATCCCTGCCCCAAATGGATACACAGCTGAATTCTACCAGATGTACAAAGAAGAGCTGTAGCATTCCTACTTAAGCTATTCCAAAAAATTTAGGAAGAAGGACTTCTCCATAACTCATTCTATGAGGCCAGCATCATCCTGATACTAAAACCTGAGAGAGATTAAACAAAACAAGAAAACTTCAGGCCAATATCCTTCATGAGCGTCGATGCAAAAATCCTCAACAAAATACTGGATAATGTGAATCCAGCAGCACAACAAAAAGCTCATCCACCACAATCAAGTGGGCTTCATCTCTGGAATGCAAGGTTTGTTCAACATACACAAATCAATAAATGTGACTTATCACATAAACAGAAATGGCGAGAAAAAAATTGACATGATTATCTCAATAGATGCAGAAAAGGCTTTTGACAAAATTCAACACCGCTTCATGTTAAAAACTTTCAATAAACTAGATGTTGAAGGAAGATACCTTAAAATGATAAGAGCCATATATGACGAATCCACAGCCAACATTATGTATGAGCAAAAGCTGGAAGCATGCCCCCTTGAAAACCAGTACAAGATAAGGATGCACTCTGTCACCACTCTTATTAAGCATAGTATTAGAAGTCCTGGTAAAACCAATCAGGCAAGAAAAAGAAGTAAAGTTCATCCAAATAGGAAGAGAGGAAGTCAAACTATCTCTGTTTGCAAATGACATAATACTATACGTAGAAAACCTCATAGCGTTGGCCCAAAAGCTCCTTACATCCCATCATAAAGTGGGCAAAGGACATGAACAGACACTTTTTGTAAACTTTTATTTTAAGTTCAGGAGTATATGTGGAGGTTTGTTACATAGGTAAACTCGAGTCATGGGGGTTTGTTGCACAGATTATTTTGTCACACAGGTATTAAGCCTAGTATCCATTATTTCTCCTGATCTTCTCCCTCTTCCCACCCTTGCCCTCTAGTAGGCTCTAGTATCTGTTGTTTCCCTCTATGTGTTCATGTATTCTCATCATTTAACTTCCACATATAAGTGAGATACAAGTGAGAAGACATAGTATTTGGTTGTCTGTTCGTGTGTTAGTTTGCTAAGGATGCTGGTCTCCAGAACCAAACATGTTCGTGCAAATAACATGATCTCATTCCTTATTATGGTTGTATAGTATTCCATGGTGAATACGTACCATATTTTCTTTATCCAGTCTACCATTGACAGGCCTTTAGGTTGATTCCATGTCTATGCTATTGTTAATAGTGCTGCAGTGAATATATGTGTGTATGTGTCTTTATGCTAGACCAATTTGCATTCCTTTGAGTATATACTCAGTAACAGGATTCTGTCCTTTTCTTTTGAAAGGGATACATTAAAAAAATTCAATAGTTTTGGAGAAATAGGTGGTGTTTGGTTGCATGGAAATGGTCTTTAGTGGTGATTTCTGAGATTTTGGTGCACTCATCACCAGAGCAGTGTACACTGTACCCAATGTGTTGTCTTCTATCCCTCACTCCCCTCCCACCTTTCACCCTGAGTTCCTGAAGTCCATTATCATCATTCTTATGCCTTTGCATCCTCATAGCTTAGCTCCCACTTATAAGTGAGAACATATGATATTTTGTTTTCCATTCCTGAGTAACTTCACTTACAATAATGGTCTCCAACTCCATTCAGGTTGCTGCAAATGCCATTATTTCATTCCTGTTTATGGCTGAATAATTATTCATGGTTTGGAAAAGTATCCAAAGGACAGTTTCCTAAAGACACGCATGTGATCAAAGAGAATATGAAAAAAAAAAAATCTCAACGTCACTGTCATTAGAAAAATGCAAACCAAAACCACAATGAGATGCCATCTCACATCACTCAGAATGGCTATGATTTAATACAAATAAATAAATAACAGGTGCTCGTTAGGTTGCAAAGACAAAGGAATACCTATACACTGTTGGTGGGAGTGTAAATAAGTTCAGTCATTGTGGAAGGCAGTGTGGTGATTCTTCAAAGACCTAAAGACAGATCTACCATTCAACCCAGCCATCCCATCACTGGATATATACTCAAAGGAATACAAATTATTCTACCATAAAGACAGGTGCATGCATATATTCATTGTAGCACTGTTTACAAAAGCAAAGACAAGGAATAAACCTAAATGCCCATCAAGGTAAATGGATAAAGAAATGTGGTCAATGTACACCATGGAATACTATGCAATCATAAAGAAGAACAGGATCATGTCCGTGGCAGAAACGTGGATGGAGCTGTATGCCATTTTCCTTAGCAAACTCACACAGAAACAGAAAATCAAATACTGTATGTGCTCATTCATAAGTGGAAGCTAAATGATGAGAATACATAGATACAGAGAGGGGAATGGCAGACCCTGTGGCCTACTGGAGGGTGAAGGTGGGGACAATGCAGAGGATCAGGAAACACAACTTATGAGTACTAGGCTTAATACCTGGGTGGCAAAATAATCTGTACAACACACCCTCATTTGTTACCTCCATAATAAATCTCTGAACTTAAAATAAAAGTAACACCAAAAAAAAGATGTAGAACATTTCATCTTTTCCCTGAAAAAATGCTCTTTTGTAGCAAATTGCCTTCCCCCCATTAGCCCCTGGCAACCACTGATCCGTTCCCTCTTCTAGTAATTTTACCTGTTCCAGATGTCATATAAGTGGAGTCACACAGAATATAACCATTTGAGTGTGATTTCTTTCATGTAGTATAATATATTTGAGATTAATCCACATCAAAAAAAATTTATTGTGTTCTTGCTCATTTTTCTATTGAAATAGTATTTTCTTATTAATGTTCAGGTCCCATAAAAATCTTAAGAATATTCATTCCAAACATACCACATTCATTGCAAATATTTTTTATTTATCCCATATTCCTCCTGGATATTTACACTATGCTTTCCACTTCTTTGGGATCCCCCTGTCTCCCATCTATCTATAGGAAACTTCATGACACTTAACAGTGACATATCAAGTTTGTGCTCTTCAAATGGTCAGCTCTACATTGCTATCTTAGTCTGTTTCCATTCTGTTGATAAAGACATACCTGAGACTGGGAAGAAAAAGAGATTTAATGGATTTACAGTTCCACATGGCTGGGGGGCTTCACAATCATGGCAAAGGCAAGGAGGAGCAAGTCACATATTACACAGATGACAGTAGGCAAAGAGAGAGCTTGTGCAGAAAAAACTCCCATTTTTAAAGCCATCAGATCACATGAGACTCATTCACTATCACAAGAACAGCTCAGGAAAAAAAGACCTGCCCCCATAATTGAATCACCTCCCACCAGGTTCCTCCCATGACACATGGGAATTGTGGAATTACAATTCAAGATGAGATTTGGGGATATAGCCAAACCATATCAGTTGCCAAAATAAGTGGGTAAAATTCAACCTGTTGTTGAGAGCTCTCAAAATGACAACTCCATTAAAAGCAATGACAATGGGAATTACAATTTTTATTGAGCACTATGCTATGTGTTTTATATTCTTTTGCTAATGTGAACCTCAGAACAACCATGTGAGATAGCCCTATTTTTTAAATTATACTTCAAGTTCTAGGGTACATGTGCAGGGTTGTTACATATGTATACATGTGCCATGTTGGTTTGCTGCACCCATTGACTCGTCATTTACATTAGGTATATCTCCTAATGCTATACCTCCCCCTCCCCCCACTCCACAACTATTACTATAATTACTTTTAAAATGAGAAAAAAGTTAAGCTTTGGGAAATAGATAATATTTCCAGGGTATGGTATGTTGAATAATGGTCCTTCAAATACTTCCACATCCCAATCCCCAGAAAATGCAAATATGTTAAAATACATGGCAAAAGTGACTTTTTAGATATGGTTAAAAATTTTGCCATAGGAAGATAAAGCTGGATTATCAGGGCAACCCTGAGAGTTCAATATTGGGTCTTACAAAGACCCAATATTATCACATGGTTCTTCGTAAGATGGAGTCCAAAGGGCTCGTATCAGAGAAGTTGTGACGACAGAAGAAGTCAGAGAGGTGGAGGATTTGAAGATATTGTACTGCTGGCTTTGAAGAGAGAGGAACAGGCTATGAGCTAAAGAATGTAGATGGCCTCCAAAAGCTGGAAATGGCAAAGAAATAGATTCTCCCCTACAACCTCCAGATGAAATACAGCCCTAATAAATCTACTTTGGACTTCAGACCTCTGGAACTGTCAGATAATCAATTTGCGTTGTTTTAGGTCGCTGATTGAGGCAAGTTGTTACCACAGCAGTAGGAAACTAATACACAGGGTCACATGACTTATACGTAGTGAAGCAGTGATTTCAAGTCTTCTGTATTTGATTTTCAAATCTCTGATCTTCCTTCTCATATAGACAACTTACATTTCTAATTACAAATGAATAAAGATGACATGACCATATTGATTTCAAATAGTTTGTATCATTTTTAAATTTGTGTCAAATAATTTACTCTGGTATTTTCTTCTAAACATATACGTATGTTAGAATAGCCAAAATTTTGCTTCTTGGAATGCTAACTTCAGTTCCTCCAATGTATTTTGTGTCTACTAATTTCTTAGCTGGAGTCCTGTCCTTCTTCTCCCTGCAACACACATTGATCATGAGCCATTTTAGCAGCACTTAATGCAAATTTCACTTCCCTCATTAATGCAGTACTGATCTTATCAATATCTACGACTCTTTGTTGCACTGGGTATCTCTTTTGCAATCATGTATTATACTATGCCATGTTTTATAGTTATTTATATGTGCCTTCTTTCTCTTTTAGATTGTGAGTTGCCTGAATCTGTGCCTCTGTTTTGTAATCATGAGTTCCTAGCCTAGGATATGGCTCCAGGTAGGTGATCAGTAGAAATATGTCGAATTGAACTACGACTGCTTAGAGCTGTGTCTTTATAAGCCAGCTCTCACCCATTTAATAACTTCTCGTTCTGCCACAAGGCTTTAATAAATATGGTGCAAGCCCCAAAAATGCACTTTTGGGTCAAATATATTGAGTTCAATCCTCCTCTCCACAAATATTGCTGAAATGAGCCTGGATTCCATCCCAGTTTCTGTCAAAAGGAACTTTATAGGCAACTCCTGGCTTTGGCTAAGGCCTTTATCCCAGAGACTCAAAGGCCATTATAGCTGCAAATGCTTCAAATCATAACAGAAAAGAAGGTTATATTACTAAATTATGTGAACTTTTTCAAATTCCACACATCAATCATTCTTTTTAAAACTGTAAATTCTCTCTACAGTATAACACATTTATGAAGTAAAGAAAAGTTATTTTGTATTTTGCTGGTTAGCATTAAGAGCTTATAACTTATTTTTTAAATTTTCTATCTAGTATTCTTATATTATTAGCTTCCAATTGGCAATGGCCCATTAGCAAATAATATTCTTCTTAATTGTTGCAGGTGATTCTTTTCCTTAATGTAAACATCGACATCAGGCTATTCAGACATTTATTTGAATTATTCTCACAGGTATTATTATGAAATCTTGGATCAGTTCTATTACCTATATTATTTGTCCTATTCCTTAGCTTGTAGGTTCCTGATACTGGCCTTAATGATTGCCAAAAATGTCTTAAACATATATGTTTCTCGTAGGCTCTTCTAAAAGTTTGGCAGATAGAATAGAAACAACTTTCTCTCTCTCTCTCTCTCCCCCCTCCACTCTCTCTCCATATATATGTAATCAATGTCTGTGTCAACCTATAATTTATTTCTGCATCCTGCACATCTGAAGAGCCTCAAGAGGGTAAATATATCAGCATAAAAATGTTGTAATCATGCAAGGGTCCTGATGTTAACATTTCATGTTTCTGTACTTCAGGCATTTTTTTAAAAACTTACCATTAGTCATTCTAGTATGTTTCAAATATCCTATGCACCAGCACTTGCCCTATTTCTAGCTGCTGACAGACTCATTCCTACAGGTGTATGCTTTGAATATCTGTGGTAGATCATTCACGGAGTAACATTTTTAGAAATCAAATGTTCAAACCCATTTTCCCCTAAAAGGTCACTTTAGGAAAGATTACTCCTTCTTCACAACCACAGGTTTTCAAGGTTAAAGCAATGGGTACTGTCTTGGAGACTACAGCATTCAGCAACTGGGAAATATTCCTGAATTAATTATTTTTGGCATATAGATGCACATACCTATTTTTGGGTGGTTAGGGGAAGGGAATATGAGGTCAAATATCTTTGGACCTCAAGAATATTTTTGTTGACGTCGTTCTTGGCCAATATATTTTCAAGTACCTGTGCTCACATATTCAAAACATACTGCTGTTACTGCTTTGTGTAAAACCATCATAGTGGAAAAGTGATGATGCTAGAATCACAGAAGCTTGGTTTAAGTTCTTGTCTAAGTTCTTGGTGTTTCCACATCTGTTAAAATAAGAAAAATCTATTCCAGCATTGTTGTGAGAATTGGAAATATTTTACCTGCAGCTCCTTATATATAATGAGTATTTCACTAATAAAGCTATTACTATTACCCGATGACATTTATAAAAAGAAAAACTAGTCTGTTTTTCATTGTCATTGAGAATTATAGATAGGAGTCAAGTCTCTCCACATTAGGCTAGGCTCAACTGATAAAGTCCAAGTTTTAATGAAGGACAAGGTTTTAATATTGTTCTCCTAGTCCATTTGTGTGCTATAGAATAATATCTCCTACAAAGTAATTTATAATGAACAGAAATTGATTTCTCACAGTTATGGAGGATAAGTGCCAGATGAAAGTGTCAACATCCAGTGAGGGCTTCTTGCTGTGTCCTCACATGATGGAAGGCAGAGGGCAAAAAGGCACACTAGAGTGAACCCATGCCCGGGAACCCTGCTTATAATGACGTTAATCTAATAGCACTAATTAGTTATTAGTACTATTAATAAAGTACTGAGGTAGGATTTAGTTTAGGTTACAATTATTAAACTACACTGAAATTTATGCATCACGTGACCTAAATACCTCCCATTAGGCCCACCTTCCAACTCTGGGCATTAAGTTTCAGACACACGGATTCTGGAGACACATTCAAAAAGAAATTGTCATTCCTTGATTAATTTTTAAATTGTGACTTTAGACTTATTGCAGGATTACAAATAGGAATTGTGTAATACAATGACAAGATAAATGTTAAAGATATAAGGATAAAAGACAAGATGTGGTAGCTGGGAAACACTAAGAGTAGAGAGAAAATTTAGAGGGGAGTTTTAAAAATATTTATAATGTATCCATTATATTTATTTCTCATCCCTCAAATAAAACTTCTATATCATAGAATAAAGAAATCTACATCACTTTTCAGTGTTTCCAAATTGAATTTGTACGTATGTATGTGTGTGTGCACTGACATGCAAGTGTGTTTATTTTCTTGACTGCAGTAAAGTACTGAGGTAGCATGTGATGTAGTTTAAAGACACCTGACTTAATTTAGGTTACAATTTTTGGGCCTCATCCAAAGTTCTTTATACATTCTTGCTTAATTAATCATTTCCATTGTGTAATGTTATTAAAGAAGGAAATAAAGAAGGAAAAACAATTAATTCAGTGATCTGCTTCTTATGAAATTTAACGGAACCAATTTGGGCTAACTAAACTCATGAAAAGCAAACTACCCGTTGAAGTTGAAATGTCAACTCATGCAGAAAGACTGCAGTGAGCAAAACCAGGCAGAAGCAATGCTCTCTCTTATCTGCCTTTAAACTATCAGGAAGGACAGCAACAAGCATCATGCAGCTTTGTGCCTTCTTTTCATCCTTTCATATTGTAAATTTCTTCTATATAGAGAATGTGTTCTTACTTATTTTTCTGTGCTTAGTTCAATGAATACTTGTTATTTGTTTTAAGAAATTTTAGTTTATGAAATGGAATACCTTTTTTTTTTTTTACATAGAATGCAATTTTCCAACATACTTCTTTAGTGCCTGGAGTAATTATATTTGCAAACTGTGGCATCTTATTCTACTATAAAAATATATGCTGACCACGCAATGCAGGCAAAGGGATTTGTGTGGTCTTGAGGGATATATCATTCAGGCTGTGGTAGAGCCTGGAAAATTATCTTTGCTTTCTACAGAGCACAACTTTCTAATGACTCAAGTGCTGATGCCTCTCAAATATTGTCTTGATACTATTTCAATCATTCTATAAACATACTGATATATTGTTTTGCTTTATTTATTCTCCCCAGATCGCATAAAAAAATGCCATGCCCCTGAGAGACCACATTTTTAAAATAAATTAAAATTAATTAAATCACAAACGTCTTGCTTTACAACTAAGTTACAGACTATCTCTTCGGGTGAATTACTTTCACAATTTATTAATCTCTTCGCTATGAATTTATTATTTTACTTTAAAAGAGTGACATTTATGATCTGGCTCTGAGATTCTTCGAGCACATGTTATTTAGAGCTGACAGCTGCTGTCCTAATAATGAAGACAGAAATAAGTGAAATGTCAGGATTTAGAGCTTTTTCTGCTTTCTAGGTTTAGAAAAGAAATGTTTAAGAAATTATTCTCTCTCTCCCACTGTGTGTGTGTGTGTGTGTGTGTGTGTGTGTGTGTGTCTGTCTCTGTCACTCTTTTTCTTAAAAATCGGCAATGAAACAATTATTTTTCATGCATTAAATAAAACTAAATTGAATACATTTGCTAGTTATTTTAGTTCCATGTAAGTTTAACATGAAGGTAAAGGAAAATGGAATTTGGGATACCTACTGAGTTAATTTCCATATTTCTGTTAGATTTTGGTCTTATGCCTTCTAGCACTTTTTAAGAAACATCTGTAACTAGTGAATTGGGACAAAATAGTGAAATGCAGCATCCAAATGGAATATGGAGGTTTTGGATTTCCTAATGGAAAACTGAAATATATACTTTTTTCATACTTCGTGAATGCTCTTTCAGTAGGCAGAATATTATACTTTAGGCCATAAATGAAAGAAATTAAATACTGGATCAGCAAATGGCAAAAGGGCAAAAAGCATACAGACATAAACATATTCTTACAAAGAAGCTTTTGGGTGGCCTGAAGGGGGAAAAAAAGCCCTCAATTAAAACCAAATGTTTAATGTGTATCCAAACTATGAAACTTACCTGTCAAAATTAACCCCACGCTTAGCCATAAAAAAAAAAAAAAACACTTATCTAACAAACAAGAGAACAATTAATTTCCATTTCAAATCATGTGAAAGCGGACTATCAAGCTGCTCCAACTTTTTACCCAACTTGGTGATTCTGTAATATCTCTGAACTGTTTTTTATTACAATGGACATTTATTGTATATCTATTGTATGCCATTACTATGAGAAGCACCAGAGAAACAAAGATTCTTAAATCTCAGGCCTTTCATGTAACGGACTCAAAATCTAGCAAAGGAGAAAGGAGGTGGTGATGCAATTTACTTTTTAAATCAATGAGATTGATTGTAGTGTCTAATAGCAGTGTTTTTCTTTTTTCATTTTCTTATGCTTATTGGGTTTTAATAGATGTGGAAGAGATTATTTAATGAATAAATTATTTGAAAATGGAATTGCCCTCACAGCTAGTCTCAGATTGTGCTCACATGTATGAGAGAACTGAGTAGATTTGTCACCTGAGCGAAGTCTCATTTACCTCTTTTCCCAAAACGCATTGTTAGCAGGAATATACTATGTACAGTTGTAGTGACCTATTTTATTGTTTATTCAGATTTTCAAGCTCTGTCCTTAACTCACATCAAAACCACTACTCTCTAAATTAAAGCTGCAAATGAAACTGTGTGAACCAAGTCTGCATCTGAGATTAGTACTCAGATATTTTGTATTCAAAGAATTTGTTACCGAGAGATGCATTCTATTCTTCTTTTTTTTCCTTTGAAATCACCTTAACAGCAGCTCCATTCCAACTGATTTGGTGAGATGAATGCCATTTACACTTCAGTTTTCACCTTTTAAAACATGCTCATAAGGGAATAAATCTACACTTTCCAAAATGATTGTGCATAAGGAAGTCTGGGGCTGCTACGAGGAGGTGTTAGACACGTATGGGAATGTATTAGGTACAATCACACCTAAATCTCAATGATTTCCTAAGTGATAGAGCTAAGGCAGAGAGGGGAACTGAGAGAGTTTGCAAAGATTAATTATACTTGACTTTCCTCTCACTAATTATAAACGTCTAAAACTTGATAACTTCTATTGGTGGGGCATTTGGTTATAAAGCTTTGTGGAAATAAATATAAGAGATATGCAATTAGTTATTAAACATATTTAATTTGCTAGTTTGTATAAAATCACATATGGGTTACCATGTCTTGACATTAAAATATGAACACTAGTTTATATGCAAGTAGGTTAGCTTGCTTTTTCAGTAACATGATAAGACTTTTCAACCTTTGTAATAATCACATGGTTGTGCCATATGCTTTCTTATAGTGATTTACAGTAAAGTCCTCAAAGCACAAGAAAAAAGAAATTGGTGAGCTTCAAAGACTATGTGCTACCACAAACCAGGAATATAGGAGGATAAAAAGAAATTGAATGAGCGGAATTCAGATTCCTCACGGGTCGAAGCAGCCCTAAAGAAAAAAGGAAAGCTAGCAGATGCATACAGCAGGAAAAGACAGACAAAAACTGCCACCACCCTTTTTATGGCCCAGGAAGTCAAAGTATGCATTTAAAAAACCCAGCGGTTTTGGAGATAGATAGATTTGGGTCAAAATTCTATCTCTACTATTGATTATTTGTGTAATCATGAAACACCTTCAGATTCAACATTTCTTTTTTTATTATTATACTTTAAGTTCTAGGGTACATGTGCACAGTGTGCAGGTTTGTTACATAGGTATACATGTGCCATGGTGGTTTGCTGCACCCATCAGCCCGTCATCTACATTAGGTATTTCTCCTAATGCTATCCCTCCCCCAGCCTCCTACTCCCGTCAGGCCCTGGTGTGTGATGTTCCCCGCCCTGTGTCCAAGTGTTCTCATTGTTCAATTCCCACCTATGAGTGAGAACATGAGGTGTTTGGTTTTCTGTCCTTGTGATTCTTTACTCAGAATGATGGTTTCCAGCTTCATTCATGTCCCTGCAAAGTACATGAACTCATCCTTTTTTATGACTGTATAGTATTCCATGGGGTATAAGTGCCACATTTTCTTAATCCAGTCTATCATTGATGGACATTTGGGTTGGTTCCAAGTCTTTGATATTGTGAATAGTGCCACAATAAACGTAGGTGTGCGTGTGTCTTTATAGTAGTGTAATCTTTGGGTATATCCCCAGTAACGGGATTGCTGACTCAAATGGTAATTCTAGTTCAAGATCCTTGAGGAATTGCCACACTGTCTTCCGCAATGGTTAAACTAGTTTACAGTCCCACCAACAGTGTAAAACTGTTCCTATTTCTCCACATCCTCTTCAGCATCTGTTGTTTCCTGACTTTTTAATGATTGCCATTCTAATTGGTGTGAGATGGCATCTCATTGTGGTTTTGATTTGCATTTCTCTGATGACCAGTGATGATAAGCATTTTTTCATACGTCTCTTGGCTGAATAGATATCTTCTTTCTAGACGTCTCTGTTCTATACTTTGCCCACTTTTTGATGGGGTTGCTTGTTTTTTTCTTATAAATTTGTTTACGTTCTGTGTAGATTCTGGATATTAGCCCTTGGTTAGATGAGTAGATTGCAAAAATTTTCTCTCTTTCTGTAGGTTGCCTGTTCACTCTGATGGTAGTTTCTTTTGCTGTGCATAAACTCTTTAGTTTAATTAGATCCCATTTGTCAATTTTGGCTTTTGTTGCCGTTGCTTTTGGTATTTTAGTCATGAAGTCCTTGCCCATGCCTATGTCCTGAATGGTATGGCCTAGGTTTTCTTCTAGGGTTTTTATGGTTTCAGGTCTAACATTTAAGTCTCTAATCCATCTTGAATTAATTTTTGTGTAAGGTGTAAGGAAGGGATCCAGTTTCAGCTTTCTACATATGGCTAGCCAGTTTTCCCAGTACCGTTTATTAAATAGGGAATCATTTCCCCATTTCTTGTTTCTGTCAGGTTTGTCAAAGATCACATGGTTGTAGATGTGTGGTGTTATTTCTGAGGCCTCTGTTCTGTTCCATTGGTATATATCTCTCTTTTGGTACCAGTACTATGCTGTTTTGGTTACTGTAGCCTTGTAGTATAGTTTGAAGTCAAGTAGCATGATACCTCCAGCTTTGTTCTTTTGGCTTAGGATTGTCTTGGCAATGTGGGCTCTTTTCTGGTTCCATATGAAGTTTAAAGTAATTTTTTCCAATTCTGTAAAGAAAATCACTGGTAGCTTGACAGGGATGGCACTGAATCTATAAATTACCTTAAGCAGTATGGGCATTTTTACAATATTGATTATTCCTATTCATGAACAAGAGATATTCTTCCATTTGTTTGTGTCCTCTTTTATTTCATTGAGCAGTGGTTTGGAGTTCTCCTTGAAGAAGTCCTTCACATCCCTTGTAAGTTACACTGTTAAGTATTTTCTTTTCTTTTTCTTTTTTTTTTTTTTTGAGATGGAGTCTCACTCTGTCGCCCGCGCTGGAGTGCAGTGGCCGAATCTCAGCTCACTGCAAGCTCCACCTCCCGGGTTTACGCCATTGTCCTGCCTCAGCCTCCCGAGTAGCTGGGACTACAGGCGCCCGCCACCTCACCTGGCTAGTTTTTTGTATTTTTTAGTAGAGACGGGGTTTCACTATGTTAGCCAGGATAGTCTCGATCTCCTGACCTCGTGATCCGCCTGTCTCGGCCTCCCAAAGTGCTGGGATTACAGGCTTGAGCCACTGCACCCAGCCATAGTATTTTATTTTCTTTGTAAGAATTGTGAATGGGAGTTCATTCATAATTTGTCTTTCTGCTTGGCTGTTAATGGTGTATAGTAATGTTTGTGATTTTTGCACATTGTTTTTTTTTTTTTTTTTTTTTTTTTTGTCCTGAGACTTTGCTGGAGTTGCTTATCAGCTTAAGGAGATTTTGGGCTGAGACAACGGGATTTTCTAAATATACAATCATGTCATTGCAAACAGGGACAATTTGACTTCTTCTTTTCCTAATTGAATTCCCTTTATTTCTTTCTCTTGCCTGATTGCCCTAGCCAGAACTTCCAACACTATGTTGAATAAGAGTGGTAAGAGAGGGCATCCCTGTCTTGTGCTAGTTTTCAAAGGGAATGCTTCCAGGTTTTGCCCATTCAATGTGATTTTGATTGTGGGTTTGTCATAAATAACTCTTATTATTTTGAGATACGTTCCATCAATACCTAGTTTATTGAGTGTTTTGAGCACAAAGGGCTGTTTTTGTCAAAGGTTTTTTCTGCATCTATTGAGATAATCATGTGGTTTTTGTCATTGGTTCTGTTTATGTGATGGATTATGTTTATTGATTTGCATATGTTGAACCAGCCTTGTGTCGCAGGGACGAAGCCGACTTGATCGTGGTGGATAAGCTTTTTGATGTGCTGCTGGATTCGGTTTGCCAGTATTTTATTTACAATTTTCACATCGATGTTCATCAGGGATCTTGGTTTAAAATTCTCTTTTTTTGTTGTTGTTGTGTCTCTGCCAGGCTTTGGTATCAGGATGATGCTGGCCTCATAAAATAAGTTAGGGAGGATTCCCTCTTTTTCTATTGACTGGAAGAGTTTCAGAAGGAGTGGTACCAGCTCCTCTTTGTACCTCTGGTAGAATTCAGCTGTGAATCTGTCTGGTCCTGGACTTTTTTGTTTTTGGTTGGTAGGCTATTAATTATTGCCTCAATTTCAGAGCCTGTTATTGGTGTACTCAGATATTCAACTTCTTCCTGGTTTAGTCTTGGGAGGGTATATGTGTCCAGAGATTTAACCATTTCCTCTAGATTTTCTAGTTTATTTGCATAGAGGTGTTTCTAGTATTCTCTGATGGTAGTTTGTATTTCTGTGGGAACAGTGGTGATGTTCTCTTTATAATTTTTTATTGCATCTATTTGATTCTTCTCCCTTTTCTTCTTTATTAGTCTTGCTAGTGGCCTATCAATTGTGTTGATCTTTTCCAAAAACCAGCTCCTGGATTTATTGATTTTTTGAAGGGTTTTTTATGTTTCTCTCTCTTTCAGTTGTGCTCTGATCTTAGTTATTTCTTGCCTTCTGCTAACTTTTGAATTTGTTTGCTATTGCTTCTCTAGTTCTTTCAACTCTGATGTTAGGGTGTTGATTTTAGATATTTCCTGCTTTCTCTTGTGGACATTTAGTGCTTTAAATTTCCCTGTACACACTGCTTTAAATGTGTCCCAGAGATTCTGGTATGTTGTGTCTCTGTTCTCATCGGTTTCAAAGAATAACTTTATTTCTGCTTTCATTTCCTTGTTTACCCAGTAGTCATTCAGAAGCAAGTTGTTCAGTTTTCATGTAGTTGTGCAGTTTTGAGTGAGTTTCTTAATCTTGAGTAATAATTTGAATGCACTGCTGTCTGAGAGACAGTTTGCTGTGATTTCTGTTCTTTTACATTTGCCAAGGAGTGCTTTACTTCCAATTATGTGGTCAATTTTAGAATAAGAGCAATGAGGTGCTGAGAAGTATGTATATTCTGTTGATTTGGGGTGGAGAGTTCTGTAGATATCTATTAGGTCTGCTTGTTGCAGAGCTGAGTTCAGATCCTGAATATCCTTGTTAATTTTCTGTCTCATTGATCTGTCTAATATTGACTTTGGGGTGTTAAAGTCTCCCATTATTATTGTGTGGGAGTCTAAGTCTCTTTGTAGGTCTCTAAGGACTTGCTTTATGAATCTGGGTGCTCCTGTATTGGGTACCTATATATTTAGGATAGTTACCTCTTCTTGTGAATGGATCCCTTTGCCATTATGTAATGGCCGCCTTTGTCTCTTTTGATCTTTGTTTATTTAAAATCTATTTTATCAGAGACTAGGATTGCAACCCCTGCTTTTTTCCTTTCCATTTGCTTGGTAGATCGTCCTCCATCCCTTTATTTTGAGCCTATGTGCATCTTTGCACGTGAGATGGGTCTCCTGAATACAGCACACTGATGGTTCTTGACTATTTATCCAATTTGCCAGTCTGTGTCTTTTAATTGGAGCATTTAGCCCATTTACATTTAAGGTTAATATTGTTTTGTGTGAATTTGATCCTGTTATTATGATGTTCACTGGTTGTTTTGCCCATTAATTGATGCAATTTCTTTATAGCATCAATGATCTTTTCAATTTGGCATGTTTTTGCAGTAACTTGTACTGGTTGTTTCTTTCCATGTTCAGTGCTTCCTTCAGGAGCTCTTGTAAGCTAGGTCTGGTGGTATCAAAATCTCTCAGTATTTGCTTGTTGGTAAAGGAGTTTATTTCTCCTTCACTTACAAAGCTTAGTCTGGCTGGATATGAAATTCTAGGTTGAAAATTCTTTTCTTTAAGAATGTTGACTATTAGACCCCACTGTCTTCTGGCTTGTGGGGTTTTTGCTGAGACATCAGCTGTTAGTCTGATGGGCTTCCATTTGTGGGTAACTCGACTTTTCTCTCTGGCTGCCCTTAACACATTTTCCTTCATTTCAACCGTGGCGAATCTGACAATTATATGTCTTGGGGTTGCTCTTCTTGAGGAGTATCTTTGTGGTGTTCTCTGTATTTCCTGAATTTGAATGTTGGCCTGCCTTGCTAGGTTGGGGAAGTTCTCCTGGATAATATCCTAAAGAGTGTTTGCTAAGTTGGTTCCATCCCATCACTTTCATGTACACCACTCAAATGTAGCTTTGGTCTTTTCACATAGTACCATATTTCTTGTAGGCCTTGTTCATTTTTTTTACTCTTTTTTCTCTAACCTTGTCTTCTCACTTTATTTGATTAATTTGATATTCAATCACTAATACCCTTTCTTCCACTTGATCGAATGGGCTATTGAAGCTTGTTCATGCACCACAAAGTTCTCGTGCTGTGGTTTTCAGCTCCATCAGGTCATTCAAAATCTTCTCTACACTGTTTATTCTAGTTCGCCATTTGTCTAATCTGTTTTCAACGTTTTTAGCTTCCTTGAGATGGGTTCAAACATCCTCCTTTAGCTCAGAGAAGTTTGTTATTACCAACATTCTGAAGCCTACTTCTGTCAACTCATCAAAGTCATTCTCCATCCAGATTTATTCCATTGCTGGCGAGGAGCTACAATCCTTTGGAGGATAAGAAGTGCTCTGATTTTTAGAATTTTCAGCTTTTCTGCTCTGGTTTTTCCCCATCTTTGTGGTTTTATCTACCTTTGGTCTTTGATGTTGGTGACCTACAGATGGGGTTTTGGTGTGGATGTCTTTTTGTTGATGTTGATGCTATTCCTTTCTGTTTGTTAGTTTTCCTTCCAACAGTTAAGTCCCTCAGCTGCAGGTCTGTTGGAGTTTGCTGGAGGTCCACTCCAGACCCTTTTTGCCTGTGTATCACCAGTGGAGGCTGCAGAACAGCAAATATTGCAGAACTGCAAATATTACTGACCGATCCTCCCTCTGAAACTTTGTCCCAGAGGGGCAGTTGCCTATATGAGGTGTCTGTCTACCCCTACTGGGAGATGTCTCCCAGTTAGGCTACATGGGTGTCAGGGACCCACTTGAGGAGGCAGTCTGTCCGTTCTCAGAGCTCAAACGCCATGTTGGCAGAACCACTGCACTCTTCAGGGCTGTCAGACAGGGACGTTTAAGTCTGCAGAAGTTGTCTGCTGCGTTTTTTTCAGGTATGCCCTGTCCACAGAGATGGAGTCTAGAGGCAGTAGGCCTTGTTGAGTTGCAGTGGGCTTCACCCAGTTCGAGCTTCCAGGAGGCTTTGTTTACCTACTCATGCCTCAGCAATGGCAGACGCCCCTCCCACAGCTGGACTGCCATCTTGCAGATTGATCTCAGACTGCTGCGCTAGCAGTGAGCGAGGCTCCATGGGCATGGGAGCCACAGAGCCAGGCACAGGAGAGAATCACCTTGTCTACCAGTTGCTAAGACCTTGGGAAAAGCACAGTATTTGTGTGGGAGTGTCCCGTTTTTCCAGGTAGTCTCTCACGGCTTCCCCTTGGCTAAGAAAGGGAAATCCTCTAACCCCTTGTGCTTCCCAGGTGAGGCGATGCCCCACCCTGCTTCAGCTCACCCTCCATGCGCTGCACCCACTGTCCAACCAATGAGATGAACCAGGTACCTCACCTGGAAATGCAGAAATCACGCATCTTCTGCATCAATCACACTGAGAGTTGCAGACTGGAGCTGTTCCTATTTGGCTGTCTTGGAATGCCCACTCAGATTAATCATTTCTAGAAATGGTACCTGCTGGATTAGATTGTCATAAAGGATTTAAATAATGAAACTCAGGTGTAGGAGGAAAACTAATGTAAGAAGGTGAGAAATGATACATAGAGATATAGAGGGACAACCAGAATGAAGTGTTATTACAGAAAGAAAGACAGTATCTTACTATGGTTGTGGAATCAACAGGGATGAGTTTTGATCAAAGTTTTAGTAGAAAGAAAACTGAGAACAGTCTTTAGTATTTGGTATAAGATGAGTGAAAATGCCACAACATAAACGTGTTCATAAAAATAAAGGCTGACAGAGGAGGAGCAATGGACCCATTGGCCGTGGGGGAATGAAAGAGCTGCAGTTGAAAAGGAGAGATGAAGATCAGAGTAACGGAGTGGGTAAGGAACTAGATGAAGATATGGTAGCATGATCAATGATAATATCATCTGACCAATCACTTTAGTCTAAATGTTCCATTAAGATATACCAACTTTTTGTGAGTCACAGACTCTTTTAAATAATCTAAAAACACAGTGTCAGTAATTATCCTGTGAAAAACTTATGGAATTTCTTTGAATATGCATTAATGATATGAAATCTACAAAGACACAATATACTTGGATGGTGACATGTTTAGCATGGTAAATTAATGATTTTTGTCATACTCATCTTAGTATTTACCATAGAACTTAAAATTATTTCCGAACATTAAAGGCACAAATTTTTAGTGAATAAATGGAGTTGGAAATAGGCAATAATGCAATTTTTATATGATGTTGATAAAATAATTAATCTTCTCAAACCAGGCATGGTGGCACATGCTGGTAATCCTAGCTACCCGGGAGGCTAAGTTTGGAAAATTGCTTGAGGCCAGGAGTTTGAGGCTGCAGTAAACTATGAGGGTGCCACAGCACTTTAGCCTTGCATGGGTGACGGAGCAAGATGCTGTCTCTAAAAAATAAATAAATAAGTAAATAAATAAATAAATAAAATATTTCCTTTTTAATTCTGAATACTTGTAAGTTAAGAAATCATATAATCTCAAATAAAATAACATAGTTATGATGAATGTAAGGTTTACAAGATAATTGAACAAGCATCATTAATTTCTCTGTGTTTCTATAATAAAAATATACAAAACACTCAGAAAGGGTCATCTTGGTGTGGGATTGATTATGATAGCAAACAATACACAAGAAAAATTATGATGAAATTTTGAATTCCTGTGGCAGGAAGTAATTTTGAACACAGTCTTGCCTGAAGAAGAACCGAAGATTATATTGGATAGAAAATTGGAAATAACTGTCCCAAACTTTTTCTCATGAAGCCATCATGACATTCCACCTGTGCAGCTTCCTTTGAATTCAAGAGGGACTCCCAATGGAGGAAGAATTGTGGCTTGGTGGAAAGGAAGGAACTCAGTCCTACAAGATCAAGCTCCAAGAATGTTCTGAAAACATGTTTAAAAGCAAACTTTCAAAGCACCTACTATATGCCTTAGGGATAAGAGAATAGAGACTGCCAACTTTTAAAATCAGTTTCTAAGAGTTTCTAGCTTTGCAACAAACTTGAAGTTTAACACTTGAGACATCCTCATTTAATGGAAGGAAGAATGAAGAAACTCTCTCACAGTGATTTTGGATGGCTTTTTAAAAACTATATTTTGATGATCTAACTTTCAATGGATTAGAAACATGCAGATTCAATTTTCTTTAGCAAGAAGCTACTTAAAAATGAAGGGTAAGTTGCTGGGCCAAAGTTAGTTTGGCACTAGACAGCCTAGAGTCTTTGAAAATAACCCTCAAATATTTGATGAACCCAATTGGCAGCCAAATTCCCAGAAAAATTTTGAGTAGATGATGGTTACTCATGTAAACTAAATCTCTTAGTGGATTTACAATGACTAGGACATTAACTATGGGATATGTAAGGGAAGTAAGTGGTCAGAAGAAAGATAAATAGGACTAAATATTCCTTTTCTTTATGCTCAATTCCTAATTGATTTTGTTCCCCATGCAATAAAGCACATGCATAGTGTGTATATGTCTGTGTGTGTATGTCTGTGGGTGTGTGTATTTAAATTCGCAACTTTGAGTCTTCAGCATGGTGAATCCTTATTTCAACATGCAGAGTACAGTACCCTGTATGTACGTTTTGACTCTCATTTATTGCTTTGCAATATAAATTATAAAGGGCTAAAAAGTAATTTAGAGTTTTCTAAGAAATATATAAAACTTTTGACTTTCGTTTTATTCTTTGCATTGTAAAATATTCAAAATAGGACAGAAATCACATGTAGAAAGAACAAGCAATCATATAAGAGGCAAACTATCAAACTCCTATAATTACTGCAGAATTTACCATGCCCATGTCCTTCTATTTAAATTTTTTTATTTATTAACTGGCTTCAGAGTCTTTAATATCTTCAAATGGCTTACACCCTGTCTTCAGGGTAATTTTTCTAGAAATTAATTTGTGTCCCCTATAAAATATTGTTCAACTGAATATATTGTTCCTCTCCCAACCAGTTCTCTACACATATGCTCCAGCCTTCTGGAGTTACTTTGCCTCAGTACCCCTGCAAACCATAGTCCTTTTTAAAAACATGGCATCTTTTCTGTTGTATTGTTGATCTGTACTAATTCAGGAGGTGGCTGTGGTCTCTACATTCTCCCTAAAGCATTGCTTGACCTTCCAGGCATAATAGGGAATCCCATCTCTGGGTTTCCAGCTTGTGGCCCTGCTCTTCCAATGATAAATGAGTGCAGGTCTTATATTTATCTCTGTATCCCAGCAAAGAAGAGATGAGTAATCACATAGCAGAATTTGTTCCCCCTCAAGCCGGGCATGGTGGCTCATACCTGTAATCCCAGCACTTTGGGAGGCCAGTGTGGGTGGATCACCTGAGGTCAGGAGTTCAAGACTAGCCTGGTCAACATGGTGAAACTCCAACTCTACTAAAAACACAAAAATTAGCCGGGTGGGGTGGCACATGCCTGTAGTCACAGCTACTCAGGAAGCTGAGGTAGGAGAATCGCTCGAACACAAGAACTGGAAGTTGTGTTGACTTGAGATCATGGTACGGCACTCCAGCCTGGGTGGCGACAGAGTGAGACAAAAAAGAATTTGTTCCCCCTCTTCTATAGGATAGATTTGGTTTTTATAAGCAGCTACCCAAGCAGTATCTATATTTTCCCTGTTCCCTTGCATCTGAATGGGGTCGTGTAATGAAAAAGTAGAATTTGTTACTTCCACCAGAACAAAGCAATTAATAAGCAACCTTACCTTGTCTATCCTCTTCTGTTCCAACTTGTGGTAGGAAGCATAATACTTTGAGGCCCTGGGTGATGACGCATCCACAAGATGGGAGGATCCTGGGTCCCTGAACCACCATGCAGAGGAAAGCTGTGTTCCAACCAGGAGCATCCACATTGGGGTGTTGCAGGAGCCAGCATTAAAGTCGTATTTTGTAAGAGCACTAACATTTAGAAATTTGTCTGTTACAGCATCTAGAATTACCCTACCCAGCATGCACAGAAACAGTAGGTAACTTCATAATTACTGAATAAGTCAATGAATAATTGCATAGGTTAGTGAATAAATGTGTCCAGCTCTCCAAGAATTCTCTTCTACTGAATGCAAGAAATGTCAGCCTTAGAGCTTATTTATTTTAGTTTTCATGTCAAACATAAATGACCCTGAAGAGAAAGGCAGATCTATTACCAAGTGTTGTCAATTAAAAGTGTTTATCATGTTTTTTAAGGCTACTCAAAGCTTCCCATTTTCTTCATATTCCAGTACCTAATACTGGGCCCTACCACTGCTACTAGCCGCAAATATTTATTGAGCACTTGTGGTGTGCCAGGCACTGTTGTAAGCATTTCATATGCATACACTCATTTAACCTTACAACAATCCTATGAAGAATAAAGGAGATAATGAAACTGAGGCGCCAAAAGGTTAAGTAACTCCAGCAATCAGGCTCCAGAGATTACATTGCTTAATAAGTCTTAGTTAAATTGAATTTGCACTGCAGTGTAATCAGAGTTGGGACTGGAGAAGGGCACTAAAATATTAGAATGCTAAAGACAAGAAAGACAAATATTGTGTATGACACAGCCCTGACTAGGGTGGTAAATTGAGCCAGAGAGTTAAAAATAAACTTTTACTGAATAATATACTAGAGGTTTAGCAGGGAATAAAAAAGGAAATATAAAATACATTAACTCTGTTTTCAAGCAGTATACAGTCTATTATTCTGGTTAGTGGGGCCCAGCATATTACATTTCTTAAGAGGTGTGTATCACTGTGCCCTCCAGAATTCCTGGAAACAGAAGCTCGCTGTGGCTCTGTGCATGTCTGCAGAGGCCTGTTTGACAATAAATAAATAGAACAACAGGAATAATAGGAACCAAAATGTTTCCACTTCCTTAGTATTCAATCCTGGTATGCCTTTATTTCAAGTTGAGCAAGAACCATTAGCTAGGAGGCTTAGTTCTCAAGAGCTCTAACCATGTACAAATGAAACTCAGGTGGTTTCTTCTCCAGGGACTCAAAATCAAGTAAAGGAAAGAGGAGCAAGGCCAGCAGGTCTTGTGGTTTTCATTGTTTCATTTGGCTACACTTACAGCTCTTGGCTTGTTCCATACACTTATGGAAAGACAAACCTCAAAGGTTTGGCTAGAACTTCATAAGTTGTTTGTGAAATTCCCAAAGACAGAAAAGTGAACCACAGAGCTTTGGGTGAAAAATCTAGCACTTTGTTTTTAATGGAAATTCTTATAATAACTATCCTCCTTTAAGTGTACAACTTCCACCCTCAAGATTCTTTGCTTTCCAGTATGCATTTTAATATATTCTATTTTTTTCCTTTGAAAGAAGCGCTCAACAATAGCAGAATAAGAATTAAAACATGAAAACAAGTATGAAATGGGAGCAAGCATCATTAAAACAGCTTTCAAGTCAAGAGATGAGGATTTCAGTCCTAATTTAGCCACTAAGAACACATTTTTAACTTTAATAGGTCACATAATCGTAGTTTCATGTATATTTGTTTTCTGTTTAATATGATTAGAGTTAATTCCATTCTTTCAATTATAGTGAACCCCAGGTTCCATTTTTATATTGTTTTATAGCTGCCTCTTCTACCTTAATACTCTCTGTAGTCTTTATCTCTATGAAACAACTCACTATAATTTGTACGGAGTATGTCTTTGCATATGTATTATATAGATATCAGTGGCTATTCAAGAAAATAGAAGTCCCTCTAGTGTTTCAAGCAGAGGAAATTTTATATAATGAAATTACTTTATCAATGATAAACCCAACAAACAACAGATGCCAAAGCAAGCAGAGTTAGGGAACAGCAGGAAGACTTCACTTATTCAGTAAATTCCTTGGATCAGCACACCAAGTATGTCATATTTTACCTCCAAAATTGAAAGTGATGTATCATTCTGGAGAGTGTATCTCAACATGTCCCAGCTTCCTAGACGTTCAGACACGTTACTTTAAGTGGCAGGGAGCTAGAAGTTCGTGGTGTTTTTCTCTTTACCTCTGATGCTATGTGTCTTCTTAAGACACCTGGGGAGCTTGCTCGTTGATGCTCCTCAGGAACAAACTGTATATTATCAATATAAATGACCTGTGTGACATTCCATGGAATGTGCTGATAATTAAAGTCACCGAATGCTGTATTATGACAGAGAGCAGGCAAGATAACATAGCCCCACACTTCTCCTTTTTTTCATAAACATTGATCACAATCAGAAACAGCTACAGTCTGTTGTAGGCATCACAGTTACCATGACGAATATGCGTAGGCTTCACAGTTACCGTGATGAATATGTGCAGCCATTACTTAACCTTCCAAACACTTGCTTTCCACCAGTGTTTCACCTCAAGCACCTATGCTCATAATGCTTCTGCTTGTCACAGATTACCATGATTTCAGTTTCCATCTGCAAAGAAGTTATCACTGTATTAAAGGTTAAGCAGATCAGCTTCCCAATCTCAGTATCCCATTTTAGTGTCTATTGCCTGGGATGCTGCCAATATCTGACACTATATCAGTTAGATTCCAATCACAAGAGAGAAACAGCTCTAGTATTTCAAGTAAGAAATTAAACATACAGTTTGTTAAACCAGTAGTTAAAAAAAAAAAGTGAAGAAGACAAACAAGATGGTGAAGCTAACCAGAGATTAGCAGAAGGAAACAAGGAAAGAACACAGCAAGAGATCACAAAAACCTAATGGGCCGGAAGGACACCGGAGAAGAGTGATATTCACCAAACATCAGGGAAACCTTGCAGGTTCTAGAACCATGTCAGGAACTGCTCTGTAAGAGTTAGAGTCCCAGAAATAGCACATGTCTGGTAAAAACCTGAAACAATGGAGAATATGTGGCAACTGTTAAAAAAAAAAAAATCCACAAAAAGAAGAGAGGAGAGGAGAGGAGAAGAGAGAAAGAGGAGGAAGGTGGAGGGAAAGAGAAAGTAGTGGGGGAGGGGAGGGAGAAGAGGTAAAGGGAGGAGAGGAGAGACATAATACTTTGATTCTTTTGTCTTTCTCACCACCTCTAACCAGATCTTTCATCAGTCACACCTAATCAGAAACTAGCTAGCAAGAGAAGCATAGAAATGCAGGCTAAAGGTGAAGACTGGAGAATGGATCTGAAAGTAAACAAGAAACACAATGATCTATACGTATGTCTGTAAAATACACAACACTGTTAGAAATTTGTAAATTTAAATAAATGTTATTGTGCTATAGACTATATTCTCTTAACCACATCTATTGGCCTTGAAGATAAAGAGTGTCCCTGTTGCTGTATGTACACTGCCATAATATATACCACGGTATGGATCCACTACAGTTTACATATTCATATTTTCAGTGATGGCTACCTAAGTTGTCTTCAGATCCCTGATGCCACAATCAACACTGCAAAAAATGTCCTTAAAAAGCTTATTTTATGTACTCCATGACAATTTATGAAGAGTAGAATTTTCAAAGTTTGGTCTATATGAATTTTAAACTCATCAAGGATTACAGGTTTCTCCAGAATGATCATTCTAATTTAAATGGTATCAAAATCAAGTACTTTTTGCTACATTTTCACCAACAATAAGAGTTTTGCTAATTTGAACTTAAAGCACACACTCATTGTTGTCTCAATTGCATTGTTTTCCTTACTTATGAGAATTTCTCCAAATATCTATTATCCATTTAGAGTTTTTCTTCTGTATGTTACTTAGTCAAACCTTTAACAATTTTTCTAATGTGTTTCCTGTTTTTGAATTCTGTCATCGTCTATGTTACAAATTCTTTTAGTATGATAGATATTAATACCTAGTGTGCTCAATTCATACAAAAGTATTTTACAGTGATATTTATGAAAGGTTGATATTTGGTGATTCAAAAATGAACTATTTTTGATGCCACAAAATCCAGTGGTTTTTAAATATGGTTTGTGTTCTTGGATATTGTTACAGAAACGTTTCTCTAACACAAATGCACCCAAATATTATTCTCTATGCCCTTCTTAAAAAGTGATAGCTTTATTTTTACTTAATCCATCATAGATCACCTTGTTTTATTTAAGAAATTAGCTCTCTTTTGTTCCAATCACTGTATTAGTATTGCCCCACGCCACATGCAAAACACTACATCTATTCCCAAATGAGAGGCAATTGCACCCTGTGTTCCTACTTACACAGCACTCGAATTCTGAACTCTTCACTTTGCTTCATGTGTACATTTATCTATCACTAGAACAGTATTGCATTGTTTTAAAATGATGCATATAGTGTGTTTTATAAATATCTGATAAGATGTATAATAACTCTTTGGCTTTTTTTTTTTTTTTTTAAACAGAGTCTTGCTCTGTCACCAGGCTGGAGTGCAGTGGTGCAATCTCAGCTCACTGCAACCTCCACCTCCCAGGTTCAAGCGATATCCCTTTCTCAGCCTCCCAAGTAACTGGGACTACAGGCACGTACCACCATGCCCACCTAATTTTTTATATTTTAGTAGAGGCGGGGTTTCTCCATATTGGCCAGGATGGTCTCCGTCTCCTGACCTTGTGATCCGCCTGCCTTGGCCTCCCAAAGTGCTGGAATTACAGGTGTGAGCCACCGTGCCCAGCAAGTATTTTGGCTTTTTAATTTTTATTTTTGGAAATCGATGAAGCTACTTATGACTCTTTGTTCTTATACATAAATTTTAGAATAAGTTTTTTTAAATTCTTCTTAAAATCAAGTTGGAATATTTGAAAATACTTTCTCTCTATATTTCTCTACCATTTTGTCTTTAGTCCAAGTGTTTACTTATATGGTTGTTTTGGGTTTCAGACATGATCTTATCTATGTCAGAAAATGTAGCTTTATTGTCACAATTTTAAAAATGTTTTTTAATCAGTTTTTGTTAATATTCTATGCAGATTCTGCCCTGCTCCTGGGCAGAAGGAGACACATGTCCCAACTCTGTCCTTTCTGCTTCAGATATCCTGATGGGGTTCCTCTCTGACTGTTTCCTGCCCACACCTGTTCTCTTGTCACACCTTTCCCTACTGAGTCAACAAACTCTAGAGCCACAAGACCTTTTCTTCAGGGTGCCATGGGGCTGAAGGGCTAGGCCTACCTCCTCATAAACTAGGGGGATAGGGACGCTGTCGGCCTTGGAGTCTGTGCACAGTGTCAGGCAGCTTTGATCTTCTTTAGCCCTTGTAGTATTTACCAGCATCAGTGGGACATTTACTGTATGCCAAGAATCGTGTTCATTGTTTGATATGTATCAGTTCACTAAGCCTATTCCTATTTTATTGATGAATTAACAGAGGCACAGAGAGGTTAAGCAAATTGTCTAGGGAGCTCCGAGGCCAAGGAACACCCATCTTTGCTGACCACCCATTCAGCCCTTGCCACTGGGCACTTCCCACCTGCTCCCTGCCATCGCCTTGAGTTTGCTCAGCCATTTGGCACAAGTAGGTATTTCCCTGTTGTCAGTAGATTGCAGCTCCAGGAATGATCAGGGTCCTGCCTACGAGGGGTAAACAGGGCCACAGGACAGGACTAGCAGGCCTCAAACTCTATGTTGGCCCTGTCCCAGGTTTCCTCCCTAGCCCAGAGTGAAGGATTCTTGAACTCCTTAGAGTCCATTTATGGGGATGAGGGCAAGAGAGATAGGCCTAAGAGAGCAAAATCTGACTACAGGGACCATAACTGCAAGGACTGAGAACAGAGAGCTCCAGAACAAGAGAGGGAGAAGCTATTTCATCTTGCTTCCAGGCCCCACACTCTTACCTGCCCCATTTACTCATTCACGACACATATATTGACTACATGCTCTGAGTCAAGCTATCCTGAGTGATAGGGATTCAGTGGGAAGCAGAAACATAAAGAAGAAAACCTTACTTGCTGGAGTGGACTCACTTGCCATAACTCTAGATACTGCCAAGACCAGGCCCAGGAAATGTACACAGCGGGATGCCTTCCCACTCAGGCAAATCCCTGGTGCTCAGGGATGAAGCCTGTGGAAAGGAACCATCAGGCTGCTGGGGGCTGTGAGACTAGAGACTGAAGCTTTGACCACAGGGTCAGCTGCTGCCACTACTCCAGTTGTTGCCATGGGGTATTGGAGGTCCAGTGTGGCCCAACGCTTTGGATTTTGCAAACAAATTTGGAATCCGGAATTTTACATAAAAGTATCAATTTGTTGTTGTTGTTATTTTTTTAATTCACATAGGTTTTTGGGGAACAGGTGGTATTTGGTTACATGAGTAACTTCTTTACTTATGATTTGTGAGATTTCGGTGCACACATCATCTGAGCAGTATACCCTGAACCCAATTTTTAGTTCTTCATCCCTCACCCCTTTGCTACCCTTTCCCCCTGAATCCTCAAAGACCATTATAACATTCTTATGCCTTTGCATCCTCATAGCTTAGCTTCCAGTTATGAATGAGAACATATGATGTTTGGTTTTCCATTTCCGAGTTACTTCACTTAGAATAATAATCTCCAATCCCGTTTATTTGGCATTGCTGCAAATGCCATTAATTCATTCCTCTTTATGGCTGAGTAGTATATTACATCATATATATTATATATGCAAAATATATGATATATGTAACTGTGAGATACACACACACACACACGTGTGTGTGTGTGTGTATATATATATATATATATATATATCTCACAGTTCCTTTATCCGTTAGTTGATTGATGGGCATTTGGGCTGGTTCCACATTTTGCAATTCCGAGTTATGCTGCTATAAAAATACGTGTATAAGCATCTTTTTGTATAATGACTTCTTTTCCTCTGGGTAGACACCCAGTAGGGAGATTGCTGGATCAAATTGTAGTTCTACTTTTAGTTCTTTAAGACATTTTTGCACTGTTTTCCACTGTGTTATACTAGTTTACATTTCTACCAGCAGTGTAGAAGGGTTCCCTTTACATCACATACACACCAACATCTATTATTTTTTGATTTTTTGATTATGGTCATTCCTGTGGGAATAAGGTGGTATTACAATTGTAGTTTTGATTTGCATTTCCCTGATCATTAGTGATGCTGAGCATTTTTTAATATATTTGTTGGCTCAATTCAAAAGTGTTGGTCATTAATTCAAATATTTTAACACACCAAATACTCCAACAACAAAAATTCATATCCTCACTTTATAGATGCTATGTGACTGTCAGATTGTAGCAGGTTTAGAATTCAGTGCTTTATCTAATAAATGTTTTCATTTGGGTGTTATTCTGCTGAATAATTTCCTGGAATACAAAATACATGTCTAAAACACAGCAACTTTTTGTGTAAGCATTGAATTAGCACTTCTTGTATTATACAACCATAGAAACTGGTTAAAGGGCCAACTGCCTATTCAGATCATCCATGGATTGGAAAACAACCTTATAGGCTTAAGAGATGAAAGGAGGTCTTACTTTATCATCTTCTCTCCATTCTCAAACACATGACTACCTTCCAAATTTAAAAAATGCTACATATTAATACTCAATCTCAAAACAATAAAAAAAATACACTGTTATACTAGAGTGATAACTTGAAGGAGTTCAGTAAAGAAACTGGAAGATATTACATAAAAAACTTTTATGGTTGATAAAAAATGTTAAATGAAATAATAAAAAGAGAGCACCACGTGCACTATGAGGAGCATACAAGGAAGGTTCTCTAACAGTTAAGTTAATGTTCAAATGAAGGCAATTCTCTGCTCTTGTTTCAGTGGTGCACTAAGTGAAAATAATGTACCTCTATGTGTGTGTTTGTGTGTGTGTGTGTGTGTATGCATGCATATGCAGAATTCTCAACACTTTTATTATTTTTCTTAAAGTAATGCTTTTAAGTTATACTTTTCATTCTTTTATTTCAAAAAAAGTCTTATTTTTCTGACATAAATTATGATTATAACTATTTTGGTGGTTCTTTTTTTCTTTTCTTAAAAAAATGATTTTCCTACTTTGGCAAAGAAAAATGTGCTGGTCTCAAAAATGCTTTAGAATTTTATTGGTTCAAGAAATACAAAATTGTCAAAACTGTTGCTATTGAGCTTATTTGCTCTTCTTGTGTGTATAACAGACCGCCTCCTTCTCCTGGATTAAACTAACTGAACTCTCAGCAATGCTAATAACCCCAGGTTGGGTGGAGACATAAGAGAAACTCATCTAGGGTGATTGGTCTGATTTGATCAATCCCAATGATCACTTTACTTAATACCTATTGTCTATTGGGAAAAATGAACTTTTGACCTCTCTCTGAGCTGCTTCATTTCTCTGTGGCTTATGACTCCCTGAATTTCTTTTTAAGTTATTTTCTGGATTTATATTTAGTTCACATTCTCTTCAAAGAAAATAAATAATATCATCATTAAATTGTTCCAGTTTTGAATGGAATTCTGAGAACAATCTATTTATTTTACACATTTCTTGACTGGAGCAAATGGTTCTGACAAATCTATTACCTAATCTCTTTCAAGGCAATGAGTTTCTCATTGATCTGCTGGCCTGCTAGCCCTGGAAAAGTGGAGTGATAAGTAATCACCCACCATGAAAATGAATCCACAGCACTAATTAAGGAAACTCGCAATGAAAAATGGTAAACAAAGAGAGGAGTATCAATTACGATAGATGTCTACCTTTGCAAAGGATTTATAGGATGGTAAATAAAATGATGAATTCATTAAAGAAATGAGTGTAAAAATATCTTCATATTGATGTGAATGACAAAAGCATTTACAATATTTTTTAATACTTGGCAAGGAACACTACAAATGGATTTAAAATATATTTCTATTTTCACAAAATCTAGCTTACATCACTTCATCCATTTTATATAGACTTGAGCACATCCACATGCAATCAGTGCATATTATTTCTCTTTCCCAGGTGTTGAATATCTTACTAAAGTAAAATAGGTCATTTTACTATGTATTCTCTAATTTACTTATTTGGCTTTGTTAAATGTTAAATTATATTAAGCACATCATAATAAAAATTTATGAAAAATTTAATATTTAGAAAGGGAGCTGATACGTGATAAAATGCATTTCTTGCACTATATTCAAGCATGCTATACTTTCTGCATATTTATTTCTTCTCTATTATCATCCAAACCTTATTACATATATAATGGAAATTTCACTGATCTGATCAATATGGATCAATGAACAGTTAAAAATATGACCTTTGAATAAAACAAGAAAAGGCAGAAGAACCAATATTTCCTACTTGATTATTATATGCTAGGCGTGCTGCTAGGGGATACACACACACACACACACACACACACACACACAGAGTATGTTCTGAGAAATGCATCATTAGGTGATTTTATCATTATGAGAACATTATAGAGTGTAGTTACACTAACGTAGATAATATAGCCTACTATATACCTAGGCTATATTGTTTTTTGTTTTTGTTGTTGTTGTTGTTGTTGTTCTTTTTTGGGTGTGTGTGTGTATGTGTGTGTATTTGAGATGGAGTTTTGCTCTTTTTGCCCAGGCTGGAGTGGAATGGCACTATCTCAGCTCACTGCAACCTCCTCCTCCTGGGTTCAAGGGATTCTCCTACCTCAGACTCCCAAGTGACTGGGATTACAGGCATGTGCCACCACGCCCAGCTAATTTTGTGTTTTTGTAGAGTTGGGGTTTCACTGCGGTGGTCAGGCTGGTCTCGAACTCCTGACATCAGGTGATCCACCTGCCTATATAGCCTATAGTTCCTAGACTGCAAACCTGTACAGCATGTTACATTACTAAATACTATAGGCAATTATAAAACAATTGTAAGTATTTATCTATCTAAATATTGCTTCTAGGCTACAAACCTGTATGGTATGTTACTTTACTAAATACTGTAGCCAATTATAAAACTATTTTAAGTATTTGTCTAAACATATTTAAACATAGGCAAGGCAATGCACTGTATTTACATTATGATGACTACAGCATCACTAATTGATAGGAATTTTTCAGCTCCATTATAATTTTATGGGACTGCCATCACTAAGTGGCCTGTCCTTGACTAAAATGTCATTATGTGGTACATGATTCTGTGTCTGTGTGTGTGTCTGTGTATGTGCGTATATAAATGTGTATAATCATAATCTCTTAAACTATCTTCGTCATCTTCAGTCATAGCCAAGAAAACCTATAGGGAGAGATTTTTTAAATGCCTATGAAAACATATTTATTAGTCTAGACAGGGAATTCAAACCCAGAGTCACCTTCCTGTCTTCCGCCTCCATCTATGATAAACTTGTGTTAGAGAGACTTCTGCCAAAAAACTGGTAAAGCTGGTTAATATTAAAGCAAACAAGGAAACAGCAGTTTGGGGGAATGTTGGAGCAGACAAAGAAGCCAGGATGTGAGAAGTGAAGATCTTGAGAAGAAAAATGCATTAAAGAAAACCTTACATTTTCCACTGTTTTTTTTTTTTGTTTTTTTGTTTTTTTTTCCAACTTTGCACATTTGCAAATTCCTAGGGCAGGACAGGGAGAGTGAACAGAAAGCAGCATCATAGATATTTGGAGGGATTCATTAGAATTGCAAAGAAAAAATATAGAAGTTCGGGGTTACATATGGCGACAGGAAATTGAGCAGCTGATTTAGGAGTAAAGGGAATCCCAGGAAAATGAAGAAACATTTGTTGTGCCTTTCCCCTCAATTCTTTGCTGATTCCTAATCTTTGCATGAAGGACTAAATACAAGAAATTAGGAGGAAAAAAAGGGTTGATGAAGGCTAAAGAACTAAACAGAGCTCTTAACAATTTTATAGTGTTAGGGTAACAAGAAATGGACCCTTCTGTCCAACTTGGAAGAAGAGACCTGAAAAATACTAGCCTTTTAGGTGAGATCACTGGAAATCTATCCTGTAGATCTGTAAAAACCAAGTAGAAGTAGGCTGTCCCTGCCAAAACCTGAAACTAGCTTAGAAAAAATCTGTCTTAAAATTGAATCAAGGTGATCTATCCATATGCCACATGCCTAACAAATGAATACTAAGTTTTCTCTGAACCAAGGTAATGAAATTCAGTCGCTATGATTTTTTACATACCATGATTACCACTCAATTAAAAATCACCAGGCATGACAAGATATAGGAACAGATGGTCAAAAGCCTAGAGAGAAAAATAGACAATAGAATGAAACCACTAGTCATTAAGATTTTGAAGTTATCAGAAAGAAACTTTACTATAACTTTAAGATGTTCGAAAGCATGACAAAGACAGAGGAAATGCTGAGAAATTTTACCAGTGATTTAACATCTAAGAAGGGAGTAGTTTAGTAATTTTGAACCACAAAAGAAAATACATGAAATGAAGCACTTAATAGATGTGTTTAACAGAAGAATCATGACTAGAATATTGCTAAATAAAATTTAAAACACCATTTATTCCTCTTTTTAAGACCATTACACTTGCTATTACTTCTATTGTGAAAGAAAAAGAGTTTCTCGTGATTGATTCATTTTGGTGCCAGCATCACTATCACCTTTTCAGAGAGGCTTCTCTAATCACTCTATTTACTGGGTCTCCTTCCTCTCTACCTATCTAATACATCACACTTCCTTTGTTTCCTGCAAAATACTTATTAACGCAAAAAACCAAAACTATAGCTCATCAAAATAACAAATCTAAGAACTTGTATTTTCTGTGTAAGTTTAGGCAAGTTACTTAGCTGCTTTGAGTTCTTTTTTCACCAGCATAATGATGATACTAATGAACAAGTTAAACATTGTTGAGGAGTAAATTAGATACGCCATAGAAAACACTTAGTTCAATGCTAAGGCAGTTTTCATTTTCTCAAAGGGCAAAACAACAACATGAAGTGTTGAGGCTATTTGGGAAAATAACTAAAAACCCTTGGGCTAGATAATCTGAAAAGAGCTGCAGCTAGTGAAAACTGTTAATGGATATGATGTCAGATGTCTTGGTCCCAGCTCTCACATAACAGCTTACCTGTGTGGTGACATTGATCTGTCAGTTTTCAGGATTATAAATTGAGGATACTATGTACACATCATAATACCGAGATTGAGGAAAAATCAATGTCAACTTGGCATTATTAAATCTTCCTATAATACAACCCCTTGATTCACTGGCTATTCCATGATATACATTCCAGATATATCATTGTCCAAATATGCAGCATCACTTCTCTTTGGAGATATGGCAATGTATATTTTGAAACTATTCCTCTGTTTTACTGCATCTTGATCAAGTGGAAAAAGGTATAGAAAGGAATTTCATGTCTGGGAGTTTGAAAAAATCACATTGATTTTCTAATTAAATGTTATTTCCTACATGAAGCATTTAATTCTCCAATACTCAGGTATTGAAAATGATGCTGTTGAGTTAAAAAGAAGGCAAATAATCATTCACTTCTTTAAAGAAAATATTATTGAGGTTGGCTTGAGATCGATAAGAAGATCATGTATGGAAAAAATAGCATTTTTTTCTTTCACTGTTTTAAGCAAATGTATGCGAAGCTAATTTTAGATTTGATAAGTCAGGAGTCAACAAGCTTTTTTAAAAGTAAGGTTTCTATTGGAACTAATCAGCACTGCCTTTGTAGGGTGATAGAAGCCACAGACAATGTGTAAACAAATGAGAAATGCTGTGTTCCAATAAAACTTTATTTATAAAGATAACCAGCCAACCCATGAGGCATACTTTGTCAATATCTGTTTTATGTGATTAAGAAATTGTCACGATAGAACATTGAAAGTATAGACAAGGGAACACTTTGCCTTTTTAAGAAAAGCAACTTATCACAAATCTATGACTTGTAAGAGAGAAATATTCAAATAATCTGAGTTCTAATTAAGAGAAAGTTTAGGCAGGGTGCAGTGGCTCACGCCTATAATTCCAGCAGTTTGGAAGTAGAGGCAGAAGGAAGGCATGAAGCCAGGAGTTCGAGATCAACCTGGGCAAGAAAGCAAGGCTCCATCTCTACAAAAACATTTAAAAATAAACCAAGCATGGCAGAATGCACCTGAGGTCCCAGCTACTCTGGGGGCTGAAGCAGGAGTATTGTTTGAGCCTGGAAGTTCAAAGCTGCAGTGAGCTACCATTGTGCCACTGTACTCCAGCTGGGATGTCAGAGGGAGACCTTGTCTCAGACAGAGACAGAGACAGAGAGAGAGAGAGAAGGAGAGAAAGAAAGAGACAGACTTACCAACTGTACCTGCAATCCATTCCTTTTTCCCCAAACATAGGAAGCTCCTGGTAGTGAGGTAGAGCCATATGCCTGCATTTTAGCCAACAGAAACAGGCAAAAGTTTAAAAATGTTTGTAATTCCCACTCCTAGGCCATAAAAATTTCCCATGTATTATCTTGACTTAGTTCCCCATCTGTCAGCCAGATGCACAGAATCGAGTAAAAGACGGAGTCTCTGAGGGATGGGAGGAGCCTGAGCAAAACAGCTATGAGAAACAAAACCCTTAGCCCCCTTGCTGCCACCAACCAAACCCTCTATGCGTGACTATTAACTTCCATTTCGTTGATTCACTGAAATATAGGAACTGACATTTTACCAACTAGCATTAACTATCATAAAACACAAATTGGTATGAGAATACCTAAATGTGTAGCATTGATTTATTGGTTGTCAGATGGTGGTGAGGACATAGCTATAGTAGGCCTTATGACTGGAGCCCCCTGCTCCACCATGAAAAATACTTAAATGGATGCCTGAGATACATTAGAAGTGAGATCATGTGACAAGTAAGGACCTGTGATTTTAGAGGAAGTGACTGGAAAGAATCAGAATGTATATTGGTTACTATTGGCTGCATCTAGCAAAGCATTACAAGAGAAAGACAAGCTCAGATAATTATTACTGGTTTTTATGGTTAGGTCAAGAGTTTATAGTTTGGAAAAGATGATGGTTGGAGGTCAAGCTGTAGATAAAACTGAAAAACATTTCCTTAGTGCCAAAGGCTCAGTAAGATTTGCCAACTGATCCAAGTACTGAGTCTTACAGCAAAGATCGGATTATCAGGTTTGACCTTCCCAATCAAGAAGACATTTTCTAATAGCTTTAAATTGTCTGCCATTAAAAGGGGAGAAATGAAGGAAGCGAGAAAGGAGGAAAGAAAAAGAGAGAAGGAAATGAAAGATGAGAACGAAAGAAAGAATGTTTAAGAATTATGTCTAGGCTGGGCCTGGTGGCTTACACCTGTAATCCCAGCACTTTGGGAGGCCTAGGCGGCAGATCACTTCAAGTCAGGAATTTGAAATCAGCCTGGCAAATATAGTGAAACTATGTCTCTACTACTCGGGAGGCTGAGGCAGGAGAATCATTTCAGTCCAGGAGGTGGCGGAGGTTGTAGTGAGCTGAGATCGCACCACTGCACTTCAGCCTGGGCAACAGAGTAAGACTCTGTCCCCCCCCCAAAAAAAAAGAAAGAAAAAAAAGGATTTTGTCTAGAAAACTTTGGATGTGGTTACTGACACATAAAACTGGCAGGCAGGAAATAAAAGTCTTCTAAGTTTTGAGGAAGTTTTATTTCCAAAGAAACCACAACCTGGACTAAAAAATATTTTAGTGTCCAAACCCTTTAAAAACAACCTTTGCCCCCAAAGGTAATAAGGAGAAAGATCTACAGTTACCAAAGGTGACAGAGATGAATAAAAAGAACCACCCAATAAGTGGAGCCAGCCTTTGGAAAACATCTCCCAGAGAGCAGAATCCAGATTTGGATTTGTTTCTCACTTCTCTCGTTTGCATTTCATACCACAAAACGATGAAAGGGACTCAATTAGAAAAAATAATTGTGATTATTACTAAATATACAAAAATACAATATTTATACAACAAAATTGCAAAATACACAGATATGTGCATACATGCATACATCTACATTTATGAATAGATTTTTTAAAATCAGTATATGCCTGTACTTTCTGTAGTTCATAGTTCATTATCCTAATTTCAATATATGTAGCAAAAGCACTGGGTGTATATCCCAGTCACTGGCACATGCCAAGTGAAATCTCTTGGCCGGGCACATTCTCTGGCAGTCTTCTCTACAGGGCATTATGCAAGTCTTCCATTTTTGTCAGTGTTTCGTAGAGTAAGGAGAGCAAACCTTCAAAGTGTATTCATCAAAATCAGGTAAGCATTGGCATCAGTTCTACTTTTTCACTCCTAATACATAATTACCTTCTCAGTGACAGATGAGTTTTGCAAAAAACTTTTTTATGAAGACTAGATTGTAATATTTGAAATCTGAAGACTAGATTGTAATATTTTAAATCTATTCTTCATAAAAAGTATATCGAATTAAAATGTTTACAAATAGAAGCAAAAATAATATGTCAATATTTTATTTCCTTATGAATAATAGGAAAAATGAAATCTGACCTAATGGAGAAAAATGAATGTATTTAATCTCATGTACTGAATTTTAATGCAGTACATTTATATTACCGATTACTCAGACATAAAATATATTTTAATTCCTTTATAGTGACTGAACATTTTGGATAATTAAAAGTTAATGATCTGAAAAAGTAGAAGAAACCTCAGTAAGTATACTATTTATTTTTATCCCTGTTTAGATTGTATAATCGAAATGACTTAGCTTTACTGCAAAAATCATGATTTTTATTCTTCAGAATTCTTGTATTTAAACTCCAGAATATTGGAAAGCCATAGGTGTCATACAGCATATATTTTAGTGCTGTGGATACAGAAAATAATTGCAAAAGGCTGATGTATTTCTCTAAAATTTTACTATAAAATGTATCTATATTTTCATGCCATTTGCAAATATAAATGCAAAGAAAATATCTTCAAATCTGTCCCTAAAAAAGAAAACCACAACTGATCCTGAGGGGTTTATCTTTGCATATAGAGTTGTGTTTTATTTATTTAGTTATTTTACCAAACAAGCCAATCCAAATGATTAAGTAGTGTTGGAACGGAAACTAAGATTTAATCTACAAAAGCATATACTTAATATTTACCAGTTGCATTGAGTCAGGATACTCTAGAATGTGATTCACAGCAGTGATCAGCATTGTCTCTTAGAGATTTGGGCGGAAAACTCTCCGGAGCTCTTCCAGAATTTGCTTTCTCTCTTCTCTATTTATTCCTTTAGTTATGGTTTGATGAACTTGAAAGCAAAAGATGGCTAAGTGGCCGTGAAAATAAGGTAGACTTAATTTTTTAGTCTCAAAATTTTAGGTGGTCTTAAAATGTCACCACATGTGAAAGGCAAATGAGAAAAAATGAAAATATCACCATGTGAAGACTTCAGGTTTATTTCATACAACAGACGACAAAGGCTAATGAAAGAAAGGAAAGCTTTCTGAATACAGCGCAACAAGAAAGGCAGAAGCAAGAGTAAATGCATACTTACCTTAGATGCCATATGACAGGGCACCAAGATCTTTGACAGGTGATAAAGACACAACTTGGCACAATCAGCACTTATTTTTGGCACCTACAAAAGAGGTAGTGAAGCAGAAAAATCCATCCAAGAATTAATCTGCAGCTGCATAACAGCAATGCTTTGTCATCTCCAGGCTGTGACAAAAAACACATTCAGGTATATGAAAGTTCCTTAAATATCAGACCATCGGTGTAAATGTTTAACAACTGAACTACAAAGAGGTATTAATCAATAAAAAATGTATGTAAAAACAGGTACAGATTTCCCTTTATATTTTAGTTTTACCTTTAATAGATTTAAGAATAAAAAATGAATTTGCTAGAAGAATATCTTCAAGAAATTTTATTGCATGCAACCCAAAATAATTTCATAATTTTCAGTAGCCCAACTTGTGTTCCAACAGGATTTACTGCCATTTGAAGAGTCTGTGTCCCCAATTCAAGTCACTGGTAAAGCCACTGTTTGAAACACAGACATGGATCCCAAGCCATGTGTATCCGTCACTCTTGTCATGACTAATTAGATATTGTCTCTATTTTCCCATTTAGTTGAATACACATATGGGATAGCCTACCTACAGTGCTGCCCTGCATACATGAAAGCTTGTCATTATTTCAGGAGAAATCATCAAATTATTTTCTGTTGACAATAACACTTGGCCTAGTTTTAACCAAGCAGGTTGATGTTTCAACTTGATCTCAAGTAACAGTTTTAAGAAAATGAGAAATATGGTAATTACATTTAGTAGGAATTTATAGAATAACAAATATATAGTATTGATGAAATATATAGTGATGATATTTAAAGAAGTGCAAAGAATATAGGATTTGTATGTTTTGGTTTTTTTTGTTTTGTTTTTTTGTTTTTTTTGAGACGGAGTCTCTCTCTGTCCCCTAGGCTGGAGTGAGTGGCGCCATCTCGGCTCACTGCAAGCTCCGCCTCCCGGGTTCCCGCCATTCTCCTGCCTCAGCCTCCCGAGTAGCTGGGACCACAGGCGCCGCCACCACGCCCGGCTAATTTTTTGTATTTTTAGGCTATTTTTTTTGTATTTTTAGTAGAGACGGGGTTTCACCGTGGTCTCGATCTCCTGACCTTGTGATCCCCCCGCCTCGGCCTCCCAAAGTGCTGGGATTACAGGCGTGAGCCACCGCGCATGGCCTGTATGATTTTTTGTGTTATATTTAATCATGTTTCACTAAAATAATTTCCTTTAGCAAAATCTAATCAAGTGTTTTATCCTTTCTTTTTCTTTCCTTTTTTTTTAGTGAATCATTGTCTTAGGTGACATGACGGTATCTATCTCTCAGGATAAAATCCAATAATGAATTCATATACAGTTGTCCACTCATGTATTTTAAATGTAATGATAAATCCTTGGGATTCTGCTACACTAGATCTTTCTTAAAATCATGTAAAAGATCAAATTACTTAACAACCGATATTCAAGAGATTAAATGTGTGAAGATGCATCTTCATCTACAATATTCTTTAAGTTACCCCATTTCTATTATATTCCCAAATTATTTTGTTTCGTTTTTTCTCAGCAAACCACAACAACTCAAAAAGTATCTCATGCAAAGCTGTCTAATTCCTCAGACTTGCATTGTCGTGTTTGTGTGAGGACTATGAACTGAGCCAAAAATGCAGGATAAAAAATCTCACATTTCCTCGTATGTGAGTCTTACCCAAATCAATTGAAGCCACTCAAGGGTAATCAAGTGTACAACTGGATTTAATAATTTTCATTTAGTTGTAATATCATTGCTTTCTGAATGTTGGCATCTTGCCTTGTGCATTATGTGTTTCTGTTATGGCTAGCTTGCTTAAAATCATAAATTTGAGTCATTTGTAACTGAATATCATAATTAGAGAATATTCACTTCTCATCCTCATCTTGACCTGGTCTCTGAATTCTAATATTCATCCTTCATTTGTCTTCCCAACTAACTAGAACCATATTTTAAATAAAATTCACAACCACCCTAAGATTCCTCATCTCTGATCTGTCTCCTCACCAAACCCTTAAGAGGCACCAACAGCCTCTTTCTCTCCAGTAGCCAGCTGCTGAGCTTTGTTGAAACAAATTATACTTTAAACCAATTGGGGCCTTCCAGAAATTCATGCTGTAAAACCAACAGTACATCTTGACAATCTTAATGATACTTTATAAGGGCAAAATTCAAGGTTGTCTTGTTTATATTTCTTCACTATTTTAGTCCCTGTTCCTAAGATACAAAACCCTACTTGGTAGAGGCTCAGTAAATATTTAATAAACAAATAAATTGTAACTGTTCAAATCATGTCCAATTTTTTTATTCCCACTACCTTTCACTCTCAAGATTGTTCATTATGTGCTGCCATTTCTTGCTCTCTTTTTTTAAAGCATTAACATTTTTTTAATGAGAGAAGTAAGGTTTATTCCTGTGCAATAATTTTCCATTTTTCAACATATCCTCTACTTGTGCACATACATTTACATTATCTCTCCTCTATCTCTGGACTCTTAAGAGAGGCAAAGGTCTGAGACTGTGTTCTGCTATTTTATTCCATGTTGTCTTCACTTTCATTTATTTCCCTCCTCACTCTTAAGTCCATAGAAGGAGATGACCGTAAGAAATATAATGGAATTTTAAAATCATCTGGTCCATCTTTCTTACTTAATCAGTTAAATAACCAAGGCAGAGGATAAAGCAACATTTTAGTAGTCACAGATGAAATAGTTGCAAAACCAAGATTGTAAGGTATATTCCAGGCACTTGTTCTAGCTTCTTTTTACCTTGCAGCTATGATTGTCTCTTTTTCCCTCTCCCATTTTCTGTGTGTGTGTGTGTGTGTGTGTGTGTGTTGAAGGAAGATCTCGTGAAATCTAAAACAGACAAAAAGATGCAATATTTAAACATAGCCTCAAAGAACAGAGAAGCATTTATTTAGGTGAAGGCAGAAGCCAGCTTACATGAAAGCAAGCAGTTCTGAAAACCAGAAAACCTGGATATTTAGAAACTATAAAGACTGGATGGCAGAAGAGATAGAAAAAAATGAAGCACCCAAATTTTAAAGTCCCTATGTCATGCTAAGAAATTGACATTTTTTGTTGAAGACATTAGACAACCACTAAAATCTAGTAAGGTAGTAACAGGATCATATTACTTGTTTTAGATGCCCTTTATTTAGATGTTTTGTTATTGTTACAGATGACCTTGAGAGCTGTGGAAAAGAACTGGAGTAGAGATTGCATATATATATACACATATATAAAAAACTTATCTATCTAACATATCTAACATATATTTATATATATATGTATAACTCCTCTATGTTTACAGGTTCCTTGGTGCTATTTTAGGAGGTGATCACAATTACAATTATCTTCAAATAAGCTTAAGAACTTAAAAAAATTGTTCTCTTTGTTAAAAACATTGAAATATTTTGCATACATTTTCTTTTTTAAATTATTGAACAACTTAAGAAATTATAGATAATGATGCTGAGACAATTAGAAAATTGTGTAAAAAATTTAACGTTTTTCTCCTTTGCTAGCGTTAAAAATAATCCAGCTTTGTACAGATATAATAATATATAAATTTATTTTTAAACAGTTTACGTAAACAGATCCATTTTCTTCTGTGTTGTGGAGCAAATGTTTGCTAATATTTCTCTCTTGTTATAAGATGACTTTGCTTCTAAGGAGTCTTTATGTGACTTCATTTCTGAGGAACTCCTCTGATGCCAAATCCTAAATTGATCTCTTGCCCCCTTCTTCCAATTTTCAGTCTCTTCTAAGGAGTAAAGCGTGAAGAATTTTACATTTTCTAAAAGACTGATCTAAGCTAAAATCTGTTCTCACTCAGAAAAAAACTCTCATCTATGATGCCAATTTAATATCACATGAGAACTCACACGTATTCAAAATTTGCCTTTGTAGTAGCCTCTAGTCCTCAAATTCACAAGTGTAATATCTCACTCTCAAATGTGACTGCACATGAAAATCATTTACATAGATTTTTGGGCCTCAGGAAAGCATAAGTAAACCAGAATCCACTTGAGTGTAGCAAGGAAATCTGGATATTTAACAATGAGAGAAACTACAGCCAAAGTTGGGGACAGGTATCCCCTCTCTCTCTCCCTACAGTCTCAGAGCGGGGAATGGAGGTGACCATCCCCATGCTCGGCTGACAGTACCATGGCTCTCTAGGCTGCTGCCTCTCATCTGTACCCTAACCAAGTACCTAGGCAAGAGATTGCTCAACCTCTGTGGATTTGGGTGGCAGGCCACGAGAAAGAGGAACGAATTCTCTCCCCTAATTCCCCTGCTTCAGAACACTGAGTTCAGGAGACAGAGCCCTAGGACAACTACAAACATTTGCACTCACCAGATGAGTGTCACTGGGGTAGAGGATGCAGGCATTAAATTGCAAGAAAAAAAAAAAATACCATGACAGATCTAGAGAGAGACTGAAACAAAGAAAAAAAATATATTTTAGTCTTTTTTTTCTTTTTTTTTTAATGCTGCAAAATACATATAAAATTTACCACTTTGATGATTCTTGAGTGTTTGGTTCAGTGGTATTAAATACCTGTCTGATGTTGTGCAATCATGACCATCATCCATCTTTTCATCTTCTCAAACTGAAGCTCCATACCCATTAAACAATTACTCTCTATTTCCCCCTCCCGCCAGATGCTGCAACCACTGTTTTTTCTGTCTCCATGATTTTGATTGTTCTAAGTACCTCATATAAATGGAATTATACAGTATACATCTTTTTGTTACTGCCTTATTTCATTTAAGCATAATTTCCTCAAGTTTCATCCATGTTGCAGCATATATTAGAATTTCCTTCCTTTTTAAAGTTGAATATTTCATTGTATGTGTATACCACATTTTGCTTGTCTGTTAATCCATGAATGGAAACTTGGTTTGTTTCTACATTTTAGTTTTGTGAATACATGCTGCTATGAACATGGATGTACAAATACCTCTTCCAGGCTTTGGTTTCTATTCTATTGAGTATATATCTAAAGAGAATAGTAGAAATAGAAAGTGGAAATGCTGGATCATATGAAAATTCTATTTTTAATTTTTTGATGAACTGCCATACTGTTCTGATGAACTGTTTTACACAGTGGCTGTATCATTTTACATTCCCACCAATAGTACAGAATGGTTCCAATTTCCCCTAATTCTTTTTATTTTTATCCTTTTCACATAGTAGGTATATAGTAGGGCACATAGTAGGTATACATATTTATAGAATACAAGACATGTTTTGATACAGGCATCCAATGTAAAATAGGCACATCATGGAGAATGGAATATCCATCCCTCAAGCATTTATCCTGAGTTACAAACAACACAATTACACTCTTTATGTTGTTTTAAAACATACAATTAACTTATTATGGACCATAGTCTCCTTACTGTGCTATCAAATAGTAGGTCTTATTCATTCTTTCTATTTTTTTTTTAACACATTAACCTTCCCCACTTCCCCTCAGCCCCCTACTACCCAGCCCGGTAACCATCCTTCTACCCTCTGTGTCCATGAGTTCAATTGTTTTGACTTTAGATCCCACAAGTAAATGAGAACATGCGATGTTTCTCTTTCTGTGCATGGCTTATTTTACTTAATAATCTCCAGTTCCCTCCATGTTATTGCAAATGACTGGATCTCATTCTTTTTATGGCTGAATAGTACTTCATTGTTTGCGTATACCGTGTTTTACTTTATCCATTCATCTGTTGATGGACACTTAGGTTGCCTCCAAACCTTGCCTATTGTAAACAGTGCTGCAAAAAACACAGGAGTACAGATATCTCTTTAATATATTGAATTCCTTTTTCAGGGGTATATGCCCAGCAGTGCAACTGCTGGATCATATAGTAGCTCAATTTTTAGGTTTTTAAAAAATCTTCAAACTTCTGCATAGTGATTTTACCAATTTACATTTCTACCAACAGTGTACGAGGGTTTCCTTTTCTCCACATCCTCACCAGCATTTGTTATTGCCTGTCTTTTGAAAAACAGCCATTTTAACTGGAGTGAGATTACATCTCATTGTAGGTTTGACCTGCATTTCTCTGATAATCAATGATGTTGAGCACCTTTTCATATGCCTGTTTACTATTTGTATGTCTTCTTTTGAGAACTGTCTATTCACATCTTTTGCCCATCTTTTGATCAGATTATTAGATTTTTTCCTATTGAGTTGTTTGAGCTCCTTATATATTCTGGTTATTAATCCCTTCTCAGGTGGATATTTTGCAAATATTTTCTCCCACTCTATGGGTTATCTCTTCATTTTGCTGATGGTATCCCATGCTGTGCAGAAACTTTTTAACTTGATGTGATCTCATTTGTCCATTTTTTTCTTTTTCTTTCTTTCTTTCTTTTTTTTGGTTGCCTGTGCTTGTGGGGTACCAATAAAAAAATCTTTGCCCTGACAAATGTCCTGGAGAGTTTCTCCAATGTTTTCAATCTCTGCTTAGTAGTTTATGTTTGAGGTCATAGATTTGAGTCTTTATTCCATGTTATTTTGATTTTTGTATATGGTAAGAGATGGGGTCCAGCTTCATTCTTCTGCATATGGATATCCAGTTTTTCCAATACTGTTTATTGAAGAGACTGTCTTTTCCCCAGTGTATGTTATTGGCATCTTTGTTGAAAGTGAGTAAATTGTAGGTGTTTAGACTTGGTTCTGGGTTCTCTATTCTGTTCCACTGGTCTATGGGTCTGTTCTTATGCTGGTACCAAGCTGCATTAGTTATTAAAGCTCTGTAGTATAATTTGAAGACAGATAATGTGATTTCTTCAGTTTCATTCATTTTGTTTAGGATAGTTTTGACTACTCTGGGTCTTCCCTGGTTCCACATAAATTTTAGGATTTTTTTTCTATTTCTGTAAAGAATGTCATTGATATTTCAATAGGGATTGCATTCAATCTGTAGATTGATTTGGATAGCATGAACACTTTAACTGTATTGATTCTTACAACCCACAAATATGGAATAGTTTTCCATTTTTTGGTGTCCTTTTCAATTTCTTTCATCAGTGTTTTATAGTTTTATTATAGACATCTTTCACTTTGGTTAATTCCTAGGTATTTTATTTTATGTGTGGTCATTGTAAATGGAATTTTTAAATTTCTTTTTCACATTGTTCGTTTATGACATATAGAAATGCTACTGCTTTTTGTATGTTGATTTGGTATCCTGACACTTTACTGAAATTGTTTATCAGTTCTATTAGTTTTCTTGTGGAGTCTTTAGGTTTTTCCGAATATAAGATTATAGCACATAAAAAGAATAGTTTGACTTCCTCCGTTTCCAATTTGGATGCCCTTTATTTATTATTTCTCTAGTCTGATTGCTCTAGCTTGGACTGCTGGTGTTATGTTGAATATCAGTGGTGACAGTGGACATCCTTGGTGTGTTCCAGATCTTAAAGAAAAGATCTTAAGCTTTCCCCCATACATTATGATACTAGTTGTGAGTCTCTGTCATATATGGTTTTTATTATTTTGAGGTATGTTCCTTCTATACCTAGTTTTGGGTTTTTATCATGAAGGGATGTTGTATTTTACCAAACGCTTTGTCAGCATCAACTAAAATGATCATATGTTTTTTATGCTTCATTCTGTTGATATAATGTCTCACACTGATAGGTTTGCATATGATGAACCATCCTTGCATCCCAGGGATAAATCCCACTTGGTCATGATAAATGCTCTTTCTCATGTGTTGTTGAATTTGGTTTGCTAGTATTTTGCTAATGATTTCTGCATCAATATTCATCAGAGATATAAGCTTATAGTTTTCTTTTTTTGATGTGTTTGGTTTGGCTTTGTATCATGGTAATACCAGTAATACTGGACTCATAGGTTGAGTTTGGAAGTATTTCCTCCTCCTCTAATGTTTGGAATAGTTTTAATAGGGTTTGTATTCGTTCTTCTTTAAATGTTTGGTAGGATTCAGCCATGAAGCCATCAGGTCACAGGCTTTTCTTAACTGGGAGATTTTTTTTTTTTTTTTTTTTTTTTTTTTTTAAATCATGGTTTCAATCTTGTTACTTGTTATTGGTCTGTTCAGATTTTGGATTTCTTCATGTTTCAATCCTGGTAGGTTGTATATATCTTAGAATTTGTCAATTTCTTCTAGATTTTCCAATTTATTAGCATATAATTGCTCACAGTAGCCAATAATAACCCTTTGAATTTCTACAGAATCAGTTGTAATGTTTCCTTTTTCACTTCTCATTTTATTTATTTGGATCACCTATTTTTCTCTTAGTCTGGCTAAAAGTTTATCAATTTTGTTTAACTTTTTAAAAACCAACTTGTGTTTCATTGATCATTTGTATTGTTGTTTCATTTCAATTTCATTTATTTTTGCTCTTATCTTTATTATTTTTTCTTCTACAAATTTTTTGGTTGCTCTTGTTTTTCTAGTTCTTTATAATGCATCATTAGATTGTCCATTTGAAGTTTTTTTTTCTCTTTTTTTGTGTAGGCACTTATTGCTATAAACTTCCCTCTCAGTACTGCTTTTGCTATATTCCATAGGTATGGGTACGTTGTGTTCCCATTACAATTTGCTTCAATACATTTTTCAATTTTCTTCTTAATTTTTTCATTGACTCACTAGTCATTCAGGAGCACATTGTTTAATTTCTCTATATTTGTATAGTTTCCAAAGTTTTTGTTGTTATTAATTTCTAGTTTTATTCCATTGTGGTCAGAGAAGATGCTTTGTATTATTTCAATTTTTTGAATAATTTAAGATTTGTTTTATGACCTAATATATGGTCTATCTTTGAGAATGATTCATGTGCTGAGAAAAATAATGTATATTCTGCAGCTATTGGATAAAATGTTTTCTAAATATTTATTGGGGTAATTTAGTATATAGAGCATACCAAGTCCACTGTTTCTTTGTTGATTTTCTATCTGGAAGATGCGTCCAATGCTGAAAGTATGATGTTGAAGTCTCCAGCTATGATTATATTGGGGCTTATCTCTCTCTTTAGCTCTTATCATATTTCCTTTGTATATCAGGGTGCTCCAGTGTTAGGTACATATGTATTTACAATCATTATATCCTCTTGTTAGTGACCTTCTTTATCTCTTCTTATAATTTTTGTCTTGAAATCTATTTTGTCTGATATAAGTATGGCAGCTTCTGCTCTTTTATGGTTTTCATTGGCATGAAATGTCTTTTACTATTCATTTATTGTTAGTCTATGTGTGTCTTTATAGGTGAAGTGTGTTTCTTGCAGGCAACAGATTATTAGGTTCAGTTTTATTTTTATCCTTTCAGTCATTCTATGTCTTTTGATTGGAGTGTTTACTCTCTTTGTATTTTATTGTACTGACATAACTTGAAAAGTAATTCTAGTTATTATTTTTGATTGGTTCATTGTTTATTCCTTCTACTTAAGATAAAAGTAGTTTACAAACCACTGCCGCAGTGTTGTAATATTCTGTGTTTTTCTGTGTGCTTACTATTACCAGTGAACTTTGTACTTTCAGGTGATTATTTATTGCTCATTAATATCCTTTTCTCTCTGATTGAAATACTCCCTTTAACATTTCTTGTAGTACAGCTCTGGTATTGATGAAATCCCTCAGCTTCTGTTTGGCAAAGTCTTTATTCCTCCTTCATGGTTGAAGGATGTTTTTACCAAATATGCTAATCTAGGATAAACATTTTTTTTTCCTTCAGCACTTCAAATATGCCATGCCACTCTCTCTCGGGGTTTTAAGTTTCCCACTGAAAAGTCTGCTGCCGGATATATTGGAGCTCCATTTTATGTTATTTCTTTATTTTCTCTTGCTGCTTTTTCTTCCTCATACTTGACCTTTGGTAATTTGATTATTAAATGTCTTGAAGTAGTCTTATTTGGGTTAAATCTACTTGGTGTTCTATAACCTTCTTGTACTTGGATATTAACATGTTTCCCTAGATTTCGGAAGTTCTCTGTTAATATCCCTTTGAATAAAGTTTTTACCCTTATCTTTTTCTCTATGTCTTCTTTAAGGCCAACGATTCTTAGATTTGCCCTTTTGAGGGTATTTTCTAGATCCCATAATCATGTTTCATTGTTATTGTTGTTTTTATGTCTCCTCTGATTGTGTCTTTTCAAATAGTCTGTCTTCAAACTCACTAATTCTTTCTTCTGCTTGATCAATTCTGCTCTCGAAGAACTCTGATGGATTTTTCAGTATGCCAATTGCATTTTGCAGCCCAGAATTTCTGCCTGATTATTTTAAATTATTTTAATCTCTTTGTTAAATTTATCTGATAGAATTGTGAATTCCTTCTCTGTGTTATCTCGAATTTCTTTGAGTTTCTTCAACATAGCTGTTTTGAATTTTGTGTCTGAAAGGTCACATACCTCTGTTTCTCCGTAATTGGTCCCTGGGGCCTTATTTAGTTCATTTGGTGAGGCCGTGTTTTCCTGGATAATGTTGATGCTAGTAAATGTCCTTAGCGTCTAGGCATCGAGGAGTTATATATTTATTGGAGTATTCACTGTCTGGGCTTATTTGTAGACATCATTCTTGGGAAGGCTTGTCAGATATTTGAAAAGACTTAGGCATCGCAATCTAAGCTTTACCTGCTTTAGGGAGCATCCCAAGCCCAGGAACTCTGTGGTTCTTCCAGACTCATGGAGGTTACTACCTTTATTGTTTTGGACAAGATCCAGTAGACTTCTCTGGAGATGAGGCACGAATTCTTGTTCTCTTCCCTTACTTTCAGCCAAGCATATAGAGTTTCTCACTCTCTCTGTTCTGAGCCACCTAAATCTGTAGTGACACAAGCACCCCTGTGGCCAACACCACTATGACTACACTGGGTCAGATATGAGGCTTGCACAGTTCTAGATCTCGCCCAAGGCTTGCCATAGCCACTCCCTGTTCTCTCAAGGTCCTAGGGCTCCACAATCAGTAGTTTACAAAACAAGCCAGGCCTGTATCCTTCCCTTCAGTGAAGCGAGGTCTTTCAGGCTCCAAATGGGTCAAGAAGTGCCTTCTGGGAGTCAGGTACTAGAGTCACAAACTTTAGAAGTCTACCTGGTGTTCTATTGTACTGCAGCTGAGCTGGCACTCAAACCACAAGATGTAGTCCTTCCCACTCTTCCCTCCCCTTTCCAAAAGCAGAGGAGCCTCCCCTGTACCAACAGCGACTCCAAGCCCCCAGGAGTACTGCCAGACTACTGCTGATGTTCCCTTAAGGCTCATGGTCTCTTAAGTCAGTTTGTCATGAATGCTGCCGGGCCTGGGACACAATCTTTAAGGCAGTGGACTCCCCTCTGGCCCAGGGCAGGTCCCGACATGCCAGGTGGCTCAGAACAGAGAGAGTGAGAGACTCTATATGTTTGGCAGAAAGTAAAGGAAGAGAAAAAGAATCTCTGCCTTGTCTCCAGAGACTTTTACTGGATCTTGTCCAAAACAATAAAGGTCTTGCAGACTTCTATGAGTCTGCAGGAACCACAGAGTTCCTGGGCTTGGGATGCTCCCTAAATGCCCACTTGTTGCTTTAGTCCCTGGTGACTGTGCTGGCACCTAAGGTCCAAGACGAATTCCCCTTTACTTTTCCCTCCACTTTTCTCAAGCAGCAGGAGTTTTGCCCCATAGCCACCACAGTTGGTAATGTACTGAGTTTCACCTGAAGCTAGCAAGTCCCAGAGACTCACCCAAGGCCCTCGATGTGGTACATGGGTATCACTGCTGGTTATTCAGTGCAAAAGGGCTCTTCAGTTAAGTTGATGAATTCTGCCAGAACTGGATCCTTCCTTCAAGACAGTGGGTTCCACTCTGGCCCACGGAGTGTCTAGAAATGTAATCTGGGAGCTAGGGCCTGGAACAGGGGCCTCACAGCTCTGACCAGTGTCCTATCCTACTGTGACTGAGCTGGAATCCTAGAGGCAAGACAAAGTCCTCCCCACTCTTCCCACTCCTCTTTTCAAGCAGAAGGAAGGAGTCTCTTTGGAGTCTCTTTTGAAGTCAACAGCTGAATAGCCAGGGATTAAGGGAGGAGTGATGCCAGCACTCCCTTGGCTGCCCAAGCTGGTGTTTCAGTATGTTGACTGCACCCTCAGTCCAGTGTCTCTAGGCCTAGTTCAGCACTAAGACTCACTAACAGTTGGCAGTTTGCAGTCCTTATGTTCTAGACTGCCTTTCAAGTTTACCTGGAGACACAGAGTGCTGTAGCCCTCTATGTCGAGGTTTGTGGGTACTCAGGTTTGGACCCCTGGGATCGGTGATTTCCCTCTGGCTAGGGCTGGTTTAAATGCTCCTTCAGTGGGCAAACATCTGCTGAGTTTCGGCCAGTTTTCCTTGTGCTTTAACAAGACAGCTCTGAGTTTAATGCCTCACAATTGCAGTGTTCTCCCTCCCTCAAGCACCCAGAGATGGTCTCCACACCACATCACCACTGCCAAAGGCTGCTGGGGAGTGGTGGTGGTGGTGATTCAGGACTGTTTTTTCTATCTCTTCAGAACCTCTTTCAGCAGTATGAAGATAAACAAAGTGCTATGAGTGTTCACTTGAATTTTGTTTTTTATGACAGTGTTTTTTTGTGTAGACAGTTGCTGACTTGGTGTCCTTTCAGGGTGAGGGGGAGATAATTGGTGGAGCTTTCCTTTCTGCCATCTTGCTCCACCTGCTCCTCTCTCCTAATCTTGACAACACTTTTTATTTTCTTCTGTTGTTGTTGTTTAACTATAGCTGTTCTAATGAGCATGGGATGGTCTCTCACTGTAGTTTTAATTTGCATTTTCAAATGACTAGTGATGTTGAGCATTTTTTCATGTGCTTATTGGTTATTTGATATCTTCTTTGGAGAAATGTCTATCCCAGTTATTTGCCCATTTTTTTCAAGTTATTCATCCAATTTTTTTTGTTGTTGTAGTGGTGGTGGTTGAGTTTTAGAAGTTCTTTATGTATCTAGATGCTAATCCCTTATCAAATACATAATTCATAAGTATTTTCTTCCATTCTCTGGGTTGCCTTTTACACTGTTGATAGTCCTCTGATGCACTTATTGTTTACTTTTTTATGAAGTCTAATTTGTCTATTTTTTCATCTGTTGCTCATGTCTTTTTTGTTACACCCAAGAATGCACTGCCAAATCCAGTGTCACGAAGCATTTTCCCTATGTTTTCTTCTAAGAGTTTTATAATTTTAGGTAGTACATTTAGGTCTTTGATCCACTTTGAGTTAATTTTCGTATATGTGTTAGGTAAGAGTCCAATGTCGTTACTTGCATATAATCCAATTTCATTCTTTGAAATTTTCCCAGCACCGTATATTTAAAAGACTGACCCTTCCCTATTGAATGGTATTGGCATCCTTGTCAAAAATAATTTGACCACATATGTGAGGGTTTATATATATATGTGCCTCTGAGAGGAGGTGCAGCATAATGGCTGCCTACCTCTTTGCCTGCATCTCTGTGATCAGAAGTAGCAATCAACAATCAGTGCACAGATTTCTGATATTTGAAGACAGGGTCCTGTTTTGACCACCTTGGCTCTGCGTGTTGAGTGAGTGCAGGTTGCTCCAGGAAGACATACACAGTTGCCTGCCACGAGTCTGGGGCTGAGAAATGAGTGGCTGCTACTGTGTTTAAAGCTTAAATTATCCACAAGCCTTCTAGAATTTTCAAGCCTTCAACAAATTCTGGAATTCCAATATATTGACGCCAGACATATTCCACCAGTGCAATCGTTGTCTGGGTGGAGAGACAGATTCTTGGGGTTTTCTACTCTACCATCTTCCCAGAACCCTCTGTCTTTAGTACTTTTTTTTTTTTTTTTTTTTGAGACGGAGTCTCGCTTTGTCGCCCAGGCTGGAGTGCAGTGGCCGGATCTCAGCTCACTGCAAGCTCCGCCTCCCGGGTTTACGCCATTCTCCTGCCTCAGCCTCCCGAGTAGCTGGGACTACAGGCGCCGCCACCTCACCCGGCTAGTTTTTTGTATTTTTAGTAGAGACGGGGTTTCACCGTGTTAGCCAGGATGGTCTCGATCTCCTGACCTCGTGATCCGCCCGTCTCGGCCTCCCAAAGTGCTGGGATTACAGGCTTGAGCCACCGCGCCCGGCCTCTTTAGTACTTTTAATGACAATTTTATTTCCCTGTTTTTTGGAAAAGGTTTCTCACAGTTTTATTTTTCTTTGTATTACCAAACTTACATAGCTAGCCCTTCCTGGCACTGATCATGCAGTGACTTCCAATTGGGTCTTTCATTAGTACAGCTTCCAAAGACGTGGCTCCAAGTTTTAGGGGGCTAATTTTACACAGTTATGGTAGCATTAACACTGAGAGAATAACTTTCTACTGCCACTTATTTCAACTCAACTATCCTTTGGGGGATGAAGAGATATATTGTTTTCTTCAGTAACAATTTTGTACTTCTCTAAAATAACTTACTTGACAAATGCTTCTTAGTCAATACATACATAGTAATGGATTCTTCAAAGTCTAGACCTTGTAAAGTCCTATTATCTCAAAGTACATTCCACAAAATAGTATTCCTTTAAGATGTATTACACACATTTTAAAAAATCTAGTTTTTCTTTATTTAGGACAGTCAGGGTCTTTATATGTTTATGTGCTTTTGTTTCTTCAAAAGGAAAATAGTCTCATTATATCCTCGCTTCTATGTGTACCCCACATGTTGACATTTAGAAATTAAGAGCTATCTAAAAATGCCATATACATTTACTGTAATATTTCTGTTTTTAAAAATCTCTTAAGTCTATGATGTATTTTATAATTAATTTATTTTCGTTTTCTCAGAGTACAACTTTCAAACTAAAATTCACCCTTTTTGGTGTATAGTTCTGTACACTCTGACGAATGTATGCTGTTGTAAAGCCAACAATACAATCAACATGTAGAATAAGATTAATCCATGTCCCTTTGTAGTTAATCTCTCTCCCATCTCCAGACCCTTGCCATCATTGGTCTGTTTTCTTTCCCTGTTGTCTTACATTTTCCAGAACATCATGTATATGTAATCATACGGTATCTCACCTTCTTTTAGTACAAAGCACTTGAGATTCATCCATGTTGTTGTGTAGGACAGTAAGCACTGAAATGAAGAACTTTATGCCTGGAAGTGGACATGAATATTCTTCTGCTAGGCCTTTATTGTGCAGTTTGTGTTAACATTGTCAGGTATAGAACTGTGTTTGGGTTGCGTTACTATTACATTTTCCTTGTTGCAATGTAGATTTCAAATTTCTCTAGTTTTTTGAATGGGTTTTTTGAGACAGAGTCTTGCTCTGTCACCGAGAATGAAGTGCAATGGTGCAATGATGGTTTACTGTGGTCTCAACCTCCCAGATTCATGCTATACTCCCACTTCAGCCTCCCAAGCAGCTGGGACTACAGTCACGTGCCACGATGCCAAGCTAAATTTTGTATTTTTTTTGTAGAAACAGGGTCTTGCCATGTTGCCCAGGCTGGTTTCAAACTCCTGGGCCCAAGAGATTCTCTTGCCTTAGCCTCCCAAATGCTGGGATTACTTTGCACTGTGCCTCCTCTCTCTCATCCCTTTCTTTGAAGACAGTGTTACTTACCTTTTTGTGCTTATTGGCCTAATGATGGTTTATAGGCAGTGGATATTCTCTTCTGATTTTTCTTGGCCTTGGTCTTAAGCAGGCATTGTGTTTGGGTTTCAGGAGTAAAGAGTTCTCATGACTTCTTCTCTTGAGCTTTAATTGTTTTGGCTAAGGATGTATTTGTACCTCTCCCCACCTTCCCCATCTCCTGAGACAGAATTTTTTTTTTCTGTTCTCTTTCCTTGGCTACAAATGGGCTTATAGCAATGCCACAGTGATAACAGTGTTTGCTGCCATTCCTCCAATATGTTAAAGTTCCTTAGGAAAGATAGGGAAAATGGATTCATGGAGGGCTTTGAGCCTTTCAGGCAAAAGCTACTATTTCTGTCCCCATGAGGTATATTTCTATACCATGAGGGAAGTTTTCTCAGGACTCTTGTTTTGCCCAAACGTTTCTTATGAGGACCTGGTGATGTCCATGGAGAAAATCATTTGAATGATTGTATAGATTGTGTATAACTCCTATCTTCTCATGCCAGCCCACAATCAAGCTTTTACAATTTGTTAAAATTTTAGCCTTTTTTCCCCCCAGCTTGTGTGATGTTTGGCAAAATCTGCTCCAGGTAAGCAAATGCATGCACCTTTTCTCCTTGGAGGAAGCCTGTAGTTTCATTGGTTTCTGGTTATTTGGCTGTCCTGTATCCTCAGCTCTCTGTTGTTGTAATGATAGATGCAATATTCTTTTCAACTTTTTACATCTTCTGAAGTGAGAAACCTTGATTAAGTTTCATAACTGAGACTTTTAGCAGCATATATTTTGCATTTTCTTATGTCTACCACTGTAATTATTTTGAGAGACTATTCTCCTAAGGAACATATTTTGGAATTTGTTTTACTGTCAGTGGTATCTTGTTGAGAATATTCCAGTAGCAGCTTATCTTAATAGTGATTAACATACATTTTATATTAACGTAAAAAATCATTTAAAAACATACCATACAATATTCAATTTCTCCAAAGTAGAGGAGGGAATTGTAGGAGAGAGTAATCTATGAAAATACCAAACACCATATGCTTGCTCCTACCTCGTGAAAAGCTATTGCCAGGCCACCTACACTGAAATCTGCAGTGGGACAAGGTTTGACATGAGAAATGTCATGTGGCTGTGTGTAGCTTTGCAACAGCAAGAATTTCCTTTTGTTGTAGTGAGCTGAACTTTTGGTTTGGGGTTCCTTAGTCCTAATGGATTTCTTGCAACAAGCATGCTGCTGAATCTCTGGAATTATTGGTGCATCCCAGGATGAACAAAGGAGGCACGAGTGATCCTGCTCACTGTGTTCTTAACCTTGTGTTTGCCCTCTGCACAGCTTGTTGCAGGTTTGATAGGAAACTAAACTGATAGCCACCTTAACCGAATCAAGTCATCACTTGCACTTGTTCCCAACATTGAACCCAGTTCCCATGCATACACGTTTTGAAGCATTTTTCTTACTGCATTTATTTTAGTAGAATTTGTGGTATATTGCCATTAAGTAGAGGACTCAAAGTTGGTTAATAAAATATATTTTTAATTCTCAAATTTTTTCCTCTAATTTCCTTGCAATGGTTAGGCTCATACTTAAATATTTGACTCTAATAGCAATTTGATTTCCATTTTATTGATGCTCAACATTTCTCAATGTCCCACCATAAATAAAATGCTTTCAATCTGCCTGCCACCTATTATACCTGAAAGGTACTGAAATAAGACTGTGTATGTGTATTTCTAAGTAGTCTACATATATATTCTACATGCATTTATACTGTGTATATACAACATATGGAAGGCATATTGACATATGATCTGCGTGATTATTTTACCTTTTTTTACTTGTGTAAAAAAAGCTACTGGCAATGAAAACACTCTTAATTCTTCTAATCTATAGCAGTAAAGTGACCCCAAATCATATTTCAGCAAGAGCTTAATGTCAGAAGTCTTTGGTAAGGGATGGGGAGTGTATAACACAGTTTTGCTTTCTGCCAGTATCCAGTGGTAAATTTGGGTACAAATAAAGCAGAGAAATGGCTACTTTCAAGATAAGTTTATATACTATATCAAATTATTTGTCATTTTGAGATGGTTTGCAAATATCACTTTTTGTATGTTTATCTTGCTGCTTTGGGCCTTCAGATTTTTTAGGAATAATTCACCAGTACTGACTGGGGGCTTTTACTTTCAGAGGAAGGCAGAGGCAAATCCTAAATCACAAGATTGCATTCTAGTTTTTAAGGGTGAACTTGAGTCACATACATAATAAACTCCAAGTTCCATATAAATAACAGCTGTTTCTCCAAATTTGGTAAATGGAAGCATTCACACATATAACTGCCTGTTTAAGCATCCAGTGGTACAGAATAATTTGTTTCATCTTTCTAAATTAATATAGTAACTTCTGAGCATAGAGATCCTGAGGCATCTGCTCCTCGTAATAAAACCACAATGGCTTTACAGGCTAGTGCTAAGAGAGTTGTTTCTATTGATCATGCTTTCATATGAGGCTGAAAAGTGATCATTCAGTTATTTAAAAAAATCTCTATATATACATTACAAAGCGTACTATAAAGTTGTGAACAATAACATTAGGAACGGTGTCAAGTCTATTATGTACAATGGTTCATACAACTATTTGAGTGGCTAATATGTGCTAGGCATTGATCTAGATATAGAAATGTTCACAAAATTTTAAAATTTTGTTAGTCTTCACAAAATTTGTTAGTCTTCACAAAATTTTTGTTGAGTAACTATTGTTCACATTTTCTGGCTGAGCCGTGTGAAGCTTGGAGAGAGAAAATTGGTTAAGCACCCAAAACTAACAATTGACATTGCTAAAAGTTTATTCAGCTTCTCTAAATGTGAGCCACCATCTTAATTGAGGTCATTTGGGGAAAACCATCACACCAGACAGAAAATTAAATGTGTCTTTAAATCAAATTAGGAACGAGGTCCTGCTCTTCTAGCTTTATTCTCACATAACCAAAAATTTTACTGCGATATCTACCTCATCCAGATATTTGCATACAACAATGTAGCTAGGATTTCAATTATTTATAAACACAATAAAAACTTTGTAAATCCTACCAGAACTCAAATTCTGTAATGAGAATTGCAAATAGCATATTTTTTTTGTATACAATTAATTATAGATGATATATAAGAGATATTGTCAATCATCTTTGCATCCTCCTCACACAGCCATTAAACAAGTTTATTTGTATCCTCTTCTGACTGTTTTTCCAGCGATGTCCTGTTTTTGCTTCAGGGACTTCAGAACTTGTTATTGATAGTTCCTGTCCTTTGCCTGTTAGTCCTAGTTTTGATTCTTTGTAACTATAAGAAGAGCATATGAGTCTGTAATTTCTCTGGCACAATAGATCTTCACACCTTTTTGCATTTTGGTTCTGAATCTGATTCAAAGACTCTCTATGGGATGCTGTGTAAGTTTATACTTTGGAGGAAGGAATCTCTTTCTTTTTACAAGTTCATTTTCAATTGTTGAGTACTATGTCATGCCCTAAGTAACCTTACGTATGTCCTGAAAGAGTTACTAAGAAAGTTATCACCCATGCCCTACAGTATGTGGGTTACAAATATTATATAGATTTGTTTCTTGATAAGATCACATCAAAAGAATAAGCTTGATCCCAATAATATTTTCATATTGAACAATATTTTCTTGCTATAATTTTAATAAGATGAAAGGACCTCAGGCTCCAATGACTGAAAACGTATAACATTTCTACTATTCACGTATTCTGCAAGATTGTGTCTCTTCACAGGTGGGATCTGGCAGATCTGAATCTTGTTTTGCTTGTTTTTCATATTATCAACACTTTTGCTAATGTATAAAAGTAAACTATAGAATCTTTGGTGTTAGAACTTGGGCATTTACAGTGCAGACCTAAGATGCAAAATGCATTTTTTGTAGCTCCATAAGTGGGATTAATGTATTTTAACACACCCACAGGGAGACTGGCTTTATTCTTCTCTGTAGCTGAAATGTGAAACATTTCTTAACAGCGAAGAAGACAACAAAGGGTGACCACACATTCTCTGTAATTAAAAACAGGAGATGCATCTCTCCTGTAGTGTTCACTGCTTATAAGGAAGAGGATGACTTGAGTATATAATTGCTTTAGTTCTTTACAAATGTATGTGTTGTGATTTGATTTCCATCATAACTTCTGTGATTTTAAGCTTTTATATCTAATGTTCTATTAAATCTGCTTCTTCCATTTGCCTTAATTTTTATATTGAGTTTACAGAAATTCCAATAGTCTAATCTTTACTAATGCACAGAGATATATGGGTAATGTATTATGTCAAATTAACACAAAAATTCTAATACTATTTATTCCTCCCAATGGTTCATTTTAATTAAAAATATATTTCTAAATACTTCCTTGATTAGGGACTAATGCTCTGTTAATTTGAAACACATCTGCTGAGAGCAGAGTAAATTCAGGAATAGGAACTGACATTACATGAAACATAACTTATCACCCTTATTATGCCACTGTGCACAATGCACGCAGGTTTTCCATTATGCATTAAAATGCACCATGTAAGCATAATGACAGTTATGGGAAAAAGCTGTAGCAAAGGAAACACATGAAGGATCCTGTGCAGGTATTTATGCTAATGGTAGAAAAACATTTACAGTTTGCAATACCAAGAGGAAAATAAGCATGATGGATGAATAGATGTTCCACAGAAATGTTTTCTAAAATATAGTCACGGATTTCTTAAAGACTGAAAGCTTACATCAATTTATCAGTGACTCTGTTAAGATTCATTGAACACCAATTGTGTGTTAAATGCTAAACACTTCAGAAAAAGTAAAAAAGCTGGAAAACCCATTCCACAGTAAATATCCATCAGGATATTTACAATCAATCCAAAGAGGTAACACCCAGCAGCAACAACCAACCACCTTAAAATATTTACAGATAAATGTTTTCAGAGCCAAAAATAAAAAATTTACTAAGAACTCAGAATAAAGAGGTAAGTTTGAAGCTAGAATATGAAATTCAGTGAGAACTTTCTATTAAGGGAGAAGAGGAACAAAGCTATTCTGGCCCAGATCACATGTATGAGTAAGTAGAGTAAAAAGACATGTTATAAAAAATACTAGTTTAACCTGGAGAAATGCCTTTTAATATCAATGGAAATAGGCTAGAAAATCTAGAGAATGAGTAAACTGCCGTGATGATAACTAGTGATAATTGGACTTTAATATGACTGTCACAACAAACGTAGTATACTAATGTCATGTAATGCTAATGAACTTGTATAATTGAAAAGTATGACTCATGTAAATGCAATCAATGAAAAATTTTAGAAGCACTAGCTAACAAATCTTTGATGAACGGCCTGAAAAGTGTCACTATGAAGCAGCAACAGTATTTTCCTCTGGTTACTTATTAAAGAATAAGATAAGAAGAGGTGGATAAGTCTTAACTAGAGTCCACGCATTGCAAAAATATCTTCCTATACTCAAGCCTACACTATGCCAGGCTAAGGAATTACAGCTTCCTTGAAAACTTACATTGGTCAGTAAAGAAAAAGATCATTGACAGGATAGGATGAAGGAAGTAAGTTATTTTCTGACTCTAAAGTGTATATACAATTATTTTCTCTTTTTTGTGATATTATTTTTATGCATTTTCCTTTTACATATTCTATAAACCCATATTGCTACCATTTTTTCCTTTGGACACCCAATTACTTTTAAGAGTTACTTAAAACTTTCTGTGTTTAATTTTCTCAGTTTCTATACTCTAGCATAATCATTTCTACTTATCCTTGAACACATCACTAAAAATTTTACCGGTATTTTTCTTAAATTTGTATGTGGCACCCAAGTTCTCTTCCTTTTAAACTTTACCGAAGGTAAGTCAGTGCTTATTTCTCATGTCTTCTTGGAGAGATTTATCTTTCCTTAGATTTCAATCTACTTGTTTACTTTGCAACCTGTTTCAGATGGGTTTATTGTAAAAAAAATTATGATTTTGTAGTTTCCTCATTTTGTATTGTTAGAGTGGTAGCAATGTCTTTTTTTCTTTTTTTCTATATTCTATGTGATTCTATGTGAAAGCAGACCACCTATAATTGAATCTTAGCAGACAAGAGTTGTCAATGTTAAAAGTATGAATTGTGAGACTTATTACTTTGTGCATTATGAATATACTGTAGAGAAAGTGAGTTAATTTATTACTCTTATAATTATATTTTATGAAATATTCCATTTTAAACTGAATGTTATATGTTTGTGTCATTCGTTCTACAACTTGAAGAATGTCATCTTCAATTGATGGAGTTTACTAAAGTGAATTGTTAGTATGATATAAATACGTAGATGCAAGTTCATTTCAGATATTTATTCAGCAAATATTTATTCAGGTTCACTTTTGAAAGTTAGGGTGTTAAAATGATAAAGACTGTTCAAACAGCTTCTCAGAATGTACTTGGAATTTCTTCTTGAAGGTTACATTAACCGTGAAGGAATAAGAAATCAGAGATTTTTTTTTTAAGATGTAGATATAAAATAAAGAAGATTTGCTGATATTTATAATACATTGTGAGGAAAGTAATTAAGACCCTTGAAAAAGATTATTTATACAGAGAAAAAGAAATAAACCATATATCTTAAAAATTAATGCAAAAGATAAATCAACTATGTATATGAATATAATACATATCACCAAAGGAATAATGATTGATATGAGTATCAAAGACCAACAAGAAAGTCTCATGGGTGTATTTTAGAGTGATAGTTTTAAAATGAAAGTAGTTTTGACCAATTCACCAGCAGGTGCGTTCATGGGTTCTGGTTAGATCTATTACCTATGAGCTTTTGAAACAGACTAGCAAGAATTTCCTTCCATGACATAGCTCCACATAGAAGAGAAATTAATGGGAATAAAAGTTAAAATAAGTAGGATATTGAATATAGAGGAAAAGGACAGATGATTTTGAGAGGATACTGAGGGGATGGAGCAGAGCTAGGGAATTTCAGAAATAAATAATTATAGTCTTTAAAACTACAAAAAAAAAAAAAAACCACACACAGAAGATAAAGTTCTATGACATTAGAAAACCTACCCTGAGCTAGCCTTCTTTTAAAGATCCAGAAAAGACTGATTTCATATAACAATGAGCAATCGAAAAGGGCTAAGGCCCAAACTCCATAAAAAGTATAATGACGAAAAAGAGAATAAATAATATAAAATAACAAACCTACAGAAAATAAAAGCACTCCAGAAAGATATAAATACAGAACAGATCAAAACCTTGTTTACATAACTTCATCATGATACTGTAGAAAAATAGAAGCCTAACTATTCACTTTTTTAACCCAACTTCTATATTAAATTCTGGGGTACATGTGCAGGATGTGGAGGTTTGGTACATAGGTAAATGTGTGTCATGGTGGTTTGCTGCACAGATCAACACATCACATGGGTATCAAGCCCAGCATCCATTAGCTATTATTCTTGACACTCTCCTGCCACCCCCGACCGGAGAGGCCCCAGTGTATGTTGTTCCTCCCCATGTGTCCGTGTGTTCTCATCATTCGGCTCCCACTTTTAAGTAAGATCATGCAGTGTTTGGTTTTGTGTTCCTGCATTAGTTTTCTAAGGATAGGAACTTTCAGGTCCATTCATGTACCTGCAAAGGACATGATCTCATTCCTTTTTATGACTGCATAGTATTCTGTGATGTGTATGTACCACATTTTCTTCATTAGTCTATCATTGATGGGCATTTGAGTTAATTCCATGTCTTTGCTATTGTGAATAGTGCTGCAATGAACATGCACGTATGTATCTTTATAATGGAATAAATTATATGGCTTCGGGTATATACCCAGTAATGGAATTGCTAGGTTGCATGGTATTCATGTTTCTGCCTCTAGATCTTTAAGGAATTACCATACTGTCTTCCACAATGATTGAACTAATTTACACTTTCACCAGCAGCGTAAAAGTGTTACTTTTTCTCCACAGCCTAGCTAGCATCTGTTGCTTCTTGACTTTTCAATAATTGCCATTCTGATTACCATCGGATGGTATCTCATTGTGGCTTTGATTTTTTATTTCGCTAATGATTAGTGTTGTTGAGCTTTTTTTCATGTTTGTTGGCCACATGAATGTCTTCTTTTGAGAAGTGTTCGGACATGTCCTTTGCCCACTTTTTAATCGGATTGTGCTTGTGAGTGTGTGTGCGTGCGTGTGTGTGTGCGTGCAAATTTAAGTTCCTTGTAGACTCTGGATATTAGACCTTTGTCCGATGGGTAGGTCACAAAAATTTTTCCCATCTGTAGGTTATCTGGTCACTCTGATGATAGTTTCTTTTGCTGTGCAGAAGCTCTTTAGTTTAATTAGATCCTATTTGTCAAATTTTGCTTTTATTGCAATTGCTTTTGGTGTTTTCAGTATGAAGTCTTTGCCCATGCCTATAACATCAATGCCACTGCCTAGATTGTTTTCTAGGGTTTTTACAGTTTTTGGTTTTGCATTTAAATGTTTAATCCATCTTGAGTTATTTTTTGTATAAGCTGTAAGGGGTCTAGTTTCAATTTTCCGCATATGGCTAGCCAGTTCTCCAATTACCATTTATTAAATAGGGAATCATTTCCCTATTGCTTGTTTTTGTCAGGTTTGTTGAAGATCAGATGGTTTTAGGTGTGCAGGCTTATTTCTGAGGTCTTTATTCTGTTCTATTGGTCTATGTGTCTGTTTCTGTATCAGTAGCATTCTGTTTTGGTTACTGTAGGCTTGGAGTACAGTTTGAAGTTGGGTAGCGTGATGCCTCCAGTTTTGTTCTTTTTGCTTAGGATTGCCTTGGCTATCTGGGCTCTTTTTTGGTTCCATATGAATTTTTAAATATTTTTTCTAATTATGTGAAGAATGACAATGTTAGTTTAATGGGAATAACATTGAATCTATAAATTACTTTGAGCAGTATGATTATTTTCATGATATTGATTCTATCCATGAGCATGGAATGTTTTTCCATTTGTTTGTGTCCTCTCTGATTTCCTTGAGCAGTGGTTTGTAGCTCTCCTTGAAGAAGTCCTTCACTTCCCTTGTTAGCCATATTCCTAGGTATTTTATTCTCTTTGTAGCTGTTGTGAATGGGACTTCATTCATGATTTGTCTCTCTGCTTGCCTGTGGCTAGTGTTTAAGAATACTAGCACTTTTTGCACATTGATTTTGTAATCTGAGACTTTGCTGAAGTTGCTTATCAGGTTAAGATCATGTCAGTTGCAAAGATAATTTGACTTCCTCTCTTCCTATTTGAATACGGTTTATTTCTTTCTCTTGCCTGTTTGCCCTGGCCAGAACTTCCAATACTATGCTGAATAGGACTGGCGAGAGGGGGCATCCTTGTCTTTTACCACTTATCAAAGGGAATGCTTCCAGCTTTTGCCCATTCAGTATGATATTGGTTGTAGGTTTGTCATATATGGTTCTTATTATTTTGAGGTATGTTCCTTGAGTTTATTGAGAGTTTTTTAAATGAAGGGATGTTGAATTTTATTGAAGGCTTTTTTCTGCATCTATTGTGATAACCATGTAGATTTTGTCTCTGGTTCTGTTTTTGTGATGAATTGCATTTACTGATTTGTATATGTTGAACCACCCTTGCATCCCAGGATGAATCCAACTTGATCATGGTGGATAAGATTTTTACTGTGCTGCTGGATTTGGTTTGCCAGTATTTTATTGAGGATTTTTGCATCAGTGTTCCTCAGGAATATTGGCCTGAAGTTTCTTTTTTTGTTATGTATCTGCCAGGTTTTGATATCAGGATGATACTTGTCTCATAGAATGAGTTAGGGAGGAGTCACTTCTCTTCAATTTTTTGGAATAGTTTCAGTAGAAATAGTACCAGCTCTTCTTTGTACCTCTGGTATAATTAGCTATGAATCCATCTTGTTCTGGGCTTTTTTTGGTTGGTAGGCTATTTATTACTGCCTCCATTTCAGAACTCGTTATTGATCTATTCAAGGATTCAATTTCTTTTCAGTTCAGAACTGAGAATGTGTATATATACAGGAATTTATCTACTTCTTCTAGATTTTCTAGTTTATGTGCATAGAAGTGTTTATAGTATTATCTGATTGTTGCTTGTATTTCTGTCCACATAATGGATATCAACAGCATTCCACAGAATGGGAGCATCAATGCAAAAATCTTCAATAAAATACCAGCAAATCAAATAAATAAATGCAATTCATCACAGAAAGAGAACCAAAGACAAATGACATGGTTATCTCAATAGGTGCTGAAAAAGCCTGCAATAAAATTCAACATCCTTTCATATTAAAAACTCTCAATAAACTAGGTACCAAAGGAACATACCTCAAAATAATAAAAGCCCTATATGACAAACCCACAGCCAATATCATATTGAATGGGAACAAGCTGGAAGCAGTGGTCAGTAGTGATATCCCCCTTAACATTTCTGATTGTGTCTATTTGATTATTCTCTCTTTTTTCTTTATTAGTATAGCTAGCAGTCTATTTTATTAATTTAAAAAATAATCAGCTCCTGGATTCATTGATTTTTTAATGGTATTTTGTGTCTCTATCTCCTTCAGTTCTGTTCTGATCTTGCTTATTTCTTGTCTTCTGCTAGCTTAGGGGTTTGCTTGCTGTTAATTCTCTAGTTCTTTTAGTTGTAATATTAGGTAACTGATTTGAGATATTTCTAGCTTTTTGATATAGGCATTTCATGCTGTAAACTTCCCTCTGTTTCAGCTGCATCCTAGTGATTCTGGTACATTGTCTCTTTGTTCTCGTTAGTTTCAAACTTCTTGAGTTCTGCCTTAATTTCATTATTTACCCAGGAGTCATTCAGGAACTGGTTGTTAGATTTTCATGTAGTTGTGTGGTTTTTCATGGGTTTCTTAATCTTGAGTTCAAATTTGATTGCATAGTGGTTTGAGAAACTGCTTGCTATTATTTCAGTTCTTTTGCATTTGCTGAGGAGTGTTTTGCTTCCAATTATGAGATCAATTTTAGAGTAAATGTTATGTGGTGATGAGAAGAATGTATATTCTGTGCTTTGGAGTGAAGAGGTCTGTAGGTATCAATCAGATCCACTTGACCCATAGCTGAGTTCAGGTCCTGAATATTTTTGTTAATTTTCTGTCTCAATAATCTGTCTGACATTCTCAGTGGGGTGCTAAAGTCTCCACGATTATTGTGTGGGAGTCTAAGTCTCTTTGTAGGTCTCTAAGAACTTGCTTTGTGAATCTGGGTGCTCCTGTATTGGGTGCATATATATTTACAATATTTAGCTCTTGTCAAATTGAAGTTGAACTCTTTACCATTTTGTAATGCCCTTCTTTGCCTTTTTTGATTTTTGTTGGGTTAAAGTCTGCTTTGTCAGAAAGTAAGATTATGATTCCATTTTTTTGTTGTTGTTTCCATTTGCTTGGTAAATTTTCCTCCATCCCTTTATTTTTAGCCTATGTATATCTTTGCACATGAGATGGGTCTCTTAAAGACAGCACACCAATGAGTCTTGACTCTTTATCCAGCTTCCCATTCTACGTCTTTTCCTTAGATAATTTAGCCCACTTACATTTAAGGCTAATATTGTTACATGTGAATTTCATCCTGCCATCATGATGCTAGCTGGTTATTTTGCAGACTGTTTATGTGGTTGCTTCATTGTGTCACTGGTCTGTGTACTTCAGGGTGTTTTTGTTACAGTTTTTCCTTTCCATATTTAATGCTTCCTTCAGGAGCTCTTGCAAGAAAGGCCTAGTGATGACAAATTCACTTGGCATTTGCTTGACAGAAAAGGATCTTATTTCTCCTTCACTTACAAAGCTTAGTTTGGACAAATATGAAATTCTGAGCTCGAAATTATTTTCTTTAAGAATGTTGACTATTGGCCCTCAATCTCTTCTTGCTCATAGAGTTTCCACTGAGAGGTCTACTGTTAGTCTGATGGATTTCTCTTTGTAGGTGACCTGGCCTTTCTGACTGCACTTAACATTTTTTCTTTCATTTTGACCTTGGAGAATCTGATGATTATATTTCTTGCGGTGGATCTCCTCGTGGAGTATCTTACTGAGGTTCTCTCTATTCATGAATTTGAATATTGGCCTGTCTTGCTAGTTGGAGAAGTTTCTCCTGGATGATATCCTTAAGTATATTTTCCAACGCAGTTTCATTTTCCCCTTTTGTTTCAGTTACCCATGTCATTTGCAAGGTCGGTCCTTTTACATAATTCCAAAATTCCTGGAGGCTTTCTTTGTTCCTTTTCATTCTTTTTTCTCTAACTTGCCTGCCTGTCCTATGTCAGCAAGATAGTCTCCAAGCTCTGACATCCATTCCTCCATTTAGTGTATTCGGCTATTGATGCTTGTGTTCACATTGTGAAGTGCTCATGTTGTGTTTTTCAGCTGCATCAGGTCAGTTATGTTCTTCTCTAAGAAGAACAGAATAGCTGGCTATTCTGGTTATCAACTCCTGTATTACTTTATCATGATTCTTAGATTCTTTGCATTTTATTAGAACATTCTCCTTTGGCTCAGCAAAGTTTGTTATTACCCATTAATGTGGTTTGCCCAAATCTCACCTTGAATTGTAATAATCATCACATGTCGTGGGAGGGACCCAGGGGGAGGTAATTGAATCATTGGCGTGGATTTTTCCCATGCTTTTCTTGTGCTAATGAGTAAGTCTCATGAGATCTGATGGTTTTATAAAGGGGAGTTCCTCTGCACATGCCCTCTTGCATGCTACCATGTAAGACATGCCTTTCCTTCTCCTTTGCCTTCTATCATGAAGGTGAGGCCTCCTCAGCCTTGCTGAACCATAAGTCCGTTAAACCTCTTTCCTTTATAAATTACCCAGTCTTGGGTATGTCTTTATCAGTAGCATGAGAAGAGATTAATACACCCACCTTCTGAAGTTTACTTCTGTCAATTCAGCAATCTCAGTCTCAGTCCAGTCCTGTGCCCTTGCCAGAGAGGTGTTACAGTGATTTGGAGGAGAAGTGGGACCTGGTTTTTTGAGTTTTCAGCATTTTCCCATTGTTTTGTTTCTCATCTTTGTGAGCCTTCAATCTTTGAGGTTGCTGAACTTTGAATGGGGTTTTTGTGGGGTCTTTTTTTGTTGATGTTGTTGTTGTTGCTTTCTGTCTGTTTGTTTTAACAGTCAGGCCACTCTTTGTAGGGCTGCTGTGGTTTGCTGGGGATCCACTTCAGACCCTTGTTGTCTCAGTCCCTCCTGCATCTGGAAGTATCACCAGGGAAGGCTGCTCCTTCCTCTGGGATCTCCCTCCCAGGGGGAACCAACCTGATACTGGCCCAAATGCTCCTATAGGAGGTGTGTGGAGACCCCTGTTTTGAGGTCTCACCCAGTCAGGAGGAATGGCATCAGGGACCTACTTAAAGAGACACTCTAGCAGCCCCTTGGCAGAGCAGGTGTGCTGTGTTGGGAGTAACCCACTTTGTCCATATCACCTGGATTCTCCAGAGCCAGCAGGCTGGAAAGGCTAAGTCAGTTGAACCACATAGATGGCAGCTGCCCCGCCCCTGGGGGACTCCATCCCAGGGAAAGATCAGAGGTCTGTCCATAAAACCCTGGCTGGAGTTGCTGACATTCCCACACGGAGGCCCTATCCAGTGAGGAGGGATGTACTGGGGTCCCACTTAAAGAAGCAGACTGGCTATGATCTGGCAGGCTGGTATTCCAATCCAGTGCGTCTTAGCTTGTGAGGTGCTGTGTGAATGGGGCCCACAGAACAATGCTGCTTGGCTCCCTGGGTACAGCTTCCTTCCCAGGGGAGGCATGGACGGCTCTCCCACCTTACTGGAATTCCCAGGGCCAGAGTGTACAAAACTCCTCGGTCTCCCTGCATGCCTGAGCAAGCTGTCACTCTGCCCAGACTGCAGAGCTCTGTGCTTTGAAGGCCTTGGTGGCATAGTCTCAGTGGATTGCAAAGATCCGTGATAAAAGCGTGGTTTCCTGGGCGGGGTCTCACACTCACTCACTGCCCCCCTTGACTGGGGTTGGGGGCTCCCCTGGCTCCTTGCCGCTCCTGGTAGGCTGTTGCCCTACTCTGCTTTTCCTCATTCTCCGTGGGCCGAGCCATCCACCTAGTCAGTCCCGCTTCGAGAACCTGGATACCTCAGTTGAAGGTGCAGAATTCTCTCGCTGTTTTCATTCCTCTGCGTGGCAGCCACGCCCACAGCTGCTGCTAATCAGCCATCTTGGCCTCTTCACTCTGACTATTCACTTTTAAGGTGAACAAGTTTATTATTTGTTCTTGATAACTCATAAGTGAGGGAAAACATTTATATTGTCTTAATTAGATGTACTGTACCACTGGGTAATCAAATATCAGAAAGAAAATAAAATCTCTTTTTAAAATTATCCCATCTAATAATTTAAAAAGAAATGATAAAGTTAAAATATCACAATATTTGAACTCACGCTAAATGTATAAATCTAGGTATTAAACAAGAATAGATACTAACATTACAACAAATGAGACAACCAGATATTACATAGCTCCTGATGAACGAGCACATTATCAACATTATCTACTGTATCTAAATATTATCTATTTCATCTAAATAAAATGTTCAGATCCAAGTGACTTTAAATCTGGACCAGTCTTCCCATTTGCAGGAAATATAGAGGAAATAAAAATATGAACCCATAAAAATCCAAACTTGGAAAACTCTGCAAGTCAAATAGCCTGTGTTCTTCAACAAATTATGCGTCAAAGAATGATATTCCAGTCATGTGTAGCATGTACAGCTGCGGTCTCATAAGATTATAATGTTGTGGTTTTACTGTACTTTTTCTGTGTTGAGACATGTTTAAATGCAAAATAAACATGTATAAAACAATGATATTTTTGCCTACGATATTCAGTGCAATGATATGCCGCACAGGTTTGTAGTCTAAGAGCAAAAGGCTCTACTATATACTTAGGTGTGTAGTAGGATATTCCATCTAGTTTTGTGTAAGTAAACTTTATGATGCTCCACACAATGATGAAATCACCTAACAACACATTTTTCAGAACACATCACTGTCATTTAGCAACATATGACTGTAATTGTAAGGAAAAGAGGACACTTACACACTGTTGGTGGGAATGTAAGTTAGTCCAGCCACTGAGGAGGGCAACTTGGAGATTCCTCAAAGAATAAGAGCTGAACTACCATTTGACCCAGGAATCCCATTTCTGGGTATATACCCAAAGGAAAATAAATCTTTCTAAAAGGGCACTTGCACCCATGTGTTAATCACAGCACTATTCACAATAGCAAAGACATGCAATCAACCAAGGTGCCCATCAATGGTGGACTGGATAAAGAAAATTTAGTACATATACACCACGGGATACTAGGCAGCAATATAAAGAATGAAATCATGTCCTTTGCAGCAAAGTGAATGCTGTTGGAGGCCATTATCCAAAGTGAATTAAGAGAAGACCTGAAAGAAAAACATACATGTATTTACTTACAAGTGGGAGCTAAACATTGAGTACACGTGGACATAAAGATGGGAACAATAGAAACTGGAGACTACTAGAGAGAAGAGAGAGGGAGTGGGGCAAGGGCTGAAAAACTACCTATTGGATACTGTGCTCACTACCTGGATGATGGATTCATTCATACTCCAAACCTCAGCATCACACAATATACCTTCGTAAGAAACCTGCACAATTCTAAAAAGAAAGCTGACAAAATAAAATAAAAATAGGAAGAGAAAAGGATAAATGGGGGGTCATAGTGACTCAAAAAAAATAAATGATGAAACGTGTTAGAGTAAAGGGATGCATAGTTAGACCATTAAACTGAAAAGAAACAGAAGAAATGATTATTACAAGTTTCAGGAGATTGAATCATTTAGTGGGGAAAGAGGTAGATATGATTAGGAAGGTGATAATGGAAGACTCTGGGATCTATACTAGGCAAATAACCATATTACAGACATATCATTACTGAAATTTTGGGGGACCAAGAAGAAAGGGTGCTAGCATATTACAAATAACTCAGATATATACCAGCTTTATAATGTGGTAGTTTAGTGATTAGACTGTCAAGTCAGATTGCTGCTTAGGTTCAAATTGCAACTATATTCCAGCAACAGGACTTTGAAATGGTTTCTTCATCTGTAAAATGGTGATATTTTTCTCATATGTTCATGAGGATTAAAAGAAACATTGTGAAGGAATTTAGTTTTATGTTTTGTAAATGAGATAATAACAGAATCTTTGCTATATTATTCAGAAGTGAGCATATACATTTTTATTGTCATTACAGCAATTTCTCAAAAACTTTTTGCATACTAAGTCATATATCTCACCTAGACGAAATCCTGAAAGTAAGATTTAAGTCATTAGGTAAAATTTGAAATATAAAATGTAAATCTTCAACTAAAGTGCAAATATTTATTGATTAAATCAAAATGAGTAAAACATATTGTGTTTTTCAACTGAAGTAGAAAATACTTTTCTAATACAATTGAATTCTTAAAGTTCAGTTAATATCATTAGTAATTTTTGTTCAATATATTTATTTCCAGACTCCTTTCTTCCCTCTCCCATATATGATATTTACTTGAACATTTTCTGAGAAACTTTAGGAAAAGCAATCTTTTGTACTTCCTGCAATGATTAGTTGGGTCAAATAAGTATGCATTAATTTGGAATTTCATGGAACATTATTGTAAAGGCCATGTTGAATAAACAAAGAGTCAAGACTGATTATACTGATTCTCTTATAGATGAAATTGAACTTTGAACAATTCTTTTCAGATTGAATTGGGGATCATTTTTTGTGTCAAGTTTGTAAAAATTGACACATTTTTGGCTATAGTTTCATTTAATGTTTCATTATTTTCATAGTAGTTTCAAAACAGGTTCCATATTTATGGTCACTATTCTTTGAGATTTAAAAACTTAGAGTTAACAACATATTTCACTTTACTATCTTTGAAAATTTTAATAACACCCTGATTTTCAGAAAAGTAATCATTACTATTTTCATAATTTTTAAATTTTCTTTTTGAAGGTAGATTTTTAAAGGCAAAACCTTTGGAGATTTTTGTTTTTTGGCATAATTCCTTTGCTCTGCCACAAATGTTTAAAATATGCATTATCATAATAAGACTATTGCTTCAAAATTTTATCTTCTTTAAATATATTTTTTCAGATTTTCAAAGTCATACCCAAAGTTCTTAAAATTCATACATTACAGAAATCTATAATGTTCAAATAACAGTCTTAAATAAATTCAATTCCCAGAGGTGGTCACTGTCAACATACTGTTCAAAAATTTTTTTGTAGACCAAGTTATATGTATGTGTGTATATACAGATTAAGTATACTATTTATAGTTCATCTATTTTTGAAGACTAACCTATGCTAAAGCTTTTTTATTTAAATGATGTTGCTTTTAACACTTTTTTAAAAGTTTGAAATAAAAGTTAAATAAAAATTTTGAGAGGCCAATACTGTATAGAATTTATTCACTGGTAAATATATTTAAAGAAACAATTGATTAAATGTCTAATGTTTGATCTTTTTAAAGTTTATCAATTGCAGCTATCATAAGATTAAGTCTCTGAATGACATTGAAAGAATAGCAAACCCTGTCATCCCAGAACATTTGCATGAAAAACAAATAAACCTTTATCTTACTAAGTCACCATTTTCAGACTTCTTTTTAATAACAACTTAGCATATATGTTAACCAATTCTAGAACCATCAAATGCTCAAATCTGCTCTATAACTACATTGAGACATCTTAATAACATTTCTTTATTGACAGAGTTATGAATAAAGGAAATATGGGGATATATTCATTCAATTTACTCATTAAATATTTAGCTAACAGCTACTATGTGCTAAGCACTGTGGTAGGCACTGGAGACACACACTGAGCAAAGATGCTAAATTCTGTGCTCTCAGATATATGGTTGTAGAGAGAAACAGACATTCATTGAAAAATAAAAAATAAAAATCTGAAATTCACTGATGTGAAAATTGTTTCAATTTTTGTCTACCAAGTTATATACCTGGTAATACAAAGAAAATAAGAAAGATTTTGTCTCAATAACCAATGTTTCTTATATAATACCTTTATAAAAATAAGAATAATTCAAAGACATACTGTCCTCTGTTACTTAGAATCTATTAGAGGAAATAAAAAGTAAAAATGTAATCATTAAGCAAGTGACTATGTTGGTACGACATGAGCAGTAAGAGATGATTGCATTTATTGTGAGCATGTCTAAACCTGCCAAATGATTTTCTAATGTAATGACAGATGTAACACAAAACAATACAATCACTGCTTTACAAAGTCTGTAGCTTCTAATGTAAAATATCTACATCTGAACTATGAGAAAAATACATTGAAATTGTATCAAGCTACACATATTCATTTTGTTCACATAGCATTGATTACAAGTCTTCCTGACTAGTGGTTTCAATCATGATGTGCAATGATTTGATTTAAATTATATCTTTCCTAGAGAAGATTTGTCCAAACACATAGAGCAAATCTTCCACTGAAGTCTCCAGGTTTGAAATCAATCAGTAACTGGAATTTTAACGGAGGTAACCACATAACTTACCTTTCCGTGTTCCAACTTGTTATTGTGAAGAAATTGCTGAATACTCAGAATTAGTTCAACCAGAGCTTGCCTGAGTTCACTCCCAGGTTTGTTAACCTTTGGAGAAAACCTTACTGTGAATATAGAATGCACTTGAAAACAAAGACAGACTTGTTCCAAGCTTCCCTGGCAGTGATGGTATAGAGAACTAACCTGATTTTTGGTCTGGTTAGGGTCTGATCTTTAGGATATGGTAAATTTGTATTAATGACATTTAAAAACACTTGTCCTAACCTCCAGAGACATGGAATACAACAAAATTCTGAGAAAAAAAATTGTCTCTATACACATAGATGTGTTTACATAAATTTAGTATATATACACATAAAATTTAGTGGTTACAAGACTAGTTTTGCAGATGTTTGGTGTGGAAACTAGTGCTGAAAAGTTGGCTAAATTAAGACCTTAATTTTCAAGACTTATGACATTAAACTATAAGACAGTGAATGGCTGTTTTTCTCCCAATCAGCCTCTGAATCTCAAAGTCGTGTTTGTGGCATACCTACTTATGCAAATTTTCATTCAGCCACATGAAGTATCATTGGGGAATGCATATTTTTCAAGCATTCCATAGAATTTCTCAAATATAGCAGACATACCACAAAATTACCTTGATAGGTTTAATGTAGGTTTAATGTAAGAAAGAAATTACTATATATACATATAACATATGCCAAAATGGTGCCTAAATTATAGATATTGTGAAATCTTAGACAGCTTTAGGTTGGGTTTTATTCTCCTTTCTAAGTGGACCTATGAGATCTTGGAGTGCATATTTTCTATATGCCCTCGTATTTGGAGATGATCAAGAATTCCCTACTAGGTCTGATTTGGTCAAATTGTCACATGCCACCAAGACTGATCTCCCCCTGAGTCACACATATTACTAAGCCCTCATTTTTATACAAAAAAAAAAAAAAAAAGAACCAGTTAATTTTGTTGGTGGTTGCTATATTTTTTCTCTTCTTGTTTCCTCATTTTTTTCAGTTTTTGGAGGGTAACTTTCTCATGAGCTCCTACAGCCACTAAACCACTCCCCCTTTATTACTGTCTAGCTATATATTATTGGTTTGCTTAATTCTATTATTAGCTTAACTCATTGTGTTGGATCAAACTCAATTCCTTGTTCATTTATTTATCTTTGAAAATACTAAATCTCTATATTATTAAAAAGATTAAAATCGGTTATCTAATTTCTAATTTGAAACAGATAAACAATTCTTTTGGACTGCCTGTGTGAAATAAGCCAAAACACCACCACAGACGTTTCTATCTGTATGTCATGGTTTATTCCACAAAGACATGAGAACCAATGTTATGTACAGTCAATTAAAATTTAGTGGTTGAATGCGCCACAAATTATTCTTTATTCTTGATGGAGTAACTTAAGACATGTCAAAAGTAGCTGCCAAGTTTAGGGAGGAAACCTAGATAAAATTAATCCATACCAATAGATCGCTCACCATATCTGGTTTTTGTCACTTGCATTGCCAAACAATTGTGTATTCTAGAATGGTCTCAGTGAATAAAGGAGTAAAAAAATACACTGTATTTCTGCCAACACTGTTATTTATCAGATTATCTGAGCTTTAAGATTTTTGACAGGACATGAATAATGACAAGTACAGCTAAAATGTCAGAAACCTGGATTCTGTTCCCTAGGTGGATTACCACGGAACTCTGGAATTTTAGTGCTTGAAAGAACTTTAGAGATAGAACAACTCTTCACTTTTCAACATTCTTCTCAAATTTATTTTAGTTCACCCAATCAATTGAAATACAACTCCTATATAGACAGTGTTAAGTGTAAAACATTTATGTGTCATTTCTTTAAGGTGAACAATTGTAAGCCATCACTTCAGGAGAATGACTGAAATGCCTAAAGTATACAATGGGTAACCTTCAGATATTAATGCCAAATCCCTCAAATTTGACTCTGCTCCCAGAACATGCTATGTTCATGTTAGAGTACAAGACTTTTAGGAAACGAGATCCTTTTGTCATGTAATGTAATGGCAAATTTCATGCTAGCCTAAAGTTCTAATTGTACTGGAACTTAAAAAAAAAAAAAAAAGAAAAAGAAAAACCTCTCAGTTTAGGTTTAAATATAAACTTAAAATATCGACTGATCATTAACCATACAAATCCCTGGCATGGATCTGAGCAGCACGGAAATAATAGATTACAGTTGCTCTTTTTTAGATTTTCTTTAATTCAACAGATTTCCATACCATCAATACAACAATATTTTTATTTATTTGCTCTCTTGCATTTCATTAATAAGCATGCATGTTGAAAGAATACCAGTATGTACTGAATAGACTTTTTGAGCATGATTAATTAGAAAGCATGAATTATTCATTTAAATATGGTTCATTTGCACACAATTTGAATGAAAATTATTTTGTTGGTTATCCTTTATCAGTTTCATAAGAAACTTTCATCAAATCACAGCGTTTACCAAAACATTTTGCCTAATAGAATTATCTGCTATAGGTATAGCTTCCTTCACTGCAAGCTGTCATAGGCACACCTACGTTTAAAAAGGAGTACAGCTTTGCAATGTTTCAGTCTCCGCAGATTAAATAGATACCTTTTTCAAGGACACGGAAACTTTTACTCTAAATGACTAGTGGAAATTTAAATTCAAAAGATTTCCAAAATCTGATAAGTATTTCGGTTTTAAAATATATTTTATTTATACTATACTTCCAAAAAAAGAAATTAATGTTAATCTAATGTGCCTGTATAACCCTTCTAGCAAGATATATTTTAATTTTAAAAATGAAAAAATTTTTCTAATTATACTTTTTCTAATTTCGAAAATACTATTTTATGTACATAAAATTTAGCAGAATATTTAACTATTGTTATCACAACATTGAGAATAATCATAAATACAACTACACTGGCAGAAAACCTTGATTAGGTAGCTCATTTGTTTAATAGAAGTTAAATTTGAAAAATATCAAATAAAATCAAATAATGTTTCTATATTCACTTCCAGCTCTAACAATTTCCATGATTTAGTACCTAACAATTTTTTAAAAAACAATGATAGTTTCAGATGTACAATAACTAGGGTTCTCTTTGTTCGGGCAAAATGAATAAATTAATATGCTGTGAACATACACTCTGAATGCAGTTTTCAGCCTCCTCCACCATTATACGGATGGAAGAAAATGTAGAAAATAAATTACAGTAAAAATGAAGTAAACAGAGTCAAATGTACCTTTTATTTATTACACTTTAAGTTCTGGGTTACATGTGCAGAACTTATGTTAATTGATGCACATACTCGCAGCTCAAAGAGCTGAGTTTTATTGGATTCAAGTATCTACCATGGTATAGGTAAAACCTAATTCCATTCTGACTTTCAAACTATGTATACTCAGTCTGATTTGCAGCTCTCGTCTTTAAGAGCCATTATTGTATCTTATAAGAGCCATTGTTGTATCGATGAATAAATTCCTCCTCCTCCTGACTGTTTCAGACTCCACCTAAATCAAAGGTTTCAGTTAATTAGTTGTAAAAAGGGGTGTTACCAATTTCCATATCAGTCAGCCTAAGTAGATACCATATTTTGTCTAGCCAGGATCCCTGCTTATAAGATAAAAGTAAAGATGCTTACCCTATACAAATACACACATTTGTAATAAATAGATTATATACACTACAGACACATAAAAATAAATATGGAAATATTTACTTCATAAATATATGTAAAATTTATGAAAATAATTTTAGGGAAACTTTATTTTCACTAAATTATATATTCTGAAGATCAAAAAACACTATCAGCTTCTGCAGCTATCTCATGTATGTAATATTCTCTCCCTACTGCTCATCCCTAAATTTTCTAAAGGAAAATTGCTCTCTGCAGATATCAAATATTCATTTTTTTTCAGAGTTAATGTTTATCATCATTTTTCTCCCATCTCTTTCATGAAATAATCTTTAGGTAAAATGGTGTTTGAAGAATGTTTTAGTATTTTGTTCCATCTGCTATTTTGGGAAAGGTCAAAAAAATGTTCACACTGTTTCTAGATTAGCTGCAAACAGTTTTTAAAAGAAGTTCAAGTATCCTTATCTTTCTCTCATTGAACAAAAGTGTTTTAAAAAGTCTCCTGATGTCGAACCTTGCTTCATCTCTAGATATATTTGTTTATGTGAAAAACAAAACTTTTTGGCAATCTGGACATGTGTAGGATTTTTTTCCTCCTTTAAATTGAAAAGCACACGATAAACATCTGTCATAAATCATAAGTGTACCTTTCATTCTTGGTTTTGATCCAGCAAGTGTTCTCCATCACAAACTCTTCATCTGGCATATTTAACTGATGACTCCCTGCAGATAAAGCTGAAAGAAGATGATTTAATAATCCCCTTCATGTTCGAGTCTCAGGTTAAGTTGCTCTTATTTTACATTTATTTGAAATCTCTTTTTTATTCTCTTTATAAGAACCTTTAAGTTCTGTTTCTTTTTTATATGGAAAAAAAAAAGTCCTTTTACAAAGAATGATTTCTCTTTTATTACTTTCCAGTACTCTTTGATCTCTTTAAGACTTTGACTTTCTTTTTTTTTTTTTTTTAACTTTTTAAAGTGGTATCAAATTAGCACTTATTTAAGACACAAACTCTATTAAATCCTGAGTATGTGTTAAGCACAAAACGTAAAAAGATGATTGAAACTGATCCTTCCTTCACTAAAGAACTCTTAACCTAGCAGTAATGAAAGGCAAAGCAATAATTCCTTTCAAGAAAGAGAATGAAGTGGAGAAATTTTTAAAAATAAAAACAAAAAAATAGATTTGAAATCTCACAGGCCACAAGCGTTGTTTAAACTCTGGGCTTGGTAGGGCGCGGTGGCTCACGTCTGTAATCTCAGCACTTTGGGAGGCAGAGGAGGGTGGGTCACCTGGACCAGGAGTTTGAGACCAGCCTGGACAATATGGCGAAACTCAGTTTCTACTAAAAATATGCATCTGTAATCCCAGCACTCGGGAGGCTAAGGCACAAGAATCGCTTGAACCCGGGAGGCGAAAGTTGCAGTGAGCTGAGATGGCACCACTGCACTCCAGCCTGGGCGACAACATGAGACTCTCTCAAAAAAAGAAAAAGAAAAGAAAATCTAGGCTCTATTAAGGTATGTAACATTGGTCAAATTCCTTTTTCTCTGAATCATTATAGTACAATCTTGAAAATAGCTCTGTAGAGGGGGGGAAAAAAAGAGTCCTAAACTATAGATAGTGCTTTGTCTAATATCTGTAATTCTCAGGCACATACTCAAAATTCATTTCCACAGAAAATGAAACGGTAGTTTGGAAATCTGCATTTCTAAAGGAAGTTTTGAAAAGAAGAGGAAACACCTAAAGTACGATGAACGTAAGAAGGAATGATTTGTACTTCCATTTTCCGCCAAAATGGAGTAAACCCATCACTCCTAGGTTATTCCTGTTCCAACCGAAACTCTCTGGACATAACACACCAAACAAGCACAGAAAGACTCTGAAAGGTGGAGCCGGGAATGTAGACCGTCTAGGGACCTTGGTACTCAAGGAATGACACAGTGGGTCCCTTGGTTTCTTTATTGCCCCTCATGTATCCCAGACACGGTACTGCAGAAGATTCCAACCCAGAACCTCCAATAGGCAAAGCCAAGAAAATAAATTTCAAACTAAGTTTGTTCCCTGAAGTGACCTAACCGAACAGAAAATCATTTCGGAAATACCCAGCCGCTTACAGCCAAACCCCAAGGGAACCCAACTGCCCCATGCTTTCAGTGAGAAGAGCAGAGAGCTGACATTCCACAGCATCCCTTCCCAGCAAAATAGGTGGAGGCCTGAACTCAGACAAGTGGTATTCGGCAAATGAACAAAGAGCTAACCCTTCTACCTCGACCTGGGAGGAGCGCGTAGCCCTTCAGTTCTCCCGCTGGCTGGTGTTGGCGCTCCAAGTGCGGGTCTGACCTTCTTTCCCCTGCCATTCTTTTTTTCCCTTTCAAGCTAAAACAATAGATTCGAGGTTGCTACTTCTTCCATATGTAATTTTACACTGCCTGCCACTAGTTTATTTGACTGTTTTAAAAATCAGTTTCTTTTAGTTTTGTCACTTGGAACTCGAATTTTTATACTATGCCCGGGAATTAGCAACGATCTTTATATACATTCTAAAATGATATTCCTTTCCTTCTGCCAGATACCTTCTTCAGTCTATTGCCCACCAAAAAAAACCCCTTGAGTGAAAATTGAGTGTTGTGATAATTTTTACTGAAACATCCTTCCAAAATACTACTGGTTACTAATTATTTACATTTTTATAATTCTGCCTCATTTACCATGTTATAAAAATGGGTATATATTTGCATTTGCTTTTATATCTACAAATGTTATTAATTTCAGAGGTAAGCTTAGAAGCATAATTATATGTTGGGGAAACAGTGGAGAATATAGAAATTAATATTTAGTTCCATCAAGAATAAATAAGAAGAGTACACTAAAAAAATAGGCTTAAATTATAATTCTAGGCTGGTGTCTGGGCCTTTTTGGCAATATTATTTTACCTCAAACTCAGAAGTGCTTGAGAAATGCTGCTTAATAATTTTTATCTTTCATACTTCTCATCTCACTTTTTCAGTTTCATAGTATATTTAATAAATACAATGAGAAATTGCTAGGTACCAATATACTGATAATTTCACCTTTTTCTCTTTATTTTTTAAAAAATTGTATTATTTTAAAAACATTTTTTCTAAGCCATATGTTGCTGTACAAACTGTGTTATATCTATGTTTTCTGAAATTGTACTGAGAATTGACAAAGATTCTGCTCAGCTTATAACATTTTTATGTAAATCAATTACAGTGCAATCGAAACGTGTAAATAATTTATAATGTGACGAGTTGTTTGCAAGCTGATTTTTGCAAGTACCCACGATTGAATTTCTTTGGTTTCCCTCAGTTGACTTTACTGTATCTCGTATGAAGGCACATTGCTTTTTAGCTCACCCCTATTTCACAGGGTCAAGAATTGATATTAACCCTTTTCCAAATGAACACCTATAACTAAAAAATCACATAGCAAAAATATGTCCACAGGATATAAAGTAAGGTAGAAGAGTAAAAGGGTAGAAGGATGTCTTTTTTGAGAAATAACCAAGTGAAAAAAATGATATTTTTAGATTTCTAACAATCTTGAAAGAGAAAAATAAAATAAAAGAACAAGTGATAGACTCTTGCCTGGAACTGACACTTGTACCACAGGAAAATGCAAAGAGGAAAATGAAAAGTTGCTCAATGACCTTTCCTTTAATGCACTGAAGATAAGGTTTGCTTGTTCTTTCTAATCAGATGTCTGGCGAAATAAAAAGAATCCTTGGACTTTCTACTCTTTAGCTTCTTCTTTTGTACAGAGAATTTCATATTGCCCTTTAGTGTTTCAAAGATAGAATACACAGTTGACCTTTGATCAACCCTTGGGTTAGGGGTTACAACCCCCCACACAGTCAAAAATTCATGTATAACGTTTGATTCCCCCAAAACTTAACTAGTAGTAGCCTACTATTGACAAGAAGCTTCACTGATAACATAAACAGTCAATTCTCACATATTTTTGTATGCTATATGTATTACACATTGTATTCTTACAATAAAGTAAGCTAGAGAAAAAATATTATTAAGAAAAATCATAAGAAAAAATATATTTAGTATTTATTAAGGCGAAGTGGATCATCGCAAAGGTCTCTATCCTCATCTGTTATCTTCACATTGCATAGGATGAGGAGGAGCAGAAAAAGGAAGGGTTGGTTTTGCTATATCAGAGGTGGCAGAGGCAGAAGTGGTGAAGTAGGTGGAAAGGGAGGCAGGAGAGGTTTCTTGAAAATAATGGTGTATAAATGAATTGTACAGTTCAAACCTGTGTTGTTCAAAGGTCAACTGTATAAAATTACTTTGGTACTCATGAATTTAGCTACTTAAAGTCTATTCACTTATAAATCTTTATGACCTACAATATTTTTTCACAGTAAAGTGAACCTAAGGTCTTAGAGATTTATATCTATATGTAGGCATACCTCAGAGATTTTGCAGGTTCTGTTCCAGACCACGGATTAAGTAAGTCACACAAATATTTTGGTTTCCCAATGCACACAAAAGTAATGTTTACAATACTGTAATTTACTGAGTGTACAAAGTGTATTTTATTAAATATACAAAGCCTAAAAACAATGTACATTCTGTAATTTAAAAAATAATTTGTTGTAAAAAATGCTAATAATCATCTGAGGCTTCAGCAAGTAATAATCATTTTGCTCATGGAGGGTCTTGCCTCAATGTTGATGGCTGCTGACTGATCAGAATGGTGGCTGCTGAAGGTTGGGGTGATGGTGGCAGTTTCTTAAAACAATGCAGCAGTGAAGCTTGTGGCATTGGTTGACTCTTTCTTTCATGAAATGCTTCTCTGTAGCGTGAGATCCTGTTTGGTAGCATTTTATCCACAGTAGAACTTCTTTCAAAATTGAAATCAATCCTCTCAATCCCTGAGACTATTTTACCATTAAGTTTAAGTAATATTCTACATTTTTTTTTTAATCATTTCAACAATGTTCATGGTCTCTTCTCCAGGAACTTAATCCGTCTCAAAAAACAAAAACAAACAAACAAAAATACACTTTTTTTTGCTCATCTATAAGAAGCAACTCCTCATTCATTCAAGTTTGATCATGAGATTATAGCAATTCAGTTGCATCTTCAGGATCCACTTCTGATTCTGGTTCTCTTGCTATGTTCACCACATCTGACATTACTTTTGCCACTGAAGTCTGAACCCCTCAAAGGCATTAATTAGGGCTGAAATAAACTTCTTGTAAACTCCTGTTAATGTTGATATTTTCAGCTCACATAAATTAAGAGTGTTCTTAATGGCATCTAGAATCATAAATTATTTCCAATGGTTTAAAATTTACTTTGCCTAGATCCATCAGAGGAATAAGAGCTATCTATGATAGCTTTAGCCTTACAAAATATTATTTCTTAAATAATAAGACTTAAATATCTAAATTACTCCATGATTCCGGGTTAAAGAATGGATGTTGTGTTAGTAGGCATGAAAACTTTAATCTTCTTGTATGCGTTCATCAGAGAGCTCTTGGGTGACCAGGTATTTTGCCAGTGAGCAGTAATATTTTGAAAGGAATCTCTTTTTCTGAGCAGTAGGTCTCAACAGTAGGTTTTAAATATTCAAAAAAAAATATGTTGTAAAGACCTGTACTGTTTTCTGGGCTTTGTTGACCCATTTATACAACACAGGCAGAGTAGAATTAATATAATTCTTAAGGAACCTAGAATTTTCAGAATAGTAAATGAGCATTGATTTTAACTTAAAGACAGCAGCTGCATTAGCCCCTAATAAGAGGATCACTTGGTCCTTTGAAGCTTTGAAGCCAGGCATTGACTTCCCTTCTCTAACTATGGAAGCTCTACATGGCATCTACTGCCACTATAAGACCGTTCTGTCTGCAAAATCCATTGTTTAGCCATTTTCATCAATAATCTTAGCTAGATAATCTGAATAACTTACTGCAACTTCTACATTAGTACAAGCTTCTTCTCCTTGCACTTTTATATTGTGGAGACAGCATATTTTCTTAAACTTCATGAACCAGCCTCCACTGTCTTGAGAATTTTTTTCTGCAGCTTCCTCACCTCTTTCAGCCTTTATAGAATTACAGAGAGTTAAGGCATTGCTCTGAATTAGGCTTTGGCTGAAAAAAATGTGTGGCTGGTTTGATCTTTTATCCAGACCACTAAAACTTTCTCTATATCAGCAGTAAGGCTATTTTGCTTTCTTATAATTTGTGCATTTACTGGAGTAGCACTTCTAATTCCTTCAAGAACTTTTACTTTGCATTTGCAGTTTGGCTAACAGTTTGGCACAAGAGGCCTGGCTTTCTCACTGTCTTGGCTTTCAGCATGCCTTCTTCATTAACCTTAATGATTGCTAGCTTTTGATTTTAAGTGAGAGACATGCAACTCTTTGCTTCACTTTGAACACAGAGAGCCCATTGTAGGATTATAAATTGTTATAATTGTAATATCGTTGTATCTTAGGGAAAAAGGAGGCCTGAAAAGACGGAGAGAGATGGGGTAATGCCTGGTTGGTTGAACAGTCAGAACATACATAATATTCATCAATTAAGTTTGCGTTCTTATATGGGCTTGGTTCATTGAGCCCCAGGCAATTGCAATAGTAATATTAAAGATCATAATCACAGATCACCATAACAGGTAGAACAATAATTTAATAGTTTGAAATATTGTGAGAATTACCAAAATCTGACACAGAGACACAAAGTGAGCACAAGCTGTTGGAAAAATGGTGCCAATAGACTTGCTACTTGCAGTATTGCTACAAACCTTCCATTTATAAACAACACGCTATCTAAGGCACAATAAAACAAGTTGTGCCTGTATTGTTAAATCAAACAACATTTGACCTGAGAAAGTCTCCATAGTCCCATGCTTGAGTTCTTACAAATAATAACCCAAATTGGCATGGAAATAAGTTGAAAACCTAACTTAGGAGTATGCTTGTGTAGCAACTAGCTGAGTGTTACCTAATCATAGCAACTATGCTTCAACCAATCACAGGTGGTCAGCTGTTCAATCTATGTTCGAATTAGGCAAATGCCATGCTGTAACCAAGCCTGCTGTTTTCGTATCCCACGTTCATTTTCTGTATATCACTTTCCGTTTTATATATATATATATATATATACACACACACACATACACATACACACATATATCACACATATATATATACTCTGTTCCACCAACCAGGCATTACCCCATCTCTCTCCATCTATACACACACACACAATATATACACACACTCCCTACAGTATAGAATGCATACAGATACCTCCTATAGTATAGAATACAAAGATAGATATTCCCTATAGTATAGAATAGAAAGAGAGATATTGCCCGTAATGTTTTATTAATGTTTCCTTCATTCATCACATAAGAAAGAGAAATGATTGCATATTATATGAAGTTCTTTTTTGCTTATAATACTTATTGAAAGCTTACTCACATACTGTGCAACTAAATAAAAATACTGTTTATCAGAAAAGCCACTTTAAAATAATTACTGTTTTATTCACAGAAAAACAAAAATCTGAAATTTTTAGAATTTAGTTTCTTCATATTCATTTTGTCCCTATTGAAAGATACATTTAAAAATACAAAAATTAGCTGGGTGTGGTGGCACTTGCCTGTAATCCCAGCTACTCGGGAGGCTGAGGCAGAGAACTGCTTTAAACCAGGAGGCGGAGGTTGCGGTGAGCAGAGATAACACCACTGCACTCCAGGCTGGGTGACAGAGCAAGACTCCATCTGAAAAACAAAAAAAATTCAAGGACTTACTATCAAAGCAGGACTCAGATTCTGCAGGCTCACATATTTCATTTTCACTATGATATTGATATTTTTCCTATTTAATCACATAGAATATATTTTTATTAATAGCTGTTAATTGTAGATTAAAATTATCAATACCACCCCATTTTCCATATTTTTTAGACTTAGGCCCGATAACAGTAACATAAATTTGTATGACATTTTACATTTTACAGAACATTTTTAAAACCTATTCACAGCACTTCTGGAAGGATCAGGTGTGGTTTCCTGGCATTCATAATCACATTCTCATTTACATTTGCAATCCGGACATCTTCTTTTTCTCCAGTTAAATTACTTACAAAACATTCTTTTTATAAAATTACATACTTGTTTCTGTGTATACCATTTCTGCAACTATTTTCTTTACTTCCATATAACCAAATATCTCCTGTTACTTAAGATCCAGTTCAAATATTTCCTCCCCTCTAAGAATTTTTACATTCCCTCCATCTTGACTGTTATATATTTTATTCTAGACCCTTGGAAGGTCTATTTTATCTCTTATGATGTATTTTCTTCTCTCCTATTTAAAATTAATTTGATACACATATTAGCTCTGCCACAACTTGGTAAGCTTATTGGGTGCAGCTATTTTCTTTCTCTCTTTTTGTCTCCTAGCAGCAGCTAGCATAGCACCATACACTGTAGGAATTTCAGACGTTTTGTATGGAAATAATGAATAAAATTTCAGAAGAGAATCTGTGTACAACTAAGGTGGCCTGTGTTAGAACTCAGCCCAGGAATTGTAACTCTTATGCCATTTTAGATTTCAAAGAAGGGGATATTGGATTGTCCCTAAAAGCCACTCAAAGTATTACCATATTCTAGAGTCCAGTAACCTTGACCTTAAGCATAGTTCATTTATTTTAACTGGAACTTGTCTTGTTCTTATGATTTATAGCTATTAATTCATGTTCTGATTTCCTTTCTTATTCATGCTTTTATTATTTGTCATATGTTTTCTCAGGTTTCTGTGAGTAGAGATTTTTAAAAACACTTTTTACCTCAAGTTCCACATATTATTTCAAAACTCTTTTTGAACAGCTGAATCAAAAACAAGCAAACAAATGAAAACAAAAACAATACAAAAAACTATTTCAAAAACGTAATTACTGGAAATATTTTAACAGAAATAGAGGAATGAATCTGATCTTTAACGTTGGTTTTCAACTAATTACATATGAGTATAAAATACATTTCTTTTAAAGTTGTATGAAAATTTGAAATACTATAAAATCTTTAGACCATGACAAAACTATAAAAGAATGACAATATTATACTTCAAAAATATTTTGAACAGAAACCTTTCTGCTTGAGTTGGAAGTCCATATTTTTCTGTTTCATATAATTATTAGCAGCACACTTTACTTTTAGTTTCCTACTAGTCTGCCTTCTTTCTAGTTATCACTGGCACTTTTAAATCATTCTTTCCAAAGAATTCTGCGTGCTGTTGCCACACTTTATAGGCAATAACTGTCATTCCAAAATGTGTCAAAATCTGTCACAGATCTGCTTCAATATTTAAACTTGAAAAAACAAGATTTTTTTTTTCTCTATCCAAAGGCATTTTTGTAGAAGAAATTATATACAAACCCACAACACAAAAGAAACTGAATGAGAAAAGAAAATTGACATTTTGATTTGCGGACTCTCCAGTAGGTCTATCATTCATACAGAAAAATATCACTATTGTCACTCTTCTCAGGCAGGGAGACTCATTGGTGCAGCTGTGACAGAACACAGTCTTTCTGCCGGGAAAGCCGCCTTGCAATGAAATAGAACATGCTAAAGGACTTGCAGGTGTTTTGAATTGAGTCTAAAAGATGAGACTATGTCTGATTAGGGAGAGCTAACGATGTATAGACATGTCTTTCTAAACACCGAGTTACTAATATGTTTTTGTGTGTGTGGATGACAGTTCTTTCATTGAACAAATATTTTTGAATTTGTAATCTGCACAAAGCAGTGCAATAGGCACTGCCCACAGCCTAAGAAACAAACAAAACTGGACGTGATGGAAAAGACAGCGACAAATCAACATAGAAATGAACTCAGTCCCTAAGATAATGCAGTACCTTATTTTGGTTTTCTTTTTCATAATGAGATTCCCATCCCAGTCATTCTAGAGATCACAATAGTATTAGTAACTGCTCACATTTAACGTGGGCAGAGCGGTGAAATTATCTGCCCAAGATCTTATTCAGGTTTCATAATTCCCGGTTTAGTAAGATGTTGACTTCACCATAATCTTCTGTGAACCAATCAGATAAGAATTCATGACCATATCATCCACTTACACTTCCCTGGTTTTTCAAACAGAATTATTATTTATGATTTAGCAATAATGAGATCTTGCTCATCATTCGGGAGACTAGGTGAAGGAAGAAGGAATGACATTAGTCCTTTACTGCAATGCAAGGAGAAATTGAACATTTTCCTCAAAGCAAATGGGAGTCTCAGACTCCATACCTCCCACCTCACAAGATGAATTTATCAATCATTCTTCCTGATGTTTTGGGTGAGAACATTGGACATGGAGTGATAAGGCTTATTATCTGGGCAATTTGGAGAGGTTTTTTAACCTCTGTGCATTTCAGTTTTCTCAATATCTTTAGGCTACTTTTATCAAAGCATCTGTTTCACTATATATGTTTTTCTTGTCTGGATGTTCTTGAGGACATGAATTGTTTTATTTACCTTTATAGGCCTAAAACATAGACCAGACATGTCCAAAATTCAACGATAAATAGCTACCAAATCAAAAAATAACATATTAACCTTATCTAACTCATGGAATTGCTACCCATTAATGAAAACATTGTGAAAACACTTTAAAACATTAAAATGCTATGTCATGTAAGTGAGCATCGTATTTGTGCTTATCAATATTGTAAGTGTTATTTACTTGTGCTAATTTACTTCATTCTTCTAAAAAACTGACAAGGGAGATATTATTATTACCCCTTTACAGATGTGAAAACTGAGCCATAGAGAGATGGACAAAAATGCCAATGTGATTTAACCTGTACTTCTTGAAGCCAGAATGTGTACCTGTGCAATCAAATACCAGCATCTGTGCTCTTAACCAGTATATATTATGACAATCAAATGGATTCATTTATTGTTTATAGATATGCCTATGTATCTCTTGATTGAAATAGCAAATGACTAAAAAAGAATGTGTTACCCCTGGAATTTAGTTCATAAAGGAATGGTGAGATATAGAAAGACCATTGAGACTTAAGTCAGACAGGCGTGGCTTAAATTATCTTGTTATTCTCTTTCTCTTTGATCTTAAAGTTATAACTGAATTTCCAGAGGTTTAGTTTCCTATGAAATTATGAAATAAAATCATTTACCTACAGGATTCAAAGTGTTTAATTATAGAACAGCTAGTAGCCCTTCAGCAATGTATAGCTCCTAGTCCTACAATTATTGTTATTGCCATTTGTTTCCCTTTTTTCTTTCTTTCCTCCTTTCTTTGATTTTTTGTGTATTAATTCACTCAACACTTACAAATTGAGCACTTACTGTGTCTCAGATATTGCTCTAAGTGCCAAGTATATATAAGGGAGTAAAACAGATATAGCTGCATATGTAAAGCTTACCTTCTTATAGAAAGAAAAATATGACACAGAATAAATATATAAGGTAAATTAAATATATGAAATAGATTATATAGCAGAAGATGACAAGGGCTTTGGAGAAAAATAAAGCAGGCAGTTTTATAGCGTGTTCTAGAGGAGAGAGAGAATTTGCAATTTTAATAAGGTGGTCAGAGATAAATGCACTAAGAAGGTGATTTTTTTTTTTTTTTTTTTTTTTTGAGACAGAGTCTCACTCTGTCGCCCAGGCTGGAATGCAGTGGCACCATCTCGGCTCACTGCCAGGTCTGCCTTCCAGGTTTATGCCATTCTCCTGCCTCAGCCTCCCGAGTAGCTGGGACTACAGGCACCCACCACCACACACGGCTAATTTTTTGTATTTTTAGTAGAGATGGGTTTCACTGTGTTAGCCAGGATGGTCTCGATCTCCTGAACTCATGATCCACCTGCCTAGTCCTCCCAAAGTGTTGGGATTACAGGCGTGAGCCACCGCACCCGGCCAGAAGGTGATATTTCAAAGAAGAGTCGAAAGAGATAAAGGAGGCAAACAATGTGAATATCTTGAAGCACTGCACTTTGGGCAAAGGATACACTATTATAAACGTCTCAGAGTGGGATCATGCTTGCCTTGTTTGAAGAATAGCTAGAAAGCCATAGTGGATAGAATGGATTGAGGAAGGAAAGAGAAATAAGATTGAAATCAGAGAAGTATGGGGATGGGGTCATCAAAGGAAGAGCACTTTCTCGATTTTGAGAATTTTGAGTTTGTTTGTTTGTTTGTTTGTTTTTCTGAGGTAAGACACCACTGAACTATTTTGAGAAGAAAATAGTCTTACGCTGACAGCTCTGGCTGGTGTGTGTGTTAAGTAAAGATGGTAAAAAGTGACGGATGATAACAAGAAGCCAGTTAGGAGGTGTTCGTAATAATCCTGCTGAGAGGTAATGATGTCTTGAGCCAGAGTATGTGGCAACAGTGGGTTAAGGACAACCATTTGGGCCAAATGCTGACAGCTGACCCTATTTGTTGGCCCAAAAGCAGTAAGAAGAGGTGGATGTAGATTTCGAGGAGAGCAGATCATTTTGTGAGGCAGTCTCTGTACCATTTACAGCCAAGAACAGATTGTTAACCTTTTCAGTTAAGAAGAATGGGTCATTTTTGCTGCTCAGAAGAGTCAGAGATATTTTTGGGATGCTGAGTTCTCCAGCACATTGAACTACATGCTCCCCAGCCAGGTCTCAGTGTCACGCTCTTTCTCAGGGGCCTGAGTTTAGCATAGGAGACTTGCCAAGATGATCAGTTCATCCTTCCTTGAGATTCTAGCATTCTCAAACATTGGTCCTGGCCCTCAATTTTAGCACAGCCTACTCTGGTTGCATGATAGGCAGGTCCTTTGCATACCACCATCAAGGTCTTCTGGCTTTCACACTGTGCCCTGAGTTGATAGTCGGCTGATTTGGTGCTATTAGTTTCTTCCATCAGTGCATCACAGGCACTTTAAAACACCTAATCACTTCCACAGCTCCTACAATTGCTACTGCTCCTGTGAAAGTATCTTATTTAGAAACAATTGTATTTATAAGGACAGGGATCTTAGTAGGAGACTAGTAAGTGAGGAAGTAAAGCAGAAAGAGAGGCATTATCAAGCCAGTTGTCATTGCAGGTAACTAAAGCTTAATCCCGAAGGGGCTAGCTGGAAGGTAATGTAGAACTCCTGCCTCATAGTTAACTCAAAGGAGAAACAAGTTGATGTGTTCATGCATACAATGCCAATACTCTTTGTTTCAAGTCTGCTCCCAGAGAGCACTAATTCTCTGACACTTACTGCCTGCTGTGCCTGTGGTAAAGTGAAATCCAACCACTAGAGAAAGACCTCACACAATGAGATACAGATGCTAGCAGCTGGAAATTAGTCTGATATGCAGTACAATGGAAAGGTCCATGGTATATGGTCAGGGCACTGACCATGTTTAGCATGTCATTCTACTATTGGTGAACATCTGGGTAGTTTCTGGGTTTGGACTTTTATGATGAGTTGCAAGGGACATTCTTGCGTGTGTTTTTTTGGTGAACACATGTATGTCCTTATTTGGGGTGTATACCTAGACCATGAATTATTAAGTCATGGGATATACATATATTCAACTTACTAGGTTCTGTTAAACATTTCTTTAAAATCATTATACTAATTCACAATCCAGGAATCATTAACAAGAACTGTGGTTGTTCCATATCTTTGGTAATAATTAGTGTTATGTCTTTTCTTATTTGATTCTTCTGTTGCATGTGTTATTATACATGTGTGGTTCTAATTTTCTTTTCTCTGCTTATTAATAAAATTGTACATTGTTTGTATTTGAAAAAAATCACACATCCTTTATTGTAAAGTGTTGGTTAAAATATGTACCTTTAAATTTAATTAAACAGCATTGCTTGATAAACTTGATTTTTTCCTTCTTTTTTCATTAACCATATTTTTGATGTTTTTGAAATTTACCAATGTTTCACATATATGCTTCATTCATGTATTTTATTCATTCACTATTATAGCACGTAATATTTATCTATTCCCCTAGAGACAGGCATTAATTTATGTGTCAACTTTTTTCCACCATGACAATGCTTGTGAAAATCATCCTCATTCACATTTTCATCTGTATTGTTGGCTATATACCAACAAAAACTCAAAATATATTTCAAGAGTAGGAGTAAAAATGTACACTTCCTGTGAACTACCTCAGGTCTGGCCAGGTCATAGCCTGGCCATGTCTTACTATTTTCCTTTTTTTTTCTTTTTTGTTTCAATTGCTTTTGTTGTGATTACTAGTAAACTTGAGCACCTCTATATTTATTATATAGTTAAGGCTCATAGGAGAGATAATAGACATATAATACCTGCACAAAGCAAATTTATTGTAAAAACTTACAGAAAGAATGGCAGCTGATTATATGCAGTTTCTAGAGTGCTCACAATTCCACTGGCCTAATATAACTGGGCCTGATGTGGAAACGTTCAAGTTTATGCTCCCCGTACTCCAATAGTCTTCTTTATAGGATCACTGAAAAATTGGGAGGAGACACAGGGCACCTGATCCACCGTGTAACACTGGGAATCGAAAGATCTTGACTTTCCAATTCTTTGGTATGACCTTGCTGATGAGAGGCATAGACAGAGATTTTCCTGAGTTGCCTAAAGGAATTTGGTTCCCAGGGCCAGTGTAAGCTGGAGACTTTGCAGACCCTTGTACAAAGCCAGTTCATTGATAGGCTACCCAAATGGAGAACTGCCTGAATCATCCGTCCATTCATTCAGCAAGTGGCTCAGTATCTTCTTGGTTACACACTGGTCCCTAGGAGAACTGATTAAACATAAGGCTTCCCATTAAAGGTAGAAATTAATTGAACCTTTAGTGAAGCTTCTAGTTTCTCTTGAAAATGGTAGGCCGGGCGCAGTGACTCAAGCCTGTAATCCCAGCACTTTGGGAGGGCAAGGTGGGCAGATCACTAGGTCAGGAAATCAAGACCACCCTGGCTAATATGGTGAAACCCTGTAAAATACAAAAAACTAGCTGGACGTGGTGGCACACACATGTAGTCCCAGCTATACAGGAGGCTGAGGCAGGAGAATCACTTGAACCTGGGAGGCAGAGATTGCAGTGAGCCAAGATCGCACCACTATACTCCAGCCTGGGCAACAGAGCGATACTCCATCTCACAAAGAAAGAAAATGGGGGAAAAAAAGATATTATGTAAGTATAGAAACTATAGAATTAATAAAATCTCATTAGAAGGATTTTTAGGATCATCTAAACCATTTGGTGTAAAGTCCAACTTGAGAACACACACATGCCACCCACACACAAACTCCTGGGATCAGACTGAAGGATGACTCAGTGTCATTTTATTTTTTAATTTCATTAGGTGAAGGCCCAAGGCCCACATATCCTGCATTAGCCTAAGAATGCTGCTGATAGTGCAAAAATCCTGGTAATGTCCCTCACCTCTGATTCTTGGGTCATCATGAAGGATCATATAATTCCACCAGAATGCAAATAGTATTATAGCTAAGTGGATGCAAGAGAGAGTTTGCCTACTTCAGAGAAAAAGAAGTCCTAGGGGACAAAAAGTGTGTACTAACAGTTTATTCTGCGGTGACATTATGTATCCAGCTAGTACTGATTATCTTCTGCTTGGGCATAAAGATTTTCTGCTGTTTAAGATGGTGACAAGATTTGGTTACCTCAAGGATGTGGAGAGACTTGGAATCATGACTTTTGCAGTAAGCACTGCTATGTGAAGTAGTTGCAGACTTTCCCAAGAGTGAAGATATCATAATAAGCATATCATTTTAAGCCTGAAGGAAATGAGGAAACTTTGATATAATTTGTGTGGTTGAAGAGAACATCTATGTGAAGGACCAACACAAACAGACTAAAGAGGCTGTGACAGTTACCAAGATGTAATTGTCTAGGAATTACTAGGAATTGTCTAGGGAAGGGAATGGGATCTAATAAGGTTTCCCACATCTTGAGCAGATTGTGGGCAACATTTGAAACATCACTGTCAGCCACAAATTCGGAAAGCTTTAGCTAGCTTTTGGGCTGGTCATTTCTGTAGTAAGAGAGAAGAAAGATAATGTATGCACCCTCTGAGCACCCTTCCCCAGCATCTCAAGGTCAGGAGTGCTCATACATAAATTGTTGCTTTGGGAAATAACTAGTATTCTTGTCATTCTCCTGTAGGCATAAACTCTATAGAAATCCCACAGAAATGCTTCTGCCTCCAGTGATGACTTCTGACGAACAATAACAACTGCAATAGAAAAGAAATTTGTAGAAAAAGTATGATAATCATAGCAATATTCCTCGCTTCCAGTGAAATCGAATCATAAAATCCCCAAGAAATGATATGGTGTTATCCTAGCAGCAAAAGGATCCAAAATCATTTACATCGTATCCATCCAGTCGTACTCATTCCATGAATTGTAAATCTCCATCTATTCACCTTGGTGAAGATTCGTGTGAATAGAGGGAAAGAGTGAGTTTTGAGATACAGAAACATTGGCGTACTTAGACCTCAGGTAAAAATGTGATACCCTGTAGCCTTAAAAAAAAAAAAAAAAAATCAAGGAAATCTATGAACTCTATGAACTAAAATGGAAGATCTCCAAGCTGTGTTCAGTGAAAAGAAACATATGCAGAACAGTAGGTATATTATGTTCTATTTGTGTTAAATAAAACTCCTTATCTTGTGGTATAGAAATACAAGGGTCCTGAATTACCCAATGAACTGTCTTGTTTTATTTCCCATGCCTGACACCCAGGTGCCTAGGAGTTTCACCCAGCAGAAAGTCCTTGCAGAGTAGGGCAGTGTTCATTTCTTTTGAGAGTCACATAGCCAAGGACAGGTGAAACAGACAACCCTGTTAAATTGTTGCAGGAGAAATGATTGCAGATAGTCTTTGAGAAAGAGTAGTCTCATTGCTCAGTGGTATTTGCTCGCCATGAGTGAGAGTGAGTTAAACCACCAAATGCCATGCTGAGAGGCCAAGGGCAGTGGCAGGCATAAGCAGAATCCCACTGATAAATTTTATTAGGTTGGGAAATTTCAGTGCCTGAAAGATATTTTCAATAGCTATATGCGCATTATCCACTCCAGAAAGAACACAGCAGCTCCATAGCCCACAAATATGTCTATGGCAATCAGGTCCCATTTTTGTCCCCTTGGTTGAGTCAGGAATATCTGCCAGATGCAATGTGATCCATGTACATGTGGTGTTTGCCTAGTTTGTTTAAAGTTATGCATTTGGTAGCTGCCAGATGAAAGCAGAAGCCTCAGAGTGAGAATTAGAAGGTCTTACTTTCCAAAGCCAGAGTTAGCACTGCCAATGAGAGAAATATCTGGACCTCAGAAGTTAAGCAACTTGTAGAGCTTGGGACTCAGAGGCCTTATCACTGAAGACCTTAGTCCTTTCTGTGGAGCTATCTCATTGCCAGGATAACTGGAAGAGCAATAGGTATGTCTCCCCTTTGTTATTATCCTTATTCTATAAATTATTCTTTAGATCCTTTGCTCAGTTTTCTCTTGGTTTTCCTATCCTATTGAGGAGTATTATATCAATACAGGAGACTTACTGTCTGGGTTCAAATCCACCACTTACCAAACAGTGGGACTTTTGACAAGTTGCTTAATTCTCTGTGTCTCAGGTTCTTGATTTGACAGAGACCACTTAAGCTCAGTAACTTGAGGCTGCAGTGAGCAAAGGTCATGCCACTTCACTCCAGCCGGGGTGACAGAGCAAGACATTGTCTCTAAAAAGATAAAATAAGATTAAAAAAAAAAAAAAGACACAAAATGATACTTTGCACCTCATGGTGTTGTTATGAAGATTAAATGAATTAATTTTTGTAGCACATTCAAACATTCTGCACCAAAGTAAACCACATTTGTTCACTGAATAAATGAATTGACTTTTTTGTTTATTTATAGAAATGTATTCTCTATACCAGATAGTAATCCTTCATAGATTATGTATGTACATATATCTTCCATTCGCTCACTAATTTGCTACATTGGCCTATTTATCTTTACACAAATATTATCATTTTATTTATTGATACCTTAATATATGCACTAATGTATTGGGGAAGGGGGCAAGTCTCACTTTGCTCTGTTTTTAAAAAAATAATCTTAACTATTGGTAAATAATTTCCTTTAAATTATAACTGAATTTACTAAGAAACCCCCAAAATCCTGCCAGCTTTTTGTACCGTTTGATCTTCATTAATATCTAAACATTTGTAGAATTGACATCTTTACAGTAAGTTGTACCATTCATGGACATATGGTTAACTTCTAGGACTTCATGACTTGCAAACTTAATTTTAATTTAGGCTTACATTAAAATGTACTTTATCTATACAAGAGGTCTTCATTAATTTAGATTTTCACATTTTATACTTTGTATCCTTCGAATCTAAAAGAAAAAGGAAGGGTGTTGTTACATGGGTCAATGTAATTGCAAGATTTCACGAAGATGCAGTACATTTTCCTTTTTCCTGTTTCTGCTTATGAGTGGTGGTCAAACAATATTTGTCGCCACACACATTAACTTACAACCTCTTTGCAACATTTATATTGAGTTGACTGAGAATTTGCGTAATCCAAGATTCTCTTGAGATTCTATTTTCATGTACGATAATATATTACTCACGCAATAACTTAAAGTTTTAATGGAAAAATCCTTTTTGGCCCGTTGGGAAAATGTAGTTGTATTGAATTGCACACTATTTAATGTGGCCTTACTATGAGTAGTCATTTAGTGGTCTAAAAAAGATAAAACACTTTAAAAGGTGCCTTACAAGTGAGGGAGGAGCATAATCACTGATACATTTTTATCAGAGAAATCTATTAGAATGCTTAATGTGCATTGACTGGGATTTGAGAAAGGTTGATTATGAGAAATACTGAAATAAATGGCATTTAAAATTGAGGTTTGACAGAGTGCTTAGTAATGCTTCTGTCATTTTAAGAAACCTAAACATTCCTTTGAAGTTTGATGTCTCAACATGAAAAACTGACTTACAACACTAGAAAATCTCTATGTGCAAGTTACATGACTATATAATCATAGGTAATTGACTGGCCCCTGTTGGTTTCTCACATAATGAAGTTATCCAAATTATTTCAAAGTTAAGGAATATGGACTTGAATGTTAACACAATGTTATTAATGTCACTGTATCATTACTAAGCTAATGATGTGCTTTATTCTGATGATAGTTTTTCTCTAACACTTACTACATGCAAAGTGCCATGCAAAGGGAAAAGAAAATGATCATGAATACACCATGCTCCATGTGTGAATGAGGTTTGCATAGTAGCGGGGCAGGTGTATAAACCATCCGCTATAAGAAAGTATGTTGTTTGTTGATATTAATTTGATAAGAATCTATGAGATTAGAGTGTGAAAGACCTAATTTAGTCAGAAAAGGAGTCAGGAGCCAGTGAATGAATTCTTTTTAGAAGTTAGAAATCAGAAAATAATGGGGCAAACTTTGATTTTATTCATTTGGTTTTTAAAATTACTTTCACTTCTTAAAAAATAATAATGGGCCGGGCGCGGTGGCTCAAGCCTGTAATCCCAGCACTTTGGGAGGCCGAGACGGGTGGATCACCAGGTCAGAAGATCGAGACCATCCTGGCGAACACGGTGAAACCCCGTCTCTACTAAAAAATACAAAAAACTAGCCGGGCGAGGTGGCGGCGCCTGTAGTCCCAGCTACTCGGGAGGCTGAGGCAGGAGAATGGCGGGAACCCGGGGGACGGAGCTTGCAGTGAGCTGAGATCCGGCCACTGCACTCCAGCCTGGGCGACAGAGCGAGACTCCGTCTCAAAAAAAAAAAAAAAAAAAAAAAAAAAAAAAGAATGTGCTTGTGTGTAAAAACTAAGAAATATTTGAAAAATATAAATAATACATATAATGTAAATGTTTTGCTTTGTTTACTTCTAATCATTAAGTTACATATTTACTATGTAGAAATGCAATTAGATGTAACCATTGATTAGGCTTTCAACCATTTGCCAAACATTGTTCTGTGCATAAAATATCAAGTTATCAGAAAATAGCCTAGAGAATTTGGAAATATTCTTATTCCTGGTAAAATATTTTACCTCTATCTAATTGTAGAAAGTCTGTTTACCATAGGAAGAACAAAGAGGTCTTTCATGTGTTTCGTTTTTAACAAGAATTTTTTTCTCACTTCTGTACCTCATTCAACGATTGTACTATATTGATTATAGAGTTCTTATGTAATCCTTAGGATTACTTTATTCCATTGAAAAACCATATTTTAGTTTGTATAGTTATTATAGCACTGCAGGAGTCTTCATGGATGCAATTATCCATGCATTGTTACAGAGCAAAAGCCACAAGGGGGAAAATAATTACGTAAAACAACTGAACCAGATGGATATTTGAAAATAAAACACTTAAGATATATGTCATTTGTGTGGTTTAGTTTCTGTGGTTAACAACTGTTCACCAGAAAAAAACAAAAATACATATATATGTATATATAAACCTATGCAATTTTTATAGCCTAAGGTGGTGGTGTTTTCAATTCTCATTTACATTTCTTTAGTTACTTTCAAAAGAAGGAGCCAACAAATATTTTCCTGTTGCTGTAGTGGTTAGGCGGAAACATAGTTTATTATTTCCTAGGGCAATGCCAGATGACAGGACATAGTCAATCCCCAGGAGTCTACGGGAAAATTAACAGTTACAGACAAATAGTAAATACCACATTTGAGATACTGTGACCTCCAAGATCTAAAATTAGAGCAGAAATTGACCGTGACCTTACAAGGTACCTTACTGTCTGGAACAAATGAGAGAAAATAAAGCAGGCAGGTAGAGGGGACAAGAACAAGACTTCATTCCCTCCAAGCCATTAGACAGTTGAGCTACAAGACTCCAGAAAGGGCAAAAGCCGTATTTGGGTATTGTCAAGATTTCAAGAGCAAAGACATCCTCTGTATCTTTTCCCCATCACTCAGTCTCATCACATATTACCTCACTGATCACAAATGGAAATGAGCTGACAGTGCTTTGTACAATATTGACTTTGCGAATGCTATTTCTATTAATAGTGTCATGGTATTGTTGTGATATTGTTTAACGATTATTTGGAAAGATCAACTTCAGTGCAAAGGTTGTAGTAAATGTCTGAGATCTGGAGTCTGTTTGACACCCTTCTATTGTTTCTGTGACTTGGTAACATTGCCTAATCTCTCTGAGTATCATTTTCCTTCACTATAAAGTAGAAGTAAAAGGTATTAACCTTGCTCAGAGGGAAGTGAACGTCCACATACAGTGTCTGGTCCATAGAAAACATGTAATAGTAATGTACATTCATATAAGTATTATTATGATCAATAAGCCAGATGACTGCCAAATTCTACATTTTAGAAGGGAAGGATATCAGAAAGAATTTTTTTGCAATAAAAATTATTATTTGAGCCTTAAATATAATTTCTCTCCTCTGTTTTTGGTCTTCAAAAATAAGATAATTTTATCTTTTAAGTTATTACACCATGTGCTTCATAACATCTTTAAAATACAAACTTTTATAATTTACTAATTTTGGGTGACTAAGGCTATTTTAGTCTCTTTGGGGACTCCTGATATTTCTGGCTTGTTTCTGACAACCTAGTACGTACCGTGAGAGATGTCTGTAGACTCTGAGCAACTCAAATTTTACAGATCAAAAGTCTTCTTAAAACCTCTAACTTTTCTTAAAACAGTACCTGATACAAATTGCCTGATGAAAAATGTTTCCTTTGGATTAATGAATGAATGGATGTTGAATCATGCTTACGTATTACAGTGTATAGATAAGAAGCATGATGTTTATTTATTTATCTAGGTATTTTAGGTTTCATTTACTGATAGTTTTATCATTGAAAGTTAAAAAAAATCATCAGTCATTCTTATATAAATAAAACATTTTTTGCTAAATTGTAATATATGGTACATTGAAATCTGAATACATATCACAATGTTCATGATATTCTCAACCATATGACTCAATGACATCCACATAATTCACCAAATTTGATATTTCTTTCAGAATTTAGTGCAAAGGAAAACTTTATTTAACTAGAACTCATTTCCTCCCTTCACAAAAAAGGAGAAGTATTTAATGTAACAGTTTTCCTTCTCTCAGTGGGCAGGAAGCTCAGATGAAAGTTTTATACTGAATCATAGTGACATTTTAAGAATTAGGCTTTTTTTTCTTTTTTCCTTTGCCTTTCCTCATTTATTTTCTTCTCTTCCTTTCACAGTGTTTTCAAACTCATGTGTTTTTGTTTTTGTTTTTGTTTTTCTTACAATACATTATTGTCTACAAAAAAGTCACTATGTGTTCCTTAGGGGAGAAAAGAATGTTAGTTCAGGCAACACTGACTAGATAAAAGCTCGAAATATTGTTTGACTGCTTCGCATTTCTCAGACTGCAATATGTTATGTATTTTTAAATTTCTAAGAGAAAGAATTATGTTGAATTAACCTTTAAGCTTATTTAATTGAAGAATCTCTTAAGAGGAACATGCAGAACAAGATTTACGACATGATATTTGGTATTATCTGTAGAAGGTAGATAATATTTATTTTTAAAGTTGCATACAAATATACACAAATACATGCATGCAAGATGCAATAAGACACACTGGAAATTTATGAAGTCTTATTTGACCTTTTACAGATAGCTACTGATTTCAGGTTGATGAATATTTATACTGCTGCTATGCATTTACATATGTATGCATAAAAAGAGTTTTGTATTAAATTACTTGTTTTAACATAATTGGTGTCATGCATATTTGGGTGATTGGTTTCTTTTGTAATTAACAATATGTTAATTATCTATCCATAGCATCACTTGTGGATCAACTTCCTTCTTTTCATTGCTACACAGTATTATATACCGTACATGTACCCCAATATTTTTAACATACTGATTAGTGAATATATGATTATATCTAATTTTATCCTTTGTGAACAAGCTGCAGTAAATACCCTTGTCCATTGCCTGTGTTATGGATAGGTATCCAGAGAAGCTGAATGGTTCATTATGCAGTTTTTGCTGTGGTTAAAAACAATTCACCTAAACATGTTGGAAATATTTCAAGACAATGAAAGCTCACTCTTCAAAAAAAGGTGCATTAATATATATTCCAACCACCACTGGAAGAAAGTGATACGGGAGGAGTCAGGGAACTGCTGGGTAGAGAAGGGCAGGTCCCTGGCTAGGGGTCCGCCTCCAGGCAAGTGCCCACGGACCAAGGTGAAGACAGGCATTTCTGTTTACATGCCCAAATGCTGCATTTTTCAAGACCACCCGGGCCCACCATACCATGATCCTGTGCCTGTAAAAACCCCGAGACCCTAGTGGGGAGAGACACAAGCAGCTGGGCATTGAGAGGAACACACCAGAGGAGGAGCACACAAGTGACCGGACGTCTAGAAGAGCACACTGGCAGACGAACACACCAGCAGACACCAGCGGATCATCTATGGAGGAACAACGTGCGGACGGGGCGGACGGGAACCTGGCCTGGGCAGCTGGAGGAGAACCCCACCATCGAGCAGCCCAACTCCAGGGGAAAACCACCTTCCTACTCCATCCCCCTTGTGGCTCCCCATCCATCTCCCGAGAGCTTCCGCCTCTCAATAAAACCTTGCACTCCTTCTGCACAGCAAAAGAAACTACCATCAGAGTGAACAGGCAACCTACAGAATGGGAGAACATTTTTGCAATCTACTCATCTGACAAAGGGCTAATATCCAGAACCTACAAAGAACTCAAACAAATTTACAAGAAAAAAACAAACAACCCCATCAAAAAGTGGGCAAAGGATATGAACAGACATTTCTCAAAAGAAGACATTCATACAGCCAACAGACACATGAAAAAATGCTCATCATCACTGGCCATCAGAGAAATGCAAATCAAAACCACAATGAGATACCATCTCACACCAGTTAGAATGGCAATCATTAAAAAGTCAGGAAACAACAGGTGCTGGAGAGGATGTGGAGAAATAGGAACACTTTTACACTGTTGGTGGGATTGTAAACTAGTTCAACCATTATGGAAAACAGTATGGCGATTCCTCAAGGATCTAGAACTAGATGTACCATATGACCCAGCCATCCCATTACTGGGTATATACCCAAAGGATTATAAATTATGCTGCTATAAAGACACATGCACACGTATGTTTATTGCAGCACTATTCACAATAGCAAAGACTTGGAATCAACCCAAATGTCCATCAGTGACAGACTGGATTAAGAAAATGTGGCACATATACACCATGGAATACTATGCAGCCATAAAAAAGGATGAGTTTGAGTCCTTTGTAGGGACTTGGATGCAGCTGGAATCCATCATTCTTAGCAAACTATCACAAGAACAGAAAACCAAACACCGCATGTTCTCACTCATAGGTGGGAACTGAACAATGAGATCACTCGAACTCAGGAAGGGGAACATCACACACCGGGGCCTATCATGGGGAGGGGGGAGGGGGGAGGGATTGCTCTGGGAGTTATACCTGATGTAAATGACGAGTTGATGGGTGCAGCACAGCAACATGGCACAAGTATACATATGTAACAAACCTGCACGTTATGCACATATACCCTACAACTTAAAGTATAATAATAATAAATAAATTTAAAAAAAAAAAAAAAAAAAACCTTGCACTCATTCTCCGAGCCCACGTGTGATCCGATTTTTCTGGTACACTAAAGCAAGAACCCCAGGATAGAGAAAGCCCTGTCTCCTTATGAATAAGGCAGAGGGTCTAACTGAGCTGATTAACACAAGTCACCTGCAGATGGCTAAACGAAAGGAGCACCCTGTAACACAGGCCCACTGGGGCTTCAGGAGCTGTAAACACTCGAACCTAGACACTGCCCTGGGGTCGGAGCCCCACGGCCTGCCTGTCTGCATGCTCACCCTAGAGGTCTGAGCAGCAGGGCACTGAAGAAGTGAGCCACACCCCCGTCACCCACCCTGCAAGGAAGACAGGAAACTTTCCCGTTTCAACAGTAATTTCCTCACACTGTCTTAAGTTCCACATACCATCCACTCCTCTTAACTTTTGCCATTCCGAGAGGTGAAAAATTATATACCATTTATTTAAGGTTTATTATTACTTCATTTTGGAGAGAAGATTCAAAGATTTGAGTTAGTCAAGCTTCTTGGTCCATTGTACATCGATCCATTTAATGTCTCTTTCTTCTTTCATTTGACTTCACTATTAGTTTTTCCATTATCCCCCTTCATCACTCCCATTTTGCTTCCACCTACAGTCTCTCCCCTCCAAAATAAACGTATTTTCGTAGATCTTTGAATTTGTAACTGTCGCTGAAAAAAATCATTATTGTTGCTTTAATATGTGGATTCTTTATCAAAATACTTTATTACAGAAGATATCTATACTTTATAAGCACTGTATTTTAAGATCTATCATTGTTATTTTACGTACACCTAGCTGACTGCTACTAATGGCTGCATAGTATGCAAGGTTAAGCCACCACCACATTTTATTTGCCCATTAACCACCCGGCTGCCTCAAGTATTGTGCTTTCACGAACACATTGTGGTGAATAGCATTGTACATATCCCCTTGTGGAAGCTTCTTGGAGATACATCTGCAGGTGCAGAATTGCTGTGTCACACTATATACACATAATTATTTTTACTATGCACTATCAAATTTCTCTCCAGAAAGCCAAGAGAGTTCACACTGCAGTGACAATTCTCAATACTCATTCTCCCACATCCTTGTTAAGACTTTTAATCTGACATTTGAAACTTTTGCCTTATGATGGATGGAAGACATAGTTTATTGTTTTAAATGCACATCTATTCATTTATTCATTTGCCATGTGGATTTCTTTTATAGAACCTTTTAAAGTCTTTATGATCTTTTCAATTGGGTTTTCAGCGCTTTATTTGAAGGTAAGGAGCACTTTCTCATGTAGCCTAGGTAATATTCTTTATAAGTCTTATATGTTACGAATGTGTCTTTAATCTGCCACTTGTTAGGTTTTTAGTTGGTGTCCTTTGGAACCTAAAATATCCCAAGTTTAATTTTGTTGAAGTCTACACTTTAAAGTTTTATGTTCTATATTTAGATGTTTATATAAGAACCATTCCCTCATTTCCTTGAAGAAGTCACAAAAATGCTCTTTTACATACCTTTTTAAAAATTATTCCATATAGAGCCTTTCTTGGTTGCATTTTTAGTCATCTGTATTTGGAGAAGGTAGGAAGTCAGGTTTATTTTGTTTCTTATAGTAAACTGGTTTTCCCCATATTATGGACTGAGTGATTCATTTATATTTATAGGTTTATGGTATACTTCTATCACACACCAACTTGTCATACATACATGGATCTATTTCTGAGTTCACTTTTCTCTTCCATAGTTTATTTTTTGTCCCTTACCTATACTCCAGTTTTAACTAAATTCTATCTTTTTAACGTGTTTGCTAACAGTATTATCCATCGGCTGACAAATTTTGGGAAAGCAATCACAGAATTTTTTTAATGGCATACTAAAACTTAGAAACAAAGGTTGGTTTGATATAAGGCAAGTATTACAAACATTGATTTAACAATCCTAAACATTTAATAATGTATAAAAAAGCAATACTTCATTATCAAGTTGTACTTGTTTTAAAATACAAAGTTGATTTCACACAAAATTTACTATGTCATTCACTAGATGATGAATAGTTTATGTAGAAACATAAAGGATGATCACAATTATGGAAGACAACATACATTTTGTTTTTTCTGCCTTTCTACTGGTCACTCTGCCTTAATTTACTTTGTTGTTTCAGTGTTATCTCCCCAACTTCATAACATTGAAATATCCTATGACTTATTCCCCGGAAAACTTTAAAACTATAGTCAGTGTTTTAATGATAGCTTTGAGTATCATAGTTTTAAAGTAATTTGGAAGTCCGAGATTTCCAAATGTATGCTCCAGCCTAGATCACTGCCTTGCACTCTATGCTTATCTATCCAACTGCTGACATAACGTCTTCACTGGGATATAAAATAGAGTTGTCAAATTTAACTTAAAGCAAATCTCCAATGTGCAACCCTCCAAAACCTGTACTTTCTACGGTTATTCTAACCTCTGTAATTATCAACTTCCCCAAAGGTGTTATTTTGGGGGATAGATGTCTAAAATTGCATTGCTAGGTCATGTGGTCATTGCCTGTTTAGTTTAATAACAAATTAACAAACTGTTTTTCAGAGTGGCTTTAACTCTTTTCATTATCACTAGCAATATGTGATTAATCTACTCTCTACAAATTCTTACCAGTATTTGGTACTGTCACTGTATTATTTTATTTTCATCATCCTGATAAGTTTGTAGTAATATCTTATGGTCTTTCTTTGCATATCCGTGAGGGCTAATGAGGTTGAAGATGTTTCCATGTGCTATTTGCCATCTGAAATCATCTTCAGTAATATATCTGTTCATGTTTTTTTGCTCATTTTTTAATTCAATTGATTGAATTTTTATTGTTGAGTTTTGAGAATTATTTATCTTTTCTAAACACTAGTCCTTTGTTAGATATATGGCTTGGAAATAACCTCTTCCAGTTTGTAATCTGCTTTTTCTTCATTTTCATATGGACGTTCACAGAGCAAGAGTTTTCCATTTTGAAGAAGCCCAGTTTATCAGTTTTCCCTGTCTATGAAGTCATGCTTTTAGAGTCACATCTAGGAACTCTTTGTCAGCTCTAAATCCTGAAAATTATTTCCTAACTTGTTGTAAAAGTTCTCCTGAGATCTTGCATGGTTGAAAATTTTACATACTTTACCTTCACACTCAAATGAAGAATATAAATACTGAGGTGTGAAGGTTTTTTTCCCCTCATAATTTTAAAAATATTATGCATTATCTTCTTGCATGAAGTTTTAACATTGAGAAGTACAATGGCTCTGCTCCTGTTAATTTTCCTAAACATACGAAGTTGCCATTGGAGAATGCAGCCTGTAAAATTACTTTCTAATTTATTGATTTTTCTTTTGGCCCAAAGTTACTGTACAAGATTTCAAAGGTGTCATGTGTTTTTGAAAAAATTGTTTCCTAGCTATTAGCTATAGAACTCATGTGTATTAATTATGACATTTAACTCTTATATTTTGTCTGTTTTTATTTTGGACTTCTATTGGAAAAGGCATTCAGCTCTCTCTTTGTGATTATGAAATATCCAATTATTCTTTGAAGTTCTATCAGCATTTTTCTGCATATAATTGATATTTCCTATGGCACACCCACAAAGATTTAGGAATGATAGGTATGTTTGTGTACTTTTATCCTTGCTAAAATGAAATAAAACTTTTTTTCTTTTTCTTTTTTTTTTCTTTTTTTTTTTTGAGAGGGAATATTGCTGTGTTGCCCAGGCTGGAGTGAAGTGGCACAATCTCGGCTTACTGCAACCTCCGCCTCCCAGGTTCAAGCGATTCTCCCACCTCAGCCTCTTGAGTAGCTGAGACTACAGGTGCCCACCACCACACCCAAGTAATTTTTTGTATTTTTTTAGTGGAGACGGGGTTTCACCATGTTAGCCAGGATGGTCTCGACTTCCTTACCTTATGATCTGCCTGCCTCAGCCTCCCAAAGTGCTGAGATTACAGGCATGAGTCACCATGCCCGACCTTGTCCTATTAATAACTTTTGGGTTAAAATATCTAATATTTGATAATAAAAATTGCTATACCTATGTACTTTTTGCTAGAACTCCTCATCCCCACTATTTTAACTCTTGATTTTAAGCACATCGTTTTAGCATGTTGTTTTATGTACAGCTATCAACACAAGTATACAGAAATATATTTTTAAAAATAATTTCAACGTTTATCTTAGATTCATGGGGTCCATGTTCAGGTTTGTTATGTGGGTATATTTGGTGACTTTAAGGTTTGAGGTATGATGTTCCAGTCACCAAGTTAATGAGTATAAAACCCAATAGGTAGCTTTTCAGCCCTTGCCCTCCTCCCTTTCTCCCCTCTAGTAGTCCACAGTGTCTATTGCTCCCATGTTTTATTCATGTATAGCCAATGCTTAGTTACCACTTATAAATGAAAACATGCAGTATTTGGTTTTCTGTTCCTGGATTAATTCACTTAGGATAAAGACTTCCAGCTGTATCCATGTTGCTACAAAAGACATGATTTCATTCTTTGTATGGCTAAATAGTATTCTGTAGTGTATATATACCATATTTTTCTTTACCCCATCCATGTTGATAGTGACATCGAGTTTGATTCCCTGTCTTTGCTATTGTGAAGATTGCTGCAATGAACATAAAAGAGAATGTGTCTTTTTGGTAGAATGATTTATTTTCCTCTGGCTATATACCAAATAATGAGATTGTTGGGTCAGATGATAGTTTTGTTTTAAGTTATTTGAGAAACTTCCAAGCCACTCTCCACAGCAGCTGAACTAATTTACATTCCCACCAACAGTGTAACGATTCATTTTGTTCTGTAGCCTCACCAGCATCTGTTGGTTTTTGACTTTTTAATTCTGACTACCATGAAATAGTATTTCACCATGGTTTACATTTGTCCGTAAATAAGTGATGTTAAGCACTTTTTTCATATCTTTAGTGGCCATTTGTATGTCTTCTTTTGAGAAGTGCCTGTTCATGTCTTTTGCTTATTTTGTAATGGGGTTATTTTTTTATTTGCTTGTTAAATTGTTTAAGTTCCTTACAGATATTGGATATTAGATCTTTGTCAGATACAGAGTTTGCAAATGTATTCTCCCATTTTGTAGATTGTCTGTTTACTCTGTAGATTTTCCTTTTGCTGTACAGAAGCTCTTCAGGTTAATTTGATCCCATTTGTCAATTTGTGTTTTTATTGCAATTGCTTTTGAGGACTTTGTAATAAATTATTTCCCAAGGCCAACATACAGAATGCTGTTGCCTAGGTTTTCTCCTAGGATTCTGATAATTTGAGGTCTTACATTTAAATCTTTAGTTTGTATTTAGTTAATTTTTATATAAGGTGAAAAGTAGGGGTTCAGTTTCATTCTTCTGCATATGATGACCCAGTTATCCCAGCACAACGTATTGAATAGGCAGTCTTTCCCACTGCTTATTTTTGTCTTCTTTGTTGGAGATCAGATGGCAGTAGGTGTGCAGTTTTATTTCCAGGTTCTCTTTTCTGTTCTATTGCTCTATGTGTCTGTTTCTGTTTTTGTACCCGTACCATGCTGTTTTGGTTCCTGTAGCCTTACAGTATAGTTTGAAGTCAGATAATGTGATACTTTCAGCTTTGTATTTTTTGCTTAGAATTGCTTTGGCTGTTTAGGCTCTTTTTTGATTCCATATGTATTTTAAAATAGTTATTTTTAATTGTGTGAAAAATGATAATGGTAGTTTAGTAAGAATAACATCAAATCTATAGAACACTTTGGGCAGTTTAGACATTTTAAAGACACTGATTATTCCGATGGATGAGTATGGAATGTTCTCCCATTTGTTTGTGCTACCTGATTACCTTCAGTAGTGATTTACAGTTCTCCTTGTAGAGATCCTTCACTTTCTTGGTTGGATGTATTCCTAGTTATTTGTGTGTGGCTAAGGATATTATAAATGGGATTGCATTTTTTATTTGGCTCTCAAAGATTGAATGTTATTGAGGTGTAGAAATGCTACTGATTTGTGTACATTGATTTTGTACCCTGAAACTTTACTAAAGTCATTAATAAATTCTAGAACTCTTTTGGCAGAATCTTTAGGGTTTTCTAGATATAGTATCATATCATCTACAGATAATTTGACTTTTTCTTTTCCTACTCAGATGGTTTTTATTTCTTTCTCTTGCCTGATTTCTCTGGCCAGGACTACCAGTACTATGTTGAATAGGAGTGGTGAGAGTGGGCATACTTGTCTTGTTCCTGCTTTTAAGGGGAATGCTCCCAGCTATTGCCTATTCAGTATGATGTTGGCTGTGGGTTTGTCATGAATGGCTCTTATTATTTTGAAGTGTGTTACTTTAATGCTTAGTTTGTTGAGGGTTTTTGTCATGAAGGGATATTGGATTTTATTAAAAACTTTTTCTGCATCTATTGAGATGATCACATTGTTTTACTTTTTAATTCTGTTTAGGTGGTGAATAACATTTATTAATTTACTTATGTTGAACCAACCTTACATTGTAGGAACGAAGCCTCCTTGATCATGGTGAATTAACTTTTTGATGTGCTGTTGAATTCAATTTGTTAGTATTTTGTTGAGGAATTTTGTATCTATGTTGATCAGGGATGTTGTCCTGTAGTTTTCTTTTTTCATTGTATCCTTATTAGGTTTTAGTATCCAGGCGAGTCTGGCTTTGTAAAAAGAGCTGGAGAGGAATTTCTCCTCCTCAATATTTTAGAAGAGTTTCAGTGGAATTGGTACCAGTTCTTTGTATATATGGTAGAATTCTCCTGTGGATCCACTTAGTTTCGGACTTTTTTTGGTTGGCAGTTTTTTTGTTTTGTTTTATTTTTTAATTACTGATTCAATTTTAGAACTATTTATTAGTTTATTCAGGGCTTCAACTTTTTTCCTGATTTAATATTGAGAGGCTGTATGTTTCCAGGATTTTATCCATTTCCTCTGATTTTTTAGTTTGTGTGCATAGAGGTGTTCATAAAACTCTTTGAAGGTCTTTTGTATTTCTGTGGGGTTGGTTGTAACATCACCTTTGTTGTTTCTGATTGTGCTTACTTGTATCTTCTCTCTTTTTTTCTTGTTAATCTAGCTAGTTGTCTATCGATCCTGTTTATCTTTTCAAATAACTGGATTTTGGTTTATTGATACTTTTCATGAATTTGGGGGTCTCAATTTATTCAGTTCCACCCTAGTTTTAGCTATTTATTTTCTTCTGCTAACTTTGAAGTTAGTCTTTTCTTGTTTTTCTATTTCCTCTAGGTATAATGTCAGATAACATCACACACCTGGGCCTGTCATGGGGTGGGAGGAGTGGGGCGGCATAGCGTCAGGAGATAGACCTAATGTAAATGATGAGTTAATGGGTGTGGCACACTAACATGGCACATGTATACATACGTAATAAACCGGCAAGTTGTGCACATGTACCCTAGAACTTAAAGTATAATTTAAAAAAATAAAATAAAAAAATAAATTGAGATCTTTCTAATTTTTTGATTTAGGTACATATCACTGTAAACATTCCTCTTAACACTGCTCTAGTTACATCCCAGGGGTTTTGGAATGTTTGGAATCTGTTTTCATTTATTAAACAGTAATTTTAAAATACAGAAATCTATAACATTTACATCAATTGTGACTTTTTATGTTTGCATTTGTTTCTTCTTCTTTGTTTCATGAATGCACTATTTTCTTTTATCTCTTTAGTACGGGCATTATAATTTTTTCGAAATTTTTTTGTGTTATAGTAGGTGATACCTCAGACACATAACATTCTGATTCTTGTCTTTTTATGTCTCTCATTTATTGTGTTGATTTTCTTCAAATGTTTGAAATAATATTTGTGTTTACCATGCATTCTCCCATAATTTGGGAGATCAGGGTGAACCTAATAGAAGTTTGCCAACATTGTTTTCTAGACATTGGGGAAGTTCATTCCCTCATATGTTACCACCATCAAGGACTAAAGGACCCGCCCCCTTTCCCTCCATCCCATCTTCCACTGAAAGCCTCAGTCTGAAAACAACACCTAGTGCTGTGCACAAATGGATTTAAGAGGGAGAAATAAGGGGAAAAAGGCCTCCAAGACTGACAGCTCTAAATTTAGTTTCTGAAACAATGTTCTGTATCTTTGTCTTTGACTACTAAGCACTCACAAAATCACTCCTGCTTTTTTATAAAAATTTACTTTAATGTGTATTTTAGATGATCTTCTGCTACTGTAATCACACTGTTTTCTGTTTTTAAAACACTTCTTAAAGTTTCTGGTTATTGAACCTCTAATTTTGTAATATTTTAAGCATTTTAAAAGGTATTTTATTTATTTATTTTTTTGAGACGGAGTCTCACTCTGTTGCCCAGGCTGGAGTGCATTGGTGCAGTCTCGGCTCACTGCAAGCTCTGCCTCCCAGGTTCACGCCATTCTCCTGCCTCAGCCTCCCGAGTAGCTGGGACCACAGGCCCCTGCCACCACGCCCGGCTAATTTTTCTGCACTTTTAGTAGAGACGGGATTTCACCATGGTCTCGATCTCCTGACCTCGTGATCCACCCGTCTCGGCCTCCCAAAGTGCTGGGCCTACAGGCATGAGCCACCGCGCCCGGCCTAAAATGTATTTTTTATTATAAAACAAACAAAAGAATACTTTCAGAAGATGAGAGAGGTAGGCACCTATCATTATTTATTCCAATTCTATATGCTGATCTGCATAAAAATTGATTATTTACATGTAATAATTCGATGGCCTTAACTTAGAGAACTGGAAGACTTCAATAAAAGATTTCAAAGAGATTGTATATGTATCTGTGCCCCACAAGAACTGACCATGCTTAGGTCTCATTCTTCCAGTGTGCGGATTAGGTCTGTTTAATTACACTTTGGATCTGTAAATCTGTCACTACAAATAATGATGAGCATTCTATAGCTCTTTCTGAGACTCTATGTGCCTGTAGAGAAATATATGTTTTTGTTTGCACTGAGAATCATCACATATTAGCTCTAGAAGGAAATGTGAGTAATTGTATAGTCAAATCTTTAATTTTCTAGTGAGGACAGTGAGTTTCAGTTATAACATGTAGTTTATTTATGGTTCAAGAGATAAGGTGGAACCAAGATTTCTTATCCTTCAGGTAGTTTATTTTTCTATTATACCAGATATATATCCAGTGGTTTGCACTTTTTCTTTTCATAAATTAAAGCAACAACAACAAAAATCTAACAGGCTACTTGATCCCATGTCTTAAAATGAAAAAAAAAAAAAAAAAAAAGCCAATGACTCGTAATTCAATTGATATATAATCCATGAAATCATAAGTACTTCTGCTTATTTCTTAAGTGATAATTTCTAGATTAGGCTTTTTTTCCTCTTTATTCCTTTGTTCCTTTTTTATCTATAAAATATTTAGATTATCTGTTTTGCTTTCCATTTATTTATTTATCAAATATATATTGAGCTCTTGTTATATGCAAAGTGTTTGTTAGGAATTTATGGATGAATTGTGTGAATAGTAGTTTCCCAGCTGTACTAATATTGTTATTTTTATCTGGGCTTACATACTCCATATAGAAAGTATATACAAATATAAGTTATGGTTTATACTTTTATAATGTAAGTAGTAAAATCTTTCTTTTTCCCTGAAGGGACTTCTCTCTGTTTTATTCTTGATCTCATCATAGCCAGTGAAAGAATTATAAGTTTTTTTGTTTTGTCAGCCAGTATATGAGCTCTATTTCAGATTAGAATAAATTGCTTAAAATTTCAATTTTAAATCAATTTGAAGAATGTTACCTTTTGCTCTGTTGATGTTTTTAATTAAAGAAGATGAAAATATGCACAAATTTGTTTGATAGAGATTATGAATTTTTTTCAAAGAAAATAAAGACAACTATTCAATATTTAGAGTATTTGAAACATAGAGATAAGAAAATTGGCTAAATTTCTTTTTCTGGCAGAAAAAAAATGGCAAGCCAGATAAAAGAAAGCAAGAAGAGTATTAATACACATAATAAATACCACTACAGTAAAAATCATTCTGAACCAAAGCAAATTTGGCTTTTTTGGTTCCATTAATATTTAAAGTTCCAGTTTTTTTCTAGTGTCCTATAAGACTTCAAAGACACTAATACTTTAAAAATAATTTTTAAATTATAACAAAAATGTGTATATAAAAATATTGCCTGAGAACTCCTCTTTCATTTATTTTGCTTCAGTTCCTTCCCTTTCTTTGCCTATGTGTCCTCTTAAATTCAACAATGTGGATCTTTATTTAAGGTGCTGGTGACATTAGAACAATAAAATGAAGTCTTGGGAACTGTATGCATGGAAATTATTCCTAATGAACCCCTGGAATAGAATAGAACACGTAGGTACAAATGGATGAAATGTACTCAGAGCAGCAGTTCTGCCTATCCTTAGAGGACATAGCATTATTATACTATTATCTGAAAAGGGTTTAATTATATTCACATTATATCCATCTGCCTTAAAACCCTTATCATACCAGAACATGCTGAGAAATCTACTTTCCAAACACTTAACCTGAAAAATCCCTTGTGTAAATCTGCAAGTTTCAATGGCTTTATGGAATCCAACAATGCCTCTAGAGGCTTTCTTTCATTTTTCTCTATCCCGCCTACATTAAGTAAACAGAAAGCCCATTGACTCTCAGTTATCTGGAAACCCATTTTCCACTTTATGATTCTTTTTTTTTTTTTTGAAGAAAGCCTTTATAAATCCTTACGTTCCTGTGTGTGCATCTGGGCTATCGGTCTCACTTAGATATGTTAACATTGGTACTACTATCTAAACATTGTTTATGAAGGGCAACCAGCTGCATTTCAAATCATGATAACAAGTCAAAAACACAAAACATCCTAAAATAAAATAGCATTTTTAAGAGTGTGTTATTAATAACAGTAGAATTTATTTAACTAAAGTAAAATGGTACAAAACATTTTTTTTTAAAAAAAAAGAGGGTGAACACTGATGCCATTTGTATAACATGACTAGTTCTTTCAACTTTAAGAATGCATTAGGAACAGAATGGAAAGTGCACTTCACATGAGAAAGTCCCTAAAAAAATTTCCAAACATACTAATTAATACACTTGGATTCTTTTTTTTTTTTTTAATTAAAAAAAGCTTTCTCCCAGTATCAGGAAATCTTTTCTTCTATATCACATCCCTTTTCATATATAAAATGTAGTTTGAGATTTTTAAAAAAATACATTAAACATTTCAAAATATTTATTTAGACATACATGCGTATGTCTGTAACAAGACTTGCTTTTCCAAATGGAGAAATATGTGCAATCAATTCTCTTTTCAATGCTCAACAAGTTTTTTTTTTTAAATTTCATCTTCTCTTTGTCTTTTAATTTAGTTTATACACTGCATAACATTTGGCTTTAAAAAGTAGGCTATCAAGTTTCAAGTGGTAAGAAGTGTTAAAAGAATCAGCCTATGCTTATTTTTGTCTACCTTTTATTCTATATCCTTATGGTTTCCTGTTTCTTGTCATGTCACCCGAGGTGGTTAAAATTTTATTTTTATGTTAAAATAGTTTGCTAGATATCTTTTGTTTGTTCCTTCAAATCCATTCCCCATTATTCCCTATTCTGTTCTTTGTCCCAGTAGGCTGACTTTGTTGAAATACATCAATAGGCTCCCTTAAACTCTGCTGGTTTCCTATTGATTTAAACCAAGGGGAGATTCTACAGGTGATCAGAGGGTGAGAGGATGAGATCATGGAGTTTATTCCTGTGGTTCTGCCTCTGTGGGATCACCCTGTACTGTTTCAGTCCCTCGACTGATGGTCACTGCTTCCCTCAAGGAAGCCTCCTCTATACTGTCCTCTCATTCTAGGTTTCTGTACCTGGCACTTCCCTATACCAATTCTTCCCTGGCTTCAAAGAGGTAACAGATATGCTGATAAGAACCTTCTGGGTATGGCATTATCCTTTGTGATTTCTCTGGCCCTCACCAAATTGTTGTAAATACCCTCTTTCTAACACCACCTTAAAAATAGGATACCATTTTGTGCCATCTATTTTCTGGCAGGAACTTGACTTAATACAACTTGGTTTTCATTAACATGGTGGCTTTCTTGATTATAGATTATCTATTCCACTTCAGACCCAGTTCTTCCTAATAAAGGAAACTTGTGTATGTGCCTCCCAGTAGGCATAACTTTTATCCTTTCCACCAATTTTCTATTTTTCTATATAAAAAATTATACACATCAGTAAAATAAATTGAACTTCAAGTATTGTTTTGAAATGTATAAAGAAAAGGTCCATGACTAAAACCTTCATCAAGCGAGCAATTTGCAGTTGAACAGCAATTCCAATTACCAGTACCCAAGTTCCCAGGCTTCTTTGTGGTGGTATTTGTAGCTGATTAAATTTTTCCTAATTATATATGTGGGTACACAGTGTTGTGTACCACTTTCAGAAACAACAATGTATTCCTGAAACAGCATTTTGAATATGGCATTCTGCTCCAAATAAGTAAAATCACAGTTAACATTTTGTGCTTTCAATGAATGAATTCTTACCGGGTTTATACAAAACAGTAAGTGGAAAAATATTATGATATAGATGGATAATCCCTTTTAGCTATTTATAAAATAGCAGAGCAAAATTTCTGAATTTTATAACATAACCAACCTCTCTTACTTTTCTTCATTTGGCAAAAAAATAAATAAATAAATAAAATAACAAAAAGATTTTATTATATAGTAAGAATGCTAAACACGTTGAAAATGCTTCTGAAACAAAACAAATCCAAAAAAACCGTTCTTTTTATGAATATACTATGTAATAATCTAGTCAAATGCAAATAAAGAAAATGTGAACAATTCCTATGTAATTTTTCCATCAAAGCTATAGGCCTTGCCCAGCTCTGTTGGATCAGCCGTGTGGGTGGTTAGAGAGCTACACATTTCAAACATTATCTTGCCACACTACTCAACTCAGATCATTGAGAAGGGAAGAAGGATAATTCCAAATAAAAGAAATGGTCTAACATGTGAAGAAAACATTTCATTCTTTAGAATTTGCTAAATTATTATTAAAAAAGCATTCAGTAATAATTAAATCTAGGATTTGTTGAGCACTTCATATATTGTTTTATTTAAACCTCTCAACAATCCCTAAAATGGAGATATTTTTATTATCCCACTGTATTGATCAAGGTCTATTCAGAACACAAAAACACATTAGTAATTTAAAGGCAGAAAACTAAATGGGAAGAATTATTAATTAGAAAAACATAGTTAATTACTACAGAGGTAAGAGAAAGTTCTATAAAGAACTTTTGCTTCAGAAGTAGCAAAGGCATCGAATAGCTATGACCCATAGGGCTTTGAAAGAGCACACGTGGAAAGGGCTCCCCAAAGGCTGAGATTCAGACCTCTTTGAAGAGAATGTGGCTGCAGACCCTTGGATAGCAGAGAAGTTCCCTGCAGGGCCTGGCATCAAAGCTGACCAGCAGCACGCAGGACAGGACTAGCAATCAGAAAGCTGAGCTAAAGGTTTCTGGGGAGTAGAGTCACTAAAGCTACACCCTGTGGTGCTGGCAAACTCATAGGAGGGTGAGTGTCACTGGGTCTCCCCCATGAGCTAATCAGCTGTGACATAGATGTAAGAAGAAAAGTACACCAGAACCAGGAGCAAAAGTCTTCCTTCTGCTTATGTCTTCTGGTGTCCCTTCACTGCCTTCTCCTGGTGAAGCCTAATGTTGTTCCAATGGCAAAAGAAAAATGTTTACAGGGTCCAGATCCAGAATCAGGAAGCTGAGTGTGAAGGGTGGATTTAGAATTGAGAGTAAATAAATTGATAACTGTACCCTCCTCTTTAAGGATGAGAAAACTGAAGCTTATTGAACCTCCATAACTAGTACATGCAAAAGCAAGAGTCAAACCCATTCTGAATTAAACTCCTTAATCCCTACTCGCTGTATTGCTTTAGTAACAAGCTACCCAGCCACAGGAATTCTACACTGTAATAAAATTGTAAATATTTCCAGTTTCTATAACTTTGTAACAATTATTCAATTCTAATTGCAGCTATATTTCCTAAGTTTTACATGATTTCAACCATAAAGTAGGTGGCTCTGGGAATTCAAATGTACAAGCACATGAAAGCAAAATTAACCACAGATAACAAAAGAAGTACCTATTAAAGGGAAAGCTTCTGGCTCTGTTAGGATCATTAGAAAATGTCACTCTTCATCTCCAGGCACTGGAGTGAATCAGATGAATAGGGCCTCAAGTGAACCCCCAGCAAACAGCAGCAGCCCTGCAAAAGAGGGACCTCACTACTGAAAGAAAAACAAGCAGAAAGTGACAACAGCATCAACAAAAACAACAAAAAGGCCCCCCACAAAAACCCCATCCAAGGGTCAGAGGCACAAAGACTGAAACTAGACAAACTCACGAAGATGAGAAAGAATCACAAAAAGAATACTGAAAACCCAAAGACCAGAGTGCCTCTTCTCCAATTGATCGCAACATCTCTACATCAAGGGCATAGAACTGGACAGAGGATCAGATGGATGAATTGACAAAAGTAAACTTCAGAAGATGGGTAGTTAAAAACTACAAGGAGCTAAATGAGCATGTTCAAACCCAATGCAAAGGAGCTAAGAACCTGGATTAAAGGTTAGAGGAATCGCTAACTGGAATAAACAGTTTAGAGAGGAACATAAATGACCTGATGGAGCTGAAAAACACAGCACAAGAACTTTGTGAAGCATACGCAAGTATCAGCAGCTGAATCGACCAAGTGGAAAAAAGGATATCAGAATTTGAAGACAACTTTACTAAAATAAGACATACAGAAAAGAGTAGAGGAAAAAATTACAAAAAGAATGAACAAAGCCTCCAAGAAATACAGGACTTCATAAAAAGACCAAACTTAAAATTGATTGGAGTAGCAGAAGGAGACAGGGAGAATGAAAACAAGCTGAAGAACACACTTCAGGATATGATGTAGGAGAATTTCCCCAGTGAGCAAGACAGGCCAACATTCAAATTCAGGAAATACAGAGAACACCATTAAGACACTTAATGAGAATATCAACCCCAATACACATAATCCTCAGATTCTCCAAGGTCGAAATGAAGGAAAAATTGTTAAGGGCAGCCAGAGAGAAAGGCGAGGTCATCTACAAAGGGAAGCCCATCAGAATAACAGCAAATCTCTCGGCAGAAACTCTACAAGCCAGAAGAGATTGGGGGACAATATTCAACATTCTTTAAAAAAAGAATTTTCAACCCAGAGTTACATATCCAGCCAAACTAAGCTTCATAAGTGAAGGAGAAATAAAATCCTTTCCAGACAAGCAAAGGCTGAGGATTTCATTACCACCAGGCCTGTCCTGCAAGAGCTCCTGAAAGAAGCAGTAAATATGGAGTGGAAAAACTGGTACCAGCCACTGCAAAAACACACCACAATGTAAAGACCAATGACACTACAAAAAAAAAAAAAACTGCATCAATGAGTGTGCAAAATAACAAGCTAGCATCATGATGACAGGATCAAATAACCATCTAGCATCATGATGACAGGATCGAATTCACACATAACAATACTAACCTTAAATGTAAATGGACTAAATGCTCCAATTAAAAGGCACACACTGGCAAATTGAATAAGGAGTCAAGACCCATCGGTGTGCTGTATTCAGGAGGCCCATCTTACATGCAAAGACACACAAAGACTCAAAATAAAGGGATGGAGGAAAATTTACCAAACAAATAGAAAGCAAAGAAAAGCAGGGGTTGCATCCTTCTCTCTGAAAAAGCAGACTTTAAACCAACAGAGATCAAAAAGAGACAAAGAACAGCATTACATAATGGTAAAGGGAACAATTCAACAAGAAGAGCTAACTATTCTAAATATATATGCACCCAATACAGGAAGACCCAGATTTATAAAACAAGTTCTTAAAAACCTGCAAAGAGACTGAGACTCCCACATTATAATAGTGGGAGACTTTAACACCCCACTGTCAGTATTAGACAGATCAATGAGACAGAAAATTAACAAGAATATTCAGAACTTGAACTCAACTCTGGATCAAGTGGACCTATTAGACATCTACAGAACTTTCTACTTCAAAGCAATAGAATACACATTCTTCTCAGTGCCACATGGCACATATTCTAAAATTGACCACATAATCAGAAGTAAAACACGCCTCAGCAAATGCAAAAGAACTGAAATCATAACAGTTTCTCAGACCACAGTGCTATCAAATTAGAACTCAGGATTGAGAAACCCATTAAAAACCACACAATTTAATGGAAATTGAACAGCCTGCTCCTGAATGACTCCTATGTAAATAATGAAATTAAGGCAGAAATCAAGAAGTTCTTTGAAACCAATGAGAACAAAGAGAAAATGTACCAGAATCTCTGGGACACAGCTAAAACAGTGTTAAGAGGGAAATTTACAGCACTAAATGCCCACATCAGAAAGCTAGAAAGATCTCAAATCAACACCCTAACCTCACAGTTAAAAGAGCTAGAGAGACAAGAGCAAAGTAATCAAAAGCTAGCAGAAGAGAAGAAATAACTAAGATCAAGGAAGAATTGAAGGAGATAGAGACACAAAAACATCCCACAAAAAGTCAACAAATACAGGAGCTGGCTTTTTGAAAAAAATAATAAAATAAACCACTAGCTGGACTAATAAAGAAAACAGAGAAGAATTAAATAGACAATAAAAAAATAAAGAGGATATCACCACTGACCCTACAGAAATGCAAACTACCATCAGAGAATACTATAAACACCTCTATGCAAACAAACTACAAAATCTAGAAGTTACGGATGAATTCCTGGATGCAAACACTCTGCAAAGACTAAACCAGGAAGAAGTTGAATCCCTGAATAGACCAATAACAAGCTCTGAAATTGAGACAGTAATTAATAGCCTACCAACCAAAAAAAAAAAAAAAAAAAAGCCCACGACCAGATTCATAGCTCAATGCTACTAGAAATACAAAGAGGACCTGGCACCATTCCTTCTGAACCTATTCCAAACAATTGAAAAGGAAGGAGTCCTCCCTAACTCATTTTATGAAGCCAGAATCATCCTGATACCAAAACCGGAAAAAGACACGACAAAAAAAAGAAAACTTCAGGCCATTATCCCTGATGAACATTGATGCGAAAATCCTCAATAAAATATTGGCAAACCAAATCCAACAGGACATCAAAAACTTATACACCGCAAGCAAGTTGGTTTCATCCCTGTTATTGAAGGTTGGTTCAACATATGCAAATCAATAAACATAATCCATCACATAGGCAGAACCAAAGAAAAAAACCATATGATTATCTCAATACATGCAGAAAAGACCTTTGATAAAATTCAACATTCCATCATGTTAAAAACTCTCAATAAACTAGGTATTGATGGGACACATATCAAAATAATAAGAGCTATTTATGACAAACCCATAGCCAATATCATATTGAATGAAGAAAAGCTGGAAGCATTCTCTTTGAAAACCAGTACAAGACAAGGATGACCTTTCTCACCACTCCTATTCAATATAGTATTGGAAGTTCTGGCCAGGGCAACCAGGCAAGAGAAAGAAATAATAAGTATTAAAATATGAAGAGAGGATGTCAAGTTGGGTCTCTTTGCAGACAACATGATTTTATATTTATAAAACCCCACCATCACAGCCCTAAAACTTCCTGAACTGATAAACAACTTCAGCAGTCTCAGGATACAAAATCGATATGCGAAAAATCACAAGCATTCCTTTACACCAACAATAGGCAAGCAGAGAACCAAACCATGAATAAACTCCCATTCACAATTGCTAGAAGGGAATAAGATACCTAGAAATACAGCTAACAAGGGAAGTGAAGGACCTCTTCCTGGAGAAGTACAAACCACCGCTCAAGGAAATAAGGGAGGACACAAACAGATGGAAAAATATTCCATCCTCATGGATAGGAAGAATCAATATTGTAAAAATGGCCATACAGCCCAATGTCATTTATAGACTCAATGCTATTCCCATCAAACTACCATTGAGGTTCTTCAGGGAATTAGAAAAAACAATTTTAAATTTCATATGGAATCAAAGATGACCCCATATAGCCAAGAAAATTCTAAACAAAAATAACAAAGCTGGAGGCATCACACTGCCTGACTTTAAACAATACTACAAGTTACAATAACCAAAACAGCATGGTACTGGTACCAAAGCAGACATATAGAACAATGGAGCAGAACAGAGACCTCAGAAATAACACTACAAATCTACAACCATCTGATCTTTGACAAACCTGACAAAAACAAGCAATGGGAATAGGATCTCCTATTCAGTAAATGGTGCTGGGAAAACTGGCTAGCCATATGCAGAAAACAGAAACTGTACACCTTCTTTGTACCTTATAGAAAAATTAACTCAAGTTGGATTAAAGACTTAAATGTGAAACCCAAAACCATAGAACACCTAGAAGAAAACCTAGGCAATACCATGCAGGACATAGGCATGTGCAAAGACTTCATGACTAAAACACCCAAAGCAATTGCAACAAAAGCCAAACTTGAAAAATGGGGTCTAATTAAACAAAAGAGTTTCTGCACAGCAAAAGAAACTATCATCAGAGTGAACAGGCAACCTACAGAATGGGAGAAAATTTTTGCAATCTACCTATCTGACAAAGGCCTAATATTGAGAATCCACAAGGAACTTAAGCAAATTTACAAGAAAAAAACAAACAACCTCATCAAAAAGTGGGAACAGGATATGAACAGACACTTCTCAAAAGAAGACATTTATGTGGCCAACAAACACGAAAAAAAAGCTCAACGTCACTGATCATCAGAGAAATGCAAATCAAAACCACAATGAGATACCATCTCATACCAATTACGATGGCAATTATTAAAAAGTCAGGAAACAATAGATGCTGGTGAGGTTGTGGAGAAATAGGAATGCTTTTATACTGTTTTTGGGAATGTAAATTACTTCAACCATTGTGGAAGACAATATGGTGATTCATCAAGGTTCTAGAACCAGAAATACCATTTGACCCAGCAATCCCATTACTGGGTATATACCTAAAGGAATATAAAGCATTTTATTATGAAGACACATGCACACATATGTGTACTGCAACACTATTTACAATAGCAAAGACATGGAACCAGTCCAAATGCCCATCAATGATAGACCCTATAAAGAAAATGTGGCACATATACACCATGGAATGCTATGCAGTCATGAAAAGGAATGAGATCATATCCTTGATAGGGACATGGATGAAGCTGGAAGCTATCATCTCAGCAAACTAACACAGGAACAGAAAACCAAACACCACATGTTCTCACTCATAAGTGGGACTTGAACATTGAGAACACATGGACACAGACAGGGGAACAACACACACCAGGGACTTTTGTGGGGTGGATGGTGAGGGGAGAGAACTAAGAGGATGGGTTAATAACTGCAGCAAACCACCATGGCACATGTATGTATACCTATGTAACAAATCCTGCACTTTCTGCATATGTATCCCATTGTTTTTTAGAAGAAATAAAGAAAAAAAAAAAGAAAGAAAGTGTCACTCTTTGGACTCATGGACTGTATTTTCTTCCACTGGACCTAAGTGCCCCATGCATGAAATCCTTCTACTAGTTGCCATAACTCCCTAATGTCAGTCACTTTGATTTTCTTCAGTTAACTATATCTGGATATATTTTAAGTTTATGCCTTATCTCTGTCTGGATAGACACTCTGGATTTAGTAATCATTCCTTGCCTGGCTAATTTGTTTATTTTATTTCTTTCTTAATTTTATATTTTTTAAGTATTCAAATAATTTAAAATCATATATGCCCAATGAAGTAATTTTCTATCTCTTTTAGAGATATCTAAATTGAAAATAATAGGCTTCTTCCACTTTTATTTACAAGATGTAAAGAAAGCCTCAACAAGGTAAATACTGAAATTGCTACATCTCTTAAAATGCAGTCAATATAAATGATGGTACGTCACAGAGAAGGAAAGATATAAATTGTGTCCTGTAGACATTTATATTCGGATAAAGCTGCACGTAAAATCCTCTACACTTCAGATTCACACATTCCTTTTGGGATTTAACCAGTTTGAAATAGGTTCTCTGTCACTTATCAGATAAATCCTAAATAAATCAAAAGGCAGATCTAGAGTATATTTTATCTCATCTCCTCCCTGTGATATGCATCTATCAAGAGTTCTCCTTTTGTTCATATTATATAAATATTCATACCTATATAAAAGCTTTCTATATTTTCATGTTTGTTGAAGGAAAATGAATCATTCTTCCCACATCCCAGTATTGTAATTTTTTTCATTTACCAGTAAATCTTAGACTTTAATATTTTATTGAATGACTATATTTTATTTCCTAACATTTATATACCAAAATGTTGTTAACTATATATTGCTCTATGGCCTGGCTTTTTAAATATTTGAGACAGATTGCAGTAAGCATCTTTGTTCATTTATATTTAAGCATAAGTATTTAAACATGGTGAAATAGAATCCAAAAATATGATTGTGTACATAAAAAGGGAGTATGGAGGTATTTCTTTTTTAGAAAATTATTGTTCAACCTTTTGACAACCATACCTTAGTTTCTTTCTTGGGAACCATTTGTTGCAGTGTTTATGTGGTTTTGGTGGGGCCGATTCTACTCAGATTCAAAGCTGCCATCATTCAGAGCACTCTCACCTCATATCATTATCAGAGTCACAGAGAGTGGTTAAAACATTGATATGAGAACTGATAGGAGTCATGAGATCTTATGAGACTTTTACTAAGATTTCTGGGAACAGATGTTGGACCTCTTATACAAAATGAAAGCTCCAGAATGTAAGTTCCAGAGGTGCTACTTCGTTTTGGGAATTCAGTCAAAATCGAAGGTGAAGATAAAAGGACAGAGAGAGAGATTAATTGATCACTATTGGCATTGTTTGAGTCCCAGATCAAGGTAACCCCAAAACCCTTCAGTTTTCATCCCATGTGCCAATGAATTTCCTTTAGGAGTTCACCCAATTTGAATTAACTTTTTTCTCACTTGTTATCAAAGGAATGCTACATGATAAAAAGAGTATTTAAGTACTTTTAAAAATAAAGAGAAACAAATTAACTTTTCAAAAATTTAAGTGATAATAGATCTATAAATTAATAAGAGTCTTTATATTTCCATATATTTGCCAACCGAGGATGCTATTCATTGTGTCAACTTTTGTCAGTACTCTGGGAACACAGTATGTCATTGGTGCTTTAGTTTGATGATATGGTTTGGCTATGTCCCCACCCAAATCTCATGTTGAGTTGTGATCCCCAGTGTTGGAGGTGGGGCCTGGTGTAGGTGATTGGATCATGGCAGTGGTTTCTAATTGTTTAGCACCATCCCCCTAGTGCTGCCTTGTGATGTGATAGAGATCTCAGGAGATCTGGTTATTTGAAAGTGTGTACCACCTTCCCTTTCTCTCTCTCTTCCTCCTGCTCCTGCCACGTGAGATGTGCTGGCTTTCCTTTTGCCTTCCACCAAAACTGAAAGTTTCCTGAGGCCTCCCAACCATGCTTCCAGTACAGCCTGTGAAACTGTCAATTAGATGTCTTTTCTTTATAAATTACCCAGTCTCAGGTAGTTCTTTATAGCAGTGTGAGAATGAACTAATATATTTGAATTTCTTTCTCTGTGAATAAAAGCAAGCACTTTTTCCTATACACTAATTATTAGAATTTCATATTTTTGAATAGTCTGCCTTTTTTTTTTTTTAATCTTCATCCTTGTTTGTAGAGCACCCAATGTTATACTGGAGACCTTAAGTGTGCTTACATCTATCAAGCAAGGCAGCTATATAAGAATAACCAGCTCCTATTCTTTTCCAACAGGTTTTCTCAGGAATACCCTTACATTCACTCTGTAGACCTACTGATCACTACTCTCAACTTTCTATTTTTTCTTCCTGAAGAATAATTTATAAAATGCTGTGCAATGTCTAACTGACATCCTCTGAAATCTTAATGCAGAAATGACAGAAATATGCTATATTTTTTGCACATTTTCAGGGTAGTGACTTCTTAAATGCTCTCCCAATAGACTCAGGAATAACAAAGGATCCAAAGGCATGTTTTGTAGAAATAGAGAAAAAGCATATTTAACTAATACAATAATTTATTATATCATTTCCCAATAAGTCCTTTATAAATCCTCAAAGATTTATGAATGTATCAAGGGAAACATATTATCCTGAAATCTGTTTTAATGTCTAACCTGAAATCGATTAACACAGTCATTTGGGTTGATTATTTTCCGCAAAACAGAGCAGTCCGAGCACATCTCATTATGCATTTGGTGGGTGGCAGCAGCAGTTAGCACAGCTCAGGTAAGTGTTTGTCATCACTAATTGCCGTTTGATTTCACCATTTCACGTTTTTAACATTTCTATGCTAAATTTAGTCATATGTTATTATTTTAGTGTTCCCAAAATATGAGTCACTTCCATACCGCTTTTATGATTTTTGCCTGAAGCTGAGAAAGAAGCAAGAATAAGCATAAGGAGGCTGAGACAGCAGCATTAGGGGCAGTGAAGACACTGAGACTGTAGCAGGAGGACCTGAGGACACCAGGAGGGATTGGGGAAGAAGCCAAGAAACCCATGTCTCCACTCTGTATGGCTGCACGGTGGATCCTCCTGAAACCTCCTGCATGCAGTGAATCTTAATCAAAACTAGACACATGAACTTGAAGTGTCCCCCAGGTATCACATATCTTCTGAATATACACCGTTTGGCCCATCATCTGTTTTTTCTTGTTGTTTTTGTTGCTGTTGTTGTTAACGTTGTTTGGATGTTTTATGGTGAGAACGGTTTTTATATTTGCAAATGCTTACATTATAAAAGATTATATGGGGACCAACATCACAACATCTATTTCACTCCTTGGCCTGCACAAATGTTAGCTTTCTGGTCTATAATGAAAAAGTTTACCAACCACTGCAATGGATCACAGATGCCAGGAATCATTTGTGTAACTTTACTCAATGTCCAATTAAAACGGGCATTCTGTGCTACCATGCTATAATCGGGTTCTCAAGGCAATCAGGCAGTCTTGAGTACTATAAAAGTGCTTTTCATTTTGCTAAAAATCATGTGATTTTCAAATATCAGGAAGAAAGCAATAGGCATAAGCAATAGTATTGAAAATATTTACACAAATGTGCCCCTTGTGGCCTATGTTCTCTAATGTGCCAATGTTCTCAGCACTTCCAATGTTCTCAGCACTTCTTAAGTTTTCTGTTTGACACTAAAAATATTTTTTATTGATTTTTTTGTACTTGGAGTGAGGGGTGGGAAGGGCATTTTATTGAAATAACTATAGCAAGCTGTAAAAGGGAAGGTCAAGGTTAAAGAATATAATGAATGCCTATGAAAGCAGGTTATAAGTCAGTTAATAAATTAGAGGTGACGGATGACATCTATAGGCGTCTGTCCTCTGGATACTCTTGGAAGAATAAGTTCCTACTATGGTTGTCAGGGATTATGCATCACTCAAAGAAGTTCATGCTAATCAGTCTATGACTGACATTCTCCTTGGATCCCTACAAGTCCTTCACGTGAGGCTAAGTCATCACTGAAGAAACATAGATGGAAATAAATTAAATTGATTCTTTCAGCAAATTGGTTTGCAAAGAGCACATCAGCAGAGCATCCTTTAGAAGAGTAAATATAAAGGAAAATATTTTGAACATATTTGTTAAAATTAAGCTATAAAAATAGGATCAACATTAGAAAAGTAAACAAAAATGATGTGTAATATCTCCCAAACTATATTTTATTGTTAGTGTTCAATGAACCAGAGTTTCATTGCTGTTGCCTCAACAAAATATACATGCTTTGAATTTGATTATAAAACATTTCTAACATAGAAAAAAGATACAACAAAAAGTGATTTCCCTGTCAACTAACTTCACAAAAAACATTATAAAAATTGTGTAGGCTTCCATTAATGGTTAATCCAGTCCCATTCAGATGAAACCACAATCCTGAAAATTTATTTTTGGTCCACTCCCAAGCATATCTCGAAGTTAAATTTAACTTTGTTCCAAATAATATATGATATTGTTTGCTCTACTTTATATTTCGTATAAATGATATCTCATTGGGTATTTCCTACTGCATATTATTTCTAACTCAATATTATATTTTGGAGATAATAACCCAAATTGCTCCAGTTCATTAACTTTTAGTGCTGTATTATACACATAGTATAAAAAATATTTCCATGAATATCCTGGTACATATCTCCTTATGTACATGTGCAAGAGTTTCTCTTGTGTACATTATAAGAATTTAAATTTCTGAGAGAATGGTTATGTGAATCTCATCTAAGATATGTTCTGTTAAATTCTCTCCAATATGGTCATTCTAGTTAACTTTCTTCCCATTGGTCTTCAGTAAAATACAGTTTTGTTGTATATCACTGCTAACATGTGATATTATTGGACTTTACAATGCTTGCCAGCCTATGTGATTTGAACTCTCTGATTAAGTATCCCTGTGTGTGTGAGTGTGTGTGTGGGGGTGTGTGTGTGCGCGCACGGTGGGGGAGGGGGTTGTTAACCACTGTTATGTTTCTTCTTCTTTAAATTCCCAGTACACATTTTTTTTGTCAATTGTGCTTTTGGGTAATTATCTTTTTTCTTATTTCTATGTTTGATTCTTTATAGCTTCTAAGTACTAAACTTTGAGTTATATATCTAAGCAAAACCTCTCCCTAGGCATTCCTCATCATTCTCCCTGTTTAAGGGTATCTTTTGATGGATAGAAGGTTGTAATTCTAATATACTCAGATTTATCATAATTTTCCATTTGCTCCATGCTGTTTGGATTTAAAAACTATTTTTCCACCCTAAGTACAAAAATATCCTTCAATATGTCTTGGAAAAGTTTTAAAGTTGTGCTTTTCACATTTAGATATATATTCTACTTAGATGAATTTATGTGTTTGACATGAGGTAGCAATTTAATTTCTTTTTTTTCCACTTAGATACTCATATTGCTCAGCCATGCACGTAAGATAACTTTTTTAAAATATTTTATCCTGCATGCTTAGTTGCTTTTAGTGGTAACATTAGTCCAGGTACCCATATACTCCACTACCAGAAACAATTGCTTACTAAAAATTATTTAACAAATCCTATAACGGTAGTACTCTGTTTTACCTTTAATTACCTATTCTATGTAAGCTACCATTGTTGTCTAGACCTATAATAAATTATTTAAAGACAATCGTCAATATTTTATAATTTTCAATCACTTCTAGATATCAAAATCTCTGTGAAATTTAACTCTCTATGAGTGTTATAATCATGGGTGAGGCAGTTGATTTACCAGATCTTATGAAATTAAGAAAGTTTTACACTAAGGTAACAGCTGGGCTGGGTTCTGCAACCTAAGTGGACATGAGTGAACTCAGAATGAAGGACTAGCCCAGGCAGAGGGAATGTCACAGGTGGCGCAAGTTCACAAAGTCCAGGGAGCTTTCAGCGAAGCAGGAAGAGGCAGGAGGTGAAGATGGGGCAGATTCTCAAGATCTTGAATGTCTTCTTGAGGAATCTTGACATTATGTTACTGGCAAAACAGAATTATGTATGAGTTCTTGGAGGGAACTTACATATTAAGATTTGTATATTAAGAAAAAAGCTCTGATAATAGGGTGCATATGTGTATGTGCATCTGTCCATGGCAAATCTGGAGAGATTGGAGTCTGCAGGCAGGGAAAACATGTTTATAATGATGCCGCAATTTCAGCTAAAGAGTTATCAAAGTCTTGGCATTTCTAAGGTAATGCCAAAGAGTAGGAGGTGACCTAAATATATTCAAGAATAATATAGGGAAGAGAAGCACCTACATTTGGTGAAAACTGAATGTGGTGAATGAGAATGAAGGAATATTTAAGAAGTCAACTTAATTTTTGGTTTATTCTTTGAATAGATTATTGATAGTAGATAGATAGTTGATAGAGTGGCAAACAGCAGGCTTTATATGATGAGTGAAACCTCAGATAAATCCAGTTCACCAAATAATTACTGAGGGCCTGTTATTTGTCAGTCTCTACGAATTAATAGTATACACCTCAGAGAATGCAAAGTTAAAGTATACATAAACAGTGTTGCTGATGTGTGTGAAATAATATTTCCTCAATGCTGTTGGATGGCTCTTCTTTCCTAATGAAATCAGAAAAGTAAAAAAGAACTTTCATTACAGGTATAATGTGACTTCGTCTCAAAAAAAAAAATGTAATATTAAATTCTAGATGTAATAATAAATTCTATAGAGTGCTGTGAACATTTGGAGTTTATTCTTTGAGGTGCAATGGAATCATACATTTAGTACAAATTCATTAAGATAGGCCAGGCGCAGTGGCTCATGCATGTAATCCCAACACTTTGGGAGGCCGAGGCAGCAGATCACAAGGTCAAAAGTTCGAGACCACCCTGACCAACATGGAGAAGTCCCTGTCTCTACTAAATATACAAAATTAGCCAGGCATGGTGGCACATGCCTGTAATCCCAGCTACTCAGGAGGCAGAGGCAGGAGAATTGCTTGAACCCGGAAGACAGAGGTTGAGGTGAGCCAAGATTGCGCCATTGCACTCCAACCTGGGCAACAAGAGTGAAACTCCATTTCAAAAAATAATTAATTAATTAATGCAAAAAAAATTGATCTGAAGGAAATTCACAAAGTGCAGTCACTTGTAAATGATTTGACGTGGGTGATATTGAGCTTTTCACTATGTTTTATCCATCTTTTCTATGTGTTCTATTATAAACATACACACATTTTATAGTCAGAAAAAAAATGACTCATGCCTGTAATCTTACCACGTTGGGAGGCTGAGGAGGGTGGATCACGAGGTCAGGCGTTCAAGACCAGCCTGACAAATATGGTGAAACCCTGTCTCTACTAAAAATAGAAAAATTAGCCAGGCATGCTGACATGCACCTTTAGTCCCAGCTACTCAGGAGACTGAGGCAGAAGAATCGCTTGAACACGGGAGGAGGAGGTTGCAGTGAACTGAGATCGCGCCACTACACTCTCCAGCCTGGGCAACAGAGTGAGACTCTGTCTCAAGAAAGAAAAAAAAAAAAAAAAAAAAAACTTAAAAAAAAAAAATTCTGAATTTTTTGAATGACATGGTCTTCCAAAAATATTCATGCCAGGTATTTTTGTAAGTGAGTGAAAGATAATTTTAACTGTGTAATACATGCCTGACTCCTCTTACATACAATTACTTTTCCGTAGGTTAAAATCATGGAACAATGTTTCTCCTGGCTTCTGTCTTGACACAGGACTTTTTACAGTAAACTCTCTGTTATTATTTTCATTATTTTTTAAGAAATAATTCCAGAATAGACATTCTTTGGGGCAAAAATTGGGCTGCTTTTCATCTTTATGAAGATATGTTGAATGATTCTATTTTATCACAAATTTTCATTGACAAAATGCTAGAGACTTGAATATTTTTAAACAACCTGTTAATCTCCACTTATGAAAAATGTCTAATGCTATCCTGGGAGACCACCATCTGTCAACACCTGATCTCAAATTACTCCTACTGAGAAATAGATGATGCCACATTGTTGTCCAGTAACGCACATGCCTGCCTTCCCTTACTAACCCTGAAACTGACAAAGATGACTGGACTTTGCTCATGCTAACATCCCATTAGTTATACACTGCCCACTTTAATTCACTCTGCTTGATGGAGAAGTGGCCTCTTAAAAGCCACTCAGTGTAAGCTTTATAGTCACAGGAATGGAGCCAAAAATAACTTATTTTCCACCTACTGTGCAAGCAGTGTTAAAGGTGTATCGTCTCATGACTTTGTTGAAGGCAGTCCTGCTGGAGCTGGGAGCTGCACGTTCTCCTTAATCAAGGGCCCACTGTGAGCTGGGCCTATAAAGTCATTGGGTAGCCCCTGCCAGCAATTAACACACAACATGCTGACCACTCTTGGCAAACCTGAAGTAGGATTCTGGTGCCAGAAAGGCAAGATCAATCTTGAAAAGAGTGTGGCCATCTGTTGGCACTGCCCATTCTTCCCGCAGGGCTTAGAGATGGCACTAACACCCACAGTGCCTGCTTGAATGGATAGCGTTGCATTTAAATTTTTAATTGTAAAGAGGAGTTTTTTTTTTTTTTTTTTCCTATTTTGAGGTTTTGCTCCTCCCCAGTTCTACAAGATGAAAAGACCAGGCTTAAGGCATTAAACCCCACAAAATGAAGGTCTTTCTGCGAAACATTATCAAGAAGTTTTTTAATTGGCTGACGAGAAACCAATCCATTAGGATTTGTCTGGCAATGATAGCGGAAGTCAAAGCGATAACACGTCTAGTAAGTATCACTTGACCCCAGGCTTCCTCTCAGGCTACTAAACTCAGCAAAGAAAAATACAGGACACCCCTATCAAATTTGAATTTTAGATGAACAACAAATATTTGGAGGTGGGCATACATATACTAAAATATATTTATTTTTATCTGAACTTCAGAATTAATTAAGAGTCATGTGTTTTATCTGCAATCCTATACTAGGCTCACCTTGTAAGGTCTGTTTAATGGAACATGATATTCACCCTCTTCCTACCCTCATCGTATTTAAAAACTATTCAGGAATTTTTTTTAATTTTACACACACACACACACACAATAAAGCACATAAATGTCATTAATTTTACAAATACAGCTTGATAATCTTTATATACATACACCATACAGATCAAGATGTAGGACCACTCCATCATTTGATGAAGTTCCCTAATGCCCCTTTCCAGTCATTACCCTCTCTCTTTCCCCCACTGAGGTAACCCCTATTCTTCTAGTCCTAAAGATTAGTTTTTCTTTCTCCTCATAAACCTCACTTAGGTGGAATCTGATAATATGCACCTTTTGGGTCAGGTTTATTCTATTCAACAAAATATTCATGACATTCTGCCATCTTGTTGTGTACAACAATATTTTGCCCTTTTAAATTTATTTAATTGTATCAGTACAGCAAAATTTATTTGAGCACTCACCTGTTGCTGAGTACTTATGTTGTTTTCAGTCTGGGACTATTAGGAATACAGCTACTACAAAGATTCTAATGCATATGTTTTGGGATGTGTGTGTATATATACATTTATGTATGCATGTATGTATATGTATACCTGCATTTGCACATATTTAATGAATAAATAAGGTTATTGAATAAAATATCCAAATATAGTTATTGAATAAAACATCACAATTTAAAGATACTGAGTGTTTTATCCTTTCATTTAATAGGAAATTATTCCTTTTTCTTTCAGAAATACAAATGAATAGTCTTCTTGGGGTAAGAGCGAGTCAGCTAGTTCTCGCTCCACTATTTTTTCAAATCAGAGTATTGTTTCAGAAGATGAATTAAATATAAATCCTCTTAACTACTGGATTTTATGATTCTAAAATTTTGTTAACAACAGTAGAGCACGAAATACTAGAAGCTCAAAAATAATGTCCACTAGAGCCAACATGTGAGAGTACAGTTATTTGGTTTTGAGTAATTTGAGAAAGAAAAATACATGTCACTGACCAAGGGTGGTCAGAGAGCATCTCATGGCTTGCTCCAACAGCACTTTCCAGAAGTCCAGGTGGGCATTGCTACCTCTTCGGTTGCCATTACCACTTCATTTAACTGCCATTGTTAATGGCACTTCTGCTTAGATTACCAGTCCTGGCCGAGCACAGTGGCTCACAACTGTAATCCCAGCACTTTGGGAGGTCAACGAGTGCAGGGACCACCAGAAGTCAGGAGTTCAAGACCAGCCTGGCCAACATGGTGAAACCTCATCTCTACTAAAAATACAAAAAGTAGCCGGGCATGGTGGCGTACACCTGTAATCCCAGCTACTCGGGAGGTTGAGGCAGGAGAATCACTTGAACCCAGGGGGCAGAGGTTGCACTGAGCCGAGTTTGTACTACTGCACTCTAGCCTGGGCGACAGAGTGAGACTCTGCCTCAAAAAAAAAAAAAAAAAAGTGTGTATATATATGTGTGTGTATATATACAGTCCTATATGGTAAAGAATATCCTTTTTCTCTCAACACAAAGTTCTGCAGTAGTTTCCTTACTTGTTAACAATGAGATAATTTACTACAAAATAGGAAAGAATTATTCTTCCACCTCACATGGACACAAACGAATTCTTGTCTTTTATATTTCTTTGTTTATACTTTAGCATTTTCTATATATTTTGTTGTAATAAAAAAGTTAATATATTTTTTAAATTTTCAAAGAGATAATTATAATTATAATATCAACCACTAATATAAGTTTTATGCTGTCCTAGGAACGGATTCCAGTGTCTGTTAAATTACATTACAAGGATCACAAACTAGAAATAGATTTTTATTATTATTATCCACACCTTTCTGATGAAAAATCCAAGGTATGAGCTGTTAGGTTAAGTTGGCCAACATTTCTCAACTACCTAGTGGTAGATTCAGATTTACAAACCCAGTGTGTTTTTCTTCAGATTTTCTACTCTTAAAGTGAACTATGTTTGGTTTGGTAGAGGCAGTATTTTTAAAAAATAAAGGAAAAGGAAGACAAACTTTCACCACAAAGGGAAACTTGACAGGTACAACTCAGACATCAGAAATGAAGATTCATTTCCTTCAGTCACTGCAAGTGCAATGAGACAGAATCATTTTCTCTTCAATTCCATATATCATTCCTAAGATATTGGCTAAAATGGCAATTATAATAATGTATATGGAATTATGAATTTTTTTGCTACTAAATTTGACTGAAATGACCAACTATTTCTCAATAATGGGTCTAACATTAATTGCACAGACAGAGCTTTTCCCATCCTTGATGCTTTATGTGCATTTTAATGTATTCTTTAAAACAAGATAATAGGTTTTTCAAGAAATCCTATGACTCATCCAATTTTCTAGATGGAAAAATGAAGCCCCAAAACAATGCACTGTAGAGCACAGAAACGCAGCCAGTAGTGATCTCAAATTTGGGGGAATTATTGAGATACTGAATATTAAAAGTTCATACACACATAAACTCAGAAAAGATTAGAAAAATGGTTCTTCATTCATGTTACTATTTATTTGAAGGCCTATATTGATAAAACACTATTTTAATATCCTTCCTCTGATTTATTCTCATTTTCTATTTCTTATCATCAGACTGAGTCCCAAATAGTGCAGCTGCATATCCAGCAGAGATTTCTACCCACCCCATCATCTCGCCCAATGGACTTGAGCAGGATCATAAATGCACGTTTGCTAAGGCAAGAATGTCAGCCGGGCCCACAATTTTGCTCCATTTTTTCTATTATTCAGAAATGATAATAAATATTCTGGGAATGTAAGAAACACTTTAAGCATTTTTCCACAGTAGGAGTATAGAGGACCCTTGAAGATACAGGGGTTAGGAGTGCCAACGCCCCTGCACAGTAAATAATTCATGCATAACTTTTGATTCCCCAATAATTTAACTAGTAATACATTACTGTTGACCGGGATCCTTACTGATAATATAAACAGTCAATTAACACATATTTTATATGTTATCTGTATTATGTACTGTATTCTTACCATAAAGTAAGCTAGAGGAAAGAAAATGTTATTAAGAAAATTAAAAGGAAGAGAACATACATTTACTATTTGTTAAGGAGTAGTGAATCATCACAAATGTCTTCATCCTTGTTTTTTCACACTGAGCAGACTGAGAAGGAGCAGGGGAAGAAAAGGCTGGTCTTTCTGTCCCGGGGTGATAGAGACAAAAGAAAATCCAAGTATAAATGGAGCCACATGGTTAAAACCATGGTGTTCAAAGGTCAACAGTATTTGACATCTATATTATGCAAATACAAGTTTTGTGATATAATGTTGTAATGCCCAGCAACCGTCAGCCGTTTTGGTTCTCGCTCACTTAATTTTGGTTTTATTCAGATGGCACTTGGGCATCAGTGATCTAAAGAAGATGATCCCCTCTCTGAAATCCAGAGAATAAAACATGATTAGTCTCTAAAGCAGTAGTGTCAATTCCATTATTCTTTGCTAAGGATGGCTTTAGTTTAATGAACACCATTTGGCCCAGTAAGCCATAAGAAGTCTCATGCCAACTTCTGGAAAAGATGTATTTTTCTTATAAAAGGACATTAGTGTAATAACTGGTGAAATCTAAATAAAATATAGAGTTCAATCAATAGTAATACAGGATATCAATGATGTTGTCTCAGTTTTGACAAATATGCCATTGTGATATAAGATGAATAGCTTGGGGAAAATTGAACCTGGGTGTGAGTTTTGGAAAACTTATCTTTGTAACTTTTCTGTAAATCTAAAATTATTCCCAAAACTTTTTTATTCAAAAAAATCAGATTATGGCCTATAACTAAAGAAAATTAAGAAAGTGGATCGGACAGATTTGGGTTCAGGGCAATCCTGGACTATGATATTCTTGGGTCTAGGAGACCCAGAATACTGGCTGCTACTCCTTAGAAGATAACCCAAAGTACAAGCAAGTAAACAAGACCATCTTTGACCTTATCTGGGAGCCCAATTGATATGATCTTTATTGCCTTTAAGTAACTCAGTATGGAGATATATTAGACAAGTTTAATTTTAATTTTAATAGCAATTTACTCAAGCAAAATGATTGCAAGGGCATTGTCAAAAATGAAGATATTTGTACTACTGAGACAACCTCTTTTCTTAAATGTACTTTAATAGTGTTTCTACCACTTGCACATTCTAGACATTGAAGGCACATGGTAATAACTATTTCTGTTAGTTATGCTGGTTGCCATGGTTACTCTGCAGCTGTGATGTAACAAAGAACATTATTAAGACTTTTTATGAAGTGGCAAATATAGCTTAGCCTTGCAAAAGTGTCATTAATAATTTCAAGGGGGAAATAGATGAATGTATTTATATTGGAAATTCAAAAAAACATATATAAAGGGGTAAAACTATGTGCCCTTGAGAAATAGGATTTCCTTTCTGAAATGAGAACATTTTCAGAATCATTATGGTGATCATTGTTTTGCATTCAGTGGGTGAATGTATTTGCATAGTATGGCACTTAATAATATATATATACAAAAGGTATAGGGCAGAAGTAACAAATGTATTATATGTGAGGAACAAAACGAAGTTTACCCAAGTGTTGTCCCCAAGGTTGCTGAACGTATCAAATTCTTTCATATACTTGCCAGTGTATATTCACACACTCTAGGATTGAAAAAATGTGGTGTTTTGAGCCACTGTTCTTGCTCCCCAGGGCTCTTAGGTAAATTGCCTTAGGAAGAGCAGGTAACCAACAACATCTGAAAAGTTTGAGTTTTAATAAGTCTTTCATTTTGCCCTCCTCAACCTTCATGGAACGGCCCTTTGACATGTGATATGCTAGCACATTAATCGCAATAAGCTACTGCACACTAGATGCCAAGTGTCAGGACCTTAATACGCAAAATATATTCTTCCTGCGTAAATGGGAACTTGACTCTCTTTGTCCTTAGTTCTTTGAGAGGGCTGATGTCATAACTTGACTATAAAGAAAAAATAATGCAAATACAGCTATTTATTTAATTAGTAGCAAGGGTAAAATCCTTCTAATACAACTTCATCAGAGGTTAGTTTGGGGTCCCTATCATAGAACAAGCGGATTTTAGGGACTGGCTTAATACTGATCTCCAGACTTCAATTTCCCACTAATAAAGGGTAATATAATGTAGTGCAAGGCTTTGTATTTGTTCAGATATTTTAACTACTGAGGAACTAATATGCAACAACTGAATAAATAACTCTGCACTCACTGTTACAGCAGCACAGATGACCTCTGATGGAGAAAAGGATCAACCGTATCCAAATCAAAGGTGGAAATGGGCTATTACCATTCAGAGAATCAAAACTAGAAAGCTTCTTTTTACTTTATTATTAACTAATTTACATATGAGTGTAGAAGATATAAACATCACATGTGATCAATTTTTAATCATGACCTTAGAAGAATCTAATCTGTTAAAAAGAAAAAATAGAACCAATCAAACAAAACATAATGAAAGGGTTTGAAAGGAAGTCAAGTATCTGAAAGTTCTAATCTTAAAAAAAAAAAAAAAAATTATTAACTTTTTATTTCCTGAAGTGACTGCTATGAAGTAACATTATCTTACTTTCTAGAATTTTCTACTGTAGTTATCAAATGTAACCTTATATTTTCAGTTCTTTTTGTGCCACTATAGCTAGACTCAAAATGGGAGCATTCAGAATCAGATTCAATATAGTCTTGTTTCCCCAGTGCTGAGAAAAGTATGGGTGTTTAGAAGACATTTTAGTTTATGACATAAAGTGAAGGAGATAGGTTGAGCTCATATGAATTGCTTCAGTGTTTTTGGTGGCAGTCAGTAATTTGGGAAGCTAACTTTTCACATTAGTGTTTTTTTATTATTCAGAAATTTTCTGAGAAGGTGTTGATCCGGCTGATATGTGCTGGCCTTTAGAACTGCTTTTTACCTCCTTTCTCAAATGCTGTTACTTGAAGACCTGTACTCATATCCTGGGAAGTTTGGCCTCTGACTTCTTATTTCCCTGAATAAACATCATAATGGCAACTTCCTTTTCCAAATTGAAGCCCTCACTTTCAGAATTTTAATCCAGTTAGTCCTTTCCCTACAGTGTGTAATCAATACTCAGGGATTAGTCTGTCTTTCTCGAAGAGTCTTCATTATAAAACTTAGTAGCTTGGTGACCTCCCCACCTGAGCTCTACTTCCTAGACAATAGATGAGAAAACCCTCTTTGGTTATTGCCCAATTAATTAGAATTTACTCTTGGGTTTTGATTAATTTCAGTTGATGACAATTATTAAGCCACTTGGCTTTAAGTAATACAAAATGTGACAAAGTTTGAAATTAGGTAAAGGAAACTAAATTTTCGTTTTCGGAGGAGAAATTGAATTGTGCACGTATACAACTAGGGGAAAGTTATCAACATAGCATTTGGAAAAGTGTTCAAATTAAATTTTCTACACGATTTTTACCAAAACACTTTTGTACATATATTACTTCCATATGCAAGACATTTTCTGTCCAACCACTAATCAGTCTTGGTTTTTACCTTTCAACTTTACACTGTAACTTATGAAAACGTTATTTACAATAGATAATACTAAAAGATTATTAGATAAAGCTGGCACAACTGACTTCAAATGCACGACATTATCGACTGGTGGACTCATTGAGAGTTCCACCTGCAAAGTCTGGTTCCTTTTGCTGTCATAACTAGATGCAGCCATTATTGATGTCAAGGTACTACACATCATCCTTTGTGGACTCCTCTTTTCTGGGCGATGAGATCTTTTTGGTCATGTTTGTATTGCAGCTGAAATGCCCACTATCTCCAGTTTAATCACTTATGGGAAAAAATGAATCAAAAATATTGACTGTGTATTAGTGGCCCAAGGGAAATCTGAGAACTCTCTTTTGACTCCTACAATGAAAACATCTTTCAGTTTTTAACTTCTTACTATTTAAATAGCAATTGATTTGTTTAATATCTTATATTTTCTGTTGGCAAAGAGTAAATTAACAGGCACTTATGAAAAAATCATGCACATAGTTCATTATTTATTTGAGTTGAGATTGATATGTAGGAGCATTATCCAGCTGAATACACCTATGTAGAATTGTTGATATAAGAAAAAATAATAAGCAAAATAGGATTTCATTAAAGCTGTGTGGAATGTTATTGTACAGCAAACATTTTTGTTAACTCTACCATAGTTGACAAATCCTGTGATTTCAAGAAAAAAAAAATAGGTCAGAAAGGGAAGGAAAGTATAGTTATACATAAGCCTTGTCTCTTTAACCCATTTATTAAGGAAAACAATCCCTTTGAACATAAAAGTCTACTGAATAATCTCCTCAAAATATGTAATTGGAACATATTCTTAAATTTATAACAAGAAATAAAGTTGCTTGAGGAAGGCAAAGAACTCCAGACAGTGTTCCTTCACAGCAACAGAAGAAGCCCCGTTAGCAAACCAATATTTAAAAATTAAAATCTCCACCGGAGCCAGGGGCTATGCTCACCAAATAACCAATAAAAGGCAGTTGTTAACTGCTGGGAAAATAAATTGCTGAGGGAAGCATGTGACAAAGGCAATTAAAAACTTTCTTTTTCTAACCACAAAATGTCCTGCCCCAGAAAAATGTAGAGAATATAGTAGAAAAGAGTGTGCTCATAAATAACTTTTTTTCTTTCTCTGACAGCTCTCTGAAAAATATCTTTCCTTTTTTCCTAGGGACATATTTATGTTTGCAGTGCTTTAAAGCTTGACTCGAATGTAGCTGCTAACAAAGCATATCTTTGCCTCTCAAGCTCTCATGGACTCTCTCGTCTTCTAATTGCCCAGTGAAAGTGCAGCATCAAGATGCTTGGGCAACAGCTAATCGTTCATAAGTGCTGGAAGCAGGAGAGCTGTTACAGAATGAACAGCAATCAAATATGGTAAGCAGATGGCTGCTCCACATTGTGAGGGCTACCACCAAAGACTCCCTTCATTTAGAGTGTGCCAAAAAGCCACGGATGGCTGTATTAACACAACTTTTTTTAATAGTTAAATGGATTTTTATATTTAACCAAAATTTTGAAAAGCTTGTACAGGCACATTTTGTCCCATAACAATCAGTCTTCCTAATAAAAGATCTTTAATACTGTCTGCGTCGCAAAATTCCTTTGTCATTCTCAGAAAGTAATTCCCTGTATGACTGAGTCTTAATGGATTCATAGCGGTCAATGAGTACTTGCAGTGGGCGAAAGGGAGCCACATTCCATGAAGTTATTATTGTTTTGAACGTTTTTACTCTTTTAGAATTTGAATACTCTTATGAAGTCACAACCACAAAGGTATGCTGAATAAAAAAGATATTTTCTCCTGTTTTATATAATAAAGTAAGCATTTTAAAACTATAGTATTATTTAAATTATAAGGCTTTACGTTTTCTCTATGATTTTCTATACCAGTGTAGTTGAAGGTGATCTGTTGTTATCCTGACAACTTGTAGCAAAGTGCATCACTACATATATGTTAATTGAGAGGCAGAGGAAGTAGAATCCTTAAGCAAACTTAAAATAGGAAGTACTCTATTGTGTAATAGTCTGGTAGGTTAGCACCAAAAAGTAGAGACAGGAATTTGAATAAGATTAGCACCGAATACATTGTTCCTTGGGTCTAGAATTTATAATTATTAAAACATATATGTAACATTTCAGGTGAAAAATATTTTGGATTACTAGATTCATCATGCTTTTTTTTGCTATTATTATAATTCATAGGAAGAATTCTCTGACTATGTGACTGACTCTTTAAAGAAAAATAGAGATAAACAAAATGTACTCTTTTGTTGTTGGGGCTTGCAAGACCTCGTCTTTATAGCAGTTTAAGGAATTAAAGTGTTAAGAAATAATATGGGTGGTATGATCTGTAGGCATTCTTTTTTTCCTAATTTCTCTACAGAGAAGAACTTCAGTAATTTAGAGTATAAGAATTAGTGTTGCATTTTGGAGAGATGCATATTTATTGAAGCTTCCTATTGCAAATCCTAGAGTTTTACCATAAATCTTAACACAAAACTGCTCTTTTCAGGTGCACATTTGCATAGCTCCTTTATTTTAACCTCTCGTTTCCAGTCCTCAAATAGGTCATCAGTTTGCTAATTGCTCACCACAGCCTAGGTTTTAATCACCTGATCCATCAGCTGGCCTTCTCACACTTTCTTTATCCATCTTGTCAGTCAGTGACATTCTTGGTAATGAAAACAACAAATCTATTGATAGCATCCCTCCATGGAGTGGGAGGCGTCCTACATTAGCTCTGTCTTGGAAACCAGTCTATTCTATTACAATTGACCTTCTCTTGCTGATTACCACACAAATCACAGTCCTTTACCCCCCTCCCCATCTATTAGAGTATTTCTCCTGCAGCCTTTCAATTGCCTGACTGCAGTTGGTAATTGGATTCATGTTTGAAGCACAGCACTGTAAGGAAAAGCCTGGAATAATTCAAATGGAACACCCTGGCCTAAGGCGGAGACCATATGTTACACTCAGATTTGTGTCAGTGAAGCTTATTGCTTTAGCAACAAGAAAACCCATTCAAATGTCATAAAATTTTGTTTTATTTTAGTAGTTAATTTATTTAGAGATGTTAATAGAATGCAATGTCCACAAAATTGTAATAGTAAAGGAATGGATGAATTACTTGACTTTGTAAAATATTTCTTCACAAAATACTTGGTAAATTGTCTTGCCTCTCCTCCTGAATCTCATACTTTGCCACAAGTAGCTTTGAATTATGTAATGTAAAAATTAGAGACCATGGAAAAGCCAGTTATTTGGCAACTAGCCTTCCTCCAGCACTCATTTCTCAGTATACATTTATAAGAATCCCACTTTTGCATTACCTTTGCAAACTGATGAGTTCTTTTTACTCTGTTATTAAAAGGGCACATATTACCTTACTAAATTTACAGTAAGTGACAAAATAGTGTACACACATGCACACACACACACATATACACATACTATTTATAAAATAGGTTGCCATTACTTTTAATGGCAAAAACCACAATTACTTTTGCATCAGCCTAGTAGAAATACACGTGAAAGTGACTAAACTCCTTTATTCTTGTGTGTCACTGATAAATTTGTAGTCACCTATTGATTCAACCTCCTTGTCCCTGTCTCCTGTTCCCTAATATGTATTTTAAGAAAGATTTTTTACAAAATCTGAAATGCGAGAGAGAATTTTTCTCTCCAGAGAGAGAGAAAACTGCTCTCTAGAGAAGCAGCAGGGTTTTTTAAAGTCTCCACATTGTTCTTTCGTGTAATTGGGCTATGACTCCATTATTGAAATAAACCTTAGTGATGTACATGAATTTATATGAATTACTCAATAATAATTGACCTATGAGTGGATCATTCAAATACCCACTGCGTAACTTCTTGAGTGAAGTAGGCATGAATTATCTCATCTGTCCCATTTTGCAGATAGACAAGTTGAATCCCGTAAGCAAGTCCTTCAAATAATTCAATAAAAAGATGAAAATATGAAATCCTATCTCTTCAAACTTAATTATAAAACACTGGTCCAGTCCTGCCATAAGTACAGCCGTGGCAACAATTATCAGTTACCTTACAGATGGAGAGAAGTGAATGAGCCATTTCTATTTATATATGACTTTTTAATTATTTTTGTACATATATTTGAATGTGCATATAACTGACTCATAAGAAGTCAAAACACTTCAAACAAATAGTGATGCAAGTGTGTACAACTTCACAAAATTTCTAGCGCATATGTCTAGGTGCTAGAAATAAGTGTAATTTTATAAATGTGCTCAAAAATGTAGCCACTACCTGCTACTCGCTTCATTCTGAGAACGAGGCGGCATCAATTTTCAAAGTGACAAAGAGTTTCACTCTTTTTCTAAGTTTTATTTTTTCTGGCTCATAAAATAACTTTTCATTCAGAAGCTTTTAAGTGTCAGAACTTAAAAGTCTTCTGTTTCTGGGTTTGGCATCTAGAGAGTAAAACAAGTAGAAATTAATGAAAGTTACACTAATGAAAGACCAAATTAACTAGACATGGTTATCTCCAAGAGGACTTTTGAAGTAAGAATTGTCAGATAATTATACTACAAATCGTTGCTCTCAGAACACAAACAGGCTACAATGTATGCTTCTAAAGTGATTATCAAGGACAAAAGGTTGGAAATATTTACCTATTTTGAAATTAATATATATTTTTTCTGGTTAATTACTTTCACAAGACAAAAATATTGAGACAAATGATTTGTATCAGTGAAGCTTGGTCACCACCAAGACTTCATATTTATATAATATATAAAATGCTTCCCTATTAGATCCTATAAAACATTGTTTGGATATCTGTACTGGCCTCAGTAAGAGGTATATGCTTTTCAGTTTCATGCATAACTTTGTGATGATATAATCAGATCATCACATTACTTTTTAAGTTCATTTTGTAATCAACATCCCCACTTACTCCTCTTTCATGATGTTTAGGAGTTCCAAATTTGTGTTGAATATAAAAAACTCAATTTCTTATAAATAAATTCAGTCAAATGGCAACTTAAATATACTTTCATTGAGCACATTTATTCCCTCTTTTGTACCAAAAGTTATTCTAAACTACTAAAATCCTATATTTAATTTCCGTATCTACTCCACACGACATTTTGCAGAATCTAGTGGAAAAGCAGTTTTTCGTTTCTCTCTTTTAAAATTAATTGGTGCTCGTTCAACTGTTCAACGAAGTGTAAAGTAATCTGCAAGTTTCAAATATGTGTTGGTAGGACTTGAAATTCATAAACGAAGTTAGAGTGAATCTTTAATTTTCCAAAAATACATCTATTGCCTGTGGCTGATTTCTTGACAAGTTAAAAACAAGTTAGGGGAAAAAAGCTTGCAACTGAAATTTGAGTATTCCTCAATACCATAAGCTTTGAGGAGCACTTAAAGATTTTGCTTCAAATGTCCAATAGTGCTATTCTAAACAATATTGAAGGAATGTTGGCTAATTACTGTCAATACTTTCTACTATATACAGAGCTTAAAATCTGTCTCTAATTCTCTTCTGGGCATCATACTTTACAAATGGTGCCAACTTCCTTTTTTGAGAATCTTCTGTCTTTCAAAGTCTAGATTATTATTCTCATTTTCTCCTTTATCTGAAATTCTTCTATTCAAAAACTTATACAAATTTACAGTATTTTTTTTAGAATTGAAATTCACAACAATTCTAAATAATTTAAAAATAATGGGCAGGAAAAGGTGAGATGTAACCTGATGAAGAAGCCACAAGTTCTAACTAAAATAGAAATCTGCCTTGAGAATTTGGAGGGTTTTTTTTTGTTTGTTTTTTGTTGTTGTTGTTGTTTGTTTGTTGTTTTTGAGATGGAGTCTCGCTCTGTTGCCCAGGCTGAAGTGCAGTGGCGCGATCTTGGCTCACTGCAAACGAGAATTTGGAGTTTTGATCTCCGTCCTCATTATTTATACTTTCCCTGGACCTGTTATTTGATACCTGTGTCCTTCAAGATACTCATCTGCGAAACGGTACAAAGAGAGAGAAGCATTATTTCACTAGAACATTGTAAAAATAGTACAAGATATGTGAAACACAGGATTTTTGTCTGCTATCTTATACTTACTGATAAGCAGGAATTGCTACTTACAAACAGTTATGCTTACTGATAAGCAGCAAAACAGAAAGACTGGAGAAGTTTATAGCGTCTATTGTGAGTCAAAATGAGAGTGGGAAAACCTAAAGTGACACTCAAAATTAGACAAACTTCCTTTGGAGAGGAGACGAATTAGGTCATGCTCTGGAGACTTAAGAAAGTGAGCAACTACTAAGGAAAATACAAACAAAATATACGCCTTATTTGAAGTACAGAATACAAAGGTAAGCTATGATTTGCTTTACACAATAAATATCTACATTGAGAAAAATAAAGGAGACAGTGTAATGTAACAGTTGTCTTTATATAGAGTCGGTTTGAATTCTCCATTACAATTGACCAAATATGCAAGAAACATCATCTTAATAGCACAAAATTCTAACCTTATATTCACTGCTTAACTAATGGCAGCTTACTTAAATTGGAAGGAGAATATCCAGGAAGTAATAAACCATATCTGGAGAGATAGTCCTAAAAGTGAAAAACTACAAAATGATAGTAGATATCACACATATAGTGTGCCATTTGGTCATAGATTATTTCCTCAAATAGTGGCAAATCTACCCTAAATATGGTAAATACATATTATATATTCTGTTAATTTTCATCGCATATGTTTGTCCCTGAGCAGCAAAACCACTACTAACGCAAACCACTTAGGGCCAATGTTAGGGCAATAATCTTTTACAATTATTCACTAGATATTCACAGATGCTTTAGTATTATACCACTCAAAGAAATGCCTTATTTTTCTGAGTAATACAACCATCATTGAACTCCTCATGAGAAGTATTTTGTGTTGAATTAACACTTGAAATAAACAAAAATATCCCTTTTCTAAAACTTCCTATAATATTTTGGGATGCGTTTTTTAACTCTACTAAACTAAGAATAAGGTTTTATCTAAATTCTTACTAAACTAAGAATAAGGTTTTATAATTTTAATTGGCTATTTACAGTTAAGAGTATAAACATCCAATCCAGACACAAGTTTTGAAATATGCATATTCTCAAAAAAGAAAAATGTCAGTTAGAAATGCAGGACACAGTTACCAAAAGAATTCCAGAGATCTGAGGCATTAGTTTTGTTTCATAATGAGTGATATTTTCAGATTTTAAGGTAGACAAACTGTTTTCATAGACTTTCAAGTGGGCAATGTAAAAGGTTTTAGAATCAAATCACAAAATCATAGTACTTTACAAATCTTCAATGTGGTATCTGGTTTAGCAGAATGTCTACTTCAGAGAAATGTACACATACACGTATACTCATTCCTAGGATGATTTCATAACCTCATTTAATAGAACATTCCAGTGCGTACATTCCTCTCCAATAAGTAAATAAATAAATCAATATGACAAAGAGGTCAAACAGTGTTATTAAATTATCTGCCAGTTTGGTTGTATCTCTCCAAAGACCAAGTTGAATAACTCGTGCTCTTTATCTTCTGGCAGAAATCCAAAAGTGAAGGAAAAGGAAAGAATGCTCTTTGAAGAGTCAGGATAGGAGAATTACTAATGCAATGGGTAGGTTGTCTAAAGATAAGGTTTATTTCTATCCTTCGCAGTAAGACCAATATTTATTAAAATATGTTTGAGGCTCTTCCAGTTCATACAAGGGCATCAAGGCTACAGTTTTATGTTCTTGGCATACAAAAGATGATAAAAATAAAAATATTTTTATTCTAGAGGAAATACACATTTCCACTAAGTTAATTTAGACACATGGGGCTACTGCATAGCATGAATGGACATAAGAGTTTATGTTAAAGTTGAAACTGACAAAATTCAAAAACCAGGCTGTTTTTAATCTTTAACTGTAAAATTGTTAGGGAGATATCATAGTATCCAAGATGAAGTTGAATGTTGAAATTGTAAACAGGCTATGAACATATGTTACAAATAAATGAGCTATGAGATTAGAAAAAATATCTAGTTCAATAAAGACACTAGAGTGAAAAAAAAAAGATATGTGTATATATAAGCATATGCTTGGCAAAGTGAGCTAGCTGATCACATTGGCTTCCTCAGGCTTTTAGGCATAAAGCTAGACTGCATTTTCCAGCCTCACTTGCAGTTAGATGTGACCCAAAGAAATGTTAGTTGAAGCAATGTTATTGTTTCCATTCAAGGTGACTGCAATGGAAATGGCTCCCAAGATATGTGGAGTCACATGGCAAATGTGACAGACATAAAAGGGAAGACTGCATCCTGGGAGGACACCCTTTCAAGGAGCAACGCCATTCTTGATCTCTTACATAAGCAGAAATTAACACTCATTGTCTTACACTACTGAGACTGGGCCTATGTCCGCTGCAGTACCTAGTGTTACCTTAACTCAGTGGTTCTCAAGCTTCAGCATACATCAGAATCACCCGGAGAGCTTGTGAAAAAACGTTAGAAGGCCTGGCCCCACCCCAGAGGTTCTGATTTGAGAACTCTAGAGGGACCCAAGTGTTTGCGTTTTGAACAAGTTCCCAGGCACTGCTGCTTTCAGTACCATACTTTAGGAACTGCTTCTTTGACTCGTATAGTATGTTTAAGGTAAATATGTTATTATTTTAAACTTATTATTAGAAGTTTGAGGTATAAAAGCATTTCTTCTCCTTCTTTTTATGACCCCTCCCCACAGTTATTTTGGTAACACTTATTAAAAAATAATTGAACTACTGTCAAAAATAGGTAACATACTTCAGAAATCCAGACCGATCTTAATTTTCTTACTTCTGCTCCTCATCTAATCAACAGTTATTCCTTTATTAAGCCAAATGATACTTCTTCAAAGCACATTAATGAAGAATTGTAATTATAAAATGCTTTGTAAATTCCTAGCTGGATAGCAGTTTTCAGGATTTCTGTTCTGTTTTCCTTGACAACCTACACCTTGGTCATGTCCTGGTTCCTCTAACTCACCCTAAACTTAGGTGAACGTTTTTTAGCATCCACTTTCCTCCTCCCTTTGATTGTTTTCTCTTTCAACTCCAAGGCCCTTTAAATCTTGTCTGTGCTCTCCTGAGCTTTTGTAAATGACAGCGAACACAGCTACTGCCTTTCAGAACTTTCAAACCCCTCAGAAACTAAAATCTCCAATCATCGCTTGAGTTCTTGTTTCTTGCTCTCTCAGAACTTCCTCTGCCAGCCCATAAATATTTGATCACAATGAAATCGTTTAAAGATTCAAAATATTTGGTTTGTCACTTTCTTTAGGAGGTTTCAAAAGGAGCTATGTTTTCAACTAAACTATAGAAACAGCAAGAAAGGTATATATGTCTTTTCCAGGAAGATACTCTGCTACAGGTGATGAAACTAAATTCTAAGAATAGGTCCAAATCATTTAGTTAAAAAAAAGTACTAATAAGTCTGTCTACCTACCTAGGTACACACACACACACACACACACACACACACACATTTAAATATAGAAATTGTTACTATAAACAGAAGCGCCAAATTTCTCTAAAGAAAATGATTGAAAATTAGCTATCTCCTCTGTAAAAGGGGGTCATTAGAGTACTAAATCATAAAACTTTGTAATAATTGAGAAAAAGTGTATAAATTAGTGTCTGACAGATTGCACTCAAGAGCGTTGGCTACCACTACTATTATTACTTTGGACTCCTAAATGGGCATTGTAAGGAACAGCGACCACTACTGAAGATTAACAGTGACCATGGCTCTCCTTTATTCTGGAAATCATTGGCTCAATCTTTCGGGTTATTGATGATGTAATCTTCTTTAATGTAGGGGACTCGGGCTTTACAAATCTGGAGGTTGATGAATTTGATGCTATCAGACATTAAAAAATGAAAAATAATTTCAGAAATAGCAAAAAAGTGCTTTTGCCTAAAAATGTAAGAGCTAGCTGGTACCTGGAATTATTTAAGCAGAAAAATTTTGAAAAGGAGTCTTCATTCCACAATTTTTCTTAAAGTTTAACAAAAGATATATGAATGGCTGCAGAGACTTTTTATTTTTTTATTTTTGGAACTGGCATTAGGAAGGACTAGATAGACGAGAAGAAAGTATGAGCCGCCCAAAGGGAATATGGAGACCCGGAACCTCTAAGCAGGAAAAGTGAACCATGAGTGGACTGGAGAAAATTTTTTTTTTGTGATGATGGTTGCCATTTTTTTTTAATTGTTTTTTCCTACATGGTTATGAACTTGGAGCTCTGTAATGGCAAGATTCCATAAGGCTTTGGCTTCTAGAAGCCCAGCAACATTATTATTAAACATTTTCTACAGACACTTTCACTCTCTAAACTGGTTTTTTGTTGTTTTTGTTTATTTGTTTTGTTTTGTTTGAGACAGAGTCTCTCTCTGGAGTGCAATGGTGTGATCTCAGCTCACTGCAACCTCCACCTCCCAGGTTCAAGCAATTCTCCTGCCTCAGCCTCACGAGTAGCTGAGATTACAGCCTTGTGTCACCATGCCTGGCTAATTTTTGTATTTTTAGTAGAGACGGAGTTTTGCCATGTTGGCCAGGCTGGTCTGAAACTCCTGAACTCAGGTGACCCAACCACCTCAGCCTCCCAAAGTGCCGGGATTACAGGCGTGAGCCACTGCTCCCAGCCTCTAAACTAGTTTTGAAGAATGCATTAATTTGTGCGTAAGAAAACATAGATAACCTCATAGAACAAAGAAGTGTGAAGAAACTGTGGTTTTAAAAAACTAGTTGTCTAACATTAGACCTTAGTTACATTAGCATATAGGCAAAAGTAGACAACCATTTTAAATCTAGGTGATTTTTTAATGTAAAATTGCATTATCACTTTTATTTCCTATATTTAATTAGAATTAAATTAAATAGTTCAATTAAATAGTTTCCTTAATTTATTAATGAAAATATTAAGCAAACTTTTAAGAACACACAATTAGAGAAAAAATACAATTTAGAGGGAAAAAGAATAAAGAATATAAAAACTAATACATAAAATGAAGCCAAGAATGAGGCCAATCCTTTGGGTATATACCCAGTAATGGGATGGCTGGGTCAAATGGTATTTCTACTACCAGATCCTAGAGGAGGCCTGGGGGAAGGATAGCTTTGGGAGAAATACCTAATGTAGATGACGGGTTGATGGGTGCAGCAAACCACCATGGCACATGTATACCTATGTAACAAACCTGCACGGTCTGCACATGTACTCCAGAACTTAAAGTATAATTAAAAAAAAAGAATGAGGCCAATCAATATGCATACCATAAATAACTGTATACACTACTTTAACAGAGGCACAAATTTGGAAAGATTATAACTGATTTTTATGAGAATTCAAATGTGATAGTGTGTAAAAAAAAGTGCTTTAAATTCTGTATAGCACTATAGAAGTGCTTCTTAGTTTAAAATAGTGCAGAATTATTCAATAAATCCATTATTTCATTTTCTTTCTCAACTCATCTAGGATCAATATTTGCATATTTGAGTAATTTTCTAGCTTCTACTCCTCAGAGCAAGTAAGAAAAAGAATAAACTTAATTTCTAAAAGTGGGAGGCGTAATGGCAATAAGAGCTTGGGCTTTCATAAATCTGAATTACTTAGAAAAATAAGACATGCCCTTTTTATTTTTTATTTCCTTGACTATCTTAAAGAGGTCCAAAAAGATTTTCAGCTAGTAAACAGCACTAATTTTATACATGCACACTACACACGCATATATATGCGTGTATATATTCTAATATAAAACTAATTAAATTTTCCATAAAATATACACATGGGTATAAAAATACATATGTATTAAAAATCATATTTTATATTATTCCTAATACAAAACATTTGACAAAAAATCAAAGCAATAATTCAAAAAATATTTGCACTCTAATATATGTCTGGGTTCATTGACCCCTTATGTGTGTTCACAGGCATGCAAGAGAAACACCTGGACTATGCCAGAATTGAAATAAAACTCTACCACCTGGAAAAAAAATACACATATCTCTAATACCTCGACATTCTAGGGAATCTAACGGAATTCATATGTGCAACAAAAGAATACTTTTGTAAGCAAGCATTCAACTTTCCATCGATGACAGTTCTAGAATTCACTTTTAGGGTTAGAAACCATAAGCTACTTGGCAGAGGCTGATCTTTGTTGAGCCTCACACACTGACGAAATGCACACTTCCATCATTGCCATGGGTTGGTGTGAATGCTGTATTCAATGTGGCTCAGTCCAATGCACTAGTACCCTTTTCATATTAAATCACCCCTTCCCACAAATGTGTAGTTTGAAACATTTTCCTTTCATCATTTTTACAGTAGTACAACTAGATTTTTCCGCAATGTGATACACATTAAAATTAAGACCCATTTCTTAGAGAAAAAATGTTTAAAAGGAACATCTTTATTCAATATTATTTGTTATGCTTAAAATTAGTTGTGCAAATACTCAGTGACTTGAAATCATTTCATCATAATGTATGTTTTCTACTCTCCTCAAGAATCAGAACAGTCATAGTATTTGACTAGAGTGTTAAAACATTTAAATTTCATGAAAATTTAAATGTTGCTCTCAAGTGATGTAGTCACCCCAAAATGTTTATCCACCTCTGAACTTCCCTTGTTGATTTAACTGAGGGTATTGCAGCTATCTCATTACCAACTTGATAAAGAGAAAACTGCTCCTTTCTCTTCTGCTGTTTTTTTTCTTCTAAAGTTCCTCATCCCAGTAGCTCATCCTTCCTCAATAAACCATGTTGATGAGATTTTTAACCCTTCACTAGCTGTAAATACAGATCTAGATTCTTATTAAATTTTCTGTTAAATAATTCCTAATCTCTTTCCAATCTACTGTTTACTTCCATTCTTACAGGTATGTATGGACTGCAGCTGCCTCCCAGCGTGATTATCTGATTCAAAATGATTCCTTTTCCTCTTAAGTCTCGTGCTCCCTTTACAGAGATACATCTTATTCACTCTCAACGTTGTCTTTGCTGTACACTTTATGAACTCCTTCTCCATGTTGTTGGGTTAATTCATCTCTTTTCTTCCCTTCAATTCTCCAGGATTTCATTATCCTTTCTTTCTTGAGAAATGAATTTCTCTAAGCTTATTTAACACTGGCTTACCGAGACAACTCTTAATCTTGCCTTCTTCCTTAATTCTTTTTTAAGTGGAAGACAAAAGTTATTTCACTTTAGTCTGATTACATGTACACTTGGATATGTTTTCTCCTTCAAATTTAGTTAAATTTCTGCATTTTAAAATTTTATTTACAAGTACACATTCACTCAGATCTTTATTTGACTCATATTTTTATAGATAACCATGATATTATCAAAAGTACTAAGGGATAAAAGATTAGATATGGCTAAATCTTTATAAAACCAGTGAAACTCCAGGGAGGAACCTTGGCACTGATTTAATAATTGCAAAAATGGTAGTAATAAATACTAAACCAAAAATATATACAAAGTTTTGTGTTTTTTAATCGATTTTATATTTCAATAGGTTTTCACGGTGCCGGTGGTGATTGGTAACATAAATAAGTCCCTTAGCAGTGATGCCTATGATTTTGGGGCACCCATTAGCCAAGCAGTGTACCTTGTACCCAATGTGTAGTCTTTTATGTGTCATTCCCCTCCCACTCTTTCCCCTGAGCCCCGAAAGTTCATTGTATCATCCTTATGCCTTTGAGTCCTCATAGCTTAGCTCCCTCTTGTGAATGAGAATAAACGATGTTTAGTTTTCCATTCCCGAGTTACATCACATAGTATAATAGTCTCCAATTCCATCCAAGTGGCTGAGAATGCCACTATTTCATTCTTTTTTATGACTGAGTAGTATTTCATGATATCTATATACCAAGTTTCTTTATCCATTCATCAATCAATGGTCATTTGCGCTGGTCCCATATTTTTGCAATTGTAAACTGGGCTGCTATAAATATGCATGTATATGTGTATATACATATACATATATATACACATATATATATATAGTATAATGACTACATTTCCTCTGGGTAGATACCTAGTAGACGGATGCTAGATTAAATTGTAGTTCCACCTTTGGGTTTTTAAAAATCTCCACACTGATTTCCATAGCGGTTGTACTAGTTTACATTCTCATCAATCGTGTAAAAGTATTCCCCTTTCACCACATCCATGGCAGAATTTATTTTTTTATTATAGCTATTCTTGCAGGAGTAAGGTGATATCACATTGTGGTTTTGAATTTCATTTCCCTAATAATTAGTGATGTTGATCAATTTTCCATATGCTGTTTGCCATTTGTATATTTTCTTTTGAGAATTGTCTTTTCATGTCCTTAGCCCACTTTTTGATACGATTGTTTTTTTCTTGCTGATTTGTTTGAGTACTTGGTAGATTCTAGATACTAGTCCTTTGTCAGATGTATAGATTTTGAAGATTTTTTTCCCATTCTGTGGGTTGTTATGTCAATTCTGATGATTATTTCTTTCATTGTGCAAAAACATTTTAGTTTAATTAAGTCTCACCTACATATCTTTGTTTCTGTTGTGTTTGCTTTTGGTTTCTTGGTCATGAAGTATTTGCCAAAGCCAATGTCTAGAAGGATTTTTCCAATGTTATCTCCTAGAATCTGTATGGTTTCAGGTCTTAGATTTAAGTCTTTCATCCAACTTGAGTTGATTTTTGTATTAGGTAAGAGATGTGGATCCAGTTTCATTTTTCTACATGTGGCTTTCCAGTTACCCCAGCACCATTTGTTGAATGAGGAGTCCTTTCCCCACTTGATGTTTTTGTTTGCTTTGTCAGAGATCAGTTGGCTATAAATATTTGGCTTTATTTCTGGGTTCTCTATCTGTGCCATTGGTCTATGTGCCTACTCTTATAACAGAATCATGCTGTTTTGGTGACTAAGGCCTTATAGTATAGTTTGAAGTTGGGTAATATGATGCCTCCAGATTTATTCTTTTTTCTTAGTCTTGCTTTGGCTATGCAGGCTCTTTTTGGACTCCAGGTGAATTTTAGGTTGGTGTTTTCTATTTCTGTGAAGAATGATGGTGGTAGTTTGATGGGAATTGCATTGAATTTGTAGATTTCTTTTGGCAGTGTGGTCATTTTTACAATATTGATTCTACCCATCCACAAGCATGGGATATGTTTCCATTTGCTTGTGCTATCTATTATTTCTTTCAGCAGTGTTTTGTAGTGTTCCTTGTAGAGCTCTTTCACATCCTTGGTTAGGTATATTCCTAAGTATTTTATTTTATTTTTTGTAGCTATTGTGAAACGGGTTGAGTTCTTGATTTGATTCTTAGCTTGATTGCTGTTGATGTACAGCAGAGTTACTGATTTGTGTACATTAATTTTCTATCCTGAAACTGTTGAGTTCATTTATCAGTTCTAGGAACTTTTTGGATGTGTCTTTAGGGTTTTCTAGGTATACGATCATATTATCAGCAAACAGCAACAGTTTGACTTCCTCTTTACCAATTTGTATGCACTTTATTTCTTTCTCTTGTCTGATCGCTCTGGCTAGGATTTCCAGTACTATGTTGAATAGAATTGGTGAAACTGGGCATGTTGGTCTTGTTCTAGCTCTCAGTGGGAAAGCTTCCAACTTTTCCCCATTCAGTACAATATTGGCTGTGGGTTTGTTATAGACTGCTTTTATTACCTTAAAGTATGTTCCTCTATGCCAATTTTGCTGAGGGTTTCAATCATAAAGTGATGCTGGATTTTGTCAGATGCTTTTTCTGCATCTATTGACATGATCATGTGATTTTCATTTGTACTTCTGTTTATGTGTTGTATCACATGTATTGACTTACATGTGTTAAACCATTCCTGCATCACTGCTATGAAACCCACTTGATCATGGTGGCTTATCTTTCTGATGTGCTGTTGAATTCAGTTTCCTAGCATTTTGTTGAGGATTTTTTGCATCTATTTTCATCAGGGATATTGGTCTGTATTTTCTTTTTTGTTAGGCTCTTCCCTGATTTTGGTATTAGGGTGATGCTGGCTTCATAGAATGATTTAGGGAGGATGTCTTCTTTCTCTGTTTTGTGGAATAATGTCAACAGGATTGGTACCAATTCTTAGAATGTCTGACAGAATTCAGGTGTGAATCCATCTGGTATTGGACTTTTTTTTTTTTTTTTTTTTTTTTGTGAATTTTTTATTACCACTCCAATCTCACCGCTTGTTTGGTCTTTTCAGAGACTCTATACTTTCCTTGTTTAATCTAGGAGGGTTGTTTATTTCTGGGAGATTATCCATCTCCTCTAGATTTTTTAGTTTATTTACATAAAGGTATTCATAGTAGACTTGAATAGTCTTTTGTGTTTCTGTGCTATCCGTTGTAATTTCTCCCATTTTGTTTCAAATTAAGTTTATTTAGATCATCTCTCTTATTTTTTTGTTAATCTCACCAATGGTCTATCAATTTTATTTCTCTTTTCAAAGAGCCAACTTTTTGATTCTTTTTTTTTTATTATACTTTTAGTTTTAGGGTATATGTGCACAATGTGCAGGTTTTTTGTTGCATATGTATACATGTGCCATGTTGGTGTGCTGCACCCATTAACTCGTCATTTACATTAGGCATATCTCCTAATGCTATCCTTCCCCTGTCCACCTTCCCCACAATAGGACCTGGTGTGTGATGTTCCTCTTCCTGTGTCCAAGTGATCTCATGGTTCAATTCCTACCTATGAGTGAGAATATGCGGTATTTGGTTTTCTGTTCTTGCGATCGTTTGCTGAGAATGATGGTTTCCAGCTGCATCCATGTCCCTACAAAGGACATGAACTCATCCTTTTTTACGGCTGCATAGTATTTCACGATGTATATGTGCCACATTTTCTTAATCCAGTCTGTCACTGATGGACATTTGGGTTGATTCCAAGTCTTTGTTATTGTGAATAGTGCCGCAATAAACATACGTGTGCATGCATCTTTATAGCAGCATGCCTTATAATTCTTTGGGTATATCCCCAGTAATGGGATGGCTGGGTCAAAAGGTATTTCTACTTCTAGATCCTTGAGGAATTGCCACACTGTTTTCCACAATGATTGAACTAGTTTACAGTCCTACCAACAGTGTAAAAGTGTTCCTATTTCTCCACATCCTCTCCAGCACTTGTTGTTTCCTGATTTTTTAATGATTGCCATTCTAACTGGTATGAGATGGTATCTCATTGTGGTTTTGATTTTTATTTCCCTGATGGCGAGTGATGATGAGCATTTTTTCATGTATCTGTTGGCTGTATGAGTGTCCTCTTTTGAGAAGTGTCTGTTCATATCCTTTGCCCACTTGATGGGGTTGTTTGTTTTTTTCTTGTAAATTTGTTTGAGTTCTTTATAGGTTCTGGATATTAGTCCTTTGTCAGATGAGTAGATTGCAAAAATGTTCTCCCATTCTGTAGGTTGCCTGTTCACTCTGATGGTAGTTTCTTTTGCTGTGCAGAAGTTCTTTAGTTTAATTAGATCCCATTTGTCAATTTTGGCTTTTGTTGTCATTGCTTTTGGTGTTTTAGACATGAAGTTCTTGCCCATGCCTATGTCCTGAATGGTATTGCCCAGGTTTTCATCTAGGGTTTTTTTATGGTTTTAGGTCTAACTTTTAAGTCTCTAATCCATCTTGAATTAATTGTCATATAAAAGTCAGGAAAAGATGCAGTTTCAGCTTTCTACTCAAGGCTAGCCAATTTTCCCAGCACCATTTATTAAATAGGGAATCCTTTCCCATTTCTTGTTTTTTTCAGGATTGTCAAAGATTAGATGGCTGTAGATGTGTGGTATTATTTCTGAGGACTCTGTTCTGTTTCACTGGTCTATATATTTGTTTTGGTACCAGTACCATGCTGTTTTGGTTACTGTAGCCTTGTAGTATAGTTTGAAGTCAGGTAGCGTGATGCCTCCAGCTTTGCTCTTTTGGCTTAGGATTGTCTTGGCAATGTGGGGTCTTTTCTGCTTCCATATGAACTTTAAAGCAATTTTTCCAATTCTGTGAAGAAAGTCATTGGTAGCTTAATGGGGATGGCATTGAATCTATAAATTACCTTGGGCAGTATGGCCATTTTCACAATATTGATTCTTCCTATCCATGAGCATGCTGTGTTCTTCCATTTGTTTGTGTCCTCTTTTATTTCACTGAGCAGTGGTTTCTAGTTCTCCTTGAAGAGGTCCTTCACATCCCTTGTAAGTTGGATTCCTAGGTATTTTACTCTATCTGAAGCAATTGTGAATGGAAATTCACTCATGATTTGATTCTCTGTTTGTTACTGGTGTATAAGAATGCTTGTGATTTTTGTACATTGATTTCGTATCCTGAGACTTTGCTGAAGTTGCTTATCAGCTTAAGGAGATTTTGGGTTGAGACAATGGGTTTTCTAAACACACAATCATGTCATCTGCAAACAGGGACAATTTGACTTCTTCTTTTCATAACTGAATACCCTTTATTTCTTTCTCTTGCCTGATTGCCTTAGCCAGAACTTCCAACACTATATTGAATAGGAGTGGTGAGAGAGGGCATCCCTGTCTTGTGCTAGTTCTCAAAGGGAATGCTTCCAGTTTTTGCCCATTCAGTATGATATTGGCTGTGGGTTTGTCATAAATAGCTCTTATTATTTTGAGATACATTCCATCAATACCGAATTTATTAAGAGTTTTTAGCATGAAGGGCTGTTGAATTTCGTCAAAGGCCTTTTCTGCATCTATTGAGACAATCATGTGGTTTTTGTCTTTGGTTCTGTTTATATGCTGGATTACATTTATTGATTTGCGTATGTTGAACCAGCCTTGCATCCCAGGGATGAAGCCCACTTGATCATGGTGGATAAGCTTTTTGATGTGCTGCTGGATTTGGTTTGCCAGTACTTTATTGAGGATTTTTGCATCGATGTTCATCAGGGATATTGGTCTAAAATTCTCTTTTTTTGTTGTGTCTCTGCCAGGCTTTGGTATCAGGATGATGTTGGCCTCGTATAATGAGTTAGGGAGGATTCCCTCTTTTTCTATTGATTGGAATAGATTCAGAAGGAATGGTACCAACTCCTCCTTGTACCTCTGGTAGAATTCGGCTGTGAATCTGTCTGGTCCTGGACTTTTTTTGGTTGGTAGGCTATTAATTATTGCCTCAACTTCAGAGCCTGCTATTGGTCTATTCAGGGATTCAGCTCTTCCGGGTTTAATCTTGGGAGAGTCTAAGTGTCCAGGAAATTATCCATTTCTTCTAGGTTTTCTAGTTTATTTGCATAGAGGTGTTTATAGTATTCTCTGATGATAGTTTGCATTTCTGTGGGATCAGTGGTGATATCCCCTTTATCATTTTTTATTGTGTCTATTTGATTCTTGTCTCTTTTCTTCTTTATTAGTCTTGCTAGCGGTCTATCAATTTTGTTGATCTTTTCAAAAAACCAGCTCCTGGATTCACTGATTTTTTGGAGGGTTTTTTGTGTCTCTATCTCCTTCAGTTCTGCTCTGATCTTAGTTATTTCTTGCCTTCTGCTAGCCTTTGAATGTGTTTGCTCTGACTTCTCTAATTCTTTTAATTGTGATGTTAGGTATCAATATTAGATCTTTCCTGCTTTCTCTTGTGGGCATTTAGTGCTATAAATTTCCCTCTACACACTGCTTTAAACGTGTCCCAGAGATTCTGGCATGTTGTATCTTTGTTCTCATTGGTTTCAAAGAACATCTTTATTTCTGCCTTCATTTCCTTTTGTACCCAGTAGTCATTCAGGAGCAGGTTGTTCAGTTTCCATGTAGTTGAGCAGTTTTGATTGAGTTTCTTAGTCCTGAGTTCTAGTTTGATTGCACTGTGGTCTGAAAGACAGTTTGTTATAATTTCTGTTCTTTTACATTTGCTGAGGAGTACTTTACTTCTAATTATGTGGTCAGTTTTGGAATAAGTGTGATATGGTGCTGAGAAGAATGTATATTCTGTTGATTTGAGGTGGAGAGTTCTGTAGATGTCTATTAGGTCCACTTGGTGCAGAGTTGAGTTCAATTCCTGGATATCCTTGTTAACTTTCTGTCTCGTTGATCTGTCTAATGTTGACAGTGGGGTGTTGAAATCTCCCATTATTATTGTATGGGAGTCTAAGTCTCTTTGTAAGTCTCTAAGGACTGACTTTATGAATCTGGGTGCTCCTGTGTTGGGTCCATATATATTTAGGATAGTTAGCTCTTCCTGTTGAATTGATCCCTTTACCATTATATAATGGCCTTCTTTGTCTCTTTTGATCTTTGATGGTTTAAAGTCTGTTTTATCAGAGACTAGGATTGCAACCCCTGCTTTCTTTTGTTTTCCATTTCCTTGGTAAATCTTCCTCCATCCCTTTATTTTGAGCCTACGTGTGTCTCTGCATGTGAGATGGATCTCCTGAATACAGAAAACTGATGGGTCTTGACTCTTTATCCAATTTGCCAGTCTGTGTCTTTTAATTGGTCCATTTAGTCCATTTATATTTAAGGTTAATATTGTTAGGTGTGAACTTGAATCTGTCATTATAATATTGGCTGGTTATTTTGCTCGTTAGTTGATGCAGTTTCTTCCTAGCATCGATGGACTTTACATTTTGACATGGTTTTGCAATGGCTGTTACCTGTAGTTCCTTTCCATGTTTAGTACTTTCTTCAGGATCTCTTGTAGGGCAGACCCGGTGGTGACAAAGTCGCTAAGCATTTGCTTGTCTGTAAAGGATTTTATTTCTCCTTTACTTATGAAACTTAGTTTGGCTGGATATGAAATTCTGGGTTGAAAATTCTTTTCTTTAAGAATGTTGAATATTGGCCCCCACTCTCTTCTGGCTTGGAGAGTTTCTGCTGAGACATCTGCTGTTAATCTGATGGGCTTCCCTTTATGTGTAACCCCACCTTTCTCTCTGGCTGCCCTTAACATTTTTTCCTTCATTTCAACTTTGGTGAATGTGACAATTATGTGTCTTGGAGTTGCTCTTCTCGAGGAGTATCTTTGTGACATTCTCTGTATTTCCTGAATTTGAATGTTGGCCTGCCTTACTAGGTTGGGGAAGTTCTCCTGGATGATATCCTGCAGTGTTTTCCAACTTGGTTCCATTTTCCCCATCACTTTCAGGCACACCAATCGGACATAGATTTGATCTTTTCACATAATCCCATATTTCTTGGAGGCGTTGTTCATTTCTTTTTACTCTTTTTTCTCTACACTTCTCTTCTTGCTTCATTTCATTCATTTGATCTTCAATCGCTGATAATCTTTCTTCCAGTTTATCAAGTCTGTTACTGAAGCTTGTGCATTTGTCACGTATTTCTCGTGTTATGGTTTTCATCTCTATCAGTTCTTTTAAGGACTTCTCTACATTAGTTATTCTAGTTAGCCATTCATCAAATCTTTTTTCAAGGTTTTTAGTTTATTTGCGCTGGTTACATAGTTCCTCCTTTAGCTCTGAGAAGTTTGATGGACTGAAGCCTTCCTCTCTCATCTTGTCAAAGTCATTCTCCGTCAAGCTTTGATCCGTTGCTGGCGATGAGCTGCGTTCCTTTACAGGGGGAGATGTGCTCTTATTTTTTGAATTTCCAGCTTTTCTGCCCTGCTTTTTCCCCATCTTTGTGGTTTTATCTGCCTTTGGTCTTTCATGATGGTGATGTACTGATGGGGTTTTGGTGTGGGTGTCCTTTCTGTTTGTTAGTTTTCTTTCTAACAGTCAGGACCCTCAGCTATAGGTCTGTTGGAGTTTTCTTGAGGTCCACTCCAGACCCTGTTTGCCTGGGTATCAGCAGCAGAGGCGGCAGAATTTAGAATATTGCTGAACAGCGAGTGTTGCTGTCTGATTCTTTTTCTGGAAGCTTCGTCTCGGGGTGTACCCTGCCGTGTGAGGTGTGAGGCGTCAGTCTGCACCTAGTAGGGGATGTCTCCCGGTTAGGCTACTCAGGGGTCAGGGACCCACTTGAGCAGGCAGTCTGTCCATTCTCAGATCTCAGCCTCCATGCTGGGAGATCCACTGCTCTCTCAAAGCTGTCAGACAGGGGCATTTACCTCTGCCGAGGTTTCTGCTGCTTTTTGTTTAGCTATGACCCATCCCCAGAGGAGGAGTCTACAGAGGCAGGCCAGCCTCCTTGAGCTATGGTGGGCTCCACCCAATTCGAGCTTCTGGGGGGCTTTTTTTACCCACTTAAGCCTCAGCAATGACGGGCGCCCCTCCCCCAGCCTTGCTGCCGCCTTGCAGTTAGATCTCAGACTGCTGTGCTAGCAATGAGGGAGGCTCCGTGGGCGTGGGACCCTCTGGGCCAGGTATGGGATATAATCTCCTGGTGTACCATTTGCTAAGACCCTTGGTAAGGTGCAGTATTAGGGTGGGGGTTACCCGATTTTCCAGGTGTTGTGTGTCTCAATTTCCTTTGGCTAGGTAAAGGAATTCGCTTTCCCCTTGTGCTTCCCAGGCGAGGTGATGCCTTTCCCTGCTTCAGCTCTCGCTGATCGGGCTGCACTCGCGGACCAGCGCCAACTGTCCCACACCACCCAGTGAGATGAACCCGGTACCTCAGTTGAAAATGCAGAAATCACCCATCTTCTGTGTCGCTCATGCTGGGAGCTGGAGGCTGGAGCTGTTCCTATTAGGCCATCTTGGACACACCCCCCCAATAAAAATCTATTTTTTTGTGTTGATTGTATTTATAATAGTTCTGCTCTGATCTTGGATATTTCTTTTCTTCTTATGGGTTTCGGTTTAACTGATCTTTGTTTCTCTAGCTCCTTAGAGTGTGACCTGAGATTGTCTATTTGTGCTCTTTCAGACTTTTTGATGTAGTCATTTAATGCTATGACTTTTCCTCTTAGCACCACCTTTGCTGTATCCCAGGGATTTTGATAGGTTGTATCACTATTTTCATTCAGTTCAAAGAATTTTTAAATTTCCATCTTGATTTTATTGTTGACCCAATGATTATTCAGGAGTAGGTTATTTAATTTCCATGTATTTGGATGGTTTTTAGGGTCCTTTTGGAATTGATTTCCAATTTTATTCCATTGTAGTTTGAGAGAGTGCTTGCTTATAATTTAGATTTTCTTAAATTTGTTGAGACTTGTTTTATGGCCTATGGTCATGTGGTCTATCTTGGAGAATGTTCCATATGCTGATTAATAGAATGTATTTTATGCAGTTGTTAGATAGAATGTTCTGTAAATATTTGTTAAGTCCATCTGTTGTAGGATGTAGTTTAAGTTCATTGTTTCTTTGTTGACTTGCTGTCTTGATGACCTGTCTAGTGCTATCAGTGGAGTATTGAAGTATTAAAGTACCTCACTATTATTGTGTTGCCATATTCCACTTTATAGTCATATGACTATGATGTTTTAAACATAAGTCTATTCATATGCCAGATATACTTCAGAAACTCTTAATGTCTCTATTACAAAAATTCTGCCTCCATCCTTATGTAATTGGGTTGATTAAGAAAATTAAAGGCCACAGGCTAGAGAAGTGATTTCCATAAATGCAACAAAAGGAAATTTTTTCCAGCTACCTCTATGCAATGGGAAATCTTTTTTATAAGCACCAAATCAATTTCTTCAACTGTACAATGTATTATAATTTGATAGTTTTCAAGTACAATATAGTAACAACAAAATGTAATAAAGTTAAGACAATATAAAAACAGAGTAAATGGTATAATTCTAATAATGACTATAATAAAATGACATTTATTATTAATTTTACGATCAGTATATAATTATATATTTAAATTTTACTTTACATATGTAAGATCACTGTCAAGGAGGTTAACCATAATTTCAAATTTTATCAACAGCCACTTGGGCTATTTTATCACATTTGAAAATATTGAAATAGTGATCTATAATTTTTTTGACAATAATAATTAAGGACCTTTTCTTCTTCAAGGTAATTTTAAAAATTAAATGAAGCATTGAACATACTACCAAAAAACTTTACTTTTTGATTATAGCCTCTACATTGAAGATCTTTCAGAATTTTTAAAATTAATTTTAAAATCTTCCCATGACCCCTCTGTTCAAAGAAATATCATCTTTGAAATAATTTGTGTGAATATTTACAAATCAAAAATTCATTCACAAGACCATATTACCATAATCACTAATTTTAACCGTCTCCTAAACATTTTCTATATCACTTTTCTTGATTGTAAAATGTCAGTAATATGGGTACACTCTTAATATAACAGAATATTTAAATTACATCAATTTCCCATCAACCCACCAAAGTCATTCAGTAATTATACCGGCCATTTCCACTGATGGGCAGGAGGCTCTTCCACTAATGGCTTCCATGTTTTCCACTGCATCATTTGTCTTGCCAGACTTAGTTCATTTTTACCCAGGAGAATTATCTCTTTTATTTGGCCACCTTCAAGTTGATCTTCTAATTTTTGAACATCTGATTCCACTTTGACCATAGCCAGCTTCTCATTAGTAATCTGTTCTGTATACTTTCTATATGCTGCATTTTTAGGGATTTGTTCAAGAACATCACGAATATTTGTGTAGAATATTCTTAGCCTCTCATGTGGACTCTTGCATACCGCAATTCCAGTGGTCTTCAGCACACTCGCCATGACAGCCAAAAATGTATACGAAGTTTGATAATCAGTCCAACACCTCTCAAATTACATCATGATAAACTACTTTTTAAAAACTTGAATAATTATAACATAATACTGAGTAATCTTAATAAATGATTAAATGTTACAATTTAAGAAAACATTCAACTATAAATTATAATCAAAACGTTACTATAGAGAAAAATAGGATAGCTAAAGAATTAAGCAATAAAATATGGGATAAAATAAAACCATTTTTTTTTTAGGTATTAGTAAAATTTGAAAGAGGAAGAAAGAAAGAAAGAGAGAGAAAGAGAAAGAAAGAAAGAAAGAAGGAAAGAAAGAAAGAAAGAAAGAAAGAAAGAAAGAAAGAAAGAAAGAAAGAAAGAAAGAAAGAAAGAAAGAAAGGCAGAAAAAAAGAAAGAGAAAGAAAGAAAAAGAAAGAAAGAAAGGAGAGAGAGAGAAAGAAAGAGAGAGAGAAAGAAAGAAAGAAAGAAAGAAAGAAAGAAAGAAAGAAAGAAAGAAAGAGAAAGAAAGAAAAAAGAAAGAAAGAGAGAGAAAGGAAAAAGAAAGAAAGAAATTTGTTTCCATAATGATAAGTCCATTTTTGTCAATATTTTCAAACTGCTGTTAGGCACAATACACACAAGATAGTGCCCTATATTCACAAAGGCAGTGCATGTCTGCTTGTTTATTTTAAATATTTTCAAAGTTTATATACTAAGGTGATACACATTTGCACAATTGCATCAGAACACAGAATATTCATATAAAAAAAACATGTAATTAATGAAGTTTTAAATTTCATTTATATACTCTAGACGAATGCTGTCTGGTATAAATATAATGCACACCACAAATGTGAGCCACACGCATAAGGTAAATTTTTTCATTAGTCATATTTTAAAAGGTAAAAAGAGACATAAAATTAAATAACGTATTTTATTTACTCAACCTGTCTAAATGTTAACATTTCAATCTGTAATCAATATAAAAGTATTAAAAATATATTCCTTTTTTTCATGTCTGCAAAATCCAGTATGTTCTATATGCTTGCAGTTCATCTCAATTCAGACCAGACACGTTGCAAGTGCCCTATCCACATGGGGCTAGTGGCTACCATATGGAATGGCACTGCTGTAGGCCAAGTTAATTCATAGGGATAATCCATTACTTAAAGAATAGAAGTAATTCATCTATAAGGCAAGTGGATCTTATAAATTTGTGTGTGAAAGAATAGGTACATGTGAAGAAGTGTGATTATCTTTATAGTTCTTTAGGTTTTTGTAAATATATTTTTATAATTTGTTTTTTCCCTCCATATAGAGCTGAAATTTTATTAGCTAAAAGATCATATAAGCTAAAAGATCACTGGAGCTATTTTGGTTAAAAGTAACTGAAAATCTAATTTTAACTAAGAGGGGAAAAGAAAAGAATGAATTGGATTGTGTAATTATAAAGTCCATGGGTAGAGTTAGATGCATAAAAGTTAAGATCTAGGAGCTCAACTCTGTTATGATCTATGTTGGCTTCACTTTCAATAAAGTATACTCTCTTTTTGTGGTAGCTCCACAGAATTCTAGATTTTTGTCCACTTGGTTCAAGTTCAACAGAAAAGAACATGATTTTCCAACTATATCCATAAAACATCCCAGTCTGATCCCTATTGGCCTAAACTGGCTCATATGACTAATTCCTGAAGCAATTATTGGGGCTGACATGGAAATTTGAGTAAATTGAAATGATTTATTATCTTAGGCCCTATGTCAAAACCTGGATCTGATGACAGAAACTGTATCACCCTGAACAAGTGTGGACAACAGGCATTTCTTCAAAGAAAAATTGAAGAAACAGATATAAGACTGAAAAAAACAAGCTGCTGGTATCTGTAGGCTGTTAGCCCTACAGTTCTGGAATCTCAGGGGCAGCCCTGCCCCCACAGCTGTACTCTGCATTGCCTTAGTGAGGCTCTTTGTGATGACTCTATCCCTGTAGCAAGGGACAGAGCTGTCTAAAATGGACAGCCTCAGAGCCCAGGCAGAGACTTGCTACAGGGCAAACTAGGTGGAGGTAGTCATGCCCTCACAGCATTTGCATTCTGCAAGCCTGTATAGTTAGTGCCACATGGACTTTGCCAAAGTTAATAGCTTATGCCCTCTGGAGTGGAGGTTCAAGCTGCACCTGAGTCCACTTGAGCTATTACCAGGGAAGCTAAGAAGCACTACACCAGAAGGCAGAGAGCAAAGGTTTGAGAAGACTCTGGGCAGTGAGCATAGAGGTTCCTCGTGTGCCCTGGGCCTCTCCCTGGAAACCATTCTGTTCTCTGGAGTCTAACACTCTGGTCCTGTAATGGGTGAGACAGCCCCAAAAGATCTCTGAAATGTCTTTGGGGTCATTGTCCTGAAAATTAACACGTGGATTCCTTCTATTCACAGTAATCTTGTTGGCAAATGGTCTCCTGGCCACACCCTTGACTTTCTCCCCGAAATGCCTTTTTGTTTTTTGTTTTTTTTTCCTTTACATGGCTAGGCTGAGAGTTTGACAACATTACATTCTGTTTTCCTCTTAATTATAAAATCTATCTTTAAACTGTTTCTCTTTTCTCTTGTTTTAGAATACCCCATTAAGGAAAGACAAGCATGATCCTGATACTTTGCTGCTCAGAAAATTTTTCTGCCAAATATCTTAGTTCATGACAATTAAATGCTACCTTCCACAAAGTCCTGAGATATGGGTATAATTGATATAAGTTCCTTGTCACTTTCTAACAAGGATGACCTTTCTCCTAGTTTCCAATACAATATTCCTTATTTCCATCTAAGACCTCATATCCATATTTCTACTAACATTCTGTTCACAATCACTTAAGTAATCTCTAGGAATATTCAGCTTTTCCTACAGCTCTCTCCTTCTGAGCCCTTACCATGTTCATCCTTATTGTTCTTGGCAATGCATGCTTTTTCCACCGTTCACTTCAATTGCTACCTATTACACAGTCTCTACCTATTACCCAGTTCCCAAGCAACTTCCACATTTTTAAGTATTTGTGTGGCAATATTCTACTTCTTTGATATCAGTTCCTATCTCAGTCTGTTTGTGCTGCTATAGCAGAATGCCTAAGACTGGGTAATTTATAAAGAAGATACATTTATTTTCTTAGGATTCTGGAGGTTGGGAACTCCAACATAAGGCACCTGCATCTGGTGTCTGGTAAGGGCCTTCTTGCTGTGTCCTCACATGGCAGAAGGGAGAAATATAAGTTAGAAAGCTGGAGTGATGCCTCTGTTAGAAGGGCCTTTGTCCCATTAAGGAGGGGGGATCCCTAATGGCCTACTCATCTCTCAAAGGCCCCACTTCTTAATACTATCATATTGAAAATAGTTAAATTTTGGAGAGGACACATTCAAACCATAACACTTGTGGTGTTTTTTTCCAGTTATACCCATAGTTGTCTGTAATTGTAGTAGGCAACAAGAAAGAATTTGAGGATTTTACTGTTGTGCTGAGTCATGTAATTATTTTTCCCATGTCTGATGTGTCATCCCAAAGTTTGATTTAGCCCTTCTACCTCATTTCCTCTGTTCTGAACATTAATATTAGGAGACTGCAATGGTAAAAGCTGGCATTAGTTACAAATAGTTATTTTCATGTTCAATTAAATTATTTTTATCACGTGTTTTTTATTTCTTTGTTCTCTTTATTTTACTAGCTTTTTACAATAACCATATATAATGCTGTAGTCAAAGAACAGTAAATGTTATTTTTTAAAGCAATTAAGTACATTCTAAAACATTTTCAATTATTCAGTAATACAGTCTTAGTTTGTAAATATCCTCTTCTAAGTCTATGATGAACTTTGTAAGATTTTGTTTTTAAAAAGACTAAAACAAAACAGAACTGCTCTGATTTTTTCCTAACCCCTTGTGACTGGCCAGGTGTTTGGAAGGAAGCTTTCATGGGTATTCTTTTCTATAATCCCTTGCCCAAGGATTGAAATCAATGAATTTAGTTGTCTAAGGTCACAACTAACCTGCAATTACTTGAATTCTTATTATTCCTTATTTTTATCCTAAAGTTGCACTATTTATGTTTTGTTTATATGGCTGATTTGAAAAAAAAAAAAAAAAAATCACACCTAACATTACTGAAACGACTTCTCTAATTAGAAGTCTATGTAGCCTTTACTCCTTCAGTAAGCCAAACAGTCCATTTTCAAACTGACTTTTTTTTTTCTAATGCCTTTTAGTTGGAAGAAAAAGAGCTGTACATGCCATCAGTTAATGGGCTTATTAAAATAATTCCTACTTATACAAGCATAATATTTTAGGGATTTTTTATGTGTCTTTCTTCTTGTATTTAGATGTCTTATGTGGCCTATTTTCCTTTCATAGTTTATCAAAGAAAAACCTTTAAGATACACATTTGATTTTATTTTAAAAAATCTTTCCTCTTCTGTTGCAGACTTGATTGAGTTTGTAGAGATCCTTTGAAAGAGTCTATACAATGGGCGTTCATCCCTCCACTCCTTGAAAAGAACCACTGTTCTACCTAGTTTGAGGAACACCCCCTTAGAAACCACCTATATTGACAAACATATCTTTAATTATATAATACGCAAACACAAATCTTAGTTTCACACAGAACTTATTTCACTTTCTGTGGTAAGAGAAGTAATTCTGGTATCCTTGCTGTTTTATCCAATAGTAAACTAGCTTAATTTGACTGAGAGAACGTGGTTTCATCGGAGATAAATGTTCATTTCTTAAAATCTTTTTATTTAATAGAAATCTTTGTACAGTAATAAATAATTTACACTTGATTCACATAAGGTTTTCGTAGTGCTAAATTTTTATAATTGTACATTTAAAAACACTTGGCATTTTTGTGCTGATTCACTTAATCAGTCATTTAAAGTACTCAGCATTGTGCCAGGTGCTCCCTTAAGTGCTAAAACTTTGCAGTAAAGAAAGCTTTCTTTGTTCCCTGCCCACATGGGGCTTAGGGACAAGTGACTAAGAAGGATGTTGATTGTATGATTAAGGCAAATAATTACATAATTAAATTTCCTGTAAAGAAAACGCCAAGCACTATTTAAAAAGTAATAGGAGGACTAACTTGGAAGTTACACTTAAGCTGAGATCATAAGAATGAATAGGGATTGTCCAAGATAATGAGAAGCAAGAATATTCTTGATTAAAGGAATGGCATGTGCAAAGGTTATGAGCAAGAAGCATGACTTGATTGAGAAATTGAAAGAAGGACCAAGTCATTGAAACTCATTAAGTAATAGGTGAAATGGTGTGAAATAAAATAAGATCATACTTCCTAAAGCTAAATGTCTTGCTCCCAAGATCACCTTCCACAGTTGTACTTTCTTACTGACTCCTGATATCTCAACCTCTCAAGAATCATTAACCAATGTACCTGTATGTACACATAAAGCTCATCTTGCCATCACACCTTCGATCACGTATTTAAGTATTCTGAGTTCTTCCCCTTCCTTCTCATCTGACCCTGAGTGCTGTCCATCTTCCAGGGAACAAAATCCTCTGCAAAATCCAGGTCAGACCCACAGCAGGATGAAGAAGTTTTCTGATATCTTATCCCTCTCCTTAGTCTTGCTATTGCTTTATTGCTCTCTCAGGTTTTAAAACTACATAAATTTTTAACTCTATGTGGTTCACTCTCTCATCTTCAGAAAATGATGCCGTTTGTAACAGAAAAGATAACACACATCAGAAATAGTTGATTTCTGGTTTCCAGAAAATCAATACAGAAAGCCTCCACATGAAAAGAGTGGGGATGGCCGGGCGCGGTGGCTCAAGCCTGTAATCCCAGCACTTTGGGAGGCCGAGGCGGGCGGATCACAAGGTCAGGAGATCGAGACCACAGTGAAACCCCGTCTCTACTAAAAATACAAAAAATTAGCCGGGCGCCGTGGCGGGCGCCTGTAGTCCCAGCTACTCAGGAGGCTGAGGCAGGAGAATGGCGGGAACCCGGGAGGCGGAGCTTGCAGTGAGCCGAGATCGCGCCACTGCACTCCAGCCTGGGCAACAGCGTGAGACTCCGTCTCAAAAAAAAAAAAAAAAAAAAAAAAAAAAGAGTGGGGATGTCACTGCAAAATATATGTATTGTAAGCATATGCTTCAAAAATCATTTACCCAAATTCTTGGCTTCTACCAGACTAGTTCTTTGGCAGTATTTTGGACTGTCTAAGCATTCATGGCTCGGAGTAGATATTTTGTTCACTGCTTGTGATTAAATCTCCACAGGAATCTCTTTTCAACTTTGTTCTCATACTCTGTTATTTCTTTCAAATGGGCTATACCTTCTGATTTTACTCCTACCTCTTTGAAATCTTTCTATTCTCTGATGGACAAACTACCTAGTTCTTTACCCTCCTCCCAGAACATTCTTGCTGCCCACTGACCTTAAGTAAAACCTGGCTCTTCACCAGGGCTATAACTTCACCTTCTCAAATACAAAATGCTCACTCTCCACATGCCTTACCCTGCAGGGAGAGTGACATCGCATCCTCCTCTCTTTGCACTAAGATGGACAGATTCAAATTTCTCCACCCTGTTAACTAGAAGCCCTTTGCCTCCTTTGCACTGACATGACTTCTCATCAGGCCCCTTCAGCTATCAGCTGCTTTGCACTTGCTCCCAGATTTCCTCACCCTAACTCCTGCAATGATTATGGATTACTTACTGCCCAGGAGGTTGATGCATTTGACATTCTAGTCTCTAACTTTTCTACTTGCTCAACTACGGCTTTCACCACTTCCCACTACCTACTAATCCCTTTTATGAGCTGCTTCTTTGTTCATCCAATTCAAATCCCATTGTCCATAATTTTAAACCATTCTTTTATCTGTGTCCACAACTTTTCTCACTCCTCTTTCTGACAAAACCTATCTGGGAAATCTCAACCCTTGATAAATTCAGCCTCACCCAGCTTACCGGGTAGAGATGAAAAGAAAAATTTAACTGTGCAGATTAGGGCTATGATAGCTTCATGATCTTCAGATTCATTCATGTCTGGCCATGCTGTGATCTTTGTCTGATCTGCTTACTCCCTCACTTTCCGAGGTCATTATTCTAAGTTCCTTTTTCACTCAAACCTCCGAGTATAACTACTCTATTTTGTCCTGTAACTTTGCTTTCTGCTTCAAAACAAAGTAAAATCTATTAGCAAAGAACTGACAAACTTGCAACTATAACTGTGTCTGCGCCTTCCTTAGTTCCTCTTGCAATAAAACCTCTATGGCTCTTTCTCTCACCTGTTCTCTGCATCCATTCCCTTCCTACCTGCCCCATGAGTTTGTCCAATCAACTATCCTTGTGCCGGCATCTTCAACCCTCACAGCCGAAATATGAAAAACTTCCTTCTGTCTCATGTTCCCCACCAGCTTCTCACTCTCTCTTCCTTTCCCTTTACAACAAAAAGTACTGAATACTCCATCTTCATTGTCGTTACTACCTTTACTGACTTCACTATCTTTATTGTCTTCGACTCTTAACATATGATTTATTCCTAAAACAGAGTAACCTTATTTTCTCCTACAACACACAAAATTTCTTAAAATTGTTGTCTCTAAAGTCACCTGATGACCTTGCCCCAGTCAAGTGGAAAATTCTTAGGTCTTAATTTACTCAACTATTCTTTCTTATCACAGTCATTTCCATTGACTTCCATAACATGAAACTTCCCTGGGTGCCTTCAATTTTTTGTTGTTGTTGTCTTATTATACAATTGATTAATCTTGGGGAAATTTACCATTATTCACTATGCCTTGTAAATAAAATATCTACATATCAATATTCAATATAATATTTAATAAATGACAACACATCCATATTATTTATTATTTTTGATATCTATTTTATTCTTAACTTCATTTCTTTTTTATTTAAGTTTAATTTATTCTACTTGTTTCTAGCTTCTTGTATTTAACACACTTGTCATGTATATTTTCAGCTGTTCTTTTTGTACTTTAAGGCTATAGTTACCCTTGGTTTGCCACCTTTTAATGCATCTTCAGGCTTTGATGACTGATATGTTAATTGACATTTTGTAGTAAGTATTCATTATTTTCTTTTTTAAAACATTTATTTTAAGTTTAACAGTACAAGTGCAGGTTTATTACATAGGTAGACTTGTGTCATGGACATTTTTTATAGATATTTCATCGTCCAGATATTAAGCCTAGTACCTATGAGTTATTTTTCCTGATCCTCTCCCTCCTCCCACCATCCACCCTCCAATAAGCCCCAGTGTGTGTTGTTCCCCTCTATGCGTCCATGTGTTCTCATCATTTAGTTCCAACTTCTAAATAAGAACAAGCAGTATTTGGTTTTCTGTTCCTGTGTTAGTTTGCTAAAGATAATGGCCTCAAAAAATAACAGATGCTGGTGAGGTTGTGGAGAAAAAGGAACGTTTATACACTGTTGGTGGGAAAGTAAATTAGTTCAGTCATTGTGGAAGACAGTGTGACGATTCCTCAAAGACCTAAAGACAGAAATATCACTCAACTCAGCAATCCCATTACTGGGTATATACCCAAAGGACTATAAATCATTCTGTTATAAAGACACATGTATGAGTATGTTCATTGCAGCACTCTTCACAATATCAAATATTCATTAGTTTCAATCTTATTTACTTTCTTGCTTAAGGGTTAACTATGAGTATGTTTTTTAAGTATCCCCAATATATGAGGAAGGTGATTATTTTTATTTTTGTGGCTGAAATTAATTTAATTTCAAATGTGTTTTCCTGTTTTCTTCCTATTTCTATGTTTACTTCTCTTCAAATGCATCTGAAAACTACTTCATCTTCTCATTTTCATTTATACTATCTTTGAAATATTGGACTTTGGCATGTTTGTGCTTATCTGTAGACTTCCCCTGAACGATATATTCATTTTCATATCTCCAGTAAATATTTCTGAATAAATAAAATCTTTAAAATATTCAACTCTGAAATGGTTGAAAAAAGCCCTATACAGACAGATTGACAACTCAACTTTAGTCATTGAACTGTTATTTATTAAAGAATTCAAATATTCAAACATTATATTAATTTTAGTCCTTATTCTGATGGCACACTTTTAAAAGTCAGCATAATGATTTCTTAAATATTCAAATTATGCCCCTTAAATTTTAAAAAATGGCAAAATTAATGCCCTCAAGCTATGGTTGAAAACAAAAATTTGGCTATATCTTTTTGAAATCATATTATACAGTTACTCCTAGTCACATAGAGACTTTGATATTTTTATTAACAGATAAATGAAAAGTTTCACGGCTCAGTGGTGTTATTTCTAACTATTTACCCACATTTTTTGCCTGAACTATAAAATGCAAAATTGTGGTAACTTTGAGCTACGGAATACGGCTCAGGAATGAAAAGAACACATTTGGCATATAAACTAAGAATTAGATCATTTGTCTCAAAGTGTTATCAAGGGAAATCTCACATCATCTGGGGTGATTTTAAAAAATACAGATTCCTAGATGCCAACTAGACTAATATCACAGAGACAGCTGGGGATGGGGGATGGATGGTGGAGGATGGGGATGGGGATTGGAATGGGGATGGGATCCTGAGACTCTGCATTTTATAAACTCAATGGTTATTCTCATGCGTCTTTACTTTAAGAACCAATAAAATAAATAAATGATTATCTGGTGAGACAAATGTGCTTATTTATATTTCCAGAACATATACCTTTCAAGTCTTCGGTTGCTTTATAAGAGTTCTTTCTAAGTTGTAAGGAGAAAATTTAACAGGAAAAGTAAATATCTACAACTTAAGGAATAGTCACTGGTTTCTATATAAGATGGAATATTATGAAAAAATTCTGGTATCAAAAGCATCTTAATGCTGAATGCTTAGAGTTTGTTTAAGTATTAGACAGCAGTGCTCTCCAAACTCCGTATGTAGAAAATTCATCTATGAAGCATATGAATATGCAGATTCAAAAGGACTGGGACAGGAAGGAGATTTTGAATTTCTAAAATGTTTCCGGGTGAGGACACACTTTGAGTAACAAAGTTATAGGAAAGAGCTGGCTCATGGTGACATTCGTAACACTTAGTAAAGTTTCCGTATCATTGCTCTTTCTTTTTAAATATTCTTCAATTATTTCCATTCAGCAAGATTAAAAAAATAGAATCTTTGATTAAAAGAAAAAATACCAATGAGGTGTTTCCGAAATTCTTCTTGATTTTGAAAACCTCGTTGACATCATCTTACTTTTACAAAAAGATGCCTGTCTCTACTTATGATGTAATATAATATAATTAATTACTCAGCAATGAGTATCATTATAAAATTACTGAGAACAAAAACTTCAGGAACACAGCACAATGCACAGAATTGTTTTAAATAATTTTGCCTGTAAGGAGTAATATTTTTAATAGTGTAATCTGAGAAAATGCACAGCAAAAGTGAATACGTTTCTGAGGAGTCAAATGAAAAACAGCACTTTTAAAAAATGAATCCTAAAAAATAATCTTACTGCCTAAGAAGTATTATCCTCACAATATAAAAGTTTAAGATACAAACATAGAAACTGAATAATTTGGGAGTTTGAATTTTTTTTTCCAAATGGACAAAAGTGGCTAACATATGGGAGTGTTCAGATTTGAGAGTAGTTCAGGCTATTCGTGAGAGCTGAAGTATTAGAGATTCCAACTACAGTAGCTGGGGCTGTGTTTGGAGTAACCAGAGGGATTGGCTATTATTCAAACTAATGACACTTTTAAAGGGTAAAGGCCCTGAAAACCCAGTAATGCTGACTCATAAGCATACATTTGTTCTGTGCTTCTAAGGGAATTAGACATGCAATTCCCATTAACATTAACAGGAGACAGAAGTTCTATATCTAATTTCCCTCTCAGCAGGCTGGAAACAAACCCCATAATTTGGAGGATTTGCAGCTTTACGCAAGCTACATTGTGATCAAAAATTGCATATGATGAAATGGAAATGATGGAAAAAATGCCTTATCCCTAATTTTAAATGACCTTGTGTTTCACAAAGCATCTCAGACAGAAATTAAAATAAAGAACAGTTGTACTGGAGAGTAGCCTTTATTCTTAAACATGAGAGTTACAGCCCTGGTGTCCTGATGTATTAAAAATGGTGAATTCAGCTTGTTGAAATGACACTTTGAAAATCCGTTTTGTGTGAACTGTACAATTTTGTCAGTAAAACAGTTCAATCTGGGTTTACTGCCTAGAGTGGAATATAATGATTAAAAGAATTGCAACGCTTCTCTTAGAAAGGGAAAGGCCATATGTATATAAAAATACTGAAGATTCATTGCTAGCACTGTTATTTTAATTGACATCTGTGCTCCTACTTTTGCAGAGTTGCATCATGATAGAGGAGACTTTTTCTTCCTTGTTGACATGGATAACAATTATAAAAAATGCACAGGAGTCATTGAAAAATAATGTTAAGGCAAAAGTTAATATTACTCTGATATAATTATGTGAGCCAGAAAGAAAGGCTGTCACTGGAAAAAAAATTGAGATACTTGTCCCCTTAACTCCATTGTTTAATAATAAACAAATTAATTAAAAACTAATCATTAGTTTGAAGAATAGTGTGTAGGAAAATTGGAGTTCAATGCCAACTACCTAAGATTACAGAATCAAATGGCACAAACTGTAACTTACAACTGTAACTTAAATGTTTTTTTAGGCACAAAAGAATTCCCAACATAATATATTGGAGGAAAGGGTGGGAAGAGATAAGATTAAGAGATACTGACAATAAAACAGACAAAATCCAAAAAAGGGGTATTTCAAGGAGGGAGTGGTATCACATGTCGACTACCGAGATTTTGACAAATTCTGGAGTACTTTTTTTTCTCTCTCACTTCTCATCCTCACTAATTTCTTATCTTCCTCTTCACCCTCTCCTCACTCTTACAAGTAAATATTATTTTTGTTTCTGCATTTATTTTCCCCCTTTATTTTCTTGTTGTTGTTCTTTTCCCTGAAGAAGTGATGAGCCTTCCAGATTGAATCCTCATTGATATGGCTCTTTGGGGAAGTCAGGAGTGTTTCATATGCTCATTTTCCTTCTCCCACAATCTGATCTGGCAATTACTCAGACAGGAAATTTTGGAATTATAATTACAAGAACTTCCCAGCTAGTGCTCTCTGCCTTCATTTTCTTTCTGTCCCAATATTTTATCTACTAGACTTATTTTTTAAAATAGTACTTTGATCAAGACATTTGCTTTTTCAGAATGCTTCTACTCCTGGCCATTAACTAACGGCGTACTATAAGCTAATTAACCTGGCCTTTGTGTCATATCACAAAGGGATCATCTGTAGCCTTTCTAAGTGAATTTGCTCATGAACACGCATCTCCTACTTCCAACAAAGTGGACTAGTCCTGCAAAAGTGCTCATGGTTTCTCTCATTCTAAGCCTTTGCCATTGTCCAAAGCCTTCCTGTGTTCTTGAGTCTGATGTGACTCCTCCTGAATCTTCTTGCACTCAATTTTTACTTTCATTTCGAGGCACATTTTTCATTATATTACGTGTATGAAGTTAACTGCTTTATTCCTCCTATTGGAGTCTATGTTTGTGGAGGGCAGAGATGGTTGCCTGGTATTGATATTCTCTGCATTTTCTAATACAAAGCCTGGTAATTAATATCCACTCAATAAAGATATATCCTTTTAAGGTACTTTTTATTTTCTAAATAAGGCTAAATATTCAAAACTTATTTATTAGATAGGTTTATGAAAAACTGTATATTTTATTTAAAAATATAACGATTTATATAAAAATATAAAGGATTCATTTAGAAAATCATCACTGAACTCTTGGTTCCAAGAAGAGGACCTGGTGTAGAGTAGGCATATAAGTATAATTTATTAAATGACTAAATGAATATATGATTAAAACCCACTTCATTCCAAACAGACTGTTTTTTATATCACTCACAATTTGTGCCTCTTATTTCCAAATACATCATTCTGGCCAGTCTGATTAAAAAATCTAAGCATATATGTGAGTCTTCCTGACAGATAAAATCTAAGCAGCATGAAAAAAAACAAAGGATGAGAAAATTTAAAAGAAAAGGTGTTTCTGTTTGTTACTGTGTGGACCATTTTTTAGTATTACTAAAAATTTTGATGATGTTGATGATTATATTATCACCATTTCTAAATTTAATTTTAACTAAAATGGGTTCATCAAAGAGTTCAATAAAAAATTTTAATTGTGAGGAACATGTGAAAAAGCGTTTCTTTCAATCATATTAAACGCTGTAAGACCACCAAATTATAAGGTATATTATTTTCCATGAAAAAAATATCCATTGTATGAAATGTTTTTATGTAACACATCTGGAGATAGATATCCCCTGGGTGGGGTGAAATTTCCTATAACTTCCAGCAGTGAACACCAGTTGGCACCATGTCACTGGGACTCTACAGATATTCTGAAGATGACCTCGTGGCTAGAAGCACTCAGGAGATATTTTTTTTTTGTTATCACCCTTTCATGCTTTGAAATGCAACAGATTTATTAAAACTCTTAGATAGAGCCATAAAAGAACTTCATATTATTTTACTAGAGTCACAGAAAAGGAATCTAAAAATAAAATTTCCTCTCTGCTCCTGGGGTCTAGCCACTTCATGTAGCTTTGTGATTTGACATCACAAGAAATTCCAAGGGAGGCTGTGCAAGCAGGGAGGAAGCTGAGGTCAAGGAGCAGCAGGTTCTGGACCTGTGCTTGACTGACTTTGATGATCGTATTTGTTATATCAAATGGAGCAGGAAAAAAGAGGCTCTCCAATGAGCATAAGAAGCTACTCTTGGTTTTAATTCACTCTCTTTGATTTCCCTCAGCAAAACAGATTAAAGATGGGTCTTTCTTTTCTCTTGGTGTTTCTCACTGTGGTACTCACTAGGAGAAAGAAAGAGCTGGCTTTAAAGGGTTCTTTGCCCGGCATGGTCTCTTTAACTACCGAAACATCTTCCAGGATGAAGTGCTGAGGTGTTTGATGTTGGCTGAACTAGAAATCACTTTCTGTCAATCAAATGCAAACCCAGTAACTGGCAGCCTAGTTATGAAAATCAGTCAAAATGATATAGAAAGAAAGAAAAAAAAAAGCTCCGCATTTTAAATTCAGTTTTGAACTACCTTACTCCATTCATTTACATAAATATTTAAGTGCCAACTGGAAGAAATCATTAAAACAGCTCAACTGAAATGAAAAGGATTGTTATGAAGGGCTAGTCTCCAGCGCCCAGAGCACACACCTCCCAGGGCGCACAATGCTCAGAGTGCAGACGTCACGGCCCGTTCACCTATTAGTTGATAATGAATGTTGTGGCTGATGTTTCCAAATCAGCAACCATTGCCAGCCCACAAGAGCGAACATGTTTTAACCATATGTTTTACATGGTACAATCACTCCATAAACAACGAGTGCATCTAATGCCGTGTATGTGGTATTAATACAACCTGAGGGTTGTGCTACAGAGACATAACACATTTCCCAGCTCATTGGAGGCTCTAATTCACCCCTTATGCCTCACAGCACTTTCCAAGGAGTGTGTTATCTGGAAGTAACACACCCTTGGCTTGTGCCTTATTGCTTCATTGTAATCCAAAAATTTCAGATCCAAATAATTACCAACCCAATTTGCCAATACCCATTGTAGGCTTTCTTACTTAAGTGAGCATTTTGAAAATATGTGAAAGTTTTATTGACCTAGAAGAAAGAGATTCCTTTACTCCTTTTTTAATAAGTATCCATGGGGAGCAGAGAGTACTTGGGAAGAAAAGCAGAGAATCAAGGAATTGGACATTTCTACACTTTCTGTTTTTAATATAGTCCAGCTTCATATCTACCTACATTTCATAGTTTACATTTTCTGCTATATCAAATGAGGCGGGCAATGCATATTGTTAGCACTGTATTTGGCAAAGTAGACTTTGTTTGCCTTTTACTGGCAGATGACAAGACTGAGGCAACTCCATAGGTTATACCTCTAAGATGCAATTTGGTCTTTCATCTACCCTGCTATACGTAGCATTTATTTGTACCAACAATGCGTTGGTACACCTTACAGTGTGATCCTCCCTCCCCAACCCCAAAATGAGTAAAACATCTCTTAATGCCTTGGCTTAGTAGTATTACTTCTCTGTTTTGCCCAAGGCAGAGTTTCTTAACTAGATTCTCTGCTGCAAAGAGTTTTCTCTCCTCTCATCCTACCTACAACTGACGGTCATTGTTAGAAGCACAGTTCCGGCTGTGTCATTTGGATTCTAAAAACAAAAAAAATCTTAGGTTGCTATTCTTCTTAGAATCAATATCTTAAATCTTTATCTAGAATTGGAAGTTCTAAACTCTAGGACCTCAGTCAATTTCCTCAAATGGCTTCCAGTGCATCACCCTCACTTACCTCATGATTAAACTAAACTCAAAAAACGTGCTGCACTCGCCCTTTGCTTTCCAACATCTGTGTTTTCTTGTGCTGTTTCCACTTGCATGATTCCTCTCCCCATGGCTTTGAATCCAAATTATTTTCCATTTCTCATTTTTTAAATCTTAGTTTCACGTATTTCTAAGATTTCCGGACTCCTATCGGATTTGTTCTCTACCTCTACACTGTCAGACTCTATTGGATGCTCATGTAAGCAAATGAATTGAAGTAATTTAACATTTCACACATAGTTTGAGAAGTGCTATAATAAAGGCAGCACAGCGGCAATAGGTGCCCAGATGAGGATTACATAACTCAATCTCTGTAGTCAAGGAAGGCTTCCTGCAGGGGGTAAACTTTGAACAACAATTGAAGGAAGAGTTTGAAGGAGAAATAGTAAGGGCTTTCCAGGTGGAGTGAACACTGTGCACTGCTGGTCCCAGATTATTTTTGTGTGTGGTGTGATTGGTTCTGCTCAGAAACTGCCTATCTCTTTCCTGTATTCCTTTGACAGTCTTCCTAAAGCCATTCCAGCTGCCACATTACAATCAGAGAGCTTTTCATGGAGGTTGAATACAATTACTTTAAGCTCTGGTTCCTGGATCTTTTCAAGCTTCCCTACACCCATTGGAAGCATTCATGCCTCAGTGCCATATGCATTTTATTTCATCTGAATGACATATCCTTGCCCCGATTCTTCGTCTAATTTTATGCAGTTCCTTCTTGTACTTCACAAAGCAAAATTAGTTGATCCCTACTCTGTATTCTTATGCAAGCTGTTTATCCTTTGATCATAACTATTCTCATTTTAAAGCCAGATGGGAATATTTCTTTATGCACCTCCAGTGGCTGTCAGGTTGTCATTTTGTGTGTTGTCTGGCTCACAAAACATTCATTTCCATATTTTCAGACTCTGCTAAGAGAACTCAATTCCATGATTTTTACTTTCTCTATTAACAGTGTAACATGACAGCTAAATAAATTTTTAGATAATATTTAAACTCTATGAATTTAAAGAGAAAAATTATCTGACTTGTATTGCAAGCTACTATGATTCTCTCTCACACACACACATACACACACGCACACACACACACACACCACCACCACTGTCACCACCACCAACAACAATATTAATAACAGAAGCAAATGCTAATAGGACATCATTTTACAGATATGGTAAAAGGTATAGGGATTAAGAACCTCATCTAAGGATAAGCAGCTTGTGAAAGATAAAACCAACGTACACTCTCAGGTCTCTCCTTCCCCGAGGCCATTGCCCTTGCCTTACAGCTCACAATATTTTAAAAGTTATTTTTATTAGTGTTCCATTTTATAATATATTTGGGGATCTTATTGTGTCTTACTTTCCTTATTTCAAAAACATCCACTCTTCCTTACGGTAGACAGGAACACTTCCATGCCACCCATGTTATGAAAAGGAAAGGGAAGCGTCTCTTTGTGTTCTTCAACTTTATCATGAAATTCATCACCTTATAATTAAAGAACAGTTTTATCTATTGTAAAAGTTTTGGATATTTGAAGCAGTCTGTTTCAAGTTTGATATAGAATAGATTTTTATCCAGTTTGTTTAACTTTGGATGGCAATTTCAGCCCCAACTCAAATCATGACCTCTGTTAGTTAGGGTTACACAAACTCCTGTAACAAGTAAACCCAAAATTTCAAAGGCTTAAAAGAACAGAGATTTACTTCTTGCTCACAAAGAGTGTTCATACTGTCAGTGGAGTAGTGAATCTCTGTGCCATATAATCATTTAGGCTGATGAATGCCCTAGGCATTAGTATCCATCCAACAGAAAGAATAACAGCATGGAGAAGCACAACTTATTTCTTAAAAGCCCAGGCTAAAAATTAGAAACACACTTTTGTTCGTCATCCTTTGATGAGAACTAGTCATGTACCCTTATCTGGATGTAAAAGGGGGCTGCAATTTTCAAATACTGCAGGTTCTGATGTTTATAAAATGCTAGAGCTTCCTTCTGGTGTAAAAAAGATACAAATTATTAATATAAAATGAGATAGAAGGCTTTGGAAGAGCCTTTGGCAGTGAGGGACATTAAGGCTTAAGCACTACTAGTGTAACAGCTAGTCAGCATCTAGAGGCTAAAAAAATATAGCCTCTGGCTTGGCAGGTACCACCCAATGATAGCCCCTCTATAAAAGGAGAGAACAAGAACTTGGTTATTGTACTTGTTATAAGACAGTTATTTCTCTCTGCCCTACAAATTAAGTGGCAATGCCTAGCAAGATAAGATATGATGTTAAATAATATCTATTATCATCTATTATTTATTAATCAAATCTAATAACATCACAAGTTTTAAACAACTATAATCAAGATTCTAGAATTTCTTAAAGCTAATTGAGCTCTGGTCAATCTGATTTTATTACGTAAAATAAATCATCTAAACAGAGTGATCATTTTTTGTTTATTTGTTTGATGCCAACATTATTTTGAGAGCCAGAGCTTTCTCTGACATATATTCTGAAAAGGAGATTGGATGCTGAATTTTAGTCAGAACTATTATGTCCACGGAACTACTCTGCGCCATCACTTAAATTTATGCTCAGTAAATATTACACACTAAGTAGTCATTCTAACCTGTTTACATTTATAGCTTCTTAAGGGTGTGTGTGTGTGAGAGAGAGAGAGAGAGAAAGAGAGAGAGAGAGAGACTTAATAAGATATTTCAGATAGTAATTTTACTGCAGTGACACAAGTATTTGAACAGCCTGGACTGTGAGTGAAAAAAGCCCAGCTTTCTCCAGTGGCTCTGCTTTTCCTTGTGGTGAAATGTTACTTACCTGCCCTCTGTCTGTAAAATGGGAACATTAATATTTACCCTGCTCACTTGAAAGATTTCTATACAAACCACAATATGGCGTGAAAAAGTATTTAGTGGTGATAAAGTACTCAATAGATGTAACATATTACTGGTTATGATAATCATGATCATAAAAATTATAAAATACTAACCTTGTTGGGGAAATTACATATATAATGTCCAAGTCAGATATTCATGTAAAATTTCCCCACTCACTAATTAGGAGATTTTTAACACGATACATAATTTTTCCATGTCTCAGACTTCTCTATAAGAGGATCATTACATATTATACTATCTGCCCCACAGAGGTGATATGAGGATTAAAGGAGAATATATAAAGAGTTTAAAAGAGTACCTGTATATTCATTAGATCAAAAACTTATTTTGAATACAAACTTGTTTTCTTTCAAAATCACCGAATTTGTTTAAAGACAGCTAAAATCCAAATTTTATGATGCTAACTCTATTGACACATCTACTTTAAACAATCCCTTATTTTCTATTATCGTTGATTTGTTGCTAAGATAAACTCTAGCCATATTTCTTTGGGAGGATGAGTACAATTTAGAATATGTTTATATACTGAAGAATGTGGATTCTGTGGTTTTTGAATGTGAGAGTGAAATGAATACAACTTCAAAGTATCTTTATTACTAGTCCTATGTAAATAGATCTCTATATCCATTTCTTCTGGTTTCTGAAGCACTGATTTTTTAAAAGTGTTTTCTCTATCAAACCTCATGAAGTGTTTTTAGAGAGAATTATAAATTCCATAATTGTTTTGAAAATATGTCAGTAATAGCCAAGGCAATTGTTCCATCTTTGTTCAAATTCTCTTGCTGGAAATTTCTTTTCTTTTTGTTTGATTTATGCCTGCCATTTGTAATTTCATGTTTTACAATCTTTAATATTCTCATTGTTCTTTGAATCTTTTCAGCATATTTCTATTATTGGACAGTAGAAATGCCTGAATGTTATTATTTTGTGAATTATTAATTCAGACTCTTCACATTGCATTCGAGATATAGCCGAGTGATATAGGAGAGTGTGTTATCATCTTGTTCCCATATTTACAAGTAGGAACAACTGAGAAAAAATTACACCTAAACAAATTCGGGTGATGGTTGTAGGAATAGCTGCAACTCCTTCATTTTGTTTTTATTTACATACTGATATTTTATTAAACTTTGACAAATATACATTGTAGTTAATTTGATTTATATTCTGAAACACATTGTGAAATGCAATTCAGAGTTCAAGTTATTGATTGCTTGTTTTATATTCTTGTCTTTTAAATTACTTTCTAACAGGTACATTTCATTATCAGTCATGGTAAGTGAATTAAACAATGTGTAAAGGCGTTCCTCTGTGTATTTTTATCTATAAAAATTTTTACACCATTTTAAACTTGAGTCAAGTTCATGGATCTAGCTCTTCTATTGCTTCCTCATTGTACAGTCACAAGAACAACACTTTTTTTAGTGTGCTTGAGGATTACTTGACATAACGCTCTTAGCATAGGGAACAGAAGAGTCAATGTTCTGTTACCTTTTTTGCAGGGGGGCGAGGATGGGGGACAGGGTCTGGCTCTATTGCCCTGACTGGAGTCCAGTGGCGTGATCTTGGCTCACTGAACTCCACCTCCTGGGCTCAAGCAATTCTTGTGCCTCAGCCTGCCAAGTAGCTGAGGCTACAGGCATACACTGCCACACCCAGCTAATTTTTGTACTTTTTGTAAAGATGGAGTTTCATCATGTTGGCCAGGCTGACTTGGAACCCCTGGGCTCAAGCGATCCACCTGCATCAGCCTCCTAAACTGGTGGGATTACAGGCATGAGCCACCACACCCAGCCTATCTTTTATTTTAATAATTATCAATATTGTTGCAATTTTAAAACTTCACATTGAGGTAAGTACTCCAGGAATTTTATTTTAGGAGAACCTAAAAATTAAATAGAGAATGTAGTTGCAGCAAACCTTAAATCGTTTTGTTTTTTCTGTGTTCTTTCCATAATAAAAAGTACTAATCTTTGATGTCATAATATATACTAAGAACTCTGTTCAGTGCTTCACTACCTTAGTTTATTTAAGTCTTTTGAGAGATCGTGAGGAGGTATTATGCCCGTATAATAAATCTGAAAACTGAGCTACAGACTGGTTTGTAACAATAAATGACAATTCTTAGTAACAGAAATAATCAGACAAATTATTTGTAATAATTAGCTATACACTTAGCAAATGGTAAAACATGGATTTGCAATCATGTGTACCTAACTTTAATGTTCTACATACTTCCTCCCCTTTGACTATAGCATAATTTTAGCTATTTCTTATATGCCCTTCTTGTAACTGATTATCAATAATATCTTCATGTCATCTTTTCATAAATTATAATCTCTTGGTGGGCAGGTTTCATTTCATGTATTTTCATACACAACAAATAATTTAACAAAGTGACATAAATATATTTCCCAAGGAATATATAAATTATGATCAAATAAATGAAAATATCCTAAATTTGCTATGGGGGAGAAGGTAGGAATAAATTTTTCATCTTTGTCTTTGATGCTAAAGTTTTTCCCTAATCATTATGACTGGTAGTGACAAGACCTTGCTAGACCATCAAATCTGGGGCTCCCAGGTGGTCCTGTTTAACCAGCTTCCCCGGGGGCAGATTTTCCCCTTCAGTCTGAGTCCCATTAAAGGTAACTCTTAGGCACCATCTGATATGGTATAAATAAATATGAATAGATATGAATAAAGCAGTTTATTCTGGCAAGGATCTTACAAGACAGATAGCAGGAACAGGCCCGGTGACCTGGGCCAGATACAGTCAGGGGTCAGTTGACTGACTTACTGGGAGGCTCTCCCTCTGGAGACTATTCTGAGAGTTTGAGGGATTCTATCCTCTTTCCTATATCTATGTTCAGTACAGGTCAGTTACTAGGTGCTTCTTTCATAAAGGGACTTTAGCTATTCTTGTAAGGGCAAGCTTTATTATAAGGTTCATGAAAGTTGCATCTACGTTGAGGCGGCCTTGTCTTTAGGGCAACCAGGGCTTTTAGGTCCCACCGTTAGACTGCATAGTCCCCAGTCCAGTTTGTATTGTACTGCTAAGTGACACTTAGTGAAGGCTCTGCAAAATGTTTGTGTGGGCCTTATGGCTATTGTTAATCTTACAGGTACAATATATCTCTTATAATAACTATACTGGTTTCAATAGAAACCACACATGATTAAGCCTTGCTAAGCTACGAATATTTTAAGAGTGATCCATATTTACATTTATCCTATTCAAAAACAAAACAAATGATTGAGAGTCCATGTGTCCCAAATAAATATACATGGCAATAGCTGAAATAGAACTTTGGCTCAGGATGCTGTGCAGTTTCCTGAATAAGATATATATATATATATATATATATATATATATATATTTAGGGATATATATCTATAATTAGGGATATATATGTATATATATCTTTTCATAAATTATAATCTCTTGGTGGGCAGGTTTCATTTCATGTATTTTCATACACAACAAATAATTTAACAAAGTGACATAAATATATTGCCCAAGGAATATATAAATTATGATCAAATAAATGAAAACATCCTAAATTTGCTATGGGGGAGAAGGTAGGAATAAATTTGCTATGGGGGAGAAGGTAGGATATATATATGTATATATATCCCTAATTTAAGCTGAAAAATACAATAACAGCTGCAAATGTAATAGCGTGTGCAATGTCAGTTTCCTGACTTCAACATCTGATTTTTTTTCGAAAGACATAATAACTACGTTTGATTTATTAAGATCCAGTCTGGCTTTTTCTTCTAATTTAAGCAGACTCTCCATTTGATCCCATGATGTTGTTCCTCTTTACTTCTGCTAAAATTGATCAATTACCTTAATCGGTGACCTTTCTTAGTCCTTGTAGATTAGTCTGAGATATAGCTAATATAATTCTCAAAGTCTGTTTCAAATATCAAGTCTTTAATGATGCTTTCTTCAGAGGCTTGTTTTTGTTGATAAATTGCAAAGTGCCTACTGTTATTAACCACAAGGACCTTCCCCTGTCTATCCTGAGTACCCCTAGTAAGATCTATATGTTTTCCTTTCAGGTTTTGTCTGAACTCTGCTGTTTTCTGGAGATACCCTGCTTCCTTTAGTGGAAAATTTACCCTCTAATTCAGATCAGAACAACAAATGAATTTCCTTTCATTGAGCAGAAACAAGAGTCTCCAACAACATACTTTTTCCGTTCTAAAGCATAAAGGTTTGGAGTGCATTTTTATTTAATGATGCAATGCCTAAGCTTATGCTGGCTACCGCTAGATCACTTAAGTCATGCAAATATTCCTTAAGTAGAGCGTTTCAGACCAATGAGGGTCCAGAATTTGCTCCCCTCCTCAGCTCTGTCAGTTGTTGTGATTCTGCTAAGAGTATCAGCTTTCTACCAGGAAACTTACAGGAACAATTTGTCAGCAAATGATAGCGAGCTTCATGAAATGTACTAAAACATACCTAATTTGGAAATAACTCATTAAATATTTCTGATGACCCATAAATATAAGAATCAGGTTTTGGCAAAATAAGACCTTCAAAGGTAAAGCAAACTGTACTGTTTTTGAATGATTGTTTTTAATCTGCAACACACTATAAGAAATATGTAATTAAAAAACTCTAAATTATTATTTTGGAAAATAAAAAAATCTGTTAGTATGACTTAATTTGTGAATATGTTGAAATTTCTCCTTTGCTACAGCATCAACTCTCTTTAATTTAGCTGCATTGGAAACCTCAATTGAGGAGTTATCGCTTTTTCTCATTTTTCATTTATAGGCAAGCTGTCAAGTCATGTGGGGTACCATTGTTCCACAATACCCAGACTTTGGACTTTGCATGTAGTGACTAATATTCAAAATGATGACATAATTGTACTTTTCCTATTCTTTAGAAGAAAGTAAAAACTAAACAAAGGTACAATGTTTTGCCAATTATTGGGACTTATTCATTATATTTTTCTACTTGAAATGATTTCTACTATTTTGTTTCTTTTCATATGAACTATTAAAATAATAACACCATCTGGAGAGTTAACTGAAATACAATTGAAGTGCTGAGTGTGTGAGATTATGTGACTGTGGGTCGTAGAGCCCCAAAGAATTTATGCTCAAGTACAGCAAAGAAAGCTTCCAAGTGTGTTCCTGTGCTCCATCACAAAGTTATACCCCATTTTCAGAACCACTTGAAGACTATTATTCGGTGGAAAAATTAAAGTACCCCTTTTTCTAAAACATATATCTGAATTGTTTTTAATACATCAGTTGCTTCTCATGGAAACTTAAAGAAACTAAACACTACTCTACAAACGTCAGAGATTATGTAATGGGACTGCTTCATTTGATAGGAAAACTGAGAAAGATCACTGGTCTCTCCTGCCTCAGGTCCTTGGTACTTACTGTTCTCCCTGCTTGGAACATTCTTCCCCTTCTCTCTGTGTGAATCTTGACTTTGACTCTTTCAAATCTTGGCTCAAATGTCGTATGTCAGAGAGGTCTACTACGACCACGGTATTAAAATAGTACCATTTTCTATTCATCCCATCTCTCTTTCTATCTTATTGTCCTGCCTTTTTGTCTCTTTGAAGTTCATTCCCCTTGATATTTATGTACCTTTCTGTTTGCTCATTCATTTTCTGTCTCCCTATACTAAAATATTAATTTCATGAAAAGCAAAAAATTATTTTTTATAGTTCTGTGTTTCCAGTGCCTAAAATACATACTGGCTAATAGTAGGACCTCAACAGATGTTTGTTATTAAAAGAAATAAATAAGTGAATAAATGGATAAATAAATGAATGAACTGAAAAAAATCTTAATTGTATATACCATGTTTTATGAGAACCTCTCAGGATAAGTTAATGGTTATCTTTTATTTACCAATTTCACTGCATGGCTCACTTCCCTCCCTACTCTATACACACATAAAACCATAAATAGTTTCTAATTTTTTAACTTAACAGATGTTTATAACCTCAGTGTTCCTACCAATTTCTCAGTATGGAATATTTTTCCTACCATTCCCCACCTCAGCTCCAATGGTAGGCATCCTGATCATCTTTCAAAGTTCAGATTGAAAGGTATTTTCTTCCCAAAGCTATATTTCTAGTAATAATGAATTAATTATAATTTTCCCCTCTATCGCCACTGCTGTATTTCTGTTATAATTCTTACTTTAGTTTTGTTTCTGGCTGTGCCCAGGCAGATACTAGAATTTAAACTCTTGATTAGTAAAGAAATTAATTTCTCTCTCAATACCGTGAGGTATGCAACACAATGCATTACATGTTTAAACTACTTGCAATATTTTGTAGTAGAAAAGAGAATAAATTAATCTGATTCAATGCTTTTAGTAAATGTCCACAGTAATATTGAGGCTTAGAAAGACTGATGCTATTCTATTTAATTAATTTGATCTACCTTTTAAAACCATGAAGTCAATTTAGTTGATCAGCTTATGTAGAATTAAAAAAAATCAGCAAAATTGTCTCTTCCCTCCAAAAATATCTATCTATATATGAATTTGGGGAAAGTATGTTTATAGACTGAATGAGCACTACTCTAAACAGCAAAATTTTAAAAATCTATGTAATCTGCAGAAATTGACAGCCAGATGTTTCTGTAGCTACAGTAATTCGTGTGTATTAGAAAATGTTGAAGCTATTACATGTAGTCCTTAGTTTGCCATTACATTTGTTCAAAAATAGACATTCAATATCTAAGACAAGAATACATTTCGACTGTATGTATACACACACATCACACATTATAGTTAGCCTGGTGATAATAAAACTTCATGAAAAAAGCTGTGAGGCTGTTCTTTTCATCCAGGCCTTCCAGGTTTCTAAAGATGTTTCCTGATGGGTGGGCAGCCAATAAGTATCAGCGCTGCCAACATCCTGACAAAGCATCTGATCCTGCTCTTTGTGGCCATTTCTTAGCATTAGTGGGAAGCAGCACATATTGACACTGAAATCTATTTAAAAGCGAGGTTCCTGACAACTGAACTTCAAGAAGGCAGAGACTTAAAAAATGCACAGGGACACATTGTGTTGACAGCAGGCGCTATTGACTTTTCCCGCTGTACAATCCCACGCCAAGGGCTCAGTAAAGGCACAGAAGCCCGAGGGAGAAAAGTAGCTGGTTTTTCTTAAAAACTACCTGCTGTCAGTCAGTTTGGCATCATTTGGGACAGCAGGTGCTCTACAGATAAAACGAAAGATCGTTAGAGATTTTTTCTCTTCTTTTCTGTTTTATGACAACTCATTGATGGTAGGACCTAGTTGTCATAAAAGTTCAGTTTATCTTGACAAGATAGCTTTTTCTCCAGTCTATTAACCCGATCACTGGCCTGTGACAGATTAAGGAGTGGGAAAACATAGAAATTTGACTTTCCCTATCTTCTTCTTCTTTTTTTTTTTTTTTCCACACACAAGCTATAGCTGGATAGAGATAAACCACACCTGCATTTCAAACACAACTTCCCAAAACCAATTACAATGCAAGTGCTTTTTAAAATCTGTCCCTTTTGACATCTCTGATCTACAGGAAGATTATATTTTGCACAATGTTACCAAGCCATATTGTCTGACGTGAATGAACTGATTGTTAAGGTCAGTAGATTGAATGCAAGTAACTCCGTGTTATAGGATCAGTCATAATTTACCAACAGAAAATACTAACAGTGTTCAATGTCATAATTTCAAAATGGAGTTCCTATTCTGTGACGATAATATAACGTTGCTTTGTGTCTGATTAAGAAGAAAAATTATATGGTTTTCTATCAAGAGGTCACAGAAAAGTCTATGGAAGATGCTAAAGCTGATGGAATGTCAAATGTTACAGGAAACAGTGGGCAAACCATGGATGTGTTTGATAAATGCATTTGAACACTATAAGTTAAAAAATAAAACAGAAGACGAGGGCATTTGTTTTAAGCAATGAATTAATTTTAAGTCAAAGCTGTCACAATTACAACTGAAGAAAGGAGAGAAAAACTTTAAAATGCTCTTGTAAAAAGTGAATTAACAAAGAAAAGGAAAGCAAGGAGCCATATGCAACAAGCCCAATTTAGAAATTAGATTTAGAATCTAACTTTTATTCATTTAATTAAGTTCACACATAAATATGTAATTAGAATGAGAAAAGTAATTTACTGTAAATTATTAAATGTAAAACTGATGGATACTACAAATAAAATTAAAATCAAAATAGCATCATATTCTGAACAGTTAATTTCCTAATACTTTTTTCTACACTCTTGGATTACATAGTCCTTGCTTAGCCTCCCCATGACAGTGATTTTTGTAAGGTCTGTTTCCACAGAGAATAGAAAACTTGTTCAGACATTCCTCTAGCAGAGTTGATCAAAACTTGTTCTTTAGAATCAATAGTTTAGAAAAGATTCCTTCAGCTTCACAGCTCGTTGGTAAGGACATGCCAAGACTTGATCTGGCCTGGTGGCATGCATAAAACATGCACCTTCACACACAGGCATCCGCAGCATTTGTCATACTGCTGCAAGGTTGTGCTCTACAAATGGAAGTCTTGCATAATTCCCAGCCTAAAAGAAAGCAAATGTATGGGGCACTTTTAATTCTTTACAATCATAATTAGAAATATTCCTCAGGAACATTTAACGCTAATATTAAATATTAATTTAATATTAAATCATTAAATCTATAATTAATATTAGTCAAATATTCCTGAAGAATATTCCTCACAGGAAAATACATTTGACCAGGCATTCATGAGTACAAAATTATTCACTAAATTGTCTAATAATTGAAAGAATTTTTTTAAATGTTTGTGGATACATAGCAGGTGTATATATTTATGGGGTGACATATTTTGATACAGGCATACAGGGTAAATGGAGTATCCATTGCCTCAAGCATTTATCCTTTACTTTGTGCACACAAACAATTCAATTATACTCTTTAGTTATTTTTGTTTTTTATTTTTTTTATTTTTATATAGTTTTTGAGATGGAGTCTCACTCTGTCGCCCAGGCTGAAGTGCAGTGGTACAGTCTTGGCTCACTGCAACCTCCGCCTCCAGGGTTCAAGCGATTCTCCTGCCTCAGCCTCCCAAGTATCTGGGATTACAGGCACTTGCCATCGAGCCCGTCTAATTTCTGTATTTTTTTTTAGTAGTGATGGGGTTTCACCATGTTGGCCAGGCTGGTCTCAAACTACTGGTCTCAAGTGATCCATTCACCTTGGCCTCCCAAAGTGCTGAGATTACAGGCATGAGTCACCTGGCTGTCTTTTAGTTACTTTTAAATGCACAATAAATCATTGTTGATGGGACCAACCCTTTTGTGCTATCAAATACTATATCTTATTCATTCTATCTAATTATATTGAACCCATTAACCATCTTCATTTCCCATTTCCCCTCCTACCCCTCAACCTACCCTCATAATTCTTCTCTATCTCCGAGGGTTCACTTGTTTTAGTTTTTAGCTCTCTCAGATAAGTGAGAACATGCGAAGTTTGTCTTTCTGTGCCTGGCTCAACTTATTTAACAGAAAGTCCTCCAGTTCCAGTCATGTTGCAAATGACAGAATCTCATTCTTTTTGTGGCTGAATAGTGCTCCATTGTTATATGAATCACATTTTCTTTATGCATTTGTCTGTTGATTGACACCTAGGTTGCTTCCTACCTAGGCTATTGTGAATAGTGCTGCAATAAACATGGGAGTGCAGATATCTCTTTCTATACTCATTTCCTTTATTTTGGGTCTATACCTGGTAGTCAGAATGCTAGATCATATGGTAGCTTTATTTTTTTTAGTTTTTTGAGGAACCTCAGTACCACTCCCCATAGTAATTGCACTAATTTATATTCCCACCAACAGCGTACAAGGATTCTCTTTTCTCCACATCTTCACCAGTATTTGTCATTAGTTGTCTTTTGAATAAAAGCTCTTTTAACTGGGATGAAATGATATCTCATTGTAGTTTGGATTTGTACTTCTCTGATGATCATTGATGTTGAACACCTTTTCACATGTCAGCTTGCAATTTGTATGTTTTTGTTGAGAAATGTCTATTCAGATTTTTGCCCATTTTTAATAAAATTATTAGATTTTTTCCTATTGAGTTTTGAGTTCCTTGCATGTCCTAGTTATTAATCCCTTGTCAGATGGATAGTTTAAAAATATTTTACTCATTTTGTAGTCCATCTCTTAGCTTTATTGACTGTTTCCTTTCTGTGTAGGAGCTTTTTGAATTAATGTGATCCCATTCATCCATTTATGCTTTGGTTGCCTGGGCTTATGGGGTATTACTCAAGAAATATTTGCCCAGATTTCTTAGTTTGGGGTTTTAAATTTAAGTTTTTAATCCATTTTGATTTGATTTTTGTATACGGTGAGAAATAGGGAGTCTCATTATTCTGCATATGAATATCCAGTTTTCCCAGCACCATTTATTGAAGAGACTGTCCTTTCCCCAGTGTATATTCTTATTCTTGGCACTTTTGTGAAAAATGAGTTCACTGTAGATGTATGAATTTGTTTCTGGGTTCTTTATTCTATTCCATTGTTTTGTGTGTCTTTTTGTATACCAGAACCATACTGTTTTGTTTACTATAGCTCCATAGTATAATTTGAAGTCAGGTAATTTGATTCCTCCAGTTTTGTTCTTTTTGCTCAGCATAGCTTTGGATATTCTGGGTCCTTTGTGGTTTCATATAAATTTTAGGATTTTTTTTATTTCTGTGAAGAATATAATAAATATTTTAACAGGGATTGCATTGAACCTGTAGATTGCTTTGGGTAGTATGGTCATTTTAACAATATTGATTTTTCAAATCCATGAACATGGAATATTTTCTCTTTTTTTTGTATCATCTTCAATGTATTACATCAATGTTTAATAGTTTTTATTGTAGAGAACTTTCACTTCTTTGGTTAAGTTTATTCCTAAGTATTTAATTTTATTTGTAGCTATTATAAATGGGATTATTTTGTTGATTTCTTTTTCAGATTGTTTGCTGTTGGCATATAGAAATGCTAGATTTTTCTATATTGATTTCATATGCTGCAACTTTAGTGAATTGTTTACCAGTTCTAACAGTTTTCTGGAGACATCTTTGTTATTCCAAATATAAGATTATATCATCTGCAAACAAGGATAATTTGACTTCTTCCTTTACAACTTGGATGCCTTTTATTTCTTTCTCTTGTCTGATTGCAGTAGCTAGAACTTCTAGTACTCTGGTGAAAGTGGGCATCATTGTCATGTTCCAGATTTAGAGGAAAGGTTTTCAGTTTTTCCCCATTCAGTATGATATTAGCTTTGGATCTGTCATATATGGCTTTTATTGTGTTGAGGTATGTTCCTTCTATACCTAGTTTTTTGAGGCTTTTATCATGAAGAAACGTTGAGTTTTATCAAATGATTTTCAGCATCAATTGAAATGACCATATGGCTTTTATCCTTAATTCTGTTGATAAGATGTATCACATTGATTGATTTCCTTATGTTGAACCATCCTTGTATCCCTGGGATAAATCCCACTTGGTCATGAAGAATGATATTTTTAATGTGTTGTTGAATTTGGCTTTCTAGTATTTTGTTAATGATTTTGCATCAATGTTCCTTATGGATGTTGGCCTGTAGTTTTCTTTTTTCTTTTCTTTTCTTTTTTTTTTTTTCCTTTTTTTATGTGTCTTTGTCTGGTTTGGAGATCAGGATAACACTAGTCTCATAGAATCAGTTTGGAAGTATTCCCTCCTCCTCTATTTTTTGGAATGGTTCGAGTAAGGTTGGAATTACTATAGTTCTTCTTTAAATATTTGGTAAAATTCAGCAGTGAAACCACTGGAGTCTGGGCTTATCTTTACTGGGAGACTGTTGTTATAGCTTCAATCTCTTTACTTGTTATTGGTCTGCTCAGGTTTTTTTATTTGTTCATGGCTCAATCTCGGTAGGTTGTATGTGCCTAAGAATATATCTATTTCTTCTAGGTTTTCCAATTTATTGGCATATAGTTGCTTATAGTAGCCTTTAATGATCCTTTCAATTTCTCTCTTATCAGTAATGTTTCCCTTCTCATCTCTGATTTTGTTTATTTGAGTCTTCTCTCTTTTTATCTCAGTTAGTCTAGCTAAAGGATTGTCATTTATTTATCATTTCAAAAATCCAACTTTTCATTTTATGGATCTTTTGTATTTTTTATTTCAGTTTTATTTATTTATACTCTGATTATTTCTTTTATTCTACTGATTTTGGGTTTGGTTTGCTCTTGCTTTTCTAGTTCTTAAAGTTGCATTATTAAGTGGTTTATTTGAACTTTTTTTTTGGTTTTGTTTGTTTGTTTGTTTGTTTACTTTTTTGATATAAGTGCTATTGCTATAAACTTTCCTCTTAGTAGTGCTTTCACTTTTTTTAGTATGTAGTATTTCCATTTTTATTTGCTTCATTTGTTTAAAATTTCCATGTTAATTTCTTCATTGACCCACTGACCATTCACGTGCATATTGTTTTATTTCCATTTCTTCGTATAGTTTCCAAAGTTTCTCTCATTATTGATTTCTAGATTTAGTCTATTATAGTTAGAAGATACTTGATATAATTTCAATTCTTTTGAAGTTTTTAAGACCCTCAAAACTTTTGTGGCATAACATATGGTATATCCTTGAGAATGACCCATGTGCTAAAGAGAAGAATGTGTATTCTGTAGCTGCTGGATGAAATGTTCTCGAAATATCTGTAGTTCCATTTGCTCTATAGTGCAGGTTAAATCCAATGTTTCTTTTGTGCTTCTCTGTCTGGATGATCTGTCCAATGTTCAAAGTGGGGTTTTAAAGTCTCCAGCTATTATTATATTGGAGTCTATCTCACTGTTCGGTTCTAATGATATTTTCTTCATAGAACTGGGTGATCCAGTGTTGGATTCAGGTGTATTTACAACTGTTACATCCTCTTGCTGAATTGATCTTTTTAGCATTATATAATGACATTCTTTGTCTGTTTTTGTATAGTTTTTGTCCTGAAATCTATTTTACCTTATATAAGTATAGCTATTCTTGCTTTTTTTTGGTTTCCATTTGCCTAGAGTAACTTTTTCCATTCCTTTATTTTCAGTCTGTGTGTCTTCATAGATGAAGTGTTTTTCTTATAGGTAACACATTGTTCTGCCTTGTTTATTCATTCATCCAGTCTATGCCTTTTGATTAGAGAGCTTAGTCCATTTACATTTAATGTTATTGTTAATAAGTAAGTACTTACTTATTAATAAGGACTTATTCTGGTTGTTTAGAGGTCTTCTCTTCCTTCTCTCCTTCCTTGCTGTCTAACTGGAAGAATTTTTAACAGACCAGTTTCTGTCTCTGTGTATGTGCTGGCAACGTAGAAGCGGCAGGCTGTCCAATTTGCTTGGGCTCCAGACTAGCAGACTCCAAGGTCAAGCTGAGGAGTCTGTCCTTATTATAGCAGTAGTAGACTGATTAAAAGGCTGTTCATTTTGTTTAGATCTGTATGTTTTTTAAACAGCTTTATTGAAATATAATTTATGTAGAGTACTGCACACCCATTTAAAGTTTACAATTTCTTGGGTTATTTAGTACATTTAGCATTGTACAGTCATCACAACAATTTAGTTTGAAAATATAATATCCCCCCAAAAAATCCATACCTTTTAGGAATCACTCCTAACTTCCCTGCTCCCAGCCACTGACAATCACTAATCTAACTTCTGTCTGTATGTGTCTATTCTAAACAATTCATACAAATAAAGTAATATATTATTATTTTGTGTGTGGCTTCTTTCACTTACAATAATGTTTTCAAGGTCCATTCATGTTGTGCTTCATTCTTTTTTATTGCTGAATAATATTCCATTATATGGATATATCCTGTTTCATTTATTCATTCACAATTGAAGAACATTTTCAGAGTTTCCATTTTGTGGCTACTATGAATTTTGTGTAGACGTGGGTTTTCAGTCATCCTATGCAACTGTTAAGAAGCCGAATTGCTAACTCGTATAGAAACTTTATATTTAATATTTTAGGGAATTGCCAGATTGTTTTCCAAAGCAATTATACCATTTTACCTTCTCACCAGAAGAACATTAGGTTTAAAATTTCTCCACATTCTCCCTGAATGTTTTGTTATCTGTCATTTTAATCGTGGTCATCCTAATGGATGTGAAATAGGGTCTCATTATCATTTTGACGTGCATTTTCCTAATGACTAATTCTCATATTTTCATGTGCATATTGGTCATTTGTATATCTTCTTTGAAGAAGTGTCTGTTCAATATCTTTGCCCATTTTCATAAATGAATATACACATGTGGTATGTAACTTACATGTAATATAATGTACAAATCATAAGTGTTATGTTCAGTAAGGTTGAGTAATTATACACATCCATGTTAATATCATGCTAACCAACATATGGAATATTGCCATAACCTCTGAAAGTTCAATAATGTTCTTTCCTCGTAAGTTCCTCTCACCTAACCAGATAAAACCTCTGATTTCTATCAGCATAGATTGTATGCCTTTCCTTGCATTTTACATACATGAATCATCAAATATATGCTTGCTTCTTTTTGTACTTTTTCACTCAACATCATGTTTTTGAGACTAATTCATGTTGTTGCAAGACTCGGAAAATTTTGGGATTTTATTAATAAGTAATAATCCACTGTAAGAATATAGTAGAATTTCTATAGTATTCATTCCCCTTTAGTAAACAATGGGTTTTTTTATTACAAATAAGACTGTTATAAACATTTTTTGTAGGTCTTTTCATGGGAATATGTTTTCATTTTTCTGGAAATGGAATTGTTTTGTCATTGTGTAGATGCATGATTAGCTTTTTCAAAAATGATCAAACAGTTCTCCTAAGCAATTTTAACACTTTTGTATTTCCATCAGTGATATATGAGCTTGCAGCTGCTCCACATTCTCAACACTTCATATGTTTAGTCTTTATGGTTTCAGCCATCCTAGTGATTGTGAAATGGTAGCTTATTGTGATTTCAACATGCATTTTTTCTGAGTACAATGATGTGCTTGTTGAACATTATATAGTTTTTTTTGTTTGTTTGGTTTTGTTTTTGTTTTGAGACAGAGTCTCGCTCTATCACCCAGGTTGGAATGCAGTGGCACTATCTTGGCTCACTGCAAGCTCTGCCTCCCAGGTTCACGCCATTCTCCTGCCTCAGCCTCCCAAGTAGCTGGGACTACAGGCACCCATCACCAAGCCCGGATAATTTTCTTTGTATTTTTAGTAGAGACAGGGTTTCACCATGTTATCCAGGATGGTCTTGATCTCCTGACCTTGTGATCCTCTTGCCTTGGCCTCCCAAAGTGCTGGGATTACAGGTGTAAGCCACCGCGCCCAGCCTATATATCTTTTTTTAATGAAGTGTGTATTAAGTCTTGTGCCCACTTATATTGGGTTCTTTATCTACTCTGCGTATTAAGGAAACAAGTCTTTGTGTGTGTGTATGTGTGTGTGTGAGTGTGTGTGCACGCACATTTGTGTGTATATTATTTTCTTCTGGGCTACCATTATCACTAGCCTACAAAGTTTGTCAGTATCTTTTGAGGGGCAGATGTTGTCAATTTGATGAAATCTAATTTATCATATTTTTCTTTTGATGATCAAAGAAATTATTGCAAAAGTAAATGATGTTTTTAAAAGAAGCCAAGGAACGCTGGTCATCTCTAAAAATTGAAAAAGGCAAGAAAATGGATTCTCCCTTGGAGCCTCCAAAAGAGAAAGCAACCCTGTCAACATCTTGATTTTTAGCGCATTGAGACCTGTATTGAATTTCTAACCTACAGAAATTTAGGTTGATAAATTTCTATTGTTTTAAGTCGCTAAAGTTGTGATAATTTGTGACAGTAGCAATAGGAAACTAACACAATAAGAAAGTGTGTTAAAGTAAATAACAGGTATTATGAAAACAGTGTTGTTAATAGAAGGATTGCTTACCTAACTGAAAAAATAGACACAATATAAATGGTCAAGAATAGGGGATTCCTTAGATAATGGATTATCCAAATTGTTTAATAATAAGCAATCTTTTTTAAAAGTTGCCATATAACTACATGTCTTTAAAACTGAGAAAATATTTATGATAGTTTGTGAAGAAAAAACTGAGTTAAGCTCATTATTAGTTTGTTCACTTCTTGTAAAACTACATTTATTTACGTATGTACATATTAGAATGCCTATCAAAACAGTAACTATCACTTTCTTTATCCATGGTATTTAAAGCGAGTTTACTTTTTTCCTTTTTAGTTATCTGTGTTTTCTAGTTTCCAAGAAGAAAATCTTTGATCAGCCTGCTACCATCAGAGATTCTGTGAGAAGACATTATAAAAGCTACTTCCCGTATGCATAATATTTATTATTTGCCTAAGTATTTTCTCCAAATATTAAGGTAATCTGCTTGCCTCGTAAAAAGGACAAATGCCAAATACTTCTTTTATTATTTTAGCTTACATTCTATCCTGGCAACAGACATGGTTAACTAGATTATTTCTATGCTCTTTCTTCTGATTCCCACCTTGAGCATAATTGACGGCCTTTATGGTGCTACTTGAATTAAAGGAGGTTAAAGACAGAGAACAAATAGCAAGAATGTTGATTCTTTTACTTCTTCCAATGCACTTTGTATATTTTATGACTGTATTGTTTCTTTGAGTAGAGGTATATCTTAATATTAAAATGAAAAATGAGAAAGTTATATAGCCAATTGAGAAAATAACAACCAGAACCCAGGTGTTTGCTCTTTTTCTAATCTAGTAATCACATACTGGAAAAATAATAATTTGTTTTAGTAGTTTTGTTTTCAAGGAAATATATGGAAGGTTATTTTCTGATTCAATTCTGTTCCAATTCAGCTCAAGAAATATGAGAATGTTAATAAATATTTCCTTGGAAAGATAGAATTAGATATTGGTTTATAGAATTGACAGCATTTGAATGAGTGTTCTCACTATTTTCTTCATTTTTTTCTGCCTTCATAACTTTTTGATGCATTCCTGAATCTAAAGTTATACATCTCGCCAATCTCATATATTTATTGGAGGTAAGCACAGAGCTTGCAATGTATTTATTCAGTTGTATAAAAGGGGTAATTTATCTTGTCTGCTCTATGTATGTGAAAAACCAGAATGTCTACAGATTTCTTAATGCTAATTCTTTGGTCATTTGAAAGATAAAAGTATGCAAAATAATGAGAAAAATATGGTGCAGAGTTTTTTAGCACAGAAATTTGCATAAGTAAAAAGAAGCAGAATGTTAATAGCCAAGACAGTGGGCAAAATGTCTCCAGGACATTTTGAAGATTCAGAGATCTTCAGGGCAGGCCCTCCAATTACAGGCCAAGAGGCATAGGAGGGAAAAATGGTTTCATGGACCAGACCCAGGGCCCTGCTGCTCTATGCAGCCTTAAGACATGGCACCCTGTGTCCCAGCTGCTCCAGATCCAGCCATGGCTAAAAGAGGTCAAGGTACAGCTTGGGCAGCTTCAGAGGGTGCAAGCCTTAAACCCTGGTGACTTCCATTTGGTGTTCACAGAAGACAAGAGTTGAGGTTTGGGGACCTCCACCTAGATTTCAGAGGATGTATGGAAACCCCTGGATGTACAGGCAGAAGTCTGCTGCAGTGGTGGAGCTCTCATGGAGAACCTCTACTAGGGCAATACAGGAGGGAAATATGGGGTTGGAGTCCCCACACAGAGTTCCCACTAGTGCACTGCTTAGTGGAGCTGTGAGAAGGGAGCCATCATCCTCCAGCCCCCTAAGTGGTAGTTCCACTTACACGTTGCACCATGCACCTGGAAGAGCTGCAGGCACTCATTGCTAGCCTGTGAAAGCAGGCTATTACCCTGTAGAGCCACAGGGGCAGAGCTGCCCAAGGCCTTGGGAGCCCACCTCTTGCATCAGCATGCACTGTATATGAGACATGAAGTCAAAGGAGATTATTTTGGAGCCATTTTGGAGATTACTTAATGAGTGCCTCACTGGGTTTTGCACTTGCATGGGGCCTGCAACCCCTTTGTTTTATGTTTACTTTCAATACTGACACAACACAAAAGCATAATGAAGATAAAAATTAATAGATATTTAATTTATATTACTTTAAGTTTGACTGTCCTCTTCCAGTTGGGTCCCTCTTATAAGCCAGCACAAAAAAGCTATAACTAGTCAATGTTTTAAAAGCACAATTCTGATCAATACCTTATTGTTACACTGTGGATATAAACATACTGCAACTTATATCTTTCGTCTAACACTATTTGAGATCTGTTTTCTTAAAGTTTTTTTGTTTGTTTGTTTATTTTTTGCCATTACAATATAAGAACTGCCAATTGTCTAGGTCAGGAACTGTCAAATTGTGGTACATAAGTCAAATTCAGCTGTAAATAAAGTTTTTTTTTGAAAAAGTCCATGCTCATTCGTTTACATATTGTTATGGATGCTTTTGCCCTAGATAAAGTTGAGTAGTTGCAACCGAAACTCTGTGATGTGCAAAGCCTAAAATACTTATCACGTAGTGTCAAAAAAAAGTTTGTTGATTCCTGCTTTAGCTGGAAAATAAACATAAATGTTGTAAAAGTATTTTACCAGTGGGCATCCATCAACTTAAATAACTAGAGACAGCAAAGTGAATCATGAGTGGAGAGTTTTCATTAGGAAAAGTCATCAATAGCTGAATAGTAAATTGTACTTTATACAATCATTGGATTATTGACTATTAATAGATTTTGTTGGAATAACATTTTCAAAATACTTAAATTATGTATTTAAAAAGTAGAGTTATATAATGTAACATCAATCAAAATCAAGCCACCACAATGATAATTAAAATTTGTCACTTGGTTTATTATTCAACATTATGATGATCACCCTTGTTAATACAGTTGTTTCAAAAGCAAGTATTGCTATTTTCTACTCTACCTAAATTAGTGTGTGGTTAGCTTAATGCATATTGACTTATTTAAGAAGAAATCAAATATCCTGGGTCAATTCTTTATGTAAGTAAATTGTTTTAGTTATTCCTCTTTGAGTCATTCCCCTCTTCCTCCCCAACTTTGCATTAGAATTAGATGTTGTCAGATTTATTCTCAAAATGAAAATATGATGAACCCATCAAAGTTACTGGTGTTTATTTACTCACATGAAGGATGTGCTTATCCCAAAAAGAGTTCTGTTTGCAGGAAAACTGTTATACTAGCTCTTTTTTGTTTCTAACAAGAACTACAAATACATATTTATGTGGATTTACATTTGACAACTTGTATAGGCTACTCCACTATATATTTGTATGGGCTTCATTTCATTTTATTTTTCAAATTCACTAATGCTTATGAGCTCTAGTGGAATTTTACTTTACTGTTTCCTTAAAGTAAGTTCCCCTTTCTTTAGAACTTAACTAGATTTAGTACCATCTTCCAGTTGAGTAACTTTTAAAGATTATATTTGCTTCCTAACTTATGGAGATGTTAAAAGCAAATCAGACTTAACTTTGATCCCAATGAAATTTTGCTAGATAATTACAAGTATTTATCTGTCTATCATTACAAATCAGTTAATTATTTATCCATTTGGCATCTTCTGCGTAATTAATTTGAAGTACCAGTAAAGCAGTGGAAAAAACTCTTAAATCATAATGCTATACACCACATAATTATTTTGGAAACAAAATATTAACAACAATAAACTTAAAAGCAGATAAATTTATATTAATTTGATGTCTAATGCTATCTTCTCTTATTTTGAAAATATATGAATATATATGTTTACCACTATGTGACTATTAATATTAATGTACTATTTAACTGTTTTTAGATTTTTAAAATTTTCCTATCTATGATTTTGAATCTCATGTACAAAATGTAGACAGCAATACTTAACTGTCTTAAGGTTGCTGAGAATATTAAATCAGGTAGTATTTATCAACTATAAAGCATGAAGAAAAAGCTATTATTTGGGCGGTTTGTGACTTTCACATTACACCCATAATTAATTCTAGTAATCCAGTAGATGTCAAATTCTAGTACTAAGTTATTACTATTTAATTAAGGAAAGTTTTTACTGTTCATTATATCAGAAATAAAAAGTATAGATATGTTGGAGGATTAACAAGTTTACTGAATATCGGCTATGCCAGGCATTAAGTTTGGTGCAATATAGAAGAAATTAAAATGTCCTCAATTCCTAATAGCTTGTGTCTATGCAATTAATGCCATAGTAACCATTAAATCTCGAGTCAAAATTTCCTTCTATGCAGGAACTCCAGACCCATGAAAAATGTTGTATTTGTTTGCACAGATATTCTGGCTATTTCCAGGGAGTGTCTTTGTTATGCTTATAAATTCTCCTGACTTGGAAAAATTCATTACCATCTCTATTGAACAAAGGTTTTGCTGAGCAGAGATTCTACAAACTTGGGAATCTACAACCAGGAGTAAAATTCAAGCTACAGATTTGCCAGTGTAATACACTCAACCCTCAAGTGACACAAGTTAAAAAAGTAGTTTCCTAGGTAAGATGTCTTGGACCTGGGAAATTTCTGTCAAATCAGATGACACACGGTGACACAAGGATGGGCCACACCAGCTCCAAAAGTGAGCCTTTTAACTACAGCTGGAACTTCTATATCCTACTGACCTCCTGGCGTTCTAGCTGAGTCCAGCTCATGAGATAATTAATTCTTGAGACTATGAGGTTTGAGGTGTTCCATATCACACTAAAACTTATTTTTTGCAAACTTCTTAGCACCACACCATTCCTTCAAACATGTACACGTATATCTTAGTCAACTCTATGAGTGACTATTATTTTTGTTTCCTTACAAGAATGAAGTTCTTCTGAGCCACCAAATACATCATGACAAAGAAAGAAATGTTTGATCTGTTCTTGAAGGGGTTGGAGAGTGCTTTAGGGAAGAGTATCACCAAAGCGAACATAACAAATATATCTCTATCTCGTCTCATTTAAATATGGATTATCCAGTTTTATCGTTACAACACACTCATTAAGTAGGTCCAGTGTAATTACTACTTTACAGATAATGAAACTGAATCTTAGAAAACTGTAAGTCGAGTTCAATCACATTACACAGGGGCTACTTAGGATTCTAACTCAGGCCTATGTAAATCTAATATCTTTGCTTATTTTTTCTACATTAGAAAATTATGACATGCTATATATCATACTTACATATAACGTATATAAATACATATAGCATTAAACATACAGTATTTTTATAACATCACTAGCAAATGTAGGGAGCACTGAGTCTGTCTGTTCCTTCCCCACTGATTGTCTTAAGTACTTTGAGGTTGGTGAGTGGATGGGTGTGCATACATCTCTCTCTTTGGCCAGGTGTGTTTATTTGCAGCAAGTGAGACAGGAAAGGGAGAGGATATCAAAAGATAGGTGCTAACATTTCAGGAAAAAAGAGAGTATATAGAATGCCACAGAGTGACTCATTCCTAAACTTTACCTCCGTCTCTTTAGCCTAATTATATTACGTAGGAGTTCAAGTTAATACCTGAAATCTTCTTCCCTTGAATTGTTCTAATGTTATATATCTAGAGTCAAGAACTGACCTTTTTAAGGGTGTCTGGGCTGTATTAAGTTTTCTTTCCATAGGTTTTTAGGGAGCAGGTGATATTAGGTTACATGAGTAAGTTCTTTAGTGGTGATTTGTGAGATTTTAGTGCACCCATCACCCAAGCACTATACAGTAAACCCAACTTGTAGTATTTTACCCCCTCCTCCTTCCAACTCTTTCCCCCAAATCCCCAAAGTTCATTATATCATTCTTATGCATTTGCATCCTCATAGTTTAGCTCTCACTTATAAGTGAGAATGTATAATGTTTGGCTTTCCATTCCTGAGTTACTTCACCTAGAATAATAGTCTCTAATCTTATCCAAGTTGCTGTGAATGCCATTAATTCATTCGTTTTTATGGCTCAGTAGTATTCCATTGCTATATATATATAACAATTTATTTATCCACTCATTGATTGATGGGCATTTGAGTTGGTTCTGTATTTTTGCAATTGAGAATTGTGATGCTATAAACATGCGTGTACGGCCGGGCACGGTGGCTCAAGCCTGTAATCCCAGCACTTTGGGAGGCCGAGACGGGCGGATCACTAGGTCAGGAGATCGAGACCATCCTGGCTAACACGGTGAAACCCCGTCTCTACTAAAAAATACAAAAAAAACTAGCCGGGCGAGGTGGCGGGCGCCTGTAGTCCCAGCTACTCAGGAGGCTGAGACAGGAGAATGGCCCGAACCCGGGAGGCGGAGCTTGCAGTGAGCTGAGATCCGGCCACTGCACTCCAGCCTGGGTGACAGAGCGAGACTCCGTCTCAAAAAAAAAAAAAAAAAAAAAAAAAAAAAAAAAAAAAATGTGTGTACAAGTATCTTTTTCATATAATTACTTATTTTCCTCTGGATAGATACCCAGTTGTGGGATCGCTGGATCAAATGGTAGTTCTACTTTTAGTTCTTTAGGCAATCTCCAAACTGTTTTCCATAGTGGTTGTACTAGTTTACATTCCCACCAGCAGTGGAGAAATGCTTCCTTTCACCACATCCATGCCAACATCTATCTTTTTTTAATTTTTTCATTATAGCCATTCTAGCAGGAGTAAGGTGGTATTGCATTGTTGGTTTGGTTTGCATTTCCCTGATCATTAGCAATGTTGAGCATTTTTAACATCTTTATTGGCCATTTGTATACCTACTCTTGAGAATTGTCTATTTTTGGCCTTAGCCTACTTTTTGATAGGATTGTTTGTTTTTCTTGATAATTTGTTTGAGTTCCTTATAGATTCTGAATATTAGTCTTTTGTTGGATATATAGATAATGAAGATGTTTTACCACTCTGTCCGTTGTCTGTTTACTTGGTTGAGTGTTCCTTTTGCCATGCAAAAACTCTTTAATTAAGTTTAATTAAGTCCCACTTATTTATCTTTGATTTTGTTGCAAGGTCAAGAGATGAAGACCATCCTGGCCAACATGGGGAAACCCCGTCTCTTCTAAAAACACACAAAAAAATTAGCTGGGCATGGAGGTGCATACCTTTAGCCTCAGCTAGTCAGGAGGCTGAGGCAGGAGAACCACTTGAACTGGGGTGGCAGAAGTTGCAGTGAGCCAAGATCATGCCACTGCACTCCAGCCTGGCAACAGAGTGAGACCCTGTCAAAAAAAAAAAACAAAAACAAACAAACAACCAAAAAAAACCACTATTTTAACTGAATGATAATAGTAACACAACCTATGAAATGAGAACCTCTGGGACACAGCAGAGTTATTGCTAAGAGGAAAATTCACAGCCTTAAATGCCTATGCCTGGGCTGTTTTTAATATCCAAAGTGCACTATAGCAGAATTTTTTCTGAAAAATATAAATTTTCCCTAAAATAATTTTTTAAATAGAAAATCAACCTCATAAAGTGTCTGAGGTATCTTCAAACCTAAGGGAACTGTCAGGTTATCAATAGGAATTTTATAAATCTTCATTGAATCCTCAGTAACACAACACAAAATTTTACAAATCTTCATCAAATTCTCAGCAGCAAAACACAAAATTGCACAGGGATTACCTACCATGATCTACCATAATGTAGGTCAAACACATTATCATAGCTGCTAAGGAAAGTGTATGTTATATGTGTGCATGTGGGTGATACCTGTCATAATATTTTGCCACATGTTTATGAATAATCAAGTCCCAGACTGACTTCACATATCTAAAGAAAGACACACTGGAATCTAAGCATTCTAGTGGATTATGTGATTTAACCCACAGACGATTATTATGAATGCTTTCTCCATTCAACTCTCAAGCAAGTAGACTTCATCAATCATAGAACCAGTGACCACTGGGTTAAAATTGGCAAGTGTGCTTTCAAGCCTATTAACACATTGCCATAGGGGCTTTTTGGTTTGGTTTTTTGTTGTTGTTGTTTTCATTGCAAGAAGCTATGTTGTAAAGCACACTCATTTACCTTTGAACAGCCCTGTTTCTCACAGTGATTTTCCATCTTCCAGTTCCTACAATTATTAGACACTGCCTCAGAAATATAAAAGTAAGTACATCTGTCCTGAAGATGTTTTGCCTATACTTCTTCATTAAAAACCATATAGAACATAAAACAGTCCCCCAAAGATTACCAGTAATAATAAATCATATTGACTTTGTTATAATAATCAGAGAAAAAAAGGAGAAATTAGAAAAATACAGTTGTAGTTGGAATAAATTACTATAAGATTTTAATTAAATAATCTTTATCTGCTGTTTAAACAAATATTCTAACAAATAAAGATGTATGACACTCTATTGTAAGTTTTTTCAATCATGTATTCCTTTTTATTTTTTATAAAAATGGTATATTAGGGACATATACTTTAAAGTAATACATTCAAAACACCTGGATAAATTGTTGCAACATAGATTCTAATTAAGGTGCGTGCTGATATTTTGCATAATGCTGATACTTTTAGTCTGGGATCCTATTTTAAGTAGAAAGGCTATAGTAAGGAGCATAGAAATTTGTACCTGCTCCAGATAAACAATATCTGTCTGACCAAAAGATCATAATTATGTTTAAATGAGATAAGTCACTGCAAAGTAGTTCTTAATCTAGAAATATATAATGTAAAAATTTATTTTGATGAACAATTTCATCATGCCATTTATTTATTCAGCAGTGAAATGTATACCCTATTCAATTAACTATTTTATTTAACAAATTCTTATATAATCCTTAAATAACTATATAATGCATAAGTGAGTCCTTTCTCCACATATTCCGTGCTTATTAACTTTATTCTTTTTTACAGTAACCCTATAATGTTGTTGCCATTTTTATCCTTACTTTCCCAGTGGGTAAACTAAAATGTAGAATAACTGCATAACTTATGCCACAAAATCCATTAATTCTAACATTCCAGTGATTAGAATATTTCTAGATTTTCATTACAGGGTTACAAATTACACTATGCTAAGGTTTCTCATATCATTTGCTAAATTGATCCAGGATAGTCATATATAACGTTATATATTTATCACCTAATATATGCCTAGTATTCTGTATAGAGTTTTATTTGTTCTTACTGAATTTTATTATTAATCCTATGAGACATCTGCTATTATCACTAGTTTGCAGGTAAAGCTGCAAAGACCAAAACGAGTAGAGTAATTTCAATTGTAAATTCTGAGCAACCCCAGCATTCATATCTATAGCATTCAAGTTAGTCTTTAAATAAGTGTTTGTCATCTGAGCACGGTGGCTCATGCCTGTAATCCCAGCACTTTGGGAGGCCAAGGTGGGCGGATCATGAGGTCAGAAGATTGAGACCTTCCTGGCTAACACGGTGAAACCTCATCTCTACTAACAATACACAAAATTAGCCAGGTGTGGTGACGTGCATCTGTAGTCCCAGCTACTTGGGAGGCTGAGGCAGGAGAATCAATTGAACCCGGGAGGCAGAGGCTGCAGTGAGCCAAGGTCACGCCATTGAACTCCAGACTGGGTGACACAGCAAGATTCCGTCTCAAAAATTTAAAAAAAGGCATTTGTTGGCCGGGCTCAGTGGCTCATGCCTGTTATCACATTATCCCAGCACTTTGGGAGACTAAGGTGGGTGGATCACGAGGTCAGGAGTTGGAGACCAGCCTGATCAACACGGTGAAACCCTGTCTATACTAAAAGCACAAAAATTAGCCAGGCATGGTGATGCATGCCTATAATCCCAGCTACTCAGGAGGCTGAGGGAGGAGAATCACTTGAACCCAGGAGGCAGAGGTGGCAGTGAGCCAAGATCGTGCCACTGCACTCCAGCCTGGGTGACAGAGCAAGACTGTCTCAAAAAAAAAAAAAAAAAGTGTTTGTCATGTTGTTTCCCCAAAATAAAAATCACCTGAGAATGATAAAAAAAAAAATGAAAAAGATAGAATTCCTCCTAAAAATTGGAAATTTCTATAAAATATATGGAACATACGATTTTTGTTTTGAGACAGGATCTTGCTCTGTCATCCAGGCTGCAGTGCAGTGGCATAATTACGGCTTGCTGCAATGTCAACCTTCCTTGCTCAAGTGATCCTCCTACCTAAGCTTTCCCATTAGCTAGAATCACAGTTGTGCACCACTGTATTAGTCCGTTTTAACACTGCTAATAAAGACATACCCAAGACTGGGCAATTTACAAAAGAAAGAGGTTTAATGGACTTACAGTTCCACATGGCTGGAGAAGCCTCACAATCATGGTGGAAGGCAAGGAAGAGCAAGTAATGTCTTAGATGGAATGCAACAGGCAAAGTGAGAGAGCACGTGCAGGGACTTCCCATGTTTAAAACCATCAGATATCATGACACTTATTCACTATCACGAGAACAGCACAGGAATGACCTGCCCCCATGATTCAATTACCTCCCACAGCACATGGGAATTCAAGATGAGATTTGAGTGGTGACACAACCAAACCATATCATTCCACCACTGGCCCCTCCCAAATCTCACGTCCTCACATTTCAAAACTTATCATGCCTTCCGCAAAATCCTCCAAAGTCTTAACTCATTTCAACATGAACTCTAAAGTCCAAAGTCCAAAGACTCATCTGAGACAAGGCAAGTATCTTCCACTTATGATCCTGTAGAATCAAAAGCAGTCTAGTTACTGCTCAGATACAATTGGGATACAGGCATGGGGTAAATACAGCCATTCCAAATGGGAGAAATTGGCCAAAACAAAGGGGCTACAGGACCTATGCAAGTCTGAAATCCAGTGGGGCAGTCAAATCTTAAGTTTCCAAAATGATCTCCTTTGACTCCATGTCTCACATAAGGGTCATGCTGATGCAAGAGGTGGGTTCCCACTGTCTTGGGCAGCTCTACCCCTGTGGCTTTGCAGGCTATGGCCTTCTTCCTTGTTGCCTTCACAGTCTGGTGTTGAGTGCCTGCAGCTTTTCCAGGTTCACAGTGCAAGTTGTTGGTGGATCTACTATTTTGGGGTCTGCAGGATGGTGTCCCTCTTCTCATAGTTCCACTAGGCAGTGCCCCACTAGGGAATCTGTGTGGGGGCTCTGATCCCACCTTCCCTTCCACACTGCCCTAGCAGAGGTTCTCCACGAGGGCATCATCCCTGCAGCAAGCTTCTGCATGGGCATCCAGCCATTTCCATACATCTTCTGAAATCTAGGCAGAGGTTCCCTAACTCCAGTTCTTAACTTCTGTGCACTCACAGGCTCAACAGCATATGGAAGCTGCCAAAGCTTGGGGCTTGCACCCTCTGAAGCCACAGCCCAAGCTGTACCTTGTCCCCTTTTAGCCAAAGCTAGAGAGGCTGGAACACAGGGCACCAAGCCTCTAGGCTGCACACAGCAGGAAGGCCCTTGGCCCTACCCACAAAACTATTTTTACCTCCTAGGCCTCTGGGCCTGTGATAGTAGGGGCTGCTGCAAAGGTTTCTGACATGTCCTGGAGACGTTTTCCCCATTGTCTTGGTGACTGACATTTGACTTCTCATTACTTATGCAAATTTTTGCAGCCCGCTTGAATTTCTGGTCAGAAAAAGAGATTTTTCTTTTCTATTGCGTTGTCAGGCTGCAAATTTTCCAAACTTTTATGCTCCATTTCCCTTCCCCTTTGGTGCCTTAAACAGCACCAAAATCACCTCTTGAATGCTTTCTTGCTTAGAAATTTCTTCTGCCAGATACCCCAAATTATCTCTCTCAAGTTCAAAGTTCCACAAATCTCTAGGGCAGGGGCAAAATGCCATCAGTCTTTTTGCTAAAAAATAACAAGAATCACCTTGCTCCAGTTCCCAACAAGTTCCTCATTTCCATTTGAGACCACCTCAGCCTAGACTTTATTGTCTACATTGCTATCAGCATTTTGGGCAAAGCCATTCAGCAGGTCTCTAGAAAGTCCAAACTTTCCCACATTTCCTGTCTTCTGAGCCCTCCAAACTGTTCCAACCACTGCCTGTTAGCCAGTTCCAAAGTCACTTCCACATTTTTGTGTATATTTTCAGCAACACCCGACTCTACTGGTACCAATTTACTGTATTAGTCCATTTTCATGCTGCCGATAAAGGCATACTCAATACTGGGCAATTTACAAAAGAAAGAGATTTAATGGATACACAGTTCCTCATGGCTGGGGAGGCAGAAGGCAAGGAGGAGCAAGTCACATCTTACATGGATGTCAGCAGGGAAAGAGAGAGAGCATGTGCAGGGAAACTCCCGTTTTTAAAACCATCAGATCTCATGAGACTTATTCACTATCATGAGAATAGCACTAGAAAGATGTGTCCTGTGATTCAATCATCTCCCACTGGGTCCCTCCCACAACATGTGGGAATTCAAGATTATATTTGGGTGGGAACACAGCCAAATCATATCAACCACCATGCCCAACTAAATTTTTATTTTTAGGAACAGGGTCTCCCTATGTTGCCCAAGCTGGTCTCGAACTCCTGAGTTCAAATGATTCTCTTGCCTTGGCCTCCCAATGCTGGGATTACAGGCATAAGACACCACACCCAGCCTATCATTTAACATTTTTTATTTTGCACAATTTAAATAAGCAGATATTTTTTATTTATACTAGTTAAATAATACATAGCTCAATGACCAATAATTATTTAATTTATTCTTCTTAAAAAGATAACAATTATTTGCTGATAATTATATAAGATAAAAACCATAATAATTTTGAAGATAGGGATATTACTTCAAATTAACAAAATGCTTATAAGTAACTAAGTTTTCAGTTTAATGAAAAATCATATATGGGGGATTACACTGATGTTTTCTTTCTAGGGGACTATTCAAGATGCTCTTGATATTGATTTAATCAAATACAGTAATATATCTCTGTGTTGCTCACTACTGATTTAATTATCAAAGTTTTCCGAGAAATATCAGAGGGAAGAGACACTAGGACAGAGCAACTAAAAAAAAAGTAATGACCATTTCATCCTAAAAAAGGAATAGTATAAATAAAATTGTATCCGTAAACACAGAAGGTAAGAGGAGACAAAACCCTGGGAAAGGCAGTGCCACTAGAGAACAGGCAGATTGAGTAGGTGCGGCGGCCAGGCATCATTTACTCAGAGATGGTATTACTGTAGACAAACCAATCTGCAACTGCCAGTCAAAGACATAACCTTCACAGTCACCTTTTGCAAATTATTAGGACCGTATCCTCCTAATAATGGGGACGCACACCTTGGATATATATTGGGAGTGACACCTGGCTTAAAAGGCTAATCCACATTTTAAAATAAATGTTTCATACTGACAGTATAAAAAAATTAATTACTTTGGATTTTACTCTTTTTTTAATACTTCTTTCCAACATAAATGTTGGACCATTGATCTCATTCATTCTTTTCTCTCTCCTCCTCCCCTCTTCTTGTCCTAGACTCTTCCACTTTTTGTTTCTTTTTTCATCTTTTTCACTTCCCACAGGGTCCCAGTTCCCAACCAGTTCTGTATTTCCATCTGGGACCACCTCAGTTCCAGGGCAGGGTACAGATTAAACAAAGGCCAGAGCACTTCCAAGCAAGCTGATAATGTTAGGGCTTCTGCAAACAAATGAATTGTATATGTTTTCCCATTTCTGTGTGAGACTTAGAAGCAATTGACTTTCTCTCTATAAAATCTAAAAGCCTCTTTGTCTCTTCATGTTCTTAACCATGCCCCCACACTCCCATCGCCACCCCAATACACACACACACACAAAGCTCCGCATCACAAGAACCAGCAGCAATCCACAGAAATTTTGCCTAATATACTATAAGAGACCTAAAAGGAATTTACTAACACAACACACATTTTTGGTTTTGTTTTTAATGATCCTCTTACTCTCTATTCTTAGTCTACAGCCAACAATCTCTGCCTTCTCTGCTTCTTTCTCCAACATTAAGCCTTCTGGGCTCCCTCTTCTTCGTTCTTGGATCTCGCCTGCTCTAGGGATTCTCAATTCTTTTCTTTTTGTTCCCATCTTAATCTCTATACTTGTATGTACACACTGTTACTTAATACCATTTTAAAGTATGTCAAAGCTAGTAGATCAGGCACCATTTCGCAAGTGTACGAGCCATACACCTGCCAGCAGTTCGATTATAGAGACCTCTTCCATCACAGGCAGAGTGTAGATTCACCCTTACTGGAATAGACACCCATATTCTATATTTGTATTGCCTTTTCTGCCTTTTCTGTCTTTGCAATCACCACCATTTGTGGATTTCAGAAGCATAGTTCATTCTCATGGCATTGCATGTCACATTTTTTCTGATCAAGAAATTCATTTTACATAAAAGAAAATTCAGCAATGCACTCCTGTCCGTGTAATTATCTAGTTTCACCACATACTTCACTACCTGGGAATGTTTTGCCTGAGTGTGGAAAAACTAATTACACACTCTTTGTACAGGAGCTGTATATTCAAATAAATGAATATGTTATATTCACACAAATGATTTTTCAAAGACAAAAATATTACGTTGGTTTAAAAGAGTATTTTAGAATAAAAGCAAAATTCCAAAAAAATGTGTATTTAGGCCAGGCATGGTGGCTCACGCCTGTAACCCCAGCACTTTGGGAGGCCAAGGGGGTGGATCACTTAAGGTGAGGAGTTCAAGACTGGCCTGGGCAATATGGTGAAACCCCCTCTCTACTAAAAATACAAAAATTAGCCAGGTGTGCTGGTGCACACCCATAATTCCAGCTACTCTGGAGGCTGAGTCAGGAGAATTGCTTGAACACGAGATGTTGAGGTTGCAGTGAGCTGAGATTGTGCCACTGCACTCCAGCCTTGGGCAACAGAGCAAAAAACTCTATCTCAAAATAAATAAATAAATAAATAAATAAATAAATAAATAACAAAAATATGTATTGAAAAATCATTATACACCAAATACCTTGCATTAAGTTACACAAAAAGAAAGTTGGTAGAAACAACAAAAATTGATATAAACTCAGTTTTACTGGGAAATATAACATTCTGATTCTAAAAATTTACCAAATGTAAATAGAATAATCAAGAACTTAGAATAATTCAGTTAATCAGTAGGTTTTTAATTATTTATATATTGAACATTAAACAACACACAGGAATTATATACCCTTGTAAGACACCCATGAAATAGTAACCCAAGAATTTTCCATTCCCAAATACAAACACAATAAATTATCCAAATTAAAAATGAACCAATTACACACAAATCACAATGCAGTAAAGTTAAAAACACAAAATCAGTCACATCTTTATGTTCCTCTGAATTCAAGGCAAGTACATTGATTAAATTCATATACTAAACAGTAAAGATTGTATAAGTTTACCTAATTTCAAGAAGAGCAAAAATGCTTTTTTGCATAATACTAAAGTAAGAAATCTTGAAGAAAAGAAAAAGATAAATATTCTAATCAAAAATAAAGGAAAAAACATGAACATGCAATCCATATAGGAAAAAAAATGGTCAATACGCATAAAGAAAAAAAATCTATCTCAGTGGTGATATTTTAAAAAGCAATGAGACATTTCTTTTCAATTTCCATATTGTTCCAGATTTAAAGTTGTGATTATAAACAAGTTGGCAAATACATGGAAATATGTTCTGATGCTTTCTGCCAGTGGGTATGTAAATTCGTGTAATCTGAAGGCCAATTAGAAAAGCTACTTTTTTGTTTTAATGGTATAGGATGTTTTTCTAACGGCATGCAGAAGCAGATTGACCGAGAAGCTAATGACGCTGACACCTGATAGCCCTGCACCATCCTGAGCCTCCGCCAAGACTGGGAGGGTCCTAGCAATGTGTTCACATGGTCCATATGTTTTTCAAAAATTTGCAAAAGTGAGGGGATTTTTGGTTTTACCCATGAAAAATGCCTACTCCAATAAATTAAGTGTCAATGTAGGTTTCTCAATGGTAAAACTTGTACACATCTGGCAGAGGATATTGATAATGGGAAAGGCTACATGTGAGTGGAAGCAGGGACCATAAGGAAAATGCCTGTAGCTTCCTCCTAAGTTTACTGTGAACCTAAAACTGCTCTAAGTAATAAAATCTATTCTTGTAAATGCCCATCTTGCAAGACTGTATCCGTCTAGGCCCCACAAAACTGAATCTAACCTGAAGGTATGTTCTTATTTAAAAAACAAAGTGGAGGGAAAAGAAATAAATATTCAATTAGAAATTTCCCAATGGAATTATGTTTAACAGATTTTAAGAATCTCTGAGAAGCATATACAGTCCCTTCTGTAAAACTTATAATGTAGTTTTCCTTGTATATGTTAACTTTTTTGGCATTACTTCTACCATATCAGCATTTATTTTTTAAATTCATTTGGCCCCTTTTTTTACAACGTAATAGAACTGTTCCTACATATGCTAAATTAAAAAAAGAAAAAGTCAACATGTAAAGGATAATCAGGTATCCTGAATTTATATGAAGATTTTTTCTGTTCTATGAAGAAAGAGATAGAGGATTTCTCTGGAAATCCAGAATGTTAACAATATCAGTATTCATGGAAGCACATGTGAAGGTATGATGAGAACATAAGGATGCTTTGCCTTCTGTTGGAAAAAAATGTCACTTAACTATGTCCATAAAACAGATTAATTTAGCACAAATGAGTTTATGAATAGCATGAAAAATCAATCTTACTATTCTAAATTGTAGTCCAAATGTCTTATGGAATATAAGACATTAATTTTATAAGATGATTTAAAATCATCACTACACTACATTAATTTTATAAGATGATTTTAAAATCTAGCATATACATTTGTTAAAAGTTTGGTCTCATTTTCTTAATAAATATTCATAACAGTTTCTCATGGGCTTGCTATCAAATCAGTGGCTTCTCATCATTAACAAATGGCCACATGATGTTAAGTTGAACTGCCAAAGCAGCCAGTCTTTGGAGACCGCAGATGAACCTGGAGGAGGGTTTCTCTGCATTGCAGAAGATGGGACATCCCAGAATACTGATTCCTCCAGTCTTTTACACTGACCTCTTGGGCTGTAGGCTGGATTTAGGAAAACAATTCCTTTCTTCTTTTTCCTTCAAGACTGTACCTGATTAAAAAACAAATAGATAAAACGAATTCTACTAGTATAAGGGTAGTAAGCGTAAAGGAGGAACGTGTAATCTACACTGGAATCTATACCTTCTCAGAAATTGTTTTAGTGTCATACAAATAACACTCTTCCCATTCTTTTAAAAATGTGGATTGTATCCCACACTCCCAAACCCATGTGGGTAGAACAATCTTGAAAGATTGAGAGGCGCATTAATGAAAGTTACTATTTTAAACCAAACTCCTATGTTTAATGTATTTTTCTTTGTGCTGTCCAGTTATGTTCTATTTTACTTTGGTTTTCTATTATTTACAATATTCAGGTAGATTTTTAAAACTACCTAAGATTATTATTTTTATATATTAAATCTGTAAATTAATGATACCCATCCCAGAAGTTTGAGGCTGCAGTGAGTTATGACTGCCCCATTGCACTCTAGCCAAAGCGATGGAGTGAGACCCTGTCTCTAGAAAAATTAAATTTAAAAAAAATACCAAGAGATCACAAAACAATCCATAGAGCAAAAAATAAATGTACTTGTTATTATATGCTTTTTACATAGTTAGCAAATTACTATGAAAGGACATATTTTTCAAAAAAAAAAAAAACAGATCCATAATATTTCTAAAAGTGCAACAGAAGTTTTGAATTCTTACAATTCCTGTTTGGACAAATATTGTACCTTTTGAATAGAAAAAACTAAAAGAAAAAAAAACTGAGTATACATATTAAACCAGTGCCTATTCTAGATATAAAATCTTTTGCTTTGGGACTCTTTCCCAGAATAAAATATAGTAACAATTTATATTAAATTACCACAAAATAAATAATAAAAAGGCAAAGCATAATATAGGATAAGAACAGTTATATTGAAAAGGATCAGATGAAAATATAATTATCTCCCAGTGAACACACACATTCACAAAAAAAAAAAAAAAATCCACATCACCTGCCAGATCATTTTTCGTTTTTATGAAACAGGAAATTTAAAACACACAATTTATTCTACCTGTTGAAGTAATGTAAATGAGGGTGAGTTTAGTCCGATAACTCCACTCCTCTTTAGGTTTACCAAATGGAAAATAGGCCACTGGAGCATATATGCTATCAAATCAGGTTGACATTCAATCAAAATCTTATAAAATATCATGTGTCATAGGAAGAAAAACATAATGCAACAACTGTAATAGGAAAATAATGAATTATGAAAGTTTGAATGTTTTAGCTTTCCTGAAATAGGAAGGAAATATATACACATATAGTTTTAGTATTTGTGGCAAGCTATATGACTTAGTCGTTCTAAAAGTCAGTTTCTACATCTGTAACATGGATTTAATAATATTATCTACCTATTTATAAAAATACTATAAGATGATAATTGTAAAGAACTTATCTCAGTCCCTGAAACATGATATGCATTTATAAACATTAATTGTGGTTTGGTAAATTAGTTTGCTCAGACACAAAGCCGGGTCTTTCTGTCCCTACATCCATAGTTTTTGTTGCTGCTATCGGTTCGAATAAAACCAATTAAAGATATATCTCATTTTTCTTTTTCTAAATTCAGATAATGAAAAACAAACCTGAGTCTAATGAGGGTAATCCCATTATCAATACCTTCTGAAATTGAAATAACTGGCCTTCTCCATTAATCTACATATTTTGGGTTTTATCTCCACTGCCTGTGTTTCTACATTTGAAATATACAGAGGAACCTTAGTGTTAATAATCCAGAAGTAGCCTGTCCTATCTGAAGCAAATCTTAACAGATATATGTATCAATTTATTCCAACTCAAAAGCACTATTGAGCACCTACTAACTACAAAACACTCAGTGAGGCATTACACGTCAATAATCCTAAAATTTGATAACACATTGGAATTGATGAATGTGTAGGGAACCATGCATTCTCATCCATTACTGAGTATAAGTTGGTATAACTTCCATGAAGGCCAACTTGACCATATCTGTGAAAATTTTAGATGAAAATACCCTTTGAAACAGATTTACCCCTTTTTTACATTAGAGATATTGAAAGATTGCAGCATTATTTGTAAGAGTGGATGTGGCAACATACTAAATATACATCAAAGAGGAATAAGATATGCCAATTTTATTGCAAACATGCAACTCAATATAAGGTAACTGTAAAAAAGAAGGAAGGTATACCGTATGTAGTAATAGAAAAATTCTCTAAAGTTCAGGTTTATTGCTTAAACTAGGGTGATATTATGCAAAAATTATATATATAAAATATGCCCCCAAAATATAAAATATGCCCAAAAAGCTACTTTTACATTTGCCAACAAATTCAAAAAACAAATGTTAAAGAATACATAAGATCTAAGAAGAAGGATACTTATGGGGAAGGGAGTAGGAACTAGGCAAATGAGAGATCAAGTTTTCACTATATGTCACCTTTCCATTTTCTGCATTTGAAATGGTAAATATTTTACCATTACAAAATAATATTTTTGGATACTGACTACTCTGACTTCTACTAGCTGCTACTAGAAAATAAATTATAAGAGAACAAAGTAGGCAGCAAAGACATCAGTTAAGGTGGTATTGCAAAGATTCAGGCAACAGAGAGTAGAGTTGGTCCTGGATATATTTCAAAGAAATAGCAAAAAAGATTTGGCGAGATTGAATATGGAGTTTAAAACAAAGGGGAGTGTCAAAAGACGCATACGGGATGATATCACAGAAGACAGGATTTGTGAAAAAAATTTGAAGAAGTGCTTTGTTGGGGGGCTATGTGATGCTAGGAATAGAAAGAACTGAAATTAAGATAACATCGGTGTGTAAAAAGGATTAGGTAAGCTAGAGACTAGAGATAGTGGGAGCAATTAGTCCATCCTCAATAGTGCGGTAAAAGATGCAATGGAAAGACAAAAATTAGATGAAAGAAACATAAATTTGAAGTTATTATAGAATTCTCTATTTGTTCATCTATCCTTTATGTAATTATTTATTATGGTTGTTTGCTTACTTGTCACAAACAGTGAATAAAGTATCTTACGCTTCCACAGTTTGACTTTGTCTCAAGGATATCGTCTGTTGGTTGGTTTGGAGTTCTAAAATGCTATTATAAAATAATTTCAATTTGAATGTCTTTGGATAGGTGTATTAGCTTGTTCTCACGCTGCTATAAGGACATATCCAAGACTGGGTAATTTATAAAGAAAAGAGGTTTGATTGACACAGTTCCACATGGCTGGGGAGGCCGCAGGAAACTTACAGTTAAGGCAGAAGACCTCTCTTCACAGGGTGGCAGGAAACAGAATGAGTGCCCAGCAAAGGGGAAAGCCTCTTACAAAACCATCAGATCTTGTGACAACTCACTCACTATCATGAGAATAGGATGGGGGAAGCTGTTCCCATGGTTCAATTTTCTCCACCTGGTCCCTCCCACGACACATGAGGATTATGGGAACTGCAATTTGAGACGAGATTTACATGGGGATACAGCCAAACCATATCAATAGGGAAGTATCTTTTTGTTCCCATCTGGCCTTCCTCTTCTCATTTTCTTATACTGCTAGTGTTTATGCATTAATGTTTCTGTCTTCCGTAGGCCTGAGTTGCCGTTCCCCCAAAATTAAGAACATCATAAAAAGATAGATATGTATCTATATATTCTGCAATGAAAAAATAATAAAATTAAGGAAAACTAACAAGAAGAGTAGGAAAATTTCTATAAAACCTCCTTCTAAAAATACATTCCATATGGGAGAACACAAATTTGGCTTTGAGCTTTGCCAGCTACCAGTGCGAGGGAGAAATATATGATTCACAGAGCCCAGAGGATAAAAACAAATGAATTGCTACAGGAAAAATAATTGAAAAGTAAGAAGAGAAGAGGAGAGAAGTAGAAGAGAGGAAAGCAAAGAGGTGGAAAGAGTAAGGGAGGGAAGGAGGGAGAAGGAGACCAAAATAGTTTTTCATAAGCTCTTTAGATCATTCTCCAATAAGCGTTTATAAATATCTGTAATAACATCTCTGAATTTATCATCAGTCCAATAAAACATTTGGATAAGCTTAGTTCTTAAGATGCCTTTTTATGCAGAGAGATGTTAAAATGAAATCCCCATATGAAATTATGTAAGTGGCTAGAATAATATGTCATAATAGGCAGTTTTTAAAAACACATAATATTGTATATACTGAAAAGTCTTTAGACATTTATTAATGGAAACTATTATTAGAATCACACTTTTATTAAGTTTGGGATTACAAACTCTTTAAAATGTTTCTGAAACTATTTGTAGGTTAAGAGAAGATTTCAAATTTTTTTAAAGGCAGCATGCTAGATGAAAAAAAAAAATGCTAGAGACAGGCAAGAAACCTCCTCATAAAAGAAGAAAATATCACGTCACCTCTGCAGGAGATGGCTTAGAAAAAAAATAATCTGGATCTGCTTCAGTTTGCTGAAAAATCCAATGGATAATTAAGGTTCTTAAATCCCACCTGACATAGTGGTATTAATCAAAGTATTGTAACAACATGATTTATTACTGTTAATCTTGCAGTCTGAGGTAAGTCATTTGTTAATAATATAAAGTATGAAAGTTTGTGAATGGTTTATGAAAGAGTAAATTTTTATATAATTTACTTTTTTGTAAATTTAGCAATAACACTTCAGTACAGTTAACTAGATGAAGTTTTCAAATGGCGTGATATTTCCATCCCCCCATAGGACCCACCACCCCCAAATTTGCCCTTCGTTATCATGTATATGTTATTGTTTCTCTTAAAATAGAAAAATTTTAGCTATACCTATGTCTTTATCCTAAACAAGGAAATAAATGATAGCAATAGAGGGTCATGTGATCCAAGAAAAATAGCGTAGGCATAATTATTTGTTCAATACATGTGTAATGAAGCACCTTCACTCATTTGCATTGGCTACCTGATTCCCAGAGGCATTTGAATTTGTCTACAAAGCTTCCTGGGCAAAGGAAGGACATAGCTAAAAAGAATGTCATCTGGCTGGACACTAATGAATGAAGGCAAGAAGTGTCAGAAAGGCAAAAGAAAAGAAAAGAAAAGAAAATATCTAGTTTTCTGAACTCATAAGCATTGAATTGTATCTTAAATCATCATCACAGCAAAAATGTGATCAACAAATCAACTTTGATCTAAGATTACACCTAGTCTTTAAGGAAGGCTCCAGAAAAGTGTTCCAGAAATTCTTATAGAGCCTAATGCTTGTAGAACTCCCAGCATCAAAATGGCCTTGCAGTGCTAAAGATGGTGAGTGACCATTAAGCAGCTCACAGCAGTCAGGGTTCTCCAGAAAGGTATTAATCAGGGTTCTCCAGAGAAAGAGAACCAATAGGATATGTGCATATATAGAAAGATATTTATTTCAAGGAATTGGCTTGCATGATTAGCGATGACAAGTCCAAACTTTGCAGGGTGGGCCTACAGGCTAGAGACTCAGGAAGAGTTGATGTTACAATTCATGTCCAAAGGTCAGTGATGGCAGAAGGCCCTCTTGCCCATCTTTGTTCCATTTAGGCATTTGACTGGTTAGATGAGGTCCACCCACATTATGAAAAGCAATCTGCTTTACTCAAAGTCTACAGATTTTAAAGTTAATCTTATCCAGAAACACCCTCAGAGAAACATCCAGAGTAATGTTGGACCACATATCTGGGCACCATGGCCCAGCTAAGTTGACATTAAATTTAACCATCACATGATTATCTTAGTAAATTCTATGTCAACCAACAGTTACACTCTAATAGAAATTCACACATTCTCCTTTATATGAAATTCATCTCTTTTTTTAAAAAAGCAATATGAAGAAAAACATTCAACATAGAAAATTGTAAGCATCCAGAAACAGTTAATCAGGACCTCCCCTAGTAAACTTAAAGAAATATAAAAATTTGTCCATTTATTTAGCTGGTTGTGATTTTTCAGAGTATGTGCTTAGTGGTTATAAAAGATGCAAAATGACATCAATTTATGAATTTATTATTTCTATTAATATTTACTTTGCAAGACTATCAGGGAGCAGTTGTTCCAAATTATATCTACATATTTAATTATATCAAAAGTCACAATCTGTCTTCCTCACCCAGTTCATAACAAGAAAAATTTGCCAGGTGGTGTGAAATGAGGATTTGTACAAACCAAATCGATTTTAATGTGAGTTTCAGAGATGTTAGCATTACCATCACTGCCTGTTTCGTTTTAAAGCTAATCATGCTTACAAATATCTCTCATACAGTTATGCTGTATGATAATCATTAGCTGTGCTAACTTTAGACTGTGTCACTTGAATAAAATTGTTACTCTTCTGTTTAGAGACTTAGATCTGGTGGAGTACTTGTTTCTAATTTTCAGAAGTTAGAGATGTGCTGGCAAGAGTGAGTTTGTATCCAATTACTTTTGGATATAGTACACAATGTGTAAAAGTACCTGTATTATTTAGAATAGCAATATTATTGACAAGTAGCATTACTCTTTTTAATTTTAGAGATAATTGGGATTTCTGAAAGATTATTATGCGTAAGTTTTTGGCTGATTCAGTTAACTTTTTGGATAGAAAAAAAAAAACACATGAGTTCTTTTTAAACCATTCAGCAGAGAAAGGATATTAAATGAGTATGTTTTTAAAGCAGGCTAGTGAAAAGGGGATCTTTAAAAGCACTCTAAGAGCGTTATTTAACTTGTCTACCAGAATGTAATACATCATTATTAATAGTAGTTTCCACAAATTTTTAAAAATTGGAACTGCTATTACTGATTGCTACTTTTCCATGGATGTATTTACCTGAAAAGACTCTAAGAAGGTAAATCACTCAAATATTTTTCTAATATGTTTTTTCATGTGTTTGCCTCATGTTATTGTTTCCTTGCTGTGAGCAATTTTATAGCATATGATAGATTCATAAGCATCACATAAAGTCTTTGACAGTTTATTGATATAAGGCTTAAGTTTTCAAAGAATATTCTTTTAAAGAAGAGTTGTTTCCTTTTAATACAATACTAAGCTTTCCTTTTAATTTTTTACATTAAAAATTAGATTTCCCATTTAATTAAAACTGAGTTTCCTTTTGGATCTATGTAGTGTTTCATGTTAAAATATTTATAGAAATATTCTTAACATGGTATAAGTCAAACTGACAATTCAGATTTTCATTGCATAAATATTTTGTGGTCTAGAGTGCAGTGGATACTAAAAAATTACAGACATATACTTATTAATTTAGCAGTCTCAGTTATATTCAAAAAGAGGAAAACTGTACTTGAGAAATCTTTTTTTCTTCTGCTGATGTCTAATATTTCATTTTTCATTCTTTTGTCAATTAGTCAATAGTACCTTAATAAATATTCAAAGACAGAGCATCTGAAAATAAAAATAATTTGGATAAATGAAAATTTCCTCAGTCTTTTTTAAGCCAAGGAAAATTCACCACTGCCTGTGAAAGGTATGTTAAAGCTCATTGTGTTGCAAATAACAATATTAATAGCCATAGTGAATTTCCAATTTAAACAGTAATTTTTATATTTTATTGCTCAATCCAGTGGAGATTTTAAACTGACTTCTAAGTGCATATGTAAGTTTTTGCATATCTGACTCGTAGTATTGTACATACTGTTTTAGCTAAGGTTTTCTTTGACTTTATTACTTAGCATATAATTATATTTTTCCATGTAATTATTTAAGGCAGTGATTAGATTAACACATCTGGATAGCTTGAATACCTGTCATCTTTTCTATCAATAGTAAGCCCAGGGTTTTTTTTTTTTTTTTTTTTTTCAGATAAATTAGTACATATATATTTTTTTCTCTTGAAAACTATGTTTGTAATTGTATTGTTTAAGTTTATCAAGAATGGATTAAAAGGTTTTATTACAAAGACTTGCAAAGAATCTTTTAAGAACTAATATTTCTGTCGTCAAAATTATCATTGCTTTTAGTGCCTGAACTCTGTCTAATTAAATATTCCCCATGTGAGTTACTCAGTTTGTGTCTTACAAAGCCAATGAGAACTAAATAACAATATGGAAATTAACAAAGTATTACATTTTGACTTATGTATGGTTTGAATTGAATATTCGCGGTCATACGATTCACTTGACTAATTTATTTTACACAAATGTAGAGGAAGCTAAATATGCATCAGCTGCCTAGGGATGAAGGAACAATGCCCATTTAAATTAATGCTATAACTTTTAAGTCACACCTTTTTCCCTGAAAATACACCTTGAAGCATATGAAAAACTTATTAGAAAATAAGAGACTATGTCCAAATCATTTTAAAGCATCTTACATGGAATGTACCTTTTCCATGAAGCATAACATATATATAGTTAAGTAAAGTAAAAATGTATTTACAATAAAAAATAGTTACAGTTTCACTTAATGATTCAAATTATATTTTTGATTAGCTTCATTCTTTCGTCTTCTTCACTAGATGAAGTACTACATTCCGGCTAATGGCTTCCTCCCTTGGACTAAATGCAAGAAATTTCAGGAAAATATAGCAAATATCAGAAAATAAATATCAAGATCAAGGAGATGAAAGCATGATGATATTGGTACTTACAACAATTATATATGGTACTTAAGGCAAAAATAGCGGTACTTACAACCTTTAACACCTTGATGAGAAAAAATATTAATGCAACAAATTAGGAATAGATACCAGCTGCAGAGAATAGAGCTCATTTATGAAATTAGTGTACCAAAGTTTGTTGATAGCAGTTCAACAAATAAAAATTAATTTTACTTACAAGCAAGACTGGAAAAATTCTAAATACCTTAGCCAACCAAATCTTAAATGTATTAAAATATAATTAATCCTGTCAAATAGAGCGTATTGCAGAAGTATAAGGATGGCATAACTTTATAAAATTAAATTAATGAAATTTCTCTTATTTTGGCAAATGAAGAAAAGTTGTGTCTAGAAATTAAATGTAGAGGCAACAGGAGGTTTTATGACTGTCTACACCATGTGTAATAAAGTATCTTAAAATATTAGAATGAGGCAAGAAATCTCTTAGCCTATAAAAATTATTTCAGAAAAAACTTGCAGCAAATATACACTTAATGTACGTCTAAATGTTTGAAGCATTTCTTTAAGATAAGGACTAAAACAGATATCCACTATATGTGCTACTCTTCAACTTTGAACTAAAGGTCTGTCTAAGAAAATTACACAGAAAAAAATAGGTAACACTCATAGAAACAGTATTTAAATTAACGCGAAGTTCAGAAAGAAAACTAGATATGTGGATGAACAAGGGCAAGCAATAGTTTTCCTGTAATAGAATAGTCAATTAGGGAATATAATAGACACGAAATTACCATTGGATAAAATTTGTAATCATAAGAAAAAATAAAATGCACATAGGTATTTATGGCTACACATGCCTAAAAGCTTATGTAGATAATTTCAAAATGTCTTTATATGGCACAAAAATGATGTGCATAAATAACATGTTCAGTCTATCAATTGATTTAAAATTTCAGGTGATTAATATATAATTTTTGTACTAACTTATAAATTGCATGTATTCTAATAAAAAATCCAGCATTAGTTTTGGAGATTTCGATGAAAAACTCTATACTATATAAGAAAATCTTTTGATAGTTAAGATAATTTTAAAATCACAAAAAGATTTTCAGTGTGTCACCTTATCAATATGAAAAATTAAAAATTATTGCAGTAGATATAGACACAAGAACAGATTGACTATTGAAATAGACAATAAAATCTGGGATAAAATAACAATGGGAAAATAGTATATAATATACATAAGTATAGGGAAAACATATGGGAAAAATATTCTAGGCACTGGAATAGAAAGATAGTTATTAAAAAAGAAACATAGAAAAGATGGAAGGAGAAGAGAAACAGAAAGAAGGGAAGAGAAGGGAGTGACAGGAAGGGGAAAAGAGGAGAAGAGAAACAAAAAAATCTCAAACCACATATGAAAACACATCAATTTATTTCACTACACCAATATGAAAGGTTTCCTCTTCAAATAAACTACACAAAGTGTTTTATATATATATATATATATATATATATATATATATATGTTTCTGGCTGTTCTCAGGCTTCTTGAGAGCCTATATAGGAAGCTGTCTATTTTCCAGATTAACTTTAGGTAATACACTATTGCACGCTTCTGAAACTGGAGTAGGCATAGTCTCAATTCTGTGCAGAAAAGATGCACAAGAGCAGAATATCCATGATCCATCTTCTTGGAATATCAATTTTACTGTAGGATTTGGAAAAAACTAATTTAGTTGATTTCCAAATTTAGTTAAAACAAACTTACATAAAGAAATACAGCAATGTCCCAGAGAAGAGCCAAGATAGCCGAATAGATGTAGCCAGGAAGAGCATCCCCCACTGAGAGAACAGACCACCAGGAAGGCTAGCATACTCTAGCAGTTCTTTGGAGGGAAGGCATTCAGAATGGATGAAGGGTGGGACCCTGAGCTAAAAGAGGAAAAAGCTCAGAGCCCTGCACAGGGTTGCCAAGCACCAGGACTCATTCCTGGCCCCAAGCAGCTCCTGGGAAAGGGTTGAGTTAATAGGTAAGGAATGGTCTACCCTCACCGTGTGTCTCTGGAATCCTAGCTGCAGTTAAGACCTCACAACTGCCATGGACATTTGAGTTGACAGCAAGAGCTACTTGGACAGGGGTAAGAAAAGGAGTCCAGTCTGTATGGAGCCCAGAGGGCTTGGCACAGGAACAGCTGCAATGGAACATGGCCAGGGATACACATCCTCCAAGTCTCACCATGCTCTTCTAGGTGGCTTTGGCTTTGATTGACTATTGAACCTTGACAGAGCAAGTCTGTCTTGCCTGTGGGATGGGACCAGTTAGATCAGAGTACCCTCCTGTCTGCTGGCCTCTCCTAGGGTCACCGCCTTGCTGCACTCACTTGCCATGCAGCCTTGCATGCCCAACTAGGGCTCTCCTAAGCAGCTGCCACCAGAGTTTCAACAGCAAACCATGCCTATCAGAGAGCTCCAGCAGCTGGACCCCTGCTGACACACACCCACCCACCCACCTATGACCCACCCTCTACCTCTTTGTTATCATGAACTCACCTCCTCCCTCCCCCGACTGCCTCGCTAGTATGTGCATGTAGACCTTGCAACCTCACTGCCAACAAGGCAGATGCACATAGAACTTGCCTGCACCTGCCAGTACATGTGTGTGTACATACCCTGCCATGCCACACCATCAGTGGTGCACACACCACCCACCACCTCGAATGCCCTGATGCCACTAGCATGCATGCACACACACAGGCACCACACCACACAGTTGTGCCATGGTGTATGTGTGTATGGACCCTGCAATGCCACCGTCTCACCACCACCGGCTCATGTGTGTGAGCACAGACCACACTGCCACTGTCCTGACAAAGCACTTTTGTTACCACCAACCATCACAGATTGTTGCCAGCAGGCTAGTATCACCTTGGCCCCTCAAGTAGGTACTGAACCTCAAGGAGCCAGAGAACAAAGCCATGGACATGGATCCAGTACCTCCTCCCTTACCCAGAGTAAGAGCACACAGTCCAGGAGTGCTGTACTGAGACTTGGCCCCCTGAAATTATGCAGAAATGAAGCCAGTCAACTGAACCCAATTTATAGCACAGTCAAATCCTCAGGGAGATCAAATAATACAAAAGCAAAAAGCCTCATTCAAAGGACAGCAACTTCAAAGATTAAATTATAATCAGCTCACACAGATGAGAAAGAACAAGTGAAAGTACCTTGGTAACTCAAAAGCCAAGGTGTCTTCTTACCTCCAAATGACCTTGCTAGCTCTTCAGCAATGATTCTTCACCCAGCTGAAATTATTGAAATTACAGACATAGAACTCAGAATCCGGATAGCAACGGAGATCATTAAGATTCAAAAGAAAGTTGAAGTACCAAGCAATCTAAAGAATGTGATAAAGTGATACAGATGTTGAAAGACAAAATAGCCATTTTAGGAAAGAATCAAACTGATCTGATAGAACTGAAAAACATACCGTAAGAATTTCATAATACAATACAATCAGAAGTATTAACAGCAGAATAGGCCAAGATGAAGAAAGAATCTCAGAGCTCAAAGACCAGTTCTTCAAATCAACTGAGTCAGACAAAAATATAAAAGAACAAAAAAGAATAAACAAAACCTCTGAGAAATATGGAATCATGTAAGAAAACCAAACCTACAACTCATTGTCATTCCTGAAAGAGAGAGAGAGAGCAAGTAATTTGGAAAACATATCTGAGGATACTGTTCATGCAAATTTCTCCAACTTTGCAAGATTGGTCAATATTCAATTTCAGGAAATTCAGAGAACCCCTGTGAGATACTACACAAGAAGACCATCCTCAGGACACATAGTCATTAGATTCTCCAAGATCAAGATCAACATGAAAGCAAAAATATTGAAGATTAATATTGATATTTGTGCACTTGATTATGTCATCATGTTTTTGGCATGCTACAGAGAAGGGGCAGGTCACCTACAAAGGGAACCCTATTAGGCTAAAAGCAGAACTTTCAGTAGAAACTCTATAACCCAGAAGAGATTGGGGGCCTATATTTAGCATCCTTAAAGAAAAGAAAGTCCAACAAAGAACTTCATATCCAGCCAAACCAAATTTCATAAGTTAAGGAGAAATAAACTCCTTTTCAGACAAGCAAATGCTAACAGAATCTATCACCACCAGACCTGCGGTCAAGAGGTCTTTAAAGGAGTGCTAAACATGGAAACAAAAGATCATTATGGGCACCAAAGCAAAACAAAACAAACCACATTTAAGTACGTAGACAATTGACACTATAAAGCAGACTCACAATCAAGTCTGCATAACAACCAGCTAACAACATGATGACAGAATCATGCGTGCACATATCAAAATTAACCTTCAACATAAACAGTTTAAATGCTCCACTTCAAAGGTACAGAGTGGCAAGTTGGTTAAAGTAACAAGATCCAACTGTATGTTGTCTTCAAGAGACCCATCTCACATTCAAGGACACCCATAGACTCAAAGTAAGAGAACAGAGAAAAGTCTACCAAGGAAATAGAAAACAGAAAAGAGCAGCAGTTGCTACTGTAATTTAAGACAAACAAGACTTTAAACAAACAATGATCAAAAAAGACAAAGAATGGCATTACCTAATTATTATGGGCTCAATTCAACAAGAAGACTTAACCATCTTAAATATATATGTACCCAACGCTGAAGCACCTACATTCATAAAACAAGTTCTTAGAGACCAATGAAGAGAATTAGATAACCACACAATTATAGTGGGAGAATTCGATACACCACTGACACTATTAAGTCCTTAAGTCATTAAGGCAGAAACCTAACAAAGATATTCAAGACCTAAACCTGACACTTGACCAAATGGATCTTATACATATCTAAGAAATTTGGCCCAATGACACAGAATTGTACCTCTTTCGCATCTGCATATGGAACATACCCTAAAGTTGACCACATGCTCAGCCATCAAACAATTCTCAACAAATTCAAGAAAACCAAACTCATACCAACCATATTCTTCAATCACAGTGCAATAAAACTAGAAATCAATACTAAAAATTATCTCAAAACCATATAATTACATGGAAATTAAATAATTTGCTCCAGAATGACTTTTAGGTAAACAATAAAATTAGGGCAGAAATGAATAAGTTATTTAAATCTAATGAAAACAATGCTACAACATATCAGAATTTCTGGGACATAGCTAAAGTAGTGTTAAAAGGCAAGTTCTCATGCTGAATACCCACATCAAAAAGTTAAAAAGGAGAAAGATGACAGGTAGCAGGGAGGACTAACTTGCAGCTCCTACTTGGACAGACAGAGCAATGTGTGGAGACACATATTATGAATTTTTGCTCCAAGAACTACCAGAAGAAGATACTAGGAAAGCTGAGAGAATCCATGACTCTTTAAAGGAGGTTGATTGCCACTTCAGGCTCTGTAGGACAACCAAGGAACTCCAAAGACAAATGACATAACCTTTTGGGAGCTCTATGGCCCCATTCACCATCTGATCATCCCTATACTACTGCAGCTGATGTGCTCTTGAAAGTGCCACCTCCTGGCTGGAGGCCAACAAATACAAAACTAGCACACTTAACAAACATAAAACCAAGGACCTTGACAGAGTCCACTTCACTCCTCTGCTACCTCCATTGGTTCAGATGCTGGTGTCCACAGCTGAAAGACATGAAGACAGATCACATGACAGGACCCTGCAGACACTCCCCAAGACCAAAGCCTGGTAGCTCTATTAGGTGGCTAGATCCAGAGGAGAAATAACAATCACCGCAGTTAGGCTCTCAAGAAGCTCCATAACCAGGGAAAAAGAGAGAGTACCACATCAAGGGAGCACCCTGTGGGATCAAATAATCTGAATAGCAGTTCTTGAGTTCCAGATCTCCTCTCTGATATAGTCTACCCAAATGAGAAGGAATCAGAAAAAACAGTTCTGGTAACGTGACAAAACAAGATTTTTTTTAACACTCCAAAAAGATCACACTAGCTCACCAACCATGCACCCAAACCAAGACAAAACTCTGAATTGCCAGAAAAAGAATTCATAAAGTCAACTACTAAGTCAATCAAGGAGGTACCAGGAAAAGGTGAAGTCCAAATTAAAGAAATAAGAAAAATGGATACAGGATATGAATGAGGAAATCTTCAGTGAAATAGAAGTCATAAATTAAAAAACAATCACAACTTCTGGAAATGAAGGACACACTTAGAGAAATGCTAAATGCACTGGAAAGTCTCAGCAATAGAATTAAGCAAGTAGAAGAAAGAATTTCAGAGTTCAAAGACAAGACTTTTAAATTAACCCAATCTGACAAAGACAAAGATAAAAAATATTTTTTAAATGAACAAAGCCTCCAAGAAGTTTGAGATCGTGTTAAATGACTAAACCTAAGAAAAATTGGTGTTCCCGAGGAAGAACATAAATCTAAAAGTTTAGATTTATCTACATATTTGAGAGAATAATCAAGGAAAACTTCCCTGGTCTTGCTAAAGGTCTAGAAATTCAATACAAGAAGTTCAAAGAACACCTGGGAAATTCACAACAAAAGGATCATCACATCTGCACATAGTTATCTGGTTATCTAAAGTCAAGACAAAAGAACGAATCTTAAGAACTGTGAGAAGGGGGAGCCCAGACAGTCACCTGCTTTCCTAAAAACCTCTTCTTTTCGGGCCTCCGAACTTCTCCACCTTTCCCTGACCAGTTTATTTCTCTCCCTCTCTTCTGACACTGCGTCTTCTTCATGGTTCCCTTCTCTATACCTTCCCAGAGGCATCTCCTCTGACCCCAGCCCCCCCAACTTCCTTCTTCCAGGAACTGTCTCAAGACTCCCGAGTAGTCTCTTGGCCCCTAATTGTTTTACACTATCTTTCTTAAGTTCTCTCACTTATTTCACTGTTCCTAGAAAGATGGAATCAGAGAGTCAGTCACCACTTTTGTCAAGCAGCTTGTTGTTTTTCTAGTTGATTATTTCATTTTTTGGAGATAATATATTATTTATATGTAATTCAATGTCTAAATATCAGTTATAATTTAAGCTTTATACATTAAAAAAAAGAACTGTGAGACAAAAGCATCAGGTAACCTGTAAAGGAAACCTATCAGATTAGCAGTAGGTTTCTCAGCAGAAACCATATAATCCCAGAAGAGACTGAGGTCCTATCTTTAACCTCCTTAAACAAAACAATTGTCAGTCAAGAATTTTGTATCCATCAAAACTAAGCTTTAAAAATGAAGAAAAAAATACAGTCTTTTTCAGAAAAACAAATTCTGAGAGAATTCGCCACTACCAAGCCAGCACTACAAGAACTGCCAAAATGAGCTCTAAATCTTGAAACAAATCCTCAGAATACACCAAAATACAATGTTCTTACAGTATAAATGTAACAGGACCTATAGAATGAAAACACAATGAAAAAAAACAAGTTATTCAGGCAACAAATAACACAATGAATAGAATAGTGCTTCATATCTCAATACTAATGTTGAATGTAAATGCCTCAATGCCCCCATATAAAAGATACAGAATGGCAGAATGGAGAAGAATTCACCAACCAATCTGTCTTGAAGAGACTCACCTGACACATAAGGACTCACATAAACTTAAGGTAAAGGGATGGAAAAAGATAGTCCTTGCATATGGACACCAAAAGTAGAGGAGTAGCTATTCTTATGCGAATAAAAAAAACTTTAAAGCAACAGCAACTAAAAAAGACAAAGAGGGACATTATATAATGATAAAAGGACTAGTCCAACAGAAAAAATATCACAAACCTAAATATATATGCACCTACCCCTGGAGTTCCCAAATTTATAAAACAATGACTGCTCCTAAGAAATGAGATACATAGCAACACAATAATGATGGGGAACTTCAATACTCCACTGACAGAACTAGACAGAAAGACAGAAAGTCAACAACAACAACAAAAAAATAACTTAATCTATACCCTACAATGAATAGACTGAACAGATATTATATTTACACAACATTCTACCCAACAAATGCAGAAAATATATTCTATTCATCAGCACATAGAACATTCTCCAAGATGGACCATATGAGAGGCCACAAAACAAGTCTTGACAAGTTTAGGAAAACTGAAATTATATCAAGTACTCTTTTGGACCACAGTGAAATAAAATTGGAAATCAACTCCAAAAGGTACCTTTAAAATCATGCAAATACATAGAAATTAAATAACCTGCTCCTGAATGCTCACTGGGTCAAAACTAAAACCAAGATGGAAATTTAAAAATTCTTTGAACTGAACAATAATAGTGTCACAACATATCAAATTTTCTGGGATACAGCAAAGGCAGAGCTAAGAGAAGAGTTCATGGCATTAAATGGCTACCTCAAAACGTATGAAAGAGCACAAATAGACAATCTAAGGTCACACTTCATGGAACTGTAGAAGTAAGAACAATCCAAACCCAAACCCAGCAGAAGAAGAGAAATAACGAATGTCAGAGCAGAACTAAATGAAATTGAAATGAAAAAAAATAATAATGTAAAAGAAAAAGGAAACAAAAATCTGATTCTTTGAAACAGACCATTACTGAGATTAACCAAGAAAAGAAGACAGAAGATCCAAATAAGCTCAATTAGAAACAAAATGGGAAAAATTACAACTGAAACCACAGAAATACGAAAGATTATTCAAGGCTACTATGAACTCCTTTATGCACATAAACTAGAAAACCTAAGAGAGATTAATACATTTTTAGAAATATACAACCTTGCTAGATTAAACCAAAAAGATATAGGATCTCTGAACAGACCAATAACAAGCAGAAAGATTAAAATGGTAAATTTAAAAATTGCCCCCCAAAAATGTCCAAGACCAGATGGATTCATGGCTGAATTCAATCAGACATCCAAAGAGTTGGTACCAATACTATTGACACTATTCCAAAAGATAGAGAAAGGAGGAATTCTCTCTAAATAATTTTATGAAGCCAGTATAACCCTAATATCAAAAGCAGAAAAGGACATAACAAAAAAAGAAAACTACAGATCAATATTCCTGATGAACATAGATGTAAAAATTCTCAACAAAATACTAGCAAAATGATTCCAACAGCATATCAAAAAGATAAGCCACCATGATCAAGTGGGTTTCATACCCAGGACACACAGATGGTTTAACAGATGTAAGCCAATAAATGTGATACACCACATAAACAGAATTAGAAACAAAAATCACATGATCATGTCAATAGATGCAGAACAAGAGTTTGACAAAATCTAGCCTCCCTTTATGATTAAAACCCTCAGCAAAATCAGCATAGAAGGGACATACCTTAAGGTAATAAAAGCCATCTATGAAAACCGCACAGCCAACATTGTACTGAATGGGGAAAAGTTGAAAGCATTTCACCTGAAAACTGGAACAAAACAAGGATGCTCAGTTTCATCACTTCTATTCATCATAATACTGGAAGTCTTGGCCAAACCAATCAGAAAAGAGAAAGAAATAAAAGTAATCCAAATCGGAATGAATTCAAACTGTTTCTGTTTGCTGATAATACAATCATAACCTAGAAAACCCTAAAGACTCGTCTAAAAAACTCTTAGAACTGGTAAATAAATCCAGCAAAGTTTTAGGATGCAAAATTAATGTAAACAAATCAGTAGCTCTGTTATACACCAACAGCAACCAAGCTGAGAATTAAATCAAGAACTCAACCCCAATAGTTGAAACAAAAACACTTAGGAATTTACCTAACCAAGGATATGAAAGATCTCTACAAGGAAAACTGCAAAACACTGCTGAAAAAAATCAGACAACACAAACAAAATGGAAACACATCCCATGCTCATGAATGAGCAGAATCAATACTGTGAAAATTACCATGCGGCCAAAAGCAATATACAAATACAATGCAATTCCCATCAAACTACCATCATTCTTCAAAGAACTTGAAAAAACAGTCCTAAAATTCACATGGAACCCAAAAAGAGCCCACATACCCAAAGCAAGACTACACAAAAAGAACAAATCTGGAGGCATCACATTATCTGACTTCAAACTATACTATAAGGCCATAGTCATCAACACAGAATGGTTCTGATATAAAAGTAGGCATGTAGACCAATGGCACAGAATAGAGAACCCATATGTATATTACACAAACACCATGAAATACTACTCAGGCATAAAAAGGAATGAAATAATGGCATTTTTAGCAAGCTTAATGGAATTGGAGAATTGGAGACCATTATTCTAAGTGAAGTAGCTCAAGAATGGAAATCCAAACTCGGTATGTTCTCACTCATATGTGGGAGCTAAGCTATGAGGACGCAAAGGCGTAAGAATGATACAATGGACTTTGGGGACGTGGGGGAAAGGGCGGGAGGGGAGTGAGGGATAAAATATTACACATTGGGCACAGTGTACACTGCTTGGAGTGCACCAAAATCTCAGGAATCACTACTAAATAACTTATTCATGTAACCAAATACCATCTGATCCCAATAAACCGATTGAAATTTTTTTAAAATGTTAAAAAACCTCAAATTAACAACCTAATATCACACTTAGAGCAACTAAAAAATAAGGACAAACCAACCACAAAGTTAGCAGAGGAAGAGAAATAACCAAAATCGGAGATGAACTGAATGCAATAGAGAGGTGAAAAACCAACAAAAAAAAATCAATGAAACCAAAAGCTGAGGATTTTTTGTGGAAAAATAAATAATATTGATAGGCCACTAGGAGACCAATAAAGAAAAAAAGGGAGAAGATACATAGAAAGCAATCAGAAATGGCAAAGGGAACATTACCACTGACCCCATAGGAATGCATAAAATCTGCAGGGACAATTATGAATACCTATATGCACACAAACTAGAAAACCTAAAAGAAACTAATAAATTCCTGGAAGCATATGACCTTCCAAGATTGAACAAGGAAGAAATCAAAACTCTGAACAGACCAAAAACAAGTTCCAAAATTGAATCAGTAATAAAACCAGAAAAAGCCTACTAACCAGAAAATCCAGGACTAAACAAATTCACAACCAAATTCTACCAAATATAAAAAAAAGAGCTAGTACCAATCCTACTGAAATTATTCAAAAAAATTAAGGAGGATAGACTTTCCCCTAACTCATTTAATGAGGCCAGCATTATTCTGATACCCAAACCTGGCAGAGACACAACAAAAACAGAAAACTTCAGGCCACCATCCCTGATGAACATAGATACAAAAATCGTCAACAAAATACTACCAAACGAAATCCAACAGCACATCAAAAAGCTAACTAAAAATACAAAATTAGTCAGGCGTGGTGATGCATGCCTGTAATCGCAGCTACTGGGGAAGCTGAGGGAGGAGAATCACTTGGACCCAGGAGCCGGAGGTTGTGGTGAGCAGAGATCACGCCATTGCACTTCAGCCTGGGCAACAAGAGTGAAACTCCATCTAAAAAACAAAACAAAACAAAAAAAAATGCATCCCCTTCACTTGGCACTCACTCTCTCTCCTGCTGCCCTGTGAAGAGGTGCCTTCTGCCATGATTGTAAGTTTCCTGAGGCCTCCCCAGGTACACAGATCTGTCAGTAAATTAAGTGTCCGTTCTTTATAAATTGCGCGGTCTTGGGTATTTCTCTATAGCAGCATGAGAACAGACACATCATATAAACAGCACTAAAAACAAAAAACACATGATTATCTCAATATATGCAGAAATGGCTTTCAATAAAATTCAATATCTCTTTGTGTTAAACCCTCAACAAACTAGGCATCAAAGAAAAATACCTCAAAATATTAAGAACCCTCTATGATAAACCCACAGCTAATGTCATACTAAATGAGGAAAAACTGGAAGCATTCCCTTGAGAACTAGAATAAAACAAGGACGTCCATTATGCCTCCTATTCAGTATAGTACCAGAAGTCTTAGCTACAGCAATCCAGCAAGAGAAAGAAATAAAAGACACGTAAATAGGAATAGAAGAAGTTATATTATCTCTTTTCACAGAATATTATTTCATACCTAAAAAACACCATAGCTCCTGCCCAAAGGCTCCTAGATCTGATAAAAAAAACTTCAGAGTTTCAGAATTCTGTAGCTTTTCTGGAAAACCAACAACATCAAAGGTGAGAGATAAATCAAGAACACAGTCCCATTCACAATAGCCACAAAAAGAATAAAATACCTTGGAATACAGCTAACCAGTGAGGTGAAAAATCTCTACAATGAGAATTATAAAACATGGCTCAAAGAAACACAAATAAGTAAATAAATATTCCTTGTTCATGGATAGAAAAAAATCAATATTGTTAAAATGGCCATACTACCCAAAGATTCAATGTTGTCTCTATCAAGCTACCAAAAACATTTTTCACAGACTTAGAAAAAACTATTTTAAAATTCAATTGAAACCAAAAAAGAGCCTGAATAGCCAAAGCAATCCTAAGAAAAAAGAACAAAGACAGAGACATCACACTACCCAACTTCCAACCACAAGGCTACAGTAGCTAAAACATCATGGTACTGGTACCAAAACAGACACATAGACCAATGGAATGGGTTAGAGAATCCAGAAGTAGAGCCACACACCTGTAACATATGATCTTTGATGAAGTAGACAATAACAACCAATGGGGAAAGAAATCCTTATTCAATAACTGCTGCAGGGATAACTTGTAAGCCACATGCGGAAGATTGAAACTCAACCCTTCCTTTCACCATATACAAAAGCAACTCAAGGTGGATTAAGAACTTAGAGTTAAAACCTAAGACTATAAAAACTCTAGAAGGAAACCTAGGAAATACCATTCTAGACATTGGCCCTGGCAAAGATTTCGTGACAAAGACACCAAAAGCAATTGCAGCAAAAGCAAAACTTGAAAAATGGAACTTAATAAAACTAAAGAGCTTCTGCAGAGCAAAAGAAACTATCAACAGAGTAAACAGACAACCTACAGGATGGGAAAAATATTTGCAAAGTATGCATCCAATAAAGGTCTAGAATCCAGAATCTATAAGGAACTTAATCAAACTAACAAGCAAAAAAACAACTTCAGTAAAAATGGTCAAAGTACCTGAACAGCCACTTCTCAAAAGACGACATACACATGGCCAACAAGCATATGAAAACTGTTCAACTTCACTAGTCATTAAAGAAATGCAAATCAAAACCACAATGAGATGTACCTCTAACACCAGTGAACATGCTGGTGAGGTTGTGGAGAAAACAGACAGACTATACACTACTGGTGGTAATGTAAATTAGTTCAGCTACCATGGAAAGTAGTCTGGAGATTTCTCAAAGAACTAAGAGTTGAACTACCATTCAACCCAGCAATCCCATTACTGGATATAAACCCCAAAGAAGATAAATCATTCTACCACAAAGATTTATGCATGTATATGTTCATTGCAGCACTATTCACAAGAGCAGAGACATGGAGTCAACCTAGATGCCCATCAATAGTGTACTGAATAAAGAAAATGTGGTACATAGACACCATAGAATACTATATGGCCATAAAAAAGAAAAAGATCATGTCCTTCGGAGCAACATGGATGGAGCTGGAGACCATTATCCTAAGTGAATTAATGCAGAAGCCAAAAACCAAATATCACACATTCTCATTTATAAGTTGGAGCTAAATCATGAAAATACATGGAAACAAAGAAGGAAACAATAGTTACTGGGTCCTGCTTCAGGGTGGAGGGCAGGAGAAGTGTAAGAATTCAAAATGCTTATTACACAGGTGAGGAAACCCCCACAACACACAATTTACCCGTGTAACACACCTGCACATGTACCCCTGAGCTTAAAATAAAAGTTAGACAAAAAAAGGAAATAACTATAAACACAAATTTAACTCTTTCTCTCTGTGTATATACATAAAAATATATACGGGAATTCCAATACAAATATTTTGAAAGTCAACAATAAAAAGGAGAAACACAATAGAAAAATAAAATGAGTAGGAAATCTACACATAAAAAAACAAAATTTTAAAAGACAATACAAATACAAAGAGATTATCAGCATCATTTTAAGCACAAAAAAAGTAAAAATTCTAAAACATGTTCATTTTTACTGTATAATTGGCAAAATTTAATAGTGAATTATTACCAGAAGCTGGTGAGGATGTAATGACAAGAATAGCCCTTTAGGCACTGCCAATGATGGCATGGAAACTGGTCAGGCATTTTGTCATAGTTTGGAGGCATGCATTGGCTATGAATAAACAGTACAGTCCTGCAATTCCACCCCCACATTATACTTTTAGAGATTTCTCTCAGCGTTGAATAAGTAGCCATGGGGATGATAATCTTTGCTGCATTATTTTAGTAACAAAGAGTTGGAAACGTCACAGTCAACTCAGTGAAGTGGCTAGATAAATGTGGTAGTTTCAAATAGTGAAATTATAAAAGACAATTTAAAATGAACAGTATCTACTGTTCTGGAAGAATTTGTAAAACATAGTAAAGAAGAAACGAGAGAATATTTAGCACCTATATAAATTAAATAAGCAGGAATTGGAAATGGAGGGGAAGATAATGAGATTGGGGAGAAGGAAATAAAAGAAACCAAAAGTAAAACAAAATGAAAACACAACAGAGATAATGCATGGATTAATAGCTTGTCCAAGTTAAACTATTTCTCATTAAACCTTCTAGAAATATATTTTTCATCTATCTGTACATTATATGTACTTTTAGTGTAAAAAGGATCATATTCTATATAATTTTGAGCCTTGTTTTTTTTTTAAACATGCTATATAGATAGCTTTCTCTATCTGAACATAGAGAATTTTGCCATTTTCTAAGGAACTGTATTGTATTCCACTACACAGGCTAATTGAAATGTACTTAATAATTCCCCTAATGGTGGACATTTACATTATTTTAAATTTGTTCATTTTCAAAACAATGCTATGAAGAACACTTTATAATATTTTTATAAATGTATAAAACATAACTGTACTTTGCTTACTTAAATAAATATAACTGTAGAATAAATGCCTAAACTTTGAATTGCTGAGTTAAAAATTATATAAATTCTAATTTTGGTAAATTTTACCAAATTATTCCATAAGTTTTATATCACATGGAAAAGATCTTTTAATTTGAAAATTGTGAAAAAAAGTTTCTATTTCTTTGGCGCATTTATGGTTTCTTTTTTATATTTAAATCTCTGAGCCATATGGAATTTATTTTAGTATAAAGAAAGAAGTTGAGATATAGCTTTATTGGGGTAGCCAGTTGCCCCAGCTAGGACTAAATAAACAGCATTTTCCCATATTTTCTATCTATTACATCTTTCTCTAGATTTTAGTCTCTCATTTATTGTCCTTCTCTCAACACAAAACTTAATACTATAACTTTATGTTGTGTATCTAAATGTGGTCGTTCTAGTTCTCTCTCATAAATATTATTTTGTATAGTTTTCCTTATATTTTTCTCATGACTGTTTTTCCTGATGAATATAGCATAATTGTATCACATTGAGAATAACTGTGTTAGTATGTGGATCACATTTTACGTGGAGCACATTTTATTTATCGATTACTACACAAATAATGTAAACAAAAAATACTGAATATTTTCAAACAAGGAAAAGATATGCATTAAACGTCATCTTCTTTTATATCCTGAAACAGTTGTAAAAATTTCTTCACCTAAATATTGTAAAGTTCCTGTTAGGTTTATTTCTAGATATTTTATCTTTCAATTATTTTTATAAATAGCATTGTTCCATTGTATTTCTAAATGGTTGTTGTATGATAAGAAAGATAGTTTTTATGTATTAATTTTGAGAACTAACTTACCAAATATTTATAATACCTCATAAATTTTTCAGTCATGCAATCATATTATATGCACTAAGAATAATAATTTTATATTTTTCTCCCAATTTTGATATTTATTGTATCTTTCTTTTGACAATTGACATTGGCAAGAATTTTTAAAACAATGTTAACTAGTGACAGTGATAGGGAATACTCCAATTATTCATTGCTATATAATAAACCACCTGAAAAGAGTGTATAAAATGCCATCATTGGTTTTCTCTCATCGTTGTGTGGGTTTTCTTAGCTTGATGGGAAGTTCTGCTTGTCTTACCTAAGGTTGCTCATGCAGTTGCCCTCACATTGTAGATGGAGCTGGAGTTGTCTGGAGACCTGATGGGGGATAGTATAGCAATGGGTTTCCCTTGTATCCATGTATTCGTAAGCCCTTTCCACTGGCCATGTTCTCACAGCATATTCCCTTCTGCAGTGATGTTATACTTCTTACGTGGTGGCTCAAAGCTCTCCAAAGTGCAAAAGTAAAAGTAGCCTAGATCCTCTGAAGACTTAAGCCTGCCACTGGCTAAGAATTACTTCTATCACCTTCTATTAGGTAAATAGTCACTGGGTCACCCAGATTTGAGGGACGGTAAAATAAATTTGACCACTCAAGGCAGAAGAACATGCTGTCATCTTTAAACCTATTAGTCAGTCTTTTGCCTACAATTATTTATACTGCTGTCCCATGTAAAGTACACTGACCTGCCTCTAGGATCCCGAACAATTTTATCAGATGTTCTGACTTCAAGAAATTATGAAAATGAGATATGAATGTGGCTCAGGCTCCTGAGAAGGAGTTACTCTTGAACTATAATCCTTAGAATTAAGAGGTACATTTTTACCTTCATGTATCCAGGATGCAGCTTTCTTATGCATCAGGTATAATCTACGCAAGCAAACAAAAGTCACACCTATGTAGCTTTTTCATTTAGGCCCCGCTCTACATTGAACTGAGAGTCGAAGTACTGTAGAATCACACCATTAGTATTCTTAGAAGCCCTGTTGTCTAGCAGACACATGCTGATAAGTGGCATCTTAAATTATTCTGAAGTACTAACAGAGTCTTATGTCTGCAATCTCCATATCTGAATTCACAGTTTTTTCTTTCCAGTGCCATAAATTTGATCTTTTCTTGAAACTATTTTTTTATTATTATTATACTTTAAGTTCTGGGATACATGTGCAGAACGTGCAGGTTTGTTACATAGGTATATATGTACAGTGGTGGTTTGCTGCACCCATCAACCTGTCATCTACCTTAGGTATTTCTCCTAATGCTATCCCTCCCCTAGCCCCCCACCCCCGACAGGCCTCACCGTGTGATGTTCCTTTCCTGGGTCCATGTACTTTTGTTGTTCAAGTCCCACTGATGAGTGAGGACATGTGGTTTTTGGTTTTCTGCTCCTGTGTTAGTTTTCTGAGAATGATGGTGTCCAGCTTCATCCATGTCCCTGCAAAGGACATGAGCTCATCCCTTTTTATAGCAGCATAGTATTCCATGGTGTGTCCATTGATGGGCATTTGGGTTGGTTCCAGTCTATCATTGGTGGGCATTTGGGTTGGTTCCAAGTCTTTGCTATTTTGAATAGTGCTGTAATAAACATACATGTGCATGTGTCTTCATAGTATATCCTTTGGGTATATACCAATGGGATTGCTGGGTCAACTGGTATTTCTGGTTCCAGATCCCCGAGGAATTGCCACACTGTCTTCCACAATGGTTGAACTAATTTACACTCCCATGGTAGTTCCATTTTAAAAATTTTGAGGAAACTCTGTATTGTTTTCCATAATGTCTGTAATAATTTATATTCCCATGATTAGTGTGTAAAATGTTTTCTTTTGTCTACATCCTCACCAACACTCATTTTTGTTGTTGTTGTTTTTTAGATAGTAGTCATTCTAACTGGTATGAGGTGATATCTCATTATGGCCTTGATTTGCCTTCCCTAGAGAAATTCAATACTATTTTATATATCTGTTGACTTATTTCCAGATTTTTTAGTTTGAAAAATGTGTATTCAGGTTCTTTGCCCATTTTTTAATTGGGTTGACTTTTTGCTATTGTTTGGAGTTCCTTATATGGTTTGGAAATTAATCTCTTACCAGATACAAGGCTTGCACATATTTTCTCCCATTCCAAAGGTTCCTTTTTTACTCTGCTAATTGCTTATTTTGCTGTGCAGAAGCTTTTTGTTTGAGGTAGTTCTACTTATCTACTTTTACTTTCATTGTCCATGATTTTCGTGGTATAGCTAAAAACATCATTGCCCAGACCATGGTTAATAAGCTTTTTCCCTATGCTATCTTCTAGTAGTTCGCTGTTTTGTGTCTCACATTTAAGTCTTAAATCCATTTTGAGTTTATTATTGTACATAGTGTGAGATATGTATCCAATATCATTCTCTTGCATGTGGATATCCCATTTTCCCTATACTGTTTGTTGAAGAGATAATTCATTTCACATTGTGTGTTCTTGGCACCTTTGTTAAACATCAGTTGTTAAGTATGTGGATTTACTTCTGGATCCTATTCTGTTCCATTGGCTGTGTGCCTATTTTTTCTGCCAGTACATTGCTGTTTTGATTACTGCAACTTTGTGATATAGTTTGAAATCAGGAAGTGCGATTCTTGCAATCCATGAACACGGATGTCATTCCACTGTGTGTTCTTTAATTTCTTTTGTCAGTGTTTTATAATTTTTAGGGTACACGTTTTTCACCTATTTGTTTAAATGGATTCCTAAGTATTTTACTATTTTTTCTGCTTTGTAAATGGCATTGCTTTCTTAATTGCCTTTTGAGATAGTTTGTGGTTTGTATTTAGAGTTGCCATTGATCTTTGTATGTTGATTTTGCATCCTTCAACTTTACTGAATTTGTTTTTTAATTCTAACAACTTTTCGTTTGTGAGTCTTTAGGGTTTTCTACATATATGATTATGTCATCTGCAGACAGAGATTGTTTTATATTTTTTTCCAATTTAGATACTTTTAAATTTCTTTTTCTTATCTAATTGTTCTGGCAAGAACTTCTTATACTCTGTTGAATGGAGGTACAAAGTGTGAGCATCCTGATCTCTACCCGATCTTAGAGAAGAAAGGCTTTCAGCTTTTCCCCATTGATTATATTAGCTATGGCATTAATTTTATTGCCCTTACTGTGTTGAGGTAAGGTTCTTCTGTGCTAATTTTGTCGTGAGCTTTTATTGTGAAATGCCTCTTCTGCATCTATTGAGGGAATCGTGTGGGTTTTATTTTTCTTTTTGATAACGTGGTGTGTCACATTGATTGATTTGCATGTGCATGTGACAAACCTTTCCTGCATAACAGGGATAAGTTCCACTTGATCATGTGTGCAATCTTTTTAATGTGCTCTTAAAGTTGATTTGCTAGTATTTATTGAGGATTTTTGTCTCCATGTTTTTTAAGGATATTATTATGTTGGTGCAAAAGTAATTGTGGTTATTGCTGTTGAAAATAATGGCAAAAATTGCGATAATTTTTGTACCAACCTAGACTATAGGTTTTGTTTCTTGTGGTTTTTTATCTGAATTTGGTATCAGAGTGATGATGATGTCAAATGAGCTTGGAAGTGTTTACTCTTCTGTCTGTTTATTTTTTGTAATACTTTAAGAATGATTGATACTAATTCTTTGAAGGTTTGGTAGAATTTGCCTGTGAAGCGTCTGGTACTGGGTTTTTATTTGTTGGAATGTTTTTGGTCACTGATTCAATCTTTTTATTTATTTGCTACTTTTTTTCAGGCTCTTTATGAGTTAGTTTGGTAGGTTGTATGTTTTAGGAGTTTGTTCATTTCTTCTGGGATATCCAGTTGGTTGGTATATAATTGTTGATAATAGTTTCTTATGATCCTTTTCATTTCTGATTTATGTATTTGAGTCTTTCTCTTATCTTCTTAGTTAGGCTAGCTAAAGTTTTGTTGAATTTGTCTTAGCATTTAAAAAACAACTCTTACTTTTGTCGATTTTCTGTTGTTTTTCGGTTCTTTTTGATTTATTTCTTCTCTAATCCTTATTTTTTTTCTTCCTTCTACTAATTTTGTACTTAGTTTGGTCTCCATATTTTTAGTTCTTTGGGGGATATAAAGTTAGGGTTTTTATTTGACACCTTTCTCCTTTTTATGTAGGCATTTATCAATATACGCTTTCTTCTTAGGACTGCTTTTGCTGCATCCAATAGGTTTTGGTATGTTGTGTTCATTTTTATTTGTCTTGAGATTTTTTTTTTTTTTTTTTTGAGACAGGGTCTCATTCAATTGCCCAGGCTGGAGTGCAGTGTGATGTGGACATGCCTCACTGCAGCCTTGACTTCACAAGCTCAGGTTATCCTCCCACCTCAGCCTCCCAGATAACTGGGACTATAGGTGTGCGCCATCATATCCGATTAATTTTTTATATTTTTGTGTGGAGACAGGGTTTCATCATGTTTCCCAGGCTAGTCTTGAACTCCTACTCTCAAGCAATCTATCCATGTTGGTCTCCCAAAGTGCTGGGATGACAGGGATGTGCCATTGTGCCTGTCAGTCTTGAGATTTTTAAAAAATTATTTTTAATTTCTCTTTGACTCAATGGTTGTTTAAAAATGTATTGTTTAGTTTCCGCGTATTTGTGAATTTTCCTGTTTACTTATTGTTACTGATTTCTAGTTTCATTCCATTGTGGTTGTAAGAGGTATTTGAAATGATTTTGATCTTAAATGTTGTTAAGACTTGTTCTGTAACCTAACTATTAATCTATTCTGAAGAATGTATTTTGTGTTGTTAGAAGAATGTGTATTCTAATGCTTTTGGGTGGAAAGTTCTGTATATGTCTATTTGTTTTATTTGGCCCATAGTTTTGTTCAAGTTAGTGCTTTATTGATTTCTGTCTGGATGTTCTATACATTATTTAAAATAAATTACTGAGTCTCCCACTATTGTTGTATTACCGTGGATTTTTCCCTTTGGATATTGCTTTATATATTTAGGTTCTCTAATGTTAGGTGTGAATATGATTATAATTATTTTATCTCCCTGTTGAATTGACCCTTTTATCATCATATTATGACCTTATTTGTCTCTGTAAAGTTTTTGCTTAAATTCTATTTTGTCTGATATAAATGTAGATACTCTTGCTTTCTTTTGATTACCATTTTCATGGGATATCTTTTTCCATCCTTCACTTTCAGTGTATGTGTGTTTTTAAATATATAGTGAGTCTTCTGAGACAGCATATCACTGGTTATTGTCTTGTTTTGTTTTCTTAATCCTTTCTGCTGCTTTATGCCTTTGATTGGAGAGTTTTGTCCATTTATATTTAAAGTAATTATTTCTCACAGCTCTGGAGGCTGGATAGTCCAAAATTAAGGTGCTGACAAGGTAGGTTAATTTCGAGACTTCTTTTGGCTTATAGGCAGGCGTCATCTCTATGTGCTCACATGGCCTTTCCTCTGTGTGTAAATGCAGCAAGAGAAAATGTCTTTTCCTGCTTCTTCTTACAAGCTCACCTACCCTATCAGATTAGGGTCCCACTTTTACCATCTAATTTAACTTTATTTCCTTATAGACTCTGCATCCAACTACAGTCATATTGGGGAATTAGGGCTTCAACAAATGAATTTGGAGAGATGAGAGATTCAGTCTGTAGCATATTAAACAATGCACAAAGCTGAAGGTTTGTGCCCTAATATAATAACATAATAAAGAGGACACATCCGTATAACTAACAACTTGCCAAAAATTAGAACATTACCAATTCCTCAGAGATCCCTTTGAGCCAATTCTCAAGCTACACTACCCACCATTCTCCCCAAAGGAAACCACCATCTCGATTCTTACACCATAGATTAGTTTTCTCAATGTTCATATTCTTTCTATCTCACTTTATTTTTCCTCAATAGTATGCTGAATAGATATATTCATATTGTTGCTGAAAGAATATGATGTTATTTTAGTGCTTTTAGTGATCCATCATTAGAAGAAGCAAAATGGCAAGATATAATTTGGATTTATTGTATAGTCAATATTTGCCATTCACTCATCCCAAGACTGTTGAATTTTAAGAAAGTGATCAAGTCTAACTTTACGTATTATATCTCCAGATCTTGGTATTCTGACTGGTCCACACTTGACACTGGATGAGTATTTGGTGAGTGAAGAACCAATTAACTCTCTTTGGGAGATAGGATAGGATGCACTTTTATGGTTTCAATGATCAGATCCATGTGTATTTCTATGTGCTTGAATCCTCATTTTGCCAAATGAGAAGGAAACTCCAAGAGGAATAGTACAGGGAATAGGGATGCCTTTAAAGCTGTAGAGTTGCATTCATTTCCCATTTGGATGTTTGCTTAGGCAATGGCTTATCAGATCAGACTCTGTGCTATGTGAGCAGGAAGGAAAGGAATTAGGCATGTGGCAAGGGTGACAGAATGGCATGCAGTGGAGCAGTGCACATTCTCTTCATGTGCTGTGAGCAGCATGTAAGAGTTTCCTTCCATTCAAGGACACAACAAAAGATACCCAGACATCAGCTCCCATAACTATACTTCACAATAGAGTACCAGTCAGTGGGTAAAGGGAACCTGGTGGATCTTGCATAACTAGTCAGGTATAAGTCGAATCCCATTTGAGGTGGGTTTCAGGGCTTTCCAGAAAACTCACAAGTGAGACAACCACCAGCTATTTGATGCTTGTCATTCACAGAAGGTACTGATGAACAGGTGAGTGTAGATGCAGCAATACAGTAATGACCAATACAGAAGGTTAAAAAAAAAATGATCCTGCAGCCCTGAGAAGTAGGTTCTTAAAGAAGGAGTGTTCCTGTGAATCAGAGTAATAGCATGATCACTTCATCTATATCAAAGCAACCATGGGTTACTGCAAACCTGAAATTGAGATCGAAATTAAAACTTCCAGCTGGATTGTAATTTTAATAACTATAAGAATGCAAAATATTATGGATGATTCCAGAGGTGATGGTATGAAAAAAAATATTCAGCAATTATGGTTAAAAATCAATCTCTAATAAGATTTTAATAAATTATTTTGAGTTGTAATTTTGCAATAACCATTGTCATGTACTTTTGACTTCTAAAAACACTATCATATATGTATTCCCATTTGATCTTCCCAACAATCCTGTGAAGTATGAGGGTACATCAGATTAAATAGTAAGTTTAGGTCAAATGTCACTGAGTCAGTTATCTGGGCTAAGTAGAGTTTTGTGCTGTTGAGGCTAGTGTAAGATGTTAAAATCTTTCAGAGAAAATGTGTTTTTGTCTTAGACTACTATCATAGGATTTTGAGATGATGTGAAATATTGCAAGCATATGAATGAAAATATTTTATTGTATTGCATTTCTGCAATTCAGAATAAAAATTGTTTGCTTAGTAACATCTTTACGTCAATGGCAGGAGCTATTTACCTACAAACAGATTATCTCGGAAAAGTATAAGACACAAATCTCCATGAAATCATTCCAGCATACATGTACAAGATAAGTAACTTGACTTTAAGTTGTTTAGTCTAATGGAGAAAGCACTTGTTTTTCCAAAATGAATGTGTACTTTAAAGAAAATAAGATGTTATATTTATTTATACTATGTCCACAGACATTATAATTACTTATTTTTCTAATCAAGGCAATTTTAAGAATGTTAATCTGATTGTTACGCTGAAATAGAATGCAGATTGTTAAGAATTGTTTTATTATTTGTGATTCCATTTGCTATTTTGTCACATGAACCTTACATTTCAAAATAACCTAGTCTTACATTTAAAAATTTTGAATTATTTTTCTCCTTTTCTGTTAATCAAAACACCAAAAATGTACTTTGAAAATGAATGTCTATAAATCAAAAGTCAGAAATTTGATGTTGGAGTTAGTCTATAAAGCCATATTGCTGGAAAATATATATATATTTAAATATATATATATTTATAAATTAAATATATATATAATTATATTAATTATATATTAAATTATATATTTATATATATTAATTATATAATTAACATATATTAAATTATATATATTAATATATTAATTATATAATTAACATATATTAAATTATATATTAATATATTAATTATATAATTAATATATTATAATATATTAATAAATTATATTAAATTATATATAAAAATTAAATATATATATATTTAATTTATTACTTTAAAAAAAGCTAGGGGAGTCCTGTGAGTAAATCCATGGACTTGCAAGCTGGGATCCCATTTGGGGAAATAACAATTTTACCACTTTAATAATGTCATGGTTTTCTTGATTCAACTTTGGCTGATTCTAATTTTTTATCTCTTCACATTAAACTCATTTTATGGGGAAATAATTGTTTAATGTACAAATAAAATAGAGAATTTTCCATGTGCTAAATTCACAATTTATCAGACTTCAACAATAATGCATAAACTTTGCCCAGGCAGGCCAGAGATTGCATTAAAGTTGGAACTATACAGAGAAAATTAACATGGCTCCCATGCAAAGATAACAATTCATAAACTATTTTTTAGTTTTTAGTGTTTCTGACTCTCTAATTCTGGATTGGAAGCCCTTTCTGTATGTTATCTTAAAAACTGTACTCTCTATACTGTGGCATTTTCCAAACTATACTGTAATCTTAAGCCTCTTTTATTATAACTTTCCCACTATATTTTAAGTTCCATACAGGGACAGACTGTAATCATCTTGCTTAACATTGTATTTCCAGCAAATTAGCACAGACTTTGGCACAACCTAAGTTCTTGTTTACACATAAAGAGCTAAATGAATGAAGAAATAAAATAAGAAGTGTCCTAAGACAATAATGGAAAATGTTAGATGAAAATGAATATATTTTAGGAAATATTTTTAAAAATCCTTTTCTTTTATAATCAAATCCTCTCCTCACTACAAACATGAGTAACTATAGAAATTGATTGGGAAACCAAGGGTGAATACATATGACAGAAGGAAGAGTTTGTACCATAGTGATTTAAATAAAATCAGCAATAGATTTTGGCATGATTATAGACTGGAGAACAGATGTACATGTTGAACTCTGGGTTTCTCATATTTTTCTTATTTAATTAATGTAGTTAAATTATCATGCTCGTTTCAGTGAATACTCAATTATATACTTTGAATACTGTGAATAATTTTGGAAAAAAATAGTAAATTTGAAATTTACTTTGTTTATCCCTTTGAGACAGAATTCTAATATAACAACAGCATTTAAAAAGTAAACATTTTACTAAATGGCAGAAATTTCTAAGTTGACGTAAGTCGAACTTTAAAAGTGAAATGTAAAAAATATAATTAGATAATGATCAGAATAATTGATTACTTTAATTCAAAATATTTGGTTCATTAATATATATTTACTGATAAAATAAAATGTTAGCTATCCCTAAAATAGAAATAATACAACTACATGAAGAATTTGGCTTTAGATTAAATATTAGGGAATAATGCATTTTAATTCAATTTTTTTTCTTCTAAAACTCATAAGAAACAACAGAAAACAAAAGTAACAGAGAGAAAACTATGGTTTTCAGTGAGAAAGAAATACCTATAACCTTAGATCCTTAACTGAGGATGAATATGTGTCAAATACTTGCAATTGGGGCCAAATGAGAGAAAGTATTTAGAATCAATTAGATATTAAGATCTTTGGTTAATTTCTATTTTGTATGTGTGATAGACGTGAAAATTTTCTATATACCATTTCTCCATTCTTCTGTATAAATATAGCCTGAAGTGAACCTGAGTTGGTGTAGAAGGACTTTCTGTTAATTTGATCACACCTCCCTTCTCTCTTTTATAATATGAGCACCTTGGTCCACTGTATGTGATTATGACTCTGGTATTTAAACTCACTTATTTTTCACTCAACATAGTCTCTACATTCAAACGCATATTTCATCTGGTGGCTCAAGGAAACACAAATCTCTTCCAATGCAGGAAGAAAAATTTACTTCATTGGATTTACTGAGAAATGGTATGCTGGGCTTCAAGTGAAACACTGCCCCCAATTTTTTCACAGTAGATTTCCTATTCCAGATTTTTACTCCATGAAATTATGAATGATGAATGAATGGTAGATAAACTGCTTCCTAATGTAATCAAAAGTGGAAGAAAGCCAACATATACAAAATTATAATTTGAAATGGGTAAGTTTTTCAAGCACAGAGAAATTTAAAGAATATTTGCTCAATTTTCTATAAACTTTTTTGGACATATATAATTTTCTTGGGAAATAAAAATGAGGAAATCAATAGAGGTGAAAAAAATTAAAACAAATAGAGCAATAACTATAGAATAAAACAAGAAAAAATTTTGGAGAGTTTAAACATGTAAAAAATAATAGGCCATCCCAGATGGATTCACAGATGATCTGTTTTGCAATTCCATGGAATATTAAGAATGAATTTACACTCTTCCAGACCACAGGACAAAAAAGGGACTCTTCCAAAATATTTTGCACAAAGCTAGAATTATAGTGGTACCCAAACTTGACATGTATAATACACACCCGCATATAACTACACAATGGCCTCATGTTCAATTACTGATGCAGAAATAGATAAACAATCAAAAAATCCACAATACACTAAAGAAGTTTATCAATTGACCACATTTTACTCTAGAAATTCAAGGATGGTTCAGTACAGGAGCGTTCATTTATAACTTTACCATATTCATATACAAAAGGAGAAAAACACAGTATTATCTTAATAGAAACTAAATGACATTCGTAAAGTGTGCAATATCCACTTCTGATAGTAACTCATAACAAGAGGAGAAAGAATAGAATTTCCCATAGCCTGACTTTAAAAAGCCCACAAAACGCTTTCATTCCTAATTTTTAAAAATTCTGCTTAATGCTGAAATATGCAAATTTCTACTGAAGTGAAAAATGAGGCAAGGATATATTGTTTGATATAAAATGGCCACAAATTTTGTTTCATTCTGTCATTAAGAGCTAAAGCTTATTTTGTTGTTCTTAGTCTTGCTCTGTGACTGTTAATCAGTTGAAGTAGTGGCAGTTTCAAGAGCAGTCTTTAAAAAGACCAGACAGTTTTTGATTTCTAGGAGCTCTGCTATGTAAGAAATATGACCAGTCTGCTAGAGAGACCACATAAACAGACCAAGTGGAAAAACTTGGAACTTTTTTTTGTTTTTGAGACGGAGTCTGCCACTGTCACCCAGGCTGGAGTGCATTGGCACGGTCTCAGCTCACTGCAATCTCCGCCTCCTGGGTTCAAATGATTCTCCTGCCTCAGCCTCCCAAGTAGCTGGGATTACAGGCATGTGCCACCGCAGCCAGCTAATTTTTGTATTTTTATTAGTGACGTGGTTTCGCCATATTGGCGAGGTTGGTCTCGAACTCCTGACCTCAGATAGAGTCTTGCTCTGTTGTCCAGGCTGGAGTGCAGTGGTACAATCTCAGTTCACTGCAACCTCTGCCGCCTGGGTTCCAGCAGTTCTCGTGTCTCAGCCTCTCAAGTAGCTGGGATTACAGGCACTCACCCGCATGCCTGGCTAATTTGTGGATTTTTATTTTTATTTTTATTTTCCTTTTTTAACATTTATTTTAAGTTCAGGGGTATGTATACAGGCTTGTTACATAGGTAAAATTTTTGTATTTTTAGTAGAGACGAGGTTTCCCATGTTGGCCAGGCTTATCTTGAACTCCTAACCTCAGGTGGTCTGCTCACCTTGGCCTCCCAAAGTGCTGGGATTATAGGCGTGAGCCACCGCACCTGGCCAGCAGAAGCTTTGAGATCACATGGAGCAGCTATCTCAGCAACCCAGCTGAACCCCCCAACTGTTACCACCTGGGTGCAGCTGCAGGAGAGAACCTAGGCAAGACCAGCACATGAACTCCAGCTGAGCCAAGGGGACCAACGGATCTATAAAACATGGAAAATAATTTTTGTTTTGAGCCTCTATGAGTTGAAGTAGATTGTTATGGAGTAAACAATAGCTAAAAAAGAACTGCTACTTAGAAGTTGCTCTTGAAATACAAAACTAATACACGTGGCATCGGCTTTGGGGTCTAGAGGTGAGCAGAAGCCAGAGGATTCCGAGAGACACGTTAATACAGATTAGAAAGACAGAGAAACAATTGGTTTTGGAGGCCGGAAAAAGACAACTTGTGCTATGAAGTGCTGGAAAGTTTGGCATCAGGGTTGCTGGCAGTACTGTGAAAATTTATACACGTAGTTGATCCTCATTATTCATGGATTCTGTGTTTGTGAGTTTGCCTGTTTGGTAAAATATTTGTAATCCCCAAATCAATACTTGTGGCACTGTCATTTGTAGACATGTGCATAGCAGTGAGAAATCTGAGTCACCCAACACTACGGTCCAGCTGAGGCGAACAGGGCAGTTCTCCTTGTGTTTCAGCTCCCCTACTCTATGTGAATGTTCTTCTTGCAATCTATTTAGTGCCACAATTTTTACATTTTTGTGCTTTTTATGGGTGATTTCACTGTCTAAAAATGACCCCAAAGCATATTGGCGAAATGCTATCTAGTGTTCTAAAGTGCTAAAAGGCTATAATGTGCCTTATGGAGAAAATACATGTTAGATAAGCTTTGTTCAGGCGGGAACATAGGAATATTGGCTGTGAGGTTTGATGTTAAATAAATCAAAAGTACATATTAACTAAAATTGCTTTATACAGAAATGCACATAAAACAAGGTCATGCATTAGTCAATTGGCAAAAATACTGTGAATAGAGGATCATGGGAATCTAACCCTGTATTTCCCTTGGGCCAATGATTCAGTATTCACTAATTCAGTGTTCACCAGAAACTTATAACATTACTACCTCAAATAAGGAGAAATGGCTTACACATAAACACATACCTGTAGACACAGATAAGGAGATTTCCAGATAGAAGGTTGGTAACGCTAACTGATTTCATGTACCTGAGCGTACAAAAGGAAAAAAAATAGTATTCAAGTAAAACCTTAAAAAGTATTTCCAACATGTGGCTTGCAGTTTGGAAAATAAAGTGCTGCTTAGTCTCAGATTAACCAGGCATCAAAATACTATTAAAACATAATTTCTTTGTAGCAATTGCGAATGGGAGTTCACTCACCCTTTGGCTCTCTTTGTCTGTTATTAGTGTATAGGAATGATTGTGATTTTTGCAGATCGATTTTGTATCCTGAGACTTTGCTGAAGTTGCTCATCAGCTTAAGGAATTTGGGAGCTGAGACGATGGGGTTTTCAAAATATACAATCATGTCATCTGCAGAGACAATTTGATTTCCTCTCTTCCTATTTGAATACCCTTCATTTCTTCCTCTTGCCTGATTGCCCTGGCCAGAATTTTCATTTGAAGTTCTGTGTCCTGTGTTGAAAAGGAGTTGTGAGAGAGGGCATTCTTGTCTTGCGCCTGTTTTTAAATGGAATGCTTCCAGCTTTTGCCCATTCAGTATGATATTGGCTGTGGGTTTGTCATAAATAGCTCTTATTATTTTGCGATAACGTTCCGTCGATACCTATTTTATTGAGAGTTTTTAGCCTGAAGTGCTGTTGAATTTTATTGAAGGCCTTTTCTATATCTATTGAGATAATCATAGAGTGTTTGTCATTGGTTCTGTTTATGTGATGGATTACATTTATTGATTTGCATATGTTGAACCAGGCTTGCATACCACGGATGAAGCTGACTTCATCATGGTGGAGAAGGTTTTGATGTGCTACTGGATTCGATTCGCCAGTATTTTATTGAGGATTTTCACTTCAATGTTCATCAGGGATATTGGCCTGAAATTTTCTTTTTTTGTTGTATCTCTTCCAGGTTTTGGTATCAGGATGATGGCTGGCCTCATAAAATGAGTTAGGGATGACTACCTCTTTTTCTGTTGTTTGGAACAGTTTCAGAAGAAATGGTACAAGCTCCTCTTTGTCCCTCTAGTAGAATTCGGAAGTGAATCCGTCTGGTCCTGGGCTTTTTTTGGTTGGTAGGCTATTAATTCCTGCCTCAATTTCAGAACTTGTTATCGGCCTATTCAGGGAATACAACTTACAAGGGATGTGAAGGACCTCTTCAAAGAGAACTACAAACCACTGCTCAAGGAAATGATTGAGGACACAAACAAATGGAAAAGCATTCCATGCTCATGGATAGGAAGAATCAATACCAGGAAAATGGCCATACTGCCCAAAGTAGTTTATAGATTCGATGATATTCCCATAAAGCTACCATTGACTTTGTTCACAGAATTAGAATAAAAGTACTTTAAATTTCATGTGGAACCACAAAGGAGCCCGTATAGCAAGACAATCCTAAGCAAAAAGAGCAAAGCTGGAGGCATCATGCCACCTGACTTCAAACTATACTACAAGGCTACAGTAACCAAATCAGCATGGTACTGGTACCAAAAGAGATATATAGACCAATAGAACAGAACAGAGGCCTCAGAAATGACACCACACATCTGACCTTTGACAAATCTGACAAAAACAAGAAATGGGGAAAGGATCCCCTATTTAATAAATGGTGTTAGGAAAACTGGCTAGCCATATGCAGAAAACAGAAACTGGACCTCTTCCTTACACCTTATACAAAAGTAACTCAAGATGGATTAAAGACTTAAATGTAAGACCTAAAATGATAAAAACCCTAGAAGAAAACCTAGACAATACCATTCAGAAGATAGGCATGGGCAAAGACTTCATGTCTAAAACACCAAAAGCAATGGCAACAAAAACCAAAATACACAAATGGGATCTAAATAAAATAAAGAGTTTCTGCATAGTAAAAGAAACTATCATCACAGTGAACGGGCAACCCACAGAATGGGAGAACATTTTTGTAATCTAGCCATCTGAAAAAGGGCTAATATCCAGAATCTATAAATAACTTGAACAAATTTACAAGAAAGAAGCAAACAAACAATCAAAAAGTGGGTGAATGATATGTCTCAAATGAAGACATTTATATGGTCAACAAACATTTGAAAAAAAAGCTCATCATCACTAGTCATTACAGAAATGCAAGTCAAAACCACAATAAGACACCATCTCATGCCAATTAGAATGGTGATCATTAAAAAGTCAGGAAACAACAGATGCTGGAGAGGATGTGGAGAAATAGGAATGCTTTTACACTGTTGGTGGGAGTGTAAATTAGTTCAACCATTGTGGAAGACAGTGTAGCGATTCCTCAAAGACCTAGAACCGAACTACCATTTGACCCAGCAATCCCATTACTGCATCTATACCCAAAGGATTATAAATTATTCTCCTATAAGGATGCTTGCACACATATGTTTATTGAAGCACTGTTCACAATAGCAAAGACTTGGAACCAACCCAAATGTCCATCAATGATAGACTGGATACAGAAAATGTGGCATGTGTACAGCATGGACTACTATGCAGCCATAAAAAAGGATGAGTTCATGTCCTTTTCAGGGACATGGATGAAGTTGGAAACCATCATTCAAAGTCAACTAACACAAGAACAGAAAACAAAACACCACATGTTCTCACTCATAAGTGGGAGTTGAACGTTGAGAACACAAGGACAAAGGGAGGGGAACATCACACACTGGGGCCTGTCAGGGGCTGGGAGACTAGGGAAGGGACAGCATTAGGAGAAATACCTAATGTAGATGACAAGCTGATGGATGCAGCAAACCACCATGGCACGTGCATACTTCTGTAGCAAACCTTCATGTTCTGCATGTGTATCCCAGAAATTAAAGTACAATAAAAATTAGTTAATTAATTAATAGAACTAACATATAATCTAGCAATCCCACTTTAGTGTTTATATCCAAGAAAAATGAAATCAGTGTCTCAAAGTGATATCTGCCTTTGTATGTTCATTGCAGTATTATTTACAATAGCCAAGATATGGAAACAATCTACATGTTCATTGATGAATGAATGATTGAGACATGAATCTAGAGAACATTAGGCTAAGTGAAATAAGCCAGACACAGAAAGACAAATATTGTGTGATCTCACTTATATGTGGAATGTGAAATAGTCAAATTCATTCAAGAAGAAAGTATATATACACACACACACAAACATATATAAAAATATTATATGTAGCATATATATGTTACATACACACATACATACATACACAAAATAGAAGATCTTCAGGGACTTAAAAAACAGCATGGTACCAGTATCAAAACAGAGATATAGACCAATGGAACAGAACAGAGGCCTCAGAAATAACACCACACATCTACAACCATCTGATCTTTGACAAACCTGACAAAAACAAGAAATTAGGAAAGAATTCCCTATTTAACAAATGGTGCTGGGAAAACTGGTTAGCCATATGTAGAAAGCTGAAACTGGATCACTTCCTTATACCTTATACAAAAATTAATTCAAGATGGATTAAAGACTTAAATGTTAGACCTAAAACCATAATAAGCCTAGAAGAAAACCTAGACAATACCATTCAGGACATAGGCATGGGCAAGGACTTCATGACTAAAACACCAAAAGCAATGGCAAAAAAAAGCCAAAATTGACAAATGGAATCTAATTAAGCTAAAGAGCTTCTGCACAGTAAAAGAAACTACCATGAGTGAACAGGCAACCTACAGAATGGGAGAAACTTTTTGCAATCTATCCATCTGACAAAGGGCTAATATCCAGAATATACAAAGAACTTAAACAAATCTACAAGAAGAAATGGAACAAGCCCATCAAAAAGTGGACAAAGATATGAACAGACACTTCTCAAAATAAGACATTTATGCAGCCAACTGACACAGGAAAAAAATGCTCATCATCACTGGCCATCAGAGAAATGCAAATCAAAACCACAATGAGATACCATCTCACGCCAGTTAGAATGGTGATCATTAAAAAGTCAAGAAACAACAGATGCTGGAGAGGATGTGGAGAAATAAGAATGCTTTTACACTGTTGGTGGGAGTGTAAACTAGTTCAACCATTGTGGAAGACAGTGTGGCGATTCCTCAAGGATCTAGAACTAGAAATACCATTTGACTCAGCGATCCCATTACTGGGTATATACCCAAAGGATTATAAATCATGTTACTATAAAGACACATGCACACATATGTTTATTGTGGCACTATTCACAAGAGCAAAGACTTGAAACCAACCCAAATGTCCATCAATGACAGACTGGATACAGAAAATGTGGCATGTGAACACCATGGAATACTATGCAGCCATAAAAAAGGATGAGTTCATGTCCTTTGCAGGGACATGGATGAAGCTGGAAACCATCATTCTGAGCAAACTATTGCAAGGACAGAAAACCAAACACCGCATGTTCTCATTCATAGGTATGAACTGAACAATGAGAACACTTGGACACAGGGCGGGGAACATCACACACTGGGGCCTGTCGTGGCGTGGGGGGATGGGGGAGGGATAGCATTAGGAGTAATACCTAATGTAAATGACGAGTTAATGGGAGCAGTAAACAAACACGGCACATGTATACATATGTAACAAACCTGCACATTGTGCACATGTATCCTAGAACTTAAAGTATAATAATAATAATAAATAATAATAATAATAAATAATATCCTGGATTGATTTGCAAAAACGTGGATGAACCTAGAGGACATTATACTAAGTGAAATAAGCCAGACAAAGACAAATATTGCATGATATCACTTTTGTGTGGAATGTGAAATAGTCAAACTCATACAAGCAGAAAGTAGAATGGTAGTTGTCAGGGCCGGGGACAGGGAAAAATGGAGAAGTTTTGGTCACGGGCTACCAAGTTTCAGTTTGCAAGATGATTAAGTTCTGAAGATCCAATGAGCAACATGGTGACTATAGTTATCAATACTGTATGGTGTACTTAAAATTTGCAAGGAAGATGGATCTTAAGTGTATTCATCACATGAAAAAAAAAGCAGAAGAAAAAAATAGTAACTCCTTGAAGTGATGAATATGTTTATTAGCTTTACTGTGGTGATCATTTCACAATGCATATATGTATCAAAACATTGAGTTGTACATCTTAAATATAAACATACAATTTTTATTCAATTATACCTCAATAAAGCTGACGGGGGAAGCTAATATAGTGAAGAGAACAGCAGAAAGATGTCAGTTCGATTAGGTCAATGACTGATTTGGAAGTCAGGAAATGGTGACGGACAGTAGAGACAAATTATTTCAGAAGTTTAAATTTTAGGAGATTAACAAGAATGGGGAAAGTGAAGTATCCAATGAGGCCGTTTTCGTGTTTGCTTGCTTGTTTTAATGGGAGAGTCCTAAAGGAAACAACAACAAAAAAAAAACACAAGACTTATTAAAATGGGAGCTTAATATATAGGAGAAAGAAGGTATAAACTTTTATGTAAATTTCCTGCAGTGAAGTTGAGATCCGAAACACCAATGGAAGCATCCCGCTTAGATGAAAGGCGGACATTGCCTTGACATTGTTAGTAGCAGGAAAATATAGGATGTGGACAGATGTTAGTCTGTGTGTATATTTGGTATCATCACGTTGAGAGAGTTATCCTCTGGCAAATTCTTTTTTTCAGTTAATCAAAAGGTGAATAGTTACTGAAACTGATTGAGGACGATGAGAAGATTGAAAATTTCAGTAGAGTGGAGAAGGTTTGAAGAGGGCATTGTTTAAATGGAATTATGGTCAGTTTTTCAAAGCCATGTACTAATACTTCTGAGCAACGTTGAGGGTCTCATTTAAGATCAGTAATCACACATTTTCAGTGAAACCAGGAGGCTCTAGTAGCTAACTCCTTGCTATATTGCTGGATTACTTGGGTTCTAGTACAAATAAATTGTACGACAGGTTTCTTTCAAGATAGGGATTTTGTCAAATGGATACAATTGAAAAACAGAGAGTCTTGAAAGTCTGTGATATTGGAAAGATAATTCTTGGAAATATGACCCAATTAATCTGAGACGAATAACAAGAAAATGAAAAAAAAAAAAAAGGAGATGGCCAATGTATTAGGATAAAAAATTTCAATAGACTACAGTTTGATTGCAGTGAAAAATTACAGTGGGAGTACTTAAACAAAATATGAGAGAAACCTATGGACACAGGGGGCTTCTGAAGATATTAGGGCAGATAAAATGGAGTAGGAAGTTGAAAGGGAATAAATGTGGATGACTCTGGAGATAAGAAGGTCAAGAACGACATGTGAGGTTAAATAAACCACTTGAGCATTTAAATGACCCAAGAAGACAGCAATGCTTCTGTTCTTAAGGAGAGTCTGTAAAATATATGTTGAAATCTTTGAAAGATTAGAGAGAATTATCTGGAAGCCATCAAATGACAATAACAAGGAGGGATTAAGTGACATATATGAAGGTCTTAACTATGTTTGGTTTTTAGTTTTATGAAACACTGGATGACAATGATCTGGATTTAACAATGAGGGGAGGAATAACATAATTCTCACCTTATGTCCTTGAAGTTTGAAAAAAGAAACAGGCACTTCTTGGAAATATCATGCTCGATAAATTTTCACATGAAACAGGGGGTTTCACTTAAGATAAGGACATTAAGAAAGCATTCTTAGAAAAGTTTGCAAATTGAAGGGATTTTGCTACTTATGAAACTGTGATTCTGGTGGGCACAGTGAAAGGATTTCTATAGTGAAGCAGCAGATTAAGGGTGGGGTCTGAATCAGTACAACAAAGAATTTAGGGGATGTTTTTGGAGAATTTATGATGTAGGGCTTACATGTTTGTGCTGAAAACAGAGAGGGAAAACATGTATTAATTTAGTCTGCAAATTTGATTTCAGGAGAGTGGATATTAAATGGTTGTTTTCTCTTTTGGCAAAAGTGATGGTAAACACAAGGGTCACATATTTCTCCGGCTAGCATGCTCACTGTGAGAGGATCCAGAATTCAGACTCACATTCTGAGTAGGTTGGACTGTCAATGGTGAATGCAAACATTATCAGCAGCATTAGTATCAATAATACAACACATACTATGTGCCAAGGCAATGCTGTCATAGTATATTATAAATAGTAAGCTTATCTAGACTTATTTAGATCGCTCAACAACTCTGGGACGCAGTACCTACTATCATTACTACTATATGGGGGAGAAAACTGGAGAATGCAGGGATTAAGTCACTTCCTAGGATCCCAAAGCTAGTAAGTGGTGAAGCTGAGATTTGAAATCTGGTGGTAAATATTGATGAAAAGAAGTTAATTGAAAAAGTGAGGTTGTAGAGACAGGAGAAAGAAGGTAGATATACAGGAGCAAAGATGGCTAATTACAATCAATATCTCTCTTCTCTTTTTTCTTTAAAATAATTCAAGTTTTATTCCAGATGATGATGTTACAATTAAAATATTTTCTTTCCCAACCTTCTTTGTATTAGACCTTACAATATGACTTTGTTCTCCCCAAGAGTAGAGTGTAGAGTAGTAAGAAGTCAGCTTACTCATTTGAAATGAAGATCTCTTTTGCCCTCCTATCTGTCTCCTTCTTCTGATTTTCAATGCAGACATAATAGCTGGAGCTCCGATAGCCACATTGGACCAAAGGTACCTTGAGGGGTGGCACTGAAAAGTAGGATCCTGGATCCTCAGTAATACCCTGAAGATGTCAGATTGCCCGGCACTTCCTAACTTCAGAATTATTTTGTATGAGAACAAAATATACTTTTTGTTTTAGCCATTATTTCAATACTTTTCTGTTAAATGCAGTAAATCATTATGTAAAGCCAAGAAGATAAGGTGTCCAGAAGCCAGTGAAAAAGTGAGAAAAATGCTGGTACTTTATTAGAGAGGAAGTAAGACAATGACTGAAATGTGCTTACTGGATAAGCCCATTTATGCCTAGAGTTCCATTATTGGAACGCTAAGCTTGTGGGAATTATTTATATCTTACTGCTCTAGGTCATCATCAAGGTCTGATTTTTCACACACACACACACACAAAATTTCAACCTCAGGCATAAATAGGTTAAACAAAAGGGGGCCATTGATGACTTTAGCAAAAAATGTTTTAGAAGTATATAACTTAAGGTAAAGACAACAGTGATTGTAGAAGTAGTAGATTATAGCAAATAATAGCAAATAGAAGATAAGAAAATAAAGACAATTTGAGTATATAATGTACTAGAAAATTGTCTCTGAAGGAGAGTATAGAGATGAGTTGGTAAATGGAGGGATCTAAAAAGGTCTATGTTTTCGGTTTGTTGATTTCATTTCATATTAAGAGAAAGAATAAACTAGGACATAGTTTACTTATTTTCCAAATTGAAATCCAGTGCATTTTCTTTCTGACACGGTAGAAATTATAAATACATATAATTTAAATATATATGGGGTGGCGAGGGAGACAGAAACAGAGAGAGACAGAGACAAAGTAAGAGGCATTTTTAAATGGTGCAAATTTCTATTATTTGTAATGCTATGGGTGAAATTTCCAAATAAAGTACAATTAATTTAAGAAGACCTTCAAATGAAATAAATAAACATAACAATTAAAGACAGATAGATAAGTGCCACATATTATAGCACAGGATTAAGTTTGCACTTTCATAGCCTTAATTTGCAAACTCTTGCTAGTTATTGCTAATTATGTCAGAATATTTTTAATAAAATATGTTTATCCTTGTGATTCAACTCACTTTAGTATGTCACTTGACTTCCAACTTCTAAATAAGAGTTATTCTATGAGAATATTTTAACAGTGAAATATCTGAAATTGAAACAGAATTTCATGCTGCATTTGAGAAGATTTCAAGAAGATTTCTATAGCAAATAGTTTAGCTGTCACTACATTTTCTAATAGATATTTCACCAGTCTGCTGAAATTTCATCCTAGAAAAATAGTATATGGAATAAATTTATCTCATGTTCTGTTTTCCCTCAAAATACTAGTTTAAAAAAAACCTACAAATTTTTACCATGTGCTCCTTAGAACATCTTTATACCTAAGATCCAGAAAAGTATGAAACGTTTGTTCAGAAGAGACAAGCAGCCTACACATTAAATTATTGGCAGAATTAAGTTAATATATTTGTATTTTAAACTCATGTAGAAAATAAATTATAGATTCTACATTGAGACCCTACTGGGTGCATTATCAGAGTTATAATAAGCAATAACATGATTTCATATGCTTAAAGATTATGAACGAAATGTTTTAAAGTATGAAATAGTTTTGGAGGAAATAAAATCACTCTTTTTTACTGGTCTATCAATCTTCTAATAATGGATCTTCAATAAAGTTTTAGAAGTCTTTCCCAAACTCTATATTATCACCCTTAGACATAGAGGGATGCATGTGAGGCATAACCTCTGTTATATCCTTGTTATGCTCATTTGTCTGTCTTATTAAGCTCATTACAATAAAAATGGATAAAGATAATGTATCTAGTGATTTCCAAAATTAGATATAATTTTAATTTTCCAATATCCAATATACATTCCCACTTCCAAACAATATTCCTCCCAAGATAATATTTAGTATAAAGAAATACATATGTGAAATTATGTCAATTGATTTTTCAAAAGGCATTTTCATTTATACCTGAAAAATATTTCATGAAAGATACTTCTTTTTTATGGTTTATTTACTTATTTTATTATACTTTAAGTTCTGGGATACATGTGCAGAACATGCAGGTTTGTTACATATGTATTCATGTGCCATAGTGGTTTGTTGCACCCATCAACCCATCATCTACGTTAGGTATTTCTCCTAATGCTTTCCCTCCCATAGCCCCTAACCCCCCATACAGGCCCTTCCTGTTCCCCTCTCTGTGTCCGTGTGTTCTCATTGATCAACTCCCACTTATGAGTGAGAACACGCAGTGTTTGTTTTTCTGTTCTTGTGTTAGTTTGCTGAGAATGATGGTTTCCAGCATCATCCATGTCCCTGGAAACATATTTCTTTTTTATTTACCTTGTTAAAATTATTGCCATCTTAAAATTATGCCCAGTCATCACCGACATGTAAGAACTGAGGAAATATAAGAATGTAAGACTTCTATGTATGTATTTATTTATAGTTATTTCAGTAGATAATATGCACAAAGTGGTTTCCAAAAATTGTAAATGATACAAATGGGAATACATGAAAAATCTGTTTCTTACATCTTAGTCCTTCATTTTCCCAGAGGCAACCACTCTTAGTAGTTTATTATTTATTATTGCAGAGACAATTTGTGAAAATATAAATGAATCACTATGGAAAGAGATAGAGAATCTTTTTAACAAATGCAAAAGGTTGCATATTTCTGTGAATGGTTAAACCGGCATCTTGCTGTATTTAATGAAACCAAATTTACTCCAAAACCCATCATTCCCCACTATTCCCCTGACCCTAGCCAAAGCAGTACCCATAACCACTTTAGGTCACTTTACATTGTTTTATCTTCTCTACAGTAGTTCACTCTATTTTAGATTATCTTTTACAATAATTATTTTGCTTACATTTTTGTTGCCTGTCTTTTACTATTAGAATTTAAGTGACTTAAGGTAAGAGACTCTATCTCATTCACTATTGAAATCCCTGGTGTCTATAACAGGACCTAATAGACACTAAGGACTGATGTTTTTCTATTTTGTTTCTTTGACTCAATAATATATCTCAAATATCATTCAATCTCATAGAAAATAATTTTACTTGACTATGTAGCATTTCATTGTAGGAATACACTACAGTTTATTTTATTAGCTACCTAATAATAGACATCTATCTTGTTTCTATTATTTTGCTAAGGCAAATAATGCTGCAATAAATACATTGGCATATATATAGTTCACATGTAAAAGAACAACTGTTGGATAAATTCCTAGAGTAGAACTGCTGAATCAAATTATATGTATTTTTTATGTTGATATAGTTTGCCAAATTACTCTCTCAAGAGATTGTTCCAATTTAAATTCTCTACACAATTTCTGACAATGAATGTTCCTCATTCGCCAAGATTCTCATCAATACAATGTGGGTAAATGGTGTTGTTTTCATTGCTATTTTTATTATTATGATTGAATTTGAGCATATTTTTACACATTTAAAAATCAATGTAATGTTTTGTTACTGAATAGTTCTTTGCACATAATTTTATCAGGAGTTTATTGATTTATGATCACTCATTAGGTAAATAACATATCCCATGTTCTCTTTTGACTACATTTTAGTCTTTTTCTATACACCCACAATTCTAATGTTTGCACATCAGATCTAGCACATTTCTCTTTTAAGACTGTTTTTCACTTTTGTGTTTACAGAAGCTATCCCATTTCAAGATCATAAAAAGTATCCATACTTTCTATTATTTATTTTTATGGTTTCATGTTTTATACAATAATTGTGAGTCATCTGATTTTTTTTTGCCTGCAAGAAACAAAACTATAATATAAATTTTTTTCCCTATGGCTAGCCAGTAATCCCAGTTCTATTCATTAAATAATACTTCTCTTCCAATCAATGTGGAACTTCATCTCCATTATGAATTAAACAATTTAGTTTCAATATCTGGATTCTATATTTTGTTCTGTTTACATGTTGTCTATGTCTTTGGTTATGACAGATATAAAATATTTTTTTAATTTCTCATGGAGTTGGTCACCTCTCCTTACATTGTTTTACAGCTTTTCCAACTATATTTGCAATTTTGGGCTTAAAAAGTAATTTGGGTAGGTCCAAGAAAATCTTAATATTTTATTTGCATATATTTAAATGTAGATTAATGTAGATATAATTAAAATTGTAATTTTAAAACATGTTATACAAGAACAAAGTATACTATTCCATAAAACTTTTCCCCTTAACATTATTTGAAAAATTTTTATTTTATACTTTTCTTCCATTTATCTTTACTTTTCATTACTTTCTTTTGCCGTTATGAGACCATTTATTCCATTATACTTTTGAGTTGATTCTCATTTGTACGTAGGAAGGTCACCAATTTGTATATATTCATTTATATTTTATTGTTTAGCAGTTTTTTAGTGATCCATATAATTCCGTTTACTTTTTTATCTCAGTCTTTTAAAATATGTAAAGTAGGAAGTCATGACTGCTAGAACAATTTAAAGATGACATTAGGAAAGCTGGTTCTGTCTGTCTTCATGCTCTGTCATCCCTAATGTGGGATTTTATCCTTGTAATCTCAAATATGACAGCTGTACCTCCACATATCATGTTACTCATTCAGGGAGAAGTAATAGGAATGTCCCCAGGACTTTCTGCTTACAAGGGGTATATGAGCTGAGAAGCTCTCGCCCAAAACTAACATTATCATCTCAATGACTAGAAAGGTCACAATGTAGCTCTAAAGGAGGCTGAGAAATTAAGTATTTTCTCAATATAATCTGTAGTTTTAAAAAAAAAGCTAAGGGGGAAAGGTTTGGTTTCTAGTGACTGTTCAATGATCCAGCCTATGATCACTCTGACTCTGTTCTCTCTGGTTCCTTGTTTCACTAAGACTGGATTTTTCTTTTATCTCATACACGTGTTATTATTTCCCATTACCCTGTTTCAGCCATGTAGGCCTATTTCTAGACTAAGAGTTCGGTAGGTCTGTGGCTTCAGATCTCTTAATCACTTTTCTTTTCTATTTCTGATCCAGGTGGACAGTTTTTATATTTTGGAGGCCCAGTGTTATGATTTGCAATTTCACTTGTAATATTTTACCTATCACTTTAATGGCCTTAGAGTAATGAGAGGGATGACCACAACCTATTCTTACAATAACGTCTTGACTGCTAGCATACATCACTGAAATTTTTTATTTTGAGATAATTTAGATATACATAATAGTTTCAAAAATAATATAACAATTATCAGCTATCCTTTAATACCATGCAAAACCTTAATCAAACATCAATTGAGAAATTAACTTTGAAGCACTATCATTAAACAAAATTTGTTTAGATCCACCTTTTTTCACTGTGTTCTTTTTCTGTTCCAGGATGCAATTCAAGATCCCACATTGCATTGTCCTATCTCTTTAGTATCCTCCAAACAGTACCTTAGTCTTTTCCCTTGTCTTTCACAAGGACGCTTGTCAGTTACTTGGTAGACTGTCTCTCAAATTGTGCTTGTCTGATGTTTTCACATTTTTAGGTTGAAGCAATGTGTAGTTGGGAAGAATACCACAGAGGTGATACGTTCTCCTCTGTGCATCCTTTCAGGACACACGATGTCCATAAGGATTGCTGGTAATGTTAGCCTTCATCACATGGCATCTTAATCACAGTGCTGCCTGCCAGGATTCTCCACTGTAAAGTTAGCTTTCCCCTTAGTAATTACGGAATATTTGGGAAAAGTCTGTGTAAATAGCATGTTTCTGTTTAAACTTTCACCCCCTAATTTTAGTGTCTATCAGTGGATCTTGCCTGCAACAATTATTCCTATGGTGATTTTTTTTAGTTTGTTTTTTTCATCTAAATTTATTAATTGAAATTCTTCTGTGAGGAAGAGCTGCCTCTACTCCCCAGTTACTCTGTTATTTATTTACGTATGTATAGACTGACTCTTACTTTTTAAATTTTGAGTTATAATCTAATATCATAGTTATTTTTTCTGTTGCTCCAGCTGTTTCAGTTTGGGTCATTGAGAGCTCTTCCATATGGGTTCCTTGACTCTTTTTCTTCTTCTTCTTCTTTTTTTTTTTTTTTTTTTTTTTTTGAGACGGAGTCTCGCTCTGTCCCCCAGGCTGGAGTGCAGTGGCCGGATCTCTGCTCACTGCAAGCTCCGCCCCCCGGGTTCCCGCCATTCTCCTGCCTCAGCCTCCCGAGTAGCTGGGACCACAGGCGCCGCCACCACGCCCGGCTAGTTTTTTGTATTTTTAGTAGAGACGGGGTTTCACCGTGTTAGCCAGGACGGTCTCGATCTACTGACCTCGTGATCCGCCCGCCTCGGCCTCCCAAAGTGCTGGGATTACAGGCGTGAGCCACCGCGCCTGGCCTCTTTTTTCTTCTTTTTAAGCACTTCTTTGTTTCCTGGAATTACAAAATTCTCCAGTGTCCACTGAAAATGCTGCACTTTCATCCAGTTTCATTCAATAATTCCTTATCTTAGATCTGAATTAGCTAGGTCTGCAAGAGCCTTACATACTTTTCATTGGAGAAAAGTATTTAGATACCATGCTCTGGGTATGGGCTTTGCTAATTGCCACTTGGGTGTCACTGCTTCTATACCCTCTTAGTAGGTATATGTCTGTAGACCAACCCTGAGCATACACATTCATGCACACATACACACATCTGTAGCTATCTCTGTATCTATCTGTATTTATAATTATTTTTAAGTGCATATTGATTTCTCTGACTCCCATCCAGCACCATAGACTTTATTCTAGCCTCTTTGTAATTTCTCAGACCATGAAAAATCTGGCTCTCATTATCTGCTTGTTTAATTCCAGTGTTCAATTAAGGTGACTTCGGAATTACTAACATTTGTCCCAGAGAGAAACAAATGTATCAACTAGAGTTCCTTAGTTATGTAGTGTCCACTAGTCCTACAGTATCCACTGAAAGAAATTTCAAAGTTGCTTCCGTCAACTCCCTTTTCCCTCATCCCCTTTAGTGTCATTATATCATGTATTTGTAACATAGATTCATTTGTCACAATCAATATTCAATCCGTCTTCCATTCTCATATCCTGGTTACATTCTTTAAAAATTCATTCTTTATGATGTGCAGTTCCATGAAGTTTGACAAATGCATACAACTGTCTATCCAAAACCACAATTTAACACAGAAACATTTCAATACCCCCAAAATTCGCTCCTATGATCCCTTTGTGGTAAACCACTGCCGTGGCCCCGAGATCTCGGCACCCTATTGTCTGTTTCCCATCTCTATATACTTGCATTTTCTTTGTGTCAGATAAATAAAATTATGGTTTACAAGGTCTATGATGTCTGTGAAAGTGCATGAAGATCCATGTTGCTGTGTGAATCAGTAGTTTTTCCCTTGTTAGTGCTGAGTGGCATTCCACCACGGAGTTGAGCCACAGTGTATTTACCCATACATCTATTGAATGGTGCCAGAGTCGTTCCCAATTTTTGGAGGACATGAATAATGTTATTATAAATATTCAAATACAGATGAATGTGTGAACATATTTTCAGATACCTAGGAGTAGGATTGCTAGATATGGGGTAGATGTATATTTAAATGTTTATTACCTTTACCTCCAGCATTGTGGGAGAGTTCTATGGGCTCCACCTCCTAGACAGATATCAGTATTGCCAGTTTGGGGGTTTGTTTTGTTGTTTTTAGTTTTAGCAGCGTATAGTGAAAAACACTGAGTTTGAACTTTGATCCTCTACTCACTGACTTTAAAACCTTGGGCAAGTTATGTAACTTCTCTGCTTCAGTCCCCTAAATTGTCAAAAGTAGTTAATAATACCGCCTACCTCAAAGACTTTTAATAACTAAATGAGATAAGGAGCATAAACTCCTTAATGCTGTCTGATACATATATCTCAAAAATATTAGTTTCTAATTCTTTACCCTCTTTCTCCTCTTATCATCTTTGAATTTACTCCTTAAGTCATCAAATTTATTGAACATGTATTTTAGAACAAAACAACACTTCCAGATAAATTTAATAATTTATACCTGGACTCATAAGTTTTAAACCGTTTATTTGAAATTGTTGATTTCTTCTTTTTAACTTTAATAACTTTGATAGCATTTCTGTGCCTCTGAAATATCTTCTTTTTTGCCCTTGATTCAAATTCTAAATTTCATCCAACTCTATTGTAAATTCCACTTTTCCTATTGCTGACATATTTAAAGCCATTTCAAGCCAAAGACTGTGGCTTTCTCTAACTTTCTATGTATTCTCAAAATTAATGAAAATACTTTCAGAATTATATTGAGAACTTTTTCACAATAGACATGTTTACTTCTAATTACTTGATGTCATCTCTTGTGATCAGTGTAGGTATTTTGAAAAAGTAATCAAAGTAATTCAAATGCATTCCCTCTCAACTAGCTCACAAACCCTGATTTAGGACATAAATACCTTAATAAATATATCATTCTAATTTTTTAGGTATCTAAACATAAGGTGCAATGACCTTTCTTATTCTCAAAACTATTTTTTGCTAGCCTTAACGATTCCAAGAGATGTATTTCCAAGCTGCTTTTCCAAATTCCCAGGTGACCTGAAAATTATTTTATGACTCCATTTGAGTTTGAAATGTTTGAATATATGTCCCTTAGTGTTTTCTGGTGGCCTCTAATTGTTCCAATACTGAGAAAATTAAGGAAAAGAAAATGTTTAGCATACTCTTTAATGCACAGAGGAATAAGATGATTTAAATTCTCTCATGTTTTGAAGATATATTTAAAAACAAAGGAGAGATGGGTTCCTTCTACTGAATAGCTTTTCTAAGAAACCGGAGTCACTTAATTTGTTCAACAGAAGTGCTTCTAAACTGTCAGCAATAATAATAATAATTGAGCTAAATTTTTTAAATGTCAATATTACCATTCACAATGACAAAAAGAATTATAATGCTGAAAATAATCTTTAAAAGAACCTGTGCTTTTTTATTTTTAAATAAAATTGCGACTCTGCCAGTTCTTCACAGCTTAATCCAGGAAAACAGAGTTGCTCTCTGCTGAGACTAGGAAGACGTTAGAAGGAGCAAAGTTAAGAGATTGGGCAGTGATATAAGAAGAGAGATAGGAAGTTTGGTTTGTAACCTATTGAGTTTGAGATGACAAATGTCATTGGTAGATAATAAGCAAAAAGTTTGGAGTTATAATATCTGGACTAGACATTCAAGTTCAGAAATCATCAGTAAGCAGCATTGAAAGCCACGCTGTGGAAACTGAATTTAACTAGAATTGTGGTTTTGCCAGAGAATTTCAACAGAGGGAGAATGTGGCGAGAACCTTGAGGGTGTATGCAATATAATTTTTACAATGGAAGAATTTAAGCAACTATAAGAAGCATCTAGGAGGCAAAGGACACTTAAATATTTGTAAAGTGAATGAATTGTCGTCCATGGTTGTGTCAACATATAGTCAGAATAAGAGAACTAAAGGAAATGTGTGAGATGCTTTGAACTGAGATTTTAGAGTATTTGATAGTGAGAAGGTCTGGATTGTAATCATGGTTTTAAAATGAAAAGGGGCAAGTAGGACAAAGAAATTATAAAAATGAGAACTCAGGATATTAAAAGGATCTTAGTTCTAATACGAGTAGAATTGAAGAGGATGAAAGTAAGCCTGGATCCAAATGAGACTGTCATGAAGTTCAAAAAATGACATAAATAAACAAATAAACAAGATAGTTGGTGATAAAATACAGCCTGATAACATGACACATAAACCCGGGGAAGGAAGTAAGGGATTAGAGAGGGAGAAACAGCCAGAAGAATCAAGGAGTAAACTTCCCCTTATGAAAAAAAGACTGGTATGTATCACTTTGAAGGAAAAACTTGAGGGTTGCAGTTTCCTCAAAAAAAGCATAGCTATCAACCAATTAGCTTATTGAGAAGGAAATGATTAGAAAAGAGCTGAGCATGTCGTATAGGAAATTTTGCTAAAGGCTGGTTATGCTATAAAGCTTAAAGGAAGAATTTCAGTATTGGGGTAGGAGTTAAGATATAGGGCTAAAAATAGATGAGAGTGCTGGCCAATGGTGATGACTAAAGTCAAGAACTTTTCTCCACTGCTAACTGAAAGAGCAAATGAGATTAATACTACGTATCAAGGCAGATAGACACAAATGACAGGACCTTTATGTGTATAGCATGATCCCACATTTAAAAATAAAAATAAAAAACGAGTACATGTTTGAATTTGCAAAGGCAAAATATGGAAAGATAATAAAACCTAAATATGACTTCCTAGGAGGGAAATAATTTTGTATTTCTATAAGATACATTAAGTTATTGTCAGAATTCTTTTAAACGTGCACTATTTCTACCAGCAAAATTAATAAAAATATAATATGAGCAGAAAACATTAAAGTGTTTTATATAATGCCAATTATGGTTTTTAAAATGCTGGGAATGGAATGAAAGCTGTGACCAATTCGAAATGATATGAGAAGTTATTAACAGTAAGTAGTTCTCGCTCAGGAATGACATCACCAGACAGCTACGAAACTTTCCAACTGTTGAATGTTTCATGACAATCATTTTGACGAGGAAAAAAAGAGAGACTAAGGGGGACGGGAGTGGAAGAGAGAGAAGCAGGGACATAAAGAGAGAGAAAATGTTTTTCTGCTTACACATCCCATACAATTTCTACTAGGAAGAGAGCTAACACGGTGGGTATGTTTCATTTAAGCATATATTTTAGTTACCATATTTTTAACTGCCATGTGCCAGGTATATTTCTCTTAGGCCTGGAGAAACAGTAGTTTTCAAGACAGTCGACATCCCTGCCTTATGGGAACTTACATTCTAGAGATCAGTACTTCCCATAGACATGTAAGTAAGCCACATTTGTAGTTTAAAATTTTCTAGAAGCCATACTAAAAGAGTAAAATTTTAAAAAGTTGGTAAAATTACCATTAGTGGCATAGTTTATTTAACCCCATATATCCACTCATGATCCATTATCATTTCAGTATGTAATTATGTACCCAAAATATTGATTGAACACTGTCTGTAGCATAATGCATGATTCATCTAAAGCTAAAGAAAAGTATTTGAACGTTTTCTAATTTTTTATAAGTTGATTTGTTATTTTGAGTAAAAGTTTTTTATTTAAAGTCATTGGTGACTTTATTGAAGATTATTTCACCTTTAAAATATGTAGTTTTTAGTGTTTCCTCATAATTCTGTAACAAATTTTCTGTAATTGAAATAACTTTTACTATCTCTCCATATAAAACTGGTTTTCTTTATTGTGCTAGAATCTAAGCTATCTTAGAGTCGGCCAATATTATAAATTCAAATTTTTCTAAAAAAAAATTTAAATGTCTGTTAGATATTCCATTTTGATTTCAGGCAACTAATATGCTGACTCTTTTTTATTTTTTTGGTGGAAATCAAAATCACTATATAGCTGCTGAAAATGTTTCCGAATATTGTCTACTGTATTATACTTAACTTTTTTTTTTTTTTTTTTTGAGACAGAGTCTCACTCTGTTGCCCAGGCTGGAGTGAGTGGTCGGATCTCAGTATACTTAACTTTTAACACAATGCCCAAATAAGTTTTCTGTGTTTCTCTGATGCAGCACATTGCAATTTCCATTTATCATAAATTTTTGACAAACTTTCCACTTTTTTGTATCTTGAATCATATTGTAAGCTTTTGTATCTTCATTTCATTCTGCACAGTAGTGTGGTTTTGTCTTAAATTTTAAAATGTGTTCATACTTACTTGTAAGCTAAAAATGTCAATTATATTATAATCAGAACTATATTATGTATTTTATCTTAATTTCCAATTACAAGTTATATAAGTGTTACTGTAACTGATGTTTCCTGCATAAAATAATTAAATAATTATAATCTTACATCAGTGTGCAAAGAAAAAACATTTAAAACGTATGAATCCATTGATATCAACTGAATCCATGATTTGCTTGTGCCTTATACTGGAAATGCACACTACAATAAAACAATAATATCTTAAAGTGATGCAATATTTAAGGGAAATGTAGTCCTATCAAAACAATAATGGTGTTTGTCGGAAAAATGTTTACACTGCTTCAGTTTTTAATTTTAAAATGTGGCACTAACCGCATTTCAAGTATTCAATAGCCATATTTGACTAATGGTCATTGTATTGGAAAGTGCAGTTCTAGCCATTAAAAAAATATTTCACCTACATGTAGACTATATAGTACTAGACTAAGCCCTTTTCAGGAAATCAATTTCTTCTTTGGTAAAACCAGAATTATGAAATACTTCCAACTTCATAGAATATTATGCAACTGTAGGGAAGCTCGCACATTGGAGATGATAAAATGTTCTTTCTTTGACTCTCTAAACAATTTCATAAAAATTCTTTCAATAATTTTTCATACCTAAGACAGTGATATGATCTATTCAGAATTATAGATTTATAGTAAATGTATCAAGGTATTTTATATGGGATAGAATTGGAAAGTGCAAAATATGATCTCCAGTGAAGGGAAGACTTTTCTCCCCAAACAAATGGTTTTTGTATTTTATTATTGAAAATAAAGAAATAATAAATGAAATGTTTCCTCTAATAGACAATTCAGTGAAATTGCAAACTGTGAAGAGATGAGGGCTGATTTAGAGTTTAGTTATGAATAAGAATACCAAGTACGTATACTATGATGACACTTCATGTTACAGATTTCAATAGCTTTCTTTTTATCACAAATGATATGATATGGTTTCGATCTTTTAAAAATTAAATCATTTTCCATTTATTATGTATCTCTGACATGTTACACCTTTTTGATGAGAAGTGTGTGGTTATCCTACAGTTCATAGTCTGAAGTACTGAAATTAACACTTCTTTAGTGAAAGAGTCTGACTCTCCAGTGTTACTTTTTCAAACACTTCTTACTTGGTAGTGTAATCCTGGCACAAATCCCAGAATGTGATTCTAACACATCATTTTCCTCACTGTAGGAATTAATACAAGCTTTAGGAAAATCATTTTCTCTAAGTAACAGAAATTGCTCTTAGCCCAACTCCTTATACTTCCTACCTAGAACCAAATACTCATTTAAATACTTATTGGCAAGGCATTTGATGAGGGTAAGACACTCTACAATGTGAAGTAAGAAGGGAAAGAAGATATGCTACAGTTTCTTAGCTTTTAGGGCCCTTACAATCTCATAGGTGACATGGAAATTAATAAATCAAAAGGATTTATTTGTAAATATAATTAAGGATCCCCAGGCCAGGTGCAAAGAAATGCAAAGCAAGAAGAATCTCTGGCCTAGAGTGATAGACAAGAATGTTGCTATACTGTTAATAGAGTGGAGCTCAAGTAATGGATAACATATTAAAGTAGCTGGATATGGAAGTTGGGTCTTTTAAATTGGGCTAAGCAACATGAACAAGATCTGAGAGGCAAAAAAAAAAAAAATGGGAATATTTGAGAAATTGCAAGAAGCAATAATTAAATGGAGTTTGAGGTATACTATGGATGGAGTACACTGAGAGAGTAGTTGTGAGTGAGAGTTTGATATAGACAAGATTGTGGGGGACCCTATGTGGCAGGCTGAGCAGTCTGGACTTTGCTCAATTAACGATAGGCAGCTTTGACCTGGATAGTGATGGTCAAAGTGGAATATAAAGATTTACAGGTAGAAGAGGGACTGCCAAAGAATCTTGTAATTAGTGCTTGTAATTAGTATGGATCTCAGGTCATTATTATTCTAAATCATCAAAACATGGTTAAATTGTGTTACCAAACTGTAATTGTTAAAGCCCCATGGATCAATAAATATTTGAAAATGTAACAAAATATTAATAAAGTAAGGAATGATGCTATTTATTTCAGAAATACTGTGTGCCAAATGCTCACCATCTATTATCTCTCCTTGTTGAGGAAACGGATTTTCACAGTAATCAAATAACTTTCCAAAGCTGCGCAGTTAGTGACAGAACCAGAGTTTGAGTGTATCTGAGCCTAGGAGTGCAAAGCGCGTAATTGCTGTCCCTTAATGTTAAAGTGAACGTTCATGTTTTCAACCTGGAAGAGGAACGAATATGCAGACCTGAGAGATAATATGACCGCGATGGAGTGAAGGTTTGTGTCCCTCCAAAATGTGTATGTCAAAGCCTATTCTCCAATGTGATAGTTCGGAGGTGGCGTTTTGGGGGTTGATTAAGTCATGAATGGATTAGTACCCTTATAAGCAGATAAAGAGAGGGGAGCCATGTGAGGACACAGTGAGAAGCTTCCTCTAGAACTAAGAAGTGGATCCTGACCAGACGCTGAATCTGCCAGCACTTTGATCTTGGAGTCAGTCTCCCGAATTGTGAGAAATAAATTTCTGCTGTCTAGAAGCCACTGCTTTATGGTATCTTGTTATAGCAGCCCGAATGACTAAGACAATAATTAAATCCATTTCTTTTTTATGAAAGACGTTAAGGGACAGAGAATTTAAATGATTTTCAGAGATTACAGAGTTTTTTTGGGAAGTGACTTGCATAAAATGAACAATGTATTTTATGTAACTGAAAGAATTGAGAAATGAGCCTAATTGCATTTTCATTCCTTTTTTTTTTTCTTTTTTTTAATCTTAAGCACCTCATATAGTTCATTAATGTAAATAATCCTTAATGTGAGTGGTGGTTAAGACCATGTAAATGGGCCGGGCACGGTGGCTCACGCCTGTTATCTCAGCACTTTGGGAGGCGGAGGCTGGCAGATCACGAGGTCAGGAGATCGAGACCATCCTGGCTAATGCGGTGAAACCCCGTCTCTACTGAAATTACAAAAAACTAGCCGGGAGCGGTGGCGGCGCCTGTAGTCCCAGCTACTCGGGAGGCTGAGGCGGGAGAATGGCGGGAACCCGGGGGGCGGAGCTTGCAGTGAGCCGAGATCGCGCCATTCACTCCAGCCTGGGGGACAGAGCAAGACTCCGTCTCAAAACAAAAAACAAAAAAAATGTAAATAGGTCTTATTATATTAACACATGATCAATTAACATGACATAATAGTAACTAGGCAGAGTTATTACAAGGATTTGGAATGATGTAAACAAAAGCAGGAAGAAAAGAACTTACATACTATGTGATCAAGTGGGGAATAGTTAGATTTAGCTATCCTTTTGAATTTAAGGACATTCTGCGAAAGAGCATGAAACAATCCTAGAAAATGTAAACTTAAACTCTTTTTCCTTACAGCTACATAAACTCAATTTTTCAAAAGGCTAAGTTACTGCCCAGGATCCTCTAACTTGTAAGTGTGAAAAGCAGGTTCAGTGTCTTACACAGGAAATTCACCAATTCTCGCCTTCTATGGGGGCGGGGGCGGGGTCGGGGGTGGGGTGGTGGCAGAGAGGGCCTGAAGTTGTTGGGGAGGGACTGGAAAACTAAATGCAGTTCGACGTTGAGCTATAATAAAAGACGAATTTGCGAATTTTCCTAAAGAAAGGGAAAAGCCAATAAAAGAGGTTTAAACTGAGCGGTTTTTTCTGAAGCATCTATTTGACAAATAATTTATATAGATTACTCCAGATCAGAAGGAAAATAAGGAGGAAGAAGTAGAGGAGAAGCAGAATGAGAACAAAAGAAAAAAGAGACAAATATCACTTCATTACAATAAATCTCAACAACTTGAAAAATAGTTTTGAATGAAGAAAGTCAATCCAGTTGGCAGAGAAGCAAAATTTTAGTAGAGAGCCTGAAGAAGAAAGAGAGGGAGACCAAGAATCTAGTCCACTAGCCTCTCCCAAACTCTTTTCCACTCTCATGAAGCGTACATCCTTGTTCTTTACTAATCCTCCAGGCACCCAACTGTCAATCATTTACCTTAGTGATTCCTTTTCTTCATGTGTATTAAACTAAAAATTGGTAAAATGATATAAAAGTTAATCAAATGAATTAATAATCATTTGTACATTTAAAAGTTGTAAATTCAACAGATTTGGAAAACAGAACTAAAAGTATATAAATATCACACTAAGATTTATATACTGATACAAGGTTTCTTTGACTGTATTAATGTTTTTGACTGCATAATTATTTGGTTAGGGGATATCCTGTGCATGGTATATTTAGCCACATCCCTGGCCTTCACCTAGTCATGACCTAGAATGTGTAGAACATCTATCTAGTTATAACAATCAAAAATTTCTCCAGACATTACTAGATAATGCTGAAAGCAAAATCAACCCTGGTTAAGAACCACTCTTAATTACATATTGAAATGGAAAACTGTTTGATATATGGTGTAAAGTAAAATGTATTACTAAAATGGATTTTACCTTTTTTAACTTTTTAATGTAGCTATAAGAAATTTTTTAATTACATATAATTCATGTTAAATTTGTATTGGGAAGCACTGTGGCAACCAGCATTCCTCTCTGTTTTATACTCTAAAGCAGTGTTCCTCAAACTCTTAATGTACATAAAACTTACCTAAAGATTTTATAAAAATTCAAATTAAAATTCAGTACATTTGAGGTGGGGTGAGATTCTGTATTTATAAGGTCCTTGATGATACTGATGCTCCTAATCCATGGATCAAATGTTGTACAGCATAACTCTTGGGAACTTTCCATATGTATGCAAAATAGGACATAAAAACGAATGTCAATGCAACACTATTTGTCATAATAAAAAGATGTGAACACTGTTCACCCAAAAGGGAATATATAAATTGTAGTAAGTTCACACTACATAGTTATATAATACATATTTATATGTGTGTATGTGTGTGTATACATATACATGACCAGTAAAAAATGAACATGAACTATATCATGCCAGGATAAATCTCAAAAACGTAATCCAGATCAAAAACCACATATTTCAAAATGTTACGTACATTAAGATAAAATATATTCAAAGTTAAAAACTTGCAGAATAGATTGTTATGGACTCAAAAATATTTACTAAATTTCTTTGACAAATATGATTCACAGCAAGTTCATAACAATGGTTATTTCTGAGGAGTGAAAGATATTGGGATCCTGGATGTTTATACACACTGGAGTTAGCATATGTATCAATAATGTTTTATTTCTTTAACACACGAAGTAAATGAAACCAGTGAGGTTTGGGAAACTCCACCCAGAGGCAGAAAAAATGGAGGAAAAAATGGGTGGCTTCATGGGCCAGGTCCATGGCCCTACTGCTGTGTGCAGCCTTGGGACTTGGCACCCTGTGTCCCAGCCATTCTAGCCATAGCTAAAAGGGGCCAAGATACAGCTCAGGCCATAACCTCAGAGGGTGCAAGCCCCAAACCTTGGCAGCTTCCACATGGTGTTGAGCCTGTGTGTGCATGTTTTTCTGAGGCCTTGGAGCCTGTGAAGTGAGGGGCTACTGTGAAGGTCTCTGACGTGCTCTGGAGACATTCTCCCCATTGTCTTGGTGATTAACATTTGGCCCCTCTTTCCTTATGCAAATTTCTGCAGCCAGCTTGAATTTCTCCTCAGAAAATGGGATTATCTTTTCTATTGCATCATCAGGCTGCAAACTTTCCAAACTTTTCTGCTCTGTTTCCCTTTTAAAACTTAATGCTTCTAACAGCATCCAAGTCACCTCTTGAATCCTTCACTGCTTAGAAATTTCTTCTTCCAGATACCCTAAAGCATCTCTCTAAAGTTCAAAGTTCCACAAATCTCTAGGGCAGGGGCAACATCCCCCAAGTCTTTTTGCTAAAACATAACAAGAGTCACCTTTACTCCAGTTCCCAGCAAGTGCCTCATCTCCTTCTGAGACCACCTCGGCTTGGATTTCATTGTCTGTATCATTATCAGCGTTTTAGTCAAAGCCATTCCACAAATCTGTAAGAAGTTCCAAACTTTCCCATACTTTCCTGTCTTTTCCTGAGCCCTCCAAATTGTTCCAAGCTCTGCCTGTTACCCAGTTCCGAAGTCGCTTCCACATTTTCAGGTATCTTTACAGCAGCACCCCACTCTACCAGTACTAGTTTACTGTGTTAGTCAGTCTTCATGCTGCTGATAAAGACATACCCAAGACTGGATAATTTATGAAGAAAAAGAGGTTTAATGGACTCACAGTTTCACATTGCTGGGGAAGCCTCACACTCATGGAGGAAGGTGAAAGGTACATCTTACATGTCAGCAGACGAGAGAGAATGAGAACCAAGAGAAAGGGGAAACCCCTCATAAAGCCATCAGATTGCTTGAGACTTATTCACTACCATGAGAACAGTATGGGGGAAACCACTCCCATGATTCAATTATCTCCCACTGTGTCCCTGCCACAACACATGGGAATTATAAGAGCTATAATTCAAGATGAGATTTGGGTGGGGACACAGTCAAACCATATCACCCAGTAGTAACCACTTTTTCCAACATTTTGGTATTTTACTTCCAGTCATTTCATCTTTCTCATATATATGAAACAGATATTACACAAGTGCACACATAGACACACATCATTTTAATGTTTTACAAAGTAAGATCATATATAAACTGTACTTGATCTATCTTACAATTTGCTATGTTCTACTTAAATCATAAATGATATAGCCTCCTTGTTTTTCTCTGCTCTCTCTTATCTAAAGCTTCTGTTCAAAACTTAGATACAGTAGTTTAGCTATCTCTTCTTTGTTTCATTTTCCTCTTCCATCGCATGCTCAGGATCACTAGCCAGGCCCAAGAGCTCTCATGAAATATTTTCCAAACATAGATAGTTCTGCTTCTAAAATAAATATTGGTGCAATACTTATAATAACAAATATTATTGCTAGGAAAATATCACCTGAACATATTATAGTCTATTTAAATACCTTTCTATAAATGAACAATTTCTCACAATTATAAGCAAACAGCAATGGTTACTTATAAGTCTACATTGTCACAATAATTTTTTTAAAATAAATTTCAAGGAGGAAGACCATGTGGAAAACAGTTGTGTATATTATAAAGGCTTTGATATTATTGTCAAATTATTATCCACATGTTTCATAACATTTTACCTTAACTAGTACGATTGAATGTGAAAACTCATAGGACCTACTTTCTGTCTCTTGACTGTTAAGTACTATGTTCTCATATCCAGCCTTTTCTATTTAAGGCAAAAAGCATTATTAAGGTGCTATTAATTTTTTTCTATTCTATTTTAGATAATTTTTCCCTCAAATATAGTAAGTTGTGAGTCCTTCTACCCTTCCTTAAATATTTTCTCATCTGCAAAAGATTTGACAGAAGTTTACTGACCTTTCTGGCACTAACACCTGTTGTTCCCTATGTTGGAATTTTCCTGGTATCTCAGTAGAAGCTGGAAGAGAGATAATTGAATATGTGTTGCTTGTATAGACATTTTTACCTATAAACTCCATCCTGTTTTATTTACAAATTAAAATACCAGAAAAATATAGGTTAAAGAATTCTCTGGGAACAAAACTTGAAGGTAGATACTGTTGGAATTAAGAAAAAGATAAATAACTTCCTATAGCACAGAAAAGTTCAGAAAAACTAAATCATAGTCCATAAAATAAAGGAAAGAAGTAGAAAGATGCTACAATGAAACACAAAGTTTAGAAAACAAGCTAAAAGGTGAAAAATTAAACAGTAAGTTGCATCAATAAATAAAAATCCATTGAACTACTCAGTTTAAACTAATTCAACAAATATTTATATTTAGTATGATCCAGGTACCACCAGGTCTTGAGGAGTTAGTGGTGAACAAAATATACACAGGACCTCTACTCATGAAATTTAGTCTAGTAGATATTAAAAAAAAAACAATTACAAGTTATGAGCTTCATCAGAGCATAGTTCAAGATGAATATAACATGTGTCAAAATGGTTTTCTAAAGAGGTTGCAGTAAGCCTTGATAGCATACATCAGTTCTTTCTCATCATATTTGATATTAAAATGCTAGAAAGAAACACTTTTGACATAAGAAATAAGACAAAGACAATTGCCATCATCAGTAACATTTTTATGTAAATTCTTACCAAAACAACAGGTGGAGAGAATTATCCATATTAATCTTAGGAGAAAGATGCAGAACAATAAAAAAATTTCTTATTTCAAAGAATTAAAAAAGAGGAATATCTGGGATACATGTGCAGTGTGCAGGTTTGTTATATAGGTATACCTGTACCATGATTGTTTGCTGCACCTATCAACCCATCATCTAAGTTTTAAGCCCCACATGCATTTGGTATTTGTCCTAATGCTTTCCCTCTCCTTGACACCTTCCCCTGGACCCCCTCCCCCAAAAAGGCCCCAGTGTGTGATGTTCCCTTCCCTGTGTCCATGTGCTCTTATTGTTCAAGTCCCACCTTTAAGTGAGAACATGTAGTGTTTGGTTTTCTGTTCTTGTGTTAGTTTGCTGAGGATGATAGCTTTCAGCTTCATCCATGTCCCTAGAATGGATATGATCACATTCTTTTTTATGGCTGTATAATATTCCATGGTGTATACGTGCCACATTTTCTTTATCCAGTGTATCATTAATGGGCATTTGGGTTGGTTCCAAGTCTTTGCTATTGTAAGTAATACTGCAATAAACATATCTGCCCATGTGTCTTTATAGTAGAATGATTCATATTCCTTTGGGTATATACCCAGCAATGGGATTGCTGAGTCAAATGGTATTTCTGGTTTTAGATCCTTGAAGAATCACCACACTGTCTTCCACAATGATTGAACTAATTTACACTCCCACCAACAAGTGTAAAGGCGTTCCTATTTCTCCACAGCCTCACCAGTATCTATTGTTTCCTGACTTTTTAATAATCGCCATTCTTACTTGATTAAGATGATATCTCATTGTGGTTTTGATTTGCAACTTAAAGTAAAATTATATATGTATATATACATACACATACATATACACACACATTTTTTAAAAGGATCCTGAAATAAGAGAGGCCAGATGGTGACACATAACCCCACAAGCAAGGTGGGCCCAACTGTTATAATGAACAGTGAAGTTGGAGTAGCAGCCATAAGGTCCTGAAAACAAAGGCGCTGTGAAGTTGGTTAAAAGAATGCTGGTGGCAAAATACATGAACAGCAAACAAGAGATTTAGTTACTCTATACAATCAAAAGAAATTATGGTCTCCAGATATTTGAAAATTAAATAATGTATTTCTAATAACTAATGGTTCAAAGAAGAAATCAAGAAAGAAATTATAAAATATTTTAACTGAATTAAAATGGAAACACAACTTACTGATAAAAAGAATGAACTGTTGATGGAAGAAACAACATGAATAAATCTCAAAATAATTATTCTTTTTTTGTTCAAAATAATTATTCTATGTATAAGAAGACAGATAGAAAAGAATACATACTGCACAATTCCATTTATGTAAAACTCTAGATTATACAGACTAACATATAGTGACAAAATGCGGACCAGCAGTTGTTTGGAGGGCAAGAAGGATAGAAGAGAGAGATTACAAAGTAGTATGAGAAAATGTTTGAATGTCATCATCAGTTTTTTCTTATCTTTATGTATAATTATCTTGATTGTGATGATGTTTTCATGGTTGTTGACATTTGTCCAAACTTATAAAATTGTATATTTTAAACATGTATGGTTTACTGCATGTCAATTATATCTCAGTCAGACTCTTAAGAAATAAAGTTTCTATAACTCTAAAAAAAGGAGGAAGAACTTCAATAGCATTAACTCAATATCAATATCAACACATACTTTAGGACATTTACTCTGTTCCCAAAGACTAGGCAAAGAAAAGAAAAAACAGTAAAACATACTGTACAAAGTTTTCAGTCTTAAGTGAAGAGAGATAAGAAATGGTTGCAAGATAGTGTGGTTAAGAGCAGTACAACGATTAAACACAGAATTTCCTGGCAAGACGAAGGCCAACTAACCCCTTTGTAAGTGAATCAAGAAAAGGCTTCCCTTAAGATGTTAACACAAAGCAGAGCCCTAGAGGATAAAAATGGATAAATGGAAAGATCTTTCTAGACAGCAAAATTGTTTATTTAAAATGTAGGATGTAAGAGAAGGCTGGACACATTCTATGCATTATAAAGAAACCAGCATGCCTGAAGCATTGGTAGGAGGCTGGAATAGAAGAGGAAATCCATTTTGAGAGGTTATCTTTGTTCAATCAGGAAAGGAATTTAGACTTTTCACAGAAAACAATGGGCAGTGATTAAAGGATTATAAGCAGTACAGTGGCTGCTTATAACTACAGCCACACCACAGTTGTGCTATGACCACAACTAGCAGGATGGCAGTAGGGATGGAAAAAAACGGGCTGGATTTTAGAAAATAATAAGGCCATAGAATTCATGATGTTAGAGAGGGATAAGCAATGGGAAAAACATGCCACCACGGTGACAAATTTATGTCTCAGAAATATGTTCAAAAGTCAACGTGTATGTTTACAAGTTGTATTAGAGTTCTCTAAGGGACAGAACTAATAGGATAGATGAATATGTGAAGGGAGTTTATTAAGAGAATTGGCTCACACAATCACAAGGTTAAGTCCCACAATAGGCTTTCTGCAAGCTGAGGAGCCAGGAAGCCAGTTGGAGTCTCAAACTCAAAAGTAGGGAAGCCAACAGTGCAGCCTTCAGTCTGCGGCCGAAGATCGGCAAATCACTGATGCAAGTCCAAGATTCCAAAAGCTGAAGAACTTGGAGTCCGATGTTCGAGGGCAGGAAGCATCCAGCATGGGAGAAAGATGGAGACAAGAAGTCTCAGCGAGTCTGCTCTTTCCACCTTCTTCTGCCTGCTTTATTACAGCCACATTGGCAGCTGATTAGATGGTGTCCACCCACATTGAGGGTGAGTATGCCTCCCCCAGTCCACTGATTCCCTCACAGACACACCCAGGGACAATACTTTGCACTCCTCAATCCAATCAAGTTGACATTTAATATTAACCATCACACAAGTTATTTTCATATCTAAGTGATAAATGGCTATGACCACAACTGGCAGGGTGGCAATGAGGATGGAAAAAAAAAAAAAAAGAGCTGGATTCTAGAAGTAATAATGCCGTAGAATTAACGAAGTTAGAGAGGAACAAGCGATGAGAAACACACCATGACATTATAGTGACAAATGATAGGGAATACAGGAGCCGAGAATTATAGATTCAAAGATGTAAACTCTAAGTGTAAAAATGATGAATTCCGGCTTGGCCATGTGGAGCTTGAGATGCCTGTACTATGCTCCAGTTGGAAATGTCCAATATGTAGTCCAGTGACCAGAAAAGATGTAGAGTGGAGAAGTGGGATTGTGAGTCATTAGTGTATTTAAGAGAGTATGTAAATTCTAGCCATTGGAAGTGGAAATTAACACTTAAGGTAGGTAAGTAAGGCAAATCCCTGTCTTCCCACTACCAGTAGACCCAGTGGAACAAAAACATTTTTTATTAACTCGTTTTGTTTGTATAGATAGCCATGATGAACAGGTGACTTAAGAGCCCATAATTAAAATATCAACACAGTCAGCATTGAGTAGAATTATTTGTAACAGTAGTTATTCTTTCTTCATATTTATTAACTAAAGTTGAATAAATCATTGACTTCAGAGTGCAGGATATAGACATAGAAGAATTTTCCCTACAAACACATAATTGAAAGGATTTCTCTTTATAGATTTTCTTACCCATTGAACATGATCTGATTTTTCATTAAACATAGGGAAACAGATTAGCATAGATTGGCTTCTGAGGAAAGAGAATATTAATGAGCTAGATACATTTAAGACAGATGAAGTATTTCTGGTTTATGGCCAACTATATTAAATTCAACAATAATTACAAAGTGGCTACTATAAGCCAGACATTCAGTCAAAAACATGGGATTCAGTTTTGGGCTTCTAGAAGATCATAGTCTATTATTTAACTAGAAAATAGACCTTGGGATAATAGTTCCCTGGAACTCAAACACTAGTCTCAAAGAACTAAGAGATCAATGCCTTCAAACAGACTAAAAGTTAATTTAATCACAATTTCTCATTTCGTCCGGAAAAATTTGAACAGTGTATTTGCTCTCTTTCTCCATTTTACTGTATTGTTGTTCCTCACAGGCTTTGTTTTGAGAGATGATGACTGGCTTCGACTTGGTTTTCTGGGATGCAGCTGGTAATCTTTACTACATATAAACTCAAGCCAGGAGACCCCTGCAGGCAACCGATGGTAACTACGTACCTTAGGGAATGCACGGCGTGAGAGAGTGAGGGTGACACACTCTTTGGAAGGAGGGGGAGAAGAGGGTGAGATGGAAGAGGAGGAAGAAGATGAAGAGGAGGAGGCAGAGGAGGCAGAGGCAACAGAGTAGGAGGAGGAGGTGGTGGAGGAAGAGGAAGTGGAGGAGGAGGAGGGTGGGAGCAGGGATTGTGGCTGAGAATTTTTTTTTTTGACATAAAACAGCCAGTCAATAGCCTGGGGCTGTTGGCCTATAACTTTGTTTTCAGGGGCTACCGTCCACCATTTTTGCTTCATATTAAGTCCCTGGATATCCCGTTCAGATGGTTGGAAAAACTGTGGTGTCTTCTCTACTCCTTCAAGGTTGTCTTCAGGGGCTTCATTAGGCTGGTTTTCTTTCACAGGGAATGGGAGACAAGATGAGAAAGTCTCTGGTAGAGAAAGGACAAGAACTAATTTCACTTCTATTTTGCCCTCAGAATTGGCCTCAGGTGTTGGTATGACAGAAAGTGTTGCACAACGAGGATTTTTCTTTCCTCTAAAATGGTTACATGGAGATTTTATGCAGGAAGCACAAGCTAAGCAAACCACATAATTTGATGACAGGCGAGGACCAGGATGAGGATTTGGCCTTCCCCTCATCCTTCGAAACAAAATCTGCCTACAGAGATCCCTCTGTATTCTGGTCTTTGAGATAGAATTGACGATTTTATTTACAACATCATCAGGGACGGTTCCACCTTTAACAATGCAGGGCTGACTATACTTTAAAGTCCATGGAATTTCTTTATTTGATTCTGTCTTTGGAGAAATCTCAAAGGTGCTTTTACTCTGGAGTCTGAAACCTAATGTTGAAGCAGCTGTGTTCCTGGTGCAGTGTTTGGAGCTTGATAATAATTGACCTGAGACACTTGTTTTTGGATGGGGTGATGGCAGATGTGTGACTCTGTGTTTGTCATTTGGTGAAGTGGTATTCTGAAACTTGGAGTGACAGACGGGTGAACTGGGAGTCTGGAAGTTACAATCAAGCATAAACATTGGCTGAGAATTGAGCTGAAACAATGGTAAAATCTCAGATGGGTGGACAAAATATGATGATGCTGATTGTCTTGCTTTTGAATGGGACAATGGTAAGTTTGCAACGTTGGGGTTAGAGTTCAATATAGGTATTTTCTGAAATCTAGAGTCAAGTGATGGAGAGGTAAGAGCCATTTGATTGGGTTTGAAAGAAGGTGATGTCCAAAATAAGTCACTTGTTTGAAGTTTTGTGTTGAGTGATGGTGAACTCAAAGATCTTTGATTGTGCTGCAATAAAGATGTCCAAAGGCAGTCCAATGAGGATGTTTTCTGAGGTTTGGATTGAAGTAATGTCGAGCTAAGGGCTTTTCGTTTGGGTCTTAAGGAAGATGATGTCGAAATGATGTTTATGGAAGGTATTTCTTGATTTTGGAGGTGAAATAATGATGAACTTGAGACCCTTTGATGAGAAGACTTCAATGAAGGTGATCGCCAGCAAACATCTAGGCTTGGAGATGTTGTCTGAGGTTTAGAGAAGGGCAATTGTGAACTCAGGGTTGTTTGATTGAGGTCCTGTGATGACGTCATTTTGAGGTCAGATGAAGATGTCGTTTGAGCTTTGAAGTGCAACAAATGAGAGTTCAGAGCTCTTTGAGCAGGCCACAATGAACTTCTCCAGTGGAGGCCTAGTGAAGGTGTGTTCTGATGCTTGGCATGGGACAATGGTGAATTCAGAATCCTATCACAGAAGCTCTTTGAAATTTTGTTCTGAGATTTGGGAGATGGTAATACTGAGCATCTCCAGACCTTCCTCTTGGAGCCCAGTGGAAGTTCTGCAAGGGGATTGCCATGGGATTGCACTTTGGCTACAGGTTGGTTATTGAATTGATTTAGTTTTTCACCTGTACGTTGATGTGTTAATGAATTGGCTGAGGACAGTTGGTAGAAATAGTCTAATGGCACAAAGTGTTGACCATAATATGCTAATGGCACCATCTTGTGTTGTGGTAGAGGTCTTTTTAAAAGCAGTTAGCTTGTGGGGATGTTTTAGTAACTGTTAGTCTTTTAGCTGGAATCCATGGAAAATGGATACTTTTACATAACAGTTGCTAGCTTATATCTTGTAATATTTCTGTTAATTCTCAAATATTATAGACTATTCCAAAATTGAAGTGCAGACGAGATTGAAAAAGATTGTCACCATTTGAAATTATCTTCAGTATTTTCTTTAGTTTCCTATACTTTTTTCTCCTGAGTAAATAATGCCTGTTAACAAAATAGTAAGGAGAGGTCAGAAGAGGTCCTGATAGAAATATTAATTTTCTTAAGTACTCTCTTGTAGTGACTAGAGCACAGGTGTTATGTCAAATTCCAGCTACAATGTGTATTGCAGCCACTTAGTGTATCGCTATGCATATCTTTTGAATTAAACTTTCAAAACCCCAATTCACCATCTGTAAAATAGACAAATATGATATTTAACTTATTGGGCTAAAGAATAAATAAACATATATATATATTCTGACAGTGCCAAGATATTATAGGTGCTCAATAAAATGCAGTAGTTACCACTGGTGCTCTTTTAATTATTACATTTATAAAACAAGCAAATAGAAATCTGTGATAAGTTTTTTGTGTAAAAAAAAAAAAACTCAGAGAAAAATAAAAAGGAAGCTTCAAATGTTTATTTTCAATTTAGATTCAGTTACCCATGACTATCATCTTTTAGTTTACTTCCAAAAGTCGATTGCATATTTTAGTTCTTGTCACCACTGCAGCATTGAAACTTTTGGCTATACCCTTTTAAGACTCCTGTTTCATTGCTATCCATTATTTCTCCACACTCTGATTCTCTACCCTTATCCTCTTATTTTTTTCCAGGTCTCCACTGAATTTTTTTCTTTTGTTCTCATCCCAATATAATTCTAAGAGTTATATTACCAGGTCTCTTCTCTTTTCAGTTTATTCCTAAGTAATCACATCGGTTATGTTTAGGATTTTTAAATGAACTATAGAAGTTTCTTAAAAAGAGAGAACCTTGTAGCTGGCCAAAAGTGATGTAAGCATCTGTCACTCAACAAGGAGACTTATGCTACTTCTTAAAGGCAATTCATAGGGTGTCATGCCACACAATTTTATTTTTCAGGGTCCAAGCTTTCTTTGTTCTTCAGGTTTTTGATCAAGGTACACGATACAAAAAAAAAAAAACAAAAAAAAAAACTAAGACTAAAGTGATCACAACAGTTTCTGAAATCAATCAATTAAGTCCCTGGCCTGAGGCCCTTGAAGAATGAGACGTTCCATGACTCTTTCTGTGTTTCCATGACTTACCAACCCAATTTCTGATGGACAAATTTATTTCTCATATGTGCCAACTTATCCAGTTAATTTGCTATCAACTCTATTGTTGCTAGAAGTTTTTTCTTTATGTCAAGGTGACTTTTCACATAGTTACATTTTCTTTGCATTTATTTTTCAAATATATCTTATTAGTATCATAATTCACTTGTTTTTCAAGCCTTCCATCATTCTTTGTGGAATTTTCCAAGTACCAACAACATTAGTTACATACATTAACTTCTTAATTTTTTGTTTTTAGTTCTGGCTTATCTCTTGAGGTTCCAGATAGTATTTCCAAATAATCAAGCTTCCTTATCCAAAAGTTCCAAAAACAATTCAAACCCAAAGCAATAAAAATTTAATACAGTTATTTTTCTTTCCAGAGAAATATTTTTCTATATCTTCTGTCTCAGTTCCAAACACTTAGTCATTTAATTCAGATTCTTTGAAATCATCCATGGCAACTTCACCCTCCCAAGCCATTTAGACACCAAGACCTCTTGATTTGATCACTTCCATATCTTAATTCACTGTTTTCTGTAAAATGCCACCATTACAGGCACATCTTATCTAGACTGTATAATTATAGTAACTTCTGTATATCTTTCCAGCATGACCTCACTCTCTCTCTTCTCCTTCTTTCCTGTGAGACATATAAAAGCAAACTCTCACTGGTGAGACACCACTGCTGCTCACTCAAAGATTTTCCTTGCTTTGCATATGCCTGTGTGAGTAACAAACACTGAGGTTTCTCGTGCTTGTTGGATCTGGCGTGAGGGGAGAAAATGCACATACTACAATATACTACAGACTATTCTACCAAGTTTCTAGATGGCAAAATGAAATAACTTCATGGATTTGGAGCATGCAAAGATTTCTTAAACAGCATACAAAGTTGCAGCCATTAAGAGTTGTTAAACTTAAGAACTCCCAATAACCAAAAGACATCATATTGGAAAGAATAAAGGCAAATCACAGAATGTAAAAAAATTTACAATACATATATATATGAAAAAAACTCATCACCATGATAATCTGCATATTACTAAGAAAAAAAGGCAATGCTATTATAATGGGCAAAACACATGAACAACCATTTCACAAACAAGGATATACAAATGGCTAACACATATATGAAAAAAAACCTCAGCTTCATTAAAATCAATGGAATCCAGCCTGGGCAATGTGGCAAAATCCTGTCTCTACCAAAAAAAAAATTAAAAAAATAAAAATAAAAAATTGGCTGGGTGTATTAATTCGCACGTGTACTCTCAGCTACTCTGAGCCCAGGGAATCCAGGCTGCAGTGAGCCATGATAATGCCACTGCACTCCAGCTTGGGTGACAGAATTAGACACTGTCTCAAAAAATGAAAATAAAAAATCAGTAAAGTACGTATTTAAAAAACAGGGAGATGTTGCTACACATTATCAGAATGTGACTAACATAAAACTAAAAAAAGCAATAATTGGTGAGTATACAGATTAAATAAAATGCTCAGACACTGCTGGTGGCAATGTTGATAAAACCCCTTTGGGGTTGTATCATTAAATCAGTATTTTTTATTTTATTTTATTTTCGAGGCAGAGTCTTGCTCTTTCGCCCAGGCTGGAGTGAGTGGCGCCATCTTGGCTCACTGCAAGCTCCGCCTCCCCGGTTCCCGCCATTCTCCTGCCTCAGCCTCCCGAGTAGCTGGGACCACAGGCCCCGCCACCACGCCCCGCTAATTTTTTGTATTTTTAGTAGAGAAGGGGTTTCACCGTGTTAGCCAGGATGGTCTTGATCTCCCGACCTCATGATCTGCCCGCCTCGGCCTCCCAAAGTGCTGGGATTACAGGCGTGAGCCACCATGCCCGATCTAAATTAGTATTTTTTATACATTATAAAAAGTTTACATTCCAAACTGTAATCAACTGTCAATCAATAGAATATATAAATAAATCGTAATATAGTTCTTCAGTAAATACCAAACAACAATGAAAATTAACAGAATATATAGCACTATACCACTACAAAATGTTTCTTTTTTTTTTTTTCCTCCTTTTTGAGACGGAGTTTCACTCTTTTTGCCCACACTGGAGTGCAATGGTGCAATCTTGGCTCACTGCAACCTCCGCCACCTGGGTTCAAGCAATTCTCCTGCCTCAGCCTCACAAGTAGCTGGGATTACAGGCATGCGCCACCATGCCTGGCTAATTTTTGTGTTTTTAGTATAGACAGGGTTTCACCATGTTGGTCGGGCTGGTCTTGAACTGCTGACTTCAGGTGATCTACCCGCTTTGGCCTCCCAAAGTACTGGGATTACAGGTGTGAGCCATGGTGTTCAGCCTCAAAATGTTGAATAAAAAGAATCATACACACAAAAATACTTCCTAATTTTATAGTCAGGCTAATAATACACTTGAGGAGGTGGAGAGTTGGAGAGAACACACAGAAGGATCTTCTGGGATACTGGTAATGTTCTGTTTCTTGATCTGGACGAAGATTGCATGGATGAATTCACTTAGTGATAATTGAGCTTTAACACTTACAGTATGTGTATTTTTATATGTTCCTTTACTTCAATAAAAAGTGCAAAAAATTATAATGATGCTAATTTAAAAAGACACATCAGAAACAAAATTGCACTGAAAGGAGAAACATTAAGGAGTAAACCAAGATATGGTACTCAGATGTGATGAAAACTTAACGAGAGAGTTGGAGAGTGAGGTGGGGGTCGGTAGTGAAGAATGTAATGTTAAATCTTGCTATAATATAAAGAGGAATAATCAAATTCAAAACAAATAAAACTAACAAGAGTCTATTTGAGACAGAAACCAGAGAAAAACAACATTTCTGAATGTGTCCCAGTTTCAGACTTAGCAAAATGACACTTTCATTTCAAAGAAAGTGTTTTTGCTAGATGCATGTAAATATTACATACAGATAACTAAAAAATGGGAGAAACTTCAATGAGGCTATAAATATGGGAGAAAATAAATACCCCTATGAAAGAATTAACTGAAATAGTCCAAATTATTTTTATAATCAAGTTCCTTCAAACTTTGAATAAATAGATATTTATAATGTTATATGAACATTTTCAGAGTACCATAAATATAGAAAAATTCTCCATTTGTTCTGTGAAACTGCTATATGTCATTCAGACATTAAAACATGATAAAAATAGTTCAAAGTTTAAAAGGAATAGAGCAATTCACTTAGTCATTTGCAGAAATTCCCAAATAAAATAAAACACTAAATTTAACAGTATAATTAAATAGTCTATTGTGACCCAAGTTGATCTTATTTAAACAAAGCAATTATGTTAAATTACTAGGAAGCACTATATTTTGTCATTTTCATAATTCAGAAATAAATCTTAATAGATGTTTTAAACACTCATTTGATAAAATCCAACCTCCATTTCTCATAAAACTCTGTAAGCTCCTAAGAAAAACTAGTTACTTAATGATATCAAACATATGAAAGCAAAAGCAAACTATTCACATGGTAGTTAAATGTGAGCTAGTCCCACTACAAGTTGATAAAAGATGAGCATATTTACTATCACTACTACATTTAACATTGTTTAGGAAAATCTGGCCAATGTATTAAAGAAGAAAATAAAATAAAACAAAAATTAAAAAATGAGACATAACCTTTGAAAAGGCAGAAATTAAATTCCCTCTACATGCATATTATATTATTAAAACCCCAATTTAGAATATAGAAAACTTAAGAGAATAACATATTAAAATTCAGGAAATGAAGTCATTGCTTGCTGAGTAAATACATATAGGTCACAAATTTTCTTCAATACCGATATTTAACAGGATTTATGATAATCATGGATACTTCATATATAATTATCTCTAAAAATTCAATAAAAGCACAGACATCCTATTGCAAATATAAGAGAGTACTTGAAAGTTTTGTGGAGAGGGGATAAATGCCTAGTAATCCAGGAAAGGTCACAGTTTTCTATATCTAGTTCTTTTGTATTTTTTACTTCTCTGTTAATGCACTGATGCTCCTTGCTACTTCATCCTACTTCCTTTTTCAAGATATATTCCTAATAAATAGAAAACTTGTCATTGGAAATTGCAATAACTCTTTTTCATCAATAAATAGGAGCAAGCGGGAAATCAGTAAGGGTATATAAAATTTCAAAAATGCCATCGACTAACTTGAGCTAACTGATATTCATAGAATATTCAATGCCAAATTGTTCTTTTAAGTGGACATGAAATATTTACCAAAATATTATAAACCATACAACAAGTGTCAATAAATTTAATTGAGTTCAAATAATGCATAGTATGTTCTCAGATTTGGCAATGCCATTAAATTATAAATTAATACCAGAAATATATGTGAATATGTTTCATGTTTATACTACATATACATTTTATACAATATACTGAGAATGTGTGGGATGTTCCTAAAGCTGAACTGAACGTAGGAAAGGGAGCCATCTGTAGCAATAAATGATGGTATCAAAAATGAAGGAAGTTCTCAAATTAATGACATTAGGTTCCTCCTTAAGAAATAAAAAAAGGAAGAAGATCCCATTAAACTAAAATTAAGTAGAAGAAAGAGAATAGTAGAGATTAGAGAAACCAATGAGATAGAAACTAGATAATCAAGTATATTGATAGGTGGTTCTTTCAGAAAATAAATAAAATTGAAAACATTTGGTCATACAGATAAAGGATTAAATTCAAAGAAAGCTGGGCATGGTGTCTTTCACCTGTAGTCTCAACATTTTGGAAGGCCCAGGCCAGAGGATCACTTGAGATAAGGAGTTCAAGACCAGTCTGGCCAACATGGCAAAACCCCATCTCTACTAAAAACAAAAAATTAGCCAGGCGTAGTGGCACACGCCATTAATCCCAGCTACTCGGGTGCTTGAGGCACGAGAATCGCTTGAACCCGAGAGGTGGAGGAAGCAGTGAGCCAAGATCAAGCCACTGCACTCAAGCCTGGGTGACAGAGAGAGACTCCATCTCAAAAAAAGAAAAGACACAATTACAAATACCAGGATTAAGAGAGGTGATGTTACCGCAGACACTACACACTACTGATATTAAAAATGATAACCAAAAAAATGAAGACTATTATGCCAATAAATGAGACAACTCGGATGAAAGAGAGGTATTTCTTGAAATACACAAATTTCCAAAGCTCACTCAAGAACAAATAGAAAACCTAAAATCTCATATCTCTATTAAATAGGTTGAATTTGAGTTTAAACTCTTCCCATAAAAAAATTTCAGAGTCTGATGACTTCATTGATGATCATACCAAGTCTTTAAGAAAGAAAGAATGCCAATTCTACACAAACTATTTCAGAAAATTAAAATGGAGGATTTATTTTCAACTCCATCTATGAATCAAGCATTATTCTAATACCAAAACCAAAATAAAAACTACTAGATTTTTATTTTATTTTATTTTTATTTTTTATTTGATTGATTGATTGATTGATTGATTTATATTTGAGACGGAGTCTCACTCTTTCACCCAGGCTGTAGTGGAATAGCGCGATCTCGACTCACTGCAACCTCCGCCTCCCAGTTCAAGCGATTCTCCTGCCTCAGCTTCCTGAGTAGCTGGGATTACAGGAGACTGCCACCACGCCCAGCTAGTTTTTTGTATTTTTAGTAGAGACAGCGTTTCACCATGTTTGCCAGCCTGGTCTCGAATGCCTGACCTCAGGTGATCCGTCCACCTCTGCCTTCCAAAGTGCTGGGATTACAGGGGTGAGTCACCATACACAGCCGATTTTTCAAAAAGCAACTATACATCAATATTTCTTATAAATGTAGATAAAAAAGGTAAACCAAATTTTAGCCAGTCAAATCCAACAATATGTAAAAGGTAAAATACACTTCCCCCAAGTCCATGAACCCAGTCTTTTCATAGGAAAACACCAGACAAGACCAACTTTGACAAAATATTTTAACAGCACTCTTTAAAAGTGTCAAAGTCAGTAAAAAATCAAGGAAAGATAGAATATTCACAGATTGGAGAAATTTAAACATAATGACTAAATGCAAAATGGTATACTGTATTGAATCCTGGCTCAGTAAAAAGCCCTTCATAGAAAAAAAAAAAAGGTAAAATGCTATTAAAGTCTGTTAAGAATATTGTACCATGTTATTTTGTTTGTTTGTTTTGATAAACATACCCTGGTACGTTAAATGTTTAGATGTTAATATAAGAAAAATCTGAGTGAAGTGTTGGAATACGAAAAAGTTTGAATATCTATTCAAGAACACTTTGTAAAGGGAAAAAGCTGAAAGATCAGCAATTACCTGATGTCAAATCTTATTAAAAAACAGCAATAGCCAAAGCAGTCTAGTATTAGCATAAAGGTAGACAAACAGGTAAATGGAACAAAATACAAAGTTGGGAAAAAGACACATGTATTAAAACAGCAGATTTTTTGACAAAAGTATATAAGCAATTCAGTGGAGAAAAAAATCAGTATTTTCAAATTATGCTGTAATAATTGGATGTACATCTGCAAAAAAAAAAAATGGAAAGGAAGAAGTAAAATTGTCTCTGCAGATAACATAATCATACATAGAAAACCCTAAAGACCACCCCAAAAACTATTAGAACAAACAAATTCAGTAAAGTTGTAGGATGCAAAATGAACATACAAAAATCAGTTGCATTTTTATACATTAACAACAAACTGTCCAAGAAAGAAATCAAGAAAAACAACAGCATTTGCAATAGCATGAAACAGAACAAAATATTTAGGAAAATAATTAACCAAGAAGATGAAAGATCTATTCACTGAAAAGTATAAAACAACTGATGAAAGAATTTGTGAAAACTCAAATAAGTGGAAAAATATTTCATGTTCATGGATTGAAAGAAAGAATATTATTAAAATGTTCAAACTACCCAAAAAATCTACAAATTCAATGGAACCCCTATCAAAATTCCAACAATATTTCTTTCAGAAATAGAAAAAGCAAACTGCAAAATTCATAGTAATATAAAACATCCTGAATAGCTAAAGCAATCTTGAACAGAATTAATTGGAGTAAGCACACTTTGTGATTTCATTACTATTACAAATCTATAGTAATCCAAACAATATGGTACCAGTAAAAAATTAGACACATAAGCCAATGGAACAGATAGGAAAGCCCAGAAATAAACCCATACATATGCAGTCAACCAATTTTCAACAAAGGTGCTAAGAATGGGGAAATAATAGACTCTTAAGTAAATAATGTTTTTAAAACTGGATATTCACATGCCAAAAAAAAAATCATTAAATTGGACCCTTCTCTTAGACCTTATATGGAAATCAATTCATAACGGATTAAAGACTTAAATGTACCTGAAACCATAAAACTCCTAGAAAAATGCATAGAAAAAAACTCTCCATGACGTTAGTTTTAGTAATGATTTTTTTATATGATGCCAAAGACACAGATGACAAAAGCAAAACTAAATAAGTAGGACTACAGCAAACTAAAAATTTATTGCATAGCAAAGGAAACAATCAACAAAATGAAAAGGTAGCCCACAGAATAAGAGAAAATGTGTGCAACCCATGTATTCGATAAACAGTTAATATTCAAAATACATAAAAAACTTACACAACTCAATAGAAAAAAAAGCCAATTGAAAAATAGGTCAAGGACCTGAATAAACATTTCTCAAGAGAAAATATACATATAGTCAGCAGGTATATGAAAAGATGTTCAACATCACTAATCATCAGGGAAATGAGAATCAAAAACTACAATGAGATACCACCTGTCACCTGTTAGAATGGCTTTTATCAAACAGTCAAAAGATAAATGTTGGCAAGGATGTGGAGAAAAAAGAACCTACTGGTGTGTATATAAATTGACACAGCCATTGTAGAAAATAGTATGGAGGTTCCTAAAAAATTTAAAAACAGAAATACCATATGATCAAGTAATTCCACTTCTAGGTATATATCCAAAGAAATTAAATTGGCGTATCCAAGAGATTGCAGCATTATTTATAATAGCCAAGATATGAAAATTATCCTGAGTCGGTCAATAGATGAATGTATAGAGAAAATGTGATGTCTGTGTGTGTGTACAAACAATGGAATATTATTCAGCCTTAAAAAAGAAGGAAATCCTGCCATTTGCAACAACATGGATAAGGCCAGGAGACATTGCATTAAGTGAAATAAGAAAGACTCTGAAAGACAAATATGCATGATCTCACTTATAAGTGAAACCTAAAAAAAGGTCAAACACATAGTAACAGAGTAGAATGACAGATACAGAGGGCTAAGGGATAAGGGAAAATGGGAGATGTTGGTCAAAGGGTATAAGAGGTTAATAATATTGCACTGTATAGTTGAAATTTGAAAGAAAGTAGTTCTCATGTGTTCTCACCTCACACACACAAAATCATGGTAACTATGAGTTGATAGATATGCTTGAGCTTTGTTACTGTAATTACTTCACAATGTATACATATATCATTATATTCTAGACCCTAAATACATATGACTTTATCAATTATACATCAACAAAACTGGAAAAAAGATACGTGTATAAAAAAGAAATTTGATTCATACCTCAAATACAAAAATCAATTCATAATGAGATCATGGATCTACTGTAAAACCTAAAACTATATAAGTTCCGCAACAAAATTTTTTTTAAAGTTTGTGATTTGGGATTGAGCATTGATTTTTAGATGTGAAACCAAAAGCTCAACCAATAAAACAACAAATGAATAAATGGAACTCTATCAAAATTTAAAATTTCTGCTCTTCATAAGACACTGTTAGGAAAATGAAAAAAAAATAAAAATAGAGTAATATTTGCAAAGCATTATCTAATAAAAGACTTGTATCAAAAATATATAGAGAAAACTCTCAAAATTCAATAGGAAAGCAAGCAATCAAATTTTAAAAATGAGCTAAATATTTGAACAGTTCTCCAAAGATGATTTGGAATGGGATATAAGTACATGAATAGATATCAATATAATTATTCTTTAGAGGAATCCAAATTAAAATCACAAGAGATACCACTAAATAACTTCTTGAATAACTCAAATGTAAAAGGTTGACCAAACTAAGTGTTACAAAGATGTGGAGGAACTGAAAGTCTCATACACCACTGATGGGAGTATAAAATAGTTCTAGAAGTTTGGAAATACTTGATCCTTTCCTTAAAAGTTAAATATACATGTACCATATAATCTAGTCATTCCACTCCATGTATTTACCCAAATGAAAGCATATGCTCATATAAAGATTTGCAAAATAAGTTCATTGCAGCTTTTGTTGAATAGTCAAAAATGGTAAATAATCTACTCAGTAGACAAATGAATCAACCAATTGTAATAGTTCCATGTAAGGGAATATACCTGCCACGAATTTAAGGAATCCCATCTGCAGTCAAGCGTCTGGGAGCAAAATGCTTACAAATCAATAACAATAAAGCTGATATAAAACAGAGTCCCACCAGTCCAACTCAGCTAATGTTTCAAAGTAAGACTTTCTGCACAGTACAGAGTATAATGAGGCAAACGCTTTGTTTTCTCAATAAACCATCAAAACAAAAATTTAGGTGGACCTTCCAAGTTCAAAAGAAATCTAATATATAGTCCTTCAAGGAACCCATACAATAAAAATACAAATAATATATAGATGCCTTAAATATCAGTGAAGATGCATTTAGTATTTATATATGTTCAATATTCTTGTTGTATGTATAGATTTAATTTTCTAGCCACTTCTACTTCACTTAGTCCTCAGAATATGCAATATAAAATTGTTTCTTTTTATTTTAGTCCAGAGTAACCTAGCATTGTTTGTTTTAAACTGTGACCATATCAACCTCTGCTTGCCAAACTCTCAACATCTAAAATACCATTAGGCCTATATTAATTTTTTTTTTTTTTTGTAACTCAAGAGATTTCAATTTAGAGATTTTTTTAGATTTATGTCTTAGTGCACTAAGTTCAGAGATTGATCATTCTAAGAGAATAATCCTCTTTTGGGAACCAACTACATAAGCTTCTCTGGTTCACTTATACAGACGGCTTCAGAAGAAACCTCTGATCTGAGGCTTATCTTGTAGCTTGACATGAGTACTTGACATAAGTACCTGACATTTCTGCCTTGTCAGGCTCGGGTATTCAGCTCTCACTTTTATACAAATACAAACCCACAAGAATATCTCTCAGATTTATACTTTAAGACTACCTTTTCCAAACCTTTTCTCTATCATACAGGCACAAACATGCCAACTGATTGATACGTATTCCTGATCGTAAAAGAGCCTCTCACCGAGAGAAGTTTTATGAAAACGAAAACACTGCCTCTTTCAGTGATTGTTAGAGACAGAAATGTGAGCAAATTTAATGCTAAGCAGTCTTGTAGGCTATATGCCTTTTTTATTCCCTGAAGAAAAGTAATCCTGAGAGGACGGTGTTCTAATGCGGACAAAAACAAAAATAAACATAATTCCTAGGCTACTATTTCCAGAACCGAGCTCTACAATTCTCTATTCCAAATAAGGGATTTGAGCAATTCTGTCATTTTCACCTGTAATTGAGTTGTCGACCAAATGTACAGACATGTTACTGTAGTGAACTTGAAGAAACTCCAACCATGAGCTCTGCAGGAATCCATCCAGAAACCAGACAGCATCACCTTGCAGCTGTATTCGAAAGATGTCTATATTCTCTACCCTCACCTTGACAAGCTCAATAACTGTGGGCTTAGCATGTGGAGTGCTGAGTCAGCCTAGCTTGGCCACGCTTTGAATATGTTCCACATATTGGATTTGTTTAACAAAACTACAGAATATTATGCTTTGTAAAAATCTATTAATTTTCATGCTTCTGTATATTTTTTTTTGCTTTTAATTTCAGGAAAATTTTCTCAGAAATAACTTTAAAATATGAACCTTCCGTAGATAAAGCATCATATCTACTCTCTTCCCTTTTGATAGGGGCACAGGATGCAGAGGAAACAAAAAATCTAACCTGAGTTCAAAATATGAGAAAGATTGGAGATTAGGAGCAAGGGTTGGAAGCCTGACATGGTATGAAACAGGGTAACTTGTTAGCAATTATTCTTTCCTCTCACAGTATCCCTCTATTGTCACCACTTTTTAGAGAATATTCCAGAGCAGTTCATCCAGAAAAGCAATTTGGGGTCACAAAAGATAGTTTTCTAAAATCTTAAAGGCACAGGAGAAGAAAGAATAGGAAATTCAATTCAAAAAATTATTGTAAAGCCAATTATTACAGGTAAAAATTATAAAGATTATTAAGGCATTTGCAGTCCAAACTTAAGGAAGGGAATGAAAGACAGGCAAAGAGAAAACTAAACAGACCACAAGAAGAGAAATAAGAAAGAAAGTGTTCTGGAAATTAAGAATAAATATAAATTCAGTAATTGAAGTAGAAAGTGGCAAAAAAAAAAAAAAAAAAAAAAAAAAGAGAAAGATTACAGAGTGTAATATATAAAAAAATTCTAACTCAGAGTTGGAAGGAAAAAGAGAAGGAGAAGAGGAAGAAGAACCAATGGAGGATACAATACAGGAACAACAAAAAAAAGGTGAAAAAAATTTATAAATGTGTAGGGAATATTTTTAAGGAACATTAGATAGAATCAAATTATAATTATTTCAAGGATGATGACTGAGGTTATTGAGTTCTTTGCTGACTTACTCAAGAGGATAGTTCATATGTAAAATTTATAATGAACTCATACAACTCAATAGCAGAAATAAAAACCCTGATTTTAAAATCGGCAAAAATCTTAATAGACATTTCTCCAAAAAAGACATAAAAATGGTCAATAGATATATAAAAATGTAATCAACATCGTTAATCATCAAAAAAATGCAAATTAAAACCACTGTAATTTCACATATAACTGAGATCATGCAATATTTGTCTTTTTGGCCTAGCTTATTTCACTTAGCATAATGTTCTCCAGGTTCACTCTATGATGTCAAATATGACAGAATTTCCCCCCTTTTTTAGGACTGAATACATCAAAACATCACACTGCACACTATAAATATATACAATTATTTGTCAATTAAAATGAACTTCATTAAATAATAAATATTTTTCAAAAACCTTCTTTGATATACCACCTTATATCTGTTAAGATGGATATTATCAAAAAGTCAAAAGATTGAACAAACGTTGGTAAAGGTGGGAAATAAAGGAAATTTTTTTACACTATTGGAAATGTAGATTGATACAGTCAGTATAAAAAACAATATGGAGATTTCTAAAGAAATTAAAAATAGAGCTACAATACAACTGAGCTATCCCTCTTCTGGATATACACCCAGAGGAAATGAAATCACTATCTCATAAAGATATCTACCCGCTTATGTCCATTGCAGCGTTATTTACAATAGCAAAGCTATGAAAATGATCTACGTGTTGATGGAGGGATGGATGAATAAAGAAACTGTCCTCTATATATAAACAACATAATGCTAGTCAGTCCTTAAAAAGAACCAGATCTTGCTATTTTCCACCATGGGGGTGAGCCTGAAGGACATTATGCTGAGCAAAATAAGCCAAACACAGAAAGAAAATTATTGTATGATCTCCTTTATATGTAGAATGTTTTTTTAAAAAGGTCAACTATACAGAGATGGAGAACAAAACAGTGGTCACCAGGAGGAGGCAGGAAGGGTGGATATCAGAAAATATAAGTATACAGGATTAGCAAGTCTACAAATCTAACGTACAACATGAGAATTATAAGTAACGAAATTGTGCTGTATGGAGGATTCATGTCAGATGATTAGATTTTGGTTGATCTTGCCGAAAAAAAAGGTAACTATGTGAGATTACAGTCATGTTAATCTGCTCACTATAGTAACTTTCTTATTATCTATATGTTTCCCATAACATCATGTTGTATACCTTAAATCTGCACAATAAAATTTATTCTTTAAAAAATAGTAGGCTGGCTGTGGTGAATTACACCCATAATCCCAGCACTTTGGGAGGCTGAGGCAGGAGGATCACTTGAGGTCAGGAGTTCGAGAACAGCCTGGCCAACATGATGAAACCCTGTCTCTACTAAACATACAAAACAGTTAGCCAGGTGTGGTCATGCATTCCTGTAGTCCCAGCTACTTGGGAGGCTGAGACAGGAGAACTGCTTGAACCCAGGAAGTGGAGGTTGCAGTGAGCTGAAATCCTACCTGTGCACTCCAGCTGGGACAACAGAGCAAGACTCTCTCTCTCTCTCTCTATATATATATATGTATATACACACACACATATATACATATATATACACATATATGTGTGTGCGTAGATATAAAAATATAACTTTTTTCCAAATATACCTTTTATCTCTTCACAATCGTGAAGAGAAATCATGATTCATAATTTAAGTATTCCGATGATAAGTGTAACATTCATAGTAGAAGACATAGAAAATAAAAATGTATCATTAAGAAAACAAGAATCCCTCAGTTGCTGCCTATGTATCATTCCAATGTTACTACGTATCTGCATTTTTATACAAATATGAGATTGTACTAAGTTTTTCTTTATTGAAAGACATAAATGAATTTCTTTATTGAATGAATATTCACAATCATGAAGAGAAAAAAAGGTATATTTGGAAAAAAGTTATCACTGAGGAAAGTGTGGTTGATTTCATTCGAGTAGAGACACACTTGGGTAGATTGCTTGATGGAAAAGAACCACACAGGGCATGGGGAGTTGCAGGGGAAATAGCATGCATCATGGTCCAAATAACAGGAGGATTAGTTGAGCATACACATGAAGTGGAAGATATGAAAACAAAGCACTGATAAAAGTTCAAGTATTAGAATAAAGAATTTTTTTCATTTTTCCTAAAACCTGCAGAGAAAGAAAATGGATAGGAAAAAAGATACAGGGACTTTGAAGTGAAAAAGATTTAAGACTGTTTACAACAACTGATCTTGTAAATTAGTAGACAAGGTTATTTTCTGAGAGAAGGAATGTTAATAATCTGAAAGCATGTATTTTGGACACTTGTCATATTTAAAATCATGAGCATTCACAGAAAAGTACATACTAGCATACATCTTAATGAATCAAGGAAATGATCTTGTTACTACATATGTAAATAAAAGGAAAATGTTTGGTTTTGTCCATGCTTTGAAGAACTGAAATGAAAATAATTCAGGAAGTTAAAACAAAAGAAGTTCACCAAATATAAACAAAAATAGTTTATCTTTTTTCTAATACATCCTGTATATTTAAAATAAGGAAAGAAGGGAGGCAGGGAGGGAGAGAAGGGAAGAAAGAGGAAGGAGAGAAGAAGAGAGGGAGAGAGAGGGCAAGCCCCACAGAATATTCTGTTTTTTAGGACATTTTCAGGAAGTATATAGTTTGTCAATGATTAAACGTTACCTAACAGTCAAAGGAGGAGAAAGACCACTATTGCAGAAACAACCATAAACAGAATTTATACATCTCAAAATCATAAATAGTATCATAATAGTTACACATCCAGCTCAGTTCTCACTCACCTATAAAGTCATGAATAATACCTTGTATATTAGAAACTATTTCATGTCATTTGATTTGCCAGGCAAAACCCCAGACTTGACACAATGACTTTAAATTTACAGATAGGCTGCAGGTTCACTGTGAGTAGATTAACACCTCAAAGTGGCAAAAGCTGGAGTTTAGTATGTCTGTGTGTGAAAAGAGTCAGGAGGAGGGAAATCCTTAATAATGCTACACAAAAAATTTAGGTCCAGATAGCAGTTGCTCCTTAGCTCCATCCAGGAATTTCAGACTATAGCAATACACATGGCCTATCTGCCATGGACAGAAGGGATTCCCTCTATACTTTAAAAGAAACTATGGGACATAGGTTTTCCAGGCTTGTCTCTTGATAGAGCACCCACAGGCAAACTAGGATCTAGGGGTTACCTAGGACAAATTGTTAATTGGTTTAGATACAGATAGAGACAAAAGTATAAATACATAGTTACAGATACACAAATACACATAAAGATATAGATACAGACATTGACCAAAACAGACATTGACATAGACCTTCTGTTGTAAGACTTTCTGCCAATAAAGCATCTTTGTTCCTCTTTGCATAGGAATCAAACATTTGTCAAGGTGTAGGATCCAGGATCTCAGGATCCCAAATACAAAAGAAGGTTCAAATGTTGTGATGCTCAAAAAGACTGCTTCCATCCTACCCAACTAACATTCTTCCTGTTCAAGTCCAATAATCTTCCAATAAACGTCCTCCACCAGGCACCTTATTGAGACACTGGTAAGTACCGGAAATGCAGAAAACACAATTGACCCTAGACCATATTTTAGGTATAAAGAAAATTATTTCAAATATAGTTCTTCTATGTTTTTGAAATTAATGTTTTAGAAATCAAATTAGCTATGCACTATTTTGGCCCATCTACTTAATTAAGAAAATCCAAATACCTCTTCTAATGGACTTGTGTGGTAATATAAATTCTTAAAATAAAATTGTATATTTTTGTCCTATGAAACATAGAAGTAGCTAACCACCTGGGTGATTCACAATTTAAGTATTCTGATGATAAGTGTAATATTCATAGTGGAAGACACAGAAAATAAAAACATATCGAGAAAGCAAAGATCACTCAGTTACTGCCTATGTACCATTCCAATGTTACTATGTATCTGCATTTTTATACAAATATGAGATTGTACTACTAGGTTTTCCTTTATTGAATGAAATAATAGATATTTTCAGGTTATTAAATATATTCTTCGCAAATAATATTTTTATCAATGTCTATAGTCCATATTTTTCCATTATTTAAAAGCAAGGCTCTGAAGATTATTATCATAACCAATATTTTTGTACATTTTCCTTTCTTTGGACTGGTTTCTACAATCAGAATTATTTTTTAAAATTACACTTTTAAGAGTTTTACACATATTGTTAAATTTCTCTTCAGTAAATTATTAAAACAACCAGACATTCCCATCAGTAACATATGAGTGACATTTAGCTCTCTTGCAAACACTTGCTCTAGAATATTTGTAACATTGATTTCTTGGCACGCCTCTATCCCATGGCCTCTTGCTTTCATGTTCATAACTTGAATATCAGCTAAATTTTGGCCATTTATGTTTCTCTGTTGTTAACTCCTTGGTCATTTTTATTTATCCATGTTTCAATGGAAGTATTTATCTCTTTGTTAATGAGTGTAAGTGCTCTTTATATATAATAATTTAGAGCTTTAGTCACATATACTATAAGTATTTTTCCTTGGTCATTTACCAAAATAATTCATCACGCCTGAGAAATTGGCTGATTCATCCAATGTGATAATTTTATCAAGATTTATATTTTTAAAGAGCTTTTACTTGTGCTGAGTGTGAGAACATGTACAGGAATTCTAATAAAGTTAATAGAGAAATCTACAAGATGACAAATCCTGTAAGTAAATAGAAAACAGTGTCTTATAATAATGATTACGTTGATTATAAGGACCATCAACTTTTCAACATAAAAGCTCAGTTAAAAAGCTTGAGTCTCTTTTCTATGTTATTCTCAAATAGCAGAAGTGTATGTATGCTAATGTGTGTATATTGTCAAATCAAGAATTCATCACATTCTCATATTCACCATCTCATAAGTGGTGTGACCTTCTCTCTCAACTGAGAAGTCCAGAAATGTTTCAGAAAGGAAATGACCAGTGAATTGTTTTGAAGGATCATTTCACCATTAAGTATTAGGGAAAAGTCATCCTATGAAAAAGAAAAAAAGCATGAAAGAAAAGGATTCACTGTAGCAGTAGCTAACTCTGGACCCTAAAAGAGGAAGGGCAGGTGTTGATGATTGGAAAAAATTCAGTTGGAAACAAAGAATGGTCTCCTATGCAGTTACGGAGAATGTGGAGTTTACACTGAGGGTAACTGAGGATCCGGTAAAATAGTCAACTAGAAAGTGAGACCACGCCAAGCATGGTGGCTCATTCCTGTAATCCCAGCACTTTGGGAGGCTGAGGCGGGTGGATCACAAGGTCAGGAGTTTGATACCAGCCTGGCCAACATGGTGAAACCCCATCTCTACTAAAGATACAAAAAATTAACTGGGTGTGGTGGCACGTGCCTGTAATCCCAGCTACTCGGAAGGCTGAGGCAGGAGGCAGAGGTTGCAGTGAGCTGAGATCATGCCATTGCACTCCAGCCTGAGTGACAGAGTGGGAACAGAAAGATGGAAGGAAGGAAGGGAGGAAGGGAGGGAAGGAGGGAGAAAGGAAGGAAGGAAGGAAGGAAGGAAGGAAGGAAGGAAGGAAGGAAGGAAGGAAGGAAGGAAGGAAGGAAGGAAGGAAGCAAGCTGGGGGGGAGAGAGAGAGAGAAAGAAAGAGAGAAAGAAAGAGAGAAGGAAAGAAAGAAAGAAAGAAAGAAAGAAAGAAAGAAAGAAAGAAAGAAAGAAAGAAAGAAAGAAAGAAAGAAAGAAAGAAAGAAAGAAAGAAAGAAAAAGAAATCATTAAAATGAATAAGACTGTAAACACCGTAGGTAGAAACCAAGTAACACAGTGTCTTGCTAATTAGATTCTTGTGCAGTATGATCATTTGAGACTGGGAGTTTGAGACCAGGATAGGCAAGACCCCATCCCTACAAAACAACAAAACCATGTAGCCAGGCATGGCATCGTGCACTTGTAATCCCAATCGGGATGCTGGGGTAGAAGGATCATTTGACCCCAGGAGTTCAAGGCTGCAGTGAGCTATCATTGTCCCAATACACTCCAGCTTGCATGACAGAGAAAAACTCTGTCTGTAAAAGAAAAAAAAGTGAGATATATTTTCAAAGCCATTAAATCAATCTGCAAATGCATTTCCCCTTGACATAATAGTTCTAAGAAAATGGTTGAAACAAACTATCTTTTATTTTATTTTATATATTTTTTGATACAGAGCTGCATTTTGTTGCCCAGGCTGGAGTACAGTGGTGTGATCTTGGCTCACTCTACCTCCTGAGCTCAAGCAATTCTCCTGCCTCAGTCTCCCAAGTAGCTGGGACTACAGGTGCATGTCACCAAGCCTGGCTAATTTTTTTCTTTTTTGTTTTTTTTTTTTAGAGACAGGGTTTCACCATGTTGACCAGGCTGGTCTTGAACTCCTCAAGTGATTCTCCTGCCTCAGCCTTCCAAAGTGCAGAAACTGCATTTTAGAATATTGTAGATTATATTATCTCTGGCCTAAAATTTGAATATATAATATTTCTTACTCATTAATGAAGTCACAATTTGACAGTATACTGAACAATCTAAACATCTTAACTATGTGAAAATTGAAACTTTCAATGATAATGAAATAGTGTATCAAGTTATCATAAGATCAAACATTTACACAAAGTAACTTTCTTCCTGGAAATGGTCACTAGGTTTAAAACAGCAGTGATAATAATTTAAGTGAAATGCGATCCACAGGTCTCTAGAAAGCAGCTGTGCAAACAAAGGGAAGAACCTTATAGAAAACCATGGCATATTAAGGGACCTGTTGATTAAACTGCATGTCCAGTTCAAGATATTTTGCTTATATAAAATCAAGAACGTAGCCTCCAATGGATAATTTGGTAGGTTACACATTGCCTTCATATTGTTTGATTCATGTTTTCCACTTAACAGAACACCCCCAGCTGACTGAAATGAAAATGATTAGATTTCAGTAATGCAGATTTTGTTCCAAATGCATTAAACTAGTTAACGCATATACATAACATTTCTGGATCACGGTGTACTTGATAATAGCCAAATGCTAGTTATTTTAGGATAAGAATGAAATAAAATACCTTAAAATATCATATTTGGCTAATAGCTAGCAATATTAAACTTCTAAATGCAGGACATTAGTTTTCTTGTTATGACAACAAACCAAAATATTGTCATAATGACAGGAAGCATTTCAGTTTTCTGCAATTTGCTGAGTATAAGCATTACATAACTTTTTGCTTATTGGAAAATAAGCTTTAGAACTTTTTGACGTAAACTCCTGTTAATATCTTCATCTAAATTTTCGCTAGGTTAGGTCATCTTTTAAGAGGTCTTCAATTTTAAAGATAAATGAAATTTTTGTACCCTTTGTTTTATAATTAAAAGTTTTTTGTTTAAGCTCCAGTGTTGTTCTTTATGGGATATTTCTTTAAATCATCCCAAGAAAAGGCAAACTAATTGTGAACAGTGGTACATTAAGTTTTGGTTATCTTTTGTATCTATTCAGCATTTGTCTGTTTTAAAATGTAGAAATTGAAAAAGCTTTCTATGAAAAACAGCCAGGCAATATTTTCTTTTAAAAATATTATCTGTGACTGTAAAGAATTTTGCCATATATTGTTTCTAAAAATTATATTGATAGTATAAAGAAAAAAATTAAAATCTACTTAGATCTTTGTATCACAAATATCTCAAATCAGGATGATTTCATTATACTTTTATTATATTTTTATTACTCTGATTTCCAAATGCTTTTACTCAGAGAAAAGTGGGGAGTGGCAAATGAAATAACATCAAAATAATAATGATAAAGACAGACGACATTTATTCAGTCCTTGCTATGTGCATTAATTCTTCTGCTACTCTGCATCAAACCTTTTCAGTAGATATTAACACTAATAACATCTTTGTGAAGAGCAATGAGCTGGCCCCGCAGTCTACACGCACTGAGTGTGTCTTGTCTTCAAAGGTGGATAAGAAGGGTCCTTTCTGGTCTTTCCCTCTGGACATAAAAGGCCATCTAATTTCTATTTCTGTATCTTTAAAGGATAAATAACCTTCAAACCCACCATCTCCTCTCCTCGGCTCTCTCCTGACTGTTGCTGGCATCTGTTTCCAGTCATCCTCTACATACCTTCCAAGACTTTTCATCCGCCTGACCTTCTCTCTTTGACCCAGATCTCTGCACCTCTTTTCTCGATTTGCACTCCTTTTTCCTAACTCCTGCTCCTAAACCTTTCTTCGTTTTCATATCAAGCTCATTGTTTTTGTTTTCTCACTTCTAATACTATCAAAAAATGCTGTCAACAATTGTAAGTATTAGAGGTAAAATCCAGATGTTTATAATGAGAAGCAGTGCCAAACACAAGACAGTTAATACAAACAATATGTTTACAAACTCCCTTGTACTGGCTAGAATATTTTTAACTCATATAGCTAGACCGAGTATTGAATGTGCATAAGAAAGACGAAAGCATTAAAATCATTAAATTTGAAAACTCATGCATCTATATTATTTTCATAACTTTTTCAGACCGGACTACCTACGGCAGGGAATTTGGATTTTAGCATTATTCTTTAGAAGCAAACATATATTTTTATTTCAATTTTAACACTTTCTAATGACTATTAAAGCAATTAGACTAAAATATAAAGTTTATACTGTGAAAAATTACAATGAAAATATTTCAATTTTAATTTATAATAAATATAATTTTATAATAAATAATTTTTTATTATAGCCAGTCTTCTTTATATTAAGGAACATAGCAAAATTTTATAAGAACTCATTATGATCGGGAAAGGCACTGTAAAACAGGGATCCAAGAATTGTCATATTCTGATTTTGTTTTCAATCTAGATTAGCTAGATCAAAATTACAAGCTCAACTCTGCTGTTTTCTAGCTCTATGATCTTGGAAAGATGATTTAACTTCTGAAAGGCTCAGTTTCCTTATCTGTAAAATAAGGACAACAACAGTACGTGTCTCAAGTTTGCTCTGAGAAATAGTTGTAAAAATGTAAATAAAGTGTTTGGTATAGTGTTCAATAATGTATATATGATCAGTAAATTACTACTCTTATTATTGTAAAACAACTACCACTGCCTCATATGGTACCAAGTCTAGTTATGTGGATTCCTCTTTCATAACTCTTTTCAGTCTATTTTCATTTGGATCTTCTTGTCGATGAAAACTTATACTGGCATCCCTTTGTTATGTAATTGTGAGGAGAAAACAATATTGAGATGTATTTCAAGCTAGGTGCAGTGGTTTGTGCTTGTGATCCCAGCTGTTTTGGGAAATTGAGGCAGGAGCATCACTTGAGGCCAGGAGTTGGAGACCAGCCTGAACAACCCAGTGAGACCCTGTCTCTAAAAAGAAAAAATTTTAAAAAAAATCATAGGCCAAATAGAAATTAATGGTACTTAATTAGTGTTTGTGTGTATGTGTGTCTTATATATTGAAATTATACACATACACGAATTCTAAGCTAGCATGACAAACATACATGAGATAAATAGATTTTGGCCTTATAAATCTGATATTCCTTTAATGTAAAGCTCTTCATTTTTTAAAGTTTCTCAAAAACTGTAAAATTTTTTAAAACCTTCCAAATTACTTTTTTTAAAGTTTGTCTAAACTTCGCCTCTGTTTTTAAGTAAGACAGTCTTTTTCACTGGGATCTCTGTTGTATTTTATAAAAACGGTTACAAGAAGTTAAACTCTAGCTGGAGAAAAAATCTGTAAAACATAGACACTCATATTTCATTGTGCTTAGTTTCTTAAAGAATGAATTTGTATCAAAATATAAGGTGCATGTATAAACAGTCAGTTTAGGATGAATAAAAAAGGAAGACTTTACATTTAAATCAAAACTAATATATCTAGATATGGCATGAAAATTTCACACTAAGTCTAACAAAATTTTACCTAACTACAGAAGGAAAAAAATGTATTCTCTGTCTAAAAGATTGCCTTCTAATTTATATCATATTTTCAAAATGCATAAAAATATTCAATAAAATACCAAGCTATTGAAACTGAAGACTCTGATAAGAAAACTAGTCTACATTTAAGTATTTAATGCAACATATAATCAATCATGGAAATGTACTGTGTAACTTTTTTATTGCCTTCTTTTTTCCTGGTACAACAGCTGAAGGAAGACATAACCTTAAAATCAGTTAATGTAGGAAACCGAGAAATATATTCAATTTAATCCCTATGTTTCTTTATTTTTCTTCCCACAGTAATAAAACTTTTTTCTCTGGAAAACTATATTATTTGAGTAGAAATGTGGAGTAGGCAAGTTTCAGATGCACTTTTCTTCCAAACCCAGACCCTGAATCACAACAAACTTTAATCATTTTCTTGGCAACAGTTAAAAAACAAGTAAATATACCTTAGAAAGGAAAAATAGGTTTACACCTTTCTGATGTGAAGTGATTAGTTAATAGGAGTTACTTTTGCTAATATAGAGTACTATTCCTTCCCTAAAGGACTCATAAACTTCTCCAGGCAACACCTAGTTAAATTAGCCACTTATTAAATTGTACTATCCTTTTAATTCACTTCTGAACTCTTTGAACAGGTTATTAAAGGAAGCAGCCAAAGTTTCCTTTTGCACCTGCAAATAACATTTGAATCTACAATTAAGGATCATTTCCTCTTTTTTGAAATTCTAATAATGGCATTAAAACAGAGTGTAATATTTTTATCTGCATCTGGTCAGACTATTTCCTGGCATTTGTGATGAGGTAACCGGATGAATGTATTAAAATGCTACAGAAAGATGCTGAGATAATCTCTCGATGACTTCAGAAATGAAGGCAACTTCTAGACACTGGAGTATACAAGGATGCAAACAGACCAAACACCTCAAAAGTCACTTTAAGGTGGAAAAAAAAAAAAACAACTTTAATTTCTACATGAAAACAAAAACAATACCAATGTTTAATTTGGATGAAATACATTTAAGAAAATATTATTTCTAGTACTCTTAGAGTTGATTACCTAAAAAGTATATTTTTCTTTTCCAAAAAGTTTTAAAACATTTAAGACAATTTACCTTTCCCGAAATGGTCACATATCCTTTTCTCATATCCACTTTCCTATATTTATTCTTTGGAGCAGTTCCCATTTTTTATCTGCCAGAGTTCTAGACACTTCCAAAGCCTTTCCCACATAACTCCTCTTTGAAACCTAAAGATTATATTCAATATATATATTAATCTATAATAAGATATTGTATGTTGCTAATTACTCAGTTTGTATGATTACTCAACTGTTTTTAAATTATTCTAAAAAAAACTTTCCTAACTACAAAAAAATAGTTCTACATTTTATCATTTTCTAGAAAAGTTCTTTGCCACTAACATTCTCTGCATTTGTATCCCTAAATTAAAAATGCAAAATACGTGGTAAAATATTTATAAGAAAATTTTATAAATTTTCAATACCATTGTATATTTTATAGCATAAAATATTTAAGATATTTTACAAATTCTAGAGCCAGAAGAAATCTCAAATATTTAGTTTAAACTTGCCATCTGTGGATGGAGAAACTGAGTCCCCAGATAATGAAGCATCTTGCCTAAGATTACACAGCCAGTTAATGGAATGAAGTTCTCCCATGATTGTCCTGGTTTAATTATAGTGAGCTTGTTCTCTCTCAAAGCTATCTCAGTTTGGAAAATAAAGCATTAGCTCACCCTAGTTGATGTGACTACTCAAGTGTAAACTGGAGGTCAGCTTCCAGTTTAGAACTTTTTCTCCTCGTCTCCTCAAAATTTTTTAAAGTACTGAATCCTAGTCCTTATGCAATTACTGGTACAGAAAACTCTTGGATTATCTTTTTTTTTTTTTTTTTTTTTTTGAGACCCAGTCTCTGTCACTAGGCTGGAGCGCTGTGGCGCGATCTCGGCTCACGGTAATCTCCGACTCCCTGGTTCAAGCAATTCTCCTGCCTCTGCCTCAGCCTCCTGAGCACCACCACGTCCAGCTAATTTTTGTATTTTTAGTAGAGACGGGGTTTCACAATGTTGGCCAGGGTGGTCTCCATCTCCTGACCTCTTGATCTGCCCGCCTCGGCCTCCCAAAGTGCTGGGACTACAGGCCTGAGCCACAGCGCACGGCCAACTCTTCCATGGTCTTTAAAAATAACCAAACTGAAACCAAACCAATCTATAAAAAAAAATGGATGCAACTGGAAACCATCATTCTCAGCAAACTATTGCAAGAACAGAAAACCAAATACCACATGTTCTCACTCATAGGTGGGAATTGAACAATGAGATCACTTGGACACAGGAAGGGGAGCATCACACACCGGGTCCTATTGTGGGGAGCGGGGAGGCGGGAGGGATAGCATTAGGAGATATACCTAATGTAAATGACGAGTTAATGGGTGCAGCACACCAACATGGCACATGTATACCTATGTAACAAACCTGCACGTTGTGCATATGTACCCTAGAACTTAAAGTATAATTTAAAAAATAAAAATAAAAAAAAACTAAAAATGATTACAGAGGAATACATATTATAAATTAAATGTTTTTGTTGTTTTATTAGATTGTAAATTTATTTATAATGGAAGTCAAAATAAGTTCTATAGGAAACGAAGCACCACAGAAAAACATGGGGGACAATTCTGAGGCATTTATATTCAACTTATTAACACGACATCACATTATTCAAATGAAAGATGTGCAGTAATACTGGTAACAAGGCAATGGCTGGAAAGTCAAGGAAAAGTGAGGCATTTAAGTTGTGGAAATTGAGGAAATTTGAAAGGTAGAGGATAGATAGGGATCAGAAAAGATTTGTGTCATATCTGGGAGACTTTAAGGACAGCCATACTTCAGGAACCACAACGCTAGAGAGCCAATCAGGCTAGAGTAAAAAGCCTAAGCATGCTCAGCCAATGCAAAGTAGGTGAGACAGGTTGCAAGACAATTTGATGGCTTCAGGAGCAGTGATACATGAGGTTAAGGATAATATGGAGATGTCGGGGCAGACAAAATGTGGCATTTTTCCCCACCCATCATAAGGTTCACTACCAACACTCTTAATAACAAAAGACAACTCAACAAGGGAAAAACATAACCTATTTATTTAATCAGAGTTTTACGTGACGCAAGATCCTTCAGAATGAAGACGGAAGGGAACACTGTCTAGTTTTATGCTTAGATTTGATAAAGAGTGAACAGTGCCTGGAAACGTGATCGGACCCAAAGGGAATGCTCTAATAGTAATGGACTTAGTGGAGAGATCTGGCGAGGTCTGTCTGGATTCTTGGCCACTCTGTGTGGTCTTCCTTCCTCCCGAGTATAAGGCAGAACCCCTTCTGGAATGAGGGTTTTATGATCTCCTTTCAGACAAGGTAGGTCACAGATTTTTTTAGGGGCAGCCCTTACCCAGAAAGGTGGGAGAAAGTTACAGTCATATCCTTAGGTTTTATGGCTGACTCTGTGGGAGAGGGTTTCTGGTTTCTGTGACCCACTTCAGGGAAGAGAAATTCTAGTTTCTATGGCCTACCTTGGGAGAGAAAGGTAAACAGGAGAAAGAAAGGTTAGAAAAGCGGCTTTGCTTCTGAGGCCCTTCCAGGCTCCTACAGTTCAAAGTTTTCAGCATACCAAACCATCATACTTTAAAGTATTATTTTTTGAGCACCAACAAATAGGAATATGAATGCATGGATGATTATTTTATGTAATCCAGTAGCCAGTAGGAAACTAGTAAACTTTTCAGAGAAGTTAAAAGTAAATTATTGTGATAATCAAATAGAAATCTGTAAATTTACATTATGATCTTAGAAAGTTATTGCAAATCTCTAGCTGTAGAGTAGAATCAACAAGAAAATGGATTTGTGAATTAGTAAGATTTGAGGTTGAAATACAGTCTCTGCCCTTTATTGAATGTTTTGAACAACTTTTTCAACCTTTGTAGATTCCTTTCCAGATTTCTCCTTTGTAATCTAGGATAATAGAGAATTCAGTATTGTTATGAGGATAAGTAAAAATTAACATATTTTACTCTGTAAGTATTAAATGTTACTGAAATTGGTAATAATAAACGAATAATGATGGTGGGAGTAGGACTGGAAAAGCAGAGATAAATTGTGAGACACTACAGAGATACCCTATCCAACTAGGACTCCTGAATGAAGCACCTGTTCTTAGCACTGGACTGAGCTAGATGAACAATCAGTCCTTAATGACAGTAATTAAATTTCATTTGCTTTCATGCCAAGATTTTTTTAATTAGTATTTCTCATTTTAGGAAATAATTATGACTTGGAAAAAAAGTTGCTGATTTGTATTTTACAAATATATAGTAGGCATACAACATGAGATCAGATTAAAAGTGTTTAAGAATAGTTTTACAATAATATGACTGAAGAGTCCCTTCTTGGTCTATAATCATAATAAAGGTATTGTACCATATTCTACTTACTGCTCAACTTCAGTCAAACTTAAAATATAGTCACTTTCATTTAACTGAGGGCAGTATGCCATGAATTCTGAAACATCTGCCACAAATTAAGCAGGACCATTAATGGGATTTGAATTTGGTCTAACTCTGTTAATGGCCCTCCAGTAAGATAAATTCTTAGGTACCTTCAAAGTAGGTTGAGACTGTGGAAGGGGTAGACAGATAGTTGGCTGCAGATGCTAGCATCATTAGTATTATGTTAGTCAGACACCAATGTAATAATGAAAATGTGCATAAGTGTGAAAAACTACACTGGCATTGACTTAAAATTTTGAGACAGCAGTTATGGCCTGATAATGAAAAGACAACAATTTTTTTCTGTAATTAATAGTGCATTTGTTGATTTAAGCAGTAGATTTCAGAAAACACCTATTAGAATTTCAAGCATATTGGACTTTATTTTAACCCAGAATAAATTTTTCCTAGTCATGAACACTAAGAATTTTGACTAGAAGACAATGTTGCTCACATTTTTATATTAAAAATTCAGTAAATACACATATATACAATTATAAACAGGTTTTACCCCAAATTTTAAATACTGGCCATTTCAGGAAGCTGATTAAGATTTTCAGTTTAGCAACAGTATGAATATGATCAACTCGAGTTTGTTTGTGTTCTTGTGGCTGCAATGCAATTGGTAACTATCCAGCAAACTCAATGTCCACCAAAATTTTACATGCTATCAGGATCATGTGAAGATTTTCCTTCTTCCTGAATAATCAGGTAACATTTGCTGGAGCTATAGCTCATCAGCTTCAAACAGTCCAGTGCTGTTTTAATTATTTTAATTATGAACTTATGCAGTATTTCTTTCCTTTTAAAAGTCTGTACACTTTTGTATTTTAATTAAATTTAGATTTTGTTTGAATTTCATGAAAAGATTATGTTTAATGAAAAAGACATCCTGTTAGCATGATATAACTCAACCATCAGTTTGACTAAGGAATATGGCCAGAAGTGCCTTATAGGATCAAAAGACATTTCTTACAAAAAAAATTAATTTATATTGCCTTTCAATACATATCAGCTTCTCTGAATCCTAAAACTATCTTGGTAGTATGTCAATCAACCTGTTCTATTCTGAAATCTCCCTTAATGACTTTGATTTTTAAATTTCATTTAATTCAGCATTACAGTGCAGAAAAATTGATTAACCTTTCATTCTTTCAAACGTGTTACCACTTAAAATTCACAAAATATTCGGTAATGCATATTATATGAGGTGTTTATAATGTTTAAAATATTATGTATTTCACCTTGTTAATTTGAATAAAGTAATTCAGGTAAAGAACATCATACAGTAAACATGACTGTCTTTTCTCCCTTCTCTTGCATAATGACTGTCTCTTCTCCTTTCTCTTGCTTTCTCTTCCCTTCTCTTCTCTGCAATTTGTTTTCTTCCTGTCTTTCTCTTTACTCTTTTCCTGAAATATATATATTGCATACATAGTGTGCATTATATATATAATGCATATATAATGCACATTAAAATTTATCTCAAAATGTCTTTCATTAATCACAAGTTTAAAAATATTCTGCTGATTCAGATCTATAATCTGTAAGAACCAGATCTTCTTATTTAGCTATTTAGCTAAGAGAATACTCACATTAAGTTACTACAAATCCTCACCATGTAACAATGATTCTGTTTAACTTTGAGCTGTGTTCATTTTGTACTGTATATGCCATGAGAATGTTCAGTTAGGATATTTTTAAAGGCTACAAGTAGTAGAAAAGAGGAAATACATCATATAGCTTTCAATCCAGGAAGATGGTGGTTTAAGTGAAGATAACCTCTGAATCCCCTTCTCCATAAACCTGTGTATTGGCTCTGCGTTCCTCTTCACCTTGGTTTTATCCTCAGTTTGGTAGATAGATAACTGTAGAAATTCTTAGACTATCATATGGACACACATGGAAACATTCAGAGACGATCAAGAGACCATTTTCTTCTTGGGACTCTTTCTTAAGAATAATTACATTTTTCTCAGAAGCCCACCAGTGAGCTGCTTCTCATATTTTCCTGGCCAGAATCAGTTCACTTGCCCATTCCTTAATGAGTTTCTATGAAGAGTGCTGAGATGATGAAAACAAGTAAATATTCAACTTCCAACCCAGGGAGAGGGGAACAAAATGAGTATCCCCAGAAGCATCTGGGAACATGGGGCAGGAATGGATGCTTCAATAGTATGGGGAATATTTGACGATTTGCATTTAGAAACTAGGAAATGGGATGGAATGGTATTTGTAGGCAAAGAACAGAACCTGCTTGGTATTTTGCTTTCTCATGTGAACCCTCTTGTCATCACCCTTCAAAGACCCTGGATTTGTCCTCCTAGGCCACATCTGACATGAGACTAAGGAGCTCTAAGAGCCTTTGGCGGGACAGGGGAGAGGGAAGCTTGGTGATAAATGCTGATAAAATTTGCCTTAGGTATTGAACTTTTTAAATTATCATCACTCAGCCTTGGGATCTCATTTGACAATACAGCAATCCATCAGTACCTTTATCAGTCTTTTGGTCTTCCCCTAATTCCAAGAGCTGGTATCAATGATCAAAGTAATTATCATAGCTTTGAATCTTAAAATGGCCATGCCCCACCAGACAGATAGTCCTGTGAGCGGCTTCTGTTTCTGACTGTCCGGACTCTACTTTGAAATAACTGTTAAAGTAGCACTGGGTGGGGAAATCATAAATGCAACCTGCTTTGCATTACAACTGGTTTTCATAGCAACCCTGATTTTTGTTTTGTTTTGGTTCGGATTTTTTCTGGGAAGAGACTGATTAAGAGAAGATGCTTGGTCGAGGCCTAGGAATTTAGGGTTGTTTGCTTTTGGTTTTGTTTTTGTTCTCTAGCTAAGTTTCTTATTTCTCTGCCTTTGCCTGACCTAACTTTAGCATGAAATTCAGCTGTCTCCATTTTGGCAGACTGGTGGACACAAAGTTAGCTCAGATGTAGACAACAGGTACAAAGATCCTCTCTCAGGACAAATATTCTACTTTTTTCTGCATTTAGATGGACCACCTCACTTAATCTCTTTACCAGACCTACTAAAGACTGAAAGATGCTGATACACCATAATACCCTACTTTTGTTTTCTGCTCCAGTATCGGTAGACAGGTAGTTTGTATAGCCAAATGCAGCAGGAAACCATGTACTCAAATAGTTCTTGTCACTTTGTGATGGCCGTCAACTTCTACATTGCAAACAAAGGATCCTTACCACCTAATCTCCTCCTTGCTCCCAAGTCTACATTTTAGGTCTGTTATTTGGAACATCTCGTTTTTTGACCTACATTTTGTTCCTGTTGAGATATTTTTGGCTTGAAATAACAAGAAATCTGGACTCAAAAATGACTCAAAAATACAAACATTTTTAAACAGCATGATGTATAAGTTCCAGACATGATTGATTGACCAGTCCTGATCACAAACTAAGATTTTGTACTAAACTAATCCATAGGAACTGGAGAGTACCCCTTCCAGTGGAGACAGCAGCAGCAGAAGCAACAATTTCTGTGGGCAGAGGCGACATCTATAAGTAATCAAGATCAGCATCCAAGCCTAGCAGTGGCAGTGGTACAGGATGTGTCTGCTCTGTTTTTAGCAACAGAAAGCACAGCGTCCTCAAGGGAGAAGTTATGTGACATTTTCACTGTGATGCTAGCTGCAGCCAAGGTTCCTTTATTCCTGATTCTTTTCCAATTCTAGTTATGCTGCCTTTTCAGAAATCAATAAATTTATTTCCTGCTCGAATCGATGTATTTTACTTGCTTGCAATCAAGAATAAGACGCTAAAGTTGTGCTATTTAAATTTGACTTTCATATGGAGTTAAATTATAAAAACAGAAAAACTAATCACATCAAAATTAACTAGATATTGGGACAGAAAGAACTTATGTGTACAAAACACATAAGAAGTAACAAAAATGGTTATTAAAAAATCAAAACTATCTCAGGTTACAAATATTGCAAATAATATTTAAAACAACTTAGCAATTGAAATTAAATGTCACCTAAAAATTATCTTTGCTATATATAGAATGTACAAATCTAAAAGAAAACCATACAACTAAATAATAGAAAAAATAGAACAAAGGCATGAATAGCAATTAAAAGAATGCAATTTTAAAAATACTTATTAACTAGGGATCAATAAGTAATAAAATGAAAAAGTGACCACTAAATTTAAAAAAGAAAACAGCAATCTTTTACCATTTTAAGTTTAACAAATTGACCTTTTCAAAATAATATTCAATTCTTATGAAGGTCGGTCTGAAAAGAACAAATCTTTATAATCTGGGATAATAGTATAATTCAGTATGCAATTTTTAAAATATTGTCTATTTTACAATAGACACAGCCTGAAATTTGTTTGTACTCAGATTCATTCTGCTTCCAGGTGTTAGAATTAATCAAAAATATGAGAATAAAGATATATGAGCTGTGAACCAGAACTCTTATTCTTAATAGTATTAAAGTTTTGGAAGCAACCTAAATATGTAATGGGCCAGGGAATCACTGAATCCAAGCTCATTTACAGGATGTATATTATAATACTATTAATATAGTACCACATAACAATATTATAATACCATTTTTTAAATTATTGGTAAGATTTCAAGACAGTTTATTTTTTACTTTAACTGTTTTTATTCCTAAACGAGTTTGTATGCATTTTGAAAAAATGTATTCAATTGTTTTTATCGCTATTTTGTTGTATATATTTAAAGTTTGCAGCATGTTTTGATACACTTATCTTCATACATATATGCATAGTGAAGTGATTACTACAGTTAAGCAAGTTAACAGTTGCTTAATATATAGTTGCTCCTCCTTTTTGTGTTAGTAAAAGTACCTAAAATATACTCTCTTGGCAAATTACCGGTATACAAAATTACTAAATATAGTCTTCATGTTGTACATTAGATTATTTATGCAATAGATTTCAGATAGATGATAGATTTCCAATTTTTATTTCTGCTTACATGTATTATATATGTAATAACTCTTTTTGAGTGAAATCAATATCAACTGATATATGGAATTAAATAATTACTGAAACTTAGATAACTGTTTATAATTAAAATTATTTCCTAAAAATTCCTTTCATTAAAACAATTGTGAAAATATTAACTGATTGGTGTTACTAGTATGTACTTCTTATTCATTTGATAAATGAGCATAGTTCAATTTTTCTACAAAAATAACATAGTAAGCAATCTCATAAAAATGAAAACCACCTTAAGTGTCTAAAAAGCAACTTGAATAAAAATATAGATATTTTAAAGAAACTGAAACAGAAATGTTTTAATGCAATCAAAATATCTTACAAAAATAACATCATTTTACAGGAAAAAACAACATTACATAATGGGAAAATGACTTGAGCCTTATCTATTATAAATCAAAAACCATTTCACATAAATTTAGACTATCAGTTGGACTTCTTCTTTTTCCTGATTCATATAATCAATACATAGTTACTTAATTTTTCTAAAAGTATGCCACATTTTTACTTACTTCAGTTTGGGAATATTTTTTACACCTTTATCTTTTCCAGGAGTTCAAATTGGTTTTCTTTTGTGTTGCTGTTGGCAGAAGACCTGTGCCCACAACTCATCAATAATTTCTAGGTTCTTATCTATGTAATTTATGTAATGGTTCCTAACTTTATTTTAAAACCCCAAACTTAATATTTTTTAATAAATTAGTCTTCTTTATTTTATTTCCGTAGTTTATTGGGGAACAGATAATGTTTGGTTACATGAGTAAGTTCCTTAGTGGTGATTTGCAAGATTTTGGTGCACCCATCAGCTGGGTAGTATACGCTGTACACTATTTGTAGTCTTTTATCCCTCACCCGCTTCCAACCTATTCCCCATGAATCCCCAAAGTCCATTGTGCCATTCTTATGCCTTTGCATCCTCATAGCTTAGCTCCCACCTATGAGTGAGAACATACAATGTTTGGTTTTCCATTCCTGAGTTACCTCACTTAGAGTAATAGTCTCCATTTATCCTTTTTTTAAAGACTATCAAGTGCAGTAGTGAGAAGGGAAAGAAGAAAGAGGGAGCTCAATCTGTAACTGACTGTGAACAATTAACTGAGACAATTCACTACCTTCAGACCAGCCCCAAACTTAATATTCTAACTTGAACCAATTCCTTACAACCTTCTGTATTTGCTGTTATCCCGGAATTTATTTTGTTATATTCCAGGATTTCTTCCACTAACTGTGAAGTTCAATTGTTCGTTTATCTCAAATTTTATGTTGTTTTGGTAGGATGCATCTTAAAATAACTTCCCAAAATTTTGAAGTCTTAGCTTTATTATCTTGTACCATTTAGTATTGCTAATGTGAAGTCTAAACAGACTTTAAATAAAGTCATCCCTGTATCTAGAAGAAAGCTCATTTTTTTTTTCTGGAAGTTTTTGGATTTTCTCTTAATCCTTGAAGATCTGCAATGTCACCATTTCAGTGAATGGGGTGTATGTGGATGAGGAAGGAGGCAGGATGGTGTGTATATGTGTAAGGTTTTTTTTCCATGTTGTTTTTGAACATTGTTGCTACTACTTCATTTCTTTAGTTGTTCCTTTGCATTAGATTGACTCTTCTAAAAATCTGAAAATTTATCTTATGTTTATTTTCCTCTTCTAGCTTTATTTCCTCCTTCTAAAATTTTTGCTAGCCTGATATTGGATACTCTATAACTGGTCTCCAGATTGCTTACATTTTCTCATTTTCCATTTCTTTGTCTGATCAGAATGCTGGTAAATATTCTCAAATTGATCAATTTATCCTATGGATGAGTAGTAGATTTTTCAGCCCTCCTACTGAATATGACTCTTCAGCAACTTCCATTTTAACTTTAGGAGCATTATCTTGTTATATGTATAACATATATAATGAAAATGTATAAATGCACATATATATTTATATTTCATACAATAAGATAAGCAGCAGAAAAGGCTATTTATATCATACACATATGTACATATAGACTTGATAGGATATTCCACCTGTAGAACAAGAAAATGGCAGTCTTTTCTTGTTCTATAGAGGCAACATCCTATCAAACCTTCCTTTCAAGAATAATTAACAATATTTAGAAGGTGCAATGCTGAATAGTGAGGAGTCCTTCCATCCTTGGTTGAGACATTCATCATGCATGTAAAGCAATAGCTAAGAAAGATGTCAAGCTGCTACCTATTATTTAAAAAGGTCTTAAAAAATGCACCTACTCAGGCAAGAGTTTAGAGATCAATTTAGAAGAATACCAAGATCTAAAGGGTTTCACATATTTCTTGACATCGTCAATAAAGACTTCCTGGAAAATCTGTAATCCAGGCCCATCTGATAATGAAAGGTGTAGAAAACATAGCCTCATTCAGATAGCCAGCTCTTTAGCTCGTCTGAATATCAAGTAATTTTGAGGTTTACAAATGATGAATTTTCTGCCCTAAATTAAAGTCTGTGTAGACCAAGTTAGAGAGATTAAAAAGCAAAACCTGAGATAAGATTTGGGACAGAGAAGAGCAACAAAATTGTAAAAAGGGAAACTTCTCCCAGGTACCTCCCTGGTATCCTGTTGGATACCTTAAATATGTGCTATGGGGCACTGACTGCCTAATAAAGTAAATAACACCCATATGAAAACCCATTTCTGGGAAAGAGCCTGGAGGCGAATAACCCAGTCTCATCTCCTAGCTCATTGCGTAGCATGCAGAAGATAAAAGAAGTGAAGGGAAATGCAATGACCAAAGTACCAAGACTCATGCTGGAAATGGTGGAAACCTTCTAGGTAAAGACTAGATTGGAGAACCATGTTGGACATGAACTGTGGTATTGGTTAATAGCCATTGGGCCATAATATCCAAGAATACAAGTAAATCAATAGCTTACTGAGATTGTTAAAAGAATTGTGTTACCAATGAAACCCCATGTCTAATATCAAGGGCCAATATTTACTAAAATTTTAACAGATGTTCTGACCCAAAGGGAAATAAACTGGACCATACTTATTTCAAAGAAGTTAATAGTTTCCTAAATCACTTAAATGCACATAAATATTACAGATCTCTGTAGATATCATTAGTCAATTATTATATGCCAATTAACTTAGAAAAATAAGGCAAGTAAGGAATGGAAACTAGTTAGGAACATCTAGTCTAATTCTCATGTCTTACAAACGAAGATGCTATGTCTCATTTGGTTATCTTCCTTACGAAAGAACATGCAGCTACTAAACAGATGCATATTCAGCCCTCAAACTGTTTTTTCAACATCCAATATAGTTTTAGACCATGCTATTTCTAATAAATCCATACTTTTTCCTCTCGTTTCCTATATGGCCTACAACTAGATATCGTGAGAACTCACTCACTATCACAAGAACAGCATGAGGGCAAATGCCCTCATGATTAAATTACCTCCAACTGAGTCCCTCCCACGATATGTGGGGATTATGGGAACTACAATTCAAGGTAAGATCTGGGTGGGGACACAGAGCCAAACCATATCATTCTGCCCTTGGCCCCTCCCAAATCTCATGTCCTCACATTTTAAAACACAATCATGCCCTTTTAACAGTCCCCCAAAGTCCTAACTCATTCCAGCATTAACCCAAAACTCCAAGTCCAAAGTCTCTTCTGAGACAAGGCAAGTCCCTTCTACCTATGAGCCTGTAAAATCAAAAGCAAGTTAATTGCTTCCTAGATGCATTGGAAGTAAAGGTATTGGATAAATATAGTCATTCCAAAAGGGACAAAATTGCTAAAACAAAGGGGCTACAGGACCCATGCAAGTTTACAATCCAGCAAGGCAGCCAAATCTTAAAGCTCTGAAATGATCTCCTTTGACTCCATATCTCACATCCGGGGCATGCTGAAGCAAAAGATGTGTTCCCATGGCCTTGGGCAGCTCTACCTCTGTGGCTTTGCAACCACAGCCCTCCTTCTGGCTGCTTTTACAGGCTGACGGTGAGTGTCTGCAGCTTTTCCAGGCACACGGTGCAAGCTGTCAGTGGATATACCATTCTGGGGTCTGCAGGATGGTGGCCCTCCTCTCACAGCTCCACTAGGTAGTGACCAAGTGGGTACTCTGTGTGGAGGCTCTGACCCCAGATTTCTCTTCTGCATTGCCCTAGCAGAGGTTCTCCATGAGGGCTCCACTCCTGCAACAAACTTCTGCCTGGACATAGAAATGTATACCAGATGTCCTCTGAAATCTAGGTGGAGGTTCCCAAACCTCAGTTATTGACTTCCATGCACCCATAGGCCCAATGCCACGTGGAAGGCACCAAGGCTTGAGGCTTGAACCTGCTGAAGCAATGGCCTGAGCTGTACATTGGCCCATTTTAGTCACCACTGGGACACAGGGGACCAAGTCTCAAGACTGCACAAAGCAGCAGAGCCCTAGGCCTGGCCCATGAAATCTTTTTTTTACCTCCTATGCCTCCAGGCCTGTGATGGGAGGGGCTGCCATAAAAGTCTCTGATATACTCTAGAGACATTTTCCGTATTGTCTTGGTGACTAACATTTGGCTCCTTGTTACTTATGCAAATTTCTGCAGGCAGCTTGAATGTCGCCTCAGAAAATGGATTTTTCTTTCCTATTGCATTGTCAGGCTGCAAATTTTCCAGACTTTTTACTCTGCTTCCACTTGAATGCCTTGCTGCTTAAAAATTGCTTCTGCCAGATATCCTAAATCATTTCTCTTGAGTTCAAATTTCCACAGATCTCTAGGGCAAGAGCAATCTCTTTGCTAAAGCATAACCAGAGTCACCTTTGCTCCAGTTTCCAACAAGTTCTTCATTTCCATCTGAGACCACCTCAGCCTGGACTTCATTGTCCATATCACTATCTGCATTTTGGTCAAAGCCATTCAACAAGTCTCTAAGAAGTTCCAAACTTTTCCACATCTTTCTGTCTTCTAAGCCCTCCAAGTCTCTAGGAATTTCCAAACGTTCCCACATTTTTCTATCTTCTTCTGAACTCTCCACACTGTTCCAATCTCTGCCTGCTACCCAGTTCCAAAGTTGCTTCCATATTTTCCAGTATCTATATAGTAGTGCCCCACTCTCTGTGGTACCAATTTACTCCATTAGTCTATTCTCACGCTGCTAATAAAGAGATACCTGAGATTGGGTAATGTATAAAGGAAAGAACTTTAATTGAGTCACAGTTCCATAGGACTGGGGAGGCCTCAGGACACTTACAATCATGGCGAAGGCAAAACAAACTCATCCTTCTTCACGTGATGGCAGGAAGGAGAGCTGCTGAGCAAAAGGGGGAAAAGTACCTTATAAAACCACCAGATCTCATGAGAACTCCCTCACTATCACAAGAACAACATGAAGGTAATTGTCCCCATGATTAAATTACCTCCCACTAGGTCCCTCCCACAACATGTGGATATTATGGGAACTACACTTCAAGGTGAGATTTGGGTACGAACACAGAGCCAAACCATAATAGGGCTAGTGCATTATAAGCATAGGAATTACTTTGTTAAAATATAGATTCTGATTCAGTAAGGGTGGAGAAGGACCTGAAAGTCTGCATTTTTATCTAGCACCTACTTGCTATTGATTGCTAGTCCTTGGGTCACCTATTAACTGCAAAGGCTATGGAATATTCATTCTTCCTTATATCTAAACAGACACTTGCCATGGACCATTAGAATGTCACTTTTAACTCTTGGCATTAAGGCAATATTTAATAAATTACAATGTCTAACAAATACTCCAGTAACCTTATATCAAAAAAGCATAAACAAGTTTTTAAATATTCATGGTTTCATAATTTTGCATAAATATCAAAAATAAGGTTTTACAAATTCCTTTGTGTTTTTTAATTTTTGTGGCAAAACCTATTTTTACTTAAAATGGGCATTTGTTGTGTGAAAATATTTAGAATGCTTACCATGAAACTGTAGTTGATATATTCTTGTTCCTTTGCAGCAACTAGCAAATTGCCACAAATTATGTATGTAAAATAAATGAATTTTTAGTGAATTCCTCACTTGACTTCCCACGATTTCAGCTTCTTCATTGGGTAAAATCAAGACTATTAAACCTTGCCTACTACTGCCAACAATATCTAGCATAATACAAAAAATGTAAATACGAAGGTCAGAAAACTTGTTTGGAGTTCTACCAAATAATCTTGGTGGAAAAGCACGCTCTTCATAAATGACATAAGGAATGTGTCAACATATGTCAATATTTTTGTATAACTAAAAGTTATACCAATGCTTATTACTTGCTACCACTAATACTGCTCCCACTACTAGTAATATTACTACCATTTTATAGATAGCAAGAAATGTTCATTATGTCTGGGCATTTACACTATTTAACACAGTTAGAATTATTGCAGAGCAAAGATATTTTCCTCAGTCAAGTTTATATATTAGTTATACAATTGACAAGAAAACAGAATTCACCAAATAAAGTCCATCTCAATTTATATTTAAGCTGTGATAGTAGAGATATAAATATTTAAAAATAAAATTTAAAGGATTAAAGTATAACATGTTAATTAAAACTGATATTTATTTTTGTTACTCTTATGTAGGTTTGCAAAAGTCTTAACTTTTGAAAAGGTAGAATACAATTTGCTTTGTTTTTAAAGCATCCTGTTGCAAGAAAGAGAAGCATGAATTATCCAGAATACTAAATGTCACAGAGAGCTAACTACAATTTATTTAAACATTTACAAAATATTTTCAAATATAAGTCAACCATATTATTTCTATTGTAATATAGTTGTTGCTCTGCTCTAGAAAATGTGATTTTTCTGATGATTGTATTGTATACAATTTTTCTGAATTAATTGCATAATATTTAAGATTATTTAGAAGAATAATTTTAGAAAAAACTAGAGTAACATTTCTAAAATGTATGTTAATGATGTGACTCATATTTACAAATTTTCACAAGTTTCTGTTTGTACTTCTAGATTTATTCCAAAAAGAAATTAAACAAACATGAGTTTGAAACCAAAATCTGCAGTTATGTCAGCCTCTTTAGATTCATTCCTTAGGCTGTAAATATTATTCAATTCTCCATTAATAACTTGTTTCTTAAAATATTACATAATTACTCAGGTTTATATCATAAGATTTTCACATTCAAAAGAAGAACAAAAAGGTTTGTTAAAGGTCGCGACTGGAAATAATTTACAAAGGCATGTCTGGTAAACTGGCAGACATTACTTTTCACACACCAAACGTTGTAAGCCATCTTCTGAAATTATTTGTTCCTAAATTTACCTTCCTTCACTAACAAGAGCTGAATTATAGATACCAACACTTGATGCTGACTTCTTACAGACATAGAAATCTTTCCATGTAAAAACTGATGACAGAGCCTGTCACACTTTGCAGTAATTGTATTAAGGAAACGATTAATTTTTTAGTGTTTTTAAAGCATTTATCATTATAAATTTTTAGTACTTATTTAAAACTATCTGTTTCTCCCAAATACCATGTCTCTTTTGAGTTGCCCTCAGACAACTCATAAAGAATAAAATATTGTTGTACAATGCCACATTACACTGGACCTTGAAACTACCTTCCTTCTGTGGCAGATCTTGATTCAAGCTCCTCAATAACATGCAAAAAGGTAACTAGAGTTGTTTCTATAGAATGTATCACATGAATACATAAGCCAACTAATGCTATGCCAATTTAACACCAGAAAAATAAATATTTTTTCAGAGCACAACTCTCCTACAAAGATTATGAGTTCAGTTAGCAGACACACATTTATTCAACTAAGCATGAAGTTTATCTCATAGGAAAAATTAGGCCTGGAACTGAGTTTAGAAGTAGGGACAAGCAAGAGTTGAGATTCCCTGTCATTGTCCTTCATTGTCCATATCACTATCAGCATTTTGGTCAAAGCCATTGCCTGAATATCAGATGAGAAATAATTTAAAGGAAGAGTTGGACAAGTATATCAGAGTTGAAATACGGAGAGAAGAACCATCAAGATGGTGACAGGAGCCAGGTTTGTGTAGCCTAACTTTTTATGTCTCCTATATTAAGTAGACAAAAGGGTTTTAGAGATTTCTAGTACGTGACTTTTAAGTTTGCTCATTTTTTGCTGGAAACATTGTATGCAATCCCTTTTCCTGGGATTACTTCACCAAGATGCCGGTCAGGTTAAAACTCACTTGAAATATCCCAGTAGGAAATTAATTGTGATGCTACTCTTCCACATTCTGGAGAAACAAAATCCACCTTTTATATAAACCGCCTCCTTTTTTAAAGTGGCACTTGAAACATCATCTTCTTTCGGGGAGAGGAAACAAAGAGTACAAGGTAAGAGTGGGGACTGAAGGGCCAGACTCGTGTTCAGCTCCCCAGGCATGGGAACTTGATCAGGTTTTCTTTACATATTAGTGCTTCAAATTCCTCGTCTATGAAATGGGCTTTTTCCATGCTACAAGGCCCTGTTCTGCTGCTGGAGTCCATCTACTCCTTGCTCCCAGACATAGCTCCCTGATCTGTCCCATAGCTTCCAAAGTCCATGCAATGAGATAGAGGAGACTTCTAAGTCCTTATAATCTTGACACTTCCTTTATCACAACTTGTAAAAGACTAGAAAAACAGGAGGGAGAAAAAAAGTGTACCCAGTAGTCTCCTTTTATTCTGCTCCTTAATATAGAGGATCACTTTCTCTATTCTACCTGTACAAACATCAATCGTGTTTTTATGTTTACATTTCCTGTGAATATTGCATTATCTGCTACATAGGGACAATGAATGAAAAAATAAATAAATGAAGATGTTCATCAACTTATCACAACTTATTACCAGCAGTTCTGTTAGGATCGCTCAACTGGTGTCAGAAAAATAGAAATCTGGACCTAACATCTAAGAAAACCTTGAACACTGTGACACAGTAACTTGAGCACCTCGCAAGGATTCCGTGCTGGACAGCATCACAGATTCTCACCAGGCTTTTTCAGGGATCAGGAAGAAGAGAACCTATTTTTTGAGATAAATAGGTTATCTCAAAAATTCTGTTGTCTTCTTCAAATTCATTTTTTCAGAAAGCAATAATCTCAATTACAAAAAAAACTAAATAGACTAAAACTGTACACAGTAATGTGAAATCACATTTCTGTTTTTAGAGAAAACAATGAGAAAATAAGATTAGAAAATGAAGACATAATAAAAAAAAAAGTAAATATTTTTAAAGGGAATAGGATTCATTCTATAAAAAGGAAATGAGGAGGTAAAACAGAGAACCTCTGCTCACTACGGCTTCCAGTAATTTACTCAGTTTGTGTTTCTATTAGGAGAGTGAAAAGAAACCTACTTATTTGAGAAATTTTCAAATTGACAATGAAACTGTGCTGTCAGAAAGGCTAAAAACTTAGTTACATGTGCCTCCTCTTATTCAATATCATTTCTGAAGTAAACTGCATTAATACCCTACAATAGAAAACTGAGATACAACTCATAATTGTTTTGAACCACAAGTGTTAGACTTGAGATTATTACTCAAATTCTAAAATTTTTTCTGTGGGTGGTATCTTAAAGCTCAAAGAGAAAATCACTTTTTAAATGTGTGAATATATCTAACAAATACTTACTGAGTATTCACTATGTACCAGGCCCTATGGTAGGCGCCAGATAATAAGCAGTAAGTCAGACAGATGGTATCCCCTCTATCCTCATGAAGTTTGCTGTTTAAACTCATCAAACAGTTCTAATATTTAAAGCCAAATCAAATATATTACATTTCTGTCCCAGAGGTTAAGGAATAGATGGGATTTTAAACACATTATTTTATTATTTTAGAATAAATGGATACACATCATCATAAAGTCACTTACAACAAAAGTCTAATAAAAGTTTTTTGTCAATGTTTGCATTTTAAAAGGAACATAGATCAGAATGAAACAGATCCACAAAAACACATGTACTGTCAGATGTAGCAAAAGATGGACAATATTTTACTAATTTGACAAGTTAAATAGCACATAGATTCATAGTGTAGCTGTGTTATTAAATCTATATTCAAAATACTGTGGAAATAATATGAACATTTATTCCAAAGGCGTGTAGACCCTTTGAAGAAAATTGTTTCTAGAATAGTTTCTGCTAAAAGTTATCCTTACAGGTAAGCTTACAACACTGCTAAGAGCAAATCCAGATGGCTTCTGGGAGCCGTGCTGTGTTGGTGGAGTTCAGTTTCTTGATAAAAGGAGGGAAATGCTGTCCTTATGTAAAATAAAAACAATTTTAAAATACTATGAGGCCAGGCACAGTGTCTCATGCCTGTAATCCCAGCACTTTGAGAGGCCAAGGTGGGTGGATCATCTGAGGTCAGGAGTTCGAGACCAGACTGGCCAACATAGTGAAACCCCATCTCCACTAAATATACAAAAAGTTAACTGGACGTGGTGACATGCACCTGTAATCCGAACTACTTGGGAGGCTGAGGCAGGAGAATTGCTTGAACTTAGAAGGTGGAGGTTGCAGTGAGCCGAGACCATGTCACTGCCCTCTAGCCTGGGCAACAGAGTGAGACTCCATCTCAAATAAATAAATTACTATAAGTATAAGAGAAAACCACACAAATAGGAAACCTTAATTGTAGCAAGATAACGGTTGCTGCCTATAGAAGGCAGTGCTGCCTTATGGAGTTATGGTGGAACTAGATGGCCTTCGTAGAGAGGTCACCTCTTACATACATACGCATCTTCAATATACGAAGAAGTCAGGACATGGACATAATAAATAATAATCATAAATCATAAAAGTGCTTTCTCTCAATGACTATCAATATAAGTTATAGAGAACTAAAGTTTGGAAGGGGTTTTTTAAAGAATGTTATTCAAACCTGGTGGATCTAATGCTAAAAAAGAAAGTGAAAACAAGAAGCTAAGACATCTGCCGGGCGCGGTGGCTCAAGCCTGTAATCCCAGCACTTTGGGAGGCCGAGACGGGCGGATCACGAGGTCAGGAGTTCGAGACCATCCTGGCTAACACGGTGAAACCCCGTCTCTAATAAAAAATACAAAAAACTAGCCGGGCGAGGTGGCGGGCGCCTGTAGTCCCGGCTACTCGGGAGGCTGAGGCAGGAGAATGGCGTAAAAACCCGGGAGGCGGAGCTTGCAGTGAGCTGAGATCCGGCCACTGCACTCCAGCCTGGGCGACACAGCGAGACTCCGTCTCAAAAAAAAAAATAAAAAAAAGCTAAGACATCTCTCTTCCGAAATGAGAGGAGGAAGAAAGGACATGGTAATGAGATAGGTTCTAAATAGATCCTGCACAAATTCCCCCTGCATATGTTCTCTGTAAACATATCTCTTAGTGTTTAAATTTGGAAATTTAAATACTAATTTTATTAAATATTTCAATCTATATCTCAGACTGTTATAGTTTCCCCAACTCCCATTACATGAGTTACATCCTATGTAAATGAAGCCAATATCATTTCTGATTGGACCAAACAAACATGATTCATTGGCCTCTACAAAGTCATATTGCATTCTTCTTAACTCTCTTTTTCCTAGCTGTCATATACTTATATCTCAGAAGCCAAATAACATACATTCCCAAAGATATAACCCTTAGTCTGAGCCCTGAATATAATATAAATATTGATTGATCTTACTTTTCCAGAATTTACACTTTATTCACCTTCTAAATTATATTGTCTTCCTCATGAATGAATCTACTGCCGATTAAACATTTTTATGTTGTAGAATGATATAAATGTTAGTTTTAATTTATTTTATAATAAACAATAAAAATATAGCTTATTATATACATTATAATCAGAAAACACATAAGATTTTATAAATCTCATTTAAAAAGTCTTTCTCAAGAAATCTCCTGTGCTTTAACTTTTGTGCAGAGGGTGGGATATTGATCTCATTTCACATGACAACGAAGTACTAACATAGGGAAGACAGATTTGCCATTCAGTCTTATTGGCAAGTACCAGCCAGATGCAAGATAAATGGGTATAGTATTAAGTCAACCATTTAGGAACCAACAATAATATTTTTCTCGGAACTTACAGCGCACCACAACTAATTAGAAACAGTGAGACTTACCTCTATGATAGTTCCTAATTCAAGTGCTAAGCCTGCCAAGTGTAAGTTTTACATTTATGCTGTTCTAGAGTAGACCAGCTATTCCAATCCCTAGCTACACATTGGAGTCACCTGGAGAGATATTGAAAAATACCAATATCCAAGCCCTGTCTCAGACTAATAAAATCATCATTTTTCTGGTAGAGGCCTGGGCATTGTCAGATTTTTGCAGTATCTTTCCAGGTGATGCTGATGGGGTGGGAATGGGAGCATGAATATATTGTATTTTTTCCTCTGTGCTGATTCTTCATAACTCCTTTAGAGCCTTCTGCATCTAAGAATATCCTTCTCTAAAGGAAATATCAAACAAGACTTTCGAAGGACTGGCTTGACACTTAAAGCAAATCATTTTTTATAATGTTTGTTGTATAATTGGGATTTATAAATTTATAATTGGGATTCTCTTTGCCATTAAATGTTCATATTCAAGGGAACAAATTTTAAAGCAGAGAGTGACAATAATAATGAACCAAATACCTAATCCCAAATAACATTACTCTTAAAATTTTACTTCCCTTTCTCAAAGAACTTGAAACCGAACTACCATTCAACCCAGCAATCCAATAACTGAGTATATACCCAAAGAAATACAAACCATTCTGCCATAAAGAAACATGCCATGTATGTTCATCATGGCATGATTCACAATAGCAAAGACACGGAATTAACCTAGATGCCCATCAATGGTGAACTGGATAGAGAAAATACATATATAACATGGAATACTACACATCCATAAAAAATAATGAAATCATATTCTTTGCAGCAGCATGAACAGAGCTAGAGGCCATACTCCTGAGTAAATTAATGCAGGAACAGAAAATCAAATACTGCACGTTCTCACTTACTAGTGGGTGCTAAACGTTGAGTACACGTGGACACAAAAAAGGGAACAATAGACACCAGGGCCTACTTGATGGTGAAGGGTGGGAGGAGGGTGAGGGTTGAAAAAGTACCTATCACAGTGGTCCCCAACCCTTTTGGTGCCAGGGACAAGTTTTGTGGAAGACAATTTTTCCACAGACCGGGGGGTGGGAGAATAGTTTCAGGATGATTCAAGCACATTACATTTATTGTGCACTTTATTTCTATTATTATTACATTGCAATATATAATGAAGTAATTATACAACTCACCATATTGTAGACTCATGGGAGCCCTGAGCTTGTTTTCCTGAAACTAGACAGTCCCATCTGGGTGTGATAGGAGACAGTGATAGATCCTCAGGCATTAGGTTCTCATAAAGAACTGCGCAACCTAGATCCCTCACATGCACAGTTCACAATAGTGTTGGCACTCCTAGTAGAATCTAAAGCCACTGCTGATCTGACAGCAGGTGGAGCTCAGGTGGTAACGTGAGCCATGATGGGAATAACTGTAAATACAGATGGCTCTCTTGCCTGTGGCTCACCTCCTGCTGTGTGGCCCAGTTCCTAACAGGTCACAGACGGGTACCAGACAGTGGCCTAGGGATTGGGGACCCTTGACCTATCAGGTTCTATGCTCATTAACTGGGTGATGAAATAATCTATACACCAAAACGTACAACATGCAATTTATCTATATGACAAACCTGCACATGCACCTTCTCAACTAAAAATAAAAGTTGGAAAGAGAAAACTAAGTGTATAAATAAAAATAAAAAATTTTTTAAAAAGTTTTACTTTTCTTTCCCCTTACCTCCTGTCAATGGCTAAGGCTAATTTTAAGTAGTAAAATATGGTTTTATGCCAGGCTAAATGCTGCTGAAGAATAGAGGAGAAAGTCACACCCACAAGAGAGAACACACTCCCCCCCACACACACACAGACACACACACACACAGACATTTAGTTCCCTGTAGACATTTGGAAATTGTCAGCAGTAGCATAATGACAGTCCTAATTATTAAAATTACTCTTGTGTGGAGAGTGCTTTAGAATAAGATGCCAACAGGCATGCAATATGTTAACTCCACCACGATCTTTTTCTTTTTTTTAAAAAAAATAAAATTTTTAGGAGTATTCCACTGGCTTTCATCAAAATACCTCTCCCCACCTCAGTGACATATACCGTCTCAAACATTCCAATGAAATTACCAATAAATTGTGATTTCATAAGGACTCTAATACCCTAAAGGCACCTTTTACTATTGAGTTTGTTCAATGGATTTTCTTATACCTACAACTATAAAATTTACTGCAGTCCCAATTTCTCATCATTGCTCATATATAATCACGTTTTTACCATTACTCCAATCATATACAGTATCATAAAGATGCTGTGATTAAATATACATCTTAAAATATTTTTCAAAGCAAATTTCTTTTAGGTCCCAAGTACAGTTAAATAGCTAGATCTTATTCCACCAGAAATGATTTTATGTTTTGTATTCTAATACAGATGTGTACATACATAATTGTCACAGGCAATTCAAGTCAAAATATCACATAGTCTAACATTAACCTGTATGGATCATAGAAAATATCAAATAGGCAGTAGCTACAGTGTAGAAAAAAAGAAAGGGCTGGTTTTTGTTGCTTCGGGAAGAAGCAGGACCTATAGTTGACAGTAAATGGAGGCAAATTTGCAATCAATATAAAACAAAATGAGCAATCAACTCTTACTAAAAATGTGGGCCACCTTGTTTAGATTGCCTGTCACACTCATAGTTGGTTCTTAGTGGGCCCAACCTGGGAACTCACCATCTTTGAAAATAATAAAGCTTCAAAACAGTAGGTTACAGAAAATTGATTAGTTCTCAGTCTGCTTCACAATCCATGAAGGGAGTGTCAAACATTCCTTCTCAGACACAGTGAACCACCAGTCCAAACACAAGCACCCTTGTCTCTGTAAAGTACAGGATGTCTCCTCAACCAGACCGGGAGAAGTAATTAAATATTTGGGTTTTAAAATGCCTGCCCTTCCAGCTCCCAGGCAACCTTCTGTTGGGTACAGATAAACATGAAGAAAGCACATGCTCCAATCTTTATCTCAAGTCACAGAGGCAGGAAAAAAAAAAGGATGAATAAATAATAAACATTAAATACTAACAAATGTGGATATTGTGTAAATAAACTAAATTGCCTTCCCATTTTTCTCTCATCACGTTTTCCCCTGTGTGTCTATCAATGCAGTAGATAAACTAAAAGCAGGACATTTTACTGAAAAAAAAAAAAAAATTCACGTCATCTGATCAGTGTCTAGTAATCTTACATAATGACAAGTAGTTTTGGTCCCATTTGCAAGAAAAACATTTATTTGATAAAAAATAGATTGAATAATATCTATAATATTTAATAATGCTATGAACTGGGGATAATTCAGAGAGACACTCATAGCACTGTAAATTATTTTCATGCCATAATATTGCATATGAGCCCATCCACTAAAAATTGTTAGCATGTGCAATTAAAAGAAAAAGAAATACTATCTAATTTGAAAACTAAACAAATAGACATAAAGCTGCTTTTATTTCAAATGATAAAATCTCAGCTCTTTGGTCAAGCAGCTTGAATTTCAGGAATATTTCTTGAAAAGAAAGTAAATTAATGGGGTAGGATTTATAGATATGTTGTCTTGAACAGAGCATCATTCCATCAGTGCTCAGACGTTGCTGACAATGAGTGGATGTGTGAAGGATGACAAATGTCTATGATTCAGTGGTATGGTACAGCAAGTGTTTTAGGAGCAAAGACTTTGTAGAAGTATAATAATTTCTATTCAGCCTCAAAGCTATAACAATGCATTACTGATCTCTCACTGCCTCTTAATTTTAATGTCATCTGATCCGTTTATCTGAAGTTTCAAAATGCTATTGGGTCTCCTTATCTCAGCTATGTGTTAAACTCAGGCCTATGAATCTACAGGGAACAACCTGAGTCTGTAGAAGGATGCAAAAGCTATAAACAAAAGCAAATGCAAGTGGCATTTTTGTGAATCTCCTTGATTTCTATTCCCCTGGCTGACTGAAACTTCTATCACCCTTTTTCTTTTCTTTTCCTTTTTTTTTTTTTTTAGAGGCAGTCTCACTCAGTTGCCCAGGCTGGAGTGCAGTGGGCGATCTCGGCTCACTGCAACCTCTCCACCTCCTGGGTTCAAGCGATTCTCCTGCCTCAGCCTCCTGAGTAGCTAGGACTACAGGTGCGTGCCACCACACCTGGCTAACTTTTGTATTTTTAGTAGAGACGGGGTTTCACCACGTTGGCCAGGATGGTCTCGATCTCCTAACTTCAACTCATCCTCCTGCCTCGGCCTCCCAAAGTGCTGGGATTACAGGCGTGAGCCACCGGGCCTGGCCCACCCTTTTTCATTTAAGCCTTCTAGAGAACAAAGAGGCTAACCTTGGCTTCTTTGTTTCTGAATTTTGGCAAAGATTCACTTTAGGGCATCTCAATAGAACTTAAGGTCTAATGGAAAAATGTTACACCCTCAGAGGTCACACTGCCAAAATGATTCGCTTCGGGTTGCAGACAAATAAAACATTATGCCTCTAGAATCTGGCTTTAGGGCTTGTGAAGGAGGCTCTGTTCACCAATGTGGTTCTTGAAGTCGGATAGACTTTATGAGGAATTATACCCAGAACACCTCATTGGTATGTGAGGATTAAATGAGATCATGTATGTAAACTAAATAATTTAAAGTTTGGCACAGCAGATAGTGGCTTCTCTCTTTCTTTCCTGCCCCCTCCCCACTCTTAAAGTTTCATTTAACAATCATACTACCCTTATTTAGGTGTTGTTATTCTCAGTATACAAATGGGTGGGAAAATGGGAATCTCAAACGATTAAAAACTTAAATCACACCATGAAGAACATCAAAATCAGTTTTGACCCAAGCCTATCGGATTCCTCTACACCAATCTATTTCTAAAATGTATGATACCATCCTCATTGTTTTAACCCTGCAGATTGCTTCTTCCGAATAGGGAGACACCCTCAAATAATTCTAAAGTCCTCCTTTATCAGTGCCTTGAATTTATCTTTATTATAAATTTTCTCTTAATACTCTGCATTGGGAGATAAAAATCATATTCTATTTTCAGAGAATAATGCTGTTACTTGCAAAAGTTTGGTTATTTTTTATTTGAGTTTTGGGGTTTTAAATCAATAAATGAAATAATTGTAAGGAATTTAGGGAGAAAAAGAAAAAAGAACATTAACATTGTTTATAATTCTACCCTCTGAAGAACTACTATTGGTGTTTTGCTATGTGGCTTTTTATGCTCTTACAAAAATGTAAATTTAAATATTTTTGTGTGTGTGTGTGTGTGTGTGTGTTTTACAAAATTACTGTGATAACTAAAGTTTTTGGTAACCTGATATTTTACTTTAAAATACCAGTTAGAAATCTTTGAGCACACAGCTTTTAATGAATTCATAGTTTTCTGTTGAACAGCATATAATTTATTTACCTAATCCACATTAGAGTCTATGCTAGTCATTCCTATTTGACTAACATACCATACAGTCTAATCCCCACTGGAGTCTAGTTAGTCATTTTGATTTGATTAACACACTGTACTGTCTACTATGCATTCATCATCTCATTTAATCCTATTAATTTTACAGTCATTCTGTCTTTATTTAGTACCTGCAACGTCACCAAGATGTAGACATTTTTAAAATTATATACTCTAAATATGAGGAAACATACCCTGGAATCCATAATGTTCTGCCTTTTAAAACTATCCTGTTAAAAAATCTTTGTTGAGCGAGTCCCAGTGGCTCACACCTGTAACCCCAGCACTTTGGGAGGCCAAGACAGGTGGATCACGAGGTCAGGAGAAAGAGACCATCCTGGCCACATGGTGAAACTCTGTCTCTACTAAAATTACAAAAATTTGTTGGGCATGGTGGGGCATGCCTGTAGTCCCAGCTACTCGGGAGGCTGAGGCAGGAGAATTACTTGAACCCAGGAGGCAGAGGTTGCAGTGAGCCGAGATCACACCACTGTGCACTCCAGCCTGGCGACAGAGTGAGACTCCGTCTCAAAAAAAAAAAAAAAAAAACTTTGTTGGTACATTTTTGCTGATATTTCAGGTTTTCTTAAGATATGTTACTCAATACGTATTTATATATATTTGCATATATATAAATTACAAATTTACAAATAACTTTTGTAAGATATTATAATTTTATCCATAGTTTAAGAGATAGTCTGTTTCCCTATCTTGTAATATTATTTATAATTGTAAAATATTTTACCAAAGAAGAAGCAAAATTTCTACCTTGGAATTGTATGTAAGTTCCTGCCTGTGATTATCAGTGTTAAATATTTTAATATCTTTATTTACTTAATTTTTCTTTATTCTTTCTTGAGAACCTACTCATGTTATTTGGCTATTCTTCTATTAAGGAAATTATCTTTTTCTTATTGATCTTAAAATTTTCTAACAAACTGATTTGATTAAGCATTTTTCATGTATGTTGAAAATATTTATCATTGATATGTTGGGGTTTTACATTATTTATTAATCACATTTCTCATCCCCATGCCACATATACACAAAAATACCTATGCATGTGTTTTTTTTATTTTAAAAAATATTAAATCCATTGAAAGTCTGAAAGGGCAGTACAGAAAAACCTATATGATTTGTCAACAGCTCTGCAATACCTATTGCCTATCTACATATGTAAGCATGCACACACACACACTTATACCCACATACATACTCACCTTTTGTCAAACCTTCCAAAAGTAGGCATGAATATACTTCTAAAAGTATATTTCACTCCTAAATACTTCAACATGCATCTCCCATGAAGGAAAATATTATTTCCAATGAAACCACAACATCATTAACATACCTAAGAATATTAACAATAATAGTATTATTTAATACACAGTTCAGACACAAGTTTTCCCAAACATCCTCAAAATGTCTTTTTAAGATTCAATTATGTATAGCATTTGAATCTTTACTTCCCTTAGTGTAAAAGAGTTACACCCTCTCCTATGTCTTTCTTGATATTGACTCCTCTAAGGGTCCAGGTGAATCAGCCTACACACCATCCTGCTTTCCAGATATATCTGATGTGTTTTTCAACATTAGATTCAGGTCAAACATACCTGACAAGAACACAACGTAGGTGAGTAGGCATATTTCCCAATGCATTATATCATGAGTTTATGCCTACTAAATTAAACATTAAATTCAAGTCACAGGAGGCAAATGGCATTAGCATACTAATTCAACTCTCTCCAGGAAAAAAAAAAAAAAATTGCAATAAAAAATTTAGCTTCTGAAAGCCAAAATAGGGATATATACTTCTATCCATTAAAACTTACCATTAACCCTTGCACCATATCATGTGTGTGGCTGAAAAATGACAATTCATGTACAGCTATGTGCTGCATAACATTTTAGTCAACAATGAACTGCATATATAACTGCGGTTCCAAAAATTTATAATTCTTTATTTTTGCTGCACCTTTTCTACGTTTAGATACAGAAATACTGGTGTGTTACTATCTCCTTACACTATTGAAAACAGTAACATGCTGTACAGATTTGTAGCCTAGGAGTAATAGGCTACATCTTATGCTCTAGGTATGTAATGGGCTATGCCATCTAGGTGTGTGTTAGTACACTCTACGATGTGCTCATGACAATGAAAGCACCTAACTACACATTTCTCAAAATGTATCTCTGTCACATGACTGTCAAGTGGCACGAGACTGTGCTCCTATTCCCACTAGCCACAAACATTGCAGAAATGTGCAGTTTAAAAAGGACATGTGAGTACCCAAGCATACATAAATCACTCCCAATAACTGAAACTTATCACAAAACAGGAATGAAGAAAAGCAATGTACTCTCCCAAGGAGAGAAAGATCAGGTTTGATACAGTCACAAGAATGGGACTAGCCTCTCCTTGTCCAGGGAAGAAATAAAGGTCAGGAAGAATGATCCCAATGCTATCCACTGCAGAGAATTAAGTAGAAGGCCTTTGCCATCCATGGAAGGCAAGAGGAGCTGCTGTGGACACATTGTGAGCTTTGCTTTTTAATTTTACTCATGATGGATTCTCAAAATATACACATAGAAACTCACAAAGTCAGCAATTAATTTTATATAGTCAAAGCTATAAATATATTACAATTTATTCCTTTTCCCTAGTACTGATAAAACTATTACCCTTTCAAAAATAAAGTACCTATCATAGTTGTTTATGACTTATTTTTCACACCAAACTCTCCTAATTCATTTCAAATTTATTTTTATATATAGGGCATATTATATTACCCTTTCTCTTGGGGTATTCTTCTAATGGTGTTGTCAAATAGAAATACAATGCAAGCCACACAAGTAAGTTCAAACTTTCTAGTCAGCACACTTTAAAAAGTAAGGAGAAACATGCTAAATTGATTTTAATGACATTTTTATTCAAGCTTACCTTTCTAAAATATTTTCTTGTTGTATGTTTAAATATATTTAATAATATAAAATAAAATACTAATTAGATGTTTCATATTTTTATAAGCGTTTGAAATCTGTAATGTATTTCTCACAAAAAATCTCAATTCAGACACTAAATTTTCATCGGCAGTACTTAGCATATATTTAGATTTAATAAACGTACCACTGAAAAAGTAGATACCCATACCCGAGCTGTTTCAAACAAACTTAAAATTTTTTCACAAACTGAATTATCAGGTTTAAAATTAAATTTAAATGAATTAAATAACTTTTTCCTACAAAATCCATATCCGTGTAGTTGCTGATTTTAGTGGCTGAGCAGAGGCTCAATTAGGTGAGAATCTTTAAAATACTACTATCTATTTAATGTCATAAACTTATAATCCGAGCTTATAAGAACTTATTCATTATGCAGGGAGATGAGGCAGAGACAGTTAGATGGATGGATAGATAGATAGATAGATAGATAGATAGATAGATAGATAGATAGAACTAAATTTTATGTCATGTGTAGACATTGTAGAATGTCTCAAGTAGGAAGAAACAAGATGGCCTCTGTTGCTTCAAAATTAGAAGAAAACAGATTTGTTCTGTACCCCACAAACAAACATACCTTGAAAATGCATTTTAATTTAATCACCTTCTTTGATGTTCTCATTAGTGTTAATAAAAAGGAAAATGTTATTCTAATCAAGTTATTTTCATATTCACTTTACAATGACTAATAAATATAAAATTCAACTGTATAAGGAAATTTATAGTGCATACTTAATTTAAAGGTAAAAAGCTAATTTTCACACACTACAACACAAGCATTTGTAATTTTAAACACCAAATATGTCTTACTCAATCAGCAGTTACAATGAGAAATCACTTTATATTTTGGTGACAACATTAACATTTTATTCAACTGGTGTTTGTTTTGCTCTCTATATATAACACAAGTCTTTAAAGAGTAATTTTGGATTCCCAACGTCAAGTTTTTATCACCAGAATTCATACAATAAACCACCACTGTGATAAGAACTCATTGTGAAGTTGATTTCTTGTCATTAGAGCAAGGAAGTAATCAAATGGCACCATTTAACAATCATTAAATTCATATTTGGATTTCATGTTACAATAAGGAGAATAGAAACTAGAATAAGAAAAAGATGACTAAACTTTAGGAAATTATTTATATTTAACCTGAAACGGCAAGTTTTACAGGTAATTACCAAAGTCTATAATCTTATAAGCAATCATTTTGAAGATCTATTGAACCATTGTCAATCAGATGACCACAAAAGATAAGTTGCTTTAAAAGACTTCCGTGGCAGGAGAGCTTCCGGAGTGGATGACTGGTTCACATGGCAACAAATGAGAAAAAGAATTCAGAAGTTTCAGAGATCTTTATAAACATCTGAGTCCCAATGATTTCAAGCATGAATGCAGGTTGTCACGTACCATAGAAAGGAACAGACTCTTTCTATGAATAGCTATAGGAATAAATCACTCCATAAAAAAAGCTCCCCCAATTTTGGAAATACATGGAGATGGGTCATCTTCAGGATATTCTAAGCTTTGGGATTTGATTAAAGTTATCGCCCCATGTAGTTTTCATGATTTCATGCACAGAGCCTTCTTTTTGAGCTCAGTGAGCCACATTTTCCTGTGAAATAAAGTGAAACCCCCATATGTTTTTAGTCATTTTGTAACAAAATTTGTAATATTTATATCGAAGACTTCAGAGTTTTCTGACGTATTGACTTAGTCCAGCTAGGATTTCTCAGCTACTGTTGGGTGGAAGGTCTCTTGTAACACACAATGATCCTAATTCAGGCACAGACAATGGCCTTAGGGTAGTTAAAAATATGTCATCCTGATGCATTTGTTATGGAAGTTAAATACCATCATTGCTTTCATAACTGTTCCTGTAGTAAAGGATAATTTGAGTTTTTATTGTTTCATTTTACAAGTGGTCAATAAAATAAATTATATATATCCTGATAGAAAATTAAAGACAATATCACCGACTTTACAGGAGATGCAGTAAAAATAGAAATAGAAAAGAATCTGAAGAAAACAAAATAAAACAAAATGATCTTGTGACTAAATAACTTGCTTCTTAAATCATATGCAACTTATGAATAGTACTGTGCATGTGTGCTATAATTTGTCCTAAGAATATTTTTTATTCCTATACATTCTGTTAAATAAACTAATTTCTTTCTATTTGCCTCACTCGCTATAATTTGATACTGAGAGAATTGAGAAAAAATATTCTGTTTACAGCAAAATTTTCCTCTGTACCTGATCACCTAGACATTTTCCTCCTAAACTTTGAAGAAAGAAATCATTTTTGCATGTAACAGAGGCAGCTAGTTTAGCATGGAATGCTACCATGTCTTAGCCCATCCTGATTCTGGGCAGCTAATTTGAATAGCTAGCTAAATTCTGCAAGCAACCTCTTCCATTTTCTCAGAAAATGTGAGGAAGCTTGGATTAGGACAGGAGACAGAACAGAGGACAGAACAGAAGTAGGGAAAGAGAAGCAAAAACAGAAATAGAGGAAGTAACTGCTGAGGCATGGCTAATCAGAAAGGACACTTCATGCATATTATGGACCCACTGTGATAATAAAATTGGAATCAAATTGCCTACACAAACCACTTGAGACACTCTGCATCTTTAATTTTTAAAGTTATGAAGACACTTGACACAGAAGGGGATCAATTATCACTAGTTTTCGTGCAAATACTTACTTAAGCAATGCTGTGTGTCAGAGTCAGTAGGAAAATTGCAGGCTTGCAGCCACGTAATGGCAACTAATTACACTATTCCTGGGCCCCTTTTCAATGGTCTCAGTTGGCAGTAGTGGTCGTGGCTGACTTATTTTGATTAAATTTCAAGGAGTCTAAAGTTATGATAAATTTATGTATTTGCTAAAACTGGTTTGGATCATAAGACCACCAAAAAAACAACAGAACAAAAGGGAATCCTCCAGTTAATTTGTTAGATACTCAAATCCTTGAGATGAGTAGTGTGGTACCATTTAATAATGGAATAGAGGTTTTCAGTATGGCATAGAAGCAGATTCCAGATCACAGTGACCCCTCCCTCTTTCATTGGGCAATCTTGAACATACACATTTAGAAAGATGGGAATTTATACTGCTCCACCCTATATGGGACAGTTAATAGAGCACTTTATGTTAATAAAGTAAATGGAGTGCTTTACTTTCTGTTAGTAACAGTTTTGAGAGTCTGGTCAGGCACTGGTATTATTTCGAATTATCAAGCCTAGTTCAAGTTTTCTTTTTTATTATACTAAGGTTAATCAGCTGATTTAGTAGAAACATCGCTACTCTCCTTTTTGGTTCCACCCCACAAAGTATTGAGAGATAAATATTATCTCCATAATGAAAAGTCTGTCAACAAAACAACTACTCTAATAGACAAGGAGACTGAACTTCATTTTTGAGTTCAGGAAAACAAATCATTAGAATCTAAATGAGGGTTGTCAGACTTGTGGTAACAATAAAAATAAATAAACCTCATTTATTGCCTCTATTGCCTACATCTCCTTTACTTTGTTGCCTTTATGAAAACTGCCTAAGTAGACATGACATTGAACACTGAGTATTTCTTCCTGTCTTATTTCTATTTCTTTTCTCTGGGCAATTTGCCCTTAAGAAATGAATTTAGTACTGGCGAATTAATTTATTTCTGTTCAACTGAATATACTGTTTTATTGTATATTTTAAAATTAATTTCTTACATACAAAAATAAATTGATTGCAGCCAGGCACAGTGGCTCATGCCTGTAATCCTAGCACTTTGGGAGGTCAAGGTGAGTGGATCACCTGAGCTCAGGAGTTCAAGACCAGCCTGGCCAACATGATGAAACCTCGTCTCTATTAAAAATACAAAAGTTAGTCGGACATGATGGCAGGTGCTTGTAATCCCCGCTATTCGGGAGGCTGAGACGGGAGAATCATTTGAACCTGGGAGGCGGAGGTTGCAATGAGCCGAGATCGCGCCACTGCACTCCAGCCTGGGTGGCTGAGCAAGACTCTGTCTTAAATAAATAGATAAATAGATTGTATGCTATTTTCTTCATCTCTTCCAAAGAATATCATCTTTACAGTAAAGAAAGCTTTGCTTATGAAAGAAGCTCTAAGCCATTTAAAACAGTAAAATGTGTGTGTTCTCAGCCTGTGTGGCCACCTGTCACCGTTTGTATGGAGGGTAGGCATGACGCACTGACCTCCATTAGGTGTAGTGATTATGATTCCAAAAGTGAAAAGAGGTTATTTTCAGCACTATATATGCCACCAAGAAGCTCACATTTTGATGTCCACTCCTTGTTTTGCTGGCTTGAATCTACTAGCATAATATTGTTTTGTATTCAGTCCATAAAAACATATTCACACATTTAACATACTAAATGTGTCAAGAAATGCATAAATATACATTCAGAACCTCCTCGTCCTTTTTTTTAACTTTTCTGAAGATTTTATTTCTTTCTAAAACATATATTAGGAAAAGAATGTTTGTATAATGCTGGGTAATACCTGGCACACGATTGAGTAAGTGATTCCACTCTGGTGCCCTCAAATCCACACAGAGTCTGAGAAAGTAGGATTGAAAAGCTACTGTGTTCTATTGATACTGGACCAATATGGTTAGCAGAAGAAGTAGTTTTCTTTCTTTTATTCGCTTCGTGGTCTACTTGAGGATGGGAGGCTGTTAGCAGTGGGATAGGAACTAACAGCATTACATGCTACAGAAAGCAATTGCCTGAGCAATTTTCCTAAGCCAGAGCCAAAGCAAAGCAAATGCAATACTCCCCCTCACCTCCGTGTTGGCCACTTGAGAGTGGAGCTACACCGTGATCTCCACAGGGCAAATTCCATGACAGAAACTGGATGCTGTGGCCAATTGCTTGGCGACATGGGTCTGCCACAAGTATGGAATTTAAATATTGAATACTACATACATTTTTTTTCTTTCTGGGGCCCAACAAAAATAAAGAATTTTAACTACACAGGTGCATTTGTTTCATTTCACTGAAAAAAAAAAAAAAAAAAAAAAAACCACCTTCTAGCCAAAGAAAGATGCACAATTTTATTTGGAAACACTACTATCATATGTTTTTGGTATTTTAATATGAAGTCCAATGGAACAGTCGCCAAAAATCCCATCTTAAAATCATTCAATCAGTGTTATGCCCTTTAGCTGAAATAGGAACAAAGCATTCCCTAAGATCTGTTCATTGAATGTTGAGTGTTTCTTCCCCCCTTTTAGAATGTTATATATTTCAAAAAACTATCTCCTCACTTCTAGAGAGATAAGAGAAAAACGAAATGAAAAAGTTCAACTGCCAGCTAAAGCTTTTACAGATAACATTTAAAGCAACTGCATTTCCCATAGCCCATGCCTAAAAATATAACTGAATTGTATTCGTTGAATTCCAAAGGTTCGAAGTACATATAACCAATATGCATTAAGAAAGTAACTACCTGCCGTTAACTTTCTTATTTTGCTTCTAGTTTTGGATAAAATTTTATTGTTTAAATTTCAATTTCAAAGCAACATAATCATGGTAGCCATTTATTTTGTTTTTTTAATATAAAATTAGCCTTTTTATATCTTGAAATCATTCAGGTTTATTTTCTTCTATTTGAATTTTTTATATATAATATAAAAGCATAGGATAGAGTTGACCAATCAATGAGGTTAATTAAAAGATTATGTATTTTTTATTTTATGAACTTATGGACTCTTAAAACCAGAAAATAATCTTAGTGATTATCTAATATAACTCATTCATTTTTTTAGATGAAAAAAATCCTGGGTTCAGAGGAAATGAATGATTTACTTAGAATCACATGGCTAGTACATGGCAAAGTTGATACTAGAATGCTTAGACTTTTCATCCTAAAATATTTTTGTTCTACAAGCCCCCTAATGGAATAAAGAATAAAACAGAGTGCTAATCACATGATAGGCATGTGGGTGCTTAGGACAAATCAGGGAAAACTGAAATAAAGGAAAAGTGCCTTAAAATGGTTGTTTTGGTCAGGGTTCTAACAGGAAATATATGACATGCTCAAACTGAAATAATTGCAAGAGAGTTTAATCAATACTTATCAAGGTATGGGCAGGGTATAAAGAAATGACAAGAGATATTTCTAGAGTCCAGGGCTAGAAATCACTAAGCTATTATTATTCCTGGGCCTAACCTGAAGAAGGTAATATGGTTTCTGAAAGCCAAAGAGAGGGCTCTGTATAGAATTCTACTTTGACACACTTTCTGACTTTTGATCAAGATGCAGAGTCAACCTGAGGTGATCCTACAGGGAAGGAGGCAGGGGAATGGACTCAATGACCTTTCTCCTCTTCCTCTGATCTCTTGTAGCAAGCATCCTGCCTAAGCTCATTGGAGGTTAAAAGGACCTCTTGATATACAGGTCAGTCTCCCTGAATAAGTAGCAGGGTGAAGGGCAAAGGACGGATCCTGTTAAAGAAAAAATTATTCAGGACATATTAAAGACGATAAGACCGACTTTATTCAAAGAGTTGGGGGAACATGGTGACAGGTATAGAGACCACTGCAAGGAGATTTTGCATTGCGGGAAAGAGATTGGACTCAACTCCAAATACAGCATGGGCAAGTGGAATTTTTAGTGAAAGAACCAGGTGGGGGTCATGGATGGAAAATTACAAAGAGGAAACATCAAGGTAAAGGTGGATTCCAGTTAAACCAACCTAGCAGGACTCTTGTTGAAAGCAGGCTAGCTCAATCAAGCGTCACCTAAAGAATGGTGGAGGATGAAGAGCCTAATCAGATATTGAGGGTGATCCAATATCAGGAACAGGGGGTTCTTACTAAACTGACTTAGCAAGCTTCTTGCTAAAACTGGATTTTACAAAGAAGTAAACAGATAGGCTGGTAGAAGGTTCAGAAGCTTGACTAAACTTTAGTCACACAAATGATGTTTTTCCATCTAAACAAGTACATGAAGGCAGAGGGGTGATATTTGGACAAAGGAAGAAATAGAATAAAAGTTCAAAGAGAAGAAGACATCAACTTAAGAATTAGGGGCAAAAAAGTATTAACACGGCACAAGAGGAAGAACAACCCAGAATGACAGACTTGTATGGATAATAATAGGTTATAAAGTCATGTTTCTAGAAAGAAAAAAAGAGTAAATGGAGAGGAAAAGGAAAGACTGAAGCTTAAAGAGGGAAGGTTGCCTGTAATCCCAGCACTTTGGGAGGCCGAGACGGGCGGATCACGAGGTCAGGAGACCGAGACCATTCTGGCTAACACGGTGAAACCCCGTCTCTACTAAAAACTACAAAAAACTAGCCGGGCGAGGTGGTGGGCGCCTGTAGTCCCAGCTACTCGGGAGGCTGAGGCAGGAGAATGGCGAGAACCCGGGAGGCGGAGCTTGCAGTGAGCTGAGATCTGGCCACTGCACTCCAGCCCAGGCAACAGAGTGAGACTCCGTCTCAAAAAAAAAAAAAAAAAAAAGAGGGAAGGTTGAAGGAGTGAAGTGTTAAACAGACTCAAGTTTAAATTAAAAAATGCTATTTTCATGTAAACCTATTCCAATTGGGCCTGGGCTAGAGGAAGAGTTTTCCTAGACAGCACTGATCTAACACGTAACATATATATTGCATTAACCATATGAGTTGCATGTGAATATTGAGGATTTTCTTATTACTGCAGTCTCTGAAATATATTCACTTTTAATCTGAAATCCTTTTAATTTGCAGGGCTGGAACAGGAGACTTTTGCAGAATTTCCATTGGTGTTATCTGACTTTCTCACCATTTCACTGAATTTCTGCATTGACTCTGTCTACTAGCAGCCCCACACCTTTCCTGGACAATTGTCTATGAGCCTCTTCCCCAAAACTATCCGTTACACAGGCCATGCACATTCTAAACCATCCCTCCTTCAACTTTTTTTTTTTCCGATATTGTTCTCTCTTGTTTCCAGTTACTTAAAATTTCATTTCTTCCAAAGAGACCCTCAAGTTATATGCAAACCAAAGAAAAGAAATATACCAAGTATGTGGAACTTGTCTCCCACTATTATCAGAAAGGAATTGAATCTACCTCCATCTGCTAGAAGACTTCATGTGTGTCTCTGCCCTTGTGTCATACCCAGCAGCCCTCCCTTTTCACCATCAAGTATTAACTTCTTTCCAGATTTCTTTGCCAAAGCATTGACTTCTTTCACTAGCACATTTACAAAACTCCAAATGAAATAATTTTGTTTAAAACAATTTAGAATTATGCTATCATTTGCCTACAGTTCTTATATTCTTTGAAATTTCATTGATCCCTCTAAGCCTGAGCTCCTTCATCTAGATAAAGTAAATAACAGCTAAAATCATACGAGATAATGCATGTAAAGTGCTGATCACAGTGCTGCAAATAATAAAAGCTCTTTAAATGTTAACTATTATTATTATTGCTTTCTAAATGGCTGTCTGTGATGGGCTGATGATTTATTGTGAAAGACGGTAATGAAGCAAGCTAAGGGGTCAAGGCTACTCTACCAAGGATGAAAATAAAAGAACAAAGCTGCCCCATTACAATCCCTTGGTGTCAATGAGTAAGATATTCTCTAATGACAAGCTGATCTTTTTCTCAGAAATGGAATACATTTATCTCCATAAGTCAAATTGGCCAGTCTAGAATAAAGTTACTTTTTTCAATGGTGACCTTATTTTTCTAGAATTTGTACTTAATGAATCATATTTTGGGGCATTTAATTTAATCTTGAACAAAAAACTAATAAAAATATTGCAGAGGCTAGTTTTATAGATATTTTTAAATACTTGAGAAATAGTTTTGCAAATGGATCACCAAAATGCATGATGGTCATGGAAAGCCTTCCTGCGCTATGAGCATACAGTCTAGGTAAGAATATAGGTAAATTGTCTGAAGTGAAAAATTTGATTCTGACACTGAACTAGGATTGACAGAACCACATAAAAAAAACACAAATTAAACCCGCTATAGATTATACATGACTTTGGGAGGCCGAGACGGGCGGATCACGAGGTCAGGAGATCGAGACCATCCTGGCTAACACGGTGAAACCCCGTCTCTAATAAAAAATACAAAAAAAAAAAAACTAGCCGGGCGAGGTGGCGGGTGCCTGTAGTCCCAGCTACTCGGGAGGCTGAGGCAGGAGAATGGTGTGAACCCGGGAGGCGGAGCTTGCAGTGAGCCGAGATCTGGCCATTGCACTCCAGCCTGGGTGACACAGCAAGACTCCGTCTCAAAAAAAAAAAAAAAAAAAAAAAAAAGATTATACATGAGATCATTAGGACATAGCGTTAAATAATTAAAGATGGCCCTTTAATTTTAAATTGGTTTGAATGTGAAAATATACAGAAGCAATGTCACAAACACCTTGTACCCACCACTCAGATTTAATAAACATTTTAATACATTTTCTTTAGATAATTGTGAGAAGACATCAAAAAATGAAGGTTTGATCAAAGTCCTTTTTGAACAACCTAATTGATTCTATTCCATGCCATCATCCCCCTTACATTCTGGATATAATCACTGTTCTGAAGTTGAAGTGCATACTTCCCATCCTTGTTTTTATACTCTTTGTGTACAAATATATAGTATACTCTTTATGTACAAATATATATATGTGTGTGTCTATACACACCATATATTATTTTACGTTTCCAAACTTGAAATAACAGGTAACATATTGTATAAATTCTTAAGAGATTGCTTTTTTCTCTCAACATTTTTGTATTGATTTTCATTATTCATGTGACTGCTGTATATAAACGTATCCAATTTTAATAATAGACATTTAGGTTGTCTCTAGTTTTTTTTACCATAAACAACGTTACATTGAACAGTTCTGCATATTTTCTTGTGCACATATGCAAGAGTTTTTCTGAAGTAAATTCTGAAACACTTAGAATCAGAATGCTGGATCCTGGTCAACTTAACTAGATATTGCCAAATTGCTCTCAAAATTTGCATCAATTTATACAACCACTACCAACATACAAGAGTTCCCTTTATTCTATATTCGCACAAGCACGTGGTGCTGCCAGAATTTTCTAAATGTTAATTGTTTTGGTGAACATAAAATCAAATAACATTGTTTAGATTTTATTTAAAAGTCAAAGTTAAAATAAATTTTCAAATAAACGTCTTCCAAGCAGTCAGTTACTGGGTTACGAATGTGATGTAGCTTAACAAATTTCCATTTCACCCATTTTGTACCTATGTGGAATGTTATGATGTATGATATCTACAAGTTGCCAAAAGAATGGCAAAAAAAAAAAAAAAGACATAGTAGATTGCCCCTCTTTCAAAAGCAAGGAAAGACAGTTACCCCATCCCATTTTTCTCATCGTCAAAAGAGCTCACTTAATAAATCAGATTTTTAAGCTAATTTACACTTTTATAAATATTAGCTTCCTTGGAAATCCTTCTGTTTGCTTCTTCATTCTCTCCTCCTCCCCCTCACATCTTTTTTTGCCCTGTGTTCTTCTTTTTTCCTTCTTCTTAAGAAAAGCCCATTTGAATACACTCAGTTGCGAAGTTGGACTAGTTAGCTACTTAAGACATGGCAAAGATTATAACGTCCCACTGAGATTTTGCAAGTGAGTCTTTTTCATTAATACAGCAGCAGGATTTGAGGATTTTATTAACTCCCCATTTAGAGCCTGATAATCCTAACAAACCTATCTTTCTCCTAAAAGACTTACTTTATCTCCTCATTCATATTTCCATGGTAGTAGCAGCACAACCTGTTCTGAATTAAATTTTCTGCAAAGGGTATCTTAGCTTCTAAGGTTAGTCCCTAGGAGATAAGTTTTTGTTTTATAATTTAATGAAAATTTCTATAAGATACCATACACTTGCTACAAGAACTGAAGACTATTAACTAATAGGCCTCCGTTTCATTGTCATTGTTGCAATTCAAATAATCATATAGGTTGTGTATGCATATGGTCATAATTTTATTTAAATAATGATAGTTCCCCAGAGTTAATCTTATTTTGAAAATTATAAAGAAGACATAAGCTCTTGTGAAATCATCAGAATTAATTCTTTAAGTAAGCAGTCTATATTATTATTCATTTCATAAGGCCTTATATTTGACTTTTGTGAATTATGTTTTAATGACTTCTCAAAAAACAAAGAGCAATAGTATTAAATACTCTGACCAATATTTGAATACAAATGATATACTGCTCAATAACAAATGATACTTAATATTATTTTTCATTATAAAAAAAGATTGCACGTATTTCAAGGCCTTAACCAAAATAACCTAACTCAACCTATTTATACTAATTCATCTTCTGTTATTCTTCTACATATATCCTACACCTCAGTCAAATTTTCTTACTGATTCCTTAACTTCTATTCATCAGATTATTCCATGCTTTTCTCCCTCTGCATCATGAACCATACTATCTTTATATGAACACTTTTACATTTGTTTCTTGTTGCTTATTTAACAACTAGTCACAAATTTAGTGTCTTAGAATAACACAAATTTATTATCTTCCATTTTTGTAGGCTAGAAGTCTAACACGGGTTTCACTGGGCGAAAATCGAGGTGTATTTAGAGCTATGCTCTTTTTTCAGCTTCTAGGGGCCACCTCTAATGCCTAGTTTGTGGTTCCATTCTGCCATCGTCAAAGCCTTCAAGGTTACATCTTGCCGACCATTCTTCTGTAGTCATATCTCCCTGCTTCTTACCACACTAGAAAAAGATCTCCAATTTTAAAGACCTATACAATTAGATTAGGTCCACTATGATAATCCAGGATAATCTTATCTCAAGGTTCTTAATGTAATCACATCTGCGAAGTTCCTTTTGCCATCTATGATAATATAGATGGGTTTGAGAGATTAGCACACAGATACCTTTGCAGATGATTCTGCCTACCACACCTTGCTCCTATTGCTACCACCTACCAAAATTTCCCGCAGCATTAGATTACGTAGTGAGTGGCTCACACTAACAAGGATCATTCAGCTCAACCTTCCATTTTAGAAGTAAGGCCACCAGTTTCATCACTGCCAGGGAGTCGATTCTTGGCAAGTATTTGTTAAATATTGAATGAAATAACTTGCCCTTCTCTGCCTGGCTCAGAAAATAACATTCCTCTGGAGTCTTAATTATGCTACCTTGAATAGATTTCTGAGCCAAGACTTCTCTAGTATTTATTTACCTTGCCACTAGTATGTAATTTACCATTGTTTGAAACAAGGACAGATGTTACTTTTCTACTCTCAAATATTCATTATATGCTTCATTTTGTGACGCTTCTATTACATGATATTCATTATATAATAATGTTTTATACTTTTTGCTTTTTGATTCCTCAAGTATTCATTCTGTTGTGCATTCTGTGTAATTTCTGGGAGGTATTTTGCTAATCTTGGTCAGTTCTATGCCTCAAGGCAAGATTCAGATTCCCCAGTTCATTTTTCTTTCTGAACTCGCCTTCGTAATTCACTTCACTGGAAAGCACAGGAGGTGAGGATACCTCATTTAGGGGCAGGTTTTCCATCTCTCCTTCTTGTCCAGCTTCGCTAATTGTAGTTGGAGTGGCAGCTCAGTTGGATTAGCACCCTGGAGCTTGCTGTCTTTGATTTGTGAAGGAGGAAGTAGGAAGCCGTACTCCAGTCTCAGGCCTGTGTGCCTGCCATATTTCTGCCAGGAAGAATCAGTTTCATTTATCATTTCCTGCCCAATGCCCAGCACCTTACCAGCATATAGTAAACACTTAATAAACATTTATCAAATGAAGAAATGTAAGGATGAATGAAAGATTGACATAAAAGTTAAACTCTTATTGGTCTGTATTTTTGTGTCCGACCTTTGGATGCAGGGGCAGAGTGAGTGAGGACTTTGGCTACCCTAGTTCTTTTCAACTGCTCCTGGATAAACATTTCTAAATATTCCTCATATTAGTGACATATGTATTTTTAGAATGTAGATGATATTTTTTTCAAATGTTTAAGTCAATAAATTGTATTCAAAATGTTAACAATAAAGCCTCAGACAACCATTTTGCTCTATGAATGAAAATAATAAAATCTTTTGTAACAGAATTCACAATAACATAATATTTCCAAACGAATTCCAAAATGCTTTCAGTCTTTATGCTTTTGAGGAATGCATCCCTCAAAAATGGCCTCATTAAAAAAACACCACCTATATCAATGTTCATGTCCTTTTAAGTTAATCTTTTGTTAAAATTATATATTTTTATTTGTCTTTCTTCTCTGACAGACCTCCTTATGTGCATCTGATACACCTTTGTACCCTTACACCTAAGATAGTTACTATTTCTGTAACAAATCATTTATGGATAAGTGAGTGGATATCTGGTTTGATATTGTTTCTTCCTCAGTTATCTATTGAGCATTAATATGTTCAAGAGACTGAAAGCTACACAAATTTTAGCACTGAGAGAGACATAAATATTCCCTGCCATCAAAGTGTAAGAATGAAGAACAACCACAAATAATGAATTATCTGTCTCCCTATATAAGGCTCCTAGTTGAAGATAAATCAAGATGTCTTTTATAGCATCTCAAGACTTCATGGCCAGACTAGCTTTCAGCTTGTAATTGTTAAGGAAAGCCTCCCGACTTTCATATCTGACATCTACGCTTTCTCTTCTCTGTCAAGACGGGACCTTTCTCTATTTCCAACAATAAGCCCCGCAGGGTGGAAAGAGTTTCATTAGTTAAGATGAAACATATACTTTGGTATATACAGCATTTAAGAATTTTTAAGTATATACGCACCCAATTTATTTTAGGATTAATTTATCTAACTGGTGTATGGATTTAAATAATTTTTGTTAATCATAAAGTTTTTGCATTCATATTAGTGGGGTCCTTCAGCATTAATATTCTCTATAACTTTAAGAGTTCAAGGACAGAGAGAAAGTATATTTTTCTTTCTTGTTCACATGATAAAACAGAAGCATGGAATTTTTAAGTATCTTATTCTAAGTCATATAATGAGTCTTGATTAAAATCACTGCTAGAAATCAAAGCTTTTTGTTCAATGGGTTCAACAATGGGCCATTCATCTTCCATAGACATTTTGCATAAGTAATAGCAGCTCAAGTTTAAGAACAATTCCAGTGGCCATAATATCTATATTCATTCTACATTAAAGCATTTAATTTTCTGTTTATGAATTCAGCATATTTCTCTGAGTTGGATGTAGTTCAGTGTTTTATTATAGGAAATCATATTTTTTCCTGTAGGTTGTCAGGAAACAGTTACCCAATTTTACTTAGTTAGAACAATGGTTCTTATCCAAAAAGCTGCTATAAGTAATGAAAATGAAATCAATTTATTGGCTCAGCTCCCAGATTAAGGATTGCTTTATGAATAAATAAAATAGTAGATGGCATCTAAGAGGGGAATGAACAATTTATGTATTATCAGGACACTTCTTACTTTTCACTTTTAGTAAAATGAAATACTTACTATCTGGACTTAAAACGCCTCAAACTGTGATGTTATTTTGGGAAAAAAAAAAGAGAGATAGGAGATATCCTAGTAATAACCATAAATAATTTAAAGGCTGGTTTTCCAAAATAATATTATATACACTAAACAATTCTAGTATTTTATGAATATAAATACTATAACACATCACCCTTATTTCATTTTCAATTTTTCTTCCTTAGTCTATTAAATTAAGGCAAACTCTTTCATATTTTATATCTTTCTAGTGATACACTAAAGAGTAAATATGACGGCTCAGATGCTTGTTCAATAAATCTCTATTTGTCAATTTTGTAGTGTTACATGAGGGATTATCAGCATTGTGACAAATTATTCTCCATCATTATTCTTGTTAATAATAGTAACTTTATAGAACTTGACAAAACTAATAAAAGATGAATAATGTCACAAGTACAGCATTCAAAGTATACTATTGTAAAGGTAGCACAAACATAAGAAATCAAAGTAGAAAATTGACAAAATTCGAAACTTCAGGGGAAAAGACAAGATGCACAGGATAGTCTTGACATACTTCTAGCTGAAATATATTTGAAGTAGAAAGAGGAAGAACAAGAATTGAGAGTGGCCCTTTCTCCCTTTCTGTAATTCTTACTAAAATCATTGTATCTTCACCTAAGATTTCACCGGACAGCTATTCCCTACTGGGCAGTAAATGTTTGTCTTCAACTCAGACCTATTTACTGAGCACCAAGCACACTTATCATCTATCTATTTCACATGCCCTCTTGTTTTTCTTAAAAATATCACTGTCATACGTTTGGCACATCGATGCCATCCTCAACTCCTCCCTTTTCCTTATCTGCCATATTCAAGCTATCACTAACTCTGTTAGTACTTTTTCTCTAAATTACCTCCTGAATATATCCACTTCTCTCCATTTCCAACTCATGCCAGTTCGAGCTGCCACCTTGGACTATTGCTTAGTCTTAACTGTCCTCCCTAATTCTACTACGGCTTTACTCCAATCCACTCGCCACATGGCAGCCATATTGATCTTTTTAAAATGTAACTATTATAATCTTATGCTCCTGCATAAAGCCATTTAGAATACAGACTTGGCTTCAAGATCATTATCTAGCCACTAAGGTATCTATCCAGCAAAATCTAACATTGTGCTTCTCCTCGCTCCCTCCTAACTACCATGATCATCTCTCAGAACCATAGCTTCACTGTGCTTCCTCCCACCACGGGTCATTTCTCATGTTCCTTCTTGTGGTTAGAATGTGCTTCACTCCTCGCTAACCTAGTCAATTCTTGTTCATCCTTCAGACTTGAACACCTTGCATTTTCACAGGAAAACTTTCTGTACTCTCCTCCTAAGGTTAAGTTACTTGATTATATCCCTTAAAGAAGTAGGTAGTCCTCTTTCATTGCACTTAATGTGTGACTCTTTCATCAATGTCTGTTTCTTCCCCTAGATCGTAAACTTATAGGCAGAGAAGGCCTCTGATTTTACTAATCATGGTAATTCCAGGATAAAGCAAGCGACTGCATATAGCAGACACTCAAAAAAAATCGGTTTAATATAACCGCCAATTAAAGTAATCAATTATAAGAAATGATTATAAAATAAAAATTATAAACAATACTGTTATCTTAAATAACACAAAAATGTGAAACAGAAATACACTTAGCAAAACATGTGAAAGACATGCACATTGAAAGCTCAAAGAAAATATATGAGACAAAAAGAAATAAATAAGTTGGTGGACTCAGTATTGTTAAGATGTTGATTCTTCCTAAATTTATCTGCAGATTCAGTTCAATCTCAATTAAAATTCCAACAAGATTTTCTTTGTAGAAATGGACAAGCTGATTTTATCATTAATATAAAAATGCAAAAGATTTTAAATAGCTGAAACAATTTTGAAAAAGAAAAAGTTAGCAAATTTATATTATCTGAAAGTGAATATGGAACACTGGCAGAGAAAGGAAAGTTCTAAATTAGATATACAGGTAAGATTAATTTATGTTCACAAATGTAGTAAGGTCATTAAACAAAATAAAAATGTTTTCACCAAATGGTGTTGGAATAACTGGAAATCATTACAAAAAACATGAAATTTGACCCTTATTTCATATCATTCTCAAAAATTACTTGAAATGGATCATAGAATTAAGTGTAATGCTAACACTATAAACTTTTAGAAAAAAAGAAATTTTTCATGATTATTGGATAAACAAAGATGTCTTAGGAAACACCATAAAAATCGATAATTGGAATTCATAAAGATCTAAAACTTCTATTATTCAAATTACACCATTAACAAAATGAAACTAGGAGAAAATTTTACATATGTGTGTATGTGTATACATGTGTGCATATGAGTGTGTATATTTAAACATATGTGCACACAAATGAACACATACGTGTAAACAGAATAAAGGACTTTTCTAACTTTTATTTTAGGTTTGAGGGTACGTTTGAAGGTTTATTACACAGGTAAACATGTGTCACGGGGGTTTGTAGTTTATAGTTTATCACCCAGATATTAAGCCCAGTACTCAATAGTAGTCTTTTCTGCTCCTCTCTCTCCTCCCACCCTCTCCTCTCTCAAGTAGACCCCAGTGTCTGTTGTTTCCTTTTAGAACAAAAGACTTGTATCCAGAATATATAAACAACAATTACAACTCAATAAGAAAACAATCCAATCAAAACTCTGGACAAAGGACTTAAAGTTTTCACGAAAGGCAAATATATAGTCAATAAATGTGTGAAGCAGTGCACAATATCATTAGCCTTCTTAGAAATGCAAATTAAGGCTGTGTGTGGTGACTCAGACCTGTAATCCCAGCACTTTGGGAGGCCAAAGCTGGTGGATCACCTAAGGTCGGGAGTTTGAGACCAGCCTGGCCAACGTGGTGAAGCCTCGTCTCTACTAAAAAATACAAAAATTAGCTGGCCGTGGTGGTGGATGCCTGTAATCCCAGCTACTCTGGAGGCTGAGGCAGAGTGAGGCATAGTCACTTGAACCCAGGAGGCGGAGGTTGCAGTGAACTGAGATCATGCCATTGCACTCCAGCCTGGGCAACAAGAGAGAAACTCCTTCTCGAAAAACAAAAAATTTTTAAAAAAGAAATGCAAATTAAAACTGAGACACCACCATCCATTAATATGGCTAAAACTTAAAAACATCAAATATTGGGGATGATATGGATAAAATTAAACTTTCATAAATTTATTTAGTAATGGAATATGGTACATTCACCTTGGAAAATAGCTTGGCAGTTTGCTACAAAGGTGAATGTACACATATCATTATATGTACCCAGTATCCCAGAGAAATAAGACAAGTGTCTGCACTTGTTTTTATACACAGTTTATGTTGTTAATTTTTTACTGAATGCTCTCTACACCTTCCAACTTTAAATGTAAACTACTTATCTACTGAGAACACCATATCCCTCACATTTCTCTCAAGCAAAGGCCACACATTGCCCCTCACACCACATGAAATTATGTAGAATTGGGTCTTTGTCATCATTGTCCCCTAGTGCTGCTTTCAGACCATTACCCTTGCTCATCTGTGGCCTGTCATTTCAGCTCTTCAACCCTCCTCATCCTCTGTACTGTCTACCAGTCTCTTGGTCATTTTTCTTTTTTTTTTTTTTTTGAGACGGAGTCTTGCTCTGTAGCCCGGGCTGGAGTGCAGTGGCCGGATCTCAGCTCACTGCAAGCTCCGCCTCCCGGGTTTAGGCCATTCTCTTGCCTCAGCCTCCGGAGTAGCTGGGACTACAGGCGCCCGTCACCTCGCCCGGCTAGTTTTTTGTATTTTTAGTAGAGACGGGGTTTCACCGTGTTAGCCAGAATGGTCTCGATCTCCTGACCTCGTGATCCGCCCGTCTCTTGGTCATTTTTCTTATTCATTAATAACCTTGGTACCCAGATCACATTGCTCCTTTCTGGTCAAACTGCATTATCAGCTTTAAATTCTACATTTTAAATTTTACATCTCAAATTCTACATCTCCAGTGACATTCTCCACCATTTTATTTTAACCACACACTTGTCTAACCATAAAATATACCAAGCAATCACATAAAACTTGCTTCAGAAATTTCAGTTTGGCCACAATCTCCTAAAATTCTGTATATGTTACTCTGCTGTTGCATTTACACTGTGTCTTTAAAATATTGTTGAATCTATGACACCATTACCCTAAGTACATATATATGTATGTGTATGTACACATCCATCTATTTGTGTATTATTTATATCGATCCACCCTGTCTATATTATTTATTTATATCAACTTCACCTTTGTTTATATTCTCCCATCTACTTTGATTCAACAAATTATCTTATCTACTACTCTCTATCCACTCCTAAAATTCCTTTTCCCATGCATACATGTCAAATCCCTAACTCTGGGTGAATACACTAAGCACTTTCTCCATGCTTATAGTCTAGATTGAGAAATATCTAACTATTACACAAGTTGACATAAAAAAATGTAATAGCCTTCAGTTGGACTTTTAAAATTTCTCAGGACTCTAAGTTTACCTGAAATGCTTTCTTCCACATTCTACCACATGACTATATCAAACCTTCTGTAATCTGCTTAACCTTAAATCCTTTATCTTACCTCACAGTATCTGCAGATATATGCGAAACTCCCTTCGATTGTCACTACAGAAGATAACATGTCACATAGAGCTATACCCATTCTTTCTCCTTTCCTCCTGATACAAAGAGCAAAATCCCTTTTATCCCTTTTCAAGGCCAATCCTCCCCTTTATTCTACAGATAGATTCCAGTTGTTTCACCCTTCCCTGAACTTTGTGCTGTTAATTATCTATCTCTCAACTAACACAACTGCATTTTTAACCTCCATCCCATCTGCTTTTAAGTGCGTTCATATTGCCCTATCTTAATAAAATTAAATAAAACAAAAGCATCTTTCCTCGACCCAGTAGCGCAGCTAATTATCCTATTTCTCTTCTCTCCACCCAAACTTTTGTAATGTGTTGATTGCTCTTTTTTCCAATTCATCACAATTTTTTATTTCCGGTTTATTCCAATCTGGTTTCAACTTACATAAATACAGGGAAACTGCTTTTATCAAAGTCACTAATGTCCTACCCTCTCCGAAATTAAATTACAATGTATTTATTGTACCTTACTTTAATTTTTGAAAGAATTTCAACTGCTGACTGCTTCCTCCTTTTTTGGAACTCTCTTTTTACTGAATTTTCATGTCAGATATTCTGTTAGCTTTCTCATTATTTCTCTGGCTATTCCTTCTTCACTTTCTTTGCTTGTTCTTTCTTTTCCATCAATGAATTTCTCAACATTTCTCCTACATCTCCTTCTTTTCTCACCCTATTCTCTATCCCTATAGATACCTAATTCATTTCATTGGGCTCTAATAGCTATTTTGGGGTGCGTAACAATTTGCCTATGTCCAGACCACATATATCTCCTGAATTCTCTCCTGAATTCTGAACCACATATCCAACTGCCTACTTGACACTAACACTTTCACAAATTCCAGTTTGAAACAATATGTATTATCTTCTATTGCTTTAGTTTGCCCTGTACTACCTATTCCTTTTCTGTGTTTTCTATTTGTTGAAATGGCACCCCAATCTCTGATGATCCATCCAGAAATTGGGGGCATGTTCCTAGCTATTCCCTAGTTGTCACTCCTTCTCACATCCAACGTACTACAAATTCTTTTGATTCTACATCCTAAAGTTATTGGTTCTACCTATTTTCTTCCATTAAAGCGCTCATCAGTACACCACCATTTCTTCTTCTTCTTTTTTTTTTTTTTTTTTTTTTTTTTGAGACGGAGTCTCGCTCTGTCGCCCAGGCTGGAGTGCAGTGGCCGGATCTCAGCTCACAGCAAGCTCCGCCTCCCGGGTTCACGCCATTCTCCTGCCTCAGCCTCCCGAGTAGCTGGGACTACAGGCGCCGCCACCACGCCCGGCTAATTTTTTGTATTTTTAGTGGAGACGGGGTTTCACCGTGTTAGCCTGGATGGTCTCCATCTCCTGACCTCCTGATCCGCCCGTCTCGGCTTCCCAAAGTGCTGGGATTACAGGTGTGAGCCACCGCGCCCGGCCTCCATCATTTCTTTAACAAAGTGCTGCAATCACCTCCTCACTAATCCCTCTGCTCTGCAACCAGTCAGCTGCCTTCCTCCACCTCATTATCTAATTTCAGAGTCATCTGTCTTAAAATGCATACATGATCATGTTACTCTTGCCATAAATTTTCACAATGACTTCCCAAGCTATGATCTCCAACGAGGCTTACCAAGTTGTACACAGTCTCATGACTTTCTACCTCTACATCAAATGCAGTTCCCTTTTACTGCTTCCACTCCAAACATGATGAGTTTATTAGTTTCTCAAACAAATTATTATCTTTCTTGCCTCTGGTTCTTGGTCCCTGCTGCACCTTCAGCCTAGAGTATGTTTTATTTTTCACTCTTCATCTGGCTATGACCCACATAATCATGAAGTCATATCTTAAATATAACTTTAAGAACAACAACAAAATAACTACTGCAGCTTAGGTTTGCCTTGGTATATAGATGTTTAGAAAGTAATTTCACTTTGCAGGTTTGCATTTGCTTTTGAAATATTTTAACTACTTTTATGCTCTCTATTGTAATACCTGTGAGTAAAGGTGTCATGTCCATTTGGGTTGCAGCTATATGCCTAATACCCAGCACGGTGTGTAGCACAGAGTAGGTTGTGAATATTTGTTGCAGGAATAAATGAGTAAACAGTATGATTCAACAGTGCAAAAAAAAAAAAATAATAGTTTGAAAAATTATCCTCAAGAATGGCAAAGGCTAACATTTTTAGTTCTTATCATGAATTAGGGATTAATATCAGGGTATCTAAAATTCTCTATATATGTACATATGTACACATCACAGAAAGAGAGATAAACATAGGCTTTTCACTGCGTCTTTGCAGCTCCCTGTTAAGTATTATTGTCCGCATTTTGCCTAAGCAGAAACTGACTATACAAAGATTAAGTCATCTGCCCCAGTCACACTGCTGGAAAATAGCTGAAGCTGAACACAGGGAAGTTTGATTCTAGAACGCAAATTCTTCATCATATGGGAAGATTTCCTTTTAAATAAGCACTTTTTTTTTAATTTTTACATTTTAGGTGGATCTATAAAATAAAATAATTGTATTAATACCATTATAAATATATTCATCAGATTTCTTCAGTATACTACATATGCAACACTATCAAAAGCAAAATACGTGATGCAGAAACCTAAATGTTCCAAGACCTTAAAATAATCCATGGCAAAAACATTCGGATACTTATATTGCTGCACTAATTATTTCAGACTGCTCAAGAACTCCTTAGTTAATACTTCATGAAATAAGTGAAACCTTCACATATAATAGAATTAATGTACCTGCAAAGCAAATAACTTTTAACCAGAGAATTAGAGTGAAATTAAGAAATGTCCAGTCGGTTTAGTTATTTATTCTTTTGCTATGTTTTTTCTTATCAAATATTTGTGACCGATACATCCTTCAGAGAAGACGTCTCATTGGATGTTACATTATCGGCTTAATAAGTTATGACAAAACTTCATGACTAACTCTTTTGTATCATATACATGCCATCATTTTCTCAACAGTTCCAGGTCAGTGTCACTATGCCAGAGAATGTTCCAGCAGTAACTTTATCCTGGGTTGGATAGAGCTTTTATCTTTAAAATCTCATGACCTGATGTTTAACCTTTACCAAAATGCTTAATGCTTAACCCAAAAATGCTACATGTAAGGTTTCTGTAAGGGTGACTTTTGGTCTGTTTGCCAGCCTCATTTAAATCCAATCAAGTGTATCAGGTCTATTGAAACAATTTCGAACTTATCCTTATCCAAATTTATCACACCATCCTCCACAGGCACAAACCACCCTCCTCCCCAAGAAGATTTTCATGCTTCTTATGTCCATAGCATAGATGAAGGGACTCTAAAGTCCCGTCCACCTTCAGAGCTAAGCCTGTTCTCTGATTCTGGCAAGCTGTTTTTACATTCTGTTCCCCAGACCATTGTAAGGGTACTTGTTTTACACAAGCTATTCTGGTGATTTTCTTGGAAGAAAGGAAGTATACTAACATGGTTTCTTTCCAATGAACAGAACCCAGCCATTACTTTTATAGAACACTTGTGCTGCTTAGGAGAAAAAAGAAAAAAAAAAATGCCTCCCCAATTTTTTAAAAAAAAAGTACAGGGTTTTTAGTCTCTTTACTTCCACCACTATGCACTCCAACGTGTATTTTTGTAATAGATTGCCACTGTTGGCTCTGTCCTTAAACTACATTCAGAATCCAACCTCTCCTTACCATCTTTGCCCCCAATACACTAGTGAAAGCCACGAGAAGTTCCAACCTGAATTATTTTGTCTATGCTAACTGTACTCCTTGCTTCTACCCTGAACCTCCATGCAGTCTATTCTCAGCAGAGTGACTCTTTTAAAACTATTCTTATTCCTCTGCTCACTCATTCCCTATATCGACAAGGAGAAAAGCCAACCTCCTTACGACGGCCTGTAAGTCCCTCCGTGAACTGGCACCCCTGAAGTCTCCGTCCTCATTCTCCTCTGCTCTCATCCTGCCTCACTGCTCTCCTGCCACATCGGCTCTCTAGCGGTTCCTCAAGCACAGCCAGACAAGGTACAGCCTTAGGGCTTTTACACTTGCTATTCCCTCTTCCAGGGACAATATTCCTCCCGATGAAGCATTGTAATACCACATTAAGCCAATGACTAACATACTCATTTTCTCAAATTGGCATAGTTTTTTTTTTTTAATTAAATGTTACTGTCTCAGTGAGTTCCTTCCTGAACCCCCTATTTTAAATTGTAGCTTTACCCAATTACTCCTAATTTTCCTATTTGGTGCTCTCTTATTGTTCTATGGGACACTAATGATCATCTTATATAGTTATATAACTTGTTTATTTCATGGTGTATCTCCTCCCAGTAAAATACAAGCAAATAAGGACAGGGCTTTTGGGTGGTTTGGTGTTTGTGGTTTTTGTGGAGGTTTTTGGTCTATTTGGTTCATTGTTATATCCTCATTTTCTAAACCAGCAAAAAGGAGACAATAGATAATTACTGAATATTTGTTAAATGAGTGAGTCAATTGATGCTATTATTTGGTATTAAGCGAAGCAGGAGGTGGAAATAATCTAATACAGACAGTAGCTATAACTTCCGTGGAAGACCTCACTGTGGCTAAACAGACAGCCTTAATTCGACAGATGTTCAAATAACCGAAAATTGAAGCAGACAGCTTGACTAACTAGAAAATGTTTGTATCTGTACAGGGATATGAAGGTTTTCCAGAACAGCAAAAGGAAATAAATAAGATGGCAAAGAACTGGACAGCCGATCGGATATCTGATTCCTGTTAATAAACCAAAGGAAATAAATAAGATGGCAAAGAACTGGACAGCCGATCGGATATCTGATTCCTGTTAATAAACCAACTCTTTCACTTCCTGACTTGGATGCATTTATATTCTCTATCCTAACACTGAATTACAGACTTTCATTTAATTAGATAATAGATTCTGTACATTTGCACTTCCTGTAAAATAAAAAACCCTCATTTTGACCTTTTTAATTGACTTAATCTGCCAAGATTCTGACCAAAGACTGTAACATTTTGACACTACATTTTACAAAAAGCTTTTATATATTGAAGCTTGATCAAATTGAATAATATATGTTCAGAGACTGGAAATATGTACTTTGCTCAATATATTCTAATTAACATAATTGGCCTAGCACCAAAAATGACTAGAAGAGTTATTTTTTTAAATACAGATATTAAAAAGACCACTGCTTCATGTAAGACAATAATAGTATGTGAGTGTTTTCTGTGTATGATTTAATCAGAAATTTATAAGAAATATAGTAATCAGCAAGGAAGTCATGGAATTGTTAGAAACTAAAATAGAAATTATAACGGTGAAAGTCAAGTAATAGTACTGCCATCAGGAAGGGAAAATAAAGAGTTCTGTGCACAAAGAAGCAGGAAGAGTTAATTAAGCAGTCGAATTGGGGGAAACACGATGGGAAAGGAGGATTACAATCACGTTTATTTCCCAACACTTCTGGAGGCTGAGGCAGGAGGACCGTTTGAGGCCAATAATTAAAAATTAGCCTGGGCAACACAGCATGACCACGTCTCTACAAACAAATTTTAAAAATTAGTTGGGTGTGGTGGCATGTGCCTATAGGCCTAATTATCAGGAGGCTGAGACAGGAGGATCCCTTGGGCCCAGGAGTTCAAGGCTGCAATGAGCTATGATCCTGCCACTGCACTCTAGCCTGGGCAATACAGCAAGATTCTATCTCTAAATAATAATAGTATGTTTACAGTTTATCTGGAAACATATTATTTTTACTATACGTTAGAAATATACTTAAAATATTTTTAAAGGCAGTTCCAGGTGGAAGAAAAGGAAAAGAAATAACATTTACATACCAGTACCATCCCATAGATTATTAGGGTAATGATGAGCTACACACAAAATTGTAATGCACTACCATAAAAAAATGGTTTAAAAGTTAATACCAATCATGCAAGCACATAACTGTAAGGAAGATAGATTAGTACAAACGTGTTTGACTGGGCGCATTGGCTCACGCCTGTAATACCAGCAGTTTGGGAGGCCGAGGCAGGTGGATCACGAGGTCAGGACATTGAGATCATCCAGGCCAACATGGTGAAACTCCATCTCTACTAAAAATACAAAAATTAGCTGGGTGTGGTGGCACATGCCTGTAATCCCAGCTACTAGGGAGGCTGAGGCAGTAGAATCGCTTGAACCCAGGAGGCAGAGGCTGCAGTGAGCCGAGATCATGCCACTGCACTACAGCCTGGTGACAGAGTGAGACTCCATCTCAAAAAGAAAGAAAAAAAAAAAACCGGCATGTGTTTGCAGTCAGGTATATTTAAAGGATAGTGGTTGTTGCAATGCTGAAATTAACAACAAAAGTATAAAATGACTAGATTGAGAATAGAGTCCATGTTTCCTATTCACTTTCATCTTCATGTATCCTGTTGACTTGTATCTCCATGTGACTTCTCATCCACTGTTTATTGGTGGAAGATTTTCACTTCTGTTTCACTGCATTTCCAACCCAGATCTCCCATCCATCTCAATGCCTGGCTTTATTAGTGGTGACATCTTTATTCATGTGAACTGCCCATCTAACAACTGATCTCTCAGTTCCTTGACTTCCTCACTTATGACCATCTTTTTCTTCTTCCCCATATCAGCTACCTACTTACCTTGTCAAACTCTGGTCTCTGTCATTACCAACAACTATACTACATTAAAACTCTCCATTTAATGTTTCATTCACTGGCCACCACATTTTTTTCTTCCATTCTACTATCAATTGTACCCCCCCAATAACATCCAACCTCCGTATGATTAACCCTACCGATTTGCCTCAATTCTGTTACTCTGTTCCTCCCCACTTTCTATATTTACACTCTGCTCTCCCAGTTTAGAACACAAGTTTGTTCATTATAGTCACTCCTTGAAAATGGCCTCAATTATTTTGTTGTCTCTCTGTCAACAACAATTCCCAATAAACCAATAAATATGTTCTAGTGGTATCTATCTTAAAAATAGACGTTTTCGAACCCACATTCTCTTCCAGGTACCGTCTCATTTCAAACCATTTTGAAAAGAAGAAAAATGAAAAAAGTTCTTTAATAGTTGTTTACTACTGTCATCCCCAGTTTCACTTACTCCAATTACTCTTCTGCTTCTTCTAATCTGGTTTCCACCTGCCCAGCATAACTTATATTCCTCATTTTCAGGTCACCAAAGACCTAAACATTTGAAAAATTCAATTGAATCTCTCTGTTTTATTCTTACACAATGACTCAGCAGCATTAGTTCACCACACCTCCTTCTTAAACCCTCTCCTCTCTCACCTTCCATATCACTACAGACTTCAGTTTTCCTCCCGCCTCACCGCTCTTTCATTTTCAGTCTCCTTTGCTAACTATTCCTCCTGCGACCAATGTGAAATTATTGGATTGTGTCAGGATTCTGCCTTGAGTCACCTTTTCTCTTTCTCTTAAACTCTCTCTTGAGGTGATTTGATGGTATGGAATATCTTTGTGCTATTTCCAAATCTCCATCTGACACCTTTCCCCAGTTCTAAACCCCTATATCTAACTGCCCACTTTATATCTCCAACTTGGATGGCTTAGGTTAGTTTCCTCCCACATATGTCATCTCAGAAAGAATTTTTGATCCCTCTTCTCATTTCTCCCCAATTTTTGACATCTCAGAAACTGACAAACTGTTTTCTCATTCCCTTCATTTCCCTCACTGCCTTCAACCAGTCTATTGTGCTGCCGTTTCAATTCTACCCCCAAATATATTACCCATCTGCCCACTTCTCTTGTTTCTATTGCCTCCAGTTTAGTTAAGCTATCAGCATCTCCCACCTGAAAAGCAGCAAGTCTTTGTCTTGACTCCCTCCTTCCATTCTTCTGTCACTCTAGGCCATTTTCTAGAGCCACAAAAATTGTTCACTTTTAACACATAAGTTGAGTAATATCACTTCTTTGTATGAAATGATTTCAGGAGTCCCTATTGCTTTTGGGGGAAAAAATGGCTCCTGCCAGGATCTTTTTATCCCATAATATACCACTCTTCCCTTCTGTTGCATGTTACTACACAGCAGCCACACCGGCTTCCTTCTTTCTCCTCACTCTTGCCATGTTCTTTCCAGCCTCAGACCCTTTTACGTGCATTCCCACGGCTTGCAAGTCTCTTTCCCTGGCTCTTCACATGGCCAGTGTTTTTGTTTGTTTGTTTGTTTTTGGTTTTGTTTTTTAATTTCAGGTTTCAGAAAAATAAAAAAAAGGAGAGAGAGAGAGAGAGACAAAGTCAGTCGGTCCCTGACCTTTTCTACTTTCAGTTATTCTAGATGCATCTACTCTTTCTTTCTTAGCATTTTTCACAATGTTTATCTTGTTTTATGTATTTGTTTCCTGGTTTGCTGTGCAAAGTAATTTTCATGGGGGCAGGGACTTATCTATCTTATTTACCACAATATCCCCAGTCCAAAGATCCTACACAAGGTAGCCACTCTGGAAAATGTTGCTGTGCAAAATTAATTAATGAATGCACTACTACATAAAGACTAATTAGAAAAAGTTATTATATTCTATATTCTGTACCAATCTGCAGGGTCAAAGGCAGAACTAAAGAATAAGAAGAAACAGGTGTCCACAGTCTATTCAAAATGATGAATAATTCCCAGGATCTAGCCTATGACTAACAAAGCACAAGAACGCCACTTAGGCCATATGCTGATGAGTACACAGTAAAGTGGCTCCCTGGGTATCCATCTGGAAAGAGAGCTAAAAATAATGAAGACTTGACTGTGCATCAAACATTGTGGTGGGTGTTTTATATACATTACCTCTATTAATACTCACAACTGTGCATTGTCATCATCATTTTATAAATAAATATTCTGACCCCAGAAAGATAGATATAAAATTGCCTACGATTTCACAAGCAGTGAACGATGGATTTTAGATTAGAGATTACGTCTGCCCAACTCCAATGTCCATAGTGTTTCTACAATACTACATAATCTCATATTTTTTATTTTAAGAAATTTGTTAGTGCCCATTGGATTTGAGAGTTAAGGGGTAGGCCCAGAAAAGGCCTTTGGGAGCCCTATTTTTAATCTTCTACAGGACCTCCAAAAAAGAAGAAGATGAAGACGAAGACAAAAAAAAAATAATAAGTAGAGGGAAGAGAGGCAAGGAGGAAGGAAAGGAGAAGGAGAAGAAACCTGAGATTAGTTTGTTGGCCTACAATGTAAACTGTTGTGCAATGCTACAGAGTTAATCAATAGGAAATGTGAGATTAGAAACTGGCTTCCAGACCTTATCTAGTACTTTCATTCAAGCAATTCACTCTGATAGAAAATTGAAACTCAGAGCTAAATAATAATGTACCCAAAAAGGTTAGATTTGCATTGTGCACAAGTGAACCAAGTCAGCAACCAAATTTTTAATTTATTTAAAAATAAGATTGATATCATACTTCTTGGATATGAACTTCCAAAGGTCAGAGTTGCTTCAATCAGGGGGACAGATCTCCTAAGGGCATTGATAAGCCTATGATTAACGTCTTCTGCATCTTCCTTATTCAGATCTTTATCACTGGGCCCAATGCCTTGCTTCCAATGAACTACAGGTTTGTTTTTGTCCAAAAATATTTTCTTGATGGACAAACAAAGAAGCTGCTAAGGGGCCCTGCAAGATAGAAACCACAACAGCAAAAAATAAGAAAACAAAAATTCTATATAGGAAAAATCAGAACTTGTTTGGACTTTTGTATATATATTTTGCAGATTGATATATTTAGATTGCTCATTCAGAAGTACCATAACATTCTCAGTGCTTGAGGTCTCCACAGGTCTTAATTAAGCCCCATCTATTGGCAGCTTCTGCCTAGCCCTCCACATTCTGTTAGGGCAGAGGCAGTGTCACTCTTCTGACTCCATCACAAACTCATGCCACAAATTTATTGGGACCATCTGCCCTTCATTTCCTCAATACTGATGTCCTGACTACAGAGGATTGTACCAAGGATCAGTTTCTATCTCAAAGGTAGCCATTATTTGTAAAAAGACAACTCCTAGATGACTTAGTCTAAGAATCATATTCAGAAGAAATATCCTACTCCGAGATGGCTTAGTCTAAGAATCATATTCAGAAGAAATATCCTACACCAAGTAGTGACTAACTGAACAAGTTAGATCGAAAAGGATACAGAGAAAGTCTTCATGCTGCAGGAAAATTGGGTGAAGAAGCAGCTTGGGAGAGAACAAAGAATATGCCTACAGTAAAAGTGGTTGCCTGTGGTCACTTTTCTTGGAACGAGTAGAACAGACACTCATAGTTGATCTCCTGGCTAGAACAAGTTATCTTCTAAGTTCTTTTTTAAAAAACCAGTGTATTGAGGTATGATTGACACATGAAAAGGTGTAGATATTTAATGTATATAATTTGATACATTTTTAGATCAGCATACACCCATGAAACCATCATGACAATTAATACCATAAACATATCTATCACTTCTAAACAGCTCCTCTTGCTCTATTCTGAAACCAATCTTATAGGAATCTCACACCTGGTCTTCCTTTACTGTCATTATCTCTCACTGTCCAATTGTGTCACTGCTGAAATTACTTTTCCCAATCTTGTAAATGTTCATTTTATCTGCCAAGATAGTCACAGTGGGTCTCCATGCTTGGAGTCTGAAGATACACCCTCTTGAGGACCACTTACTTATTCCAGCAGCTGTTTCCCACATAACAGCACCAAGGTTAGGCCATGAAGGCCTTCCCACCATAGCCTCATGCTTTTTATAACCAGTAAGACCTCACCACCACCTACCTCCAACAATAACAGTAATAGTTTGTACCTTATATTCAACCTAAAGAGCCAGCCCATACTATTCCTTTCCTACAGGAAATTTTATTTCAGGAGTCTCATTGCCCCTCCCTGTCTACGGGCTTTGGCCAATACCATTCAGAATCATTCTGCTTGATTTTCCAAATTGCAGTTTCGAGGAGGAATATCCAAGTTATCGATTGTCCTCTGCCCCTTGAGAAGACCTCAGGTCTTTATTTACAAACAGATGTTATTTTTCTCTCAGGAAACACATTTTTTGGCTAGGAACATTTAAGAGTGGTAACCTTCATGAACAAACCTTCTACCACACCCTAATCTCAGGACGGGGACCAGATCCCAGCCCTAACATGGCATAAGTGCAGGTCACTGAGGTTTTCCCTGCTTCAGGGGCTTTCGTCTCCACTAACCATAAGCAAGAGCCTGGCATTTTCAGTAACCTCTTTCACGGGGAACCTATTTAATCTCCAATTTGACTGGCACTCTGTTTACACATGTATAAAGAATATACATCATCCCAAACCCTCTAATATCTGGGCTCCTTGGCAGGAATAAACTAAACACTTAGTCGGAAGATACTAGTTTTGATAGGTCAACATGTGAAAGAAACAAAAATAAACCTATGAATCATTTGCCTCCTAAAAACTTTATCATTAGATAATTGGTCTATACCTTTCACTCTCTTTTTCTGACACAATATTTTTACCTATAATTTTTTTTCTATTTCTTATAGTTATTATGTTCCTTTCTTGTCTTAATTCTGACTCATATTTTAGGTCAGTAATCTACCTTACTCTGTTTTATATGGGGCAATCCCAGTCAACAAAAGTATAATTCTGTAGCCTTAACGTCTAAATAGTGCTATCTAGAAATAGCTGGTTTTTTCTATAACAGTTTTATAAATAGATTTCAGTGTCATTTAAATAAATATTTCCTAAAAGTGCTACTGATCTAGTGATCTTAATAAATGATATTCTAAGATAATCAAATAAAACATTTAAGAAATATTAAATATAATCAAAGATAATATTTAAGAAAATTAAACATTAAAACATAATTTGTGCCCTTGCAGTAAGATCCTTTTTGTGAACCACTAATATTTATTGATATAATCTAATATTCTCTTTGGCTAGTTCTTTTGGCTCTTAAATTGCAAACACCTTATTTCTTTCAGCATTGTTACTTTAGTTATCCTGAACTATTATCTGTATTTGTGGTTTGGCCTAAATGAAGAGATTTACCTTTTCTAGGTAAAAATTATTTTTGCTTTTTTTAAAATAGCTATTTAGCCTTCTAATTTATTTCTATTAATTCTTCTCCCAATAAAAATTCATACCTCTCACATTTATAACAATGGAGAACTGCATTAACAGTTTTTAAAGCATGTATGCTTTTGTCAACCTTTTCACAAATTGATATTCTATACATTTACAACATTTTTAGTTTTACTTAAATGTTTTATAGATTGAAATGGAATTTTACAATATAATATATACAATATAATATAACGTTTAATATAGTGGCTATAATAAATGGTATCTAACATTAAATTAGATTATGAGAATCACTTCTGAGGAAGTTATTTGATATCTGCATGAGATAGCCTTGGCATGTTAAAAAATAAGATCTTTCTGAAAAATAAAAAACAACAGCCTGCATTACAAAGCAATGATGACACGTGAAACAAAATGCTAAAGAACTTTTAATACACAAAAAAAATCAAATGTTGTTAAGATTGGCCTAACAATGCCAGGACCTGCCCTAACAAATTTAGGGGCAACAATTAAGGTAATCTCTGATATGACTTTTTCCCTTATTTTCTTTAAACTGAGTGGGTTTGTACATTATCTTTTGTATTTTTCAGTCAATATTAATTCACAGGACTAAGGAGGGAAATCCCAGAGGGTGGAATTGAAGAAGATTCAAATAATTCAGACCCTACAAAAATAAAACTTTATCTGTCAACTTGAAAGAACTTTAAAGACATAATTATATGAAGCAGAATTATCACTACTGTTAATTGCACAGGCATATTGAAAGGACCCCAGAAAGTGACCTGCTCTAAAACAGAGAATGCCTGTAGAAAATATGTCTTCATCTTCCACTCTGCACTTAGATAAGTGTCAAGTATATATACCACCTCAATTAACCATAGAAATAAGCTGTCAAAATCTAATTCTTTTTTTCTTTTTTTTTTTTTTTTTGACAAGGCGTTTATTCTGAAACCAGCAGAAGGAGAAACAGGCAGTTCCATTAGAAAGAAACAAGTGTCCCAAGGGTCTGTGCCACCCGGGAAGCTTTCCATGTGCAAAATGCCGATTAAAACTGTGGTGAATCTAGGCTAACATGTTCAGGATTTGTTGACTGAGGTCTAGTTAAACTGGAGCCCTGTGGTCAGATTGACTTTGGAGCTGAGATCATTAACAACAACAACAAAAAGGATGATTTTCATATCTAGCAATGCCAAGCAAAACGTGAATGAATTAATGAAATGAAAGCATTTTACCTTAAGGTATCATATTGGCAAAGGTGAGGCCAAGTTTTTATTATAAGCATTTATTTTATGTTTGTTATTATCTTGAAAAAAATTATGGAGCAGCTTTTGATACCACTAATACTAACACAGTTAAACAAAGTTAACAGATGGTCATCCATTCAATCAGTTACATAACAAATATTTATTGTGTACTTTTAAACAAAGATAAATGTGCAAGATGCACTAAGACACATAGAAAAATTATAAAATGCCAATTCTTTCCTTCAGAATATTATAAACAGTAACAAAGAAAAGATAGGTATATGCTCCAATAATATAAATTTTAAGAATACATTGATCATTCAGCAATACCAATGTATTCATTGATAATTTAGAGCTATATTATTCAGTACAGAAGCCATTAGCCATATGTGTCTTTTTAAATTTAAATTTTAATTAATTGAAATTAAATCACACTAAAAGTTTAATTCTTTAGTTTCACTAGCCAGATTTCAAGTGCTCAGTAACCACATGTTACAGTATTGAACAGTTCACTTTCTTCATTGTGAAGGGTCTTACTGGAAAACACTGGTTTCTAATACAGAACTCCATCAAGTCATAGCAATATACAACCTCGTTGAGTCTTCATGAGTGGAAAAGACAGAATTTTGATGTATTCAGAAGTTCAGGTCATGCTATTCAAAAGGAGGTAGCGTAAACAAAACAGGAAAAAGTCCAGAAGGAGTGAAGTATATAGAGGAAAGAGGAACTGCATTTACTCATCTGTAATTTATTCACTTATTTACTTTTACTGATGAGACAATAAAGGGTAAAAGTGGTGGAAAGTTACATATTTAAGTTAAAATTGCATCATTAATAAATCTGAATGACAAAAAATGCATAGCAGCATAACAATTGTAACTTTTGCAGACAAGCATGTCTTGAAATATGGTGTGCAATATGATTTTAGGTCATACACTGATATTTTTTGGTTTGATGGCTATATATATTTTTGGGGGGTATGTGAAAAATGGAAAATCATATCTCATTAGCACATAAAATCTGTTATATCACTGATATTGCTTAAACAAGGCTGAATTTTTTTCAATTATGAAAGTGAATTAAGTAAAAGTCACAGATGGTCACTATGTAGACGTAAAGAGTCTTTTCAGATTTTACGAAGAATGCAGTTCTGTGTGTTGTTAAAATCATCAAATACCACATGTAACACTGCCCAACTGTGCGATCTTGAGAATATTACTTACATACCTTTCTTATTCTTCAGTTTTCTCTTCCACAAAATGAAGACATTAAGAGTGACTGTGTTATAAGATTTGTATGGGGGCTAATTATAAAGCACTTAAAATGGTGCTTAGCATGCAGTCAACAGTAATTTTTCACTATTATTACTATTAATATTTACAATATGATCAACACTGTGCTTTAAGAAAGTTAAGCCATCAACAGAATGCAACGTGGTTGAAAGGAGACATTACAATATAAAAAAAATGCAGTTTTAATACAGATTGAAAAAAAAAGCAGTTGTAATACAGATTCAATCGTTCATAGGTCAAACAGTACCGCGGTCTGAACACAGCAGTAGCGATAGAAATGTAGAGACACAGACAAGTGTTATAGATGTAACAGAGCTAGAATAAACAGGGTTTAACAAATAATTTAATATGGAAATGACGAAAAGATAGAGATAAGAGAAAATACCAAAGTTCGCAACTCTAGGTAGAGGGGCACCAGTATATAGTGAGAAAGTCTGGGGAAAATGATGATGGGTTTCATTTCAGAAATATTGACTTTGAGGTTATGGCAAGGACTTTAGGTTATAAACTTCAGCACTTTGGGAGGCCAAGACGGGCGGATCACGAGGTCAGGAGATAGAGACCATCCTGGCTAACACGGTGAAACCTCGTCTCTACAAAAAAAATACAAAAAAAAAAATACAAAAAAAACAAAAAACAAAAAACTAGCCGGGCGAGGTGGTGGGCACCTGTAGTCCCAGCTACTGGGGAGGCTGAGGCAGGAGAATGGCGGGAACCTGGGAGGCGGAGCTTGCAGTGAGCCGAGATCCGGCCACTGCACTCCAGCCTGGGTGACAGAGCGAGACTCCGTCTAAAAAAAAAAAAAAAAAAAAAAAAAAAAAAAAAAAAAAAAAAAAAAAACTTCAGCAGTGGAAGTAAGGGTCTGGATCTCTGCAAAAAGTCAAACTGCAGATTTATGAATCACTAACCTATTGTTGATTGTTAAAACCATGATATCAAATGAGTTTGCCATTGGAAGGAGGGTGGAGAAAGGGATTCTTAAGGAACACCTTCTTTTTGTAGGTAAAATGAGGAAACTGAGACAATGATTGAGATTTAGAGAATTCAGAGATGTGAATGGAAAATAGGAACACTGTATCATAGAAACGAACTTACAAAAGAGTTGCAAAAAAGAAAAGACAAACAAGAGCATTGACTGCTGCAGAGTGGTTAAAGAGGGTAAGAACTGAAAAAAGTCATTGGGTTTAATAACTAGGAAATACTGGTAATCTGAGAATAAAGTTTGGTAAATGCCAGAATCAGTGCTCGAGCTTGACATACAGGTCAAATGTTAATACTCTTTCAATAAGTGTAGCCACAAAAAGAATGAGGGAAACTATGTTAGCGTGAGAAAATGGCAGGAACAAGGGAAAGGTCTTGTTTGTTTTTTATTTGAATATATTTGTAGGCTAAAAAAAATAGTGAACGTAAACATTAACTGAAACTAAGATAGAATATAACTCAATGAGCTAGATCTCGAAGCTAATAAAATGAGAATAGATAGAGGAAATAACGGAAGACCTCAGCGTTGGTGTGGGAGGGGAATTTTTCTCTTAGAAGAAAAGAATGATGAAGATAGGTGAAGATCTGTAGCAAGTTAAAGACTGAAATTAGCCATTTTAATGAACTAAGATCAAAAGGCCTCAGTATTCATTCACCTTACTCAAAAATATATATATATTTGCTGAGTGCCTACAATGTGCCAGATGTACACTATTCTAGAGCTGGCTCTACAAAAATAAATAGGAAAGGTAGGAAATTGATTTGAATAATTAACATATTTTAGAGTGGGAGAGGAATACAACGAAAAAAATAGAAGAAAACTGAGGTCAAATCACAGAGCACAACAATATTTAGAAATATAGAAAAGTGGGGAAAAGAGGAAATAATGTGGCAATGAATGATAAAAATAATTTTAAATAACGAAATGGCTTTGGAGAAAATTAAATCATACAATAGGACAGAGTAAGAAGAAAAGAATAGATTTTGGTCAGCCAGGGAGAGAACGGCCACTTCTCTGGGTTTGGATAATACAAGCTGAAATCTGAATGGGATTGAGCACACTGTAAGGATATCAGTGGAAGGAACTCTCCAGAAAGAGGAAGTAACAACTAATGGGGATGACACAAAATGGGGTTGATAGGAATGGGACAGAGTGGCCACTTCTTCAGTCCAACTGAAGAAGAGAGCATGGTGTCTTGAGTGAATATGTGGGTCAGGAGTGAAGTTTTGAGTTTTTGTGAAAATAATTTTGGAAGACTTATTGAGAAATAAAGAATATTGAATATAGAGTAATATAATTTGCTTCCTTCTCTTGTCCATGTATGCTTCTAAAACACTAGTAGGCTCCCTTTCACCACTGTTTGCTGTAGTTTGGGTTTTTAGGCCCTTTCTGGGCTATAGAGTTCTTTCCAGGTTATTTTACATAAATTTGAGGGGGTATCAACACTTTCCTCTGGGATCCAAAGATCCAGGGATATGCTTAGAGCTGTGACTATGTCACCGATAGACCCATCACAAATCTTAACCCAACATTGATCCCAGAGTCTTCACAAGTGCTCACAACAAGAGTCCTCTCATAACTACTCCTCTAAAATATTAATATAGCTTCATAATCTGACACTTAACCCTGGTACGAAATTCCCTTCCCTTCTACCATAAGGTTCACCCCCCAACAACAGCATTGAAGAGAACAAATCTTCCAGGAGATCAGAGATGGCTTGCCTTACGAGAGGAGGGTAGTAAGGACATGTTATCTGTTCAAAAAAGGATGGTAAAACTGAGATACTTTTTACTGAACAGACTTTCTCAGTTTGAAAGAGAAATAACAGACACTGGGCTCACAGAAAGTCATTCAGAATAGAGCAAGAAGTGAACCATTCAAATGTGGCTGCCGTTTGTGTATCACAAATGGGATCCTTCTGAGAATACTAGAATAGAGAATTATGACAGTGAGGCAACTTAGCCTTAAACCTTATTCCTTTACTTTTCTTTATTTCTGGTAATTTTATGCATGAGGTTGTGGAAGCTACTGTATGACAGTATAGACTCTACACCAATAATTGTGATAACCTATGATGAGTTCTGTGATGTCTTTTTCTTCTTGTATCTTTTTCTTCCTACCTTGATACCAGTCATCCACTGGGAATCTGTACAGTGTGAATATATTTGAATAGCTTCCATATACTTTAGCTCTACTTTTTATTTGACTCAAAGAAGCCCCAATGGGTCCCAAGTATTCCCATGTGTTTTAGAAGACTGAAGTCAGTGAGATGCAGTCTAACATCAAGAATTTGAAGCAAAGTAACTTTTGAGGAAAGAATGTAAAGAGAATATTGGGTAGTTTGGCTGTACCATAATTAATTACATTTTCTGGGTTTCAAAAATTTGAATTGCAATAAAAGTACATTTTGATCGGTTTTTACAATTTTCATTAGCAAATAAATGTATGTAGAGAGAAAAACAATAAAATTGATATATTGGGGAAAAATACTGGTAGATTTTAACAAGGTGTCCATATCAGTCTTTACTCTTCCATCTACACCTATTGCCTAGATGATCTCATCCAGTTCCTTGGTAAAATTTGTTTGTATGTTGATGACTCCCAAATCCATTATCTTCAGCCTGGAACTCTCCTCTGAAGACAATATCATTCCATCAATTGCCCAGCTGGCAACTCCACTTGGTTATCTCAGAAGCATCTCGAATTCAACACATACAAACTAGAATTCTTCATTACTGGCTCACACCCAAATATATAGCTCTTCCTCCATAATATGTCCTTAGTTAAACCACAATGACAAATTTCCCTACTACAACCTTAATTTAATTCACCATCAACTTAATGTGCACTATTTTAGCAGGATCTTAACCAGCCTTCCCGCTTTAGCACTTCCTTCTGTGTAATCTATTCTCCATCCAACAGCTAAGTGATCCTTTTCTAAAAGAATCTGTATAGAATTGGTATTGTTTATTCCTTAAATATTTGATAGAATTTACCAGAGAAGCCATATATACCTACAGTTCCTTGGTAAAATGGATTTAAATTGTAAATTTCAATAATTCACTATTTATTAATACAGAACTATTAGGTTATCTCTTTTATCTCAAATCACTTTTGTCTTTCAAGAATTTTTTCTTCTTAAGTTTTGTAATGTATTAGCATAAAGCTGTTCATAAGAGTATCTGATCTTTCGAATATGTTTATACTGATATCTCATCTTTTTTTTTATATTGGTAATCTGTGTTTTCTTATTTTTGCTTGCTCAGTTCAATTAGATATTTATTAGGTTTTTATTTTTGAAAATAATTAACTTTTGACTTTATTGCATTTCTCCATTGTATTCATTTCTAAAAATTTAAAATTTCTATTTCAGTAGTTTCTGCTCTCACCACCTTCATTATTTCTTTTTTTTTTTTTTTCCCCTCCATTACATTTAATTTGCTATTCTTTTTCTAGCCCATGAAAGTGGAAACTTTGACTTTCAATCTGTCTTCTTTTGTAGGGGAAGCATTTATTGTTAGAAATTTTCCGCTAAACACCACTTTACTATATCCCACAAAATTTGATATTTTAAATGTTGTGATTTCAATTTCATTCCCTTCAAAATGTCTTGAAATTTTTATTTCTTCTTTAATCTATGAATTATATTTGAAGTTTATCAGTTGATTTTCAAATACATGTGATTTTCCATATTTCTTTATTATTAATTTTTGTAATCTAGTTCCACTGTGGTCAGAAAATATACTTTTGGTGACTTTAGTCCTTTTGAATGTATTGACACAGTGTTTTATTGCCCAGAATATAGTCTAATTTGCTAAATGTCCCATGTTCTTCTGAAGAGAAATATATTCTACTGTTGCTGGCTAGAGTATTTTATAAATAACAATTAGGTCAAATCATCTGAGAGTACTGTTTAATTTTTCTATATCTTTACTGAATTTCTGTAAACTTGTTCTATCAATTACTGAAGAGTAATATAATTTACAGCTGTAATTGTTAATTTGTCTATTATTTCTTGTAGTTCTATCCAAGTTTTTCTTCAAGTATTTTGGAGGTCTCTTAGTAGATGAATTCACATTTATAATTGTTATATCTTCCTGTTGTATCAAAACTTTTATTAGGAAATACCCACTTCTGTCTCTAGTAATAATCCTCGTGTTAAATCTATTTAATGTGATGTTAGTATAGCCACTTCAGCTTTCATATGCTTACCATTTGCACATTATGCTTTTTCTATTTTTTTACTTTCAACATGCTTACATTTAAAATGCAATATAAAAAAATAAACAAAATACATCTCTTGTAGGCAACATACACGTGGGTCTTGCTTTTTTATCTATTGTGACAATCTCTACTGATTGAAGTTTGTTTACATTTAAGGTAATTAATCAATAGGCCTGGACTTATTTCTGCCATTTTGCTATTCATCATTTGCTTGCCTCACTTGTATTTTTTTCCCTACTTCTTCCCTTCTTTGGATTAAACAAATTTTTTGTCATATAATTTAACTTTTCTTTTGTCATAGCTAAATTTCTTTACATGTTTTAATGGTTGCTCTAGGATATAAACACTAATCTTTAAATTATTTCAATATATTTAAATATTGACATTTTTAGTGATATATAGGAAGCTTGTAACAATATAGTTTCATTTAACACCCTCGTCCTTTGTGTTATCATTTTCATATATAATATTAGATTGATGCAAAAGTAATTGCTGTTTTTGCCATTAAAAGTAATTGCCAAAACTTTTACATTAAAAGTAGTGGCAAAAACTGTAATTACTTTTGCACCAACATAATACATGACTATATGTTATAAACTTAACTGTATAGTGTATAAATTTGAGTTTACATAGCCATAGATCTTTTAAAAATTTTAAAATGAAAAGATAGCTATAAATATCTAGTTATATACTGGCAAAAATGTGCAATATCCGGCCTTTTTTATTCTTTCCTTTATGACTGATTGCTTTTCAGCCTGAAGGTTTTTTTTACTAGTGCAATAAACTATCTCAACTTTTGTTTATTGGAAAGTCATTTTGAGAGACAGCTTGGCTGGGTATAGAAATCTTAGTTAACCTTTTTTTGTCATTGTTGTTCTATAAGCACTTTGAATATGTCATTCTAATGCCTCCTGACCTCTATTATTTCTGATAAGAAGCTAGCTTATACTTATCAGAGTCCCCTGTATGTAATTGACTTATTTTCCCTTTGCTGCTTTCAGTGTATTCCATATAATGCTTGATTCTCAACATTTTAACTATAATATGTGTAGATGTGGTTTTCATTATTTTGCAATTTGGGACACATTGAGCCTCCTGAAGGTGTAAATTCATGTTTGCCTTTGAATATCAGAAATTTTCAGCTATCATCTCTGGAAATATTTTTCTGTACCTTTCTCTTTCTTTTGTTCCTTCTTAACTCCAATTACATATATGTTGAACCAGATGATACTTTTTCACAAGCCTCTGAGGAAGCTTTGTTCATTTTTCTTTATTTTTATTTCTGCCCTTTGGATTGGATATTGAACTATGTTCATGTTAACCAACTCATTCTCTGCCATCTCCAATCTACTTTTGAACCCATCTAAGGTATTTTTATTTTCAGTTATTGTAATCTTCAATTTTAGAATTTCCATTTGGTTATATTTTAACTTTAGTTTTCATTTCTCTATTAGGTTCCCTGTTTACTCTGCAATAACTCATTTCCCTTCTATCTTTGAAAGTATTTTTCTTTATTGAAAACTTGTAATGGCTGCTTTGAAGTCTATGCTCATTTGACATTCTGAACCACTTGCAATCAGTTTGCACCAATGAATCGGTTTCTTCCTGCATGTACATCACACTTTCCATTTTATTTCTTATTTCTATGGCTAGTAATTTTTTGTTGCAAACTTGTCATAACCATTGACTCAGGCTGCCATAACCAAATACTGTAGAGTGGTTGGTTTAAACATAAATTTATTTTCTCAGTTCCGAAAGCTAAAAGTCAAAGAGGAAGGTGCTGGTTGATTCAGTATCTAGTGTCTCTTCCTGGCTTGCAGAGGGCTACTTTCTCATTATGTTCTTACCTGGCCTTTTCTTTATGTGTGGGCAAGGAGAAAGAGAGCAAGAGATCTCCAGTGTCTCTTCTTATAAGGAAGATAATATTATCAAATCTGGGTTCCACTCTTGCAACCTCATTTAAATTTAATTCGTTCCTTGGAACTAATTGGTTCCATCTTTAAATGCAGCCACATTGGGGTTTAGGGCTTTAACATATAAATGTTGGGGAACATGAATATTCAATCCATAACAGATGTGAAAGTTGCAGAATCAAAATGGATTTACTTCAGGTTTTTCAGAAAGAGAGAGAGAGAGAGAAAAGAAAAGAAATGAAAAATGGAGCCAGGGAAGGCTGTGAAGCTTCCCTTCATGGAAGGGAAGGTTCTCATGTATGAATGCTGAATAACAAAAATTATCATGAAAGACTACAAAAAACACAACTTTGCACAAAAGTCATCACGATCTTACACAAAAATTATTTCTGTGAATATATCTGTCTAGTCACTGCTGGTCCAGCCTTTGACTGATGTCACTTTTGTTATTGATCCTTGTATTCAAAGATGATTATCTCAAAATAATCATGTAATGTTTCTCATTTTTCCTTTTAAAACTTCGGTCTTTTCCCTATCTCCCTGAATATAGTTTACTATGGCACCTGTATCTCCTTGCAATGCTCATTCCAAATAAATATTATTTTCTTTCATAGTGCCTCCTCTCTGTTATTTAAGATGGCACAGCTGGTGTGTTACAGCGGCTCTGAAATCTCCTTTCTTCTTCATAGGATTGCTAAGTTTTGGTTCCATAAGCCACTAACTTGCCTTGGAATCAAACTGAAATTTGTCTCCCCCGTGGTGTGAAGAAGCTGATATTGTTGCCAAGTGTTCTTGGATTCCAATTGCTGTTTTTTAGCCTAGGCCCCTGGTGGCCTCCTCCATGCCTATTTTGCTTAGGAGTCTGCCAAGGACTATAGTTGAGTTTGTGCTCAGATTTAAAGGCTCACCCTTTTGGTGGTTTCTTGCCTCTAGGTACCCCCGGTAAACTATATGCATATTCACTGGAAGTTGCTCTTCTTATGCCAGAATTCTACCTTGTGACAAATCAATCTAATAAGGCTCTGTTTTCTGCCACCCAAGCTGCGTGTGGCCAGCGAATGTACTCAATCAAAGACAGGACAAACCAGTGTCTCACCAGAAGCGGTTCTGTCTTTCAGGAACAGGCTCACCTCTACTCTCTCCCTGCTTTGTCAACAAACTCCCTGGGTCCATCCAGAGATTTGGCAAAATTTTTGCTCAGATTTCTGGATTTCAGCTCTTTGGTGGGGCTCCTGCTTCTAGAATGTTCCCTTAGGTATTCGGCAATTCTTCCGCTCTGAAACTGAGTCATGTAAGCTGAGGTTTTGCAAAAACAAGCCACAAGGTTACACTTTCTACCTGATGCAGTAGCAGTATTTCAGTAATAAACACTTCTGAAGTTTTTGTCTTCCTTTGGTTATTTTCCAGTGCCTTCAAATTTCTGTTTTTAATTATTTTCCAATTTCTGTAATTGTTTCCTGCAAGAAAAACAGTCTGAATTTGTCACACAACACACACACACACACGTACTTGAAAATCCAAAAATTTATTTTTCCTTCAATTACAGTGGAATACAAAGTCAATATCTTACAAGGCTGTGCATTCTCTAACCTCCACCTAAACAGCTTGTCTCATTTCTTTTCACTCTCCTTTTTGTTCACTATGCTATAGCCATAGTAACTGTATCTGATAATCAACAGGTTGCCTAACCAGTAATTTCTCCAATCCTTGCCATCCAAAAAAATTATTTCATGTTGTTCTTTTTGCCAAGAAGGTTATATGTCTCAGGATTGTGGGGGGTATAGGGTTTCTCTTCCCAGTCAGATGTGGGCCTGATTTACCTAAGGGTAGATCTTCTCCCCCACCAGTGATTATTTCAGGACTGATCATGTGGAAGATTTTGGGAACGTGCGAGGAGAGGTTTACAGAGCTTGTGAGAAAGTTCCTCCCCACTCTTCTAAGAGACTTTTTGGAATCAACTGTCTTGCCCTCTAAACTTGAATGAGCAAGATCTGTTAGCTACTGGCATCCACCCTACAATCACAAAGTGAACTGCCCTTCAAGGGGTACAGATCAAAGGTCAATGCAAACACATTGAGAAAGAAAATAAAAGAAGAAATAAACTCTGGATTCCAAAAGATGGGATCAAACAATCCTGAAAACAACCTGACCTTTGCAGTTCTAGTTATGTGAGTGAAAAAATATTCTAATTACTTAAACCTATAGGAATTTTTTGTTTCTTTCTTGTGGAGGAAATCATACTGGCATTCTTTCCACCACAGAAGGGCCAGACTTGTTTCTGATTTAAGATATCTTCAATTATTACTACTACTTCTTAAGGTCTCTTTCTCCAAATCTTAATTTGTCTGTCTCTATGGCATTGAAACCTCAATTCAAATACCTCTTCAGATAGTCCTTTTCCAACCAGCCTAACTAAAATAGTTTCTTGATCACTCTCTAGCCAACTTTTCTATTTTGAACTTCTCATTATGTGATATTATATAACTTCAATTTTTCCTTTGTTTTGTCCATCTTCTCCAGCAAAAATGTCACCTGCTTGAAGGCAAACGCTCTGTCTCGTTACTACTGTATCCTCAGTGCCTAGAAGAGGACCTGGCAACTAGTAGGCCCTCAATAGATGATTATTAACTGAAAAATTGAAAAACAGCTCAATTTGGCTGCAAACAGCTTTAACAATGAAACTCATTCCCTATTAGAATAGAATGCCTTCACACTTACATTATAAAACTAGTTTACTTATAAGAGAAAATGTTAATGACATTGTCTGAAGTCCATATTGTTTAGCTCATAGCTTTTTGATTCCCATAATTCTTTGGAAATTTATACTCTCCAAAATATTTGTATATTCATTTTCACAACAGAACGCTCACTGCTACTTTAAAACTAGGATTAAAGGTCAAATTTCTGATAACAAATCTTTTTTCATGAAAAATAAACCAAATGCTATCCCCTTAACTGCTACTCAAAAGACTTGTATTTTTAATAAATGCATTCCAAATGAGGTTTTGTTCAACCAGCCTTTGCAAATTAGCAATAGTTCATATACCCAAAGAACAAATTATTTAGATAACCCAGGATTTCCATTCAGCAGTATCAGATAGATTATTCCTGATGTGCATTTTGTTGCTGTGAATGGTTTTCATTAACCTGTTCAGACTTCAGAATCTGTTTTCCAAAGTATTTTCTTCAACAAAGTTAAAGGCCAGTTTTGAAAACACAGATTTCTGAGTGTTAAAGAAATGTATATGTGCAATGTGGAGACCCCTTAGAACTTCTTTTTTGTTGTTGTTCTTATCTCCAAAATCTTTTTTTATCTTAATTACCAATACTGTAGGACAATAATGCATGAAAAATAAAACATCATATGTTAAGCCATTCTCATAATCTCAAGCATTATCTCTACTGATTTCTTTCCCCAATTCCCTTGCCTCTGTCCCTACGACACCTTCTGTACCTCAGCCTTAAATAACCAGTGCCTTCATACATGATTAAGGATTGCTGTGAGAATGACTTTCACAGATGAAGCTTTGGCTTCCCCTGAAACTATTTGACTCTTCTTTTTCACCTTTATATCCTTTTCTATTTCTGTATATCAGGAAGTTCCTTTTGATAACAATGAGGGAGCAGGCTCAAGTACAAGTTATGTTTCTGAAAATAAAATTTCAACTTACAATTTTGATTATGCCCTGATATGGTTTGGCTCTGTCCCCACCCAAATCTCATCTTAAACTGTAGCTCCAATAATTCCCATATGTTGTGGGAGGGATCCTGTGGAAAACAATTGAATCATGATGGTGGTGTCCGCCATACTTTTCTCATGGTAGTGAATAAGTCTCAAGCGATCTGATGGCTCTCATTCTGTCTTGCTGCCGCCATGTAAGAAGTGCCTTTTGCCTTTGGCCATGATTGTGAGGCCTCTCCAGTCACGTGGAACTGTGAGTTCATTATACCTCTTTTTCTTTATAAATTACCAAGTCTCAGTTGTGTCTTTTTCAGCAGCGTGAAAACAGACTAATATATGCCCCTATTTAAGAAAGATTTCCTTGTCCTTTGCATTGACTCCAATTACACATTTCACCCTTACTTTGCCTTGCCTTCCCCCTCCTTCAATATAACCACTACCTGTTTCTCTTTCTTAGTCCTAGAAATTGGTGGTAACTTTAACACTCCAATTAAAATTATCCATTATATGTATTATATGTATTTATAATAATTATATGTATCCATTCTCTGCTAAAATATAAACTTGGCAAGGGACACAGAATTATAGTTTGAGGATATAAAGTATTCTGTTTTAACTTCAAGAATCGTTTCCAAATCAAACTTTAGTACTTGCTGACATGAAAATTTCAAATCTCGCCGGGCGCGGTGGCTCAAGCCTGTAATCCCAGCACTTTGGGAGGCCGAGACGGGCGGATCACGAGGTCAGGAGATCGAGACCATCCTGGCTAACACCGTGAAACCCCGTCTCTACTAAAAATACAAAAAACTAGCCGGGCGAGGTGGCGGGCGCCTGTAGTCCCAGCTACTCCGGAGGCTGAGGCAGGAGAATGGCCTAAACCCGGGAGGCGGAGCTTGCAGTGAGCTGAGATCCGGCCACTGCACTCCAGCCCGGGCTACAGAGCAAGACTCTGTCTCAAAAAAAAAAAAAAAAAAAAAAAAAAGAAAATTTCAAATCTCTTTTAGAAGAATAAATTTTTCTCTCCTAATTTGCTGTATAGGTTGATTTTAAGCCTTCCCAGCTTCATCTGGTTTTCAGTTGACTCACTCCAGAACATGATGACAACATGATATCCACATACAACTGCGGCTTAGCCATTATACAAACTGCCTAAACTGGAATGCCAGTTTTGCCTTGTCACTCCTGTGCCCGGAAGCATTTTAACCATGAAACTGGCCACAAATGAAAATCTATGACCTGGCACAAGTCTGTAGGTCTGTGGGACCTCAAAGTGCTGGAGTTTAAAATCCTCCACCAAGGACCAAATGCTACAGAGCAGGAAAGCCACACTAAACAAAATTAGATGAAAGAGAATATTGCCAAAAGGCAGTAACATTTGGACTGATTTTCACATTATAATCCCATTGGGTACAGTACACAATTGATGATGATCTCCTTTCTTAGTCTGAAATTGGCACCACCTTTTCATTAAATCCTCATCAGAAAATTAAAGTAAATAATAAGCGCCTTAAACGAGTACATTATTAAGATGATAGTAATGATATGTTTGCCTGAGTTAAGATGATATTATAGAGCTGATCTTCCATGAGATTATCACATAAATATTAAATCAACAGCCAAGAAACTTGGAGATTCCACAGGCATTGGCCCTTTGATATAGACTCATTCTTGTACATTCCTCTGTTACAAGAAGAAGCTTCAGGTGGCCCTATGCCTAGAAGGTGTTGGAGTTCCTCTCCATCACTGGTGAAGAAACTTGTCAAAGAAGCCAAAATGGTCACTGCATAAAGATTAAGTTCTAACCAATGACATCCAGACCTTTTCTTGGGAAGCGATACATGACTGAGATCCAGATTACTTTAGGAGTGATGACAAGTAATGAGCTCCAGGAAAGCAAATATATCAATTTATTAGATTTTCTGCTGGCAGGCTGAGGACCTGGGAATGTTTCCTTACCCATAAAATGGGGTGTCCCTCAACTTCTTAAATATTTCTTATTCTTAAAGCCCAAAGAAACTCATTCAATATGACAAAGGACAAAAAAATTTCCATAGTCTTAATGCTCCACCTCCAATTCAGCCAATATCATGGGTGATCTGAATGTTCATAAATATGAATGATCAAAAAACCTGCCTAAAAGTTATTAATTTACCTCAGTTCTAATTACATTCACTTCAATTCTACTTCCCTTATATTTAAAATTACTCAAAGCTGCTCTTTCCCTGGTATTGTTAACAATAATGTTCTGCTTTCTGACCATAACCTCTAATTCTTCCAGCTGTCTTCTATATTTTGATCTATTTATATTTTAAACTCATTGGCAAAATAGTCAGTGATTAAGTGTGTGGGCTCCTAAATCAGGCTTCTTGGATCCACACCCTGGATCAGTCACTGCCTAGCTGTGTAAACTTGGGCAAGGCCTCAATTTCCTTATCTAAAGAACTTGGAATTATATTTAATCTAGCAGATACTCGTAACTGCATACTAAATGTGTTACAGAGATAAAATGAGATCATCTGGAACAGTTAGCAGAGTGTAGGTGTGGCACATTGTAGTTGCTAAATAAATGTTAGCTATTTTTCACTCCTTTATTCCTAAATTTGTTAATTTTCTTATGATTTCTTCCATATCCAGCCTAAAATCTGTGCTTCATTATTTTTTTTTCCACATAGATAAATTTAGCCAACTAACTTCTCTGCTCCACAACAAGTCTGCTGGAAACTGGTGGAAAAATTATATAACTCTGGGAATTAATACAATCACTAATTTCAGACCTTAAAGTAGCAACCATTCTATGACTAAGGTTCAGTAAGCCTTTTACAAGTTATCAATCAACAATATCTCTAAATAATGACATGTATTACCAACTTTTAACCCACTCTTCCAATGTCCTATATTATCTCCTTTCTATGAAAATTTTAAAAGATAATAATTCTTTATCATTACTTAAATTATCTCTCTTTTTCCTTATATTTTTATACTCCTGTCTCACATTCTTTTATGTCTGCCCTAACATTTGCTGAATCCAGGGCAATAATACAAATGGAAGCCCCCATACAATATTTTTAAATATTTAAAAGTTATATTTTATAATCTCCTGATTTCACCCAAAACGAAGTAACAATAACTAGATTTACCATCCCACCTGAAGCAATACGCTCTCCAAAAAAAAAAAAAAGGTCAAAAGATACAAAATGATGTGTGTCAAAACACTGGACACAAGTCAGCAAGTAACAAAGATCCCTGAGAGATGGGAGACATTTGAAGTGAAATTTACACTTGATTTCATTTACTACCTGAGAGAATTCTCAGACCATGGTATGATGAGGGAGAATTCAGGAGGATCCCAGTGAACTCTCTGAGTTCAGGAGACAAAGTTGGGAGTGCAGGGAAGATAGACTTCTAGACTGCAAAAGACAGACTATCAGAGAAGAGAGAATTGCACAGAAGCAGGACCTGGGAAATCCACAAAGATCTCCTTAAGTATTGTGCAGAGAGATGATCAATGTGAGGTAACTATCCAAAGCCGGGGGAAGAAAACCTCAGGAACAATGCCCTAGCACTAACATAGGGTTGGAAAGCATGCCTTTTCCTACCAGCCAGACTAAGAACGTTTATTATGTACATGTGATTTGGTGGACTACTCAGAAAGTCTTGCATCAATGGTGAGGAAAAATTAACTCAGTGCACTACACTGAAACCCAGTGAACACATCATAAAAGGAAAACCAGAAAGGATAAAACTGTTTCCAAGTAACTTAACTGTGTCCTGGAATGACATTCAAGAATATTTATAAATACAAAACGTATCTAGCACCCAGAGAGGTAAAACTAACAATGCATGACATGCCATCAAAGTTTATGAAACATGCAAATCAATGATTATCGAGCATGAAAGTAAAGATACCAAGCAAGAAGAGAAAAATCAGTAAAATGAAATCGACCCCCCAAATTACACAATTATTAGAAGTAGCAGAAAGTAATAAAATGGTTATACTAACTGTATTCAATTAAAATTAAGTAGAGACATGAAAGATACTTTCTAAAGGTCCAAATCTAGCTCCCAGAGATGAGAACTTTAAGACTGAGCGGAAATACACTGAATAGGATTAATGGTAAATTAGACATCGCAGAAGAAAAGATTAGTAAACTTAAGAACGTAAGTATAGGAAATATTAAAAATGAAACACACAGAGAAAAAATATGAAAAATTAAAGAGCATCTAAATATTCTGGTTTAACAAGAAAAGAAGCCTTGAAGAGGGTAAGGAGGACAGTCTTGTATTGCCCACACTGCCCCTCCCCTCTCTGCAGGCAGTGTAGCGCGGAGAGAAAATTTTTGTGCTTGAGGGAAGGAGAGTAAAAGTGTTGTGGGACTTTGCTTTGGAACTCATTGCCACTCTGTCACGATGGACCGTGACTCCGGACAGAATTCCACTGGTACCCAAAGAGGGAGCATTTAGATCAGCCTTGGGCCAGAGGGAAAAACCTTAGCTACAGCGGCCACAAGAGTGTGGGTATCACTTCTCCCCAACTCCAGGTAGTGCAATGCAGAGAGGAGTCTTAGGGAAAAGAGAGGGAAGAGTACAAAGGACTTTGTCTTGCAACTGTGGTACCAGATCAGCCATGTTAAAACAAAGCACGAGGCAGATTCCTGAAGCTCTTTATTCCAGGCCTTTGCTCACGAACATCATTTCTAGATCCACCTAAACGAATCTGCCACCTTAGCATGGTAGACCCAGCCCCAGTGAGATTTACCATCTGCTGACTAATGTGACCTTTGGCTTTGAATAAACATCAGGCAGCTAGGCAGTAACAGCCATGGGCCTTGGGCAAGCCCCAGTACTGTGCTGGTCTAAGAGTTCATGGGTGTCATGTATCAGTGCGGTGTCAGCTGTGGTGGCTACAGGAGTATCTATATCACCCCTCCCTCAACTCCAGACTACTCAGTGCAGGGAAAGACTCCTTTTCTTTGGAGAAGAGTGAGAGGGGGAAGAAAGAACAGGACTTCACCTGGAAACTCAAGGAATTCTCCCTTATCTTCCCCAAATCCACCAAGGCTTTCTATCTAGAAGTCTGCAAGCATCACAGCATTGCTGAGTTTAGAGCACTCCCTAGTGAAGAAAAAGCTGCAGTGAGCAAGGGTTTAGGTAATAACCCTCAATCTTTATTAAATTCTTGGAAAGCTCTCTTAAGAAGGACAAGTAAAAACAAGCCCAGACTGTGAAGATTGGAATAAATACCTAACTCTTCAATGACCAGATATCAATGAATGTGCAGCACCAAGAACATCCAGAAAAAACATGACCTCTCCAAACAGACTATATTTGTCACCTGTGATCAAGCCTTCAGTGACAGAGATATATGACTTCTCAGATAAGAAATTTAAAATAGTTGTCAGCTGTCTTGAGGAAGCTCAACAGACTTCAAAATAACATAGAAAAGGAATTCAGAACTCTATCAGAAAAAGTTAAAACAAAGATTGGAATAAAATTTAAAAATTCTTGAACTGAAAATTTTAATTGAGAAATGCATCAGAGACTCTGAACAACAGAACACATCAAGCAGAAGAAAGAATTTGTGAGCTTCAAAGACAGGCTATAAGAAAATAAACAGAGGGAAAAAATAAAAAGAAAAATGAAATATACTTACAAGGTTTAGAAGAAGGGCAAAGTAAAACTTGCTGGCCTAAAAGAGGAGGCAAAGAAAAAGATCAGAGTAGAAAATGTATTTAAAGAAATATTGACAAAGATCTTTCCAAACCTAGAGAAAAATATAAATATCAAGGTACAAAGAAGGTTAAAGAACACCAAGCAAATTTGACCCAAATAAGACTACCTAAAGGCATGTAATAAACTCTCAAAGGGCAAGGACAAGGAAAATATTTTAAAAGCAGCAAGACAAAGGAAGCAAATAACACATAAAATAGTTTCAATATGTCAATATGTCTAGCAGTGGGCTTCTCAGTGGAAAACCTACAGGCCAGAAGTGGGATGACATATTCAAAGTGCTGAAGGGGATAAAAACTTCCAACCCAGAATATTATATCTGGCAAAGTTATTTTTCAAATAGGAAGAAAAAATAAAGACTTTCCCAGACAAAAAAAAAGCTGAGGAGTTTCACCAAAACCAGGCCTATCTTACAAGAAATGCTACAAGGAGTTCTTCATTCTGAAAGAAGAGAACACTAACGAGCAAAAAGAAATCATTGAAGGTATAACACACTCACTGGAAAAAGTAAATACACAGAGAAATACAGAATACTCTATCACTGTAATTCCCAAGTCTAAACCACTCACAAATTTAGTATGAAAACTAAAAGACAAACCTATCAAAAATAATAACTACAATGATTATATTTTAAGAGACAGAAAATATAAAAAGATAAACACAAAATATCAAAAAGTGGAAAGGGAATGGATATAAACTGTAGAAAGTTTTAGTTTTTTCTTTGTTTTTATTTTTTGTTTATTGTGATAAGATCTAAGTTGTCATCAGTTTAAAATTATTGGTTATAAGTGTTATTTGTAATTCTCATGGTAACTACAAAGCCAAAATCTATAGTAGGAGCATTAAAAATTAAAAAAAAATTAAAACATACTACCAGAGAAATCCACTTATGCGCAATAAAAGACATGAAGAAAGGAAGAAGGTGAGATGTACAAAACAACCAGAAAGCAAATAGCAAAATGGAAGTAGTAAGTTCTTGTCTATTATTAATAACATTGAATATAAATGAACTAAATTATCCAATCAAAAGACACAGAGGGCCTGAATGGATAAGAAAACAAAACCCAACTACATGCTCCATACAAGTAACTCATTTGCCCTCTAAATACATGCATAAACTGAAAATTAAAAGCTGGAGAAAGATGTTCTATGCAAATGAAAACCAAAAAAAGAGCATAAGTAACTATACTTACATGAGATTAAATGGATTTTAAGACAAAAATTCTAAAAAGAGACAAAGTCATTGTATCATTGCAAAGGGGTCAATTCAAAAGGACATAGCATTTATAAATATATATACAGCCAACACTGAAGCACACAGATGTATAATGCAAATTATATTGGAGATAAATAGAGAGATAGACCCCTACACAATAATAGTTGGGGACTTCACCCAATTTTCAGCACTGGACAGATCATCTAGACAGAAAATCAACAAAGAAACAGACTTAATCTGCACTATAGACCAAATGGATCTAATAGGTATTTACAGAATATTTCATCCAACAGTTGCAGAATACACATTATTCTTCTCAGCACAAGGAACTTTCTCAAGGACACACCATAGGATAGGCCACAAAAAAATCTCAAAAAATTATAAAAATTGAAGTCACGCCAAGTATCTTCTATGGCCACAATGGAACAAAACTAGAAGCTAATAACAAGAACTTTGGAAACTATACAAACACTTGGAAATTAAACAGTATGCTTCTGAATGACCATTGTGTCAATAAATAAATTAAGAAGAAAGCTTAAAATTGACTGAAACAAATGAAAATGGAAATACAGCATACCAGACTCTAGTGAGTACAGCAAAAGCAATACTAACAGGAAAGTTTATAGCAATAAATGCCTACATTAAAAATAAAAAGACTTCGGAAAAGAAAAAACAAATGATACATCTTTAAGAACTAGAAATGCAAGAGTCTACCAAACCCAAAATTAGTAGAAGAAAAAAAATAATAACAGATCAGAGCAGACATAAATCAAAACCAAAAAAAAAAAAATGCAAAAGATAAACAAAATGAAAAGATAAACAAAATCAACAACCTTTAGCTAGACTAAGAAGAAAAAAGAACCAAATAAAGAAAACTGAAGGTGAAAAAAGAGATTACAACTTATGCCACAGAAATTAAAAGGAGCAATAGAAACTGTTGTGAGCAACTATATGCCAATAAACTAGAAAACCTGGAAGAAATGAATGAACTTCTAGATATTGAAAAGTACAAATCTGAAAAGACTAATAAAAAGTAATGAGACAGAAAAGAAAGAAGCATAAGTAACTATACTTACAAAAAAAAAGGAGCATAAGTAACTACATTTACATAAGATAAAATTGATTTTAAGACAAAAAAAGTCTCCCAGAAAAAAAAAGCCAGGAGCTGATAACCTCACTGCTGAATTCTACCAATGTTTAAAGTGGAACCAATACCAATCCCATTCAAGCTATTCCAAAAAATCAAGGAGGAGGAAATACTTTCAAACTCATTCTACAAAGCTAGAATTACCCTGACACCAAAACCAGACAAAGGCACAGCAATAACAAAAACTGCTGGCCAGTATTTCTGATGAACGTACATGAAAAATTTTCAACAAAATCCTAGCAAGCCAAATTCAACAACACATTAAAAAGATTCATTATCATCAAGTGGGATACATCATAGAGATGCAAGGATGGTTCAGCATGCACAAATCAATAAACATAAGGCATCACATCAACAGAATAAAAGATAAAAACCATCTGATAATTTCAACAAATGTCACAAAAAACATTCAACACAATTCAATATCCTTTCATGATAAAAAAAAAAAAATACAACAAACAGAGTATAGAAGGAACACACCTCAAAACAATAAGGGGCATGTATCACAAGTCCATCTATCATACTGAATGTCCAACAACTGAAAGCCTTTAGTTTAAGACTTGGAACAAGTCAAGGATGCTTACTTTCATTACTTTCATTCACTATAGTATTGGAAGTCTTAGCCTAAGTAATTAGATAAGAGAAAGAAATAAAGGGCATCCAAATTGGAAAAGAAAAAGTCAAATTATCTTTGTTTGCAGACAATATGATTATATATTTTGAAAATCCTCAGAACTCCACCAAAAAACTATTAGAGCTTTTAAATGAATTCAGTAAAGTTCGAAGATACAAAATCAGCATACAAAAATCAGTAGCATATCTATATGCCAATAGTAAACACTCTGAAAAGCAAACCAAGAAAGTAATCCCATTTACAATAGCTATAATTAAAGTAAAATACCTGGGAATAAACTTAACCAAAGAACTGAAAAATCTCTACAATGAAAATTATAAAACATTGATGGTCTGGGTGCAGTGGCTCAAGCACTTTGGGAGGCAGAGGCGGGCAGAACACTTGAGCTCAGGAATTTGAATCTAGCCTGGGCAACATGGTGAAACCCCATCTCTACCAAAAATACAAAAATATTAGTTACTTGGGAGGCTGAGTGGGGAGGATCAACTTAATCCTGGGAGGCAGAAGTTGCAGTGAGCCAAGATCATGCCACTGCACTCCAGCCTGGGTGACAGAGCCAGACCCCATCTCAAAAAGAAAACCATTGATGAAAGAAATTGAATAGGACACAAAACATAAAAGATATTTTATGTTCATTAATTGGAATAATCAGTATTGTTAAATTGTCCATACTACCCAAAGAAATCTACAGATTCAATGCAATCCTTACCAAAATAACAATGATGTTCTTCACATAAATCAAAAAATAATAATCCTAAAATTTATATGGAACCACAAAAGACCCAGAATAGTTGAAGCAATCTTGAACAAAAGGAACAAAGTTGGAGATCATACCATCTGACTTCAAATAATACTACAAAGCTATAGTAAGCATAACAGCATGATACTGGCACAAAAGCAGACACAAAATGGAGCACTAATGGAACAGAATCCATGATTAAAATAATGCATTTAAAGTCAACTTTTTTTCAGCAAAATTTCCAAGAACATACACTGCTAAGAAAATTGGATATCCATATGCAAGAGAATGAAATTAAACCCCTATCTCACATCGTTTAAAAAATTAAAATGGATTAAATTCTTAAATTTAAAATCAAAAACTATGAAACTCCTAGAAGAAAGCATTGGAGAAACACTCTAGGGCATTGGACTGGGCAAAGATTTCTCCTAAAACCTCAAAAACACAAGCAACTAAAGAAAAAATAGATAATGAGATCACATAAAGCTAAAAATATTTTTGCACAACAAAGGAAACAATTAACAAAGTGAAGAGAAAACCCACAAAACAGGAGAAAATATTTGCAAACTATTCAACTGATAAAGGATTAATAACCAAAATGTAAAAGAAACTCAAACACTAGAAAAGTAATTATCAGCATCATCATCATCATCATCTAGCTGAAAAATGGATAAAATATCTGAATAGACATTTCTCAAAAGAAGACATAGAAAAGACAAACAGATATAAGAAAAAAATACCATTAGTCATCAGAGAAATTCACATCAAAAGCACAATGAAATATTATGTCAGCCCAGTTAAAATGGCCTTTATCAAAAAGACAAAAAATAACCAATGTTGGTGAAGATTTAAAAAAAGAAGAACACTCCTACAATGTTGATGTGAATGTAAATTAGTATAACCACTAGAGAAAACAGTATGGAGGCTCCTCAAAAAAGTAAAAATAGAACTCTCATATGATCCAGAAATCTCACTGCTACGTATATATCCAAAATAAAGGAAGCCAGTATATTGAGGTATGTACCCTTGCATTTTTATTACAGTATTATTTACAATAGTCAAGATATGGAATCAACCTAATTGTTCCTAATTGTTCACTAACAGAAGAATAGATAAAGAAAATGTGATACAAATACACCATGGAATATTATTCAGCCATAAAAAGGAATGAAATACTGTCATTTGCAACAACATGGATGGAACTGGAGGTCATTATGCTAAGTGAAATAAGCCAGGCAGAGAAAAACAAATATCACATGTTCTCACTCATATGTGGGAGCTAAAAATAAAAAAAAATTGAATCCATTAAAATAGAGAATAGAATGATGGTGGATGCCAAAGGCAGGAAAGGGTAATGGGCAGGCAGGGGTTAAAAAAGGATTAACTAATGGGTACAAAAACACAGATAGAAGAAATAAGTTCTAGTGTTCAGTAGCATGATAGGGAGACTACAGTAAACAGTAATTTATTGTATATTTCAAAGTAACTAAAGGAGTGGTTTGGAACATTGCTAACATAAAGAAATGATAAATGTTTAGGTGATGGATTTCCCAATAACCCTGATTTGATCGTTATACATTGTAAACTTGCATCAAAATATCACATGTGCCCCACAAATATGTACAACTACAATATATCCATAAAAAATTGAAAACTAAAAAAATTAAAGAGCATCAGTTAACTATGGGAAAATTTCAAGCAACATAATATATAGATACGAAAAAGATTCCTTCTGAAACACTCCCGCAACATCGGAAATCACATATTTTTCAAGAGCAAACAGATCATTTGCCCACACTAGGGCCTAAAACAAGTCTTCATTAATTCAAAGGCATTCTAGTCGTAAAAAGTATGTTATCTAACCATAGTACATGCACACATGTCTTACTTGGAAGACTTTAGTCATATCTTTAATTTAGTGGAACTAAATTAAAAATCTATGAGAAAGAGCCCTGGAAAATTCTCAAATATTTAAATAATAATAGCATACCTCTTAATAACTAATAGGTTAAATAGAAAGATAAATTAGAAAGTATTTAAACTGAATAAAAACAATTTTGAAACTAAATATCAGAAAGTAATATTAATAGGAAAATGTACAAAAGTTTGTGCAGGTTCTAGAGGTGTGACCAAAGACATTTAGACACAGAATTCTCAAGTCTTTCAGTAGGGTGTGTCCCCTCAGAATGCAGATTTTTTTTGATTTGGATACAGATGTGGCCAAAAGACCAGAGGAGATCCTTTTATAGTGCAGACTCTGGGCAGGAGCTCCATTTGCATAGGTGTAAGAGAACACTCAGAATATACATATGATAAGTCTCTCCCATTAAAAAAAAAACAAAAAAACAACAACAACTTTCTTCCCTCTGTGTACCCAATTATCCTCTATTATTTGTTCAAATTTTCTTTTTTTTTTTTTTTTTTTTTTTTTTTTGAGACGGAGTCTCGCTCTGTCGCCCAGGCTGGAGTGCAGTGGCGCGATCTCGGCTCACTGCAAGCTCCGCCTCCCGGGTTTACGCCATTCTCCTGCCTCAGCCTCCCGAGTAGCTGGGACTACAGGCGCCCACAACCGCGCCCGGCTAATTTTTTGTATTTTTCAGTAGATACGGGGTTTCACCGTGTTAGCCAGGATGGTCTCGATCCCCTGACCTTGTGATCCGCCCGTCTCGGCCTCCCAAAGTGCTGGGATTACAGGCATGAGCCACCGCGCCCAGCTTGTTCAAATTTTCTGAAATTATAGTCTAAACTCAGTCTACTCTGCTTCTTCACCACCATCGCCCTTTCTTATTTATTTCTTGCATTTAACCTCCACCAATCTTAAGTTATTCCATGCAAATCAGCAATAGCTTCCTGATTCTCTAATGACATAAACACTCTTAAGAGAGTATCTTACTTTTCACTGTTGGCATGTTTCACAAGGTTGATCATCCCCTGCTCACATTCTCCCCTACCTTGGTGTCCATGATACCCAAGGTTCTTGGTTCCTATCTTTCTTTTCTTCTCTGCCCTTTTTATTCTCCCCAAGAACACTTTGCTTTATGTAGTAGCCCTTTGAATGTTATCAGTACCTAGGCTTCCACTCCTAGCCTTGACATCAAGAGATCTGTCTTTGTAAAGTTACACACATCCATAGTTTTGATTATGATTAGTATAGTATATGCACGCATTTCTTACTTGGAAGACTTTAGTCATATCTTTAGAGCTATTTCTGTTTCCAATCTCATGGGTTTTTTTGTTTTTTGTTTTTTGTTTTTTTCTAATCTCTTTTCCATGCTGCAGCTTTCATGATCTTTCTAAAATGTTCAATTGGTATCAAAACATTTAATACTTCTCCACTACCATCGGGGTAATTACTACATCCTAGCCATGCTGGACAGTTGCATTTTCCTTCAGTTCTTGCCTACTTTTCCAGCTTCATTTGTCTTCACTCATCTGTGTACTATGCATAACGTCTCTCACCTAAAATATTCACCCATCCTGTCTACAATGCCTGTTTCACAGTTTACTAACTGCACAGTTCCTCAACCTTTACATTTCTGTTCAGCATGCCTTAAATTTTGTTGTATGAGTATTACCCATTCTATACCACATACAGATTTTAAAAATATTAATAGTAATGGCAACTACCATTTACTGAGTGCTTATGATGCAGCTCACCTAATTACTACAACCACCCTATGAGATAGATAATAGCACTCTTACCCATATTCTACACTATTGAAAGTGGATTGTATTAGTCTATTTTGTATTGCTTTAAAGGAATACCTAAGGCTGAGTAATTTATAAAGAAAAGAAGTTTATTTAGTTCACAGTTCTGCAAGATATGCAAGAAGGGTAGCACCAGCAACTGCTTCTGGTGAGGGCCTGAGGAAGTTTCCAGTCATCATGAAAGACCGAGAGCAGGCATGTCACATGATGAGAGATGGAGCGAGAGAGAGAGGGAGGTGCCAGGCCTCTTTAACAATCAGATTTCATGGTAACTGATAGAGCAAGGGCTCACTCATTTCTGCAAGGACTGCAACAACCTGTGATGAGGTACCCACCCCCATGACCCAAACATCTCCCACACTGGGGATCAAATTTTAACATGAGATTTGGAGGGGATGAATATCCCAACTATATCACAGGCTTACAAAGTTTAATGACTTACATACAGCTAAAAATACAAAAGTCAAGATTTCAACTCAAGACTATCTGACTCCTAAGCCTGATCTCATCAACTTCTCAAAATTCTTTCCTTAGTCCTTCCATCACATAAAGCATATTTTTATAATAGATATGATTAGAGTGTAATTGAAATATTCACTATTATCTCTGCTTCACTTAATTAAGGGGATCTTGAAAGCAAGGATTTTCTGTCGAGATAAGCTAAGTTAAGCTCCAATAATACCCCTAAAATCTCAGCAGTTTAATACTCTCATCCTACTTTTTCCAGCATTGGCCAGGAGAATAGCTGTGTTTATTGCAGTTGCTCAGAGACTCAGGCTCTCTCTTGACATATGCTTCCATGGCAGGGATGCGAAAGGCCTGCAGAGCCAGGCACAAGCAATTAAATTTTAACAAGCAAGTAACAAATTCATATCTAATGGTAAGGAGGTGGACTAATCCAATTTAATAATACCATCCACTTATAAACAGAAAATGAGAATATTGTGAATAGCTCTAATGAGTATCACAAATTTTGTTTTTTTATATTTGTTTCCTCTGTGCCTTGCAGTTTTAGTGCAAAGTAGCAGTTGACTCAATAAGTACAAGTTTGTTGAATGAATAAATGAGTGAATGCCTTTCCAGAATTCAGAGAGATATGGGGCTGAAAGACTAGAGGAAGTGGGGGAAGTTGAAGCCTAAATCATCTGAGTAACTCTCCCTAAATAAAGAAGTATGATACAGAAAGCAGTATCTATCCAGATAACGAAGGGAAGTATTTCTCAAGAGACTTTGCCCTTATTTTTTTAAATGACAAATATTGTAAGATTTCTTAAGAGAAGCTTGAGGGGAATTTATCCTGAGTTTGGGTTTGCTAAGCTGGTAGAATTTATTAGAATTGGTCCTTTGCAGGTGTCTCTCAATTTCTGAAGGAAGTTTAGGATGAATTTTTTTATACCTCAATATCATATTGAATAGACTAATAAACTGTCAAGAAACCTGCCTAATTTGAACTCACCCTGTAAATGCCTGTGAAACTTGAGAGGGTTGTTTGCCCTGTTAGTCTCACTATTTCTTCATTTTTTAAATACAATAATTAAGCTGGGTGTGACATCACAAGCCTGTGGTCCCAGCTGCTCAGGAAGCTGAGGCAGGAGGATCATTTGAGCCTGGGAGTTTGAGGCTGCAGTGAGCTGTGATCATGCCACTGCACTTCATCCTGGGTGATGGAGCAAGATCCTATCTCAATAATAAATCAATTAAGTAAGTAAGTAATCTATAAAACTATTTTCAGATTCAATCTCTCTTTTTTAATCTTCTCAGTGTCTAATTGTGAAGTATAAAATGCTTGTATTGAGCATTATACAAAAACCTCAAATACATTTTTCACATGATCTTGCCATTTGCCTTACTATAATTTATATGACCAAATATAAGATAAATTTCTTTTTCCCAAAATGACACCTCAAAAAAATGAGTTAGTTTAAAATCAATTTTTTCAAAGGGTGCATTCTCAATTCCTTTGTCTTGGATAGCATTTCAGGGATTGAATGAACACATTAGCCCAAAATTGCCTTCACCAATGTGAGTTTTATGTCTGCATGTATTCAGATAGATAGATAGATGAGAGAGAGAGAGTTAACATGAACTCACTAACACTGAAACATTTAGTAAAAACTAAAACGTTTTTATCATTTTAGTTTGCATGACTAAAACAGTAAAAAATTGAATTACAAAAATTAGCATATATTTAATAGTGATTCCTGGAGTCTGACCACACCATATTCAACTGCTGGGTACTGTGGTAAACAAGATTCCTTTAAAAGCAGTATGATAAATGATTGTATTGTGGAGATTAACAAAAATAATAAAAGTTTTAATGCTATGTAAATGGATACTTACGGCTTGGGACAAAATTTCCTGTAACAGCATCAGAAGTAGATACAAAATTATAAATGATGAACTCCGAAAACCTGATGACTTAAAAGAATCTTTCCTTTGATGAAAAACCAATGTTTCATGGAATATGGAATTTTTTAATATTAAAGTTTCAACATAAATTTAATAGATATGAAAATATGTGGTATTAACTGCATCTTTGTAGCTAAATAAATTGGCTTTCTCATAGGAAAATGAGGAATTATCTCTTACATTTAGTATTACTTTGTATTGGACCTAAAAGGTTTAATAGATCATAATATTTGGACATGGGAAATTACTACATATAGTTAAGTGAAATTTTTTAATAGACAGTATACAATTAGCTACACAAAGTTACATCTTGATAAGATGTTCACCAATATATTGACTATGGTTATCGCTAAATAGTGGGATGGGATCAAGGATAACATTTTTGTTTTGGGCTTTTGCCTCTGTCTAAATTTTCTATAATATATATTATAATAATTTTGAATTTAGAAAAAAAAGAAATTAAAATCGTCTTTGAAGCGATGTCTACTTAGTACCTCATTATTTGATCTACAAAAACAGATGTATTTATCTAACAAGATGTCATTCATTTGTAGCAGTCCTCTCTGGTATACTATTTTTAATTTCCATCTCTAGTCTAAACTTTTAATATGAGTGAAGTTTTCTCTCTTTGAATTTGTTATTAAAGGATAAGAAAAATTCTGTATTTATTGTATATGTTCAAGTAATAAAATACATTTAGTGAGGAAAGTGAATCCAGTGATGAGTATTTCTTCATTTTCTAATATTAGATAATTAACTCAGTTTTAGTCTTTGCCTTGTTTCTAATTTATCAGAGTTAAGGGTGTCCTTAGTCCTCGGGTGAGATTCCAGAATTCTGTGTTGAGGATTAGCAGGAAGAAGTATCAAATTACATTGTCTATCTTGCTGTTCTGCCTGACAGAAAATCAAGCTTAGCTCTCCTCTTTGGATCCTAAAACTGTGAGTGTGCATGTCTACTGGGGGGTAAGAGTTGGGAAAGTGAAGTACGGTAACCAACAGATCATATGGGAGCCTAGAGACCTCTAGCAGCAGCAGCCACTGATAGTAAAGAACTATACTGACAAGGGCTGTCTAGATATGTCTTCTGTGTTGAAATCTGTAGCTTTACCTTTTTACTCAGTGTCCTCTATGGTTTCTTTATGTTTGTTTTGGTTATTTGTTGTAATTTGTCCCTAAAGAAGAAAGCTGAAAGATAGTCTGATAAACTTCTCTTTCAACATCTGGTGTTTACTATAGCTCTGTGAAGCTGATTTTTTTTCCCATCATCTTTGAATTTAGTGTATTTGTTCTCTTAAGACCAAAAATTGCACAGACATTGCAATAAAAGAAACTACTCATTTTCCAAGTTTTCTCTTTTGCTCCTCTCATCCTTTCACCCCCTTCCCATCCCCATACACAAGAAGACAGTCCTGGCAATGAATTCCTCAATGAAGGCATGCCAATTAATCAACCAGATTATACTTAGAGTTGAGCCACTCTACAAGAAAACTTTCCTTCACAAGGAGATTAAGTCTTCATGAGGCATTAAAACCAGTTCAGGAAACAATTAAGGTATAAACTAAAACTGAATTGGTAACTCAGAGAAAGGGAAAAATGAAAAAGAAGAAAGCACCATGGAGAATCTGGCCTTTCAAGAAAGGAAAAGAGTTTCATGAGAAAGGGATAGTTACCAGAATGTCCTCAGCTGGAGAAAGAGCATGGGGAGAGGGTAAAGGTGCAAGTATTGGGTTGGAGTGAACAATTCTGACTAGAAAAGGCTGTGTTTAGATACTGAAAATGAAGGCACTTGATGAAAGGAAAATCATATTATTCATTTTATTGAGCAGTGGTGACAAGAAGGTACATAGGGATTACGGATGATCCTGAAGACCAGAAATAAAAATGTGGCCTTGTATAATAAACTTGAACTACCAAAGTATTATAAGAAGTGATGCATCAAATTACCATTTTCTGCTCAACATCACTAATCATCAGGGAAATGCAAATTAAAACCACAATGAGACACCACTTTACTCCTGCAAGAATGGCTACAATTTAAAACACACACACACAAAAATAGATGTTGGCATGGATGTGGTGAAAGGGAACATTTTGACACTGCTGGTAGGAGTGTAGATTAGTAAACCAGTATGGAAAACAGTATGAAGACTCCTTAAAGACGAAGAGTAAATTTACTGTTCAATTCAGCAATCCCAATGCCGGGCATCTACCTCCCAAAAAAGAAGTCATTATATGAAAAAGATACACGCACACTCCTGTATAGAGCAGCTCAATTTGCAATCGCAAGAATATGAAACCAACCTAAATGCCCATCAACGAATGAATGGATAAAGAAAATCCAGTATATATATATACCATGGAATATTACTCAGCCATAAAAAAGAATGGAATAATGTCTTTTGCTGAAACTGGAAGCCATTATTCTAAGCGAAGTAAATTAGGAATGGAAAACCAAATACCCTATGTTCTCACTTATAAGTGGGAGCTAAGCTTTGAAGACGCAAAGACATAAAGAGCAATATAATGGACTGTGGAGACTCAGGAGGGGAAGTTGGAAGTGGGGTGAAGGATAAAAGACAACATATTGAGTACAGTGTACACTTCTCGGGTGAAGGGTGCACTAAAATCTCAGAACATACCACTAAAGAACTCATCCACGTAACCAAAAACCACCTACACCCCCAAAGTTATTGAAATAAAAAAGTAAAAAATAAAATTATTATTTGTATTAGATTGGCAATGAACTGTAAAAAGAATGGAAAGGGGGAGAGAAACATCAAGGAAACTTGGAAAATCGATGTAGTAATCGGGGTGTGAGGAAACAGAGCCTGGATTAGGGTGGTAATGATAATGGAGCAAAAAGAGGATCTCAATAAAACAAATTCAGGAATAAAAATAATAAATGGTGACATATTTGGAAAGGGCAGAAAGAAAAAAACATAAAAGAGTTGGATATATCCAGAAGCATAAAAGGACTGTGGTACAAGTGACAGAAATAGAAACATTGAGATGGGGCTCATTTCACAGGATTTGTACTTGTCCATATTCTTCTTACTATTTTTGGGTTCTCTAGGTAGCTGACAGCTAGTAAAAAGGACTTTGTTGTACTGACTTGAATGTGGTGGCCAAAAAAGGGCTTTTCTGATCACTCAGTTATTAAGGGAGGGTTTACACAAAATATTACAAAAGGATTTTCAGGAAACCCTAAAATGATATTTTCCAATACACACAGCTGAATGTTCTCACTACTCTTTAGATATATCTGCTAAGTCAAATGTTAGCTTTTCTGTCTTACTTAGGTGATATTTAGATTTATCATGTTTAGATTTATCATGTTGTTTAACTTGGAATAAAAACAAATATGTATATTTTCTATAGTGTCTTCTGGATTTACAGGTACTTCCTCTAAGTTTTAACAGCCCTTTTGAAGTCTAAGTAGAATAGGCAATACACTGTGTTCACTGATATCGTTTTGAAACTGTCTGACCCATTATTACATAAAGATGAGCGTTTCACTTAATAAAGCCTTAGAGTAACACAATTTGTTACACCATAATTAAAGATGGACACATCTGTTCCATTTTAATTCAAACCCCTTTGAACATAATTACATAAAGCTGCAAGAACAGAAATTCTCAGTCTTAGATATTTCCAATCAAAAAAAAAAAAAATCATTCTGTCTACAGAAACTACATGGTCAAAGGACAATTTGCAAAATGAAGTCAAATAGATGTCTCTCAGTCTGTAACAAAATAAAGCAAAGGCCCCAGATTAAAGTAGTGTCCCCATATAAAACCTGTAATCAGTTAAGGAAACCCAGGTAAAAGACAGTCTTTATGGAAAGTATTAGCATTCCGTCTTTGTGGAGAGGTACTATTTCTTTATATTCTCTTAGCCCATAGAGAGATAAAAGAGGAACAAATACCAAGAATAAAGGGAAAACAAATGCAGGAGATACTCAGCATGTATGTGTTACCTTTCAACTGCCTAATAAATTCTAAATTTTCAGTCATGTTAAACGTGTAGAGGATATACAAAACAGTAAATCATCTTGATTAGGTGTTTATATCCAAAACACAGGTATACCTTGGAGACACTGCCTGTTTTGTTCCTGGCCACTGCAAGCAAATATTACAATAAAGTGAGTCAAAATAATGTTTTGGTTTCTCAGTACATACAAAAATTATGTTTACACTACACTGTAGTCTATTAATTGCGCAATAGCATTATGTCTGGAAAAGTGTACACACTTTCATCTAAAACACTTTATTGCTAAAAAATGCTAACAATCACCTGAGCCTTCCATGAATGAGAATCTTTTTGCTGATGGAGGCTTTTGCCTCAATGTGAATGGCTGCTAACTGATCAGGGTAATGGTTGCTGAAGGTTGGGATGACTGGCAATTCCTTAAATAAGGCATACAGTGAAGTTTGTTGCATTGATTTCACAAAAGATTTCTCTGTAGCGTGAAGTGTTGTTTGATGGCATTTTACCCACATTAGAACGTCTTCCAAAATTAAAATGAATCCTCTCAAACTCTGCTACTGCTTTATCAACTAAGTTAATGTAATATTCTAAATCCTTCATTGTCCTTTCAGCAATATTCTTAGCATCTTCACCAGGACTAGACAAGAAATCACTTTCTTTGTTCATCCATAAGAAGCAACTCCTCATCCATTCAAATTTTATAATGAAATTGCAGCAATTCAGTCATATCTTCAGGCTCCACTTCTATTCTAGTTTCTTGCTATTTCCACTGCATCTGCAGTTATTTCCTCCACTAGAGTCTTGAATTTCTCAATGTCATCCATGAGGGTTGGAATCAACTCCTTCCAAATTCCTGTTAATAGTGATATCTGACCTCCTTCCATAAATCATGAATGTTCTCAATGACATCTAGAATGATGAATCCTTTCAAAAAGGTTTTTAATTTAATTTTCCTAGACCCATCAGAGGAATCACTATCTACGGCAGCGATAGCCTCACAAAATGTATTCCTTAAAAAATAAAACTTAGAAGTCTAAATTACTCTTTAATCAATGTGCTGCAGAATGGATGTTATGTAAGCAGGCATAACAACATTAATCTCCTTTACAATTCCATCGGAGCTCCTGAGTGACCAGATGCATTGTTAGCAAATGGTAATATTTTCAAACATTTTGAAAATATTGTGAAAAATATTGAAATTTTCTTTCTGAGCTGTAGTTCTCAACATTGGGATTAAAATATTCAGTAAATCACACTGTAAACAGATTGCTGTCATCCAGGTCTTTGTTATTCCATTTCTAGTGCACAGGAAGAGTAAATTTAGCATAATTATTAGGGGCTCTACAATTTTTGAAATGGTGAAGGAGCCCTGGCTTCAACCGAAGGTCACCAGCTACATTCACCTCTAACAAGAGTCAGCCTGTCCTTTGAAGCTTTGAAGCCAGGCATTGACTTCTCTTTTGTAAATATGAAAGCCTTAGATGGATGCTTTTCCCACTGTGAAGCTGTTTCATTTACACTGAAAATCTATTGTTTAGTGTAACCACATTCATCAATGATCTTAGCCCGATCTAGAAAACTTGCAGCAGCTTCTCCATTGACACTTGCTGCTTAGCCTTGCACTTTCATGTCATGGAGATGGCTTCTTTCCTTTAACCTTATAACCAATCTCTTCTAGCTTTAAACTTTTCTTCTGCAGCTTCCTCATCCCTTCCATCTTCGTAGAATTGAAGAGAGTTAGGCCTTGCTCTGGATTTGGCTTTGGCTTAAGGGAAATGTTGTGACTGATTTGATCTTCTATGCAGACCTCCAAATTTTTCTCCATATCACCAATAAGGCTGTTTCACTTTATTATTTGTGTATTCGCTGGAGTATCACTTTTAATTTCCTTCAAGAACCTGTTGTTTGCATTCTCCAGTTGGCTGTTTGCTGCAAGAGGCCTAGCTTTCAACCTGCCTCAGCTTTCAGTACACCTTTCTTTCTAAACTTAATTATTTCTAGCTTTTTATTTAAAGTGAGAGATGTGCAGCTCTTCTTTTCATTTGAACACTGTAGAGGTCATTGTAGGGTTACTAAATGACCTTATTTCAGCAATATTGTGTCTTATGGAATAGGGAGACCTAAAGAAAAGGAGAGAGATGGGGGGATGGCCAGTTGATGGAGAAGTCAAGAACACATACGACAGTTACCTAGTTCACGGTCTTATGTGAGTGCAGTTCGTGGCATCTCAAAACAATTAATATAGTAACATCAAAGATAACTAACCACAGATCACCAGGACATATAATAATAATGGAAAAGTTTGAAATATTGTGAGAATTACCAAAATGCTACACAGAGGTATGAAGTGAGCATGTGCTGATGAAAACATGGCATTGATAGACTTGCTCAGTGCTGGGCTGCCACAAACCTTCCATTTATAAAAATGTAATATCTGTAAAGCTCAGTAAAGCAAAGCGCAATAAATGAGGTATGCCCGTAGTTTTAAGGTTAATAATAATCAAATGTGTAATTAAAGAAAGCAGAGGTAAAGGAAACTCTGTGATTTTAGAATGAATTCTGAGAATTTAATAACATGAGTTAAGTGGCAAGCCATGTACACAAATATCCCTGAAATGTAGGTTGTTCATCTGCTTTATTTATGTTTCCATATCCTGAAGATGGCTTAATGAGGGGATGCAATCAGGATTAGCTAAGCAGTGAGAACTTGGAGGGATCAGGGGTGACAGTTAGATTTATATAAATATTTGCAGAGACTGGGAAGAGCAGATGCTCATATAATCCAGACAATGTGTGTGCACTTGATTTTAAAATAAAATAAAACAGTTGAAAGCTAAAATATAATTAATCAGAGGAAATGCTTTAATCAACATCTTCCAAATCCTTAAGCACTGCTGAAAAGATTAAAGAAACATAAAAGAAATTAAAATATGATATTCAAAAGGAAACCAGAATTAGTCTATTTCTGGCATTTTTCTTTTATTTCAGATGTGGGATGGAGTATGCAATTCATTTGCATTTTCAGTTGCTGTCAACTAGTGAAATTTCCTAGGTGTTTAAGGTATGAAATAAATTACCTAAGACTTACTGCATAATTTACAATGTGGTGGTGATATCTGTCCCTTTGTTATTAATTTATTACAAGAAATATTTACATTTGCCCTTATTTCCTGTAGTTCTAAACAGAGATCTTTCCAAAGGAAAGGGAGACAGCAAATTTAAATGAGTGTTAGCTTCATGTTAATAGGTTAACTACATAGACTTTTTAAAGTTGCATATCAAGAAGAAATTGGTACATCAAATCCATATAGTTATCCAATTTCTATCAAGAAAGCTCAAAATAAGAGCAATTAACTTTGAACTAATTTGGGGTACAGTTCTTCTCAAGTCAGTAACTCTTTCTATTATTTCTGTTGTTTTCTCCCAAAATATTTGATGAGCTGCTCAATATGAGTCTGTAGTTATTACTAAAGTTCAGAGACAATATAAATAGAAAATTTTAAAACAATATATGAAGGAAATAAAAAACTCATGCCTTCATTGCAAGTTTCAAAAAATATAAACATTTAACGCTCAAAGCATTCATTTTTTCTACAAAGAAAATTTTGTTGGTAATGGAAATGGCCACATATGTCTCACCAGAGTAGTGTTAACAGTTTGTAAAAGGAAGGTGAGCCTCTACAGATAGGATAGTTAACAGCTTGCTACTTTGTTAATTTCAAGAATATCTTGAAGTAGAATGGGAGCCTGGTTGCAATTTCTGGCAGAAATATTATCAGCAGCTACTAAAATTCTACCACAAAGTTTCTAGCACTAAAATATTTGAAAGTTTGTTCTTGCAAAAACATTGTGGAAATATTATTTAAATGATAGGTGTCAGAATTTCTCATTATGTGCCATCCTATAAATAAATCTTAATAGTAGGATAAACTATTTGAATAACCAAGAAGATTGTGAAATCTAGACTGAAAAATAAAAGCAGCTATGTGGCATTTTGTTGTGTTATACCATAATTAAGTTAACTTTGAAGAGCACATTGCACTAATTTGCTTATATATTAACTGTTTGATATTTTCTTCTAATAAGAGAAAACAATCTAAATTTAAATGAATGAAAGACATACAGATTCTTGCGTCAGTCTCCCAGTGACTTTTGTTTAGTTATTTATGTGCAATGGCCCTTTGATCCCCAAATCACTAACCTTATGTACTTCATTTATAATAAGTTTACTACTATTAAATAATTTATATTTTATCATCAGAAAATAATTCTGAAAGTATCCCTATTTGGTTCCTATACCAATGTCATTCTTTATCAAATGGCATTGTATTACTCAAATTAGTGACTTTCACATAACAAGCTAAACTAATGACTCATAACCAAGCCCAATAATAATGCTGAATAAGAATATGGCCATTTCTATCAACAGGCTTACTGGAGGGATAAAGAGGAGAGACTAGTCATAAGAATCCTCCCTTGGTTCTATCTCCTTTTTCTCAGTTCTTATCACTGTACCACAAAAAGGGACGTAGTGTTTAATTATTATGGTTGTTGAATGCCATCATCACCACCTTACCAAGCTCATAACTTGTCAAAAGGAAATGAAAAATTAAGTTCTGTTGGGGACTCTGAGACAGGGACACAATATCTGAAGATCTGAACATCATCCCTGCCATTACATTGATTTGCACTCCTCTGCTTGGGCCATTTCTGTACAATGAGGGGGTTGGTTAAGGGATATGCACTCCCAGGCACCTGTGTTCTGGGCATCGTCAGAAGCAACCCATGGCATAAATGTAACCATATATGGAAATTGCTCATGAATCTAGAAGTATGCTGTCCTGGATTATGTCTCCTACCCTTATGTGGCTATTTAAGTGTAAAAATAAAGAAATTAATAGTAAATATTTAAAATTCAGTTTCCCAGTAATAAAGCCGAATTGCAAGTGCTTATAGCTCCATGTGGCTATTGGCTACCAAGAAAAGAGAAAATTCTACATAAGTAACTATGCTATGTGTATTATTTTCTGGAAACAGAGGTAATTATCAACCTACAAAAGCATTAATTTGTTTCCAAGAACTAATGGAGGTGGTAGAGTCATGTATATACAGTTTTGCATTTTGGGTTTTTTTAACCATGCTCAGATCCTTTTCTTTTTTTCTGACAATATAGACATGTGCAAATCTCTTGCTTCCTTTTTGACAAAAAAGTTCTGAGTATTGCTAAAAGAAAACTTCAGCTGAATTACATGTAAAGGAGTTTAATTGACCAATGAATGATTAGTGAATCAGGCAGACCTCAGAATCACAGCAGATTCAAGAGAGACTCCAGCACAGTCACATGGTGGAAGACAATTTATGGACAGCAAAAGGAAAGTGACCTACAGAAAATGGAAGTGAGGCACAGAAACAGCTGGATTGTTTACAGTTCGGCAATTGCCTTATTTGAACACGGTTCAAACAGCTGGCTACATGTGATTGGCCAAAACTCAGTGATTGGCACAGGTGTGGGCTATGATAGGTTTACACCTCGACTTGTGATAATTCATGATGTACAGAAAAGCTTTTAGGCCTGACTTACTATAGAAGAAAGCAGCTTTAGGCTAACTTTGATTTAACAGTATATGTAAGCCCCTGAATTCTAAAGCATTTCTTAATAGTCGTACAGAACTCTGAAGGCATATACCTATATAATATTGTAGCGAAGATATGTTTTGAATATTATTTACTGTACCAGACTGCTTGCTAACACTAAAAAAAGGCATACGCACATACAAATAAAAACTATCAACCAAAAACACTTAAAAAATATTTATGCTAGTACGTATGTCAGCAATCTGGGAATGATCCGTTTCATGACTTAGATTTAATAATACCTATTGACATTTAATTTTCTATAATCCTCTGCTTATCAAGAGACAATACACTAAGTAAAAACACATCAATATATGAGTGATTATAGAACTTCACCATTGTTTTCAAACATACCAAAATGTATATATTCAAATATATTTTGACTTTCTCAACTAGTTGCTTTTCAGAAAAATGGATTCCCTTCAGATTCTCCAAAAGTTTATTTTAAATAGCATTAATGTTATCCGATATTAATACTTCAGGAGCATAATTTTGTGTCTGAAAATAGTCCAAGGTCATCTAAAGCCAAATCTGGGTCATAATTCTGGATACGATCAAAGTGAAACTAAAAGCAGTAAGACTTTGTTTTTTCCTGTGGGAATAATAATGAGGTAGCATTTATTGAGTATCCATGAAATACCAAGAAATGTTTACTGTTTAACATAATTATTCTTGTCCTCATCGCTATTTTCCTGTAAGGAACACAGGAAACAGCTGCTCACAGAAGTCTTATAACTTACCTAAAGTTACATGTCAGGCACGTTTTAGAACAAGAATCCACACACAGAAATATCTAGCTAGTCTAAATCTAGGATGCTAAGGTTAATTCTCAATGAGACATTTTAAAATTCATTTCTTGTTTATAATTATTTTTACTTTTATAATTTATATTATAAAAATGCATATATTAATAATGATTCAGGTCAATATTTATTGTACATTTTATGATTTTGGTGTTTGAAAGAAAACAACCTCTGACCACAATTATTCCTCCAGACATACCTTGATTTTTTTATATAGAATATCAATAAAATCCTAAAATGAAAATAAAAGCCTTCAAATACTTATTAATTAAATTTTTGTAACATTTTCATATTATTTCACATAAAAACTTGAATTTGAATTGAAAAGTAAATATGCACTTGCCTAAATTTGAAATGTAGAAAAAATATGAACCATAATTTGGATGCATATGTTTTAGTATGTTTACAAAAGACTAACAAAATTTGACATAAAATAATATTTGTTCAAGTCTGGAACACAAACATTGATTCTAACGTATTTATTTATGAAGTTGGAATACAGCTTTAAAATATGACTTGGAATGGTTATCTCCCATGCAGTTCAGTAAGACAAAGGCTCTTATAAATATCATATACCATAGAACACTATCAATTAAGTATGTAAACCCAAGATAAAGCTGTTCAGGTGGCATACCAGACTAAGTAGAATTATTACAGACAGTTTGTATCAATTAAGAAAGTTCAAGCAGTTATTTAAATACTTGAGGCTATTCATTAGCCCTTAAAGCTCAAAGAAATCACCAAAGTGTAATTATATCCAGCCTAGTGATTGGCACTTAAGTTTATAAGAGGTTAAGAAAGCCCCACAGGTCATGATTGAACAAATAGCTCCCCCTCACAGCACAAGTGATATCTTAGAAGAACACAATGACAGGGGAGAGATCTTGGTACTGAAGAATATGCAGTTTCTGAAAAGTGAGGAATTTGAAATAACTATTATTTGAGAAACTTGCCAGTGAATTAGCATAAAACATATCATCATGAAGAATTCAGTTCATCTCTAACACTGGATACGTAAACTACATGCAACTTTAAAAAAATTTCAAGTGCTATAAATCCTAAATTCAATCACAGAAGCAATGTTAACAAGTACATTCCCTCTTGGAGGTTTCCTTTCTCTAGATGTGTCTTCACCAATTTAACCATGCTCCTAAATACTATCTCATGGCAGGCAATGAAGACTCTGTAAGACTCAGAATATACATCTATGTACCCATTTGTTTGGAAAAAAGGAAAGAAAATTACTTAGCTATAATCATACTCTCAATGAGTCATAATCACAATGACTCTGAACCTTTTAAACCCAAACTCTTTCTTGGTACATATAGAAATTACTTTATCCAGGAAGTTTAAAGTCATTCCTTGTCCTTGCAAATGGGCAACTATACATCCAATTCTTAAAGTCCAATGCATATCTAAAAACATTAGCTTTATAATTTTAGATAGGTAGAAAATTGTGAATGGAGACAGTTATAATAATGGCCCAGAAGAACAACAAAGAAAAGAAAACAAAAACTGCTTCAATAGGTCTTAAAACAGTGTCTCTCCACTTAAACACACACCATAAGTTCTCGCCGCCATGATTGCTGCTCTGGTTAACATTCTTTCACAGAAAAATTATACAGTTCGCCAAAGAGCACTTATTAAATCTATGCTGAAAGTAATTTAACTTTGAATGATTCGGAATTTTCTTCAGAATTTTTTCCTGTCCCAAGTATCATCATTACCATCATACATACACCAGTTATCACCGAACAATCTTATAGGTAGAGAATGCATCAGAAATGGGCTTTTCCTGTACATACCTTAAAATATATGTGAGTGCTGGGTATAAAGCTTAAAGAAAAGAAATCAACATATCAAAGAGGTATCTGCACTCCCATGTTTATTGCAGCACTACTCACAATAGCCAAGGGATGGAAACATCCTAAGTGTTCATCAGTGGACAAATGGATCCAGAAAATGTGACACATATACACAATGGAATGTTATTCAGCCATAAAAATGAATGAAATCATGTCATTTGCAACATGGATAGAACTGGAGGACATTATGTTAAGTGAAATTAGTCAGGCACAGAAAGATATTATCACACATATATGAGAGCTAACAAAAAAAAATTGAACTCATGAAGACAGAGTGGAATGATGGTTACCAGAGACTGAGAAGGGTAATGGGAACTGGGGGATAAAGTGAGGATGCTTAATGGGTACAAAACTACAGTCAATAGAAGAAATAAGATCTAGTGTTCTATAGCACAATAGAATGACTATAGTTACCACTAATTTAATGTATATTTTAAAATAATTGAAAGAGTGGAATTAGAATGTTCTAAAATAATAATAATGGTTTGAGATGATGGACACCCCAATTACCCTGGTTTGAACATCACACATTGTAAGCCTGTATCTAAACATCCCATGTACCGCATACACACATACAACTATTATGTACCCATAATAATAAATTTTAAAAATTAAATTAAAAAATTTAAAAAAACATAAGTGGGAATAAATTTGCGTTTAGTTTATTTAATGGCCACCTATCTCTTACTCATAATAGCAGAGACCTGAACAAAAGTGTATTCACTGACATTTTTTAGATGTTGGGTTTACAGGTTAACAAGACTTCCTTCTGCGTATACTGAAAAAAATAGCCCACCAATTTGCACACTCATACATATGCACACATAAGCGTATACAATACAAAAGGACTTTAGTACTCTCTTGTACAGAAGCAGCCATGTAGCCAGGAACTCACCACCACACTGTAGCTGCTGAAATGTCCTTCTCATCCCTGTAGCTGTAGTGATTCCTGAGTCTTCATTTAATTTTCGCTGGTGACGAAACAAATGTCTAGAATCTCCATTATCCCATTGCCTCCATCCTTGATGACATGAGAGCCTTAATAGTCTACCTTCACTGCTGGAAAATGAGGGTGTGGAGTGTGAACAAGAGGTTCTGTTTCCACTCCCACCCTGAGGCCCACTTCATAATGGGAGATGTGTTCCAGAATCTTGGGCTGGAAATTAGAATAAGTTTCACCATAGAAATAAAAGTCTGAAGACCTGAAACTTCCCAGATAATCAGTAATACAATTCAGCTACTTTATACAATTTTATGAACTAACCAGAATAAACTGCTTCATATAATATACATATTATTAGAAAAATGCATTCTAAGTTTTTAAAAACTTAAAAAACACTTTTTGAAATACGTCCTGTTCACTGTTTAAAGAATGTTCACAAAATAAAATCACAAAGGAACAAATCGGTTACTACTCTCTAAAATCATAAAATTTTACATGATTTTTAATAGGCACACTTTTCAAATATTACATTTAAAAATGAACAAATTGTAGGCCGGGCACGGGGGCTCACGCCTGTAATCCCAGCAGTTTGGGAGGCCGAGATGGACGGATCACGAGGTCAGGAGATCGAGACCATTCTGACTAAAATGGTGAAAGCCCGTCTCTGCTAAAAATGCAAAAAAAAAAAAATTAGCTGGGTGGGCGTGGTGGCAGGCGCCTGTAGTCCCAGCTACTCGGGAGGCTGAGGCAGGAGAATGGCATGAACCCGAGAGGCAGAGCTTGCAGTGAGCCGAGATCGCTCCACTGCACTCCAGTCTGGGTGACAGAGCGAGACTCCGTCTCAAAATATAAATAAATAAATAAATAAAAGAAAAATGACCAAATTGTAAATAGTAAAGGCTAGGAAGTAAAGGGCTTTGCACAGTATAGAGGGGAAATATGCATTCAAATTACATATTTTTGTGTACAATTTTTTTATTCTAGTTCAACTGTTTGTTTTATCTTTTCTTCTACAGACCTGATAAACTGGGTAATTCTCCCTTTTTATCCTGTATTTTCACTTTTGTCTTGCTCTTTACTGGATTATGCTAATTAGCATGCTAACAAAACAAAATCTTCTCTTGATCCTACTGTCTACATTGACTAGCACTCCATTTCATTTCTCCCTACGCAAAGTAAAACTCTTTGAGTTGCCTTTACTTAATATTTCCAAAAATTTTCTTCTCATTTACTCCTAAACTCACTGCAACCAAGCTTTAAGCCATTCCACCAAAACTGTTCCTGCCACGATTATTATTTACTTCTGCATTGCTCAATTCCATGGTCAGTTTTCTGCCCTTGATCCAATAGCAGTATTTGACACATCTGATCGTTGTCTCCTTCTAGATACATTTTTCAGGACACCTCCCATTCTTGGTCTCTCTTGTATGTCTGATCACGTCTAATTGCTCGGTTCTTCTCTATCTCCTCCCTTAGTGATCTTACCTCGTTCCATGACTTATGTTAGCACTTTAAAGACATTATTCAAACATCTTCAGGTGCCTATGGTTTCCGATTAGAAGTCAGTGGCTTTGTGTATCATTGTTTCCCTGTAGGTAATGAGTCACTTTTCTCTTCCTGCTTTCAAGATTTTCTCTTGACCTTTGGCTTTCAAAACTTTGACAATAATGAGATCAGGCAGAGTTTGGGTTATGCTTACCTTGATCTGCGTTTGCTTAGGTCTTTGAATCTGTAATATTGAGTCTTTCACCAAATCAGAGAAATGTTCAGCCATTTTTATTTCAACTAATTTTTCTGGCTTATTCTCTTTCCTCTCTTCTGGACTCCAATTACAGTTGTGTTAGACCTTTTGATATTAGATTCTTAAATTTCTGTTCAAATTTCTGAATCTTTATTTTCTGGCTTTCCCAGATTGGATAATGTCTTGATCTTACTTAACGGACACTGACTCTTTCCTATTTATCTCCATGCTACTGTTAAGCCTGCCCAGTGAATTCTTTAATTCAGATGCTGTGTTTCTTAGTTGTAGAATTTTCATTTGGTTCTTTTTTATGTTTTCTGTTTTTCTGTTGAGAATTTCTGTATATTCATCCGTTATAAGCATCTTTAGTTTTCCTCATTGAGCACTAATATGGTTTAGCTCCAAATCTTACCTTGAATTGTAATAATCCCCACATGTTGTGGGAAGGACCCAAGGGAGGTAACTGAATCATGAAGGCATGTTTTTCCCGTGCTGTTCTTGTAATAGTAAATAAGTCTCATGAGATCGGACGGTTTTATGAAGAAGAGTTTCCCTGCACATGCTTTCTTGCCTACTGCCACGCAAGACATGACTTTGCTTTGTGGAAGCAACTTTAGAATTGGGTAACAGGCAGAAGCCAGAACAGTTTGGAGGGCTCAGAAGAAGACAGAAAAATGTGGGAAAGTTTGAAACTTCCTGGAGATTTGTTGAATGACTTTGACAAAAATGTTGATAGTGATATGGACTTGTTGGGAACTGGAACAAAGGTGACTCTTGCTGTGCTTTAGCAAAGAGACTGGTGGCATTTTGCCCCTGCCCTAGAGACATATGGAACTTTGAACTTGAGAGAGATGATTTGGGGTATCTGGCAGAAGAAATTTCTAATCAGCAAAAGTTCAAGAGGAAGCAGAGCATAGAAGTTTGGAAAAATTGCAGCCTGATGATATGATAGAAAAAAAAAAAAGCTTTTTCTGGGGAGAAATTCAAGCTGGCTGCAGAAATTCGTGTAAGTAATGAGGAGTCCAATGTTAATCACCAAGACAATGGGGGAAATGTCACCAGGGCATTTCAGAGATCTTCACAGCAGCCCTTCCCATCACAGGCCTGAAGGCCTAGGAGGGAAAAATAATTTCCTGAGGCCAGGTCCAAGGCCCCACCTACCGACTGCCCCACTGTATGCAGCCTAGGGACTTGGCGCCCTGTGTCTCAGCTGCTCAAGTAATGGCTAAAAATGGCCATGGTACAGCTCAGATCATGGCTTCAGAGGGTGCAAGCCCCAAATCTTGACAGTTTCCACATGGTGTTGAGCCTGCAGGTGCACAGAAGTCAAGAATTGAGGTTTGGGAACCTCCACCTAGATTTCAGAGGATGTATGGAAATGCCTGGATGTCCAGGCAGAGGTGTGCTGCAAGGACAGAGCCCTCATGGAGAACCTCTGCTAGTGTAGTGCAGAAGGGAAATATGATGTTGGAACACCCACATGAAGTCCCCACTGGGGCACAGCCCAGTGGTGGTATGAGAAGAGTGCCACCATCCTCCAGACCCCAGAATGGTAGATCCACCAACAGCTTGCACCATGGGCCTGGAAAAGCCACAGACACTCAATGCCAGTCCAAGAAAGCAAGAAGGAGGGAGGCTGTACCCTGCAAAGCCACAGTGGCAGAGCTGACCCAGCCATGGAAGCCCACCTGTCACATCAGCATGACCTAGATATGAGACATGGAATCAAAGGAGATCATTTTGGAACTTTAAGATTTGACTGTCCTGCTGGATTTCAGACTTGCATGGGACCTGTAGCCCCTTCATTTTTGCTAATTTCTCCCATTTGGAACAGCTGTATTTACTCAATGCCTATACCCCCATTGTATCCAGGAAGTAACTAACTTGCTTTTGATTTTACAGGTTCACAGGCAGAAGAAACTTGCCTTGTCTCAGATGAGACTTTGGACATGGACTTTTGGGTTAATGCTGGAATGAGTTAAAACTTTGGGGAACTACTGGAAGGCATGATTGGTTTTCAAATGTGAGGACAGGCGATTGGGAGGGGCCGAGAGTGGTATGATATGATTTGGTTCTGTGTCCCCACCCAAATCTCACCTTGAGTTGTAATAATTCCCGTGTGTCATGGGAGGGACCCAGTGGGAGGTAATTGAATCATGGGGGCAAGTTTTTCCCATATTGTTCTAGTAATAGTGAATAAATCTCACAAGATTGAATGGTTTTAATAAGGGGAGTTCTCCTGCACACCTTTCTTGCCTGCCCCATGTAAGACAAGACTTTGCTCCTCATTTGCCTTCTACCATGATTGTGAGGCCTCCTCAGCCATCTGGAACTGTGTGTGAATTAAACCTCTTTCCTTTATAAGTTACCCAGTCCCAGGTATGTCTTTATTAGCAGCATGAGAACAGACTAATACAAGCACAGTTAAAACAGCAACTTTAAACTCCTTGCCCACTAATTCCAACAATGAGTCATCTCAGGATTGGCCTCCACTGCTTCTTATTTCTCTTGAGAATGGTCACATTTTCCTGATTTTTTTATATGTTAAGATTATATTCAGAACATTGCAAATGTTATGTTGTAGAGACTCTATATTCTATTTTATTCCTCCAAAGAATGGAATTTTTGTTTTACTAGCTAATTTAATTGGACTCAAACTGCAAAATCTTTCTCTCTAGAGGTAGCTCAAATGTCATTCACTTTTGTTGTTCTTAGCCGAAGTCTTTCCCACATATGAATGGTTCAAGTGTCAGCCAGAGACTTGAAAGAGTTCATTCACAGAGATTAGGCCTCCCTCTTCTGGCTCTCTGTTTCCCATTCACTTTCTACTATCTGTGGTTGCCCCAGATTCTGTCTTCTAATTCTTCAGGCCAAAAAACTTTGAGGTTTTTCACTAGAGTTTAGACACTCTTTGCAGAAACTATTGAAGATGACATTGAGGATAAATTCTACAAACTGAGAATCTCGCCCAGTGCTTTTTACACATTTTAATTTTCCTCCATAATCGGCCTGGCTTGTAAACTCCCATAGCCTTTGAGTCATTCTTTTGGTATTTTATCTAGAACTTATGGTTGTTATTTGTAAGATGGTGGGTTAGATTACTCAAAGATATTAATGGAAAACCAGCCCTCAGTTCAGCCCCATGACTTTAAAATCTCTATGCTGAAAACTTCTTAATTTCAAATTGAATGTTCCAAAGTTAACATGCTCAAGATTAATCTCCTGATCTCTTCTCCAACCCCAACCTGCCCCACAGCCAACCTTCCTCATCTCAGGAGGCCTCAGCTACATTCTTTCAGTAACTTCAGACAGAAAACTTTAAAGTTCTCTTGACTCCTCCTTTCCCTCATACCCTTCATCCGGTCCAGTAGGAAAATGTGTTGTCTCCACTTTTAAAATAAACCCAAAATCTGACCACTGTGCTCACTTACACTTGTGGCTAGTATCATCCCTTGCAAGGAATATCACAATAACCTCCTAACTGATCACATTGTAACCATTTTGTCCCCTTGGTCTATTATATTCATGGCAGCAGGCAGAATGATCCTTTACAAAGGCAAATCAGATCATTCTCCTTTTATTAACACTCAAATGGAGTTATCTTCTACCCAAAATAAAAGCCAAATTCTGTCAAATGAGCTCTAAACCCCAAAGATGTGTCCCCATTACCTCTGTGCCCTCTTGTACTACTACTAATCCCCTAGTCTGCTTTCCCTTAAATGTGCCTAGTGTGCTCTTGCCCTAGGACTTTGACTCCACCTGTTCCCTCTCACCTGGAATGCTGTTTCTCCAAATCCCAGGTTAGCTAACCATCTCACCTTTCTCAAAAGTCTGCTTAATCTTACCTCCAAAATGTGGCTATTTTGACCCTCAAATGTAATACTGCAACTTTCCCACTCCCTTTCCTGTGTCGCCCTGCCAGAATACAAGATTCATGAGCTCATAGCCTTCTGTCCTCAGTATGTCTCAGGTATCTAGAACAGTGGCTGGCTCATAGCAATTGGTCAGTAAGTACATTGAACAAAGGAATGGTAAGCCCCATCCTATCTGATCACAGAAAAAAAGAATTTTAGTCATTCCATGCTATTCTTGTTCATTTCAAGTTTAAATGTTTTTCATTCAAAATGTCCCTTTTTCTTTCTCTCAACCTGGTACCTAATTTTTTCAGGGGCTTATATGCAGAGGAAGGAGGCCAGGAGAGGATGTCTGTCTGTGACTTCCCTCTGAAATACATGGTCATTTGTTGAGATGGCCTCTTCCTTTCCTGGCCTCTGTCCTTGCATCTATTCCTACCGCCAGTCTCTGACATGTGTATTATTACTCCATGATCTGCAATAGCATCAAACAACCAAAACTGAGAAATCAGTTTAGTCTACTGGTTCTTTCCAATTGTGTCCCCTCTTTGAAAGCAGTGGAAAGTTTTAGCCATGTTTCTATATTTCTCTGGAGTCCAAAACCCCCTAACTCTTTTTTGTTGTTGTTGTTCTTAAAGACAGGACCTCACTCTGTCACCCATGCTGGATTACAGTGGTACAATCCTGAGTATAATCACAGACTCTTGGGCTCAAGCTATCCTCCCACCTCAGCCCTCTGAGTAGCTAGGACTACTATTGTACATCACCACATCCAGCAAAATTCTTTCAGATTTTTTTAGAAATGAGGGTCTTGTTATGTCGTGCAGGCTGATTTCCAACTCCTGACCTCAAGTGATCCTCTTCCCTTGGCCTTCCAAAGCACTAAAAGTACAGACTTAAGCCACCACACCCAGCCAAACCTGAAATCTTTATCAGGACTTTATTATCTTGGACATCACAAAATGCCATCAGGACTCACACTCTTGTCAACATAGGAAATACCTACAAGAGTAGAGTCTGAGAAATTCCAGAAACTGGTTTCCTCTGCTTTTGGATATCCCAGCTTCTCTTGGGATTTTTTTTTTTATCAATACCCCCTTTATCTGCTTTGAAATAACCCTGGGTACAGAACAGAGGAAAACCCCTAATGGTTTAACCATTTTGCCTTCTCTCTTCTTCTATTCCCCTCTGCAGTTCAGAGGCGCTCTTGGTGGAGTGGAGAGTTCAGAACTGGATAACAAATATTCTTTGTAAATATTTCTGTCTTGCATAAGAATTGAAGATTTTGAGTTTAAAAGCCAAGGATTTGACACTTCTTTCCTTGGTCTTTTTTTTCCCCCAATTTTTTGTATACATCTGTGAACCTTGAAAATCTGAGACAAGTCTCAGTTAATTTAGAAAGTTTATTTTGCCAAAGTCGAGGACGCACACCTGTGACACAAGACTCAGAAGGTCATGACAACATGTGCCCCAGGTGGTCAGGGCACAGTTTAATTTTATACATTCTAGGGAGACATGAGACATCAATCAACATATGCAAGATGAACACTGATTTGGACTAGAAAGGCAGGACAACTGGAAGCAAAGGTTGGGAAGACTCCAAGTAGGAAGGGGGCTTCCAGGTCCTAAGCAGAGAAGGGACAAATGGTTACATTCTTTAGAGTTTCTGATGAGCCTCTCCAAAGGAGGCAGCCAGATATGCATTCATCTCTGGGAACAGAGGGGTGACTTTGAATAGAATGAGAGGCAGGTTTGCCCTAAGCAGTTCCCAGCTTGACTTTCCCTTTAGCTTAGTGATTTGGGGGCCCAAGATATTTTCCTTTCACACATCCCATGACTAATTTCTAGATGCCTGCATTGGAAAGAAGGGTTTCAAGGCCCAGGAAAAGAAGATGAAAGAAGTTTAAATGTAGGGGAATAAAAGCAGGCAAGAAAAGGGGGAAGTGACAGTGAGATTTCAGTTGACACTTCAAAATATTCACAATTTTTACATCTAATCTTTATCACTTGAACAACTTCTTATGCCTCAGTTAGCTTTCTGTTAAAAAAAAGTAACAAGAATAAATGAAGATGAAAAAAACTCAGTTAATCTTTTCTCACAAGGTGGATTTCCACAATAATACTAAATTTATCTGGTGCTTTTAAGACACTAAAGAACAAGCCATATACTGGCTCTTAAGGTCTGATGAATTAAGGGAAAGAAATTCAGATAGGATAAGAGTGTAAATGCCTGCTGAGCCTAAGTATCACTTAGAGATTCAGGCACACATAAGTGCAGAAAGAAAAAGAATTATCCTCCTTTGACATAAAGTACTGGGAAACCCAATATTAGTGTTCTATAAAGCCAAAATCTAAATGAAGAAATTCTTAACCCTAATGAAGGTCATATGTAAACATACAGAGAATGCCACACTAGTTTTACAAGGAAACTTGGGAAATTAACTTCCACACATGATGAACTTTGAGGTTTTTAGAGGAAAGTAACTGCCTATATCCCAAATAATACATAAAATGTAGTTTCTTTTGCAATTAATGAAGCAGTTGAAAGTGGTTACCTTTTTATTGCAAAATAATAATTTTTTAAAAATTAGATCCTCAGGATATTTGTACAGACTTTTCCTTTGGCCAGGCACAATACCCCCAGCCCGAGTCTCTGCCGCAGCTGAAACAGTGCTTATTCAGGCCTTCCCAGATACACTGACCAAAAAGGTCAATTCCACCTCAGCTCTATTATCCACTGATTCTATAGTCTGTTCATATAATTTTGTAACTGTATGTTTGTTTATGTATTTACTCCTGTATCATTGGCATTCTGTGTCAAATTATAAACTCTAAAATACAAGCTGTGTCTCTACTGAATTCTTCAAAGTGTATCCATCACTTAGCATCATGCTTAGTAGATAGTAAGTAACATGGTTTGGATCTGTGTCCCCTGCCCAAATTCTCATCTCAAATTGTCCTCCCCAGTGTTGGAGGTGGAGCCTAGTTGGAGGTGATTGGATCATGAAGGCGTTTCTCATGAATGGTGGAGCACCATCCACTTGGTGCTATCCTCATGATAGTGAGTGAGTTCTCACAAGAACTGGCAGTTTAAAATATGTGTCACCTCCACCCTCACTCTTGTTTCTTATCGCTCCATGTAAGAGATGTCACTCCCCATTTGCCTTCCACCATGATTGGAAGCCTCCTGAGGTATCCCCAGAGGCAGGAGCCATTGTATTTCCTTTACAGCCTGCAGAACCATAAGCCCAACCACTTTTCTTTATAAATTACTCAGTCTGGGGTATTTCTTTATAGCAATGTGAGAATAGACTAATATAGCAAGTAATTGATTAAACATCTATTAAATGAATGAAAGAAAAAATAGATTAAAAGTGTGAGTTAATTGCTCTGAGAATTTTTTAACTGATTGACAGTTTTCCAAATGACAAGCATTCTAGTACTTATTAAATGTAACAACCTTTTCCATTTTTATCTCTTTTCAAAACTTCATTAGTTGTGAAACTGTTGTGTAATAATGTGCTGGTTAACAACCTGCTCTCTAAATACAAAGAAATGTATGTATATATGTAACTAAATTTATTATGAATTTACTGACATGAATGATATGTGTTATACAATTTACAATTAGTAATAAAATATATCATATTCTTTACTGAAAATTTCATGTAGCCAGTTAGTTCTCACAGAATATTTTTGTGGATTCTTTCTAAACTCTTGCATCCATAGTCAATCTATATTTGAAACTGACAAATGAGTTCATTTCTAAGGTAGGTATCAGTTGACATTTTTACTTATGTTACTGAATACAACAAAAATAACAAAACAGAGATATGTCAGAAGTCAGAACTTTATACATATCTGTCAATGGTGTGAGCAACATTTGCTGAATCAGGTAATAGCTTTCAAATACTAAAAAAAAAAATTCCTCAAATGTTATGGTCTTTATAATGTAACACCTGTACACAGAGCACACTTGAAAATTTAATCTGCATTATTAATATGTTTTCCACCACTTTCTTTTGTGAGGTCAAGAGTAGAGAAATTTTTCCACAGTCAGATAGTAAATATTGAGGCTTTATGGGATAGGTAGTCTCTGTTACAACTACTTCTTTCTGCCTTTGTAATCTAAAAGTATCTACGTACAATGTAAACAAATGGGTGTATCTGTCTTCCAACAAAACTTTATGTACAAAAACAAGAAATGAGCTGGATTTTGCCCAAGGGCTACAATTTGTCACCTCTTTACTTAGATAATTAACACAACCACAAATCGGGGCTGATTTTTAGCACGTGCCATTTTCATGGTGCAAATATTCTCACCATTACTAAGTTTAAGTTAGCAATGTAACATCGTCGTATGTGAAATTAGAAAGAGACGGGAAATAAAACACCATTATCTAGTATTTCCACATCATAAATAACATGTAGAAATAACCTAAGGAGTATGGATAATCAGAAAAGGTAGTAAAATAATGAGAAATTGATGAGCTTTTGAGTATTTATTAACTTAGTTATTAAAATATTTTATTTACTTGGAAACTTATATAATTTAATTTATTTAATTGCTGTGCTTAAAAAATTGATGCATAAAATTCCTGAAAACTTAAGAATCTGCTTTCCTGAGCTGATAATAAGTATGGGTTCTTGCACATCATAGCCATAGTTGTATCTCTTTCTTGAAACTCTCTCTACTCTCTGCATCTCCTACTTTAACCTGGTTTCTTCTTCCTTCTTTGAATTTCCTTTATTTATTCTCAGGCAGCTTATTTTCCTACTCTCATTTTCAATTTGTAGAGTTCAGTGTGACTGTTCTTCCACCTTAACATAATCCGCCAGCAAGCTACCCTGGCATAAATTCAATTACTGCTACATTGTTATGTTCAAAAATATATATTTAGCTCTGCATTATCATTCACACTTCTAAATGGCCTGCTGATTTTTGAAAAATATTTTCATTGCATGTTTTGATTCTTTACTGTCATTTCAAATTTAATGAGATTAAAACAAGTCATCAAATTTTCCAAGTTCCTCTCCCTCATGCTTTAATTGTTCAAGATTATGCCACCATTTTGTCAGTCAGATCAGGTTAAAATTTTGAATTCAACGTCTCCTTTGCCTATACTTAGTCTCATCAATACTTTCTGCTAAATATCTTCTATTTACATCTCTCTATATTCACATTTCAACCATACAGCTCTCCAGCTCACACTGAATTACAGCAACAGCCTCTCAGCTGATCCCCCCCTGTCTTTAACTTTATCGTTCAGTGGTTTCTTATAATGGAGTGAGATCCATTTATTCTAAATCCCGAGTTTATCATACTTAAACTCTTGATTAAGACTTAAAATTGCCAAGTATGATGACTCATGCTTGGAGTCTCAACACTTTAGGAGACTGAGGCAGAGGATGGCTTGAGGCCAAGAGTTTGAGAACATCCTGGGCAACATAGTGAGACCCTGTAAAACAAAAACAAAAACACTGTTAGTCCCAGCTACTCAGGAGGGTGAACGGGGAATCACTTGAGCACAGGAGCTAAAGACTGCTGTGAACTATGATTATGCCACTGACCTCCAGTCTCGGTAATAGAACAAGACCCAGTAGCAAAAAATAATAATAATAATAATAATAATAATTTAAAATAGATTTTATTGCTTACCTCATGAAACCTAAATTTCATGCCTTGTTTCAAGGGTTTAAGAAATTTAAACGAGTTTATCTTTACTAATCATTGTCATTATTCAATATCTCCTCAAGTAGACAAAATTTTTAGCTATTGTAACTTGTATTTGACTTTTATATGAGTAGCCAATAAATAACTTCTTGATTTATTTTTAACAGCTAATATATTTTAAAATGATTGGACTTGCATTAGGAAACTCAAAGCTGTTTCTATTTGAGCAATAAAAACACAATAATTTTAAAAGCTGTAGCTGTTCTAAAGATGCTTTACATGGAAAAACATATCATTCATCAATTTATTCAACAGATTGGTTAAATAAGCCAAGTTCTAAGAATTCTGCTAAGAGCTAGAAATACTAGGATGAATGAGATGTACCTTCTGGCCCCAGAAAGCTACAATCTATTCAAATAATATAATAATCAACATACTTATAAAATAGTGTTGCTTCAGAAAATTTGCACATTTGGGGAAAAGGGTATTAAAAACTAAAAACCCATGTGTCATTTAAAGGGCCATTTATACTTTTTTTTTTTTTTTTTTTGATACGGAGTCTCACTCAGTCGCCCAGGCTGGAGTGCAGTGGCGCGATTTTGGCTCACTGCAAGCTCCACCTCCGGGGTTCACGTCATTCTCCTGCCTCAATCTCCCGAGTAGCTGGGACTACAGGCGCCCGCCACCACGCCCAGCTAATTTTTTGTATTTTTAGTAGAGACGGGGTTCCACCGTGTTAGCCAGCATGGTCTCGATCTTAAAGGGCTATTTAAAGGAAGAGTCTTTTACTGAAGAATATTTTCTTCATTAGGCTAATTAAATAAATCATTTAGCAATATATTTTTTATAATTAACTTTTTAAATATATATTTAATTCTAGGCAATACATAATAAATGTTGTGAACATATTTGAAAACAGTTTATCTCTTGGGATAAAATAATAACAGGTTTTCATGACTCAAACATTTGTTTAATATACATTTTTAAAAGAGAAAAAGATTTACATTTATTGTTCAAAGCAATTTTTGGTTATAATATATTTTACCCAGCAAATCAATAATACTATTCCCACAACATAGATTTTTACATGTGGCAAAAAATAATCTTTAGTTTTACTGATCCAGTAAAATGTCTTTAGTTAAAAGAAAATTGAAGTTTTACTATGAACAAATGTCAAAATTTTTAAACTATTTATTATAAAGTTGTTGGACAGACATTACGAACAGGCGCTTAACTCAGTTATAGGACAGTATAACACAGGCAATATTTCTCCATCATAAAAATAATAGTAAAGAACAATGATTAAAATCCAGAGTATTTAAATCCTTATCTATATTTTTAAATAAAATTAAAACACATTTAGGGAAAGTGAATACTTTTAAGGATATAATATCGATATTGTTTATCCACCTGGATTTTGTGAAACTCTTAATCTTCATTGTTATATTAAGCCTTAAAAATTAGCTTTCTTTATTTCAGGGGGATTAAGCAGAAATCCGTCTTCACTGTTTCATTCGCTCTAGTGGTAGATATTAAATCTCCTTCTTGGAATTAAATGTCTAATGAATGTTTAAAGACAGAAAAAAATATTTTTGGTGAACATTTTCTTGAATAACTTTGTGTTTCTAATGTGATAATCTGTATGTTATCTTTAAACCACTTGAAAGTATCTTTGGGCTGAAAAAGGAAGACGGACAAAGATCTGTTTCAGTTCTGGAATGCTATGATATCACACTTCGAGTCTTTTTCTTAAATAGTCTTAAGAGCTCTTAACATACTTTTTTCCCTAAAGTCAATGGAGATGTGATATCTTTTATCCATTGAGAATGTTTTTAAATTATCTATTAGTTATCCAATACTAAACTTCATGCGTATTGTCAGTAACCAATTCATTGTCGATTTTAGACACGTACGATGTGAGAAAACATGAAATAAAACTCTTCTTCCAGGCCTCATAACCTGCCTTTGAAGGCAAATACTGAACGGTGCTCTAAATTTGTTTTGTAAAAAGTAATATTATTGGAATATTCACAAAAGTTACTACTTCAAAGACAAAAAAATTAGCATGGTCTATAAATTATGTACATTTGTTAAAATAAATATTGCTGCTGTAGAAAGAAGGTAGAATCACTAGTGGAAACAAGGGGGAGAAAGAATGGAGAAAGAAAGACAGAAATCTGCATTCAAAAACCAACTCTACGATTACTAGTTGCCTTACCTCAGAAAGTTCCATACCTTTTAAGCATCATTCTTCTCATATATTTGTTGTGAGAATGATGAAGAAACATATGAAAACATTTATTATAACTGGGTTCTTTTACCTTAACACTGAAATAAACAATAACTTAATACTGATCCCTTTTTTATTGCAGCTTACTATATACAGACATTCTCAGGGTTTTTTGTTTTTTTTTTTTTTTTTCTTTCAGTTTTTAAATTCTTTATAAGGAAGCTGCATGGACTATCTGTTTAGCAGCCAGTACCTAGAAAGTTGGTCATGTATCTTAAGTATGGGTTACTTTCTGTGCTAGTGAATCATAAATCAATACTAAAGTGAGTCCAAAGTAAAAACTGTCAGTATAAATGTACTGGTTAAAGATTTACAAAGTTTTTGGGAGAGCGACCTCCATACGGTTTTGATTCTCCACTTCTTTATGTGTATGTCTCTCCGTGGCGCTTGCCCTCCTCTTCCTTCAAAACTCACCGAAGTGAAAATAAATCTCCATTCTGAAACTATAAGATCGCACTGAGCAAAACTCAGCTAGTGACTTTGAAACAAATTGGTACCAAGTCATTTAAGGAGGTATGGGCATCTGGTCACAGATTTCTGTTGAGCTAGCCCTCGTTTCTGCTGCATGGCCCAGCCAGATCTGATAGTTCTGCTGCTTCTAAGCCATGTTTAGGGGCCAGAGGAAACTTTGTTAATGCTGCTTTTTTTTTTTTTTTTTTTTTTGAGACGAGTCTCGCTCTGTCTCCCAGGCTGGAGTGCAGTGGCCGGATCTCAGCTCACTGCAAGCTCCGCCTCCCGGGTTCCCGCCATTCTCCTGCCTCAGCCTCCCGAGTAGCTGGGACTACCGGCGCCCGCCACCACGCCCGGTTAATTTTTGTATTTTTAGTAGAGATGCGGTTTCACCATGTTAGCCAGGATGGTCTCGATCTCCTGACCTCGTGCTCCGCACCCCTCGGCCTCCCAAAGTGCTGGGATTACAGGCGTGAGCCACCGAGCCGGCCGACACTGTTCTTGATCCTTCCTGCCAAGGCAGCCTACAAGTCATTCTACCCTTGGATCTTGCAAACTCTCCAGCAATGCTAATTGACACAGAGAGTAAATTGTTGCAAATCTCAGTACCTTGAAATTTCTTCCTCAGCTCCTTCCCCAAACTTCTAAAGCGTGGGGAAATGTTTCCAGTGTGGAAGGGAAACACTCTTCTCCCTACAATGTGTTCAAGACATTTTGTGTATGGGCTTGAATCACCCTTTTTTTTTTCCTTTTTTTTTTTTTTTTTTTAATTTTTCCATCATTTCTTCAAATTCTTCTAGCCTTCAGCTTTCAGAAAACAAAATCCAGACAGACTTGGAGTCTCCTTTGCATTCTGTCCATACCTGGTTTGGTGTCTACAGTGGAAAAATGCCTCCTAAACAGACAAAAGAAAAAGGAAAACACAACATAGAAAAACATATTCAGATTAACATTGTAAAAGTTTATTAATCCACAAAGGTATCATTGCACCTTTTTTAAATTTCACCGAAATCATTGGAAGTATATGAAGCCTCTTAAGAACTCTTTACTGTTCTTATCCCAATATATTGTTTCTGCTTTTTAAGTAATTATTCTAGAACCAGCTGTGATACCTTTTATTAAAGTCTGTGATAAAAATGGCCCCTGACTTAGCTATTTTTGCTTTCCCAAATTCCACATTACAGAAAACTGGGTAGAGAAGCAAATAACATGGTGAGAAAAGCCTGCCTTCTGCCTCAACTAGTCTTACCTCAAATGGAACTTCAAAGGATGCTCAATCCATTCTTTACTTGAAGTTCAAATTGTATATAATTCCTATCCTTACAAGTCCATGGGTTTCACCCATTTCCACACCTAAGTATATTACTGTATATTGTGACTATTCCTCCTGTATCTTCAACCCCTCTCTTTACCCTGATTTCCTGTTTAGCATGTGAACTCGAAGTACAAGTCTTCCCTTCACCCGTGAGCCCTGTATTAGTCCATTTTGACACTGCTCTAATGATACCACCTGACACTGTGAAATTTATGAACAAAAGAGGTTTATTGGACTCAAAGTTCCACATGACTGGAGAGGCCTCAGAAAACTTACAATCATAGTAGAGGCGAAGCAGAAGCAGGCACCTTCTTCACAAGGTGGCGAGAGAGAGAGAGAGAGAGTGAAGGGGGAACTGCCAAACACTTCTAAAGCCATCAGCTCCCGTGAGAACTCACTTGCTATCCTGAGAACAGCATGGGTGAAACGGTCCCCATGTTCCGATCACCTCCCACCAGGTTCCCTCTCGACATGTGGGGATTACAATTCAAGATGAGATTTGGACAGAGATACAGAAGCAAACCAGATCACATTCCATTCACCTTCAACCTTCACAGCAGAACTGAATGAAAATGTCTGTAGGCTGTCTCCAAAATCCACCTCTCTTTCTTCAGGTCATCACAATAACTAATACTTTAAAGAAGCAGCTCCTACCACAGCAGCTTCCTCATTGCTATATCCAGTGTAAGCTCTTCAGTTCTTATCTCATTTCTAATTGACTGTTTCCTGGTCTGTGTCCTCTATTCAACTATCGGCTCTACAAGGGCGCCTACGTATAGTGACATGTACATGGTACTCACTCCAAAACCCATTGTCTAATGAATGCATAATGGAAAGGAACAGAAAGCAGTAGTCCTACATAACTCATAATTTCCAGCAAGAAAAATACATTACCTTACAGAAAAAAATAATAATTTAGACCTCAGCCTTAAAGTAATTCTGATATGCCTAGTATTTTAGTTTGTTCTTATTTTTGGTTTTATTTTCTTTTGTTGCTTTGCTATTGCTACGGCTCCCTGTTGATACTGCAAAATATTTCTTCACTGGACCTTAGGGAGGACTTTTCAAATATTCTCCTCAAACTTCCATACCCAATATTCTCAGGCTCTAATTCCAAAGTAAGAAGAACAGAACACCCTATCAAATCATTCAAAATATGTAGGTGTAACTAATGTTTGTCACGCTCATCATGAAACAATCCTTACATTATAAAATTTCAAGCTATTTTTACCTTGGTGATTATATTACTTTTGCTTTTACAGTGCAGAATTCTCATAGTATGGCAATTCTTGTCTCATGTTCCATTTCATAATACAAGTATTTTTTAAAATAATTCAATGGATAGTACACATTTAATGGAACCAAACTGGTGCATATGCATAGATACATATATATGCATATACTCAAGAAAGGAATCCAAGCAGGCAAAACTTTGTTTTTCATTATGAAAAATTATTTGAAATAATGAATGAAATATTATTTTTATAATTATTTTCTGGTTATCCTTTTCATAAATAAAACTTTGAGCATATCACCATTAATTTGATAACATTTCAAAAGTAATTAAAAGTAAAAGTAATAGCATATATAATATTTAGGAGGAAGGAAGAAGATACTACAAAAAAAGAGAGGGAATTTCAAATTCTGAAGAAAGAAGGATGCATTTTTTTTACTTTCTTCTGATTTGGAAATATAAGAACCACAATGATCAATTTTGTCTCTCAGATAAAAAGATCACCAAAAATAATTTTAAAATAATGTTACAGTGACAGTAAATAAATTTTTGCAAATAAACTGATTGTTTTGTTTAAACTCTTTAATTCTAATTCCACTATGATCTTCTATTATCTCTCCAGGTTAGGGTTGGGGTGAATAGGGAGTGAGGTGGGAGAGAATTCTCTCCATCTGGGAGAGAACTGTTGACCTCACAAAATGTTGGGGGAGAGAGAGAAAGTGAAGGAAGCAGGTTCACATAATTCATGAAATTAATATCATTTATGACTTTCCTTAAACAATTCCTTTTTACGATTTTCAACTCCAAAAAATACATAAATTTGATCATCTCATTTCTATCACTAGTGCCCCGTCGTCTATAGGGAATCACGGCCCAAATTCCAGAACCCAGCAGGGTCAAGCTGTACCTCCCTCTCCTATCCATATGCAGGGCTGTAGCAGTTTTAAAACATCTGCCTGACTGCTTCAGACCCTCCCACATTTTCCTGCATCTCCACAGAGTAGAACTATTCAAGACATCTACCTTTCCTAGGAAGGCTTCTAGCCCTCGCAAGCACTCCCTCTCCTCTGCACCCTTGCCAGAACTCTGTTATCCTAGAGATCATGTTGCAAGACAAATGTTTATTTCCTGCCACTTAATTTCAGACCGCTGAAGGGAACAAAAAGAGTTTACAATTAATCATCTGTGTATCCTTGTGATCAACTGCAGTGTCCTCTATAACCCAATAATATTAAAAGAATGAAGATAGCAAGTTTATGAACCACCTCACTTCACAATTAAGCTGATATGATCTAAACCAAATATTTATTAATAATTGAAATGTCAGTAGTCAAAGATATAAATAACATTCAACTGTGAAGTGTAAATGATAAAAGGAAGCAGGTCATTGATAGAGAGGGCACAACGCTTCTCCTGCCTTTGGTCCCATAGCCACTGTGATCTCCCACTTAGATTTTTTTCTTCTTTGTTACCCTTCAGAACAGTGTAATCCTGTGTTTTGATGTGACCCTGAGCCTTCACTGAGCCACTGGTGAGCACGGTGTTAGAAGCCTCTTCCTAGACTCTGTCATCACCTCACTCTGCATTCACCACCACTGAGTAAGGCAACTTTCGGAACCAAAAACCCTGAGAAATAAGTCATAATATAACCTTTCAATTGTATTAAGTCCTCTTCACACTTTATTCAGATGTTGAAGAAATCAAAAAACCTAGAGTCTGAAAAAGTGACACTAGGACTTACAGACTTTCATCCCTAGACTTAGAGAGTGATATGGTATCCCCGAGCCTCCTGTGTGATCCAACAAGGCAGATTCATATTCTACTTCCCCATGCAGGAGGACTCAGCAGGGAGGTTTCATCTGACAGCCTGATACACTTTTGGTTACCTTTGTCCTCTAAATCTTACCTGTAGGTGTAAAAACAAAGGTCTTATACATTTACTCAGAAGAATGTATCCACGTGTTCTCTGCCTGAATGTATTTTCTCAGTCCAGCCCCAAATCCTCACCTCTCATTCTGTCTCTTGACTAGCTGGATGATAGAATAGATTCAGCTTTGTGTGAAGTGCCATGAACAGCCTAACCCTAAAAACCCCACTCACATAAGCTCCGCCAATTATGTGGACCAGGGCAATTTCTAAATAACCTCTGGGCTTACACATTGCCACCACATCAGTGACCAATCAAGGCTATGCCACATTTCCCAGACAACACTCTGTAGTTCTCTATTACCTTGTCTCGCCTGACTATCTATAACGTCCACACTGGCTTGGAAGCTCTGTTACCTTTGCTTTCTATGTCTCTTTCTGCTGAATGTGATTTTATTACTTTGTGCATTTAAGCAACTCTGACCCTTCTTGATTCTCTGTGGGGTGGAGAAGCATCACCAGTACCTCCCTTCACCAAGAGCATCGACCCCTCACCTTGACTACTCTTGTGATTCTGATTCACCAAACTTTGACATTTACTCAGCTACCCTCAATTGTCTGAGCTTAGGGAAAGTGTGGGAGTATAGTGAGGGTGTTCCTTTACATTAGTTCTTTCTTTTCCTGTATATACATATTTTGTTTTTTTACTGTGATAAACATATACAGATACATATATCTGTTTGAGTCCCAGATTTATTTATTTATTTTTGGGGGGTGGGGGGACCGTGGTTTTCTCTTTCTTTATTGGGCACTTTGTAGATGTCATGCAGGTCTAAAAGTTACGCTGTTAAATAACTATTGAAAAACTGACCAGGACGAAGGTCCTAGTCCAGAGCTCCAAACCAGAAGCAAAAAGGAATGGGGGTAGTGGATTGGGGGGTACTCCTCCAACATCACCAAAACCCAGAAAATGAGGATCCTAAGCTACTTCACAAGTCAAATCCGGGGCTTGGGCCCTTGGGCTAATCCACGGGTACATCTGACTGCATCACGTTCAGAGTAAGGTAACCAGCAAGAGGCTGGAGCGAATGGCTAACCAATTCCAGACATGGACAGATGTAACTGAAAGGAGGACAAAAAGTGGACAAGTACTGTCCAGCTGTAGATAAGAGAGTGCAGTTAAGGGAGGTTGAGGGGCAGGGGAGAGGCTGGGGAAGCGAAATTGCAGCAATGCAGGAGTGTAGCCCCAGGGTCCTGTCCTGAGCAGCTGGTCAGGGTAGCAGATGTTAGTTCCCAGATGGAGATCCTGACCCAAGCCCAGGTAGAGGCCTCACATGCTGTGGGTCCTCTTGGTGAGCTGGGGCTCCTCATCCACCTGCTTGGATTGAGGTGCTCCTGGTAAGCCAGGATGTCTCCAGGCCACTTGGTGATTGTCTGCCTCTCACATACCCAAATTTCCCGTGCAAACTGCTGAATGGGTCTGAAGCCATGGCTGACCAGCAGCATACCACCCTCAAACTCATTGATGGCATCTGCCAGGGTGTCAATGGTCTCAATATCCAGGTGATTGGTGGACTTGTCCAGGAAGAGCATGTGGTGGTTCGGCCAGGCCAGCCAGACCAGACACACTTGGCACTTCTGCTCATCTGACCAGTTCCAGATTAGGCTCACCTGTTGGTTCCCAGTGAGACCATATGACCCAATGATCTTCGTCATTTCTTCCTGATTTCTGGGTAGCACTTCATGTACTCCAAAGGCAAGATATCTAAGTCCAGCTGCTCTTGTAAATGCTGATGGTAATGCCCTGTCTTGACACAAGAGTGTTTTCAGATCATGCCATCTGTGGGTAGTAGCTCTCCAGTTAGCAGCTTCAGAAGAGTTGATCTCCATGCTCTGTTGGGCCCTACCAGAGCCACTCATGTGTCAAGGTCAATTCCAAATTCTAGATTATTGTAGATGCAAGGCCCATCTTTTTTATACTTGAAGCTCACATTTTGCACCATAATGACGGGTGGAGGGATCTTGCCATATGGTGGGAAATAAAATGACAGTGTCTTGTCGCTCATGATCCTCTCTGTCAGTCCTGATGCCATCATTTTCTCTAGCATCTTCTTCTTGCTCTGGGCCTGCCAGGCCAGCTTGCCACTGCCATGGTGAAACCTCACAATGTAGTTCTTCGTGTGCGCAATCTGATCTTGCTCCCAGTGAAACCTCTTCATCTGGTTCTTCTCCAGTTCTAGCTGCATCTTCACATAATGATCATAATTACCCATATAATACTTCAGTTTCTTGTGCGTGTGAATGATGTTGGTACAGACACCATTCAGAAAATCCTGGGAATGGGAGACAAGGACCAAGATATTCTTAGAAGTTTTTAGTTCTTCTTCTAACCACATTTAAGCATCTAGGTCCAGCTGGCTGATGGGTTCATCCAGGAGCAGCATGAAGGGCCAAATAAAGAGGGTTCTGGCAAGGGCAGCCTTCATCCTCCAGCCCCCACTGAAGTCTTTCAGCTTTCTGCGCTGCATGGCAGGTGCGAAATCCAGTCTGTGCAAGATTTGCGAGGCCCTCATCTCTGCCTTATCAGCATCCAGCTTCTCCAGGTACCCGTAGAGTTCCATGAGCTTCTCACACTCCGCATCTTCAAGAACCAGATGCTCTGCCTCTCTCTCCAGCATGGCCCGCTCTGTGTCAACTTCCATCACACACTGCAAGGGTGTCTTGTCATTAGGGAGCATCTCTCAAGTCAGATGGTAGATGTCGATGTGCTCAGGGATGGGCACTTCACGTCTCCCAATAGCAGAGAACAGCATGAACTTTCCAATTCCATTTAAGCCAATGAGGCCATAACAACGGCCTGAATTCAATTCCAGCTTGGTGTCACTGGGCAGCTTTTGACTGTGAAAGGTGAGTGAGAGGTTGATAATGTGAACGTCAGTACTGCTGGGATGAGAGGCCAGGATGCCAGTGACAGCTGGAGCAGCAGCTTTCTTCATTTCAAAGTCCTCTAGCTCCTTGGTCAGCAAATCCACTTCTGTGGTGTCTCTGCCATTGGCCTTATTTCTGCCACCTGTGGTTCTGTGACAGCATCTCCATTTTCTTCATGTCCTTTTCTGGGCCGCTGTCGAGCTTTGGCAGCCTCCTTCTTTTCGGCTGCCTTCTTCTTGGCCAGGTTGGAGGGCATGAGGATGACCCACAGGGGTAGGTTACTGTTCTTACAAGGAGCTGGGCCTCGCCGCTTGGCCTCTGAGTCCCTGATTTTTTTTTATTATTTTAGATATAGATACCCAGAAGTGAAATTCTTATATCATATGTTAATTCTATGTTTAATTTTGTGAGGAACTGCCATACTGTTCACATTTCTTCTTGTATCCCCTGTACGCCAAAATGTCTCCTTAGGTCTGGTGTAAACATCTGAATAGAAACAATGAGGGCAACTGTATTCATTATTTATGGCTGTGTATCAAATTACCCTCAAAATATGGCAGCTTAAAACAATAAACATTTATTATCTCAGTTTCTCTGGGTCAGGTCTGGTTTCAGCTTAGCTGGGTGCCATTGACTCAAAGTATCTTGCAATCGAGGTATTAGCAGAGGCCGTAGTCAACCCAAGGCTCAACTGGGGAAGAATCTACTTCCAAACTCACTCATACATCTAGTTGGGAAGTCTCAGAAGATACGCTTCCAAGTTCCCTTAGATGGCCATTGGCATGCACGCACCAGGTTCCCACTGGGTGCTGATCGGAGATGTCAGTTGCTTGACACATGGCCTCTCCATAGGCCGCTCACAACATGGCAGAGTTTTCTTCAGAGTGAGGACTCCTGGAGAGAAAGAGAGCAGGAGAAAGCTTGAAAAAGGCAGTCTTTTCATAATCTAATCTTGGAATCGCATCACATTACTTTTCCTGTATTATATTCATTCGAAATGGATCATTAGGTTCAGCAAACACTTAGGGGAGGGTATTATACAAGGATGTGAGTACCAAAAGGCAGAGATCACTGGGGACCATTTTAGAGGCTGCCTACCACAGCAAGAAATGTGTTTTGCTTTTACTTTCATTGCTGTAATCTAGAACAATTAGGATCTAGAAAATAACGGTTTAATAATGAATGAATATTAGTAGGAATGTAACATCTGAGCCTTCACATTTTTAAATGGTGTTTGAAATCAGAGAAAACATAGTGTACCCTAACTTACAATGTTTTTAAAAACTGAAATATATGTTTATCTTTTTTATTATGTTACATTAAAAATCAGAATCAAATTTAGCATCTCTCCCAAAAGACATGAAGAAAACAATACCACGTACTGACTCCTTTTGTATATTTCCTGGTATTCTGGTGGAAATTTTGTCATTGTATGACATATGGGAACAGATAATATGGTTGAAGATAATGCAGTCTATTTTAAGAATTTTACATCAGTTACTAAAAGGCTTTTATGCTCCATGTTAAGGAAAGCAAATATTACACTAAATATATGCATGCTTTTATGCTTGCATTCTTTTTTTCAAATGTCATATTGATCTTTAGAGGAGACTTTTACATTACATCAGTAATAGTAAGGAAAAAAATATATATTTATTAACATAGGCTGCTATATTGGGTACCAAAAGTATATCTAAATATGCCCTTAGCACCTTAATTTTTTAAAATAACATTATTTGGTGTTCTTTTCTAAATTAATTACTTCTTATACTCAGAATTTTATAATTGGTGATAATTTATTAGGCTTCCTGAAAGTTGTTAGGTATGTTATACCATGTACTCTCTATAAATATGAAAGATGTATTAATGTATTTATTCAAGAGACATGGGCCAGTTTAAGGAGAAAGTTGAAATGTTTAGCAGCAGCGCATTGGACAGTCCCAGAGAAAAAGTTGTACGATACACTGTTTAAATCTTTCCAACAAAAAAGGATATAATTCTTAGCCAGACAAGATCATAAGCTATGATAGATGTGTTGTACTATGGATACAGAATGGTAAGTTTCACCTATTAGCCAACTCAGATCAAGTGAAAGTGACAATTTTAAGGAATGTATTCAAAGCATTATGAAACCACTCCCAGATTTTAGCATATGTATGTAGTTTTCAGTTAGTAATGACTGCCAGGCCAGCGGTGTGGAAAAAGAGAGCAGTAGCAAAAGGTTTATTCTTCTTGCTGTATGTTGTATGATAATGACCACAATAAAATAGCATCATATACTTATCTTATACTTCATAGTTCCTAACACAATTAATGACGAAAAATATTTTTGGATTTTTTTATCCCAATATTGAGTACTCCTAAATATTTATTGAACTTAATTTATAATGAAGCAAACTCTAAAATCACCTCTAACTCTAAAAGTTTACTATAGTATAATAGAAACATGTACCAATGTTAGTTTCGGTAAAGAAAAACATTTCTTTCATTTTAGCAATAAAATGATATTATTGTATTTGCTTAATAACTTCTTAAATTCTGACTTTGCTACTTACTTTTAAAATAATTCCACAAACACATATGTTTTTTAGTTTCTTTGATATTCCTAACTCAATAAAACTTTTAAAAATCTATTAGTACGTGCCTATGGTCCCAGTTACTTGAGAGGCTGGGGTCTTGGGAGGGCTTGAACTCAGGAAGTTGAGGCTGCAGTGAGCCATGATTGTGCAATGCATTTCAGCCTGGGCAACAGAGCAAGACTTTGTCTCAAAAATAAATAAGTAAATAAAATATTTGATCTCTTAAATCATAAACCATTCCAAAATTTAGAATTACAAGTATGAAAGTTATAATCCAAAAGTATGCTAATTATTACTAAAATTTCTTTAGAACTTCCCAACTTTGCTATAAGAACACATAGATACATCTAGAAGAGTCCAGATTCAATTTGTTCTAGTCATAGCAAGTAAGTTTTACCTCTGCTTTCTCAGAGTGTTGATAGTCAATATTTCAATTGAAATGCTATAATTGTTAATTGTTTTAAATTTGGGGGCATTGATTTAAAAGCTGAATCACTCACTTATAAATGGTAAATATTAAAGTCTTAAAATAAAAACATAATTCCTTAAGAAATAATATTACAAAAGAAATGGAAAGGAGACATAACCAAGAAAATCCATATCCCTTATTATTGCTTAAAACTTAAAAGGATAAGCATAATTATTAAGCAACAAATAGACTGTCATAGTTCTAAAGTCAAGAACTAAGAATCACAAGCAAGTGTTTTACAGACTCAACAAAGTTTATACGATAATAGTGCAATTTCAAATTGTATAATAAAAATGTTCTTGGTTGCTGTTGATTTACCTCCTAAAGTACGATTCCCAGTGCGATTTTTTTTTTTAATTTCTCACATCTTTTTCTTGCATACATGGTAGTGACACTCTTCATATTGCAGTTGTAAACTAGCTTTAAAACCTGGTGAGCTACAGAAGCCCTATCCTTTGGTCATATCATGAATACCCAAGTTTTCTAGAATTGGTTAAGGTAGATCCGTAGTCCCTTGACTGACTCTTAAGTACCGTCATGACTAACTCTCCACACAAGGCTTTCTTATTACCAATACTTGGAAAGAAAATGAGAAGTGTCAATTAAGGTAATATTTCTATTGATTAAAAGAACCAACTATTAATGTATCATTTATTTATTAGAAAATAATTATATTTTATTTTATATCATTTTACAGTAAAAACTTGAAACACATTGCGATTATAAACTTGGAAGAGGCATTTGATAGAGGTTCTTAAGCTAAATTACATAAAATTTCTAGGCTTCAAGGTATCTGTGAACTTCCTGAAACTGTAAGATATCTTATGTTAATGAACATGTTTCTAATAACATCCAAAGAGAGAGAGAAGGGAAAGACAGAAGTGAAGGATGAATGACTCCAAGGTTAGTAGCCTGAGCAACAAAAAGAATGGAATGTGCCATCAGCTAGGAAGGGATGATTTCAGGTGGAGCCATTGTGGAAGGGCGGGGTCAGGTGTTCAGTTTTATATAGGTTAACTTTGAGACATGTATCAGATAAACTAATGCCACATGAACTAACCACAGAGAGGCACAAGATGGTAAGAAAAATAGAACTCCAAAAAAATATGTAGTGTTCACCTAAGTAATAATGCTATTAAGAATATGCTACAACAATGGTAGGACACCTCTCCTGAATTTTGTGTAAATGTTATTCTAATTTTCCTCTAAGGTACATTTAAAGACCAAGAAATCAGTTTTGCCTTTGAAAGAGAAACCATTTTTTTCTATATATTTTTTGTTATACCAATGATACACAGCTATTAAATATGGTTATAAATATTTAACCTATTAATGGTTGTGTTACACATTATAAACAGCTTTATGAGCTCACCAAGCACTGAAAGTGGTATACTCTGGTTCCCCAAGGAACCATGGATAAAGTCTCTGCCACAGTGGATGACATTATGTGCATTCACCAGTGACAAATGAGTGCTATGTCAGTTATAGATACTGTATTGAGTTTATTTTAGTCAGGAAAGTTGGTGGCAAAGAGAAGATATGGTGTAAACTGATCTTGGCTAACTGATAGCACACTAAGAAAAAAAAAATCCTTCTTTTGGAATTAATTTTACTCCACAGTAATGAAAGAGTGTGTGTGTTTTTTTTAAATCCTGAAATTAATGTAAAAGAATGTGTCAATGGTGTTGGTTATTTAGGACCCCTATATACCACATTTTGAACTTTTCTATTCTTATACATTTCTTTCTTCTTGGTCTGCCCTCTTTTTTTTTTTTTTTTTTTTTTTTTAATACCTTTCCCTTTTGGAGGGATTTATCTTGCTTATACTTAGGATCACTGCTAAAGGGTAAAATTAATAAGTCATCTCGGCAGACAGCTGTAGCATAACATGCAAAAGGGAAGACAAGCCAACTTGACAGAGGTCCAGGTCTCTAGGCACAAGCTTTGTGGCCTTGGGTTGGATACTTAATTTTCATGAGTCTTGATTGTGTTACACACGTCCATCAATCTCTCTCTGTATCAGTTTTCCCAATTGTAAAATAGAAATAAAACGCCAGCCTAGCATTGTAGTGAAATTAAATGAATAAATGTAGAGAGTTGTTTAGTGTAAGCTACTATACTAATATAATTAATATAATACAGTACGGTAATAATCACCATTTTCTAATTGAGATACATATATGTAAAAGGACTGCCAGCTAATTATATTATTTAGCCCTCAATTATTGACCTCCAGACTGCATATCAGCCTCTGCACTGTGTATTTATGGTACATGATCTGTAATCTTTACAGCAACCCAGAAAAGCGGGCTTTACTTCTCCATTTTACAAGAAACTAAAACCGAAATGCAGATAACTGATGTGCACAAAGTCACACAAATAGAATGTGGCAAAGACAGAAGTTGGCCCCAGGCCAAGTCTGCCTAATTCCCAAACTTATGCTCAATTCCTCACCCACAAAGAGAGTGGTGAGATGACCAGTCCACTTGAATGAGCAGCCCACCAGCTTAGTCTTGTGCCCCAGCAAAATTACAGGAAAGTGTTGAAACTCACTGTTCTCATCTATAAGATTACTCTACACAATCTTCAGGAACCCTGAAAAGTAAATTCCCAGAATGGGTGGGAATTCTGGAATCTGTGCTTTTTAAAAAATGTGGTTTGTTTTTGCAAAGTCAGTTACCTAATTAAATCCTTTGCCATTCTCAGATTATTCTCATGAAAAAATTGACGTCAACACAGAGAAAAAATGTCTTTAGATCTACAAAAGCAAGAGAAAGCTGTCTAGGCTACACAAACTGTTTACTCTTTCATTCTGTCCATTATATGCTTTAAACATTCCCCCAAGAAAGTGAACTTATATGCTATCACAAAGACTGCAATGTATTTTTATGTGTTTGCATTATCTGTTTGTGGTATTTTTAAAGAATACTTTATTTGCTATTTTAATAACAAGTAATTATTTTCTAGTTATCATTCCCTCATTTCTACATTAAATATAGATGAATAAACTTGATTTAATGTGTCACTTCTGCACAAAGATATGAACGTCCTCTGGAATTTAAAGAAATGAAAAAGAATTTGTGTTTCTTACCTTCATTATCAGTACAACTGGCCTTAGAGTCAATATACCTGGATTATATCAAGTCTCTTTCAGTTGTTCTTAGATTACATCGACTAGATACAAAAATCATCTCATAGTACCTAAAATCTATACTACAAAATTCTTGCCACTTATTTCTATTAATGCAAAGCCATTTACCAGATTTTGTAAAGATACAAGGATAAATTAATTGTAACTCCAGCCCTCAGACGTCCTTTGAAAGCCAGCAGCAATACTTTTGGAAATTAGATGCCGTATTCACAATTCAGGACAACTATGGAGACTCCATGATAGATTATTGTATGAGCATTCACAATACATAAAATTAAAGTAGAAAGTTAAAATAAGAAATGTTTCTTGTTTTTGGTTAAAGATGAAAATTAATACTGGATACAAACTAAAACACTAAATAGATAAATCAGTATAACTCTGATCCCTGCTACATATTTGTAATTTATAAAATTTCTGTTAATTTTGTGAGAAAGTTTCAATTTCTTAAGAACTCTCACATTAACTAAATTACTATATTTGAAGTAGCAAGAGATTTTGAACTATAAAACATTACGTTGATTGATTGTGATACTCAAAAGTGCTTAACACTTATTTAGCGCTTTACATTCTCAAAGCACTTTACAAACATTAACGAATTAATCATGCCACTGTGATGTCAGGAAGGTGGTAGAACCACCATTCCTGAGATGAAGGAATTAATTAAAGTGGCTTATGGCAATGAAAGATTTTAAAAGTCTAAATATTGAAACCTCAGTAAATACCTAAATGACGAGAGCAGTGACTTGACTGTATATGATATAAAGAAAGCAGTGCAAGTTGATACAATATTGCAATACAATCAAAGCCACCTTTCAACTGTGGCACATAGAGTATATAGCCATTGCTGACTACCCATATATCCCTACTAACCTTTGTTATTCTCAAAGAGCTATTATAGAATTAATTCTGCTAATATTTTAAAATTATAACAGCTTCATAAATAAAATGCCCTGTGAATTAAAACAATTTGTTTATGAATTTGTAATTTTTCATTATTAATCATGTTTTAGAAAAAAGTATCAACTACTAGAAACAGTTTTTTAAAATCATTTTAAAAAGAACATTGGTAACTAAGAAGTCTAAGTTATTTCCAAGGCAGAATTTTTTACTGACAACTTTCTAAAATACTATCAAAAAGTTTATAGATTCTTAAAATAATGCCAATCTAAACTGGTCTTCTGAAATCACAGATATATATTTTAGAAAAAAATTTAAGTAGATATAGATATAAATACAGACACATGCACAACACATACATATACAGACACATATGTGTGTGTGTGTGTGTGTGTGTGTAGTCTCTGTGTGTGTGTGTGTAGACTGGCCTCCAACTAGACAGCCACAATCAGAACATTTTCAGGAGTAAATTACAATTTGTGTGATTACCTTCTTGGTCAAACATTAAATAGTCCTAGCTTTTGAGCTTTGAGTGAGCCCTTAAGCATCATCTGAATAAACCTGAAGAGAGGCATTTAGGTCATTAGCACCATCACAAAGTATACCCTCTTATCAATTCAGATGCAAAGTTATTTCAACTATTTTCTTTTTTAGTTTCCATTGGTTCCACATTCTAGCCAAATAAAGGAAGAGTTCAGATCTTGAAACCAGAGGAAAATAAAAGAAGTATTAAGAGAACTTGATTATTTTATAACAAGATTAGGAAATCCATCTGAATTCAAACCTTATTCTGAATTTCGGGGCTTTATATTGACCACAGAGTTACTGATATTGCAGTCTTGTGTAGGTTCGTAACACTGAAATAAACAGGAGACTGAAGGAAAAGGAAATGCAAATGGACAATATGCAAACATTTGAAAGATATTCTGCCTTATTGGTATTTAAATACACGTAAAATAACGTTACTGTAAGATTGACAAAACGTAAGAGAATGCCAAAACTTAGGGGTGATAAAGGTGCAAGGAAATAGGTCCTCTCACAGACATTCTTGAACTGAAATTAATGGAATCATTCTGTTTGGTGATATCAACAAAAAAGCAAACAAACAAAAAGAAAGAAGCCCACTAGGAGACAAATGTTTGTCTTAGGATGTTACTAAAGCATCCTTTGTAATGGAAAAGACAACAAAAACTAATTATATACCAATAAGGAAATGGTTGAATAAATTACGGTATAACCATATTATCAACACAATTCCAGTTTTGAAAAGCGTGTTATATTTGTATATATGTGGATACTTTTGATTAAAATTTTTAAAAATTTCAAATATAGGCACAAAATATTAATTATAGTTACCTCTGGGGATTGAGATTTTAAGAATAGGAGTGGGCAGAGAAGCTTTTCACTTTTATTACTTTAATTATTTTTAAGTCTTAAGTTGTAGGTGGTTTTGGTTTGTTTATTTTATTAAACAAATAAAAACAGGGAAAACTTTTTAAGACTAATATAATTTACATTATCTTCATAAGTTTGTGACTCGATTAAAACTTTGGAAATAAACACACTAATTGATATTGCCTTGTATAAGTGGCAGAGAAAAAAATCTAATAATCAAGAAGGTGTAATTTGGGATTCTACTGGCCAACTGATAGTTAGCCAACACCTAAAATAAAACTTTTTAATAAGGTAATAGAGAAACAAAGCCCTAGTCTATTCATCATATTACCATATTTCCCACATTAACTACATTTCAAAGATCCAACCTGGTTTTATTTTAGTTTCTCACTTCTTGCAGTAATAATTTGTCATTGAATTTTGGGGGTATGTCAATATGATGATGAAGTGCCAGGTTGCCGTGGAGCAAATATACCCCAGAAGACCAACTCGAAAAGACAGAGAACGTTGACATGTTCATGCTTCTGTGAATTCCATGTCTATGTCAGCCCTAAATTGCACAAAATTAAGCAACAAAGCTAAAAGTTCGTTAAAAGTACTTTTTAAAAATTGTTCATTTATTTCCTAATGACATTGAAAGTTCTGTGCCTTTGATTTTTCAAATACCAAAAATATGGCCCACTTAACTGATGTATCAATCAATGGCAATATTTGTTTTAAATACATGTACTGTATTTTAAACATATATACACGTGCATACTACACATTTGGTTGGACATAGAGAGGAAACATGCTAGATAAATAGACAGATGTAGAAAAAAACAGATTATTGTCACACGACCAGGAAAATGTAGGCACGTGGACACATTGTAGGGTGGGTAGCGCAGGGCTTACTGGGTGAAAGGAAACAAGGAAAGAGGGACTGTCAGCAAAGGGAGACAGCGCCCCGCTGCAGGACTCCCGCCTCACAGATTGATTCCCAGGTCACCACCCAGGAACTGAAGAGGCCAGGCTGCTCCCCACTGCAAACGCCCCGAACTTCTCGAGGCTCCACCCCGTCCTCCCAGTGCGCAGGTGGGCATTATTCAGAGAGAATCAGTCCGAAAAGAGCCAGCGTCAAACCCGGACCTGCAGTCCGGTTTTTCAGCCTTCAGGCTATTTTAGGCTTTAAGGCGGGGTTTCACCGGGGACTCTTGGCTGTCTCCTGTCTCTATCACAGACGCATAGATACACTGAAGCATACTCATCTGAAATTTTTCAGTTGCTCCTTACTTTAGTTTTCTATATAACAATTGAGTTTTGACATTTAAAACTTTTTTAAATAAAGAAAAATAATTAATGCATACTCTAAGTTCTGCTCAATTTTGCTATTTTTTATTCTTAAATTCTAAGAGAAATTCTGAAAAGACCTCTACAAATGTGTTAAGATGCACAGATTCTATCACAATGGAAAATAAATCAATAGATATTCTGAAGAAGAAAAATGAAAAGTGGAAGTTTTTTAAATAAAATGCCAGGAGGTTGTGTTTGTGTTAATGAGAAACATTATCTTACCAAAAAATGCTGTTATTCTCATTTCCATTTATATAGGAAATTGATTAATACTTAACTAATTGGCACATGCAATTGGGGATTAACTGAATTCACTTTTCTCCACAACTCAACGACTGTAATTTAGATCCTTACTTAGATTTAAATCTTTTATTATTTTTGAAGGTAATCATCTTCCTGTTGTTAGAAATAAAATATCAAAGCACCATGCTAATTATAGCTCCTGTCTCACAAATTAGCTAATTAACATTACTGAAAAGCAAATGTACAGCGAGCAAAGTTGAAACTCCTGAATTGGAGTCAAGCCTTTATACAAGACAGTGGTGAGATACAGGTTATTGAATGCCATTGGGTCAGATATACTTTGGAGCTAATAACTGTAGTCAGATATTTAGTTTTTCTTCAAATAAGTAGCATATTCTGATGTTTCCATGCAATTACACCTGTGAACTTTTTGCGATTAGCTCTTCTAGATGGAGATGTGAGGTGGGAAATCAGAATGATGCACATGGCTAGGAAAAGCCATCTTTTAGTAAAACCTCAAAAGTTCTCAAGGCATGCATGACTTGCTTAGGAAACTATAAAGCCAGTTGTGTTCATAATTTTGTGTTTGCTAACTAATATATTTCAATACCTAAGATGTTGGAACAATAATTCTTTAGATTCAGGGGGAAAAAAAAACTGTTTAGCAGTGAATTTAGAGGGAAATGGCTAGAAATTCAAAGTTCCTCAGAGATGTGAACCTAATTCATTTGTGTGCCAATTTAACCTGTGGTTGGATAGTCACGTAGAATCAGGGCATGTGTGGAGGAGCAGTCCTAACAAGCAGGGACGTGGTCTTCATCGGAAGTATCGGAAACAAGCCTTACCCATGACTATTTGCATATTGAATGTTAATTAAGCAGTTACTATGTGTCAGAGTATGTTACAATCTTAATACCTGAGAGTATGAAAGACTCTCACTCTCACTCATAGTGATGAGACTATGACCTCAAAAAGCACACAGAGATACAACAGACAAACCAAATGTGTAAACAGAAAAATAATTAAGTTAATTAAATGTTGGAGTACCTGCAACAAACAAAAACCAGAAGGTTGAAATAACACCAAAGTTAAAAGACTGACAAACTGAAAGATCTAGTCATGGAAGAAACAGAACAAATGTGATTTCAGTCAGATGTTCTAAAATACAGAAGAGCTTCATGTGACCAAGGGGCCGAAAGAAGTTCATTATGCTGAAGTATAGTGAATAGTGAACAAGAGAAAGAACAATATAAAATGAAGGTGTAGAAACAGGAGCAGAGCAAGGTCACATCAGGCCTTGTCAACTTTACTAAAAGGCTGATTTTATTTTAAGTTCAACAGGAAGACATTGAAAGTCTTTAATTTGGGGAATGATATGAGTCCAATCTACATTTGGGAAGGTCAGTCATGGGACGAAGTGAGAAAGAGATTGTGGAACAACAAGAGCATAAGTGGGTAGACCTATGAAGACTGTATTCTATAGTCTTGGTAAAACATGGCAGTGGTCTTGTCTTTGGTGGTAACAGTAAAGACAGAGAAGAAAGAATGACTCTAGATGCAAAGTGTATTAGTCCATTCTGCTATAAAGCACACACACACACACACACACACACACACACACACACCAGAGACAGGGTAAATTCTAAAGAAGAGGGTTGATTGACTCACAGTTCTGCATGGCTGGGGAGGCCTCAGGAAACTTACAATCATGGTGGAAGGTGAAGCCGAAGCAGGCACCTCCTTCACAAGGAAGCAGGAGAGAGTGAGCATGAGCAGGGGAATTGCCAGATGCTTGTAAAACCATGAGATACCGTGCAAACTCACTGACTGTCATGAGAATAGGATGAGGGAACCCACCCCCATGATCCAATCACTTCCCACTGGGTCCCCCCATGACGCCTGGGATTATGGGATTACAATTCAAGATGAGATTTGGGTGGGTCACAGCCAAACCATATCACAAAATTAGCAGAAATCACTGATAGAGAATGAAATCACTGATAGAGAAAGCATCATACATACGTCGCTTGAGCAACTGGGTACATCATAGTGAAACCTGGTAAGAAAGAAAAATCTGCATCTAGTCAGGGAGACAAAGGAGCCTTCAGAGTGATGAATTAAGGTAGTCATGCCAGCCCAAGAATAAGGCTTAATTTGAAACCCCAAAGGCAAGACAAGAAGCTGAAGTGGCTACAATTCTCTTTGCCCAGAAATTACACTCAGGGGGAGTGAGAAATGGGGACAGGGTTGAGGAGAGGTGGGGGACATCAGTGGAGGCATACATGGGATGTGACTGAACAGGGGGAAAACTGGACATACAAGGCAAAGGGCATATGAGACCACAAGTTCTGGACTGTCACATGGGTCTAGCATATTCCATTCAGAAGAGCACTGTGATGGAGCCCTGACATGTGTCTTAGTGCTCCATAGGCCCGGGCTGCACCTGAAGCACTCATGCTTTAAAGAACAGCCAACCTTTCTGAAATTCTCAAAGGTGTTCCATATTTTTGCTTATGAGAATATTAAGGTCTTGAACAATTTCCATTACTCCAGCTTTGTGCAATGTATCCTAATGCCACATCTTAATTCTCAGAATCCCTGATGTAGCCCTGTCATAGGCCGAGTGTCTGGATGAATCAGACATTAGAGTCAGATTGGAGACTCACTCTAAGCACAGAAACCCCAGTCAGGGTCTTACTCTAATCACAGAAAGCCTCAGACATGTTTGTTATACGAACAGTTTGTTTTGGGGGTTCTCATCTCTCACCATCCTCTTTTTCTCATTTGCAGTCATCTACCCCTTTGTAAGGTGTCCATTCAGCTGCCTCCAATAAATAGTGCCCTGCTATTTTCTGACATCCAACTGGATGATGCACCACACTCATTTCTCCTTTCCCTGTCCCCTATAAAAATACATGCATCAGTGTTCATCCCTCTACAGCCGTTCTAGATAATCCAATAAACTAATCTATGTTCAAACTGCTAATGGTTTAAATCAGAGGATGTTAGAAGTGGCCCTCTGGAGAAACATGGCTTAACCAACATGTTAAGGGCTAATTCTGGAAATAGCAGCTCCTTGTAGGAAATTGAACTGTAAGTGGAAAGCAAGCCTTTTACATCCTTAAAATTAACCACATAGAAGGTTGTCTCACCCTGCTTTGGGACAAACTTTAGCCTTAAAAGTAAGCCTCCCAAATTACGGAATGCTTGTTTGAAGAAAGACGGTTTGCCCTAAAAAAAGAGGAGGGCTTTCAATCATCATGTGAGTACAAAGAAAAAAAAATTTTACTGGAAAAGGAGCGAAGCCTTTGTCTTTGACCCAGTGTCCCACCGAGTGGAAACGTTTGCTTGGAGATTCCATGCACAGGTCAATGTACCACAGAAGCCAAAATCAGTTCTTAAAAACAATAACACTAACCACAAGCCACCCAAGAATCAGAGACACTTTTATACAGCCCAGTTTCTTCCCTTACAGGCTCATTTTCAAGGCCACATGGGTTGGGGGAAAATTGTGCATCCCTGCTAAAGTGGTTTTTCGTCTATAGTGAATGTGTTTTAGTCTTGACATATTTTCCCATTGGTAAGGGGGGAAAAAGTCAAGCAAATTTAAATGCACAAATAAAATTTGCCATTGTCTTCAAAACATAAGAGAGAGTGCTTTAAGAGCAAGCTTTATTTTGGCTATTTGCACTTCAATTCTCCTTACCTAAAAGATGGGAGTGTTGTTCAAAAAGAATAGAAAATAGCCTTCCTATAAAAGATCCCAGCATAAAAGATTAAATATGCATCTTACCTTTAATACCTGACTGGTTCCTAGCCAATGCATAGCTTTTATTTCTTTCAACTTGACTCCAAGAAGACTTCCCTGACCGCCATAAATCATTTGCTTTTGTTGCATTGTGCCGATATTGCAGCTTTATTTTCCAGGTGCTCTGTTCATGACATCTCTCCCCAAATCAATTCCTCAGCCAATCTTCTACTACTTTTATTTATTTTAATACAGTATTATTTTTAAAATATAATGAATAAATGGGCAAATTAATGAGTAAAAGAATACATGAGGCTGGATGAGATGGCTCATGCCCATAATCCCAGCAGTTTGGGAGGCCCAAGCAGGAGGATTGCTTAAGGCAAGGAATTCAAGACCAGCCTGGGCAATGTAGAAAGACCGATTCTCTATAAAATTTTTAAAAAAGGAAACTTAGCAGCGTGTGGTGGCACTAGCCTGTAGTCCCAGCTATTCAGGAGGCTGAGGCAGCAGGATTGCTTGAGCCAGGGGGTTCAAGGCTGCAGTGAGCCATGATTGTGTCACACACTCCAGCCTGGGCAACAGAGCAAACACTAACTCAAAAAAAAAAAAAAGAAGAAGAAGAAGAAGAAGAAGAAAGCATAAGTGAATAAATAAATGAACCAAGGCCATTAACTGCCATAAATTCAGATGAAGAGCTGTTTACATAAGTGTTACCCTTTGATTTACAAGCTACCTAATTGAAAATAGAAATAAAACGTAAGAACATAAGAAGAGTGAGTGACAGAGTTCCATTTTTTTCAAGATTAGTCCGACAACTAACTTCTCTAAGTACATATTAGATACTTTGAAAAGGTCTTTCAGACCAGTACAATACCATTTGGTACATTGAACTAGTCATTTACTGAGTAATACCCTGTATATGTAAAAAGTCATGTAACGTTTACTCTTTTATAATCAGAGAGCAGCTAAGGCTCTGGGAAGTAACAATAGCTTTCAGAACTACAGTCAGCAACAAGCTACATTTCCAGTTTTGCAGATTCACTAGAAAAAAAGGATTATCCTTTGTAAAATGTTAATAGTGCCAAATGTACCTGTATGGTTGACACAACCAATGAAGCTTCCAGTGTATTCTTATTTTAATAAAATGCTACTTTTAAGGAGATAACATAAATAATTATCTAATACTTTAAGTGACATAAACTGCATTTAATAAGTTCTAGAGTATTATTCATATTATTCTCTTCAAAAGCATTAGCTCACTTAATCCCCACAATCACTTAATTCCCACAACAGACCTAAGATGCTGATACTATCATTATTCCTAACTTACAGATAGGGAAACTGAAGCATAGGGAGAAAAACCAAGCTAATTAAAGCTAGAGCTGAACTTTGACCCCAATTCTATTCCATTTTTGAGTTCAAGCTTACAATCATTAAAATATATTCTTTGTTATATGCATGGTTATATACATAACCACAAGAATGTTAAGTTTACTTATCTGTTTCGTACACCAGCGGATCACAGGTGTTTATATCAATGCCTGTCATACATAGTGGGTACTCAATAAGGATTTGTTAAGTGAAAGAATGATAAATAATGAGGACTATCTTGGATCAATACTATATCAATAATCTCATATCAGTTCCGGACTCAAGTTAGATGCAAGATATTCACCTGAAACAAAAGAGTGTTAAGTTGCATGGTAGAATTCCTCCTGTCAATCACATGTTTTGATAGTTGCCTCATCATCTATATAGAGTAAAACTTTTTAGAACATTGATGGTAGGTTAATTTATGATCTCTGTCCAGCATTTATGACAAATGTTAGAAAAACAAGATTATTTTTGCTTCTGTTGAACACATAATGATTCTTATGGTAGGCTTAAAATACATATAAATAATCAATTAAACACAAAACTCGATACACAGCAAATAGTTGTTAAATAGAGAAGGAATTTAATATACTGAACAAGAAGACTCATGAACCTAGGTTCTTTGAGCCAAAATGATACATTTGTTCACATTTCTCTAAATAGTTGTGGTAAAACGTATTGTGCTATGCATATTTTCTCAGCTATCTTTTATTATTTCATATAACCAAACCATTTAAGAAAAAGAGCACACTTTAAATAGCAGAGCTATTAGGTACCAGCAGCCTAAATGGATCTCTGTTTTGTAGATTATGTTCAATTAATCTGCTACTGTTTGTGCAAACACACCTCGTTCTTTCTTGCTTCTGTAACATTTCTCATGCTATTCTCCGACTTAAAACACTGTTTCTTTTCTTCAGGTATCCAACTGAACTTCAAAGCTCAGCTAGCTCAAACATTATTTCTATGAAAACTTTCCCAAGAAAAATATTGAATTAAAAGTGTGGGAGTAATCTAAGAAATAAAATAATCCATCTCCACCAACATGAACATATGTATAACTTTTCCTTCTACTACTAATTGCTATTGCAGCCTAGACTTACACATCTGAAGAGACAAAATTGTGAGACTGTGATCCCGGCAGTGAGACTCCAAAGTCTAGGTATTTATCCCTAAGCGAAATATATATAGATAGACGGATGATACGCTGAGCACCGTGGCTCATGCCTGTAATCCCAGCACTTTGGAAGGCAGAGGTCGGAGGATCACCTGAGGTCAGGAGTTCGAGACTAGCCTGGCTAACATGGTGAAACCCCATCTCTATTAAAAATATAAAATTATCTGGGCATGGTGGTGGATGCCTGTAATCCCAGCTGGGGCAGGAGAATTGCTTGAACGCGGGAGGTGGAGGTTGCAGTGAGCCGAGATCTAGCCTTCGCACTCCAGCCAGGATGACAAGAGCGAAACTTGTCTAAAAAAAAAGAAAGACAAGAAAAAAGATGGAAAACCTGAAGATGGCCGAATAGGAACAGCTCCAGTCTCCAACTCCCAGCGCGAGCGACACAGAAGACCGGTGATTTCTGCATTTTCAACTGAGGTACTGGGTTCATCTCACTGGGGAGTGCCGGACGATCGGTGCTGGTCAGCTGCTGCAGCCTGACCAGCTAGAGCTGAAGCAGGGCGAGGCATTGCCTCACCTGGGAAGCGCAAGGGGGAAGGGAATCCCTTTTCCTAGCCAGGGAACTGAGACACACAACACCTGGAAAATCGGGTAACTCCCACCCCAATACTGCACTTTAAGCAAACAGGCACACCAGGAGATCATATCCCACACCTGGCCGGGAGGGTCACAACCCACGGAGCCTCCCTCATTGCTAGCACAGCAGTCTGTGATCTACCGGCAAGGCAGCAGCGAGGTTGGGGGTGGGGCGCCCGCCATTGCTGAGGCTTAAGTAGGTAAACAAAGCTGCTGGGAAGCTCGAACTGGGTGGAGCTCACAGCAGCTCAAGGAAACCTGCCTGTCTCTGTAGACTCCACCTCTGGGGACAGGGCAATAACAAACACAGCCGAAACCTCTGCAGACGCAAACGACTCTGTCTGATAGCTTTGAAGAGAGCAGTGGATCTCCCAACACAGAGGTTGAGATCTGAGAAGGGGCAGACTCCCTGCTGAAGTGGGTCCCTGACCCCTGAGTAGCCTAACTGGGAGACATCCCCCACTAGGGGCAGTCTGACACCCCACACCTCACAGGGTGGAGTACACCCCTGAGAGGAAGCTTCCAAAGCAAGAATCAGACAGGTACACTCGCTGTTCAGAAATATTCTATCTTCTGCAGCCTCTGCTGCTGATACCCAGGCAAACAGGGTCTGCAGTGGACCTCAAGCAATCTCCAACAGACCTACAGCTGAGGATCCTGACTGTTAGAAGGAAAACTATCAAACAGGAAGGACACCTACACCAAAACCCCATCAGTACATCACCATCATCAAAGACCAGAGGCAGATAAAACCACAAAGATGGGGAAAAAGCAGGGCAGAAAAGCTGGAAATTCCAAAAATAAGAGCGCATCTCCCCCGGCAAAGGAGCGCAGCTCATCGCCAGCAACGGATCAAAGCTGGACGGAGAATGACTTTGATGAGATGAGAGAAGAAGGCTTCAGTCCATCAAATTTCTCAGAGCTAAAGGAGGAATTACGTACCCAGTGCAAAGAAACTAAAAATCTTGAAAAAAAAGTGGAAGAATTGATGGCTAGAGTAATTAATGCAGAGAAGGTCATAAACGAAATGAAAGAGATGAAAACCATGACACGAGAAATACATGACAAATGCACAAGCTTCAGTAACTGACTCGATCAACTGGAAGAAAGAGTATCTGCGATTGAGGATCAAATGAATGAAATGAAGCGAGAAGAGAAACCAAAAGAAAAAAGAAGAAAAAGAAATGAACAAAGCCTGCAAGAAGTATGGGATTATATAAAAAGACCAAATCTACGTCTGATTGGGGTGCCTGAAAGTGAGGGGGAAAATGGAACCAAGTTGGAAAACACTCTTCAGGATATCATCCAGGAGAACTTCCCCAACCTAGTAGGGCAGGCCAACATTCAAATCCAGGAAATACAGAGAACACCACAAAGATACTCCTCGAGAAGAGCAACTCCAAGACACATAATTGCCAGATTCACCAAAGTTGAAATGAAGGAAAAGATCTTAAGGGCAGCCAGAGAGAAAGGTCGGGTTACCCACAAAGGGAAGCCCATCAGACTAACAGCAGATCTCTCGGCAGAAACTCTCCAAGCCAGAAGAGAGTGGGGGCCAATATTCAACATTCTTAAAGAAAAGAATTTTAAACCCAGAATTTCATATCCAGCCAAACTAAGTTTCATAAGTGAAGGAGAAATAAAATCCTTTACAGATAAGCAAATGCTTAGAGATTTTGTCACCACTAGGCCTGCCTTACAAGAGACCCTGAAGGAAGCACTAAACATGGAAAGGAACAACCGGTACCAGCCATTGCAAAAACATGCCAAAATGTAAAGACCATCGAGGCTAGGAAGAAACTGCATCAACTAACGAGCAAAATAACCAGTTAATATCATAATGGCAGGATCAAGTTCACACATAACAATCTTAACCTTAAATGTAAATGGACTAAATGCTCCAATTAAAAGACACAGACTGGCAAACTGGATAAAGAGTCAAGACCCATCAGTCTGCTGTATTCAGGAGACCCATCTCACACGCAGAGACATACATAGGCTCAAAATAAAGGGATGGAGGAAGATTTACCAAGCAAATGGAGAACAAAAAAAAGCGGGGGTTGCAATACTAGTCTCTGATAAAACAGACTTTAAACCATCAAAGATCAAAAGAGACAAAGAAGGCCATTACATAATGGTAAAGGGATCAATTCAACAGGAAGAGCTAACTATCCTAAATATATATGCACCCAATACAGGAGCACCCAGATTCATCAAGCAAGTCCTTAGAGACTTACAAAGAGACTTAGACTCCCATACAATAATAATGGGAGACTTCAACACTCCACTGTCAACATTAGACAGATCAACGAGACAGAAAGTTAACAAGGATATCCAGGAATTGAACTCATCTCTGCAGCAAGCAGACCTAATAGACATCTATAGAACTCTCCACCCCAAATCAACAGAATATACATTCTTCTCAGCACCACATCGTACTTACTCCGAAATCGACCACGTAATTGGAAGTAAAGCACTCCTCAGCAAATGTACAAGAACAGAAATTATAACAAACTGTCTCTCAGACCACAGTGCAATCAAACTAGAACTCAGGACTAAGAAACTCAATCAAAACCGCTCAACTACATGGAAACTGAACAACCTGCTCCTGAATGACTACTGGGTACATAACGAAATGAAGGCAGAAATAAAGATGTTCTTTGAAACCAATGAGAACAAAGATGCAACATACCAGAATCTCTGGGACACATTTAAAGCAGTGTGTAGAGGGAAATTTATAGCACTAAATGCCCACAAGAGAAAGCAGGAAAGATCTAAAATTGACACTCTAACATCGCAATTAAAAGAACTAGAGAAGCAAGAGCAAACACATTCGAAAGCTAGCAGAAGGCAAGAAATAACTAAGATCAGAGCAGAACTGAAGGAGATAGAGACACAAAAAACTCTCCAAAAAATCAATGAATCCAGGAGTTGGTTTTTTGAAAAGATCAACAAAATTGACAGACCACTAGCAAGACTAATAAACAAGAAAAGAGAGAAGAATCAAATCGACGCAATTAAAAATGATAAAGGGGATATCACCACCGACCCCACAGAAATACAAACTACCATCAGAGAATACTATAAACACCTCTACGCAAATAAACTGGAAAATCTAGAAGAAATGGATAATTTCCTGGACACTTACACTCTTCTAAGACTAAACCAGGAAGAAGTTGAATCCCTGAATAGACCAATAGCAGGCTCTGAAATTGAGGCAATAATTAATAGCCTACCAACCAAAAAAAAGTCCAGGACCAGATGGATTCACAGCTGAACTCTACCAGAGGTACAAGGAGGAGTTGGTACCATTCCTTCTGAAACTATTCCAATCAATAGAAAAAGAGGGAATCCTCCCTAACTCATTTTATGAGGCCAACATCATCCTGATACAAAAGCCTGGCAGAGACACAACAAAAAAAGAGAATTTTAGACCAATATCCCTGATGAACATCGATGCAAAAATCCTCAATAAAATACTGGCAAACCGGATTCAGCAACACATCAAAAAGCTTATCCACCATGATCAAGTGGGCTTCATCCCTGGGATGCAAGGCTGGTTCAACATTCGCAAATCAATAAACATAATCCAGCATATAAACAGAACCAAAGACAAGAACCACATGATTATCTCAATAGATGCAGAAAAGGCTTTTGACAAAATTCAACAGCCCTTCATGCTAAAAATGCTCAATAAATTCGGTATTGATGGAACGTACCTCAAAATAATAAGAGCTATTTATGACAAACCCACAGCCAATATCATACTGAATGGGCAAAAACTGGAAAAATTCCCTTTGAAAACTAGCACAAGACAGGGATGCCCTCTCTCACCACTCCTATTCAACATAGTGTTGGAAGTTCTGGCTAGGGCAATTAGGCAAGAGAAAGAAATCAAGGGTATTCAGTTAGGAAAAGAAGAAGTCAAACTGTCCCTGTTTGCAGATGACATGATTGTATATTTAGAAAACCCCATTGTCTCAGCCCAAAATCTCCTTAAGCTGATAAGCAACTTCAGCAAAGTCTCAGGATACAAAATTAATGTGCAAAAATCACAAGCATTCTTATACACCAGTAACAGACAAACAGAGAGCCAAATCAGGAATGAACTTCCATTCACAATTGCTTCAAAGAGAATAAAATACCTAGGAATCCAACTTCCAAGGGATGTAAAGGACCTCTTCAAGGAGAACTACAAACCACTGCTCAGTGAAATAAAAGAGGACACAAACAAATGGAAGAACATACCATGCTCATGGATAGGAAGAATCAATATCGTGAAAATGGCCATACTGCCCAAGGTAATTTATAGATTCAATGCCATCCCCATCAAGCTACCAATGAGTTTCTTCACAAAATTGGAAAAAACTGCTTTAAAGTTCATATGGAACCAAAAAAGAGCCCGCATCTCCAAGACAATCCTAAGTCAAAAGAACAAAGCTGGAGGCATCACGCTACCTGACTTCAAACTATACTACAAGGCTACAGCAACCAAAACAGCATGGTACTGGTACCAAAACAGAGATATAGACCAATGGAACAGAACAGAGTCCTCAGAAATAATACCACACATCTACAGCCATCTGATCTTTGACAAACCTGAGAGAAACAAGAAATGGGGAAAGGATTCCCTATTTAATAAATGGTGCTGGGAAAATTGGCTAGCCATAAGTAGAAAGCTGAAACTGGATCCTTTCCTTACTCCTTATACGAAAATTAATTCAAGATGGATTAGAGACTTAAATGTTAGACCTAATACCATAAAAATCCTAGAGGAAAACCTAGGTAGTACCATTCAGGACATAGGCATGGGCAAAGACTTCATGTCTAAAACACCAAAAGCAACGGCAGCAAAAGCCAAAATTGACAAATGGGATCTCATTAAACTAAAGAGCTTCTGCACAGCAAAAGAAACTACCATCAGAGTGAACAGGCAACCTACAGAATGGGAGAAAATTTTTGCAATCTACTCATCTGACAAAGGGCTAATATCCAGAACCTACAAAGAACTCAAACAAATTTACAAGAAAAAAACAAACAACCCCATCAAAAAGTGGGCAAACGGTATGAACAGACATTTCTCAAAAGAAGACATTCATACAGCCAACAGACACATGAAAAAATGCTCATCATCACTGGCCATCAGAGAAATGCAAATCAAAACCACAATGAGATACCATCTCACACCAGTTAGAATGGCGATCATTAAAAAGTCAGGAAACAACAGGTGCTGGAGAGGAAGTGGAGAAATAGGAACACTTTTACACTGTTGGTGGGATTGTAACCTAGTTCAACCATTATGGAAAACAGTATGGCGATTCCTCAAGGATCTAGAACTAGATGTACCATATGACCCAGCCATCCCATTACTGGGTATATACCCAAAGGATTATAAATTATGCTGCTATAAAGACACATGCACACATATGTTTATTGCAGCACTATTCACAATAGCAAAGACTTGGAATCAACCCAAATGTCCATCAGTGACAGATTGGATTAAGAAAATGTGGCACATATACACCATGGAATACTATGCAGCCATAAAAAAGTATGAGTTTGTGTCCTTTGTAGGGACATGGATGCAGCTGGAAACCATCATTCTTAGCAAACTATCACAAGAACAGAAAACCAAACACCGCATGTTCTCACTCATAGGTGGGAACTGAACAATGAGATCACTTGGACTCAGGAAGGGGAACATCACACACCGGGGCCTATCATGGGGAGGGGGGAGGGGGGAGGGATTGCATTGGGAGTTATACCTGATGTAAATGACGAGTTGATGGGTGCAGCACACCAACATGGCACAAGTATACATATGTAACAAACCTGCACATTATGCACATGTACCCTACAACTTAAAGTATAATAATAATAAATAAATTTAAATAAAATAAAATAAAATAAAAAAAAAAAGACCCGAAAAAAAAAAAAAAAGAAAAAAGATGATATAGATAGATAGAAGATATATGATCACATATACATAAATAAAGGCATTTAAAATAATGAAGACAAACAAAGAGCTTTCTTGGCCAGGATTTGTCTGTGAAAGCTTTATCTAGGCTTCAGCAAGGCCTGGAAGAACATGTAAGATTTGAACAGGAAGAAAGCAGAAGAAAAGGCTTTTTAGGCAGGAGGAAAATCATGTGAAAAGTTTCAGAGGGGAAAAAAAAAATAAGCATAGATAAGTACTGGTAGGGAAATAGATTACAAAAGGCAAGAGATAAATAAAGAAATGAAGTTGTTCGTTGATGAAAAAATTGCCATGGCAAATAATTGAGTTAGTACTTTTTGAGATAAGTTTTAGGATATACTTAGTTTTTAAGTGTGGGAACACCATGATGGAAGTGATTTTGTTTGTCAGCAACACTTCCTTCTTATCTTTCATCTCCATCTAAACCCTACCTTCTCTTCAATGCAGAAACAAGAGCAGTCAGAGGTTATTTGCAGGAATCATTTTGAAGAGAAAAATTTCCAAGCAATCAACTCCAACTAATAAAAAATCTGAATTTAATTATATGAGAAAAAATCAAAACTTGTAAAAAATAAAAATAAATGTTGGAACTGGCACAGAGTAAATGTAGAAAAACTCACTTATGAAAAAAAAAAAGTACTTTTTTTTTTTAAGGCAATAAAACTTAGCCAGTACTTATGTGGTGGAAAATCTCAACCTACATCCACTTTGTCAGTATTATGGGGTAGTTTTAATTATCAAGACTCCAGAGATTTTCCTCATGTAAGGAAAATATTACTAGAGATATAGGATATCAACTTTCACCTTATATATTATAATACATAGGGGTTATTTTCATGGGTTTTCACCATGGGGGGAAATACTTTCAAACAAATTACTTTCCAGTTTAGAATATTTTCCTGTATATCAGGAGCCAACTCAATAATTTCTAATGCTTTGAGGAGTGAAGCACAGGAAATTCTTTCATCTCTGAGTTGGCATGTTTCCTCTTTCCTCTTCTACACCATAATATTACACTTAGCACTGGTTGGTTAAGCCCAGGCTGGCTGTCCTTCTACCCTCCACAAACCACATTTATGACCATATTTATCTTATTTGGGACACCAAGTTCAAGTAAAAGATTCTTGGATTGGGGTCAAAGGCATTAGAAGGTTGGCAAAATTGATTGTGGTGAAGTAGAAATGCCCTTTGTAAAATACCATAGAAGCAAAAATATAGATTTACTTTGTGTTTTGGCTTAAAAATAATTTCCTATGGTAAACCAGTTCCTCACTAAATACCAATTTCACATAGTAACTAAATTCACCAAGTCAAACAATATTTGAACGCTTTTATTGTTGTCTGCATTGTAGTTCATTTCCAAGTCAATAATCATTGACTTATTGTAGTTTCTGAATCACATATTCTAAATATCTTTGTAGACCTGAGGTTGAGTTTTGTCACCAAGCAATACTGAGATGGAATTATTTCCAGAGAGAATTATTTCGTTCTACTAATTATAAAATATTAAAATCTATTAGGTTTGTATGAGTACACACTAACTTGTACACATAGAAAGCTTAATAATTCAAGTACCAGAATGTCATCTTTTTAAAAAGTTTTATATTACATCTCAGGAAATTGCACTTTACCTCCAAGGATGTAATTATTACACAGTATCTTAAACCTGGGACATACTTAATAACTATTTATTCATAGACTTATTGTTTATAACATGCTAAGAGAAAATAAAGTAAGGAATAAAACTCAGGTTCATATTTATTTTCAGAAATATTTCTAATATTTCTATTTAGTTCAGGAATATGAACAGAAAATGCATCTTATCATCTATGTTAAATGGCTATGTTATAAATTCAGAACATATTGGAAATAAAAATATTATAAGTTAAGTAAATTATTTTGGCCCATAATCATTTGACCATTTGGGACTTTTTCTGGGCTTAATTGAAATTCATAGTTAACAATAAAAGATGTGTTCTAAAAATAAACTGCCCTCCTCAAAAATAATCTGGAAATGGTCAAAAGTCTCCATCATATATTCTGACAAAAGTGATCATATTCTTATTTCGCTTTCAGTTTAGCTTCACATTTTGTTTAAACACTAAAAACTCTCTCTAGTGTTCCTTGGGAGAATGATTAGCCACCATTAAATAAAGAATCGCAGGAGGCCGGGCTCTCACCTGTAATCCCAGTGCTTTGGGAGGCCAAGGCGGGAGGATCATTAGAGCCCAGGAGTTCAAGACCAGCTGTGGCAACAATGCGAGACCCTGTCTCTACAAAAAAAATTTTTAAATAGCCAGATGTGGCAGTGAGTGCCTATAGTCTCAGTGAATTAGGAGACTGAGGTGAAAGGTTCCCTTGAGCCCAGGAGGGAGGCTGCAGTAAGCTATGATTATGCCACTGCACTCCAGCTTGGGTGAACAGAGCAAGACCTTGTCTCAAAATAAAAAAAGAGAATCTCAGGTGTTTGTGTTAAATCATCTTGGCTACATGAAGTTGCCCATTTAAGAAGCAGTTCACTTTCAAAGAAATACCTTCAATTTAAGGCATCTGTTCTAAGGTTTCTCACATGAAGTTCTGCTTGCTTTCTGTGTCTATGATATCTCAACACAGGCTTCTACTATGGGCAGTCAGTTGGGATTTTTGTGGGAGCTTCGATTCAATTGCTCTCAAGAGTATAAGTACCATATAAACTTCATAGAATTTAGAAGATTCTTCTATTCACAGAGAATGGAAGATTGTTGCACATCAATCTTCTATTACATGTACTTGAAGAGACCCTGGGAAAATTCTAGTTGAAACCACTGCTTTAGCATCTTCAATTAAAACCATTTGAACAAACAGTAAGTTGAAAGCTATGAAAGAATTTTTTTTTTTTTTACAAATAGGCTTCCAAACAGAGCAATATTGGCAAAGGAAACAAAAACACAATTTGTAGTGTTTAAGAACTGCCTAATCCATTTAAAAATAAACAGAGGGACAAGGTTTTCCAGAGAATTGGGTTTATAAAATTTTCGACTGACAGAGAGAGAGGTTGAGTTGAATAACGGGACTAAGGGAGGAGGGATCAAATTTGCCAACTTGAAAGAAAATATTAGTAAAGATTTTCCAAAGGTAAAAATCAACAGATCTTTCCTCCTGGATCTGCAAACTACCAGTGAATGTGCCTACTAAAGAAGCATTGCAAGTTTGTAAGACAATATAAATAAAAAGTATTTGGTGATAGAATCAAGAGACATCCCCCTGTATTATTCCTAGAACCATCAGATACCCAGTTGTTGAAGCCATCTTCAACAACTTAGATCCTTAGAATTCATCCTGGACTCCTTCTGTCTCTCATTCTGTCTATTTAGTAAATTATCAAATTTTAAATTCCTTGAATCTCAGGTAGGATTCAGATGTGAAAAAATAAAAAGAGGAGTTGGTACCATTCCTTCCAAAAATATTCCAAACAAATGAAAAGGGGGGACTCCTCAACTCATTTTATGAAGCCAGCATCATCCTGATACCAAAACCGGGAGAGACACAACAACAACAACAACAACAAAACTTCAGGCCAATATCCCTGATGAACACTGATGCGAAAATACTCAGTAAAATACTGGCAAACCAAATCCAGCAGCACATCAAAAAACGTATCCACCACGATCAAGTTGGCTTCATCCCTGGGATGCAAGTCTGGTTCAACATACTCAAATCAATAAATGTAATCCATCCCATAAACAGAACCAAAGACAAAAACCACGTAATTGTCTCAATAAATGCAGAAAAGGCCTTTGATAAATTTCAACATTCTTTCATGTTGAAAACTCTCAATAAACTAGCTATTGATGAAACATGTATCAAAATAATAAGAGCAATTTATGACAGACTCATAGCCAATATCATACTAAATGGGCAAAACCTGGAAGCATTCCTTTTGAAAACCAGTACAAGACAAGGATGCCTCCTCTCAACACTCCTATTCAACTTAGTATTGGAAGTTCTGGCCAGGGTAATCAGGCAAGAGAAAGAAATAAAGAGTATAGGAAGGGAGAAAGTCAAGTTATCTCTGTTTGCAGATGACATGATTTTATGTTTACAAAACCCTATCATCTCAGCCCAAAAACTCCTTGCACTGATAAGCAAGTTCAGCAAAGTCTCAGGATACAAAATCAATGTGCAAAAATCACAAGCATTCCTTTACACCAACAACAGGCAAGCAGAGAGAATGAACTCCCGTTCACAATCGCATATACCAACAATAGGCAAGCAAATCATGAATGAACTCCCATTCACAATCGCTACAAAGACAGTAAAATACCTAGGAATACAGCTAACAAGGGAAGTGAAGGACCTCTTCAAGGAGAACTACAAACCACTGCTCAATGAAATAAAAGATACACAAACAAATGGAAAAACATTCCATCCTTATGGATAGGAAGAATCAATATTGTGAAAATGGTCACACTGCTCAAAGTAATTTATAGATTCAATCCTATTCCCATCAAACTATCATTGACATTCTTCACAGAATTAGAAAAAAACTATTTTAAATTTCACATAGAATCAAAGAAAACCCCATATAGCCAAGATAATCCTAAGCAAGAAGAACAAACCTGGAGGTATCACGCTACCTCATTTCAAACTATACTACAAGGCTAGAGTAACCAAAACAGTATGGTACTGGTACCAAAACAGACCTATAGACCAATGGAGCAGAACAGAGACCTCAGAAATAACACCACATGTCTACAACCATCTGATCTTCAACAAATCTGACAAAAGCAATGGGGAAAGGGTCTTCTATTCAGTAAATGGGGAAAGCATCTCTTATTCAGTAATTGGTGCTGGGAAAATTGGCTAGTCATATGCAGAAAAATGAAACTGCACTCCTTATATGCAGAAAAATGAAACTGCACCACTTCCTTACACCTTATACAAAAGGTAACTCAAGATGGATTAGTGACTTAAATGTAAAATCCAAAACCATTAAACCCCTAGAAGAAAACCTAGGCAATACCATTCAGGACATAGACATGGGCAAAGACTTCACGACAAAAACACCAAAAGCAATTTCAACAAAAGCCAAAATTGACAAATGGGATCTAATTAAACTAAAGAGCTTCTGCACAGCAAAAGAAACTATCATCAGAGTGAACAGGCAACCTACAGAATGGGAGAAAATTTTTGCAATCTACCCATCCAACAAAGGTCTAATATCCAGAGTTTACAAGGAACTTAAACATATTTACAGGAAAAAAAAACAAGCAACCCCATCAAACAGTGGGCAAAGGCTGTGAACAGACACTTCTCAAAAGAAGACATTGATGTGGCCAACAAACATGAAAAAATGCTCAACGTCACTGACCATCAGAGAAATGCAAATCAAAACCACAATGAGATACCATCTCACACCAGTCAGAATGGTGATAATGAAAAAGTCAGGAAACAAAGTTGCTGGCGAGGCTGTGGAGAAATAGGAACACTTTTATACTGTTGGTGGGAGTGTAAATTAGTTCAACCTTGTGGAAGACAGTGTGGTGATTCCTCAAGGATCTAGAACCAGAAATACCATTTGACCTAGCAAATCCCATCACTAGGTATATATCCAAAAGAATATAAATCATTCTACTATAAAGACACAAGCACACATATGTTTATTGCAGCAGTATTTACAATAACAAAGATACGGAACCAACGCAAAGACCCATCAATGATAGACTGGATAAAGAAAATGTGGTACATATACACCATGGAATACTATGCAACCATAAAAAGGATTGAGATCATGTCCTTTGCAGGGAAATGGATGAAGCTGGAAGCCATGATCCTCAGCAAACATAGGAACAGAAAACCAAACACCACATCTTCTTACTCATAAGTGGGAGTTAAACATTGAGAACTCATGGACACAGAGAGAGAAACAACACAAACCAGGGCCTGTTGGGGGTTGGGGGGTGAGGGGCGAGAACTTAGAGGACAGGTCAATAGGTGCAACAAATCACCGTGGCACACGTATACCTATGTAACAAACCTGCATGCTCTGCACATGTATCCCTTTTTTTAGATGAATAAAGAAAAATAAATAAATCTCTTGAATCTATCTCTCATTTCCCACATCCTCAAAGAATTATCTCTGCCAGTCCTGGTGTCATCAGATTATTCACCGCCTCTTATCCTTTATTTCACTGCCCCCCCTCTTTCTCTGGAGTAATGCTTTTAATATATTTTCAAATTTCAAATAAGCTCATGTCACTGTAGTGTTGAACATCAATCTCATCTTTCATAGCTCTTCCATATGCACTTTCTAAACACACTGCACTCACTCACCACAGTTTCTCAAAATCATTATGCTTTTGTGTCTTGGAAAAAAAATAATTTCTTTTGTCTTTCCATTCTTATTGACTAACAAGTTTCTAGTAACCAATATGCAGCTCAATCGTCACCTCCTTTCGAAGCCTCCAGCCCCTACCTCTTGCCAGACTTCTTCTTGTTCTTTCTTCTATCATAACACATCACATTCTTCTATCATACCTCACATCATGTCATGATCGGCATGTATTCTCACCAGGCTTTGAGTGCCTGAAGAGGAATTACTTCTTACTCAGTTTTTAATGTGAATGCACAATGTCTGTAATAGACATATGTTAAATAAGGGTTCTAAGATTGAGGGTGTGAAGCCACTGCTGTCTTAGGTGCAATTGCCTAGAAGCACAGCCTGAGAACTGGATTTCTGGGCAAAGGATTCATTCAGGGAGTGCTCTCAGGAGAAACCTGCAGGATGGCAAGCAAAGGACAGGTAGAGGAAGAAACTAAGCAAAGGTGTAGTGTTCGTTGCTGTCTAGCCTCAGCCTAACCCTATTGGGAGTTCTGGAACAGTAAGTGATACCAGAGGTGGGTCTCTTTGAGCCAAGAGAGTCAGGCTTTGAGACCTCTGTGTCAGTCATTGGCTGCCAAAGGTTGGAGGGTGTTGATGGTGGGAAGTATAGCCTCTCTATATGCTATTAATTGTGCAAAACCACGCCAAAGACTTTAATGATGTGTCATGCAGTTACATTGTTGTAGGAGTGCAGTGGTTCTTCCATGGGAACTGCTAAGCAGCTCAAAAAAGAGAAGAATCCTTAGAAATCTGTGTTTTAGTATCTAGTGTTAAATACAAATTAATACTTAGAAAGAGGCACCAAATCCCTAGAAAATACTAAGAATATTTCTTCAAAATATGTACTTTTAAAACATATCATAAATTCCTTTTTTATTGGGGTAGGGAATCCTATCTGTTATGTCTGAGATTTGGTCTCTTTAACCTCACCATATATGAGAATAATTAAAGGTTGCTCAGCAAAACCACAAAAGGCCTAATACAGCTGTTATATCTGTGTGAGTCTTTGTAATGTTTCCTGGATACTTGGAACCGAATAAATGGTATCTTTCATATTCTAGGCATTTATCTTAGAATAGAAGCATTTTAAAAGTTTGCATATGCAGGCCATGAAACATTATTTTGAATAGGCATTTATTAATATTCATGCAATATTTATACAGCCTGCCCACATACAGATAGACAAACAAAACAAATGGAGATTATCTTTCAACCATATTTTAGTATCTTTTCATAAATAGTGCATTATAGTAAACAACTATTCCAAATATTTTCTAAAATTAACAGTATGAGATGTCAGAGAACACTGGAGATACAACTAAGTCCCCAAAGCATATTTTTCTTCTTGATTGCTAATAAACAGATGAATTAAAACTAAGACAAAATTCCTGCTAACACACATGCAAATTTTAATCAATAACAATACAAAAATATATGTAGCAGTAAGAAGCTGCTGACCTTCTAAAATTTCATTCTGCACATTTTCTGTTTATTGTGCTGGATTCTGACCACACATTCCCTATTAAGATAATCACATGTTAAATGAAAGAGAATTCTACTTGCTTAAAGCTAATTTTGAGAAGTATTTGTAAAAGTACAATGGCATCATGTGGCACATTAGTAACGGGTATGAAAATGTACACGAGAAATGTCAATGGCTGTCATGTGCAACTGAGGGCAGAGAAGAGTGCATATTAATTCAGAAAAACTTGGCCCCACTCCAACGATTTTTACAATCCCTAGACTATTTTTAAGAAGTTCTCAAAATTGAATCACACATTTAAAACGGAAAAAATCAACTAACTGCCTCCAACTCAGGTATGAAACTAAAGATAAGGAAATTCAGGCAGCCCTTGGCAGTGTGGTTTGAGCAGATAACAATGGAAAATGTCCAAACCCTTTGACTGTAGAAAAGTCTCAACATTTGCATTTTGTTTCATTTTATTCTTCAGGCAGTATCTTAACGCACAGGGGATTACTATTATAATTTTCATTAACATTGAATGCTCTAGATTCCAGTTGAACACATAATGTATTATTGAAACCCAGATTTCTAATTTTTAATGGTTGAGAAAGCAAGTGATTATACCCGTCCCTGAAACAATTTTTTAAGCGACCTTCTATTAAATCAGTTAGACAAAAAAGAGTAATTTAGTAACAAGAACCAAAATCAGCCTGTTTCAATACCTATAAGATGAGGAGATGGGTGAAATGAAACAACAGAATGGTTGGAAGATTCAAACAAATTTTGATTAGCTGGTATTAAGGTAAACATAGTGGTGGAGTGAATAGAGCCTAGAAAAGGGTTAGCTGGATAAATTAAGTTTCAGACAAGTGGGGACTTGATACTTCAACTTCTGGAACTTTCATTTTAATCATTTTTATGAAAACATTTCTAAAGTATATTACACTCTTTATTAGTCTTTTATTTAAAGAAACAGAGCATACTTATCTTTCCTTAATGAGTTAGAATTATTTATAGATGTTAGACATTTTCATGTACTAAGAGAATTTTTAAATTTGTCCCTAGACTGATCAAATATTGCTATAGCATTCAAATGTGGCAAGGTTACATGCTCAGAATTATTGAAGTAAGTAGGATTTTGCTTTTTTCCTAAACATCCCAAGAGCTCAATATTGTTCTGGTGAGTGTTTCTTCTTTCACATATGGGCAGCTTTTTCATTCATTTATATTGTTTATAGTAGCTCTCATTGCTTTCAATTTCAGCTGCCATTTCCCTTTCTAAGTTTTTTTCCTCTTCCACCCACATTGCTTCTTTCTTTATTTTCCTTTGTATTTTTTAAAACATTCTTGTATGTCTTTACTTTTATCTGACAAAAACTGATTTTGAAAGCTAATATCATAAACGTAAACGCTGGTTATTTTTTTCTCCTGTAATTTTTGCATTAGAAACATTTTTGGCAAATTTTGTTGATGTTCTTACTTGGTGGCCTTATTTTCAAATTATTATTATTTTTTTATTAAGGCAGTAGAGAATGCCAAACACCTGAGGGGCTCTGTCTACAGTGACTAATTTCTTACCTTTTATGATAATATAAATGTACTTTCCTCCACGGGTTTTTAAGTATTTCCCAACTCTTTTCCTAGATAATTAAATTTCCTCTTTCATTTTTTACACATGTTTCCATGACACTGTCCTGCATACTGACATTTCATATCAAAACATAAAAATACTTAAAAGTTTATCTTTCTTAATTATATTGCCTGTTTTAGAAGAGAGTGTCCCTAAAAGACATTTTAAAAGGCATGAATAAGTCAGAATTATCATTTCTTTATTTTTTTAACTTTTATTTTAAGTTCAGGGGTACATAGGCAGGCTGTGCAGATTTGTTACGTAGGCAAACTTGTAACATGGGGGTTTGTTGTACAGATTATTTCATCACCCAGGTATTAAGCCTAGGAAAACTAACTAGTGGATACTAGGCAGATATATCATTTCAATTAATAAGAATTCACTATACACCATTCACACTGTCAGAAATAAACTAGATGTCATTTAAAAGCAGGAAAATAATCCAGAGTCATGCTCAAGATTTTAAGAAATGCCAATATAAGATCATTTCCTGAAAGATAGTTTTTGCTTGAAATAGGTTCTATTTCATTGATTGATATTGATCGATTAATTTATTAACTGAGTTTTCTGAATGTTGTTAGATACAGAATCGTTCATTATAAAAAGAAAATACAGCATTACACTCATAAAATCTCATTCTTATTTAGACACATAGAGATTTTGATGTCTTATTTCACTTCAGTGACTCTTGTCATAAAATCCAACTGCATTAGCTCATTTAAAAGGCCCTTTGACCCGAGTGCAGTGGCTCATGCCTGTAATCCCAGCACTTTGGGAGGCTGAGGTGAGTGGATCACCTGAGGCCAGGAGTTTGAGACCAGCCCGGGCAACATGGCGAAATCTTGTCTCCACTAAAAATACAAAAATTAGCTGGGTGTGGTGGTACACGCCTGTAGTCTCAGCTGCTTGGCAGTCTGAGGCACTTGAATCATGGAGGCAGAGGTTGCAGTGAGTTGAGATCTCACCACTGTACTCCTGCCTGGGTGAGTGATATCCTTTCTCCAAAAATCAATCAATCAATCAATCAATAGATAGATTGCCCTTTGAAGCTCATCTCTGCTTACCTGTCTGGGCTTCTCTTTCATCTTCACTTCCAGCTGTATGTTCCAGCCTTATTGAATCACTTTCAGCCACACCAACCTGTCATATTTATTCTCTTGATTTCTTTTTTATTGTGCATCCATAATATCCATAATAAATGTACATATTTTCAGGGGTACATGCAATAATTTAATACATTCATACAACCAATTCGGGGTAATTGGAATATCTATCATGTGATGTATTTATCTTTTCTTTATGCTGAGAACATTTAAATTATTCTCTTCAAGCCATTTTGAAATGTACAGTAGATTGATGTTATCTATCATCACACAACTGATCTATGGAATCATAAGTCTTATTGTTTCTATCTAACTGTATATTTGTACTCATGGTTTAACCTTTCTTCTTGATTTCTTTCTACATTCTATCCCCTTTATTATAACTCTCCTACCTCCCACCTTCTTCGACTAACTTTAGTCCTTCAGATCTCAGTCTAGAAGTTATTTCTCTAAAAAATCATCCAGATACACCCCCCACCTCCCCACCCTGTTAAGACCAGAACACATGTAGCATAACCAGCATTACAGCTACATCACTACCTTGACTTTCTATGCAGTTTTTTCAATTCATAGCTAGCACAACCAGTCAAAATTGAGACCTGTCCTAAAAGACACATTAATGACAATTTACTTAAGATTAGGCCATTTTCTTAAAGAAAAATCTAGGCTAATATTTATATAAACTTTTTATCAATTTTATCATAAAACTTAATGAAAAAGGTAAAAGGTATAATTTTGAGCAAGGGGGAAAGCTGTCATGTATCCGTAAAGATCTTGCGAGAGTAGAAAAAAGAGAGGTGGGGTGTTAGATGAAGAGAGAGAGATACACGGGAAATGTTCCTAACGAGGTGGCTTTGACCACATTCTGACTAAATGTAGTGGGAATACATTCCATTTTCAACTGAATCATTTATATGTTAATAAGGTATCGAGAGCAGTGATGTGGCTACCAAAGAAATTAATCATATGTTCTCTATTTAATCCAAAGACACTATGGGATATGCAAATATTTAAATGTAATATTAATTGAAGTGAAATAATATGACCTTGGGAAAGTGGTCAACCAGAAATTAATGTTTATGTATCCTAAAGCTCCATTGTTTGGAAATATTATACCGATGAGGAGAAAGGCAGAGACTTGATTCTACCACACATTTATGGATTAAAATCTAAGAGTTTCCAAAAAAAAAAAAATACCCTGAAAAATACCATGGTGCCAAACATAAATCAGAAATTTAGAGCTTACAGAAAAAATGGTGAATATGGACTATGATTTCTTACTAATGAAGTATGGAATACCTAAATGAGGCTGACTTGCATAGTGCATTCCATAGAAATAAATAACATGGATAAAGAATGGAAATCTTCAGGGAGAAGGAGTCACTTGCACCCACATGGGCAGTGACCTAAAAAATGAAGGAATATTAATGGATATATTTCTTTATAAATATCCCTGGGTATTTTTAAGCTTGGGATTAAGGTCACTGGAGGTATTTAATAGGCTGTCTGTATAATGTCTGTTTGTCTATGTGTGAGTGTAGATACATAAGTAATAGATATGTACATACATCTGTAGACAGAAAGAAATGCAAGTAGGTGATAAGGAGATAGGTGATCGATAAATAGATATGAATATATACATTTTTACATATCCATGCACATACACATACATATATCTTATATTTTTAAAGATAATTTCTATTAGATGTGATGTAAACTTCTCAGGGCTCAAAGGGATAGTAAAATCTACTCATGAGGTCATTATTCAGATTAACTTATGCACATACTGTGAACTCAATCCCAAAGTCATTCATGTCACTTTTGACTTTCATGCATAACACAACTCACCTGTAGCCATCAATGTATCTCTGATTCTCAGGTCTATATTCCCCTTTTAAATATACTAAACTAATAGAAAGCATTATTACCCAAAGTTTACATATCCACAATAATTTCCTAAGTGCTGTTTTTTAATCTCACTCTTTCCTCTAAACTATTTGTCACACCTGCTATTATAAGTTCTTTGAAAATAAGAATAACGCCTGAAAGTTGGTTGTACCCTCACCAATCTAATGACAGCTTTGAACTCGTAACAGGTGATTTCTAAATACTTACCTACAGACTTAGCTTAAGATTCCTCTCTAAGAATCTAGACCAGCCAATACAAGACATCAAAATGATAACATTTAGCTATGACTTTTGAACTAGTAATCCATGGTCATAATATTTTTAGAATTTTATGTCAAACATGAAACCAATAAAATATCAGTAGCATGGCAAAAGTACTAGGGGTTGGAGAGACAAGACAGAGAATTGTTTGGGGTGTGATGGAAGGATTGCCTAATAATGAATTTTTAGTCTAAATTGAACTGTATCTTTGTGACAGTTATCTAGAAAATTCCAAATTTTTCATGGTTTTCCTAAGTACGGGGTCTGGCAATAAAAAATAATCTGGCATTTCTCTTGTGGAATTCAGGCAGCCACAGAAGCCCAAATAAATCTAATTTCCATGGTTCTCGTGATTTTCATAGCCATTTGTAGCATGGAAACTGTGTGTTTGCTATTAAATTAGGGCTAGAAATATCATGTAATCTGTACTCTATACATATGTAATAATTCTGGAATGACCATGTGACTTTAATTGTTGCAAATATAATCAGGGTTATGAATTCTCACTATACTGAGGAATCAATAATTTTAGAGGCTTGAGGTCAGATGGGTCAAAGGTAGTAATTTCTCTGCACCCTTCTCTGAGAGCTATCCTGCACACTTTTTAAATTAGAGTAGAAAAATATAAGAATGTGACCAAGTGTCACTTTCATTAAAAACTTTAGATTGTATTTCTATCTACACCAAAATGTTTTAACTAGTGGACAGAGAAGTGTTTCTGGAATGGAAACTAGAGCAAAAAATCCCAAAATCTTGCCTCTTGTCAAACCCCGGAACTTCCTTGCTGCTCAAGACCATTTAAAATTTGCTGGGCGAATTTTTTACACATAATGCAAACACTGACTATGTTAGCAAGTATCACTCCCAGAGATGAATCAGGACTTTATATCAGGGCACCTGCAATATCTCTGAAGAAAATGGATGAGTTAGAGACAGGATAAGAATCTCTGCTCCTATTCACAAATGCTGGGACTCAGAAAAGGATCTACGCCAATAGGAAAACCCATGTATAAACATTGATGCTTCACATTAAGCAAAGAAAGCTTCAACTCTCCTTATGAGAGAAATTGCATTTTGTCCCCCTTATTATATCTCTCATTGTATCTCCTTATTATATCTCCCCTTATTATGTTCCCATTCTAGCTCAGAAATTTAGATATTACTTACAAAGACAAAAAGGCATAAATATTTCTAAACCTTCATATAAAATCTTAATACTTTAATTCTGGAAGAGACCTTGAGCATTGACTAACAGACCAGCAGAAGCCCATAGGTGAAGCTTACATCAGGAAAGGGGAGAGCAGGAAAAATATTCTGACAACAGCCTGACTATTCCAAGCCTATAACCCAGAACTGTGTAAATAAGGATCTGCAGAGCATTTAGCCAAGGAAACAGAACAAATCGGCGGCACAAGCCATGTCTATGGTGACTTGAGATTTTTAACCTGGAGTTTTCCCCAAGTGATTGTTTAAAAAGCCTAAAATGAAAAAGGTTTCACTTTCAGAAAAGCAGGATGTGACGATACTGGGTACTATAACTATTTCATCTCCAGATTTAAGCCAATCCTAGAATTTTCTAAGAAAAAGTCAGCTGAAGTCCCTGTTTCAGGATAAACAGTCTCTAGGCCTGAAAAGTAAGCATTGATTGGAATGTGAATGTGAGGAGCCCATGAGGTTTTTGTTGACAGCAAATGCCCATTTCTTGTAATTTTCTAGGATTCCCTGTGAAGGAGTCAGTGGTGCTTCCTCCTTAACACAGCTCAGAAATTTTATTAATAACAATCACTTTAACACCCTCTCAAATTTCTCAGTTTTATTATTCACAAATTCTTCTAACCCCAGAGACTTTGACATAGCTGGAAGGGTTACAATCTTATACTACAAGTTACATAAAGTTATGAAATTAATAACAGTTTTTTATTATCCTTCTTCAGAACCAAAATAACATTTAGAATTTTTTATCTGACTGTGAGTTTCAGAAGAGGAAAGGGGAAGGGACAGCTTCTACCCAGAGAAATATCAGGGACCCCTGGCATAATCTAACTCTCAAAATAAGGAAATACTAAGATTAAGTATTTTCCCCAAGGTCACAGTGCTAATTAGTAACATAAAAAGACGTAGTAACCAGTCTTTCTAAAGTGAAAGCCTCTCTCGTCAAACAAAGCATCCAAAAGCTATCAGATCTATGGTTCAATGATCAATCTCCCAGTTAAAATCCTGCAGATACATACATATGCATAAGAAACTAATCAGATGATCTTCTTACTTTGCCGCACTGCTCATAAAGCTATGAAGGACAAGGTCAGAGTTCTCTTCACCATAGGCTGAAGCACAGTAATTTGCTGCCTGCTAATATTTATCTTCAATCTCATAACTCATCTAAGGAGATATTAAAACCATGATTCATCCAGGTTTTCAGATTTCCTAAAAATTAGTTTCTGTAGAATATTCCATATATCTTCATTTAATTCACTATCAACTGACTTTGCTGTGGTAACTTTGAAAGAAACTTTTCCTCCTTCCTCATTCACACACAGCCAACCCTGAGAACCCAGAATGTGAGAACGTGACTTGACAAGGCTGCTCCTGGAATGGGCTGTGTTTAGTGAATTGAGTGTTGAAACTAATATGTACAGATAAAACATAAGCATACCTAAGCACATGTCTCTGAGTTCTTACTCATTCTTCAAGGTCGATTTCAAATCAAAACTATTTCATCAAGTCGTTCTTAGCAAATCCAACCTTAGCTATGGATCCCTGCTAGGACAACCTACAGTGCAGAGGTTAAGAACTGCATGTGCAGCACTTAACACACACTGTCTTTAGTTCAGGAACATCCCAAGTGTCCCCTTAACTCTACCACTTCTTACTTTGCTCCACTGCTCATAAGACAAGGTCTGCTGGTCCACTGGGCAGCTGGGCAGCTGCAACCCACACACTGACCCTTAAGACACTCAGCTCCCTTTTGTTCTCCAAGCTTAAGTGTGGAGAAGAGGAAGAGATTTTTTAATCTCATGGCTCAATTGAGATAACCTGGAATTTTCCAAGGAATTGGAAAATTCTAGTCCCTCCAAAGAGAGTAGAATATTCAAAAGGATCTCTGCTAAAGGAAAAACAAAATTAAAAACAAAAAAGTAGCAAAATCATAGAAACGATCCTATTTACAGTGCACATTTTTTAATCATAACATAAAGTGGGTCTAACCACAGACTGGTTTGGCTGGTTTCACTTCTGGGCATACAGGCCCTCGCTTCCTATCCTCACCAACCCCATCTACGCTAGATGCCACAAGCCTCATTTGGAGAGTAGTCACACTGGAGCTTTTGTGCTGGTCATCTTCGTGGGCACCAGGTTACCTTGATGCTTCTCTGAGTTCACACTGCCCTGTCTTTTATCTGGACAGCTATCTCAGTGAAAAATTCCAAGTTGTAACCTTCTGTGCCTTGAGAAACAACATTTACCCTTTGGCAAGTCGCCATGCCTCTGGTCATGCCCCACCAAACTGCCTTCCAGAATTCAGGCGTATTCACATACAGGCTTCTCAGGGAAACTAAACACTTAAACAAAAAATATTGTAAGCTTTCTCTAGGCCCTCCCAGATTCTTGAAGCTCATTTTCAGAGCCTTTATTTGAGAATCCAGTGACCTCGCACACTAAGACGGGAAGCTCCCCTTCCCAGGGGTCTTTTTCCTTATGTGATTCTTTGCCTGCTCTTCCTTTTCCCCATTCCATTTTTCATCCAACAATAACAGGGGAATATTTACACCTTCCCCTTTCCATAAACCACCCACCTGACTTGGCACTTTTATTGAGTTCCCCTCTGGAAAGAATACTCTTAATTTTCTGTTAATTTGTAGAGCGGTGAAGATTGGCATCTTCTCTAGCCCTTTTCAGAAGAGGATGGCAATTCTTTCTGCTCTCTCCTACCCTCCGAGTTGCCTCCTCTCAAGGCTTTGCAAGATTCTACATGTTACAGTTATGTAGTGTTAAAAATGCACATATAATTCTAAACACACACACGCATCCAGTAAAAAACAATCATTCTCTTATGTTTTCTAGCCTTTAATAAAATCAAGTTATTTGAGATATTAATTTTGGTCTTCATGTATTTCCCTCTCCCATCCATTCATTTAAAGAAGGCAGCAGCCTCTGTGGTTCACTGCTTCAGGGGAGGCTGACCAAGAAGTAGCTTGAAAGTCTTTCTTATTTTGATATTTCAAAACCCAAAACCCAAAACCCAATGGAGAACTTAGAGAGCCTGCAAACATAAACAGAGTAGCTTTGAGGAAACATCAAGGGAAAATGATTTTCCCCAGACTAAAGATATATCCTGGGAAAGAACAGAGAGGCAACATCTGCAATTTTTCAGAGCACGCAGGTCCCTTTAGAACGCAGAAACATGCCAGGAACCCAGAGAGAGTTGCCTGTATGGTATATGTTGCAGATGGGCACAGGCAGCCTTGAAGACACGCTCCATGTCCCAGACCTGGCAAGGAAGCAGCAGACGATCACAGGACATGAGGAGGCTGTGCAAACTGGGACCCTGAATTTCCTAACATCAGCTTCTATATATGCATAACTGCGTACCAGAGTCTACCCTTGCTTGGCATTACATGAGCCCCCAGAACTGTGTGTGGCAGGGAGAAGCCCCAAAGTAACAAGGGGCTTGGACTTTGTTCTGGAGAAAGGCAGGGAAAAGCCCCAAAGTAACAAGATCGCAGTTTTTCCACGACATTAAGTTACTTTTTAGAAAACAAAAAACAATCCTTATTTTTCATGCAGGTGAGTTTGTGGGATGGAATTTATACATTTTCATTTATCTCGACACTCTGTTTATCCAATTACTTTTATGATATTTGAAGACAAAGATCAATCTTGTATCACTAGAATCTTTAAAGGGTCTTGAATTTAATTAGCACTCAATGTTAATAAATTCTGTTGGATTAATATTACCAAATCATAAAATCTTTGAACTGGAAGCGTGAGAAAATCAATTATTCCAATTTCTGTTTCACAGATGAGGAAACTAAGCCCAGAGAGTTAAATTTTCCAGGTCCTACATGAAGCCTCAGGTTTGTTTGCCTTCCAGAGTAATGTTTATCTTCTAAAGATCGATGTTCACATTGTCAGATGCTTCTTGAAGACTGGAACTCATTAACTGACTCACCAATAAAGTCACTTAAATAAATAATGCACGTTTAAAATTGTTCTTCCAAATCCCACCCAAGCGTTCAACTCCTTTTAGAAATACTAAGGACATTGGTTTGGATTATCTTTTGCACTTTCTACTCTCCTAAGGATGTTCCTTCCCTCTGGACTACTGATTGATAACCCTTTATATCTGCTTTTATCTCAAAGCCATCACCTCTACCCTCAGAATAATATCAAGAGCATCACTTTTGTTAGGTCTGTTCCACTCGGGGAGGTCCCTGTGGAACTGTAAAACTAGATTGAGAAAGTTCCCAGGCTTGGAGGGAGAAGATGTGGCTTTGCCAGATGATGCTAAATAAAAGCCTGAATTGTTATCTGAACCCTTTGATGGGAACCAAGTACAAAGATAGACCTATCTCAGTGTTAACTAGTATATTTTGTCCTCAGAATGCCTGCTGCTTCCTTGCTACTTTTTTGCATTTTCTTTTCTTCTCAATGTTGTACCCAGCTTCATTTTAATCTGATTTAACATACAGGAAATATTTAAGGGGGTCAGAGAAAAGAGTAAGAACTCATGAATTTGGGTCTATGTTCCTCATATTTTCCCCTTTCCTTGTCCTCTCTCCTCTTGGGTTTATGGCTAGTCTCCCCAGATCTTGCAGTCTTCAAGAGTCTTCTTTCATGGCTGGGTGCAGTGGCTCACGCCTGTAATCTCAATACTTTGGGAAACCAAGGCAGGTGGATCACTTGAGGACAGGAGTTCGAGACAAGTCTGGCCAACATGATGAAACTCCATCTCTACAAAAATTACCAAAAAAAGCCAAATGTGATGGCATGCACCTGTAGTCCCAGCTACTCAGGGAGCTGAGGCAGATGAATTGCTTGAACCCAGGAGACAGAGGTTGCTGTGAGCCAAGATCACGCCACTGCACTCCAGCCTGGGTGACAGAGCAAGACTCCATCTCAAAAATAATAATAAAAAAGGTCTTCTTCCCATTTCATATCTATATAAATAACAAGAGCCCTCCTTTGTACACTGCAGTGGGATATCCACCATCTCTACAATATTCCTTAAACTTTTGATTCCAGCTCCAAATTTTGAGGCCAGGTTTAGGTCTCAGTCCCATCATCTTGCACACTGCAGCTCCTGTACTCTCTACATAGCCCAAGTGAAGATAGAGCTCCAACTCCTCCTGCATTTCACAGCACAACATTGACTCAAGTTAATTATATCTATTTTTAATAAAAGTGTGAGGAGATTATGGCATAGGACAAAATGAGACAACTTTAAAAGGAATGTTGAGACATCATTTGTCTTTCAATGTTCCTTAGTTATCACCACTACAGGGAATTTCTCATCAGTCATTTGTCTTCCTTGGCCCGTGTCTAGTGACGGGGCCCAATCTCAAATGTGTTGGTTCCCACTCTCACCTTCTGTTGCAATACCTGTCTCTGCTCTGCTCCCTGCTTCTAGACCTGTTCAACCTATTATCCTTCCCAGATGCCATATTAGAGTCCCCAGCTTCTCCTACTTGATCATACAGCATAATTTATCTCACATTTATGTTATTCTCAACTCCAGACTAAATTGTAAGGCCTACTTTTATATAACCAAGAAGCCTTGTCAATGAAATTTATTAAACAAAAAGCCACATATCCCTAAGATTAACTATGACATTCCTATGTGACACAGGAGTAGCATGCATTTATTTTTATAATAGCAACTATTTTCTCTCAGTGTGAAAACGTTGAGCCTCTGTGTGCTAAGAGAAGCAAAACCATTCTAAGGTGATTTCCAAGTGAAACTACCTTGAATTCAAGCTTTATATTTCAGCTCAGGAAAGAGCAGACCAATCCCCACTGTGGTCTCACTACGACTGTGCCCCCAAACCAGCCTTGTGTGGTGCACCACCGTACGAAGCAGATGCCTTAGATAATTCAAAACGCCAATATTTTGGCTTAAAACTTTCCATCATTTTAGAAGTTTTGAGGTAGCCTATCAGAAGTGTGGAACAAAATCTTTAAAATAAGGTGGCATCTCCTTGAGCCAAGGCCCATGGTGGCAGAATAGTGCACTGTGATTGGTATCAGCCAGGCAACACTAACTGCCTCTCTAAGAGGCAGGCCCTTGGCATGAGGGACATCGCTGGATGGGAGGCAGGCAATCCCTAACAAGAAGTGGCCTAAAAAATGGTGGTGTGTGTTCAAAGGTGTCCATCATACCAAAGGACAGCTTCAGGCCTTTTTAGTTGCCCACAACAATAATCTAAGGAAATCTTTGCCTCGACGACAAGTGGCCAACTCCCAGGCAACTTTAATGCCACAGTGAATGACCACAGACAAGTGCATTCCGGGTGTGTTTTCACCTCCGATGCTTCTTGGTGCTAAGGAAATGATCTGCTGTTCAGTTTACCCCTTTTATGAACAGGCTCTAAAGTAACCACGTTGCAGGCACATAGAAACCAAATAAAGGAGTATTTTGAGCAGCATCTTCAAATGAGTTAGTCCTAATGATGATGTTTCAATGCAGATGTGCATTGACACGTGTGTCTCTTATCTTTCCTCGAGTTGTTGGTTAGTTTGTCTTCTCCCTCCTAGGAACAAGGCCTATCGCAGAGTAAGACTGTGTTCACATCACACAGTAAGACTGTGTCCGCTACTGAACGGGACTTTGTTCTTACCAGCAGAATAACCCTGGAAGGCAGTTTTCCTTGAACTTGTTTACATGTCAAGTGCATGCTGTTTAGTTAAATTATTTCAATACAGCAGTCTCCTGTTATTCACAGAGAAGATGTCCCAAGACCCAAGTGGATGCCGCAAACCACCTATAGCACCAAAACCTATATGTACTATAAAGTTTGAGGTATGACAGAAAAACTAGCACGTATTTCTTTTTTCTTCTTCACATATAGATTTGTTCTTACCTTAGCTCTCAGCAATCCCAGCACACCATTATTTTTCTTTCCTTATTAAGTCGAGAACTTTCACCATGTTACTTAAAGGAAGCACTTTATGGCTTCTCTTTGGCATATCTGAATTGTTAGGATGATTACTCTTGCTTTTTGGAGAATTATTTGGTAAAATGAAGGTGACTTGAACACAAGCATTGTAATACACCCACCTTAGTCCATCTGATAACTAAGATGGCTCCTAAGTTACCAATAGTGGGTGGACTATACAGCATGGCAATGCTGGACAAAGGGTAGGTTTGTTTTCTGGGCAGGCTAAAGCAGGACAGCATGAAATTTTATCACATGCCACAGAATGACACAAAATTGAAAATTTATGAATTTGTATTTCTGAAATTTTCTATTCATGTTTTCAGATCCTCGTTGACCACAGGTAACTGAGACTGCAGAGAGAGGATCTATGGATAAGGGAAGACTATTGTAATATTTTCTTCATAGAAAAGCTAATTCATAGCTTATTTAATTTTTCAAAAGTCTTATTTATCATGAAAGAAAGTTTTAATTCAAATGACTAAGTCAGCTATTCATTTTATTCTCTGTGATTTAAACTTATATCTAAATCAGTCATGAATACCTCCAAAATAACCAGTGTTTGAAAGCAGCTGATTTTCTATATTAAAAATTTCTTAGAACATGTTTTCTAATACCAAAGAAAGAGAGCATTTACTTTTTCTTTCTATTTAAAAATATATATATATTCCTCCCAATAACTAATGTTTGACAAAGCCAGGAATCAATTCTAGCATCTTTGCCATGTTATATGATCTTCCATCCATTCATTTGTTTATTCTGTGAAAATTGTCAGAATCAAAATGGAGTCATGAATGCTAAGAAAACCTTGACAAATAAAGCCAGGAAATGGAGGTTCTCACATTTCTATGCCTCACACTGAAGAAGACTATATAATAACCACAACCTTGCACAAAGGCCATCACAGTCTTATACAAAAAATGCTTCTGCAAAAACATCTGCCCAGCAACTGTCTGTCCAATCTGAGACTGTTGTTACCTTAATTATTAATCTTTGTAGCCAAGGATAATTATTTCAAAACAGTTATGTAATCCTTCTCATTAAAAAAACAAACAAACAAAAAGCTTTTATCCCCAAGTATACACATAGTTCACTATGGAATACATATTTTCACTGCAATGCTCTATTCTCAAACAAATATCTTTTCTTTTAGCCTCTCTCTGTTTTTTATTGAGGTTGATAATTTATACGTTTGATATCTATTGAGATTCGACTACAAACAGGGTATAGCAAGGTAGTTGTTCTACTGTAACTGGGTAGAACAAGTTACTTTTGTAGTGATGGTCACAAGACTGCTTCTTCCAGTCTTCAAATGATCAACTCTATGGTTCAAATATAAGCTTTAATGCATTAATTACAGTGATATAACTGGGGTTTGTTATTCAATCAGAGCCATGGAAAACAAGAGAATGAAGGAGGAAAAATATTGTTGTTTATACCAATCTTACTGATATAAGTCAATAATTAAATTTATAAGCATCAAAATAACTTCCCAGTATTTTCAGCACACCTCCTACTGAAAACCTGAAGGGTGAACTTTTGGGTGGTTTTTTATTTTTGCCTAGGCAAGTGGAAGCAATCATAACAGCAAACTGACGAAGTAATGTATTTGTCACTGTGATTCACGGAACTCATCGTTTATGGAATATTGCTCTAGAGAGGACATAGGAACCAGAGACAGAAAGGACCCAGCATTAAAGTGATAAAAGCTAACACGTTAGCAGATGATATTTTTATTGCTTCAGTTTGTGAAGTAAAATGACAATTTTTGAAACATATCAAACACACAATATAAACATGAGCAAAATTGTACAGCTTAACTAATCCATGTAATTTACAAGCTAGTACTCATTGTTTATGCACTTGTGTGAAACATGATTTGGTGCTACTGTTGCTGGATGGCTTTTCCCTAATCTGTAATTGCATTTAGACGAGGATTTGTGGTACAAGCATCATGGTTAAGTAAAGTTCTGCTTGAATTAATACTCAATACCTCAAGGTTGGATTGTTATAATAATCTCCTGATTGTCTTCCAGCCTCTCCACTACAACAGACGCTCAGACCACTGCCTGACTAATCTAACTAAAACACTGCTTACTCTAAAGTGCACCCATTAAATGGCTCCCCATTGTCTAATAAATAAAGTAAGAAGTCTTTCTTCTGGCATTTGAGGTTCTCCACAATATAGCATCGAACTCACTGTCTATTTGATATGCGAGGCCTCCACTCCAGTTGCACAGGGTTTCTCATGGTTCCCCATATAAACAATGCTGATTCCTTTCTCCATAACCTTGTTCATGCTGTGGTTCTCCAGATGTAACCATGCCAGGCGTTCCTGGAAAAACAGTCCCTCAATAAAACTGTCCCGATCTTTTCTTGCCATAGTGCTTTTTATCTCTGAATTTTTAGAGCACTGTTTCTCAGTCTCAACATTATTGACATTTTGGTCCAGGTAATTTTGTGTTTGCAATTTTTTTGTGGGGGCTTTCCTGTGCCTTGCAGGATGGTTGGCAACATTCTTAGCCTCTACCCACTAGATATAAATGGGAGTCGCCCCCAAATAGTGATCACCAAAAGTATCTGCAGATATTATTTGCAAATGTCTCCCAGGGAGGCAAAATTAACCCCAGTTGTTCCAGAATCTTATTGTATGTATCACTCATATTCACATTTAAAAATATTTCATGTGTATGTCTTACCTCCATGGCTAGATTATTTTAGTGCAAGTATTAGATCTTGTTTTATTTTTGAATCCCCAATAAAGAATAAAACACCATAGTGAATTCTTAAGAAATACTAAAATTTTAATTCAGTATCTAAAAATCAGAAAAATATGAGTTACATTATTTGATCTAATCTCAATTATTTTAAAGTGTAAATTAAGAACCATAAAAGTAAAGCTATTTGCCCAAAATAAATGTGTGTTGGTGGGATAGTTCTCTTCCCAGTCAGGTAGTATAAATACCCATCTACATTGTAATAAGAGAATTAGTTAACTTTGCATCAGCTGAGTAAACAGTAGCCTGTGGTTTTATTGAGGATTCTTTATATTACTCTGCTTTAATAATGCACATATGTTTAAGTAATACCCTTATATTTTTACATTTAATTAAAAAAATTATTCTGAAATACTGTGGTATAAGACAAGGGGCCCTGACCATAGAGTTAAGAGATGAAGGAGTTAGCACATACCACTGTGTGGTCAGCAAGCCACTTCACTTCATGGTGTCTCCGCATCTCATTTTTAAAATACTTATTCTACTAAAATAAACTCCTTGACAGAGGGAATATTGTCTTGCAGCTACCACATCCCTGGTGCCCAGCACAAAGTAGGGCATTTAACAAATATTTGCTGACTGACTGTTCAACTGGTAATATAAGTGCCAATTTTCACTTATTCTGAGAATAAAATGAGGTATTTTTTTGCATCCTGAAAAGTGTAAAATTTTAGACAAATGCAAGATATTTTTCTGCCATAAAAAGCTTAAGGAATTTAAATATTTAAAAATAGTGAAGTGGAAAGTTGAAATTAAGATTTCTGAGATGTCACCAAAGCAGTAGTTAGGGGGAAATTTTCAGCATTAAATGCCTGTATTAGAAAAGATGAATACTCTTGAATTAATGAACTTAGCTTCCACCTTAAGACCTATAAACAGAAGAACAAATAAAATCCAAAGTAAGGAGAAAGGAAAAAATAATAGAGCAGAAGCGAATAAAATAATAAAAGAGAAAAATCAGTAGAGAAAAAATAATGAGGCTGGGAGCGGTGGCTCATGCCTGTAATCCCAGCACTCTGGGAAGCCAAGACGGACCGATCACATGAATCTGAGCCTTGAAACTGGCCTGGCCAACATGACGAAACCCCGTCCATAGTACAACTACAAAAATTAGCCAGGCGTGGTGTAGCACACCTGTAATCCCAGCTATTCGGGTGGCTGAGGCATGAGAATCACTTGAACCCGGGACTCGGAAGTTGTGGTGAGCCATGATCGCGATCATGCCACTGCACTCCAGCCTGGGTGACAGACTCGGTCTAAAAAAAAACAAAAAAAAAGAAAGAAAGAAATCAAAAGCTGATTCTTTGATGTGATCAAAAAAATTTTTTTTAACTCAGACATATTGGTAGGGAAAAAGAGAAATACACAAACCAATATTAAGAATGAAACAGATGACATCACTACAGTTTCTATCGACATTAAGATGATAACACGGGATTATTATACATGAATTTCTGCGTATAAATTTTACAACTTAAATGAAATGGACAAATCCCTGAATTAACAAAAACTATCAAAGCTCATTCAAAAAGAAATAGATAACCTGAATAACTCTATGTCTATGACATACATTAGATTAGTAGTTAAAAATCATCCCACAAAGACAATTTCAGGCCCACTGGCTGTACTGGTGATACCAATCAAACATTAAGGAAGCAATAATTCCAAATTCTATACCCATTCTTCCCGAAAATTATAAAGGCGTGAATTCTTCCCAATTCGTACTGTGAAGCCAGTGTCACTCTGATGCTAAAACCAGACAAATACAAGAAAAGAAAGCTACAAATCAAGATCCCGCATGAACACAAACACAAAATTTCTACGCAAAATACTGCCAGATAGATTGCAACAATACATAAAAAGGATAATACATTACATCCAAGTGGGATTTATCCCAGAAATGCAAGGCAGTGTTAATATTTGAAAACCAATCAACTTAACTCACCATGTTAACAACTGAAAAAAGAAAATCCATATGATCAACTCTATGACACAAAAATAGCATTTTATATAATCCAATATCCATTCTTAACTAAAAGGGAAAAGACAACTCTTGGCAAACTCATAATTAAAGAGAACTTCTTCAGTTTGACAAAAGACGTCCATGGTAAGTCGGCAGCTAACATCATACTTAATGGTGACAGATGGAATGCTTTCCTCTTGAGATCGGGAACAAGACAAGAACATTCACTTCCACATTTCTATTCACTATTGTGCTGGACACTTTAACCAATGTAATTAGGCCAGATAAAGAAATAGCAGATATCCAGGCTGAAAAAATACAAGTAAAAATTCTTTTATTAAAAACCAACCTAAATGTTTTTGTAGAAAATCTGATGGAATCAACAAGAACTAGTAAACAAGTTAAGCAGTGGTGCAGGATACATTGATACGGAGAAATCAGTTGTACTTCTGTACACCAGAAATGAACAATAAAAAAATTGAAATTAAAAAATACCATTTATGATAGTCTCAGCAAATCTGATATACCTCAGGATAAATTCGACCCAAACAAAAGTGCAAGTCCTGTGTATTACAAATTTCAAAATATTGCCAAGAGAAATTACAGATCTGAAATATCATGTTCATAGTTCGGATGACTCAACAGTGTTAAGATGTTATTTCTCTCCAGTATCCTCTAGAAATACAATGCTCTGGGGTACGAGAAAACTTTGGGAATTGATGGGTATGATTATTTCTTCACTGTAACGATCATTTCACAAGCATGTACATGTCAAAACTTATGAAATTGTGCACCTTAAATATGTACAGTTTATTGAGTACCAATTATGCTTCAACAAAACTGTTAGAAAATAAATTAGTTTTTCAAAAATGCCAATATGTATCAACAGTTTTAAATATATTTATGTATTTGACTCAGACTGTATATTTTTGGGGTCTATTCCAGTGTAACATGGCTGATGGAAGGCACATGTGCTTGTTCCTTCACCACATTTTACTAAAATAACAATTATAAAATTTTAAATGTCATAAATAAAATCTAAAAATTAATAGCATCAATTTTTTAATATCCTAAGACACAAAATTGTCATCAAAAATTAGATTAATGAATAAGTTGTTCTCCCATAATATAATACTATATATCCTTGAGAATAAACAATTGACAAACACAACCAAATGTATGTATCTCAGAAACATAATATTAAAATTAACAAACCAGACACAGAGTATATATACTGGATGATTCCATAATAAAGTGAGCTTATAGGCAAAACTATGAAAAACATTATTAACAAAGTAAATAAGGCTTTTTTAAAATGCCAATATAAATCAACAGCTTTAAATATATACATGGTCTTGACCCAGACTTTCTATTTTCGGGATGTATTCCAGTAAAACATGGCTGATGAAAGACACATTTACTTTGTTCAATCACCATATTTTACTAAAAGAGCAGATATAAAATGTTATAAGCATGGCAAGGGAGTGGTAACCCAAAGGAAAAGAAAATTGGAGAAAAGTCAACTAGAAAAACATTGAAATGTGGGAGTAGATTGATTTCGTACACCAGATAGGGAGAAAGGGAAACCAAAGTCTGTAATGGAGGTGGTCTCAGTTGCCAGCTGATTGACTTCACAGAACCCCAGGATATCTCAGGAACTGGAGGCACTGGGTAGCTCTCAAGGAAAGGATGGAAGGTCTGCTGCACCCATCAGACCTCCCTATCGCCCATATGCCATTGCGTGACTGACTTTCTTCCACCATAGAAGTCAAGAGATGCCTCGTCTGAAGAAGCTGAAACCTAGTCCCTGGGACTGTGGGTAGAGCTGAGGGTGAGCTGGCACACGGAAACCTAGGTGATTCAGTGAATATGACCCCCAAATCACTTTGTTCCCACTTGGCACTGAGAACACTGAAAGCCAGACTAATACACCTCAGATAGAAGGCTGGAGAACTCCCCTCTCAGGAAACTATCTCAAAAGAAAAAATAAAATAAAAACCTTCTGATAATGAAAAAGATCAGTGAAACAGTACAGGCTGAGCGCACTAGAGACTAAATAAATTATTCTAGCACATTCACGCCAGAGAGAGAATTTCTAACCAGCTTTTTACGGCCCTAACTTTCCAATACTAGCAGACAGCAAGAAATCACCCAACATTAGAGAAAACTCTCTAACAAATGAAAGAAAAGAAAAAAATTGGAGACAAACAGAAAGCAGAAAAAACGTAAATAAACTATACTTAAGATCCTCAGAGATCGAAGAGGCAATCACTGAAAAAGGAGAAAAACATTAGAGAAAATATGAAACCAAATTTTAAAAAAATAAACTCTCATAAAAAAGGATGCCATAAATGAAATAGTCAAATGCATTCATAAAGTTTCAGAGATCTCTCAGAAAATGCGGTGGGGGGAAATAAGACACAGGAGGTACGTACAGTAGAATATCAATATGGATGTATTAGCCTGTGCTCACGCTGGTAGTAAAGACATACCCAAGACGGGGTAATTTCTAAAGGAAAGAGGTTTGACTCACAGTTCAGCATGGCTGGAGGGACTCAGGAAACCTACAATCATAGCAGAAGGGGACGCAAACACATCCGTCTTCACGTGGCAGTAGCAAGAAGTGCAGAACGAAGTGGGGGGAAGCCCCTTGTAAAACCATCAGTTCTTCTGGGAACTCACTCACTATCACAAGAACAGCATGGAGGTAACTGCCCCCATGGTTCAACTACTTCACACCAGGTCCTTCCCAAGACACGTGGGGATTATGGGAACGACAGTTCAAGAAGAGATGTGGGTGGGTACACAGCCAAACCGTATCAATGGGGAGTTCAATAAATAACAAAAGTTTCAGAAATAGAAAATAAAAAATGGGAGAAAATGAGGTTCAAAAAGGTAATTCAATAAATTTTCCAGAATTAAGAGATTTCAGTTTCCACATTGAAAGGACCTCCGCCTGAGACCAAATCAAGGGGTGAAAAAGAAGTCCAATACAAGGTCCTATAACTGTGGACTTTCAGTATATGAGAGCATGGTAATGGACGGAGTACATTTTATTGATCTGACCAAGTATTTATAACATAAGGTATTACATTAGGTACCATCAGACATACAAAAACAAACTAAAGACCATCCCTATGCACAAAGGTGAAAAAAAAACTAATATAGGTAGGCAGAAATCTCATTATCTATAATTATGGTAATAAGACTTCAGCCACTACCTGTTCTTCTTATACTGATTCCTTTCTTCACATTTCTTTTTAAACAAAAGCCACTTTGGAATGTCTTAGCATATGTATTCAGCACGTGCGCTGGCTAAGGAAAGCAAGCCCTTTTGTCGTGTGAGTCTTCTTTACACACATACACACACTCATATATACACATGTATGCACAAACTTACGCACACAAACATACACACATTCATATACACAAGTATGCACACAAACTTGTACACACATTCTCACACTCACACACTTACACACTCATTCTCACACTCAACAAACACATAGTCATATACACACATATAAACACATTCACACAAAGTTGTACACACATCCTCACAATCACACATTTACACACACATTCTCTCATATATACACTCATATATACACTCACATGTACACTTATAGATACATGCAAACTTGTACATACACTCACATACACTCATATCCACATAGATGTGCACAGACTCATACACACATTCTCACATTCACAGACGCATTTATCACATGTACACACACACACACACACACACAGTCTTAGGTCCTTAAAGAAAACTCATTTTGGTTGTCAGGGAAGAAGACTTAGTTTCTTAGTTTTCCGGAATAGAAGAGGATCTGGTTTCCTGAGATTAGAAATGAGATCTATAATTTATACTCCTCTTATATTTTGCTGGACTTTCAATCGTTTATTTGGTATTTAAATAAGCCAATAGTTCCTGTTTGGTATCCTGCCTCTTTAATGTCCTCCATTTTAATGGTTTGCAATTTTTCCCTAGTGCTTCTGCTACCAGCTTTTCAGCAGCAACCAAAATTAATTCTTCCCTGCTCTGGGCATGGCCGACGAGCTCCCCTCTGCCATTCCACTCCTCACTGTGAGAGCAATTCGATGCCCAGAGCCATTTGCAGGTGCAAGAGATACAGCTCCCAGCACCTCTGAAGCAGGACTTCACAACCTTTCTGCAGTGGAAGCCAGTGGGTGGACTGAGATCTCAGCAGGCAGCTGCCTCTGGTTTCCTTTCCTGGCTGCAATCTGGTGGATGGGTGCTAGCCAGACTTGGGGGTTACTGCAAAATGGACTGAAAGGAGTGTTTGAGAAGCCAGGAGTACCAGCCAGACACACGGAATGCTTTACCTAGAGTGAACATACATTTGTGTTCTTGCCATACTGCGTCTTTCTTTGCAATCCAACTTTTCTCTATATAAAAGGAGTGGGGAGAGGAGGTAGTATCTTTTTATTATTGTTGTTGTTGTTATCATTCTGCTACTGTGGGGAGATGACTCAAGATCCTTGGACAGTGGACTATTTTTATTTTTAAACATCAATCGGACATTTACCAAGATAGCATATGCAATGGACTTGAAGCTTGTGCAGCCTTCAGTCTATTTCCACAGACATGATCTCTGTATTACAGATAATGCCAAGCTACTTCTCCAGCCCATGAGAAGGTTTCAGATATCTTCCACGTTTATGACTACTTTGGACAATCTAAATTTTACTCCTAGGCACTTGTGAAAAGGCATAGCTATTACTCAATAAGGTTAACAGAAGAGCCTATCTGTTTGTAGAGAGAGCAGGCCCCTGGCAGCTTGTCATAGTGTTTACCTGTAAGGCAGCTGTGTGTTGTGAAAAGAGGCCCTCACCTGGGCACGAGCAAAGCTATGTGCTGCCATCATGCAGAACTTGCTTACTGGTGATAAGCCTCAGTTTCCTCAGATGCATTTTCCTACCAACAAGAAACAGAATTGCACTTCACTGACCTCTCAGATTTGGATCCATCTTAAAATTCAGTGATTCTGCATTCTGAACATACTATATACCCTGAATCCTCAGCCATCAAGAGCAGGTTTTGATTTTTTTTAAAGAATAAATATTGTATTTTAAGTATCCATGCAACATATCCACATACATAATTTCAAAAAATTGTAAATAATTTCAGCTGGATAAATTTAGAATGCTTGTATTAAAACCAATTCAACAATACTCTCTGGCACTGTTCCCAGAACACTTCCATTGGATTGGGAATTGTTTAAATTTTAACCCATTTTAAGTTCTTCTCTTTCCCAATTGTGCTTTTCTTCAAATGTCGTATTTGAAATATTGACTGCAATATCACTGACTCTTTTATTAAATCGTGTATCTCAGCAGTGATACTGCTACCCGTTGAATGTTTTGGGGGCCACATGTGGTGTGTGGTATGGTGGGGGAAAATGTATGGATATGATTACGGTTGTATTTCTGTGGATTTCCCTTCTTTCCCAAGAGCACCTGCTGGAGGCCTACATCTCCCCCATATCAGCATTAATACTATTTACTACTCTGGTCTTACTACCTTATCTTTCCCTTTCTCCTTTAACACATTTAAGATAATAACAAAACTGTCTTCCTAAACATGTGTGCCAACATGGACGAACTCAGAAAAATAAACAAAAAAACCCAAATTGTACATATTCCCTAAGTCAAACAAGCTTCTTTTCTGTAAGTTCATCATCACACTGCTTTTCCTTTCCTGACTTTTCCTTTTCCTTTCCTGCACTGCTATTCCCAAATTTTTATGCGGGCTGGATCCCAAACTTCGTGGCCTTGCAAAGAGAAAATGGAAAAGGCGATAGCGAAGCATAGGAGAGGGGCTTCTGACAGGACCCTTGAGGAGGATCAAGGCTTATCTCCCACCCAGAGCCCTCCTGAGCCTGACGTCAAGTTTTCACCACTCGGTACAATGACCAGCCATACATTTTCTTAACAACTTTCCCTCCACTCACCCCTTTATTGACTCAAATACCGCTAGAGACCCTGAGATTCACCCTTTTGTAGTAAGACCTACCACACCTTAAGCAACAACTATGTACAAAGCATACAAGTCACCCACTTCATATAAACTCTTTCACTTAATTCTTACACAGTCTTATAAATTGCACTAGGCATTATCTTGTTTGTTCTAAAACTAGGGGAACTGAGGCACCGGGAGGTTAAATAACATGTTTAATATCCATGGGCAATAAGAAGTTGAGTCTAGATGTGCACCCACGTCTACCTCATTTTACCGTTTAAAACATATGTATGCTTAAAACTAATAACAACCAGAATGTAGTATTGGATGAGCACAAAAGTAAAGCCTATACTAGGATTTGATCAAAACTACGGCATCTGTTCTTTTGTACAAGAAAGACTAAGCAATGACTTCCATGAAGCTTTCAGACATAAACAACCACCAGCCCAAACTTTATTGGCCTCAATACAGTTTTTTCACACAAAAAGAAGCGGAGAGAAGTGCTGCCCAATAGAAATATAACATAAGAAACAAGCACAGGCCATATATAGAAAACAAGCACAGGCCATATATAGAAAACATTCTAACAGACACATTTAAAAAAAGTAAAGGAAACAGGTAAAATTAGTTTTAATAATACCTTTTGTTTAACCTAATATATCCAAATATTATCATTTCAACATGCAATCAATATTAAAATTATTAAGGTAATTTTCTTTCTTTTTTCATACTAAGGCTTTAAAATTCAGTGCACATTTTACACCTGCGGCACATCCCCATTCAGACTAGCTGGACTTAAAGGGTTCATTAGCCAGCTGGAGCCAGTGACTGCCATATTGGAGCACACAGGTACACGGAAGTGGCTGCTGGGGTTGGATTCCTAGTACTCTGGATCTTTTCCTCACATTTACTACCACAGGTTCATAAAATAGCTTCCAAAGTACCAAACATTATATCAGTATCAACAAAAAGAAAAAGGAAGGGGCGCCACCAGTAAAATCTTTCCCCTAATGCCTCTACTTGCATCTGTGAACTATGCCCCATAGTGACTCTTGATCATAGGGGAAGCTAGGAAAGTGAGAAATAAGATTTTTCTGATTTCTTTCTTTCTTTTTTTTTTTTTTTTAATGGAGTTTCACTCTTGTTGTCCAAGCTGGAGTGCAGTGGTGCGATCTCGGCTCATTGCAATCTCTGCCTCCTAGGTTCAAACGATTCCCCTGCCTCAGCCTCCCGAGTAGCTGGGATTACAGGTGCCTGCCACCACGTCCAGCTAATTTTTTGTATTTTTAGTAGAGACAGGGTCTCACTACGTTGGCCAGGCTGACCTCGAACTCCTGACCTCAGGTGATCCACCCACCTTGGCTTCTCAAAGTACTGGGGTTACAGGGGTAAGCCACCACACCTGGCCTGATTTTTCGGATTTCTAATGGATGCATAAGAAAGGGGTTGGAGATAGAAATGTGTTTGCCAACCAACTAAGATTGCCACGGGCATTGGTTTTAAAACTAACAAAAATTTCCAGAATCATGAAAATGTGCTCTACTTCATTTTATAATATTCACATAACATTAAGTAAATAATAAATATGTATTTCTTTCATAGTAATACCCATCTAGCTCACTTAGGCCATTTTCCAGCTAACGTATTTGAAAGAAGAGATAGCAATGAAGCATGAGGAAGGGAACATCTGGCGGGAAAAGTGGCTCTCAGGGGTCAAGGATACCAATCTAACCTCCCCACAGATCTATCCATGACGAGCCCTCTTTGTGAATATACAAGTGAACGTATTGGACACCAAATGTAACACTATTTATACAAATTCTTATTGAGCAAATCGGTGTTCATTTTAACACATCAAAATGTAAATATGTGCTTCTCTAACAGATTATAATTTTTCCTAGTCATTGCTTTCTAAAACTAAATTATAGCAACAAATAAATCTAAACTAATGCAATCTTATTATCAACAAAATTTCATAGTTGCCTTAATGGAAAGAAAAATGAGCTTTGGTTTCAGAAATAATAAGTCATATGTATCTTTTACATCATAACCATGGGAATGTGGTTAGTAAAAAAATGGAAATAAATTATCCAATAATGTATACTGTAGGTAGTATGAGTCACTTCATAAGATTGTACAGGTACTAAATATTATGGTAAAATTGGGTGTTTTGTTCTAAAGTATTTCTATCTGTTTTCTCTTCTCACGACAATCCTAAAAATATTTTCAGTTATCTTAAACCATGATATGACATGACACAGATAGTAGAAAACTAATCTATCATGAAATTATTCAATATAATGTAAATTAAAGCTAGCATTTATATTTATTAAGTTTTAAATATGTACACACACATGTATATGCAGGCATTCATGTAACTGATTCTATAATTATTCCTGCAGCCCACTAGGTCATCTAATGGGATGGTATGGAGCTGAATTGTCATGAACTAGAATATTGAACATACTGCATAAACTTACAATTATAAGCATAAAATTTTGCAGATAAAAATATAAATGAATTTAAGCCATCAGAGAAATTAGGTCAACAACACAGTGTTTAACTGTAATCTCCTGAGACCTGCGTTTTGAAATCCAGGGATTCTGCATGTGAAAGAATAATCCCATTATAACTTTACGACGCTGTAGCAATTGAGATGAACGCTGTACCACATTACAGGAAGGACACACTGTGACCTCACTACAACTAAGCCCCAATGTGGAGAGATTACAAATGCTGGTTAATACATTAAAAACCAAATAAGAGTCTGTGCAACCTAGTATTACCGCTAATACCATTAATATCACTTGAAATCCTCTTTTCTTTTCAAATGCTTGATGGGGTGTCAAATGGTTTCATACCCATTATATGCAAATAGGTGCCTGACTTCTATATCCTGTGACACAGGGTAATAATAGTGCATACTATAAATCAGTTGGTGACATAAACTCAGCCTGTGAATTGCCAATGGATCATACTTTCCCGTCATTATGGTGTTGTGTACATGTGCACTCAGAGCTGTTAACACTACTCCAGGCTTTGACTCACACCACCGTGCCGGGTAATGATGACCAGCTGCGTGGACACTGCCATTGCCACGCATTCCTTGGAGACTTAAAATGACCCTTGTGTCACTTGAAAATGATACAAGATCACTGTGTTCTGTTTGTGAATACTGTAATATTAATATTTATTTCAAAATTCAAGAGGTAAAATAAAAAGAATATTTTTATTCAAATTACTAAAAAAGAATGAGGAAATGAATGTTAAATTTAAATTACTAAGACTTCACCTCCAACCCTTCTCCTTGATCTACACTCACATACAAAAGTCCTTTGTTGTTGCAGACTTTAATAAAAATCTTGGAGAAAGGAAGAAGTTGTACTTGAAAGCAGCCAAAAAAAAAAATTTAAAATTCAATGTTAGAGCCTTATTTCTAAGAACCCTTCACACACCCCATCACGTGGCTCAGCCCTCCTTTTTACTGTCTATTCTTTCCTCTTCCCCTTCCTCCTTTTCTCTGTGCCCACCCTTTTGGAAGAAAAAACAAATTCTATCTTTTTGCATAGAGTAATTCAGATATCGGCAGCCCCTGAACTCAATTCAACAGAACAATGTTGAAGTTGTATTAATACGCCATGCTCTCTTTTACTTCCTATGAATATTTGCAGGAATAAAAAGTATAGCAATTTTATGTCCCCATTGATATGACATCACCTTTTAAAAAGCAGATATTTTTCTTTTGAGGCAGTGTCTCACTTTGTCACCCAGGCTGGAGTGCAGTGGTACAAACAGAGTTCACTGCAGCCTCAACCTCCCAGGCTCAAGCAAGCCTTCCACCTCAGCCTCCTGAGAAGCTGGGACCACAGGCACATGCCACCAGGCCTGACTAATTTGTGTATTTTTTGTAGAGTTGGGGTTTCACTATGTTGCCCAGGCTGGTCTCAAACTCCGGGGCTCAGGCAACCCACCCACCTCAGCCTCCCAAAGTGCTGGGATTACAGGCACAAGGCACCATGTCTGGCCCTAAAAAGCAAAATGTTTTTAAATAATCAATTTTTCTATTATAAGTAAATCAAGTGTTTAAATAAACAACTTAAAATCTAATTGCTTGTAGTTTAGACTTGTGTTCTTTTAAAGCATATATTGGTTTAAAATGTAAGTCAACAATTGTATCACTTAAAAACAAATCTAAACAAATATAAAAGATAAATTATAATGTCTAGAATATGAGAAATTTCTAAAATTAAAATGAGAATAATGAAACTAATTTTTCTATTATAATTTTCAGAAAACAATTTACTCAATTGTTTTCCTATAAGTGAAGTATCACAATAAAATAACACGGGGTAACAAATGAGAATGGTGATCTATGGACACTTCAAAATCTAAACTGTGTATGACAACTTCAAAGTCTACAATAAGTTTATTATTTTGATTATATAGAAGTAGATAATTTTAGAACTTGCCATACAAGCCCAAACGCTGATAGAATTGAAAATAAATATTTATATTTATTATATATTTAATAAATAATATATGGATATATAATATGTACTTATATATTTATATATATACTTATATATTTATATATATATACTTATATATTTACTTATATATACTTATATATTTATATATATACTTATATACTTATAAATATATACTTATATATTTATTAAATACATATTTAGCCAATACACATATCCCTGTTAATTTCTAGCTTCTGTCTGTAAATGCCTTGTGCTTTTTGATTCAAGACATACCCAGAGGTTTCACTTTGTGTTACAAGAGAAATAAAAATAAATCTCCTAATAGAATTTAACTTCTTCTGATTCCTAAGATTCTGAGAACTAAGGAAATCACTTGGGAAATAAGTTATCTTGAGATAGGTGGTGCTCAAGGTATCAATTGTCAATTAGTCACCTTTCCACAAGGACACAGAAAACATAAATAATATTATTTTACTTTAAATATTCAAACCTCTGGTTAGCAGAAGGAAATATTGGAATGGAGAGAGGAAGAAAACGTATATAATATTTGATATTCTACAACAAATAAGATCCATTACATATGAAAATTACTATTTATATAAGTGGCTAAATCTTATTTTTAAATATTATGAATAAGCATTACACATACCAGAAGACAACAAGTTATCTTGCGATTTAAGGAATTGTAGGATCATTATCAACTAATAGCTCAGCAAAAGTTTAAAAACCTACCTAAAGTGGAAATTATTCCAGTAGTCTAATAATAATCATTGAAATCTGTTGAAAGAAGTTGAGAGACGGCCAAACCACCTGAGTACATCAAACTCTACTATGTACTATTATAAAAGCCTACCTAGCAACCCATAAAAGCAATTATCCACATATTACATGACATTTAACAAGGATATGAATAAAATCTTCCATATTTCCTAACACTAGATTGTCTATGTTTGAAACTTGAGTTTCACATTTGATTTTGTGGCTTGAAAGAGAGTAAACTAAAATGCATCTACCAGCTAATGAAATTGAAAGCACAAACTCAAGCATTAAAAATGTCATGAAGTAAATTTCACAAATAATGAAGTGTATGTGTGTTCTTTATTAGTTACTAAATTTTGGTGAATAAATTTAGCACTTACTCTGTGATAGGCAAATACATGCAATTTTTTATCGTTTTTAAAGTAGTCCTATATGTTAATTACCCTAATATTTCCTTTACAGATGAGAATACTGAGGCTCAGAAAGTTTAAGCAACTTTTCCACATTCATGTAGCAAGCTAAGGTGGCAAGTCAGGTGGCTAACTCCAGCATTTATGTTCTTAGTCACGCCTCTAGAATTCCTCACATAGGATTTTGAGCAATAGAAGCTTTAAATAGCTGTTGGAAAGATAACACTTTCTGAATATATACATGTAAGAGCCAGCAGTTCAAGTTCCCAGTAACTTTATGTTACCAAGAGAAATGCATGAATTGTAAAACTAGATCTGTCAGATATCCTTGATTCTACAATATCTATTTTTAAGCTCCAGCATTTTTTGAAATTGAATTTTGTCTTGCAATCAAAGAAAGCTTCTCATTTCCAGGCAGAGCATTTCCTAAGCATTTGAGAACTTAAGAAATATAAAATTCATCTGATTATTGTCACAGTAGCACGACACATGGTTACATTTTAACTAAAATTTGCATGACTAATTATGAGGTAAAACAATCTCTAGAATATTTCATTTTCATTAAAATGCAGCATTGAAACAAAAATAGCCTCAGTTTTCTCATGTATAAAAAGATTATAGGACAGTTTTTACAAATTTCTTGTGAAGATTAAATGTACAGACTGAGATCTGTGCTGGGTACATAACAGACACTGAAGAAGTGATTGCTGTTTTGTGACACTGCAAAATATGAGAAAGAGGAGGTGGATACCGACAAGCACAGAAAACAGCAGCAAGATGTAAACTTATGAAAGAGGAGAAAGCGTATTTCAACAGAAGAATAACCTGCTTAATTTCTTGTACGGCAATCACCAAGTGCTTTATGGGACCCAGAAAGGATAATACTTTCCAGGAAATAAGACTGTTTGATATTGTCACTGAAACGTATACAGAAATATCATTTCCAACTCCTGTGGCTTAAAACACGAGTCACATCCCTGACCCAAAGATCTCTCACTTACTCTCTTCTCTCAATAAGCGTGGTAATGCCTGTATCAAAATATCTCATGCACCCCAGAAATATATACACCTACTATGTAGCCCCAAAAATTGAAAATTAATTTTTTTTTAAAAGAAGAGCATGGATGGGAGGCTGAGGCTAGTGGATCACTTGAGCCGAGGAGTTCGGAACCAGCCTGGGCAGCGCGGTGAAACCCTGTCTCTACGAAAAATACAAAAACTAACCTTACGTGGCACAAGCCTGTAGTCCCAGCTATTCAGGAGGCCGAGGTGGGAGGATCGATTGAGCCTGGGAGGTCAGGCCGCAGTGACTGGTCATCATGCCACTGCATTCCAGCCACTGCACTCCAGCTTGAGTGACAGAGCAAGACTCTGTCTCAAAAAAAAAAAATTATATATATATATATATATATGTGCATGGTAGCTGCACCATTCCACAAAACCCTGGGCTTATTGCATTGTACCAGGTTGAATAGCACCCCTTAAAATTAATGTCCATCTCAAAATATGACCTTATTTGGAAATAGGGTCTTTGTAGATGTAATTAGTTAAACTAAGATGAGGCCATGCTAGGTCAGTATGAACTCTAAATCCAATGACTGGTGTCATTCTGAAAAGAGGAGAGGACACACAGAGGCACAGGATAGAAGGCCATGTGAAGACAGAGACACATTGGAAAGATGCAGCTCCAAGCTGAGGAACACCAAGGATAGCCAAGGCCACCAGAAGCCAGGAAGGCACAAGGAAGGGCTCTTCCCTAGACGCCGCAGAGGGAGTGCATCTTGATTTCAGACTTCTCTCCTCCACAACTATGATAGAATACATTTCTGTTGTTTCAGCAACCAAGTTGGTGGTATTTGTTACAGCTGCCGTAGAAACTTACACCACCTCTGTATACTCACTCCCATTGGTGCCCTCCTAAACGCTGTCTTCTACCCCAGTGAATTCCTCCAGCTCCTCTCCATGCAAATCTCTCTGACTCCTCCTGATCTCATTAACTGCCTCTCTTAACATTTGAAGTATATTAAATCTATCTCTCACAATTTAGCAACGGGCTGTAAGCTCTTTAAGGGCAGAGCCACGTCCAGTATTTGTATACCCCACAATGTCAAGCACTTAGCAGATGTTCAACAAAAGTACCTACATGATTAAGTCCAGGGTGCAGGCTCTGAATAACAACCAGAGCACAAGCTTTGGATCACATCTTGGCTCTGCCCATTAGGACTCTATAATGTGTAGCCTCTTCTGTCCTCTTTGTACCTTACTTGCCTCATGTGCAAAATTGAAGTAATGGCGGTATTTTTAAGCTTGCTTTAAGAGATTGAGTAAATACTGTAAGGCACATAAAACAGTTCCTAGTATATAGTAAGTGACAGAATAATACTAGATGCTATTATTTGTATTATTATATGCATTACTATATTCAGAAGAAAATACATATTACTATATACCTACTTAAGACTAGGTGCAGACAGATGGATAGAAAAGAGTCATAAATGAATGAAGCATAAAGAATTAGTCAAGTGTTTTGCTCTCAGAAAATATCAATATGATAATCAGAAAGGGCATTTTTTTGAAGGCACCATCTAAACTTTTTTTTCTAAATGTAACCCTGTCCTTCTCAGGAGTTATTAGCCAAAATTTCGTGTTTCTTCATATGGTTTATTCCTGCCAGAACCCAGTGTCTTCACTCAGGAATTTTTCTCTCTGTGATTTCTTCCTCTCTTCTCAGGCAAATCCTACTATTTCTTTTAAATCTAGACGTCCACCTGCAGTATGATTGCTTTCCCAGTTACTCAAACCCACTCCAATCCTTTCTTCCTTGAAGATTTCTAATATACCATAACAAGTAATTCAGCATGCAGTCAAATACTGAGAGTTTATAATTTTTCATGTGCATATATTTTTCTCTAAGACTGAAAGTTTAAGAAGAGAATCATTACTTCACAAATAAACAAACTATTCACTGCAAAGTCCATTTTCTTGATTATACTTCTATATTTAACGCTGTATTTCTCACGTAATTGTAAAAATTTTTAGTACAGGCAAAATGTGTCACTCATTGTAGTACTCCCCCCAGGTTATTTAAGTAAGCTTTACTTAAAAAAAATGAGGAGCAGATAATTTACTTGCTGCATCTGGCCCAAATAAAAATTCTGTTTTATAATATATACTGTGTAATATTTTGCTGCTTCATAGTTATGTTTACAAGAAAGTAGTGAGAAAAATGAAGTTGAGAGAGAAAGTACTTTTTTCTCAAATCTTTCTTTTTAGAAAGTTTCAGAGAAATTGGCCGGGCGCGGTGGCTCAAGCCTGTAATCCCAGCACTTTGGGAGGCCGAGACGGGCGGATCACAAGGTCAGGAGATCAAGACCATCCTGGTTAACACGGTGAAACCCCGTCTCTACTAAAAAATACAAAAAACTAGCCGGGCGAGGTGGCGGCGCCTGTAGTCCCAGCTACTCGGGAGGCTGAGGCAGGAGAATGGCGTAAACCCGGGAGGCGGAGCTTGCAGTGAGCTGAGATCCGGCCACTGCACTCCAGCCTGGGCGACAGAGCGAGACTCCGTCTCAAAAAAAAAAAAAAAAAAAAAAAAGAAAGTTTCAGAGAAATTAAATTATTTGGACTGAAGAAACAAAGTCAGATGAATGAAATCAATAAAGTTAACCTTATATTTTATGAAGACTTGAGCTTAAATTTCTGCAGAAAACAGCCAGGTAAGATGTAAGAAAGAATTTTATAAAGGTGTAAATTGATAAAACATGAGGTCAAAAGAGAAAGAGATTAAGTGTTCCTCTTCTTTAAAACTATTGAAAAGCATAATAATCTATCTGAACAGATAGTTTGTGATTCTGCCTAAAAGGCTAGATACGGGTAACATAGCCTATTCTGTAAGTCCTGAAATCAGCTTGAAATAAACATATATTAAACACATTTGGGTTAAAGAAAAATATTATCTGTAATTGTATTCCTGCTGGTTTTCCTTGCAGTGATGATTATAATCAATTATTTAACCTTTTAAATTGACAGGAAGAGGGACAGCTTAATTACACACCGTGGGATAAAGTATAGTGAGAAGACAGCTGCAGTGGCTGGAATTCAGGTAATAAAGACATTGTAAAACAAGAAAAAAATACTCATCCAACCAAGTAAATATACTACAAGAAAACACAGTCAGACAAGTAGAAAAGAAAATTATCTACTTGTGCTTGTTTAATTTGATATTTTAATTAATTAACCAACTTAGATTCAAAGTATCTCAAATTGGAACTAAATTTTAAATTAATGGTTCACTTCACTACAATGCAAACTTTGTGACAACAGGGATACTGTCATGTTAGCTGTCCTATCCTCATCCCCTAGTACAACCCTTGGAACTTTTATTTCAACCAGAAAGAATTCAGTCAGGCACCAAAAGACAAACTTTTCCTGTTCTCACTCATTTGTGTGAGCTCAAAGTTAAAACAATTGAACTCATGGTGAGAGAGAGCAGCATGATGGTTACTAGAGGCTAGGAAGTGTGGTGGGGGGTACCAGGGGAGTGGGGATAGTAAATGGGTACAAAAACATAGTTAATATAATAAGATACATATTTGATAGCACAATAGGGTGATTATAGTCAACAAAAATCCCTTATTCATTTTAAAATAACTAAAAGACTTTAAGAGGAATGTTTGTAACACAAAGAAATGATAAATGCTTGAAATAATGAAAACACTACTTGCCCTCGTGTGATTATGTATTATATGCTTGTATCAAAATATCTCATGTTCCCCCATAAATATATGTACCTACAATGTACCCATAAAAATATTTTAAAAACCGGCTCGGCATGGTGGCTCATGCCTGTAATCCCAGCACTTTGAGAGACTGAGGTGGGTCGATCACCTGAGGTCAGGAGTTCAAGACCAGCCTGGCCAACATGGCGAAGCCCTGTCTCTACTAAAAATACAAAAATTTGCTGGATGTGGTGACACGCGCCTATAATCCCAGCTACTCGGGAGGCTGAGACAGGAGAATCGCTTGAACCCGGGAGGTGGAGGTTGCAGTGAGCCAAGATCGTGCCACTGTGCTTCCGGAGCCTGGGTGAAAGAGTGGACTCTGTCACACACACACAAAAATACATATATACACATCTATATATATTTAATAAATAATTAAGCAAAGAGAGTTCAGGTATATGGCAACCACATCCAATCTGAACCCAGAGAGAAAACATAAAAGCTTTCTCTTTTAGTGACGTGAAATGGAAATAAGAGAAGCCACACTCTTAAGGCTTAGCATTTTACTCACTGGACAGCCTTTGAATCTATGTCAACTAGAACAAGAGTGGCATTGTCAGTCATTTGTAAGTATTGCACCTCTATATATCTGTTATGCACCAAGCATAGCACTAAGTGCTGGAGATACAATCGTGTACAAGCGGAAAGTCGGGCCTTAGGTGTGAGCACAGAGCATTCATCCATATTAACAAGAGGGATGGCAGAGTTTGTAGATCAGATGCACATATGTTAGTCGATCCGGTTACAGAGATTAGAAAGTTCTCTTTAGCGTTCCTCTATTTCCTTGGTGGAATAGGAAGTGGAATCACTAACTTGCGAGGATGAGAAGGAAGAAAGTACTGGAGGTTTGAGGAGAGGGGAGAAGATGTGAAATAGTTATCTCTGTGGGAGAGTGAATAATGGGGAAATGAAGTCTGTTTTTGTCAACAGAGAGAGGCTCTCTAATGAAAGTCTGTTTGGGAATAGCAAGAATTATAATCCAGAATATGTGTGCCATGGTGGAGCAAGGGCACATCCAAGAAGGTTGAAGCAAGAGGAAGTTTTTAAAGACAAAAAGAGGAGTACATCTAAGTCATTTTGAAACAAAGAGAACATTGGTTCCAGGAGTTTATCCAGGAATCCAGATCCCTTCATGAGTGGAGACAAGGTTTCAGTCAACTGTTTCTGTACAAGCATCTATCTGTCCTTGTGATGCTAGCTGTTCTGTGGTTCCTGGAGCAAGCTGCAGTTTGGAAAAATTTATTATGATAAGTCCTGCTAATCAGGTAAATCACACATGATAGCCCCACCTTCATAGCCTTCCTCGGCCCCCTCTTGTTAGGGTTTGACACGAGTGACTCCGCTTTGGTTCTGACAACTTTCATAGATTATATTAATTCACATCGATAGATATATAATATAGACAGGTGATAGATAGATGATACAGGTAGACAGACAATAGATAGATAGAGTTGGCACCTTCTGTTGTAGGAGTGAACTAAAAAAAAAAATGCCATTTGAGGAATAAGACAAGTACAAGAAATAAAATCTCTGCTTATACATCAAGTAGGAATTTTGGAACAAAGGAAACAGCAGGGCTGCACTGAATGGCAGGAATACGATTTTGTGGGAAAATTAAGAAAAAAATCATTAAGTCCTATGTGATTCAGGAGCACACATGTGAGATGTCAAAGTGATCTCTCGTCCAATTCAGTACTGGCAGGAAGTTGGGGCCAGAAGTAACTTGATAGGGTACAAAAACCATGAGCATAGCAGTGGTCTTTCTACAAGAGAGAAATGACAGTTTGTGATAATCTTATGTCAATCTTAATATCGGGATGGCATTGTTTTCCCTGCGGTTACATGTTTAACATTTATAAGATTCTATTTATGCACAAAATGAATGTTATTGAACTAGATGATATCTACAGCCACTTTCAGCTCTAACATTCTATGAAACTAACGTTTCCCAAGAAAAAAAAAAGCACAGGAAATTAACCTCTGACCCCTCCTTCCCAACCTAAAAGCGACAAACTGAATATAACCCAACTTGAGTTTATTGCTTCATCCTTAACTGCTCTCTTTTCCCACTGGGATATGTGTCCTAATGGAGAAAGGGCAACCCTCCAGCTGCCCCCAAAAGCTTGTTTAAAGTGATTACCACTGAGTGAAAAGGGCATCAGGAGGAAATCGCATGCACAGTGGCTCTCCCAAAGATAGGGCTCCTTGAATAAAGTCACATGGCCATGTGAACAGTGGTCTCTGCTGCCCCTAATGCTTTATTTCTACGTTGTAAGCCCACTTTCCAAGTTTTGAGTAATTAAATAAATGTGAACACTCTGTTAATTGTACGGTATGGGAATGAATGTTATATCGTTGCTTCTTTGTTTACCTTGGAATGTTAACACCACTTTTTAAAAATATAAAGCTGCATACTTTCTATGACTAATTAACAAAAAGTTGATTAAAAGCCATACATTTCATCTACTAGATACAGCATCTGGCTGAAGGATTTAAGAATTAGGATAGTTTCCAGGTGAAATGAAACAGATCCTTTAAGGAAAGGAATCTCATACAGCTACAATATTTACAACACTTTTATCAAGACATTAAAACAGAAGCAGATGCTTTTCTGTAATGCTAACATATTAGTTACACATGGTATAATGCATTACAGAAAACATAATAATAATAGATGATAGTGGAAAGACAGAGCAGTTTTCTCTTCAAGTTGGATACAAAACAGACCCCAAATGTTTTTGAAGTTAAACCTAATACAGATGGGACAATTCTAAATGTGTTGCAAAGTAAATATCACACTAGGAAGTTAAGAGATAGTGTTGATCATTTGCAAATATCAGTGTTGGAGGGGTGGTATAACATGCATACTCATTCTTAATAGGTATGAACTATTTAAAGCATCAATAATGTATCTGTACTTAAAATGCTTTTTGACGTGGTTATACTACGTATAGTTAAAAGCCTACTCTAAATCTGTTTTATGGGTTTATGCAATGGAGCAGTCTTGTAGCTATGACTGAATTGAGTAATGGTAGGCTCCATATTGTAAGCACTTGATTCCGGTATCTATCCATGCAACACAAACGAAGCAACTTTTCTGTGCCAGGATCTGGGCTAAGCAGAGGGCATACAAAGACATGGTTGTGTGTCCTGTCTAACTCAGGAGTGCACACGTGAGGGGTCAAGGTGACTTCTCATCAAATTCTGTATGGACAGGAAATTGGGGCCAGAAGTGAACTTGAGAATTCACAGAAATCTTGGGCACACCAATAGTATTTCCAAAAATTGTGATATGGAAATTTGTGGAATTAATAATCTAGTGGAGAAAACAGCATACATAGGAAAAAGCTCACAATAATGTAATAAGAACCTTATTTCAGGTATATCCAAGGCACCATAGGCGCAGACACAAAACAAGTAAGCATTCTTGGAGCTGGATACAGCTGTCCAAGAAAGAAGTGACATTCAAAGTGTACTTGCAAGGATGAGGAACGAGAAGAACATCCTAGAAAAAGGGGACAAACACCGCAAGCAGAAGCACAGCTTTAAAAAGCATGATACAGTCTACTTCATAAAACCTTCCAAAGCTATCATTTACCTATCTAAGGCAAAGCAACAGGAGAAAAGGAAAAATAATCTTGCAATGTACATTCCATTTCTCATACATATCAAATATCACATAGAATTTACAAATAATGCATAAGGTGGGTCCATGATATTTCTCTGTTCTTGCAAAGCTCAGTCTCTTCTTGGTTAAATTTTGTTCTAGAAGCAAAGCAAAACAGTGTTTTTCAAAACAAATATTTTTGTTTTCTGATCTGGAAAGCAGAAAGTGCTTATTTTAAAAATTCAAGAGAAAAAATATATAAAGAGGAAATTAAATCCAACCTCCCAGAAGCACAGTTTACGTATTGCTGTACAATGTTTTCATCTTTGTTCGTTCGTGTCAATGTGCGTGCACATTTGAGTGTAGCCTCAAATTTGTACAAAAAGTATGATTTAAGATCATCTACATATCACATATCAGTGTCAGCGAATGCCTCTTCCTTAATCCATCAGATCTAAATAACATTAGCTCAAACCCTCAATCCACATTCTATGGATGAAGCCTCAAAATTCCCAGTTGTTCTCCTGAACTCCTCTGCTTCCAGGCTCCAGGCTCCATACATTTCTTCCACATTTGATATCAAATTCAGCCTCCTCTTTGATTTATGCAGAATGTCCCACTTTATACATAGCACCTGAGAGCAGACTTTACTGAAGATTTAGTGGGAAGACAAAAAAGATTACATCAAACAGTACCAACATTTAAATCAAATATCACACAGCTAGGGTTCTAAAGGGTCCTTTGGTAAGCCCCCTACTAGGAAATCTGCACTAGCCCTGAATTATAAACAATCCCTTTCTCTCAACATCTCACTGGACCTTCTGTCCTCAGTCCTGTCATTCTCCTCTGCTCCCAGGTAGTCATGCAGAGCGGACAGAATAGTTCCTTTGATTCTTCATTTCCCTCCATTCACACAAGCATGTTCTCTCTTATCCTAAGTGTTTTCACAAAGACAGTTCCTTTCTAAACAGGAATACTGGTACAATTTATTACATGTTAATTTCATATGTGGACAGGTTTAGCATCCTCTCATGTCATAATTAGAGTTTAACAACACCGTTTCTGATGGCTGCATAGTATTCCTTAATTATTTATTTAACCAACTATTTATAGCTATTTAGGTTACTTCAATCTATCCCCACTTTTATTAACATATTTACACAAATATTGCAAATATTTTATTAGATTATTTGAAAAGCAGATTAAATTTCTTACTTCATAAATTCCTGTCCTAGAGTAAGTAGAGCTTTGTTTATTCAAATTATTTATTGAATCAGTCACCTGTGTACCGGATTTAAAAATGTACACCTTCAGCAGGTAAGAAGGGGGAGGATTTATTGGAGAATAAACCTGGGCAATACTGTTTATTTAAAAATAGAAAAAATGTATACTTCTCTCTTCTGTCTATATTTAAATATTTTTGTTAACCCCAAAGCCAGGCCAACCACTGGTGAAATTAGGATACAAACATCAGGATTGTAACCTATCAATATTTCTATTGAAACATTGGTGATTCATATTTTTATTATTGCTCAATTCATTTTTCAAATACTGAAACTTCAATAATAACAAAAATTTCAATATTGGCCAGGCACAGTGGCTCACGCCTATAATCCCAGCACTTTGAGAGACCAAGGCAGGTAGATCACCTGCAGTCAGGAGTTCAAAATCAACCTGACCAATATAGTAAAACCCCGTCTCTACCAAAAATACAAAAATTAGCTGGGCGTGGTGGCATGTGCCTGTAGTCCCAGCTACTCAGTAGGCTGAGACAGGAGAATTGCTTGAACCCAGGAGGCAGAGGTTGCAGTGAGCCGAGATCCCACCACTGCACTCCAGCCTGGACGACAGTGAGACTCCATCTCCAAAAAAAACAAAAAACAAAAAACATTCACTATTTACCTTTAATTTTTTTTTTTTTTTTTTTTGAGAGGGAGTCTCGCGCTGTCGCCCAGGCTGGAGTGAGTGGCCGGATCTCAGCTCACTGCAAGCTCCGCCTCCCGGGTTCCCGCCCTTCTCCTGCCTCAGCCTCCCGAGTAGCTGGGACTACAGGCGCCGCCACCACGCCAGGCTAGTTTTTTGTATTTTTTTAGTAGAGACGGGGTTTCACTGTGTTAGCCAGGATGGTCTCGATCTCCTGACCTCGTGATCCGCCCGTCTCGGCCTCCCAAAGTGCTGGGATTACAGGTATGAGCCACCGCGCCCGGCCACCTTTAAATTTTTTAAACAAAACAGACCCCTTCTTTTCAGAACGGTAAATTGACCTTAAACTTTTACCACTATCAATTGCTGTTTAATCCAGGCTTGGGTTTTCCAAGGTCTAAGTTGCAAACTTCTCTTTAGGTTTTTTCAAAAACACGGAACTTTCAGGACCAACCCCAGCACTTTAACTAAATGACTTGTATTAGTCAGAGTTTTCCAGAGAAACAGAACCTGTATGATGTATGTATGTATGTATATTTATACAGGGAAAGAACAAGAGAGAGAGGGAAGGCAAGAGACAGAGAGAGAAAGAAAGAGAGAGATTATAAGGAGTTGGCTCACACATTTGTGCAGGCTGGAAAGTCGCAAGATCTGCAGGGAGAGTTGGCAAGCTGGAGATCTAGGAAAACCCGTAGTTTAGTTTCAGACTGAGTTCTAAGGCCTGAGAACCTAAAAAGCCAGTGGTGTATTTCCAAACCCAAGAGCAGATGTTCAGTTCAAGTCTAAAGGGGAGTAAAAAAAAAAAAAAAAAAAAGTTCATGTCCCAATTTGAAGGCCCTGCAACAGGAAAAATGATCTCTTACTTATGGGAGCGTCCGTTTTTTGTTCTATTCAGGCCTCTACCTGTTTGGATGAAGACCAAGCACAGTAAGGAGGACCATCTGCTTTCCTTACTCTACTGACTCAAATGTTAATCTCTTCAGAAAACACCCTGACAGACACATTCAGAATAATGTTTAACCAAAGAGCTGGGCACCCTGTGACCCAGTCAAGTTGACACAAAAAATTAACCACCATATAACCCCAACAAAGAACCACTTCTCATAACCAGAATAAAAACGTAAAACTGTCCCATACTTTTTTCTCATTTTATTTTAAGAACAAAACATGGCTCTCAGTGTTTCCTTTCTGTTTCTGCCCAGAGCAGAAAATTCTTCCAAGCTCATTCTTGGCCCTGGGGGAATTAGGCTGTCTTTCACAGCTGTTTAAGTGACTGCTCTGATCACATTTATCATATTGAATTGTAATGGTATGTGGGTCTTCCCCTCCTTACTTAACTCAGAATGCCTTATTTTTTTATTTTTATTTATTTATTTATTTATTTGGTATTCTCAGAACCTGGCATTTAACAAGTACTTGATACATGCTTGATGGATGATTGAATAAAACCAGGTATAAATAATCAGAATCTCGGAGCCAGTAAGTGATGACTCAAGCTTCGTTCAGAATTCTTTCCTTTATGTTACCTTACCTAACTCAGATGATTCCAACTTCTTCAGAAGTCATTACAGATTCCCTCTATACTTCTTCATAGTTGTTTTTGTTATTTAAGAATGTTCACTTTGCACATTCTTCTTTAAACACAGAGTGCAAATTTAAAATAGGCAAAACTCATCATATTTCATAAAGTTTCTGATATAGTAGTTGTAGAGAAAACTAAGGTTTGGTAAATGTAATCAGTTTATTTCTTGCTTCTTCTGCATTTTAGATTTGGGTTCAGTCTGACAGCAGTTTTGTCCTAGCTGGCCTCCCAATTCTATCTGATTTTGAAACATGTTTATTACATACAGGGACTTGGCAGAAAAATATTGAATCTGTTTTAAATCTTTGCAGTTTTTATAGACCAAATGTCTCAAAGAAGTTTGTTTAAAATTGTTTATGTAATTATGATTTTTCTAGTTACTATGCCCCCAAAGTCAAAAGAAGCATCCCTTTTCCAATTACTCATAATTAGCGCCAGAATTCACAATAACCCCAAATGCAACATAGCTGAAATTGAGTCAATCCCACCCCTCCTTATTCTAATTCCTTATCCTTCTTTCTGTGTACCGATTTCTATGAAGTTCACGACCACGTGCATCTGACCAAAACAGAAAACTAAAAATTGCCCTGAATTCTGCTTCTTCCTAAACACCATATTGAATCACTCACCTGTACGTAAGTACTTGAAGAGTCTAAATCTATTCTCTCTCTCTCTCTCTCTCTCTCTCTCCCTCCCTCCCTCCCTCTCCCCCCCTCCCCACCAGCCACTGTTACTGTCTTAATTCAAGTATGCATTACCTTTCAACTGTATTTTAACACCTTTAACACCAGCTACGTGGTCTCCCTGTCTCTAACACTCATGTGCATCTCCCATTGCACCCCCAACACATTCTCCATTCAATAACCAAGAAAATTTTTCAAAAAATAAAAAAGTAGTCAGATCATGCAATTCTGGTTAAAATTCTTGAATTGTTCTCCATTTTCCACAGGATCAAGGTCCAAGTTCCACAGCATAGAAACTTCCTCATAACTTTCCCCTGCAACAGATTTAGACTCAACATTTGTTGTTAGTCCACTTTTATTTTATTTTATTTTATTTATTTATTTATTTTTATTTTATTTTTTGAGACGGACTCTTGCTCTGTCACTAGGCTGTAGTGCAGTGGCGAGATCTCGGCTGACTGCAACCTCCGCCTGCCAGGTTCAAGTGATTCTCCTGCCTCAGCCTCCTGAGTGTCTGGGATTACAGGCATGCACCACCACATGCAGCTAATTTTTGTATTTTTAGTAAAGACGGGGTTTCACCATGTTGGCTAGCATGGTCTTGAGATCTTGACCTCATGATTCACCTGCCTTGGCCTCTCAAAGTGCTGGGAGTACAGGCGTGAGCCACCGCACCCGGCCGTTAGTCCACTACTCTTAATCCACTAATGAAAGGGAAATTAGTGACCAAAGACCACAGGTAACCCCTTTAATTTTTTAGGATCTAAAATAATCATCTGACCCCTTTAATAGGCAAAATATATTAAATGGGTATGTCAATAAAAAATGTTGCCAACTAGGTTAGCCGGTTTGGCATTGCTATAAAAGAATACCTAAGGCTGGGTAATTTGTTTGACAGGTTTATTTGGCTCGTGGTTCTGCAGGCTGTACAAGCATGGCACCAGCATCTGTTCAACTTCTGGTGAGGCTTCAGGAAGCTTTTAGGCATGACAGAAGGGAAGGGGAGCAGGTGAGTCACATGGCAAGAAAGAGCAAGAGAAAGAGGAGATGTCAAGCTCCTTTAACCAACCAGCTCTCACATGAACTAGCAGAGCAAGAAGACACTCATTACCATGGGGAGGGCACCAAGCCATTCATGAGAAATCCACCCCTTTGATCCAAACACCTCCCACCTGTTTCCACCTCCAACACTGGGTATCACATTTCAACATGCAACTGGGAGAGGACAAATATCCATACCATATCACCAACCAGGCCTCTTTTACTTTCTATTGAATTTAGCCTTAAGTAAGATTCAAGTTTTATATTCCTACGTTCTTAGTCTATTTATATAGTAATCTCTTTTCCTTAAATCATTTCAAAAGTCAAAAATTGAAGCTATCACCCCCTCTTGTATTATCTTAAACGAGAAACAAATAGATATTCTTCTTCTAATTGACCTCCAAAAAATATTGAATTAATGTTCTTTTCTCCATGTAGTATCCCAGTCCTCTTAAGCAAGTATATGACCCCAGAACGAAGATGTGAAAAAGAAATTTCTCTGAGGCTTTCTCAGGGTGGTGCCACCTCTTGGGATTATTTTATCTTGGTAAGAAAAACATTTAATTTGCACTTGAGAATTACAAGATGAACTCTACTAAAGTGCTCCCCAAATTGTGGGCATCTGGAAACTTCTACAGGAAATTGACAGAGTATTTGATGTCTGTTGAATCCACAAAAAATGGAGCTTCGTATTTAAGTTTTCTAGTAATTCATTTATATTACAAAAGCGTCCATCCAAGGCAGAAGAGATATATGGACATAAAACTTTTTTGAAAGCAAAGCATATTAGTCTGTTTTCACACTGCTGATGGATACATACCTGAGACTAGGCAATTAAAAAAAAATAGAGGTAATGGACTTACAGTTTCACATGGCTGGGGACACCTCACAATTATGGCAGAAGGCAAGGGGAGCAAGTCACATCTTATGTGGAAGACAGAAGGCGAAGAGAGAGCTTGTGCAGGGAAACTCCCATTTTTAAAACCATCAGATCTCATGAGACTTATTCACTATCACAAGAATGCATGGGAAAGGCTTATCCCCATGATTCAATTACCTCCCACTGGGTCCCTCCCATGACACATGGGATTGTGAGAGTGATAATTCAAGATGAGATTTGGGTGGGGACACAGCCGAACCATATCATTCCTCCCCTAGTCCCTCCCAAATCTCATGTCCTCACATTTCAAAACCAATCATGCCTTCCAAACAGTCCCCCAAAGTCTTAACTCATTTCAGCATTAACTCAAAAGCCCACAGTCCAAAGTCTCATCAAAGACAAGGCACGTCCCTTCTGCCTATAAGCCTGTAAAACCAAAAGCAAATTATTACAGGCTTTTGGGGGTACAGGCTTTGGGTAAATACAGCTGTTCCAAATGGGAAAAACTGTTCAAAACAAAGGAACTACAGCCCCATGCAAGTCCTAAATCCAGCAGGGTCATCAAATCTTAAAGCTTTAAAATGATCTCCTTTGACTCCATGTTTCACACCCAGGTCATGCTAATGCAAGAGGTTGGTTCCCATGATCTTGGGCAGCTTTGACCCTGTGGCTTTGCAGGGTACAGCCTCCCTCCTGGCTGCTTTCACATGCTGGTGTTGAGTGTCTGTGGCTTTTCCAGGCACACAGTGCAAGCTGTCAGTGGATCTACCATTCTGTGGTCTGGAGGACAGTCACCCTCTTCTCACAGCTCCACTAGGTGGTGCCCCAGCAAGGACTCTGTGTGGGGGCTTTGACCCCACATTTCCCGTCTACACTGCCCTACCAGAGGTTATCCATGAGAACCCTGCCCCTGCAGCACACTTCTGCCTGAACATACAGGCGTTTTCATACATCCTCTGAAATCTAGGTGGACGTTTCCAAACCTCAATTCTTGACTTCTGTGCACCCACGGGCTCAACACCATGTGGAAGCTGCCAAGGCTTGGGGCTTCCATCCTCTGAAGCAACAGCCCAAGCTATACCTTGGCCCCTTTTAGCCATAGCTGGAGCAGCTGAAACGCAGGGCACCAAGTCCCTAGGCTGCACACAGCACAGGGACCCTGGGCCCAGCCCAAGAAACCATTTTTCCCTTCTAGGCCTCCAGGCCTGTGATGGGAGGGGCTGCCATGAAGACCTCTGACATGCCCTGAAGACATTTTCCCCATTGTCTTGGGTATTAACATTCAGCTCATTATTTATGCAAATTTCCATAGCTGGCTTGAATTTCTCCTCAGAAAATGGGATTTTCTTTTCTATCACATTGTCAGGCTGCAAGATTTCGAAAATTTTGAGCTCTGCTTCCCTTATAAAACTAAATGCTTTTAACAGCACTCAAGTCACCTCTTGAATGCTTTGCTGCTTAGAGATTTCTTCCCCCAGGTACCCTAAATAATCTCTCTCAAGTTCAAAGTTCCACAGATCTCTAGGGCAGGGGCAAAATGCCACCAGTCTCTTTGCTAAAACATAACAAGAGTCACCTTTGCTATAGTTCTCAACAAGTTTCTTATCTCCATCTGAGACCACCTAAGCCCAGACCTTATTGTTCATATCACTATCAGTATTTTTCTCAAAGCCATTCACCAAGTCTCTAGGAAGTTCCAAACTTTCCCACATTTTCCTGTCTTAGTCTGAGCCCTACAAACTGTTTCAATCTCTGCCTGTTACCCAGTTCCAAAGTTACTTCCACATTTTCAGGTATCTTTTCAGTAACACTCCACTATACTGGTACTAATTTACTGTATTAGTCTGTTTTCATACTCCTGATAAAGACATACCCAAGACTGGGCAATTTCCAAAAAAAAAAAAAAAAAAGAAGTTTAATGAACTTAGAGCTCCACATGGCTAGGGAGGCTCACAATCATGGTGGAAGGCAAGGAGGAGCAAATCATATCTTAATGGATGATGGCAGGCAAAGAGAGAAAGAGTGCTTGTGCAGGGAAACTCCCATTTTTTACAAACCATCGGATCTCATGAGACTTATTGAGACTTATTTACTCTCACGAGAACAGCGTGGGAAAGACCTGCCGCCATTATTCAATTACCCTCTGGGTCCATCCCATAACATGTGGGAATTGTGGGAGTTACAGTTCAAGATGAGATTTAAGTGGTGACACAGCCAAACCATATCACAAAGACCTGGACTTTTACCGTAGATCATTTGAGAAGCTCAGTTCTAGCATATTTTTTTAACTCTGTCAACATACCAAACAGCTGGAGTCTGGCTTTGTGTCTATTCAACTACCATTAGCATTTGTTTTAATCTACTGGTAAACTTCTCCAGGGTGATCTCTCCCATAAGTGAGTGGTATCCCATATGGCCCAGAGTCGATCAGAGACACAGTTCGAAGTGCTTTCAGTTACTAGAATCCAGTCTTCTTACGTGCTTTGAGTTATTAGAATCTAGTCCTGGTTTCCACACATAACCCCCTTTGGAATGGGTGATAAGTGTTGTTCAGGTTGCCCCCCCAGCTACAGAGAGGCTTTCCAAACACATGGTAAATTGTATCAGTTTCCACCAAGAGGAATGGTGTTACATTCCAAGTGCAAGGTTCTAGCAAAAGGAACAATTTGGTAAAATGAAGTTGTAACTCTAGCCCTGAAAAGCAATAGTCATCATCAGAAATAATAGGAGTAGGGGAATTATTCTTTAAAAGATATTAAAAAATCAGTGAAAGGCATTTTAAATCTAAATGACTGCTGAGTCTTAGAGTTCTCACTTACCCACTCAACTACCTATTTCATACTTCTTGGGTTCTCGGGTGTTTAGCCTCTACTTCTCCCATTTCTGGCCTTGTTCTCAAGTGGTTAAACCTCTCAGCTGGATTTAAAGGAATTCTTATTGTTATTAAATATTTCTAGTATTTCTTAAAGTTACGAATTCCTGAGCTGCTTTAATTAGTAATGTCACATCAAATTGTTGCCCCAGATTTTCTTAACAAGAATGTATATGGAAATTTAGTTTTATGTTATTTTTTTAATTCATAGTTCTTTCCAAATCCAATAAATAAAACAAATTCCATTAGTTAGTGTTTTAACAAATCAAAGTAATTCTAGAATGTCTAATGTGCATTTTATGGGATGACATCATGACATGCATTTGTTATGACTAAATACACTGAGAGATCTGGTCCATTTATTGGCTAAAAGTCACTTGAGTCTCTTCTGTTTTTCTATTATGTGAATCCTCTTTCATGAAAGATTATAATAGGAAAAATAGTAGCATTAATTCAATTCTAAGCAAAAGTTCGCATATTTACTCTAGTTGAACCAGCGTAGGTCCCATGCTCACAACTAAACCAGAGAAACAAAATAGGGTGGTTAGTTTAACAACAGCTTCACCAAACGTCATAGTTTTCCAAACCCATATTGAGAAAAAGGAAGTAGCCACTAGATGCCAGGAAGGCAACCAAATAATGTCTGCTACCCAAACATTTCCTAAATACAGACCATAAGCATCTTGAGAGTAAGTACCTGTCTTACTCACTATCATATTTTCAGATCATGATGCAGAGCATGCAACACTGCAGGCGTGTCATAATGTTTTACATTATGTAAGTATGTAAGTGTGTATGGATGAGTAGATGGATAAGGAAATGATAGGGTAAATCATTTCCATGTCTGATCAAAATGGTTTTCAGAGACCTGAGAATTAAAAGAAAGACTTGATAAATTATGTTTTGTTTTCACAATTAAGTGTTATGAAATGCTAATAAACAGCTAGTAAAAAATAATCAAAATGATACATTTGCCACAAGTAAATTTAGGCATAACTAAAGTTATACTTATATAAGTTCAATGGCTTATATAGGTTAACATTATCTGAGGTCAGAGTGCATGATCCCATTTACACCTTACCTCACTGACGGATTATCAGCCAAATTGATTATCAGTCAAATGCTTGACTAAACAAGAGACATGAACCATACCTTAAAAAATGTTGCAGTGCATTAAGCAGTTTCCTACGTGAGTACTATCAACAGAAAATATCCTGCCTTTGTGAAAATGTACGGATCCTATCTGAGGAAGATTAATGCTGTATTCTGGTTGGTTTCAACTGTCAAAGATTATGCAATATAGAAGTCAGCAATTTAGTTTTCACTAGAGAGCAAACTTCAGTTAGATAACCAGGTAATTGACAAAACAGACGTCTTTGGGCCCCATTCAAGACCCCAATTGTCCTCCCATAATTTTAGAACATTGGATAACCCCTTTGTCATATGACGCTATTTTCTCCTTAAGTTCTCATTAAAACTGAGACGCTTGTGAACAGTGCGCTAACCTTCACAGCCACAGCATTACATAAGCAGATAACTGGTTTAGAAACAAGAGGTCAAGCTATTAGTTTTAATATATTAGTTAAGATTTCGGGACCTTGCCTGGATAGCAACAGCTATAGAATTTAACCCAATGTAAAATGGACATAGTAAACGTTCCTTCTAATTTCACTTTATTAGACATAAGCTGATTACAAGGACATTTGCTTTCTAGAGAAACCATACACATTAAAAAGTATAACATTTCCATATATTAAAATATTTTCTCTTTAGCTTTATCTTTGATATACCATTGAAATGGAAGACTTAAGATTAGGATGAACAAACTATACGGTTAGTTCCGAGCTCTAATATTAAGAGTAGGTTTAAGATCTAGTTCCCACCTGAGGCACTGGTTTGGAAAGTTTCTCTGTGGACAGCAAATGGAATAAACACCGTGATATGAATGTGGGGATTTCACATATATTTTTAACTATTTTGACTCTCTCATAGGTTCAGAATGTGGGTTTATTTCACATAATCAACATTCGTAGAAACTGTGACTCTGAGAGCCTTCAGGTAGACAAAGAGGTTACAGAGCAGATCTACAAGACCCCAAAGATCCTCATTAGGTGAGAAAACTCTTCTTAGGCCTCACGGCAATAGGGTTTAAATAGGGGCAAAATAATTTATAACAGCCCTGAAATTATTCTATCTTTCTCCTTGAGAAACCATTTGCATTTAAGATTCATCTTCATAAATCAACTAACAAAATGCTATTATCTCTGAACAGTTTACATTTTGTCAACTTAATTTACACCTTCAGGCTTGATTCAGGCCCCCCCATAAGAAAGAGAAAACGGTGTAGAGTTCTGTCTGGGATGGAAGCAAGGGAAATTCCTACACTTTTGCTTTGACCTGCAGGGGCGGGGCAGTGTTAGCTGAGAATAGGAAGGTCGAGGTCAGAAGCCCCGCTAGCTACTAGGCATCAAAGTCCTTTTGTCCTCACTCTGCTTCTTCCTAAAACTCAGTGCTAGTGCTGTGGACTCTGAAGCTCAAACAATGGCCAAGATTGCCCTTCATTTTTTTACCCTGTAGTTGGACACCTCTTCCTAGTTTTCCTTTTTTTTATTTTATGTTTAATTATTATGGATACATAATTGTCCACATTAAGTATCATCCTGAACTGGGGAAAACTGAAAACCTTTCCGCTAAGATCTGGAATAAGACAAGGATGCTCACTTTCACCTTAGTTCTTTTACCTAACTTTGTCTCTGGCATTCACTTCAGTGTCTTCCCCTTTACTCTTTATTGGTGGAAATCAAACAGCCCATTCCAGAGGGCAAAGGGCAAATGACTTTTATTGCCTGTTAACTACCAACGCCTTGAAGTTCATCATCAGCACGACTGGAACTCTACTTCATCCAGTTTATAGGAGGCAGACCAAGGAACGAAACCAAAACCTTATGATTACATGATATTTATTCATGTGATTCATTTATTCAAATTTATTATTAGCATATGATATGCTTCAGAAAATTAAATATCTTTTGGTATTGTACTGGTGTTATTTCTGTTCCTAAGAAATAAATACATAACTGTCTTATATGTCACTTTGTAAATACATTCTATACATGAAAATGTTAAACTAGTAATATGTTTTATAAGATTTTTGGCCGGGCACGGTGGCTCACACCTGTCGTCCCAGCATTTTGGGAGGACGAGGCAGGTGGATCACAAGGTCAGGAGATTGAGACCATCCTGGCTAACACGGTGAAACCCTGTCTCTACTACAAATACAAAAAAATTAGCCGGGAGTGGTGGCGGGCACCTGTAGTCCCAGCTACTCGGGAGGCTGAGGCAGGAGAATGGCATGAACCCGGGAGGCGGAGCTTGCAGTGAGCCAAGATTGTGCTTCTGCACTCCAGCCTGGGAGACAGAGCGAGACTCCGTCTCAAGATAAATAAATAAATAAATAAATAAATAAATAAATAAATTAAATTAAATTCTATATTTAGCAAATAAACAAAACATTAAAATCTATAATACCTATATATAGCAAACAACATACTGTCCTAACATAGAGTGCAAACCTCTAACATTATCCTTCTTAATGTTTAGGGAAAAGAAACCTTGAATGTGAGCTGTAAAATGCTAAATAGAATGCTTTAACTGTGATAAAATATTTAAAATCATTCATTTCAGTTGATTTCAAATGTCATGAAAAAGCTTGCCATAACTACTTAATCTGAGCCTGAGGAATAGTAAAATCAATCATCCTTATTAAAACAGTTTATTGTTAATCTCTCTGTGTGTGAATGCATACATATATATGAATGACCCAAGAAAAATTGATAAAATAATTTTGACAAAATATGTAACCGCTATGCCTCTTCCCTATACAATATAACAGAATAAAGGTGGTTATACTAAATCCATTGCTTTTGATCAAAGAATAAAACTGGGTTTTTTTTTTTTTTTTTTGAGATGGAGTTTCACTCTTGTTGCCCAGGCTGGAGTGCAATGCATAATCTCGGCTCACTGCAACCTCCACCTCCTGGGTTGAAGAGATTCTCCTGCCTCAGTTTACTGAGTAGCTGGGATTACAGGCATGTGCTACACCTGGCTAATTTTGTATTTTTACTACAGACGGGGTTTCTCCATGTTGGTCAGGCTGGTCTCGAACTCCTGACCTCAGGTAATCCACCCGCCTCAGCCTCCGAAAGTGCTGGGATTACAGGCGTGAGCCACCACGCCCGGCCTAAAATTGGCTTTTTAAATTAATATAAACATCTTGAAATTCTACAGTGATCTGTTGCTTGTCTGAATTTTAATTTTAAAAAATGAATAGCATAATTGAAATAAAGAATCAGCATTAATCTTTAAATCAAAAGGATTTACAATGAGATTATAATTAATTACATGCCACAACTATCTCATTGAATAGGGTAGTGACCTCAGTTACTTTGTTTAATCACTAAAACAATTCAATTCCCAAATAAGAATTTGGATCAATTCCAATTATATCCAATTAAGATTATCAATTCACTAAGAACAGGGACAATAACCCTCAAAAATAAACTCTTTAAAACTTTTCTTTTTGATTAATGTGTCTGCACCACTTTTTATTAGTACTTAGGTCCTTGAGGAAACCAATCTTGGCAGGAGGGCCCTGCTAGCCCCAGGATGTCTATGGGTGAACATTTCCATAAATTGTTTTCTGTTTTTTGCTGAACACATCAGTTGTCACCTATTAGCCCCATTTGCAGCAGACCAAAGTCAAAGAATGTTATTCTTCTTATCTTAAATACATCCTGGAAAGCCACAGATTAACAGATTTTTCTCTTCGGAGCTACAAAAATAAAAACTCTACAATTTTTATGAATTTCTAACTTACACAACTTTTATTTCTCCAGTTTCACAACAATATGATAAGTATGCTAGACCACAGCTACACTGCCAAAAGATTGTAATTCATTTCCTTTGATATGTACAGGACAGTTACATAGAGATGATTCAGAAACTGAAAATAAGAACAAATCATTTCTGGCTTCTTATAGATGAAAATGTATTTTACTAATGCCAACTTCTACTTACCGTGGAGTGTCCTCTAAACGATGAGAAAACATTTTATTTTTTTCAAACATACCTTTTTGTTTTCCATAGGAAATAACTAGTGCTTTCTTAGTATTCTAATTGGTGCAAAATGCTGAGCCGATTATGAAAGTTCTCAAGCAGCTCCTTTCAATGAACTTCAGAGGGAAACTAAAACAAGCCTTCTTTAAACAAGACTGGGGTTTAAAAAGCCAGGTAATTTTTTTAAATTTTATACTTGCCGATACATGTTCTGTGTCTTTGACACTGCACATGTTTTTTGTAAAGCGCAATTAATATCCTCAATTAGTTGGAAAGTGAGTACTTCTTGAGTTATCTGCGCACAGCGCTCTCACAATGCACTGACATTCAGATTCTGCCCAGCTTTCTGCCAAAATCTTCTCTTTAACTTTAGCTTCAGCATTGCAATGGACCATCATACAGCTGAAGAACTATTGGCACGCTGATGCTGTGCGTAATTAATGACAAGTGTTGATAAGTTACCAACGTATCTAATCAGCATAACAATGTAATATAAATAAGATGTGTCATTCAGATTTATTACCAAGCTCTGGAAATTTACATTCAAATATAGATAAAAGCATTCTATATATAACCCAAACAGAAAAATCTTATGTGTTTTATATGTTGAAATTCTGTCACTCAGCTGATGTACGATACATCATTACTGTCTGAATTAATTACAGACACAATCAATGATAGTAAAAGCTGACAAACTCGTCAAAAATATTAAGAAATTTCCAAAGGTTAAATAGAAAATATATTGACAGTTAAATTAATAATAGGAGAGTACAAGAACTACATAACTTTAGGAAGACCACATTACTTTGGAGACAAGAGATGAGTATTAAAATGTAAATAATAATACAAGGTTTATTAACAGAGATTAGAATAAAGCTGTATCAGTCTAGGTTTGATCACAAAGAGAGAATCACTGTAAGAATTATGAAAACAAGGAATGTAATATGGAATTGGGGCTTATATTATTGTGACAGGAGATGGGATGAGTAAAGGTCTCGAAAGATAAAGTCAGGAAATCAGGAAACGGTTAACTATTAACCTCAATGTGAAGTACTGGAGGATGATGAGAGCTCATGAAGCGGTCTGCAAAGCTACCATGTCTGACCACCATGATTTCTTAAGAACATGGCTTCCATTTTCTAAATCCCATGTAAATTACTCTGAATAGGAAACTCTAACCAGAACCATACAGCCATGGGGATTCTGAGAAGCATGGTTCTCAGCCTTAGGAGAAGGGCTGTTCTCCTAAGAAATGCTGTTGTCTGGTTTATAGACAACCCACCAGTATCATAACTCTAATCAAGTAGAATTGTTTATTGCACTAGAAATTATGAAAGAAAAAATCGTTAAGAATTGTATTTAATTAGCAGTTACCTAATTCCATGGAAGCCTTAAAACTTTCATGAAAATTATTCTCCTGAGGAATTTTTGTAGTTTATGATGATAAATTAAAATCAGAATGTCAATTTTGCAACATCAACATTTCTTGAAGAAGAAAAAATCAGAAATCACATATAACAACTTTCATAATAAATCATCTTCAAGCTACACATAATTAAGAATATGAGTATAAACAAAAGAAGAAAATAAAAGTGTTAAAAAAAAATGTTTCCCAAATTACATTTTGTTCTCAACAATCAAACTTCAAAATAATAATTTCATAAAACTGCTTTAAGCAGATTTGCATCTATGGGCTCAAAAGTTAAACAAAAACTGATCTGGCGAGGCATGGTGGCTTATGCCTGTAATCCCAGCACTTTGGCCAAGGTTGGTGGATCAGGAGTTAGAGACTAGCCTGGCCAACATGGTGAAACCCCGTCTCTACTAAACATACAAAAATTAACCAGTGCGTGTGGTGGTGCATGCGTGTAATCCCAGCTACTCAGAAGGCTGAACCACTAGAATCGCTTGAACCCAGGAGGCGGAGGTTGCAATGAGCCCAGATGGGCAACAGAGTGAGACTCTGTCTTAAGAAAAAAATACAATTTAAATGATTACTATACAAAAATTGAGGATGATGGCTCTTTTATGATTTGCCTTAAGTTCATTTTATAAAACATGTAACTAAAAGACATTTTCCTGAATTATATTCTGCTGGATATAAAAAGATTAACGACATTACTAAATATTCTAGATGAAAGAGAACATGCATTTAGTATCTTAAACATGTGGCCAGAGTGACAATGAGCCATCTAGTAGTGGGGAGGTTGGAGAAATTATTATTCTGGATCTACAAGGTCAAACTTCTCAAATTTTACTCCCCAAAATTTGAATAACCATAAATTAAACAATGTTTAAATAAAACCTTAGATCTATGCTAGTATTTCACAAGTTCATTATATTGTGGTGATATTTGGATTTGGTCTTGGCTTTGAGATAAAAGTAATATTGATCTCCATAATTTGGCATTTGGTAAAAAATCACATTAGGGTACATCTCTAAAAATCACATCAACAGAGTTTGAGTAGGATGTTTTCATACTTTACGTAAGTATAAATGCCCTCCTCTCTTCTTAAAACCAAATAATTATTCAAGGCCACCACATTCATACACTTTCTCTGTGAAGTGGGCCAGCGCGTCCTACTTTCGAAATTGTTTCTGTTGTTGTAATAATTTATGTATGTTTCTCATCTTTCCTACTAATCTGAAGGTGAGTTATAGCAAGAATATTTGGTTTTGTCTTTTTTCCACCACTAACAGGAGTCATGAACCAGTCACCTGCACGGCAAATTCAATCTGTAAATACATTTGATTTGGTTGATATGTGTTTGTGTGTCTGTGTCTGTGTGTGTATGTATGTTTCCCATGCAATTGTTTTTTAAGTATATTCACATAATTGTACAACTATCACCACAATCTAATTTTAGAAAAATTTCATCACCTCCCCCCAAAAAAACCCATATCGATTAACATTCCTTACTCCTCTCCCATAGTCCTAGGCAACCACTAATCTGCTTTCTGTGTCTATAGAGGTGACCATTTAATATAATGGAATCCCACCATATGAATTAATCTATTACCAGCTTTTGTCACTTAGCATAATGTCCAAGGTCCACCCATGTTGTATCATAGATTAGTACTTCATTCCTTTATATTGCAAAATAATATTTCACTTACTCATAGACCACATTTGACTTACCATTTAATCACTTAATGGACATTTGTTTCTATATTTTTGGCTATAATAAATAATGCTGCTATGAACATGTTTGTACAAATTCTTGTGTGGACATATGTTTTCATTTCTCTTAGGTATATACCTAACAGTGGACCAGCTGGGTTACAAGGTAAGACTGGGTTTAACTTTTTGAGAAAGTGCTAGACTGTTTTACAAAGTGACCTTATCATTTTACATTCCCAGGGGCAGTGTATAATTGTTACAATTTCTCAGAATCCTGGCCAATATTTATTATCTTAGTTATTTATTTCAGGCACCCTGGTGGTATGAATGGTATCCCATTGCAGTTTTGATTTTCATCTCCCTAATGATTAATAATAGGCCTTATTATTAAGATGCTTATTAAGCATCATCTTAAGCATCTTTTCCTGTGTTTATTGGGTGTTTATCTTCTTTGGGAAAATGTCTAATTTTTAATTGGATTGTTTGTCCAATTTTTAATTGGATCATTTGTCTTCTGTTTTGTTTTGGTTTTTGGTTGTTTGATTTTTCTTTTTTTGAGACGGAGTCTTCCTTTGTTGCTCAGGCTGAGGTGCAGTGGTGTGATCTCCACTCACTGCAACCTCTGCCTCCAAGGTTCAAGCGATTCTTGGGCCTCAGCCTCCTGAGTAACTGGGATTACAGGTGTGCACCACCACACAAGGCTAATTTTTTCATTTTTAGTAGAGACAGGTTTCACCATGTTGGCCAAGCTGGTCTCAAACTCCTGACCTTAATTAATCTGCCACCCTCGGCCTCCCAAAGTGCTGGGATTACAAGTGTGAGCCACCTCACCTGGCCAGATTGTTTGTCTTTTTACTATTGAGTTGCAGGGCCAGGAGTGGTGGCTTACACCTGTAACCCCAGCACTTCGGGAGGTCATGGCAAGAGGACAGCTTAAGGCCAAGAGTTGGAGACCAACCTGGGTAACATAGTGAGACCAGGTCTCCACAAAAAAAATTTTTTGAATAGCCTGGCAAGTAGCATGCACCTGTAGTCCCAGCCACTCAGGAGGCCAAGGCAAGAGGCTCACTTGCTTGAGCCCAGAAGTTTGAGGTTGTAGTGAGCTGGAATTGCACCACTGCACTCCAGCCTAGATGACAGAGCAAGACCCTGTCTCTACACAAAAAGAAATTGAGTTGTAAGCATTCATCATATATTCTGTATTCAAGTCTCTTATCAGCTTTATGATTTACAAGTATATCTTCCCATTTTGCAGTTTGTCCTTTCACTTTCTTGATGGTATTGTTTACAACACTTCTTTAAAATTTTTCGATGAAGTCCAATGTATCTGTTTTCTTTTGTCACTTACGCTTCTGGTGTCATATGTAAGAATATGTATTGCCTAAAGATACAAGGATTAATCTATGATCCATTTCAAGTTAATTTTTGTGTACAATGTGAGACAGGAAGTATTTTTGCATGTAAAAACCTAGTTGTACCAGCACACTTGTTGAAAGACTAATATTTTCCACATTGAATTGTTTTGGCGCCCTTGCCAAAAATCAATTGACCAAAATGTGTGAGTTTGTTTCTGCACTCTTAATTCTATTCCACTGATTTATGTCTATCCTATGCCAGGACCACCACTGTCTTGAGTACTGCAGCTTTGTAGTAAGTTTTGAAATCAGAAGTGTGAGTTCTTAAACTTTGCTATTCTTTTTCAAGATTTTTGGGCCATTTTGAGTCTCTTCTATTTCCATGGTAATTTTAGGATTCGCTTGTCAATTTTGCAAAGAAGTCAGCTAGAATTTTGATAACGGATTGTATTGAATTTATAAAACAATTTACAGAATATTACCATCTTAAGAATATTAAGACATCTAATACATTAATATTTGATATTTTTTCCATTATTTAGTTATTTAATTTCTTTTAATTATGTGTTTCAGTGCTCAGAGTACAAGTCTTGTACTCCTTTTGTTAAATGTATGCCTATTTTATTCTTTTTGATGTTACTATAAATAGAACCATTTTAATTTTAACTTCAGATTATCCATTACAAATGTATATAAATACAACTGATTTTTGTATGTTGATCTAGCATTCTGCAACTTTGCTGAACTCATCTATTAGTCCTAGTAGTTTTACTTTTAGTGGCTTTCTTGGGAATTTTTGTATAAAAGTTGATGTCATCTGCAACTAGGGATCATTTTACTTTTTTCTTTCTAATCTGGCTACCTTTTGTCTCTTTTCTTGCCTAATTGCCCTGGCTGGAACCACCAGCACAATATTGACTAAAATGGCATAGTATTTTAAAATCAAGGAATTTCACACACACAAAAAAATAGCCTGAGTATATTATCTTGAAAAAACAGGAGATCTGGAAATTACTGGACTTAACATGAGCTGGGTAGTGGTTGCCCCATTTAGGTGGGACATGTGCTCTCCACCTGACCAATTCCCCACTATTCTCTATGGCATAATACTTGGCCAGCTTCACTAACCTGTTCACTAATTCTGTAGACATTTGAGTTTACTAATTTTTCATTATAGAGATTAATAATAGTACCATATTCATATTAAACATTTTGCACGTATTTATTAATTGATGCATAGGATGACTGTCACAAATGAATGAACAATTGGACAAATGAATTTTTACATCGGATCTTAAGAAGTCCTATTTCTCCTAACCTCCATCTCCTAAGCAACAGGATCCCACTGTAATTCCATATTTCACATTCTACCATCTATCTCTTATCAGATTCATAGATTAATGCCAGTCTGTTATGACAATTTTCATTAATATCTTCTTTTTTTGTATTTATTAGTAAACTTATTGAAACAATATCTCTGTTTTAAAATATTTCCTTTTATATTCAAATTGAAACAGCAGAATGAAGTGGTTTGTGGCTGAAACAACCTTCCTGGGAAAGAACACTAGAGTGCTTATCTATCAAAAAACAAACTTCAATGTCGGAGCCCCATCTCCCCATAGACAAAGTAATGAACAGATTATAGGGGGAGAGGAAGGGTACAATCAGAACAGAGGTGGTGGAGGCTAGCAGATTTCCAGTAAAGTACAATGTTCAAAGTTGCTGCAATTACAGAATAGAATAGCACTTAATTTTAAAGCAATCACAAGCAGGAGTTTCCTCGCAAGTCCTCACCCTGATTTGCATTCATAAAAATACGTTTTTCTCTCTCCTGAGTAAGTGATGTATCAGGACTGGGTATCAATCTACTTTACCACAGCAAAGGGAACTCTTTTTACTTATTCAGGTTTCTGGGACCAGAATCAAGATTCTAGAGAAAGGGGAAAACCTCTACAGTTTTAAGGGCTGTTTGTTTATATGCTAACTCATTACCTGCTGAAATTCATTTTAAACACCTTCATGTAGCTATGGGTTAGGTAAAATTTGCACGGAAATGTTACAAGCAACCCCACAACCCCAGCCCGAGGAAATGGTGAGTCCAGACTTAAGCACTCTCAACACACACACAAAAAACATTTGTTCTTGGGGGGAATGAGTGAAGTCACCTGGCTAGGAGGGTGAAATGGTGAGAAGCACAAGTAGAACTCGCTGCAGGAAAAGGGCTGAGGCAAGGCAGGCCAAGGTACACACTGTGAAAACTTTACCTGCTAGTACAGTCAGCATGTTACCCTAAACAAGAAAAGAAAATCATCAAAGTGTGAAACTTAATTTATGAGCAGAAAAAGACCAAGGCTTGGGCAATTAAAACAATCCAGCCTCCCTTTCTTTGTTAATTTGTTTAATGTATTGTTCAGGTAATTTTCTTTTCTTTTGAAAAAAGAAATATTTTTTGCCACCTAACCTAAGCAACTGGAATTGCCATTGCCCAGTTTATCTCCATCGTTTTGCTAAGAGGTGAAAAACAAAAGTAGAAATGGACTCCTAATAGGAAGTCCATCAGCGGGTGGGGAGGAGCTGGGGAATGCCCCAACCACAAAGACAGCTCGAGTGAATCTAGGGGACCAGACCCTTGACCTTCCTGGGGCAAATCCTGCTCTACCTCTTCTCCTTCTATGGTCACTGCCTCCTGTAGACTGAGCAGCGGGTATGATGTAAGTAAAGCATCTCAAAGAAACCCAGTGGCGTAGGTCTCAGCGCTGGCTTTCCCAGGCTTTCCGACTTTTGGCCTGAGTGGTGGTTTCCAGGCCAAGTCCCAGATCTCGCCTGTAGCCACGTTCCTCTGGGAGATGGAAGGAGACCATTCCTTTCCTTAACATCTGGTCCTCCACTGCTACGGCTGGTGAGAGAGGAACAAGCTGGAAGAAATGGGGTGAAAAATGGGACTGCACGATAAGGAAGGCAGAAAGCGTGGGACCTACTGGCCAGCCCTCCCAATCCAACTGAAAAGAGCGGGGAGTCCTGTCAGGACTGCCTAGTGTCTAAGGACAACTTTTTGTGGCACAAGCCTTAACTCTCTTCTGCTGGCTGGGACTCGCAACCTCATGCACCAGTCCTGCCCTGGATTCCAATATTATTTTAAGGATATAGGTGGTTATTTAATACTCATAGCAACTATCATTTGTGGTTGCTCAGAACCCATGCCCCTAAGGAGCTTCATGCTATCATTTAAAAAAAAAATCTTTTCTTTATCTTACCAGTTTGGATTAAACAGAAATGGTACCATCAGACTGTGCTCCAAGGAGGTGCACACAGCCTCCTAATCAGGATTGGGGATCTCATCCTCACCCACTAAGTCCACCTTCAGTCATGGGGCCCCCTCCCTGTCTTGTTCCCCAATAGAGAAGCCTTATATCATCAAAGGAAATAATCTGAGGTTTTTTAGTTGATGTTATTCTAAGTCTAAATACAAGAGAAATGTTCTGTATCTAAATCATTGAGCTATTTGGAGGGGAAATAGTTTTATGTTCCCTGGCATTGATGAAGATTTTTCCTCAATCTTCCTACAATTACTGGGTCAGGCTGTGCTGTTTTCCTTCTACCAGTTTTCAACAAACAGGCAAAAACTGTTCTGTGGTTTGAATGGCAAAGCCACTAAGATCTCCTCATAAACACTTCAGGGGAAGAAAGGAGGAGATCCTCCATCTCTCAATCAACAGAAAGAAGGAAGAGTTCTCTGGTGCACCAGGAAGGTTGGCATGGTCCCCCTGGAGCTCTGAGGTAGGTTCAGAGCACTGCTGGTTCCCAGTTTGGCAGAGGGTGTGTCTGGAAGGGGAGGAGGAGAGAACAACCTAAGATCTAACAGATGCCCCTTCTCACTGGACAGTATCAGTATCAATTTTTTTTTTTTTTTTTTTTTTTTTTTTGAGACGGAGTCTCGCTCTGTCGCCCAGGCCGGAGTGAGCGGCGCCATCTCGGCTCACTGCAAGCTCCGCCTCCCGGGTTCCCGCCATTCTGCTGCCTCAGCCTCCCGAGTAGCTGGGACTACAGGCGCTGCCACCACACCCGGCTAATTGTTTTGTATTTTTAATACAGACGAGATTTCACCGTGTTCACCAGGATGGTCTCTATCTCCTGATCTCATGATCCGCCCGCCTCAGCCTCCCAAAGTGCTGGGATTACAGGCGTGAGCCACTGCCCCCGGCCAGTATCATTTTTATTTGAGTAGAATTTTGCTTGTTTAACTACAAATGAATACTGTTTTCTTAAATAAGCTACCATGGCAATCTTCACATTGTCTCTACTGTCCAGTTATCTAAACACTAGTTTGAAATTATCATTTCATTCCTCAGGGATAGGACAAATTGTTCACTATAGATTAGACACTTAAAACACATTTGTTTTACCTGAGTCACATCTTTATGGAAACTTTCGCAAGTTAGAATCTGCGAGAATCCATGACTGGCATTTATCATAGTTATTAAAGATAATTAAATCCAAACCAATATGAGTTCATCTACTATACCAGCCTCATGGGCTTCGTTTCATATCTGAAGGTCCACATTGTGAATCCTGCTTTTAGCTGAGACCCAGTTACCATCGGTTAGAAATTCAGGTTCAAGGAAGTCAGTTTAGTCTATTTCAAAGCCATTTCAATTTCACTTCTGCTTCATTTAAAGTAAATTTCTTCAGAAACATTTAACTAACTTTAAATCTTTAAAGATTTTGCTGTCAAGAAATAAAATTATGTTATATATTTAATAAAATTATTGTCATTCTAAAACATATTATTAAAGAATTATATTTTATTCTTTAGGCAGAATCCTATAAAGGAATAGAAACCCAAAATCTGAGCCAAGCCAATATTAAATATACCCTAAAGCAGGATTTCTCAACAGTGCTACTATTGACATTTGGGGCCAGACAATTCTTTGTTCTGAGGGACTATTCTGTGCAGGCCGAGAGGATTGTGGCAAATGGAGCTGGAAACTTAGAAATTAAAAAAAAAAGTCAAGCTTTTTTTTTTTGGCAACAGTGTAAAGAGTGCATTCTAGAAAAACAAGTGTTTTCTGTAATGACCATGTTACTCACCTTCCTAAAGAGAGTCCACCTAAAAGAATCTTACAGCAGATGGATCAGAATTTCAACAGCATCTAAATAGATATAATTTCTCATTTATGTATAAAAAAGGTAACTGCACAAAACCAGCTCTAATGGCAAGAGCTAAGTGTAAGGGTGGTGCTAATCAAGAAGATGATGACGATGATAACAGATAACATTTATTTGGAACTCTTACTATATGCTAGTCATTAATCCTAAGTCTTACTTAGAATGCACTACTTTTTTACTCTCAGCACTCCTAATTCATCTCACTCTTATTTGGCAGATTTCAAAAAGGCCACAAATTCCACCCATCCTGGAATGTATGCTCCTTGGCAACGTGAATTTTCACTCCTCCTATGAGGGGTGGAGTCTATCTCTCCACACATTCACCTGAGTTTGATCATGGATTTTGTTTTAGTCGAGGACATAGCAAACCTGAGACAAGCAGAAGGTTGAAAATGGACTTGCTCCCTTTTGCTGCATGATATCTCCATGTGAAGAAGCCTGGGCTAACCTGTTGGATGGTGAGAGGCATATGCCATCACCACAGATTATATCTGGCCACTCGGGGACATGAGAGTGAGGAGTCCCTAGACCACTGCATACCAACCACCAGACTATAAATAAAACCATCCTAAATTCTCCATCTAAGTCAAATCTCTCCAGAGCAGAAGAAGCTCCTAACCAAAGCATAGAGTTGTGAGAAATAATAAACGTTTATGAAGACATTAAGTTTGGGGTAGTTTGTTATACTGCAGAAGATTACCAATTAGCCTCACTGGAATTCAACGGTAGGGGTATTGTAACATTATTATTGCTATTTTAGGGAAAAGTTAAGGCATGCAAAGATAAAGTAACTTGCCCATAGTTATCAAGCTAACGAATGATTTAAACTCAGGATTTGAACCCAGGCTCCAGATTAACGCATAATTTTTAGTGTTTGGTGTACTTAGCTAAAAGAATGTGTGTAGGCCGGGCGCGGTGGCTCATACCTGTAATCCCAGGACTTTCGGAGGCCGAGGCGGGAGGATTACGAGGTCAGGAGATCAAGACCATCCTGGCTAACACGGTGAAACCCCGTCTCTACTAAAAAAGTACAAAAAATTAGCCGGGCGTGGTGGCGGCGCCTGTAGTCCCAGCTCCTCGGGAGGCTGAGGCAGGAGAATGGCGGGAACCCGGGAGGCGGAGCTTGCAGTGAGCTGAGATCCGACCACTGCACTCCAGCCTGGGTGACAGAGCGAGACTCCGTCTCAAAAAAAAAAAAAAAAAAAAAAAAAGAAAAAGAAAAAGAAAGAAACAAACAAAAAGAATGCGTGTGGTATTTTCTCAATTAAGGAAACTAAGATTTTGCTATTACTGTAAAAGAAAATGAGAGTAGGGAAGACATACAAGAATAAGAAATCCTGGAAAAAAAAATCTCACTAGATCGTCACCAAGGAATATATAAGTTAAAAAGAAGAATGACAACTGTATTGCAGTGATTGTCAAAACCAGTAACTCACAGCCCATCAATCAACTACAAGATTCAGTAGTCTTCAGGGGCTTCTAGGTGGTCCACTTGCCAGTCCGTGGAACTATTATCATGTATGATATTACAATCTGGCATGGATGTACTTATTATACACCTCCATGAAATGTTATCAAAATACCTCCTAGTTCGTTATATTTCCTCGTTCTTTCTTTCTTATTTGGTGGTGGCAAGTGAGAGGGATTTATTACCATGCAACTATCCCTAGGCCCAAAGCGTTTGAGACCCACAGCAACCAAACATATAGTCCTCCCCAAAAATCCCAACCTGCTGGAACAGGAAGCAAGAAGTGTCACAATAATTAAAAAGATAGCAATGGGAATGTTATAAAGCATAGGCACCAAATAGAATGCATAGTTATACTGTAAAGGTAAAAAGGAGCAAATTTTGATTTATTGAGCTATAATTCCATTGAGGGTTTCTGGTGACTCCAGCTTCGCACTTGTGGTTATAGTATTCCCAGAACCCCTCAATGGAGTGATTTCCTGAAATGCACAGCTGCCTCTTATTTATTTTATTAACTTTACATAAAAACCATGGGAGCACAGCTTTTACGGTATTTGACTATGATTGGCCTTGTCTTTTCAAGTTTGGGATGGAAGGGGAAGAAAACATAAAATGCAATGAGAACATCATTTAAAAACTAAAACTTTCAAAGGAGGAATAAGTAGAAAGACTTTTTGCTTGGGGTTATGATTTAGCAATGAAATTTTCTTAGACTAATATATGATAATTGATTATATTTCAAAACAGATCAAAATCCAGATTTTATACCGTGAAGGACAGTTGTGCACCATGCAAACACCTAATCTAAAAGACTGGGAAATTGCTGAATTTCGTGGTTATAGCCTTTCCATTAATAAGGAGTAAGGTAATTTAATTTGTTATAGAATATATTATGATCCATTCTTAATTTTGTTCAAGTGTCCAGATTACATCTAAAAAGATTTTTTGAAGTTATCATCATTATTCAAAACATCATGGCAAAGACTATTGTCTTTAAAGTATGAATAGGCTATTAGAGTCTTATTTCACATTCTAGTGCTATAATAGGACTAGAATGGAAAAAGCAGTCCACTGAGAAGAAAAAATTAAGTTGAAAGTATATACCTATTTTCTGAACTAGTGATACTTTTTTATGGTTTTGGCATAAATATGAGTCTTTTAATTGATATTAGAGGCTGACAAGGATGGGTGGGTGGAAGAGAGGGATAAAGAGAGGTAAGTTAACTGCTAAGAACACACAGTTAGATAAAAGGTGTAAGTCCTATTGTTCACCAGCAGAGCAGAGGGACTTTAGTTAACAACAATGTATGGTATATTTCAAAGTAGCTAGAACAGAGGATATGAACTGTACACAGCACATAGAAATGATAAATACTCAAAGTGGTGGATACTTCAAATATTCTGACTTCATCATTACACCTTGTATGCATGTAACAAAATATCACATGTACCCCATAAATATGTACAGTATTATGTATCAATAAAAAATGAATTCCTAAAAAACTCTCTTGCATGAGTGCTTTAACCATTCAGTAAGATCACAAAATAGTAAGCGCAAATAAACCCTGATATAATGTTAATGCCAAAGCATTCTCTTACTCAGCTGAACAAGGGTATGATCAGAAATTCCTCAGGAAGTCCAACATATGGAGTTTATAGCTCTTCAATTATGTCAACATTTATTAGTTAAATAGAAATCACAAATCTTCTTTAAGGAAGTGAGCCCAGATGCCTGCAATTAATATTTCTCAGCCCTGCAGAAGATATCATAACTTAATTCCCAATGTCTTTACTTTCAGGGACTAAAAACTCACAAATTATGTCATTAGAAACAGCAATGGCTAACCAGAGGTTTGTTGTAATGTATTTTCGTTAGCTGCAGCTAATTGGAGCCAAATGAGGAGAACAATGTTGTAAGGGCACTCAGAGAAATCCTAGGTCTTTAGGAACTGAAATGAATGAGGGCAATCAGCAGTGTATGCAGAATACACTGCATTCAATTACTATAAATAGGATGGCAGTCAGCTGCGAAGTGCCACAGATCATGATGAGTTTTGGGGAACAGCAGATGTCTTATAACATTGTATAAATACAAACAATACGCCAGACTGAACCAGGTCAAATAATGGGGAAGCAGGGAACAAGGACCTCAAATGGGGGCCTTTGTAAATTGTTCTGGTGCAGTTTTACTGAGCATGGTCTGATCTAGAGTGTCAATTTGTGTGTGTGTTGAGTATTAGGAGATGGGATGCCCAGAACTTCCCTTTTCGATGACTAAAAATGTAGCTGAACAAGATAAAGGTACTACCGTACTTCAACCATGGCAGCAATTATTTTCACCCATACACCCATATAATAAGCATAAGAATCGTTTTCACCTTGTACGTGATTTTTTTACAATAAATTTCTATCTAAAATATAACAACTGCTGGCCGGGCATAGTGGCTCATGCCTGTAATCCCAGTACTTTGGGAGGCCAAGGTGGGCAGATCACTTGAGTCTAGGAGTTCAAGACCAGCCTGGCCAACATGGTGAAACCCCGTCTCTACTAAAAATACAAAAATTAGCCAGGTGTGGTGGCACGTGCCTGTAATCCCAGCCTACACAGGAGGATGAAGCACTAGAATTGCCTGAACCAGGAAGGTGGAGGTTGCAGTGAGCTAAGTTTACACCACTGCACTCCAGCCTGGGCAACAGAGAGAGACTCTGTCTCAAAAATAAATAAGTAAGTAAAAATAAATAAAATATAACAACTGCTGAGAAGAATGTCTTTGTATATTGGCATTCCGTTTTTAAGGGGTAAAGTCTGCAGCTTGACTTTTGTTAGCATGATATCTTCAGGATGACACTCTTTGAATAATGGACATTTTTTGATGAGTTCTTCGTTCAAAATGAAATAACATAAAACTCATGATCTGAAGCTATTTTGAGTACAGCATGTCTAAGTTTCTTACACTTATATTAGAATAATAACTTTTTCTTCTACTTTAAATATTCAGATTTAAAGATGCCAGCTCTATTGTCATTAAGCCTGTATGTGTGAGGCATGCTTGTTTTCCAACAGCCACTGAAATAAAACAATGGAATTTCAAACAAGTTTCTACTGTAGCTGTAAATGTCATTGTATAGTGAGAATCCTGGATTCACTACCAACTCTGACTTCTTATGCTGCATGATTGAGTGTCCAGCCTCTCTGGGTTTCAGTTTACTCTCCTTAAGATGAGGACTGGTTTGGATAACCTCTAAGGTTTTTCCAGCTCTCAGGGTCTGTGTAAACTGAGAACCAGTCAAGCCATACGAAACCACCAATAATTCAGGCAGAATGGCCTTTTTTATTGTAAATCTACATAGCTAAGAATGTTTCTGAGGCTTCTGAAATTCTAATCACGAGTCATTACAGGTAGTGATGTAGGAGTCATAGAGCAAGCCAAATTACATACAATTATTGCTAAAAAAAAAAAAATACAAAATACAGGCAAGAGAAAGAGGAAAATATAAACCATCCATAATCTTAGCTTCCAAATATCAATATTCTTAAGATTTTGGTAAGTAAAAGAAAGAGGAAGTAGAAGAGTGCTTGAGAAGATGGTGGAGAAAAGAGACAGACGGAGTGGGTGATGAAGCTAATAAACAATATAGCCAGCAGAGATATGGCTATAGATACTGTACATATAGATGTAAATGATGTAAGATGGTATAGATACAGCATACTATTTTCATTTTTTAACTTTAGCACTTAAAAATAAATATTTTCTAAGGTTAATTTTTTTTTAGAAGCATCATGATTAAGGACAGCTATCCATAAAAGTTCTATATATGCTATAGATATATGTATTCTATATATGTGTACATCTAGATACATATTTATTGATTTTTTAAATTTCATAGTAAATATCCTGAAGCTAAATGTTTATATGCATCCATAATTTTAGGTGAAATTGCTATACACAAAAAATCATATGGGAATGCTGTGCAACAATTTATGACTTCTGCCCACAATTGACAAGTCAAGAATGAATTAATACTTTATATTAAACACCTGAACCACAATTAGGACAAAGTTATGTTGTCCCTAATACAAAGGGAAGGCGGAAGTGAGGAAGCCTCTTGCGCTATCTTGACCTTAATGGGTTTACAATTAGAGTTCTGTCTCCTGAAGAGAGATTCAGATTGGCCCTGCTGAGATGTGAGAAATCAGAATTATTTGTGAAGTGTCCTGATACAAGGTGACAGAAGCTGTCCTCATTTAATTCATCACCATTCAGTTCTGGATGGAAGGGAGGCAGGAGAAGTAGTACATCAGAGGCCAATCTTCAATATTGCTTTTAGGAGTTCTTCATTTCCTTCCAAAGAAGAAAGCAAAAGAGATAACAGAAGCAAGAACTCTGCAAGAGCGTAGACAGGCCTTTCAATAAATTCACAAACGAAAGCTACACTCTCGATTTTTAATTTTCAGCCTCTTTGCCCCAATTGTAAAATAAATAACTTATCCAAGTCACCTTTTGAGTTCAGTGTTTCATCTTTGAAGGCTTCTATGACTTTCAAAGAAGTACCTTCACTGACTTTATTTTTCTGATTATTAAAAGTGAAATATCAAGACTTGTCTGATCAGATGGTCATCAGTTATGACGATTTTGCACTACAGTTTTGGGCACACGAATGTTGAGGACACTCCCCTGGGGTGGCTTCTTGAAGAGTTTCAGTTTCTGGGATTCACAACCCCATCTTGACAGCTTCTTCCTCTCACAGTCCACTAAATACTCAGGATCTTACCCTTCATTTTCTTAGACTAGCAGGTGTCCTTAAGCATTGCAAGGGAGGAACACTGCAAGTGGAAAAAAAAAAAAAAAAGCAGTCCTATTTTTTTCTCCTTTTCTCCTGCTTCTCTAACTATCTAAGTCCTGAATTTTATTTCTTTCGCGGCAAACATCAGTTAATTTTCTACATTAAAGGAGTCTGAACCTCCCTTTCCTGTAAGTAAGGCAATGATGAACTTTAAGAGCAGCCAAACTGCCTAGGTAGCTCCATAGAAAGCATGCATGTCATTATTCTCTAGAATATGTATGCAAGATGGAAGTATATTTTTGCAGGCCACCAGGTCTGTCTGGGAAGGGATTCAGGGACATCTGTTCCCTTAATGCCCAGAATAAAAGCAGTGGTTTTTTTGTTTGTTTTTCTTTTTCTTTTTGTTGTTTTTGTTTTTGTTTTTGTTTGAGATGGAGTCTCACTCTGTCACTCCTCGGGCAAGAGTGCAGTGGTGCGATCTCGGCTCGCTGCAAGATTTGTCTCCTGGGTTCAAGCGATTCTCCTGCCTCAACCTCCTGAGTAGCTGGGATTACAGGTACGTGTCACCATGCCTGGCTAATTTTTGTATTTTTAGCAGAGACGGGGTTTCAGTTTAAAGGAGTGTGGAGTGAGCTGCTCTGCGAAGAAGAGGAAGGAAGGAAGGAAGGAAGGAAGGAAGGAAGGAAGGAAGGAAGGAAGGAAGGAAGGAAGGAAGGAAGGAAGGAAGGAAGGAAGGAAGGACGGGAGGGAGGGAGGGAGGGAGGAAGGGAGGGATGGAGGGACGGAGGGACGGAGGGAGGGGCTCATGGACAAGATTCTGGCATTAAGAGGCAGTAGAACCAATAATCAGATGCACTATCCTAAGCAGAGTAGTGGGCTTAAGGAGGATGACTGAGTAGAGTGAAATGGGAAGAAATGTTTTAAGGCCTTTGTTTTTCCAAGAAAGAATTGCAGTCACCAGCTCCAACAGGGAGGGACTGGCGATACTTAGAGTGCTGGAAATGTTTCTGGAGGAAGCCTCAGGAAATCATAGAAAGCAAAGGAAACTGCAATAACTACACACTGCAAACAAGAAGCAAAGTGGCCATGCCATGACAATATGATGAGCAGATGACACCTGTAAAAGCCATATGGCAGATTTCTTCTCTGTAGCCCACTCCACGGTGGAAAGATTTCATTTTAATCAAGGATGTAAATTATAAGTGCTCATTATGGGACACAGGTGGTGTGAGACAATAGGCCTTAGAGAGCTGTATTTCTCTTTTTATTAACTTGTATGTGTATAGTATTCATTCTAAGCAGAGCCTTATATTGAAGCATTATACCCAGTTGTGTGAAAGTAGAGAAATTAGAAAGTGACTGAAGTGTCTGTTTCCTAGAAGAGAGATCATTCTAGGTTTCTGAGGAAGAACTGACATGTAACATATTTTATCCTTGAAAGAAATAAATCACAGGGCTTTCCTGTCAATGGCTTTTTTTTTTTTTTTTGCCATAAAAACTAGTAGAAATTCAACATAATCAGAAAGAAGGCTGGGCACGGTGGCTCACACCTGTAATCTTAGCACTTCAAGAGGCCGAGACGGGTGGATCACCTGAGGTCAGGAGTTTGAGACCAACATTGCAAAATCCTGTCTCTATTAAAAATTCAAATATTCAATAATTAGCAGGGCATGGTGGTGGGCACCTATAATCCCAGCTACTCGGGAGACTGAGGCAGGAGAATTGCTTGAACCTGGGTGGGTGGAGGTTTCAGTGAGCAAAGATGGTGCCACTTCACTCCAACCTAGGTGAAAGAGCAAAACTCTGTCACCAAAAAAAAAAAAAAAAAAAAAGGAAAAGAAAACTAATCTGAAAGAATAAAAGAAATGCTGATGTAACTTTGTGATATGAGGAACTTGAATATTTGTGACAGTGAAAGGAAACTAGGGCTCTTCTGGAATTTGTTAAGCAAGATGAGTAATATAACCTAATGACTCCAAAGGATAACGACTGATGTTCTCATCAGGCTTGCCAAGAGACTATGTGACTGCTTTAAAGAAAATAAGACTAGGCCAAGCCGTGGAGGCCAACGCCTGTAATCCCAGCATTTAGGGAGGCTGAGGTGGGCGGATCACGAGGTCAGGAGTTCAAGACCAGCCTGGCCAAAATGATGAAACCCTGTCTCTACTAAAAATATAAAAATTAGCTGGGCGTGGTGACAGGCACCTGTAGTCCCAGCTACTCCGGAGGCTGAGGCAGGAGAATCACTTGAACCTGGGAGGCAGAGGTTGCAGTGAGGTGAGATTGCACCACTGCACTCCAGCCTAGGTGACAGAGCAAGACTCCATCTCAAAAAAAAGAAAGTAAGACTAATGATGACTTTAAACAAGGGAATATTTTACATCTTTGTTGGAGTGCTTTGTGCTGCAAGTAAGTGAAAATCACAACCCAAAGTAGCCTAAATATAAGGGTATTTACTTCTCCCCACCCTCACCCCTCATACCTCATTTGAGGACCACAGCTGGGTTGGTTGGTTGAATCAAGGGCATGATGATGTCATCAGAAATCCAGGTTCTGACTGAGCGCAGTGGCTCACACCCGTAATCCCAGCACTTTCAGAGGCCAAAGTGGGCGTATCACTTGAGCCCAGCCATTTGAGACCAGCCTAGGCAACACAGCAAGACCTTCATATCTACTTAAAATTAAGAAAAAAGAAATCCAGGTTCTTTCCTTGACTTTTCCCATTGGCTAAAAATGAATGCTACAGTTCCAGGGGTTACATGTATGGTATTAACATTCAGAGTCAGAAGAGGGAAGACTCATTCATTCACTGCTTTTTATGACTAATGAGCTGTTTCCCAGGAACCCCCTGGAGCAATCCAAATCTAATCAGGAGATAGACATCACACAGTAGGTTAAATATAGAAAGTTTAAAATAAAAATTATTAGCTATAATAAAAGTGACTTTAAGATATGGACAATCGGCCGGGCGCGGTGGCTCAAGCCTGTAATCCCAGCACTTTGGGAGGCCGAGATGGGCGGATCACGAGGTCAGGAGATCGAGACCATCCTGGCTAACACGGTGGAACCCCGTCTCTACTAAAAATACAAAAAACTAGCCGGGCGAGGTGGCGGGCGCCTGTAGTCCCAGCTACTCGGGAGGCTGAGGCAGGAGAATGGCGCAAACCCGGAAGGCGGAGCTTGCAGTGAGCTGAGATCCGGCCACTGCACTCCAGCCCGGGCTACAGAGCAAGACTCCGTCTCAAAAAAAAAAAAAAAAAAAAAAAAAAAAAAAAAAAAAAGATATGGACAATCTGAGGAATCCAGGCCTTTTTGGAAAAGGTGTGGTTCAGCCACTGGATAGCAAGAAAGTTAGCTAGGTTAACCAGACCTGCACTGGTCTGGAGTTGCTGGGCAAACAGGCAGCCCCAACCCCACCCCCACCCCCACCCACCCAGTGGAGGGCAAAGACCTTCAGAGCTTGTGGGCTGGCGGGAATGGGCTTGCACAGGGAGCTACCCCTTGGGTCCCAGGCAGCTGCATGCAGGCCAGCCAGCTCATCTCCAGGCCAAGACTACAAGGTCACAGAGAAACCTTTTCTGGATCCTGTGGCTCAGGCAGGTTCCACCCCAAGTACCCACAACCACACAGTCTCTCCTCAGCTCAGGCTGCAATTCCATGAAGCCTCTGCCTCCTACGATGTTGCTCTAGCGCCCTCTACTGAGAAAGTTTAGCGTCATACTTACTTTAGAAAGAAAATCTTAGAGGAATTCTGTTATTAATCATAGAGCATATATCGAAGGGTGCATTGAGAGCTGAGAGGCAATAAATTCAGAGCTGACACATCCCCAGATGACTTTTTCTCCTATCTCATTGGCCAGAACACATGACATGCACATGCTTAAAGCAATAACTGGATGAACTGAATCACCATTACTGGCTTGGACTACTCAAGACACATCCCCCAGGGCTGAAAAGGAGCTCTCTTTCAGAAGCACATGGCCCACAGTGCCATTCAGGGCTCTGTCCTTAGGAGGAAGCCTGAGAACGACACGGGCCCACAGCTGAGAGTGTGTGCCACCCTGCACCTTGTGTTCGACTGGTTTGGGATACCGCAGTCAGAAAATGAATGGCAGAAACCCAGAAATCATTGTATCCTAAAAATAAGAAAATGATGCCTGAAACATCACTATAGCAAAAGTATCTGAAAACAGATAATACCTGAAAATAGAACCTTACAATACTTAAGTAACTGAGGTTAGTCAGAAGACTATGTAACATTTACATGCTGTGAAAATTATCACTGTCTAGAAGCTAAAGATTTCTTTTAAGAAGCAAAAATATTAATCTGCTTCACTTGAAAAGAGAGTAGGAGAAAAATTCAAGTACCCATCAATAAAAATGTCTAATCCTCACTTACAGCAGCCTTCAGAAACTATTTTGTCCCCTAACTAGTATCATCATCCTAGTCCCTTGTTACAAACTGACTTTTCCTTATATTATTTACTGATCTTCCTCTTCTTTTGCACCTCTACTCTTACTCCCCCAGCACAGGCACCTATATTTCTGTCTTTTGTAGCCTCATCTTCCCCTTCTTTGCCCTGCTTCCTCCATATGTTAAATTCACATGTGCCTACATACACATATACAATGATACTTCCTCCCCATTCAAAGGCAGTTACACCAAACATATGCTTGATGGTGACGGTGTTGCTGCTCACACCTGATTTATCCGAAATGTAATCTAATAAATGTATTAGTCCATTCTCACGCTGATAATAAAGATATACCAGAGACTTGGTAATTTCTGAAGAAAAGAGGTTTAATTGACTCACAGTTCAGCACAGCTGGGGAAGTCTCAGGAAACTTACAATCATGGTGGAAGGGGAAGAAAACACATCCCTCTTCACATGGTGACAGCAAGGAGAAGTGCAGAACAATAGGAGAAAAAGCCCCTTATAAAACCATCAGATCTCATGAGAACTCACTCATTATCACAAGAACAGTGTGAGGGTAACCACCCCCACGATTCAATTACCTCCTACTGCATCCCTCCCATGACATGTAAGGATTATGGGAACTACAATTCAAGATGAGACTGGGGTGGGGACACCACCAAATCATATCAATAAATGTGTAGAAAAAGAGACATTTTCATCTTTGTACAATTCCATTTTTAAGATATTTTTATTTCACATACTATCCTTTCACTAGAATAAAGTCAATTTGACATAAAAAATTGCAAGTTGCTTTTCCTGCTATGGAATTATCTCCTGCCACTTCTATCAGTAGTCACCTCTAACACATAATGCTTCTCCTGATGGGAATAATCCATTTAGAGAAAGTTACAAGAATTCACTACTGAGAGTCATATTTCTGGGTAACACATAACAAAGCTTTGGTAGCAGTCCAGTGTCATTTCCTTGAAAGCTGATGTGGGATAATGTTGCTGAGGAGTATTTGAAAGCTGCCAAGAACTTCCTGAAGAACAGTATAGTGCATATATTTCTGTGATTATGCCACTTTGGAAGAAGGGGGAGGTTGTATTTATCATAAATTTGGCTGTGAAAATTGAGTTGTGTGTATGTAAGACTGCGAAGCTTAACAATTAAGTTGTATTTGGATGTGCGACCTAACATTCAGACCTTATATAGCATAGCCAAAATGTATAGGAAGCTCTAAGTAAAATGAGACTAAAAGATTTTATGTTGGAGGAGATTTTATGTTGGAGACTAAAAGATTTTATGTTGGAGCATATCTTAAATACATTCTGGAACTGACTTAGACTCAGTAGATCAATCATTTCAGCACAGGAGGGAGTAAGGATAAGACCTGGGCTGAGATACAAAAGAGGAAACTCCTTTGACTTCATCCTTCTGAGCAACCATCTCGTTTTCCTTAACCTATCACTGTTATACTTAGCCTGGGAAGTGCCCCCAGTTCCAAAGTTTCCTTTACTTTCCTTTAATCTTGCTAGTCAAGGACTTTGATCAACTATACTTTTTCTCACCCAGACGCTGAGAAAAAAGGACTCAAACAATGTGCATGTGTTGGGGAAGGAGGGAGTGCCAGGACTGTCGTCTAGCAAGACTAGAAGCTCTGGAGCCCAAGTACCTGGATTCAAGTCCCTGTTTGATCAGGCATTAGCCGTACAACCTTGACAATATTATTTAACTTCTTAGTGCTTCCGTATTCTTCTGTAAAATACAGACTAAAATAATACCTTCCTGGCATGGTGGTTCTTAGGTTAAATTATTTGATACACATCAAGCCTTTAGAATAATTCTTGGAACCATGTAAGTATATATCAAGTCAATATCGAATGTTTTCCAAAATTTGGGGATATAAAAGTTGCTGTAAAAATACAGCAACTTTCAATAATCTGAGTGTAAATAATTTAAGAATATAAAAGTTTTCACCAATTTTGACTAGTAGGGCAAATGATCAATTAAACGATTGGAATGCTGGATTACACATTCATCTTAAGAAAATTTCATTTTTTATATATATATCCAATTTAAGCATGTCATTCATTTAATAAATCAAATAAATTGAATTGTTGTGAATCATACTATTAAATTAAATAAATATTTGTTGAACAGCTACTATGCATAAAGTTACTCCAGTTATTTATTATTGTGGGAAAAAAGCTCCTCAACATTTAGTGACATAAAACAACAACTATTTTATTATGTTCCTTATACTGCAGATCAGAAATTTGAGCAGAGCACAGTGGTAATGATTTTTCTCTGCTCCATAATAATGGAATGCTTCACCAGGGTCAAGATGGTTGGTATAGCTCAACTGGGACCACATGTCCGGAGCCTCATTTGGCTGGGTGAGCTGAGTTTCTCAGTTCCACACCTCACATCTGCTGAGGCTGCAATCACAATGACTTCTCCATCCAAGACCTGTTGCCTGCACTAGGATGGCTGGAACAGATGGAGCTTTCCAGGTACCACTCTGTGTAGCCTCTTCATGTGTCTAGCCCGGGCTTCCTCAGAACATAATCTCAGTTCTCAGACTTTTTACATGGTGGTTCATGGCTCCAAGAGCAAAACCTACAAGAAGTCCAGGTGGATGCTGCAAAGTTTTTAATGACATACTCTGAAGCCAAGAAATATCATTTTGCCACATTCTATTGGTCAGCAAGTCACTGAGGCCAGCCCAAAATCTAGGAGAGGATAACTAAAAGAATTTTTCTCAAAGGGAGAAAGAGCAAATAATTTGGTCCTTTAACGTACTTCTAAAATCATTGACTATATATTCCTTCTGAATTGCCCTTGAGAGCCAACTTTCTCAAAAGAACTGTTTACCCAGGCTGTCTCCATTCCTTAATGGCCTTTAATTTGGCTTTAGCTCTTATTACTCCACTAAAACTATTCTTGCAAAGCCAGTAACGACCTCCACATTAGCAAATGTAATGAAAAATGTTCAGTATCCTTTTTCTTAATTCCTTCAGAATTTTTGACACAGTTAAACGTTTTTTAAAAATACTCTCAGACCGTGCTCGGTGGCTCACACCTGCAATCCCAGGACTTTGGGAGGCCCCCCTGAGGTCAGGAGTTTGAGACCAGCTTGGGCAACATGGCAAAACCCTGTCTCTACTAACAATACAAAAATTAGCTGGGTGTGCAGTGAGCCAAGATAGCACCACTGCACTCCAGTCTGGCCTATGGAGTGAGACTCCTTCAAAATTAAAAAAAAATAAAAACTCCCTCTCTTAGGGCTTTTTGACACCATATTCCAGGTCCCTGGTCTCTCTGGCTGCTGCTGCTTCTTGGTCTTCTTTACTTCCTTGCTTTCTTCTACCTGTGTGCCTCTTCCTCATCACCACCACCACCTATTATTATCACCTCGTGCACAGTGCCTGGTACATAGTTGATGCTCAATAAGTATTTAGCGATGGAACAAATGAATGATGAAAGCTTAACATTGCCTTAGAGAAAGGTGATATATTTCTATGTGATGTTCTATATTTTATAAATGTACATGCTAGATATATTTTAAAAGATAAGCTAGCAGTAAATGAGAGAACTAAGGAAAAATTATCACTTTTATATTAAACTAAATATTTTCCTTGCCTTAATGCCTATTTAATATTTTTTAATGTGAAATCTCCACTATTTAACCCGTTAGTTAAGTTGAATATTTATACATTTTGAACTAATGACACTCTGATTAATGAGTTTTTTTGTACTCATAGCTTATTCTAAACTAGAAATAAATTATACATGCTGATAAATCATTAAATTTGACTCATATAAGCATTTTTAAATGAGATAATTAAATAAAATTTCTCATGAATAAGAATATGTTTATGGTATTATATTTGAACTGTGAAATTAAAAGAAAAAAGTTGTCTTTTTAAGGATAAAAGGGAAAAAGAAGGAAAAGTTCCTCCTGACATAACTAATTTTGCCAATTTATAATATAATTTAGCTTTAATATTATATAGGAAAAGATTCATGAATAAAAATAAGACTGAATTTGTAGTAACCAATATAATAACACTATTAAATTTTGAAAAAAAAAATTACTAATGCTTATATAATATTTCTTAAAAATAATAAATAAAATGTCATTAAAATTAGTTTGTTCTAAATTACAATCACATATGCACCTATAAGGCTCTTCCAATAATTTATAATTTCCAGGCTTTCCCTTTTATTCTCTTACCAACAAATTTCTTATGAGAAAACAGAAATGAAACTTACTCAGTTTTTGCTCCGTGTCTTAAAAATTTATAATCAATTATTTATCCACTGCTAAGCAAGAACAAATAACGTTTGTGTTTAGGTTGAATCTAGAAATAGATTTACTTTCTTTAGTAATTCAATTTCATATTTTCTCTCAGAATGGAACATCCATTCAATTCCCAAAGAACATAATCGTAGAATCAAATCATTTTGTGTCCATTTGAATGGGTCTTATATGGAATTTTGTTACATTATAATGGTTTGTATAATTAACTTAAATCTGCTCCAGTGTTTTTTTGTTAAAAAAAAAATTCCTATGAGAGTTTTTTAGTAACATTCATAAGAACATGATGTGCATGTTGGATGGGGTGGGAATCCAAGGAAGCAGGGAAATCTTAGAGAAGACCTGGTAATTTTATTAGGAAATGTTTTCTTAAGAAAGCAGTATTTTCCAATTTACTGTTTTCTTTTAAACCATGGAAAATCATGGCAATTCCAGATTTTATTCTTATGTTTCCCCTTGACAATATCTAAGAATTGATATTTTGTTTCACTACAGTCTTTTGGCCAACATGTATGCAATTTATTGGCATCATGCAAATAGTTGTATAAAATATGGGTAAATTCATTGTCTTCAGATTTACCAAAACTGTCTCCATATTCATTTTTTAAACATCACCTTAGGTAAATTTTACTGTAAATCTTTGAAAGATATTAATTCCTGCATTATTAACTCTCATTTAATCAGAGCATTCTGGTCTTGGAAATAGAGTTTATTTTGGTTTTGTGCTGCAATTTGTTTTTTATCTAAATCAACTTAAAATGAGATATGATGGCATCCACAATCCCAATAAGAAGAACAATTCCATTTTCACTTTTTTAACTAGGTTATGTTGTGAACCATAACCATGCTATCCAGTTGCTAATATCACACGGGCATGGTAGACAAAATTTCTAAAATCCCCTCACTAAAGCTATCTCCTCCAACTCCCAGAGCTTGTGCGTATAGTATTATTCCCGTGATTATGTTTACCTTAAGACAGGGAGAATATCTAGGTGGGCTTAATCTGATCGATCACGTGAGCCCTTAAAAGTGGAGAGTTTTCTCCAGCTGATGGCAAAAGATGAAGTCAGAGAGGGCTGAAGCCTGAGAAGGACTTCATGACATTCCATGGCTGCTCTGAGAACAGAGGGAGCCCCTTTAGAAAACTACAGAAGGCCTTCAGGACAGAGGAGCAGTGGCCCACGGATGCCCAGCTGGGAAATGGGTACCTCTTTCTGACAACTGCCAGGGACTAAATTCTGCCAGTAATAGAAAATATGAGGATATGCCCATTTTTTATGAAAACACAACCAGTTGATACCTTTCATTCAGCCTGTGAACCCACTCACACCATCCTGCATTTATCACTTAGGGATCTATGAAATAAAACATGGGTTTTGTTTTAAGCTGCTAAGTTTGTGGTAATTTTTTACACAGCAACAGAAAACTAATACAACCCTAGCAGCCATCAAATCACTGAACTTATGGTTGTGACTTAGGTCTCAACAAAGTATATAAATGTATCACCTGTTGATATCCAAACCACTGACCCAGCGTGCACTATAAATTACATTAGTCTTTTAAACTTCCTTTTTGATAAAAATAAACACCTTACCATTATGTGAGGAAAAAAAAAAAAAACTTTGAACAAAATTTCAACATTATTTTCACGACTAAACAACTTACTAAAAATATGTCTGAAGATTGAAGAAGCATTGATTGAAACGACTTTCCTAAAAGGGGAATTCATTTCCACCCCAGACCCATGTTTGGAATCACATTTTATAGTTTGATAAAACTACTTGTCAGCAGCAGCATACATTCTTGTTTTAAAATGCACCCCTTCCTTCCAATATACTATTCATGATGACCTGATTACCCACATCTGCCTGCCACACATCGGTTTTTAGCTCTCTCTCCTTACCCCTGGATTCCACTCTAACTTTCAAGGCATTGATCTTTTAAAATTTCATCAACCACAAATTAACTATCCTACTATCCCCTCCTCCCATTTCCAAGTGATTATCTGTATCTGAAGACATTACAATTTCACAGAACTTCTCTGCTTGCCTGGTATTTCTTTGAAAACTATTTTCAATGAATCCAGTGTGTTAATATAATTTATTAAATAAAAATGGATGTGAATGGCTCATTAGCAATAGAATTAAAAGAAATTAACAATTGATTTCATTTGGAAGGTGAGTAAAGGGAAAAATGTAAAATAATGCGGAAGTTTCAAGATTAGGTGCCTTAAAGAAAGAAACCTGTAACAACAACAACAAAATATATAGAAGAAGTCAAATCTGGAAGGATATGATGAGTTAGTTTTGTGTATATTGGAATGTTTATTCAAATACTAAAAAGAAATATTTGTATTACAAGATTTCAAGTGTAACTTTATTTTACAACTTTATACTGACTCCTCATTTCCTCTCTTGCATTTTGGATTCTTCAACATTTGTTGTTAAATAAGTCTATATTTTTCTTTACACCTTGCAACTTACTTTCATTTGTATATAATACACCTTTTTCTAAAGTATTAATTAGCCCATACTGTCACTTAAAAAATCATCTATTATGTTTCTCTTTGTAATTCAGGGAGTAAAATCCTCTTTAGGGAATATTTTTACTAAACTTTATAGTTTGCTATTATGACCAAGCAAGAAAATTTCACTTCCAAGTGTAACCACAAACCCAGCTACTTTCCTCTGTAAACTATTGTTTCAACATATTTCAGCCTGAAATTTTCCAGCTGTGCTCAAGGGTTTCTCACAACCACATGGAAACTATTTCTTGGGACTTATTTTTAATTATAGCCTTTATTCTCCTTTGGTTCTTTAGGTATTTCTGCTCTCAAGGTTACATGATGCTCCAGAGACATAACATTTGTGACACCATCACTGTATGATATTCCACAATAATGAATATCATAGGACAGATGGAAGCATTACCACAGGATTTGGACTTGTTTTTGTAGTTTATTCAAAAAGATGTCCACATTACCATTAATGTGTACGCTTTGAACTCATCAGATGTTATTCATCCAGTTAGATGCCTATAAATACCACACAACTTGGATCCCACAAAATGTCATGCTAAGCAAGATCCATACCCTTAATGACAGAAGTGGTAACATACATTACCCAACCTTCCAGCAGGAAAACATGGTAGAGAATACTGTGGGACTCATCTCTCTTGAGAAGCAACCTCCTAATGACTGATGTGTCTTACTGGCAAAAGCTTTCAAGTAAATTCTTAAGTGAAGTCGCATTCATTTCTCATAAAGGACCACAAAATGAACCAGAAAATCCAATATGTTAGACATAAATGTTTTCAGTGCAGTCTGAAATAATCACAATGGATATATTCATAATTCTCCCTCAATCTATTAGAATCTCAAAAGTTTTGGTTAATTAAAAAGTAAATCCTGAATTTGTGTATTTCAAGAAGGAGTTAAACCAATCTAGGATATAATCTATCCGATCAGAACTCAGGGCCCCACTGTACTTCTTACAGACTATTTTAGAATTGGCCAAAAAGATCAATGTGATTATTAAGTTTCAGTTCCCCTGATAAAGGGTCCTCCAGTGACTTTTGCTTTACTTGTGTAGAGTCTTTTTAGATAAAAGGAGTCCATACACTATAATCAATAGAATTTCTTTTTTGTGAAGTGTATGTGAGGAAAAATGTGGAGTAAAAGTGGTGTTTATTATTGTGTATCAATTAATTTAATGTTATCTAGGCAAGATAACTAATTACATATTACAATTCAGATAATGAATCTGAGATTGGAGATGCAAAATGACTTTCTAGTAAGGGCTGAGCAAGGCCTGGATCCAAGGTGGGATTTTTTGTTTTGTTTTCATTTTAATTCTAGCTTTCATACTTCTTTGATTATACTACATGGCCATGTCATATTTTTCATGCTATCAATACAATATTTTGTTTGCAAGAAGACTATTGCCTATTTAGACAATGCAAATAACTATGCTCTATATAGTGATTCTCAAGTTATTCTTCCAGCACTAGCTGCAGCTAGTGGGAAGCTTTCGTGGGAAACTGGGAAGTTTTAGAAATGCACATTTTTAAAGCCCAGACAGATTTAATGAATCAAAGCCTCAAGGAGTGGGCCTTGGCAATCTGTATTTCAACACAGCCTCCTGCTGATTCTGACGCACACCTGAGCTCTAGAAAAGTCATCCTCAACATTTGATGTGCATCAGTATCAACTGTACAACTTTTTAAACTCAAATGCACTTCCCACACTTGCATTTACGTAATTCTCATTTGCACAAAAGGTTGAGTGGCATTACTGTAGAACACTCAAAAGATCAGTGAAGTTCAGTTGTTTAACAAAAAAACTTCATGTTTGATCAATCTAATGATGCATTATAGCATTGTTTCTCTATTGGGGGATGAGTTTACCACTCGGGATATCTGGCAATGTCTGAAAACATTTGCGTTATTCACAACTAGAGGAGGAGTGTTACTACCAGCATATAGCAGGAAAAAGACTAGGGATATGGTTAAACATCCTACAATGTCCAGAAAAATCCCCCACAACAAAAAATTTTTCTGTTTTTTTGTTTTTTTTTTTTTTTTTTTTTTTTTTGAGACGGAGTCTCGCTCTGTCACCCAGGCTGGAGTGCAGTGGCGCGATCTCGGCTCACTGCAAGCTCCGCCTCCCGGGTTCCCGCCATTCTCCCGCCTCAGCCTCCGAGTAGCTGGGACTACAGGCGCCCGCCACCACGCCCGGCTAATTTTTTGTATTTTTAGTAGAGACGGGGTTTCACCGTGTTAGCCTGGATGGTCTTGATCTCCTGACCTCGTGATCCGCCCGTCTCGGCCTCCCAAAGTGCTGGGATTACAGGCTTGAGCCACCGCGCCCGGCAACAAAAAATTTTTCAAATAAATGTAAATAATACTGAGCGGGAGAAACTGTGCATTGTAGGATGAAGAATTCAAAGATGTAATAAATATTTGAAACATAATGCATAATAGCTACATTCTTCACTAAAACATTTCTACCTGATTCAAGGGTTGGTAAATGTTCTCCATAAAGAGTAATATAGTCAGTATTTTAGGCTTTGTAGACCATATTATATCTGTCCAACAATTCAACTCTGCTATTAAAGTACACAAGAAGTCACAGACAATAGAAAACAAATGTGTTCCAATAAAAAACTGGTAGCTAGTGGGATTTGGCCTCTGAATGATAGTTTGCCATCCCGTGAAATAGACCATTCATTTGCATGCTTAAATACTGTGTAAGAGACATAGTAACCATGCTGTGATGTTCAGAAGAAGACATGATAGATAACATATCTGAGAAAGCCTCATAGTGGAAGATTTTAAGCTGAGTCTTAAATGATAGAGGAATATAATACTAACAGCTATAGAAAATTTGCCTTATTGTTTTATTATTTGATTCTCACCATCGTCCTGTAGCATTCATAGGACAGCAGATGAATTGGGTTTGGGAGATAAAACTGATTGGAAAGACTGGACAGGGAGAGGGTTACCCTAAAAGGACCTGAATGCTTAAAAAAAAAGAAGAAGAAGAAAGAAAGAAAGAAATGGAACTTCACCTCATAAATAATTCTGGAGCCTTTAAAAGATTTTAAGTAAGGAAGTATTCGTTTTCATCTGTGATAATCCATAATTGAATGGGATTGGTTTCCTTATGAGGAAAAGAACAGACACTGTAGCGTTTTCTCTCTCTCTCTCTTCATCTTTCTCTCTCTCCCTCAGAATGCACAGAGAGAAGGCCACGTGAGGACACAGCGAGAGGCTTCATCAGAAACCAACCTTGCCAGCACCTTGTTCTTCCAGACTCCAGAACTATGAGAAAATAAATCTCTGTTGCCTAAGCCATCTAGTCCATGGTATTTTTTTTATGACAGCTTGAATAGACTAATATACTAGGCATTCTTTAGCACCCCCAGAAAAGACTGTTGTTTATAATGGGGATAAACTAGTCCTAGAGAATAGCTACATTTACCCACCACAATTTGGCTTAACAACAAGCCTTTAAAGGACCACACTTATTTGTAAGTAATGTAACTGCCTGCCAGAACAAAGCAGAGAACCTATTTAAGGAATACAACAAAATTCAACACTCAGCAATAAGAAATTTACAATATCTAGCATCTAATAAAAAATTACTAAACATGCCAAAAATATAAACCTTAACCCAGAAAAAATAAATCATTATAAAATGACCAAGGAATGATAGAGATGATTAAATTACTAGACAAAAACTTTAAAACAGCTATAATGAATATTATAAATATGCTCAGAGTTGGCTGGGCACAGTGGCTCACGCCTGTAATCCCAGCGCTTTGGGAGACCGAGGCGGGCAGATCACGAGGTCAGAAGATCGAGACCATCCATGTTTACATGGTGAAACTCCGTCTCTACTGAAAATACAGAAATTAGCCAGGCATGGTGGCGGGAGCCTGTAGTCCCAGCTACTTGGGAGGCTGAGGCAGGAGAATGGTGTGAACCCAGGAGGCGGAGCTTGCAGTGAACTGAGATCACGTCATTGCACTCTAGCCTTGGTGACAAAGAGAGACTCTACCACAAAAAAAAAAAAAATGCTCAGAGTTTAAAAGAATGTAACTATAATAAGGAAAGAAAAGGGAGATGTAAAAAGTAATCAAATGAGATGGAAATGAAAAGTACATTATTTGTAATACAAATTTCACTGGTAGGGTTGACAGCAGATTAAACTGGAAAAAAACAATGACTAGAGCCTCACTTTCCAGTGGTGCAATATCAAGCAGTATAAGCTACACGTTACTGGAGTCTCAAAAAAAGGAAGTGTGGAAAGAGGTGTGGAATGAAAATAATATTTGAAGAAATAATTGGAGAATTTTTCTCAAATTTGATTAAAAAAAAAAAAAAACTATAAACCCAGAGATTCAAAAAGCTTAGGCCCAGCACAGTGGCTCACACCTGTAATCCTAGTAATTTGGGAGGCCAAGGCAGGTGGATCTCCTGAGGTCAGGAGTTCAAAACCAGCCTGGCCAGCATGGTGTGACCCCAGTCTCTACTAAAAATACAAAATTAGCCGGGCATGGTGGCACATGCCTGTAATCCCAGCTACTCGAGAAGCTGAGGCAGGAGAATGACGTGAACCTGGGAGACGGAGCTTGCACTGAGCCAAGATTGCTCCATTGTACTCCAGCCTGGGCAACAGGCGCGAAACTCCATCTCAAAAAAAAAAAAAAAACAGAGCCTGGTGTCTTCCTCCTGTCTCTCCTGCTTCCTCTCTCACCATATGATGCGCACACACCAGCTTTCCCTCTCTTTCCACCATGAGTGGAAGCGCCCTGAAGCCCTCACCACATGATGCTGGCACCAGGCTTCTTGTACAGCCTGAAGAACCATGAGCCAAATCAACTTCTTTTCTTTCTAACAATGACCCAGCCTTAGAGATTCCTTCACAGAAATACTAAAAGGGCTAAGACAGTAAATATGTGGGTAAATACAAAAGACCCTTATCTCAAATTTAATTTCTTTAAAATATAGTTTTAAAAAACGTTAATCAAATTAATCACCCAAACCTATTTGTTTCTTGTTTGTGTGTTTGTTTGTTTGTTTTTGAGATAAGGTCTGGCTCTGGCAGGCAGGCTGGGGTGCAGTGGCATAATCTCAGCTCACAGTAACTTCTGCCTCGTAGGCTCAAATGGTTCTCCCTCAGCCCCACTAAGAGCTGGGATTACAGCCAGCACCCCTGGCTACTTTTTCTGTAGAGACAGGGTTTTGCCATGTTGCCACGGCTGGTCTCAAACTCATGAGCTCAAGCGATCCATGGCCTTGGCCTCCCAAAATGTTGTGATTACAAGAATAACCCACCCCACCCAGCCAGACCTGTTTATTTTAAACAAATTTCTCATGCATCTATTTCTGTAAATGATCTACTTTCTCTCCTGATGGTAGATTGCAAGTGGAGACATTTTATGCCTACAATTAATATCTAACCTACATTATTCTCTTTATTGTTCCTCTAAGTTCCAGCTTTGCAGCTGATTAGTGTAGATGGTATTTAACTCACCAAAAAACATGTAACCAATTCTGATGGACCCTCAGTCACTTCAGCACATTCAACACATAGCCATTACTCTACAAGACACATTGTGTGGAAAGAAACGTACTGGAATTCTCGGACACTGCGTAAGCCTGGGAAATAGTCCACGCAGAGTGATGTAGCAAATTCATTCAATAAGGGAGGGACCTAGGCTTCCTCACTGTGCCAAAAGATATTCTGTTGAGCTTAAAGGATCTCTATTCCTTCCAATTATATATCGAACACAGTATTTGAGGGGTTTTTGGTTCTTTATTCCTCCTGACTGGTAAATATAATAAACATTGAAAAACTACAGTTTAATACTATACTAATTCTCTTTTTTTAGATAAAGGTAAATTCTTTTCAACTATCAAATTACACAAACTCAATGGTGAATGGCGAGTGATATTGCAATATAAAAGTAGAACATGATCACCAGAATCAGATACATTTTCAAAGGAGTGTGTGTGTGTGTGTGTGTGTGTGTGTGTGTGTATGTGTGCTTTAACTGAAAAGCTCTATACCTCACAACTTCAAGCATCCCATGTCCAAGGTTTTCTTGGGAAAGAAATATAAAACCAAAGAAAAAATAAAGCTCATAAAAAATCCTTAAAGATTTTAATGTTAGGATTGGAATTTACATAGTGTATAGTAGGACGAAAAAATCTAATCTTCTTGCTCTCTTTCTCATGAAGCTTCCAACAGCTTCCAACAGGACTTGGAATAAAAATCTGTGATCCCTGTCATTTCACTCATGGATGGGCCTGGTTGTTTTGGCCCTTGCTAACCCAGCAAGTCATCTTCTGCTATTCTCATTCTACCCTTCTCAGAAACTTTAAGCCCTATTATCTTGGTAACATTGTTTCAGTTTCTTGATTTGGCCAAACTCCCCTCAGTACCTACTTAAATGCTCTTCTTTCTGCCTGGAAACATTCTTTACCTGGTTAGCCTTCCTATCACCTCTCTCCCTCCTCTCTTCCCATCTGAATCATTTCAATGTATCTTCATTAAGTTAACCGCAGGTAGTAATTATGTATTTGGTATTAGAGCTTTTTAATGTCACTCTGCTCCACTATGCAAGTATCAAGTGTATTTTGTCTGTCTCTGCATATCCAGAAAGAGTGTCTGGCACAGAGTAGGCACTTCACATTTGTGGAGTGAATGAACAGCTAGATTTGCACATGAATTCGTGAATGCTGTTTACAACAAGCGTCATTTCATTCTTGGATGAAACTCACGAACTGTGGTGGTATTTGCTATTATTTCATATGTCCTACTGGATATTTCAAAAGCATTATATATTGAAATTGGTTTATTTAGCATTACGTAAATTCCTTGTTTGTTTTTCAATTTTTGTATTTTTAATTTTTGTGATTGCATAGTAGAGGTATGTATTTATGTGGTAAATAACATGTTTTGATAAGGGCATGCAATGTGAAATAAGCACACCATGGAGAATGGGGTGTCCATCCTTTCCAGCATTTATCTTGTGTGTTACAGACACTCCAATTACGCTCTTTTAGTTATTTTAAAATGTACCGCTAAATTATTAATGACTACAGTCACCCTGTTGTGCTATCAAATGGTAGGGCTTATTCATTCTTTTTAGCTGTTTTTTGTACCCATTAATCATCCCCACCACCCTCTCAGCCCCCCACTACCCTTCCCAGCCTCTGGTAACCATCCTTCTACTCTCTATGTCCATAAGTTTAATTGTTTTGATTTTTAGATCCCACAAATGAGTGAGAAACTGCGATGGTACATGGATTCCTTGTTAGAGTATGGAGGATCAAACGATTAAAAGTATCATGTTACACGTAAATATTTAGGGGTGCCAGATGCATACAAATCCTAAAGTTCTCTACCAACAACAGCAGAAGTGTGCCACACACACTTATGAAATGATGCTAGAAACTAAAAAGACGAGTTTCTGATAAGGTATTATGAAATGGAAAGGAAAGTCAGCGCAAGCAGTGGAAATTCGTGTTTCAGTATGAGAACTCAGCATTCCTTGAGCAGGGCGAGGCGAATCTGTGCGGCAACATCGCCACACTGTGGCCACATCCAGAATCGTTTACTACTCTGTGGGAACACACGCTTTTCAGGTCGTAAGGGTAAATGCCCAAGCATTTATTCAACACTAAATAGAACTAATTTAAATAGTCCCCTGAAAATTCATCTCAGTCCAAAACCGTATTGGTATCTTTTAATCATGGTGGCTTCATATAATGTTGGCACAGTTTACTCTAATGGTCCATACCTTTTATCCCACACATAACCAAAAGCATTTTTTTTTCTATTAAAATACATTATTTAGAAGGAAACGAAAAATGAAAACTACACTCCACAACGGGAAACGATACTACGTCTCTCTTCCGCTATTCTAGCACTGAGTTCCTTTATTAACCATTACCAAACTTCCCCCCAAATTTATCTGATCTTCAATGACCTAAGATGCTAATCTGAGTTAAGCTTAAATCATATGCAGTAGTTTTCAATACCTTGTGCCATCAGATTGAATATCTAAGATTTACTCTTTTCATATATATTAACTTCAAGGTGCCTTTGTAGATAACCCTCTTTTCCTAGCATTGAGTGAGTATAGTCATTTCCTAAATGAAGAAAAAAGAGGAAAAAATTAGCTAAATTTTCCCATCCTCCTATCACGCCTTTTTGACAATAAAATGGCAGCAAATTATTTTGTTTGAAGTGAACTCTCACAGCAACTGGCACTTGATAATGGTTTGACTGCTTTATTTCAAATATATTAATCTATAAAATCCCTTGATTGGCTTGTCTGTTGCTAATTTTATCATGTAATAAAGAAAAGGCATTTCGTTGACAAAAATCATTTAATCATTTTTCCTTCATCCAGCACTGACAACTTTCTATGTTAGATTCTTTTTTGTTGTTGTTGTTGTTGTTCTTGAGACAGAGTCTCTCTGTCACCCAGGCTGGAGTGCAGTGGTGCCATCTCGGCTCACTGCAGCTTCCGTTTCCTAGGTTCAAGCAATTCTCCTGCCTTAAGTAGCTGGGGTTACAGGTGTGCTCTACCACGCCCGGCTAATTTTTGTATTTTTAGTAGAGACAGGGTTTCATCATGTTGGCCAGGCTGGTCTCAAACTTCTGGCCTCAATAGATCCACCTCCCTCAGTCTCCCAAAGTGCTGGGATTACAGGTATGAGCCACCATGCCCAGTCTCTCTGTTAGATTCTGCAGATGGCACAGCAAAGATTTTCCCCAGGTATGTGTGTTCTAGAGGGCAAGAACAATGTTATCGTTTGATGATTTCTCATGAGTTCCTAATATAGTTTGATGTCCATAATGAAAATCTAGTATTTAGAATGCCTGAAATAAGCAAGTAATATTTAATCCTTATGTGTTTGTCCTTGTAACTATATAACATTCAATCATGTACCATATGTTAACATGCCATGTGACTTTTACCTAGTCTCCTAATGTTTCTGAGATTCTTATTCCTCCTATGTCAAATAATGTGCATTAATTTTCTCCAAAGCCTCTTCTAATTGTCACCCAAGCTGGGGCACAGTCATGCCATCATAGCTCACTGCAGCCTTGGCCTCCCAGGCTCAAGCGATCCTCCCACCTCAGCCTCCTGAGTAGCTGGGATGACAGGTGCACCCCACCACACCCAGCTAATTTTTAAAATATTTTTAGAGACTAGTTCTTGCTATGTTGACAAAGCTGGTCTCAAACTCTTGGGCTCAAGTGATGCTCCTGCCTCAGCCTCCCTAAGTGCTGGGATTACAGGGGCCAGCTACCGCACCTGGCCTATAACTGAGTAAATACAAATGTTTAAATGCCAAATATTTAGGATTCATTATGACAATTTTACAGCAACACTTTAAGGAGAAAGCATGCCTGTAAAGACATGAATTAGATCATATAAATATTCCAGATAAAGGACTTCAGTACATGAAATACCAACGTGATATTGTATCTGTGGGACTAGCTACATTATGTGCTTGACAGACTGATGACTAGTTAAAAAGAAAAAAGCAAACTAATTCCATTAATTCAATGGATGTGGCTAAAATATGTAAACATATTAGGCATTATCACTAAAATCACTGTAGCAAAGTCATGTCTAAAACCCTGCAGCTTTGGAAGATGCCTCCGTCAATGGAAAAAATGAAACCAGACTGTTTGACTACACTTCATTCATCCTGTGCCCAGGAGGTGAGAAAATCTCTAAAAGAGTGATAAATAGGAAGGGAAGTAAAAAAAAAAAAAAATCAAAAAATTGGAACCAAATGTCACAATTAATTAAAATCGCTTTAGAAATTTTGTTTCAAAACTGAGTTATAACTAGAACTTCATTAGTACTTTTTAACAGCACATCACATTTTTAGCTGTTCTGTTAAAACCACTCTCTCAATAAGTACCAGAGACCTACAAATCATTAAAGATAATCATTCCAGAAGATTCTATTCCCACCAGTATTTTCTTCACTTTTCCTTTGGATGGAATTATAACTACATAACTTCTAATATCACCATTGAGCAGATACATGGTTCTCAGTTACTTTCTCAATATCTCTGTTGGGATTGTACCAAACTCATTGTGTTTAAAACTGAACTCATTAACTTTCTTTTCAAAACCAGCGCATCCAGATATTTCTGTTTCTATTATCACTGTAACTCTTCTGCCATTTCACCTCAAAAGCTTAGAGTTTTCTCTGAATCTTATATTCTGTTACAGTTTGGATGTCTATCCCCTCCAAATCTCACCTTGAAATGAGATCCCCAATGTTGGAAGTGGGGCCTGGTGGGAGATATTTGGGTTATGGGAGCGGATCGCTCATGAATGGCTTGGTGCCTTCCCATGGTAGTGAACGAGTTCTCTCACTCTGTTAGCTCACAAGAGAGCTGGTTGTTTCCAGACTGGGACCTCCCTCCTTTCTCTCTTGTGTTCTCTCTTGCCAAGTGATACACTCGCTGCCCCTTTGCCTTCAGCTATGACTGGAAACTTCCTGAGGCTCTCACCAGAAGCAGATGCCAGCACTATGTTTCCTGTATAGGCTGCAGAACTATGAGCCAAATAACTCTCTTTTTTAAAAATATATAGAGTACCCAGCCTCAGGTATTCCTGCATGGCACTGCAAAACAGACTAACACTCATGTCTTTCCCACACCCTGATCTTTCTTATTCTTATCTCAACACTATTTCTATTATTTCTCACTCTCATCTTTTCTTTCCCACTTTTTGGTGCCATCATTCTAGCCATGGTTACCTCTCCATTGTCTCTTGCCTGGAATATTGTAGTAGTTCCCTAAGTATGCATCATACCAGACTCAGTATTGTTATATTCCAAGGCTTGACTGCCTCTATACCATTTAAGGTTTTTTTTTTTTTTTTTTTTTTTGAGACGGAGTCTCGCTCTGTCGCCCAGGCTGGAGTGAGTGGCGCGATCTCTGCTCACTGCAAGCTCCGCCTCCCGGGTTCCCGCCATTCTTAGCTGGGACTACAGGCGCCGCCACCTCGCCCGGCTAGTTTTTCTGTATTTTTTAGTAGAGACGGGGTTTCACCGTGTTAGCCAGGATGGTCTCGATCTCCTGACCTCGTGATCCGCCCGTCTCGGCCTCCCAAAGTGCTGGGATTACAGGCTTAAACCACCGCGCCCGGCCCCGTTTAAGTATTTTTAAAGCACAAACCAATTCATGTAATTCTATGCTAAAAATCCCTAAATGTCTTCCCATTGTATATGAACAAAACAAAACCCTAATGCTTAAAGGCTCTTCTGAAAGCTTATTCTCTCCCAGTCTCCATGTTCCAGTATAACTGGGCCATTCTCACATTCTTTGAGTTTGCTCAAAGGCAGAAGCTCATGGTGCCTCTTTACCACGTCCTGTCTCTTCACCCCCATCTCCCTTCATCTCTTGGCTTCCTTGACCAGCCTGTTGCCTTCCTTGATTCCCTCCAGCCAAAGTTGGCCTCCCCATCCACCACCTAACTCTAATAGTCATTAATAAAACATATTTTGAAATAGTTTATAGAGAGGAATACAACTAACAAATAAAGAATTTAAAACATAGTTGGGGATCTCAGGGTAACCTTCCCCAAAATAGTTTCTCTCCCTCTCTCATAGAGGTAAACATGACCATAATTTTGATCTTTTCCATTCATGTGAATTCTTTATAATTTTGCTATATACTTATATACCCTAAGTAATATATTTTAATTTATTTTTAATTTATAAATTACAAAATAATAAAATTTATAAATAATAAAAATTCTAAATATATATTTTTAATGTATTGAAATGATGTCATGTTATCTATGTTCCCTTATACATTAGGAGGATTTTAGGAGGGATGGGGCAGGGGGATGATTAACTCAACATCAAACCTTGCTGATACATGTAATCCTAACTCCTTTATTTTTACTAATAGAGAGTATTCCATTGTCATAGTACACAATTTAAATTCTTTATTTGCTAGTCAAATTCCTCTTTATACTTCTTATACACAACTACACAGAGAAACTTTGTTGATAGATATTTAAATCACTTCCACATTTTTCTATTACAAACAATATCACTAGAATTATTTCTTTGTGCATCATTCCAGAGTTTTTTCTGCGTTTATATAACTAGAGGATAAATTACTGAGTTGTAAGATGTCTTTCAGTATTCATTGCTCACATCAGAAAACTGTTCCCATTGCTTCCCTTCTTCACCAAAACTTGGTATTTTCCTGGCTTCTGAATTTTTGTTTATCTGAGCGACACAACTTGTTTCTCATTGTAGTTTTAATTCACACTTTACAGATTATATATATATAGTTGAACGAGCTTATAGTTGGGGGCAGTTAGCAATCTGTTACAGTAAGCCCTCCGGGTGACCTCAATGCACATTAAGCTTGAGAACCACTGCCTGAGTGGATGGAATGTGTTTGAATTACAAAGTGGCAGATTTTCACTCAACAAAAGATTGCTTTATATGAAATATATACACTTTCTTCTGGCTATTTCTAGTGTAAACCCAAAATATCTGAGACAGGTGTCAGTCAATTTAGGAAGCTTACTTTGCCAAAGCTAAGGATGCATGCCCACGACACAGCCTCAGGAGGTCCTGACGACATGTGCTCAAGGTGGTCGGGGCATAGCTTGGTTTTATACATTTTTGGGAGACATGAGACATCAATTAATGTATGTAAGATATACATTAGTTTAGTCCAGGAGAGTGGGACAACTTGAAGCGGGGAGGGGGCTTCCAAGTCATAGGTAGATAAGAAACAAATGGTTGCATTCTTTTGAATTTCTAATTAGCCTTTACTGAATACACAATTTACAAGAATAGTCACTTACGCCTTAGTCTGGCTTAGTGCAGCAATAAGGCAATGGAGGTATGAACTCATAATATCTGAGACAGGTCTCAATTTAGCAAGTGTATTTTGCCAAGGTTAAGGACGTGCCCATGATACAGCCTCAGGAGGTCTTGACAGCATGTCCTCAAGGTGGCCATGGTACAGCTTGCTTTTGTACATTTTTAGGGAGACATGAGACATCAATCGATATGTGTAAGATGAACATTGGGTTAGTCTGGTGAGACCAGACAACTTGAAGTGGGGGCTTCTGGGTCAGAAGTAGGTAAGAGAGGAAAGGTTGCATTCTTATGAGTCTCTGATCAGCCTTCCACTGAATATATGTTTTAGTCTGGCTCAGTGAATCTGTAGTTTTACATAAACAGTAGGGCAGAGGAAGCAATCAGAAATGCATCTGTCTTAGGTGAGCCTCAGAGGGATGACTCTGAGTTCTGTCTGTCATTTGTCCACAAGGAATTTCTTGTGAGCAAATTGTGAGGGAGGTATGTAGCTCCTTACCTTTGTAGCTATCTTGTTTAGGATGGGAACCAGGTTTGCCTGATGCAGTTTCCAGCTTGATTTTTCCCTTGACTTAGTAATTTGGGGTCCCTAGATTTATTTTCCTTTCACAGAAGTGGTCAGATATGCATTTATCTCAGCGAGCAGAGGGATGACTTTTGAGTTCTGTCTGTCCTTTGTCCACAAGGAATTTCCTCGTGTGCAAATTGCGAGGGAGGTCTGTAGTTTTCTTAAAAATCTCTGTAGCTATTATATTTAGGAATAGAACAGGAGGCCGGTTTGTCCCGACAGCGCAGTTTCCAGAATTTTTCACTTTGGCTTAGTGATTCGGGGGTGCCAAGATTTATTTTCCTTTCACACTGGTAACACTTTAAAAACCATTTTCTTGGGAAAGTTTCCAAACAAATTAAAAAATAAAGAACACAATGCTCCCCATTTACCACTCACCCAACCAAGACAACCATAATTTTTTCAACAATTATTTAATCTATGTCTCCCTTTTTAATTGTGTTAGATGTAACAAAAGTATAATTGTTTTGCTAGCAAATCCCTTCTCTATTAAAATATATATATATACTTTTAAAGTACTCAAGGCCCCAGTAAAATTCTCTCAGAGATTTGTTTTAAAAAGAAAGAAATTTTAATAATTATACTTGCTCCCAAATTAAATGAACCACTTAGAGAAATAGTGAAACTCTTACCCAATATGTTCTTAAAGATGTGGTTAATTTTATGTGTCAATTTGAATGGGCCACAGGGTGCCCAGATTAAACTCTGTTTCTTGATGTTCCTAGGAGGGTGTTTCCCGATGAGGTTAGCATTTGAATTAGTGAACTCGGTAAAGCAGATGACCCTCCGCAGTGTGGTTGAGCATCATTCTGTCTGTTAAGAGGCTGAACACAACAAAAGGCAGAGGATGGAGAAATTTCACCCTTTCACGCTCTTTTTTTCTACCTCACTATTTGAACTGACACATCTCATTTCATCTTACCCTGCCCTGGAACTAAATTACACCACCAGTTTTTCTGTGTTTCCAGGTTGCAGATGGCAGGTCATGGGACTTCTCAACCTTCATGGGCCAATTCCCCATAATAAATCTCCTTTTGTCAGAGGTGTTTAAACCAGAGCAACTCCATCTTGAATAGGGGCTGGGTAAAAGGAGTCTGAGACCTACTGGGCTGAATTCCCATGAGGTTAGGCATCCTTAGTCACAGGATGAAATAGGAGGTCAGCACAAGATACAGGTCACGAAGACCTTGCTGATAAAACACCTTGAAGTAGAGAAGCTGGCCAAATCCCACCAAAACCAAGATGGCCATGAGAATGACCGCTGGTCATCCTACTGCTCAATATGCACTAATTATAATATATTAGTATGCAAAAAGACAGTCCCTCCAGTGCCATGACAGTTTACAAATGCCATGGCAACATCAGGAAGTTACCCTACGTGGCCTAAAAGGGGAGGAACCCTCAGTTCCTGGAATTGCTCATCCCTTTCCTGGAAAACTCATGAATAATCCATCCCTTGTTTAGCACATAACCAAGAAATAACCATAAAATAGCCAACCAGCAGGCCTCAGGGCTGCTCTGCCTATGGAGTAACCATGCTTTTATTCCTTTATTTTCTTAATAAACTTGCTTTCACTTTATGGATTCATCTCTATTTCTTGTGTGAGATTCAAGAACAAGAACCCTGCCTTGGGGCCCGGATGAGGATCCCTTTCTGGTAACACTTTTATACACATATGTAAATATCTATATTATAAATATTCTATTGGTTCTGTTTCTCTGGAGAACCTTGAATTGGACGACTATCTATAAGAAATGCTGTACAAGGAATTTCTGCATTACTTTTTAGGGAGGAATTGAGAATCTCTGAAATCTCTCTAAACTTTAAACTACAATTACATGATGAAATGTGTCATTTATATTAAGTAAAATTTTTAAATTAAAATATTTGAGTGACCAAGATAGTTTTCTTACCGAAATTTCAAGTATTTATTTGTGTGTAAATGTTAGATGTAATGTCATTCACTAAAAAGGTGTATCTATATATCATAATTATATTAGAAATACAAGTTTTACATTATTAAACTCTGAAAGGAAAATAAATCTTGAGGCCCCCAAATCATTAAGCTAAAAGGAAAAGTCAAGCTGGGAACTGCTTAAGGCAAACCTGCCTCCCATTCTATTCAGTCATCCCTCTGCTCACTGTGATAAACGCATATTCAATTGCCTCCTTTGGAGAGGCTCATCAGAAACTCAAAAGGATGCACCCGTTTGTCTTCACTTACCTGTGACCTGGAAGCCCCCAACCCTGCTTGAGTTTTCCATCCTTTCAGGACAAAACCAATGTACATCTTACATATATTGATTGATGTCTCATGTCCCGCTAAAATGTGTAAAACCAAACTGTGCTGTGAGCACCTTGGGCACATGTCGTGAGGACCTTCTGAGGCTGTGTCAGGGGCGTGAGTCCTCAACCTTGGCAAAATTAACTTTCTAAATTAACTGAGACTACCTCAGATATTTGGGGTTCACAAAACCAATTTTCTTTCTTTTTTTCTTGTTCTTGTCACCCCAGCTGGAGTGCAATGGCTCAATTTTGGCTCACTGCAAGCTCCGCCTCCTGGGTTCAAGCGATTCTCCTGCCTCAGCCTCCGGAGTAGCTGGGATTACAAGTACCCACCACCACACCCAGCTAATTTTAGTACTTTTAGTAGAGATGGGGTTTCACCATGTTGGCAGGCTGGTCTCGAACTCCTGACCTCAGGTGATCCACCTGCCTCAGCCTCCCAAAGTGCTGGGATTACAGGCATGAGCCACTGCCCGCAACCCACAAAACCAAATTTTAAATAGAATCACTATAGTTACTGTGGAGCATTTGTTGCATTACTAATCATCTCCCAATACCAGAGGCACTATAGAAATATATCTACATTACAAACTATTGAAGGATACATCCCATACTCATGGAACACAATAAAATTTATGGTCAGAATATAAAATAAATGCTATTGAGTAATTTATTGCAAGGGCCTCATTGTCTGGGGTGATACCTGAGGTTCCTGGTCTCATGGTCTAGGAAATCAAGGACACAGGCACACAAGGAGTGAGTTTAAAAGTGGAAGTTTAATAGGTAAAAAAAGAGACTAGCTCTCTGCTGGAGAGATGGGTCCCGGAGAAAGGGATTGCTGGATCAGTGGTGAAATGCAGGGGGTTTTACAGATACCTGGTGAGGTGGCGATGTCTGATTTACATAGGGCACAAAAGATCGGTTGAACCAGGTGTGCCATTTGCATAGGGCCCGACAAACTGGTTAGGACTAAGTGTGCAGAGCACATGAATTTCTGGCTGCCCTCACCCTAATCTTTTATTATGCAAGTGGGTCCTCTGGCTGGCCTGCGCCTTGTTGCCTATTCCTTTACTGTACACGTGGTAACAACAACAACACAAGGAAGATGGAGCCTCCATAATGGATATGCCTGGCCCCCAGGTGGCCCTTTTTTATTGGCACAGCTGCCGGCATTCACCCGTGCAAGCTTTCAGCTTGCTTATCTGTGTCTGCAGCTCGAGCTTTCAGGCTGCTCTTTGTTAGAAACAAAAATAATTTCTAGGTCTGCTTTTTGTTAAAAGGGAAGCTCTGTGGAGGACTCTTTTACACTCACTATCCGCCTGGTTTCTTTCTACCTCCTGAATCAATATCATACTAACAAAAGCCAACTTTGTGGCTTCAAAGGACATGTCTTTTTAAGAACATAACAAGAAGACTATTTTCCATGAAACACAGAAGACATCTAGACCTCAGATTGAGGGACTAAGTGGCTAAGTTGGCTGGACTTCCCGGGTCAACAGGGACTTCCCTAAGGGCACTTTCCCTCAGCCAAAATGCGTCACAGCTGCAAACTAAGGGATTGAAACTTCAACCAATCATATAGGGAGTTTGAGCTCTAGCCGCAGGCTGATGGTTTTAACCAATCAGGCGTGCCAACCCACAAGCAGATAGAAAATAATCTAATTATACAGGACAGAAAAAGGAAGAGGGGAGAGGTCATAAGGGGATAGAAGCATAAGACACCCAAGCCAGAAAAGGCAACCCTTCCAGGTCCCCTTCCACCACGTGGAAAGCTTTACTTTCGCTTTTGCTTTACTTTCGCTTTTGCTTTAATAAATCTTGCCCCCGCACACTCTTTGGGTCCGCACGTGTTTCTCTAATCCAGCTGTAACACTCACCGCTGCGGTCCACAGCTTCATTCCTTGAAGCCCATGAGACCACGAAGCCTTGGATGGAGAAAAACCTTCGATCATGAGAAGACTTCTCCTCTCAAGAGGATGATTGGATTTTACCTCTTTATCTAATACCAGTTGATTCGGAATGATGCCTGGAAAAATGTATTCAAGAATGTGTGACCTCCTTTGACCTCAGTGGGAAAGAATGAGAACACTGATTACTGGTATCCTTTATGAGTTGAAGGTGAAGGAGGGAGGAGGAGTTTTGGAATCAGGTCTTTGCCAACCTTACTGTAGACCATTAAACATTTACATTCTACAAACTTTTCTCTCTCCACTTCCACCACCTTGTCTAGCTATAAAAGCTTTCCTCATTCACATTTAATTGTTCACAATTCCTCCAGAATACCCCTCTTCCAGCAAAGTAATGGTTATATTTGGTGAGTAAAATCACTTTCTTTTAGATTTGCAAAAGACAGAGTGGCATTCCAGAGCTTCATTTCAGCAGATAGCCATCATCCATCATTGGTATAATATTAACGAAGACGAAATGAGAAGCCAATCCAAAGAACATCAATTTGGAAAAGAGAAACCAGGATGATGTAGATAATAATAGGGAGAAAAAAAAATTGTGAACTCAGTGTCCCTCCTTCTGTCTGGGTCCAGTGCTGCCCCTTGATTCCTCCTGAGTCGTGACTAAAATTCCCCTTGCTGCAGCCAGCACCACAGCTGTGAACTCTGACGGCTGGCACCTGCCCCAAGACTTTCCCTCCAGTCCTTTCAGAGCCAGCCCCTCCTAGCAAAGATGATTCCTCTCATCCCAGTCACAGTTGTCTCTTGTGATGGATCTGTCAGTCAAAAGAGAACATGAGAAGTGCGATTCAGGAACAAAAGGAACTTCACAGAAAGATTTAGCATTGCCCTTCTTGGATTCCTCTGCTGCACTAAACATCTTTTTATTTACCAACTTCTAAATATACACAATTCCCAAGTATTTTGCTTGACTGTAGTAATGTTGTATAGATAGATAGATAGATAGATAGATAGATAGATAGATAGAGATATATATGCATCATGTTGCACATCTTAAGTATATACAATAAATAAAAATAATGGAAAAAATATAATGTCTTTGAATTCTCTACCCATCAATATCTATTTACATATTTAAATATAAGTTCCTCTTTCACAATTAGAAACTTTATTTGTACCCCTTCAATATGTGTGTTTATTCCAAGTGCTTCATAGAATTTTATCCCAATGTGATACATTTTGTGGGGTTATTTTATTATTATTATACTTTAAGTTCTAGGGTACATGTGCACAATGTGCAGGTTTGTTACATAGTTATACATGTGTCATGCTGGTTTGCTACACCCATCAACTTGTCATTTACATTAGTATTTCTCCTAATGCTATCCCTCCCCCAGCCCCCACTAACTCCCGAAAGGCCCCTGGTGTGTGATGTTCCCCACCCGGTGTCCATGTGTTCTCATTGTTCAACTCCCACCTATGAGTGAGAACATGCGGAGTTTGGTTTACTGTCCTTGTGATAGTTTGCTGAGAATGATGGTTTCCAGTTTCATCCATGTCCCTGCAAAGGGCATGAACTCATCCTTTTTTATGGCTGCATAATATTCCATGGTGTATATGTGCCACATTTTCTTAATCTAGTCTATCATTGACGGACACTTGGGTTGGTTCCAAGTCTTTGCTATTGTGAATAGTACTGCAATAAACATATGTGTGCATGTGTCTTTATAGAAGCGTGATTTATAATCTTTTGGGTATATAACCAGTAATGGGATCACTGGGTCAAATGGTATTTTTAGTTCTAGATCCTTGAGGAATCACCACACTGTCTTCCACAATGGCTGAACTAATTTACACTCCCATCAACAGTGTAAAAGCATTCCTATTTCTCCACATCCTCTCTAGCATCTGCTGTTTCCTGACTTTTTAATGATCGCCATTCTAACTGGAGTGAGATGGTATCTCATTGTGGTTTTTATTTGCATTTCTCTGATGACCAGTGATGATGAGCATTTTTTCATGGGTCTGTTGGCTGCATAAATGTCTTCTTTTGAGAAGTGTCTGTTCATATCCTTTGCACACTTTTTGATGGGGTTGTATGTTATTTTCTTGTAAATTTGTTTATGTTCTTTGTAGATTTTGGATATTAGCCCTTTGTCAGATAGATAGATGGCAAAAATTTTCTCCCATTCTGTAGGTTGTCTGTTCACTCTGATGATAGTTTCTTTCGCTGTGCAGAAGCTCTTCAGTTTAATTACATCCCATTTGTCAATTTTGGCTTTTGTTGCCATTGCTTTTGGTGTTTTAGTCATGAAGTCTTCGCCCCTGTCTACGTCCTAAATGGTATTGCCTAGGTTTTCTTCTGGGGTTTTTATGGTTTTGGGTCTTACGTTTAAGTCTTTAATCTATCTTGAGTTAATTATTGTATAAGGTGTAAGGAAGGGATCCCATTGGTGGAACTCACTCCCAATATTTCAAAGTAGGTTCTTTCTAATTTCCGTAAGTGTCGGCTGGCTGAGAAATAAAGAGAGACCGTACAAAGAGAGGAATTTTACAGCTGGGCTGCCGGGGGTGACATCAGATTTTACTAGGACCATGATGCCCACCTGAGCCTCAAAACCAGCAAGTTTTTATTAAGGGTTTTAAAAAGGGGAGGGAGTCTAAGAACAGGGAGTAGGTACAAAGATCACATGCTTCAAAAGGCAGAAAGCAGAGCTACTAGTAAGGGTCTAACAAAGATCACATGCTTCTGAGGGAACAGGACAAAGGACAAAAGTAGAACTACTGATAAGGCTCCAACAAAAATAACAAGGCAAAGGGCAAAAGCATAACTAGTGATAAGGGTCTATGTTCAGCAGTGCATGTATTGTCTTGATAAACATCTTAAACCAAAGAAAACAGGCTTCAAGAGCAGAGAACTGGTCTGACCTCAAATTTACTAGGGCAGAGTTTTTCCCCACCCTAGTAAGCCTGAGGATACTGCAGGAGACCAGGGCATATCTTAGTCTTTAATCTCAACTGCATAAGACAGACATTCCCAGAGTGGCCATTTATACACCTCTCCCCAGGAATGCATTCCTTTCCCAGGGTATTAATATTAATATTCCTTGCTAGGAAAAGAATTTAGTGATATCTTCCCTACTTGCACGTCTGTATATAGGCTCTCTGCAAGAAGAAAAATATGGCTTTTTTTGCCCGACGCTGCACGCAGTCAGACTTTATGGTTGTCTTTCCTTGTTCCCAAAAAATCGTTGTTATTCTGTTCTTTTTCAAGGTGCACTGATTTCATACTGTTCAAACACACATGTTTTACAATCAATTTGTATAGTTAACACCATTACCACAGTGGTCCTGAGGTGACATACATCCTCAGCTTACAAAGATAACAGGATTAAGAGATTAAAGTAAAGATGGGCATAAGAAATTATAAAAGTATTATTTGGGAACTGATAAATGTCCATGAAATCTTCACAATTTATGTTCCTCTGCTGCAGCTCCACCTGGTCCCTCCATTCGGGGTCCCTGACTTCCCACAACAGGATCCAGTTTTAGCTTTCTACATATGGCTAGCCATCTTTCCCAGCATCATTTATTAAATAGGGAATCCTTTCCCCATTGCTTGTTTTTGTCAGGTTTGTCAAAGATCAGATGGTCGTAGATGTGTGGTGTTATTTCTGAGGACTCTGTTCTGTTCCATTGGTCTATATATATCTGTTTTGGTACCAGTATCATGCTGTTGTGGTTACTGTAGCCTTGTAGTATAGTTTGAAGTCAGATATCATGATGCCTCCAGCTTTGTTCTTTTTGCTTGGGATTGTCTTGTCTATGCAGGCTCTTTTTTGGTTCCATATGAACTTTCAAATAGTTTTTTCTTTCCAATTCTGTGAAGAAAGTCATTGGTAGCTTGATGGGGATGGCATTGAATCTATAAATTACCTTGGGCAGTATGGCCATTTTCACGATATTGATTCTTCCTATCCATGAGCATGGAATGTTCTTCCATTTGTTTGTGTCCTTTTTTATTTGGTTGAGCAGTGGTTTGTAGTTCTCCTTGAAGAGGTCCTTCACATCCCTTCTAAGTTGGATTCTAAGGTATTTTGTTTTCTTTGTAGCACTTGTGAATGGGATTTCGCTCATGATTTGGCTCTCTGTTTGTCTGTTATTGGTGTATAGGAATGCTTGTGATTTTTGCACATTGATTTTGTATCCTGAGACTTTGATGAAGTTGCTTATCAGCTTAAGGAGATTTGGGGCTGTAACAATGGGGTTTTTGAAATATACAATCATGTCATCTGCAAACGGGGACAATTTGACTTCTTTTTTTCCTAATTGAATACACTTTCTTTCTTTCTCTTGCCTGATTGCCCTAGCCAGAACTTCCAACACTATGTTGAATAGGAGTGGTGAGAGAGGGCATCCTTGTCTTGTGCCAGTTTTCAAAGGGAGTGCTTCCAGTTTTTGCCCATTCAGTATGATATTGGCTGTGGGCTTGTCATAAATAGCTCTTATTATTTTGAGATAAGTTCCATCAATACCTAGTTTATTGAGAGTTTTTAGCATGAAGGGGTGTTGAATTTTGTTGAAAGCCTTTTCTGCATCTATGGAGATAATCGTGTGGTTTTTGTCATTGGTTCTGTTTATGTGATGGATTATGTTTATTGATTTGCATATGTTGAGCCAGCCTTGCATCCCAGGGATGAAGCCAACTTGCTTGTCATGGATAAGTTTTTGATGTGCTGCTGGATTCTATTTGCCAGTATTTTATTGAGGATTTTTGCATCGATGTTCATCAGGGATATTTGTCTAAAATTCTCTTTTTTGTTGTTGTTGTTGTATCTCTGCCAGACTTTGGCATCAGGATGATGCTGGCCTCATAAAATGAGTTCAGGAGGATTCCCTCTTTTTCTATAGACTGGAGTAGTTTCAGAAGGAATGGTACCCACTCCTTTTTGTACTTCCGGTAGAATTCAGCTGTGAATCTGTCTGGTCCTGGACTTTTTTTGGTTGGTAGGCTATTAATTATTGCCTCAATTTCAGAACTTGTTATTGGTCTATTCAGAGATTTACCTTCTTCCTGGTTTAGTCTTGGGAGGGTGTATGTGTCCAGGAGTTTATCCATTTCTTCTAGATTTTCTAGTTTATTTGCATAGAGGGGTTTATAGTATTCTCTGATGGTAGTTTGTATTTCATTCTTCTTTCTTTTCTTCTTTATTAGTCTTGCTAGTAGTCTATCTATTTTGTTGATATTTTCAAAAAAAAACAGCTCCCAGATGCATTGATTTTTTTCAAGGGTTTTTTGTGTCTCTATCTCCTTCAGTTCTGCTCTGATCTCAGTTATTTCTTGCCTTCTGCTAGCTTTTGAATTTGTTTGCTCTTGTTTCTCTAATTCTTTTAACTGTGATGTTAGGGTGTCAATTTTAGATCTTTCCTGCTTTCTCTTGTGGGCATTTAGTGCTATAAATTTCCCTCTACACACTGCTTTAAATGTGTCCCAGAGATTCTGGTATGTTGTATCTTTTTTCTCATTAGTTTCAAAGAACATCTTTATTTCTGCCTTCATTTAATTATTTACCCAGTAGTCATTCAGGAGCAGGTTGTTCAGTTTCCATGTAGTGGTGTGGTTTTGAGTGAGTTTCTTAACCCCGAGTTCTAATTTGATTGCACTGTTGTCTGAGAGACAGTTTGTTGTGATTTCTGTTCTTTTGCATTTGCTGAGGACTGTTTTATTTCCAATTATGTGGTCATTTTTAGAATAAGTGCAATGTAGTGCTGAGAAGAAAGTATATTCTGTTGATTTGGGTTGGAGTGTTCTATAGATGTCTATTAGGTCTGCTTGGTGCAGAGCTGAGTTCAAGTCCTGGATATCCTTGTTAACCTTCTGTCTCATTGATCTGACAGTGGGGTGTTAAAGGCTCCCATTATTAATATGTTGGAGTCTAAGTCTCTTTGTTGGTCTCTAAGAACTTGCTTTATGAATCTAGGTGCTCCTGTATTGGGTGCATATATATTTAGGATAGCTAGCTCTTCTTGTTGAATTGATCCCTTTACCATTGTGTAATCTTTGTTGGTTTTAACTCTGTTTTATCAGAGTCTAGGATTGCAACACCTGCTTTTTTTTGCTTTCCATTTGCTTGGTAGATCTTCCTCTATCTTTTTATTGTGAGTCTATATGTGTCTCTGCATGTGAGATGGATCTCCTGAATACAGCACACTGATGGGTCTTGACTCTTTATCCAAGTTGGCAGTCTGTGTCTTTTAATTGGGGCAATTAACCCATTTACATTTAAGATTAATATGTTATGTGTGAATTTGATCCTGTCATTATGATGTTAGCTGGTTATTTTGCCCATTAATTGATGCAGTTTCTTCATAGCATCGATGGTCTTTACACTTTGGTATGTTTTTGTAGTGGCTGGTACCAGTTGTTCCTTTCCATGTTTAGTGCTTCCATCAGGAGCTCTTGTAAGGAAGGCCTGGTGGTGACAAACTCTGTCAGCATTTGTTTGTCTGTAAAGGATTTTATTTCTCCCTCACTCATGAAACTTAGTTTGGCTGGATATGACATTCTGGGCTGAAAATTCTTTTCTTTAAGAATGTTGAATATTGGCCCCCACTCTCTTCTGGCTTGAAGAGTTTCTGCTGATAGATCTGCTGTTAGTCTGATGGGCTTCCCTTTGTGGGTGACCCGACCTTTCTCTCTGACTTCTCTTAACATTTTTTCCTTCATTTCAAGTGAATCTGACAATTATGTGTCTTGGGGTTGCTCTTCTCGAGGAGTATCTTTGTGGTGTTCTCTGTATTTCCTGATTTTGAATGTTGGCCTGCCTTGCTAGGTCGGGGAAGTTCTCCTGAATAATATCCTGAAGAGTGTTTTCTATCTTGGTTTCATTCTCCCCATCACTTTCAGGTACACCAATAAAACATAGATTTGGTCTTTCATATAGTCCCTTATTTCTTGGAGGCTTTGTTCATTTCTTTTCACTCTTTTTTTTCTCTAAGCTTGTCTTCTTGCTTTATTTCATTAATTTGATCTTCAATCACAGATATCCTTTCTTCCACTTGACCGAATTGGCTATTGAAGCTTGTGCATGCATCACAAAGTTCTTGTGTTGTGGTTTTCAGTTCCATCAGGTCGTTTAAGGTTTTATCTACACTGGTTAATTCTAGTTAGCTGTTCATCTAACCTTTTTTTCAAGGTTTTTAGCTTCCTTGTAATGGGTTAGAATATGCTCCTTTAGCTCGGAGAAGTTTGTTATTACTGACCTCCTGAAGCCTACTTCTGTTAACTCATCAAAGTCATTCTCCACCCAGTTTTGTTCCTTGCTGGAGAGGGGCTGTGATTCTTTGGAGGAGAAGAGGTGCTCTGGTTTTTGGAATTTTCAGCTTTTCTGCTCTGGTTTCTCCCCATCTTTGTGGTTTAATCTACCTTTGGTCTTTGATGTTGGTGACCTACAGCTAGGCTTTTGGTGTGGATGTCTTTGTTGTTGATGTTGATGCTTTCTGTTTGTTAGTTTTCCTTCTAACAGGCCTCTCAGCTGCAGGTCTGTTGAAGTTTGCTGGAGGTCCACTCCAGATGCTGTTTGCCTGGGTATCACCAGTGGAGGCTGCAGAACAGCAAATATTGCAGCCTGATCTTTCCTCTGGAAGCTTCGTCCCAGAGGGGCACCCACCTGCATGAGGTGTCTGATGGCCCCTACTGGGAGATGTCTCCCAGTCAGGCTACACAGGGGTCAGGAACCCACTTGAGGAGGCAGTCTGTCCATTCTCAGAGCTCAAACTCCACTCTGGGAGAACCACTGCTCTCTTCAAAGCTGTCAGACAGGGATGTTTAAGTCTGCAGAAGTCGTCTGCTGTCTTTTGTTCAGCTATGCCCTACCCACTGAGGTGGAGTCTAGAGAGGCAGTAGGCCTTGCTGAGCTGTGGTGGGCTCCACCCAGTTTGAGTTTCCCAGCCACTTTGTTTACCTACTCAAGCCTCAGCAATGGCAGATGCCCCTCCCCCAGCCAGGCTGCAGCCTTGCAGGTCAATCTTAGACTGCTGCACTAGCAGTGAGCAAGGCTCCATGGGTGTGGGACCCAACAAGCCAGACACAGGAGGGAATCTCCTGGTCTGCCCATTGCTAAGACCATGGGAAAAGTGCAGTATTTGGGTGGGAGTGTACCTTCCCTCCAGGTACAGTCTGTCATGGCTTCCCTTGACTAGGAAAGGGAAATCTCCCAACCCCTTGCACTTCCCAGGTGAGGCGATGCCCCGGTCTGCTTTGGCTTGCTGTTCGTGAGCTGCACCCACTGTCCAACCAATCCCATTGAGATGAACCAGGTACTTCAGTTGGAAATGCAGAAATCACCCATCTTCTATGTTGATCTTGCAGGGAGCTACAGACTGGAGCTGTTCCTATTTGGCCATCTTCCATTTTGTGCTTTTAAGAGACTTATTGATCACTGTACAATATTTCTATGCAACAAAAATGTGATCATAATTTTTAGAAACATCTTCACAATATTTTAAGTGGTAAAAAATGTCTTCTGGATTGAATTATTATAATTATTATTACACAATTGATCAAAACAACCAAACTAGTTCACATATTTTACTGGAAATCCATCATTTGCTGAGATAAATTAATATTCTTATTGCTTGACTAAGTCAGGGTTTGTTATGAAATCTATTCCCATTTTTTGTTGTTGTTTTTGGATATAAGCATGATAAATCATGCTTACATTAATAAGTAGAGAGAAATAAAATTATAATATCATCCAAATTTAAATGCATGCCTAATTTACTTGTCCATTTTAATGTATGTAAATTTTACATCAAAAGGAAAATAATCAGATAGTAATTTATTGTCAAAATTTACTTCTAGTAAATAGAGCATCAGATGAAAACCTAATTCAATTTGTTTGTTTGTTTGTTTGTTTTGAGACAGTGCTTCTGTCATTCAGGCTGTAGTGAAGTGGTATAATCATGGCTCATTGCAGCCTTGGCCTCCAGGCTCAAGTCATCCTCCCACCTCAGCTTCCCAGGTACGTGGGACTACAGGTATGTGCCGCCAGGACTGGCTAATTTTGTTTGCTTGTTTGTTTTGATTTTTTAGAGATGGGATCTTGCTATGTTGCCTAGGCTCGTCCTGAACTCCTGGGCTCAAGGAATCCTCACACCTTGGCCTCCCAAAGTATGTTTTTTTCTATAATTTTGTTAGAATCAAGTAATTTTAAAGATAGTTTAGCAACCACTTGACTTACAAAACTTTTGCTGAACAATCATTATAGTGATTTCCTTTCTCTTTAAAATCACTAATAATTAAAAATGCTCTTTGACTAGCATCCAGAAGTTTTTAATACCACAGGGCAGTGAGACTCAGAAGGGAAGTAGGTGTTTATTTTGTAAAATGGAAGAACAGCAATTGCGAAAAAAAGAAAGAGAGAAAAAAGAAAAGAATAGTAAAGAAAAAAGAAAAGAAAAGAAAAAGAAAGGAAGAAGAAAAGAAAAGAAAAGAAAAAAGAAAGAAAAAAGAAAAGAAAAGGCTGGAAACATGGTATGGCACCTAAACCAAGTTCGTTGGGGAAAATGCAAAGGACACTGAGGATCAGAAAATTGATTGCCTTAAAACTCTTTAGACCAGCCAAATTTCCCAGAAAGTCTCCATGTACCCTCAGAAGCATAAGTTTACCAGTTAGAATTGCATTACTACAAAGCCAATTCTATGACACAGACATGAAGCACTCCAAGAAAAGCCTTGGCCACAAGATGTCACTAAATTTCCACTTTCTACTTTAAGGTGCTATTACAAGCTTCCTTCCTTCAAAATGATCCACAGCAGCATTTGGGTTTTGAACAAGAGGAGCACAAATAAAGTATTTTGATTCTTTCTTAATTTTAAAAGAAAAAAAATCAATGAGGAAAAAGGGAGGATGAAGAAAAATAGTTTTGCAGTATTATCACATGTTATCTGGGCCTCAACAAATTAGTTTCTAGTAAAATATGATCCAATGAACACATTTAAATAAAATTAAAATTTAAAAATTTAAAGTAGGTACTCTAAAATGGAAAAACAAATCTTGTGTTAATTTGCTTAAAGAATCTATTTTTTAAAATAAAAAGGAAATAAAATGGAAAAAACTATTGTAAAAATGAGCATTTTATTAAAATCCTGAGAAAATCGATAACTTGTCAATAAGAATAAGCCTATCCATTAGAGCAAATTTGCTTTAGAAAATAAAAGACATCTGTTTACTCATATACATAGCTCTATGCAGCCCCTAAAACATTTTATTATTCAAGTTTACTTAGTCTTGGAAGTGTTCCCTATTGCTTAGTTATTCAATACTGTTATATATTTATAGTATTTATTGTACTATATGTATGTTGAGAAGTTATTTATTGGTATGCTGAATTATTATAGTTGAGAGTTAAACTTATACAGATTAATGTGGATTAAAAAACCAAATTTCTCAAAGTTCTAGATTTTTAAAATACATAGTCTTGTTCAAATTACATGTCAAGTTGTGAGTATTAGCATATTCCTCAGTTTTCAATGTGAATATTAGCATATTCCTCAGTTTTGAGATTATTGTTTCATACGTGTTTCAAACCACATTGTTATGTATGTTAAGGGTATTTTAATTAATCATTCCAACTCTGGCATAAGTAGACAAACTACTGAGTAATGTCAAACTAAAATAATGTTCTGGCAGTCTCTGTCAGTAAGATGTCATTTTACCTGAAACATGAACAAACTAATTTGTTGTTTTTGTTGATATTTTTCTTTCAACATTATAAAAATTTTCAAACATAAAGCAAATTGAAAGAATTTAAAATGAGTACCTGAATATCTACCACAAGATCCTACCATTAACAGCTTAGTACACTTGCTTTATCATATCCAGCCATCAATCCATCCCCCTATCCATTAAATCCCTTTTATTTATGTAAGCACTTTAGAGTTCAATATTTGTGTGTGTTTATGTGAAATGTACATATACTACAACGTACAGCTCTTAAGTGTATATTCACTGAGTTTTGACAAATATATACATCTGTACACAGTCAAACCCATATCACGATATAGAACCCGACCTTCCTCTAAGAAAGTTCTCATACCCTTCACAGTAAATTCCTACCCGAACAACTCTCCAGAGGCAACCAATGTTATTTTTTTCCCACTGCAGATTGGTTTTGTTTGTTCTAGGCTTTCTTATTAGTGGAGTCACAAAGTATGTACCCTTTTGTTTAAATCTTCTTTCACTAAGCCTTCATGTTGAATTCAAGGTATAATTCATTTATTTGTATTATCGAGGAGTATTTCACTATATATGCCATAGTTTGTTTATCCAATCTCTAACTGGACAGGTGAGCTATTTCCTTTTGGGGGCTATTCTGAACAAAGCTGCTATCAATATTCTTATATATGTCTTTTTGTGAATATATGCTTTTATTTACCTTTAGTAGATGCTTATTCGTGAAAATGCTGGGCCACAGTGTAAGGATATCTTCAGTTTTAGCATTTAGCATTTAGTTGTGGCATTATACAATCCTTAAAAAAATGTATGAGACGCCCAGTTTTTCCATAACATCACTAGCATTTGGTAATATTTATCTTTTTAAATTATAGTCATTCTGGTGGTGGTGTCTTGTCTCCTGGTTTTAGTATGTATTTCCACAGTGACAGATGACACTGTATACTCTTTAATGTTTTTATTGGCAATTTGTACTTCTTTTTTTATAAATTGTCTATTCAAATACTTTGCCCCATTTTAAATAGGTTATTTGACTTTCTATTGCTGAGTTGTAGGAGTACTCTATGTATTCTGCATGCCTGTCCTTTGTCAGGTGTGAATTATTTCTTCCAGTCTTAGCTTACCTATTTATTTGTGAATATCTCTTTGTGAATATTTCTTCCAGTCTTAGCTTACCTATTTATTTGTGAATATCTCTTTGTGAATATTTCTTCCAGTCTTAGCTTACCTATTTCCTAATGTGCATTTTGATTAGCAGAAAGTTTTAATTTTGATGACATATAATTTACCAATTTTTTCTTAAATGATTTTACTTTCTGAACCTGATGGTACCTTTGCTTATCCCCAAGTCATAAAAATATGCTATTTTCCTTTAAAGGCTTTATGATTTTAGCTTTTATGTTTAGGTCTCTGATCCAAAATTGATTTTTCTGTGTAGTAAGAGGTGTGAGTCAAGGGGTTTTGTTAAAATATGGATGTTTAGTATTCTGAGGGATGTCTCCTTCCTCATTGGATTGCTTTGTTAAAAAGCAAATGTCTATGTAAGTGCAAGTGTATATCTAGGTTCTTTATTCCATTCACCTGTGGATCCTTATTTGTACTACACTGTCTGGATTACTATAGCTTGATAGTAACTTTTGCCTCCAACTTTGTTCTTTATTTACATACCTTTTGGATAGTAGCTACTAAAGGTAAGTGCACATTTTAATATTATGTAAGTCTTATGAAAACTGAAAACAAATTGCTTTTGGGGGCTTATGAGTTTCAGAGTCTTAATTTGGGACATAAAGAAAAGGAAGATTTTGTTCTTACCAACAATATAAAAAAAGTACTTGAAATTAACCAGAGGATTGTCTAAATAATCCCCCAAATTTTACTTTTAGATATTTAATTTAGATATTTAAGAATTTCTACCAAATTCATTTTATAAAATATAAACAATATGCTTAGGGTGTATAGTTACAATATTTTAGGCTAAACACTGCAACATTGGCTCAGGCTTCCCACTTTATAGCCATATCTATTTGCCTTTTTACCTTATTTAAATGAGGCTTGCACACTGTTTAAATGAAGACCAAAATCCTTTACTCGGATTTCTACTTTGTGCTCCCAACCAAATTCCTTTATCTTTACTCTTCCACTTGCTTTAAACCTTCTTGCATGACAGTCTTGGTTTTGTTTTCAAGGTCGTACATTGTGTCAGCTGGCTAGAAAGTCCACATTTGTATCTGGATCCTAATTTCTAGCAGTTTCATTCAACCTGACTCACGGATATTACCACAGAAGTCTATCTAAACAAAGGGGGAAGTTTTCCAAAATGTCAAAAACCAAGTCTTTGTTTTTGTTTACAGACAGGCGTTCTGCACTGAATCCTCGGGAGTTATCGATGATCGTTATGGTGCAGACTATTTTGACTTGAATGAATGTAGGCACAACAAAATCTAATGTAACACCCCATGGCACAATAGCTAGATCCAACCAAGTGCCATGAAGAGGTTATATATATATATATATATGTGTGTGTGTGTGTGTGTGTGTATATGTATATACATATATGCCAGGGAGAAAATCTTTCTACTTTTTAAGTGATTTTCAACTATCTTGAACACAAATGTGTGGTGTGTGTGCACACATGTATAATTACAAACATAATAGATAAAATATTCACTATTTTAATGGTTAGGGACTTTTTTTTTTTTTTTTTTTTTGAGATGGAGTCTTGCTCCATTGCCCAGGTTGGAGTGCAGTGATGCGATCGCAGTTCACTGCAACCTATGCCTCCTGGGTTCATGCGATTCTCCTGCCTCTCAGCCTCCTGACTACCTGGAATTACAGGCATGAGTCATCACGCCTGGCTAATTTTTGTATTTTTAGTAGAGGCGGAGTTTCACCATGTTGGCCAGGATGGTGGCTCATCCCTGTAATCCCAGCACTTTGGGAGGCTGAGGCGGGTGGATCACTTGAGGTTAGGTTAGGGACTTTTATGACCTGAATTATGCCTCTCCAAACTTCATGTATTATACCACTCAGAATGCATGGTATTTAAAGGTCTTTAAGTGATAACTAAGGTGACATTAGATCATTGGGGTGAGCTCCAATAGAATGTGACTAGTGTCCTTATAGGAAGAGGAGTTTAGGACACATGTGTGCACAGAGGAAAAACCATGTTAGGACAAAATGAAGACACAGCCTTCTGCAAGCTGAGGAGACAGGTATTTGAATGAAACCAACTCTGTCAACACTTGGATCTTGTTTTTGTTTGTTAGTTTGTTTTTAGAGACGGTCTCACTCTGTAGGCCAGGCTACATCAAAGCTCACTACAACCTCAAACTCCTGGGCTTGGCCAGGCGCGGTGGCTCACACCTGTAATCCCAGCACTTTGGGAAACCGAGGCAGGCAGATCACTTGAGGTCAGGAGTTCGAGACCAGCCTGGCCAATGTGGTGAAACCCCATCTCTACTAAATACACAGAAATTAGCCAGGTGTGCTGACATGTGCCTGTAATCCCAGCTACTTGGGAGGCTGAGGCAGGAGAACTGCTTGAACCCAGGAGGCAGAGGTTGCAGTGAACTGAGACTGCACCATTGCACTCCAGCCCAGGCAAGAAGCGAGACTCCGTCTCAAAAAAAAAAAAAAAACACACACACACACACACAAAAAAACTCCTGGGCTCAAGCGATACTCCCGCCTCAACCTTCTGAGCAGCTGGGACTACAGGCATTACCACACTTGGCTAACACGTTGATCTTGAACGTCTATCCTTCAGAACTGTGAGAAATAATTGTGCTATTTAAGTCACCCAGTTTGTGGTACTTTATTATGGGAGCCCAAGCAAACTAATACAGGGGTACAGATTCCAGAGCTAAGCCACCTGGGTACAAACCAAAGCTATGCCACTTGCCTGCTGTGTGACTTTGAGTATGTCACTTATATCTATATGCCTAGGTTTCTTTATCTATAAAATAAGTAAAATAAGAGTACCTACCTCATACTGTTTTTATAAAGAGTAAATGAGTTAGTATCTAAAAAGTACTTAAGCCAAAGTCTTGCACGTATTAGATCGATCTTAGCTATTATCATTTATATAGTAGTATGTCAAAGTATACTAGGTTTTAAATAATTGAGCCACATTTAAAAAACTGTATGTCTCAACATCTGATTTTTATGTTCTTCAATGAGTTTTACTAAGAGACATAGTGGAATGCACTTTTATTTATTTATTTTTTATTATAGTTTAAGTTTTGGGATACATGTGCACAACGTGCAGGTTTGTTACATAGGTATACACGTGCCATGGTGGTTTGCTGCACCCATCAACCCGTCATCTACATTAGGTGTTTCTCCAAATGCTATCCCTCCCCTAGCCCCGCACCCCTCAACTGGCCCCAGTGTGTGATATTCCCCTCCCTATGTCCATGTGTTCTCATTGTTCAACTCCCACTTATGAGTAAGAACATGTGGTGTTTGGATTTCTGTTCTTGCGTTAGTTTGCTGAGAATGATGGTTTCAAGCTTCATCCATGTCCCTGCAAAGGACATGAACTCATCCTATTTATGGCTGCATAGTATTCCATGGTGTATATGTGCCACATTTTCTTTATCCAGTCTATCACTGATGGGCATTTGGGTTGGTTCCAAGTCTTTGCTATTGTGAACAGTGCTGGAAAGAATGCACTTTTAGATTTCGATTTCGATTGATAGGGCTCAGTCTTACGCATTCATGTAAGATGTATGCTGCAGTGGTTTGGGATGAAGTTTATCATTGATAGTTTTTGCTCCACACTATGCCATAGGACGGAAATAATTTTGACACATTCTTAAATATTTGTCTGGAGGCCTAAAATTGCTCACAATGAAAAGCTGCCTCCCAGTTACCAGGAGCTATGTTAATTTGCTTAAGCAATGGAATTGCATCTAGTATAGCAGCTGCAATTGGAGTCACCACTTGGTTAAGCTTCTAATAATCCACTGTCATTCTCCATCTGTCTTCTGCACAGAACAAATAAGAGAATTGAACATTGATGTAGTGAAAATACCACCCTGTCTCCTTCAAGTTCTTGATGATAACACCCATTTCTGTAATCCCTCTGAGAATGCAGTATTGCTTCTGATTTTCAATTTCCCTAGGTAGAGACGGCTTTAATGGCTTCCATTTGGCCTCTTCCATCATAGTAGCCCTCCCTCCACAGGATAGGAAACCAATGTGAAGATTCTGCCAGTTGCTAAGTATGCCTATTTTAATTATGCATTCCACAACAGGGAAATAACATAGGATGGATTTGGGGACCCAGTGGATCCACTGTGAGTTGGACCTGAGCTAAAACTCCACTGACCACCTGACCTCCGTAAGACCCTACTCTGACTGGACAGCCACACTGATGCTTTTGGTCTCATGGAAAAGGGAAATAATCAGACCTTTCAGGAACTACTAGAACACTCGTCAGTAATTCCTGAAAGGTCTGATTACTTCCTTTTTACCAACGCACAATTACCTTGATAAAAGACCATAGGTCTCTTTGGGGAAGAATGGAAGAAAGATTAAAATGATAAATTTTTGGTATTGTACTAGGGTCCTTCCTTAATGGGACCTGGCTTTCCCTCACTCAAGGAGTTGTGGGTCTGTAAATCTGCTCAAGACTGGGAACTGATTGAGGAGTTATGATGATGTTTTTATGATTCAGGTTAAATGTTTGCTTGTTCACTTGACCTATAATTTTTCTCCTTATACAGATGAAGTAAGAATTTAGTAGACGTCTTATCTATTTCACTTCTAGGAACATCATGATCAAACAACCACTTTCAGAGGTCGCATGAGTCAGGTTATCCTGATTGCTGCTTTGAGGCTACTGTCTGTAACAGTACCACACCCACCTTGCTTTTCACAGCTGAGTGTCAGCATTTGGCCCTTGCCATCTGAGATCCAATTATTTCCATTGCATTTAGGTTTTCTAATTGAGTGGCTGCGACTCCCATTGTAAAGACTGGCCTGCAGAGAAGAACGATCACGGAGCTCTTCAAGGATGCTGGCACTCCCTTCACAAATCTATTTCTCAAAGTATTGGTAAGGTGTGTTTTCCGGACCCTCCCAGTGTGGGTAAGTAGGTCTTAGGTGACTAATCCACTCTAGCATTCCAATCTCCCTAAGACTTTGAATTCCCTCCTCCACATTAAGCCAAGGGAGATCAGGCATCTTCAACTTGCTCATGGCGAGCCACCTTTTGATTAATGTTTCAGCCAACCAAACAACCAGTTTGTATGCTTTCTAACTCTCTAAGCTGCAACATTCAATTCAGGATTACTATTTAGTGAGCCCATATTAATAAATTTGACCTTATCAAACTTTATGTTCCTTCCACCATTATCCCATACCCTTAACATTCATTCCCACACACGTTGCCTGGATTTCTGCTTGTGTGAACTAGAAAATTCAAATAGTCCTTTTGGAGTGTAGTATATCTCCTCATGGGTCAGACTTTGTACCTAACCTTTAGGAGCCTGCTGGGATTTGAGTCTAGTTATAAGCCTAAAAGCAGAAAAGGGGTAATAGAAGTGGGTATGGGGAGAATCAGCATTGTCTTTCTTGGCAAATGCCTCAGGGGAGGCCATTGCCATTTCCTTAAACAATGCAGGGTTAAGGGTGGAAAGGCCACTGCCACTGTGGGTGAGAATGCCACTGCTTCTGGGGGTGGGAAGGCCACTTCTGCTTGCAAAAAAGACTCATCAAAATTTAAGTGCTCAATGTCCCCAGCTTCATCATGTCTCCCCACATGTCTCCAAATCAACTTACAGGATCCCATTCTTTCCCAATCAATGTCCTCACCTTAACAGTAGATGCCCTATGAGGCTGGGGATTCAACTTCCATTTAATTCAGCCAATCGCATGATGAGGACTTGTGTTTGATTTTTAGCAATTTCAGCCCTATGGCTCCAGGAGAGAAAATTTTTCCACAGGGTACATCTAGAAGCTTCTGAGGTCATGTATGCATTGCTAGAGCTGGGAATTTGAATCCCTTAACTCATTCTTTTCTTTCATTACTTTGTGCAGTAACATTAGGAATAACCAAGAAATACCATTATATTCCTTAGCACTATGGTCAATATTTGTCTCCTCCAAACCTCATACTGAAGTTTGATCCCCAATGTTGGAAGTGGATCCCAATGGGAAGTGTTTGGGGTCCTGGGGGTGGATCCCCCATGAATAGATTAATGTCCTCCCTGTGGGTGGAAAAGGGTAAGTGAGTTTTCACTCTATTAGTTCCCAAGAAATAGCTGAGGTTAAAAAAAACAGCCCGGCACTGCCCCCCTTTCTCTTTTGTCATGTGAGGTACACATGCTGGCTCCTCTTCACCTTCTGCCTTGAGTGGAAGCAACCTGAAGCCCTTAGATGCAGATGCCCAAAGCTGAACTTTCTAGCTATCCAGAACTGTGAGCCAAATAAACCTTTTTTCTTTATAAATTACCCAGCCTCCGGTATTCCTTTATAGTAACACAACGCAGACTAAGACATTCAGTTTTTCATAAACATTCAAACGTATTATATACAGAGTCATTGATTTACTGCCTCTTACAGATGGTTGATTAGGAGTATCTAATGCAGATATTTTGATGTCTGTGTAACAGCTCATGCCCTGAGCAACCAGTGCTCTCTGTACTATTGGAAATAGAGTCCTTAGCATTCTAAAATATAATCACACTAGAGAGCCAATTCCAGAAGTCCCAAAACCAATTTAGGAAGCTCATCCTTACAATTCTGTTCCTCTAGAACCACTCCTGGTATTAGGGATTCTTCAGAGAAACAGGACCAATAGGACAGATAAATGCTAGATAAAAATGATGGAGGATTTGTTACAGGAATTAGCTCACATGATTATGGGGCTGAGAAGTCCCAAGCTGGAGAATGAGGGAAGTTGGTAGCATGGCTTGGTTCAAATCCAAAAGGCCTGAGAACCAAGGGGCACTAGTGCACATCCTGATGCCAAAAGGCTGGAGAACTTGGAGTTCTAATGTCCAAGAGCAAGAGAAGCTGGGTGTCTCAACTCCAGATGAGACAAAGTGAGCAAATTGCCTTTCTTCTACCTTTTTGATCTATCTAGGCCCTCAGCCAACTGGATGGTGCCTGCCCACATTAGATCAGGGTAGATCTTCCATACTCAGCCCACTGATTCAAATGCCAGTCTCTTCTGGAAACACCCTCACAAACATACCCAGAAATAATGCTTCACCAGCTATCTGGGTATCCCTGAATCCAGTCAAGTTGACTCCTAAAATTAAGCATCACAGGAATATAGGGCAGAGTCTAGCATGGGTCCAATGTGGAGCTTCCAGTCCCTCTCCCACGGAGAGGCATTCTCTCTTTCCAGTCACCATGTGGGACAATACTCATTCCAGCCTTTGGTGTTCAGAGTTTTTATTAGAGCTTGATCACCTATTGTTTGTGTGGATGACCTTTAGTCTACAGTTCCTCCCAGAAGTTGGGCTAACAGCTTTGAACTCAAGTTCCTCTGGAGGTAGGTAAAAACTGATATGGCACAGCACAAAACCTATCATAAATCTCATTGTTAGACTGTCCCACAGCCAATGCCCCCAGGAGTGACACTCTTATGTCGCAGAACATTACAAGAGCCTAGAGTTAAGGGCAAAGGTCAGAGCTCTCATTGGTAAGGTTGATTATACACTAACAACTGCCTTCATTATTTGTTTATACCTGTATATGTTTTGACCAGGTAATATATGCACATAGCACAAAATTCAAAAGATATGTGTGTGTGTGTGTGTACATGTGTAAATATATATGTACATTCTCACATCTGCAAATACTAATTTTTTAAATTTTTTTTTGAGATGGAGTCTTGCCCAGTCACCCAGGCTGGAGTGCAATGGCGAGATCTCAGCTCATTGCAACCTCCGCCTCCTGGGTTCAAGCAATTATCCTGCCTCAGCCTCCCGAGTAGCTGGGATTACAGGCGCCTGCCACCACGCCAGATAATTTTTTGTATCTTTAGTAGAGACGGGGTTTCACCATGTTGGCCAGGTTGGTCTCGAACTCCTGACCTCGTGATCTACACCCCCCCGGCCTCCCAAAGTGCTGAGATTACAGGCGTGAGTGACCACGCCATGCTGCAAATAGTAATTTTTTAAACAGTCATAGTTATTATTAAAATTTGCACTATACAGAATTTTCTGAAAACACTCCGAATGCTCTTAAATATGAACTTATAAAAAGAAAAATACATTTAATGGAAAAACATGTTAATCTCTTTAACTTCACCATTACTCTGCGAAATCTAACAATTGAGTCCAGAAGGCTATTTTAAAGGTATTTGTGTACATCTCTTGGGACTTTCCCTGACGTGCAAGTCCAAGAGCTTCAAAAGTATCAGTCTTAGAAAGACTAACCTATAAAATGCAGACATTGCAGCAAGCCATCTCAATTTATGTATAGAAGAAATATATTTATACATTTACTAATTATGATAGTGAATACAAAAAATACAAAAATTATTTGATGAAAATCTCCCCTTCTTCCAAAATATATTGTGCAAAAACATGTCTACACGCTTCTAGAAGACTGACCACTGATAGATGACATGGCATTTAAAAAATGTTAGTAACTGTAATTCGCAGAAAATAAACAAAAGAAAATATTTTTAAAAAATTTTTTATTCCAGTACTGAAAATGTCTCAAACTGGTTCTTGTTTGGGTGGGAAGTAAAAGGAGACAGTGATCACTGACTACATTGCCATAGCACAGTGGTGATGAAAAGACATAAAATAAGGGGCACTGAATGGTTTCTAAAAAGCACAAGTACACAATTCCAGTTCAATTGCTTGTGTAAAAAGGTGATTTTTTTTTTTTCTTTAAGAAGTCGTATAAAGTCAGGTCAGCATTAAGCTTTTAGTGTACAACTTGTTGAACCTTTATAAAAACGGTAAATGGGCAGCTTTACTTTTCCTACAATACCGTTCTATACTACAGTAATATATTCATAAAGGAAGTTTGTGCCAGGCACAGTGGCTCATGCCTGTAATCCTAGCACTTTGGGAGGCAGAGGCAGGTGGATCACCTGAGGTCAGGAGTTCAAGAGCAGCCTGGCCAACATGGGGAAACCCGATCTCTACTAAAAATACAAAAAAAAAAATTAGCTGGGCATGGTGACAGGTGCCTGTAATCCCAGCTACTTGGGAGGCTGAGGCAGGAGAATCGCTTGAACCCAGGGGGCAGAGGTTGCAGTGAGCCGAGATTATACCACTTCACTCTAGCCTGGGCAGAAGAGTGAGACTCCGTCTCAAAGAAAAAAAAGAAAGGAAGCTTGCCATTCTTCCGCTATTCTAAGACTAAACGTGGTTTCCATTTCTTGTTTTCATTGATCCACATGTACACTTTTTTTTTTTTTGGCTACATACTTTGTCTCAAAATAATCTTTTTACCTCAGGTCACCAAAAATCTACCTGTAGATGATGTTAAATGGGTTCCCAATCTGTCCTTTGCATTCAACTCAGGGAAGCATTCTTTCACGTTATTATATTATTATGTTTTTATGCTGTATGGTTTTAAGTAAGCCCCCAAATATGTTTCTGTGGTAAGCAAAAATAATGAGACAGTGGGGGAAAAAATAAAGCTCTATAAGACTTAGTCTTTGCACGAGAGTTGTGTAATCTTAAAATAATCTGATCTCTTTGCCACTAAAGTTCACAGAAGACTTGAAGTGATGGCTCTTCAAGACACTGGATTGGCTGATAGGCCACTTGAGCAAGGTGTCTACAATCAAGGAAAAGCCCTTTACCAACATTAACACTGTCTCAAGGAAATGTTTTAAATTTATGTCCTCATCTCAAAAATTTCACGTGAATATTTTTCCTCTATACAGGCAGTACTATAGGAAGAAGTTTTGTAACTTCCAGCCCACTTTTTCATATAGCATTACAAAAATGATTGGACTCAAGAGATCAAAATTTGATTGGTGTTTTCTAGCCCCTTCAATATTGAATCACCATTCAATGGTTTATGGTTGATAATTAACTGCTCTGTTTTAAGAAAGGGATGTGTTGATTGGCTTTTTTGTATAGTTCCTTTTATTTACAGTCACCTTCGCTACTGCTCAAATAGCTGGTGCTCCACCATTAAAGGTCATGAGTCACCCTTTCTAGTCCACACCAAAACTTACTTCCCAGCATAGCCTCATTGTCTATATTCAAAGGTTTCCAGAGATAAACAGAATGAGTTGTTATGGACTTCTCACTGATACATGTAACACACATCATATGATTCATATACTGTACAGCAGTGGTTTTGTCTGAATAATATCTTCTAGAAGGCAAATTATAGGAATTGCTTTTCCACATTGTCACTTAATTACATAATGTTCTTTATCAATAATACTTTTCCAATAGCACTTGTTCTCCCTGATTATATTTGTTATTACTGTTAACACTTTTTACAAGCTTCTGGGCAACAATATCTTATTTTGTACTTGGTTTAAAGGAATACAACTCTGGGTGATGTTTCTGTAACTTTGGATTCATCCATAATATTGCATAACACATTTTAAACTGAGATGTGAAGTAATTACCTAACTAAATTCATTACCAGAGAAATTAATGTACTTTTAAAATGATGTGATAACTCTGATGGTGACATGTAGGTATTTGATAGGCAATGTACTGACCAATGGTGAATGGAATGCAGGCCAAAAAAAAATAAGTTCAGAGAGTCATTATCCTTCCTTATCTGTATCAGCTGATGTCTGAAAACATCATACACATAGAATCTCTTCTGAAGCACATACATTTTTTCTTTCTTTCTTTTTGCGAGACAATCTCACTCTGTCGCCCATGTTGGAGTGCACTGGGGTGATCTCTGCTCACTGCAATCTCTGCCCTCCGGGTTCAAGAGATTCTCCTGCCTCAGCCTCCCCAATAGCTGGGACTACAGGAGACAGCCACCATGCCTGACTAATTTTTTTTATTTTTAGTAGAGACAGGTTTTCACCATATTGGCCAGGCTGATCTTGAACTCCTGACCTTAGGTGATCCACCCACCTAGGCTTCCCCAATTGCTGGGATTACCAGTGTGAGCCACCGTGCCCGGCCAAAACTACATACATTTCCTAATTCTGTATTCACACTGAAGTTATTTCCACTGGAGCATTTTTACAAATGATATTTGTTACTATTTTCATCATTTTTCAATAAGCCAATTTTGTGAATTGGCAAAATGAGTATGAAGTATAAAATGTAAGTTTAACAAGCATTAAAATTAGTATGAAAGAACATTAGTAAGGTGAACATCCTGTTAACCTCATGTTGCCTGAGGTTAAAACTGACCTACACAGTCTTCACTGTGTACATATGCACCTACAATAAACTAACACTGTTAAAAACTTAAGGGGATTGTCATGCAAATCATCTTACATTTAAAATGTGCAAAATATGTGAATTACGTGCATAAGATTTGCAAAATATATGTGAAGTATGTGGAAAACAGTTGCATTTTTTTCTCTTTGGAATTGCAAATCTGTTTAACAGACTACCAACGATCATTATTTTTTAAGCAGCATTACTCTCTAGTCCAAAGGTTAAGTCTTACCCACAATTGAGACAGATGTCCAAAGATGACAATGGTTAAAATAGTACGAAGGGCATCAATGAGAGATCAGAGAAGTATTTTCTAATAAAATAAACTATTTATTAAACAGTAAAAAGTACTTATACGAGTTAAGCAAAGTGCAAATGATATACGAACTAGAACAAGCTACTTTACATACCAGTGCCTCCTGTTGAAACGCCCAACACAAACTAAGTGCTCAATAAATGTCCACCATATTGAAACACATTTAAGAGAGAACACCAGCCTGGGCATGGAAGCTCACGTCTGTAATCACAGCACTGGGGGAGGCCAAGGCGGGAGGATCACAAGGTCAGGAGTTTGAGACGAGCCTGGCCAACACGGTGAAACCCTGTCTCTACTAATACAAAAATTAGCCGGACATGGTGGAACGTGCCTGTAATCCCGGCTGCTCAGGAGGCTGAGGCAGGAGAATTGCTTGATCTTGGTAGGCGGAGGTTGCAGTGAGCCGAGCTTGAGCCACTGCACTCCAGCCTGGGTGACAGAACGAGAATCTGTCTCCAAAAAAAAAAAAAGAAAAAAGAAAAGAGAGAGAGAGAGAACACCAATGCAGCCTTAAAAATCAACTCTTTTGCCCAATCCTAAACCTGTGCTATAGCATAACGTTCCTAAAATGACAATCATGGCTTACATTCTGCAATTTCTCTTAATTCTTAGGAGTCTATTGATGCCCGGTAATTTTGTGGTTGCTCTGACAATTCCAGCATTAAAGTTCTTGACATGCTTAAATTTTCTATTGTTTTCTTATTTCTGTATTCTGGGCTCTTTCTTTCATAAATCTGAATTAATACAATCACTGCAGTCAAAATAGCAAAATCTGTTGTCTTTGCTAAACAAACATTTCTATTAAACCTCCTGGAATAACTTTCAATGACTTTATGAGCAGCACTCACCCAGAACCATGCTTCCTGCAGAAACAGCCTATCCTGAATCTGCCATTTGTCTCCAATGCCACTCTCAAATATTTGTTAACTCCTATTACTCAGTCTCTTCGAGGGATTACCAGCAGTCTTTAATTTCACTTTCTGTCAAGCCACTTTGTACTTTTCTTGACTAAAACATGGAAATATATTTTGAACCTAAGCAACAAGACAAATTTTACAGCACAGTTTGAAACAACTACAGGACTTCCAGTGATTAGGACATAGAAAAATATTTTAAAGAATTCACACTTTTTTCCCTTTTATATTCTAGGTATGAGAGAATAGTTTCATCATTTTATAATTTTGTAGACAGAAATACACATACTACTCATACACATACTTTAAAATGTATATGTCTGTCTTTGAAAAATGAGCATCACTTATGAGGAAGCAAAATAATAGAAAAATTTCCCAACAACGAACTACAAATTCCTTTAAAAGCAATATTCTTGAACTGCTGCGAAGAATACAACCACAACACTACATAACTTTAAAATCACAGCAGACCTTAGAAATCATCTAATCTAGATGGTCCATTTCTTCACGTGAAGAAATTGATGATTTAAGTTTAAATTCTTTCAAATTAACGTAATGGCAGTAGTCAGACTGTAAACCAAGTGCAAGAAAACACATGGGCTTTGTTGTTAAAAAACAAAAACAGGCCAGATCACCACAACAAAACTATGTGATCTTCAGCATGTTACTAATTACCAAGCTTTTTTCGGGGCCGGGGGGTCAGGGCAGCACTTCAGCTTCTTTGTCTTTCATAAAAGTATAAGAACTAGAAGGGGCACGGTGGCTCACTCCTGTGATCCCAGCACTTTGGGAGGCCGAGGCGGGTGGAATACCTGAGATCAGGAGTTCAACACCAGTCTGGCCAACATGGTGAAACCCCATCTCTACTAAAAATACAAAAAATCAGCCAGATGTGGTGGCGGCGCCTGTAGTCCCAGCTACTCGGGAGGCTGAGGCAGGAGAATCGCTTGAACCCAGGAGGCGGAGCTTGCAGTAAGCCAAGGTCGTGTCATTAAACTCCAGTCTGGGTAACAAGAGTGAAACTCTGTCTCAACAACAACAAAAAAGCATAAGAACTAGATAATTCTAACTACCAGGGTGTATTAGAGCTCATATATTATCATTCCAGAAGATAACTTTGGCTTTATTCATTAAACATATTTACTGAGCATCTAATATATGTCATATGCTAGGTCTTGTTTTTAACAGATAAGCAAAGGTCTAGGAATATATGAAGCTTTGAATACATAGTAGCATCACTTCCTTATTTCTATCTATAATAATAAATTTATCTTTAATAAATTTAATATCTAGTCTCTGTGCAAAGCAATACAAATATAATGTGAGTAAAACAGTTGAAGTCCCTGTTCTCAGCTCAACATTTACTGGGGGAGATACATGATAAATTAGTAAATTACCAAATAATACCTAAAGTGCTAGCTAGACTCAAACAAGGTGCTCTGACAAATATTGAGAATTTAGATAAAACATTTAATCCAAGATAAAAGGCAGGCAGCCTCAAAGGCGAAAATGAAGTAGTCATGCAAAAAGCTTGGGAAAGATTATTCTAGACAATGTACACAAAACTGAAGAGGAAAAAAGCTTGACTGAAGAAATTTCATTAAACTGTTTGAATCATAGTTCTTTTCTTCCTACAATATATTATCCAATTGCCTGTAATAAAATGAAAACTAAGTTTTTGTTTTTATTTTTATGGTTTTTTTTTGAGACTGAGTCTCACTCTGTAGCCCAGGTTGGAGTGCAGTGGCACGATCTCAGCTCACTGCAACCTCTGCCTCCTGGGTGCCGGTTCAATCAATTCTCCTGCCTCAGCCTCCCGAGTAGCTGGGACTTCAGCAATGTGCCCCCACACCCAGTTAATTTTTGTATTTTTTTGTAGAGACGGAGTTTCACCACGTTGGCCTGGCTGATCTTGAACTCCTGACCTCGTGATCTGCCCACGTCAGCCTCCCAAAGTGCTAGGATTATAGGAGTTAGCTACCGCACCCGGCCAAAAGTTAAGTTCTATAATTTTGGATACGTGGGCATAAAAGCGGAGGGCTAAGTACAGGATAAAGAGAAAGCTTAGTAGATGCTGACTGTACCAAACAATGTGTGAAAGTGAGTGGAGTCAAACTAGGTGGCGATGAATGGCAGATTATGATATCTAAATTTCATTTTGGAGGTAATGCAACGCCACCGAAAGTTCTGCACATAAAAGTTGTACTCCGAGAAAATTTTAACATCACAAATAGGCAACCAATATTAAAGCAGAGAAATAAGATTAAAATTAGTGAAAGGTTAGGTAAAGAGGACCTAACAGCAGCAGTAGCTGTAACAGAAAACACTACAGATATGCTACATCCGAATGTGGCAAGAAATTGAACATATGAAACAAAGACTGTCTCTGACACTAAAAGCACAATGGTGTCATAAACAGGAAGGGAAAAAGACTAGAGATTGTGGTGAGTTCAAGATATTCGATATAAATTGTTACATATGTTACCCAATTATCTTTATGAAACATTGTTTTACATGAATATTCTCTATTTTTCTCCAGGATGTTTTAAATCACTAAATGAGCAACTCTAGATATAATTACAAGTAGAATACACTATGAATTAATACTCCTACTCTGTATTTAGACAAGCAATATAGATTAAAGGAATCTTTGTTTTGGAAAGAAATGCCAACAAATGAAAACCTTCACATTGAAGATAATCAGTCAAAAAGTGTTCCTCAAAACCCTACTACATATGAGGAAATACAGTGTAGTCACAGTATTTATCACACACTTGGATAGCCTAGGAAGTTACTCAATCCCGTTTTCAGGTAAAAGAGGGATAATTGCATCTGTCATGCAGTTGTTCATAAGACTGAATGAGTAAATACATGCAATGTATATGGAATAGTAACTGGCATGTAATAAGCACCCCAAATTTGACTTATGCTGTGCAAGGCACTGGGAAAAAGAAGACTGCAAAATAAGTAAGAATCACCGGTTCTAATAATTTACAATTTGGGGAGGCAAAGGTAACTTACACGTAACAATTTGAGAATTAAGTGTAATACAAATGATTAGTATAGTAAAAGATGAGACATGGAAAAGATGCAAACTTACAAATTAAATGTTTTAAGGAAAAGTCTTTCCCGTTATTTTTTGTTCAGAAAACACTGAATCAGACAAGTAAGAGTTGGCAGTGGGTGATTTTTCCTTCAATCCTTCAATTTATTAATTCAAGTATAACTAATTGCATATCTACAAACTGAAGGTGAAAATGACTAATCAAGAGCCTCACCAAATGACTCACAAAAAAAAAAAAAAAAAAAAGATTTAGCAGTACTGGCACTAGAAGTTAGAAGCTACCAAACTCTAGGCCAGTGATTTCATGACTAACACAAGTAGTTCTGGAGTTTCCGGTTTTATATACCACAGTAAATATTACAATTAATTTCAATATTTACATCTTACTGAAAGGCTACTGCAAAGGTTCAGACTAGAAAAATAAAGCTAAAAGCATTTAGCACATTCAATTTGGAAACTTTTGTTTCCAATTCTAAATAAAGTGGCCTGTCAAAATGTCCTGTATTTTGTATTGATAACATCTATATGGCGCCGGGCACGGTGGCTCACGCCCGTAATCCCAGAAATTTGGGAGGCCAAGGCAGGTGCAACACGAGGTCAGGAAATCAAGACCATCCTGGCTAACACGGTAAAACCCCGTCTCTATTAAAAATACAAAAAAAATTAGCTGAGCGTGGTGGCACGCACCTGTAGTCCCAGCTGCTCGGGAGGCTGAGGCAGGAGAATCGCTTGAACCTGGGAGACAGAGGTTGCAGTGAGCCGAGATTGTGCCACTGCACTCCAGCCTAGGTGACAGAGTGAGACTCTGTCTCAAAAAAACAAAAACAAAAACAAAAAAAACTACATGGTTAGCTAGAGTCATATGGCTATTTAAAATTTCAATTAAAAAATTTTCCAAACCATATAAAAGGATCTGAATCCTTCGACAAAGGGCCTAAAAAAGTTTCAACCTTGAGAAACCTAAACCCAGAGACTGAGATCTGAATCCAATGTAACTTTATGTAAATAATCTACTGATGTATTATTTTGTCTTGTATCTGATTCAGTGACTTATTAATAGATGCTCAACAAATATACGCCAAATAAACTTGAAGAGAATCCCAATCCAGAAAGTGTAGTTTCCTAACATGGACACTGTGCTATCTGCATCAAAACTGGGTAAATAACAAAGGTTACGAATAGGATTTTGGGGGTGAGGGGAGAGGCAGGAAGAAGAGGTATAAGGTGAGATCACATACATAGACAGGCCTGGAAGAAAAAATATTCCTATTTTCAAAATCCTTCATCAGAATTAGCAATATACAATTATTTCTAAATAATTTCTCAGGAAAAGTTTTTGTAAAGGTCTGGAGAATCATTTCTAAATGTTTTTTCACGTTTTTATCACTTTCTCCAAAGTATGTTATTCTTCATTAAATTTATCTTGGCAAAATAAGATAAATTCTGAATTAATATTTTTACATTCCACTTGACAGTATTTTGGTTGGTTTTGTCTCCATATCTGAAAACCAAAATTCACAAGTTACAACTATCATAAACTAACATTTCCTAGAGATTATCCTTTCACTCATAAAAAAGGTTTAGCTAACTTAAGGACTTACAAATACCACAAAATCTTTTATAAATATTTCCACTTTCTAATACAGTAGTCGTCTGGGGGAAATGTAATTATCATTACGGCAGGATTTTCCACACATGGAGAATAAGACGCACGGATGTTTTAGTGAAACCCGTTGACTCAATGAAATATGTAAAAACTCTAAAAATTCATGTAAACATTTTTCCTGAGAAAGAACACAGCACTCAACTTGTATGACCAACTTCCACAACCCAGAAAGAAAAGGTCATCTAAGTTTGTGAAAACAGAGATATCCTAAGATAACATTACAGTGTGGTTTGCATTCATTTTTTTGATCTGCTTAGCCATATGATCTATTTTGTTAAAACGCAGTTTTGTACTTTTAAGCCACTGTTCTTTAAATCTTTTTTCAGACACGATTACAATTTCTTACTGGTACTAGGTAACTAACCTTCTTTTAGTATAAAAACGTGACCTTTCTGAAAATCCAGAACATTTCTTGATCTGCTATCTTGCCATTTTCAAGTTGATTTAATAAATTAGAGATGGCTTTTTCCCTTATCGTTGGTATTTTTGGTAAGAAGACACATGAAGTACGTTATTTCACATTCTAGATTCTAACAAAGTATTCTAACGTAACTATTACAATTTTTAAAAAATTTTAACAAAAAAGGGTATTTACTATGTATGCCCTGTTATTAGGCTATGGCAAATTAGCCTACAGCAAGTAAAGGGCCAGACGGTCTCCCCAGTTTGACCGCCCAATTATGATGAATTATGTGTATGGTATTCTCCTTTACGACTGACTCCAGACTTTCCAAATACCAGTTGGGTATATCAAAACAGAGAACTACAACAGGGTTCTTTCTCCGCCATTCCCTGGCATGAACAGACTAATGGGGTCATAGCACAAGTAGGGTTCAATCCTGGCAGTGTGTTTTTGGCTATTCTCACAAAAGGCTGATCAAGCTTCAAGCTTCACCAATAGATTTCAATTCCTCTAGGTCTTTCTCCTCCAAATACTGTTTCTTCACACACTTCCCCTGTAATGTTTTTCAGGTAGCCTCAGGAATCTCAGGGTCTGTTACTAACCCTAGGCTTTTAAAGTCAGTATCTTTCTCCTCCCAAATCTGAGTTATTTTGGGGGCTTAAAAGTTTCTGCGTATTCAAGTATGAAACTCAAAGAAACTACGTGACTGAAAAAGTAACACTAATGAGAAGAACCAAAGATAAACTCCAGAAGCGGAAAAGCCTTTTGTATACAAGTAGCTTTTCACTCATTCATTAACACATTCACTCCAACATTAGGCTGTACAGTGTGCCCACATCTAGGGATTTGTGAAATAAACATGAAATAAAATAGCATTAATCCTCAAGAATCTTAAGACTATCAAAAGGATTTTAAATTTTTAAGGTTGAATCAAAACCATGTGCAGAAATTGCAGCCTTATTTGCGCTTTACACGAACTCAAAAGTTCAATACTAAAGGTACCTAGAGGAAATCCCTGCCCTTTTTGAGCATCTGTGGCAACAGGAATGGTTTTTAATTTCATCCTTTACTTAGGATGTTTATCTATTACACTTTATAATGGTATTTCAAACTGCAAACTAAGGAATAAAAGGTAACCCTGTTTTCAAAACTCAAGCAGAGGTATAGGATGGATAAAGATGGATTTGTGACCTGATTGTGTACCTTTATAAAAACATGAGAGGAAATTATTTTGCACACTCTTTTTATACTTAATTATATTACAATAATAGTGTAACTAGCAGTTACAAAATTTTCTTTGTTCTGGTTAAATGCCTAAAACTTTAAGAGCAACACAACTACAAATTAAATATGAATGATACACTATTCTTATAGCAGACAAAAGGGATTTCCCTCCTTTATTCTTATTTTAGGACATACCAATTCGTATTCCTCATAAGAGACATAGCATTAAAAAAACAAAAAGGATGAGTTTTCAGCCTCCTATTTCCAAAATTCTTATCAGTATCCCTAGATGATTATAGCAAAGGAAAAAGTAACATGTACGAATACATCATCACATTTTCCAACTGAGTTTTTTTCCAAATGGTACTTTTATAAATTAAAGTAACTAAGAAAATCCATGATCAGCAAACAGTTGCTAGGTGATGAAGAATTTAAACTTCAAAGCATGTAAATAATTTGGCAACTCAACCATGTAACTCAAACCTAGTAACAGAAAGGTAAAAAACTAAACATTCTAAGCTATAATGTGGGAGTATATGTATACTTATGTATATGTGTAAACACACATTATAAATGCATGGGGTTGTTTTGGGTTTTTTTGTCACCTCTGCCAAGATCAACCAAGAGGAAGAAGAGTAATTCGTTTAAAAGTTAGGAACTGGACATACCTTTAAAATTTCAACAGCATATTTCCTCTATATCATATTACAATAACAGCTCTATAAAACTGTTGGCTGAAGCCTAGGTAAGAATAAAGTCTGTTTTGAGAACAGCATTTATCATTGCCCAAAAACAGTAAGGAAAATGTGCAGATTACAAAAGATATTGAGCTTGGACTATAGCTGATAACTTTGAAAAACATGTCTCAAATATTTAAAGAGGTAGTAAGTTTTTCTTAAACTTTCAAATTATTGGACTTTTTTGCAAAAAGAATGTTAAATTTTCTAAAATGAGACCTTTGATCTAAAATATTTAATAGTTTTAAAAATATACTATGGTGAGATGTATTTGTAAAATACAATTATCCAGAGTTAGACAAAAGTAAACAAGAAACTTAAAGAGGGGAAGCCTGGACCATTATTAATCCTTTCCCACATGAAAAGTACAGATATTAGCAGAATATTCACTAAGTAAAAGGAAAATATTACCTGGTTTCTAAGGCACACAGTTAGCTGTCAGATCTAAAGTCGGATTTATTTGCATTAAGCTTTCAGAACATTTGCTGCAATTCGGGTAGAAATAGTAAGTATTCACATAATATGTAAGTCTGTAGTCCAGAAAGGTATTTCAACTAAAATATGTCAATTTTCACATCTGAAATAATTCAGACATTACTGATATAGTATTTGGAAGAGTTTCTGTACAGAAGATTTTTTCAGGCTGACAGTACTTAGTGCTTTAGAGGGTCAGGTAAACCCAGTTCTCTTTTGTTAAGCAATGTCTAATTTCCACTACATCAAACTTGGTCCCCAGTTCCACTATCCAAAAACTGCTTTACATTATGTCGTACTTCGCTGGTACCACACAAAGTGATTACATTATAAAAGGCCTCTAGATCACTTTGTTCAAATTTAACAGCTGGTTTCGGTAATGTTCCAGGAGCAAGGGAACTCTCTCCCCTAATTTTCAGGTTGATAAATTTGATTTTCCAAGTATTCTCCACAAAAGGGCAGCGGATGAGTCCAAAAATTTGTTCAAAAATGCCCAAACAAGTGTTTCCTCGATGGACAGTCCCAGCAACTCCAACCATAACCAGTCCATGAGGAGAAGATGCACATTTCAGTCCATGTGAATCTAGGTTGGGGCTGAGAAAAAGAAATTCTTCTTTTACTAGTGACAGCAAACGAAGGCTCACGATTTCTGCTCCATAGTAGTCCGTAACATTTTGTTCTGATGTGTTGTAATAAAACCTAAGCTTCACATCATGCCAGAAGTGCTGTGGCCCCCATTCATGTTGAGGTGGTCCCAGAAAAGGATTCTGAGAATTAAGGAGTCCAAAGAACCAATGACAGAATTCTTCTCCTAGGCGACGAAAATCAACTTTTTCAGCTTTTTTATCTTCTTTCACCTGCTGATTGAAACAAATAAAATAAATACAAAATAACACCAAGGTTTAACTTTCATATTTATTTTTCTATCTATCCTATTCAAAGTTTGAATGCACCCATTACACCAGAGAGAAATGAACTATATGTGAACTTGCTGAACCCATTATGCATAGTAAAAAATCTTTTTTCAAAAGGAGAAAAATCATTTTAGAAATTTCCAGCTTAAATTGCTGAAAATTCAGCTAAGAGAGTAAGGTTTAGTAAAAAAAAAAATTAATATGAACTGGGAGGGTGCAGTGGCTCATGCCTGTAATCCCAGCACTTTGGGAGGCTGAAGCAGGTGGATGGCGAGGTCAGGAGTTCGAGACCAGCCTGGTCAACATAGTGAAACCCCGTCTCTACTAAAAATACAAAAGTTAGCCGGGCATGGTGGCCTGTGCCTGTATTCTCAGCTACTCGGGAGGCTGAGGCAGGAGAATCACTTGAACTTGGGAGGTGGAGGTCGCAGTGAGCCAAGATAGCACCACTGCATTCCAGCCCGTGCAACAGAGCGACACTCCAAACCTTCAAGATGTTCACATTTTGCATATAAATTACATAAACTTGATATAAGTAAGCATTTTCATTTGTCTTTAAAAAAAAAAAAAGCATATTCTAACGGTGATTGAAACAGGTTATTTTCTATAACTGGGATTAATTTTATTCTATTATTTTTCTTTTTTCAAAGAAAATGTTACAGTAAGCTGGGCACGGTGGCTCATGCCTGTAATCTCGGCACTTTGGGAGGCCGAGGCAGGCAGATCACTTGAGGTCAGGAGTTCAAGACCAGTCTGGTCAACATGGTGAAACCCCGTCTCTACTAAAAATACAAAAATTAGCTGAGTGTAGCGGCGCATGCTGGTAATTCCAGCTACTCGGGAGGCTGAGGCAGGAGAAGCACTTGAACCCAGAGGGCGGAGGCTGCAGTGAGTTGAGATCGTGCCACTGTACTCCAACCTGGGTGACAGGACGGACTTTGTCTCAAAAAAAAAAAAGTTACTGTGAAAATCTACCTGATAGACTAGATCTCATTCATCCCTATGTTCCACAACACTACTTTACCAAGATGTATTAGGTTCACTGAGCACCTGCTATTCAATATACTGGGCACTGTGTGTGGTACTTAAGAGCTATTTCTTCCTACCTTCACAATAAGCCCTAGGACATAGATATTATTATGATCATTTTATAGATTAAAAAAACAAGGCTCAGAAAGGTCAAGTTATTTGCCTAAGTTAACTCACCTAGTATATGGCAGACTCTAATTTGAAGTTGTATCTGTATGAGTTCAAAGTCAATGCTCTTATCAGTATATAAAGTAAGAAAGCTCTTAGAAGATTCTTTCCTAATGTGAAAGCAAAGCTTTCTCACTCTGAAACCTCATTAATTCAAAAAATGTGGTATGTAGTTTAAAAATCTGCAAATTACCTAGAGGTTAATTCAAGCAACACTTAAATATTTGTGCAATATCTAAAATGTACAGTGGAGATACAAAGAACAGAAACAGCCAATGTCCGCTGGAGAAAATTTCTACAATAGAACTTTTTCTAGCTAAAAAAAAAAAAAAAAGCATAAAAAATATTTAGGTTCCAATGTAGGGGCGGGGCATCAAGAAAAACAGCTAATGCATGCTGGGCTTCACACCTAGGTGATAGGTTGACAGGTGCAGCAAAACACCATGGCACATGTTTACCTGTCTAACAAACCTGCACACATACCCTGGAACCTAAAAAAAAAAAAAAAAAAAAAAAAAATTTTACAGTAAAATTTTAGGTTGTTTTCATAACATTTTTGCAATACCAAAAACAAAGTGAGAAAGAATTTGCAATAAAATTCTTCTAAAGTGAAAAAAAATTACACAGAGCTGAAGTTAAAATTAACCTTGCATTAGACCTAAAACCATAAAAACCCTAGAAGAAAACCTAGGTAATACCATTCAGGACATAGGCATGGGCAAGGACTTCATGTCTAAAACACCAAAAGCAACGGCAACAAAAGCCAAAATTGACAAATGGGATCTCATTAAATTAAAGAGCTTCTGCACGGCAAAAGAAATTGCTATCAGAGTGAACAGGCAACCTACAGAATGGGAGAAAATTTTTGCAATCTACTCATCTGACAAATGGCTAATATCCAGAACCTACAAAGAACTCAATCAAATTTGCAAGAAAAAAACAACCCCATCAAAAAGTGGGCAAAGGATATGAACAGACATTTCTCAAAAGAAGACATTCATACAGCCAACAGACACATGAAAAAATGCTCATCATCACTGGCCATCAGAGAAATGCAAATCAAAACCACAATGAGATACCATCTCACACCAGTTAGAATGGCAATCATTAAAAAATCAGGAAACAACAGGTGCTGGAGAGGAAGTGGAGAAATAGGAACACTTTTACACTGTTGGTGGGATTGTAAACTAGTTCAACTATTGTGGAAAACAGTGTGGCGATTTCTCAAGGATCTAGAACTAGAAATACCATTTGACCCAGCCATCCCATTACTGGGGATATACCCAAAGGATTATAAGGCATGCTGCTATAAAGACACATGCACACGTATGTTTATTGTGGCACTATTCACAATAGCAAAGACTTGGAATCAACCCAAATGTCCATCTGTGACAGACTGGATTAAGAAAATGTGGCACATATACACCATGGAATATTATGCAGCCATAAAAAAGGATGAGTTTGTGTCCTTTGTAGGGATATGGATGCAGCTGGAAACCATCATTCTCAGCAAACTATCGCAAGAACAGAAAACCAAACACCGCATGTTCTCACTCACAGGTGGGAACTGAACAATGAGATCACTTGGACACAGGAAGGGAAACATCACACACCGGGGTCTATTGTGGGGAGGGGGGAGAGGGGAGGGACAGCATTAGGAGATATACCTAATGTAAATGACGAGTTAATGGGTGCAGCACACCAACATGGCATATGTATACATATGTAACAAACCTGCACGTTGTGCACATGTACCCTAGAACTTAAAGTATAATTAAAAAAAAAAAAGTGAAGATATATAAAAAAATAGGTATTTGCATATAAACAAATCAGTAATATTTGAGGAAAAAAAAAAAGAAATGAAATGAGTAAGTCGATAAGCCTCTTTTAACCAGCACTAGTGATTGTTCAATGGAAACATATAAACTCAATATAAACTTGAAGTTAATTTCATTTAATTTACAGCTTATTTTATAATAGTATTTTATTAAGGAATTAATTTACATATAGTAAAATCACAAATCTAAACACACAGCATGAGGAATGTTGAAAAACGTATGCAGCTACATAACCATCATCTAGATCAAAATACAAAACATTTCAATCACCCCAGAACATTTCCTCAGGCCCCTTTTCCATTCACTTTGAATTCCCCGCCCTCACTCAAAGCAGCCACTGCTCTGGTATCTACCATCAAATGCTAGCTTTGCCTGGAAGTGGCTTTAATATACAAGTAATTAGATAGTATGTTATGTCTGGCTTGTTTTGCTCTACTTAATGTTTTTGAGATTCATACAGATTGTTGCATGTATCAGCAGTCCTTTTTTAAATGAACAGTATTTCGCTGAAAAAAAAAAAAAATTAACCTTGCAGTTTACTCTCTAAAAATCCAATAGTCCTCATTTGATGATGCTGATATTGAAAAATACTTTTTCTCTCACATATCAATAGATGATTACATACATATCACGATATGTCAGAAACATTTTTTCTTTTAGTTGCTTTACTGGTCTCTTCCTTCGGGATTGATAGGATATGAAACAAAGTTAAAATTACAAAATATAAATAAAATAGGCTAGGCATGGTGGCTCTTGCCTGTAATACCAGCCGAGGTGGGAGGACCACTTGAGGCCAGGAGTTCAAGAACAGCCTGGGCAACATAGTTGAGACCCTATCCCTACAAAGTATTTTAAAAATTAGCCAGGCATGGTGGTACATGCCTGTAGCCCTAGCTACTCAGGAGGCAGAGGGAGTGGATCACTTGAGCCCAGAAATTCTAGGCTGCAGTGAGCTACGATTATACCACTGCACTCCAGCCTGGGCAACAGAGCAAGAATCTCTTAAAAAATAAAAATAAAAAAACCCCACAAACATTATTAACCATGTTCCCCAAGATTTAGGATTATCAACAAAGTTTCAGACAGAACAAAGGTTCAGAAAAGAACTCTAAGATTTATTTTACCTGTTGAAAGAGTTGGATGTTCTCTGTCTTTGTAACTGGCTCTGGCGTTTCCTTCAATTTCAGTTGTGATTGCTTTTGCCAGTAATCTTTCGCATGCTGAATAAGATTGTGTTTTTCAGTAGCTGGAGGTATAATAATCCCCTGTGTTGCCAAGTACTTAAATATAACTTCTCGGTGGACTTTTCTACGCCTTAGAAGTTCTTCTGCACTTTGGCTGTACACTAATATCGCACGAACAGCATCTAGAAAGAAATTGCGAAGATTAATAAAAAATCATGAGGCACTTACAAATTTGTGCCAGGTCAGTAGAAACTCTATTAAATAATATTTATAAGCTATTTTCACAATATTACTGCTGTTGCATGATAGCCACCACTTTAAAAAAATAGGAAGTCCATTGTCAGTTTTCTTTTAATGTCTTTATGCCTTAAACTTCCCTTACCTAAAATCTCTTCTTTTCACTTCCCATAAGTGACAGTGAAAGTTTAGCATTTTCTCTTAAAGAATTGCATTTTAAGAAAACATTCAAGCCAGAAAAAACATTTTTTTCTAATAAGGCCAACAGTCCTAAATTCATGTACAACCTCTAAAAATAGGGACAATTACAACAATATTTTAGATGTCAAGGAATTTTAGTCCTATCTCCTCTACAGATAATGAAAGTTGAGGCCATATTAGGTATCAATTATTATTATTATTATTTTTGAGACGAGTCTTTCTCCGACGCCCAAGCTGGCGTGCAGTGGTGCGATCTTGGCTCACTGCAAGCTCTGCCTCCCAGGTTCACGTCATTCTCCTGTCCCAGGCTCCTGAGTAGCTGGGACTACAGGCGCCCGACACCACACCCAGCTAAATTTTTTTGTATTTTTTTTTTAGTAGAGACTGGGTTTCACCATGTTAGCAAGGATGGTCTCGATCTCCTGACCTCGTGATCTGCCTGCCTTGGCCTCCTAAAGTACTGGGATTACAGGCGTGATCCACCACATCTGGCCCAATTATTGTATTTCTAGAAAGTGGAGAACCAGGGCTTATATTTTTATACTTTTTATTTTAATTTTTATTCTTTTGAGACGGAGTCTCGCTCTGTCACCCAGCCTGGACTGCACTGGCACGATCTTGGCTGACTGCAACCTCCACCTCCTGGGTTCAAGGGATTCTCCTGCCTCAGTCTCCCAAGGGGTTACAGGTGCGTGCCACCACACCCAGCTAATTTTTGTATTTTTAGTAGAGACAGGGTTTCACCATGTTGGCCAGGCTGGTCTCGAACTCTTGACCTCAGATGATCCACCTGCCTCGGCCTCCCAAAGTGCTGGGATTACAGGCGTGAGCCACTATGCCTGGCCGACTTCTATTTTAAAATATTTATATTAAACACAGACCAAAGAATATTTCTGACACGTGGGAATCATACAGAATGGCAATAAGACGAACTTCCATATGCATACCTCCTAACTTAGGACGCAAGAAATAGTACTATCTTTGAGGCCCTCATTTCGTCTCTTCCCTAATGCTATTCCTCTTTCTTCTCATCCACCTCAGAGTAGCTACTATACTAAATGTTGCTTTAAAACTTCCCATTTTTTTATAGCTGTACAGCATAAGTATATATCCCTGAACTATATTTGGTTTGGTATGTTTTAAATTGTGCTATAAATTCAATCCATCCATATACGGTATATAGTTTTCTATAATCAGCTTTTCACTTAATATTTTCTGGAGTAATCTGATACACATAGCTAGCTCATTTTCACTGCTATATCATAATTAGTTATACGACTGTACACAAGGTATCTAGCTATTCTTCTGTTTACAGACTTCTATTCTGTGTCCAATTACAAACGCTGTTACTTTGAAATTCTCATATGTATCTCCCAGTGCCCAAAGGGGCAAGCAGTATGAGCATCAACCTGGAGCTTGTCAGAAGCAGAATTTCTGGGCGTCCCCTAAAACTAACGAATCAGAACCTGCATTTTAACAAGATCCCTGAGAGATTCAAAAGCATATTCAAGTTTGAGAAGACTAGGTCGGTCTCGAGTATGTGTCTAATCTGCCATTTTAGGAGATGTCAAATCTGTTCTTCAAAGTGGTAGTTTTAACTTACACTCCTTCACTAGTTGTCAACGAGTTGCTTCACCTGATCATGAACACTTGAAGTTTATACTTTATATTTTTAATTTTTTTTTCCAAGCTGGTACACAGAAAAGACAACTTCTGTTTCTGGTTTTCATTTCATTAGTTTCTAAAGACGCTGAGTATACTTTCATATGCTTAAATGTTATTCCCCCCCACCCCCCAACAATGTTTCTTCAAGTCATTTAAACGTTTTTGCACTGGGAATTTTTTTCCTATTTGCTTTTAGATACCCTATCAATTAAATGCAGCATTTTATCCATTATAATTTTAAATTCACACTCACCATGACTGTAAGAAGGTGAAGGCATGTAAGACAAACACTGAAGAACCATGTAAGTCTAAAGCTATTTTAGGTCTTAATTCTTTGGAATTTCCTCTTTTAGTGTCCATGGCTCAAAGTGATAAATGACTTTCTTCAATGCCAAAAATGAAATCCGACTTAAGCAGAAAAACCCAGTTTTAAAAGGGCAGAATCTTTTAAAGATAATCGTATACTAATATGGGAATCTGGAATTTTTCACATTTTGAAGTAAAATTCAGCAAATTTAAAATAAAACTAGCTACCCGACACACAAAATGAACAAACGCTTTACATTTTTACATGGACTAGTCACAATCAGGCTTCTCACTAATAGCCCTTAAAAATCCACCGGAATATGTATTTAGCTCGCTTGTATGTATTCCCAGTACGAAAATTTAGCTCTGAAAAATTTTGCCTCCAAAAAGAGACGTGGATTCAAGGTGTCTGCCATTTAATTACAGTAGCTGCTTTTTACCAGAGACATAAGAAAATGTTTGCCAACCTCCTCCCACTCAAACTTGAAGAAAAAAGCCCGAGCGGCAGCTGACTCTCTTCAGCTGATCGGAACTGAAAATGCAAAACATTCTGGCTCCCCAGAAAAATTTTTAAAATTACTAATGACTTATTCCGAATCCTTGAATCAACAAGCGCTGCCCATAATACTGAATGGATAAAACCTGGAAGCCGCGCCATCACCACCACCACCACCTCCCTCCCTTGACCCGGCAGCCCAAGTCTGGGTAGTAGCTGCAGAGCCATGGATCCGCCGCGGCGGCCCAGATTCCCGAGGATTCTGCCTAAGCGGGGTAGGCGTGAGGCCAGGGGAGGGGCGGCAGCCTCCTAGGGGAAGGGTCCGCCCTTACCTTGGCGGTCTTCAGGCTGCACGAGGCGGTTGGTGACGGTGTCGCATAGGGCCATGATCTCGTCGTTGTCCAGTAGGCCAAGTAGGTTACGGCAGCCCTCCATCTCTGAAAAGCTGAGTCCCGACATCTCCACCCCCGGGGCTGGGGGTAAAGACGACGGCAAAAACGTCGCCCCTACGGCCCACTGGGCCCGCGCCTGGCAACAGGCACCGGAAGTGCCTTTCTTGTTGTTCGCCGTCGAAGGGCCTCGAGTATTCCAGGCCCCTGGGCGGAAGTACTCGCCAAAGAGGTCAATCAGGAAACAAAGTGCTCCCACTTGTGGTTCCGGGCTGGGGACGGAGTGAAGTCCCACGTATCTCAATTAAGGGAAGTGCCGGGTTTATATGGAGAACATACACTTTCAGCAAGGGAGCTGGTTACCGAAAGAGAAGTCCCTCCTCCGAAACAGAAGTCCCTCCTCCAAAAGAGCGCCTTGGAGGGCTGCGCAGGTGCAGGTGCGTAGAAAGCAGCCGGCAAGCCGGGTGCACCGCGAGCTCCCGTGATGCCGCGGGGCCGTCCAATGGAGGCGGCTCCTCCCCGCCCGCGGGCCGGGCCCCCGGGAGCGCTTGAATGTCTTCTGCGGCCACTTCTGAGTTGGGTGAGCCGGTAGTTTGATTCCTTAAATTAAGTAAACTAAAATAATTTAGTTTTGTTTAACATTATAGTATGAAAAGTTAAAAAGAGATAATCCACTGTGCCTGGCCGTCTTCCAGCGGACTTTCCTCTCAAACACGCCGGGACAGTTTCTTGCCTCCATTTCCCTTGTTGGCGGCTCGGCCTTAGAAGAGGCGATGTCGCGCGCAATTTAAGGTTGGGGGTTCTGGACGCCAGATTGCCAGGGTTTTACTCCGCCATTTACTCAGACTGTAAGCAAGCTCCGTAGCCTTTTCCCCTTCAGTGTCCTATGGAAGTGGATCTAGTGGAGATGCCTACCTCTTGGGGTTGTGGGGGCGGGGTGAACAGTGCGTGGCTCTTACTAAAGAGCTGATATTAGTATTGGCATGGTAGCAACACACATTGACGAGAGAAATAGTCATGCTCTGCTAAAGAGGAATCGGACTAAATTGTCACTTGCCTTTTTCTCTTTCCATTTTTAAGGCCTGTTTTTGATCAGTTGACATTTAATTGGGGTATTGCCATTTAGTAGCTGAAATGTACACATCTGCAGATCCTGGCGAGCAAATTTAACTTTAAAATACATTTTTACATATGAAAATTAGGATTGACCAGGCGCGGTGGCTCACGCCTGTAATCCCAGCACTTTGGGAGGCTGAGGCGGACAGATCACAAGGGGCCAGGAGTTCGAGACCAGCCTGGCCAACATAAAGAAACCCCGTCTTCACTAAAAATACAAAAAATTAGCCTGGCATGGTGGCAGACGCCTGTAATCGCAGCTGTTCGGAGGCTGAGGCAGAAGAATCGCTTGAACTCTGGAGGCAGAAGTTGCAGTTAGCTGAGATCACGCCACACTCACTGCACCCCAACCTGGGTGACAGCGAGACCCTGTCTCATAAATAATAGCTAAATATCAGTCATATAGTGTACATGTAGTCTTTAAAACAAGGCATTCAAAATATGGTGAAATTGTCAGTGGATGTTATTTGGGGTACCATTTGCTCAACACAGCAATTCTTCATATTTTAAATTAAGTATTAATGAATGCCTGCTACTATTGAAGGTTCAGAGACGTGACCCTGACCTTTCTTCAAGGAGCTTTTGGGAGTGTTGTTAGTAAAGAGATGACAAGATAAGTGCTAAAATATGTTGGTGTGGGACCACGTGGAGGGCATGTCCAACTTACTTCATTCGTTCATTAAAAATGTATTATAGTTGAGCACCTACTTGCCAGTTATTGTTCTTTGTACTAGGGCAAAAAACAATGCTTGCATTTTGGTGGAAGGAAATAGACAGTAAACATGTAAGAAACTATATAGTCGGCCACGAGATGCTATGGAAAAAAATAAATCCAGAAGACAGGGATGGGAGAGGATGTTAGTATTTTATACAAGTTGAAAGGAAAACTTATTTAAGTGCCTTTGAAGATCACAAGAAAGTGAGTGAACCGCAGGAGAAGCATGTCAGGAAGAAGCAAGAGATTTCGAGGAAGGAGTCCAGGAGACTGGAGCCCGTTTGAGCAAGAGGAGGCAATGAGCAAGGTGGTTAGAGTTGCAGTCAAGACTGATCTAACACAGGGTTTCTTGATCATAGAACTGTTGACATTTTGGGCAGGATAATCTTTTGTCCAGGGGATTGTCCTGTGCCTTGTAGGATGCTTAACGCATCCCCATCCTCTACCCACTAGGTGCCAGTAGCACCTCCTTCCCTCTCTGCGCCAACCAAAATTACCTCCAGACGTTGTTACATGTCCCCTGCAGGGCAAAATCACCCACAATTAAGAGCCACTGATATAAAACCTGTCAAGATGCTTTTCGAGATGATGACAGTGTTCTTTTTACTATCCAATACAGTAACTATCAGGCACGTGGCTCTTGAGCTTCTTGTGTTTAGTGCAACTAAGGAACTGAATTTTAAGTTTTATTTGAATTTAACTTTTAATAGCCACACGTGGCTAGTGACTACTGTCTTGGATAGTGTAGGTCTAGAACCTTGTAGACCATTCTATGGACTTCAGCTTTCATGTTTTATCTCTTTCTCATTATTCTGTCAATCTCTCCAGACTAGTCAGTGGTTCCCTTATCATCTGTTCCTTCAACTTGCCACAGGTTCTTGCCTCAAAGCCTTTGCTCTTGCCACTGGCATATTCTTACCTTGGATATCTGAATGACTCTTTCCTCTACTTTAGTCAGGTTCCTGCTCAAAAGTCACCTTATCAGAGGCCTTACCTCATCATCTTGCTTAAAATCACCACCAACACCATGCTTACTTATGCATTTCCTACCCACTTTATTTTTCTGCATAGCACTCATACTGTATGTTTGTTGTCCCCCAATAGAATATGAGCTCTGTGAGGCAAGGATTTGTTTTTCATTGCCTGTTACAGAGGCCAGCATACGGTAGGTATCCAATGAATATTTGTTGAATAAATGAATGAGCTTTGAAGGCACTGGCAGGTTTTAAACAGGAATGTCATTATCTGACTTGTCTCAGAACAGGATTACTTTGGCTGCTGGTGTGAAGACTGAAGGGAGGGTAAGGGTAGAAGCAGGGAACCCAGTTAGGAGACTATTAAAATAGTCCAGGTTAGAGAAAATGGTGGCTTGAATTAGAGTGAAGGGCATGATAGAGTCAGGGATGATTAGAAGGTTTTGGTTCGGGCAACTAGTTGCCATGTATTGAGAGGAGGAATGCTAGGGGAGTAATCAAGAGACCTGGCTTTCTGACAAAGTGGTTATGCTTAGGAAGGATTAAATCAAAGAATGAGAGATGGGACAGGGAAAAAGGTGAACAACCAGTAAAGGGAATAGTAGTGAAAAATGCATGGACTAAAATAACATGATGAGGGTAGATGGAGGTTTTAAATATGACTGGAGCCAAAGACAGGGTACAGGAGCCATACCTAACATGAAGAGAAACTTAGCAAAATTCTGTATCAATGAGATGTACAGCTCTCCACAACGATAAAACTAGTGTGCTAGAATTTGAGTGTAACTGATCCCCACACCTCTTTGCACTGTTTCCATTAAATTCTGTTCTGGTAGTTTCATTTACTGAATACAACTTGAGCAAAAAACAAAAAACTCTCCCCATTAGAGTGGTTTGGGATATTAGATCTTACTACTAAAGTATCCATTCACCCAACAGTTTAAGTACCTAGTAATAGGGGACTTCTTTAAATGTCTTGGAAACTAATTTTTGAGAAGGTTCTATAAATTTAAGGGGAAAGTTTATCTTCTAGGGAAATACAAAGAACCTTATTGCTTTAGATCTGTGATTGTCAAACCTTAGCTTGTATCAGAATCACCTGGAGGATTTGTTACGCCAGATGGCCTCCAACCTGACCACAATTTAGCATTTCTAACAAATTTCCAGGTGATGCTGATTCTGCTGCTCTAGAAACCACATAAGAATCACTGCTAGAAGATACTACTACATCAACCAGATATCTCTCTACCAGGCTTCATCCTTTGACTCTGAAATCACTGATCCTCAGGCAAATCTGACCTGAGTTGGATTATTAGATCCACTCATGCTCTACATTTGTAGGGAAAAGTGTGTGGCACAATGGAAACATGGTTTTGGGACCCATCTGATTTTTCAGTCACCCTCTGCATTTATTAGCTGTGTGATTTTAACCAGGTTAACCTTTCTGAACTTTGGTGTCTACAGAGCAGTGTTCATATTTAACCTTGAGTTGTACAATTAGAGGTAGCATATATCAACAAGCCATTTCTTCCCCCGCTGTGCAGTACCCATCAATAAGGCATGAAACTTTCTATCATTTACAATTTTTATTCCAAGTATTAGTGGATTGACTCTATTTCAAATCTTGATGTACAGTTAAAACATCTGTCCCTGTTTTATCAGTTGATTCTTAAAATCAGTACAGACATTATGCTATGAAAATCAGCTGAATTTGGTTATCTTGGAAGCCTATTTAGTAGTAGATGCTTCCCAGAATTCCTCAAATTTCAGAAAAGGAAAATGAAGTTATCGAAACCCCAATAACTTTGTCCAAATACCTCAATACCTTCATTATTTTGAATATGGAATATATTGAGTCTAAGATCATATGACCATAAATCAGACTGATAATTTTAGATCTCAGCTCTAGAATGTTTCAATAACACTCTCATAGTGTTTCAAGGCATAATGCTTGTAAGTTGCACAAATCATTTTATCCCATTTATCATTTGCAGTGTGATCTCATCACATCAGAAAGGTTTTTTTCCTACTTAAAGCCCCATTTTTTCCAATTGCAAGTTATAACAAATAGTTTAGAGGGTTTTCCTTTGTTAGCGAACCAAAAAAGTAGGAGCCCTCATGCTCAAGGACATCACTTTGGGTTACAGCTTACTGACTTTAAAACGTTTGTTTCCCCAGTGAAATTCTTTCCTAGGAAATAATTTTCATCATCATTTATATTGTAATATTTCAAAATGATTTCAGTCTTTGTTTTTTTTAAGTTCCACCAGAAGCTCTTCATTTTTGAAGAATTACCAATGTAGACAAATTTATCTACTGTCTTGCCTTTGGAGAGTTCCGACACCTACTAAGTTTGCAGAAAGTACTGTATCACACTGAACCCACTTACCTGAAGTGACTTTGGTGAAACAGAATTCTATCAACTTTTATTCCTCCATATAGGCATTCATTAAAATGTCCAAAAATGCCTATTTTGTGTAAAATTTTAGATATTTCTATTTTCTATATTATGTTTTTAAAAAATCACTCAATCCAAATATGGTAATGATACTAACTGAAATATGCCATTCCTTTTTAAGACATAATTGACATTTTCATTTAATATATACCTTATATAAGTCTAATTCCTTTTGAAAGCAATGTACTACATAAAATTGAACACTTGATTACCAACAAGGACAACGTTTTATTGAACAAATCTATGTACAGTACAAAAAATTTCTTGAAATGAGACACTATTGTTGATTTATTGCAGTTCAATGGCTCAGTTTTAATTTGTACTCTTATAAAATGCAAAGTAAAATAATTTAACATTCAACAAGGAAGCACAAATTTCCTTTCTTGCTGAATCTGTAATATCTTTCACATATTAACAATTCCAAAATGCATATGCAGCATTTACTCATTCTGAAAAGGTGTTTTACAGTACCAAATAAATTAAAAAATAAACACTATCATCCCTTTTAGGTTTTTCATCCATACATAAGTATTAAACCAAACATGAAAGGAGTACGGCTGAACCTTCAGTGTGATTTGAAAAGAATCACAAGTTCAATGATATAAATTATTTAAGTATTATATAATTGGTGGTTTTAAAAAAATGAATATGGCTAAAGCCCAAAGTACCAGTGTCCTTGTCCATGGAGATTACCCTTTTTACCTCCTCCATAATATCTGAGCAGCAAAAATTCAGATTTGCTATTTTCTTGACCTTACTGACACACAGCAGAAATTTAACATTTAATTTTTTGGAGGAAATTTTTATTTAAAAATGAAGATTTGAAACTTGGTCCATGTAGGATGAATACATCCTCAAAACAGAAGAAAAGAATCTGAGGAATAAGAAGCAAGCTTCCTTTTCTTCTGAAGCTCAAATTAGAACTGTTGGAAGTGTATGCACCCTATAAAAGCAAAATGATGTAGGTTTATGTGCTAAAAGACAGACATAATAAAATGAACACATTCTTTCACTAGCTATTTGAGAAATATATAAACCGAGGTTAAGACAGGGTGGTCAAATAGAAGTTTATAAAACATTCCTTGATTTAGTTATATATAAACCAGTTTGATCTCAGTCTTTCAGAAATAATTTTCTCTTAGCAACACAAAAGTAGAAATAAACCTCAAATTAAAGACAAATAACAAATGGAATATATTTGGAACATCTTTGCATGAACAATGGAAGTAATGAAAATGGAATACTTTGTGGGCATGGATTTATATCAGTTGTTACAACTTGTGAAAAATGTGATAAAATATTAAACTTCTGGAAAATGTACAAAGCAGAAATATTTCAAAAGACTTCACTGTCCAAATGAACCAGTTTCCAAACAGACTTTTTATTACAAGACATACTTTTAGAATGAACTAAAATAAAAATCATTACATTTTTAGTATCAAGAAATACAGAAAACATTTTTTTAGCTGACCTTAAAGAAAAGACTTGAATTATGAGCTGTGTTTAGTTACCTAAATGTAAATTCCACAGCCTAATGTAGGCTACATAACAGAAACAAATTTAAATTTGGAATGGACTTATGACCATCATTGCATAGTAGTGAATGCTGATGATAAATGAATAAAACCGGGAAATTTAAAAAAAATCATCTGATCTATCATGATCTGGAAATCCTAATAAAATATGGATGCTACCTGGAAGAAATTCCCCACTTCCATAATAGCCTCATTGAAGAAGCTCTAATAATAGGGTCTGATGAGATTATCTGCCTTGAACAAAGATTTTGTTATTTAGAATAACTGGAATATTTGACATTGGGACATTAGGAGATCCGTTTTGAAACAGTTTGCCTTTTTGTTATTTTTATCCCTGTTTTAGATTCACACACTATTAGGTAAAAGGAAGTCTTTAAGTATCTTCCTTTCCATAATGGACAAATGGAAAACATCTGAGAGAGTATTTTTTAAAATATTTATTTTGTTAACACTTTAAGTTAAAATTTTCTTAGGAAAATAACTTACCACTAAGGAAAACAATGCATGAATGTATCTCTTATTGTGTTGTGCAAATGTTTTGTGTAACTACTGCCTTTTACATATAAAAATTACTATTCAGACCAGAGTCATCACTAATGAATTAAAAAACAGGAGTAGTATGGCTTATTTTGGAATTACCTCTCCTAATAGAATAAAATGAATGAATTCTCAACCTGATTCTTAGCTGATTTTTTGAGCCAGTTATTTTAATAGGACTGTACTTAGATAACTCATATTAATGTCTAAAGGACCTTATTATGAATCATCAAGCAATGTCCCAACATATATACAAACAGAAATATCCCAGTGTGCTTTTACCATTATTCACATTGAATAATTTGCAATTCAGTGTTTTCCTTCAACTACAAAGCCTGTAAAGTCTTAGATTCCTTTCATCTCTCCCCAGAGTTACTGATGGTTTTTTTTCCCTATTTTATTGACACTGCTGCCCTTTAAATGTAACTAATTTATACCACAAAAGTGGTTAGTGGGAGGTTCCATCAAGAGCTTATTAGCAAAGCACTGTGGTTTTTTTTAATTTCTTAATTTTCAATGCTGGCGTGCCATTCATTGAACTTTGACTTAATTAATCATCTGGAAACCAGTTACAATCTTTAATTGATAGCACTGTGGTATGTTAATGTATAAGTTTCTAAATCATCACAAACCAAACAGCAGCGGTTCCTTCAACATGTTTGACCAGAAGGGAGGGGACATAATCTGATTATGTATGACAAGAAAACAAACCCCATTTGTAGAATAAAATACTTTAAATGGTTTATTCTTGTAAACCAGCCCCCCTCCCCACACACACTTTTTAATAATGTGTTAACTTTTCCCTTTCTGTAAGGCCATCGCTGGTTTTCTGTCTAGTTGCCTAAACATGTTTCTCATATAAGCGAAACTGAACATGCTGCTGCTATTAATCATCATAAACTTTAAAATGTGGTTTTCTGGAAAACTGGTACTTTGGGAGTTTTATAATAACCCTTTTGGAGTCTAAGCCAGCACATCTCTGTGAGTTCATTCTAGAAAATGTGCTTCGTCTTTATCTTTAGTAATCCGAGACCACTCTAAAATTAAGGCCATCAGGGAAATAGCAAACTGATGATGCATTTTCTTATAGTGTTTTTTTCACACTACTGCTTGATTGATAGGTCTTTCTGAAATATTTTCATCAGGCACCTGTAAAACAGAACACATCTGTTAATTCAAATTTTATTGACGTTCAACCGGAATTCCAAGTCAGATTCCTGTTTAATTTACACCCTGTCATTTTAAAGGATATTGCTATTAGTAGAAAGACAAGCTCTTTTTCTGATTTTGTTTCTCACTTATTTTCTGTTCTTTTTCTACTTCTATTTTTGTAACAGAGACACAGATTCACTTGATTTATATTCTGGAATGCATATGAAAAATAATTCCCATCAAAATTACAACTTTTATTACAGAAACTTGGAATGAAGAAGAACTTTTGATACAGTGTAAGAAGTATAATCAAAGAATATGAAAAACCTGTGTTCAGATTCTGCCTTGCACAAGTTCATAGGCAAAGCCCTATGCAAATTACTTGTGAATTTCAGTTGCTTGATCTATCAAACAGGAATATTAGTATCACCTCATACTGGTTGTATGTATTAAAGGAAATAACGTATGGAGTAATGCTTCACTATCTGTGCTACACAAATGTCAAGTTTTTAAATCTCAAAGATCTATAATAGTTTTATTTATGCCATTTTCTTTTTTTACAGATATCTCTACTAAGAAGATAGAAGACTTACTTTCATCATCTGAATCAAATCCAAAGAGTGTCTGACATTTCTTTTGTGCAAGATGAGCCTCAAGTGCTTCTGCATTACAGTAGGTGGTCAGGCATTTGCCACATCTTAATCTTTTCACTGATTTTTTATATACGTTATCTTGATCAGAACAGGCATCTACTCTATCAGTCAGAAATTTTCTGCGTTTTGGCATACTAAGATACCGTTCGTCAAGGTAACTGGGAGGCAATGGTCTGACGTATGGTTTTGTTAAAATTAAGCCATATGAAGTATGTTCACTTGTCAGATTTGGTTTGGAAGGTGCCTGAGATACTGGCAAGGTATTGTGTTCTTGTGGTACAACACTGGGTAAAATGGAACCATTTTCTGTCCTGATTCTGTTTGTATCAATTTTCAAAGCAGGGTCCGATGAAACTAAAGGTGTTTGCTCTATTTCACTATGTCCATTGACTAAATCACTACTGCTACAATTATTTTCAGAATTTGGCTCTATGTCAGGCATCTTTTGGTCTATCAAGCTTATATTTGAAACAGTGTCATCAGAACGTTCATTTCCATTCTGAACTAAACTGTCTGTTTTCTTTTCCATACTTTCTATACATGTCTTTGGTTCTGTAGACTCTTTCCTTGATTTGCTAGTAGAAACTGGCAGACTAATAGTTTGTTTCTCATTACTAGATGAGTCTTTTTCCTGATGATTAGGATTTGAGTCTGTATGAACATCCCAAAGAATTGTTTCACTTGGTTGTGCAGATGATTCTGGTGTTTTACTTAAATAGTGCTGAGCTTCATGTTCATATAGCAGAGGAAGATCTTCAAAAAGCTCATGGCATTCTGGAAAACTACACTGAGCTTGAAATATCCTGTGACTTTTTGTGTGCTGGGCAAGCTGGAATGGCAGCTTAAATGACTCGTTGCAATTAAAATGCAAACAAAAATACACATTTGGATAGCTGTGTCTATTAAGGTGGTCTATAAAATGTTGAGAATCTTCAAATTGCCTTTGACAAAATTTGCATTTTCCTTTGCTCCACTTCATTACTGTTTGTCGCACATTTAAATCAGTTGGATGTACGGTCATTGCATGTTTATTTAGAAACCCAATTCTTTTAAATATCCGGACACAGCCAAGAGCAGGACACTTAAAGTTTCCTTCTTGATCTGTGGCATATATGTCTTTTGGATGGCATACAGTTCCATTGATTTTATGAATTACTGAAGTTTCTTGATTCAGGTCATAATCATCTTCTTCATAATCACCTTCTTCATCCTCTTCCTCCTCATAATCATCCCCACATTCAGGTAAAGGCTTCAAGACATTATTTAAAGAAGTTACAGGACTGCCGTTTTCAGTAACATTTTCAATAACATCTTCGGGTACACTGACGGGAATTTCAATGAATTCAGCCACATGCTCAGGGATGACTTCTTTGTTTCCTTCACTAGGAGCAGTAAGAGTCTCTACTTCCAAATCTTTACTATCCGAATTCCCATTTTCAAATGAAATGGAAGAATTAGAACAATTTATTTCTCCCAAGGCAGTGACTTCCTGATCATCCTGTTGAGCTGCAGCAATTTGCTGTCTCTGTATCTTCTTAACATGATTCTTTAAATGCTTCTGCATAAGTCCTCTGTTTCTAAATTTCCTACCACATATTACACATGCAAAACTGCCTTTTTTCTGATGAGCCTGGGCATGCCTTACGATGTGACCACCTAGAAATTCCTTGTTACATAACATACAACGATGCCTTGGGACATTGTGATCTACTTTGGAAGTATTAAGAGCTGTAAAGTTTTTCTTCGTATTAATATGACCTTTAGGCTGCACTCCAGATACATCATCAGGATCAGTCTCTCCAGTGCTCTGATCTGTAAGAGAGTCAAACCCTTCATCCAAACCTTGCTGTTCTTCTGTCCTTTTTAGATTACCTGCATTATTTTCCAGTGTGCTTTCATTTAGAAATCTAACTACTGATTTATCACTCAATAATGCTACGCAGTTTTTCTTAATCATTACAAAGTTCCAAAATTCAGGGTCAAAAAACAATCCCTTTTTCAAAATCGGAAGCAATTCAAAACGAACACGATTTTGAACACTACTTGTGCCTTCATTATATTCTTCATCTGGACGTTTGTAAAGCTCTTCAACAGTACGATACGCTTCTAAGGAGCGCTCCAGAAAAAATATTGAGAGTGCACAAATCCTGAGGATCTCCAAATCATTTGGCAAAAAATGTGCAATTGTTTTATAAATCAGACATTTAGTTTTGGGATCATCATGAAGGTCGAGTTGCAGAGCACAACCACATATTTCGACACAAATTTGCAAGCCTTCTTCTTCAACCTGGAAAAATAAAAATATTAGTGCTACTTTTTTTTTTTTTCCAAAAAATGGTTACATTAGTCTATCTTTAAAAAATACAACTCTTAAAAATGAAAGCTGAATAAACATAGTATTCTATTGTGCAGTTTTCCATATTTAGTAGCCTTGTTTAACTCTTTAAATATATACCTTTCTCTGTTTTTAAAACTTGAGAATAATGTGGAATAGACAGCATTTTAGCTTCTAATTTATTTAATTTTCACATTTGACAAGCCCCACTATCCATAATACAAAATGGACTTACGGTGTTTCATAAACTTATGGTGATTAAGATTTCTTAGAATTCTAGACCCCCATTTATTATTTTAGGTATAAATCTCATATTCTTTGAGAGAAGGGTCAAAATTATACGTATTTTAACAGATTTATCAATTTTCCATATCAAGAAATAAACTAGGCTTAAAAAAAAACTTCTTATGGGAACTTTTATTATGGTGCTATATGAAAAAATATTACTTATTTTGCTTATTAAGTAATGTTATTTATCCAGAAAGGGGGGAAATGTGGCCCACATAAAGAAGGCAGTTATAATCTTTCCAAATCTAATAAGGTATATAAGGCTCAGAATAATGAGCCCCCCTGGAAGTTATCTGAATAGTACTCAAGCTTTGAAACGTTTACTGATGACTCAAGGATAATTGCATCAGCTTTTACTTGGGAATCTTTTGTCAACCCATCTTAGTTATAATAGTGTCTCTCTAGTGGTGTGGAATAATCTAAAGGCTTATTTTGATTGGAGGAGATACCATAATAATGTCTTTAACATCATACATATGTATGTATGTCATACTGCCTACATATGGTATAGTAGAGATTACAGGGAGGGATACTACCTTGCCAGCCTCATGTTTTCTTAGTCCCTTACATGCTGTGTAACCCTGCAGAACTACTTAGATTTCCCACAGGCAGACCTTAACTTACCACATCTTATTTTCACTTTAGCTAGTAAATTCCTACTGATCCTCCTATTCATTCTTTTGAGAATCAGCTCTAATCTGAAGGGTTTTCTTCCCACTTATCCTGGTCTCTGCCCTGAGGTACAGTTAAAATTCCCCATTCTTTCCACCCAGAATAACTTATCTTTAAAAAACATTTCAATTTTGTTTTATAAATATCTGTGTATGTGTATGTCCTCACCTCCTAACTTTGAATTCCTAAATTACAGGGGACAGTGTTTCATTTTTTATATCTCCCTATAGTTAGCATAAAAGTTGGTACATTGTAACCTCTGAATAAATGTTTGCAGAATGAGTGAAAGTCGGACCTATTGCATTTACTTAGTTTGCTCCTACAAATCCATCATCTACAACTTGGAATCCTTTCTGAATTCCAACTACTTATTTCTAAATGTCAATTATAATTAGACTTTACTACCTAGATTTTTCAGATACAGCAAATTCAAAATCCATTCATTCAAAACAGAATTCCTTTTCTTTCTCCATACTTCTATCTACATCCTCTTTTTTTTTTTTTTTTTTTTTTTTTTGAGACAGAGTCTTGCACTGTCACCCAGGCTGGAGTGCAATTGCGCGATCTTGGCTCACTGCAACCTCTGCCTCCTGGGTTCAAGTAGTTCTCCTGCCTCAGCCTCCCCAGTAGCGGGACTACAGCCATGAGCCACCACACCCAGCTAATTTTTGTATTTTTAGTAGAGATGCGGTTTCACCATGTTGGCCAGATTGGTCTCGAACTTCTGGCCTCAAGTGATCTGCCCACCTCGGAATCCCAAAGTACTGGGATTACAGGTGTAGGCCATCGCTCCCAGCCTACGTCCTCTATCTTGGCTCATAAAATTATAATGTATACAGAAGCTCACATTTAAAAATCTTAAGATCATCAAAAAAGAGAACAGGCTACTTCCTTACCTGAAATCTTTTGATGGTTCCAGGATATTTATGAATTTTCAATTCGTTCAATGAAATGAATGAATTGTTGCATTCAAATTCCTTTAAGTATCTCCAACAATCACTCCTCCTACCACACACAGTCTCTGGCATTAGTCTCATCCCCCACCCACTTCCCCACATTTCTCTGCTACCCTTTAATGTCACCAGATGGTTGTGAAAAACAAATAATAAAATGAGGAAAAAGTGCCCTGTAAGCTATAAAATTCTCTACAAATGTTAATACTATTCTCATGTCATTGAAAACCCAGCTTAAAGTATTTCCTCCGTGAACCCTTTTTAGATATGCCATCTATGTCTCCTGAACTCACACAGTATTTATGACTCTTCACAGTACTGAGGCAATTGAATGATTTATTCCAACAAATAAGTCTTTTTAGTGGAGTATAAACTATTAAGCATCGTATTTTTAATACTTATTTCATCTTTCAATTTTCCTTTTATAATATATTCATAGGTTTACCCCACATGTGAAAAGAAGAAAGCTCTGTGATGACTGGCAAAACCTCACTTACATTGTAAACTTTCTATAATAATATATATCAATTTTTGGTACAAATAAGAATCATGTACAAAAATATGGATACATCTTTATTTTTTAAAATTAAGTTTTACAGGTGATTCTAATGCACATCAAATATTAAGACATGTTCTGTAACATAGTTTTCTTCTTTTGTTGGAAGGAGAGGTTTACTTTGAGAATGCATTTGAATGATATTTCACCATTTAATAAGCATACCATGAATGCAGTTAGCAAAATTACCATGAGAGTATGATCACTACATGATCATACATCTAATGAGTGATGTGATAATGAATGTAATAAATGCATAAAAACATAAAAAAAATTAAAATGTATTATTTAATAGATGCCTCCTTATATATTTAAAAGTAACCAACATAGAGATTCCGTTTAATGGTGCTACCTAAAATGTAAAGTGGCTTTATCTTTATACTCAAAGTCCTGTTGATATTTTGGGGAGAAAACTAAAAGATCTGCAGGATCCACTTTCATGTCTACGTAAGACTCATGTAGGATTGTACTCACTTGGAAGTGGCCCAAGAAAAACTTGATTCAGGACTATTTTTAGAAAGAGGTAATACATTTTTACAATTACTTCAAATAAACAATTTAAAAACTTTTTCCTTAAGTTTCAAAAACACCTCAGAATTCATTGTTCCTTTACACGTAAACAGTGGACCTAAAACTGGAACTAAGTTTCTCTGTGACAGTGAAATGGTATTATCGATAGATACACCAAGTTTATTTGCAAATTAGTTAAGATTCTATAAATGGGATTTAGGACAATATTGAAAGTAACAAATTAATTATAAGAAAAAAGGTTGTAATGGAAGCAATTTCTTCCATGTTAAACTTTAAGTAACAATAAATTAGCCTCCCATGTTGAGAGTCTGCAGTTAGGACAGAGGAGAATGTAATGTATGGAAAATGAGGCCTTAAAATCCTCCTTTCCTTCAATTTTAAAATCAAATAAATTTTATCAAAAGAGATTCAAGTTTCAGTGAACTGCCACTGAATTTTAAACGTAAGGGATCAATATATCCTATTTACCTCATCTTTGATGATTTTCATGAAAGGAAATATGACTCTCACGTTAGTTGCTGTTCTTAAAAGCTGGTAGCATTGATCTACAAAAACTTGTTTTGAAGGATTAGATTTAAGCTGTAGTTTACTCCATATGAAAATCAACTCCCTGTAAATGAGAAAAAAAGAGAATTATCAAAAATACAGTTTATTCAAATACAGACATTAGCTATCTTTCCCTGATTCTATAGTGCCCTGGCTGCAACGTATATGAGTGTAAATATGTATTACGTTCACTCCCAAGCTACTTCTGCTACCTATATGAAACTAAAAAAAGTTGGGAGAGGAAGAAATATCAGAAATCACAAATGTACAGTGGGAAGGAATGAATTCCAACAATATGTTGGCATACCTAAGATGCCTCTACTACTGGGTCAAAACAGAAATTCTGATACTAATTTGCCAATACTGATATTACTTAAAAATAATAGATCCTGGCCTTTAATTAATATTTTACTTGTAAATTTGGAAACCAATGTTGTAGACTATTTATAAAGAAATGGTTCATACTTTTCATTTTCAATTTATTAAGACATCAAAAGTTCTAAAGATTAAAACTGTAAGTATGTTATAGTATTGATTCTGAAATAGTATGTTTCAGATATCATACTTTTAAACAGACAGGCTATGGACCATTCGAACTATTTCATACGCAGATTCTTTTCTCAAATACAGCCACTGTTATTTGATGCACAAGGCTAAGAGCAGTGGGTTTTGAGACAAAGGCAAATCATATGATAGAGCTGATATATTTCGATATCACATTTTAGCAAATTAGAATTCTTCAAAACATGTCATAAAAGTGTACAAAGCATCATAATCTAAAAGTATTAAAATAATTAATGAAAATAGTTTTTAAAAGTGATGAGCATATACTTTGAGCTCAGCACACACAGGTATTAAGTCTAAGGACGGCTTGATTACCATCATGAGGGTGCACATAGTCTACTTAGACAATACAGAAAACACAAAACAGAAAATGACAGCAAGCAACATACAAGAAGTAAAACCAAAATTCCACTTCCATTTCATGCTAGCTATTTATTAAGTTTCAGTCCACTATCCCCCCCTTTTTTTGCACTCATACTCTTTTAGAATTCTCTTGAGGTTTCATACCTTCCTACTGCATCTCTAGCTTTTACTGCTTTCCAGTTTTCATGCCTGGGTGTTTCAATTTACATTGCTTTCCATCACCTTAACCCACTCAGAACTAATCATATTCCTGCAAAATTGATGATCTTTTCCTAGATCAGTCAGTGACACTAAACATTTCTCTATCCTCATCTGGTTCTAACCTGTTTATCTTGCAGTGTCTTTACATTTCAAGTATACTTTTGCCCTCAGCTGTATCACTCTTTCTCAATGTTACCCTTTTAGGCCCTTTAATTTTACAGGTGTATTTCTAGAGTGGTTTCTAACCTGATCTGTTTTCAGCCTCCCTGATCACATTTCATTTAGTGCTTATGCTATAAAGTTAACAGCAATAGAAATGTGGGTTTTAGAGTTAGGAGTTTCAGGATTTGAATCTTAGGAACTCCTTACTCTCAGCTAAACTGCTTTATTTATTCTCACTTTTGTTTATACTGACTGCTGTACTTGGAAAGTACTTCATGCCTAAGATGAGCTTATCTTTCAAAGGCCTTATCAAGTATCTCTTCAGGAAAGCCTTCATGAATACCCCAAACTAAAGTGATACCTATTTCAGAAAAGATTCCTCTTACTGATTCATGCCTATCATATGCTTCCTTGTTTATATTTTATAGGTCCTACCTATTTCGCCAACCCTTAATATATTGTAAATATATACAATGACACATTGTTTAGTGGATGCAGTGGCAAGAACATGGAATTGGTAATAAGAGAGACCTAAATCTCAATACAGCATTATACACTAGCTGAAGTGGCACACCCAGTTCAATGAGTCACCCTTTTCTAGGAAAAGCCCTAAAACACAAAGGTAGAAGGCTAGTGGCCATGTCTCCTGTGTGACCCTCCTCTGCATTCCCCTTCAGATATTAATTCAAGGATGGGAAAATGATCCCAGTCAGGCTTGTCAGAATCTCTGAGATGTTCTCAATTCTAAACTATTAAGCTTGGGGTTTGCTGATGTTCCTGCTGGTCTGCAGCAAGAGAGACTGAAGCCAAATGACAGAAAAGAAACAGATTTTGAAAAACATTATCAATGTCAGTGTCCCTGGTAGCAGTTACCTTTGAGAACCACCTGTGGCCTTCCATGTAGCTTTCATGTAGCCCATACTGCACCCTAAATATTGTCCTATACTAGTTAGGCACAGGTGCTGTCACTTGCAAACTAGTACAAATTCCAACTCCATTTCTTACTAGCTGTATGATTGTTAATCTCTTTTATATACAGTTTTCTTATACATAAAGGTTGGGATTATTCCTATTCAGCATCTTTATCCAAAGAATTAAGAGAGATAATTGAAACACCTAGGTGAAATGTCTGGCATATGCTTCCCCTAAATGCTGAAAGCCTGTAATATGTACATTGCAATATCCTAATAAGTTTGCCAAGAGAAGGCTACCACTATGGATTTTTGCTTTAAAGCAGGCAAAGCAGAAATCTTAGGATAGTGTTATGAAGCTCCATTTTGACTGGATTTACAACATGGGATCTTAGGTGTTAGTTGTACAGTGGATTCTGAAGGAAAACAAAAAACAATGAAAAAATCCTGAAAACCATTGATAGTCTTTTAGAAGACCAAAAGAGCAGGTTTAATGAAGCTTATACACGTTTTCTTTTATTCAATGTGTGCGTTAGAAAACACAGCACATTTCTCAGGTAACCAATACAAGACCCTATTAACTACTAATATTACCATTAAGTCATCTACTTTCTGAGGAAAACCTATATAATGAGGTCAGTTACCCTTACAATGCAGATTTTTTTTTTTTCAAACTTGACCCATTTATTTTAAGTAATTTTAATATAGCAGAGGCTGGAAGACTGCCTAAGTTTGAATCCTGGCTTCACTAGTTACTAGCTGAATGGCTTGAACACAGTATTGAATGGCTTGAACACAGTATTATCTCCATAAGCTTGCTGGGTTAAATTACATATGCATATATAAAGCAAAGAATATAGGAAGCACTCAGCAAATATTTGCGGCTATTATTATTATTATTAATGATTGTGAAAGAGAAATGGGTTTAGCAACTTGCCCCATTGGCTTGGGATACAGCAAAACTGTGGATCCGGTTCTGTTCACACAGAGGGAAGATAAATGACAAGCTGACTCATAGGCAAGGCCAGGATGAAATGGACAACACAGACTTTGGAGGCTGAAAAGAATCCTGCTCATCAAATTACAGTGAAAATTAACTTCTAGAAGGAAGAAAAGGGACTTTTTCTAACATTCAGAAATATAGAAAAGAGGTAGAAGAAATAAGAGGGTAGGCCATCAGAACCCACACTACTTAGAAGGAAGGGACAAAAAGAAGGCTAAAGACTCGTTTTTGGTTAGGCAGCTGGAGACACTGAGCTTGTATTCTTAGAAGGTGCCTGTGGCCAGGAGCTGGAAGACAGGCATTATAATATGTTTAAGGTCCTTCCCTAACCAGTAGAAATGGGTTACCAATAGAAGAAGAAAATAAAATGTATTTTTCTTTTCTTTTATTTGTGTGTGTGTGTGTGTATGTATACTTGTTTCTAGTTATTTATGAGTATATTACAATGAAAGAATTAAAGTTACCCTGTTTAAATAGTGTGATATAGCTCAGGGCAGAGAACATTCCTATTCCCATAGGAAAAGATCTATTATAACTGTCATGACTGTTTTCAGTTTCCAAATAACCACATATCAAAAAATGATAATACTTCAAAAATTACAGTTATATGCAGTGTAACAACATTTCAGTGAACAGCAGAATGCGTATACAACAGTGGTCACATAAGATTATAACATCATTTTTACTGTATTTTTTCTATATTTAGATATGTTTGCATAGACAAATACCATTGTATTATAACTGCCTATAGCATTTAGTACAGTAACACTGCCATACAGGTTTGTAGCCTAGAAGCAGTAGGCTACGTCATATAGCCTAGATGTGCAGTAGGATATACCATCTAGGTTTGTACCTCTACAATATTCACACAAGGAAATTGCCTATTGACATACTACTTAGAATATATCCCCATCATTAGGTGCTGCATAACTGTATATAAGGGCGAATGTATGTCTTACCACCACCTCCTAATCCCTTTCTCTATTTGAAATTCCAATTTACATGATATAATTTTAAATAAAAATTAGCATAACCTAACTAAAGGTATATTGTAACCCCTAGAAAACAAATTTACCTGTTTCCAGATCCAGGTCTGCTACTAACTAGCTATTTGACTCTTATCTCTGAGTTTGAAGATTTTAATCTATAAAACAAGAATAGGGCCAGGCACGGTGGCTCATGCCTGTAATCTCAGCACTTTGGGAGGCTGAGGAGGGCAGATTTACTTGAGCCCAAGGAGTTTGAAACCAGCCTGGGCAAAATGGTGAATCCCCGTCTCTACAAAACAAACAAACAAACAAAAATTATCTGGGCATGGTCGCACACATCTGTAGTCCCAGCTACTGAGGAGGCTGAGGCAGGAAAATCACTTGAGCCCAGGAAGTTGAGGCTGTAGTGAGCTCTGATCGCACCACTGTATTCTAGCCTGAGTGACAAAGTGAAACCCTGTCTCCAAAAAACAAAAACAAAAACTAACCAAGAATATTGAAGTATTATGATTTGCAGCTATATGCCTTCAAGCTATTGTTTTAAGTATTTGAGAATTTAAAAAAATGTTTATAGCCCATGATCATTTCAGAGTATTATGTTCAGCAAATGAAACCTAGTTTTCTGTTAAGAATATAATGAAACAGCAAAGTGGTAAGAGTTTTGTGTGTTTATGTGTGTATATGGGTGTACTGGAGTCGAGGAAACAGAAATTCTTAATAGCCCCTGAAGAGTGTTTTTATTTTAGGTACCTTAAAACACTCATATTACATTTTAAATTACATGATTGCTAGGTAAACCTACTGCTTCATATATTCTAGCAAGTTTTAAATGTTTTAAAACTCAGACTCCAAATTAAAATTTAATTTCAAACCATTGCTTCATTATAGCACATCCCTTAAACATTTACACTACCAGTTTAGTGGCACATTATCATTTTCTTTTTAAATTCTCTAGTTCTTAGAATCTACTATTGTTCCTTGCACAATCAATTTTTTTTAAAGTAGCTTGATATTTTCACACAATTTAAAAAACAAAGTTCAAACTGCAGTTTTCTTTCTGTTGCCCATCTTACCATTTCAATTTCTTTATTTGCGAACACTTACCAGATACAGTACATATCCCCATTCTGGAGCTGTGGAATAAGAAAGGATTCACAGAGTTGCAAGGCTAACATAGTTTTGCCTTCTTTTTCGGCATTACAGATGATATCAATTCCACTCTTACAATCAGTTTTCAATAAATGCTGTAAGAGGAAAAGAGAAATCAGTTCATATCAATAAAAGTATCTAAGAAGCTAGTTGCAATAAATGTTTAAACATTCAAAATGAATTACTTAGATTTCTAGTTTTCTTCTACAAAAACAATGATGACTTGTACAGAAATATTTTCATGGTTACATAGTTTCACTGTACAGCACCTACATTTTACAATGACTACTTTTAATCTCATTAATGTCCACAACCTATAGGTACATATGATCCATATTAGGAAAAGATTAATTCCTTCACCTTAAGAAATAAAATAAACATGAGCATTTTACCTCTAGTACTTTATTTTAAAGGCAAGATCATAATGCTTCTTGGGTTTGTTTTTTTTTTTTTTTTTTACTCCTGGCAAGCTGTGAGCTTGTTGACTTTTATTTGACCTCTTCTCCATCACATCAAAAGTGCAATGTGAATAATACTTATTAATGAGTATATTTTATTGATTTCATCATTTGTTAATATCAGATTTTGACTTAATTCAACATGACCTTAAGTTATGGTGCCAAAAGAAAACACATCTAGATAATGTAATCCTTAAATCTTTGGCATTACTGTAAAAGGAATTTAACAACAACAGTGGGCTACTATTTTTTTTTGGTTTTTTTTTTTTTTTTTTTTTTTTTTGGCAGGGTTAAAATGGTAATAGGCAAAAATAGTCTCAAACAATACCTCCCGGAATAGCTGATCTTCTACAGGTGACATAAACAGACATGTGAAGAGTGCTTGATGGAAGTATAAGTCTTTACTGATTTCTGGGTGATTTATACAAGATTTAATAAGAGCCATTGCTTCGGGTATGCGTTCACAAGCAATTAGGTATCTGGCACGTAGTTCAAAGAACAGTGGATTTTCAGAACTTAAATATTTGTTCACTATATTAAAAAGAAAACAGACTCTATTACTCTCAAGAAAAGATTCTCTCAAACTTTGTTCTTTGAAACTTTACCACTAAAATATGGTTTCTAATTAGATTTAACTACTTAAATAGCATTTTCCTTAGTAGGAGTTTATTTGTGAAAAGAATATTCAGTTATATGGTTGGAAAAAGGAAAATAAGAGTGACACCAAAACAGTGCTCAAGAAATATTTGTTGATTTCTTCTCAGTCTAAAAAGTAAATAACAGAAACAAAATTTTAAAAGAAAAAAAATTTTCTTCTTTCAGTTCATTAATATGTTAAAATATGTTCCAAGTAACATGGGTCTATGTCTTTTTAGTCTAAGATTACATACTTTATCTTCTTACTGCTCAATATTTTCTTTAAGATTAAAAGGCTGAATCCTAGTCTGTCACATTAAAACCATGTTAGTTCACATTAATTATAGAGATGTAATCTGAATTAATGAAAAAGTTGAATCACAAGAAAATATATTTTATTTAAAGATAAAATTAATCCAAAAGTAGTGCCAAATAGGACTGCTTATTAATATACATTTATGTATCACTAAGGATAATTACTAATTAATACTTTACACAATTTTAAAATATATAAACACCATTAGCTACATAACTTTATTTAGACCTAACAACAACCTTATGATGGGTATTATGATACTAGCTTTATAGACTGCAAAACTGAGTCTCAGAGAGGTCAAATGACTTGCCCAAGGACAAATAATTAAGTGGCAGAGCAGGAACTGGAACCCATATTTTTATGATTTTGAATCCAGAAGTATTTTAATTACTTATATTTAATCAGTAGCTTCTAAAGTGCTTACAAATGTTTTATTTTGGCTTAAAAATTTGTCTTGCAATTCTGTTTACAATATATGATACTGACTTGTATAGTTAATGCAAAGATAACTTCACTCTGGTCTTTCCCCTAATCATCACCAACTAGAGAAAAGTCATCCATATCAATGAGGCTCTAGAGCAGCTTTTCCCAAAGTGTGAGGTATGCTAGTATAGGTATCAAAGGAGTATTTATTATTTTAATGTAATTCCCAGCCTAAATGGTCATCAGCCCTCAGACCAACCAATAACAGGTTTATTCTAGATTCTACGAGTGAAGCCTAAATCTATCCCTTAAAAGCTCAAACTTTCTTCTCCCCTGTCCTCACTTCTCTTGAAGCTCTGTCCTTGTCTAGCTTCTTCCCCTCTGGACACATGCAGTCTCTTCATAATTTTCTCCAGTCTGTCACCCTTGCCTTTCCTGTATTTGATTCTTCATACTTCTTCAGTAATCCAGCTCTTCCTCCTCAGCTTCAACTCTCCCTTTTCATTTTTTTTTTCTTTTTTTTAACTCCCTTTCCAAGATCCACACCTCAAACACCAGTGTCCTTTTTACCCCTTGGGTTCTTTATAACACTGTCACATATACCTTAGCCCTATCCTCCTAGTTTTGTCCCACCTCCCATCCCTTCAAAGCTCCTCCTCCACTTAACTGCATTCACAACTCACCCTAACCCCTTAACCTGTGACTAACAGAAATAACCAGCTCAACAAAATCTGTGGAATGAAGTGTCTTTCTCACCAAACCAAGGTCTAACTGGTTCCAGGGTTGGGAGGTCTTGTTTTTTTCCCCATTGGCTGTCTCATAACTAAACTCCATTGGCTCTCTCCACACTTTTAAATGTTTTCTACACTTTTGTGCTTATTCACTGTTACTGAGCTTACACTCTACAGTTTTAGTGATCCAAAATGTTCTGGGGTTCAGGAATAATGTGGGGAACATTTTAAAAAAGAATTAACTAACAGCAGTTGACAAAGCCTCCTGCCTTGAAAGAAAAATTTGGCCTACAAAGGACCACTGTTAAATCAGATTGGACAGGAGGTGATATCAAAGAAATATGCAGGTAGTAAGGGTATGAGACAAAAGTTCTAATTCATGAAGTTTGGGAAATACTGCTCTAGAGTACTTGGAATTCAAATTTATTCATTCAGTTAGTCACTTATTCACTCACACATTCATCATGTGGTCATTCATTCAATCCACAAATACTTATATTAAGCATCTACTCTGTACCAAGCACTGGGCTAGCTACAGGATATGCAGTAGTAGTGACAAAAATTCAGAGTTCCAGCCCTCATGAAGCTTCCTGTGTAAGGGAAGGGAGATTCCATATGCTTTCATGAAAAGCAGACTTTTTGTTTCTTAAAAAACAGAAAAAGATGTTCCTACTTAAACAGATTTTAAAAATACAACTGAAGTGACAAAAATACCCTCTCTGTAAATAAGTAACATCTAGTAGATGTGTTACCACTCAGAATTTCCATTACGAGAAATAAATGTACCGATCCGGGTGTCAGAAGTCACTTTGGGCCAGGTTACAAAAACACTGTTAATGTGAAAATACATCACTCCCATTATTCAGTATTATAAAATGAAGAAAAATCACTATTACTGCTCTAGTTAGTAAATGAAAGTGTATTTGCTTCTCACAAATGTTGGTTTGGTTTTGAATCTCCTGAAGTACCTATCTCCTGAGATGCTGGCTGAGCTTTAAGGACAGCTTGCAACACTGGATCTTCCCATGGGCCACCATCTCTAATGATTCGAGTCACCAGTTCCAGATTCACATTTCCATATCTGCGGAGGTGATTCTGGCATTCCTAGGAGAGAAAAATCATTTTGGCTCTGTGAATTTAAAGGGGTTAAAAACTAAACTTGATCATCATTGTCAGTAAAATGACTGATGGCCAGTGAGGCAGCTATTAAATTATAAAAGAGAAAGGGTTACTACTGTAACCTAAGTAGGGTGTCAAAACCCCATGAACACAAATAGGCTTTAATGCCAAAGGTTATACAGCAGTATCTGTATAATTGGACTTAGAAAATCCCAAACAGGGATGATGTGTAACCTAAGGGACACATCATTTCTAGGAAAAGAACCAGGTTGCAAAAAAATGAAAAATGTTCAGTTAAATTTATATAAAGGTTCATAAAGTTCCTCTTAACAATGGCAGGCAAGAGCCTGACAAGAAAAAAAGTGTGTGGTACGGCAGAGGGCGTGCGGTGCCTGCTAAATGTACAGTCTCTCTCTGGCTGGCAGGTAGACAAAAGTCTCCCGTCCTGATCTCAAATATATAATCTAAGTTGTGGTAGAAGGCTGCAAGATGGAGATTCTATTTCCCTTTGTTGGATAGTTAGATTTGCAGTTTTGGGATTTAAAAAATGACAGGTTAAAGAAATCTCTAAATAAGTAAATCCAACCTCTGCTTTAGATTTAAAATAAAGATGTATTGTTAAGTTGGGCAATAGTTGTGAATTTGTCCACACATTTTCTGGGTTTTTAAAAAAAGGTATTTGAAATGTTTTTTCAGAGAATCTGCTTGGACTTGTAACATGAAATTTGTAACAAGTCTGTAAGCAATGAATCTTAGTTTACTGAATTTATAAATCTCGTTTATTAGATTTAGATTTATAAGCTTTGTTTAGTTTGATTATGCTTTCTGATTAATTACATACTTTGTTAAATATTGTTGGTTTTTTTTTGAGATGGAGTCTCACTTTGTTGCCCAGGCTGGAGTGCAGTGGCACGATCTTGGCTCACTGCAACCTCTGCCTCCTGGGTTCAAGTGATTTTCCTGCCTCAGCCTCCCAACTAGCTGGGACTACAGGCTTGTGTCACCATGCCCAGCTAATTATTTGTATTTTTAGTAGAGACAGGGTTTCACCATGTTAGCCAGGACAGTCTCGATCTCTTGCCCTTGTGATCCGCCCACCTCGGCCTCCCAGAGTGCTGGGATTACAGGCGTGAGCCACCGTGTCCGGCCAAGGTATTGTTTTTAAAAATGGTTCAGAGAATCGAATTTGACAATTTAAAAAGATTAACTGAATATCTAGTAAAAGTATTATTTTCAAAAATGCATAAATAGAGCTTAAAGTGTTAAGAAAAAAACTAGATGTAGAAACTGGCGATGTTAAAAAAAAAAAGTGAGTGTTGTACATCAATCAAAACACAAGCAACTGCCAGAATTCTGTGCTCACAAAATCTCCCAGATATTAAAATCTCTCAGATATTAGTAGCAGTTATAAAGCACAGCTTCAGAATTTAAAAAACATATCTTCACAAATGTTACTTATTAGACGAATCAAGGCTACATATTCAAAGTGGCTACAAACACTTTGCTTTTATTAAACTCTCATATTCTTTCATAATTTGCTGAGATTATATAGTGATTTATATATGCCACATTGCATTCCTGGTTAAAATAGACAAAAGAGGTTTTACTTGTTTTATGAGAGAATAAAGTAGTAGAAGAAATCAAGCTTTAAAATAAAGAATCATTCAGTCAAGTAAAAACATCACTTGTAAATAGTCAAACGTTATGAAAATAAGTATCTTCTAAAAGGTATTTAAGGTTGGTCCCAAATTAAGCAATCAAGCAAACAAAAATCCTATAAACAATGGGCAAGTTACTTAACCTCTCAGCTCTATCAGTCAATTCCTCTGTAAAATGGATACTAAAACACCTACTTCATAGGATTGTTGTGAGGGTAAAGTAACGGTATACGGAGAGTGCTTGGAACAATGCCTAGCACCTCGGCAGCACTCAAAAGACATTAGCTATTATTTCTTCTAGTATTTTAACAGTTTGAATAAATCCTTTAGGGCATTTAATTTCCTTGGCATGAAATTAATTGCTGCATTTCCACATGTCAGCATGTTAAAGCATTCATTAAATATGTGGTAAATATAAAGATATGAATTTAACATACATGGAACATTGTAATGATTCTTGGCAACAGCTTCATGGGTAAAAACAAAGATCACCTGAAACCTCCCAAGGTAAGCAAGGTAGCAAGCTCCCAAATTACTCTAGACATACAGATGACTGCCCTGAAAATTCAACTACTGTAAGCTATCTTTTGGTCCAAGCAAAGCACAAGAAATAAGGTAAGTTGGACACTAGTCCCTGAGTCATTGGTGAGCTTAGTTCTGCTGCTCAGCCATGGGACAATCCATCTTTCTAGTTGTCTAAGGATAGGTGAGGCATCAGTCAGTGCTATGGGACTTAGAACTGGACTTAGACTAAGTCAAGACGTATTTCCAACTTCCTAAAGTTGGCTGAAAATAAGAAACACTTGGACCTCTTTTTAAAAAACAGATTCCTAGGACCTAATTTAGACCTACTGAATCAGAATTTCTAGGGGAAAGCCCTGATAATTTGAATATTTAACAACTCTCACCCACAGGCAACTTTGGAACACTTTTAAAATTACACCTCCCATATTTAGTGTATACTCCCATAAATGATTACATAATGAATTATATACTTGTACTCTTGCCGATCTTTGTTAAAAATTAGTAAACTACCTTCCATTCCTTTTTCTAAGATAAAAATGAATTATAAATGGTGTTTTTGTGGATGTACACTTCGGGGGTCAAAAATACCATATTTTGGAGAGCACTCCTATAGAGAACAGCTCAGGATAGGAAACAGATGAAATAAAGATTTCATTTTGGTCTGTTTAAAAAGACAAAGGAAGAAAGAACAATAAGCTTACAAATATTTTTTGGCTCCTTGTTCCTTAACTAGAATAGTGGCTTTTTTGGATGATATTCAAGGTAACACCTCCAAAGTGAATAAGGAAGCACTTAAATTACTGTAGAATTCACAACTTATTCTCTCCTTAGGGTATATATACACATTGTATTTTTCTTTCTTTTTTTTTTCTTTTTTTTTTTTTTTGAGACAGAGTCTCACTCTGTCGCCCAGGCTGGAGTGCAGTGGTGCGACCTTGGCTCACTGTAACCTGGGCCTCCCAGGTTCAAGCGTTTCTCCTGCCTCACCCTCCCGAGTAGCTGAGATTACAGGTGCCCATCACCATGCCTACCTAATTTTTGTATTATTAGTAGAGACAGGGTTTCACCATGTTGGCCAGGCTGGTATTGAACTCCTCACCTCAGGTGATCTGCCCACCTCGGTTTCCCAAAGTGCTGGGATTACAGGCGTGGGCCACCATACCCAGCCATACATATTGTATTTTTCTAGAATATTTACTTAAATAATAAATTGTGCCTCTATCTTAACTTAATCCTTTATTAAGTCATCAGTCTATTATTATTGATACCCACATTACACTGTGCTAAATATAATCCCCTTAATTACTTCCATTCAACTTTGTGTCTTTGCCAAAGGTGGAGAGAAAATACAACTCCATCACTTCTTTCAGAGTCCATTTCTTAATGTTTAACTCCAAAAGGAAGATTTCTTTTCCCTGAACTGGTTGCCGTTTTGGAGAAGGCACCTACAACATGTGTCTGTGAAGCTACAGATCAGTGTTCTGGCCATTCTACATAATTGGTCTGGATCCATCAGCAGTTTATCATAGGATGAAAGTCTTACTACTTTAATCTCAAATTTAAGGACTTCTGAACTTACCTACCTACTCATTCACCTATTGCACATCATGAATCCTTTTCTTCAGTCTGGTTTCTCTCACATCTCCCAAAATTCACCTTGTCTTTTCTTACCTATGCCATTTCTTATGTCATTCTCCTACAACTTCCATAAACGTATCTAAATCCTATCTTTTCACAATCCCACTTTCCCCAAGAAGCTTCTACGACTACCTTAATCCATAATAAACTTAATTTCTTCTCCTGCCATATTGAACATTTGTGCTACATTATGTAAGAGGAAGGCCTTGCATTACTATCTTAAGTGTTGACATCTTCTTAGGTGGTTAAAAGTTTTTTCAAACAGAGACAAAAAAGGAAAGATGTGCCAGAGAACTTTTTAATCAAAATAACTTTTTAATCAAAATAGGGTTTTATAGAAATCTGTGTAAATGGAAGCACTATGGAGTCTGAATGAAGATTCCAGAATAAAGCTAGAGACCACCACCTATCCAATTCACTCATAAGCAAGTTACTGCAGCAAATTAAGACAAAAATGTAAAAGGTCTTCAATATGGTTAATATTATAAAAACAATATTTGAATTACAGTAGTCTTTATAATACTTTGAAATGAGATGAGAATAATAAATCTTATTACACGTTCATTGGTTATCTCATAGCAAAGCATTTCATAAAGTTATAAAATTTAAGGATGTTATGCATTTTTCTTTTACAAAAAGGCAATCATGTTTAATTTGCCATTCTTTTTTTATGGTAGGTTCCTGAGGAATATTTACCTTGTATTTTCAAAAATTAATCATTCTGAGCTTGCCCATATAAAATAAAGGGGACAGTTATAACAATGAAAGAAGTTACTGTTTTTCAATACAAAGTTTTTACAAAGAAAATAACTTAAAATGAACGTTTGGAAGTATTTGCATTTATTACATGATTGCTGTTGCCAAAAATCAGTATGTCACCTATAATGCTTCTATTATGCCATTAAAAAACTTAAGAATTTTCTGTTGAAAAATTTTCAACTGGAGCATTTTAATGAGTTTTTAATTCATTAGTAAAAGTGGTTAGTATTAAAGAAAACATGGATTGACTTTAGGAATACAAATTTGGTAGTCAAATTTTGCATAATTCACGGAAGGCATTTTAAACTGAGCATCATGATTCAGAAAAGAAAATTTTCCTTTTTTTAATTTTGCTCATCTTTGTTTGGATTTATTATTTATTTAACTTTAAATTCTGGGATACATGTGCTGAACATGCAAGTTTGTTACATAGGTATACATGTACCATGGATTTTCTGCACCTCTCAACCCATCATCTAAGTTTTAAGCACCACATGCATTAGGTACTTGTCCTAATGCTCAGACAAGAAATTTTCTATCAAAAATATCCTTTTAACTTATGACCAAACATCAAAGTAAACTGAACCTAAAATCTGACTTCGTATTACTGTATCACTGTGATACAGTAATTTTGAAAATTTTTCAAAAATACACCATAATCACACTACTGTCAGTGACTTTATACTGTTGAATTTAAAACATTATTTTAGTTTTATCCTTTTTAAATGTACTTTTGTTTTATAACATATATAGTATGAGTACATGTGCATAAGTAATATACGCACAAAGGGGATATGTGCTTAAACTGTATTTTAAAAACTGTATGGTATATCAGAAGTCTGGAGACCCTGGTCTTAGGTATTACTTGTTTTTGTATTTGTGTTTGAGGCTGAATATAAAACTCATGTTTGTCTTCTATTGATTATCATGTCAGTTTTCTTCACCATCTCCTGATTTGTTTGTTCCTTGCCATTTCTACAATTCCCATTCTAGTCTAGGCCTTTGTTGACTACCACTCAGATCACCAAAGTAAAGTTTCTTCATCCCTCCCCATCCCTAATAAGGCAGTCTTTAGAAGGTTTTAAAATCTTAGACAATAAAGCTCTTAAGATAGCAGTATAAATAAAACATTTAAACCTGTGCTTTAGCCATATACATTACTGTAAACATATGAGTATATCTTTATAATAGATTAGGGAATATGGCATAGAAAGAATTCGAATGCTGGGTTGAGAGTAAGACTTAGGTCCTCATTCTGCTTCTATAAACCTCAACTCTGATGGGGCTTAATTTTCAGATATGTTAAATAAGGGAACTGGATTAATAATTTTTAAGATGACTGTCAGTCTCAAAATTATAAAAATGTATGAATGCCTATAAGTTACATTATTTGATTTTTTAAAATAAGTAGAATTATGTATTTACTGAGCTATTTAAGTATACCCTTTTTGGGACTTTGGAGTTGTCCCTTTTTTTGCAATTTCACTTACATTCATGGAAGATACTATGAACTCAACCTTGGCAAAAATGTACAGATCCTTTAAGAAAAAAATTTTTTAAACAAGATATCTTTCCAGTTAACTGATGATAACTGAGGTATTTATCCTCTTTAGTCATCTTTACTTAGAACATCTGTAACAGAGAACTGTTTTGCTAGCAGGTAAATAAGTCTCTATCAAATCCTTCATGCCCAAACAAAGGGAGAAGGAGAAAGTTTATAAGTACTACAGTTTAATTTGGTAGATCATGGCCTATGAGAGAGTAAAGAAGAAGCTCCAGTGAAAGACAACTACACCTCTCTTATGAGACTTTCTTACCTCTGTGTAATGGGGCTGGCTGCATTTAGTTTGGGTCATCCCTCATTCTCAATGGAAAGAATGCTGTCATGAAAAGCCATATATATATATATACACACACACACACACACACACCACACACATATATATATGTGTGTGTATATATATGTATATATATGTGTTTTTTTTCTTTTGAGACAGAGTTTCACTCTTGTTGCCCCGGCTGGAGTGCAATGGCGTGATCTCTACTCACTGCAACCTCTGCCTCCCAGGTTCAAGCGATTCTCCTGCCTCAGCCTCCCTGAGTAGCTGGTATTACAGGCACGAGCCACAACGACCTGCTAATTTTGCATTTTTAGTAGGGATGAGATTTCTCCATGTTGGTCAGGCTGGTCTAGATCTCCCAACCTCAGGTGATCTGCCCGTCTCGGCCTCCCAAAGTGCTGGGATTACAGGCGTGAACCACCACGCCCAGCCCATATATCTTATTTTTAATGTGGATATAAAAGTCACTCAGGATTTCTGTCCTTTAGGCTCTGCTGCATGCCTGATGCACTTCTGAGAAGCGGCAACAAGAATGAGATTGATCACACCCCAAATCCCTACCACCTGCTATTTCCTCCAGCCCTTGTTGTTACAAGCATGGGATAGCGGGGGACATGACTGGATACCACTAGAAGTTCTCTCTTTCTCTCTGTATTATTTTTTCCCCTCTCACACATTTCCCTGTTTCATCGCATTCAGTCAATCAAGTATTATTTGTTCTCCCGCCCCCCACCGTCAATCTGGTTTCATCCCTGAGCAATTGACATCAAGCTCCCATCCTAATTTCCAGCATTTATCATTATTATTTTCCCTCATTTTACATTATTTTTGTCATTTCATTGGGAATCTCGAAAACTGCTAGATATAATGATGATGAGGCAGATGCATCATATGAGAAATGTAAACAAAACTACTGGAAGTAAAAGGCTAAGAAGAAAATTTTTATAAGCCAGTAAATGGAACATTTGGCTCTAAGAATGAAGTTTCTTCTAGAAATAACAGAGAGGAAAAATTATAGGTAAGAAGAGTTAAAACTTTTTACTTGAACAACTGAGATTTTAGGAGATCAGAAATTCATGGAAGAAAATAATAAATCTAATAGCATGGTTTTGGTATTGTTGTAAAAATAAAAATCCAGGTAGTAAGACTTGAGAACTCATGCCCATCACCAGACAGGCTCTACTGCCTACCTTAAAAACAGTGACATGATCATTTTGCCAGGAATTATGCCAAGCACTTTACTCATTTAACCCATAAAGTTACTATGCAGCAAGTATAGTTATTGCCCCCATTTTACAAATAAATAAAGTGATACAGAAATTATGAAACTTGCCCAGGATGACACAGTGTAAGCAGCAAAGCTGGTAAACTCACGGTGGAAATACAGCGGGGGAAAGAGTAGTTTACTCAAATCCAACAAAGAATACCTTGGTATTCAAAGTGTGGTTCAGGGGCTGGCAGCATTAATTATCACCTTGGAGCTTATCAGAAATGCAGACTCTCAGGCCCCCTCCCACAACTACTGAATCATAATCTAAATTTTAACAAGATCCCCAGGTGATCTTTATGTACATTAAAATATGAGTAGGACTGTGTTTGTCCTACTTATAGGAGAAGAGAAAGAACACCACCTTATGCTGGTGTGAATCTGTATGAAAGATGTATGGAGATGAACCACTTGGGGAGCTAGGGTTTGTACTTGCACAGTACAATATATTAAAAATATTTCAAAAAGTGACATTTGGGGTTGTCACTGAATTAGTCACTTATCACAATTAGTGACTATTATCAATGTCAGTCAAAAGCCTGGATAATTTGTAAGCTTGGAAAATATAAGGTTTTAGGGAGGTATACATGAAGATTACATGTTGGCCCTTCCTGAGTTCCCAAGGGCCCAGGCCTGGGAAGCACCTACAGCAGAAGCTCAGGTCAGCAAATGAAGGATGTTTCTCTAAGTAAAGATAACATGAGAGCAAAAGGTGAAACCTCTCTTAGAAGGTAGGAGTTACAGGCTCAAGGAAATTCAGAGTAGGAAGAAGCCACAGTAACAAAAGTGGCAGAAATGGCAGAGACTTTTAAAAGGTGGGGTTGGGGGGTTAGTAGATGAGCTTTAGAATCAGCCAGGATTAGAGAGTGTCAAAGGATCAGAACAGGAGATAGAAAAGTATGCAAAACCGTTAACTTTTCCTTGAGAAATTTATTATTTTGATAACTGAATGGGCACCCTGCTTACAAGGGAAAAAATAAAGGAAATGTACCTTCACTAGTGTTATGTTTTTCATACATTTGAAGTGGAAGTTAAATATTGTCCCTCGTCTACTCCAAATATTTCAGTGGTTCCCATTATCAGTGGTCAGCTGACATCTCTATGAGGTATTTCTTTACCTCTCCATTTAATACTGAAATATCCTTCCCCAATATCACTATGCCAGCACTATCCCCATCCTCCTCCATTTTTCTCTAATGAATCTGTCAGTTTTTCATTTATAAAGGTTTGATTGTCTTTCTGTCCCTATACCAGAATTAATAACTCCACAATAGGAGGATTTTTCTATTTTGCTTACTACTGTTTTTCTCAGACCTTAGTGCAAAGCATACTGTGAGGACTCAATAAACATTTGCCGAGTAAAATTTTAAGAATGGATTACCGAGAATACAAGCGTCAAAAAAAAATGGAATGGAAAATTAATAAGTTTTAAATACTTGAATATATACTCTAATTGGAACAGAAGTTCCATGAGAACAGGTATTTTTACCACTTTTGCTGAATGTAAGAATGGTTAAAGTAGAATGTTCAATATAATGTACCTAATACAGCAGTCTGGTTGTCTATAAGCCTTTCTTTTAACACCATGGTAACAAATACAAGATACGTTGTCTGTATATTTCAGTTCTAAATGGGCAGTCAGGGAGACTTCACCCCTAGGGGGAGCTCAAAGTACATCTTCCTTTACTTCACCGAGTGGGTCAGGGTTGCTTCCCAGTAAGTAGTAAAAAGATCAAATGTCTTTCATCTACAGGAGAGGTCTTGAATCTTTTGTCATTCCCTTCTGAATTTACTCTCTTCTCTCCTATACCAAGTGCCCGAAAAAAAAAAAAAAAAAAAAAAAAAAAAATCTTCTGCCTCCTAGCTGGGGAAAGCTATTATGAGAGAGAAAATCAAGGTACAGCCAAGGGAAAAAGTGGCATGGGATAGACAGCTTGCTTCAAGTCTGGCAAAGAAGAATCGTTTTTCACCAGGGAAAGTTCTAGGAATCCACAAGGGTGGTAGCAGGCTCTTTTCTAGCAAATGTGGAATATGAATTCCAGCTAGGAACTGCTTGGGAATACAGTTAAAAATTAATTATATGAGTTGTCTTTATCAGCCAGTAATAACAGGATCTTAAACACTGTCATGTTAGCAACCATTAAAAACTTACAAGCAATAAATAACCAATAAGCTGTATTTAGCGAGAGCATAATGGTCTATTTTAAGTGTAAACAAAATGTGAAGTAGTAAACTGTTTTTTACCTGGAATGATCCAAGAATATCCTTTAAGGGCTCTTCATAAAACTCATCTCTTCCAAAGAACAGCAGCAACTCAAAGAAACTCCTAGAAAGAATAAGTGAATAACTTTCATTGCTTCTTTGAGTGTTTTGCTCCAATTAAAAGATTATCAACTAGTAACAGCTATCTAATATCAAATATTTGACTTAAAATTTTTTGGTTTAAAAAAATTGTACTGATCACCAGAATTCATATTATGTTTTCTGTAAGATTTTAAAAGAAGTGCCTTCAAGGAAAATACAAAGAAATATACTTACAGTTTTAGAACTATAGAATGAAACAATTATATTACTCATGCCTACTAATGACCACAATGCAATACAATTTAATGGCATACAAGGTCACAACAATGATAGAGCTATACATGGAAGGATGATCTAAAATGAACCCAAAGTCTGGCTTCACCATAATATAATAGGACTCCAGAGAAAATCCAAAATCTCATTTTTTTCTGGGTGATATAAGAGTTGGATAAAATTAACACAAAAACATAAGTTAGAGAATCACCATAAAACTCTTGGCCAACATTTATATTACAGCATATACTAACAACTATATCTAATAAATGACACATGGTTCCTCACACTAAGCTTACCTTGATTATCCCACTCATAACAGGATTGCTCAAATTCTGTAGTTCCTCATTTTTAAATAAATCATTTGGAAATACTGTTACTAAATATGTGCTCTTAATAATTTATGATTCATAAAGAAAAGAACATGAATGATTTCCTAATCATGAGCATGGAAAATTATAAAATTATTTATTGTTTAGCAATCCTAAAGTAGTACAAGTGACAAATCCCTCTAAATCTTAAATCTTAATTCATCTAGCAGATCCTCTAGTGTAACTACCTGAAGTTGTTTTTTTAATAAATGGTTTTTGCTTTTAATCAAAACAAATCACTAATAGACTAAAATTATAAAATATAACTATGAGAATATATATGCTTTTAAAATTAAAAGACCTAAATATTACACAGTTACACACTTACAGCACAATCACCATACTCCATAACCTGACATTTTTATAAATTTGACTACTACAAATTTTAAAATATCAACGGACCAAAAAACTTAAAACCAGTCCAAAGCAAACTGATACACGGAGAAAGATTATTTGATGATTTTCTTAATTTAAATGCTTCTACAAGTTAGGTTAAAAAAAATAAAAAGTCAATAACCTAGTAGAAAACTGCAAGAGAATATTTCACAGAAAATAAATGCAAGTGGATTTTTTTTTTTCAAATAGAAAAACATGCTCTTATTAATTGTCAGGCCAAAATTATAAAGATGAAATACTATTTCTCCTCTCATATTTATGAAAATAAAAGAGATGATGTATTCTATGATGGCTTTGGTGTATAGAAACAGGACTTGATAATCATCTTGTTGGAGGGAATGTAAATGTTCCTATACTCATCACAATTTAAAAGGTACACATACCATTTGACCTAGCAGTTCTACTTACAGAAATTTCATCCTCAAAATATACATACATAAGCTCAAAGACATAAACAACAATATACATTACAAATGGTTTATAGTAGCAAAAAACTGGAAATATACTGGAAATGTCTACCATAGGGTACTAGGTAAATTAAATATATCCATACAATGAAATATAATACAAATATTAATGGAACATTAGTGAGAATATAGCTACATCTATATGAATAAAAAAATTCCAAGATATATTGTTAAGCAAAGACACAGAGATACATATTCATCACATTATCTTTGTGTAAATGGGAATGGAGGTGAGGGGTCAAGGGGTGGAGGGAACATATACACCAATACATAAAGTTTGTACATTGTCAGACTATCTAGCAGGATATCCAGCAAAGCAACTGACTCTGCAAAGGGCAAATAAGAACTAGGGGTCAGAAATGAAAGGCAGAATTATTTTTTGTTATTAATCCTTTTGTAATTTTTCATTTTACTATTAATAAGTATAAAACAAGCCCACCAAAAAGTGCCTCTGGAGTCTTCTCTATTCCTAGTAACAAAGCACTAATTCACATCTATCTCATCTTTAAACATCTAATGGACCTCCACTCTAGACATTCCATACTTACTCAAAATCCATGTTCAACACAGCAGTTATTATGTTCCTAAAACAGAAATGAACCCACTACTCACCAACTTTACAAACTGCTGTTTGGACTGTACCATCTAAAGCACCGATGGTAGTGTGCATGCACCACTACCAGTTACCTAAATAACATGGTCCAACTCCATGATAATGATATTAAAGAGAGAAAAACCACATGCAAAGTAATAGTAAATAAAGGCAAAACACATCAAACCTTTTCCTTAGAGGAAGTTTTAAGGAAGACAGCAAGTACTTATGAAGTAAGAAAAGGCTGAAATTACTGTAAGAAACTGAAATATATGTAGAATTAGAAACCTCGTTTCCAACCTGTTGTATTTCCTATTGACTCTATAAATAATCAACTACATGTTTAGAGATCAACTTGTATAGCCCTCCTTATGGAAGAAAACTCTGTAGGGTGCAAACTGAATGAGTCCAAAATAGTATAAAGTAGAAGCCCATAATAAGTAACAGCCTACAGCAAGGCTAGTAAACTACTGCTCACAGGCCAAATCTGGCCCGAGGAAGGCCAGTTTTTGTACAGTACATGAGATATGAATGGTTAGCCATATTTAAATTTTTTTAAGTCAAAAGAATAGTATTTCATGGTGGGTGAAAATTACATGAAATACAATGATCAGTGCTAATATATAAGGTATTATTGGAACACAGTCATATCCATTTATTTACATATTGACTATAGCTGCTTTCATACCACAGTGGTAGAGTTGACCAGTGACAACACAGACCTATTGTAGGCAGAGAGCCTATAATGTTTAGTATCTGGTCCTTTACAGACCCATGGTCTAGCTGTTTAGGTTTGAATCTCAGCTCCACTACTTAATTGATGAGTATCCCTGGGCAAGTTACTTAATATCTCAATGCTTCAGTTTCTTTATTTATAAAACACAAGTAATAATATTAGTAACCACCTCTTGAAAAGCACTTGGCATAATTCCTGGCACTTAGTGCTATAGGTATTTGCTGATTAATAACATAGTACAACCATTATTTATTAACATGTCACCATCCAGATTTTCTTCAACAATCTATGAGGAAACACAAGATCTTCAGAAGTTTGTTCTGCTCAGCTATACATATGTCAATTTTGTTGAACTGTAACAGACTAATTATTCTTAAACTGTAAAGATTTTTTTAAAATGTCTGATTAAACTCATCAAAAGATTTCTTTCCAAAAATTTATTATTGTATCATAATATTTATCAGTTTTTCATGTTGAACATGTTTAATGTTTCTACAATAAATGTGTTTAATACATTTTTTTACCATGTTTTAATATGTTAATAGTTTATACATTTATAAAAAATTTGAGTCCAAATTATAAGTTATGTACGGTTCATTTACCTAAATTGAAATAATTATCCAGGATATTCCCAAACAAAATGATTTACAGTTCCCCCTTGAATAACGCGGATTTAAACTGTGCAGGTCTACTTATAAACAAACTCAGACTTCTGCTAACCCTGAGACGGCAAGATTAACCCCTCTTCTTCCTCTTCCTCAGCAAATTCAACATGAAAACAAGGATGAAGACCTTTATAATGATCCTCTTCCACTTAAGAATGAATATATTTTCTTTTCTTTATGGTTTTCTTAATAACACTTACTCTCTAGCTTCCTTTATTATAAGAATTCAGTGTATTATACATATAACATACAAAATGTGTGTGCACCAACACTCTGTATTATTGGTAAGGCTCCCTACCAACAGCAGGCTATTAGTACTTAAATTCTGGGGGAGTCAAAAGTTATATGTGAATATGACTGCATGGGGGAGGGTGGTCAGCACCCCAACTCCTGCATTGTTCAAGGGTCAACTGTATATACAGACAAACATAATTTGTAGTAGGACAAATACATGCTAAATGATATGTGTTTTGAATTTTTAAAAAAATCTGTGATACATAATCATACTTATTTGCCTTTCATCAATCAGTATCTTCCTATTTGCTATGCAAGCAAATAACTAGAGTACTACTAAAGTCCCTATTTATGAAACAAACTGATTTTGTCATTTGGATGCTAGGAATTCAGACCATATTTTCCTATATACAGTTATGCATCACTTACTAAAAGAGATACATTCGAGAAATGCATCCTTAGGCCACTGTGTCATTATGCAAACATCAGAGTATGCTTATACAAACCTAGCTGGTGTTGCCTACTATACCTCTAAGCTATATAGTATACAGCCTATTGCTCTTAGGCTACAAATTTGTTCAGCACATTTGTATACTGAATGTTATATGCAACTGTAACACAATGGTTAAGTATTTGTGTATCTAAACACAGAAAAGGTACAGTAAAAGTACTCTATTATAATCTTATGGGACCACTGTCATATATGTGGTCAGTCATTGACCAAAATGTCATTCTGTGGCATATGACTGTATTACAAATGGTAATAAAGTACCAGACTTCCCTAAAACACACAGACAGACATAGTGTGTTTGATAGTGATAACCAGAATTATTATTCTTTTTTGGATTTCTGTAGCATATTAGTAAGTTTTACACTAAAATACAAGAAAGATTTGTGCATTTATCTACCATAGGAAAATTCCACTAAATATGATACTTAACTATCCAAATAAAAGAAATCCACTTAACCAATTTAAGTAAAGGAAAATTAGGTCTACTCTACGTGAGTCAAACAATAATATAATAAACTTTTACCCACATTTTATTTAAACCACTCAACTTTTAACAAGTTTTCTATATATACTAACTGAAGCTTTGTTATCTCACAGAAATTTCTATTCAGTAACAAAGAGCATTTGATTGTGGGTAACGCTGACATACTCAACTATTCCAGTGCACTTAATCTTCAAAATACTTTCTTCAGTAACATCTTTACTGAGGGAGGAAAAAGTTAACATTTTGTTCACACACACACACACACACACACACACACAAGTGCCCACTTATCCACAGGGGATATTACCAGACCCCTTCTCTTCCACTGGATGGCTTAAACCACGGATAGTACCTAACCCAATTTTCATCAATTTGAACATGTTTCTGTTCACGTCTCCCACTCACAAATGTAACGCCTTTTCCATCTTAATTAAGCACCTTAACATGCACTGTGTGGCTTTAAATTTTGCAGTTTGAGGTGGGACAATAAAACTAGCATGAGTTTCTTTGTCCCTCACAATTTCAGAGATAGGAAATTTGTTCTCACTGTGAGATTTTAACAACCTCAGCATACAATATTTTTTTCTGAAGTTGAGAACTTTCACCTTTTCAATTGAAGCACTTTATAGCTTCTCTTTGGCATATATGAATTACCGGCATCACTACTCTTGGCTTTGGGGCCATTATTAAGTAAAATAAGGGTTACTTAAACACAAACACTGTGATACTCATGATAGTTGATCTGATAACCTAGAGGGCTACGAAATGACTAATGGGCAGGCAGCGTACACAGTGTAGATACACTAAACAAAGGGATAATTCACATCCTAGTTGGGATGGTGTGAGATTTCATCATGCTACTCAGAATGGCCTGTAATTTTAAAATGTATTATTTCTGGAATATTCTATTTAACATTTTTGGACCATAGTTGACTATGGCTAAAAAACCGCAGAAAGTGAATCCACAGATGAGGGGAGAGTACTGTACGGACAAAACTAAAGAAACTGTACATTGTATTTTCCATAGTATGAGTCACTAGGTACCTTTAATAATTCTCCCTCTGAAAGCAATTAAAATGAGCTTGCCTTGGCTACAAATTCAAATGGCTACACCAGTATATTCTTCCCCACATTTCTAGACTAGAAGGAAAACTGCCAGTGTGGACTTGGAGCTAAGCAGAAAAAAAAAAAAAAAAAAAAAAAACTACTTTGAAAATCTTCTCTTGTAGGTTGTGACCTGAATTCATATACCTACATGGTCAAAATATTCTCAAGTGAAGAATTTAGTTAATACTGGTCCCAAGCTAGTAATATCTCCAGGCACCTGACAAAAACAAATGCAAATTCTTTCAATCCAGGCTTCAATTACCACAGATAAATTTATTCTAGACAATACAAACTCACAATATAAACAAAAATAATCATGATAAGAACAAAACCACAACATACAAGGAAACAAAGCACTATGAACAAGGCCAAAAGAACATTAGTCACAGAGACTTTATTAAAATCATAGAGAATATAAAATAAGCTATTATATAGTTTAAGAAATGATGACATTGAAAATATAAAGAACAAGGTAAAATTATCAGTAGTCAAAATGCTTCCAGAAATAATAAAATCATTGAAATTAAAAGTCAGTAGGCAGATTTTATGATTAGATACACCTGAAGAAAAAATTGGTACACTGAAAAAATTATCCAGAGTACCTACCGAAAGAAAAAGAAATGGAAAACACAAGAAGCAAGAATTAAGGAACACAGAGGTGGAGTACACATGTTTAATCATAGTTCTAAAAGGGAAATAAGAAATGTGGCTAAGACATTAACTGGACAAGAATTTTTCACAACTGATGAAAAATCCAAATCCATAGATTCAGGAGAGCCCAGAAAATGCGAACAGAGATAAATAGAATAATTATACATCTAGCTAATCATAATAAACTATAAAATACCAATAAAGAACAGTGGATAAACAGAGAAAGATATAGATTGTTTACAAAAACATGGGAAATTAAATTGGAAAGAAAGGTCCAAGATGCAAATCAGTAAATATATAGGCTAAAGAATTTTGGCAATTTGAAGTACTAATAAAAATAATCTCATCTGGGCTTCAAAAATAGAGCAAAAACACATGACATCAAGCACATAACATATAAGCATTCATTCAGCATTAGTGTTCCAATGTCATTTTACCGGAGGAAGATAAAGTATATAAAGTGTATACCTCAATAAGTTAAGAGCTAAATTCCCCTTAACTAATTTACACATTTACATACAGTAAAAGTATCTTCAAGTTTTTCTGGGGGTAGACAATTTCATTACAACATTGAGTATCTAGGAAACATGAAACAACAAGAGAAATGAAAAGGGACTAGCCAATATTACATTTTGTAAAGCCTCTATAATTAAATCAACATTGTGTTGGCACACGAACAGACAAATCGGCTAATGAAACAAAATTGAAAATCCAAAAAGAGACAATTGTATGTGAAAATTTAGTATATGATAAAAACAGCATCTCATCTCAAATCAGGGAAAAATTCACTTCTTCATACTGGAAAGCCAAATGTTAAAAATTATACAGCACAAATATCAGAAAAAAAAATCCTTATATAACTTAGTTACTGAGAAATGTTTCTTAGCTATGATAAGAAACTCGGAAGCAATAGGGTAACATTAATATATTTTAATTACATTTTAAAAATCTACATGGCTTAAAAAAGCATTAAACAAATTATCACCACATGCAAAGCAAAAGATGAATGAAAAAAAGGGCCGAGCCCAGAGGCTCACACCTGTAATCCCAGCACTCTGGGATTGAGGTGTGAGGCCGAGGCGGGCAGATCAGTTGAGGTCAGGAGTTTGAGACCAGCCTGGCCAACAAGATGAAACCTTGTCTCTACAAAAAATACAATTAGCTGGGGGTAGCTGCACACATGTGTAATCTCAGCTACTCCTGAGGCTGAGGCAGGAGAATTGCTTGAACCCAGGAGGTGGAGGTTGCAGTGAGCCAAGATCACACCACTGCAATCCAACCTGGGCGACAGAGTGAGACTCTTGTCTTCCAAAAAAAAAAAAAAGATAAATGAAAAAACATACATTTTTAACTTACACTACAGGAAGAGCTTAACATCCCTATTACAATAATGAGAAGAAAAATTCCAACTAATTTATAGGAAATAGGATTGACATATACTCAGATAGCTCATGGAAAATCAAACACAAATGGTCTTCAAGAACATCCTAGTCCATTTGTGCAGCTGTAACAGAATACCTGAGACTGAGTAATTTATAATGAAGAGAAACTTACTTGACTCCCATTCTGGCAGCTCATCAGAGCGCCAACACGTTTGGTGTCTGGTGAGGCCCTTCTCTTCTGAAAAGATGGTACGGTGAATGCTACATCCTCTGGAGAGGAGGAAGGCTAGATCATTACATGGCAGAAGGTGGAAGGGCCAAGTGGCAAAAAGGGGCCAAACTCACCCTTTTATAACAGCATTAATCCCACCTATGAGGGGGCAGGCCCTCATGGCCTAATCACCTCTCAAAGGTCCCACCTCTTAATGCTGTTACAATTCCAATTAAATTGCAATATGAGTTTTGGGGGGATAAAGCATACCAAAGGATGTGAGAAAAAGATATTCAAACTTCAGTCACAGTAAGAAAAATACAAATTAAAAATACACCAAGATGCCATTTCTCATTATTAGTTCAGTCAAAAAAAAAAAAGCAAAAGATTGACAGAATAAATTGTGACGAGGTCAGAGGTATACAAGGCCAGATTTTGTGGGTAGTAATGCAAAATGGTACAAGCACTATGGAAGGAACACTGGGCATATTTAGCAACATTACAATTTAGGAACCTACCCCCAAAATCTGGCAAAAATTCAAAAAGAGGTATCCAAAAGGATATTAACCATAGCACTATTTATAACAGGAAAAGAATGTAAACGACCCAAATGCATACCAGTAGAGGACCAATTGACTAAACTATGCTACATCAACACAATAGAATTCATAGAATCCACAGAATACTACAAATTGTGAAAAATGGATTTGGAATAGTCTATCACTGTGGAGTGATCTCCAAGATATACTACTAAGTAAAAAAAGCAGGGTGGAAAAATGTATGTATCTGTTTATCTAAAAAAGGGCATGGCGGCATGGATATGTTATCTGTTAGCTAGACCTTGCTTTTCTGTCAACCGAATTCCTGTCTTTAATAGGCACAGACCATTTGAATTTTATGTAATTTATGTTTGTTTTCTGAAATTGAGTCTTGCTCTCTTGCTCAGGCTGGAGTGCAGTGGTGTGACTCAGCTCACTGCTACCTCCACCTCCTGGGTTCAAGCAATTCTTGTGCCTCAGTCTCCCGAGTAGCTGGGATTACAGGCGTGTACCAACACACCTGGCTAATTTTTGGTATTTTTAGTAGAGACAGGGTTTCACAATGTTGGCCAGGCTGGTCTCGAACTTCTGGCCTGAAGTAATCTGCCCGCCTTGGCCTTCCAAAGTGCTGGGATTATAGGCATGAGCCACCGTGCCTGGCTAAATTTTATGTAATTTTTGATATGCTTAGATTAAAACCTATCATCTTAATAGGTTCCTTTGTTCTGTTTATTCATTGTTCTCTTTGACCTCTTTCACCTTCTTTGGGACTGAGCAATTTTAAGATTCCATTTAGTGTCCACTTTGGCTTAACACATCCACCTGTTTTTAGCAGTTACTCCAGAGTTTACAAATATATATGTCTTTAAAAATCCCAGACTAATCTCAAATAATATTATGGTGCTTTAGGTATAATAACCTATGTGCTATTTTTGTCATTCATTTGATTTTAAATATGCTACAAACCAATAATATTTCACTACAATTTTTGCTTTATTCCTGGCATCTGGAATATATGGCCCATAGGCTGCCTGCCAGTTTCTATAAAAATTGTGTTGAAACACAACCCTATCGATTCATTTGTGTAGTGTTTATGGCTGCTTTCTTGCTACAAGAGCAAAAGTGAGTAGTTACAAACAGAGACACTAGGGTCCATGAGTCTAAAATAGCCCTTTTAAAAACTGTTTTGTCAACCCCTGCTTTAGACCATCAGTTATGTTTTACAGTGTTTAAAAATCAGAAAAATTTAATTTGATATTTATCTTCAGTTTTTATTTACCATTTTCAGCTCTATTTCCTTAGATGCATCCAAATTTCTGTCTAGCATCTGGTGCTGCTTATGGAACTCCCTTTAACGTTTTTTGTAGTTCAGGCCTGCCAGAAATGAATTACCTCAGTTTTTGATTAGATACATCTCTCTAGATACATCTCTCTCTTTTACTTTAGAAATATATTTTCTCAAACTGAAAGTCTGGCCAGGTGTGATGGCTCATGCCTGTAATCCCAGCAGAGGCCGAGGCGGGTAGATTACCTAAGGTCAGGAGTTTGAGACCAGCCTGGCCAACATGACAAAATCCTGTCTCTACTAAAAATATAAAAATTAGCGAGACATAGTGGCGGGCACCTGTAATCCCAGCTACCTGGGAGACTGAGGCAGGAGAATTGTTTGAACCTGAGAGGCAGAGGTTGCAGTGAGCCAAGATGGCACCAATGCACTCTACCCTGGGAGACTGAGCAAGACTCCATCTCAAAAAAAAAGTTAATACTTCTTTTTTCTTTCATCACTTTAAAGTTGTCACTTCATTGTGTTTTGGCTTGTAATTTCTAAAGAGATGTCTGCTACACATTATCTTCACTCTTCTTTGGATAATGTCTTTTTTTCTCTTCTTACTTTGACCTACTTGTGTTCTAGTTTCTGTAGCTGGATCCTTTTCATTATTTTAAGAAAATTCATGCCATTATTTTGTCAATATTATTCTGCCTCATTTTATCTTCTGAGATTCTAGTAGACAGTTTTAGATTTTCCTAAATTCTTAGACACTCTGTTCTGTTTCTCCTTGCCTTTTAGTTTGAGTATTTCTATGAATCTACATTCAAGGTTCATTCTTTCTTTAGCTGCATTAAGTCTACTAAGGAATCTGAAGGTCTTAGCCATTCTTCATCTGTTACTGTGTGTATTTCCAGAATTTCCATTTGAATCTTCCCTAATGTTTCCATCTCTGTGCCAAAATTTCCAGTCTGCTCAAATGTATTCTGTCTTTTCCACAATAGCCTTTATATCTGGGATCTGGCTCTACTGATTGCTTTATCTCTTAATAGTGGTTCTCTCTTTTTTTTTTTTTTTTAATATGTCTATAATTTCTGGTTTTTGAAAGCTGGGCTTCATTATATAAGGCCATTATCCTAAGTGAATTAACGCATGAACAGAAAACCAAATAACACATGTTCTCACTTGTAAGTGGGAGTTAAACATTTTGTACTCATGGACATAAAGATGGCACAACAGACACTGGAGACTACTACTGGGGCAGGGGGTAGGATTTAAAAAATAACTAATGGTTACTATGTTTACCACTGGGTTATGGGATCATTCATATCCCAAACCTCAGCAGTATACCCATGCAACAAACTGGCACACATACTCCCAGAATCTAAACTAAAAGTTGAAATTACTATTTAAAAAAAAAAAAAAAAAAGACAGTAGAGGTTGAAGTAAACAGCATTTATGACTAGAAAGAGGCATGTCTTGTCTTCTGCTAGGGCTTTATTGTGGAGCATATGAGTAAAACCAATCAGAAGTTAAACTGAATATGGGTTTTGTTGTTGCTATCATGATATTCAGTGCACCACTGGCTTCAAATTCTTGCACTGTATGTTGGGTTTAGAGTAGAGACTGAATTGCCAGATATTATTTTAGGATTTGGCCCATGGGCCATAGTTTGTGAACCGCAGTGGTAGAGAAAAGATTAACCATGTTAAGTAAATAAATGGAAGAAACAAAAGAACTTCATCAAGCTTTTGCACGTAAAAAACATAATGTCTGAAATGAAAAATACATTGTATGGTATTAACAGCAAATTTGACATTATAGAAGATAATATTATACTGGGAAAACAAAGGTATAGCAATAGAAAACTATTTAAAATAAAAGAGAAAGACAAAAAACAACTAGAGCTATTAATGAGCTGCAGGACAGCTGTTGTTCCCCTTCAGGTAGCATCCCTGAAGAAAAACATAATAGTGGTTTCTAAAAAAAGTTTTTTGAGGAAATTTCCAAAAGTTGACAAAAATTATAAGCCCACAGATCCAAGAAGCTTAAAATCAAGAAACATGAAGAAAACGACACAAAACACATTACAACCAAATTTCTTAAAACCAGCAATAAACTTCAAAAGACACCAATAAGAAAATGAAAAGACAAGATATAGTGGGATAAATCAAAAATCATGTATCTGATAAAGAGTGTATATCCAGAATACATAAAGAATTCTTAGAGCTCAGTAAGATGACAAATAATACAATTTAAAACTGATCAAAAAAATTGATAGATTTTGTCAAAGAAAATATAAAATAGCAAAGCACACAAAAAGATGCTTACCAACGACAGCACTGAGGAAATGCAAATTAAAACTAAAATGAGATTCTACTGTACAACCATTAGAATGGTTATTATGAAAAAGATAAAAACGTATTAGTGAAGATGTAAAGAAACTGCTACCTCAGTAGGAAATTGGTTAGAATTTTAATCTTACAGTCACTTTGGATATAGAGTAAGAGTTTTACAACACGCTAAACATAAACTAATCATACATCTGACAATTCTATGCCTAGGTATCTACCTAAAAGAAATGAAAAGATGTGGCCACATTAAAACACATACACACATGTCATAGCCCAAAACTGGAAGTAATCTGAGCAGCCATCAATTCCTGAATGTACAAATAAAATGTAATATATCCATATACTGAAATCTATGCAGCAAAAAAGGAATGAGCTACTGATAAACGCTATAACATAGGTAAACCTCAAGAACATTATTCTAAGCGAAAAATAGTCATTTAAAAGACTATTTTACATGACTATTTCACAAAACTATTTTTCAATATTTTCACTTGCTCTAAGTGAAAGTATCCAAAAGACTGCATATCGTATGATATCATTTATATGAAATGTCTAGAAATAACAACTCTATAGAGACAGAAAGCAGAGCAGTAGTTGCCTTGGACTGGGTAGGCACTGGGGACTGACTGCAAATGTGCATGAGGGAGCTTTCTGGGGCAATGAAAATGAAAAACTGGATTGTGGTAATGGTTGCATAACTCTATAAAACTTACCAAAAAATCACTGAATTATAAACTGACAGTGGGTGAATTATATGGAATTTATACTGTTTAATAAAGCTTTACATAAACAAAGATAACTAGCAGTGGGTAAGGAGTGGGAAAATATACCTGAAACAAGATTGACAATATACCGGTAACTGTTGAAGCTGGGTGATAGTTGCTTCTACTACTTTTACTTTCAAGTATATTTGAAAATTGTCATAATAAAGTTTTTTTTATTATTATACTTCAAGTTCTAGGGTGCATGTGCACAACATGCAGGTTTGTTACATATGTATACATGTGCCATGTTTGCGTGCTGCACCCATTAACTCGTCATTTACACTAGGTATATCTCCTAATGCTATCCCTCCCCACTCTCCCCACCCCACCCCAGGAACCGGTGTGTGATATTCCCCACCCTGCGTCCAAGTGTTCTCATTATTCAATTCCCACCTATGAGTGAGAACATGCGGTGTTTGGTTTTCTCTCCTTGCGACAGTTTGTTCAGAATGATGGTTTCCAGCTTCATCTGTGTCCCTAGAAAGGACATGAACTCATCCTTTTTTATGGCTGCATAGTTTTCCATGGTGTATATGTGCCACATTTTCTTAATACAGTCTATCATTGATGGACATTTGGTTTGGTTCCAAGTCTTTGCTATTGTGAATAGTGCCGCAATAAACATACGTGTGTGTGTGTCTTTATAGCAGCATGATTTATAATCCTTTGGGTATATACCCAGTAATGGGATGGCTGGGTCAAATGGTATTTCTAGTTCTAGATCCTTGAGGAATCACCACACTGTTCATATCCTTACTCACTTTCTGATGGGGTTGATTTTTTCTTGTAAATTTGTTTAAGTTCTTTGTTGATTCTGGATATTAGCCCTTTGTCAGATGGGTAGATCATAAAAATTTTCTCCCATTCTGCAGGTTGCCTGTTCACTCTGATGGTAGTTTCTTTTGCCGTGCAGAAGCTCTCTAATTTAATTAGATCCCATTTGTCAATTTTGGCTTCTGTTGCCATTGCTTTTGGTGTTTTAGTCATGAAGTCCTTGCCCATGCCTATGACCTGAATGGTATTGCCTACATTTTCTTCTAGGGTTTTTATGGTTTTAGGTCTAACATTTGAGTCTTTCATCCATCTTGAATTAATTTTTGTATAAGGTGTAAGGAAGGGATCCAGTTTCAGCTTTCTACATATGACTAGCCAGTTTTCCCAGCACCATTTATTAAATAGGGAAACCTTTCCCCATTTCCTATTTTTGTCAGGTTTGTCAAAATCAGATGGTTGTAGATGTGTGGTGTTATTTCTGAGGGCTCTGTTCTGTTCCACTACTCTGTATCTCTGTTTTGGTACCAGTACCATGATGTTTTGGTTACTGTAGCCTTGTAGTATAGTTTGAAGTCAGGTAGTGTGATGCCTCCAGCTTTGTTCTTTTGGCTTAGGATTGTCTTGGCAATGCAGGCTCTTTTGTGGTTCCATATGAACTTTAAAGTAGTTTTTTCCAATTCTGTGAAGAAAGTCATTGGTAGCTTAATGGGGATGGCATTGAATCTATAAATTACCTTGGGAAGTATGACCATTTTCACAATATTGATTCTTCCTATCCATGAGCATGGAATGTTTTTCCATTTGTTTGTGTCCTCTTTTATTTCGTTGAGCAGTGGTTTGTAGTTCTCCTTGAAGAGGTCTTTCACATCCCTTGTAAGTTGGATTCCTAGGTATTTTATTCTCTTTGAAGCAATTGTGAATGGGAGTTCACTCATGATTTGGCTGTCTGTCTGTTACTGGTGTATAGGAATGCTTGTGATTTTTGTACATTGATTTTTTATCCTGAGACTTTGATGAAGTTGCTTATCAGCTTAAGGAGATTTGGGGCTGAGACGATGGGGTTTTCTAAATATACAATCATGTCATCTGCAAAGAGGGACAATTTGACTTCTTTTCCTAATTGAATACGCTTTCTTTCTTTCTCTTGCCTTATTGCCCTGGCCAGAACTTCCAACACTATGTTGAATAGGAGTGGTGAGAGAGGGCATCCCTGTCTTGTGCCAGTTTTCAAAGGGAATGCTTCCAGTCTTTGCCCATTCAGTATGATAATGGCTGTGGGTTTGTGATAAATAGCTCTTATTATTTTGAGATAAGTTCCATCAATACCTAGTTTATTGAGAGTTTTTAGCATGAAAGGCTGTTGAATTTTGTAAAAGGCCTTTTCTGCATCTATTGAGATAATCATGTGGTTTTTGTCTTTGGTTCTGTTTATATGATGGATTAAGTTTATTGATTTGCTTATGGTGAACAAGCCTCGCATCCCAGGGATAAAGCCAACTTGATTGTGGTGGATAAGCTTTTTGATGTGCTGCTGGATTCGGTTTGCTGGTATTTTATTGAGGATTTTTGCATCAATGTTCATCAAGGATATTGGTTTAAAATTCTCTTTTTGTTGTGTCTCTGCCAGGCTTTGGTATCAGGATGATGCTGGCCTCATAAAAAGAGTTAGGGAGGATTCCCTCTTTTTCTGGTGATTGGAATAGTTTCAGAAGGAATGGTACCAGCTCCTCTTTGTACCTCTGGTAGAATTCGGCTGTGAATCCGTCTGGTCCTGAACTCTTTTTGGTTGGTAGGCTATTAATTATTGCCTCAATTTCAGAGCCTGTTTTTGGTGTATTCATGGATTCAGCTTCTTCCTGTCTTAGCCTTGGGAGGGTGTATGTGTCCAGGAATTTATCCATTTCTTCTAGATTTTCTAGTTTATTTGCATAGAGGTGGTTATAGTATTCTCCGATGGTAGTTTGTATTTCTGTGGGATCGGTGGTGATATCCCCTTTATCATTTTTTATTGCGTTTATTTTATTCTTCTCTCTTTTCTTATTAGTCTTGATAGCGGTCTGTCAATTTTGTTGATCTTTTCAAAAAACCAGCTCCTGGATTCATTGATTTTTGAGGGATTTTTTATGTCTCTATCTCCTCCAGTTCTGCTCTGATCTTAGTTATTTCTTGCCTTCTGCTAGCTTTTGAACGTGTTTGCTCTTGCTTCTCTAGTTCTTTTAATTGTGATGTTGGGGTGTCAATTTTAGATCTTTCCTGCTTTCTCTTGTGGGCATTTAGTGCTATAAATTTCCCTCTACACATTGCTTTAAATGTGTCCCAGAGATTCTGGTATGTTGTGTCTTTGTTCTCATTGGTTTCAAAGAACATCTTTATTTCTGCCTTCATTTTGTTATGTACCCAGTAGTCATTCAGGAGCAGGTTGTTCAGTTTCCACGTAGTGGAGCGGTTTGAGTGAGTTTCTTAATCCTGAGTTCTAATTTGATTGCACTGTGGTCTGAGAGACAGTATAGTGATTTCTGTTCTTTTACATTTGCTGAGGAGTGCTTTACTTCCAACTATGTGGTCAATTTTGGAATAAGTGTGATGTGATGCTGAGAAGAATGTATATTTTGTCGATTTGGGGTGGAGAGTTCTGTAGATGTCTGTTAGGTCTGCTTGGTGCATAGCTGAGTTCAAGTCCTGGATATCCTTGTTAACCTTCTGTCTCATTGATCTGTCTAATATTGACAGTGGGGTGTTAAAGTCTCTCATTATTAAAAAACAAAAAACAAAAACAAAAAAAACACTGTTAACAAAGGTGTGAGAAAATTGTTACTCTCTTACATTGCTGGCAAAAATGTAAACCGGTTCAACCTTTACAGAGGAAATTTGGCAGTATCTACCAAAGTGACAAATTATATTCTTTGTATAAATGTATGATAACTGATAAATTATACTCTTTCATCAAGCAATTAACTCTACTCCTCGGATACATCTAGGATATACAAATATCCTTGTACATATTCCGCTCATACATGGTAATTCATTAAACAGTTGTTGGTAACAGCAAAAGATTGAAACAAAAACTAAGTATCTATTAGTAAGGGGCTGGTTTAATTACATTTTGATATACACATAAGAGTGAAATACTCTACAGCCAATGTGATGACCAGTGTTCTTTCTATGCTGATGGGGAAAGATATCTAAGTGAAAAACGGAGATACAAAACTGTGTGTGTAGTATACTAGCATTTGTCTAAATTGAGAATATGGGTTTTTTTTTCTTATATATGCATTATACATCTGAAAGGAAAATTCATGAAAATAAGTACACTGGATGGCTACAGAAACAGAAACTAGGAAACTAGGGGACAGGTAGATGTAAATGGCAAGGGTATCTCATTGTACACTCTATACTTTTTGCATTTTGAACCATGAACATGTATTACCTACTCAAAAATTAAAAATGAAAAGTGATAAAGATGAAATCTTAAAAGCAAGCCCCTAAAAGTGTACGTTATATTCAGGGAACCAGATAAAAAGCAGATTTTTCATCACAAGAAAATGTGGCCAGAAGACACTGGATGGACTTAAAGTATGGGAAGAAAAAAAAATGGCCAATGTAAAATTCAATAATCAGTGGAAATCTCTTTCAAAACAAAGGTCTTTGGGTTCTGGTTAGGTTTGGCTAAAGGGAGTCAGCGGTAGAAATCAGAAGTCAGGAGGAAGGAGAAACGAGGGTCTTTCTCCCCTAACCCCTCAGCTTTAGGATCCTCTATAGCAGTAGTTCTATCTCTTCAGAGGTACCCTCTCCCACAAATCAGTGCTGCTTCCTCTCATCAACTATCTCCTGTGTGTGGGCTCTAGTAATACTTTCTTTTTCCTTTGTCCCTCCATTTCTAGAGCTAACAGCAACTTGCCACAATTGCCATTGTCCAGGTTCACCATCTCCTGTCTATTCTCTCAGATCATCTAACACCTTTAAAAGTGATTCTATGAGTAAGTTCCTTCTACTGAATTATCTAGCATGGTTTACATTTACCTAACTGAATCTTGACTGAAATATATCTTAATCAAAAAGAAAATGAAGGTCAGTCTGCCAAGCCCTAGACCCGGGAGGGGAGGCCACTACTGATAGCCCAGAGGGAAAGAACAAACTGGGGGTATCTGGGATGCAGTGGCCTTAGTCCTTCAGGTGGAACAATGCAACATGGGAAAGAAAACCAAGCACACAGCTGACAGTTCGTCAGAGAATGGAGAGTACACTGTGGAGAAGGTACTAGACACGCATGTAGTTAAGGGGCAAATGGAGTATCTACTGATGTGGAAAGGCTTTTCTGAGGAGCACAATACTTGGGAATCTGAGAAAAACTTGGATTGCCTTTAGCTCATTTCTTAGTTTACAAAAAAGTTTAAGATGATGAAGGAGGGTTAAAATAACAAACCTGGGGAGAAGTCAGAAAGTAGCAAGGAAATCCAATTTCTCAAACTGTGCTGACAGTACCAAGTCCAAAAAAGAGAACAGAGCAATGATATCGCTCGGGGCTTTGAGATAAGACTAGAACCAGAAAAGATTATTGGGGCAACAGATTCCTGTGGCGATTTATGTTTTTAATGAAATGGAAAGATAGATGAAGCAGACCTGGTTCTTGCAAAAGAAGCTAATGTGAAATGTCTACAAAACTATGACAGCATTTTATGAAGAGAGACTGATGTTGCATGCATACCTTGAGGATGCAGAAAACAAAGAGGAAAAAACAGCAAAGGGCTAAAGGAGGGGGTGATCCCTGTCACTTCTCTTAGTACATAATACATTCACATTCCTGTCTCTTCCCTTCTCCCCACACCCCTTTCTATCCTAAACACGTCGTTGAAAAAATGTGCTTATCACTGTGCTCCACAGGAGAAAAGCTAGTATTGGTTCTCTTTAACATACTGATAGTCCTATTCATAGGGGGAAAAACTAAAAAAGGAAACAAAAGTGAATTCATTGAAAATCATTCCCTACAAAACAAGGAGCAAATTGTTCATTAACCTCAATTCCAAAATTAAAAGGGAAAACCTTTTCAAGGTACCATAGCTTAAGAAAACTATAGCTAATAAGCTTCAACCAATAAATTACTAAAAATATATGATTTGCTTAAATATTTTGAATTCTATAATTCTGTTCATTGCTTCTTATATAGCAAACTTGGAAGAAATTCTTCCAGCGCCTTAATCCTGGGATAGTTTCTCGTAAGTTTTCTTTGTAAGAAGCAGTGAGCAAAATTTTGTCAATTTTATAATTACAGAAGCATTTCATGTAATTTTTTTTCTTTTTTCTTCATTCCACAGTAAAAGCTGCCAGTATAATATTGTAGTTCTATAAACCAAAAATATTAGTGGGAAGGAAGTTTAAAAAAAAAGTTCAGATACATAGTTTTTAAATGATCTGACTTAGTACAAGGTTAAGCCATTCAAAATAAAAAAATTCAAACGTACTTACACCATTCATAATGACTATATACATCCTTTAAAGAATAACTTTTAAAGAATAAAGATCTTTCTAATAGTAGGTTGTAGTCAACTGCTTTTTGCTTTAATTTTTGTATATCCACACTGACCAAGAGAACTATCAAGCTTTCCTTCCTTCAGAATAGAAAAACAATAAATACCATTTTCCAAAATGACACATGTACAGTCCTCTAGATTCTGATATATATAGTAATGTGGGTGGGAACAGGGTATTTCTTTTCCCTGATCACTTTCCATCCCTGCCAACACAAATATACCAATTAGTAATCTATCTCTTTGCCCATAAAACAACTATAGTACCAACCACTTTACTCCAAAATCAATAAAGGGAGCAATGAAGACCAAAATTACAGGGGAAAAGATGCTCGTCACAACTAAGACCAAATGCAATACTAAGTTTCTAACGATGGCCAATATAAACAAATGCACTAAGAATTTTTTAATATTGACTTTAGCTACAACAAATTCTATAAACAAAATATTCTAGTGTAATAGGGAAGAACAAAACCATCTCATGAAGTTTAGTAAGAGAAAAGAATTAAGACCACCAACTGCCTCAAATATATATATATATATATATATATATATATATATATATATATATATATATAATTATCTCTTCCTCAGAGAGAGAAGACAAAGAGATAGAGGGCTGGATGGCCTAGATTTTTCTTTAAAATGACCAAGTTCACATGTCACAAATGATTAGTAAAGACAGTAGATACAAAATTGGTTAAGGTGCTGAATAAGTGTTCGTCAATGTAACGAGTCAGGAAGTAGTAAGAGTGCTATGTGCTGTGGAGATGGGCAATACTCATTGAACCCTACAAGACAAACACCTTTTGTGGGGTCCAGACCCCACAAAAAACAAATGTACCTTTATAATTAGACTTTCTTCCTGTATTTCCAAGCCATTTCCTAAATTAGTTGAAAGCCTAGACTTAAATTATAAATGCAACCAAGTAAAACTTGATTATAGAGTAAAGACTGAAGTTAGGCTAGGCATAAATGCTGTGTTTGAAATACAGTACAATTTAGCAACATAATCAGAAAATATCAGTGATCTAAACATTACATGTGTAGTCTAGTCCAAGATGATCTAGCCACTCAAAATAAGAGACTGATTATACCCACTTAGCTCCATGAAGACAAGAACATTTGGTCTTCTCTCTTAGACAACTTGCCAATACACCTTTTAGTCTTTGCCAGTGCACACACCAAATACTACTAGCTGAACTAGTTCCTCCAGTGATTCTTGTGGACCTAGTGGCCGTCAGGCAAATACCTGCTGTGCTATAACTCACCTCTGCCTGGAATGCTGAAATCTATGAACATTTCCTTCCTGTTGGGTAAAAGGAGGTTGTGAAGGCAGCATTAAAATGTGCTTTTCTTTTATGTAAAACTTATAAAGTTTATGTTTTCTGCCTGAAAGTCCACTTAGTTTCAGAGTGTTTGACTTTGTTCCACCTGTGAAACTTAACTTAGGAACCAGTATTTAACCAATCTAAAACAAGGCAAGAGGGAAAAAACCAGTAACAACTTAATTAACTCAATTTGCAAAAGTCCCCCAACTTCTCAGGCTTCGGTTTTCTTATCTGCAAAGAATGAGTTTGAGGTCCATATGCACAAAGCAAAATCTCTGTTTCTTTAGAAAATACAGCTTAGAAGGACAGTCAACCCAGGTAAAGGTAGACAGAATTATAATTAGCTGATTTAAGACAATTCACCACATGACTTTTTATTTCTGTAACATTGGAAATAACACTCAGGTATAAATAAAAGCAGAATCCACTTTCCTTCCCTGTAGACAACACTAGCAAAACTCTAATTTTTCAAGTCTCCCAGCTGATAGAAGGCAGATCAATACATAAGTATAATTCAAAGTAGATAAAGGCTTTTACTAAGGTGGACATATATACCAGACAATACTGCCAGAGAATATAGTAACTTACAATTTTTCCATATAACATATTTTATTTGTAAATGTTATACATATATAAAAGACAGTCTCCTCATTTTTTCATATGTCAAGCAAATAAAAAACTTAAAGTCATGATACAAATCAAAAGAACTGTAAAAACAGATAATAAATATATTGAAATCTGTTAATATCCAGGTGCCTTAAACATTCTGTTTGCCATCCCTAAGAGGCTCTTCTGCTCCTTCATCTAAGTTATTCCTGTCATTCCTTCAGAGTACAGCAAGTTAGCTCACCCAGCACATTTTCACTGACCTCCAAGACAGGTCAAGTCCCTGTTATCCCCTCTCATTGCACCCTGTAATTCCCTCCTAACTACCATTATATAAAAGTGTAACTGCTTGTTTAATATAATATCTCTTAGCTCTGTAACATCTTTGAGAACGAGAATTTATCTATCTTATATTCTCTTTTATCCCTAGAAGCAAGCAGAGCTTTACAGAATAAATAGTTATGCAGTAATTGTTAGAAAAATTTTTTGATTAAATATTTAAATAAAATGACATACTGTTGTAGATTGACTACTCTTTTAGTAGAACTAACATGTTGCTATTTCCCCATTTTTCTTCTGGTATGGAAAATATAATTAACTTCTCTGTAAAGTAAATACAAATAATGCAAAAAGTTTTCCTTCTAAGAAATCTTACTATTTAGTAAGTCATCAACATAACGTATTTCTTTTGACTTATATTGAACATCTTAGATAAGATTTGCTTCTGCTTAACACATTATTTTTTACATGGGCAGTAGTCGAAAAGCTAGTGTATTCGTCCATTTTCATATTGCTATGAAGAAATACCCGAGACTGGGTCATTTATGAAGAAAAAGAGGGGTTTAATGGGACTCACAGTTCTACATGGCTGAGGAGGCCACAGCAGAAGGCGAAGGAGGAACAAAGGCATGTCTTACATGTTGGCAGGCAAGAGAGCGTGTGCAGGGGAACTGCCCTTTATAAATCCATCAGATCTCATGAGACTTATTCACTATCATGAGAACAGCACAGGAAAAACCTGACCCCATGATTCAATTACCTCCCATCGGGTCCCTTCCATGACACATGGGGTTTACGGAAGCTACAACTCAAAATGAGATTTGGGTGGGGACACGGCCAAATCATTTCAGCTAGCAGGCAGTGCAAGAGAAGTCAATAAATGACATATAACCAAAGAACTTTTGAAAGTTTTATAAGAATTTTCACATAACAACACTAAAATTAGCAAAGATTATATAGATGAAAGAGGGAAAAAATGCCTGAAACAGTAATACTTCTTGCTTACGAATAATTTCTTTTAATACTTATTTTCTTCAAAAATCAGTAGAGAATAACTGAAACAGTTTTGGTAATCTGCAAAATAATGTAAACATTTTCTTTGTTGTGTTATTATTTTTTTGTTTATTATTTTTCTCTACATAACCAATTCTTTAAGGAAATTACTTCTCTCTCCAACACTTCTATGGTTCTGATGGGGCAGCCAACATAGTACGGCTGGGGATATGTTCTGAGAAATGCATCATTAGGTGATTTTGTCCTTGTGTGAACATCACTGAATGTACTTCCACAAACCTAAATGGTATAGTCTACCACACACCTGGGCTACAAACCTGTATAGCATGTTACTGTACTGAATACCATAGGCAACTGTAACAATAGTATTTGTGTGTCTAAACACAGAAAACTAAGTAAAAATACAGTATAAAACAAGCTTGTCCAACCTGCAGCCTGCGTGCAGCCCAGGTGGCTTTCAGTGAGGCCCAACACAAATTCGTGAACTTTCTTAAAACATTACATAATCTTTTTGCAATTTTTTTTTTCTTAGCTTACGAGCTGTCATCAGTGTTACTTATTTTATATATGGGCCGAGACAATCCTTGTTCTTCCAGTGTGGCCAGGGAAGCCAAAAGATTGGACACCCCAGTGTAAAATATAAAAGCTGTTTATGTGTATAGGCCACTTACCATGAATGGAGCTTGCAAGAACGATGTCGCTATGGGTGAGTCAGTGAGTGAATGGTGAATGAATGTAAAGGCCTATGACATGACTATACACTAATGTAGAAATATAAACACTGTATATGTAGGCTGGAGTGCAATGGTGTGATCTTAGCTCACTGCAACCTCTGCCTCCTGGGTTCAAGTGATTCTCCTGCCTCAGCCTCCCAAGTAGCTGGGATTACAGGCGCTTGCCACCACGACCAGCTAATTTTTTGTATTTTTAGTAGAGACAGGGTTTCACCACATTGGCCAGGATGGTCTCAATCTCTTGACCTCGTGACCCACCCGCCTCGGCCTCCCAAAGTGCTGGGATTACAGGCGTGAGCCACCACGCCTGGCCTTTTTTTTTTTTTTTTTTTAAATACTTAAGCTTGAGTAAGATTTGTCAGGTATAATCAAAAAGTTCAAATACAAATACATTCACATATTCCTTCCAGCATCACAAAATAAATATAGTATTTTTAATACAGTTTTTTTTTTTTTTTTAGGTCAGGCGTGGTAGCTCACGCCTGTAATCCCAGAACTTTGGGAGCCTGAGGTGGGCAGATCATCTGAGGTCAGGAGCTCGAGACCAGCCTGGCCAACATGGTGAAATTCCATCTCTACTAAAAATACAAAAAATTAGCCAGGCATGGTGATGGATGCCTGTAATCCCAGTTACTCAGGAGGCTGACGCAGGAGAATTGCTTAAACCCAGGAGAAGGAGGCTGCAGTGAGCCAAGATCATGCCACTGCACTCTAGCCTGGGCAACAGAGCCAGACTCCATTCATCCATTCATTCATCCATCCATCCATCCATCCATCCATCCATCCATCAATAAAGGTTTTTTTTTTTTAACTGCCTCACTCTTACAAATCTAAATAATACATTCTAAACTCTCCTTCCGTCCTACAATTTTAAATATATACAAATCAATTTTTAAAGAGGCACAATGTACACGCACACATTTAAATTTCTCTTTGGTTTTGTTTTATATTCTGGATTACTGCTTCAGCTTTACGTATTCCAACCTTCCTACAGAACTTTAAATTTTAACCATCATATTTTCTTAATTTCAAATTCATTTTTCATATGTCATTATTCCTTTCACACAGCATGATATTGATGATTTTAATGTTGCACATAACTTCTCAATTCTCTCTAGAAATGCTAATTATAGATTTTATATTTCATTTTTATTTTCAACATTAACACTGTTTCTTTCAAAATTATTTTTCACTTTTTCATTGCATTTTTTCATACTGAAGGCATTTTTGAATATCTGATGATTCTTAGATATTAATATGTAAAAATCAGGCCATATATAAATAATTGGGAGCCCTATGAGCATGAGTCTGGAGTTTCTTGGCTGATGAATTTTTCTTTAGAGTAATTAAGGAATTAGCAGCCTCAATGAGGAATCTGTAAATGCCAGAACGCAAAGGTCATTATTCCAGGGTTAATTTATATAGAGGAAATCAAAAAGTAGTATAGGCTGAGTATCCCTTATCTGAAATGCTCAGAATTAGAAGTGTTTGGGTTTTGGATTTCGTAGTATTTATATTTATACTTACTGATTGAGCATCCCTAATCCAGAAATCTGAAATCTGTAATGTTCCAATGAGCATTTCCTTTGAGTATCATGTTAGCACTCAAAGAGTTGTGAATTTTGGAGCATTTTAGATGTCAGATTTTGGATTATCAGATTAGGGATACTCAACCTCTAATGCTGTTGCCCCACCCCAACGTGAGGTGATTGAACTAAATAAAAAAATTGTAATTAATTTCTTTATCTGCATCCTCCTCAAAATAAATGTTTCACATAATAATACTTATCCTATGAGACATACTCTTGACACTTTCTATTGCAATTTGTAATGATAAGTGATTTTATAAGCCACTGTTGTGGTGTGAGTACAATTTGAGGTATAAATAAGTAACAGATGAAACTGACTTGCTCTGCTGTGTTTCAATGACCATTCCTCTATCTGCTTTCTGTCCCCCAGAAAACTGTAGAAATCATTCATTCACTGATAATCTTTCTCTATTTATTTTCATTCTCTTCTCTCTTTTACTTCTTTACTATAGTTTTAGTGGGTTCTTAGGAGGGCAGAAGGGATAATCACAAATGTTCAGTTTTTAATCTTTAATTTGAAGTTCTCTGTAAGCATTTTTTAAAAACCAGGATTTTCAGCCGGGAGTGGTGGCTCACGCCTATAATCCCAGCACTTTGGAAGGCCAAGGTGGGCAGATCACCTGTCAGGAGTTCAAGACCAGCCTGGCCAACATGGTGAAACCCCATCTCCACTAAAAATACAAAAATTATCTGGGCGTAGTGGTGCACACCTGTGGTCCCAAGTACTCTGGGGCTGAGGCATAAGAATCACTTGAACCTGGGAGGCAGAGGTTGCAGTGAACCAAGATCACACCAGTGCACTCTGGCCTGGGTGACAGAGAGACTCTGTCTCAAAAAAACAAAACAATGGTCCGGGCACAGTGGTTCACGCCTGTAATCCCAGCACTCTGGGAGGCCTAGGCGAGTGGATCACGAGGTCAGGAGATCGAGACCATCCTGGTTAACACGGTGAAACCCCGTCTCTACTAAAAACACAAAAAAGCCGGGCGTGGTAGAGGGCGCCTGTAGTCCCAGCTACTCAGGAGGCGGAGGCAGGAGAATGGTGTGAACCTGGGAGGCGGAGCTTGCAGTGAGCAGAGATCGTGCCATTGCACTCCAGCCTGGGTGACAGAGCGAGACTCCGTCTCAAAAAAAAAAAAAAAAAAAAAAAAGGAAGAACAACAACAACAAAACAAACAAACAGGATTTTCCTAACCTCCTTCTGGCCTGATGTAAGCTCTCTCTGCTCACTATCTATCATAGCCTAAACTGCTGTATTCTGGGACTTACCATTAGAGCTCCCCAAGGCAATATGGAGAATTAAAAAGAAAAGTAAAGTGCTTGTAGCAACCAGAGGAATCTGTAAATCAAAATTCCATTTCACTATTAAAACTTACAGTAAAATTATGGTTACATGTTCAAAATTAAACCTGAATACTTAAGTGAAAAAATAAACATTACTTTTTGCGGGGATAATTTAGGAAAGGTTTCTTCTTCAGAAGAAATTATCAAAAACAAATTCTCAAACACATCAAGAAAAATAATGCATTTATAAGAAGTAAAAAGTACTTACACAGCAAGGCTACTCAAAACATATTGTACGTGCTCACATTCATCTGGGAATGATGCACTGGCTGTTGTAAAACAACAAAGTGCAGTCTGAAGAACCTGAAGCTGTGGCAAAGGGACCTGCCATCTTCCAGCATAATCTTCAACCACCTGACAGGGAAGCAATCCAGATATTACTACAGAAAATGTTCTCAACATCTCGAGTTTAAAAATTTGCATAAAAGTTACTGGATAAATTAAAATATTAGTTCAGCAGGAACACAGGTGACTGGAGGGAGGGATCTTCTATACTGTTTATTTTCATGACATATATCTGAAAATAAAATCAATTATTATCTTTGAAAAGATGTAAAATATAGTGTATGAATGTCTGTACTATTCAACTGCCATTGCTTTTTTACCAAATTTTGTTAACTAATGCCCTTTATCTCCCATGTCCAGCTTTAGTGAAAATAATATTCAATATTAAAATAGCTAGCAAGTAGAATATAGTAATAAAATTAGAAATGATCATGCATTATCATTATCATTATTATAAGGCTCTAAGAATTCTGGCAATAAATGAATATTCCGGCAACAAAAGATATATGACATGATACTCTGATTATGAATATTTAACCTGTACCATATTATGGGGAAGAGTCCAGAATACAGTCAGTCTCGGCTCTGTCACTTAATTAGTTTTATTAATCTGGGTAGGTCAACAGGTCATCTTACTTCTCAATGCATTAGTTTCCTTACTATAAAATGGAGATGAAATGCTCTCTGAAGCCAAATTGGGGTAATTTATGAGAAAACATTTTAGAAACATCAATTGCTATGTTGCAAGAATGCTATATTAAAACAATATATTATATTAACAAAATTCATCTAAAACTACTGCCTTCAGGCGAGATTTGGCCTGCCACCTGTTTTTGTACATCCACGACGTAAAAGTGATTTTACATTTTTAAGTGGCTGGAAAAACAAATCACTTTGTGATATGTGAAAATTATATGAAATTCAAATTTCAATATCTACAAATAAGGTTTTATTGGAACACAACCAGGTTTATCCATTTATGTTTGTCTATGGCTGCTTTCCTGCTACAACAACTGAGTTCAGTAGTTGTGACAGAAAGAATATGGCTTACAAAGCCTTAAATATTTAATGTCTGTCCTTTTACAGAAAAAAGTTTGCTGACTCCTGATATATAAGCTAAGAAAACTAGAATACAAAAGGCAAGAACAGTCAGAGCTGAAAAGACTTTTCACACTAATCACTTCCTACTGGGAGACAATTTTCCATGGGTCTCTCACATTTCTACAATTTTTCAAAAAGCCCTAGCTGACTTTATCTTTTTGAAGACATTTATAGCAAGCAGCCTTGAAAAACAGAGATGATGTCTCCCTCCAGAGCAGAGAACCACTTTATATCCAGTATAATAAAGACATTGTCTCCCTCTAGGGCAAAGCTCAGGCAGATATGCTTGCAGACCATTGTAAAAGATTAGGGTTCCTTAAACTTGAGGTTCCTCAACTGTGATGAAAACCTGCTAAGTGTAGCATCCACTTGGGCTACCATGTCAACTGTATGAGACTTGAGGTAGCGAGGGGCACCATCATAAACATGAAACTCATGCTGCTTGCTGTGCCATGATTAATAAAGTCCATTATCTCTGACTCAAGAGTTTCGTGTCTTCTGCCAGCACCTGTAAAACTGTGGCAGACAAACTTGGATAAAAGCTCACTCTTCACAGTTCTCGACAATTCCCAATAGCAATACCAGGTACTCATACATCTTTCCAATGTTTCTGGGAACACATACAGATAAAAAAGAAAGCTAAAGGAGATTGTTTCTGAACTTGTATCTCGTCTGGATCTTGCAGTTCTCACTAGCTGGAAAGTAAAAACCACTACTAACTATGCTGTCATCAGTACAGATGAAAAAAGGAGGAATGTTAGAAAAAACATTTGTAACCTGGCTCTAAATTTGCTCTTCCCTGAAGTCCCTGACTAGCTTTATTGCCTTTCCCTGGTTACCAAACCCCTACTCTGGTGCCACATAAAAAATAGGTACCCGACAGCCTCATATTTTTCTTGTTCACAGTCCATGTCTACTTGCAACCTTACCTGCTCCCTATTTATGGGTTGGGTTTATCTCCTTAGAAGAGAAGCTTTCTACTTTCTCAGGTTCTGTTCTCATTATAGATTCCTTCATTCATTCAGATTCAGCTACCAATGCATTGCCTGGTCTAGCTGAGCCCAAACCTAACACAATACAAGTCCTTGTGGACAACACCTCCATTAGGTTTGCTACAATACCCTGAAAGGGACATAAACAAAATCAACTGAAATTTAGATACCATCTTACATTGTTTAATGTCATGTCAGGCACTGTAATTCATTATAACACTATTTCTCTTTGAAATATTTTCTCTCTATATATAAAATAAGTACATTACAGTGCCCTATTAAAATGAAATTTTTTTCCTGTGCTATGAGAGCTATCATGGGCACTCAGCTAATCTGTGTGTTCTACCAGGCCACAAGGCAGTAAGCACATCTTTCACTTTCTTTCTTTTTTGGTATTCTAGTAGGTTGCCATTAACATAATGGTGGCCAGGATAACGCTGAAGCTGCTGCAAACATATAAGAATAGTGTTTTCCAAGATCTTAAAAACCCACTCTTACTACAGTTCTAACCTTTTAAAGAAAATCGTCTAAGTAGCAGAAGATTAAGGCCAGCAATCTTTATGGATTGTGGAAACCCTTTTCTTATTTTGAAGAACATAACAAACATTACTGTAGTGAATATTTACAGAAATTATAGGAATACTGCTGACAGAAGCAGTAGCCAAAGCCAGATGCATGCTATGATATAAAGGGAGTTGAAGAGGACAGAGCTGATGCCAAAGAAAGATGTTAGACTATTCTAATAATCCGGCAGCACTTTCAAGAGCATATACTCTGCTCTAAATGGGATATAGTATATACTATAAAATGTCATATCTTAATTGACCAAGGTAAATTAATGTGAGAATGAGAGAAGACTTGTCAGTCAAAACTGTCAAAATGTAAACTTAATATAAAACTATTAAGTTAAAATTACATTAAATCATTTAGGAACCCTAAAATACATCATCTAAATTGTTAAGGACTGAATTTTGTCCTCCTAAAATTCATTTGTTGAAGCCCTAACCCTCAGTGGGACTGTATTTGAAGATAGGGCTTTGAGGAAGTAATTAAGTTTAAATGAGGTCATAAAGGTGAAATCCTATTCCAGTAGAATTGGTGGTGAGGAGGAGGAAGAGGGAGGAGGAGTGAGGAAGAGGGAGGAGGAGTGAGGAAGAGTGAGAGGCATGAGGAGGAGTGAGGAGGGGGAGGGAAGAAAAGGAGGAGGCAGAAAGACCTCTCTCTTTCTCTATGCACATTCACCAAAGAATGGCCATGTGAGCACAGCAAGAACAGGTCATCTGCAAGCCATGAAAAGAGCCCTCACCAGAACATGACCATGCTGCCATCCTGATCTGGGACTTCCAGTCTCCAGAACTGTGAGAAAATAAATTTATGTTGTTTAAGCCACCCAGCATTTTCTTATGGCAGCCTAAGTAATATACAACTATTTAAACATATAAAGTGATCAACTAAAATATCGGTATCTGTTTCTTAATTGACCTCTCCTTTTTTGTAATATAACAAAGAAAACTACCAAACATTAGTTTGTCACTAAGCAAACAATGATCTTCATATCTAAACCCATATTAACAGACTAGATCATTAACACAGTATCAAGCATGTCTTTATTTCTATTAGTTGGCTATTCACATCCCTGTTATTCTCTCCTCCCTGAAGACTCCCATTGTCATCAACTTTCCTTACCTCAAACACCTCACAGTTCATAGGTGTCAGTCAAGCTGTTCACTAATATTAAGTTCATCATTTGTTTACAGCGAACCCAGTCACTTTTAAAAACTGATTAACAAGCCAGGCACAGTGGCTCACGCCTGTAATCCCAACACTATGGGAGGCCGAGGTGGGCGGATCACAAGGTCAAGAGATCGAGACCCTCCTAGCCAACATGGTGAAACCCTGTCTCTACTAAAAATACAAAAATTAGCTGGGCGTGGTGGCACGCGCCGGTAGTCCTAGCTACTTGGAAGGCTAAGGCAGGAGAATCGCTTGAACTGGAAGGCAGACGTTGCAGTGAGCCGAGATCGCGCCACTGCACTCCAGCCTGGCGACAAAGTGAGACTGTCTTAAAAAAAAAAAAAAAATTAACAAACCAGAAGATATGTCACAATGACTCTCCATTTTAGGAGCGTCAAAGAATGGCTGTGATACACACCTGTAGGAATGTGTTGAACACAGACTAATACAATCTGTGCCCTGATAAGTTTGCTAATTTTCTAAATACCTAAAATGTTTTAAAACACATTAGGTTAGTCTTACGCCCTTGAGTATGCTTATGTTATTCATATGTAATGTAGTTGTATATATAAAAATATTTCTTAGCTATCCATTGAGAGATCCTAGAAGCAATGACTCTACAGTAACAGTAACACACTTAGTGCCCAAATCTTGGTCTCTAAACACCATTCTCCAATAAAATGAACAAAGCAGTTGATTCCAGAGCTGGGATAGGGAAAACACAAGATGAGCCTGGAACATCTTGTGTTCCCAGAAAGTAGAGAAATGCTGTGAAAACAACAGGATATGAGAATATGGGAGTCAACCTGAAAGAGCTCCAAAAGGCTAAAGCTGGCACAACTTGAACAACAAAATAATGATAGCATTGGACTTTAATCCATACAATAAAATATATGTAAGTCCATACATATACAAATAATAAATGTTAGCAATGAAACAGCTGTTTCTTACAGTGAAAGAAGGAAAAAGACAGAGAAGCACCACTAGGCAGACACCACAATGACAAATGTTGCAGACAACATCCATGCATTGATGTTAATAATGAGTGAAAGTTTGAGGAGAAGCAGGATTTGCAGTCTCAAAGTATCTCCCCCAAGACATTTATCAACAGATACATAGACAGTAACATTAGAGTGGAAAATCCTCACAAACATAAACTTAAAGCCATCAAGGTAAATATCACCTGTGAACTATATAATAAAATACACTATTATCATGAATCTCTTCATAACAATACATTGAGAAAGACACAATGCCATTTTTGTGGTACTTCTGCCAAAAATGCACAGACTGATTCCAGTCACAAGAAAACATCAGACAAACCCAAAGTGAGGGATATTCTAAAAAATATTAATAACTGATCAGTGTTCTTCAAAAATGGCAAGCAAAGGCAAGGAAAGACTGAGGAACTGTTTGGAAGGGACTAAGGAGAAACAACTAAATACAATGTGAGATCATGGATAACATCCTGGAATTGGAAAAGAACATTAGTGGAAAAATATGAAAAGGTCTACAATTTTGTGACTATTGTACCAATGTTACTCTCCCGTTCTTGATAGCTGTACTGTATTCTGTAAGTCTAAAATTAGTTCAGTTTTTATTTAAAACAAATCTATCTGTTCATCCTTTTCTCTCAAATTTCAATGTTGTTATAGATTTTCTGGATGTTATTTGATAACATAAGCAGATTTCTACATTTACTTTTTCCACTTTATTGCCTATTTGCACCTCAAGATTTGCCCTTGCCTGTAGGTATTATTTTAAGAGTCAGATGGAAAAATAAAGCAGGTAAATTGGCAGCAGAATGGAAAGAGTATAGGCTTTGGAAGCAGACAGACCTAGGTTTGAATTCCAGCTCTGTCACTCATTAGCTGGTAACCTTAGCAAAGTCATTAAACTTCTATTCTAAATTACCTATAAAATGAATTTAATATCACTTTAATCACAGGCCTACTGAAAATTTAAGTAAGACATATATTAAAATATACGATAATTTCTGGCATGTAACAAACAAGAGCTTTCAGATATAAAAATGGTACGGATATAAAGTGCACCATTACTAGTGCACCTTGTTTTAAGAAAAGAAAATGACAAAATCAAGCTTGCTTTAGTGACAATTTCATTACATCATTAAGAACTGGTTCATTATTTGTTTCCAAGTATGATTAATTACAACAAATTTTACTCACTTTTAGCAAGCAAACAGATCACTCCTAAATAAAATCTGAAAACGACTGCTGAGTTTCAGCTATTTAGTTCGATACTCATCTGACAAACAAAGCATATCCTACATACGGCAATATAAATAAAATGCTACATGCCTGAACAGATACCTGAAGACTCACTGTTTTTACAATTCTCCCTGGAGAATGAAAAAGATAAATTGTTTGGAAAAAAGAGAGTCACTTGTCAATTTGACCTTTTCTATCAGGATAATCATGTAATGGAAATCTAAAAGTCATGTTTAAAAAAAAAAAAAAAAACACCAAAATGGTTTAGAAATACATTCCAAGTTAAAAGTTGTTGGAAATCTGCAAAGAACATAATCTACAGTAGCAAGCAACTAAAACCTGGTACTTTTGGGGGCTTAGTAAAGCATACTGTTCAACTCACTACTCTTTAAAAGCTGGTATTTATACAACATTAATGTATTTGATAGGTTCTGTAAATGTAATAAGACAAAACCTTTTCAAAATGGAAAATGGAGTAAACATCTCTCTAAAATATTAATATTCCATACAATCATACTGTTAAAAGGAATCTTGAAGATTATCTAGTCCAACCTACCAACCAGAGCAAAAATACCCATTACAGTATCACTCCCAGAGAGTTAACCAACATGAATACTGTTACTGATGGGGAATGCACCATCTCAAATGACAATTTACTTAACTTTACAGACATCTTTATTAGAAGATTCTTCATTATGAAGCAAAAACAGATGTGACATCCATCTATCAGTTCTAGTTTGAAGTTTTAAAATTATGTAAATAAAACATGCAATATCCCATCAAATATTATAAGGCAGCTATCAGATACATCTTTATTATAGTCTCTGCCTAGATTAAATATCTGCTATCCTTTCATCATTTTAACTATTTCTCCATAGTCTACAAAATTTTTAGTTCTCATTAGCATATCTGTCTGTGCTCCAAAATGTGCATGTTCCTCTTAAATAAAGCTCCCAAAATGTAACATAAGACTTCAGTTAACTCTAGTCAGAATAAGTTGGACTATCATCTCCCTGTTTTTGACTCTATGATAATATTAATTTAGTTTGAAGTTACTTTAGGTTGACTCAGCAAAAATAGTTTTTCATATAGATCCCATAACTTTTTATAGTTGATTTTTTATGGTATAATTGTACGTTAATCCTCTCACTTTTCCCATTCTTAAGTTTCAGCCCAAACCTTCAACACTGCCTTTTTAGCCAGTACATTAGCATTTCCTCCCAGTTTGTGACACCTATAAATCTGAAAAGTTAGTTTTTTATTTTATCATAAAAGTTGTATACAAAAAAAATTCACACAGAGATATTTATAATAGTACCAAGTTCAGTTCCTTAGCTAACCTTAGAACCATTAATCAGTATTCTTTAGGCAAGAGTGTTAAGTCAGTTACTAATACTAATCCATCCCCCATCTCCCTATCTATCTATAAGAATACCATGAGAAATTCTGTATACAAAACCATGCTGAAATCCATATATGCTGAGTCTGTCATCTCTCTCATATCCATTACCAGTAATCCATTTTTTTAAAGTAGAAACAAAAATTTGGAATGACCTGATTTAATGAACCCATAGTGATGGCTAGAAATGAAGAGCTACCTTTCTAACCATCAATAATTTTGCTCAACATTATATTACTTTTAGTGGTCATCTGTTCCCATAACCTACCTTTTTGAAAAACAGAATATTTCCCCATATTTAGACTAACAGCATGTCTTCAGTTATTTGTATCTTCAAATCTTAAATAAAGTGTTTCCTGTCCCACCCCTCCCCCGTATCCTGGGATGAGATTTAAACTTATTTAAAATACCCTATCAGCTTTCCCTACCTGTTTTGGGCTTTAATACTTTTAACCACAGTTAGTTACTGATTTGAAAATCATTCACCTTGTTAGAAATTTCAAAAATAAAATGAAGTAGTTTTATTTTTCTATGCAAAGCAGAGGGTCTACCCCCTTCATTCACACCAGCTGATTTAATAGAAGATAATGAACATGCACAAGAAGGAATGAAATTAAATAATGTTATAGGAATTAATTCCATCCAAGAGGAAAGAATATGTATCAAAACCCTACTAGTTTAACAAAGAAATCAGTCAGATACTCACAAAAGTTTCAAATGTAATAAGTATTATACTTGCTAATATAGGGATTCCAGAATTAGCATATTAAGCATGTTTTATATCAAATACAAAGAAATTTTACAAACGAATTCAGCCTATGAAGTAGTTTTATTTACATTCACAATAGTCACCTAAAATTCAATATATATACAAAACAAGAGGCTTTGGTGACTCATGAAATACGGTGAAGCTACAACAGAGTATACAAAATTACTTTTACACTAAAAAAAAAAAAAAAAAAACCTTGGTTTTCAGAAATGATTTCCATTAAACACACAGTAAATAACTCTTTGAACCAAGACATTTGACATTAATATTTAAAATCAGTTATGACTTCTTCAGTTTTTTAAAATATTCTGTTAAATTGCATTCTGTTAGTTTACATAAAAATAGTATTAAAGCATGTTTCATTTATCTTTCCTATCTGTTATTTTGAAAAGGTATCCCTATCTCAGAAGCAGTATAATTTTTCTGACATTCCCACAAATGCAAGTTTTTCATAGGTATATTTCATAAATTAAATGAAGAACAATGATTCCCCATACAAATTTAAGTCTGTAACTTTTTCTCTTTTTTGTAGCAACCAACATTTTATAAGCCACGGCAAAGAAATGGAAAACAGACTGCCTATATTGGTGCGTGAAAGAGAGATGAATAGAGAAGGCTAAACAACACAAATTCATTCAGAATCCTCCTCCTCTATTCTGATTCTTGTATTTTTATCCTCTTCCTAAATTCTGGACATGGTAAGTTTGGGGCAAACTTTTTCTCTTTTCCTCTACATTCCTGTTTATAAAATAAGAACTTACTCCATCTCAAAAAATACCAGTGAAAGGATGATTTTCCTCCTTCCCTAAAATTCTTTTACCCCATGGAAGTAAAATCAACAATACCAGTAAGAGTCTATCAGCTCCTGGCCAAGGTTAATGTATTGGTCTGGTTCTCATATCCCTCTTGAGCTGTCTACTTCCACCAGGTTTGAGGCAGGTCAGAGTCCTCCATGTGGCAGCTTAGGTATCTGCCTAAAGATCCAAATTTCCTCTTATAAATAGTAGGTCATTTTAAAGGCTTTTGATGAATTTTGACCCCTGCCAACTTTTCATTTGATTCCAAAATCAGAGCTGAGAGCAGTCTATTAAATGCTTCCTTCATAAATATTAAAATTGGTGCATGGACAAGGGAACCCCAAAATATATGCACAAGAAGTACATGAAGATCAGATTAAAATAAGGGATGAACAAACACCAACTGTAGGATGAGGTTTGCTCAGTTTCAAGAACTAAATTTGTTTAAAAAAAAAAAAAAAAAAAACAGATGACGCACTCACAATCAACAGTGGAAGAATTAAAGAAAAATAAAAGGAGGGCATACTGATTAAGATAGAAGAGGGACTTCCTTAGGAATAAGAGTTTACTCTTAGAGGCTAGACTAGACAGGTATCAAAAAAGAAAAAGGAGATACATGTCGGAAGTAACTGTACTTAAAGATGAAATTAGAGGAAAAAAAAAGAATATAGATGTTACTCAAAATAAAGGAAGAGTGACTGTTTACAAATGTACCTAACTGCGGGACAGAAGGTAACGATGGGATGGAAATGTCAAGAGTGAACCAGACTGGAGATCCAACTATGGCAGTATGGCAAAAGCTTGCTTTTTAAAAGACAGATAGAAAGTCTATAATAGGGCCCGGCGCGGTGGCTCACGCCTGTAATCCCAGCACTTTGGGAGGCCGAGGTGGGTGGATCACGAGGTCAGGGGTTCGAGACCAGCCTGACCAACGTGGTGAAACCCCATCTCTACTAAAAATACAAAAGTTAGCTTGGCGTGGTGGCGGGCGCCTGTAATCCCAGCTACTCAGGAGGCTGAGGCAGGAGAGTTGCTTGAACCCAGGAGGCGGAGGTTGCAGTGAGCCGAGATCATGCCACTGCACTCCAGCCTGGGCAAAAGAGCGAGACTCCATCTAAAAAAAAAAAAAAAAAAAAAAAAAGGAAAGTCTATAAAAAACCACACCTTGAAGACTGAGACTACTATACAAGTAATATAAAATCTGTAAAGATTTGATAAAAAGCAGGGAGATTACCTTAAAATATCTGAAGCATTTCAGGTGCATTTCAGGTTAATAGTTACTACAAATGACAACATATGGTATGGCACTATGCCATAAAGAAAAGTGCTCCAGAAAGTCAGAGTTAGGTCTCAGGGGAGTGAATGGGAAAAGCTATGCTGAAAAGAAACAAAGTTAAGAGGTCAGTCTTGGGTTCAATGTTGTGCTGGTAAGATTTTTTTTCTTAAGTCAGAGACGAGAGTGAGCAAAATTTGCTTGATATTGAATGCTTTTTGATGAACTTGGAACTCCTTGACTTTCCTTCTCTAACAATATGGAAGACACTACAAGAGACAACTGAAGGAACAAAAAAAACCAAGAGAAAAGAAAAGGAAAATAGGCGAGGCAAATTTAAGAACAGGCTCAAATGTAAACAAACACAAAAACCAGCTGCTTATCTGAAATGACATATCCTACTATTGCTGAAAGAAATGTAACAAAAATGAATGTTTATTCTGCCAATAAAGTAGAACAAATTATGCAAGGCCTAGAATAATTAAAAGCAGAGCAAAGAAAAGGTCTAAAAGAGCAAGCAGCAGAAGAGATATTGTTTTTACTGGGCTCCTAAAAGCGCAGACTTCAGAAACAACAAAAGCATTTCCACTTTAAATACCCATTCAAAGGTTATTATCCAAATAATACAAATATGGGGGCACAAAAAGAGTGTTTTTATGATAGGCCTAAAACTTTCAGGGGGCGTGGCAACACTCTAGGTAGCACAGGACTAAAAATGTCTTGGCACATGTTTGGGGCTAGAGAAATACAGATGCAAGAGCAGAACACAGGTTGTGGAGACTGCAAGGCAAATGACTATGCTTGAAGCTTTACAAACTACAAGTAAGTCATATGCTCTTTGTAACAGGCAGTAGAAGTGGTGCCACTAAACAGATTCCATACTTATTTCAGCATAAGGAATACCGGGAAAACACAGAAGAAATAGAAATTAAAAGCTTTTAATATGATGGAAATCTAAAGTAGGAAACATCAATTAAGATGAGGTACCTAGGGCTACCGTCCATGGAAATTTGTAAACTTTGCAATAAGACAGAAATTAGGATACTACTTTCAGGAAGGAGGAAATAGGGTAAGAGCACCCTCCACAAAATATGGTAAACAGACAGTGGCACAATTAACCACTTGATGAGTTTTCCTAGTAAAATATAAGCACAAGTTATGGCCACTGGCAATTGGCACAACTAACTGGCACACTGGTGAGCCTGGTGAGGTTGAAAACAAAATGCACTTGGTATCCTGTTTTCTGTACATCCATCATCCTTCTGATATCACTAATTTTTACTGGCAAAAGTAATTCCCTGAATTTAGTACATAGTATAGTTGACAGAAATATTAGTATATTTCTAAATTTAATGTGTATTGGGTTGGGTGCAGTAATCAATGTTTGCCCTACTGATCTTCAAGACCCTTAAGAAAGTAAGACACAGGCTGGGCGCAGCGGCTCACACTTGTACTCCCAGCCCTTTGGAAGCCCGAGGCGGGCAGATCATTTGAGGTGAGTTCAAGGCCAGCCCGGCCAACATGGTGAAACCCCACCTCTACTAAAAATATAAAAAGTAGCCGGGCGTGGCAGTGGGTGCCTGTAATCCCAGCTGCTTGGGAGGCTGAGGCAGGAGAATCGCTTCAACCTGGGAGGCAGAGGTTGCAGTGAGCCGAGATCAGCCACTGCACTCCAGCCTGGGAGAAAAAATCAGACTCAGTCTCAAACAAAAAAAAAAAAAGAAAAAGTAAGACACAAAAGAGACTGGAAGTTAAAGAATTCTCCTTTAGAAGGCTAAAAGAAGCCACTCCCAATCAGAGGAAGACACCCAAGTTGCAGCTCCTGAAAAAGACCCATCTCTACATCACAGGGGCACATGAGAGACCCACTGGTTCTGATTAAGTAATACTCTAGAAAGGGAAGAATTTGGGATCTTAACGTCTTTAGACTCTAGACTTTAATTTTTCTTTGTGAACTCAAAAATGGGAGACAAATGATCAAATCTGGTAAATTCTTATTTTTGTGGACATTTAGTCCCCTGTACCAAAGCTACTTATGTCCTCAAATTAAAACTGGAAATTTTAAACTAAAAAACTATCATAGGTTAATTAGCTTTCTCAAACACAGAAACTGCCTCTCTTAAAAAGCCTTATACTCTTAAGTACTGAGATATTACTAAAAGGAGAAAATAAATTATGAGTTTTACATTTTGGTAAACTTTACCATAAGTTACTAGAAAATCCACTGCTCTGTTCTTAAAGAGGGATAAATATACTCAAGATTAATAAAAATTACATTGTAGCGACTGATGAACAATTTTTATTCTTCCTTTTTTAAAAAGAATGCACTAACTCTTCAAACCCAATAGAACCAAAACTATGCTGTTCGTTTAGATATCTTAAATTGTTTCTCCCACCATTTATTGTTAATACCATCACTATACTCTCAGATATTTAGATTAGAAACCCAATATAATTTCATAGAATTCTTAGGTGCCTTGTCTCCACTTTTAGCAAAATGCTAAGTACTTTATTGTACGTAATATTCCTTGAAACTGTTCCAGCCACTCCATGTTCATTGCCATTATTCAGCCAGGCCCTCAATTTCTTTTCTGGGATACTTCGATAGCTTACTTTTTTTATGTAGACTTTCATTCTTTACCTCCTGTGGTATCTTAAAACAATATTTTAAGATTAATAATGGCATGACTTTGCCCTTAAATGCTATGTTATCCCACAGAATTCAAATCCCTAAGCCAAGCCTCAATCCATTTTTCCAATTTATTATCTACCAATACTTTATTTTGAGTCTATGTTCTAGTCCAGTGGCTCTCAAACTTTAGCATGCATCAGAATCATTGGGAAAATGTGACAATCAGATTGCTGAACCCTAGTCCCACAATTCTAGATTCTGTAGGTCTGGGTGGAGCCAATAATTTGTACTGCTAATAGTTTGCAGGTGATGCTCATACTGCTGGTCTGCAGATCCACACATTAAGAACCATAGTGCTAATCAATTAACTACTGCCATTCATAAATATGCCATGACAGATTATCTCCTCTGCTTAAAATGTCCACCTACCCCATACTATTTCCTTTCTTCATGCCTACATTTTAACACTAACAACTTTTTTAAGAGTCAAGTCAAATGCTATTTCATCCATTAAAATTTTCCAGATTATCTCTATCAGAAATGGTCTCTCCATGTGAACTTGCATAGGAATTAAAATAATGGCACTAATCACATTTTCCCTATTTTAGAGTTTATGTATATTTATTCATTAATTTATTCAAACCTTAGAGTGCCTACTGTGTACCAAGTTCACTGATGCTTTCATTTTTTTGTGGAGGGATAAGACGTAAATGAATGTATATTAGATGGTGTTAAGTACCTTAAAATAATATTAATAAAACACAGGTAAGGAGAAAAAGAATATTAGAGATGGGATGCTACTTTACATGGGGTGTTCAAGGAAGGCCTCTATCTCTCTAATAAGAGGCTATCTGAGCAGGATCCCACAGCAAACTATATAGATATCCAAATGAAACATGTTCCTGGCAGACAAAACAAAAGCCAAGAAGCAGATGCATACAAGGAGTGGCAAAAACACTAGTGCTGGTGAGTGTATAGTAATAAAAGAGAAAGTCATAATGCTAGATGGGGCAGGATTATGGAGCCCTGTGGTCCACCATACGGATTTTGGCTTTGACTCTGAGAAAAGTATGGAAGGTCTGGAAGAGACCTCACTTGTATCTTTAAAAGGATCACATTGACTACTGCATAAAAAATAAGCTGAAAATGAGGACAGGTAGAAACAGGGAAATAAAATAATCCAGGAGAAAGATAACTACGGTTTGGATCAGGGTCATAACAGACAGAAATAATGGTTAGATATGCCTTTTCCCCCTTACTAGGTAATTCAGTTCCTTTAGGGCAAGAATTGTGTGGTTTTTCCTTTAAATTCCCTATAATCACTACAATGACGCTTTTCACATAGCACCTATTATTTTCTTAAAGGAATACCCTCTACAATACTCAATTATTGTACTTTATGTATGTAGATTTATGCCTAAGATATCTAAGAATATTCAACTGATATTAAGAAAAAGCAATTTATGTACTGTCTGACAAGACAAATACAGCATTTTATGAGGACTTATAAGTTATGAGTATTTAATAGTTGTTGAAGTTAACTTCAAAATATGAGAGAAGATAAAAAGTCTCAAAAGTTAAGTACAAAATGGCTTCACTTGATACAGAAATTTTTTTGATTTTTTTTTTGAGACGAGTCTCACTCTTGTCGCCCAGGCTGAAGTGCAATGGCGCGATCTCACCTCACTGCAACCTCTGCCTCCCGGATTCAAGTGATTCTCTTGCCTCATCCTCCTGAGTAGCTGAGATTAAAGGAACACACCAGCAAGTCCGGCTAATTTTTGTGGGATTTTTTTGTTTGTTTGTTTGAGGCGGAGTCTCGCTCTGTCGCCCAGGCTGGAGTGAGTGGCGCGATCTCGGCTCACTGCAAGCTCCGCCTCCCAGATTCCCGCCATTCTCCTGCCTCAGCCTCCCGAGTAGCTGGGACTACAGGCGCCCGACACCACGCCCGGCTAATTTTTTTGTATTTTTAGTAGAGACGGGGTTTCACCGAGTTAGCCAGGATAGCCTCCATCTCCTGACCTCGTGATCCGCCTGCTTTGGCGGCGGGATTACAAAGTGCTGGGATTACAGGCGTGAGCCACCGCGCCAGGCCAATTTTTGTGTCTTTAGTGGAGACGGAGTTTCACCGTGTTGGCCAGGCAGGTCTCTAACTCCTGACCTCAGGTGATCTGCCCACCTTGGCCTCCCAAAGGGCTGGGATTACAGCCGCGAGCCACCACACCTGGCCCAATACAGAAGTTTTTAAGAAACGAGATAATAATTTCTTTCTTTTTAAATCAAATCGAGAATTGGGGAACTGCATAATACAGTTTTAGGTGCCAGGAAGGAAAGCAAAAATTGTATATCTACTCTAAGTTTATAAACACAGGATGACAGGATGATATGCAAGAAATCAAAGTAATAAATTGAGAAAAGATGAGTTTTAACATTCTCACAACTCTCTTCTACCTACGTTTTATATCTTTCCCTCCTCTTGATTATGCTTTATGTTTTATACTCACTACATTAAATTTGGATAATATATGAGAAAAAAGTATCCATCACTGCACTGCCCACATATAACTACTATTAACATCTTGATCCCTTTTCTAGCTGTGTGTCTTAAGGTAGCTGCTTAATCTGAGTCTCAGCTGCATCATTCACAAAATGACGATAAAAACAGTACTTATTTCACAGAGTTGTTGCAAACGATAAATGAGAATCTAGGACAGGAACTGACATACTTTTTCTTAAGGGGCCAGAAAGTAGCTTATGGGCCATACTTTCTCCAACCCAATTATTCAGCCCTGCTGTTATATCATGAAAGCAATCACAGAATATATAAAATTAAATGGGCAAACACCAATATGATTTATTTGCAAAAAAAAAAAAAAAACAGGCAGTGTTGCCTTTGCCACAGTGGTGTATAGTAAAGGTTCATAACTTTTTTTGGTGTGTCTGGATTATTGTTGGGTTGGACTTGTTTGGCAAGTTTTGAAATTCTTAAAAGAATCTGATTGAAAAAAAAAAAATTGGATCTGCTCACCAAGAAAATGCAAATAAAACTTTACATAGACACTGAAAAGATCATTTTTTATGGCTGCATAAAATTTTAATTTATGGGAGATGAAAAGATATTCACCTATTTTAGATGTTCTGGTTTCCTAATTCATTCATTACATTAATTATAATTAATGCTATGAAGAATAGTATTGTGTCCAAATTTATAATTCCTCATAAATGAATGCTATCAGGAAAATGACTAAGTCAAAAGGTACAAATTAGTTTAAGGTTTCTAACATAGCTTGGTAAATTGTAGTCCAGAAAAGCTGTGGTGATCTGTACTCCCATCAGCTGAAAGAGATCTTCATGCTCTCATAAGAATGGAATATATGTAAATTTTAGACTTTAAAAATAAATTCTATAATTTGAGAGATTTGTCAAACCACAGTAAGACTATAGATAAAGGGCAAAAAAGCACATCCATTGTATTTGGGACTAGCAGGATTTCCAGATATTCAAGGTTAAATGTAAATATGGAGAGACTGACAAACTTTAATCATTTATGATAAACATTTAAAACACATCCCATACCCTCCTGCTTTCAAAACACAAGATAATAAACATAAAATAACTTCTACTGGTTTGTAGTCACCATAACTTTTGTATTTTGAGAACTGCTATAATTTGTGTAATATATTATATTACTAAATTATTATATTACAAATATATTATATATACTAAAATACAGTACATTAACACTCTATAATGTCAACTTTCCAAAGCAGTGGTGAATACAAAAATAACTGAAAGACTCTCCATCTAAGTAGTAGAAAAGTCACTGATGTGAATGTTGAAGCTTGTCAATTATATAAGACACTGGGGATATAGTGGTAAGCAAACATTGTCCTGTTTTGTGTAGTTAAGTGCGATGAAGAAAAGTTGTAACTGAGCCATTGTTACTATCTCATCTAAGCATATCACATTCAAGTGGGTTGGGGGGTGGACTAAGAGTTGAGAATCACTTTTTTTTTTTTTTTTTTTTAAACAGAGTCTCACTTCGTCACCCAGGCTGAAGTGCAGTGGCACAATCTAGACTCACTGCAGCCTCTGCCCCTCCAGAGTTCAAGTGATTCTCCTGCCTCAGCCTCTCGAGTAACTGGGAATACAGACATGCACCACCATGCCCGACTAATTTTTGTATTTTTAATAGACATGGGGTTTCACCATGTTGGCCAGGCTGGTCTTGAACTCCTGGACTCAGGTAATCTACCTGCCTCGGCCTCCCAAAGTACTGGGATTACAGGTGTAAGCCACTGTGCCTGGCCTGAGAATCACCTCTGATGGGGAACTTCTGCTAGATTGAATTTGATTTTTTCTTCTGTTTCACGTTTATGAACATCTTTAGTTTCTGCTGCCTGGTGTCTTTTCAACAGTGTCCATTCCAATGCTTCCACTCAATCAAAACTGCTTTAGTAAGCTACAGTATATATCAAATATATATGCACAGATGATACAATAGATACCAAATGCTTATTCCTAGATACAATACAATGTATATGTATACTGTAGAGGCTGAGTGCACGGGCTGGCTTTTGACTGTCAAACTGGCTAGGTTACAGTCTGATTATCACATACTAGGTACAGAACTTAGTCACGCCATTTCTTCTGGTCTTAGTTTCCTGACCTATAAAAATGAGAATAATGGCACATAGCTTGTAGGGTAGTGGATTAAATGAGCTAAAACAGGTAAAGGACTTATCACAGTCCCTGATTCATGAAAAGCATTCAAAATGAGTTATATACATATATACAGCATATACATATAGAAACTATTCCCATAATAGCTTTCAGATATTAAAAACATTAACATACACACATCAAATCACTAGGAATAGTATTTATAATATTTCAACTTTAGAGTAACCAAAACATACTGGTTAATGTCAATAAACTCTAGTTGTAGAAATACATATTAACAAACTGTACATATTTTATTAGGACATTATATATGCACACTTATTTTCACAGTACACAGGGCAATTTTGTGCACCTGTCTAATTAATATGTACTGATACAACCACTTCTATTCTCCTTTCACTTCTCTGTACTATGTTTGGCCACAAGTGGAGCCTGAAAATGAACCTGTCTGTCCCTTTCTTTTTCAAAGTTAATTAACTGATTTATCATAGTCTACACCCAATCCTGAATGAATGTAATTCATTTTTTATGCCTTCACCTAGACAAATAAGCACTGATGAACAAAGGTACATACTAGTGGTCACTCTGCATTCACAGTGATCAAATTCAAATGGTTCTGTGGGTCAATTCAACATACCTCTCTAATCAGCTACCAACCACCTCCATGTACTCTTAACAAATGAACTTTACTCCTACCACAAAAACTCCTATATAAAGTAACACCCCTCCACTTGTGCTTTCAGTGTTGTCCTTCCTCCCCTTCAGAGGTCTTATAATATAATCCCTTCTTTTGTAGATTCATAGCTTCCTTTCAAATGGATCATTCTCACTAGATTTTAAGTGTACACAGTTCACACCAATTTACTAAAAGAAAAAAAAGAAAAGAAAATTGTTACCTTCAATCCACAATGCCTCCAGTTACCACCATATCTTTCCTTCTCCTTTATAGGTTATTTACACTTACTGTCTATTCCTTCACCTCCCACTCTTGGAACTATTCCAGCCTGACTCCTGATCCCATCACTACACCAAAACAGCTCTGTTTAGAGTCACCCAAGACTCCATGTTAATTCAACGATTGGATCTCAACAGTTTGCAATGCCAGTTACCATTCACCCCATCCTGAAACATTCTCTTCCCTTGCCTTTTGTGACACCACAGTTCTCTGGGTTTTTGAAACCTCTTTAATCCTTCTCAAACTTTATTTGAAGACTCATTCTTTCCTACTGAGACATTCAATTTTGAGGCTCCTCAAGCTTTAGTTTTAAGGTCCTCTCCTTTTCCTAGTCTATTTTCTCTCCCTATGTGAGCTCATTCACACATATGACTTTGAATACCATCCACACAGCTATGATAACCAGACCTCCCTTTTGAGCTCTAGCTTCTGTTAAATCCAGCTATCTTCAAGATCTCTCCTTGGATGAGGCAAAAGCACCTTAAATTGAACATATCAAACCAAACCAAAGGATCTCAGTAGAGCAGAACTTGCCCAAGTATCCAAATATACATAGTCAAGCCTATTAGGTTCCCATTTATAGTATTACATACCTTTTCTTCATAGCACTTACCAAAGTTATAACTGCACACAAAATTGGGCAATGTCTGTTTGCTTACCACTATATCCCCAATGCCTTATATAATTGACAAGCTTCAACCTTCACATTAGTGACTTTTCTACTGCTTAGAGTCTTTAAGTTATTTTTGTATTCACCACTGCTTTGAAAAGTTGACAGTATACAGTGTTAATGTACTGGACTCTAGGATTTCATAAATTATACAATTCAACCTCTCTCAAATTTAGTTTGCCACAATGTCCCACCACCTCCTAATATCTTTAACATTACATATTAATATACAATTAACGTGTCATTCAATGGGCCAGATTTAATTGATCTTATTTTATTTCTTCACATATCTTACCAGACAAATATTTTACTACAGGTTTCGTAAAGTTCTTGTTTTTGTTTATAATTTTTAAGGTATAGTTTAGCACATTTTGGCAGGAAAGCCAGAAAATTCAGTGCCAATCATAACAGTACAAATGGTGTCTTACTTGTGTTTGGTAGAACTGTGAAAAGATGATATAACTAAAAAACTTAAAAGGAATGACTCCATTCAAATATTATTTCCTCCTGCCATTGTATCTACAAAATTAAAATTGAGGTTTTGTTTTTTGTTTTTTACACAGAGTCTCGCTCTGTCACCCAGGCTGAAGATCTCTGCTCACTGCAAACTCCGCCTCCTGGGCATAAGCGATCCTCCCACCTCAGCCTTCCAAGTAGCTGGGACTACAGGTGTGTGCCACCACACCCAGCTAATTTTTTGTTTTTTTGTAGAGATAGGGTTTCACCATGTTGCCCAGGCTGGTCTCAAACTCCTGAGCTCAAGTGATTTGCCTGCCTTGGACTCCCAAAGTGCTGGGATTACAGGTGTGAGCCACCACACTCTGGCCGGGATAGATTTTTTAAGCAATGTAATGAGTGGTTATTTGGAAAGCAATAATAATCATGTATCTAATGAAAGACTATGTATAAAAAAGTCACTGAGGTTTAGAACCTCATTGGTCATTCTAAAATGATGTTCATAAGTTTAACCAATTCATTTTTTTAAAAAAGCATCTCACATGTTTTGGGGAAACAATTAAAATTTCATCATACTCAAAATAACTTTGCACCTATTTGTACAAAATAACCAATCTAGGGCTAGGCGCGGTGGCTCATGCCTGTAATCCTAGCACCATGGGAGGCTACAGTGGGTGAATCACTTGACCTCAGCAGTTAAGACCAGCCTGCAGCCAGGCCCGGTGGCTCAAGCCTGTAATCCCAGCACTTTGGGAGTTCGAGACAGGCGGATCACGAGGTCAGGAAATCGAGACCATCCTGGCTAACCCGGTGAAACCCCGTCTCTACTAAAAAGTACAAAAAACTAGTATGTTCTCACTCATAGGTGGGAACTGAACAATGAGATCACTTGGACTCGGGAAGGGGAACGTCACACACCGGGGCCTATCATGGGGAGGGGGGAGGGGGGAGGGATTGCATTGGGAGTTATACCTGATGTAAATGACGAGTTGATGGGTGCTGACGAGTTGATGGGTGCAGCACAGCAACATGGCACAAGTATACATATGTAACAAACCTGCACGTTATGCACATGTACCCTAGAACTTAAAGTATAATAATAATAAAAATTAATTAAAAAAAAAAAAAAAAAAAAACTAGTCGGGCGAGGTGGCCGGCGCCTGTAGTCCCAGCTACTCCGGAGGCTGAGGCAGGAGAATGGCGTAAACCCGGGAGGCGGGCAGTCTCGCCTGGGCAACAGGCAATCAGACTCCGTCTCAAAAAAAAAAAAAAAAGTACCAGCCTGCAGATCATGGTAAAACCTCATCTCTACTAAAACTACAAAAATTTAGCCAGGCACGGTGGTGCATGCCTGTAGTCCCAGCTACTGGGGGTGGGGGCTGGTGGGTGCTGAGAATCACTTTAGCCTGGGACAGGGAGGCTGCAGTGAGCCTAGATGGCAGACACTGCACTCCAGCCTGAGCGACACAGCCAGCCAGACCCTGTCTCAAAAAAATAGTAATAATAAACAATCTGTGAGGAAGAGAAAATGAAATTTATTTTATATACTTTATTTTTTCTTTGATTATAAAGTAGGTTTAATTTTTTTAAATCTAAAAAATAAACAAATGTAAAAAATAAAATAAAATTCAGCCATAAGCATAACACTACAAAGTTAACAACAATTTGGTATATTTCAGTCTTTTTGTTTACAAAAGTGAAACACCTTTGTCCTGTGTCTTTTCAGTAGTTATACTATAAACAGTTTCTTGTATGAATAAATATTCTTTAAATACATGATTGTTTAGGGAGAAGGGACATAGGATTACATTATATGTACTAACTCCCCTAATAATAGTCATTTAGGTGGTTTTCAATGATTTGCTATTACAAATAATGTCATTATGAACAATCAGTTCAACTCAACTCTGAAAGTCAACCTATAAAGGCATTAAGGAGCAACAATAACAACAACAAAAAAAAATTTAGCTCCCCAAATACAGCCATCAACATGATTCATTTGCTTTGTTTTTTCCTAATTATAATAAACAAGTTAATGTCTTTCCAGGGAATTCACCTTTTATGAAGACTTGAAATACCCCAAATGTGACAAAATTTGAAAACTTTTTAAAAAGCTAAAATTTTCATTTGCAATTGAGAAATAAAAATAATTTGGCCAAAAGGAACACATAATGTAAATCAATGTAATTAAATTATTTCTAGCTCTGGATATTCACTACAGAATAGATCAGAAAATAGGATACTCTTTTTCAAAAGTAAGTGACTGCAAATTATTTTCAATACTTTTCATCTTTCATACTATTATTTACTGAGCTAGAAAACTGATTTGAGACTTCTAGTTAAATGTGCAGAGAGAACCACATTTACGTCTGATCCTACTTGAAAACTCCACTAAAATAACAGTAAAAATATTTGTGTTTTAAAAGAGCAAAACCCACAGGACAAAGCAATGAAAAAGGAAAGATATCTACAAATGGGTATTGGAAATTAGATGGATGGGTGGTAACTGACTTAATAGACCCAAGAAACTGAAAGCCAAGCCATCAGTAGAGGGAGTTTGGGAACAAGCTAATATGTGCTTGAAAAAACCCCAGAACCCCAGAACATCTCAGGAATTTGAGGCACCACATACCACCAAAAGAAGTGAAAACAGAGTCAGAAACAAAAAGATCAGTTCAAAATCTCCCCCAGGTCCCTCCCCTAACAAAACAATGGAAACTAACTCCTAATTCTCTGAGAGACTGAACATTTGGACACAGAGTAGGAGGAAGGAAGGGGATAAACAAAAACGCCGTATAATCGAAGTGTACATAGTGAACATGCTCAATAGTGAGATCAATAGTGAGACGTAGGTAGTCCCTACGTCCTTCCTGTACTAGGCCAACTGATTCCATCTAAAACAACTAGGGAAAAAATTACTTATAAATATAGAGGTAAACATCAAAACTCAAAAAGTTGCCAGTGATAGCCTCTGGAGAATAAGAAGTAGAAAAGGAAGAGGACAGGACATGACTGCTATTTTTTGTTATAAGCTGTGGCAAAAAGAAAGGAAAAGAAGGAAGCTGGTTGTTTCAATAATATCTATTCTTGTTTTCTTCCATACTGACAGAATCAAAAATCTAGAAAAATTTCCTAACATTCTTTTCAGATGGGGATCAACTCACAAGATGAAAGTGGGTCACTGAGTAGGATTTAGGACAAGTTGTTTTGGTTTACACCATAGAGACAACCAGCTCCTGCCACTGGGAAGTCAGATGTGATAGTTGGGACTCAAGCAACTACCTTGGATCATGTCACAAACTCAGGATGGTAAGACAAGGATGACTGGTAAGAAAGAGCAAATGATAGTATGGCCACTGTACCATCCCTACACTGTCTATTAAAGATTTTTTTACATAAGAAATAAATGCCCACCTTGTTTAAACCAGGTCTCCATTAGCACCAAAATGCAATTCCTGGTATTTAGGCCTTATATGACTTCTTAAAACTATGTACATTAATAAAAATTAAAGATAAAAATAATCCCAATTAATAGCAAGAATTAGTAAAAATGTATTATACCCTAGAAAACTACTCATAGAGCTCTAATAAGTATTATGTAAATCCTATACCAAGACCAAGAAATAAGGATTGTTTCTTCCTGAGACAAATTTTAATTTCTCTAAATTAACAGACATTAGAATGGATTTTATAACACAATGAGACAGACTCTCTTTTCTGTGAATACCATCTCTTAAGGCAGCTATTACAGTGACTGGCCCATAGTCGTTACTTAAAAAGTATTTGAGGATCATTAAAAACTTTGCTGCCATTTATATCAGCATTACACATATAAGGTACCCACTAAGAGTCCCAAAGTAAGGGTACAGCCAAGTTTCACAACCTCGGCACTATGGATATTCCGAACCAGATAATTCTTTGCTGTTCGAGCTATCCTGTGCGTTGTAGGATGTTCAGTAGCATCTCTAGCCTCCATGCACTAGATGTCAGCAGCAAACCTCAATCATGACAATCAAAAGTATCTCCTGACATTGCCAAATGTCTCCTAAGGGAAACAAAATCCAAGAACCCCTGCCATAGAGATGTTACGAACCCCTGCCATAATTGTTTTATAAATCATTGTGTTTCACCAGGAGCATTCAGCTTTTCTAGTTAAATAACAGAATTTAAGAATTGTAACATTTCTAAATTTTCTCTCAAGTTTAGTGCAAAACACAAATTATAAGCTACCTACAGATTATCTCTAACGTCCCTCCTGAATCCTCAGAGGATTTTACAAGAGAGAAATACTAATAGCATCTACCTATTTAAGTCTATCTGTGTGCTAGGTACAATACTAAGTACTTTATATTCTTCTCTCTTTTTATATTCATGACATCCTTGTGGCATGAATATTAACCCCATTGTAGTATGAAATAATTTTAAATTATATTTCAATCAACATATCAAAATGGTTCCAGAAATTGTTTTTTATTACTCATTACATTCATTCTGGCACTGTACTAAGAAGTATCTTAACTTCCTTAGTTTACAATCAATTTATAACAAATTCAGTGTATTTGGTGACAAAATAAATTGAATCATTAAAACTTTCAGGAATTAGAAAAGTGTTTACAGCACTTAACAAGTCAGACAATAATAGTCTGCTTCTTGAAATATTGTTTACTACTGTGTCATAATGAAAGAGTACTTTATAAACTTTTCATCCATGATACCAAGTTATTTCCAGTAACTTCTTTTTCCTTTCACAGCACTTGCAAAAAAAAAAAAAAAAAAAAAACCCTCTATAATTGAGGATTTACTTATAATTTCAATCTGCTTTTCAGCAGAAACTGAAGACTGAGTTCAAATCCCAGCATGTCTACATAATGGAAACTAAGACACATTAACTTGCTCAGTCCTCAATTTCAGCTATGTTACTTGCTGTCTGAAGCTTAAGAGTTAGTAGGTCTTCCATAACAGTTACTTTCCCCTACTTTTCATCCTCAAAGCAAATTAAGTATCAGTTAAGGGCCAGTTTTATTTAAGCATTTATTGAGTCAGCTAACAAGGGCCAAGGGAGGATGTGATAGGGCCAGTCCAACATTACACTGTATCTTCTGCTTTACTTTTCCTTATGGTAAAAGACACAAAAACCGCTCTGGAAAAGAAGTGTTCCTTCCTCTCTCCCTTTGCCCACACAACTAACTGCCAAGAAATTTTGATTCATATTTCCCTCTAAAAAGAGGAAGATAAACCAGAGCCTTTCTTTGAAACACCACTAGGCTGTCTGTATAATTCATGTATTTAGTTAACTGTCACATACCCCAACTGCACAATATCCATTTCATTACTCATGAATAAGTCATTCACTAATAAATACAAATTATTATACTTAATATTAGCCTCAGTAAGTGTCAGAAAACCAAATTTTTAAAAAGAAATCTTCGACTAGGAATTAGATTAAATAATCCCCTGCTTCCCTTACTGACAAATGAAGCAATTACTATGGCAGAATTTTATTTCTGGTACATACAAGTCAAATTAATAAAGGAATATTTTATTCCATCCAAAAGCTTTAATATGAAAAAGGACTTCACAAAGCTCACCTGCAAAGTAAAATCAGGACAGAACCTCAGAGCATATCTATCAGTAATCCAGAGTATTATAAAATATGTAAAGTTTCAGGTAATAAACTATGTTTCAGGTAAAAGTTGGTAACATGAAAGTATGTCAGTCTAACATAATTTAGCAATAGAAAATAAACGTTCATTAAGTTCTTCCTGTTTTATTTCCTTGGATATACAGGAGGTAGGGAAGTCATAAAGTAGTCAACTTCATTTGTTCTTAATATATTGTACTGTCACTATTCAGTCACTGTGTTTTCAGGCTAAATTTGTCATTTATTTTAAAATTTTAGTTGCTCATTATTGATATAAAAAGCAAAACAAAAAAATTAAATAAATTTTCAGCCCCTGAATATATTAAAAATATAAATTGTATCCTAATCTTCAGAAGTTTACAATTCCTATAGATACAAAATCTACCAATAGCGTAGTTCCTAGATGTAAAAGGTATGGTTAGAAAAAACAAGTGCTCTGAAAACAAGACACTGAATGCCAATTTTCAAAATAAAAGTGAATGCCAATTATCAAAATAAAAATACATTTTCAAGAAAGTCATTAAATAGCAATGCCAAAGAAACTGACACACCCTTCAAACCAACTTCTTTATGACACTGGGGGAAAACATGAATTCAAAAGGCAATTTAAATTAAAGCATTAAAAACTTACCTGAAAAATATTAACTCCATCCTTTTTCTTTCAGTGCTTGTAAGGGAATTCTTACAAGCTTTCCCTTACAAGCATTGAAAGAAATTCCATACAAGCATTGAAAGAAATGTCAGCAAACATGATGCCCACTTCTCATTAACTTTATTTCCTACTTGTTATCAGAATGAAATTAATAGCTACCTGATTCAAACCCTTCACATATTTATTTAACTATTATTCCTCTTTGACACAGAGTAACTTGTTCAAGGTAGTAATTTCTGCCAGGAGATGGTGGAGCCAGAATCTGAACCCTGTACGTCCAAAATAATAGATACATTTTAAAAGGGATGGGATGGAAAAGGAGCAGTTAAATTTTTTTTTTTCCCAAAATAGCTTGCAAAAAAAGACTGTTGTGAATGGGAACAAACCGTTTAACTTATAAATGCAAGTAGATGAGAATTCAGAGTACTCAAACTTTACATCTAAACAAGTAGGGGTATATTTGCCATATTTGATTACAAACACTTTGAACAACATCAAACCCCTGTGACGATCGACTGAGTAAATAATTTAATGTCACCATTCAGACACTGTATTTTACAGGCTAAATAAAATAAATTATAAATTGAAGGTGAGGGAGATTGGTAATGTTAACCGGAGCAAGAGTTTAAGGAAAATTGCTTTCATTATGAGCAGTTAATTAGAAAAGAGTGCGTGTGTCAAGGGAAGGAGGTTAAAAAAGAAAAAAAAAAATGACAATCACACTGCCTTAACGCACCCTCTGTCCGAAAAAAGTAACTAAATCACCGTGGGTCAGCGTCTACGCCAACTGGAGAGCCGGCCCAGCGAGATCTTGTGAGGGGATGACAGGAGACCCTAGAAGAGGGTGAACAGTGGCAGTGACAGGAAAGATGGCATGTCTCCCATCCCGGAAAAAAGGGGAGAACACGGGGGGCAATCGGCGGAGAGGGGAAGGCAGAAAATGTTTCCAGAGGTGCCAAATGAGGTGAGAAAGACCAGGCAGGGTAGGAAACATAAGAAAGGCGGGACTCTGGGGCAGGAAGGTCTGTTTGGGGTAGGGACGGCATGTCAGGACAGAGCTTTCCGGACAGCCGACCTTCCTTCTTTCCAGCCCCTTCATTCCCGACAAACTCTCACTTTCTCAGCAACCCTAAGCCCGTGGGTCACCCTCGCCTTGCTCCCCGCCCCCCACCCCAAGCCGGATAGGTGGAGGAGGGAGCTTCAGCCTCACCCTCCTTGTTCGGGAGGAGCGGGCACTGGACATAGACCACATTCATGGACGAGAAGGCCAGGAGACGCAGAGAGGCCCAGGACTCGGGTGACAAGTCGGGGCGGCCAACGGGCGCCTCACCTGACAGAAGCGTCGGCAGTAATCCCGACTGCTGATCCCGACGCCGCCGCCGCAGTTGCCGCTGCCAGCGCCGCCTCTGCCGTCGCCCGCAGCTCTAAGCCCCACAGGGCCCAGCGGGGACTCCACAATGGCCACAAGCTCTTCTCCGAGGCGTTCGGCCTCTTGATCGCTCTCTTCCTCCGCCATGAGGCTCTCGCCGCCCAGCGCGTACCAGCCCCTGCGCCGCCGCCGCTGTAGCTGCCTAGGCTAACCTCCTCCTCCTCTCTAGTTCCCTCCCCCTTCCCTCCTCCCTAGCCGGACAGGGGCCTCTCGGCTGGGCTCTACTTCCGGCTCCGCCCACCCACGCCCCCAGTTTTCATTGGAAAACGCAAGCTGCCAATCATGCCCATGCCCGCCCTTCTACTCCTATTGGTGAAATCAGCAGTCCGTTTGATAGACCGGCCGACTGTTGGTCAATGCTGCTCGGCGGTTGCTGGGGACCGCCTACGGGCTCTGCCATAGGCGGTGCAGGCGGACGGGGCGCGGCGGGGGACACGGCGGCCGCCGCGGGGCTCGATCGGGCAACGGCGGCGACGGCGGCAGCGACGGATCTTCCTCCTCTCTTATTCCCTTGCTCCTCCTTTTTCCTTCTCTTTTCCTTTCCGGCCGGGCCTCGTCCACTTTCCTTAACGGCGGCCTCGATCCTACGGTACCAAGGAGCTAGGGAGGCCGAGGGTGGGCCCAGCCGTTGGTGCGGGCTCTGGGCCCGGGGCCTTCCGTCCTGAAGCTGGAACCGGGGGCGGGGCCGGGGCACAGTTGTCGGCGGGAGGAAGAGGGAGGAGACGGGAAGCCTGACAGCGGCCGCCTCCGCCAGGCGCCTGCCGCCGCCTCCCTTGAGACTGCCGCCAACTCGGCTGTCGAGTTCCCGGGCCCACAGCTGGGATCTGGGACTCGGCCCTGCCCGGCTAGCGGGGTCGGGACGGCGGGGCGCCGGCGTGCTGGGCTCGGCGCCCGAGGTGGGAGCCCAGACATCGGGAACGTCCCGCGCCCCGCCTCTCCCGCGCCCCCGCCCGAACCCTGAGGCCTGGGGAGCGGGAGGAGGTGCCAAGCGGGCGGACCACGGAGGAGGACATGGGAGGGGAAGTGTTAGGGTAAACGCTGGGATCGGGTTTGTAGTGTGGAGTTACCTATAAAGTGGTTTTAGAAACACCTTCGTGGTGGCAGTTGTTGACGTTCTTGTTCATCTTTTCAGTCGCCCTCCTTTCGTCCCCCATTTTTTCCTTCCATTTGTTTTTCGTGTTTTACAGTAAAGGCATGACTTCCTGGCACAGCAGGGAAAATCGGGTGCAAGCCCAGAAACTATTTCCCCCCCACCACTTGTTGAAAAACTGATTTGAAGGCATCTCCGGGGTTGAACAAACGGAAAGTGCCAGGATTTGATGCGTCTCTGGTTTTGCTCTGGAGACCCTTCCCTGCTAAGTATCAAGACGAAAAAAACTGGAAACTAATCCGGTAAACATTTAAACTTGAAAACTTATGATGAGTTTTATTTTGATCTAGTAAACGATTTGCTTTTTCTCTTTTGTTGGCTAATTCCTGCACTTTTTAATTTCTTCATCTGTTGAAAATGTCTTTATCTTCTACTGAAAACACTTTTGTTCTTTGGGTGTGTAAACTCGAGCATCCTCTACTGGGTGGAAATTTGCCTCTGCAGTAACACAAACAGACTTTTTGAAATTACAAACACATTGGAAAGTATAGGCCTTTCACATTAGCACAAATGTTTGAGCGTTTTATGCTATAAAGAATTACATGCTTATTGTTTTTGAAATCCAAATGTTTAAAGATACAAGACTTTTTACGTAGAAAGTAAGATTTACGCATTACGGGGCACAAATATTTAATATTTCCCACAACTAGGTTAGAACCGTTAATCATAATTGGTACTGATTTGTCGGGGGAGTGTAAAACACATACTATTTACTTAGAATATAAACGTGTAATGGTAAGTATTAGGTAGGAATCATAGCTGTCTTCTGTGCCGTTGCAAACCTGTAGCCTAACACAATATTTGGCAAATGAGAGCTATGCAATTTAAAAAAAAAAAAGTGGAAAAAATAAAAGTAAATCTATTAAAACCTATACTTTGTCGTACTTTCAGAATTTCTGTGGAATGTTTAATCTTCTGTGTCCATGAATGTCTGATACGTTGGCAAATAAAGTTCTTTTGAAACAGAGTTCATGTTACCCAGCTATTCTCTAGTATGTATTCATTGAATACTCCATCGTTTCTGATTGCACTTATAAAGCATAATTCTTCAGAGCACACTTAGAATTATTTCTCTATCATATTTGTGCAGACAGAATTCCATCTTGAATTTTATCAAATTCACTTTAACTTCTTAAGTCTTGGTTATTGTAAGAGCCCAAAGGTATGGCCAGGGAACAATTAAGACTTGATGATTTGTCACCTACCAAAATATGTTCATTATCTAAAGGTTTCAATGCCCATAAGGCTGTGATGTTGGTATTTAGTGCAGTGCTCATAAAAGTGTGTTACTATTGTAAATTGAGAAATTATTAGGCTGCTTCTAGATTAAATATAAATATTTGGACAAATAGTGAAGGTACTCACTTTTTCCATCAAATTTTAATTGAGGTTCTGCTGTATACTAGACACTATGTTCTTGATTTTGTTCTTACTAGTTAATAAGTGAAGTAAATGTTAAATGTAATTACTAATTTTAATGGGAAAAGGAAACAAAAAAGTATTGGAGAAATAAGACTGCATATCGTAACACCTTTTAGAAAATAGACGTATACATGCATTACAAAATAACTTACTTTGAACTGTGTATTTTGGATTTACAATTTAATGTCATTGTTGCTGTTAATTAAATTTTTTTTTGTGGTTTTTACTCAGAACAGTTTTGGAAATTATATTCATCTTCATATAGAATTATGGCAGTTTTTAGGCCCACCTGTTTGAAAAACTTTGTCCACAGTTTTCTAAACTCAGTTGTCCCAGAACTGTGACAGGAAAGAAACTCTTTTGAACTTGAATACATATCTAAATTGGATGAGATTAATACAATTTATATCCTGAATGTAATTTATATCCTAAATGTTGACCTGTTATTAGGTTTCCCTAAATAATAGTGACATCTGGGATAGTTTGAGTTCTTTCTTTATAGTCTAATTTATTTGAATTTCATAAAAATCAAGGAATAGACCTGATTGCTACTGCTTAGTAACTTGTTCTAGTTTTGCCTTTCCTTATATATTTCAGGTAAGCTAAGATTAATAGACACACAGTCTACTAATTTAAGTTGTTTTGAAGTATTTAATCTTAAAGTGTTTATATACTGCCTTTTATTGTTCCAGAATGAACTGTTGTTCTAATACTTATCTTTGTTTCTTTTGTCTTGAAAGAACCATATTTATTTAGAGTCAGAATGGAGCGATTTGTGGTAACGGCACCACCTGCTCGAAACCGTTCTAAGACTGCTCTGTATGTGACGCCCCTGGACCGAGTCACTGAGTTCGGAGGCGAGCTGCATGAGGATGGGGGAAAACTCTTCTGCACGTCTTGCAATGTGGTTCTGAATCATGTCCGCAAGTCTGCCATTAGTGACCACCTCAAGTCAAAGACTCACACCAAGAGGAAGGCAGAATTTGAAGAGCAGAATGTGAGAAAGAAGCAGAGGCCCCTGGCTGCATCCCTTCAGTGCAACAGTACTGCGCAGACAGAGAAAGTCAGTGTTATCCAGGACTTCGTGAAAATGTGCCTGGAAGCCAACATCCCGCTTGAGAAGGCTGATCACCCAGCAGTCCGTGCTTTCCTATCTCGCCATGTGAAGAATGGAGGCTCCATACCCAAGTCAGACCAGCTACGGAGAGCATACCTTCCTGATGGATATGAGAATGAGAATCAACTCCTCAACTCACAAGATTGTTGACTAGGAGGTTACCACCATTGTGATCAAGATAAATGTGGAGTATTAAAGTTATGTGTTGATTGTGTGGTTCATTTTTGTATTTATTTCATTTAAAATCATGTGACGCAGAATAGTTTTGCAATGTGTATATAGTTGCAGGCAAAAAAAAAAAAACAAAACACCTCACTGCAAAACTTATTGTTAATTTTAGTCACCAATGGTATAAAGCAAAACCTAGGTTTAGAGTGTGCTAGGATACCTGAAACCTGATGGTTATCTTTAAAATTAATGGTTTTTCTCCTGAAATGTTTGTGCATGGAAGAACTGCCCTGCTTTTTTACCCTGTTGCCATGTATGATTATTCCTTGTAAGATTACTTAATTACTTGGATTGAAGACTAGCCTATTGAAGCTGCTGCCAGGCAACACCACTTAACAGTAACTTATAGGAATTATTTTCTTTAGAGGATCCTCTTCAAAAAGGAAGGGATAGTGGAAAACTGTTCTTATATCTTCAGATCCCTAGCAGAAATGACTGTTTATTTCAAACTACGTTTTACTTGTATATGATGTAGTTACCTTTACTATCTTTCAATTGCATACTTCCCCTGCCCCCATTTTAAAGGCTTATTGTTGTGTTTTGTAGCAGCTTCAAGTGACCAAAAGACTAAAATCTTTCCATGTCGATGCCAAAAGCCAAGGGGAATTTTGCAGTGACAAGATTTTAGTCTCTTACTATGAATACTAATTTCAAACCATAGCTTTCATTTTAAGCATCATCTTGCATTTGCAAACCTTTTTCTATGTCTTGCTGTTAAAAGACTTCAATGTTGGCATTTTTATTTAAATATGTTATGGTTGAGTTTTCTCTTTTTTATAGAGAATTAGTAATGATTTTTTTGGCTGACAGATCAGATAAAATTACTTTCTATTCATTTTTCTATACAACTTTATGAGTTTATTTAGGTGAATAGACTAGAAACAAGTTTACTTTATCTGCTTTGCCTCCGGTGGTACAAGGTTTTTAACATGGATAGTAAACAATTGTCTAGAAATTCTGGCAGGTTTTTTGTAGTGGAGATCTGGCAGTATCCTGCATAACTGTTGGGGTGAGGAAATTGTTCTCTTAAAGATCAACCATGTTCAGGAAATGATCTCTGTTTGAACCTCACTGTCCTGTAAGGTTATCCAAGTAGCTTAGCCTAGCTAAGTTCTATCAGAGACCCAAATTATATTTTTTGAAAATTTAACAGCTGGAAACTTGGACTAGAGCTTTAATAAGAAATCTTAAATTATTTGAAATTCAAGTTAAAAATACTTATGAGATATATTTCTATTACAAAGCAGTGACAAATGATGCCCTATGTGACTTGGAGATATCTTTGACTTTTACCACAAATCTTCATTTATAAAAGAAAAAGCCAAAGTGAAAAAAAGTTAGATTGTGTATTTTTCAGTAACAGCTTTCCATATCTTAAGATTTTTTTACAGACTTAAGTTTCTAATTCAGGTTGTCAAACTGGCCATTTAACTTCAGAGATTTGCATTGTTTTCATTAAAAAATAAGCCTGCCACCAAAACAAATCACTTATCAAAATGTGAACTGTTTTCCTTATGTTCAGTTATGTTAAAGTAGTATAATAAATGCATGCCTAGAGTAGTGCTCTCATTGATGAAGCACGTGTATGAGGAGACCAGCAGCAAAACAGAACCATATGTGTTTTGCATTTACTTCCTCTAGAAAAGAATTTGCAGGCAACCATGTTTAATTTGAACTATCCAAGATGGTAGATTTTAGAAGCTAGGAATAATTGAGTTTTATAGCACTATTTTCAGAATACAAAAAGTTAGATATACAATCATTCTGTTTTTTGAAATTCCATGTGATTGAAACTGCTCCCTATTATTTGGGTATTCATTTGCACTAATGGCAAAATGTGATGGCAGATCAGCTTTGAGAGTGGTCCTAAGCAGTAAACTGGATGATGTTACATTAGAAAAACATCAATAATTCATATTTAAGTTTCTAGTAGTTACTACTGATTTGATAATCACTTAAATTTTATATATCTTAATGTATTTTTCAGACTCCTAATTCCCACATTCACTGTACCTAGGGGCCTGGTCCATTCTGTTAGGATTATATCCTCTCCTTAGAAATGTTTTCCATCTTGTTGTGGGGATTTGGTATTAATGTTTCTTCATTGATTATGAAACTTTTGTTCCCTGAAACTAATTGACTTTGTCTAAAGTTAAAGAAATAAGGCAGAATGATTGTTGTAGCCTGCTCAAACTGATACAAGTCCCTGAAACCATGATTGGCATATGTTAGATAACAAATGAGGATGTCTAAGAGGCATATGCTGCTTTGGAGGTGTAGTGAACGTGTGTACAGAAGTTTTCAATCTTAACTATATAGTGTTAGTGTGATGCTATACTATTGGAAAAATAGCAACTTTTTTCTATTTTATAAGTTGTATGCATAAACATAAGATTTGTAATGTTTCATTTATAAACTGCCTTCTTCAACACATGTTAATAGTGTTTTCTCAAAGTATTGATAGTATGTCTTCCAGAATTTCACGATATGCTTACAGTAAATAGTTCCTAGCTTGTTGAAATGTTAAATTCTTTGTTGGCTTTCTTTTTGATTCTGTGGGGGTGTATAACAAGCCTGAAGGACATTGTAATCATTTCTTACAGGGTGAAAATTTAGAAAGATTGTGTATGAGAGCCTATATAGTTGTTTTATCCATTATCATCTTTGATTAAGACTTAAAAAAAATGCTATTTCCAGTTAATGCATTTGGCCCTATTGAATTTTCAGGGACCAGAAAACATTAAAGAAAAAGTTCTGCATCTTGTAATGGTAACCAATTAAGCTTGAGATTGTTCTGAAAGTATCAGTTGCTTTAAAACTGTTGTAAGTGCAGTTGGCAAGATCTCCAAGCTGAAACTTCCATGTTAAAATTTTGCCTGTAAGAATTTGCACATGAATGTTAATGGAAAACACAAAATAAAACTTAAGATAGCCCAAAACAAAAGCCACAAACAGTTCATCATTTGGTGCTTAGTCTTTGTAAGGGCTCTCTATTGTATGACTTACCCCAGCTACCATTAAGTGACAAATCACCTTAAAACATGTTCATTTGATTCATAACAAGGAAGATTGGGTCTATGATTTTATTGCAACTCTTAGCCTAAAATAAATTGTTTTAGCTTCTGGTCAACACTGATTAAAATGTGAATAGTGAAGTGGCTATCCTAAACTGGTTTATCTCAACCCATACTATCATAGATTTCTTAGGTAAATACAAATCTTATCTAGTGGTATTCTACTTGTATTCAGAATACTGTATTAAAATTTTACTATTTCATTTTTGTATTCCGTGCTTATTTTTTGCTCACGCATGTATGCTTAGTATAAACGTGTCACTTCTAAAGTTTTGTCTCTTTTAGAAATAAATTTCAGAAAAATTGTTTCAAAAGATTTTGAAAGCACATTTTGTTTTGTGAGTCAATGACAAATATATTTCCTGATTCCAAAACAGCAGAATCTTACTGAGTTATTTTTCTACTAGTTATAGCTCCCTTTTATAATATGAGTCATTAAACTCAATGTAAAAGTATAAAATCTGTCAAATCAGATTCACATCATAGCTACAGATACCCCTTTTGCTCCCAAATTATATAGAGAGTATTTAAGCTTAATCATTGCTTTTAATTGGAAATATTTGTTTTTGTTTTTTTTTTTACTTTTGGAAGTATTAGTTATTAAAGGACCTAATCTGTAAGTTTCACTGTTATATCCTCATTACCACTTGTAACAAAAAATGCATACAAATCAAAAATATTTCAATTTTACATCATTTTGAGGGAAAACCTGCTACTAATCACTTCTGTTTGGCAAAAAGGCAGTTTTTATTTTTTCTGGACTCAAAATGGCAGAAAAGGGCTTAAGTCAATAGTTCTGCTTCCAGTTTATTATTTATTTATTTGTTTGTTTATTTTTGAGATGAAGTCTCGCTCTTGTCCCCCAGGCTGGAGTGCAATGGCGCAATCTCAGCTCACTGCAACTTCAACCTCTCGGGTTCAAGCGATTCTCCTGCCTCAGCCTCCTGAGTAGCTGGGATTACAGCCATGTGCCACCACGCCTGGCTAATTTTTGTATTTTTAGTAGAGACAGGGTTTCACCATATTGGCCAGGCTGGTCTCGAACTCCTGACCTCAGGTGATCCGCCCACCTTGGCCTCCCAAAGTGCGGGGATTACAAACGTGAGCTGCCGCTCCCGGCCCTGCTTCCAATTTAATATTACCAAACCATGAGAGTTCTGTCTTCACTTTTCCTAAAGTGTCTCACCACAACCTTTATTAAATGTAAACCTATTGAATGTGCCTCTGAGTCTTATAAGTTTCTCTTTTTTTCCCCCATTTATGTGTGAATTAAGTTGAATTATGTACCTGTGATAGGTCATGATGCAAGGATACTTCTGGGATCAGACTAGCTAACCCTAGCACTGTGGAAAGCTAAAAAGCTAAAACTAGGAAGTAGAACAAGACTTTGATGTGATGTGTGATTTGCATCATATGAATAACATCACTTCTTTTTTTTTTTTTTTTTTTTTGAGACGGAGTCTCGCTCTGTAGCCCAGGCTGGAGTGCAGTGGCCGGATCTCAGCTCACTGCGAGCTCCGCCTCCCGGGTTCACGCCATTCTCCGGCCTCAGCCTCCCGAGTAGCTGGGACTATAGGCGCCCGCCACCTCGCCCAGCTAGTTTTTGTATTTCTTAGTAGAGACGGGGTTTCACCGTGTTAGCCAGGATGGTCTCGATCTCCTGACCTCGTGATCCGCCCATCTCGGCCTCCCAAAGTGCTGGGATTACAGGCTTGAGCCACCGCGCCCTGCCGAATAACATCACTTCTAACGAATTACCCTTCCCATATGTTACTTGCTTTCAATTGTTTTTATGTATACTATTTAGAGTGAATGCTTCTTAGCTCTTCCTTGCTTAAATGTTGGAATCAGATCATTTGAAAGCCCGTGTCCTCAAGCTCTTGGCCAAATTTGAATAATATGTAATCAACTGGTATTTACTGAATCTCTGTCTCTGACACTAGCCACTGGGGGATACAGCAGAAAAAATAATAATCCCAGCCCTTAATGAGCATGCATTCTAGTTAAGAGTCATTGTTATCATATAGTGACCCTGGGGGGTGGGGTGATTAGGGAGGTCTTTGTTCTTTCTAGGCAGCTCCTTTAAGCATTCATCATGAAACTTGTTGCCAGTAAATAGTTATCACTGGTTCATCTGGATTCTCATTTTGTATAGGAAGGGCAATAAAAGTTCAAAATTTGCAGATTTTTTAAAAGGTCTGCCTCTCCTTTGAAAATCTGGTAGTCTATATAATCCATAAAATAATAGTTTTCAGAATCTGTTAGGTGATGTAAGTGACCAATTTAAATGCTTGTAAAGTAAGAACCTGCCACAGACACTTTACTGAAATACAGTAAGGCACTTCATTGAATATTTCATATCAAGATAGTCACTGGTGTATCTATTGACACATTAATGATTATCATAATTCAGTCGTCTGGGTTAGTATGTATATTAGATGATATAGTCTCCAAACCTTTGTTTTTTGTTTTTTGTTTTTGAGACGGAGTCTCGCTCTGTCGCCCAGGCTGGAGTGCAGTGACTCGATCTGGGCTCACTGCAAGCTCCTCCTCCCGGGTTCACGCCATTCTCCTGCCTCAGCCTCTGGAGTAGCTGGGACAACAGGCGCCGCCACGACACCCAGCTAATTTTTTGTACTTTTTAGTAGAGACGGGGTTTCACCATGTTGGCCAGGATGGTCTCGATCTCCTGACCTCGTGATCCACCTGGCTTGGCCTCCCAAAGTGCTGGGATAACAGGCGTGAGCCACCGCGCCTGGCCTCTCCAAACTTTTAAAATATAACAGGAATCGGTGTGTAATAGACTAGGTTTTTATATCCCTTTTTCCTTTTTGAATGTTTTTCTTTTTACCATGCTTAGGTAGTACCTATTCAATAGTAATAATGATGATAATAATGACAATTTTATGTATTTTTAATCTAGTAAATTCTACTTTTTTGTTTGTTTGTTTTTTTGAGATGAAGTCTCACTCTGTCGCCCAGGCTGGAGTGCAGTGGTACGATCTCGGCTCTCTGTAATTTCTGCCTGTGCCTCCTGAGTAGCTGGGACTACAGGCGTGCACCACCTTGCCTGGCTAATTTTTTGTAGTTTTAGTAGAGATGGGGTCTCACTGTGTTAGCCAGGATAGTCCGGATCTCCTGACCTTGTGATCTGCCCACCTCAGCCTCCCAAAGGGCAAATTCTACTTTTATGAATATATCCTACAGAAATAAAATAGCAATATATAAAGATATATGTAAAAGGAAGTTCATTTTAATATAGTAGTAAACAACTACAAATATTCTGAATGTCCCTCAGTAGGACAGTGGTCAAAACATTATAACACATCTATGTTATGAGCTGTTTAAGTGACCTAAAATTATGGATCAGAAGAGATGTCTACAGTAATTGCTAGCTTAAAAAATTACAGTGTATTTTCTCACTTTTGAAAAAAATAGAACAAGGCTATATAAGTGCAATATACTTGTACCAGATGAGCAGACACACGCCGAATGTTAAAATCACAGGCAAGTTGTGACACTAAATGGGGCAGGGGGGAGAATATTCATCTGCCTTTTTATACATTCTTGTATGGTTGACTTATTTAAACCAATTATATATTATTTTTGTCACACACAAAATATAAGGTAGACTTTTATTGAAACCTGTTCACACAATAGTGATATCCAAACTGTAAAGAATAGCAATATGACATAATTCATCTACCTTATTAATGAAAATATTAAATCATTTTAATTCTTTAATTTTCATGTAAGAATTTTAATTGATGAGCAAATATTCATTTATTTAATTATTATTATTTTTTTGAGATGGTATCTCACTCTGTCCCCAGGCTGGAGTGCAGTGGTGCGACCTCGGCTCACTGCAACCTCCTCCTCCCGGGTTCAAGCGATTCTCCTGCCTCAGCCTCCTGAGTAGTTGGGATTACAAGCATGTGCCACCATGTCCAGCTAATTTTTGTATTTTTAGTAGAGATGGGGTTTCACCATGTTGGCCAGGATGGTCTCGATCTGACCTCATGATCCGCCCTCCTTGACCTTCCAAAGTGCTGGGATTACAGGCGTGAGCCGCTGCGCCCTGCCTAGCAAGTATTTTTAAGTATCTTTTTTGAATTCTTTTATAAAATTAAGTTGCACCTTTAAAAAGTTAAGGCATCATTATTTTTTCCAAGTCATTCATTACTAAGCAGGTAATTGGGGAGCAGGGTCAGTTTCAAAGCTATGACTTTATTATCCCTGCATCTTTACTCTAAAAGTAGCCTATGCCTTCTAGATGTTTACAGTAATTGTATAAATTACTCCACTCTGCTTTAATAATGCCTATAACAAACATAAATTTAATCACTACTAAAACCCTGTAGATAGTTTTCAAAATCTGCTAGTTAATGGGAATAAGATCAATGGCATACATATCATCAGGTGATTCTTTACAACTTACAACAATTTCTATATGCCACCTTAATTTTCTTTTTCAGAAAATCAGTATCAGATAAGGATTGGAACTTCATACCTGGTAATCATTTGTCATCTTCCTCTCCAGGAAGATTGCTAATTCAGAATGTACAGTCCTTTGAGTGTTGTTTTCTGCTGAGGGATCACCTAGCATCTCCTTGCTTAGTGATAAAATACTAGTTCCTTTACTACTCAGTGTAGTAGTGGTAATATAACACAGTCAAGGTGCCTTCTTTCCTTATATGAATGGCCATCCGTTCTTAATCTTTCTTTCCTATATTACTTTCTTCTTTCTCTCCTAATGGCTCCTCCTCTCCCTTGCAGATTCTAAATGCTGCCCCTTTGGCCCAAACTTTTAGGTACATCCACGAAATGAAGCAGATTTTTGTAATTCAGTCTTCAAATATTGCCAGAATGCTGCATCTAGTATCTTCATCAAGACATACATGCTCATGTCTCTGGATTCTACATGTCTATAGAAACATATTTTACAATAAAATTTTTTGCCACTATTGTTAGTCAGTTAACCTTTAACTCATGAGGTGAATAGTAATGTCTGTCACCTTGACTTTTGTGTCTGTTAACTGCTATTAACCATGAAGCTAATGCTATATATATATGTGTGTGTGTGTGCGATCAATTTATTGTTCCCTTAAGGCTATATAAAGTACCAATGTGTTAGCATTAGCTTGTTTTAGTCTGTTTTCACACTGCTATAAAGAACTGCCCAAGACTGTGTAATTTATAAAGAAAAGAGGTTTAATCAACCCAGAGTTCGGTATGGCTGGGGAGGTCTCAAGAAACGTACAATCATGGCAGAAGAGGAAGCAGGCACATCTTACATGGCAGCAAGCAAGAGAGAGCATATGAAGGAGGAACTGTCAAACACTTGTAAAACCATCAGATCTTTTGAGAACTCACTCATTGTCATGAGAAGAGCATGGGAAAAACCACTCCCATGATCCAAGCACCTCCCTCCCTCAACATGTGGAGATTACAGGTCCCTCCTTTGACATGTAGGGATTATAAATTGACATGAGATGTGGGTGGGGACACAGAGCCAAACCATATCAATGCCGCATTTAGGAAAGAACTAACATTTACAAATATGTTTTAAAATTATATTCAGCATATCTTGGTATCATTTTATTTGCATCTGTATTCTTTTTAGATTTGATATTTTTGCTAAAACAATAGGTGCACACAGTTCTGATTATAAGTCATTTAGCATTATCTGATTTTTTAAACTGTGTGCACATCTTGTTTTAGCAAAAATGTCAGATAAAAAAATCAGATAATGCTAAATGACTTATAATCAGTAATCCCTGCCTCCCCATTCACCTGTTTTAAACTCATTTTGCTATTTCTTCTGATACTTACTTTCACTTTTTATTTCCTTCTTTTTAGAGATGGGTCCCTGTGCTCTGTCACCCAAGCTGGAATACAGTGGCACAATGATAGCTCACTGTAGCCTTGAGCTCCTGGGCTCAAGGGATCCTCCCACCTCAGCCTCCTAAGTAGCTGGGGCTACAGGCAGATGCCACCATGCTTAGCTAATTTTTAAAATATTGTGTACATATACACAATATGGGGGATCTTGGTTTGTTGCCCAGGCTTGTCTCAAACTCCTGACTTCAAGCTGTCCTTCTGCCTCTCTCTCCAAAAGTACTGGGATTATAGGCATGGGCCACTGCACCTGGACTTACTTTCATAGTTTTAAATAATATGCTTATACTACCATTTTTGAATTATCAGTTTTACACATGATGCTTAAAATGAAGATTTTGTTCTCTTTCTACTATTATCATCCCACATTTTTCTCACTATAGGATTTTTATGTAGTTAAAATCAGTAGGCAGTATTTCAGTTTTTATGGCCATGTAAATGATTGCTCACCATCGAACCAAGTAGTACACTGTGATTTTTTTCCCGTCTCCTATAATTTTTCTTAAATCTAATAATTTTATCTTTTTTCCCTTTGTTTTGCATTCTATTTTCTCCAAATACATCAATAGATATGACAAACACCTATAAATAATCTTTCCAAACACTAATATATGTCAATTAAACTATAAATTCCTTTTTTTCTTTCCTGAGGCCCCCTGTCTCCTTCTTTCCTCCTGCTTATAATTCTGAACTTAGTTTCCTCTAAGTCTAATACAGTGGTTATCCTGGGATGTCTTTTGCTTTACTGCTTTTCTGGCTAGTTCCTTCCTTTTCCGTATCCCAGATCCTATGCCTTGCTTAATCCATTGCTTGGCATAAGCATATCCTCCAAAAGCTTCCTGAGAAAGACCCCGAAGGGATATTTCTTAATATCTTGTGTGACTGAAAATAGCTTCATTATTCCCTCATGATTAATTAAAAGTTTGGCTAAGTGGACCGAAAATAATTTTCTTTAATAATATGAAGGCATTGCTCCATAAATATAAATCACAGTGCCCTATTTGGTGTTTTGGTATCTAGAGTTGTATTATGAAGTATAGTGCTTTTCTCAATATTGTTTGTAAATATATAGTGTGATTTTATATTATATTTATAATATGAATATTAACCACCTCAGAAAGAGCAAAGCAGAGATATCCCAGGATGACTGCTGCATTAGACCTGCAGAAATGTAAGTTCAGATTGGAGAAAGAGTAAAGAGGCCTGAGAAGAGAGATCTTCAGAAAAATAAATGTAATATATAATGTTATATTGTATTATCGCTTTGATAATATACTCTCCTACACTAACTTTATCCTGCTTTGAATTTGTAAGACGTCTTTATTCTTTTCAGAACATTTACTTTTATAGGATCCCATTTTAGGTCTATGATTACAATATATTCTGTTATCTCTCTGTGACTATTACAATTTTCTCTTTTTTTTTTTGGAGACAGAGTTTCACCCTTCCACCCAGGCTGGAGTGTAGTGGCACGATCTCGGCTCACTGCAACCTCTGCTTTCCGGTTTCAAGCGATTATCTTGCCTCAGCCTCCCGAGTAGCTGGGATTACAGGTGCCTACCACCACACCCAGGTAATTTTTGTATTTTTAGTAGAGATGGGGCTTCACCATGTTGGCCAGGCTGGTCTATAACTCCTGACCTTGCGATCTGCCCACTTCAGCCTCCCAAAGTGCTGGGATTACAGGCATGAGTCACTGTGCGCAGACAACTATTATAATTTTTTAAAGCTTTCTTCTACTTCTGCATCATCTCTGGTTCCTCTATTTCTGACTGCTTGTTTAGTCTGTCTCTTTCCTATTAGAAACATTGTATTTTCCACACACAGCCTCATTACGACTTTTCCTGTGTACCAAATACCTTAATAACTGAGAAGAAATTCATAGTAGCCTTAAAAGGAACAAAAGGAACCGATGAGCAGATAAGATATCTTGAGGAATTTCTGGACAAGGGAAAGGTTGATTTACGGATGATGAAAAGTAGATTGTATTGAATTGATTGAGAAGCAAAAGAACAGAGAAAATCCAAAGCCCAAAATGCTTCAAAGAAAATCACTTTCTGAAAAAACCACTTCTGAATTCAGAGCAGATTCAGAAAAATGGCAAATGAAACTGAACAAAAATGAAGAGGAGGAGATGTTGTCTCTGAATAATCATCAGGGTGAATGATTATACAGTGTCTTACTATTCTTCTTACATATGCTAAACAGAAGGTAGCACTGTTTAATTGTTTAAGAGTAGAATATAAAACCTATAAACTACATTATAATAAAATGAACTGCTTATTATCACTAGTATGCCTTCCGTTATCACATAGAAAGGCCTAGAAAACATTATTCCAAAGAGGAATTTGTGATGTCTAGACTACTGTCAATGAAAGAAAAGAGGCAAATATCTGCCCAGCTCCTAAATGCAGCAAACTCCTTTACTATCTGTGATGATTAACTTTATGTGTCAACTTGCCATGGGTGTCTGGATATTGGTCAAACATTATTTAGGGGTATGTCTATGAGGGTGTTTTGGATGAGATTAACACTTGAATCTGAAGATTGAGTAAAGCAGATTGCCCTCCCTAATGTGCAGGGTTGGGGGCCCATTCAATCAGATGAAGGCCTGAATAGAATAAAAAGACTGACCCTTCCGAAAGTAAGGGAGAGTCTTCTACCACCTGACTGCCTTGTGCTGGGACGTTGGTTTCTTCCTGCCTTCAAAATCAAACTGAAACATTGGCTCTTCCTGGGTCTTCAGCCTATCAGCAATTGGAATGAAGCCACATGATTGGTTTGCCTGGTTTTCAGGCTCACGGAAATGATACCACCAACTCTTCTGTGTCTCCAGCTTGCTGACTGCACCTCTTGGGACCTGTCATTCTGTATATTTGTGTGAGGTAATTCTTTATAATAAATCTCTCTCTCACCCAGATAAATAGATCTTTTTCTCTGTGAATATATACATCCTATTGGCTCTATTTGTTTATATAGGATGGTAACTAATACAAATTTTGTCACTAAGAGTGATTCCAGAAGAACAGAATTTTAATGATGAGTTTTAGAAATTAATTCTGGGATTTCTGGAATTGGGTCTCTAAGATGATTAAATTTGTAAGCACTAATGATTTTATTTTCAGTAGGAAAAGAGCAGTAATAGTTCATGGCATGATCTGACAATGGAGATACACAAAATACCACCATTGGATACTCAACTACTTACAAGAAGCAAGAATCTATGTATAAGATACTTTGAAATATTTTTGGCAAACTAATGAGTATAATGAGATGGGCTGGTTGCTTCTAATGTCACTGAATAAAGTGGAGAAAGAAAAGAAAACGATGAACCCAGGCATTTGAATTTCCAACTCACGTGCTGCATGAATGACCTAAAAGCTTCTGTGTGTGCCCTGAAGAAGACCCTCAGCTCTGGTACCTGCAGGGCTGAGATTGCTGAGAATCAAACCCAGATTCTCATTCTGTGACTTGCTAAATTACAGTGTAAGTTGAACTCCCAGCCTTGTTAAGTATGAACTGTTAAAGTGAGGATACTGATTGGGAAGGAATGGTATCCTGAAAGTTGGCATGAGCATTTGTGGGAAAGGCCTGATAAACCTCAGTGCCATTGAACCCCTGAATGTCAGTGGGGTCCCTCCTGAACCCCAGTAGGAGAAGCCACTCCACCTTGACTGAGAGCTGCCTCTCCATTCCCATCTGAGGAGATTAACCACACTACCTGAGGAAATTGTAATGACCTCCACTAAAGCAGTTGCAGTTGCCATGCAAGACAACCATGAGTCTTCTCAGGATTCACTCCCAATACCCTTCCTTGCTTCTTGACCCATAAATAGACTTAAGACCCTAGAGGTTCCTAGAGATGAGATACAAAGTGTGGCCCATAAGCTGCAGTGCTACACTCCAAAATAATTACTTGGGCTTTTAATTTACACAAGAAGAAATCCAGGGGCAACATATGTGGGAATAGTTACTAAGGGTGTGGGATAATAGTGGAAGAAATATAAAGTTGGATAAGGCCAAATTTATTGATATGAGCCCACTAAGCAGAGATTCGACATTTAATGTTGCAGCTTAGAGTCGGGCCTATGGAGGTCTGGTAATCAATGGAGTTTCAGTTGAGGTCCATCTCACAGTGAGTCCCATGGACCCCTAAGCCTAACCTATGGCTATTCCTTCAGTTCCAGAAAGCTTCTTCAGTTTCTTCAGTTCCAGAAATTGGCACAAATATACTCAACAGCTGACAGAATCCCCACATTGGTGCCCTGACCTGTGGCGTGAGGGCTATTCTGGTGGCAAAGGCCAAGTACAATTACCTCTACCTAAGGATACAATAAAACAAAAGCCAGAGCACATTCCTGAAGGGATTGCAGAGATCAGTGCCCCCATTCAAAGACTTGAAAGACATAGAGGTGGTGATTCCCACCACATCCCCATTCAACTTATCTATTTGGCCTGTGCAGAGGACAGACGGACCTTTCAAAATGACAGTGGATTATTGTAAGCTTCACCAGGTGGTCACTCCAATTGCAACTGCTCTACCAGATGTGGTTTAATTTCTTGAGCAAATGAACACATCCCCTGGTACTTGATCTGAAAAGTGCTTTTTCCTTCATACCTGTCTTTATTGACAGTTTAAAGCAGTTTGCTTTTAGCTGCCAGAGCCAGAAATATACCTTCATGATCCTACTTCTGGGGTCTATCAGCTCTCCAGCCATATGTCATAATTTTGTTCACAGAGATTTTATTGTCTTTCCCTTTTATAAGGGATCACACTGGTCCATGATAGTATGTTAATCATGTGAACAAGAAGTAGCCACTACCCTAGATGTACTGGTAAGACATTTGCATGTCAGAGAAATACATCTGACACAAATTGAAGGCCCATAAAGTCAAGGAAACAAAAGACAAACAAAATAGGGTAAAAATAGTGATCTTCCACCTCAATGACGTTTCTCAGGGTCTAGTGGTGTGGAACGTGCCAAGATATTCCTTCTAAGATGGAGGATAAGTTGCTGCATATGGTCCCTCCTACAAATACAAAAAAAACAAACAAATAAACAAACAAAAGAGCCATAATGCTTCATGGACCTCTTTGGATTTTGGAGGCAATACATTCTTTATTTCGATATGTTACTCCAGCCCATCTAGTGAATGATCAGAAAAACTGCTAGTTTTGCCTGAGAACAAAAGAAGGTTCTGCCACAGATCCAGGCTGCCTTGCAACTTCTTTGCCAGGGCCATATGATCCTGCCATCCAGTGGTGTTGAGAGTGTCAGCAGCAGATAGGGATGCCGTTTGGAGCTTTTGGCAGGCCCCTAATAGGTGAGTGACAGTGGAGGCCCTTAGGATTTAGAGCAAAGCACTGCTATCCTTTGCAGGGAACTACTCTGTTTTTGAGAAACAGCTCTTGGCCTGCTACCAAATTTTAGTAGAGGCTGACTGTTTAGCCATGGGCAACCACTAAGTTACCATATGACCTGAGTGGTCCATGATGAATGGAGTGATATCTGATCTACTTAACCATAAAGTTAGGTGTGTACAGTGGTACTCCATCATCCAACAGAAGTGGTAAATATTTAAATCAAGCACAAGTATCTTACATGAATAAGTGGCCCAAATGCTCATGGTCTCCATACCTGCTACATTACCTTCTCTCTCCCAGCCTGCACCTATGGCCTCATGGGAAGTTCTCTACATTCAGTTGGTGGAGGAAGAGAAGATTCAGGTATGGTTTACAGATAGTTTCACATAATATGCAGGCACTAGCCCAAAGTGAGCAGCTGCAGCAATACAGCCCTTTTCTGGAGGCTGTGAAGTACCAAGATGAAGGGAAGTCTTAATGTGCAGAATGTTGATCTGTGCACCCGGTTGTTCACTTTGACTGGATGGAGAAATGGCCAAACATGCAATTATATGCTGATTCATGGGCTACAGCCTGTGGTTTGGCTAAATGGTGAGGGACTTGGAAGGAACATGATTAGAAAATTGGTGACAAGGAAATCTGAGGAAAGGATACGTGGATAGACCGCTTTCAATAGGCCAAAAAAATGTGGAGATATTTGTATCCTATGGGAATGTTCACCAATATGTGACCTCAGCAGAGGAGGATTTTAGGAGTTAAGTGGACAGGATGGCCTGTTCTGTGGACTAGTCAGCCTCTTTCCCCGACCATCCCTGTCATTGTCCAGTGGGCTCGTGAACAAAGCGGCCATGGTGGCAGTGATATGGACAGGAGGGAGGAGGACAGGGTCCCTGGCAAGGGCCCTACCCTCAAGCCTAGACCTGTGGCCCAAAATGAGAACGGGCATTCCTGTTTTTGCCCCAGACATTGCCTTTTGGCCCACCACAGCCCCCTATCCTCTGCCCATATAAACTCCAAACCCCAGGATCCATGAGCAGAAAGCAGCAGAGTGGTGTGGGAGAGAAGCAGAGAAGAGAGAAAGCATCTGAACATCAAGAGGAGTTCAGCTGGGGGCAGTTGGAGAGGGGATTGACGACGGGATGGCCAAGCTCCAAGGGAAGATCATCTTCCCACCCCATTCCCTCTCCAGCTCCCCATCTCGATCACTCAATGAAATTCCCACAATTACCATCCTTCAAGTCCGAGTAATCTGATTCTTCCTGGATGCAAGACAAGAATTTGGGATGCACTGGGTGTAGGAACCCAAAAAGGCTGTCACACTGCCTCTTTACTGAGCTGTTTAACACTTAAGCTGTCCACAGTGGGAGGGCTAAAAGAGCATTGTAACACCCCTAGACACTGCTGTGAGGCCAGATCCCAAAAGCACTTGCCCTGGCCCCTGCACCTGCTCACCTGCATGCTCCTCTTCCCATAAAGGGTTTGAGTGCATGGTGGCCGAACGAATGAACCACACCTCTGTTGCACGTCCCATGAGGGAGTCAGGGAACTCTCCTGTTTCAGCAGGATGGAGGTTATGCAGGGGCTCAGTAGTATAAAATCCCACCAACCAAGGCCAACCTGGCTATAGCCACCACTGAGTTCCTGATCTGCCAGTGGGAGAGACTAACACTAATAGGCACAATTGCCTGAGGTGGTCACCCAGCATCTAGTGGCAGGTTACATCGAACCTCTTCCATCATAGAAGGGGCAGCATCTTGTTCTTACTGGAATAGACACTCTTGATATGGATTTGCCTTCCCCCTACACACTATTTCTACCCAATCTATCACCTGTGAACTTATGGCATGCCTTATACACCATAATAGTATTCCATATAACATTTGTTTTCATCAAGGAACTCAACTTATAGCAAATAAAGTATGGCAACGGGCCCGTTCTCATGCGTTCCCTAGTCTTACCATATTTTTCATCATCTGCAAGAAGCTGTCTTAGCAGAGGGGTGGAATGACCTTCTAAAGACAGGGTTCCAGAACCAGCTAGGTGGCATTACCTTTCAAGGCTAGGACAAGGCTCTTCAGAGGGCTTTATATGCTTTGGATCAGCATCCAATACATGGTGCTGCTTCTCCCATGGCCAAGATTCATGAGTCCCAGAATCAAGGACTGAAAATGGGAGAAGCACCATTCACTAGTACCCCTAATGGCCCACTAGCAAAATGTTTGCTTCCTGATTCCTCAGTCTTATGTTCTGCTGGTCTAGAAGTCTTAGTTCCAAAGAGAGGAATGCTTCCACCGCAAGACACAATGAGTCCATTTAACTGGAAGTTAAGACTGCCGCTTGGGCACTTTGGGCTCCTCATGCCTATGAATCACCAGTCAAAGAAGGGAGTTAGTGTTCTGATGGGGGTGACTGATCCTGACTACCAAGGGGAATAGAACCAATACACAACAATGGTGGTAAGGATGAATATGTCTAGACTACAAGAGGTCCCTTAGGGTGTCTGTTATTACTGCCATGCTCTGTGATTAAGGCCAATGTAAAACTGCAACAATCCAATTCAGGCAGGGCTATACATAGCTCAGACTTTTCAGGAAGGAAAACTTGGGCTACCCACTATGTAAAGAACTATGGCCTGCTGAAGTTTTTGCTGAAGGCAAAGTGAATACAGGTTGGGTGGTGGAAGAGGTAGTTAAAAATACCAGCTATGGCCAAACGACCAGTTACAGAAATGAGAAATGAGGACTATAATTGTCATGAATATTTTCTCCTTATTTTGTTACAAATGTGTGTGTGTGTGTGTGTTTGTGTGTGTACATAGATGGATAAAGCAAATATTTTTGTTTTCTTCCCTGGTACCCCCTTATCATATAAAATAAGGTGTGTTGACTTTACATCATTGTGTGTAACTTACAGGACATCAAGGAGAAGAGTTAACATCATTTCAGGACTTTATCTCCTCTTCTAAAATGTTAGTGTGTTTCTGGTTGTACACAGAATAGTTTTATTATGATAGGAGGAAATATGACCTTGTTGTCTTTTTTGAGATTAAGTATGGTTTAAGGACATGTATATGGGTACCAGGTTGACAAGGGGTAGGTTTATGATAGTTTTATGTGTGAATTGAGTAGGCCATGGGGTGGCCAGCTATTTGGTCAAACTTTATTCTGGGTGTGTCTATGAAGGTGTTTTAGGATGAAATTAACACTTGAATTGGTGGTCTGAGGAAAGAAGATTGCCCTCTCTAATGCGGATGAGCCCTGAATAAAACCCTGACTAATGCACCACTCAAGTAAAGCCTTCCTTCTGGAGGATGGCGAGGCATAGCCTTGTTTCTTTTGTTTGTTTGTTTGTTTTGGTTTGTTTGCTCTTCACCTACATAGGCTTTAGAGTACTGCCTCCCTTATAAAGTTCTTCCATTCAGGGGAGAAGACTGGGAGGAAAAGGACTCACACAGCAGTTGCAAATGAAACCCAGGAAATCCACTTGTATCAGTTTCCCAGGGCTGCTGTAACAGGGCACTATACACTAGGTGGCTTAAAGTAATGCAAATATGTTTTCCCACTGTTCTAAAGATTGTCAGTTTGAAATCCAGGTGTCCGCAGGGTCATTCTTCTCTGAAGCCTACAGGGGAGAATCCTTCCTTGCCTCTTCCTAGCTTCTGGTGGTTTGTGGGCAATCTTTCATGTGTCTTGGTTTCTAGTTGCATGAATTCAATCCTGGCATCTGTTGGCACATGACATTCTCCCTCTGTATGTGGATCCAAATCTCCCTTTTTATAGGGGATCCCAGTCATATAGAATTAGGGCCACCCTAATGACTTCATCTTAACTTGATTGCATTTGCAAAGACTGTATTTCCAAATAAAGTCACTTTCTCTGGGATGGGGTCTAGGATTTCAAAGTATCTTTTTGGGTAACACAATTCAATGCATAACAGAACCTTCACCCATCAACTGAGAGCATCAGTGAAATAGTTTACCACATATTTGACAAAACCAAAGGCATTCACTAACATGGCCAATTAGATGATCCAAGTAACCATAAGAGAACATTTAAAAAAATGAATTGACTATCTTCAGAGAAGGTGTCATACAGCAGGATGAAGTATCCACAAAATAAGAACAGACAGCAATGACAAGGTGGCAATCAGAGGAAAACATAGTTCTTACAAATTAACAAAATTAAAATTTAAGAAACAGTAAATACCAGTGGAAGATTTGGAAAATAAGGTTACAGAAACTCCCCCAAACTATGGAGCAAATGGCAAAGAGACGATTACCAAAGAAAAAAAAGTTAAAAAAAAAGGAACAATTCACCATACATAATGCTATCAGTTAATAGTACCAAGAAGACAAAAACGGAGAAAATGACGGGGATGAATAAACAAATATGCAACTGAGAAAAATTTCCCATAATCTGCTAAACCACAGGTATTGAGATTTCAGAGTGCTCTAAATGTTAAGACAAAAACAAACAAAGGAAATCTTTGCCTTAGACAATTACTTGTGCAATTTCAGAACTATTAGGACTCAAATAAATTTCTAAAAGCTTCCAGAACGAAAGAACGCTGTCTGCACAGGAACTGGCTGTTGCAAACTCTAGGCAGCCCTATGTGCATGATATTCCCTGGCTTTGTGTCTCAGGGTCCAGAAAATGTTCCCTAAAGCTGAGCAGTGATGTAGCATTGGATGGGTATTATACTGTAGAAGTCAATAGATCAATGCTTGAAATGCTGAGTATGAATTATTTTGAAACTACAAGTATATAAAATATACACTTATCCAAACTAGAATTTAGATGCGAGATCAAAATAAATAAATATTCTGACCTGCAAAGTCTCCAAAGGTTATCACCTACAGAACTTCTCTGAAATAATTGAGAATACATAATAGAAATAAATAAATAGGCCAGGCATGGTGGCTCATGCCTGTAATCCTAGCACTTTCAGAGGCTGAGGATGGTGGATTAGGTCAGGAGTTCAAAACCAGCCTGGTGAAACCCCGCCTCTACTGAAAATACAAAAATTAGCTGGGCGTGTTGGCGGGCACCTACAGTCCCAGCTACTTGGGAGGCTGAGGCAGGAGAATCACTTGAACCCAGAAGGCAGAGGTTGCAGTGAGCCAAGATCGTGCCACTGCACTCCAGCTTGGGTGACAGAGTGAGACTCCATCAAAAAAAAAAAAAAAAGGAAAAGAAAGGAGCCACGTTAAAAAAATTCAAAATTAAGGATTTTTACTGATTTACATTGATCTTTCACCAACTAGTCCCAAATAAATTTCTGTTTTTATATTTACGAGAGAATAAATTTCTTCTTAGTGTTATTTATGTGTGAATTGTTCTGTTGTATATTTGTGCGTGTATGTGTGTGTAAGAAATTCTTTGTTATGGGTGACCCACTGTCACTATCTATTATATTTCTGATCTGATATTTTTCTGATGCCATCTTTGTGTCTTTCTAGGAATTTTTCCAATTTCATCTACATTTTCTTATCTGTTGGCATAAAGTTGTTCATCATTTCCCTGTATAATGTTAATTTCTGTAGAGTCTGGATGATGTCCTTATTTCTGATTTTAATAAATTATGTCTTATCTGTTTTGTTCTTGGCAGGGCTTGCTAAAAATTTATTAATTTGTTAATATTTTCAAAGAACCAACTTTTCACTTTATTGATATTCTCTATTTTTTTTTCTGTTTTCTATTACTTATTTTTAAATTGACAGGTAAAATTTTTATACATTTATGGTGTACAAAAAAAGAAGGAGCAGCAAGGTCAGCTGAGGAAGGAAAGTTAGTTTACAAAAGTAAGAGTTGGCCGGGCATAGTGGCTCACGCCTGTAAATCCTAGCACTTTGAGAGGCCGAGGAGCGGAGATCACGAGGTCAAGAGATTGAGACCATCCTGGCCAATATGGTGAAACCCCGTCTCTACTAAAAATACAAAAACTATCTGGGTGTGGTGGTACATGCCTGAGTCCCAGCTACTCGAGAGGGAGGCTAAGGCAGGAGAATTGCTTGAACTCAGGAGGAGGAGTTTGCAGCGAGCTGACATCACACCATTGCACTCCAGCCTGGCAACAGAGCGAGACTCCGTCTCCAAACAAAACAAACAAACAAAAAAAAGAGTCATGAATACCAACCAGACTGAGCCAAGAGACAGGCATTGACTGATGATTAATAGTTTTAATTAAGTTTTTTTTTTTTAAACTTGCTTTCAGGAAATTTAATAGTTTCTATGATTTGATGTTCTGGATTTAGTTAATTTGTCATTTTTTGATAGTTTTTCCTTCTTAGTTTCCTAATAAAATTTCTTTTGAAAAAATACCAACACAAAATACATATGCTGTAAATACAACTGAAGATGTTCAACAAGTCCTGGATGTTAGTTCTGACTTGTGCATATACTATTTGCATAATATGGATGAGTTCGTATCAACTTCTCTGAATCTGTTTTAACTTCCGTGAAATGGCAAGTTTGGTCTATCTGGTCCCCAAAGTACTTTTTGGTTTAACAATGATGAGAGAAGTTCTGGTATATGTTGAGGTGCTGATATGGTAGAACACTCAGCCTGCTCTTCTAAGAGTAGAGTCTGGAGGTATTTAAATGGTCAGAGGCCAAGAAGCAAAGAGTGCAGACAGCTGTAGGTCTTATGAAATTTCTTCCTGAACTACTCATTTATATTGGTGTATAAATAAGTTAAGCATAAATGTAAAAATATCTTAGTGTCAACTTTAGTAGTGGTGACAAAATATATACAGTGGCGATAATATAAGGTTGAACGGTATACAGCTGTAAGAGTAGTACTCTGAGAACAGAGGAACAAAAAGCTTTCTTTCTGCATTTTTGGTTTTGCACAAAAAAATGTTGAAAAATATCATCTGCAAGCAAGGAGCGTTAAAAGTTAATTGGGCTGTGTGGTAGGTTAAATATGACCCCAAATTCCTTGACATTCCTCCCATCCTAACATGAAGATCTATGTTCCCTCACTTTAAATCATAGTGGGCTCAATGACTACTTTGACAAATAGATGACGGCAGAAATAATGCTATGCCAGTCTCTAGGACTTAAGAAACTCACAGCTTTTACTAACTGTTGCTTACAAAACTCTTTCTGGGAGTTGTAACTTGTCATGTAAGAAATATTATCTTGCAACTGCCATGATGGTAAGGTCAGATGTTGGTGCTCTGTTTAATAGTTTCAACTGAAGTCAGCCTTTTAGACTTTTTAACAAAGGTGCCAGTGATTATCTCAATCAATCCCACACGGAGCAGAAGAGTCTCTCAGCTCAGATCTGTTCAACTTCTTCGTCCACAAAATGGTGAGATATAATGTAATGAAAATTGTTGTTTGACACTGCGAAATCTTGGGGTAATTTGTTATGTAGCAATAGATAACCAGAATAAAATGATAAAATGCAATAGATAACCAGAAAGTAGATCCTTTTTTCTCTGAAGTTTTATTGGATTTGTGGTATACCGGAAAGACAGTTTATAAAATCAAACCCTCTAATCTTGGGTTTTTTTTGATGACTTCTTGAATGTTAAATATAGACAGAATTGCCTATACTCTTTTTTGCTCCTTCTCCTTTCTATTTCTGGGTGGCTGGGTTGGCATAGAATTCCTTTAGGTCTGTTTGAATGGTAATCCAAGCCCTATTAGGTAAGATCCAGCCTCTTATTTATTTTTTAAAACTTTATTTATTATTCCTTTGTTTTGTTTTGGTTTTTTTTTTTGTAGATATGAGGTCTGATGGTTTGGCTCTTTGTCCCCACCCAAATCTCATATCTAATTGTAATCTCCACATCTCTAGGAAGGGACCTGTAATACCCACGTGTTGAGGGAGAAGGTGATTGGATCATGGGGGTGGTTTCCTTATGCTGTTCTCATGATAGCGACTGAGTTCTCACGAGATCTGTTGGTTTTGTAAGTGTTTGGAAGTTCCTCCTCCACTTCTCTCTCTCCTGCCACCTTGTGAAGAAGATGCCTGCTTCCCCTTCTGCCATGATTGTAAGTTTCCTGAGGCCTCCCTAGCCAAGCAGAACTGTGAGACAATTAAACCTCTTTCCTTTATAAATCACCCACTCTCAGGGAAGTTATTTTTAGCAGTATGAAAATGAACTAATACTAGGTCTTACTAAGTTGCCCAGGCTGATCTCAAATTCCTGGACTTGAGTGAGCCTCCCGCCTCAGTCTCCCAAAATGCTGATGTTAGAAATGTGAGACATCTTGCCCAGGCAACCTCCTATTCGAAAAAGGCAATTTCCCCCCATATATTTCTGCTTCCATGGTTGATAACATGTTGGAATTGGGAGAAATTCTATATCTGTTTTTTAATCAGCTGAATTGGGATAGAAGAGCTAAGACTTTTAAAATGGAATTAAATTTTTCTACTTAAATTAATCCTGTTTCACATCAGGCAAACTGCTAGATTTACTATTTTATTTTATTTTTTAATAAAATGAGGATAGTAATTTCTACTTTGTTGTGAGGTTGGTAGCAAGTGTATACATGAAAAGAAAGTGCTATAAAACAACTTGGTAATAAATATGACATACAGTATGAAAATAATTTGACCATTAGAATAAATTTCTTCCAAGTTCAAGTCCCATTCTGCTTCGCTTTCTGTTCATTTCAGTTATTACTGAATGCCTGCCATATTTCAGGTTGTAATCTAGATACTGGACATACAAAGATGGATAAGTCATAGCTCTGGCCTTGAGGAGCTCACAGATCAAAGAGGGATTTGGAAATGAAGTCATATATATAAAATCATATAGCTCCACAACTGAGGCATTGGAAGGGCTCATTTATACATCGCGGCAGCCCTGAGAACAAAACACAAAATCTAGGGAAGTTATTAAGTTGTAGAACTCAACAGGAGAGATTCCCCACAAGCACCGAGTGTGACAGGAGACAAATCATGTTCTGAAAATCACAGTGAGAGGAGATACTGAGAACAAGAAAATTATTGTCAAATAAACCCTGGGCAAAAAACCCCAGGTGAATTAAACATGCAGAATTAGCAAAAGCTTCTGATAGGCACAGATCAGAAAAAGGTTTGGTAAAAGGTTGTAAAAGGCTTAGTATAGGATGCTAGTCCTTTGTTAAAGAGGTTTAAAGGGAGCTCAGTTGAACAGTTGATGCCAGTAAGGCAGCAGTGCCCGTAAGGCAACACTGCCAAACTAGACCCTTTCACTCTGAGAAACTGAAAGTGAAACGAATTGCAATAAAATCTAAGTAGCCCACCAAATAACATAAATGCATGCGTATGTATGTTTACCTCTGATCCACAACTGTTCTAGAAGTCGCCTAGTCTCATGTTCAAGGACATATAACACCTGCCCACCCATACTCAGCCAGAGGCCTTTTATAGACAAAACTCACACTCAGCCCCATCTCCATCATCTTCCAGGCCCTACCTTCTGTCTCCTGAACTTTCCTGTCACTATTCCAGACAGAAGAGTCCAATGAAGGCTATTTAAATAAAAATGGTATGCTATGATTGTATATGTTGGCTCTTCATTGCTTCGAAAGTATTACTTGAGTATCAGCTATATTCCCAGTATACCAAATCATGTAAATTATATTTTCAACACAAATGATTCATTTAGCAAATGGTTTTTATGGACTATCTATCATAAGACCTTTGACAGCCTTAATAACTTGAGATCCTGAAGCCAAGATTTCTTTGGGACAATTATTTTTGCATAAAGGAGAGTTCTATTCTCTCTGGATTCCAAAATTGATCACCAAATTTAAGTATGTCAGTTTCTGTACAAAACTATGTTTGGCTTAAGACAGAGCTATCACCAGTTTCAATACAATGGAAAATGCATGAATAGATAATTTGGTTGTTACGTTCTGTAAGTATCTAAAACAGAGATAAATAATGTCTCCATTAGGGATAGCCAGTTGTTGGAGCATAAGTAAATAAGCATTTAGATACTAATCTAAAAATGCCTTAAGGTACTTAAGCTACTTTAAAGATCATTAAAATATTTTAAAGTAAAAAAGAGAATTAAAACATTAAAATGTGATAAAAGCTAAGACTTTAGGATTAGATAATATAATGAATTATTTTTAGAATAGTTTGATGTTTGGCTAACTATATTTTTCCATGATTGCCAGCTTTCCTATTTAAATATAAAATTTAAAAATTTATAAAATTGATTATGATGCAATTAAATGTTTTCTTCTGCCAAATATCTGTTTTTAGAATTTTATTTTGCTGTTTACTAGAAAAACATTTCTTATTGGATTATGAGAATTACAAAATCTAGAACTATCAGCCTAATACATTTTATACATAAGAATAAATATATTTTGTTTAGATAACTTTAAGTACAAGATGCTGTCTGTATTTTCTATTTACAAATAAACTAGTGACTTTTTTTCATTGCATGTTATTATTTTAATTGACTCATTTGGAATGATAATAATCTAAAGGTTTAAATTGGATAAATACTTATTCAATTTAAATTGATAATATTGAATTATCAAATAGGGGATTGAGAACTTTATGGCTAAAGTTTGCTGAGAGATAAAGCAAAATGAAACCCAAGAGGAAACCTGATTCAGAAAGCAAATCCCAAAATCTTTCAAAGAGAGATGTCCATTAACTTGGCTCTATGAAAGAGTGTGATCTTTATATTACGTGAAATACAATTTCCATTTTACGCGATTAATAGTAAATAGTAGTATGACATTATTTTTTTAACCTCTTACAAAAATAGTTGCTAGTCTCACTTTTGGATCATGTTATGCTGTGATTATTTGTACAACCCTCTCTTGTTTAATTTTTGTCTCATTTAACTTTATTATATTTCCTCTTCAGATTCTATTCCCTTTCATAGCTAGTCCCTTCTCCCCAGGGTATATTCTAGGAGATTTTTTGTATCTTTAAAAATTTCATAATATTTCTTTTGTATTCACTTGTTTTTAATTTACACAAATGATATTACACTAGGGTTTTCTTGTTTGTTTGTTTTTACTTAACAGCATGTTTTCAAGATCTACCCACTGGCTTTGATTATGTCTAATTCATTATTTTTGACTACTTCATAACATTCTGCAACATGCATCATCACAGTTAACCTATCTATTATCTAGGCGATGAACAACTAAGGTGTCTTCAAGTCCTCACTTTCATAAGTAATAATGTGAGAAACTTGTATCTGTTTCTTTATGGGCATGTATAAGATTGTCTCTGGGCATATTACCTAGAGGAGGTTCTAAGTCATCAATATTTATATGTCCATCTTATATGTCTTCCCAAAGAACCAGGTTTTGTTTTGTTGATTTTAAAAATTTTTTATTTTGTTTTGTTGCTGTTCTCTATTTTATTGTCTTTATCTTTTTTATTTCTGTCCTTTCTAACTTATTGAACCTTAGCTCATTTATTTTTAATTGTTCCAGTTCTGTGATATACTCAAAACTATACTGTTTCTGTGAAGCATTACTTTAGCAATGTTCCATAGATTTGATGTATGGTATTTCATAAGTTCCCCTCCACATTTTTTTTGTTAACCAAAGGGTCATTTAGTAGTGTGCTATTTAAAATCTCCAAACATATAGGATTATTAAAGGCCTTCTTTTATGCCTAGTTCTATAGATGAGCTGGCTTAATATGTTGGAATAAGCTAAAAATGAACTGCTGCTGTACTATAGACCTACTCAGGTGTGGCCCTGAAAAACAATGAAGAAGAAAAATCCTCCAGGGTTGGGGTTCAAGCAGCACACTAGGTCGGCACCTTTGTGGATAGAGAAGTGGTCTGAAAGAAGACTATACATAACATTTTAGAAAGTGCCATGAAGATTGTCTCGTGGGTCAGGAGCTCGGAATGAAATTGGAAGATCAGATTCAAAAAAGATTGGGGAAAAGGCTTGTAGATACATCTTTGGTATGAGCATAAAATAAAGGGAAGGATTCAAACAATCAAGTGTACAGAATAACTCATCCAAGTTAGCTAGCCTCTGTTATCTTGGCCATTCCAATGTCCACTATGAACCCACAAAGAGTGGTCATGGTGGTGGAGATGGAGGCTATACATGGGCTCAACAGTACAGATTCCTCCCACCAACATTAATCTAACTACTGCAGCTATTGATTACATCAAATCTGCCAGCAGCAGAGACTGATGCTGAGTCCTCAAATAGAGATCAACCTTTTCGTAAGTTGGTTGCACTGGCCCCCTTATGTCAAAGGAGGGATGAAAATAGCAGGTGACCAGGATCCACTGGTCCTACCATATACCACATTACCCTAATCTGTAAGTCTGATAGTGAAATGGAATTGTTCCCTTGATCCCTTCGCAGGACTTGCAAAGGGGTTGGCTTGTTTACTCAGTCCACAGTGCTCAACCGCTCATGGAATGGGGAGCACACAGGCGAGCAGGTTCAAGGGCCTAGGACGAGTGCTTTTGGGCGCCGGCAGGAGCAGAAGTCTGTGTGGCCCTGTGGCAACATCTGGGGGGATACCGATGACTCCTGGAGCCCCAGAGGGCATATGTTACAGTGCTATTTTAGCTTTGCCATCCACAGATGGCTTAAGTGTTTAACAACTCAGTTTGACAGCCCTCTGTATCCTGAGCTCTTGTTGGGTGTCCAGGAAGAATCAGGACACATGAAGAAATTGAAGATGGTAAATGCGGGGGATTTTATTGCTGATGAAAGTGGCTCTCAGCAGGATGGAGAGTTGGAAAGGGGACAGAGTGGGAAGGCGGTCTTCCCCTGGAGTTCAACCATTGCCAGCTGAACTCTTCTCTAATGTCTAACCATTAAGCTGTCCCTCTGAAGTCAAGCTGCTTCTTGCTGATGTCAAGCCGCTGCTTCTCTTCTCTGTTTCTCTGCCACTCTGCTGCTCTGCTAGTGGGGCCTAGGGGCTTTTATGGATACAGGATGGTGGGCCAGGGTGGTTTTGGAAAAGGCAACATTTGGGTGGGAAAACAGGAATGCATGTTTCTCACTTTGGGCCATGGGTCCAGGCTTGAGGGTGGGGCTTTGCTAGGGACCCTGCCCCTTTCTGGCTAGTATTTCCCTGCCTCTTGTCTGTTTCAACAGAATGTTGAAATGGCCTCTAAACAATAAGCCTTGTGGATGACACTGTGGCTTTTGAGTGCTGTTTTTTAGGATATGGTATATATTTTGAACCAATGGCCATTATATGTCCTATCACTGTGACAGCTAGAACATATGGTTTCAGGAATAAAGGATAGAAGTAGCAGTGGGTCTTATTATTACTCACAATGCACCACTTTGGAGGTTTGTGCTTTCATCTGCAAAACTTGTGTTATACTGGACTATAGGGGATCAGTAAGGTTCTACTAAATTTGAAGCTCTGGCAGCCACTGGCTATTTTTGGCTCCTCAGGCCAATAGGCCAGCAAACAAAGAATGGAATTGCTATGCAGAAAGTGTAATTGATATTTAATGTGGTAGAGAGATAAAGTTACTACTACTTAATGGCAGCAAGGAGAATTATGCCTTGAATTTAGGGGATTCACTAGGTTCCTCTAGGTGCTTCTATGTCTAATGATCACAGTGAACAGGCAATTGCAGCAACCATGAACTGATTAGAGAACAACAAAAAGGGGATCAGATCCCTGAGGGATATGGGTCTGAGGTTCATTAAAGTGAACCAATCTCGACTAGAAGTGCCTGCCAAGGTTGAGTGAAATGTAAAATGTCTGCTAAAAAGGTAAGATGATGAATAGCAGTCATAGCCTCAGGCCAACTGCAGCAGAGGAGGCTGCAGTTTGTCCCATTGGCCTCCTATTGTTAGTATTTAATTTCATTTTATTTTAAAATTGTGACTAGCCACTACATTGAAGAATAGTGACTAGATGGAGAGAATTTAATTCAAAGCATGAGTGAATCTGCGCAGTACAGTAAGTACAGTATAGCAGTCACAGCCATATCCCCTATGCAATTATGTTTCCCATACATGCCAACAACTTCTTTACTTGAGGTAACTTCTTTACTTGAGGTAATCCCTTAGCCAGAGGGTTTCCTGGTTGGAGGGTGCTTGGCCTCTGTAATCTCCAGGGAGTTATTGACCATGAGCACAGCTTTTAAACAATGAGGAGTAGAAATTGGTCTTCTCCTGGTGTTTGGCCATCCAGCAGCTGATTTCCACCTTTCTTGATCCTTGAATGGAACAACTCTAAGGCAAATTCTACATCTACTGGAGGGCTCCAGTGAGACCTAATCCAATTGCCCCAAGTGACAACCTGCTTGTTAAGGTATCCTGAATTCAGATTAGTTTTCTGTTATTCTCTATCTCACTTCTGCAGTCCCCTGTTGGTGCTTTTTGAGATTACCACACGCATGCAAACATTTGCACTAAAATCCTTGGCTCAGGGTCTGATTCTGGGAAAATCTAGCCTAACACAATATGCATATGTTCCCTTCCAAGAAGATCAGTATCTTAGCCCTCTTTTAATGCCCACCAATCTTTCTATCATCCTTCAAGTACATTGACATTATTATTAGTTTAATCGCAGAATCCTTATGAGACAAACAGGGGACAGGGAAATACCGGGTAGAAGAGGACAGTTCCCTGGCAAAGGTCCCACCCTCAAGCCTGGAAACCTAAGGACCTAAATGGGAACAGGCAGTACTGTTGTAGTGCCCCAAAGCTGCCTTTTGGCCTGCCACACCCCTCTATCCTGTACACATAAACACCATAAACCACAGGCACCATGAGCAGATGAGCAGATAAGCAGACAAACAGAAGAGCAGAAGAGTGACAGAATGGCATGGCAGAGAAGGAGAGAAGAGAAGGAGTGCCTGAATATCAAGAGGAGTTTAGCTGGGGATGGTCAGAGGGGAGATCGGCGCTGGACAGCCAAACTCTAGGGGAAGATAATCTTCCCACTCCATCCCCTTTCCAGCTCCCTGTCCATCCCACTGAGAGCCACCTCCATCACCCAGTAAAATTCCCACATTCACCATCCTTCACATCCATGTGTAACCTGATTCTTCCTGGATGCCAGACAAGTACATGGGTACCAAGAGGGCACTAAGCTGGTTATCACTTAAGCTGTCTGTGGATGGCAGAGGTAAAAGAGCACTAGAGCACACCCACAGGGGCTTTGAGAGTCACAGGCACACATCCCTAGACATCACTGTTGGGCCAAAGCCCAAAAGCACATACCTGGCTTCTGCACCTGCCCGTCTGTGTGCTCTCCCTCCCATGAAAGGTTTGAGCAGCAGCAGCGGCCAAACAGATGAGTCACATCCCTGTCACACGTCCTGTGAGGAGGGTCAGAGAACTCTCCCATTTCACTTATTGATGCATTGTTTTCCTTTCTTTCTGTTTTTATTTTTTTTCTATTTTTGACAGTGGTTATATAAAAACAGTCTTACTCATTATTTCCAAAAGTGTTTTCAATAATAGTTTTAGTTTTAGTGTGATAAAATCTCTGAGACTATCAGGGAAACCCATTCCCAATAAATCAATGTATTTCATGTAGGTTCTTTTCCATTTCCCTAAGTGTCAGCTGGTCTGAAAAATAAAGGGAAAGAGTACAAAAGAGAGAAATTTTAAAGCTGGGTGTCGGGGGGAGACATCACATGTCAGTAGGTTCCATGATGCCCCCTGAGGTGCAAACCCAGCAAGTTTGTATTAGTGATTTTCAAAGCGGAGGGAGTGTATGAATAGGGTGTGGATCAGAGAGAGCACATGCTTCACAAGGTAATAAAATACCACAAGGCAAATGGAGGCAGAGAGAGATCACAGGACCAGGGCAAAATTAAAATTGCTAATGAAGTTTTGTGCACGCATTGTCATTGATAACATCTTATCAGAAGACAGGGTTTGAGATCAGACAACCCATCTGACTAAAATTTACTAGGCGGGAATTTCCCCATCCTAATAGGCCTGGGAGTGCTATGGGAGACCGGGGCTTATTTCATCCCTTATGTGCAATCATAAAGGCAGACATTCCCAGAGCAGCCATTTTAGAGGCCTCTCCCTAGGAACACATTCTCTTTCTCAGGGCTGTTCCTTGCTGAGAAAAAGAATTCAGCAATATTTCTCCTATTTGCTTTTGAAAGAAGAGAAATATGGCTCTGTTCTGCCTGGCTCTCAGGCAGCCAGACCTAATGGTTATCTCCCTTGTATCCTGAACATAGCTATTATCCTGTTCTTTTTTCAAGGTACGCAGATTTCATATTGTTTAAACAATTTGTGCAGTTAACACATTCATCACAGGGTCCTGAGGTGACATACATCCTCAGCTTACAAAAATGATGGGATTAAGAGATTAAAGTAAAGACAGGCATGGGAAATCACAAGAGTATTGACTGGGGAAATGATAAATGTCCATGAAATCTTAACAGTTTATGTTCAGAGATTGCAGTAAAGACAGGAGTAAGAAATTATAAAAGTATTAATTTGGGGAAGTAATAAATGTCCATGAAATCTTCACAATTTATGTTCTTCTGCCATGGCTTCAGCTGGTCCCTCTGTTCGGGGTCCCTGACTTCCCACAGCAGGCAACAGGGTGAGACTCTGTCTCAAAAAAAAAAAAAAAAAGGAAAGAAAGAAAAGGAAGAAGGAGTTAAATTTAGGCTGAAGTTCTCACATAGCACCAAGAGATTTAATCATTAATAATAACTAACAATTTTTAAATTGTTTGAAAAGTATTCATTTTTTGCTATTTTCAACTTTTAACAGGTATGCTTGTAAATCATGTATTATTTAACTTCTAAGTATTATGGAGTATTAAAATGCACATTGAAAACAAAGATACCAGGCCTTGCACTCAAAGAATTTCAGATGAATTTAAGATGACTGAGACACACACACACACACACACATAACAAGAAGATAGGATAATATAGAATATTTTCTTGCAGGAAAAGTCTTGAAAAATTTTGGAATACATATAGTAAGAATGCACTTCACTGCAGCAAAAGTAAGTGTGGCTTTGAACAAAAGTTTGCTTCAGTATAGCTGTTGTGTGACACCTAGTAGCTCTGTGGTTTTTGTGGACCCGTAAAATAAACTGAACTCTGAAAAGCATTTCCACAGTAGTCTATTTTACATAAGTACACTGGTGCCAAACATTTAAGGCTAACCACAGAGTGAAAAAGGCAGGATGCATATAAATATATAAATAAAAATTGAGATGTAAATAATCATAATCACATCACTATAAACCACATGTTTTTAAATAAAATATCTTACTTTTCATATTGGCAGGCTGAGCACTTGTAATTGGAGAAAGCCTTCAAACTAAATAAATATAATCTATTATAAACATAAATAATTTGAATTGATTGGGATAGGGGAGTAGCTATAAATTATTTGATATTTTATCAAATCCAAATTACCACAGCTAAGGCCGGGCATGGTGGCTCATACCTGTAATCCCAGCACTTTGGGAGGCTGAGGTGGGCAGATCACTTGAGGTCAGGAGTTTGAGACCAGCCTGGCCAACATGGTAAAGCCCCATCTCTACTAAAAATACAAAAATAAGCTGGGCATGGTGGCATGCTCCTGTAATCCCAGCTACTCGGGAGGCTGAGGCAGGACAATCGCTTGAAGCTGGGAGGCAGAGGTTGCAGTGAGCCGAGATCACGCCACTGCACTCCAGCCTGGGTGGAAGAACAAGACTCCATCTCAAAAAACAAAAAAAAAATTTACCACAGCTAAAAAGTGTAGCCAGGGAAGTCCTTTATGCTTTACTGAATCAATGTGCTTTAATATAAAAATACACTTATTGAATGAAACTGGAGAACACTATGCAAAGTGAAAAAAGCTAGGCACAAAAAGACGAATACTATATAATCTTAATTATATGATGAATCTAAGAAAGATGATCTCATGGAAACAGAGATTAGGAGGAAGAAGAGCGATTGGGAAAAGGAAGATGTTAAACAAAAGCTACAAAATTTCAGTTAGACTGAAGAAATAAGTTTTAGTAATCTATTGCACTATATGGTGACCACAGTTAATAATAATGTATTGTATACTTCAAAATTGCTGAAAGAATAGATTTCTAACTTTCTCACCACACAGACAAAAAATGCTAAGTTGGTCAGGTAGTAGATGTGTTAATCTTTCTATAATGTATACATAGATGAAAAGATCACACTGTATCCTATAAATACACATAATTACCATTAATCAATTAAAAGTAAATTTTATTTATTTATTTATTTATTTATTTATTTATTTATTTATGTTTTGGGATGGAGTTTCACTCTTGTTGCTCAGGCTAGAGTACAATGGAGCAATCTCAGATCACCGCAACCTCTGCCTCCCGGGTTCAAGCTATTCTTCTCCGCAGCCTCCCCAGTAACTGCGGTTACAGGCATGTGCCAGCACACCCAGCCAATTTTGTAGTTTTAGTAGAGATGGGGTTTCTTCATGTTGATCAGGCTGGTCTTGAACTCCAGACCTCAGGTGATCCGCCAGCCTTAGCCTTCCAAAGTGCTGGGATTACAGGTGTTAGCCACTGCACCTGGCTTAAAAGTAAATTTTAAAAATAAACAGTTTAGAAATTAGAATTAATAAACAAACATTGAAATTTGTATTTATAAAGAATGTTTCCAAATACAAATGGTTTAAAAAACCAGTTCTCTATGTGATAAAAACCCTCAACAAATTGGATATAGAAGGAACATATCTTAACACAATAATGGCCGTATATGACAAGCCCACAGCTAATACCATTCTGAAGGCAGAAAAATTGAAATCTTATCCACTGAGATCTGGAACAAGACAAGGATGCCCACTTACACCACTTTTATTCAGCATAACACTAAATGTTCTAACCAGAGCAATTAGACAACACAAAAAAGTTAAGTGCATCCACATTGAAAACAAAGAAGTCAAATTATCCTTGTTTGCAGATAACAAGATCTTATGTTTAGGAAAACCTAAAGACTCAACCAAACTACTCTTAGAGCTGATCAGCCAATTTATTTAAATCGCAGGATATAAAACCAACATACAAACATCATCTGAAAGGGAAATCAAGAAATTCCATTTACAATAGCTACCCCAAAATAATAAAATGCTTAGGAATAAATTTAACCAAGACATGAAAGATCTCTACAAAGAAATCAACAAAACACTCATGAAAGACAGTGAAGAGACCAAAAAAAAAAAAAAAAAATAGACCATACACCTGAAATAGTTTGGACATGTGTCTCCTGTAAATCTCATGATGAGTTGTAATCCCTGGTGTTGGAGGTGGGGCCTGGTAGGAGGTGATTGTATCATGGAGGCAGATTTCTCAGGAGTGATTTAGCTCCTTCCTATTAGTGTTGTCCTTTCAATAGTAAGTTCTTGCAAGATCTGATTTTTTTCAAAGTGTTGCCACTTCCCCCACCTTGCACCTGCTTTTACCATGTGAGATGCTTGTGCCTGTTTCACCTTCTGCCATGAGTAAAAGCTCCCTGAGGCCTCCCCAGAAGCTGAACACATGTCAGTGCCAAGCTTGTATAGTCTGCAGAGGCATGAGCCAATTAAGCTTCTTTTCTTTGTAAGTTACCCAGTCTCAGGTATTTCTTTATAGTGTTAATAAAAAAAAAAAATGATGACACAAGTCTCAATCATTTTAGGAGGTTTATTTGCCAAAGCCAAGGACAGGAACTCATGACACAGCCTTGGGAAGTCCTGACGACATGTGCCTAAGGTGGTCGGGGCACAGCTTGGTTTTATACATTTTAGGGAGACATGAGACATCAATCAATATATGTAAGCGGTGCATTGGTTTCGTCCAGAAGGGTGGGACCAACTCGAAGCAGGGAGGGGGCTTCCAGGTCACAGGTAGGTGAGAGATAAATGGTTGCATTCTTTGAGTTTCTGATACACCTTTCCAAAGGAGGCAATCAGAATGTGCCTCTATCTCAGTGAGCAGAGGGGTGACTTTGAATAGAATGGGAGGCAGGTTTGTCCTGAGCAGTTTCCAGCTTGACTTTTCCCTTAGCTTAGTAATTTTGGGGCCCCAAGATTTTCCTTTCACAATAGTAACACAAGAAAAGACTAACACAATATCTCATTCTCATGGATTAGAATAATTAGTATTGCTAAAATGTCTATACTACTTGTATTAGTTCTCACACTGCTATGAAGAAATACCTGAGACTGGGTAATTTATAAAAGAAAGAGTTTAATTGACTCACAGTTCCATATGGCTGTGGAAGCCTCAGGAAACTCACAATCATGGCGGAAAGCACCTCTTCACAGGGCAGCAGGAGAGAGAATGAATGCCTAGCAAAGGGGGAAAAGCCCCTTATAAAACCATCAGATATCATGAAAATTCACTTACTGTCACAAGAACAGCACGGGGGTAGCTGCCCCCATGATTCAATTAGCTCCCACTGAGTCCTTCCCACAACATGTGGGTGTTATGGGAACTGCAGTTCAAGATGAGATTTGGGTAGGGACACAACCAAACCATATCACTACCTAAAGCAATCTACAGATTCAATAAAATTCCTATCAAAATAGAAATGACATTTGACACAGAAATAGAAAAAAACAATTCTAAAATGTATATGAAACCAAAAAGAAACACAAATGGCTAAAGTAATCCTAAGCATAAAAAGTAATCCTAAGCAAAAAAAAAAAAAAAATAAAACTGGAGGTATCACACTACCTAATTTCAAATTACACTACAAAGGTATAGGAACCAAAACAGCATACTACTGGCCTAAAAACAGACATTGACCAGTGGAATAGAAGAGAGAACCTAGAAACAAATCCACACACTTATAGCCAGTTCATTCTTGACAAAGATGACTAGAACACACATGGAGAGAAGGACAGTCTCTTTAATAAATGGTATGGGAAAACTGGATATCCTAATGCAGAAGAATGAAACTATATCCCCATCTTTCACTATATACAAAAATCAACACAAAAAGGATTAAAGATTGAAATGGAAAACCTGAAATTTTGAAACTACTGGGAGAAAACATAGAGTAAATGCTGCGGGACTTTGATCTGGGCAAAGATTTTGGAGGTAAGACCTCTAAAGCATAGACAATAAAAATAAAAGTAGACAAATGATATTACATCAAGCTAAAATATTTCTGCACAGCAAAATAAACAATTTTAAAAATTGAATATATATCCTATAGAATGTGAGAAAATATTTGCAAACTATCCATTTGACAAGAGACTAGTAACCAGAATATATAAGGTATTGAAACAACTCAATAGCAAAAAACAAAAATCCATTTTAAAAATGGGCAAAGGATCTGAATAAACATCTCTCAAAAGAAGACATACAAATGGCCAACAGGTATACAAAAAGATGCTCAACATCAATAATTATCAGGGACGTAAAAATCAAAACCACAATTAGGTATCATCTTACCCAGTTAAAATGGCTATTACCAAAAAGACAAAAACAATAAATACTGGCAAGGATGTAAAGAAAAAGAAAAACTTATACACTATTGGCAAGAATGTAAAGTAGTACAACTAGTATGGAAAACGGTATGAAAATCCTCACAAAACTAACAATAGGCCTACCATACAATCCAGCAATCTCACTGATGGATATATGCCACTCCCACCACCAAGAAAAGGAAATCCGTATATCAAGCAGACATCTGCACTCTTGTGTTTATTGCAGTACTATTTACAATAGCTAAGATATGGAATCAACCTACATTTCCATCAACAGATGATAGGATAAAGAAAATGGGGCACATGTACACAATGAACTAGTATTCAGCCATAAAAAAGAATGAAATCCTGTCATTTGCAGCAACTGGATGGAACTGGAGGTCATTGTGTTGCGTGAAATAAGCCAGGCACAGAAATACCAATTATCACATGTTCTCAGTCGTATGTGAGAAATAGAAAAGTTGATCTCATGGAGGTAGAAGATAACAATGGTAATTACCAGAGACTGTAAAGGTAAGTGAGAGTAGGGGAGGAGAAAGATAAGTTGGTTAATATTTGAAAACATACCATTAGATACAAGGAATAAGTTCTAGTATTCAATAGTACAATAGGAAAATTATAGTTAAGAATAGTGTATTGTATATTTCAAAATAGCTAGAACTTTAATGTTTTCAACATAAAAGAATGGTAATTGTTTGAGGTATCCCAGTTGCCCTGACTTGATCATTACATATTGCATGCTTGTATCAAAATATCACATGTACCCCATAAATTTGTATAACAATTATATAACTATCAACATATTTTAAATGGGTAAAAACAATTATGTTTTGAACTGAATTATTCTGTCTTTATGAACTTTCTTGTATAATTTACAAAAATATTCTGAGTTATTGATGTCTAAATTCTTAAATTTTAGTGTTTTGTAAAGCATAACACACTAAAGGTAGAAAATGTTAACTCTGAGTCAGAAACCACTTACAGATTTCTTAAAGCCAAGAAAGTAAACAGGAACAATGTAATCAGTACCACCAAATCTATATCCAAGTTGTAATCTACTGTGGTAAAATCGGCCGGTTTGGTAAACTGTGAATGGGTTAAAGAGGTAATGGTGAGCATTTGCATTCTTGTTTATACAAAATACGTCATGTCAATCCAATAAAGGCAATAAAGGCTATAATAAAAATAACCTATAATAAAAACATCTATTTTTGATAACCCCAAATTCATTTCACTGCAAGCCCTGATGGGGCCAAGAATAGGAATAGGAAAAGTAGAGGATGCTGGATGATGGTAGTACAACTCCATGGCATCATGTGGAAAATTATCAGGTTGCAAGTTCTCTGGACTGGGCTTTCTACTTAAATACACAACATACATTCATTTATTCTTGTTAGTCCTGGTCCCCCAGAAGCAGACACCAAGATGTAGTCAGAAACTCAAGAGGTATAAGGAGAGTAACACTTGTGCAAGATAAGGAGTAAAGGGAGAAAGAGTAGGCAGAGATAGCCTACAGTCCACCATGCAAGTCCGACACCTGAGAAAGAAAAGGCATAAGGAAGAAAGATGGAGGGGGAAGAGCCTCAAACTGTGGTGCAGAAAATCTCTGTGGTGCAGAAAATCTCAGTGAGCCCAATGGGGAGCTCTAGTGCACAGATTGCTAACAGAAGAGTTTCAAATTGAGAGGAAATTGCCATGACCTAATATCCCTTCTTTGTTTAGTTATCTGGCACCCCTGATGTGCTTAGCGTCACTAGGGAGCTGACTGAAGAGAGTTGGAGGCTGTCAGCTCACTACACTCTTTGTGGCAGGCTCTCTCTTGAGGAAAGATCTAACACATCTTCATGACTGTCACATTTCCTGTTCAAATTATAGTGGCCCTTGAAGTTTTCTTTCCCCATAATGATAACATAGCTTTTGAATGCCAAATGTAATATATACTATCTTAACAATATGTCATATGGACAATTTGATCTTGCACTTACTGTGAAAATAAATTATATACAAGAAAACTTTCCAAGAAGATGCAAAAAGATCATATATAATGGAGAAATAATTAAACTGACATCAGGCTTCTCAACAGCAACAACAGAAGCAAGGGGAAAACAAAGCAGTAGCTTTTAAGTGCTGAAGAAACTTTAAATTAGGATTTTGTGTCTAGATAATCATTTAAATGTAAGGTAAGTTGAAGATGTTCTCAAGCATATGAAGTCTCATGTTGCTGGAAGTCAGGGACCCTGAATGGAGGGACCAACTGAAGCCATGGCAGAAGAATATAAATTGTGAAGATTTCATGGACATTTATTACTTCCCCAAATTAATACTTTTATAATTTCTTACTCCTGTCTTTACTGCAATCTCTGAACATAAACTGTTAAGATTTCATGGACATTTAACACTTCCCCAGTCAATACTCTTGTAATTTCCTATGCCTGTCCTTAATCTCTTAATCCTATCATTTTTGTAAGCTGAGAATGTATGTCACCTCAGGACCCTGTGATGATTGTGTTAACTGCACAAATTGTTTAAACAATATGAAATCTGGACACCTTGAAAAAAGAACTGGATAACAGCAATGTTCAGGGAACAAAGGAGATAACCATTAGGTTTGGTTGCCTGAGAACCAGGTGGAACAGAGCCATATTTCTCCTTTCAAAAGCAAATAGGAGAAATATCGCTGAATTCTTTTTCTCAGCAAGGAACAGCCCTGAGAAAGAGAATGTGTTCCTAGGGAGAGGTCTCTAAAATGGCCGCTCTGGGAATGTCTGTCTTTTACAGTTGCAGATAAGGGATGAAATAAGCCCTGGTCTCCCGTACCACACCCAGGCCTATTAAGAGAGGAAATTCCCGCCTAGTAAATTTTAGTCAGACCAGTTGTCTGCTCTCAAACCGTGTCTGCTGATAAGATGTTATCAATGATAATGCGTGCCTGAAACTTCATTAGCAATTTTAATTTTGCCCTGGTCCTGTGATCTCACCCTACCTCCATTTGCCTTGTAATATTTTATTACCTTGTGAAGCATGTGATCTCTGTGACCCACACCCTATTCTTACACTCCCTCCCCTTTGAAAATCACTAATAAAAACTTGCTGGTTTTGCAGCTTGTGGGGCATCATGGAACCTGCCGATATGTGATGTCTCCCCCAGACACCCAGCTTTAAAATTTCTCTCTTTTGTACTCTTTCCCTTTATTTCTCACACCAGCTGACACTTAGGGAAATAGAAAAGAACCTATGTGAAAAACGTTGAATTATCAGGGGTGGGTTCCCCCAGTAGTTGCCCAGGCTGGAGTGGAGTGCAGTGGCACCATCTCAGCTCACTGAAACCTCTGCCTCCCAGTTTCAGGTGATTCTCATGCCTCAGCCTCCTGAGTAGCTGGGACTAAAGGTGTGCGCCACCTCACCTGGCTAATTTTTGTATTTTTAGTAGAGATGAGGTTTCACTATGTTGGCCAGGCTGGTCTTAAACTCCTGACCTCAGGTGATCCGCCTGCTTTGGCCTCCCAAAATGCTGGGATTACAGGCATGAGTCACCACACTTGGTGTTGTTCTTCTTGCTTGCTTGCTTGCTTGCTTTCTCTCTCTCTTCTTTCGTTTTCTTTCTTTCTTTCTTTCTTTCTTTCTTTCTTTCTTTCTTTCTTTCTTTCTTTCTTTCTTTCTTCTTTCTTTCTTTCCTTCTTTCTCTTTCTTTCTTTTTCTTTCTCTTTCTTTTCTTTCTCTTTCTTTTCTTTCTTTCTTTCTTTCTTTCTTTCTTTCTTTCTTTCTCTTTCTTTCTTTTCTTTCTCTTTCTTTTCTTTCTCTTTCTTTCTTTCCTTTCCTTTCCTTTCTTTCTTTCTTTCTTTCTTTCTTTCTTTCTTTCTTTCTTTCTTTCTTTCTTTCTTTCTTTTCTTTTCTTTTTCTCTTTCTTTCTTTCTATACTTTTCGTATTGGTTGCCCTTTCAAATGATGAATACAGATGTTAATTAAAAAATCGTTTCAATCTAGGAATTATGAATATGCTGGATGAGTCTAGATCTTCTAGTCTTTCCACAGTGATCATTTGTAGTCATGGTGGAATTATCTGACCTTGGTAAGCTTACTCAAATATGAAGATGAAATCTCTAACTTTGGCTGGTTACCACTCTGCTTTTTCTATCCACATGCTATGTCATTAACTCTCTTCAGTTTCTTTTTCCCCCAAATGCATGGTGAAACTTCAAAGTTGATATCAACCATACAGGCACATTCTGGGGAAAGTGGTAGCAAGGATTTCAGTCCATGACCTCAGTCTTTTTCAGGCTCATTACAAAGACATTGGGAGGAGGTGTTAAGGTGTTCGTGGGCCCTTTTATAAAAACTTGTGTGGGAATATTAATAGCCTGGGTTTCAGTTAATAGTAGTTCCCTGTAATATTATTTCAATATAATACTCTATTAAATAAAAACATTTCTCAGATATCTGTAAATCTGTCCATCCTTCTGTAATAGTTTATTAAGCTTTACAATATTTGTCCCAGAACTTTGCTAGGCTACAAGCTAAGGAAACAGGAAAAAATATGTATAGCTTTTGATGTCAAGGAGCTAAGAGGTTTGGAGAAGATGATAATGAAAACAAGAACCATAGGGAAAATAGGTGTTCAAGATAATAGAGGATATAGCAAGAGAAGAAGTTGAATGCTAATCTGGAGTGGAGAAAACTAAGAGAGGTTTTAGGAAAGAGGTATTACTTGAGCTGAGTTTAAAGAATGAATAAAATTGATCAGGGGCTTTAATTTACAAGCAAGTTAAGTGTAAGAGCTGGGGGTAGAGTATAAAATAAAGTTGGAGAGGAGGGCGGGGGCCAGTCTTCTCCATCTTGCTAAGGAGCAAGGACTTGATCCCACACAGGTAGTGGGGAACCACTGAAGGATGTAAACAAGAGAAAATGTGGACCACCCTTGAGATTTAAAAGATGACTTCACCAACTTTTATAGAGGACAGATTGCACTTGATAGAGTTGGATGTAGAGATAGCAAAGGAGAGACAATGAAATCTTAAACTTGAGACATAGTAATGAGAAAAGGAGAGAAGGGGATGAATAAGAGACCTATCAAGGTACACACTAACTTGATGTGCTCATAAGGGAAAGGAGGGATTGAGGAAGCTTCTCAGATTTCTGGTTTAGTTTGGTTTCTTGGGAGTATAATGGAACTATTAAACAGAAATAGGGAAGCTTAGAAGAGGAGAATGGGGCAATAAATCATAGTAATGAAGTAAGATTTTTACACGTTGAGTTTCAAATGCCTATGGGCATTCAGTTAGAGATGTCCATTAAACTGGTCGCAGGGCTGCCATGAGTTGTTATTGAGGTTGTCCACCATTCTAGCATGCCATTCTCTTGATCTGCAATGTGAATGTTGCTCCCTAGTTTGTGCAGAGCATTGTTTGTGCAGAGTATTGTTATAAGTGGTGACCATGTCACTGGTCTAAAACAGAAGGAAAGGATATGAACGAGGAATAAACATTTCATTTAATCTTTAACAAATTTTTGAGTGTGTGTGATGTGCCAGGCACTTTTCTAGGCACTAGGGATACAGTGGTGAGCAAATCAAAATCCTTGATCACATTGGACTTACATTCTAGTGGAGAAAATACTTATTTGCTCATTTTATTTGCTTTCTTGTTATTTATTTGCTTATTTTATTTGCTTATTTTCTGTCTTCTCCATTAGAATATAAGTGCAATGAGAGGATTTAATGGCAGATAGCAGTATTATTAATACATCTGTAATTAATAAATAAGTAGTCAAGTGGATAACTATTCCAAGTAACTTAAAAAACAGGGAGTCCCTGAAGAAATAGCTGGTTCTAGATTTTAGACAGGAATACAAGAAGATAACCTTATAATATCTTCTTATTCAAGAAAGCAAGTGAGTTACCAAAGACTACGATGTTGTGTATGTCCAAAGGACTCAGGAGCCAACTTGAAGAAACTCTTTATCAACTCAGATTCAGACAAGAGAAGAGCCATGACAACTATTAGGGAAGCAGAAAGGTTTATGATAAGAATTGAATTTATATGAGTGTGGAAAAGCTGGGAAGGAAACCAGAGGATCACATCATTAATGTTTTCAGCTTGAAGCTTGAAGTGGCTTGAAAGGCAAGAATTTGAGAAGAGTGTGAGAAGCTTTTAGTCTTCCTCCCACAGGCAAAATGGCAGCTCATGGAGAGCTCTGTGAAGCCACTGAATATCTGCTTCCACTTCCAACTTCCAAATTTTGCCTAAGTTACATCTGACTCCAAGCCACATAGGGAAGATAATTCTGGGAATTGTAGTTTTCAGCCATAGAAGATATGTCAGGAAATTCTCAAGTAAACATAGGACCCCACTCTCCAAATATGGACAACTTGAATATCAATGATGATATTGACAAATACATCACACAATCAAATCCGTGAGTTAATAATGATCTTAGAATAATGATCTGATAACTGGAATAATGATCTTAAGTCAGGCTGACTGCAAAAACAGCCTAAAGTATTCTCTTCCCTATATTCGTGTTCATTATGCTATGTTGGCAGCTCCTTCCATAAAGAAGTATTTTTCCCCATCTCTTGAACCGGGACTAGCCTTATAACTTGCTTTGATGAATAGAAGGCAGCAGAAAAAACAGTATACCAGTTCTGAATATAGTCTTCAAGAAGTCTTGTGTGCTTTCTGCTCTCTTATACAATTTTGCTTTCTCATTTTTGCAACACTGCCACCACTGTGTGACAAAGTTCAGGCTAGCTTCTTGGCCAATAATAGATTACACGGAACAGAATTAAGTCATCTCGGCTGAGGCCTAGACCAGCCAGCTATCAGCTGACCAACAAAGCTCAGCCCAGAGAAGCCAAACTACGCAGCTTATTTTTAATTCCTATTAAAAAAAGTTTTATTGAAGTATAACAGACACACAATAAACTATACATATTTAACATGTACAGTCTGCTAGGTTTTGATGTATGTGTGCACGCATGAGACCATGAACATGATGAGCATAGGTATCCATCATCCACAAAAGTTTTCTGAAGCCCCTTGGTAATCCTTCCTGCTTGTCCCTACTGGTCCTCAACCCCAGGAGACCACTTCCATGCTGTTACCACACATTAGTTTTCATTTTCTAAATTTTGTATGTGTGAATAAAATAGTATGTACTCTTCTTCTGGCTTTTACTCAGAATAATTATATTGAGATTCAACCATATGGGAGTGCTTATCAATAGTTCATTCCGTTTAAGAACAAATTTACCTATTGATGGAATTTGGTTGTTTCCAGAGTTTGGCTTTTACAAATAAAACTGCTATCAACATTCACGTACAAGTGTTTGTATGTATATATGCTTTTATTTCTCTTGGGTGGAATGTGGAATGTTTGGATCATAGAGTAGGTGTATGACAAACTTTTAAAGAAATTGAACTGCCTAAACTGGCAAAGTGCTTGTACTATTGCATATTCCCACTATTATTATTCCCACCAGTATTAAGAACATTCCAGTTCATCCACATTCTCTCCTACATTTGATATAATCAGTTTTAAATTTTATTTTAAATATAGCCATTGTAATAGATGTGGAGTTGTATCTCAATGATTCTGGCTTGTGTTTCCCTGATAACTAATGATACTGATCGTCTTTTCATATGCTTATTTTCCATGTGCTATTTTCTTTGATAAAGTCTCTGGTCAAATCATTTGCCAATTTTTATTGAGCTGTTAATTTTCTTACTATTGAGTTTCTTCAGACTGTCTGAATACAAATTTTTTATTCTATATGTAATTGGCAAATGTGTTATGCTTGTTTGTGGTTTAGAGATTATAGAAATATCAGTTTTTGTGTATTATTCCTCTATTCCGTAGACTTGCTAAGTTAATTTATATGTTCATAAATTTTTTGAAGATTTTATTGGATTTTATTAATAAATAGATTATCTACTCAACTGCTAATAAAGAGAATTTTACTTCTTTCTTTTCAAACCAAGTGCTTCTTATTTATTTTTTCTTGCCTATTCACACTGAATAGAACCTCTAGCACAATGTTGAATAGAAGTAGAAATTTTTGTGATTTTTTTTTCTGATCCTAGGAGGAAGGCATTCAATCTTTCACCATTAAGTATGATGTTAGTTATAGATTTTTCATAAATGCTCTATATCTGATTGAGGATTTCTCTTCTATTTCTATTTTTACCAAGATTTAAACATTTTTTAATTTGATTACCGTTTATTTATTTTATTTTATTTTTTGAGACAGGGTCTCACTGTTGCCCAGGCTGGAGTGCAATGGTGCAGTCTCAGCTCCCTGAGCCTCCTGGCTCAAGTGATTCTTCCACCTCAGCCTCTGGAGTAGCTGGGACTACAGGTGTGCGCCACCATGACAGGCTAATTTTTTTTGTACTTTTTGTAGAGACTGTGTTTTGCCATGCTACTTAGGCTGGTCTCAAACTCCTGGGTTCAAGCAATCTGTCTGCCTTGGTCTCCCAAAGTGCTGGGATTATAGGCGTGAGCCACTGTGCTAAGACTAAGATTTATTTGTTTTTTTAAAATCAGAAATGAGTGCTGTCAAATCTATTGAGATGAACATACAATTCTTAAAACTTGGATTTTTAAAAATGTTAAACTAGCCTTGTATTTCTGGGATAAATACCACACTTGAAAAACAATGGTGAGTCAGGTGCAGTGGCTCACACTTGTAATCCCAGCACTTTGGGAGGCTGAGGTGGGCTGATCACTTGAGTCTAGGAGTTTGAGACCAGTCTGGCCAACATGATGAAACCCCATCTCTACTAAAAATACAAGAATTAGCTGGGTGTGGTGGCACATGCCTTTAATCCCAGCTACTCGGGAGGCTGAGGCAGGAAAATCGCTTGAATCTGGGAGGCAGAGGTTGCAGTGAGCCGAGATTGTGCCACTGCACTCCAGCCTGGGTGACAGAAAACAAATAAACAATAATAAAAAAAAAATGGTGTATTTTTCTTTTATATATTGTTGGGTTAATTTGCTAAAATTTTGTTTAGAATTTTAAATCTATGTGAGAAATACTAGCCCATGGTTTTTTTCCTTATAATTTTTTTTTTTTTTTTTTTTCCTCACAGTAATGCTGGCATCACAGAATGGACTGGTATGCATTCCCTTACACTGTGAGGCCTGAGATTCCATGGGTTGCCTTGACATCTTCAAGCCTCCTGGGCTTCCAAGGCCTAGCTGCGTGTTCCTGTGCTCTTATCAGATCTGCCTCCCACCAGTGTGAAAGTTTCTCTGTCCAACTAGTTCTTCTATTAGCTGGACCAATTGCACTCTACCTAGTCTTCAACCTAACAGGTTTTATCTCCCTGTCAGCTTGTAAAATTATTCAAAGAAACCAATCACATCCTCCCATAGGGACCAGTGGTCACCCCACCCTGTTTTCCCTACATAGCCTGCCTCCCACAGTTCCTGCTTTACTCTGTTCCTGAGTGCAAGCTTCATGTGGCCATGTGGCTTGCAGTATCATTTTCCCCAGTCTGTGAGTACTGTATATGTGACTAATCTTAATCTCTTAATCTCTTAGTCTCATCTGTGCAGTGTTAGGTGTTGTGTGTTTGGCCATCTTGTTCTACTCAGGGAGGGGACCCCTCCTTAACGAACAGGGTGAGTAGGAAGTGATTAGAACATGTCTTCATTTCAGTTCTCTAGAAGAGCTTGTGAGGAGTTTGTATTATTCCTTCCTTTAATGTTCGGTAGAATTGACAGTGAAGCAAAGTGGCTTGGGGTTTTCTTTATGGGAAAATTTTAAACTATAGATTCACATTTATTAATAGATATATGGTTATTAGGTTGTAATTTCTTCTTGATTGAGGTTTGGTAGTTTCTGTCTTTCAAGATTTTCTTTTTTTTCCCACTTCATTAAGGTGTGAATTTGTAGGCATAAGGTTGTTTGTATTGTTTGTATTTCCTTATCATTCTTTAGTAATCGTAGATTCTTTCATGAGGTTCCCTCTCTCACTGTATCTTCTCTCTTTTTCATGATCAATCTGGCTAGCGGTTTATCAAGTTTATCAATCTTCTGAAATAACCAACTTCTGGTTTCATTGATTTTTCTCTTTCTTACATCATTAGTTTGTGCTCTGGTATTTATGATTTCCTTTCTTCTATGACTTTGAGTTAATTTAATCTTTTAAAATAGTTTCTTAAGGTGGAAGCTAAAGTAATTTATCTGAGATCTTTTTCTCTTCTAATACTAGCTCTTATAATAAATTTCCTCCTAAGTAATACTTTACTGGTATTTCATCAAATTTGTTATGTTCTGTTTTCACATTCAATACAAAATAATTTCTGACTTCTCTTTAGTTTTCTTCTTTAACCTCTAAGTTATTTAGAGTTGTATCAATTAGTTTCCAAATGTTTGAGAATATTCCAGATAACTTTTTGATATTAGATTTTATCACGACCAGTGAACACATTTTGTGTGGCTTTAATCCATTTGAATTGAGACTTGCTTTATGTCTCAGAATACAGTCTCTTTTGATAAGTGTTCCATGTACACTTAAAGAGAATGTGTATTATGCTATTGTTGGATGGCATACTTCATAAATGTCTATTAGGTCAAATTCTAATATTCTATATCATGCATCAGTAAACTTTTTTTTTTTTAAAGAGAAGATAGTAAATATTTCAGGCTTTGTGGGCCCTAGATACTGTGTCACATTATACTACTCCTAAAGTGGAAGCTGAAATCATTTATTCAAGATGCTTTTTCTTTTCTTTTTTTTTTTTTTTAAGACATTCTCCTTCCTCTGTCACCCAGGCTGGGGTGCAATGGCACAATCTCGGCTCACTGCAACTTCTGCTTCCTGGGTTTAGGCCATTCTTCTGCCTCAGCCTCCTGAGTAGCTGGGATTATGGGTGCCTGCTGCTATGCCCGGCTAATTTTTGTGTTTTTAGTAGAGATGGAGTATCACCATGTTGGCCAGGCTGGTCTCGAACTCCTGACCTCAAGTGATCCACATACAAAATCATTCGATGAAATGATTTTGTAACATTAATGATTTTAAAGGCTTTAAACTGTTGGTTTAAACTCTTGGCCTCCCAAAGAGCTGGGATTACAGGTGTGAGCCACTGCGCCCAGCCCTTTCTCTTTTTTTATAATGGCACATAGTACTATCGATTTTCCTCTAAGTACTGCTTTAGTGGTGTTTTCATTTTCATTTGTTACAAAATATTGGCACCTAGTGCCAATTTCCTTCTAAATCCTACTCTTCTGTTGTAATGTGAAAGCAGCCATAGACGCTATCTAAGTGAATGAACTTAGACACAATTTAAGGGATTGCTGGGTCAAATGGTCGTTCTGTTTTTAGTTCTTTGAGGAATTGCCACACTGCTTCCCACAATGGTTCAACTAGTTTACACCCCCCACCAACAGTGTATAAGAGTTCCCTTTTCTCTGCAACCTTGACAGTATCTGTTATTTTTTGACTTTTTAATAATAGTTGTTCTGACTGGTGTGAGATGGTATCTCATCATGGTTTTAATTTGCATTTCTCTAGTGATCAGTGATGTTGAGCTTTTTAACATATGCTTGTTGGCCGCATGTATGTCTTCTTTGGAAAAGTATCTCTTCATGTCCTTTGCTCACTTTTTAGTGGGGTTGTTTGATTTTCTCTTGTAAATTTTTGTATATTCCTTATAGACGTTGGGTATTAGAGCTTTGTCAGATGCATAGTTTGCAAATATTTTCTCCCATCCTGTAGGTTGTCTGTTTACCTTGTTGATAGTTTCTTTTGCTGTGCAGAAGTTCTTAAGTTTAATTAGATCCCATTTGCCTTTTGTCAGTTTTTGTTTTTGTTGTGATTACTTTTGACATCTTTGTCATTGAAATCTTTGACCGTTCCTATGCCCAGGATGGTATTGGCTAGGTTGTCTTCCAGGTCTTCTACAGTTTTGGGTTTTACATTTAAGTCTTTAACTCATCTTGAGTTGAGTTTTGTATATGGTGTAAGGTGGAGGTCCAGTTTTAATTTTCTGCCTATGGCTAGCCGGTTATCCCAGCACTGTTTATTGAATAGGGAATCATTTCTCCATTGCTTGTTTTTGTCAGCTTTGTTGAAGATCAGATGGTCTTAGGTGTGTGACCTTATTTTGGGGCTCTCTATTCTGTTCCACTGGTCTATGTGTCTGCTTTTGTACCAATACTACACTGTTTTGGTTACTGTAGCCTTGTAGTATAGTTTGAAGTCAAGTAGCGTGATGCCTCCAGCTTAGTTCTTTTTGCTTAGGATTGCCTTGTAGACACTGGGGCCTACTTGAGGGTTGAGGGTGAGAGGAGGGAGAGGGGCAGAGAAAATAACTATTAGGTACTAGGCTTAGTACCTGGGTGATGAGATAATCTGTAAATGAACTCCTGTGACATGAGTTTACCTGCATAAAAAACCTGCACATGTACACCCGAACCTAAAATAAAAGTTTTTTTGAAAGGAATTCACAGAATAAAACAATAAAATTGTGGTTGGTTGAATCCATCATTAAGATTTTATCTTAATGAAACAGAATTTTATCTCTAATTGATTCATTGACTTTTTATAGACCCTTAATATTTACAGTTACACTCATGTCTCCAAAGACTTGCAGATGTGGCCTGCCATTTCTCTCTGCTCAAGTCTTGCCTCTATTCCTTTTCTGGATGTGATGCCATCAGGGATTCGTGGGCAGTTTTCACGTGGTTCTGTGGTTACTGATTCTGAACCAGGAAGCCAACATCTCTATGTACACATCACGACCTGTTCATAAAAGATGAAATGATTTTGTAACATTAACGGTTTTAAAGGTTTTAAACCTTTTTTAAAAAAAATCTCTTTGGACTTGTGTTCTGCATTTAGATTGAGATTCTTACAGAAAACCCCAAGTACAATTCATCGTTTATTAGAGAAGATATTTGCCTTTCAGAAAGAAAATGAAAAATGTGGCCTGACTACGAGCTCTTGAAGGCAAGAATGGTATGTTTGTTATTTTTCTGTATTCACAGATGTGATCATTCACGATACATTCACATTGCAGCATGAATGAACAGATGCTTGATAAATGTTGTCCAATTGACTCACTGACTGAGAAATGGATGTTTCTTCATTTGTAAAATATAAAGAATAATAAAGCCTACTCTCCTCTCAAAAACAAACAAAAAAAAGATTACCCTGGTTTTGAGCAATTTGATTGTAATGTACCTTGGTGTATTTTCCTTCATGATTCTTGTGCTTGGGGTTTGTTGAACTTCCTGGATCTGTGGCTTTATAGTTTTCATCAAATTTAGAAAAATTTCAGTTGTATTTCTTGAAATAATTTTTCTTTTCCCCCTTTTGAAACGTCCTTTAGGCACTTATAAATATGTGTACATTAGTCGGTTTCAATTGCGTGACAGCTCACAGATCTGTTCATTACAAAATGTTCCCTGTTCTCTGTGGTTTTATTTTGGATAGTTTCTATTGCTGTATATGCAAGCTTACTAATCTTCCAATCTCTTCTTCTGAAATGCTAATCTGCCATTAACTACATTCAGCATTTTCATTTTACACATTGTGGTTTTAAGCTCTAAAACTTTGGTTGGGGTCTTATAAATATCTTTTACATCTCTATTTAACTTTTCAAATGTGTGGAATACAGCTATAATTTTAAAAATATTGTTGGTTGCTAATTCTAACATGTGCTGACCATTCTAGCTTGGTTTTGATGGAGTGACTTATTTTCTTACTTCTCTCCAGGCCTAATAATTATTTATGGGTTGCCAGATGATGTAAATTTTACTTCGTTGGGTGTTGAATATTTTTGCATTCCTATAAGAATTTTTGAGCTTTGTTCTGGGTTACAGCTATGTTACTTGAAAACAGTTTGAGCTTTTGGGTCTCGAATGTTAGATTTCTTTGATGAGACAAGCTCAGTAGTTAGGCTAGTGCTAATTAATCCCTTTCATTGAGATAAGACCTTTCTATGTACTCTTCCCAATGTTTTATGAATCATAGGGTTTTCTAGTCTGACTCATGGGCATAAGCACTATTCTTGACCACACGTGAATGACTGGCACTGTTGGCTCTCTATATTTGAAATTCTCTATAATAGAATTAAAAAAGGGATAATGTCAGGGAAAGCAACAGAGCCATAATGAGTACTGTTTTAGTTAGGGTGGTCAGGGAAAGCCTTTCTTATGGGATGAGTTTTGAGAAGAGGCTTGATTGAAATGAATTAGCAACATGAAGATTAAAATAAGTTAAGTCTATAGTGTGCTTCAGTTAGAAAGCCATTGATGGCTTTATTCTATTTTACTGTTTTCAGTGGAGAGTGGGGGATGAAGTTTGAGTGAACTGGCTGAAAATGAGGAGGGGAAGACGGTATTCTTTTTGTTTTTGAGACATAGCTTTGCTTTTTTATCCAGGCTGGAGTGCAGTGCAGTGGTGGGATCTCAGCTCACTGCAACCTCTGCCTCCCAGGCTCAAGCCATTCCCCTGCCTCAGCCTCCCGAGTAGCTGGTACTACAAGCATGCACCATCACACCCAGCTAATTTTTGTATTTTTACTAGAGATGGGGTTTTGTCATGTTGGCCAGGCTGGTCTCGAACTCCTGATCTCAAGTAATCCGCCTGCCTTAGCCTCCCAATGTGTTGGGATTACAGGTGTGAGCCATTGTGCACGACCAGTATTATTCTTTCTAATAGTTTAGTAGAAATACCTTTCTAATAGGAAGGGAAGAGAAGAGAGCTGTTTTTCTTCTCTCTGGTGGGAAGGATATTAAGCATCTCTGATACAGTACAGAATTTTCCATGCCTCTGCTTGGAATTATCATCTGACTGTAGCTTGCTTCCTGGGGCCACTTTTTCTGATCCTATTTCCTTTGAATTTTAGGTAGTTTTCTTTCTTTCTTCTTTTTTTTTTTTTTTTTCTGCCTAGTTATCTTCTTCAGCCCTGCATAATTCCCTCCTTTAGGGAGCCACCTTTGAATCTCTTACCAATACCAGGTACCATGTAGAGAGGATTACCAGAATCCTGTGCTGTCGGAGGCTTTTATTTCCTCAGCTTTTACACACATCGATTCTTCAATTGTTTGTCTTTTTACTTGTTTTCTCTCTACTGACTTTTGACTTCATTATTCACTTTCCATTTCAACCTTGTCTTGCCTTTTAGACTAGATTTTCAGCATTGTTTTCTTATCCATAATCTTGTCTACTTGTTGGCCAAAAATTAGGTCCTTTGTATACACTTTCTTGGGACACACTGTCTTGGGATTATTTCAATGCCGTCCCAGGATCTATGTGCTGTTTACTGAAGTTAAGCTACTAAAAACCACACATTAGGTTGTTATCCTACAGTTCTGGATACCTTCTTGGTAAAACTATGGCCAGTTTGTGCTCAAATTAACATCCCCCACGGCTAGCTAACCTGTCATGAGAGGCAGAAAAACATCACTCTTATAACCAGAATCCCTGGGCCCAGTAACCAGTAATAGAGACCAGGGCAGAACTGCTGTTTCTGCATCCAAAGGCGCAACTCCACAGTTCTGGAAACTGTCAGAACACTGTGGTTTATTCTAAAGCACCCACTAAGGCATTTTTTTCCAGCAGTTCAGTCCTGCTGTTTTCTAATGTTTTGTGTGATGACATGGGAAGTGTGCATAAAGCACTTTTGTTGAACAATGAGTATGACGATGGTTATCTTGAGAAAATCACTAGGGATCTAGTTTGAATTGCAACTGAATTATCTGCTTCTTACCATGGAATGTTTTTTCTACTTGAAAGAGTGACTGCCAGACAGACCATGGTTATTCAGATGTGTGCATTTGGAAAATACTTTCTCAAAAATGAATGAAATGAACTTGTTACTTCAAGAAAGCGACTGATAGTATTTGTTGTCAATGATAAATGTCAAGTTTTCAAGCAAAGGAGGATGCCTTATATTTATGGGGTTTACTTTAGTATTTTTTTCTACTTAACTTTTCTGTAAATTATCCAAGTGATGGCCAGGAAACGGCCTCTATTAAGCAACTCCTCCCATACGGTGTTCTGTTATTTGACACAACCAACCGGTACAATTCTTGTTGTGGTAAAGGAGCTATTTCTTACAAAATAAGATTTTAGTGGCCAAGGACTACACTTTAAAAATGTGATTTAGCAATTGTATTATCTTACCAGTAAGGGGCAGCAAATAACAATGTTTGTTGGAAATACTAAGCCATTATTGTACAGTAATTTGGAATCTGTCCTTTTCTTCTTTTGTTTAATGAATAAATCTCTGACTCCTGTCTCACTCTTCCTACTGATGTTAAAGTCAGAGAGATTGAGGATAAAAGGGATATTCTAAAGGGAAAAGAGTAAATTATAACATTTAAACTACAATAGTAAGAACAGGATAAAATCTGCAGTACTTTTACGCTGACAAATGGTGACTTTCTTTTCTAAGTTGGGTCTTAGTAACTGCCATAAACCAAGTATCTACAAAATGTATTCAGTCCACTAATGAATACATTAAAAGTAAAATGAATGAATGAATACCATTAATGAATACATTAAAGGTAAAAGTAATATCTTGCCTTAGTTCGGTATTTCTATCAAAAGATTGGTTTCTCATCTGTGCTTTAGCCATCTAGTTTAATAAAAACTTTTATGTCATTTTAATAAGTATTTATCAAGTACGTACCATAACCAGGGCCGTTCTAGGTATTTGAGACAAAGGATAAGCAAAATAGATTTAATACCTGTTCTTGGGGTACTCTGCTTTAGAGGGGAGAGTTATCCAAACTAAGGGAGGGGTTAGGTAGAACAGAAGAAATGATGAACACCCAACATAAACAGAGAGTAAGATGCTAGTGAAAGGATGGACAAAAGCCCAGTGATTGCGCTGGCAACATTTCTTCAGAAACTTCTTTCAAATCTTTCACTATTTTTTTCCCATCACAAACGCTGGTGTGGAATGTAATGTTTTTCTTTCATCTGGATAAAATCTCTATCTCCATACCCTTTTCTGTCTGAAGGATAAAGCTTAATGATTTTCAAGTAGACTTCATTGCTCCATGGATTTCTCAGTGTTTCACTTGACTCAAATTCAGAATCTGTTCTCCCTAACACTCGTTCACCTTAGGGTTAGGAAACAACTGTTGTTGTTGGAGCTGTCTCAATGCTGTGTTGTCATCTTTGAAACATAACTCATTGCATATGGTACTCGTGAGTTCTGTTTCCATGCTGACATCAATATCAAGGTGTGAGTACAACCAAGATGTGATCTGCTGTGGTGCCTTCTGGCGCTCCAGAGGACCTCTGCAGGGCAGCTAATGGGCGTGCACACACGTGCGCGCTCTCTCTGTCTCTCCAACTTTTACATCCTTTCTGGAATCTTTCAGAATCCCCAAGCCAAACCGGGCTATAGGATGCTCACTGGGGCTGCATCAGATCTCTTACAGCCCCTATATCCTGTGTGGCTATATTTAAGAAATTGAACCTATATTCACCTCAAAAAGAAAATTATGTGGAAATATTCTGTGGAATAGAATATTTCAGTTGCTCAGGGTGCCATAAGTAAAGTAGGCTCAGAAACCGTTCACTTTTACAGTCCTTCATATATTCTGGGGGTTTCTATTATCCATACCTATACTTTGAAACTTAATAGTTGGAGGAATTAAATGAGATATACAGTCTTTTACGAGGCTTTTGAACTTGAGGGCTGATATTTGCACTTATTCCAGAAAAGTTTCCTTGAATGAGGGGTAGTCTAGTCAACTAATGAAAAGGAATTTAGAGGAAAAAAATGATTCAATATGAATCAAGCAATGATTTACAATTTGACCTACATGTTCAACTACACTGTTATTTAAGAATCAAAATCAAACCAACACATAACTTCTATCTTAAGTATATTTCTCTTTTCTTTTTACTGCTAATCTTCTCAAAAGAGAAATACCTACTTCTCAATCATCCAACATGTAAAATTTCCCAGTCATATGGCATATATGAAATGGAAACAGAAATACTTTGCAATTTCATGAACAGTCTTATTTCAAGTTTACTAATGTTCATCTGCATTAGAAAGAATACAGAAGTTTCTGTGTTTTCCAGAATTCCAATATTGTCTGTAAGTTTTAGATTCACCTGCAGAGGGCAGCAAATAGCAGTGCAAATCCCTGTTCTTTAAAGGTTTAGACCTCAGGTTTGGTAGTAGCAATTGATTATGCAAGCATGAATGCTTGTTTACGTTACTTAAAATCAATACTGAAAGGTTTTTTTGACGTAAGAAAGATTTTTTTGTGGCTACTTAAAAAAAATAAAAGTAAATGCTGGGCTGACAGTGAAAAAGACGTAGTCAAATTTATTTTTGGTAGCTCTTTATTCCTCTGGTACTTCTAGAGCTTTTTTTTTCTAGACAACTATGACTCGCTCACTTAAATAAGTTTAAGGCAGAAACCATGAGAGAAAAGTAAAGCACTGACATTGGTTTTTTGCCTTAGTGGCATTTGCTGAGCACAGAAGATCTCAAGCATTTGTTGTTAAGGGTTCATGAATGGAAGACAAAGCCTATGACCCACTCAAGTTTGACATTATATCAGGAGATTCCTTCTAAACAAAACCAGAACCTAGTGTTATACTCCGAGTTTAAGAATGCATTAGAAATAAACTCTGACAGTAAACTGGAACAAAACAAAAAATTTCCTGTCTTGAAACTTGATTATTCAACCTTGATTCTCCTGGGAGGTGGAAAGAATTTCTCCTGAAGATTTGCAACCACAATTTGGCTTCTATTCAAGTTTGCATCCAGAATTCACACCACCTGGTGTTATGTAACACACACACACACACACACACACACACACACACACACACACACACACTCAAGCAAGAAACCTGAAGCCAATGATTTAGTTTAAATTGATGCAGCACTAATAATGTCCACAAATACCTGACAGAAGCAAATGCTAATCCTCCCATGAAGAAATCCACTTTCATCTCAGGCCTCATATAATGTCCACAGATAAAGTTCAAATGAAAATGAGAAAATTCAGGCCAGGGACGGTGGCTCACGCCTGTAATCCCAGCACTTTGGGAGGCCGAGGTGGGTGGATCACTAGAGGTCAGGAGATTGAGAACATCCTGGCCAACATGGTGAAACCCTGTCTCTACTAAAAATACAAAAATTAGCCGGGCATGGTGGTGGACGCCTGTAATACTAGCTACTCAGGAGGCTGAGGCGTGAGAATTGCTTGAACCCGTGAGGCGGAGGTTGCAGGGAGCCAAGATCGTGCCACTGCACTCCAACTGGGGCAACAGAGTGAGACTTTGTCAAAAAACAAACAAACAGAAAAGAAAACAAAGAAAAGAAAATGAAGAAAATGAGAAAGCTCAAAGTAAGGAGAAAAAAAATCACTAAATATATAGGGAAACAAGACACTGTGAATGAGAGCAACTATAAACAATATTAAGGCTCAAAAGTCTTCATATGTAGGAATTCTAAAACTGAAAAAATAAAAATAAGCTTGTTTACAATGTTTCACACAAACATATAGAATGGTGAGTAAAAAGTTAATAGATGTGTAAAACCCAGCCGTTCTAGAAATGAAAAATATAATGAAAATGGACGATTTTACACAAAGTTGTCTGTAATTGAGACCCAGAGTTGTAAAGAAACAGAAAATACAAAAGAGACACGAAGGACAGAATAAGACGGTCTAATATTTATCCAGTTGGGATTATAGAAGAAGAGAGAGATAGAGATAGAACATGAGGTAGAAGCTATATTTGAAGATACTGAGAACTTTTTAGAACTTGTGGAATAAAACAAGCATTAGATCCAGGAACTCTAGTGAACGAGGATAACTTAAGAGAAGTCAAAGTTAGAGGTTCAGCAAATTGCAAATCATTACACAAGAAAGAAGAAAAAAAAATAGAAAAAAAGAGGAAAATATTCTTAAAAATTTGATGGAATTTTTTCTGAGTAAGAAATTTATCCAAATCCCATTTCCTGCCATGTCTCTAAGAAATAATTTGTCTTATTCTTTTCCCCAAATACTTGGACAAGAGCTAGAAAAACCTGTACTGTAAATCGTATTCCTGAATAAAAGAAAATGAGAACATTTTTTTTGGGGGGGGGGTATGGGTCAATTAGAAAGGTTTTATCTTAGTTGACACCTGTTAGATGTTTCTGGAGCAGTGTCAAGACGTGATGTGGACACCTCTATCTTTGAACAGGTAAACGTGGTATTACGTTTGTGCTAGTATCACAAAATTAAATTCAGCTGAGCTAAGCTGACAACGTACAAGATACAATTTGCTCTGAGAAAACCACCGTGCGGCATAATGGTTACCAGCAAGCTGAGTAACAGGCAATAAACAGTCCGGTTATTCTACAGTCAATTTACTTCTGCATGAACCCAGTCGCTGATGTGAAGGGGAGGGGTCAGCGTAGTTAGGGAATTTGAGGCTCCTGTGACTGCGCATGCTCTAAGCTCCAAGCCCACAACCTCCTTTGAACGAAGACTACCGCCAACGCTAGCGCAAGGGGGCAGATGTGGTTGTGGGTTTTGTCCCTGCAGAGCTAGAAAAATAGTCCATTTAACATCTCAGCAAGCAAGTCGCAGGAACCTTCTAAAGCTCCACCCTCTAAACCGCAGCTGTATATACGGAAGTGATACTATAATCAAAATAAGGAGGAGGAGGGGGAGAGGGGAGAAAAGGGGATACAAAGATACAAATAAAAGCAAAAAAACTTCACTTTTCTCGAGTAAGTACAATTACCTGTTCACAAATATTTGGGAATAGGCGCAAAGATTTACTTTAAAATAATTTTTTAACATAGTTTCCTTAATAATTAATGAAGGTATACCTTTCTCTATTGAATACTTGCAAACATACTTATTCAAAGAGCATTCATTATAACTTTTTCTTCTCATTCTCTTAAATGCCAACAATGTTTTTCGCTTTTTCTCTGTCAAGATTTATTTTGGGAGGGAAAAGTTGAAGGAAACTTTCTCAAAATTTAATACATAATTCTACGTGATTACATTCAAAACTGTTCTTGCAAGATTTGAATTCAGAATATTATTTAATAATATTTCAGTAACTATGTTTACTTATTTTTTAAAAATTTAAAAAAGGAATTGTCTAGAATATTATTTAGTTATGATATTTCAGTAACTACATTTACTGAATTTTGTTTCATTTCAGAAAAATAAAAGGAATTGTCTTTGTTCTATATTGAGTTTTAAAAATGAGAATGCTAACTCTTTTGATTTTAGTGAAGTGAGGTGAAGGACCAGAGGTGAAGTTATGGTAGGTTTCATGGTCAAATGAAGGAGACTCATTTTAAAGTTCAGGCTGCCACAAACACTTTGGACAAACACTTGGACACTTTAAATTCATGTCTACTGCACACCGTTATTCTTCCTTTGTAGTTTTCTTAACAGGATGCTATAGGATGTTTTGAAATCATTAAGTTAAAGCCAACACTCGTTATTTGAAGAACATGGTTTATTTCATATTATATTATATTTTTGGGCTAAGCAACATTAAATTCCAGCATAGATTTATTTTTTTCCCACCCTCAACAACAGCAACAAACTGAGCAGATTATACCTCATAGATTCCTAAAATTCATGTTTGAACATTCTCTGTAGTTTGGGCAATTGGTGTTAAAATTGTTAAAATAAACTTGACTGTTTTTTCTTGTCTTTTTTTAAATGAAAGAAAACAACTACTATATATTATTTTTCATTAATGGGAAAATTTTGAGAAAGAAAATGCATTTAAATTTTGGCTCAAGTTTAATTGCATACATACACAAGTCTCATTCAGACAATACTCAACAGAAAATACGAATATAAGAAATCTGTTGTTCAACCTGAGCCTCTAAACATTTTGCATATGATATACTAATAAGAACAGGGAAAAGGACAGTCAATTCCTAATATATGCATGCATTTATAATTGAAGTTATGTTTGTGTAAGTATGGCAAGTAGAATAGATAGTATTTAAACCTTTAGATTGATAGGATGACAAAATAGGAAAAAACCCCAAAGCTTAACACAAAAAGTCATTGTTGAGTTCAGTTTCATATTTTGAAACACTGAAACGAATAGAAACACAATAAATCAATCTATAAACTTGCAATTTACCTTTTATTCCCTTTTTTCTAGGATATGTAATGACAATACAAGTTTGTGAACAGAGGGACAACCATGACGAACAGGCTTCTTGGAGAACAAGGCGAGTCCAGTTCAGTTGCCAGAGTTAACATATAGTGTGTTTCCTGTGATTGGTGTGGTTCTCAGGTGCTTGCTGTAAATTTGGGCAGTGTTAAAGGGTTGGCATTTCTATGTTTGGTCAACCTGATAGTGCTTGTACCATAATCATATAGGATGGTGAAACAGGTGTGGGACTTAAGTCCTTAAGAAATTTAAGATCTAACTTTTTAAAATGTAAAAGATCTAATCTTTTATATCATTAAGATTTGATCTTTTAAGATGCTTGAGTTAAGCGAAACTCATAAGAAACTGGTAAGTTGTTTCTCTAGCCTTTAAAAATATATGGAGTGAGTTCTATAATTCCTCAAGAGGTAAGAGCTGTTTCTTTTGAGCTGAAGAACATATCACATTTCCTATTTCATTGCAGAGATATTTCCCTACTTAAAAATGTTATCCTCTTTTCATCCACACAAAAATTGTGAAACAGAGGGGGTTGGGGCCAGCAAGGAAGTTATGAAGAAAAGTAATTTCACACTAGGTGGGCTGGAAGCCAATAGCTTAATTTTAATGTGACCAAGTAGATTATTTATTATTTATATCTGTTTTAATATAATAATAATTATAAAGACAATAATAAAAAATATTGTCTTTAAAATAGGTGATTTAAAACATATTTATATATTGCATAAATGATTAATAATGTATGATTAGCAAGCAGCTTTTTGAAATTTATCATTATGCATAGACATTTCCAGAAAATTAGTGTTCTATGAATTTTATGTATTTCATTATCAGTAAGGTATTCTCTAATCCTTGAAAAATAAGCACTGCTTTTCTATTTTTAGCAACCTCTCAGTTTCCTTTTTGATAAGAGCTCACTTGTATTTCTTTTATTACATATAGAAGTGAAGATAAACATTTGGGATATATGTGGAAGGGACAGAAATAAACACATGTCCTTTAAGTAACTTACAGTACTCTTTATAGTTGGTATAAAAACCAAACACTCATGAAGAAATTGGAGATATTTAAAACAAATAAGGAATTATTGGAAATAATATTGAGAGATACTGACTTCAAGCGCAGTATGGATTCAGTTTCAAGGAAGAAGTGAAATTGAATCTGTACTTTGAAGGATAAGTTGCTTAACATCAAGGAGGTGGAGGGCACTTCTTGTGGGAGAGGAAAACAAAAAGCCTGAAGAGCAATGGAGACAAGAATGAGGAAGGCACATGGTGAGGACAGGGGAGAGAGGGACCAGACTGGAGAAGATAGCATTTGTTGGGACTAAGGAGGACAGTGGGAAGTAAGATTTTCCAGAGAGTGTACTTTGCTTATAAAGACCCTAAAAGCCAAGCAAGAGAGTCTGGATGCAGTGAAATAAGCAACAGAGAGACACTGATATTGAGTAGTTTCTTAAGTATTAATATTTGCATATAAATGAGTAGTATTTTTTCTAATACTTAATAGAACCTGAAATTACACCTCTAGTCTTGTTTTCATCAACTTAGAATTTTCATTTCAAATGAAAATTTCACCTTTATTATTTAAAGGATTGAAATAAAGCCCTAATCTAGAACATATGAAAAAACGTCTCTGAATGCATCAATAGAAGAAATTGCTCCTGGAATAATTGCAGTTATGAATTCAATAAGGTAGCATTACATTTTTCTAGAAAGCTAAACAAGCTTTGAGCATGCCAGTCTTTTAGTAATAAGGATGGCAGTATAGAGCAAAGGAAAAGACTGTGAGTACCCACAGGGTGGTATTTGTGGCTGTGTATGGGGTTATTGGGAGTTACTGTTCTACCATGGAGAGCCAGGAGCAGAAGGCCATCGACGACTTACCGGCTCTTCTCCACACTCAGAAACAGGAAACACATAATGCAGAACACCAGGTTGCATGTCAAATGCCCTCTGACTCACTCCTTAGTAGGGGGAATAGTGATAAAGAATGCAAATTCCTATTTTGTAGTCTTTTAGCATTTTTTCAAGAGCATTTGCTTTATTTCACTTTATCTCCGTAGTTGTTCATCTCTAATCTGAAGAAAGCAGGTTAGATGAAAGTTGCTTAGCATCAAGTTAATGATTAGCAGAAGAACCATAATTCAACTTCAGCCTTTTCTGATTTCAAATCTGGAATTTACCTTTGTAACAAGCATCTTTGGTGATTCTTATGCACATTGCTTTGGTTTTCTATGTCTATATAAATCAGTAAGGTAATTTTAGTGTCCTTGCAGAGGAAGAAACTCTGTGGTAAAAATTGGAACTGAAACTAAAAACAAGTTTTGATGAAAGATTGCTTTGACAAGATTTACCATTGTTACTGTTGATAAAATAATATGCTTTTTACTCAAACAAAAATTTTATCGTTTCTGGCCTAACCAAAGTGTGTAAATTCTTTGAAAAAATTCTATTCTTCCCAGATTGACTTCAAGCATGCCACATTTTGTACGGAGAAGATATTCTGTATGAATAACTCAGTATTTATTATAATGCTGGAAAATATTTCTCTCAACAATAAGTTTCTCTCATTTAAAATAATGAGAGAAAGCATATTGACTCAAAAGAGCAAGAAAAATTATCACAATATCATAAGAAAATATTTACTTTATTGATGACAAAAATATTAGTTTGTTTTTAGAATATTTTCTGGCAAAATAAAGGTCTGAATATAATCATTTTAGTTATCTAGTTATTAGAGTCTAGGACCACATTTTCTGAAACAAATTAATATGGACACGTTTTGAATTGAGCAGGATTACTTTTGAAGGACTTCAGGATATGTTAAGGAAATATTTTTCTTACTTCCTTTGTACTGCAAAGCAGTAAACCTAATTCTTTGACCTATAAGTTAAAAATAGTCTGGTATAAAGTCATCAGAAAATGGTTTCTTCCTTGACGTAGAGGAATGTATTTCAGCAATAACCTTATGATAATCTCCACTTTCATGCTATTGGGTGGAGCAAATCAATGCATTGCCTAGTAATTGGCTTCCGATTAATTCTCCATTTAGTTTTGACACAGGACTCTTTGGGTACAGAGGGACAAGCTTAACTTTGAGCCTGTGAATGTGGGGATGATTCTGTGCTAAGGGAATTTTAAAATTTGGAACTGACATAACTGATATAAACAAGGGACATACCACTTAGGGCAAGCTGAGGATGGGTGGGTGGGGAATCAAAGTCACTACAAAAGGGAAAGGAAACTGGTTTTGGAGATTCAAAATGGAAATCGGCTCTACTTAAGGATGGACCCACCGACTGCCAGGACTTGGATAAACTGTGCTATAGATTTGACCCTGTGTGTTTATTGTAAAATAGAACAAAACCAAAACCAAAAAAATTCAATTAACTTAGACAATCCATATACTTAAACCAGTTCTACAGTTAAGACCATATTTCACAAGCAGAAGTGAATTTTCAAGCCTAATTTTTACATAGGTATGTCTCATGGTAGAGTATTGGAGTGAATTTAGTTTTTAGTAGTGTGACTTTCTGCCTTTCTTTGGTCTCTTTTCCATGCCTTTCATCACTTGATAAATTTTAGAGGAGTGGAGCAAAAATAAAATTTTCACTTAATTTTCTAGTGCCAGTATACTTAAAATTCTAGCAGGAGGTAACTCTTCCTTATCTAGGATTTAGCTATTTCTATGATATTTATATTTTCTTTTTCTACCTTATCAGTTAAATACATAAATTCTTATATTGCTATATTTGTTATAGGTGCCAAATATATATATATATTTCTGTAAAAATGCTTAGCTATTAGTAACTTGGAGGATTTTTCAATGATAGAAAAATCTCGTTGAAATCCTGCGTATTCAGAGAAATATATCATGTTAATTGTAATCTGTCCTTCATAAGTTTCAAAGAAAGTACAAATTATAGATGATTAATCTCTACGTAACCCACCTGACCCTACCACTTTAAAGATATTAAAGAGAGGCCAGGTGTGGTGGATCAAGCCTGTAATCCAAATGCTTTGGGAGGCCAAGGTGGGAGGATCACTTGAGGCCAGGGGTTTGAGACCAGCCTGGGCAACATAGCAAGATGTCATCTCTACAAAAAGTAAGAAATAAAAAAAATTATCCCGGTGTGGTGGTGCATGCCTGTAGTCCCAGCTACTTGGGAGGCTGAGGTGAGAGGATCACTTGAGCCCCAGGGGTTCAAGATTGCAGTGAGCAGTGATTGCACAACTGTACTCCAGTCTGGGCAACAGAATGAGACTTTGTCTCTAGAAAAATAAAATGGGCCGGTTATGGTGGCTCACACCTATAATCCCACCACTTTTGGAGGCTGAAGTGGGAGGATCACTTGAACTCAGGAGTTTAAGACCAACCTGGACAACATGGTAAAACCCCGTTTCTACAAAAGATAGATAACTTAGCCAGGTGCAGTGATGCATGCCTGTAGTCCCAGTTACTCGGGAGGCTGAGGTGGGAGAATGGCTTTAGCCCAGGAGGCGGAGGTTGCGGTGAGCCAAGATCACACCACTGTACTCCAGCCTGGGCAACAGTGAGACCCTGACCCAATAAAATAAAATAAAATAGCTAAATATTCATATTCATATTTTTTGATGAAGGAAGGCATGTTCTGTACCCTCAGTATGTGGGGGAAACACATAGATGAAGTGACAATAATTGGAATTTGTTGTGGTCCTTTGGATCATACACAGTAATGATAAACTTGATTCTCCTCTGAGCTCTGAAGGGATCTATGACTTTGTCACTTACAGTGTTATTTTTCTTGATTTGGGTCTCAGTCCAACTCAGACCAGAGGGCAGTATCTGTATTTGGGTGAGCCTTACTCAGCTTGGGTTGTTGATGGGTTGTGTCGCTTAGTTTCCCAGTACAAATACATAAATGTCTGAGATGGGTATAAATAAGTTAACTTAACAGATAATTTTAACTTTAGCAAAGTCATTGAATGAAGAAATCACAGAATTAAATTTTGGTAAGCGAGAAGAGAAGGGAAAGAGAAGTAAGCAGAGAATGACAGGGACTATGGCCGACATTGGCCTGTCAACATAGCATAAGGGCCCTTGGGCGGTCAAGTGAAGTGAGGACAAAAGAGATGGCTGGGACACTCGTTTACCTGTCAGTTTTGAGGTCAGAGAGAAACCTCATCTACCTGTCAGTGTTGCTTGAGCCAGACGTGGTCATTAGTATCTATGAGCTCTGACATGTCTTTATGTGTTTAACATACCCAAAAAAGAAGTAACTGTTTCACCAATAGGCCCTTTCTGTTGGGTTCTTCATTTTGGTTAAGGACGTCATCTCAGTGACTGACGTCTCTCCCTCTGCTTGCTTATTAAAGAATTTGTTCTAACCTGAGGATTGTACTTCTTTCGTTCCATCGTTCATCTGTTTCTTTCTTTTCATTGCCATTGCTAGAATCAGGTTCAGGACTTCATCACCTCTTGCCTGGATTATTGATTTGCTTTCTAACAGGAAGTCATTATATCAATAATAACTCTGCTTTCTCTCTGATGGAATTGAGATAGAACCAGTTTTCTTTCTTTTTTTGCTTAGATTCACTCTAGACTTGTAATAGTTTTGCTAAAAAGTATCAGTGATTACCCATCATTACCAATAAAATTGACTGTAGACTTTTTGTTCTGACATTCAAAGTCAGCCACAAAAATGCCCAATTTTTCTTTTAGGCTCCTTTTCCTCTATTGCTCTAAATAGTTGCCAAACTCATTGCTATTTCATGAACATGCCCCACCAAATACTTACGTGGTGCAGTTTGTATCCTGATGTTGCCATCACCTGGAGTGTGCTCTTCCACTTCTCTTGCCCCAGTGCTGTGTACTTGACATGTGTTCCAGATACATTCTTTGTGAAACATTTCTGATTTTTCTAAACAAGATGTAATCAGTTTTTCCTCTGTACCATCATAACTGTGTAAACAACTTCCATGCTAGATTTTAGTTTGCTCTTTTCTATGATAGTTTTAATTTTTCTTGTTTCTCCTTTTAGACTGTAAACATATTCAGGGAAAAAACCTGTATTTTATTATTTCCTGTATTTTCTATCTAGTATATGTCTCAATGCCTTGTATAAAACGGGAACTCTGTAAATATATATAGACACATACACATACATAAAATAGATGTAATGTGCTTTTAAGCACACCATCAGGAAGGAATATTTACAATGCACATAAAGGTACAACTTAAAAAAAGGTATATATTGTTTTTCAAATGATCTTGGTTGATGATACGTCTTCCCAAAGATAGTCTATGACCTTGCTGGTTTAAATAGAATAAAATTCTCTCAAACTCATGGTTCTATTGTTTTCAAATCCTTATGTAAATATGGGAGAAAAACTTATGGAATTGCTTTGGTTCACTGAAGTAGTAGAGTGACTAATTATAAAAACATATATAAGTGTGTACATGTATTAATTAGTGCAATATGAGTCTTTTTGCCTGTTCATTTCTATCAGTTGGAAAAGTAGAAATATTTTAAAGTCAAGGGAAAGTTCTAAAAATTTCCATTACCTTCTGTCTAATAAAGGGGAAATAATGTTTAAATCAAAAGTACAGAAATACTGAAGTGCAAAGTACCACAGACAATTTAGTTAGTAACTGAGCTTATTAACATTAACAGAAATGAAATACATTTTATACTTTTAAAAAGATGTTAAGAGTATAATAACTGTGGTGAGTAATCTATGATATTTAGTGCCTTAAATTTGATTCCTAAGTAAACAAGGAGCAATTATAACAACGTCACCCATGCCCCTTTGTTGAGTTATTGTTACTAAGGTAAGGCTTTGATTTCAAATGCTGATAATATATGGATATGGTAATATTATTCTAGAAGTTTATTTAAACAAACATATTAAATATGCACAAGTTCAGTATCAAATTATTTTGCTGTACCTAACCCACTTTATGATTACTCTTTACTACCTAAACACAAGGACAATTTCAAGCTCTGACTTTTTTACATTTTCTCCAGTCACACTAAGTAAGAGTTGCCTCCTTCCCCCTCCCTTTTGCTCAGGGTGAGATGGAGAAGGGACAAGAATGGAGATAGGTGAAATGTGTGCTTTGTGATGAATTATATTTTCTTCTACAAAATAATAGAATTATATTATAAAACAATAGGACTAGATAGAAATTATGGAGGGAGGTATGTTGTTAATTGAAAACTCCTCTATAATTATTGTGAGACAGACTAGATAGAAATTATGGAGGGAGGTATGTTGTTAATTGAAAACTCCTCTATAATTATTGTGAGACATAAACATGGAAAATCACTGTCATTAATATTGTGTATATATGTATTTTTTTTTCCAGTCAACTTTTTAGGAACATTGCATAGGCAAAATATTGTTTATAACCTACATAAATTATTTTCTAATTTTGAGTCCCCTAGAATAATGGTGATCAATAAATTTTATATTCACATTGCTATTAAAATATAAATTATAGCCTTATCATTTTAGCAGTATTCAGGTATTTCCCTCTAAAAGCTTAAGTGCTTTATTATTCAGCATTCATCTAGTTACTCCTCCCCTCAAAAACCCCCATCCTTCAATAATAAACATTTTTAAAACTAGCATCGACATCGCACAAGTTTTTGGAATGCTTTCTTGAAGTCTTCATTAAAGATGGTGTAAATCAGTGGATTTATAAGCGAATTGAGATATCCAAGCCATGTCAAAAAATTGGACATTTCTTCAGAAATTTTACATTTTTCACAAACATTAACAACTAATTCTTTTACAAAAAAAGGAAGCCAACATATTACAAATGCACCCAAGATTAATCCCAGGGTAGTGGCTGCTTTCCGTTCTCTTGTACCTGAGATCTTTTGCCTTCTCCAAGATTTCTCATGCTTGAATTCAGACCTGAGACTCCTCACTGTGCTATGAATTTTATCAAAGTCTGTTGATGGGTCAGTTAAAGACTTTTCTGGTGCATACGGTGTGGAAACTGATTTAGCGCTTTTCTCACCACTCTCCAAAAGGACTTGGCCATTCACCTCCTCCTTTGAAATCCTACTTGCTTGTCTCTTGTGGTATAATGTCTTTGCTGCTCGATATATTTTGTAGTAAAGGATCAAAATCAATGCCAGTGGGATGTAGAAAGCTCCAAATGTTGAGTAAATGGTGGAAACAATGTGGTCGTGCTTGATGATGCATTCATCATCTCTGCTAGTTCCTTGGTGCCTCCAGAATAGAGGAGGCATAGAGATAAAAACAGATATAATCCAAACTACTGTAATCATAATGCCAGCATGCTTCGGAGTCCTTTTCCTGGCATACTCAACAGCATCTGTGATTGCTCGATACCGATCCAAAGCTATAGCTGAGAGATGCAAGATGGAGCACGTGCAGCAGGTAATGTCAACACTCAGCCAGATGTCACAGACCACTTGCCCCATAATCCAGCTCTCTCTCACAATGTACACAATGCTGAAGGGCATCACCAGGACAGCCACAAGAAAATCTGTGACTGCAAGAGAGCAAATTAGATAATTGGCTGGATGGTGCAGCTTCCGGGTCACAATAATTGCAGCAATCACAAGGGAGTTGATAGTGGTTGTCATCAGTGCCAGCCCAGAGAGAGTGAGGGACACCAGAATTTTGGACGGCATTCTGTTTAACAGTTCCTCTGACGTCAAGTTTTGATCCGATGAATTTAAGAAATCCATTTTCTTTGTTTTAAAAGATTAGTGTTGCTGAAAAATGGATACCTGTAACAAGGGAAGAGAAAAAACAGTTCAGAGAAGGCTTCAAGAACTTTTCCTTTCGGAATAATTTTTAAAAAGTGTATGTTATGTTTTCCCAGAATATTCTATATATGAAAAAAATGAAGTTCAGATGGGAGGTTTTAGTTTTCCTTTTTATTTAATTTAAGAAATTCAATGAGAACAGTAAAAAAAAAAACCCAGTAAATTCCAAAACATTCTTAAAATATAGGTTAAATACAATAATTTTTAATGGATACACTAGTTTGTTACTCAGTGAAATCTCTGGCATTATAGAATTGGTTTTTAAAACTGTATTAACTCTTGCTATGTTTTTCTCTTTGTCCATGTCAGTAAAAGTTTGGCAGGCCCGGTCTCACTAACACAGGCCTCCATAACATCTGTCTCAGTACTACTGACTGAGTAGTTAAGTTAAATATTCAAAGCTGATAGAGTCAGTGCCCTTATTCAAAGACTGGAATATAACAAAGAGCCCACCAAGAGTTTTGCCTAGGCTTTTCCTAGGCTTGAAGCATGACAAAATAACAAAGGAATTCTTAACAGGATCCATTTAGGACTAACAAGTTTTATTGGGGGTCTGAAGAAACTCCACAAACGAGTTTACTGGGGTCTAAAGGAACTCCCCAAGCCTTTATGATTTAGCAGGAGACAAGAAAACGGTCATCACCCCAGCACCTTAGACCCATTTAGATTAAGTAAACTTACTGAGGCTCCAGAAGAAGGCCTTCAGGACTCAGGCCTCAGCTATAAATGAAAAGAAGTTAATCTTCTTTGTGTTTAGATGAATGCACACTTACACGCAGACATATAGCTTAGAAGGCGTTTAAGATCTGGAAAACGTTGTGATTTCCAGGTCTTTTCGCTGTAACCGGTTACAGAAATGAAAACTCTCTTCCTCCCCAGTTTATCTGCATCTCGTTACTGGGCTGTGAAAATAGCAGCCCGACCCTCGGTTTGGTGCGGGAACAAAAGCACGTGCCATTTGTGCACTGTATGATGTAATATGAGAAAATATTATATTAAAAACAGTATTCAAAATAATAAACAATTTTGTACTTAATTGAAAGTTACGTAGAGAACATTATCATTAGGCTTGTGGAGACTAAAGGAACTTTTAATATATTTTATGTCAAGCTAAGGAGGTTATATAAAGAGAAATAGCAAAAAAAAAAAAAAAAATTAGTATATCCTTAGGATTCCATGATCATTGTATGAAATTAGGAAACTGTCAGAGTGCTTACTTGTCTTTATGGATATAAGTAGTTAATTTGGTTTAAAGAGATAAAATAAGATTAGTTGGAGTCAAATAATTATACAACACTACCCATTATAATAATGACTACTATGACCAAACAACTCAGTTACCAAAGAAACTTGCTAGTAAGGACAGCTCCTAATGGCACTCACCCTGAAATAGAAATTCTTCTTCTGTATAAGTCACCATTGTAATGTCCGGGTTACCTTGCTTCTGAAAAAGGACTCTCCATTCATGGCTTATAAGTTTTGCTTTAGTCTGTGATATTAATTACAAGTCAATTAAGAACATTTGGACTATAATAAAATAGGATTAATATCTTTGATAAATAGCATATTATTTTTTATCAATCCTCTTCTCTTTAATAACTTTTTAGCAGTTACCTATATTTTAGGAAAGGACAATATGGAGACCTGATATTTTATTCTTAGTTAGAGCTATTAGTATATTTGCATATTCCTTAAATTAACTTTAAAGTAGTTCTATTTTATTGGCACTGATAAAATAATACTTTAAAATACTTAATATTTTTATATCAAGTACTTCATAAGAATATGAGTAATCATACATATAATGTGGTTAGGTATATTATAAAACACCTTGAACCGGGCCTGGTAGCTCATTCCTGTAATACCTGTACTTTGGGAGGCTGAGGTGGGCAGATCACTTGAGGTCAGGAGTTCGAGACCATCCTGGCCAACATGGTGAAACCCCGTCTCCACTAAAAATACAAAAAAAAAAAAATTAGTAGGGCGTGGTGGCACATGCCTGTAGTCCCAGCTACTTCGGAGGCTGAGGCAGAAAAATCACTTGAACTTGGGAAGTGGAGGTTGCAGTGAGCCAAGATCATGCCACTGCACTCCACTCTGGGCGACAAAGCGATACCCCATCTCAAACAAACAAACAAAAAAACAAAACAGAAAACCTTGAAATGCAGCATATTTTCTATTCTATTCTACTTTGGGTACCAGTACTAAATTTAATTTTTAGTAACTGTTTGGGTTAACAGTACTAAATTTAATTTTTATTTTCAGACATTCACTGAAGGCAAGTGCTGTTAAGCAAATTGAGTGGCAGAAGAAATTTGAATACCTGAAAAAGAGCGATTGTCTACTGGGTATTTGAGAAGTAGTTGTCTTTCTATTTTTTTTTTATGTCAACATTTAGCCAGTTTTAAAGGGCAACTAAGACAACTCCTGGTAAAGAATGGAGGTTAAAGTCTTAGAAATTCTAAACCAGTAGTTCTTGAATTTGGAGTACCTCAGAATCACTTGGAGGGCTTGTTAAAGCAAATTGCTGTGTCTCACCCTCCGGAGTTGGTGACTCGGTAAGTCTGGTGAGCCTGGGGATCTAAAATCTACATTTCTAACAAGTTCCCGGATGATACTGATGCTGTCGGTCCAGGGAGTCAGGTTTCCGGGCATAATCAACAGGTTGTTTCTCATCGGTTTGTCTAATTTTTTTCAATGCTGCCACATCTGTGGGTTTCTCTCTCTTGATTTTTGTCCTCTGAATTTCATGCTATACAGTTTTTTCAGTGTCTCTCATTTTTACATTCTTATTTCTTGGAGTTTCCTAAATAAATTATCTTACACTGGCATGCATATATATATATATATATATACACACATATATATATGTGTGTGTGTGTGTGTGTATATATATATATGCATTTCCCTATTTTTATTGCTATCTTCATCCAGCTCTTGGACTTTATTTTCTGGGTCTTTTAACTCCCCTTCTCTCATATTATTTCTATTCTTTTCAGCCAATATGAAAGTTATGCTCTGACCATATTTCCTAAAATTAGTATTGGATCACAGGGCCTATGATGTAATGGTGTGCTTAGGCACCATCAGGACAGAAATTAAAATTCTTGATATGTGTTTTTAGTATCAGTGAACCTCACAGTCTTTAGCTATTTTCCCTGGAAACATTTATAGAAGGTCAGTGATTACATGTAAAATGCTTACTTCAAAGTCAACAGGATGTATTAGTAATGTGGCAAATTAATTTCTACTTTACTTCCAATATTTCCTCTATTCCCTTATCATAAAATTTGCACTAAATATTAAATTTAAAAAACTGAATATTTTCTTAATTGGTTAATTCCTTTGGAATGGTGTTTGTTTATCTATTTTGTTTATTTTATTTTATTTTTTTGAGACAGAGTCTCACTCTATACCCCAGGCTGGAGTGCAGTGGCATGATCTTGGTTCATTGCAACCTCTGTCTCCCAGGTTCAAGCAATTCTTGTGCCTCAGTCTCCCAAGTAGCTAGAATTACAGGCGCTTGCCACCACGCCAGGCTAATTTTTTGTATTTTCAGTAGAGACGGGATTTCACCATGTTGGCCAGGCTGGTTCAGAACTCCTGGCTTCAGGTGAGCTGCCCACCACGGCCTCCCAAAGTGCTGGGATTACAGGTGTGAGCCACCATACTCAGCCTGCAATGGTGTTTATTTCGTGCTATGGGAATTGATTTAAAAGTGCTGACAGTTTTCATAATATGAGCAAAAATAACTTTTCATTTTAATTTGCCTGATAAGAGCTCTTCAAGAGATGATTCTGAAATTACCTTTTGAATACAATTTTAAACAAGAGAAAGTGTCAGAAAGAGTTATGTGAGTTTCCAGAATAAAAATTAATTATGTAGCAAAATTGACAAGCTTAAAATTAGAAGGTGAATTAGTTGATAATTCAATGGATTTCCCTAAGCATCAAGTTGTAGCATTTAAATTAAGCTCAATAAAATGGTACCTAATGCCAAGAAAAAAAAATAAACATTTGGGGTCATATTCTAGAATTATATGACAAAATTTATCTGTCATATAATTATATTGTAGCTTTCCAGAAATCTTGTTAATGTTAAATTTAGAACTGTAATTAATCTTCTGATAGTTGTATTTATAGACAACAAAGAAAATAGAAAAACAAAGGCAACCAATGACATTGGGTTTTATTTTTAGTTTTCTCCTATTTCTCTTGCTATTTACGATGATAAATGTAATAAACCATCTACCTTTATTAATTTAGACATGGCCTCTGACCAGGTTTTTTTATGTTCCTTTATATCTTAAGTTCCTACTGTGCATCCTTATGGTGCTAGTGACTACTTCTGGGTTACTGGACATAGAGTATGTTACATATATCCCTCCTACTCTTAGAACATAGACTGCATTCTATATTTGAATGTCTCCACTGGGAAAGAATCAAGATTAGTTTGTAAGTAGAGCCCTCAGTCTCATGTGTTATATACAGCCTTCTTGATAATAACAGAGAAAGAAGACTTCCCCAGGTTTTATTCAACATGAATATTTGCCAATTTGTTGATTTAGCTGCATGATGCATTTACTCCTCTGCTTACTCAGTTTTTAAAATCTAATGCTTATTTACATTCAGGTGTTTGTTTGATCTTGATATCCAATTATATTGTCCTCAAGATTAAATTACTAGCTCCTAGCCACACAGTTTAATTCATTTTATATTGTAAATAGCCTGAGAGGGCTGTCATACACAAATAGTTTTTGTAATAACATTGTGAAGTAAAATTCAATTCTGTCGAGACCTCATGAATACCTACAAGTTGGCTGTTTTAATTAGAATAACAATAACATTCATCTTTCCTGAGTGTTTACTTCTGCATGCAATGTACTAAGTGCTTTCCATGCACTAACCCATTTAATCCTCATAGCTAACCTCTGAGGCAGGTACAATTATTGTCTTTCTTTTCATAGATAAGATAACTGAAGCACAGATGTTTAATAATCTCTACAATGACAACACAACAAATAATTGGTAGAAAAATCTATTCTTCTACCATCATTTTTCTCTCTGTCAGAGATGTATTACTGAATAGTTGTATTTCAGTCATGAGGCTTATCAAGTAACTACTTCTTTTCTTTTTTTTTTTTTTTTTGAGACGGAGTTTCCCTCTTGTTGCCCAGGCTGGAATACAATGGCGTGATCTCTGGCTCACCACAACCTCCGCCTCCCGGGTTCAAGTGATTCTTCAGCCTCGGTCTCCTGAGCAGATGGGATTACAGGCATGCACCACCACACCCAGCTAATTTTGTATTTTTAGTAGAGATGGGGTTTCTCCATGTTGGTCAGGGTGGTCTCGAACTCCCAACCTCAAGTGATCTGCCTGCCTTGGCCTCCCAAAGTGCTGGGATTACAGGTGTGAGGCACCATGCCCGGCCCTCAAGTAACTACTTTTTCTATAAAATAAAGATTATATAATAAAATGAGAAGGGTGTTCAAATGTAAGCAATTATCCAATAAAATTAATGTTTAAGGTAGCAACCAGGTCTACATGTGTTGATTGTAACAGTAGGAATGTATTCATAGCTCTTTCCATTTTTTTTTTACTGCCTTTTCAACTCTGAGACTTACCTTTTGCTCTTATATTTCTTTGCTTTCATTTATTACTTTAAGAACCTTTTTAGTGAGTGTTATTTTTGTGCTAATAAATAAATCTGAGAGTTATAAAAATACCTCTTTTGGCCGGGTGTGGTGGTGCACACCTGTAATCCCAGCACTTTGGGAGGCTGAGGCAGGTGGATCACCTGAAGTCAGGAGTTCGTGACCAGCTTGACTAACATGGCGAAATCCCATCTCTTCTGAATACAAATAATTAGCTGGGTGTGGTGGCACATGCCTGTAATCTGAGCTACTTGGGAGGCTGAGAGAGGAGAATTGCTTGTACCTGGGAGGTAGAGGTTGTAGTGAGCCACAATTGTGCCATTGCATTCCAGCCTGGGCAACAGAAATAAAAGAGCAAAACTCTGTCTCAAAAACAAACAAACAAACAAACAAAAAACCTCTTTCCTACCACCACCAAGAAAAATCTACCCCTGGACAAAACAAAACAAAACAAAACAGCAAAACAAAACAACACTTTGTACTTGTCATTAAGAAGCTAGCTTTGGCAATGAAACCTCTTAACATATAGTTATAATACAATTATACCATGCAATAAGGGCATTATGGAGATATATATAAAGTATCCTGGAAATACTGGTGAGGGAGAATTAATTAATCATACCATGATTAAACAGGGAAGGCCTTTGCAGGTAGAGGAAAAAGTGTGAGCAGAAGCAGAGGCATAAAAATGCAGGATGCATCAGACATGTGAAATTAGCAGTCTGATGTGCTACCTACTTACTGCAAAGGCACTTTAGGGCTAGAGTTGGAGGTGAGAGATGAAAATTCACTGAGGAAGACAAAGAGGAGGCTTGCATGCCATGACGAGGACACTAGGTTTTATTTTGTAGGCAGTCAGAAGTCTTAGCAATGTTTAAGAAGGTAAGTGAAGGGATATCTGAGTTTTGGCAGAGTGGGGTGTGTAGGTGGCAAGGTACGGCTTGAAGAGAGTGGTGCTGCTGCTCCAGAGAAAGGCGTAAGCAAAAGATTAAAGAACGCTTTCGAGAATATAGCTGAAATTATAACCTTCAAAAGGTAACTGGAATAAAAATGGTCGATTTTTTTTACTCTTCCATTAGTGCTTGAAAATTAGGGTTTGTATTGCTAAGTAAAACATAATTCAATTTATTCAGGATTGGATCAAGAATTGGGCTGCAGACTGGGGTCCAAGGCCAAGGGAAAAGGTTGGTGGGTGTGCTGGATCAGTACTAGTTTCATAAAACAGCTGGCCAGAGAGGGCAACATGCTGAGAAAATAGGCCAGCATTGATGGTCCTGATGAGCTTCAGGAGCAGGTGTAAAGTGGGCTCAGGTAATGTGCAAGGATGAAAAAAAGATGAGATTGTAGTTAGATTCTGAGCCTGGGATTGTAGAGCTTTGAATTTAGGGAACGATTGCAGGGCTGGAGTATGAAAATGTGTAGGATTGCTGTGTAACTCTTCTGTACCAGTGAAGACCTGCTTACAGAGAGAGATGGGAAACCGCAAGGCTTTTACAGCACTTCAGTCCATGGAACCTTGCCTATATTTGCCATGTATATGTATACATTTTCTTTTCCCTATATTTTTAAAATCACTGCCTGCTGGATCTGGCCTCTAGGATCCTGACGTATACTTCTCAGATTTGTACACTTAACTTTTTGACTTTGAATACTCATCCCTTCCCACAATGTCTTGCTTTAACCGTCCATGTCCAACTTAGGGGTGTGCTTGTGTTTCCTAGATGTCTGACCTATTCCTTCTTAGTTTATGAAGTATCTTCCCTTTAGTTTGTCTATTGGCTCCAATGCCTTCCATCCATTTCATAAGCAAAATATATTCACCTGCTCCCTAAGCTCCCCCAAATCTCGTCTAATCATGGCACCAGTCTTGAAGTCCATGATCTCATGTATTGTATCAGGTGAAGAAACAGATGAGGCTCCACTTGAGGCTGCAATGCCACTTGACTCAGAGAGCTGTGAACTACACAGGCATTTTATCTGTTCTCCAATCCTTTATATGTAATGGTGAGTTGAGGGCAGGATAATTGCAATAGACACCTCCATTCAAAAAGATAAGGAAACGGGAAACACATAGTGGCCACTGACCTGAAATTCACCCAGACAAATATTATCAGAGTGCTCTCCTCTGAGGGTTAGAAATTCACCGTCATTAGTGTCCACTTCTGCTTCCTGATTTGGTTCTCTAATTCACTGCACTCCACGGCTCTTGAAACCCTCTCCAGGCTCTTGACTCTGCTCTTGAACAGATCCTGTCTGGTCTCTGGAAAGCAGTCTGGATTATAGCTAGATAGCCTTCTTAGCCTGCTTTCTGCCGACAGAAAGTCTTTTCATTTTGAGCTTTTTCCCTTTTAGTCCAAGTTAGTATAGTTTTCTTCAAAACTTTGTGTCTCTCTATGAATTGGATTGACAGTCACTACATGCCCCAAATGTCATATGCATAATTCTTTCCAGGACAGACTTTCTTCTTTTTCAGACGATTTCAGACTATTCTTAGACTATTAGGGCTGTGGGGCAACACCCTTAAGATTTTTAGAAGTCCCTTTCTCTAGCTTAGATATGTAGAAAATATCTGAGATATTTAAAAATATCTAGATATTTAAAAATGTTTAGAAAGAGCAGGGAGCAGTGGCTCATGCCTGTAATCCTAGTATTTTGGGAGGCCAAGGTGGGTGGATCATTTGAGGTCAGGAATTTGAGGCCAGTCTGGTCAACAAGGTGAAACCCCAACTCTATTAAAAACACAAAAATTAGCCAGGTGTGGTGGCAGGTGCCTGTAATACCAGCTACTTGGGAAGCTTGGACATGAGAACTGCTTGAGGTGGAGTTGCAGTGACCTGAGATCTGCCACTGAACTCTAGCCTGGGTGACAGAGTGGGACATTAAAAAAAAAAAAATTGGAAAGAAGAAAGCATTCTAATTTTAAATTGAATTTACATATACACACACTTCATTGCTCAGATGGATCTGGTTATTGTTTTCAAGAGACACCTGCTTGGTAGTCTGCTACACTTGAGAAAATAAATTGCAACAATGACAATCTTAGAGAAAATGACACCACATTCAATGAACACACTGAAACCAGCTACAGGAGTACCTGGTGTGGAAAAGAGAGCAAATACACGTGTACAGACTCAGTAGGTTGTACTATTTGCTTTGTTTGACTGTTGCTGAAACCTAAAGAGAAAAGAAGTTGAGAATGTGGGGTGGAACGTAAAGGAAGGGTGGGGAGATATGGCAGAAGTGGAGTTGTGAAGGTAACAGAAACTGATGTTTATTCCTGAGATTATGACTTCGGCTAATTAAGAGACTATCAACTATTGTGAATAAAACGCACAATTGTGGCCAGGCATGGTGGTTCACGCCTGTAATCCTAGCACTTTGGCAGGCTGAGGTGGGCAGATTGCCTGAGCTCAGGAGTTCGAGACTAGCCTGGGCAACATGGTGAAACCCCATCTTTAGTAAAATAAAAAAAAAATTACCCAGGTATGGCAGTGTGTGGCTGTAGTCCCAGTTACTCAGGAGGCTGAGGCCAGTGACTTGCTTGAACCTGGGAGGTGGAGGTTGCAGTGAGCTGAGATTGTGCCACTGCACTCCAGTCTGGGCGACAGAGCAAGACTCTGTCTCCAAAACAAACAAACAAACAAACAAACAAACCCAAAACATAAAACAAACCCACAAGTGCTAGTGATGGCAGTGATGGCCCATCTGGAGAGGCTGCCGCAAACCTACCAGCTGTGGCAGGTGCGGTGCAGGCTGGGTTGTGCACTTCAGGGAGCTGGTGGGAGTTGGGAGCAGGTGAGAACCCTGCACCCTTCTGAGTTGGTAGGGTGGGAGCCCCATCCCCCAGGTGCAGCAGCAGCCCCCAGCTATAGCTGTGGACATGGACATTCCTATGCTCTCAGGGTCATGGGAACCCTCTGTGCCCCCGAAGACTCAGAAGTGCCTACTCTCATTGCCTGATCTCTCCCTACTCCCAGTGCCCACTCTCATTTAGGAGCAGAGTTGAAGCCGAGCCAAGTGCTGTGTGTATGCTCGAAGCAGTGCTGACATGTCAGCCCCCTGCCACCTTGGCATCCTCTGGACTTTGGGCACTGACAAGCATGGGAGGGAGTCCAAGGGGGAACCGAGGGCAGCTCGGTGCAGGCCTGCAGACGCCTCTCAGCATGAACAGCCTGAGTGCCATGGATGATGTAACTGATGGTGGCAGGAGGCAGACAGGCTCCTGGGTGGAAAGGAGCAAGCCCCCAGTGAAACTCCACCTTCAAGTCAGGGATGGCCTGAAGCCTGGAGGCTGGGCTGCCTGTTCTGTAGCCAGGAGTGAAAACTTATGGTGCTTTTTCCATGGCTGCTCATGGACCAGTCAGAATGCACTTCCTCCCTTCTGAAGCCCATGAAAACCCTGGACTCAGCCAGACTTGGAAAGATGACAGGATGACCTGCCCATGGATAGGAGCTACCCACTCTGGGTCTCCTCTCCACTGAGGGCTGCACAGATGTTGGGATGACCTGCCTACAGGCAGAAGCTACCCACTCCAGGTCTCCTCTCTGCTGAGGGGTGGAGAGATGCCATCAGGACGACTGCCTGCAGATAGGAGCTACCCACTCTGGGTATCCTGAGAGCTGTAATATTGCTCAATAAAGCACTCCTTTGCCTTATTTCCTCTCCAGTTGTCCATGTACCTCATTCTTCCTTGAAGCAGAACAAGAATTTGGGACCCACTGAATGGTAGAACTGAAAAAGCTGTAACACAAACAGGGCTGAATCACACCCTGCTGCTTGCCACAGTGTGGGCAATGAGGAGAGAAGAGCTGTGGCCTTTCCAGGAGCCCAGACCTAAGGGCTCCCTGAACCAGGGCTGTGACACTCTCTTTGGGGCTCTGCAGTTCCTGGCATTTTCAAGCTTCCGGGCACCACTGTATTCTCCTCATCTAGATGTGGGTGCCCACAGCAGAGTCTGCTTGCAGAGCATCTGATTCAGCTGCAGGGTTGCACAGAAGTGGCACCTGGGGCTGCCTGCCCTGCCACAGCAGACAGCATGCCTGGCTGTGTGCAGTAGCTGGATCCCCTACTCACTTGCTTATGCACCCCTTGCTGCTCCACTCCATGCCTGGCTCACCCTTGGAAGGCATGGAGTCTTGGCTGACAGCCAAGCTGAGAGCAGCCTGCCAGGCTGAGTGGGCAGAACAAGCCCAGTGGGCCGAGTAAAATTCAGGCAAAGGTGCCACTGGCCACAGAAGCTTCTGGCTGGAAAAGTGACAACCTAAGGATCCTGTGACATTTTTGGGGGCTCATCCAGGATCTGTGGAGGGGTGAGTACTAGCAGATTTGCTGCTTTATGTCCAGTTTTCAGAGTCCCTAAACTCTACAATCACCAGAATGAAAGGAAAATACTGGGCCTCTGTCGGCCAACTAGAAATGACTATCATTGCTGCTGGACTTAGGACACATAGGACAGGCTTGCCAGGGAGAACACTGTCAATCCCCCGTCACCCTCAGGTGTTGGGAATGTGAGATTTGTTCCAATCCAGTTTCTCTTCATGGAGGTCTAGTGGTTGTGTGGATTGGAAGGAGGTCCTGGGGCAACTGAAGGTATGGCTGAGGCTACTCCTTGGTGTTATCCAAAAGCCCCTGGACTAACTCCAGTCCCTGACTGCCCATTAAGGTATACCACTAGGACCCTCAGTCTTTCCCCTCCCTCCCTCCCTCCCTCCCACCCTCTCTCCCTCCCTCCCACCCTCTCTCCCTCCCTCCCACCCTTCCTTCCTTCCTTCCTTCCTTCCTTCCTTCCTTCCTTCCTTCCTTCTTTCCTTCCTTCCTTCCTTCTTCCCTTCCTCCCTTCCTCCCTGCCTCTCCAGTCCCTGATTGCCCATTAGAGTGTAGCATAGGACCCTCAGCTTTTCCAATCTCTCTCTTTTCCTTCCTTCCTTCCTTCCTTCCTTCCTTCCTTCCTTCCTTCCTTCCTTCCTCCCTCCCTCCCTCCCTCCCTCCCATCCTTCCTTCCATCATTCCTTCCACTCCAGTCCCTGATTGCCCATTAGGGTGCAACAATAGGACCTTCAGTCTTTCCCATATCTCTCTTTCTTTCTCTCTTTCTCTCCCTCCCTCCCTTCCTCCATCTCTCCTTCCCTCCCTCCCTCCCTCCCTCCGTCCCTCCCTCCCTCCCTCCCTCCCTTCCTTCCTTCCTTCCTTCCTTCCTTCCTTCCTTCCTTCCTTCCTTCCTTCCTTCCTTCCTTCCTTCCTCTCTCTCTCTTTTTCTTTCAAGACTGCCATGGCCACTGTCCTCTTCTTTACATACAATGTTAAGGGTGTTGTTACACACCACAAAGATAATATCACTGGGTAGAATGAGATTTTGGCTGTCATCAGTAGTGTAAATCAGAACAGTGTAGTATCTGTCTATCTTTAGAAGCAAGGAGGATGTCACAATTGAGACTTTTCTTTCCCATACTCAAAAGGAACCCATTTGCATAGGGCAAGAGGCTTTCCCCCCAGGCACCTTTCCCTCCTCTGCACTCAAGTTGTTTCTTTCTTTCCTCCACTATGTCAGGAGTCAATACAGTCCTGTGAATACAGGGAGCTTTTTTATGTGAGATATTGATTTTTTCCTTTTGGGAAGCATCTGATTAGGCCAGGTCCCCAATTCCCAGGACTCCTTTTCTCTCCCTTGTTTGGGAGGACTTGGTTCTACAGTGTCACCTGCTTATGATAAAGAAGCAATGAAAATTAAGGGGGATCTTGGCAAGTTTTCAGATGACCCTGTCAGGTATATAGAGGCTTTCCAGGACTTAATCCAAGTATTTAAACTCTCCTGGATAGATGTCATGTTACTTGAATCAGATCCTGACTACCATGGAAAAGCAGGCTGTTCTGCAAGTGGCAGAAAATTCTGGGGATGAGCTTTGTATCTCACGTAGTGCCAGGGAATGGGATGAGCCTTATGCAGTTGGAAGAATAGCAGTACCATTAGAGTACCTTAAATGGGTCCCCAGTGATGAAATGGGAGAATGGAAGAGAAAACACTTTCAGGTGGGCATACAGGAGGGAGCGCTGACGTAGGACTAGAACTAAGCCTCTCAATTACTCCAAGCTACCCATGATACTCCAGGGATTAGATAAGAATCCTACTGCCTTCCTGGAAAGGCTAAGAGGGCCATTGGTAAAGCAGACCTCTCTCCTAATTCAGTTGAGCGACAATTACTCCTGAAGTGTGAACGTATTATTTAGGCAGTCCCAGATATGAGGAAGCTGCAGAAACAGGCCATGGGGCTGGATAGTGCATTAGGGAACCTCCTGAAAGTGGTCATCTTGGTATTTTACAATAGGAATCAGGAGGAGGCCCAAGAGAGGGAAAGGAGACACAGGAAAAAGGCAAAGGCTCTAACAGCCACCTAACAGGCTCACAAACCCCAGGGTCCTTGGGATGCATCTGTTAACTGCTACAAATGTGGCAATCCAGGGCGTTTTAGGAAGGACTGTCCAGACAGCAGGAGGAAGCCACCTTGAACCTGTCCAATTTGCAATGGGGACCACTGGAGGGTGGATTGTCCCTAGAGACACAGGTCTCTGGGTCCAGCCCAAATCGTCCAGCAGGACTGACAGGTCCCAGGGCTCCTCTCCCTGGTTCCAGTGGTTCAGAAGTTGAAGGGAGGAAGTTGGACCTCTCCCTGGACACTGGAGCAGGAATTTGAGTTCTCTTCTCCAGTCTGCCCCCTGCCTCTCTTAGCATGATCATGGGGGCGTATCTCAGGAAAACCTTTAACCTGCTATTTTTCCCAACCCCTTAGTTGTAGTTGGGGAGAGCTTTTGCTTATTGTTCTCGCCTTTGTTCTGTTTCTCACCATAAGGTGTTTTTGTCAAGGACTCTTTAATACTGAATTCCCAAAGGATTATCTACTCCCCTAAATAGCTATTTCTCTCTTAAAATTTAATTGTCCCTGTACAAAATTCAATTTCTTCCACTAGGGTGAAACAGCTCTAGCCACAATATTGTTTTCCAAATAATTAGTCCATTTTTTTTTTTTTTAAGATTTTTTCCTTTTAGCTCCTCTTTTTATAATACTCATATTTGGTCCATGCATACTTACCCTCCTTGTGAAATTTGTGTCTTCTCACCTAGAGGCCATCAAACTCCAAGTGGTCATGCAACTGGAGCCTCGGACAATGACTCCCTTTTAATGGAATAGGCATCTGAGAGAGATCTGACTGTCATTTTCCCCAAAACAATGCCCCTTGTCAGCATGAAGCAGTTAAAAGCAGTCGTTGTTTTTAGTGCCTACTGCCTCCCTGGAGAGGCTAAGAGGGCCCTTGGTAAAGCACACCTCTCTCCTAATTCAGTTGAGGGACAACTAATCCTGAAGTGTGAACTTATTATACGTATTATTTAGGCGGCCGCAGATATGAGGAAGCTGCAGAAACAGGCCATGGGGCTGGATAGTGCATTAGGGAACCTCCTGAAAGTGGTCATCCACCCTAACAGCAGCTGTATGTACTTCTTAAGAGTGGGAATTGATGGCAGTGGCAGCCAGTCTGGAGCAGCTGTCAGGAAGGTGCCAGCTACAGCAGAGAAGGTGCGACTGGGGCCATGTGCTCCACGAAGCCAGCAGGAGCCAGGAACAGGTGGGAACCTGCCACCTTCTGAGTTGCTGGGGTGGGCGTCCTACCTTTCTGGGAGCAGCTGTAACTGTCTAGCTGCAGCAGTGGACCTGGGCATCCTTGCACTCTTGAGGGCCCAGGAAGCTCCCCTGCCCCCTCAGGCTCAGAAGTGCCTGCTCCTACTGCCTGGCACCTGGCACCCTGCTCCCAGCACCTGCTCCAATTTCAGAGCAAAGTCGAAGCTGAGCCCAGGCTCTGTCGTGACCTGACCGGGTGTCTGTGCACTCAGGTTGGCACTGACAGCCCCCTGCCACTCTGGACCCCGCTGGGCTTTGGGCACTGACGAGCATGAGAGGGAGGCTGAGGGGGTGCTGATGGGCTGATGGTGGCTTGGCATGGACCTGCAGGCAACCCTTGGCACGAACAGCCTTGGTGCCATGGACAACATGATTGATGGCAGTAGGAGGCAGACAGGCTCCTGTGTGGAAAGGGGCAGGTACCTGGTAAAACCTCACCTTCAAGTCAGGGTTGACCTGAAGCTTGGGGGCTGGGCTCCCTGTTCCATGGCCTGGAGTTAGAACTTGTGGTGCTTTTTCCAGGTCCTCCCATAAACCAATCAGCACTCACTTCCTCCCTTCTGAAGCCCATAAAAACCCCTGGACTCTGCCAGACTCACAGAGACATTGGGACGACATGCCTGTGGAGAGGAGCTATCCGTTCCTGGACTCCTTTCCGCTGAGGGCCACACAAATGTCAGGATAACCTGCCTGTAAATAGGAGGTACTGCGTCTCTTCTCCCCTGAGAGCCACAGACAACCTGCCTGTGGATAGGAGCCAACCACTCTGGGTCTCCTGAGAGCTGTACTTTACTGTATTGTACTGAGAGCTGTACTGTACTGAGAGCTGTATTGTCACTGTATTGTACTGAGAGCTGTACTGTACTGAGAACTGTACTGTTACTGTATTGTACTGAGAGCTGTACTGTACTGAGAGCTGTACTGTTGCTCAATAAAGCAGCCCTTCACCTTGCCCACTCTCTAGTTATCATTCTTCCTAAACGTGGGACAAGAACTCAGGACCTGTCAAATGGTGGAACTGAAAGAGCTGTGACACAAACAGGGCTGAAACACAGCTCCCCCACTCATCAGGTTGTGGGTGATGAGAAGGAAGGAAGAACTGTGACCCATCTGGGAACTCAAGGAGCGGTGCACTTGAGATGACACGCTCTTTGGGGCTCTGCGATTTCTGGAGTCTTCCAGCTTCTGAGTGCCATCATGTTCCCCTCATCCAGAGGTGGGTGCCCACAGTGGAACCTGCTTGTGGTGCATCTAATCCAGCTGCAGGCTTATATGAAGCTGGCACCTATGCCAGCTCCTGGAGCTGCCCGCCCCTCTGCAGTTGCAGCTGTGTGCAATGGCTGGACCCTGCGCTCACTCACTCACTACCCCTTGCCTCTATGCATCTAGCTCTCCCTTGGCAAGCATGGGATCTGGTCCAGTTGTATGAACTAAGTGCAGCCTTCCAGGATGAGTGGGAAGAACAAGTCCAGTGGGTCTGAGTAAAACTAACGCAAAGACGCCACTAGCCACATTGGCTTCAGGCTGGAAAAGCGACACCCTAAAGATCCTGTGACACTAGATTTCAAGAAAAATTAATTTAAAGTGACTGCCCCACATAATAGTGTGAGCTCAGGAAAGTCATTTCAACTTTAAAAGACTCAGCTTCGGCCGGGCGCGGTGGCTTACGCCTGTAATCCCAGCACTTTGGGAGGCCAAGGTGGGTGGATCACGAGGTCAAGAGATCGATATCATCCTGGCTAACATGGTGAAACCCTGTCTCTACAAAAAATAAAAAGAAAAAAAAAATTAGCTGGGCATGGTGGCAGACACCTATAGTCCCAGCTACTCGGGAGGCTGAGGCAGGAGAATGGTGTGAACCCGGGAGGTGGAGCTTGCAGTGAGCTGAGATCGCGCCACTCACTCCAGCCTGGGTGACAGAGTGAGACTCCGTCTCAAAAAAAAAAAAAAAAAAAAGATTCCACTTCATTATCTCTAGAGGGAAAAAATAAATGTCAAACATTATGAAGGGTTGTTGAAGATTATATATAAACCTGTTAGGTACCTGGCTTCTAAAACACTTAATATTTTTATTTGTCATCTGGAGTATAGGGCTAGCAACTCTACCTTTAGGATTGAGGTTAATGTTGTTAATCGTTATGAAATAAGTCTAGCTGGGTAAAAAGCATTTTAATTTTTACCCCAGTCTTCCTTTGATAGTATCTGTAGTACCATCATTGTCTAATATCAAGTTTTCTAATTCTACAATATGTAAAGGGGATGGTGGGAGGAAATACGGTACAATTACCATACATGAGGAATGGGGTACTCTCTCCTATTATGTAAGTTAAAATGAAAAACAGGTAATGTTTTAGCAAGCTAGAGATGGAAATTTTGAAAGCTTATGGTCGTGATCTTTTCCTCCGCCTTGACTACCATTCCCTCTCCTTGAGTAATAAACAAGGCAAATAGTTTTCTCCACGGTGACATTGGATCTAATAATAGATTATGTAAGTGGTTATCACCAGGAACTACACAAAGGGTCTGGGTATTCTGTGCCCTTACTGGAAAGTTACTAAAACGTTGTTATTTAACTATGTGCAAGATATGAAAAATATTTTAAAACTTTTGTTTGTAAAGTTAGCTATCTGATAAATATCTTAATCTAGGGAAAAATATTGAGTTGGACAAGGTCTATCTCAAAATGGGGGGTGACAATAGCTATTTTTCTTGAACATGAATAAAAACATTATGTTAAATTATTTAGAAAAATGACATGCTTAGGGTGTGTTAAAACTTAATGAAAGCTGTTGTGATGTTTAAAAGAAAATTAATTTTAGTGATGATATTTGATTTAACAATTTCAGTTTTTTTTAAGAGATGGGGGTCTTCCTATGTTGCCCAGACTTGACTTGAACTCCTCAGTCTCCTGAAAAACTGGGATTATAGGCGTGTGCCGTGGTGTCCAGCTAGATTTTTTTTGGATCAATAATAATTAGTGAACCAAGCTAAGCTGGCAAAGTTTAAGCAATTTCAAGTACAACATATTTATTTCCCTCTCTTTTATTTTTGTTTTTTACTAGCACCAGACTGTTACTTATATTTTATACAAATGTAATTAATGGAATAAAAGGTATTTCACCTGATCATAATGTAAGCTCTTCCATTGTATTCCATTTTTCTTTTGAAAATATGTTAAATTAAAAGTATTCATTCTCTTCTTTAGTCTTCAATCTACTTTTTCTCTTTTGATTCTCTTAAGCTTTATACTGAAAGTGCATTTTACATCAGGTAGGCTTAATAAGTACCAGATGATTAACTGAGTAGCATAAATAAGACAAATGATTAATACTGACATTTATCGGGCACTCATGGCTTGGTGGGGCTGGTGCAGACAGCAGAAGTCTAGTAACATAGCGTGAGTGCTAATTGCTCTCAGTTGAAATTGGGCAGTTGATTTGTCATCTTCAATTAATGGTATTACAGAATGTTCAGCACTCAACACAAGGCAGATGTTATATGGTCATGATTTGGAGCTCTGCTCATATGCAATCTGGTCTTTCAGTCTGCTCACTAACCAAGGCTGTCAATGAAAATATGAGGAAAAACTTACCTTTTAAACTTGGATAAGGCAGGCAGTGATTGGCTGAGACTTGTTTAGTATGTTTAGTATCAGTGTACACTGGCTTTATCTAAAGTTGAAAAAGGCCATGATTTTAAATAAGAAGGGTATCTTTCTATTTTTATTTTATTTTATTGGCTTTACTTAATGCTGTAGAATAAAATATCTTGTTTCTTCCTGTTTTATACAGTAAATTATCATGGAATGCAAAGATACACACTGAAGGACGGGACATAATTAACATACTAACGTTTTGAGATTCAGCTCCAAGATAATTAGGACGCATTTGTCTGTATTTGAATGACAAGAAAGGAGAACTTTCTTCAAGTACTTTGACTTAACATTCTTTTTACCATTTGAGAATACTGAAATTGATACCAAATAGTATCAATTCTCCAAGATTTTTGGAGAAAAATCCAAATATTGGATTCCAAAGTTTGGATTTTTGCAAGGTTTGGATTTTTTTTGAGATTTGGATTTTTTCTCCTTTTTGGAGATTTTTGGAGTGTTCGTTTTCTCCAAGATTTTTGGACTAGCATTTTAAACTTAAGAAGTTCTTATGCAGTTACTCTGATTACTTCTGGACGTCGTTGACTTTGGTTACTACTGTAAGAGTAGCAATTATTATCTCTAGGTTGAAAGTATTTTAATACATAAGTACACTTGAGACAGATACTAATAAAATTCTTATGTTTTAGAGAAAATTATAAAAGATTATAGAGTATGTTGGATATTTCAGAAATGACATGGTTAAAGGATGATGGATTTATATATTCCCTAGCACAGAACAAATCTGAACTGTCATCTCAATGGAATTAAAAAATACTGGAGAACATAAATGCTAAACCTTTGAACTTGTTTCCTAAGTTTGGAGCATCAATCATTCAATGTTTATTAAGCAATACAGTGTGTGTTAGTTTCTATATGTAATACATGTGCATAAAAGATGCAGCTCATACAATCAGGAAGAACATTGCTTATCAGTAGTTTAGGAAAAGACACGTACACCTACTCTGCAAACGTTTATTTATCCACCATTATAGTTGGCACTCTGGATATAAAAAGAATATGGCCTAAAACATTTTCTCAAATAGCTCACTATTACATATAGGAATCACTGCAATACGATGAGATAAAGGCATTCTGGTAGTCATTTTTAAAAAAAGATTACCAGGCATCTAAACCTGTTTTTCTTATACTAGTAGAGATACTAGCAGCCATATTTGTTGTTAAAAATATACAAATGCTTCTATACCAGTTGGTAAATAAAATATTAAGACTGTAACAAGCAGTAAATTTAATAACATGAACTCTGAAGTAGACTCATTAGTACAAGCCAGTCAAAACAACTACAGAAAAATTGTTCCCTTAACATCCATTGATAATAGAAATATTGAATATGGAAAAGTCTTGGCAGATTTTAAAGGCCAGCTTCAGCTGATATCTCAGCAGAAGCTGAGGGAGGATTCCGCATGATGAACAACATAGCTGCTGTTAAGACATTTTCTCTACTTGAGGCCACAAGTTCTGCAAAGATGTTGCCCGTTGGCCACAATGAGGTGGGAAATAGGATCTGGGCATGGCTTCTGCATGGAAACTAGTTTCCCTGGTTGCCTGCTGAGCAGACGAGGTTTCAGCAGTGGCATAAGCAATTATCATCTGCTGCTCGAGAGTTGTCTGTCACACCAAATTGGCACTGGTGGCTCGTTGGGACTTGTCTCTGGGTCCAGGTCATGTGTAATTCTGACATCTAAGTTCATACCTGGCCACAGTGAACAGGCATCCCGTCTAGACTATTGATTAAGCTCCCTTACCCACACCACATCTTTATAAATAGTTCTTACATAAATATGTTCTTTCTGCATTATCTGAATTTGAGCATGCCATCGGTATTTCCCATTATGAACCTGATGGGTAATAAAAATCATAACTCCTTGGCAATGACTGTTAACTAATAATAATGATTAGTTTAGTAGGGCATGTGTCCAAAGGCAAGTAAATCCTAGTAATTTTACAGGAGTTTCCAGGAAGTAATTTTTATTTTTATTTTCTCTCTGGACAGGCAGCAGTGAGTATTTAAGCCTGGATCTCTTGAAATCCCTTGCATCCACATGAGACACAAAGCACAATTTATTATCTGAAGTAGCCTATGCATTATATGTATTAATGAATGTGTTTTTTAAAAGCCATTATCATGCATAGATGGTTATGGCAGTTTTGCCTGGGAGGAGTAGAAAAGATGTTACACTGAAGTTTTAAATTTAAGCTAGGCTTGGGTAATTAGTTTATTGACTCAATAGATTGTTGGGGGGAGTAGGCTGCAGAGAGAGTCTTTTTGGGAGAAGAAATAGAATTTGCAAAGTTATAATATCAGGAAGAGTATGGTAGGAGAATAATTTGAATAGGTTATGGCAGCTGAGGATTGAAAAGTTGAATGGAAAAGAAGCTCTTTACATACCACAATCCTGGAGGCAATGGAGAGCGACTGAAGATGAAGCAGAATAGGTAAAAGATTAGAGACCACGATAGGGATTATTATTACTTATCTTTTTGATATGGAGTTTTGCTCTTGTCACCCAGGCTGGAGTGCAATGGTGCAATCTTGGCTCACTGCAACCTCCGCCTCCCGGGTTCAAGCGATTCTCCTGCCTTAGCTTCCCGAGTAGCTGGGATCACAGGTGCACATCACCATGCCTGACTAAATTTTCTTTTTGTATTTTAGTAGAGATGGGATTGGCCAGGTTGGTCTTGAACTCCTAACCTCAGGTGATCTGCCTGCCTCAGTCTCCCAAAGGGCTGGGATTACAGGTGTGAGTCATCACACCAGGCCAGTTATTATTATTAAGTAGTTGAGATGACAGACAATGAGACTCTAGCCAACAAAATGAAACAAGGTGATGGAGAGAAAGAAAACAGGTTTCAGCTTCTTAAGTGTATGACACAATTCTATAGCTTATTTTTGGAGGGGAGAAGGTGAGACTTGAGGAAGAAGGAGGTTTGATTCCTACGTTACTCAGTGGACAACTAGTGGATGATAATGTCGTTTACCTGATTGGGAACATAAGAAAAGGAGGTTTAGAAGGGATTGAAAAGGATATAGGGTCAGGGAAAGTAATAAGTAGTTTCAAACACATTGAGACTAAGGTATCATGAGATAGCCCACATGGAGTTGTCTAGAAGACAGATCTGGATTGAAATGTAATTTAAAACACATAAATGATTAATCACAACCTTGTGCATCTATAGTCACCAGAGATTGGTGAAGACAATATATTGAAGGATGAATAAAAGATGAAGAAATCGGGAAAATATATATGAAGTGTTCATTTAAAGATTTGGTTACTAACAAAATACTTCAAATTTAGAAATTTGAAAAAAGGCAAACAATAGATGGAAAGTTGAGAAAATTGATTTTTTTAAAACACGAAGATACTTTGATATATGTATGTGGTAACGGAACTAAATCTGGCAAAGTAAAAATTTGAATTACAAATTTAACCCCCATTTATAATTTATTATATGTCTTCCCTCATTAGAATGTAAGATCTAGAAGGGTGGAGACTTTAATCGCTGGGCCTAGAACAAAATTTGGTTCCACTAGTCACTCAAAAATTGTTTAATAAATGAATAAGCGAATGAAAAACACTGTGTGTTAATTGAGGGTTAGGAAAAGCATGCACACTTACACATTGCTGACATAGATTGGTAACCCCAGGGAGACAATATGGCAATCATTTTGATCCAGTCATTCTAAAAACTTTCCCTATAAATAAATTTGCATGTGGTATGAATGAATATGTATATCAATAGAAGTAGGCAAGTAAGTTATTGTATATACTTAAAATGAACAAAGCAGCTCTTTATATTTTGATATGAAAGAATTTCCAAAACATATTTTAAAGTGAAAATAAGTGCTGAAAAGTGTACACGGCAGGTTACTATTTATGTAAAAACAATGTACTTGCTTATTTGTATATGGAATATTTCTAGAAAGATACACAAGAGGTGGTTAACTGTGATTGTCTCCAGGGAATGTATGTCTAAGAAAAGAGTTTGGATAGACTCTAAAATTTTGCACCCATTATAGATTTGTTACTTATTTTTAATTTAATTTAATTTAATTTAATTTAATTTTGAGACAGGGTCTCCTTCTGTCACCCAGGCTGAAGTGTAGTGGCATGATCACAGCTCATGTCAGAGTCAACCTCCTGGGCGCTGGTGATCTTCCCACCTCAGACTCCCCAGTAGCTGGGATTACAGGCACTCCCCAGCATGCCAGGCTAATTTTTATAGAAACGGGGTTTTGTCATGTTGCCCAGGCTAATCTCAAGCTCCTGGGCTCAAGTGATCCTCCTGTCTCGGCCTCTCAAAGTGCTAGGATTACACGTATGAGTCACCATGCCTGGCCATTGCTACCTATTTAAAAAAAAAAAAAAGAGTGAAACGAACCAACCAAATGTATTGAATACTTCGATTGGTGTCAAATACTTTTCCAAGTACCTTACCTTGTCCTATTTGAGGTCAGAAAGAAGAAGGTAAGTGAAGGAAGTAAATTTACAGCTGGTGAATATGTGAGCATGTATGTGTTAAGGTGGTGGTAGAAAATGGCAGAAACTTAAGGGTTTTCATGTGTCCTAATTTCTATTTTCTCTTTGGATGGAAGGTAGTGTCATCTGTGGAAGGGGAGGAAGCAGGGATCATGAAGGTAGAGGAACATTCAGCACAGTTGCTATAGGAAGGAAGGTGAACAAAGGCAGATAAACGAATTCTGTGTATCATTTAAAGTTGAATAGGCATCAATCTATACTACTGTGCAATTTTTCTTTGGAAGTGTTCAGTAGCCATGTAAGAGTGGAAAAGAAACATTGTTGGATTATATATGTTGCTGTGGGGAAGCACATGGTAACAAGAGAGCTGAAGATATTAACAAAAAAGTAGCTAAAGTCAAATGTAAATAAAGACATCAATAGGGAAATAAGTTTAGATTATAAGGGAAGGAATCAGTGTCTTGAAAACAAGGGTGAATTTCATTAGTTGAGAGAAAGTGAGAATTTCAAGGCAGAGCTCTTATCTTTTCCGATTGATCACAAAAATTCTCCCCTCAGGCCACGATTTTTTGGTTCTCATCCCATAGGCTCTGAAGGGAGCCCTCTTGAGTAAAATTATTTTAGAATAGTTCCAGCTATTTCCTGCACGGCCCTCGCTCAGGGAAACATTTATATTTCTCATGTACATTCCCACTTTGGGCTTTTCCTCTACCTCAGCAATTTTCAAAGTGTAGTTTCTGGATCAACAGCATCAGCATCACCTAGGAAATTTAAGAAATGCAAATTCTTGTCCCCATCCCTGACACTGAATCAGAAACTTTGGGAATGAAACTCATCAATGTGTTTTAACCCCTGCCCCCACCAGGGGATTCTGATACATGCTTAACTTAGAACCATTGTTCTAGCTGTTCCCCTATATCTTACCTGAGATAACCACTTGGTTAATTAACTCCAACTCCTTCAAATCTTTGCTCAAATTCCCGTTAATTAACTTCAACTCCTTCAAATCTTTGCTCAAATTCCCACTATGCTGCTTAATTTTGCAACCTACATTTACCTCTCATCCTCCATGAATTAGTCTGTTCTCACACTGCTGATAAAGACATACCTGAGACTGGGTAATTTATAAAGAAAGACAGGTTTAAAAGACTCACGGTTCCACGTGGCTGAGGAGGCCTCACAATCATGGCAGAAGGTGAAAGGCATGTCTACATGGCAGCAGGCAAGAGAGAGAGCATGTGCAGGGGAACTCCCCTTTATAAAACCATCAGATTTCTTGACACTTATTCCCTATCATGAGAACAGCATGAAAAAGATGTGCCCGATGATTCAATTACCTCCCACTGGGTCCCTCCCACAACATGTGGGAAACACAGAAGCTACAATTCGACATTTGGGTGAGGACACAGTCAAACCATATCATTCCACCCCTGGCCCCTCCCAATATCATGTCCTCACATTTCAAAACCAATCATGCCTTCCCAACAGTTCCCCCAAATCTTAACTCATTTCAGCATTAACTCAAAAGTCCACAGTCCAAAGTCTCATCTGAGACAAGGCAAGTCCCTTCTGCCTGTGAGCCCATATAATAAAAAGCAAGTTAGTTGTTTCCTAGATACAGTAGGGGTAAAGGCACTGGGTAAATACACCCATTCAAAATAGGAGAAATTGGCCAAAACAAAGGGACTACAGGACCCATGCAAGTCTGAAATCCAGCAGGGCAGTCAAATCTTAAAGCTCTGAAATGATCTCCTTTGACTCCCTGTCTCACATCCAGGTCATGCTGATGCAAGAGGTAGGTTCCTATGGTCTTGCGCAGCTCTGCTCCTGTGGCTTTGCAGGGTACAGCCTCCCTCCCGACTGCTTTTACGGGATGACATTGAATGTCTGTGACTTTTCCAGGCACACAGATGCAAGCTGTCAGTGGATCTATCATTCCAGGGTCTGGAGGATAGAGGTCCTCTTTTCATAGCTCCACTAGGCAGTGCCCCAGTGGGGAATCTGTGTGACAGCTTTAATCACATAGTTCCCTTCCACACTGCCCTAGCAGAGGTTCTTCATGAGGGCTTCATTCCTGCAGCAAACTTCTGTGTGGACATCCAGGTGTTTCCATACATCCTCTGAAACCTAGGTAGAGGTTTCCAAACCTCAATTTTTGACTGCTGTGTACTTGCAGGCTCAATACCACGTGGGAGCTGCCAAGGCTTGGGGCTTGCACCCTCCAAATCCATGGCCCAAGCTTTACCTTGGTCCCTTTTAGCCAGGCTAGAGTGGCTGGGATGCCAAGCACCAAGTCTCTAGGCTGCACACAGCAGGGGGGCCCTTGGCCTAGGCCAGGAAACCATTTTTGCCTTCTAGGCCTCTGGTCCTGTGATGGGAGGGGCTGCTGCAAAGGTCTCTGACACGCCCTGGAGACATTTTTCCCATTGTCTTGGAGAGCAATATTTGGCTCCACATTAGTTATTTTAAATTTCTGTAGCCAGCTTAAATTTCTCCTAAGAAAACGAATTTTTCTTTTCTACCACCTTGTCAGGTGGCAAATTTTCCAAACGTTTATGCTCTGCTTCCCTTTTAAACTTAAGTTCCAATTCCAAACCATATCTTGTGAATACATAAAACTGAATCCTTTTAACATTTAAGTCACCTCTTGAATGCTTTGCTGCTTAGAAATTTCTTCTACCTGGCCAGGTGTGGTGGTTCATGCTTGTAATTCCAGCACTTTGGGAGGCCAAGGCAGGTGATCACCTGAGGTCAGGAGTTTGAGACCAGCCTGCTTAACATGGTGAAATCCTATCTCTACTAAAAATACAAAAATTAGCTGTGTGTGATGTCAGGCACCTGTAATAGCAGCTACTCGGGAGGCTGAGGCAGGAGAATTGCTTGAACCTGGGAGGTGAACCTTGCAGTGAGCCAAGATCATGCCATTGCACTCCAGCCTGGGTGACAAGAATGAAACTCCATTTCAAAAAAAAAAAGAATTATTCTGCAAAGTGCCCTAAATCATTTTTCTCAGGTTCAAAATTCCACAAATCTCTAGGGCAGGGGCAAAATACCACCAATCTCTTTGCTGAAACATAGCAAGAGTCACCTTTACTCCCGCTTCCAACAAGTTCCTCATCTCCATCTGAGACTACTTCAACCTGGACTTTATTGTCTATATCACTATCAGCATTTTGGTCAAAGCCATCCAACAAGTCTCCAGGAAGTTCCAAACTTTCCCACATCTTCCTATCTTATGAGCCCTCCAAACTATTCAAACCTATGCCTGTTGCCCAGTTCCAAAGTTGCTTCCACATTTTCAGGCATCTTTACAGCTGCGCCCTACTATACTGGCACATATTTACTGTATTAGTCTATTCTCATGCTGCTGATACACATACCTGAGATTGGGCAATTTATAAAGAAAAAGAGGTTTAATGGACTTACATTCCACATGGCTTGGGAGGCCACTCAATCATGGCAGAAGGTGAGAGGCATGTCTTCCATGGTGGCAGGCAAAAGAGAAAGCATGTGCAGGGGAGCTCCCCTTTATAAAACCATCAGATCTCATGACGCTTTTTCACTATCATGAGAGCAGCATGGGAAAGACCTATCCACCCTGCCATGGTTCAGTTACCTTCCACTGAATCTCTTTCATGACACATGGGAATTATGGGAGCTATAATTCGAGGTTTGGGTGGGCACAGTCAAGCCATATCACTCCTCAAGGTACCACTTTCCCTGTGTATTTTTTTGTTTTGTTTTGTTTTGTTTTGTTTTTTTTTGGGACAGAGTCTCACTCTGTCACTCAGGCTGGAGTGTAATGGCACAATCTCAGTTCACTGTAACCTCCGCCTCCCTGGTTCAAGTGATTCTCCTGCCTCAGCCTCCTGAGTAGCTGGGATTACAGAAGTGTGCCATCATGCCTGGCTAATTTTTGTATTTTTAGTGGAGACAGGGTTTCAAAATGTTGGCAAGGCTGATCTCAAACTCCTGACCTCAAGTGATCTGCCTGGCTTGGCCTCCCAAAGTGCTGGGATTACAGATGTGAGCCCCCGTGCCTGGCTGAGGTCTTGATGTTTTCATTCAGGAGGGGTACTATAAGAAAAAGAGTTAAATAAATGTCATTTAACCCATTTCTATTTAAATTTCTTTACTATTAGGATAGACTTAATATTTTCATTGTACATAGTAGAACTTTTCAGCCAATACATTATGTAAATAATTCTGTAAGCAAACTTCATTTGTAGGTTTAATTTATTTGCATTAACTCATATACTCTTAACTACTAAATAGCATAAAATGGGAGTATATGAGTTAATGCAAATTATTTCTTGGAAATCCTCAGTAGCCATATGAGAGTAGAAAAGGAACACTGTTGGATTATATGTCTTGCTGTGGGGCAGCACAAGGTATTTTTGTAAAACGTGTGATGGCATTCTACTCTTACCTAATTAAGAGTATGTGAGCTAATGTACTTAAGAAATTTTCCATGCCATGACAAAGCAGTTATCTTTTATTAGTCTTAAGAAGTATGTAATGTAATTAATGAGCAAGTATTTACTTTAATTCTTAGATAACTAATGAAGATGATAAAAATCACTTGAATTGAGTCATCAACTTAAAATTTAACTCATTTACCATTTTCTGTCCAATATTAATTGTCATAAAACAAGGTTAAAGAAAGTACAATGCAAAAAGTGTCCAAGTGACAGACCATTATTTTTCTATCAAAGGTGAAGTTTAACATGCAACAGACATAAGACATCACATTTAGCCATCAATTTTCTTCTTTGGATAGAAAAAGCTCACAAAAGTGGGAAAGACTGATCCAGAAGTTAGTTATATAACAGTTCTGGTGTCTTTCTGCCAAGCTGTGAATTGTTTATGTCTACCCAAATTTATACATTGAAATCCTTACTCCGGAGGTTATGGTATTAGGAGGTGAGGTCTTTGGGAGGTGATTAGGTCATGGGGGCAAAGCCCTCATGAATGGGATTACTCTCTTTATAAAAGAGGCTTGAGAAAGTTCCTTGACTCTTTCTACTACATGAGGTTAGAGTGAGAAGGTGGCTGTCTATGAGGAACATAGGCACCGAATCTGCTGGTGCCTTCCTCTTGGACTTCCCAGCCTACAAACTCTGAGAAATAGATTTCTGTTGTTTATAAGCCACTCAGTTTATGTAATTTTGTTATGGTAGTCTGAATGGCATAAGAGGCTCTTTTAATGTCCTATTATGTCTAGGAGGAGGAAGACATAATATGAAGTCCCTAAGGGACATTTTAGTAAAGAATTTAATAAGCCATCTGAGATGCAAGGGAGCTAAGCGAAGAGGGTGTAGTGTTAGTTTCAGCTGATGTGGCTCTAATCTGTGTATAAACAGCTTTAGTCAATAAGCTTTTGGCATTGATTTGAAGAACAATTCAGAGACACATTTCTTGCCTTAACACTCCTTGCTAAATTTTGTATTGTGTAAGCTATCTAAAATTAGTGCTTTGAGGATATAATCTCAGGCATTTGTGTTAATTCTGTGCTTGTTTAGTATCTTCTTGCAAAAGTTGTTCCAAATAAGGTGCGTCATCAGTTATTATCTTAAAGACATTATTACCTTGTGTCCCTGGAATATGTCTATTGACTTTATTTTTAAGAAGCCAGCATACTATCAAAAGGCTTTTTAAGTGTATGGAAGGTCCAAAAGGAAATGATGTGCCATTTTCAAATCTTGCTTTAGTCCAATTTAATCTCACAATTTTCATCCTCCTATTTCATAATTTGACAACACTTATGTCCTTTGGATTGATATTTAGTTTTGCAATATATGTGAAAAAATGTGAATTGTGCAAAAAATGATAGGAGATGTGTATCAAACAGATTTTGAAACATCTTTTTAGACTCCATAATGTAGAATATTATTTGCTTAGAAATGTATGTCACCAATTCAGACTTTCTGCAAGTTCATGTTATTAACTGAATTAATCTGGGTTTATGAAAGACATTACTGTTTATAAAAAATGAAATCCAATTAAATCAGCTTAAGAAAAAGAGGTCGTCAACAAGTGACTTCACAACACACAGGGACAGTATATTAGTCTGTTCTCATGCTGCTAACAAAGACATACCTGAGACTGGATAATTTATTTTAAAAGAGAGATTTAATGGACTCACAGTTCTACGTGGCTGAGACCTCACAATCACGGCAGAAGGCAAAGGAGGAGCAAAGGCACATCTTACATGGGAGCAGGCAAGAGAGCTTGTGTAGGGGAACTCCCCTTTATAAAACCATCAGATCTCATGAGACTTATTCACTATCACGAGAACGGCATGGGAAAGATCCACACTCATGATTCAATTGCTTCCTACAGGCTCCTCTCATGACACCTGGGAAATATTGGAGCTACAGTGAAGATGAGATTTGAGTGAGGACACAGCCATACCTTATCAGGTGGGAAACAAAGTATAGCTGGGCTACTCAGAGGACTGGAAAGGAAACTGGAAAGGAAGATCTCTTACTATCATTCCAGATCCTAGTGGTCTCTCCCATCCACATTTTTCTTTGCTTCTCTTTCCCTTTACTAACCCTCTGTTTTCAGTCCTGGCCCCGGTGTTGTATAACCTTTCTGTTCAACTGTGTGGCTTCATCCAGCAGTTAATTTACTCAATAGCTCTCTGTCCTATTGGTAAACTCTGAGAAGAGGGTTTGGATTGGTTTCAGAGTAAGGTGCTATCAGACGTCATCTGGAGAGTGGAGTCAGGAGGGCAGCAAAAGGAATTTCAAAGAAGGAGCGATTACTCCAAACTATGTTGATTAACTTTAAATATCAAATAGTGTTTTAGAATTTTATTACTTCCATACTGCTTATTTTTTATTGGTATGCTTATGGCCAGGGTAAATAAATGACATCAGAGCTATAGGAGTGATTTACTTTGGCCTCATGTATACCCAGAAGGAAGGAATTCAGATTAAGGGTGAGGAATATATTATCGTTTTATATTCTAGTATTCAAGGACAATTATATAGCAGTTTTATAGTTAATCCAAATCCTTAGGTGGAAGTAAGTGGAGAACTGTGATAATTGAGTTAAAGCACCTCGCAGCCAATTTTAGGGAAAAAGAGCCTCAAGGGGCTTGTGAGGGTGTTAGAGGAAAAAGACATTAGTTTGGGTTCCTGAGTCCTGCTGCAAGGAAAGCAAGGAAAGCTGGCCTGGACTGGAGAAAGTTCCTGGAGCTAAATGAAAGAAAGATGCATTTGATTCCTTAGTATTAATTTCTGAATTATTAAGGAACTCCCACCAAGTACGAACCTGGTGCTCTGGGGCTCTGAAGAGTAAGAATGAAGTATAGACCTTGCTTCCAAAGGGTTTACAACTCAGTTGGAAACACAAAGCGCATATGTTGCTAGATAGGTTGGGATAAACCATGCCATACATTTACAGAAAGTTAAGATCTCTAACCCTGAGGTGCCAGCATAGATGCTTTTTCTCAAATCCTTTCACTTCCATTGGGAAGATGAGGGATCATAAACTCAGAGCTTCTTGGTTCTCAACTACAAAATCATGGATTTCCTACAAAGACCTAATATTGTAGAAAACGTTTGAGGCCCACAGAAATGTCGAAAGGCATAGAATCTGGAGGTTGCTGCGTTGGAGGAGAGAGGATAGTTATTGTCATCCTGGAGGACAATACACAGCAAATGGCTCATTGTTTTATTCCTTGTGGAGTTTCACTTTTGGGACAAATAAAGATTTAGTGAAAGTAACTCTGAGTTTTAAAAATTCTTTATGTTTAGGCAATTAGGCACATCAGGATAACTCAGCATCTTCTTCTTGACTAATATATTATAAGAAGCTTTCCTAGAGATAGTTGTGGCAGGAACAGCTCTATTTACAGTGCAATACTTTCTCAGAAATAGTATAACTGTTTCTGATTATTGTCCAGAAGCACAGGAAAATATTCTTAGGATAGATTTGGCTTGTACATTAAATTATCAACTATGAAAACCAAATCAAGAAAACAAGGATGCTTCAATAAAGAAAAAGTCCAATAATTGACATTTGGTACATTTATTTAGCCAGAAGGTTAAAAATGTCACTAACCCTTGCCCAAGACCATTAATTTTCCATGTATTAACAAATTTTGTAAAATACCATTATCAGAGTATAAATCAGTATTTTTAATCTTTAGCAAATTACTGAAGAGGATTAAATTACACATGATTATTTGCTCTATTAAGAATTTATCAAGAAAGTAAAAAATGTAATTTTCAGTGTTGTTAAAATGATATTTATTGTCTATTAGTATCACTAGGTTAAACTACAACCAAAGAGAGAATATCTGGTGAGGGGAAGGTTGTCTGCATTTGCTTAAGAGTTATTTGGAAATAATTTAATTTTCATTATTTTAAAATGTTCTTTCCAAGCAAGGACAAAGTAAATTGTCAGTTGTATTGTGTGTTTCCATTTTTTCCCATTAGTGGGATACTTCAGAGATTCTGTATTCTGTCTATATAAAACTGAAGAGTACAAACATTAAAATACAAATCAATACCATTTGTAGTTTTCAAAGGAACTTCTGATTACTTCATATCCTGCTAATATAAACATAAAAGAAAAACATCTCTTATGTTTATAATGAATGAATTCATAACACTGGCATACATTTAACTTCCTTTTTTATTTTTAGAAATAGTTCTCTGACAGCACAATTCTCACATGTTGACTTAAATATAATGAAGTTCATGTCGTCTCTTTTGTGCATAAATTTCTCTCTTGGCTTATCTTTAGTTTTATGCTAAAAGAATTTTACATTTATTCAAATAAAAGCTATTTATTGATTCGTAACACAAATAAATTGCAGTTTGAAATAGGTTTTGTACCTATTTTTCACACTGTCAATCTTTATTTCTCTAAGCAGTTCATGCAAAATTTAATTAAGATTTGCTTTTTAGTTTTCCATTTTCCCCCTTGAATATTACTGTCCTAAGTAGTAGCCAAATCAGCTATTCTGAATTCTCAGACTGGTCCTAATTTTCATCATCTGTTTGCAAAAAATCCAAGTTGTCTCTCTTTCTTTTTCTCTTTTGGCATGCCAATGTTTGAAAACTAGAAAAGTATCTGTTTTTCTTTGCTTATATTCAATAGACGTCATTTTTGATGCAATGTAGATAGCACATTGAGGTTGCCAGGTTTAGCAAATAAAAAAATAAGAATGCTCAGTTAAATCTGAATTTCAGATATACAATGAATAATTTTTTAGTATGTCTATGATATTGCATGGGACAGGCTTATACTGACAAAAATATGTATTGTTTATCTGACATTCAAATTTATCCTGCTGTCCTATATTTTATCTGACAACCTTATACATTTTGTCATAGTTGGTAGAATTTCTGTTAACCTTCTATTCTTTTTTTAGATCTTATCACCTCTCTTTTATACTATCTCCATTATTTTCCATTTTTCAGGTTACAAAATAAGAAAACAATGGATTTGATTGTATAATTTTTTGTCACACAGTGAAGTTGTCTCGCTGGGTGAGATATTAGATACTATATTCACATGTAATACATTAAAGTTCAAAAAAATTTTTAAGTTATGTTTTATTCATTCATTCATTCATTCATCCATTCATTCAGAATAGAGATGGGTCTCACTATGTTGCCCTGGCTGGTCTCAAGCTCCAGGCTTCAAGTATTCCTTCCATCTAGGACTCCCAAAGTGCTGGGATTATAAATGTGAGCCACAAAGCCCAGCTGAAGTTATAAAAAAATTTAACAGCACAAGTAGCCAGGATACTGATGACACTTTCAACTTTAAATCTCTAGTTTAACATTTTGTCTCAAAATTTAAAATCTCTCCTACACCTTTTTGGCTTCCTCCTTTGATTAGAGTTGGCTTGGAATGTGGTCTCTTCCAATGACAAGGAGGAGTATATCAAATTAATTTTCTTGCTTTTGACTAGTCATCAATAATATAATTCATTAGTATTCTCAATCTGTGCTCTTTGCACTTGGACTACTATAATTGTTGATTGGTGCTTGTAGTGGGGAAGGGGTGGTCAAATAAAATTGGGAAATCCTGGGTAAAAAAGGCATCTTGACTGAAGAACTCTGAAACTTCAGTATTTTACTTTTCACTGGACATCACTAATAGGAGAACCGCAGTATACTGCTTTTCTCTAATTTATTTGACATCAGAAAGTTTGTGTGTGTGTGTGTGTCTGTGTGTCTGTGTGTGTGCACGCGCATACCATACCAAGTACATTTTTTTGCAACATTAAGAGTTTTAGAAAACACAGTTAGGAAATTCTAAAGAGGGTTCCAGCAACTTTTTATCTGATTTCCAGGTCACAAGTGGCTTAAAGAGTAAACTAGCACGAAAGTCATTAGTAACCAGTCTACCACAATATAGGTCGGGCTGCATCAACATGACAGATTTCAAATGGCTCACTCTGATTACAGATGGGTTAATTTAAATTTAATAAACCCAAGTCCAAGTAACAGAGAATGGGAAAGGCATAGAGGTAGGAGAAACTTGGAGCTAATCTTTGTTGTGCACTTACTGTGGCACTTGAATCCATGCAAGATGCTTTTATATAATTTATATAAATTATGACTTCATAATACCCTCACAACAAAAATATAGCCTTATGTAGATGAGGGAACTCAGAATGGTCTAGTGATTTGTTTATTGTCCCATTATCAGTTAAAACTGCACAACTGAAATTCAATACAGGTTCTGTAGGCTTCAAACGCATATTCTTTCCCTACTCACAAAAATCCACTTAAAGTCGATTTCCTTTGGCTTCTGCTATTCCTAGAAGGACCTGGACTACTCCTTCAGTTTCGAGAATTACTGTCTAAAGAAGCAATGATTCTTCCATTTATAAACCATCTGGGCAGCTACTATTTTCTGATACTTACAATGACCACTTCTTTTTGTGATTTATTTAGGATGTTTTCCAAATTGCGTATTAGTAACCACTCACAGGGGTAAATGAAGGCTCATCAAGTAGTGAAAAGGCAGCTGTTCTCAATTTGCTGGCTGCCACTGGAATCATCTAGTGACCTTTAAAAATGTTGATGCCTGCTTTTCAGCCCCACAAATTCCAATTTAATTGATTGGGGTATGGCAAAGGACTTGGGATTTTAAAATACTACCTAGGTGATTTTAATGTGTAGCCAGGCTGAGAACTATTGTTTTTTAGGAATCAAGATGAGAATGTAAGTATTTCCATAAAGAAGTAAAAGAAATAATGTTACTATTTATTTAACAAGCCCAATGTTTTGAATAGCTGCTGAATTTAAGGACTTTTTCAGGTGGAAAATAAACAATTTAAAGTTTGATGTCTTTTTCTATATAAATGATATTTGTATTCATTTGGGGAACCTGTTTAAATATGTACTTATTTCACTAGTTAGGTTACTGAGTCATTCTTATTTAATCTGTAAAACACATAATTCTAAAACAAAACCATGGCGGTCTCACATCATATCCCAGTATAGATTTAATTATTACACTAAGAAATTCACATTTTCAGAGCAGCATGAGCTATCCCTAAATCAATGTCTTAAATCCTTTCAACAATGCACTTTTTACATCTCATATTTGTCTCTCTCATATTGACGTTGTTGAGGGTTTAACAAAGTGAATTTAAGTAAAGTACCACTCTCTTGATGTAACTACAGTATTTTTCAAACCATTCTTTAATTTTGGAAGTTAATTTTTTTTCTAATTGGCAAAATTGCAGAAAAAGAGGCTCTATTAGATTTCTACTAGAAATAATCTACTTAAATATTAAAGTAATAAAGTGATCATACAATGGGTTGAAAACAAAGCATTCTAATTGCCAGGCTTTGGCAATGAATGGATGTAGGAAGCAAGGGATAATCTGGATATTAGAAGGAGGGCAAAAATGTATGGTGTACTAATTGCCTTATACATTACAGTCTCATTAAACTCCTAATAATACTAGCATTTAGGTACTATTACTATTCCAACCATACAAATGCGAAAATTGAGTCTCAGAGAGCAGGTTTTGAACTCATTTCTAGAGCTTGTGGTACTAACCATTATATGTCATTGCCTTCCTCTGAATGATAATATTTTCTGCTTGAGTGACTAAGAGATTGATTACATCAAACAACATAGATATGTAACTCAAGTGAATTAAAACTTTCAGAGTAGGGTATCAAGGTAATAAGTTTATACTTAGACATATTTAATTTGGGTGCAGGGATTTTACCTGAGAAAACAGTCATTAGTCAGTTGACAATATGGATCTGACAATCACTTGAAAGTTCAGAGATGAGGAAGACGGAGTACCAAATGCATGGTGCTCATGGTTGAGAAAGTGGCAGTGGATAAAATAAGGGAGGAAATATAAAGTAAAAAGAGTTTTAACATATGATCTTGTTGGAACACCTCTAATTGTGACGCAGATAAGGCACAATTGGATTGGCAAGAAAGATGGCACAATAACAAAAAGACTACATCACAGAAACCAAGAGAAGAGATGTTTTTAAGAAAGGAATGGTGATAGCAGTGTCAAATGCGGCAGAACTGGACTAGGATAAAGTGTGGGTAAAGGGATACTGGATTTGGCAGTTAGAAAGTCATTAGCAATCTGCTAAAGAATGATTTTAATATCCTTGTAGGGCTAAAATGGAGACTAGGTTAGCCTCCAGAATAAACAAAAAGTGTCTGTTTATAATTAGTTAATGTTTGTGGAGTGCTTCCTATAAGCCATGTGCTGCTCAAGGGTTTTACATGTTTTTAATGAGCTAACAACCCTACTTGGGGATTCAGTGTACTCAAGGGCACACAGAATTAAAGAGACACAAATAGTCACTCCAACATATTAGAAGTTTTAAAAAACTCTTCTCTAAGCGAATGATGGAACAATTAGACCAGAAAACAAAACAAAACAAAACCAAAAAAAACAAGACCAAAAAAAACAATCACCCAAAGAGTTTATATATAAAGGATCTAAACAACACAATTTTCCACCTTGGTCTAATTTATATTTAGAACACCCAACAACTGCAGAATACGCATAAGATATTTAACAAAATCGTAAGTATTTGAAAATTGAACAACATATATCTAAATAATCCACAACTCAAATAAAAAATTACAAGGGGAATTTAAAATAGTTTAAACTGAATGTTAATAAAAATACCGTATGTCAAAATTTTGGGAGACAACTAAATTATTCTTAGAAGGAATTTAGAGCTAATTATTTATATTAGAAATCAATGACCTATGGTTTTATCCTAATAAACTAGAAGGAGGAGAGCAAACTAAATCCAAGTAGAAGAAATAAAATAATCAAATAAGAGCTGACATCAAAGACATAAACAACAGACAAAAGAAAAAAGTCAAAAGATGTTTCTTTAAAAAGATCAACAAAAGTAATGGAATTCTAACTATACGGATTAAAAAAAGTCAAGTCAACAATATCAGAAATGAAAAACGGGTTTTCGACATAAATCATATGAATATTAAAAGGATAAAAAGAGAGTATTAAGAGCACTAATGTCAACAAATTAGGCAACTTAGATAAAATGGACAAATTCCTTGAAAGATGCAAAGTAATAAAGTTTACTGGAAAAAAAAATAGTTAAGTTGGAGAACCTTATTTAATTAGTCATTAAACACCTATCCAAAAGGAAAACTATGATTCCATATGGTTTCTTTGGTAAATTCTATCAAACAGTTAAAAAAGAAGCAATATAAATTTAATACAAACGCTTTCAGTAAATAGAAGAGAAACATTTTCATCTGATTTTCTGATTTCAGAATTATCTTGAGACCAAAACCAGAGAAAGACACAAAAAACAAAACCAGAAAAAGACCCACCGTCCCCGTGAAATTAAACTTTAAAATCCTTACCAAAACATTAGCAGCTGAATCCTGCAATATTTACAAAGGATAACATATCCTGACCAAGTGAGATTTATCTCAGGAATGAAAAGTTACCTTAAGATTAAGAAATCAATCAATATAATTTAACTTATTAAGAGAATGAAAGAGATATACCATGATATCATTTCACTGGAATCAGAAAAAAATCCATCTGATAGAATTTAACATCTATTCCTGATAAAAAAAATTCTTAGAAAAGTAGGAATAGAAAGGAACTGCCTCCATCTGATAAGAGGCATTTATAAAACATCTGCACCTAACATCATGTTTCCTTCTGAAAGTCTTAATGGTACTCTCCTAAGACTGGGAACAAAGATGCTTACTTTTACCGTTTCTATTCAGTATTGTATGTCATAGACCTGGCTAAAAATGCCAGAGAAAATAATTCATGAGGATCAGAAAGAAAAGATAACACTGTCTCCATTTGGAAATGATGAATCTGTTTACTTTGAAAATCTACAGGAATCTAAAAATCAACTGTTAGAGTAAGCAAATTTTACCAAGTTGCAGGACACAACGTTAATAAAAATCAGTTGTAGTTTTATATAATAGCAGTAAATAATTGGTAAATGAATTTTTTTAGAAGTCATATCTAAGAATACTAAAATCATAAAGTACTTGGGAATTAATTTTTCAAAGATATACAAACCATCTGCTCTGAAAATTATAGAACATGGTTGAGAGAAACTTAAAGAAGACCTAAATAAATGGAAGGCCTATATTTAAAGACTCAGTGTAATTAAAATGTTAATTATTCTGAAATTTATCTCTAGATTCCACATAGTCCCAGTCAAAATTCAAGTGGGGTTGTCTTTAGAAGCTGGCAAGCTGGTTCCAAAATTTACATGGAAATGTAAACATATTTTAAGAAAGAACATAGTTTAAGATACACAGTTCTTGATTTCAAGACTTACTCTAAAGTTGTAATACAGACAGTGTGGTATTGGTGAAGAGTAGAGACGTACGTCATAGCAATACTTTAAAGAGTCCTCAAATAGACTTGCAGATATATGTTCAATTGATATTTGAAGATGGTGCCAAGATAATCCACTGGAGTGAAGGAAAGTCTATTAAATACCTGGTTATCCATATGAAAAATAATGATTATCAGTTCTTTACAGATACACAAAAATTAACATGAAATGAATCATAGACATAAAAGTCAAAACTATAAAGCATATCAAATATAACATTGGAGAAAATTTTAGCTACATTAGATTAAGCAAAGGTCTCTTAGTATAAAGGAATACAAATTATAGTGGAAAAAATAATTAAATTTGATTTTACCAAAGTGTAATAAAGCTTCTGATTTCTAAAAAACAGTTAAAAAATAAAGTCAAGCCACAGAATGGGAGACAATACCCGTAAGACTTGAGAATTATTTACATGATAAAATATTTGCATCCGGACCATATGCAGAACTCTTATATGTTAACAGTAAGACTAATAATTCATTAAAAAAACTCACTTAAAAAATAGACACAAAATTTAAACAGATACCTCACAAAAGAAGATATTTGAATAGCCCAAGTCTCAGGGAATGTGGTCAACATCACAGTCTTCAGGGAAATATAATTTTAATTGATAACGAAATACCAGTTTATACTCATTAGAATGGCTGATGATAAAAAGATGAAAAATACCTACATTGGTGGAAATATGGGGTGTACAGAATCTTCATGCATTATTAATAGTAATATAAAATGGTACAACTACTTTGGAAAACTATTTGGCATTTTAAAAAAAGGTTAAACATATATATCTGACAATATGACCCAGCCATTCCGTTGCAAGGACTTTACCCATGAGGAATGGAAGCATATGTCCACAAAATATCCTGTACATGAATGTTCATTGTATTCATAATAGCCTCAAACTAGAAACAACCCAATTCATCAATGGTGAATGGATAAAAAAGATGTGCCATTCACACAATTGAATGCTACTTATCAATTAGTACAAAGCAGCAAACTACTGATACATGCAACATGGATGAATCTCAAAATCATTATGCAGAGTTAAAGAAGCCAGACATAGAAAGGGTCCATTTTGTATTATACTATTTACATAAAATGCAAACTAATATGGGTGCAAAAAAGCAGATGAATGATTGCCAGGGTCCAGAGACAAAGGCAGGGAAGGACTGCAAAGAAACCTGAGGAATCTTTTAAAGGTGGTTTGAATGTCTATTTTGATTATGGTGGTGACTTCAGGATATACATAACCATTAAAACTCACAGAATTTTGCATTTTAAATTAATATAATTTAACTTATGCAAATTATTCCTCCATAAAGTTGGTGAGGCAAAAAACAAAACAGATGGACACCAAACAACTGAGACAGTAAAGCAGGGGTAGCTAGAGTCCAGAACATTCTCCAAGCAGAATGTAGCATAAAGTAGAGCAAGTGTATCTTGGAGACACCAGAAGATCTACCAATACTACTTGTGATGTTGAATGGGGTTGAAATCAGGAAAATGAGTTGAAAGTTTAATAAGTTCCTTTCACTACTTTAAAAAAGCTTGTGTCAGAAATAGCCTACTGAATTTTTGCTGTGATAGATGATGACTTAGTTTATTACTTCCATTATTCCACCTGCTAAGCCCCATTCTCCATATATGTTTGTACCAGTATTTAAAATGTTTTAATTGGTTATCTTCATGGCTTTCAGTAACAGCCTATCAATTTTCTCTTTGTTTTCATTAACAACAAAATGTAGGTTTTGACTCTGTACTGTGTGAAATGATATTCATCAACCCCTATTGATCCCTTAAATTTTCTTTTGCTTTTTTTTTTTTTTTTTTTGAGACGGAGCGTCTGTCGCCCAGGCTGGGGTGCAGTGGCCGGATCTCAGCTCACTGCAAGCTCCGCCTCCCGGGTTCCCGACATTCTCCTGCCTCAGCCTCCTGAGGAGCTGGGACTACAAGCGCTGCCACCGCGCCCGGCTAGTTTTTTGTATTTTTTAATAGAGACGGGGTTTCACCGTGTTAGCCAGGATGGTCTCGATCTCCTGACCTCGTGATCCGCCCGTCTCGGCCTCCCAAAGTGCTGGGATTACAGGCTTGAGCCACCGCGCCTGGCCTCTTTTGCTTTATACTACAGAATTTCTTCTTTTACATTGTTGAGGTTCATAACATTTCTCAATTTTCTTATCATTATTAAGTTTACATAGCTTAGAACAGGTTTAATCTAAAAAGTCAAATACATAATCGTGGCTATGTAAATATTATTTATTGCAGAACCAGTGGCTACTAATATTATACGTCTCATTTATCAGCTTTTGTCTTTCTTAGAGTTTCTAGTTTTCCCACTTTTTAATTGATACATAATATACATATTTATAGTGTCCATTTGATATTTTGATACATGTATATAATGTGTAATGATCAAGTCAAGTGATTTAGGATATATATCACCTCAAACATTTATCATTTATTTTTGTTGGGAACATTCATATCTTCTCTTCTAGCTATTTTGAAATATATAGTATATCGCTGTTAACTATAGTCATCTCACTGTGCTATCAAACGTACAACTTATTCCTTCTAGCTGACTGTTCATTTGTATCTATTAACCTACCTCTCTATGCTGTCTCCACTTCCCCACCACCCCACCACCCATTCCCTGTCTCTGGTAACTATCATTCTATTCTCTACCTCCATAAGATTAGCTTTTTAAACTTCCACATGTGAGTTAGAGCTTTGACATTTGTCTTTCTATGTCTGTCTTATTTTACTTACCATAATGACCTCAATTTCCATCCATATTGCTGCAAATGACAGGAGTCCATTCTTTTTAATGACTGAATAATGGTCCATTATGTGTATTTACCACATTTTCTTTATCTGTTTATCCACTGATGGGCACTTAGGTTGATTCCATATCTTGGCTATTGTGAATAGCATTGCATTAAACATGGGGGTGCAGGTATCCTTTTGATATACTGATTTTCTTTGCTTTTGATAAATACCTACTAGTAAGATTGCTGGATTGTATAGTAGTTCCATTTTTAGTTTTTGAAGAAATCTCCCACTGCTTTCCATAATGGCTGTACTAATTTACATTCCCACTAACAGCATGTAAGTATGCCCTTTTCTCTGCATCCTTGCCAGCATTTTTGTTTGTCTTTTTGGTAATAGCCATTCTAACTGGGGTTAGATGATATTTTATTGACTTGCATTTCCCTCACGATTAGTAAAGTTGAGCAGTTTTTCATATATCTGCTGGCCATTTGTATGTCTTCTTTTGGGAGATGTCTATTCAGATTCTTTGCTCACTTCTTTTCTTTCTTTCTTTTCTTTTTCTTTTTTTTTTTTTTTTTTTGCTGTTAAATCAATTCCTTTATATTTTCTGGTATTAATCTCTTGTCAGATAAATATTTTGCAAACATTTTCTCCCATTCAACAGGTTGTCTCTTAAATCTGTTGATTGTTTTCTTTGCTGTACAGAAACTTTTTAGTTTAATATAGCCTCATTTTTCTCTATTTTTGTTTTTGTTGCCTGAGCTTTTGAAGTCATAGTCATAATATCTTTGCTTAGACTAATGTCCTGAAATGTTTTCTCTATATGTATTCTAGTAGTTTTATAGTTTCATGTCTTGTGTTTTAAGTCTTTAATACATTTTGAGTTGATTTTTATATATGTTGAGATATATAAAGATTGGTTATATGATTTCTGTAAACCTGTATCCTCATTTTTCTTAGTTATTACTTATTTTGATGAGAAACATACTCAAGTAATTGTAGAAAATATACATGAGCTAGCTTTTATGTGTCCTTGTATGGCTGAAAATGTGGTGTAATTAGCATGGGAAAAAACAAGTTAAAACGCATAGAGGTAGCCGCCTCTGGAGAAAGCAATTGGGATTTAGAAGAGACGTGGCGGGTGACCATTGCTTTTCACCATCCCAAAGCTTGCATTATATTGATTATAAATATTTAACAAAAGTTCCTGGTGACTTGCTTTATTCTATGCATTAACCATTTTCAGAATTTTGTCAGAAATTACACGTGTAAATTGCAAATGATGCAAAACAATTTGAGAAACAGGTTTTTAAATTTCTATGCGAAGTTATCATGTCCTTTATTGCTCTTAGGGCTGATTGCAATTTACTGATGCTGGTAATGTTTTAGCACTTTTTGTACTTGTCTTTACATCTTAAAATACTTTTATGAGGAAGACACTATTTTTAATCCCCATTTTATAGACGAGAAAAGTGAGGCTCAAAGAGGTTTCCCAAAGTCTGCCTGTTTCCATATCAACATCTGTGTTGTATTAATGAGATTCTGAAATTCTGGTAGCCTCAGTTGCTCTTTGGGGATGAATTAAATGCTTTAGAAACTATAAGGCCAGGTATAAAAACTGATAAATATTAAAAAGGTCTAATTATTGCTGTTGTTAAAAAATAAATTTTAAAATAGTTCCATTTTGTTGGTGCAAGTTAGTAAAATACAAACACACTTCATTCAAGTCTAACCTGAGTCAGTGTAGAATGGGACCTTGTCTACTTTAAATATTGATATCAGGACTCAACTTGAGAGGATATGAGTTAATGCCACTTTGAAAACAATCTTAACCAAGATTTCCTTTAGTAGCTCAATAGATTAACTGTGGTACATCCAGACAATGGACAATTATTCAGCGCTAAGAGGAAATAAGCTATCAAGTCATGAAAAGACATGGAAGCAATGTACATGCATATTACTAAATGAAAGAAGCCAATCCAAAAATACTACATGCTGCATGATTCCAACTACATGACATTCTGGAAAAGGCAAAACTATGGAGTCAGTACAAAGATCGCTGATTGCCAGGAAACAGGAGGAGATGAACAGGCAGAGCATAGAGGATTTTTAGGCCAGTGAAACTACTCTGTATGATACTAAAAGTATGTATATATATCTATCATATACAAAATGATGGATATATATATCCATCATATATATGCATATAATTATATATTTGCCTACATCTATAGAATGTACAATATCAAGAGTGAACCCTAATGTAAACTATGAACTCTTGATGATGATGTGTCAATGTAGGTTCCTTAGTTGTAGCAGATATCCTACTCTTGTGGGGGATGTTGATAATGGAAGAGGCTATACATGTATGGGGCAGGTAGTATGTGAGAAATTTCTGTAACTTCCAACCAATTTTTCTGTGAACCTAAAACTGCTCTAAAAGTAAAATCTATTAAAACAATTCTGCGGTAATGTACCAACACACTTTAATTTCTTTAGTAAGTATTTATTGAATGGTATCAACTTCCTCATGCTTATTTTACTTATTTTTATTATGAGAAAGGTAATGGTATTGACCTCATAGGATTGCTAAGAGGATTAACTAAAATGATGCATCTGAACTGTACAGTGTCTAGCGCATAGTAAACTTTAGTATATTACTATTGTTCATAGTAATGCTGTTATATGTATTAGACATTATGCTTGATATCTTTGATAGAATGGTGTGCAAAAACTTACAGTCTGAAATCACAGAGATCATATGTAACCTGAATCCACCTGCACTTAGCAGTATTGGAGTGAGAGTAAAACAGTTGTTAGGGTTTTCCAAGTCTTGGAGGTTGGCTGTCGGATGGGGAAATTTGAGACAGTGGAGGCTTCTGAAAGCAGAACTAATGTGAAAGTCGCAGATACCAGGATGAAATTACTTTTGTTAGATCCAGACAAAACAGGGCCAGGAAGGACGGAAGGAGAGGAGACACATTTATATCTGAGATAAGAACTTGTTTCCAAGGACTGTCTAAATACCCTTAATGCATTTCCTGCTTTGATAAGGCTTATCACTAGACATTATTTAGGACTGCATTAATTTAGACACAGCGTTCTTAAAGAACACTTGACCAGTAATGACATCTCCACCAATGAATTGACAACAACTCTGACTGTGAAACTCTGAAACCAATGAACTCTGTTTCTAAGCAGCACATATAGTTTTTTTTTGTTTGCAATAAAAGCTCCCCTTTCCCCTTCCCATACCAAATGTACTGATGGCTTGCTATTCCATGCATTCCAGATTATAATCATTCTTTTTATTCTCAAGTAAACCCAATATATTTAGAAATAATACTCTTTACTCCTTCCTTTTTTTTTTTTTTTTTTTTTTTTTTGCAAGTGGACACTATCATTATTGAGGTCTAAGATAAATCTGTGAAAAAATGACATCAGGGCATCCTGATCAACTGAAGAACTGGAAGGAGTCAAGACTTGGTTATGTATGAATGAAGCGTTGAAAGAAAAAAAGAAAAGATGGTTTTAGAGTACCAGATTTTGGAATTAGGTTTTCAGTGGATTAGAGTGGTGTAATAAGGAAGTCCAAGACAGAACTTTTGAGAGGACAAAATAGAATATACACAAAAGTTGTTTGCTATGGTTTGCATATAGTTTATTTATTTACACCAAATCTCATGTTGAAATTTTATTTTCAGTTTGGCAGTATTGGGAGGCGGGGCCTAGTGGGATGTGTTTGGGTTGTGTGGGCAGATCTCTTATAAATTGCTTGGTGCCATTCTTGAAGTAGTGAAAGAGTTCTTGCCTTGTAAGAGTACATTGGTTCTCAAGGGAATGAATTAGTTCCTGGGAGAGAAGACTGTTACAAAGCTAGGGTGAGCCTCAGGTTTGGTTCCTTCTCATAGATGCCTGCTTCCCCTCTGACTTTCTCTGCGGTGTTTTGAGGTAGCACAAAAGCCCTCATCAGAAGGTGAGCAGATACCCGCCCATGCTTCTCGTCCAGCCTGCAGAACCATGAGTTAAATAAACCTCTTTTCTTTATAAGTTGCCAAGCCTCAGATACTCCTTTATAGCAACATAAAGTAGATCAAGACATTGTTCGAATTGGGAACTGTGAGGTGACCCTGTCTTATGTTTTGAATTCCCAAGGGCTCTCACAGAAAATGAAAGAAAATGAAGGTTTACTTGAAACCTATGGTCTCTGATATTTAGGTCAGTAGATGGTAATTAGAGTGGTTACAGGAAGGGTGATGTAAAAGGAGATGGTATGGGTTTCAAGAGTGAGGGGATTTTGGAGTCACGGTGAGAAGGCAAAGGTCTGGAAGTGGCAATAAGAAACAAAAAGACTGTCAGTCATCCCTTCTGGATTCAAGAAATAAAAAGGAGAGATAATTGTGGCTTTTATTTGAACTTTATAACCTGCAATTAAACTGTTTGCTTTCTCAATGTCACTTCTTTCCCTAACACCTACATCAGACTTGAAGGAAATCTGTGTTCCTTTAAAGGCGCCTGTCTTTCTGAAGGAGTCCTCTTCTCCTAAGCACTGGGTAGAAAAAGCTTTGATTTATACCTTACAAAGACCTTTTCTAGATATGCAGTGTCAGACTTTTAAACTGCTGCTATTAGAAACTGACTGAGCTGTCAGAAGTAGAGGTACTTAGGTAATTAATAATTGCATAAGTAGTTAAAATGAAATTATTTGTAAGACAGTGTTAGAAACTACCCTAAAGGATCTTTGCTCTACTTGGCAATACAATTAGCTTCTATCATTGTGTGTGTGTGTGTTTGTCTGTGTATATACAAACTCTTTTGGCTTTGAAGAACAAATTTACATACACACTTTATCAAATTCAAGTCTAGTTCGAGAATTTTTTTTTAAACAGTCATTTCCAAAATCTAAGCAGAGCTAAACACTGATAGGATATAAATAGATACACAATTTGGTTTACAACAGAATGGTTTATGAAACTGATCTGAAAATAAATATACTGCTGAATAAGACTTTAGTGTTTAGCACATTCAAGAGGGTTGTTATTGTGCATTATTCAGTACTTCTAAAGCAAGGTTCCATAATATGGCTATTGGTACTAAAAATATGGCATAACATTTAAAATTAAAGTCTTCTCAGAATAGTTCTCAAATAGTAATATTAAAATAATAGTATATTAAAAAGACTGGGTACAATGGCTCATGCCTGTAATCACAGAACTGGGAGGCCAAGTTAGGCAAATCGCTTGAACCCCAGAGTTCGAGACCAGCCTGGGCAACATGGCAGAACCATCTCTACAAAAAATAAGCAAAATTAGCTGGGCTTGGTGTGAGCCTGTAGTCCCAGCTACTTGGGAGGCTGATGAGGCAGGAGGATTGCTTGTGCCCAGGAGGTCAAGGTTGCAGTGAGCTGTGACTGTGCGACTGTACTCCAGCCTGGGCAACAGAGTGAGGTCCTGTCTTAAAAAAAAAAGCATATAAAAAAGAATTCTAGCTGCCAGGAGAATTGAAATGTGCCTTTCCTCTTACTTGAGACTTTCAATTTATGCATAAATAAATGTAATGAAGAAGTAATTTAACAGGATAAATAAATACATTTTTAGATACAATAAAATACAATGTCTCGGAGCCTCTTTATTCTAGTGACCTCTGCCTTTCTAATTAAGTATAGCTACCTTTTGGTCTTTCAAGTTCATTTAGTTCACAAAAGGTATTATAATAATTAGTTAGGATGCTCTGAAATTGGGGAACAGATCAGCAAAAATGAATGAAGCACTGAAAATAGTCAAATTTATGATTCAGAATCTTTAAAATTGAAGGCTAAATACTTTTTTTACTTTACTTTTCTAAGATGATAGGATAAGCCTTAATGTTTTATAACATTTTTCAGAATGTATTTTTTTCAATGGAATAAACATCCAAGATTAGTAATACTAGATAGGATTTTTTTCACTCATTGACAAAAACATACATATGAGTGGTTTAATATATTTTTAAAAATAGCAGAAAATTTCAGCCTGACCAACTCAAATGTTGATTTTGCACTATTAAGACAAATTTAAAGTGACATATCAACATTATTTTATTTGAGTGTATTAAGAAATATATTAGCATTTCATTAACCAAATTTAATAACTATGCTTATCAATAAACATAATAGTTATATAATAAATATGAAGACGATTAATATTTTTGAGCAGTTACTTTGTGTCAAGCATTTTAGTTTTTACTTTATTTTATTATTTTTTTTTTTGAGATGGAGTCTCACTCGGAGTGCAGTGGCACGATCTCGGCTCACTGCAAGCTCCGCCTCCCCGGTTCTCGCCATTCTCCTGCCTCAGCCTCCCGAGTAGCTGGGACTACAGGCGCCGCCACCACGCCTGGCTAGTTTTATTTTTTTAATTTTTTGTATTTTTAGTAGAGACAGGGTTTCACCATATTAGCCAGGATGGTCTCGATTTCCTGACCTCGTGATCCACCTGCCTCTGCCTCCCAAAGTGCTGGGATTACAGGCGTGAGCCAACGTGCTGGGCCACATTTTGGTTTTTACATACATTATGTCAATTAATCTTCACCCCAAAATCCTACACAGTGGATGTTATTGTTATCTCATTTTATCCAAAGGGTCACAGCTAGGAAGTGGCTATTGCTGGCCTTTTTGGGTCCAGTACTCAAGCTTTTCCATACCATGCTATAGATGCTCTCTTATATTTTTTGTACCTTTGACGTATGTGGTTATAACTGAGAAACATTTCTATGTTTCTAAATGTTATGACTTTATGTAATACTGTATATGAAAATAGTTCCTTTAAAGTTCATTGAAAAAAAGAAAATTATCAATTTCCTCCTACACTTACAATTACAACTTCAGACTTGGAGAGGAAAATTTTATTTTTCACTTGTTTGTGAAGAGAGAACTATTCTAGTATTCCACATATAATCGTGTCATCTTTTTTTCTGTACTTTGACATGTAAGTTAATAAGATTTGAATGTAGAAGACTTCTATCTAGCATAGTCCTTCCCGTAATAAAAATTTCAAATTTCTCTGAATGAATGAAGAGAAGAATATATGATAGCATTGATATTACTTTAAAGGCAAAAATATGCTAAAAACACTACAAATTGCTGAGTTTAAAATATGTTTTATTTTAATAGGAATTCAAAGCTACTTATTGAAAGACACACTTGAAAAGAAAGGCAAAATTTATTCTTAGATTCAAAATATTCACAACCGTTTTCAACACAATGATTAAATAATGAAATTAACTTTTCAGAGTATTTAGGGACAGACCTATTGCTCCTTCCTCACTCCTTTCTCTGATTTAATAATATATATGTAAATTACCTCTATCTTTTCATCTATATGTGTTAGGTACATTACATTTTCTTTAGTGTAGATAAGCATTTGATTTTAGAAAAGTTAGAAAAACTTATATTTGTTTTATTCTTATAAATAAAAATAAATGATTTTTGCCTATTAGAAAATGTTATGTTCATTGGGTACAAGACTTCAGGTTCTTTTATTTGATTATATTTTTAAATTATTTTTCAAATTTATAGAACTTCAAAACAAATCAGTATACTAGGAAAAATAAATAACATATTGGCATTGCAGTTGTAGCTTTATCTCTTTACCTTCCTTACCAAATTACTGTATTTTTCTGTGAATAATCGATGTGTACAATGAAAACCATGAGACATTTCAATATTCTAAGTATGACATTATAACAGAATATTTATTATGTAAAATCAAGTATAATCCTTTAAATTCCGTGCTAATACTCAGTATTTTCAAATTTCATTTCTTTGATTCTTATTAAAAGGATGATATTTGTATAGTTTATATGAACTAATATATTGTCAGTATTTCCCCAAGTATCAATAAAGATTCCGTAAGTCCTTATTAAAAACATTTGTGAGTCAATCAATCATGCTTCGTATATTTTAGAAACATTATTTTCCAATTATTGAAGACATTTTTATTACAAAATATGTAAACTTAAAAAACAAGAATTAAAATATGGAAGGGAAAAACCAAACCAAAACGAAATAAAAAACCCGCAGAAATATGAAAACCACAGATCATTGGAAAGGAGAAATAAAATTCCCATAATCAACACTATAATTTTTTTTAAACTTTTATTTTGGGTTCAGGGGTACATGTGGAGGCTTGCTATATAGATAAACTTATGCCATGGGGGTTTGTTGTATCGATTATTTCACTGCCCAGGTACTAAGCCTAGTACCCAAAGGTATTTTCCCTGTTCCTCTCCTTCCTCCCACCCTCCACGCTCAAGTAGGCCCCAGTGTCTGTTGTTTCCTTCTTTCTGTACATGAGTTTTCATCATTCAGCTCCCACTTCCGAGTGAAAACATGTGATATTTGTTTTCTGTTCCTGTGTTAGTTGGCTAAAGATAATAGCCTTCAGTTCCATCCATGTTCCTGCTAAAGACATGATCTTATTATTATTATTTTTTTTGTGGCGTAGTATTGCATGGTGTATTTGTGCCACATTTTCTTTATCCAATCTGTCATTTGTGGGCATTTACATGGATTCCATGTCTTTGCTATTGTGAATAGTGCTGCGATGAACATTTGTGTGCATGTGTCTTTATGGCAGAATGATTTACATTCCTCTGGGTATCTACCCTATCATGGGATTGCTGGGTCAAATGGAAGTTCTGTTTTTGGCTCTTTGAGGAATCACCTTACTGCTTTCCACAATGGCTGAACTAATTTACACTCCCACCAACAGGGTATCAGTGTTCCTCTTCTCTGCAGCCTCGCCAGCATCTGTCATCTTTTGACTTCTCAATAATAACAATTCATTCTGACTGGTGTGAGATGATATTTCATTGTGGTTTTGTTTTACATTTCTCTAATGATATTGTGCTTTTTAAAAATATGCTTGTTGGCTGCATGTATGTCTTCTTTTTTTTTTTTTTTTTTTTTTTGAGACGGAGTCTCGCTCTGTCGCCCAGGCTGGAGTGCGGTGGCCGGATCTCAGCTCACTGCAAGCTCCGCCTCCCGGGTTCCCGCCATTCTCCTGCCTCAGCCTCCCGAGTAGCTGGGACTACAGGCGCCCGCCACCTCGCCCGGCTAGTTTTTTGTGTATGTCTTCTTTTGAAAAGTGTCTATTCATGTCCTTTGCCCACTTTTTTTTTTTTTTATTATACTTCACGTTCTGGGATACACGTACATAACGTGCAGGTTTGTTACATAGGTGTACACGTGCCCTGGTGGTCTGCTGCAACCATCGACGCTTCAGGTAAGGTGATGCCTCTTGCTTTGGTCTTTTTGCTTAGGATTGTCTTGGCTATTAAGGTGCTTTTTAGGCTCCATATGAATTTTAAAATAGTTTCTTCTAGTTCCATGAAGAATGTCATTGGTAGATTGATAGGAATAGCATTGGATCTATAAATTGCTTTGAGCAGTATGGCCAGTTTAATGACATTGACTTTTTATACCCATGAGCATGGAATGCTTTTCCATTTGTTTGAACCATCTCTGATTTCTTTGAGCAGTTTTGTAGTTCTACTTGGAGAGATCTTTCACCTCCCTAGTTAGCTGCATTCCTAGGTATTTTATCCTTTTTGCCAATTGTGAACAGGACTGTCTTCCCGATTTGGCTCTCCGCTTGCCTGTTGTTGGTGTATAGGAATGTTAGTAATTTTTTTCGCATTGATTTTTGTATCCTGAGACTTTGGTGAAGTTGTTTATCAGCTTAAGAAGCTTTGGGCTTACACTATGGGACTGTCTAGATATAGAATCATGTCATCTGCAAACAGTGTTAGTTTGACTTCCTCTCTTCCTATTTGAGGCCCTCTATTTCTTTCTTTCTCTTTCCTTCTCTCTCTTTCTCTCTCTTTCTTTCTTTCTCCCTTCCTCCCTTCCTCCCTTTCTCCCTTTTTCCCTTTCTCTTTCTCTCTTTCTCTCTTTCTTGCTTTCTTTTCTGTTTTGAGGTGGAGTCTCACTCTGTCACCCAGGCTGGAGTGCAGTGGCACGATCTCGGCTCACTGCAACCTCCGCCTCCTGGGTTCAAGCAATTCTCCTGCCTCAGCCTCCTGAGGAGCTGGGACCACATGCTCGCGCCACCATGCCCAGCTGATTTTTTGTATTTTTTTTGTAGAGATGAGATTTCACCATGTTAGCCAGGATGGTCTCGATCTCCTGACCTCCTGATCCTCCTGCCTTGGCCTCCCAAAGTGCAGGGATTACAGGTGTGAGCCACTGTGCCCGGCCCTATTTCTTTCTTTTACCTGATTGGTCTGGTGAGGACTTCCAGTACTATGTCGAATAGGAGTGGTGAGAGAGGGCATCCTTGTCTTGTGCTGGTTTTCAGAGGGAATGCTTCCAGCTTTTGCCCATTTGATATGATGTTGGCTGTGGGTTTGTCATAGATGGCTGTTATTGTTTTGAAATATGTTCCTTCAATACCCAGTATAGAGATTTTAACATGGAGGAATGTCGAATTTATCAAAAGCCTTTTCTGCATCTACTGAGACAACCATGTGATTTTGGTTTTAGTGCTGTTTACCTGATCGATCATATTTATTGATTTATGTATATTGTACCAACCTTGCATCCCTGGAATGAAGCCTACTTGATCATGGTGTTTAACGTGTTGCTGGATTCAGTTTGCAAGTATTTTGTTGAAGATTTTTGCATCAATGTTTACCAAGGATATTGGCTTGAAGTTTTCTCTTTTTGTTGGTTTCTGTCAGGTCAGGATGATGCTGGTCTCATAGCATGAGTCGGGGAGGAGTCCCTCCTCTTTAATTTTTTTGGGTAGTTTCAACAGGGGTGGTACCAGTTTCTCTTCGTACATCTAGTAGAATTTTGTCGTAGATCTATCTGGTCCTGGGATTTTTTTGGTTGGTAGGCTATTTTGATTCAATTTTGGAGCTCATTATTGGTCTGTTCGGGGAACCAATTACTTCCTGGTTCAGTCTTAAGAGGGTGGAGAGTCTAGAATTTATTCATCTCTTCTAGGTTTTCTAGTTTGTGTGCATAGAGATGTTCTGAAATGAAATGCGTATCTCAGTCAAATGAATGGACTTGTGTGTATAAATCTCCTAGTGGGTAGTAAACAGGCTTGCTTAAGAGCTCTGGCTATCCTGAATCCCCAAACAAAACATTTCAGTTGTTTATGCTGTGATTTAATGTATGAAATCAACTAAATTATAGATTGTTGTGCTTCAAAGGTCACTCTAGCTCTTATTTTATATTTTATAATTTACCATCTTATAGATCTTTTGCTGAAACCGTGGTCAGAAACATCACAGATGTATAAAAGATAATAAAAATTATCTTTTTCTAATTCATTTATTCATTTATTAAAACATTAAGTGTTTATTATATTTTGTAATGTGGTCAATAACTAGATGATAAGTTTTTAAAAAAGATAAATCCTAAAGCAGTCATGGAAACCCAAGTGGCTTAGAGGAAGCAAAATTATTAATCTTTCAATTGAATACAATTGTATTCTATAGTGTCATTTACAAATCTTTTACCTTTGTTTGCTTAACTTCCTATATTAAAAAGTACAATAGAGGACAAAAAATTTAATTTTAGAATACTGAATGCACAATTGTATTCTTTTAGAAAATTATTCTTGTGTAAAACGTCTCAAAGTATAAAATATATTATTTGAGGTGTGTGATAGACCGAAGGCATCAGCAAACATTAAAAAATCCTAAAAACAGGCCAGGCGCAGTGGCTCACACCTGTAATCCCAGCACTTTGGGAGGCCGAGGTAGGCGGATCACTCGAGGTCAGGAGTTTGAGACCAGCCTGGCCAATATGGTGAAACCCCATCTCTACAAAAATAGAAAAAGTAGCCCGACATAGTGGTGGGTGCCTGTAATCCCAGCTACTTAGGAGGCTGAGGCAGGCGGACCGCTTGAACCCAGAAGGCGGAGGTTGCAGTGAGCTGAGATCATGCCACTGCACTCCAGCCTGGGTGACAGAACAAGCCTCCATCTAAAAAAAAATTCCTAAAAATGTGGGAAAATATTATTAAGTCAAAATTTTTTCAGAGAGAATAATTATTTGTCCAAAGCATTTCACTTGCAGCCCATAAAACTTCTAACACAAAGATGTTGAATAAAACCTTTCATAATTTTATGATTTCAGAATATTTTTCAAAAAAATGGAAAATTAAACAGTGAAATGGTTTGTTTTTAGATTATTCTCTAACTTTAAATTTTAATTTGAGTACATTAGATAGAAAATTTTAACCCAGTTAGGATTTTCAAGTAGTTGATTTCCAATTTTGGAGGTAGGTCTTTCGGCTGAATGAAGCAGTTTCATTTAGTGGAAGACCTTTTTTTAATTCTTGTTTCTCATTTAGTGGAAGATCTTTAATGAGGATAAGATACTTGCAGGAGCCTCATCCTGGTGGAATTATTTAGGTAAAAACTGTGGGAAATGCGGATAAGTTGCCTGCTCTCCTTTGAGAGGAAAGAAGAGTGAAACTGATGCTTAAAGAGCAGTCAAGGCAATGCAGAGTCACTAACAATGGAGCCTGTTGGTGAGAGACAATGATGGGAGTATGGAGGAAGTAGGATGCTACCCACATTCCTTCTCTTTTTTCTCTTAGTTTTTGGGTCCTTGTTAGTACTTCTCATGTTGTTGTCTCTGCCTTTAGAGTCCAGCTTTTGTGAAGTAACAGTTAAGAACCAGAGATGGTGGTTCACACCTATAATCCAAGCACTTTGGGAGGCCAAGTCAGGAGGATCACTTGATTCCAGGGATTTAAGACCAGCCTGGGAAATGTAGTGAGACCTTGTTTCCATAAACAAATGAAGAAAATTAGTTGGGTCTGGTGGAACGGGGCTTTGGTCCCAGCTACCTGTGAGGCTGAGGTGGGAGGATCACTTGAGTCCAGAAGGTCAAGGCTTCAGTGAGCTGTGATAGTGCCACTGTACTCTGGACTGGGTGACAAAGTGAGACTCTGTCTCAAAATGAAAACCAAAAACAGTTAAGAGCATGAGCTTTAAATTCAGACATTCCGAGTTTTTAATGCAACACTGTACTTCTTAGGCTGTGAAGTAAATTGCTTAACTTCCCTCTTGGGGGTGATGTGAAGATGAAAAGAGATACAGCATTGCAAAGTGCTTCAGTCTTATGTTTGATTACTCAGAGACAGATCCTGGAATGAAGATTTGCACGGACGTGATCGTTGAAGTCATCTTGGGAGAAACCAACAAAGGAGTCAGAGACGAAGTCAAGCAAAGGTGTGACTTCTTGTAAAGTCCCACTGAGGATAGTTTCTGCATGACCCTAAATAGCACCTTAGAATAGTCATGACTGATCCACAGGAGCTGAGGTTTCATGACTGCACTAGCCCGTCATTAGCCTTTGCCTTGAGATCAGGGAATAAAAACTCCCAAGCACTTCTGGTTTTTTTACAGAGACAAAGCAGTTCCAGATGGTTAAGGGAAGGGCAGTCCTCCATGGAGAGTCAGAGATGTGGACTGTTGGAGTGGGGACGGAGGGTGGGCATTAGTGATATGACAGGATTCAGGTGAAACACCAACAGTGTATGCTACAACTTTGCACAGTGCTTGGCAATGTTAAACTCGCAGCATGTGTTAACCCTTATTGTTATTTTTCACACTATTTTTCTCTTTCATTCATTCTTTATTACTGTTACTTCACTAGTGTTTTCTTGATATGCTTTGATTGTTACTGTTCATGGGTTCAAGTAGGTCAAGATAGCTCACTGATGAATAGCTTGTGGTTAGAAAGAAGTATGGGGAAGAAGACTAAGAATGTGGGCCAAAGACTAACCAGGTATTATGAAGTGACATACAGCAGGAACAGTTTTCCCAGGGACTGGAAAAGCTGACCAATAGAAATTTAAGGTGGCAATATATAAAATGATGCCAGTGGAATACATGTGTAGGCTGATCCCAGGAAGTCTTGTCTTCTCATTATAATCTGGAAAGTATCTTGGCAGAGCACGTTACTGCCCATGACTTTCAAACAGCTGGAATGGAATTAATTTCCCTGTGTGTTGGTTTAAAGAAAGACTATGGCACAGTATGCAGTCATTAAAAAGAGTTATTTGACTCAGAGGAATTTCTGGAAGGTCTTATTCACTTATCGAGTGAAAAACCGAGATGTACAAAAGTGTGTAATATAATTCTGTTCTTGTAAAACATCAACAAAATGTATAGATGTGTATGTAAATAAGTGTATATGTATAGGCATGTATGTAAAAAAATAGTAGTAGTAGTTCACATGTATATAGTGATAATTATGTGCTAGGCACTGTTCTGAATATTTATTATTATTATTATTATACTTTAAGTTCTAGGGTACATGTGTACAATGTGCAGGTTTGTTACATATGTATACATGTGCCATGTTGGTGTGCTGCACCCATTAACTCGTCATTTACATTAGGTATATCTCCTAATGCTATCCCTCCCCTCTCTCCCCTCCCCACAATAGGCCCCGGTGTGTGATGTTCCCCTTCCTGTGTCCAAGTGATCTCATTGTTCAATTCCCACCTGTGAGTGAGAACATGTGGTGTTTGGTTTTCTGTTCTTGTGATAGTTTGCTGAGAATGATGGTTTCCAGCTGCATCCATGTCCCTACAAAGGACACAAACTCATCCTTTTTGATGGCTGCATAGTATTCCATGGTGTATATGTGCCACATTTTCTTAATCCAGTCGGTCACTGATGGACATTTGGGTTGATTCCAAGTCTTTGCTATTGTGAATAGTGTTGCAATAAACATACATGTGCATGTGTCTTTATAGCAGCATGATTTATAATCCTTTGGGTATATCCCCAGTAATGGGATGGCTGGGTCAAATGTTATTTCTAGTTCTAGATCCTTGAGGAATCGCCACACTGTTTTCCACAATGGTTGGACTAGTTTACAGTCCCACCAGCAGTGTAGAAGTGTTCTTGTTTCTCCACATCCTCTCCAGCACCTGTTGTTTCCTGATTTTTTAATGATTGCCATTCTAACTGGTGTGAGATGGTATCTCATTGTGGTTTTGATTTGCGTTTCTCTGATGGTCAGTGATGATGAGCATTTTTTCATGTGTCTGTTGGCTGTATGAATGTCTTCTTTTGAGAAGTGTCTTTTCATATCCTTTGCCCACTTTTTGATGGGGTTGTTTGTTTTTTTCTTGTAAATTTGTTTGGGTTCTTTGTAGGTTCTGGATATTAGCCCTTTGTCAGATGAGTAGATTGCAAAAATTTTCTCCCATTCTGTAGGTTGTGTTCTGAATATTTTACATATATGATTGATTCATTTAATCCTCACCAAGTCTATAAAGTGCAAAAATCCTCAACAAAATACTGGCAAACTGAATTCAGCAGCACATAAAAAAGTTTATTCACCATGATCAAGTAGGCTTCATTCCAGGGATGCAAGGTTGGTACAACATACACAAATCAATAAATATGATTCATTACATAAACAGAACTAGGAACAAAAACCACATTATTGTCTCTCAGTAGATGCAGAAAAGGCTTTTGATAAAATCAACATCCTTTTATGTTAAAAACTCTCAATAAACTGGATATTGAAGGAACACATCTCAAAATAATAAGGGCCACCGATGACAAACCCACAACCAACATCACACCAAATGGGCAAAAGCTGGAAGCATTCCCCTTGAAAACCAGCATAAGACAAAGATGCCCTCTCTTACCACTCCTATTCAACATAGTATTGGAAGTCTTGGACAGAGCAATCAGGCAAAGGAAAGAAACAGAGGGCATCAAATAGGAAGACAGGAAGTCAAACTATCTCTGTTTGCAGATGACATGATTCTATATCTAGAAAACCCCATAGTCTAAGCCCAAAAGCTTCTTAAGCTAATAAACAACTCAGCAAAGTCTCACAATACAAAATCAATGTCTAAAAATCACTAGCATTCGTATAAAACAGCAATAGCCAAGCTGAGAGCCAAATCAGAAAGGCAATTCCAAAAGGATAAAATGCCTAGGATTACAGCTAACCAGGGAGGTGAAAATTCTCTACAAAAACACTGCTCAGAGAAATCGGAGATGATACATAAACAAATGGAAAAACATTTCATGCTCATGGGTAGAAAGAATCAATATTATTAAACTGACCATACTGCTCGAAGTAATTTATAGATCCAATGCTACTCCTATCAATCTACCAATGACATTCTTCAAAGAGCTAGAAAAAACTATTTTAAAAGTCATATGGAGCCCAAAAAGAGCCTGAATAGCCAAGACAATCCTAAGCAAAAGGAGCAAAGCTGGAGGCATGATGTTACCTGATGTCAAACTATCCTACAAGGCTACAGTAACCCAAACAACATGGTACTTGTACAAGAACAGACACATAGACCAATGGAACTGAGTAGGGAGCTCAGAAATAAGTCTACACATTTACAACCATCTGATCTTCCACAAAGCTGACAAAAACGATTAATGGGGAAAGAACCCCTTAATCAATAAATGATGCTGGGATAACTGGCTATCCATATGCAGAAAATTGAATCTATAAAGTATTTCCTATTATTACCATTCCCAATACACAGAAGTTAAGTGAATGTTGGCTACAGTAACCAAAACAGCATGGTACTGGTACCAAAACAGAGATATAGACCAATGGAACAGAACAGAGTCCTCAGAAATAATACCACACATCTACAGCCATCTGATCTTTGACAAACCTGAGAGAAACAAGAAATGGGGAAAGGATTCCCTATTTAATAAATGGTGCTGGGAAAATTGGCTAACCATAAGTAGAAAGCTGAAACTGGATCCTTTCCTTACTCCTTATACGAAAATTAATTCAAGATGGATTAGAGACTTAAATGTTAGACCTAATACCGTAAAAATCCTAGAGGAAAACCTAGGTAGTACCATTCAGGACATAGGCATGGGCAAAGACTTCATGTCTAAAACACCAAAAGCAACGGCAGCAAAAGCCAAAATTGACAAATGGGATCTCATTAAACTAAAGAGCTTCTGCACAGCAAAAGAAACTACCATCAGAGTGAACAGGCAACCTACAGAATGGGAGAAAATTTTTGCAATCTACTCATCTGACAAAGGCCTAATATCCAGAACCTACAAAGAACTCAAACAAATTTACAAGAAAAAAACAAACAACCCCATCAAAAAGTGGGCAAAGGATATGAACAGACATTTCTCAAAAGAAGACATTCATACAGCCAACAGACACATGAAAAAATGCTCATCATCACTGGCCATCAGAGAAATGCAAATCAAAACCACAATGAGATACCATCTCACACCAGTTAGAATGGCGATCATTAAAAAGTCAGGAAACAACAGGTGCTGGAGAGGATGTGGAGAAATAGGAACACTTTTACACTGTTGGTGGGATTGTAAACTAGTTCAACCATTATGGAAAACAGTATGGCGATTCCTCAAGGATCTAGAACTAGATGTACCATATGACCCAGCCATCCCATTACTGGGTATATACCCAAAGGATTATAAATTATGCTGCTATAAAGACACATGCACATGTATGTTTATTGCAGCACTATTCACAATAGCAAAGACTTGGAATCAACCCAAATGTCCATCAGTGACCGACTGGATTAAGAAAATGTGGCACATATACACCATGGAATACTATGCAGCCATCAAAAAGGATGAGTTTGTGTCCTTTGTAGGGACATGGATGCAGCTGGAAACCATCATTCTTAGCAAACTATCACAAGAACAGAAAACCAAACACCGCATGTTCTCACTCATAGGTGGGAACTGAACAATGAGATCACTTGGACTCAGGAAGGGGAACATCACACACAGGGGCCTATCATGGGGAGGGGGGAGGGGGGAGGGATTGCATTGGGAGTTATACCTGATGTAAATGACGAGTTGATGGGTGCAGCACACCAACATGGCACAAGTATACATATGTAACAAACCTGCACGTTATGCACATGTACCCTACAACTTAAAGTATAATAATAATAAATAAATTAAAAAAAAAAAAGTTAAACAGCTAGTAAATTTTGAAGCTGATTTTCATCTAAAAATAGATGAAACCAGATATAAGTAATCTGGTTGCAATATATGTTATATGTTGCTTGTATACAATTATATTACTGTGGAGCCAGCAACAGGAGGAGGCTTTGCCCTGAAGAAGAGCTTCATAACTGTTTTGCTGAGAATCAGTGCATTTTTCTCTACTAGTGACATGCCAGGTGCCATGTGCTTTCTATTCTTGGCTGTTGGTTACTTTTACACTCACTGCAGCTACCAACATCATCTAAGTTGGGGGGGAACACCTCATTTGTTTCCAGACAATAGCTAATTCCTGTTAGACTTGAGTTCTCACTCACCAAATCTAAATCTGTCATACTTTGTATGCTTCTTTACCTCCAGCTGACAGGTGATATGAGGAGAAAAATGTCTCATTTCTCCAAACTTACATACTACCTTCTTGTAAATAAAAGTGGATATGATCTTATCACATTATCACCAGTAGAGTTGCTCAGAGCAGCTTTTAGGCTCAGACAGCTCTTTTTCACTGACGGCTTTCTTGGTACCTGGATTACACTGGAAGTGAAATGCTGTACCCTTACACACAGAATGTATATTTATTTCTTCTTCTTTAAAAGTTAATGTTTTCCTTTTTTTCCTCCTGTTTATCAGTGGTCTTGCTTAGTTTCTGTATTATCTTGTAGAAATAAAAGTAAGCTCATAAAAGACAAATGGGTACATGAAAGAATGAATAGTCCAAAACCAAAACATAAAATAGGAGAATCAAAAGCTGTGGAAGGTGGTTCATTTCAGCATTGATACTAATGGTTCAAATAATTATGTGTGCACCATGGCAAATAGCAGGACTTGGGTCTGGAATATAGATTGATTATGCAAATGAATGTGTCTGTATAAGTGAAAATATTCATTTTTAGGGACACACAAAATCATATTTAGTCATGAAATAAAAAAATATAAAATAGTATATGAACAAGTGATACAAAATCACCTATATTATTACTTATAAATGCCACAGCTGTCCAAATAAAATGTTCAATTCACAAATTTCACCATATAGCTGAAGAAACCATACATATTTTTCAATTAAAAGTAAATCAAGGGCCTGGTGTGGTGGCTCATGCCTGTAATCCCAGCACTTTGGGAGCCTAAGGCAGGTGGAACACTTGAGGGCAGGATTTTGAGACCAGCCTGGCCAATGTGGTGAAACCCCATCTCTACTAAAAATACAAAAATTAGCCAGGCGTGGTGGTGCATCCCTGTAGTCCCAGCTACTTCGGAGGTTGAGGCATGATAGTTGCTTGAACCTGGGAAGCAGAGGTTGCAGTGAGCCGAGATTACACCACTGCATTACAGCATGGGTGACAGAGCAAGACTCTATCTCAAAAAAAAAAAAAAAAAAAAGCAGATAAAGATATTGAACTATTGATATTTGTACATGTAATTTAAGGCATAGAGAGTGATTTATGAAATCATTTATTAAGTTTATTATGGCACTAATGGAGATTATTTACATATTTCTTGATTACCTTTGATATAAAAATTTTAAAAAGCTTTAAAATTAATGCACTGGAGAATCATCCTCTGTAAAATTATTTAACTAGTATTAATATTTATGCAGTTTATTGAAGTCCCATTTGTTATGCACTTTTACCTGTGAGAAGAATGATAGCATCTCTCTTATTTATGTGTGTATCTCCAGTAATTAGCACTATGCTTTGTACAGGTAGGCATGAATAAGTATGTGTTGCATAAATAAACATATGCAATAATTTAGTTGAAATATTTGATTGGTATTTGTAGAGGTGGTACGAATGATTAGAAAGAAATGTCAGAATAAATTTGTACTACAAAGGTTCATATTCTTTTTTTCTTTCATTTTTCCAGTAAAGGTAGCTCTATAAAATGTGATTATTTAGATTTCTAAATATAATATACCATTTAGGAAACTCAAATGGTATAATATACCTTTTTTTAAGTGAGATTATAGAGATCAATGGAAGCCTTATTTTTTTATGACATATTTTATGGATCTGTATTACATGTACTTCTTTTCACTGGGAACATTCAAAATATGGACTGCTGAGCATATTTTTAAAATATTAAAAAATTATATTTACATTTAAAACCAAGATGAATAGATATTTTTCTGTAATCAACGTCAAACGACCTGTGATCAACATTAGGGGTCTTGTTTTCCCCTTCCTTTCACAATCCTCTCTCGTGCTCCAGGAGATAACCATCTTTTAATCAATCAGCTATTTTTCAGGCTCTTATTGTAACCACATCCTTTGCAGACTCACCGGTGATCATCTGCACTTAAGTTGTGGCATATACCCATGGTACTAGTTTTTTTGTCCGACAGGTTGGAATTTCTGAGTTTGGGCAAGTCTTCTGAGAGTCCTCTACAAAGCCCAGGCTGTGGCTTTCCACCACTCCCCTGGCAATTTTTCTCTTTTCTCTTTTCATCAAAGCAGTGGCAGCAGATTCTACCAAAGCAGCAACTCTTGCCATTCTTATCACCTCTCCCAATTCTCAGACTTGATTCTGAGCCATTTTAACTAACTTATATTTCCTAGTAGATCCTGAGGAGAAATATTTTACTGAGTAATCTTCAGAAGAGAAGATAGCAGTGCCAGGATACCTTACCTATCACCCTGTCTTCCTGATTGTTGAACAGGTGTGGGTAGCAACTCTTCCTAAGTGAAACAATATTTTTTTATTTTATTAAATTTAGTATTATGAACCCCCGTGGGTATAGTGACAATAAATCTTACCAGTAGAGGTCAATGGCTCTTTTCTAGCTTAAAGATATTTCAGTATAAAACGATCTTTCTGTATACACTATATGAGGGCAATATTTTTCCCAGAGACTAAAAGAGAAGAAATCAATGTTATTTAATAATTCTTTTTCATTTACTTCTTTGAAATTTACTATGTAGTAGGCATTTATGCTTTGTCTAAAATACAAAGATTAATGAACAATGTTTCATCAAAACAAGCTCACAGGTTAGGGGACATATAAATAAACTAATCATTAGAATATTATTAGTGTTCTGATAAAGAGAAAAATGGAATGCTATGGGAGCATAGAGGAGAGTCACCTACATGAGACTGTGCTGATAAGTGTGAAATAGTAAAGATATGTTCCAAGTGGAATTTTCTCTCTGTACATATCCTACTGTCTAATCTAAAATATCTAGTTAATCTAAAGTCCCTATTAAACTTCAGAGTCAACACTGAATGAACTGCAGTGAGTACTTTTTAAAAGGATCTTGTATATAACTTAAGGTAGAAGACCTATTAATACCAACTTTATCCACTGACATACTCTCATTTCAGTAATGTCAAAAGCATGTGAATATGTAAATACAATTACATTTCTGTAAAAAACATGGATTTAAGCCTATGTCTTAAAATATGAAATAAATGTATCTGCTTTTAGGAAAAGCAAAGTGTAAGTAATAGATGATATCAAGATAGCTGATTGGAGGTGTCCAATGCTCATCTTTCCTTATTAAAAAATGACAAAAACAACAAATACATAACTACATTTCAAGTAAAGTATCTAAGGGAGAACACTGGAATTCAGTAAGAAGCAGCACAGTCTTCTGAAGCACAAAGACTCAAGATGGCAGCATAGAGAGAAGTAAAGAACCCCGCCAAGATTGTGAAGAAATGGTAAAGGGGAGCTCTCTAGCAGTGTCCAATACCACTACAGATACCTGCAATCATAGCTACAGAAAAAGACCACATTCCATGCAGGCCCTGAGCCACATAAGATGATCTTTGGAGTCCAAGTGGCTGCACTACTCCAGAGAAGAAAGCCGTGCAGGGTCCCCCTACTCTCCAGGATGGAAGCTGCTATGGCATGGCTTCATTTTGAGAACAGAGACATTGTTATGGTGCATTGTAACCTGGGAGCTCCTGCATCTCCACATTCCTAAGACCCTCCTTTCGTTCCACTTTTATTTCCCTATGCCCACGCCAAAGGCTAGAACACCATTACCCCAGTTAGATCAGTGGTACAACTGTGACTGTAGTACTTAAGGCCATACAGTCCCCTGCATCCCCCAAAAGAAGTGGTCCAGCACAGCAGGGAGGTCACCTCCAAGACCCAAGTAACTGATATGCACATCCTCTAGAACCCAAGGACTGACCACCCAGCACCCACAACTGCCAGTGACTCTGCCTCCACAACCAGAAAATTGTTCTATGTGCCCCCTAGAGCCTGAGGACTGGCCTGCCCAACATCTGCCACCATTGGTGGCCCCACTCCCTTGACCAGTGGAGCCTTCCAGAGCCTAAGAACTGGCTTGCTCAGCAGCTCCATCCCTTAGCAAAGCCACACTGCTGCCTCAACAAACACCCACAGGCTAGGTCACTGGGGCATTTACAGTTACCACTGATGTTGATTACAGTTGAAGAAATCATGAGGAGACCAGAAAATAAACAGAACAAAAAAGAATGAATAAAACCTATGGGACTTAGGGAGCACCATATTCACATTATGAGAGTTCCAAGGAGAAGAGACCAAAACTAAAAAAAAAATATTAAAAAGCATAGTAAACCTATTTAATGACATAATAACTGAAAATTTCCCAAGTCTTGAGAGAGTTAAATACATCCAGATCCAAGAAGCTAATAAATTCCTCAATAGATTCGACCCAAAAATGTCCTCTCTGAGGCACATTGTAGTCAAATTGTCAAGTCACAGATAAAGAGAGAATTTTAGAAATAGTAACAGAAAAGCATCAAATCACATATGAGGGGACCCTCATTAGACTGACAGCAGATTTCTCAGCAGAAACCATACATACCAGGAGAGAATCGGATAATATGTTCAAAGTGCTGAAAGAAAAAATACTGACAGCCAAGAATAGTGCACCCAGCAGTGCTATCCTTCTGACACTAAGGAGAAATAGTCTTTTCCAGACAAGCAAATACATGGAATTTGTCACCACTTGGCCAGCCTTACAAGAAATGCTTAAGAGAGTCTTAGATCTGGAAGTAAAAGGACAATAACTACCATCATGAAAACACATGAAAATATAAAATTCACGGGTAGAGCAGACACAAAACTGAGAAAGAAACCTTGTCACCACAGAAAGTCACAAAACTGGAAAGGCAAGCAATAAGAAAAAAAGCTACACAAAACAAACTAAAAACAATTAATGGAATTAATTATACAAGTTAATCTATCAATAAGAACCTTACAAGTAAACATTAAATTTTCCAGTTAGAAGATATATACTAAGTCAATGGATTAAATAATCATAACCTAATTGTATGCTTTGTAAATAAAAAATAAAATTGCAAGGCCCTCAACCATCTGGATAGACCGCTCCTCTCATTCAAAGGTTAACAGAGTTAAATCAGGTTAACCAGAGTTAACCTGAAAATCTAGTTCAGGCCATGATGGAAGAAGGGGTTGGACATGCCTCATTATATCCCTCCAGCATTAACATTAACATAGACTTTAAGTTTGATAAGACATATTTATAATCTATTCTCTCTGAAGCCTGTTACTTGAAGGCTTCCTCGGCATGATAAAACCTAGGTCTCCATAACCCCCTATTAATATCCAGACATTCCCTTCCACTGACAATAACTCAACCAATTGCCAATCAGAAAAATTTAAAATCTGTCTATGATCTGGAAGCCCCTGCTTTGAGGTGTCTGCCCTACTAGATCAAACTAATGTAAATCTTACATGTATTTACTAATATATTATGGTTCCCTGAAATGTATTAAAGCAAGTTGTATCCTGACCACCTTGGGCACATGCCATCACAACCTCCTGAGGCTATGCCATGGGTGTGTCCTTAACCTTGGCAAAATAAACTTTCTAAATTGACTGAGACCTGTCTCAGATATTTTGAGTTCACAACTTCTTCATACAGGACATTCACTTCACTTATAAAGACACATGAGTGAAGATATTTCATGGACTAAAATGGAAAGGATCAAAAAAGATATTTCATGCAAAACTGAACCAGAAATGAGCAGCAGTAGCTATAACTGTATCAGATAAAATAGACTTTAAGTCAAACACCATGAAAAGAGACAAAGAAAGTAATTTTATAGCAATAAAGAGATCAATTTGGCAAGAGGATATAACAATTGTAAACATATATGCATCTCAAACTGGAGCACCCAAATATGTGAAGCAAATATTATTGGATCTAAAGGGAGAGATAAACTCCACTGTAATAATAGTTGGAAACTCCAACACTCTACAGCATTGGAAAGAGCATCTAGACAAAAATTCACTAAAAGGCATTGGATTCAAACTGTACTATAGACAATATAGAACTAAAACATTTATAGAACATTTCATCCAATTGCTATAGTAAATTCTTCTCATCAGTGCAAAGAACATTTTCTGGGATGGATAATACGTTAGGCCACAAAACAAGTTTCAACAAATTTAAACAAATTGAAATCATATCAAGTATCTTTTCTGACCACAATGGAATAAACCTAGAAGTCAGTAACAAGAGAAACTTTGGAAAGTGTACAAATAAATGGAAATTAAACAACATACTGATGAATGACCAATGGGTCAATGAACATATTAATAAGAAAATTTAAAAAATTATTGAAACAAATAAAAACAGAAATATAGCATGCCAAAACCTATGAGCTATGGCAAAAGTAGTACTAAAAGGAAAATCTATAGAAATAAACATTTACAACAAAAAGTAGAAAGATACCAAATAAACAACCTAGTGCTGAAAAAACAACCTAGTGCTGAATCTCAAGGAACTGGGAGAGCATGAGCAAATCAAACCTCAAATTAGTAGAAGAAGAGGAATAATAAAAATCAGAGCAAAAGTAAACAAAATTGAGAATAAAAATTACAAAATACAAATGAAACAAAAGTTGTTTTTGTCAAAACAATAAAATCAACAAATCATTAGTTAGAAGAAATAAGAAAAAAAGAGAGAGGACACAAATCAAATCATAAATGAAAAAAGAGACATTACAATGGAAACCATAAAAACACAAAGGCTCATAAAAATCATAGGCTACCATGGACAATTATACATCAACAAATTGGTCAACCTAGTGGAAATGAATAAGTTCCTGGACACATACAATTTACCAATGCTGAACAGGAAGAAACAGAAAACCTGAACAGACCAAGAACATGTAATGAGATTGAATCATTAACAAAAAGTCTTCTGAAAAAGAAAAGCCCAGGATGAAATGGCTTCGTTGCTGAATTCTACCAAACTTTTAAGGAAGAACTACTACCAATATTTCTCAAAGTATTTTAAAAAATTAAAAACTTGAGAATGCTTCCAAACTTATTCTACAAGGCCAGCATTACCCTGATATCAAAAGCAGACAGGGACACAACATAAAAAAGAAAACTACAGGCCAATATCCTCAATGAACAGAGATGCAAACATCCTCAACAAAATACTAGTAAGCCAAATCCAATAGCACTTAAAAATAGTATACACCTGGTCAAATGGGATATATCCCAAAGATGCAAGATTGGCTCAACACATGCAAATCAATAAATGTGACATATCACATAAATAGAAGAAAGGACAAAAATTATAAGATCTTCTCAACAGAAGGAGAAAAAGCATTTGCTAAACTTTAATATCCCTTAATGATAAAAACTCTTAACAACATAGGTGTAAAAGAAACATACCTCAAAACAATGAAGTTCATATATGACAAACCCACAGCTAGCATCATACAGAATGTGGAAAAATTAAAAACTTTTCCTCTACGAAGTAGAAAAAGACAAAGACGATCACTTTCATATCACTTTTATTCAACACAGCAGTGGAAGTCCTAGCTAGAACACATAGGCAAGAGAAACAAATAAAATCCAAATTGTAAAAAACAAAGTCAAATTGTCCCTGTTTGCAGACATGATTTCATATGTAGAAAAACCTAAGGATTCCATCAATCAACTCTTAGAACTGAGGGAAAAAATCAGTAACATTGCAGGGTACAAGTTCAACATTCAAAAATCAGTAACATTTCTAGATACCAATACCAAACGAGTTAAAAAAAATAGAAAAAGCAATCTCATTTATAATAGCTATAAAAAATACCTAGCAATAAATGTAATCAAGGACCAAAAAAACTCTATGATAAACGCTATAAAACACTGATGAAAGAAATTGATGAGGACTCCAAAATGGAAAAATGTCTTGTATTTATGGATTGTTAAAATGATCATGCCCCACAAGAGATCTGCAGATTCAATGCAATCCTTATTAAAATACCAATAACATGCTTCACAAAAATAAAAAAAATTCTAAAATTCATATGGAAACCACAAAAGAGTTTAAATGGCCAGTGGAATCCTGAGCAAAAGAAGAAAGCTGGAGGCATCATACTACCTGACTTCAAAATATTCTAAAAAGCTATAGTAACCTAAACAGCATAGCAGTAGCATAATAAAAGATACATAGACCAATAGAACACAATAGGGAACACAGAAATAAATCCACATATTAACAGCCAACTGACAGATAAATATTCCAAGAACATGCACTAGGGAAAGGACAGTCTTAATGAATGTTGCTGGAAAAACAGGATATCCAGATGAAGAATGAAACTAGATCCCATCTCTCATTATATATAAAAATTTACTCAAAATGGGTTGAAGACTTACATGTAAGACTTACATGTAAGACTAAGAAACGACTAGAAGAAAACATAAACGCTGCATGACATTGGCCCGGGCAAAAACTTTATGAATTTTATAAATAAGATCTCAAAAGTACAGGTAACAAAAGCAAAAACAGATAAATGGATTATACCAACTTAAAAGCTTCCGCACAGCAGAGGTAACAATCACCAGAGTGAAGAGACAATCTGCAGAATGGGAGGAAATATTTGCAAACAATTCATCTGACAGGGGCTTAATATTTACAACATAGAAGAAACCCAAACAACTCAAAAGAAAAAAAATTTGATTTCAAAATGGGGACTGATATAAATAAAATTTCTGAAAAGATTCCTATAAATGGCCAAGAAGTATATGAAAAAAATGCTCAACACCACTAATCAGGAAAATGCAAATCAAAACCAAAATAACATATCATTTTATCCAAGTTAGACTGGCTATTGTATAAAAACAAAAATAACAGATTTTGACAAAGATGGAGAGAACGGGAAACTCTTATGCACTGCTGGTAGAAATGTAAATTAGCATGTTCATTGTGATGAACAGTATGAACTTTCTTCAAGAAACTAAAAGTAGAACTACCATATGATCTAGCAGTCCCACCACTGGGTATATATCCGAAGGAAAGGAAATCAGTATGTTAGAGATATCTGTACTCCCATGTTAATTGCAATACTATTCACAATAGCAAAGATGGAATCAACCTCTGTGTCCATCAGAAGATGAATGGATAGATAAAATATACTATATATACATAATGGAGTGCTATTCAATCACTAAAAAGTGAATTCTATCAATGTTGGCAACATGGACAACCCCGGAAGTCTTTATGTTAAGTAAAGTAAGCAAGGCACAGAAAGACAAATAGCAAAATGTTTTCACTTAATATTTCTGTGGGAAACAAGTCAATCATAGAAGTAGAGAGTGGAATAGTTGTTACTAGAGGCTGGGAAGGATAGAGAGGAGAAAGGGTAGGGAGATGTTGGTTAACGAATACAAAATTACAGCTAGATAGGAGGATTCTAGTGCTCTACATCACTGTAGAATGATGAGACTCAACAATTATTTATTATATAGTTTCAAATAGCTAAAGAGATGGTTTTGAATCTTCCCAACACAAAGAAATGATAATGGTTTGAGGTTATGGATAGTCTAATTACCTTGATTTGATCATTACACATTGTAAACCTATATGGATATATCAATCACACTGTACCCCATAAACATATACAATTATAGCATGTGTATAAAAAAACCCATGTTATATCTTAAGTTAAAATGTTCATGACCTTCTGGAACTTGCCTTGCACATAAACCATACAATAATCCAGTAGTTAATATTTTGCCTTTGTGGCTAATATCAAACAGAAACCAAATTCTTATGATAAATGATAATCTACTCCTCACATGAAAGAGTGTAAGGTAAATCCAATCAACGTATTTAAACACTAGATGCCCTGTCATTTTTAATTTTTATATAGGCTGTTAACACAACAGACAGAATTACATTCTGTTATATTGAATGGTTTAATCTGAATTTTAATGATTCACCTCCAACCTCTAGCAATAGACATCTACTTGTAGGTCATCAACAAATATGGAAGATAGCCTCACTATTTCAGTTATAATGAAACAGTGTGTCTAGATAGCCTCACTATTTCAGTTATAATGAAACAGTGTGTCATGTATATAATATACAGAATAACATTAAAGACCAAGTATTGAGCTTTAGGGGATGCCATGTGAGACAGTAAGATAGTAAATTAAAACCTAAAGAAAGGATAATCAGAAAGAAAGAGGAGAAGCAAGAGGGCACAGTATCATCTTAGAAAAAGTGTATTTTTTTAAAAAAGTTTTATTTTAGGTTCAGGGACAGATGTGCAGGTTTGTTACATAGTTACTCGCATCATGCGGGTTGTTGTAGAGATTATTTTGTCACTGAAATGCACTACTCAATAGTTTATTTTTATTTTTATTTTTTATTATACTTTAAGTTCTAGGGTACATGTGCACAATGTACAGGTTTGTTACATATGTATACGTGTGCCGTGTTGGTGTGCTGTACCCATATGTATACGTGTGCCGTGTTGGTGTGCTGTACCCATTAACTCGTCATTTACATTAGGTATATCTCCTAATGCTATCCCTTCCCCCTCCCCCCACCCCACGACAGGCCCCGGTGTGTGATGTTCCCCACCCTGTGTCCAAGTGTTCTCATTGTTCAATTCCCACCTATGCGTGAGAACATGCGGTGTTTGGTTTTCTGTTCTTGTGATAGTTTGCTGAGAATGATGGTTTCCAGCTGCATCCATGTCCCTACAAAGGACACGAACTCATCCTTTTTTATGGCTGCATAGTATTCCATGGTGTATATGTGCCCCATTTTCTTAATCCAGTCTATCATTGATGGACATTTGGTTTGGTTCTAAGTCTTTGCTATTGTGAATAGTGCTGCAATAAACATACATGTGCATGAGTCTTTATAGCAGCATGATTTATAATCCTTTGGGTATTTCTTGTGGAATAGTGTCAATAGGATTGGTACCAATTTACCTTTGAATGTCTGGTAGAATTTAGCTCTGAATCAATCTGGTACTGGACATGTTTTTGTTGTTGTTGGTAATTCTTTACTTACTATTTCAATCTCTCTGCTTATCATTGGTCTGTTCAGGGTATCTAACTCTTCGTGATTTAAGCTAGGAGGGTTGTAGCTTTTCAAGAATGTATTCATCTATTATTGGTTTTCCAGTTTATGTGCATAAAGGTGTTCATAGCAGCCTTGTATGATCTTTTGTATTTCTGTGGTGTCAGTTGTAATATCTCCCATTTCATTTCCTATTGACCTTATTTAGATTTTTGTCTCTTCTTTTCTTGGTTAATCTTGCTAACAATCTATCAATTTTACTTATCTTTTCAAAGAACCAGATTCTTGTTTCATTTATCTTTTGTATTTTTTTGTTCCAATTTCATTTAGTTCTGCTCTGATCTTGGTTATTTCCATTCTGCTGCTGGGTATGGGTTGGTTTCTTTTTGTTTCTCTAGTTCCTTAAGGTGTGACTTTAGATTGTCTGTGCTCTTTCAGAATTTTTGATGTAGGCATTTAGGGCTATGAAATTTCCTTTTAGCACCATCTTGACTGTATCCCAGAGGTTTTCATAGGTTTTGTCATTACTTTCATACGGTTTGAAGGATTTTTAAATATCCATCTTGATTTTATTTTTAACCCAATGATCATTAAGGAGCAGGTTATTTAATTTCCATGTATTTGCATGGTTTTGGAGATTCCTTTTGGAGTTTATTTCCAGTTTTATTCCACTGTGGTCTGAGAGAGTGCTTGATATAATTTCAGTTTTCTTAAAATTATTGAGAATCATTTTGTGGCCTATCACGTGATCTATCTTGGAGAAAGTTCCATGCGCTGTTGAATAGAATGTTGTTGGATGGAACGCTCTGTATATATCTGTTAAGTCCATTTGTTCCAGGGTATAGTTTAAATCCATTGTTTCTTTGTTGACTTTCTGTCTTGATGACCTGTCTTGTGCTGTCAGTGGAGTACTGAAGTATTATTGTGTTGCTATCTCATTTCTTAGTTCTATTAGTAATTTTTTTAATAAAATTGGGAGCTCTAGTGTTAGGTGCATATATATTTAGGATTGTGTTATTTTCCTGTTGGACAAGGCCTTTTACCATGATATAATGTCCCTCTTTGTCTCTTTTAACCATTATTGCTTTAAAGTTTGTTTTGTCTGATATAAGAATAGCTACCCCTGTCCATTTCCATGAAATGTCTTTTTCCACCCCTTTAATTTAAGTTTATGTGAGTCCTTATGTGTTAGGTGAGTCTGCTGAAGGTAGCAGATAGTTGGTTGGTGAGTTCTTATCCATTCTGAAGTTCTGTATCTTTTAAGTGGAGCATTTAGGCCGTTTACATTCAAGGTTAGTATAGAGATGTATCCAGAGAAACTAAGTTACCATTCCATTCATCATGCTATTTGTTGCCTGTGTACCTTGTTTTTTTGTTTTGTTTCGTTTTGTTTTATTTTTGCTTTTTAACTTGTATTTTTTTATAGGTCCTGTGTGATTTATGCTTTAAAGAGGCCCTTTCTTGATGTGTTTCCAGGATTTGTTTCAAGTCTTAGAGCCCCTTTTAGCAGTTCTTGTAGTAATGGCTTGGTATGGTGAATTCTCTCATCATTTGTTTGTCTGAAAAAAGACTGTATCTTTTCTTCATGTATGATGCTTAGTTTCTCTGGATACAAATTTCTTGGTTGACAATTGTTTTGTTTGAGGTGGCTGAAGATAGGGCCCCAATCCCCTCTAGCTTGTAAGGTTTCTGCTGAGAAATCTGCTGTTCATCTGATAGGTTTTCCTTTATAGGTTACCTGGTGCTTTTTTTCTCACAGCTCTTAAGATTCTTTCCTTCATCTTAACTTCAGATTACTTGATGGCCATGTGGCTGAGCGGTTATAGTATTTGCGATGAGTTTTCCAGGTGTTCCGTGTGCTTCTTGTGTTTGGATTGCTAGGTCTCTAGCAAGGCTGGGGAAGTTTTCCTTAATTAGACCTCCAAATTTGTTTTCCAAACGTTTAGATTTCTCTTCTTCCTCGGGAACACCAATTATTCTTAGGTTTGGTCATTTAGGATAATCCTAGACTTCTGGGAGGCCTAGTTCATATTTTCTCATTCTTTTTCTTTGTCCTTGTTGGATTGGGTTAATTCAAAGACCTTTTCTTTGAGCTCTGAATTTCTTTCTTCTATTTGTTCAATCTTATTGGTGAGACTTTCCAGAGCATTTTGCATTTCTATAAACATGTCCGATGTGTCCTCAAGTTTTGATTGTTTTTTCTTTATGTTCGCTATTTGAATATTTCTCCCTTCACTTCTTGTATCATTTTTTTTTTGGGTTTCCCTGCATTGCACTTCACCTTTCTCTGGTGCTTCCTTGATTAGCTTAATAATTAACCTCCTGAATTCTTTTTTAGGTAAATCGGATTTCTTCCTGGTTTGGATTTACTGCTGGTGAGCTAGTGTGATTTTTTTTGGGGGGAGGTGTTATAGAACCTTGTTTTGTTATATAACCAGAGCTGGTTTTCTGGTTCCTTCTCCTTTGGGTAAGCTTATCGGAGGGGAGGTCTAGGCCTGAAGGCTGTTGTTGAGATTCTTTTGTCTCACAGTACGTTCCCTTGATGTAGTACTCCCTCCCTTTTCCTATGGATGTGGCTTCCTGAGAGCTGAGCTGCAGTGATTGTTGTCTCTCTTCTCGGTCTAGCCACCCACCAAATTTACCTGGCTCTGGGCTGGTACTGAGGGTTGGTTGTCTGCATAGCAGAGTCCTGTGATGTGAACCATCCTTGGGTCTCTCAGCCCTGGATACCAGCACCTGTTCTGGTGGAGGTAGCAGGGAGGTGAAATAGACTCTGCGAGGGTTCTTAGCTTAGGTGGTTTAATGTTCTATTTTTGTGCTGGCTGGCCTCCTGCCAGGGGGTGCTGCTTACCGTAGAGCATCAGCTGTGGCAGTATGGGGAGGAAACGGTGGTGGGCGGGGCCCGAGAACTCCCAAGAGTATATGCCCCTTGTCTTCAGCTACCAGGGTGGGTAGGGAAGGCCCACCAGGTGGGGGCAGGGGTAGGTGTGTTTAAGCTTAGACTGTCTTTGGACAGTCTTGCTGGGGCTGCTGTGGAGGATGGGGGTGAGGTTCCCGAGTCACTGGAATTGTGTACCTAGGAGAATTATGGCTGCCTCTGCTGAGTCATGCAGGTTGTCAGGGAAGTGGGGGAAAACTGGCAGTTACAGGCCTCACCTGTCCCCCACACAATCTGAAAGGCTGGTCTGACCTGCACGGTGCCCTCTCTAACAGCACTGAGTGTGTTTCTAGGTCGTGGGTGAGCAGGGCTTGAGAACTTGCCCCAGGATACCCACCTCCGCTGTGAAAGAAAAGGGCTTTGATTCTTCTCCTGCCCATGGAATCTGCATATCAAATTGATGGCCTCTGCCGAGTTCTGGCCAGGAGGCTTCTCGATCAGTTCAAATTGTTATAAAATTCAGCTGGAGATCTCCTTCTCCTGTGGCCTTTTCCCAGTGCTTCTGGCCGCCCTCCTGAAGGTCCTCTGTGAGGTCAGGCAAAAGCGGCTTGGTAAGGGACCCAGTGAGCTTCCAGGGGTTTTCCTGCTGCCTCCTCTACCCCTGTGTTATGCTGGGCTCTCTAAATTGACTGAGCTCCAGGTAAGGTCAAAATCTTCTCTTGTAATCTAGGCCTTCAGCTTCCTGGACAATCTCCCTTTCCCACTTCCACAGTTTGGGCATCACAGTATTTGGGGTGTCTGCCGGGTCCTGCAGGAGCAATCCACTTCCTTCAGGGGGTCTGCGGATCTTCTCAGGTTTCCTGATTTATTCCTTCAGTCGTTCTAGAGCAAAAATTCATGATGGGAGCCTCCACATGCTGCTCTGTCCGTCCAAGTCGGAGCTGCAATCTAGTCCTGGCTCCTGTCTGCCATTATCCCTTTGATATTTTGTTTTCTGTTCCTGTGTTAGTTTCCTAATAATGGTCTCCAGCTTTACCCATGTTGCTGCAAAGGACATGATCTCATTCTTTTGTATGGCTGCATAGTATTCCATGGTGTATTTTTTTGTACCACATTTATTTTATCCAATCTGCCATTGATGGACACTTAAGGTTGATTCCATTTTTTTTTTTTTTTTTGCTATTGTGAATAGTGGTGCAATGAACGTATGCATACATGTGTCTTTATAACGGAACAATTTATATTTCTTTGGGTATATATCCAGTAATGGGATTGCTGGGTCAAATGGTATTTCTATTTTTAGGTCCTTGAGGAATTGCCACACGGTCTTTCACAATGGTTGAACTACTTTACACTCCCACCAACAGTGTATAAGTGCTCCTTTTTCTCTGCAACCTCACCAGCATCTGTTATTTTTTTACTTTTTATTAATAGCCATTCTGACTGGTGTTACTGGGTCTCTCATGGTGGTTTTGATTTGCGTTTCTGTAATGACCAGTGATGTTGAGCTTTTTTTGGTATCACTGTTGGCCACATGTATATCTTCTTCTGAAAGGTGTCTGTTCATGACCTTTGTCCGCTTTTTAATGGTTTTTTTTTTCTTGTAAAGTATTTTAGGTTCCTTATCGATGCTTAATATTAGACCTTCGTCAGATGCATGGTTTGCAAAAAATTTCTTCCATTCTGTAGATTGTCTGTTCAGTCTGTTGGTAGTTTCTTTTGTTGTGTGGAAGCTCTTAAGTTTAATTAGGCTCCATTTGTCAGTTTTTGCTTTTGTTGCAATTGTTTTGAGGTCTTCATCATAAAATATTTGCCTATTTATCTGTCCTGAATCATATTGCCTAGGTTGTCTTCCAGGATTTTTATAGTTTTGGGTTTTACATTTAAGTCTTCAATCCATCTTGGGTTGATTTTTTTATGTGGCATAAGGAAGGGGTCCAATTTCAATTTTCTGCATATGACTAGCCAGTTATCCCAACACAATTTATTGAATAGGGAGTCCTTTCCTCATTGCTCGTTTTTGTCAGCTTTGTCAAAGATCAGATCATTGTAGGTGTGCAGCCTTATTTCTCAGCTCTCCACTCTGTTCCATTGTTCTATGTGTCTGTGTTTGTACTAGTACCATGCTGTTTTGGTTACTGTAGCCCTGTAGTGTAGCTTGAAGTTTACTAGCATGATGCTTTCTGCTTTTTTTTTTTTTTTTCTTAGGATTGCCTGGGCTATTCCGACTCTTTTTTTTTTTAAACTTTATATGAACTTTTAAATAGTTTATTTTTCTAGTTCTGTGAAGAATGTCATTGGTGGTTTGACAGGAATAGCATTGAATCTGTAAATTGCTTTGATCAGTATGGCCAGTTTAATGATATTAGTTCTTTCTATCCATGAACATTGAATGTTTTTCCATTTGTTTGTATCATCTCTGATTTCTTTGAGCAGTGTTTTGAAGTTCTACTTGTAGAGATCTTTCCCCTCCATGGTTAGCTGTATTCCTGGGTATTTTATCCTTTCTTTAGCAATTGTGAATGGGACTGCCCTCCTGATTTGACTTTCATCTTGGCTGTTGTTGGTTTATAACAATACTAGTGATTTCTGCACATTAATTTTTTATCCTGAAACTTGGCAAAGTTTTTTTTTTTTAATTAGCTCAGGGAGCTTTTGTGCTTAAACTATGGGGTTTTCTAGATATAGAATCATGTCATCTGCAAACAGGGATAGTTTGACTTCCTCTCTTCCTACTTGGATGCCCTTTATTCTTTCTCTTGCCTGATTGCTCTGGTCAGGACTTACAATAATATGTTCAATAGGAGTTGTGAAAGAGGACATTCTTGTTATGCTGATTTTCAATGGAATGCTTCCAGCTTTTGCCCATTCAGTATGATGTTGGCTGTCAGTTTGTTATAGATGGCTCTTATTATTTTGAGGTATATTTCTTCGATACCCAGTTTATTGAGGGTTTTTAACATGAAAAGAAATTGAATTTTATCAAAAGTCTTTTCTGCATCTACTGAGAGACAATCACAGTTTTTATCTTTAATTCTGTTTATGTGGTTAATCATATTTACTGATTTGTTTATGTTGAACAAATCTTGCATTCCAGGGATAAAGCCTACTTGATTGTGGTGGATTAGCTTTTTGATGTGCTGTTGGATACAGTTTGTGAATATTTTATTGAGGATTTTTGCACCAATATTCATCAAGGATATTGGCCTTTTTTGTTGTGTCTCTGCTACATTTTGGTGTTAGGATAATGCTGACTTCATATCCCTTCTCAATTTTCTGAAATAGTTTTGGTAGAAATGTTAACCAGCTATTTGTACAACTGGTGCAGTTCTGCTGTGAACCTGTCTGGTCCTGATAGGCTATTTATTACTTATTCAGTTTTGGAGCTTGTTAATTGTCTATTCAAGGAATCAATTTCTTTTTGGTTCTGTCTTGGGAGGGTATATGTGTCCAGGAATGTATCCATCTCTTCTAGGTCTTCTAGATTGTGTGCACAGAGGTGTTCATAGTAGCCTCTAATGGATGTTTGTATTTCTGTGTGGTCAGTGGTAACATCCCCTTTACCATTTCTAATTCTATTTATTTGGATCTTCTCTTTTTTCTTCTTTATTAGTCTAGCAGTGGCCTATCTTGTTATTTTTTTTAGAAAACAAACTCCTAGATTTGTGGATCTTTTGAGTGTTTTTTCGTGTCTTGATCTCTTTCGATTAAGCTCTGATTTTGTTTTTTTCTTGTCTTCTGCTAGCTTTTTAGTTTGCTTTTGCTTCTCTAGTTCTTTTAGTTGTGATCTTAAGTTGTTAATTTGAGATTATTCTAACTTTTTTGATGTAGGCATTTAGTGCTATAAATTTCCATCTTAATATTGCCTTAGCTGTGTCCCAGAGATTCTGCTTTGTTGTATCTTTGTTCTCATTAGTTTCAAAGAACTTGATTTCTGCCTTAATTTCATTATTTACTCAAAAGTCACTGAGGAGCAGGTTGTTTAATTTCCATGTATTTGGATGGTCTTAAGCAATTTTTAAAGTATTGATTTCTATTTTTATTGCTCTGCAGTCCAAGCGTGTGTTTAGCATGATTTCTGTTCCTTTGAATTTGCTGAGGATTGTTTTATGTCTGATTGTGTGTTTAATTTTAGAGTATGGGCCATGTAGTGATGGGAAGAATTTATATTCTGTTGTTTTTAGGTGCAGGTAAGATTCATTTGGTCCAATGTTGAGTTTAGGTTCAAAATATCTCTGTTAATTTTCTGCCTCAATGATCTGTCTAACACTGTCAGTGAAGTGTTGAAGTCTCCCAATATTATTGTGCGGGAGTCTAAGTCTCTTTGTAGATCTCTAAGAACTTGCTTTAGGAATCTGGGTGCTTCTGTGTTGGGTGCATATATATTTATGATAGTTAGGTCTCCTTGTTGAATTGAATCCTTTACTATTATGTAATGCCCTCCTTTGTCTTTTTTGATCTTTGTTGGTTTCAAGCCTGAAAAATAATGATGGTTAGATGCCACAAAATAGGTGGCAATGTCTTAACCATGTATGTCTTGTCATGCCCGAGGGGCTCTTCCATCCTTGTCAAGGAGTGTGGTAACCTTTTCTCCTTTCATACAACACAGGAAAAGTTTCAAGTTGTAATTGGTGCCAAATAATTTGGGATAAAAAGCTTCCTTAAATTTATCAAGAAAAGAGAGAATGTATACTTAGAAGAGTAATATCAATAGGTATATGAAGAATAAGAAGGCATATGTTTAGATATTTAAACAGCTAAAAGAATATATAATATAGAAAATTATTATAGATAACATAGGATACAATTTTGGCAGGAAGTATGGTACAGATTGTAGTTATTCTGTATTAAGAATAGATTCATCTCTTAATCAGTTAATATGTATTAATCAAATAATAAGAAGAATAAAAGACCATGGAGTATGCTTAAAGAAAGCTGGATAGTATACTCTTTTGTCATTTTCCTTTTTCTCTCGCTGAAGACCTGCATGCTAGTGTAATGGTTGGAGCATCAGCAGTTCTTAGACCAACTGAGAGACCTTGAAAATAAAGTCATGAATCGAGGACTATAGCAGAAAGGTAGGAGCCTGGATTCCTGAAGACATTGTGGCACTGTCAGTTTAGACCTAGGTTTGAAGCTTAGCTTCTTTACATAAAAGAAAAAATAAACTTCTATCATGGTTTAGAAAATCTTATTTTTTATTTCTGTTTTATGCAGCTGAACTTGTTCTTTCTGATAAAACTGATTTTGCATCTCCAAGCCTCTTGAATTTTACAAAGTGTTTGTCACTAGTAGGCTTCCAAAGGGAAAGAGAATGGGAAACTGATTTGATGCACTGTCTTTTCAATGCATATCAGTGAGTTGTTCTGCTTTTATTTTAAGCAGAGGAAGCATATCGTGAGCACTTAATGAGTTGACTTTTTTGACCGTTAATGGAAGTATGTGTGGTCATGAAGAAAGATTTTGTAATTAGATACTGACCAGAGGTATACTGAAGCACATTTGCTAGGTTACACTGTAAACCACCAGCATTTCAGTAGCTCAAAGCAATACAACTTATTTTTGCTCACTATACATGTTCAGCATGATTTGACTGCGGATTCTTTTCCATATAGTCACTCCACACCCTATACTATCTCCTTTGCACAGCAGGGGAAGAATGGGCTAAAGAGTTGGGCACTAGTATTTACCACTGGTGACTCACATGTTCCCTCACATCTCATTTGCTAGAATTAGTTACATGAACATGACTAACTCCAAGAAAGGAAGCAGTATAGGCTTCCTCATACACAGAAGTAGGAAAGAGCTGGATATTTAAAAACATTAATTATATCTACTACGCTACTAAAACATAAAATAACCTGTGCAAACACTTTCAATGCACAAATACGTTTTTATCTTTTGTTAAATTAATTTCTTTAGAAAGGTTTTCCTCTAAAAAAGAACAAAATAAACCATTGCCAGATGAGAATTTCTACAAGATTAATCTCTCTTCAGCAGGTGAAAGACACTTTAACTGAGAAATAACAAGTCTCTTTGTTTAAGAAACAGATGAGCACTAAATCTTAAAGATTAACAAACACCCACACAAGTTTATTCATCCATTCATTTTGTAGACACTGATTGAGCATCTGCTAAGTGCGGTTCTGATGAAACCTATTGAAGTTAGAACGCAGGGTGCCAGATTTAAAAAGGGGAAATGGACATGACTCTAAATATTTCTAAAATTCTTTCTCTAAATAGAATTTTATTCAAAATACAGAAACTACATTATAATCTCCAAATACATTTACGTTACCAGATAGTTCTTGGAAACTAATTATATTACTATGATTAAAAATATCACAGTGACATTCATCCCAACTGGGAAACGTTTAACAGAATATATTTAAGAAAACACGTCAGAATCTCTGGGAATAAGGTACTGAGAAGACTTTCCTGACCAGCTGACTCTAGCTAGCTGCACACACATTTCATAATAATAACTTAGCAATATGGTTATTTTCCACAAAATAGAAATTCACTGGTTTTTAATTTAAGAGATATCAATCTACTTCTTTTGTTTTCTTACGTGGTATTTATTGAACTGTTCTACATAAAGTATCACTGTATCAGAATCTCCTATGACAGATTAATAGTAACATAAGGCTATATTTCAAATATCAAATTGAATAAAATCTCTGATGGGAAACTTCTCAATAGATAGGTTGCCAATTATACTTTTATGTTCTATATGTGTTGGTATAATGCTTCTGGAAAGGTTTGAAAAAGTATTTCTCCAGATCCGGATTATTTTCTTAGGATAGATGACTTGAAATGGCAATATGAGTTCAAATTTATAAGAACATAAATTTAAAAGAATAAATTCAACACATACTTTCAAATTGTTTCCAGACAGAAACTTATGCTAATTTGTACTCCAACATATGAGCACTCTACTGATGGCTCTTTATTTTGGTTAAAAACTTTATCAAAAATTATTCTTTCTTTGCTATTCCATTGCTTTCATCTTGAGAAGGTACTTCTCTATTCAGAAACCATGTTATTACTTACCTATATTTAATTCTAGTATTGTGATTTTGTTTTACTCTATTGCCTCCAATCTATTTAAGTAATATTTACTTTATTCCTTTAAACTGTAGGTTCTTGAGAGCAACGACTTTCCTGTATGCCTTTTAAACAAGAGTCTGTCTCATGGTGGATATGGTGTGAATATTTCTAGGATAAATGGGGACTATGATGACTTTTACCTTTTGAACATCTCATGAATTTTCTGTGCCTGAACATGATTTTTCAAATCAATTTTGTTTTAGACAAAACGACATTTTAATCTTTTAATTATGAAAACATAGCTATGTTGATTTCATATTTTTTGGTGTGTTTAAACATACAACCAACAAAGGACTAATATCCAGAATCCACAAGGAACTCAAAAAAATCAGCAAGGAAAAAACAAACAATCCCATCAAAAAGCGGGCTAAGGACGTGAATAGACAATTCTCAAAAGAAGATATACAAATGGCCAAAGAACATGAAAAAACACTCGACATCACTAATTATCAGGGAAATACAAATCAAAACCACAATGCAATACCACCTTACTTTTGCAAGAATGACCAATAATAAAAAAAAAAAATGGATGTTGGCATAGATGTGGTAAAAAGGAAACACTTTTCATGTTGGTGGGAATGTAAACTAGTACAACCACTATGCAAAACAGTGTGGAGATTCCTTAAAGACCCCAAAATAGGACTACCATTTGACCCAGCAATCCCACTCATAGGTATATACCCAGAGGAACAAAAGTCATTATATAAAAAAGATACTTGCACACACATGTTTATAGTGGCACAACTGGCAATTGCAAAAATATGGAAGCAGCCCAAATGCCCATCAATCAACAAGTGGCTAAAGAAATTGTGGTATATATATATACCATGGAATACTACTCAGCCATAAGAAGTAACAAAATAATGGCATTTGCAGCAACCTGGATGGAACTGGAGACCATTAGTCTAAGTGAAGTAACTCAGGAATGAAAAACCAAACATCATATGTTCTCACTTACAAGTGGGAGCTAAGCTATGAGGATGCAAAGGCATAAGAATGATACAATGGACTTTGGAGACCTGGGGGAGTGGGTGAGAGGGGGGTGAGGAATAAAAGGCTATACATTGGGTACAGTGTACCCTGCTTGGTTGATGGGTGCGCCGAAATACCAGAAATCACCACTAAAGAATTTATTCATGTAACCGAATACCACCTGTTCCCAAAAGCCTATTGAAATAAAGAAAAAGAAAGAAAAAAGTCAAAAGAATTCTTCATTAATTATAGTTCAGTTTGGTAGGCAGCATTATTTATCAGGAGACTGTCAACAAGAAAAGATTTTTATTTCAAAATTGAATGTGAGAAAACACTATAAAATTCTCTTTCTTTGCTCTATAGGAATTATGGAAATATTTATCATAATAATCACATAATGACTTGTTCAATCATATTATTTCTAGTTTCCTGAAAGTGCTTGTTTTTTACAATGCATACAGTTTCAATACAGATAAAGAAGGGCAGGCAAGTTTCACATAAGGCCTTATACATAAAAAAAACTTCAATTAAAGTTAGTTTCAGAAGACCAAATTTCAAAAGTTACTCTACAGCCTTAACCTTTGGTATTTTTACCCTGAATTATATATTGGAATGCTTTTTTTTTCCCCAAATGACAATTTAGCATTTTATGTTCTTTTTTCTTTTACTGTAAAATAAAGCACAACACAATAATGTATAGTTCAATTAATCCTTATAAGGTGAATGTTCTTGTAACAATCATCCAGGTCAAGAAATTGAACCTCGCCAGCCATCCCAAAGTCCTCCTTTTTTCCTGATCCCAGTTGCCTTCATTTTTCCTCCAACAGGAATCATTGTCTTGACTTAAATCCATATCATATCTCTGTGTTTCCTTGCAGTTATCACCCAAATGTGCATTCATAGGCACCACATTTTAGTCTTCAAACATTCTACTTCAAAGCTTTAAAAAATGCTGTCTTTGCACCAATTTCTCCGAAGAAAGATTAGAATGATAATTTCCATTTATTATTATTATTTATTTTTTGCTAAATAAATTCTTTAGAAAAGGTTACACCTCTGAGTCCTCCTTGAATGGAATTTACATTGCTCTCATAGTCACACAAAACAGAGACAAATTGTGATAACATTCTTTAGAAGAAATTCATTTCAAAAAATATGTTTCAGTGACAGTCAGTATTGTCAAAGGGGGCATCCCAACTTTCTACAATTTGTTATGATAGCAATTATGTCTTTGTGTAGACTGCACAAAGTTTCTGTTACTACTAACCAACCTATATACTCATGAAAAAGAAAATGTACATGTTTTAAAAATTAAGGGGCAATGAAAATGTCAGTGAAAAAAGTCAGGTTTTGAGTAGAGAATTTGGTTGAGTCTAAGCCAACAATTAATGTAAATGGCACCAATTTCCTTTTCTTGGTGATTTTTTTTAGACAATTTTTTTTCGAGGGGCGTTCTCACTCTGTTGCCCAAGCTAGAGTGGCACTGGCGTGATCATAGCTCACTGCAGCCTTGAACTCCTGGGCTCAAGAAATCTTCCAGCTTCAGCCTTCTGAGTAGCTGGGACTACAGACATATACCACCAAGTTCAACTAATTTTTAATTTTTTTTTAAGAGATGGGGTTTTGCTATGTTGCTCAGGCTGGTTTCAAACTCCTGGCCTCAAGCTATCCTCCCACCTCAGCCTCCCAAGTAGCTGGAGTAATAGGTGTGAGCCATCATACCAGGCCTGGACAAACACTTTTATTGAAACAAAACTATATTGAAGAATACATAATTCATCACTGCACAGCTTTTATGAATTTTTATGAAGGAAAAATATTATAAGCCACCCCTCAGATCAGGCTGTAGGACACTATAAGCAGTCAAAATAATAAGTATCCCTATGTGTCCTCCAAAACATTATCACTTCAGCCTCCACAAAATGTAACCACTATACTAAGTTCCATCAATCTAGATTAGCTTACTGGTATTTGAAACATGGAATAATGTGGTATAATGTGTATGCATTCTATTGCACTTGGCTTCCTTTGCTCAACATTGTGATAGTGAGTTTCATATTGTTGCATGCAATAGTAGTGCTTTTTCTTGCTGTGCAGTATTGTATGGTATGACTATACCACAGTTCATTTATTCATTTTATTACTGATGGACACTTCGGTTGTTTTCAGTTTTTGCTTCATTAAAAATAATGCTGCTAGGAGCCTTCTTCTACTTTTCTTTTGGAGAATATATATATATATATGTACACATTTCTGTTGAGTAAATAGAAAGCAATGAAATTGCTTAATGAAAGAGTATTGAGTGTCCCAATTAGCAGATACTGCTAAACAGTTTTCCAACAAAAATTTTTTTAAGTGACTTACCTGGGTTCACTCAGCCAGGAAGCAGTGAACAGAGATTCAGAATCTGCATTGTATCCACTATGCCATGCATCGAATAGCTGGAGTGGATGCCTTTTTGCTGGTGTTACATTTTTGCCTCCTGGTATTCTTGCTAATTGCCAGTCCATACTTCTCATCTCTTTTTTTTTTCTCTCTCTCTCTCTTTTTTTTTTTAATTACACTTTATGTTCTAGGGTACATGTGCACAACGTGCAGGTTTGTTACATATGTATACATGTGCCATGTTGGTGTGCTGCACCCATTAACTCGTCATTTACATTAGGTATATCTCCTAATGCTATCCCTCCTCGCTACCCCGACCCCACAACAGGCCCTGGTGTGTGATGTTCCCCTTCCTGTGTCCAAGTGTTCTCATTGTTCAGTTCCCACCTATGAGTGAGAACATGCAGTGTTTGGTTTTCTGTTCTTGCAATAGTTTGCTGAGAATGATGGCTTCCAGCTGCATCCATGTCCCTACAAAGATATGAACTCATCCTTTTTTATGGCTGCATAGTATTCCATGATGTATATGTGCCACATTTTCTTAATCCACTCTGTCATTGATGGACATTTGGGTTCGTTCCAAGTGTTTGCCATTGTGAATAGTGCTGCAATAAACATACATGTGCATGTGTCTTTATAGCAGCATGCCTTATAATCCTTTGGGTATATACACAGTAATGGGATGGCTAGCTGGGTCAAATGGTATTTCTAGTTCTAGATCCTTGAGGAATCACCACACTGTCTTCCACAATAGTTGAACTAGTTTACCCTTCCACCAACAGTGTAAAGGTGTTCCTATTTCTCCACATCCTCTCCAGCACCTGTTGTTTTCTGACTTTCTAATGATTGCCATTCTAACTGGTGTGAGATGGTATCTTCTTGTGGTTTTGATTTGCATTTCTCTGATGGCTAGTGATGATGAGCATTTTTGCATGTGTCTGTTGGCTGCATAAATGTCTTCTTTTGAGAAGTGTCTGTTCATATCCTTTGCCCACTTTTTGATGGGGTTGTTTTTTTCTTGTAAATTTGTTTGAGTTCTTTGTAGGTGCTGGATATTAGCCCTTTGTCAGATGAGTAGATTGAAAAAATTTTCTCTCATTCTGTAGGTTGCCTGTTCACTCTGATGGTAGTTTCTTTTGCTGTGCAGAAGCTCTTTAGTTTAATTAGATCCCATTTGTCAATTTTGGTTTTTGTTGCCATTGCTTTTGGTGTTTTAGACATGAAGTCCTTGCCCATGCCTATGTCCTGAATGGTATTACCTAGGTTTTCTTCTAGGGTTTTTATGGTTTTAGGTCTAACAGTTAAGTCTCTAATCCATCTTGAATGGATTTTTGTATAAGGTGAAAGGAAGGGATCCAGTTTTAGCTTTCTACATATGGCTAGCCAGTTTTCCCAGCACCATTTATTAAATAGGGAATCCTTTCCCCATTTCTTGTTTTTGTCAGGTTTGTCAAAGATCAGATGGTTGTAGATGTGTGGTATTACTTCTGAGGGCTCTCTTCTGTTCCAATGGTCTATATATTTGTTTTGGTACCAGTACCATGCTGTTTTGGTTACTGTAGCCTTATAGTATAGTTTGAAGTCAGGTAGCGTGATGCCTCCAGCTTTGTTCTTTTGGCTTAGGATTGTCTTGGCAATGCAAGCTCTTTTGTGGTTCTATATGAACTTTAAAGTAGTTTTTTTCCAAATCTGTGAAGAAAGTCATTGGTAGCTTAATGGGGGATTGCACTGAATCTATAAATTACCTTGGGCAGTATGGCCATTTTCACAATATTGATTCTTCCTATTCATGACCATGGAATGTTCTTCCATTTATTTGTGTCCTCTTCTATTTCATTGAGCAGTGGTTTTTAGTTCTCCTTGAAGAGGTCCTTCACATCCCTTGTAAGTTGGATTCCTAGGTATTTTATTCTCTCTGGAGCAATTGTGAATGGGAGTTCACTCATGATTTGACTCTCTGTTTGTCTGTTATTGGTGTATAAGACTGCTAGTGATTTTTTCACATTGATTTTGTATCCTGAGACTTTGATGAAGTTGCTTATCAGCTTAAGGAGATTTTGGGCTGAGATGATGGGGTTTTCTAAATATACAATGACGTCATCTGTAAACAGGGACAATTTGACTTCCTCTTTTCCTAATTGAGTACCCTTTATTTCTTTCTCTTGCCTGATTGCCCTGGCCAGAACTTCCAACACAATGTTGAATAGGAGTGGTGAGAGAGGGTATCCCTGTCTTGTGCCAGTTTTCAAGGGGAATGTTTCCAGTTTTTGCCCATTCAGTATGATATTAGCTGTGGGTTTGTCATGAATAGCTCTTATTATTTTGAGATATGGTCCAACAATACCGAATTTATTGAGAGTGTTTAGCATGAAGGGGTGTTGAATTCTGTCGAAGGCCTTTTTTGCATCTATTGAGATAATCATGTGGTTTTTGTCTTTAGTTCTGTTTATATGCTGAATTACGTTTATTGTTTTGCATATGTTGAACCATCCTTGCATCCCAGGGATGAAGCCCACTTGATCATGGTGGATAAGCTTTTTGATGTGCTGCTGGATTCGGTTTGCCAGTATTTTATTGAGGATTTTTGCATCGATATTCCTCAGGGATATTGGTCTAAAATTCTCTTTTTTTGTTGTGTCTCTGCTAGGCTTTGGTATCAGGATGATGTTGGCCTCATAAAATGAGTTAGGGAGGATTCCCTCTTTTTCTATTGATTAGAATAATTTCAGAAGGACTGGTACCAGCTCCTCCTTGTACCTCTGGTAGAATTCGGCTGTGAATCCGACTGGTCCTAGACTTTTTTTGGTTGGTAGGCTGTTAATTATTGCCTCAATTTCAGAGCCTGTTATTGGTCTATTCAGGGATTCAACTTCTTCCTGGTTTAGTCTTGGGAGATTGTATGTGTCCAGGAATTTTATCCATTTCTTCTAGGTTTTCTAGTTTATTTGCATAGAGGTGTTTATAGTATTCTCTGATGGTAGTTTGTATTCTCTGATGGGGTCGGTGGTGATATCCCCTTTATCATTTTTTATTGCATCTATTTGAGTCTTCTCTCTTTTCTTCTTTATTAGTCTTGTTAGCGGTCTATCAATTTTTTTGATCTTTTCAAAAAACCAGCTCCTGGATTTATTGATTTTATTGAAGGGTTTTTTGTGTCTCTATCTCCTTCAGTTCTGCTCTGATCTTAGTTGTTTTTCCCCTCTGCTAGCTTTTGAATGTGTTTTCTCTTGCTTCTCTAGTTCTTTTAATTGTGATGTTAGGGTGTCAGTTTTACATCTTTCCTGCTTTCTCTTGTGGGCATTTAGTGCTATAAATTTCCCTCTACACACTGCTTTAAATGTGTCCCAGAGATTCTGGTATGTTGTACCTTTCTTCTCATTGGTTTCAAAGAACATCTTTATTTCTGCCTTCATTTTGTTATGTGCCCAGTAGTCATTCAGGAGCAGGTTGTTCAGTTTTCATGTAGTTGAGCAGTTTTTATTGAGTTTCTTAATCCTGAGTTCTAGTTTGATTGCACTGTGGTCTGACAGACAGTTTGTTACAATTTCTGTTCTTTTACATTTGCTGAAGAGTGCTTTACTTCCAACTTTGTGGTTAATTCTTGAAAAAGTGCCATGTGGTGCTGAGAAGAATGTATATTCTGTTGATTTTGGGTGGAGAGTTCTTTAGATGTCTATTAGGTCCATTTGGTGCAGAGCTGAGTTCAAGTTCTGGATATCCTTGTTAACTTTCTGTCTCGTTGATCTGTCTAATGTTGACAGTGGGGTGCTAAAGGCTCCCATTATTATTGAGTGGGAGTCTATGTCTCTTTGTAAGTCTCTAAGGACTTGCTTTATGAATCTGGGTAATCCTGTATTGGGTGCATATATATTTAGGATAGTTAGTTCTTCTTGTTGAATTGATCCCTTTACCATTGTGTAATGGCTTTCTTTGTCTCTTTGATCTTTGTTGGTTTAAAGTCTGTTTTATCAGAAACTAGGATTGCAACCCCTACCTTTTTTTGTTTTCCATTTGCTTGGTAGATCTTCCTCCATCCCTTTATTATGAGCCTATGTGTGTCTCTGCACGTGAGATGGGTCTCCTGAATATGGCACACTGATGGTTCTTGACTGTTTCTCCATTTTGCCAGTCTGTGTCTTTTAATTGGAGCATTTAGCCCATTTACATTTAAGGTTAATACTGTTATGTGTGAACTTGATCATGTCATTATGATGTTAGCTGATCATTTTGCTCATTAGTTGAGTGGTTTCTTCCTAGCATCAATGGTCTTTACATTTTGGCATGTTTTTGCAGTGGCTGGTGACGGTTGTTCCTTTCCATGTTTAGTGCTTCCTTTAGGATCTCTTGTAGGGCAGGCCTGGTGGTGACAAAATCAGCATTTGCTTGCCTGTAAAGGATTTTATTCCTCCTTCACTTATGAAATTTTGTTTGGCTGGATATGACATTCTCGTTTGAAAATTCTTTGCTTTAAGAATGTTGAATATTGGCCCCCACTCTCTTCTGGCTTGTAGAGTTTCTGCGGAGAGATCTGCTGTTAGTCTGATGGGCTTCCCTTTGTGGGTAACCCGACCTTTCTCTCTGGCTGCCCTTCAGATTTTTTCCTTCATTTCAACTTTGGTGAATCTGACAATTATGTGTCTTGGAGTTGCTCTTCTCGAGGAGTATCTTTGTGGCATTCTCTGTATTTCCTGAATTTGAATGTTGTCCTGCCTTGCTAGGTTGGGGAAGTTCTCCTGGATAATATCCAGCAGAGTGTTTTCCAACTTGGTTCCATTCTTCCCGTCAGTTTCAGGTACACCAATCAGACGTAGATTTGGTCTTTTCACGTAGTCCCATATTTCTTGGAGGCTCTGTTCATTTCTTTTTACTCTTTTTTCTCTAATCTCTTCTTCTCACTTCATTTCATTAATTTTTTCTTCAATCACTGATACCCTTTCTCCCAGTTGATCGAGTCATTTACTGAAGCTTGTACATTTGTCACATAGTTCTCGTTTCATGGTTTTCATCTCTGTCAGGTCATTTAAGGACTTCTCTACATTGGTTATTCTAGTTAGCCATTTGTCAAATCTTTTTTCAAGGTTTTTAGTTTCTTTGTGCTGGGTTTGTAATTCCTCCTTTAGCTCGGAGAAATTTGATTGTCTGAAGCCTTCTCTCAACTTGTCAAAGTCATTCTCTATCCAACTTTGTTCCATTGCCGGTGAGGAGCTGCATTTTTTTGGAGGTGGAGAGTTACTCTGATTTTTAGAATTTTCAGCTTTTCTGCTCTGGTTTCTTCCCATCTTCGTGGTTTTATCTACCTTTGGTCTTTGATGATGGTCTCATACAGAGTTTTGGTGTGGATGTCCTTTCTGTTTGTTATTTTTTCTTCTAACAGTCAGGATCCTCAGCTGCAGGTCTGTTGGAGTTTGCTTGAGGTCCACTCCAGACCCTGTTTGCTTGGGTATCAGCAGCAGAGGCTGTAGAAGAGTGAATATTGCTGAACAGCAAATATTGCTGTCTGATCATTCCTCTGGAAGGTTTGTCTCAGAGGTGTACCCGGCCATGTGAGGTGTGAGGTGTCAGTCTGCACCTAGTGGGGGATGTCTCCCATTTAGGCTACTCAGGGGTCAGGGACCCACTTGAGCAGGCAGTCAGTCCATTCTCAGATCTCAACCTCCATGCTGGGAGAACCACTGCTCTCTTCAAAGCTGTCACACAGGGACATTTACATCTGCAGAGGTTTCTGCTGCCTTTTGTTTGGCTATGCCCTGTCCCCAGAGGTGGAGTCTACAGAGGCAGGCAGTCCTGCTTGAGCTGTGGTGGGCTCCACCCAGTTTGAGCTTCCTGGCCACTTTGTTTACCTACTTAAGCCTCAGCAATGGCGAGCACCGCCCCCCCAGCCTTGCTGCCCCCTTGCAGTTAGATCTTGGACTGCTGTGCTAGCAATGAGGGAGGCTCTGTGGGTGTGGGACCCTCCAAGCCAGGCGCAGGATATAATTTCCTGGTGTGCAGTTTGCTAAGACCCTTGATAAAGCGCAGTATTAGGGTGGGAGTAACCCAGTTTTTCAGGTGTTGTGTGTCATGGTTTTCCTTGGCTAGGAAAGGGAATTCCCTTCCCCCTTGCATTTCCCGGGTGAGGTGATACCTCGTCCTGCTTCAGTTCTCGCTCATTGAGTTGCACCCACTGTCCTGCACCCACTGTCTGACATGCCCCAGTGAGATGAACCCGGTACCGCAGTTGGAAATGCAGGAATCACCCGTCTTTTGTGTTGCTCACGGTGGGAGCTGGAGGCTGGAGCTGTTCCTATTCGGCCATCTTGGTGCCACCTCCTCCTTTTCTCCTCTCCAACGAATTTAAACCTTTTTACACTCTCATCAGCAAAGTAAGATTTCCACTTGCTTGTCATTGTCATGAACACTTGGAATTGTCAGCCTCCTAAATTTTAGGTATTTTGTTAGGTGTGCAGTGATATCTCATTGTGGTCTTTTTCTGAGGATTAATGAGGCTGTAAACCTTTTTTAAATGCTTATTAGCTACTGCCTATCCTTTTTTGTGAAATATTGGTTCAAGTCTTTTCCTCATTTTGTGTTTAACTAGATTTTCTTTTTTATTTTTAGAACTTTTTAATATATTCTGCATATAAGGGTTTCATCAGCTAGATGTATTGCAACCATCTAGTAACCATGGCTTAACTTTAACATTCTTAAATAATCATTTGGTTATTAGACATGATTAGCTGTAATCAAGTCCATCTTTGTCTTTTTTTCCCTCTTTTTGTCCTGTTTATAAAACTTTGACCTACCCAAGGTCATGAAGTATGTTACCTTCTAGATGCTTTATTGCTGTCTTCTTACATTTAGGATTATGATTTATTTGGAATTGCCTTTTTTTCCCCCCCCAATCCTTTAGGGTAGGAATCAAGATTCATATTTCTCTCCAGTGAAATTAAATTTTTCTGGAGCAATTCATGAAAAGAATAACTTCCCCCTTTGCATAGTGGTGGTATGTTGATTATAAATCAGGTGACTATTTCTGAGTGAATATCTTTTTAGGGTCTCTGTTTTGTTCTATTGTGCTAATTTCCTGTCCTGACAACACCACTAATCTTAATTACTGCAGGTTTATGTATTTGATATGTGATCATTTAAGATGTGTGGTTTTTATTGTTTTATGTATTGAAGAGTATGTTATATATAAATTTTAGATTCCAATTTCCACCTAAATTTAACTGAAATAATTTTGATCAATTTGTGAAAAATTAATATATTTATAATATTGATGCTTTCTAACTATGGTTTATTACTGCATATATTCAGATCTTTATCTTAGTAATGTTTGGCAGTTATTTTACAGAGGTCATGCTGATCTTTTGTTAGATTTAATCCTAAGTACTGGATACTTTTGAAGCTAATGTATCAGAGCCTAAATAAAATATGTCACTAGAAAAGTCATTCCAGACTGGAAACAGATGATAGAGGAAACTAGATATCCTCCTACAGAAATAGTTATTCTCATAGAATACTAAGTAGAGACCTTTTTTTTTTTTTCCATTTTTGGAGAGTATATATGTAAATTGTTAATATTTAAGGAACAATTATATCTAATACATAATCACTTAAGCAGCTAGCTTAATTTCATTCCCTACACCTGTCTTAATATTACAAATAATAGTAATAATAATAGAAAGTTGAAGCTAGAAGTAAGCCCCTTAAGAAGTCTAGAAAATCTCAGGCCACTACTAATTATTGGGTGGCTTGTACAACAGAAATGTATTTTTCTCACTTCTGTAGGCTTGAAGTCCCAGATCAAGGTGTCAGCATGGTTATTTCTTGTAAGATCTCTCTCCTTGGCTTGCAGATGGCTATTCTTCTCTCATCTCTTCATGTGGTGTTTCTTTTGTGTGATGGTGTCCTAATCTCCTCTTCTGATAAGGGCACCAGTCATACTGGTTTGGGAACCCAACTCATGAGTTCAATTTATCTTAGTTACCACTTTAAAGCCCCTATCTCGAATACAGTCACATCCTGAAGCCCTGGATGTTGGAAAAGGTTTCTTGCCATAATTTCAACAAATGATGGGGTATGAAAACAAACTAAAGTAACAGAATATTTTTCAGATGTTTAACTGAGCCATATAATTGTACTCTAAAACAACTGTGTTATTGTAAAATAAGTGCACTGTGGCAAAGTCACACTTGATACTGTGCTTTTTCTCTTTCCTTCTGTTGGTACGTCTATCCTAGACCCAGTCCTTGGATGTCTTTCTCCTCTATGTGTACTATCATGGCATTTCTTACTATGTATGTATATATCCTCATGACTTCCAAACTTACCTATTCTGGGATCCTATACATATAAACACAACTATCTACTTAAAATTTCTGCATGGATGATAATACACATCTCAAATGTAACAAGTCCAGAAACAAATTTCTGCTCCTTCCTCCAAACCTGCTTCTCTTGCTATCTTGGTTAGTAGTAACTCTTTCAGATGCTCAGTATAAAACCCATGGGGACTCTCCTGAACTCTTCTTCTTCTCTTTTGCCGTATATATTTAACCCATCAGCAAATTGTATTGGTTCTAACTTTAAAATATATTCAGAAACAAATTCTCACTGCCACCTCTAGAATCTCTCAAGTCCACTTCCCATTATCTCTTGCACCCAGGCTTATGTTATATTCTTGCTAATTTTTTCCCTGCTTCCACCCTTACCACCTTCAGTGACGGAGCAGTCAGAGTCACCCTGCTGAAATGTAAGTCAGATCATACCCCTCCATTGCTGTGGATCCTCCAATTACTTCCCATCTTGTTTAAATTAAAGGTTTCTACAATGCCTGATTCCCCCAAACTTGTCTGAATTAATTTCTGACAACTCTTTCCTTCACTCAGCTCCAGCTAGATGGGCCTCCATGCTATTCTCTGAACAGAGACGGAGTGTACTTTTTGATTCTTCTGCCTTAAAAGTTCTTTCCAATATATCACAATATATCTTTTCTATTGCCCCCTTCAGATCTTTGTTTAAATGGCATTCAATCCACGAGACTGTGTGACTGTGTTGTTTAAAATTATAACATTATACTACTCCCTTGCCTCCTTACTTCCTTTTCTTTATATTAATACTACTTATCCCATTGAAAATACTATCAAATGAACTGAATTATTTTGGTTTTTATCTGCCTTTCTGCACACATGTGTAGAGCCTATGTAGATAGTAGTTTTTATTTATTTGACTCATTGATGCATTCCCCACATATAAATGATAGACTGTGGTTTTTGTTAGGAATCTCGCTCTGCCACCCAGGCTGGAGTGCAGTGGTGCAATCTTGGCTCACTGCAACCTCCATCTCCGGTTCCAGCAATTCTCCTGCCTCAGCCTCCCGAGTAGCTGGAATTACAGGCACAAGCCATTATGCCTGGCTAAATTTTTTGTATTTTTAGTACAAATGGGGTTTCACTATGTTGGCCAGGCTGGTCTCGAACTCCTCACCCCAGCTGATCTGCCCGCCTCAGCCTCCCATAGCCGGATTACAGGCGTTGAGTCACCGCACCCGGCCATGATATACTGCCTTAATGCAATAATTAGGCTATTTAAAATTACTATGTAAATTATAGAAATTACAAAAGGATTTAGCTTTCCTACAGAGCTTTAATGTTTATAAACATATAGAAGTAATTCCTACGTAAATTAAAAGGTATTCAGCTGGTTTCCATGTTATGACAAGTAAAAACAAAAATGAACAAACTAGCTACCAGGAATAGGGAGGTGTGGGAATTTCTAAAATGCTGTTTTAATGCAAGAATTCTGGTAGTATTTATGATGGCTAAAGAAAAGTGAACCTAAACTATACCACAGTGTATAAACAAGGCTGATGACACAAAAATACTGAGGATTGTCACCTTTGTGTCTGAGACTGAGGATATAAGTTGTTCTAGTTTCCTTGATACATTATTTGGCTTGCCTCGCATTGTCAAAGGACGGTATTTACTGAAGTTATTTAAATTAATTTTGAGAATGAAAAATTCATAAGGCTGAAAGAGGGCCATAGAAGATAAAAATTAGTTCACAGAAAATGTAATGTCAACGCTTACTTCCTGGAGCATGTTAATATATTCTGTTTTGTTCTTCACAGCAGAATCTTGTTAGAATTTCAGAACAGAAAAGGAAATAGATTCCTTGTAAAGAGACTGACTGTGTATCTTAGGTAGGTAGGAAAAACATACACAAAAGTAAATGTTTTGCCTCAGAAATAACTCGTATAACACTTTCAATATCCAAACATTTATTTTTAAAATACAATTTGGACTTCTCTGAGTTGCTTATAAATAAGCAACATTTCTTATAGGAATAATTTCAGCAAGAAATAACTAAGATGAATACATAAAATGTTATATGTATGCAAATTGAAAACATTTAAAAAAAGAAATACCCCTCAGGAAAAAAAAATATTGGTCAGCTACTATATCTAACTAGTTATATCTGCTAGCCTAGTGTATGGTAGTTACTGATTTTATATTTCTAAATGAAAAAATAAATTCATCTTCCATATAAAATTATTTTTATAATTAAACTACAATGTTAGAGAAGAATTGAATCACATTACAGTAACATTATACCTTTATCTTATTAATAGTTAATCTGTCGAGGCGTGAGTTATGGTTTTAGTTTTATGACATATGCCAATTTCTTCCTACCCATTCTCGCTTTGCTTAGAAAAAAACATCAGCATGAGCTAAAACAACTTTTAAAGACTAAATGACCTACACAAGGCCTCAAGAGATTTCATAATTCTGGGCCTTATTTTCTGTATCTGTAAAATAAAAGGCTAGGAGTAGAAGACCTAAGATGAATTCCAGGCTCTATCATCCCACAACTCTAAGACTGCACAAATAACTCACCTGATATAGATCTGTAGTAATCTCGCTCAGAGCTCTTATCACACTGTATTGTAATCTGGGTTCTTATTTATTTTTAGCCCATCTTGTTCCTTGGTAATACTGGAAGGGGATTTCCACTCTGTCTTACCTACACCCATCCAACTATCCATCTAGTGGTACATGCATCTATTTTTCATCCACCTATTTATTCATCTAACAATCCACTCATCATCCATCCTTTGATCTATTCATCTGCTCATTTATTCATCAACTAATTATTGATCACTTGATCTGTGTCAGGCTTACACTGTTGGGGAGACATGCATGTAATCCAATTATAATATAGTGAAATAAGTATAATAAGCAGGTTGCATAAAGTAATATGCATCCCAAAGTTGGTTGGAGATAGATAAGAAAAATTTCCTAGAGGAGGTACCAGGAAGAATTTCAGGACACTGTGGGAAGATAGAATGGAAGTGAAGAAGTGATGTATGCAGGAGTGTGAAAGAACATGAAGAGTGGATAAAACAAATTGTTGCTTCTGGGAAAGTCCACGTGTGCTTTCACGGAGAGGCAGGAAACAGGGAGGTCAGAAGAATTTAGGCTGGATAAATTGGTGTCATCAGATCATGAAGGGTTTTATATGCCATAGTGGGTACTATTAAGTTAATGTAAAATCTTCATAGGACAGATATGAGTTAATAAGCTCAAAATGAATAAAGTAATATTTTCATGGATCACAATATCCATTAAGAAATTAAAAATGGTTTTTGTTTTTCTTTTAAACAAAACTGAATAAGCCCTCTTATCTGACAAGGTTGCACTGATATATGGCCTGTTTATTGAAGAAATATATTTGACCTTTTTTTTGGATTTCACATATAAATGAGATCATGCAATATTTTCCTTTTTTGTGTGTCTGGCTTATTTCACTTAGCATTCTGTTTTTTTATGTCTATGTTGTAGCAAATGGTATAATCTCCATTTTAAAGGCTGAATTATATACTATATATAACATATATATATGTTTATATATTATATAAACAGTTTCTGTAACCATTTGCTCACTGCTCATTGGCAGGCACCAAGGTTGTTTCCACATTTTGGCTATTGCGAATAATGTTGCAGTGAACATGGGAGCACAACATCTTCAACAGGTGGTCATTTTATTTCCTTTGAATATATATCCAGAAGAGGGATTTCTGGGTCATATGGTAATTCTATTTTGAATATTTTCGAGGAACATTCATATTATTTTCCATAAGGGCTGCAATAAGCTACATTCCCACCAATAGTGCACAAGGGTTTCCTTTTCTCCACGCTCTCGCCAACATATATCTTTGTCTTTTTGATAACAGCTATCCTGATGGGTATAGTGGCTTTGGCTTTGATTTACGCTTTCCTGATGATTAGTGATGTTGAGCAACTTTTCATATACCTGTTGGCCATTTTCGCATCTTTGGAGAAATGTCTATTTAAGTCCTTTGTCCATTTTTATTAGGTTACATATTTTCTTGATATTGAGTTGCTATATGCATTCTTTATAAATTTTGGATATTAATCCCTTTTCAGATCTATGATTTACAAATACTTTTTCCTAATCTATAGATCACCTTTTCACTTTGCTGATTGTTTCCTTTGCTGTGCAGAAGCTTTTCAGTTTGATGTTGTCTCATTTATTTAGTTTTGCTCATTTACCCTGAGCTTTTGGTGTGATAGTCAGGAAATTACTGCCAAGGCCAGTTAGATAGACCTACTTTTAAGTTTAAATCACTTAGTGTTCTTTGAGCTAATTAATTTGAATAAAGATACACAACATGTTCTATCTTGGGCAACATCATGTAACGATGTGATTATAACTGTCAGACACAGTACCTGGCACACATTAGAAACTCAGATGAAACAGTAGATGGACTGTATGTCCCTTCTCTGAAGCCTGGTTAGGCTCTAGGCTCCTTCCCACTCTTCAGAAGGAGGCCCAGGCTGCTGCTATGACTATTGGTGTATGCATTGAGCAGGTAAAGGTCTTTTCAGTTAATGTCCCTGAGGTGAGATTGATTGACTGGTGAATAGTCAGAGTGGTCCTTGTTGAGCAGCACTAGGAGACAGCAACATTGAGAGATAAGAAGGCCATCTGTTGTCCTTAGCAATGTCACTGTTTCAAAGTGGGGGAAATAAATGATTCATAACCGTTTCTCTTTCCCATTTTATTTTAAAAAGTATTTCTAATGTAACAATATAGATATTTTAAAGCACTCTTCTTATAAATACATCTTTTGGAAGGGCTTCAATTCATTGCTACTATAAATCACTTACTCATCACACCACCTGCCAGTGTTTCTCTCTCCCTGCCTGTCTTTTATCGGTTCCAGAGCTATTAACTCTTATCTTACCTGTGCCAAATGTTATGAACGGTTAGAAAGATGTCAGAAATTCACCAAAGTCTTAACTTCATTTTAAGGAGTTTCTAGAAATGATAAATGCTCAAGTAAGGAAAAGTTTTTCTATCTACAAGGATGACATATTCACTCATTGAATCTGGCAAATGAGCAATGTAAAGATGATGGTTGAAAACTATGAGGTGCAGAAATTGCTTAAACTTAGTTTCTTTTCTTCTATAACTTGAACTTGCTATTAATCTGGTACAATCCAAAGATGTATTTTGTATCATGAGGAAATCATTCCTAACAGTCAAATTCTTTTGAAGAGAGAGATCATTTAGTATAATATATTCAGATCATATAATACCCAACAGAGAGTTGGTATCTCATCAATATTATTTGTGTGTATATGTACACAAATAATATGTGCATATGTATGTATATATAATACAGGTATATGAGCTTCTTTTCATATACCTGTTGGCCATTTTTGCATCTTCTGAGAAATGTCTATTCAAGTCCTTTGTCCAGTTTTAATGTGTATATTTAATGTGTATTAAATGTGTATTTAATCTGTATAAAGTGTATATATAAATATTTACACACATATTATTTCATCTACTTTTCACAAGAATCCATGAGATAGGGGATACACTTCATGTTATTAAGAGAGAAATCAAATAGCTTGGTCAGTGTTATCCACCTAGTAAAAGGCAAACCTACATCTGTGACTTCAAGTCTGTGCTCTTTTCATCACCCCTGTCTGAGTAGATACCCTTTCAGTTTTTGAAGTTTGCAAACTACTTAACCCCCTTTAATCCTTTAGGAATAATACCCAATTTACTATTTTGCCTTTTCAATAGTGATAGTAGTAATAATACCATTCACTAAGCCTTAATCGTGAGCCAGGCATCACGCTAATAATGCAGTACACACTATTCTATCCTTTCAAAAACTCCTTGAGGTATTTAAAATGACCGACATTTGTGTAGCCATTCTTATTTGCTAGTGGCTTTTCTCAGCAGTTTTTTCAGCATATTAACTGTCTTAATCCTCATGTGATTTGTATTATTTTATACCCATTTTACAGTAAGGGAAACTGAGGTATAAGGAGACTAAGTTATCTTGGTTAAGATAGCCCAACAGGCAAATGCAGAGATGAGATTCACATGGATCCAGAGTCCTTGCTCTTTACTTTCATTTTGAAAATGAGGCTGGGCACTCCAGCCTGGGCGACAGACAGAGACTCCATCTAAAAAAAAAAAAAAAGAGGATGGGCGCCATGGCTCATGGCTCACCTTTGTAATCCCAGCACTCTGGGAGGCCAAGTTGGGCAGATCACTTGAGGCCAGAAGTTCGAGGCTAGCCTGGCTAATATGGTGAAACCCTGTCTCTATAAGAAAACACAAAAATTAGCCAGGCATGGTGGTGTGTGCCCATAATCTCAGCTACTCTGGAGGCTGAGGCAAGAGAATGGCTTGAATCCGGTAGGCAGAGGTTGCAGTGAGCAGTGATCATGCCACCGCACTCCAACCTGGATGAGAGTGAGACTCTGTCATTGCATGTTCTTACTCATAAGTGGGAGCTAAGCTATGAGGATGCAAAGGCATAAGAATGACACAACAGACTTTGGGGACTCAGGCGGAAAGGGTGGGAAGAGGAGGAGGGATAAAGACTACCATCTGGGTTCAATGCATACTGCTTGGGTGATAGGTACAGCAAGATCTCACAAATCACCACTAAAGAACTTACTTACGTAACCAAATACCACCTGTTCCCCCTAAAACCTATGGAAATAAATAAATAAATAAATAAATAAAAGCTATCCAAAGCAGAAAGGAAAAAAATGAGCAAACAACTCACAAAATTTAGGTAAACTGAGGAAGATGATTTGGATAAAATTGGCCAGGTAAGGACTGTAATGCAATGTGTATGGACAAGTGGCCAGTCTCAAGGAGCATATGCACCTTTGCTTATGTAGCATTATAACAAAATTAATGACATAACTTGTAATCATTTTAGATGGATATTTGCTTTGTCTTCTTAGAGAAGAATGCAGAGCATAACTTTCTGAGATGACTTAGGAACAGTCTCATGAAAGAACACCTGTTATTGTCACGGATTGCAAAGCAAAGATGCTGTCAAGAGCCACTGCCATGGATAAGGTTATTCGTACTAGCATTAAATCATCCCAGGCCACTGCACTTGAACACGTCTTCTTCGTGGCCAGGCATTCTGGCCAGCCACTTGCTGCTGTTGACATTGTGCCTACCTCTAGCAGTCTTTTAATTTGGTATGCTGAAATCAAGTATCAAATAGATGAGTCAATGGATTGATATTTCTCAAATAATAATCTGCAAAATTGTAGAATCTAAGGATGTATTAGGATTCTTTGACTTTTTAAAAAAATGAGTTAATATATTACTCAATTTAGCATTGTAAATTAAGCACGTAACTGTAGGTGGAATCTTTTTGAGGAATGATAAACAATGTGAACAGACTCATACATGTACTAGAATTCATGCTTGGGGTTGATACCAACAATTTTGGCGATTCAGAAATATACTTATTTTGTTTAATTATACTTGATAGGTTTGAGTTTCCAAGTAAGTGACTTATAGATAAAAAATACTAGTAATGTTTGTGTATATATCACTCACTCTTCAGATGTACTGTCACTGGACTAGAAATTAAAGTGCATCAGGACCAAATCCCTTTATATTTTTAGCCAATTGTCCCTTACAATTAAAAAACTTTATCAACTGTATTACAAACTTTAAAGATCTACACTGTAAAACATTCTATAATAAATCATACTTAACTTACACATGTATATATTTTTCCTTTTTTGGTATGTTCCCTTCTCCTTTCAGGAAATTAATTAATTATTCATAGGAAATTTTGACAAAGGTAGGCCTGACAGATGATGGTAGCAAACTGTTTTTTATTTAACAATTGTGATATTAGCTACATCCTATAAATATTTGCGGCTATGCCCAAGAGATCCACATGCAAACTAAATGACCTTTATTACAGTATAGAGGAAAAAAATAGCCCAAAAAGAGTGCATAATGATATAATTAATTGTGTTTTATGCATTTGAACACGCAGTATTTTCTAGATAATTAAAACCACAAGTGAATCTAAGTTGAAAATTAATGCCATGAAAATTAACATTTCTGGAACACCTACCATGTGCCTACGAGTGTACTGGGTAGCTTTATAGATGTTGTTTCCTTTCAAGCCCGATTTTATCCCCTTGTTCAAGATGAGAAAATTGAAGGTCAGAGAAGTTATATAAAAATATCTTGATTTTGAATTCAGGTCTCTGATTTTGTAACCCAAATTCTTTCCACTGTGTCTTGCCACCTTTGTGGTAATTGTAAAGCAAACAAACATAACAATGGATCTGGATATTAAACTGAAAAATTTTAATAATCATTGGAAATAAAAATGTTAAATGAAACAGATAGAGGCTTTAACATCTCCTAGGGAAAGTGCCAGTAACAGAACTAAACTAATTTTTGCTGTTTTGCAGCATACTCCATTTTATAGCTTTCACAAATTTATCTATGCCTTTATTGTATCATAACAATATTTCCCTGATTACAAATCTTTGGCTTTTTATCTAAATTAAATAAAATTATGCCAGTGATACAGTTTATCCCCAATAATAACAGAAGTCACAGAGCTATTGATAGGTTCTAAAAAGGCAAAAGGAGGCTGATACCAAAGATGGGGTTAAAACACTCATGTGAGTTTAATTTGATTTTTCCCCTTGAGGTTTCTGCAAGATCCAGGAAATAAGAGAAGATACTACTATGTGGGAGGGTGAAAATATGTCTTGAGTTGGCAGCTCGACAGGAACGTGAGCTTGCCTTAAGTCGTCTGTGTTTCTCCCTCTCCTGGCGTTGTACAGTAGTCAGAGACTAATTACAGTGGTGATTATAAAGTTAATGAAGTTGAAAAATTCCTGGAAATAATTATGTCTGAATGAATGGGATAAAGAATGTGACATACAAGACATAATGACTAATCAGACACTGAAAGACCTGATTTTGTGAACATTCCTTCATGAAAAAGAGCTCAGTGAGAGAAACATATCGAGAAACAACCAAGTATCAGTCACTTGACCTGAAATAATGATGGGTCTGACAAACAAGAAAGTGAAACATAAAGAGGGTTTAGAAGACAACTGGATAATAAGCAGATTCTTTGAGGTGAGTTAAGGATACTGAATCCAAATTCTTTTCAGGCAATGAAAAGTAACGTAAGGGTTTTGCAGGAAAAGGAGAACATTTGGAAAGTTCCATTGTTAAAAGAAAGGAACTTAGATTAGATTTGTAAATTATTCTTGTTAGGTGCTTGAAATGCTTGAAGGATTTAGGTGTTAAAATTTGTAATTGAAATTTAAAATGTATAAAGAAATTGAATTAATGAGGTTCATAAGTGGTGTTAAATGTTTAGGGAAAATTAACCTGTCGACTATGTCAACTGAGCACTGATCAAAGAAAAAAAGGGAGAACGACTTTTTTTTACTTTAACAAAAACACTCAATTTATATGTACATTTACTAGATATCTCTTTGAAGATTTGAAAAGAATTAATTTAAATTATAATTTTAACAAATTGAATTCAAATTAAAGTGAGTAACTGTAAGTACTCTTTTGTGTACATATGCATAAAATTGTCTTGGACATTAAGAAATAATTGAGCCGGATGTGGTGTCTTATGCCTGTAATCCTAGCACTTTGAGAGGCCAAGGCGGGGGGATCACCTGAGGTCAGGAGTTCAAGACCAGCCTGGTCAACATGGTGAAACCCCCTTTCTGCAAAAGCACAAAAATCAGCCAGGCTTGGTGGCAGGTGCCTGTAATCCCAGCTACTTGGGAGACTGAGATGGGAGAATCACTTGAACCTGGGAGGCCCAGGTTGCAGTGATCTGAGATCATGCCATTGTACTCCAGCCTGGGCAACAGAGCAAGACTCTGTCTCAAAAAAAAAAAAAAAAAAAAAAAGAAAAGAAAAGAAATAATTGATTTGTAGTCAAATCAGGGATCGCTTTCAGCTGGAACTTTAGTCCTACCATCAGTATTTGTGTACTTTTTAAAATAATAAACTCATTTTGGAATAACTTGAAACAATAAGACTTGCATTTCTCATCCCATCATGTCAGTGGGTACATGATATCCATATGACATTACTGGTGGTGTTTATCTTGATTACTAAGTTAAGGTAGTTTTGCAAGTTTCTCCACTGTACAGTTTATATTTTTCCCATCTAATACTCTATTCTAAATCTAGCCCATACTCAAAAAAAAAAAAAAAAAAAAAAAAAAAAGGATCAGGAGCTAAATTTCACCTTCTGGAGAGGGTAGTTATTTACATACATTGTTTGGAATTCTTCTGGAATAAAAGCTTTGTTTCTTGTTTTGCAATTGTTTACTAAACCTCTTAGAACCCTAATCTCTAACATTACTCACGCTTCACTCCGCAAAAGATTGTTGTGAGGACCCATAATAGAGATAAACATTTTATAAAAGCTGCAGAAGTTGCAAGTGATTATATTCCCTCAGGTATATTTCTGAGATTAAGTATAAACATATATATGTAAAAATAAGAGTAAATTGTATTTTAGTGTTAATGCACTGAATATCACTTTGAACTATTTTTGCTTCCTTCAGTTGATACGAAGAGCAAATCCTTCATCAATGAAGTGCAGATTGTGGATTTGGATGACACATTCTTTAAAAGAAGCACACTGCATAGGTCTTATATGTTTACCTTATATTACCTGGGTACATACAAGGTATATATCTGGGTATACAAGTACACACCACAGGGTTCTAAACTTTCCACTGAAATAATAAGATCACTTTGTGTCTTTTGACAATTTGATACCAGGAAATATTTTATAAAGCATTTTTATGACATTTTAGAATGTGTTATTACTTTCATAAAATCCAAATTATGTTTTCAATGGAGGTGCCTGGTGCAACACTTGTGATCTAAACTCAAAGGCTATCATGTCTAAATGACAGTTAAATTATTAGTCTCATTTTCATATCAGAATTTTACTTGTCAGATTCAGCAAGTTGGCAATTACTGAGTGCAATAGGTTTCCAGACATTAAATAATAAAATGGTAAATGTCAAATTACCAAACATGGCTCATTTAAAGGAAACAAAAAAATCAAATTTTATATGGTTTGGATTATCAGGCAAAACAGCCCTTGTTTTCAAAGGATCTTTAAATAACTGCCTAACATTTTCCTTGTGACATCTCAAACCCAGATATGTGAGTTTTTTTTCACCTCCAAATCTTCTTAGTCAGAACACTTGTCCTAATTTGGAGGAAAAAAGAGATGTTCTCTATGCTTAAATTGATAAAATTAGATCTTTTGTGTTTTAGAAACAGTGAAGAGACTTGTTTGAATATCCTAAAATCTAAACATGAAATAATCTTCTGTTATAATTGGGGAATGGCAGGTGATAAGATGAAATATATATATTTTTTTTGTATTGCAAATTTAGTCATTCACAATTTTATGAATATAACTTCTGCCTTAGTCTGTTTAGTGTTGCGCTAAAGGAATACATGAGGCTGGGTAATTTATAAATAAGAGAAGATTATTTAGTTTATGGTTCTGTTGGCTGGAAAGTTTAAGACTGGGCATCTGGTGATGACCTCAGGCTGCTTCCACTCATGATAGAAGGTGGAGGGGAGCTGGGGTGTGCAGAGATTACATGGCCAGAGAAGCAGCAAAAGAGAGTTGGGGAGGTGCCAGGCTCTTTGTAACAACCAGCTCTCATGAGGACTAAGAGTAAGAATTCACTCTCTTGCCCACCAGGAAGAGCATGAATCTATTCATGAAGGAAATTCCCCCATGACCCAAACACATACCATTAGGTCCCACCTCCAACAACGGGGATCACATTTCAATATAAGAATTGGAAGAGACAAACTATAGCACTTTCTGTTCTTCCTAAAATAAGAGTAATTACAGATGCTAATTTTTTTTTGAGTCCTTATTTTGTGGTAAGTACTGTGCTAAACACTTTAAGCTCATTATCTCACTTAATCTTTACAAAAACCTTAAGGTAGGTAGTTTTATGCTCCCCATTTCACATATAAGGTCAGTCAGTTTAAAGGAAGTTAGACAGCAAGGAATGAACAAGAAACAGACCACAGAGCTTATGCTCATAGCCACTAATTATTTAGTGTTATACTTCCACAATATAATTCAATAACTGCATTTCCCAATATGAACATTTGTGACATCAGATGGAATTTTGATGAAAATCCATAAAGTCCATATTCTTTGTCTCACAATGTTTTTTTCTCATACTCAATGTATTTAGTAATTTCATACTTCTATTTTATTTTATTTTTTTATTATATTTTAAGTTCTAGGGTACATGTGCACAACATGCAGGTTTGTCACATAGGTATACATGTGCCATGTTGATTTTATGCACCCATATAGTGATGTTCCCCACTCTGTGTCCAAGTGATCTCATTGTTCAATTCCCACCTATGAGTGAGAACATGCGATGTTTGGTTTTCTGTCCTTGTGATAGTTTGCTGAGAATGATGGTTTCCAGTTTCATCCATGTCCCTGCAAAGGACACGAACTCATCCTTTTTTATGGCTGCATTGTATTCCATGGTGTATATGTGCCACATTTTCTTAATCCAGTTTATCACTGATGGACATTTGGGTTGGTTCTAAGTGTATGCTATTGTGAACAGTGCCACAATAAACATGTGTGCCTGTGTCTTTATAGCAGCATGATTTATAATCCTTTGGGTATATACCCAGTAATGGAATGGCTGGCTGGGTCAAATGGTATTTCTAGTTCTAGATCCTTGAAGAATTGCCACACTGTCTTCCACAATGGTTGAACTAGTTTACCCTCCCACCAACAGTGTAAAAGTGTTCCTATTTCTCCACATCCTCTCCAGCACCTGTTGTTTCCTGGTTTTTTAATGATTGCCATTCTAACTGGTGTGAGATGGTATCTCATTGTGGTTTTGATTTGCATTTCTATGATGGCGAGTGATGATGAACATTTTTTCATGTGTCTGTTGGCTGTATGAATGTCTTCTTTTGAGAAGTATCTGTTCATATCCTTTGCCCACTTTTTGATGGGGTTGTTTGTTTTTTTCTTGTAAATTTGATTGAATTCTTTATAGGTTCTGGATATTAGCCCTTTGTCAGATGAGTAGATTGCAAAAGTTTTCTCCCATTCTGTAGGTTGCCTGTTCACTCTGATGGTAGTTTCTTTTGCTGTGCAGAAGTTCTTTAGTTTAATTAGATCCCATTTGTCAATTTTGGTTTTTGTTGCCATTGCTTTTGGTGTTTTAGACATGAAGTCCTTGCCCATGCCTATGTCCTGAATGGTATTACCTAGGTTTTCTTCTAGGGTTTTTATGGTTTTAGGTCTAACATTTAAATCTTTAATCCATCTTGAATTAATTTTTGTATAAGGTGTAGGGAAGGGATCCCGTTTCAGCTTTCTACATATGGCCAACCGGTTTTCCCAGCACCATTTATTAAACAGCAAATCCTTTCCCCATTGCTTGTTTTTGTCAGGCTTGTCAAAGATCAGACAGTTGTAGATCTGTAGTGTTATTTCTGAGGCCTCTGTTCTGTTCCATTGGCCTATATATTTGTTTTGGTATCAGTACCATGCTGTTTTGGTTACTGTAGCCTCGTAGTATAGTTTGAACTCAGGTAGTGTGACACCTCCAGCTTTGTTCTTTTTGCTTAGGATTGTCCTGGCAATGTGGGCTCTTTTACGGTTCCATGTCAATTTTAAAGTAGTTTTTTTCCAATTCTGTGAAGAAAGACATTGGTAATTTGATGGGGATGGCATTGAATCTACAAATTACCTTGCGCAGTATGGTCATTTTCATGATATTGATTCTTCCTATCCATGAATGTGGAATGTTCTTCCATTTGTTTGTATTCTTCTTTTTTCGTTGAGCAGTGGTTTGTAGTTCTCCTTAAAGAGGTCCTTCACATCTCTTGTAAGTCAAAATTCCTAGGTATTTTATTCTCTTTGTAGCAATTGTGAATGGGAGTTCACTCATGATTTGACTCTGTTTGTCTGTTATTGGTGTGTAGGAATGCTTGTGATTTTACACATTGATTTTGTATCCTGAGACTTTGCTGAAGTTGCTTATCAGCTTAAGGAGATTTTGGGCTGAGACAATGGGGTTTTCTAAATATACAATCATGTCATCTGCAAACAGGGACAATTTGACTTCCTATTTTCCTAACAGAGTACCCTTTATTTCTTTCTCCTGTCTGATTACCCTGGCCAGAACTTCCAACACTATGTTGAATAGGAGTGGTGAGAGAGGGCATCCCTGTTTTGTGCTAGTTTTCAAAGGGAATGCTTCCAGTTTTTGCCCATTCAGTATGATATTGGCTGTGGGTTTGTCATAAATGGCGCTTATTATTTTGAGATATGTTCCATCAATATCTAGTTTATTGAGAGTTTTCAGCATGAAGGGCTGTTGAATTTTGTCCAAGGCCTTTTCTGCATCTATTGAGATAATCATGTGGTTTTTGTCATTGGTTCTGTTTATGTGATGCATTATATTTATTGATTTGTGAATGTTGAACAAGCCTTCCATCACAGGGATGAAGCTGACTTGATCGTGGTGGATAAGCTTTTTGATATGCTGCTGGATTCGGTTTGCCAGTATTTTATTAAGGATTTTGCATCGATGTGCATCAGGGATATTGGTCTAAAATTCTCTTTTTTGGTCATGTCTCTGCCAAGCCTTGGTATCAGGATGATGCTGGCCTCATAAAATGAGTAAGGGAGGATTCCCTATTTTTCTATTGATTGGAATAGTTTCAGAAGGAATGGTACCAGCTCCCCTTTGTACCTCTGGTAGAATTCGTCTGTGAATCCATCTGGTCCCGAGTTTTTTTTTTTGGTTTGCAGGCTGTTGATTATTGCCTCAATTTCAGAACCTGTTATTGGTCTATTCAGAGAGTCAACTTCTTCCTGGTTTAGTCTTGGGTGGGTGTATGTGTCCACAAATTTATCAATTTCTTCTAGATTTTCTAGTTTATGTGCATAGAGGTGTTTATAGTATTCTCTGATGGTAGTTTGTATTTCTGTGGGATCAGTGGTGATATCCCCTTTACCATTTCTTATTGCATCTATTTGATTCTTCTCTCTTTTCTTCTTTATTAGTCTTGCTAGTGGTCTATCAATTTTGTTGATCTTTTCAAAAAACCAGTTCCTGGATTCATTGATTTTTTGAAGGGTTTTTTGTGTCTCTATCTCCTTCAGTTCTGCTCTGATCTTAGTTATTTCTTCCCATTTGCTTGCTTTTGAATTTGTTGTTGCTTCTCTAGTTCTTTTAATTGTGATGTTAGGGTATTGATTTTAGATCTTTCCTGCTTTCACTTGCAGGCATTTAGTGCCATAAATTTCCATGTACACACTGCTTTAAATGTGTCCCAGAGATTCTGGTACGTTGTGTCTTTGTTCTTATTGGTTTCAAAGAACATCTTTATTTCTACCTTCATTTCTTTATTTATCCAGTAGTCACTCAGGAGCAGGTTGTTCAGTTTCCATGTAGTTGTGCAGTTTTGAGTGAGTTTCTTCGCAGGTTGTTCAGTTTCCATGTAGTTGTGCAGTTTTGAGTGAGTTTCTTCACGCTGAGCTGTAATTTGATTGCACTATGATCTGAGAGACAGTTTGTTGTGATTTCTGTTCTTTTACATTTGCTGAGGAGTAATTTACTTCCAACTATGTGGTCAATTTTGGAATAAGTGTAATGTGGTGCTGGGAAGAATGTATATTCTGTTGATTTGGGGTGGAGCGTTCTGTAGATGTCTGTTAGGTCTGCTTGGTGCAAAGTTGAGTTCAAGTCCTGGATATCCTTGTTAACCTTCTGTCTCATTGATCTGTCTAATATTGATAGTGAGGTGTTAAAGTCTCCCATTATTATTGTGTGGGAGTTTAAGTCTCTTTGTAGGTCTCTAAGGACTTGTTTTGTGAATCTGGGTGCTCCTGTATTGGGTGCATATATATTTAGGATAGTTAGCTCTTCTTGTTGAATTGATCCCTTTACCATTATGTAATGGACTTCTTTGTCTGTTTTGATCTTTGTTTGTTTAATGTCTGTTTTATCAGAGTCTAGGATTGCAACCCCTGCTTTTTTTGTTTTCCATTTGCTTGGCAGATCTTCCTCCATCTCTTCATTTTGAACCTATGTGTGTCTCTGCATGTGAGATGGGTCTCCTGAATACAGCACACTGATGAGTCTTGACTCTATCCAATTTGCCAGTCTATGTCTTTTAATTGAGGCATTTAGCCCACTTACATTTAAGGTTATTATTGTTATGTGTGAATTTGATCTTATCATTATGCTGTTAGCTGGCTATTTTGCCCATTAATTATTGCAGTTTCTTCCTAGCATCGATAGTCTTTACAATTTGGCATGTTTGTGCAGTGGCTGATACCTATTTTTCCTCTCCATGTTTAGTGCTTCCTTCAAGAGTTCTTGTAATGCAGGACTGGTGGTGACAAAATCTCTCAACATTTGCTTGTCTGTAAAGGATTTTATTTATCCTCCACTTATGAAGCTTAGCTTGGATGGGTATGAATTTCTGGGTTGAAAATTCTTTTCTTCAATAATGTAGAATATTGGCCCCCACTCTATTCTGACTTGTAGAGTTTCTACCAAGAAATCCGCTGTTAGTCTGATGGACTTCCCTTTGTAAGTACCCGACCATTCTGTCTGGCTGCCCTTAACATTTTTCCTTCATTTCAACCTTGGTGAATCTGAAAATTATGTGTTTTCGGGTTGCTCTTCTCAAGGAGTACCTTTGTGGTGTTCTGTCTTTCCTGAATTTGAATGTTGGCTTGCCTTGCTAGGATTGGGGAAGTTCTCTTGGATAATATCCTGAAGAGTGTTTTCCAACTTGGTTCCATCCTCCCCGTCACTTTCAGGTACACCACTCAAACCTAGATTTGGTCTTTTCACATAGTCCCATATTTCTTGGAGGCTTTGTTCATTTCTTTTTACTCTTTTTTCTCTAAACTTGTCTTCTTGCTTTATTTCATTAATTTGATCTTCAATCACTGATACCCTTTCTTCCACTTGATCAAATTGGGTATTGAAGCTTGTGCATGCATCACGTAGTTCTCATGACATGGTTTTCAGCTCCATCAGGTCATTTAAGGTCTTCTCTCCACTGTTTATTCTAGTTAGCCATTCATCTAATCTTTTTTCAAGGTTTTTAGCTTCCTTGTGATGGGTTCAAACATCCTCCTTTAGCTAGGAGAAGTTTGTTATTACTGACCTTCTGAAGCCTATTTCTGTCACCTCGTTAAAGTCTTTCTCTATCCAGCTTTGTTCCCTTGCTGGTGATGAGCTGTGATCCTTTGGAGGAGAAGAGGCGCCTTGGATTTTAGAATTTTCACCTTTTCTGCTCTGGTTTCTCCCCATCATTGTGGCTTTATCTACCTTTGGTCTTTGATGTTGGTGACCTAGAAATGGGGTTTTGGTGTGGGTGTCCTTTATGTTGATGTTGATGCTATTCCTTTCGTTTGTTAGTTTTCCTTTTAACAGTCAACTCCCTCAGCTGCAGGTCTGTTGGAGTTTGCTGGAGGTCCACTCCAGACCCTGTTTGCCTGAGTAGCACTAGTGGAGGCTGCAGAACAGCAAATATTGCAGCACAGCAAATATTGCTGCCTGATACTTTCTCTGGAAGCTTTGTCCCAGAGGGGCACCCACCTGCATGAGGTGTCAGTCAGCCCCTAATGGGATGTGTCTCCCAGTTAGGCTACATGGGGGTCAGGGACCCACTTGAGGAGCCAGTCTGTCTGTTCTCAGAGCTCAAACACCGTGCTGGGAGAACCACTGGTCTCTTCAGAGCAGTCAGACAGGGATGTTTAAGTTTGCAGAAGTTGTCTGCTGCCTTTTGTTCAGCTATTCCCTGCCCCCAGAGGTGGAGTTAACAGAGGCAGCAGGTCTTGCTGAGCTGCAGTGGGCTCCACCCAGTTCGAGCTTCCAAGGCTGCTTTGTTTACCTACTCAAGCTTCAGCAATGGTGGATTCCCTTCCCCCAGCCAGGCTGCTGCCTTGCAGGTGGATCTCAGACTGCTGCGCTAGCAGTGACTAAGGCTCTGTGGGCTTGGGACCCACTGATCCATGTGCGAGATATAATCTCCTGGTGTTCCATTTGCTAAGACCACTGGAAAAGCTCAATATTTAGGCAGCAATGTCCCGTGTTTTCCAGGTACAGTCTGTCATGGCTTCCCTTGGCTAGTAAAGGGAAATCCCCTGAACCCTTGCACTTTCCAGGTGAGGTGATACCCCATCTTGCTTCAGTTCGCCCTCCATGGGCAGCACCTACTGTCCAACCAGTCCTAGTGAGATGAACCAGGTACCTCAGTTGGAAATACAGAAATCACCCGTCTTCTGCATCAATCACACTGGCAGCTGCAGATTGGAGCTCTTCCTATTTGGCCATCTTGGAACCACTCATACTTCTATTTTAATGCTTTATAAAATACGTTCTCATACGACAGTATTATCTTTTCCTGGGTTATTACAATTCCAGTGGGCAGGCTCATTAAGATGAATTGGTAAATCTCCGATTACAGTTTACAACTGTTCACATTGAAAATCCCAAAACTAGAGAAAAACTGAAAAGAGTAGTAAAGTGAGAACTCATATAAGCTTACCTATTTTTGTTACTTTGCTTTCTATTTTGTCTCTCTGTCAGCTTCTCTCTCTCTCTCTCTCTCTCTCTCTCTGCCTGCCCACCATATATGGACATACTCCTCAGTACACATACACAAACACACACACACACAGACACAGACACACTTTGTAGTTGAACAATTTAAGAGTTAGTTGCAAATTTTAATTTTAGGTATCAATGAATAAATTGAAGAAATATTTTTTGAAAAGAATTTACTCCTGTAAAGAGAGTAATCCAGTTAATTATTTCTAAAAGCAATCCTTTAATTATGCCAGGTTTCTAATACTCACTATTTATCCTAAGAAAGTAAGTTTTCCTTTATTCAATTTATATTTTTGGCATTTTCTGTATGCATTTTTGTTGATGATGTCTTTTAAAGAGTTGATTCATTTTGATGAAAATTATCCTTAAAAATTTTTTATTGAGATTAATCTATGTACAATGAACTACATCCATTTAAAGATACAATTTGATACTTTCTAAAGACATATACAACTTTAAACCACACCACAATTAAGATACGAAAGTTTTCTCTTACTCCCCAAAGTTTTCTCATGCCCCTATTCAGTCCATCATTCTTGTTGTCCTGCACCCAGCCTATCACTTACCTGTTTTTATGCCACTATAGAGCAGTTTGCAGTTCTTAAAATTTTGTAAACTGAATCACAATGTATCAACTTTTTTTGTGCCTAGCTTTTTGCACTCAGTAAGAAAAGTTAATTTTATTGGGCCTTAACTCTCAGATTTTCATTTTATATGAAAAATACTGTTTAGATGTTAAATTTTATATCTCTTTTAAATAGGAGGAAATATATTAGAATCACCAGACAGGAAATTCGTAATGTTCTGTTTGTACATTTTATAGTTATGAATAGATAACAGAAAAAAATATGCTATCATTACAATTTATGTAGATAACAGAAAAAAATATGCTATCATTACAATTTATGTATTATTAATGGTGTGAGAAATAAGATAGGCTGATGTTGTAAGTATAGAAGCTAAAAAAATCTAGTTTAACTAAACTTTACTTACAAATTAATGTGTCAGTTTTATGTGACAGTGAAATATTCATTTTATGGAAATATGGGTGATACTTTATAATGTATTAGAATAAATTATGAAAAATTTGCTTCTTGAAGTAAAAATTTAAGAATCTTGAGAAACTGGCATATTTTTCTTTAATGAACAATTCTACATATCCTAGAATGTTGTTATGATGCCATTACAGTTAAATTTAATTAAAAATATCATTCAAGGGTATGTGTGGGAAGGGAGAGGGGTTGTGTGCTAGGGAAGATTCTTGGCTAATGCACTACCAGGTTGGCATTGCAATAAGGTGATTTTACGCATAAGGAACCTCTGTAAAGCTATGGAGAGTAATGGGTTAATACCCAGTAAGTAAAAAAAAAAAAAAAGATATTTAATATCTTGATATACATCAGTACTAAGAATGATGTTGTACAAGCAAAAATGGGAAGTTAAAATATGATTAAATGCATTATACTCTCAGGGTGAATATTTTAATTGGGAATTTGCAAATTTTTATTGCAATAAGTCAAATTTTAATTCTGTTTAACAATTACTAATGCTATACAACATGATTCCACTTAGATTGCAGATTATGTTACCACTTTTGACTTTTAGCATTCTTTTAAACTAAAGAAAAAGAAATTACTTAGCTGAAATCTTCAGGTAATCAGGAAAAGATTCACAGTATATACTATTTGAAAAAGTTCTGTATGATTACTGTGCAGATACTTAAATAGCACAAATCAAAATTTATTTTCTACTTAAAAATATTTCTATCTATATTTACATATACTTAACAGTTGTTTTAGGTGTTAATTACATAATTTCTGCAGAAAGATGAAAAGAATAACAGACTTCCTACTGTGTTTCAGAATATTAACAAAGTGAATGTTGCTTTTCTCAACTACAATATGACACCTATGAGATGAACTATAGTTCAAGCAAAGATCTAAAGCAAGACATAAACCAACGAGCAACACATAACTTTTACTTAGTGGAGGAAAACAGTCTAAACATATTTTTTTTTGTTTTTATTTTTCTCTTTACTTTTCTCCATTTCAAAAAAATCTCTGTGTGTGTGTGTTTGCGTGTGTGTGGCGTCTGCATGTGTATACTTTCAAAGAGCAAGATCAATACAACAGAGTAGATCTGAAAGCACAATGCCTCCTCATTTCTACTTAGAGATATGATGGGCATTTTTTAAAGCTTACTGCCTCTGCCTCATCCTACAATTTTAGGTGAAACAAAACAATGAGCAAAAGTAAGAGTCTGATTCATTTGAGGAGGGCAGAAATTCTCTTTTATTCTATCTTTGTCCTGCTGGAAATAATTTTTTATCAACATTTCTGTTTCAATTAGACATTTCACATACACATAAAATGATTTAGCATTTACTTCCTGGGTATACCAGGCTTCTTCTGGGAGCACTACTCTGGACACTGTTGCAATACAACCATCTTAAGTAACATCTACTGTTCTTCAAGATGATTTAACGCTCAATGATCTGGATCATAAATGGTCTGAAATTGCGTACTGGACTCCTGACATGTTTCAGCTGAACTTTTTCAAAGCAAAACCTCTGCTCTAGAATGACTAATTTTGTTATTGGTTACAAAAGTCCTCTTATTTTTACCTCAGAGCCCGTTCCTAGACTCTTAATCTATTCAAACTTAATCCATTCTCAAGACCTTGTCCATTCTCTCTTTTTCATTAAAACCACTATCAGTCATTCAAGTCTATACTTATTTCCTATTGGTTAATCGTTTTAGAAGACCTTAAATAATGAGGTATTAAAACTGAGAGAGAAATTGGGTAAACTTTATAAAATTCATTGTGTTGGAAGTCTGAAAGAGGTGGAAATTTACAAGTGGACAGGAAGGGAAGGAGCTTTGCTAGACATTTCTCCGTTCTCTTATCTTTACCCAAAGATAAACATTGTTCATATTTTCATTGATTTCTTCTTCTATGCAAGCCTGCTTTACACATTTGGGCTCATCCTCCATGTACAGTATAGTATAGCAGCAGCTGGGAGCTTGAGTTTTAGAGTTAACTCAGAGTCAGATGAAGCTCTGCTCTTACTATTAATGGCTGGGGCCTTGGGTATCACTTAGATCCTTGAAACCTCAGGTTCCTTATTGGTAATGGGAATAATAATAGTGCCCTTTTCATGTTTGTTGTCAAAATGATATGATATAAAGCAATAATATATAAAGTGCTTAGCACATTGTAATAACTTACTCATCATTAACTTTTACATAAAAATTAATAATTTATTAAATAACTTCTTATGTAACTAATAAATCCTCCATTTATAGTTTTGGAATGGTTTTTCTTTCAATTCACTGAAAATTGAGTGGGTACCCAATCAATTTTCAGTGAGTTGAAAGGAAAAGGGAAAGGACAAATAAAATTCATTGTCTCCTATGATCAGACACAGCACAGGGCTAGAAAACTCAGGCACATTACTCCATTTAATCCTTATCACATACTAAGTAGTGGGTAACATTATCTTATTTTCTTTTATTACAAAAAAACAAACAAACAAACAAAAAACAGGATTGGAGAAGTAATATCATTTGGCTAATGTCCTAGAACCTGTATGTGGCAAAATGATGGTTTCTTTCCGGAGATTTTAACTCACTACAAATCTTGTATTCTTCTATATCAGTTTGTTCTCCTCTTTTAGCTGAAATAAATGGAATGACTCTATGAAAATAGGATGATTCATTCTAAATAACTTTGTAGACTATATATTTAATATCCTAGGCCTAAAATTACTTTTTGAAATGTTTATTTCTTTTTTTATTTTAGTAAAAAGCACATATAATTAAATTTACCATCCTAATCACAATTTACCACCTTCATGATTTTTAAGTGTACAGTACAGTTTTATATATATGAACTTTATGTGGCTTTAATGAAAAAGTGGGAATGAATAGGGCCTTAAGAAACAAGTTAAGTTTGAATAGACTGCGAATCTAGGATATACATATGAACTATATATATATATATACACACAACATATACAACATATATATATATATATGTTGTTCTTCAATAGATCTCTATACAATTTACACCTTGAAAAACTGAAACTCTATGTCCATTGAGCAACAAATCCTGTCTCACAGCTCTCCCTGGTCCCTAGCAATAACTACTCCACTTTTAGTTTCTGAGAGTTTGACTATTTTGTATATCTCATATAAGTGGAACCATGCAGTCTTTGTCATTGTGTGACTGGCTTATTTCACTTAGCATTTTGTGGCTTATTTCAGTTAGCATTTGTCATTTTGTGATCGGCTTATTTCACCTAGTATAATGTCTTCAAGGTTAATCTATGTTTTACTATGTGACAAGATGTCTTTTTTTCTTTTCTTTTTTGAGACAGAATCTCGCTCTGTCACCAGGGCTGGAATGCAGTGGCATGATATCGGCTCAGTGCAACCTCTACCCTCCAGGTTCAAGAAATTCTCCTGCCTCGGCTTCCCAAGTAGCTGGGACTACAGGTGCCCACCACCATGCCCAGGTAATTCTTTTTGTATTTTTAACAGAGTTTCACCATGTCAGCCAGGATGGTCTTGATCTCCTGACCTCCTGATCTGCCTGCCTTGGCCTCCCAAAATGTTGTGATTACAGGCGTGAGCCACTGCGCCCAGCCATCTTTTTTTTTTTTTTTTAAGGCTGAATAATATTCCCTTGTATGTATATACCACATTTTCTTCTTGTTTTCACATTTTCTTTATCCAGTCACCCATCAGTGGACATTTAGGTAACTTCCACTTCTTGGCTATTGTGAATAATGCTTCAGTGATCATAGGTGTGGGAACATCTCTTCAAGATCCTGTTTTCAATTATTCTGGATATATATACCCAGGAATGGTATTTGTGGGTCATGTGGTAATTTTACTTTTGTGAGGAATGTTCATACTGCTTTCCAGAGCAGCTGCACTATTTTATATGCCCATCATCAACACACAAAGGCTCCAATTTTCCACATCCTCCCAACACTTGTTGTTTTATGAGTTTTCTAAATAGTGGATATTCTAATGAGTGTGCAGTGATATTTCATTGTGTTTTGATTTACATTTCTTGATGACTCATGATGTTGAGCATCTTTTTATAAGCCTATTGAGTATTTGTATAACTTAGGAGAAATGTCTATCAAGTCTTGCCCATTCTTAACTAGGTTATTTGATTTTCTGCTGTTGTGTTCTCTGAGTTCTGTACATATACTGGGTATTAACTGCTTATCAGATATGTGTTTTATAAGTGTTTTCTCTCACTTCATAGGTTGCCTTTTCACTCTGTTGGTTGATTCCTTTGCTGCGCAGAAGTTTTTTTGTTTTTTTGTTTTTTTTGAGACGGAGTCTTGCTGTGTCACTCAGGCTGGAGTATAGGCATGTGATCTTGGCTCACTGCAACCTCTGCCCCCTGGGTTCAAGCAATTCTCCTGCCTCAGCCTCCCAAATAGCTGAGAATACAGGCACCCACCACAACGCCTGGCTATTTTTTGTATTTTTAGTAGAGACGGGGTTTCACCATGTTGGCCAGGCTGATCTCGAACTCCTGACCTCAAGTGATCCACCTGCCTCGGCCTCCCAAAGTGCTGGGATTACAGGCGTGAGCCACCACACCTGGCCTGCTGTGCAGAAGTTTTTAAGTTTCATGTAATCCCATTGTTCTATTTTTGCTTTTGTTAACCTGTGCTTTTGGTGTCATATCCAAAAAATTATTGTCCAGACCAATGTCAAGATGCTTCTTCCCTATGTTTTCGTCTAATAGTTTTACAAATTCAGGTCTTCCGTTTAAGTCTTTAATCCATTTTAAGTTGATTTTTATATATGGTGTAAAGTAAGAATTTAACTTAATTATTTTCATGTGGATATTCAGTTTTTACAACATCTTTGGTTGAGGAGACTACCCTTTCCACATTGTGTAGTCTTGGCACCATTATTGGAGATTATTTAACCATATGCTTCTGGGCTTTCTATTATGTTCCACTGGTCTATATGTCTGCCTTTATGCCAGTGCCATAGAGTTTTGATTGCTGTAGCTTTGTAATACGTTTTGAAGACAGGAACTGTAAGATTTCTAGCTTTGTTTTTCTTTCTCAAGATTGTTTTGCCTATTTGTTGTCCTCTGAGATTCCATATAAATTTTGTGGGTTTTTTTCTATTTTTGCAAAAAAAAAAAAAATGCCATTGGGATTTTGGTAGGGATTGTATTGAATCTGTATATTGGTTTGGGTAATAAGGGCACTTTCACAATGTTAATAAATCTTTTAATTCATGAATATGAGATGTCTTTCCATTTGTTTTGTCATCTTTAATTTCTTTCAGCCATGTTTTGTAGTTTTCCATGTACAAGCCTTTTCCTTTCTTAGTTAAGTTATTCCCAAGTATTTTATTCTTTGTGGTGCTATGGTAAGTGGGACTGTTTTCTTAATTTTCTTAATTTCGTTTTCAGATTGTTCATTGTTAAGATATGAAAATACAAATGATTTCTGTGTGTAGGCTTTGTATCCTGCAACTTCGTTGAATTATTCCACTAGTTCTGACAGGTTTTTTTTTTTTTTAAATTTATATGTATGCGTAGAATCTTTAAGGTTTTCTACATAGAAGATCATAGTATCTGTGAACAGAGATACATTTATTTATTCTTTGCCAATTTGGTCACTTCTTTTTCTTTTTCTTGCCTAATTCCTCTGGCTAGGAACTCCAGTATCATGTTGAATAGAAGTCATGAAAGTGGACATCTCCTTGTCTTGTTCCTAAACTTACAGGAAAAGCTTTTACTTTTTCACCAATGAGTATGATGTTAGCTGGGAGCTTGTCATATATGGCTTTTATTATATTGAGGTAATTCCTTCTATTCCTATTTTGTGGAGTGTTCTTTTCATGAATGTGTGGTAATTTTTGTCATGTACATTTTCCACATCTATTGAAATAATCATAGAATTTTTATCCTTAATGTTAATGTGGTGTATTACATTGACTGAGTTTTGTAAGCTGAGCCATGCTTGCATTTTAGGAATAAATCCCATTTGGTGATGGTGTATAACCCTTTTAATGTGCTGTTGAATTCAGTTTGCTAGTATTTAGTCAAAGATTTTTGCATCAATATTTTTGATGGTTAATTATATATGTCATTGTGACTGTGCTAAAGAATGCCCAGATAGTTGATAAAACATTATTTCTGAGTGTGTCTATGAGGGTGGTTCTGAAATAGATTAGCATTTGAATCAGCAGCCTGAGTAAAGATGACTGGCCTTATCATCTTTACTCATAATACATCTTTACTCATAATACATAATGTATTATGAGTACATAATACATAATGTACGTAATGTATTATCAATGCAGGTGGGCATCATCTAATACATTATATCTTGAATAGAAGAAAAAGACAAAGGAATGGGTATTTTCTTCCTGTTTGAAGTAAAGCATTCATCTTCTCTGCTCTCAGACATTAGTGTTTCTGCCTCTTGGGCGTTCAGACTCCGACTCGTACTTACACCATTCATCTCCTCCCTCCACTCTCATGGTTATTAAGCCTTTGGACATGGACTGGGACTTACCCCATTGGCTCCTCTGATTCTCAGACTTTTGGACTTAGATTAAGTTATACCACTGGCTTTTCTAGTTCTCTGGCTTGCAGATGGCAGATAATGGCCCTTTTTGGTCTCTGTAAGCATATGAACAAATTCCTGTAATAAATCTCATAAATATATTTCTCTCTCTATATATATGTGTGTGTGTGTGTGTGTGTGTGTGTGTGTGTGTGTGTGTTCATCCATCGTATTGATTCTGTTTCTCTGAAGAACCTTGACTAATAAAATATTCATCAAGAATATTGGTTACTAGTCTGTAGTTTTCTTGTAGTATCTTTGTGTGGCTTTTGTATCAGCATATTTCTTGCCTCATAAAATGAGTTTCAAAGTATTCCTTCCTCCCATTTTTTTTGGAGAGTTAGAGAAGGATTGGTGTCAATTTTTCTTTTTCTTTTTTTCTTTTTTATTATACTTTAAGTTCTAGGGTACATGTGTACAACATGCAAGTTTGTTACATACGTATACATGTGCCATGTTGGTGTGCTGCACCCATTAACTCATCATTTACATTAGGTATATATCCTAATGCTATCCCTCCCCCTTCTCCCCACCCCACAACAGGCCCTGGTGTGTGATGTTCCCCTTCCCGTGTCCAAGTGATCTCATTGTTCAATTCCCACCTGTGAGTGAGAACATGCGGTGTTTGGTTTTCTGTTCTTGCGATAGTTTGCTGAGAATGATGTTTTCTAGCTGCATCCATGTCCCTACAAAGGACACGAACTCATCCTTTTTTATGGCTGCATAGTATTCCATGGTATATATGTGCCACATTTTCTTAATCCAGTCTGTCATTGATGGACATTTGGGTTGTTTCCAAGTCTTTGCTATTGTGAATAGTGCTGCAATAAACATACGTGTGCATGTGTCTTAAAAATTTGGTGGAGTTGTCTTGTGAAGCCATCTGATCTTGGGCATTTCTTTGTTGGGAGGTTTCTGATTACCGATTTAATCTCCTTACTAACCATAGGTCTACTCAAATTTTCTATTTATTCGTGGTTCAGTCTTGATGGGTTGTATATTTCTAGGACTTTATCTGTTTCTTCTAGGTTATCCAATTTTTTGGCAATGTAATTGTTCATAGTAGTCTCTTATAATCCCTTTTATTTCTGTGGCATTAGCTGTAGTGTCTGCTGTTTCACTTTTAGTTTTTGTTATTTAGTCTTCTCTTTTAGTTAGACAAGCTCGGTGTTTGTCAAATATATTGATCTTTTCAAAAATCCAACTCCGAGTTCTGTTTATTTTCTATCACTTTTTCTATTGTTTCACCTTTTTATGCTTTAATTTTTATTATTTCCTTTCTTCAGTTAACTGTGAGTTCACTTTGTCCTTATTTTCTTGCTACTTGCATAGTAACAAGAAACTTGCATAGAAAATAAGTCAGGTTGTTGATTTGAGAGCTTTCTTTTTATTTAATGTAGGCAGTTGCCACTATAAACTTTTCTTTTAGTATTGCTTTTGCTTCAGACATAAGTTTGGCATGTTGAGTTCTCCATTTCATTTGTCTCAAAATAGTTTTTAATTTTCTTTGTGATTTTTTTCTTTGATTTATTGGTTGTTCAAGAGTATGTTGTTTAATTTCCACATATTTGTGTATTTTACAATATTTCTTTTGTTATTGGTTCTATGTCCATTTAACTGTGGTCTGAAAAAACGTTTTGCATGATTTCAGTCTTTTCAAATGTGTTAAGACTTGCTTTGTGACCTAACATATTACCTATCCTGAAGAATGTTCTGTGAGCTCTTGAAATAGTTCATTCACTGTTGTTGGGTAGAATATTCTGTATATATGTTTGTTAGGTCCAATAAGTCTGTAGTGTTCAATAAGTCTGTAGGGTTGTTCAAGTTCTCTGTTTCTTTATTGACCCTTTGCCTGGTTGTTTGCCTATTATTGAAAGTGAGATACTGAAAACACCTACTGTTAATGTGCTGCTTCCTATTCTCCCTTCCATTCAATATTTGCCTCATATATTTGCGTGCTCCCTTCTGCCTATAGAATTTCTGCTGAATAAGTCACTGATAATCTTATGGGAGCTCTGTTATATGTCATGAGTTGCTTTTTTCTTGTGGCTTTCAAGATATTTTTTTTTTTTGCTTTTGATTTTTGACATTTTGATTATAATGTGTCTGTCTAGCTGTGGGCCTCTGTGGATTCATCCTAGTTGGAACCCATTATGTTACTGAATTTAGATGTCCATTTTCTTTCTCAGATTTGGAAAGTGGTCAGATATTGTTTCTTCACATAAGCTCTTTGTACCCCTTCTCTTTCTCTTTTCCTCCTGGGACTTCTGTAATTTATATACTTCCCCAGTAATTTATATATTTTTTATATATATATAAATTTATATATTTATATATATATAAAAAATATATATATATTTATATATGGGACCCCATAAGTCCCATAGGCTTTTCTTCATCCTTTTTTCTTTTTCCTTCTCTGACTTGATATTATGAAATGAGGTCTTTTCAAATTCACTGATTTTATTCTGCTTGATCATGTCTGCTGTTGAACTCCTGTAGTAAATGTTTCATTTTAGTTGTTGTACTCTTCAGCTCCAGAATTTCTGTCTAGTTCTTTTTAATAGTTTCTATCTCTTTATTTATAGTCTCATTTTGTTTCTGCATTATTTTCCTGATTTTTAAGATTTCTATCTATCTGTGTTTTCTTGTAGCTTACTGAATTTTAAAGATATTTATTTTAAATTTTTTGTGAGGTAATGCATTGATCTCCATTTTTAGGGTTGGTTTCTGAAGATTTATTTTGCTTCCATGATTGAGCCATATTTCTCTGTTTCTTCACATGATTTTTTTTTTTTTTTTTTTGCTGAGATTTGAGTATTTGATAAAGCAATCACCTCTCCCAGTCTTCATGGACTGGCTTCATACAAGAGAAGACTTTCACCTATCATCCCAGCCAGTGATTCTGGGGACCTTTCAAACTTTTCGGGGCATGCATTTTCTCTGGAATTGTGTATACAAATTTCCAATTAGAGATGTATGTTGGATCCTTTTTCAGAATCTTGTAATAACTTGCTTCTTCTAGCATCTACCTGTGTTACTGTGGTTTCTCTGGTGCTGCCACAAACTCCAGAGCTCTTCTTTGTTCTTAGTGACCTCTAGGCATCCAACGTATGCTGTATCTCCATCAGTGCTCTGAGTCAGACGAGACAGAAACCAATTCCTCAGGCAGCCCCATGAAAAGCCAGAACATTTGTTGTGTGTTCTACTTTGTTTCTCTCTCCCAAGAGAGAAGCTGTCAATTGGGCATTTTTTTTAATTGCACCAAGCTGTGCTGGTTTGGGAAGGGCTATTATGAATGAAATCCAATAGTTTCTCTGAATTGTTTCATTTCAGTTGTTCTCGGCTTGATGCACGTCTCTGGGTATGGCAACTTCTAAGCTGGTTTCTGAAGTCCTTGTAAAGCTTTTTGGCTAATATACTGTTATTAAGTTACAGTCTTAGTTGGAGAATTTTTCCGTCTTGCTACTGTTGCTCTGAAAGTTTGATTTCTTTACACAAAATCTGGAGCATCCTGAGAATACTCCTTGAGATATAATGATAACTTGTGAGGAAAGTTTTGACAATGAATCTTACATACTCCTCACTTGGAATATAGATCTTGCTTTTATTATTAAAATAATTATAGAAAACTCACTTATAGTTTTCAGTTGTGAAGTATGTACAATACCTGTCACATAGATGGTGCTCAGTAAATATTTGGCTTCTTCCCCTTTAAGAATAAAATGTTTCAATGTAAACAGAATTTCATTGCATTTTATATGTAGCAATCATTGAAAACACATAATTTAGAAATAATTTTTACTGTAGCTTACTAATGATGGGATAGCAAATTGAGAATTGTATCTTATTTGATCAAATGTGATAATGAATTAGAATAGGAAATTTTCATTCGCATCTATGATGATTAATTTATGTGTCAATTTGGGCCACATGGTATCCAGATATTTAAACACACATTATTTTAGATGTTTTTGAGAGGTTGTTTTGGGTGAGACTAACGTTTAAATCAATAGACTGAGCCAAGCAGATTGCTCTTCCTAACCTGGGTAGGCCTCATCTGATCAGTTAAAATCCTAAATAGGACCAAAAGGCTTGTCCTCCCACAAGTAACAAAATTTCTCCTGCTTAGTATCAGTTCTCCTTGTGTCTTGATTTTGGCAACCTTTGAAGTAGAACTCTGCTGTTTCTTAGGCCTTTGAACTTGAACTAAAAGTACATCATCAGCTCTCACTGGTCTCCAGTTTATCGACTCACCCTGAACATCTTAGGACTTTTCAGCCTCCACAGTTGTATAAAACAGCTCTTTAGAATATCTATCTATCTATCTATCTATCTATCTATCTATCTATCTATCTATCTACCTTCTTATTGGTTCTGTTTTTTTCTGGAGAACCCTGACTAAAGCACTCACCTAACATACTATGGTATGGACAGCTTTCAAATAATGTTCATGATAATTAAACTAGGAGATATCTTACAAGGGCCTATTTGAATTAGCTGGACATATTAATATATATTTAGGGTAAGTGCTATGGGTTTCAGTAGTTTATTTGCATTATAAAGCTGTTCTATTATATATATTCGTAGTTGTATGTGCAAAATTTAAGACTGTTTCTTAGGTTGTGATAACAATAAAGTTCAAGGATTGAGGGAAGTTACTTTCTTCCTCGTTATCTTACTATTGTTTATTCAAATATGAATGCACATGTATAATAGATAGCAACATTTGAAAAAATTCAAAGGTCAATGCTATTTCGATTTTTCTTTCTTTTACATTGTTAATCCTTATATTAAAAATCAACACCTTATATTTATTATTGTTCATGGATTACCAATAATTTAAAAAGTCAAGACTGCATAATGTTCAGATAATTGACTAGAATGTTTGTTGTAAGTAAATGTACATTGATACGCAGTGCAATTAAGCTAACTTCATGGACTTGCTAGATCCTTAAGAGGATTTAACTGAACTATGCACTTTATAGAGAAAAAATGAAAATAATAAATATCATTGTTTGCATGATAGATGCAGGCTTAAGAGCAGACAGAGGTTTTTCTCTAATTCTCTGGTAAGGCTATCTATTTTGGAGTTTCATTTTATTTAATTCTTATCTAAAATATATATTCTAATTTTTTCCTGAAGTTTTGAAAAGTTTAAATTTTATGATAATTTAGATAGGCAATATTTTACCTAAAAAACAGAATATAATCAAGATACCAAATGTGAATAAAGACAAAAAATACTTTAAGAAAACCTGCTACTAATATTTGTGTTGCATTCATTCTTCTATTTAATCATGCCTGTCTTAGCCACTTCTTTCTCTAAGAAAATCCTTTAACAAGTGTTAGTAGCTACCATATATAAAGTGAAATCACATCTAACCCAAATTTCAATCAGAGAAAAAAGTCATACAATTAATGCAATTAGTTCTTTATAGTTTTTCATGAATTGGTTAACTGTTAATCTGAGTGAAAGTCATTGGTTTTATTATCCAATAAAAAATTAAAAGGGCTAGAAGACACAATGAGATCCCATGAATGTCAGAAATCTCCAAGCTAAAAGCCACTATGGCAACAAAATCATCTTCTAAAGAAAGTGTCAGAGGTTGTACATATTTTAGTTGATGAATTGATGTGCTTAACTAGAGAAAGACAACGGTTAGTAGTGCATTAAAAAATAACACGGAAGAAAATGCAAAAACCTAAAATAATAAATGGATCTTCTAAGGCAAACCAGATCATAATCCATAGTAAAATCATCTATATTATTTAGAGCTAGTTTATTCCATTTGTACAGCAGAATCACCGTTTAAATATAAACTTCTAATTCATGATTTAGAAAAGAATAAAGGGAAACTATGAAATCAAATCCAGATATGAAGTTTTCTGATGGAATTATTATATATCAAGATCCCTATTATTGTGTACAATGTGGTACCATTTTAAACCTCAACCGTAGTGTATTTCTCCAGTGAAGAAAATTAGAACACTTCTAGTAATATGATTTAAGTAGAATTTGATATTATTTAAACAAAGAAACTCCAAGTTGCATAGAAGAATTGACAGATTTTCACTGGATAGCAGACCTCTAGTTTCCTGTAGTGAGGACTGCATACATCTTGGAGACATATATACGTTGGTTTTCAGGGGGTGGTCACTCAGAGAAAAAATATATAATTAATTTTCCTGGAGTATATATTTTACTTTGATATTTTGGAATAAATATTCGATTTTTGCCACTTTTGAAAAAATGAAAATTGAGTCTTGTTTTTCCTGCCATTTTAACTACTCTGAAGAGATCTGCATGGGTGTGTGAAAAAAAGAGCAAACCTGAGAGAGACAGACAAAGAGAGAGAGAAAGGTAAGATAGAACATTTCAATGTGCAATGAGAGATTTAAAAGTTTGATACCTCTATGTTCTGCAAGAACTTGCTGTTTTTACTACCACATTCTTATCAACGGTGAAAATGCCAAAGAATGTGAAGCCAACACCATTGATGCACACAAAAAGTGCAAATGTGCTGCCCTAGGAAGCAATGAGATTGAAGAGGGAATTTCCTAGCGAGTTCTGGAAGATTTCATGGCTTGGCGTTTGAAAAAATACTTTGACACATTACGAGCTAGTATTAAGTTTTTGAATTCTATAATACTTCTCATGGATCAGTTCAGTTTTTTGCAACAATCATATTGCATCAATATTTTATTTATAAACTTCATTATCTAAGCTATTACTTCAGGTTCAAACTGATGTTTTTAATAGAAATACTGCTCAGGGGAAAGCATAAAGAAATATAGAAAAGTGCTACTATGCACCTTTTCTTCCACCTTAACAACGCTGCTCCCTGAACACACACACACACACACACACATGCACGCACGCACGCACACACTGGTGCTCATGTATAATAATGTGCTCTAATAAATTCTAACCCAAACAGTTTTCCTGCCCTTTGGAAATAGGTTAAGAGAAACTGTAGTCAATAACTGTAAGAAAACAAACATTCAATTTTGCAGGAAAGGCACTTGAAGTTTTTTGGTTTGGGGTTTCTGTTTTGCAAGTATGAGAGAAAAACTGGCTACAAGAAACAATAGAGTGGAAAGCGTAATCAAACTAGCAAACTCCTTGTTTTCTGAAGTGTCCCTGTAGGTTAGTTACTGAATTCCCTTACAGTGTAAAGGTCATAGTGTTGGGTAAAATCTGGCGATGGCTTGTAGTACAGATAAAGACATATTTTAATATTCTCCAAAAGCCTTCTAAAGGAGCTAGTTATTTTTCAGTCAAAGGATTTATAACTTTGCTTATGGATGCATTAGAGCTAAGATAACTGCCTGATCAGTCTCTTTCCATCAGGACTCTGAATCCAAAGTCATGCTCTGACTAGCAGCTCTAAATCCTACCTGAGGAGACATTCGGACCCTACCTCTGATGGGGCGTATGTTTGTAACACCTCAATGCAAAATATCTGCTTTTGCATTTGACTCCTTTATTTTAAGTATTCTAGTTGGAAATATTGAACAATTATTTGACATTGTCTCAGGACACTGGATTATTGATTTATGGAAATTATTTTACAAAACGTTTTTCATTTTCCTCACGTTCCTCATTGGTCCTCCTTTTAGAGAGAAAATGTCTGGGTTAAGGAGGCTAGAACAGAAAAACTTAATTGGAAAAATTTTCTGGCATTGCATCATAAAAGCAAGGAAGTATTGGGAAGGATGTGCAGCAAATGAAGCCCTCATTCATTACTGTGATTGATAATCAGCTTTTTGGTAAGCTGTTTGTCAGTATCAACTAAATCTGAACATATGCAAGCCCCATATGCCAGCAGTTCCACTGGTGGATATATATGCAACAGGAATTTATATACATTAACACTAAGAGGCATGCACCAAAATGTTCATAGTAGCCTATCTGTAATAGTCCCATGCCAGAAACAACCAAAATATCCACCAAGAGTAGAACAGATACATAAAATACAATTTTTTATATGAGAGAAATTATACACTTGGGAGAATATTATACACTTGGGAATAGTGTTAAAATGAATAAAGGTAACTGAATAAACCATTGCTACATACAAACCATTTTTATGATTCTCAGAAATATAATGCTGGGTGAAAGAAACTAAACACACAAAAAATTCATATTTATTGTGTGTTCATATATAGTTCTAGAATGAGGAAGACTAAGTAGTGATGGTAGCAGTCAAGATAATTATTAGCTTTAGGGAAGAGTGTTTATGGTGACTGGGAGATGGCATAAGGTGATTGTTGGTGGCACTGATAATATTCTATTTCCTGATCTGGATGTTGGCTACTATGGTCTGTTTATCTCGAGAAAAATTCATCAAGTGGTACACTTGTTATCTGTGCATTTTTCATAATATATTTTGAATTTCAATAAAAATATTTTCCTAAAAATATCTGACAGCAAGAGAGACTGCATTAGGTACTAAGAGAGTTATTATGAAAGAAAATGAGTGATACAGGTGATGATGTAAGGCAAAAAAAAAAAAAAAAAAACATTGTTTTATTTGAATTTGACATATTGAAGCAAGTAAATAAAGTCACCAACAAGTTTAAAAATGAATATCAGGGCTTCTGGTATGACCAAATAACTCAGATTAACCCTTAGACCAACCTTCGTGCAGATAACAGTTATATTTTATCTCTGAAGAAAGACAAAACTTCCTGAAGACAGTAGACACTGTCAAAAAGCAGACAGATGCTAGAAGAAAATAAAAACTTTGTAGAAGAGAATTATGCTAAATGAGTTTTCCAGATATATTGCTTTGCTTTTCTTTCTTCTTCTTCTTTTTTTTTTTTTTGAGATGGAGTCTCGCTCATTCACCCCGGCCGGAATGCAGTGGCTCAACCTCAGCTCACTGCAACCTCCACCTCCCAGGTTCAAGCGATTCTCCTGCCTCAGCCTCCCAAGTAGCTGGGATTACAGATGCTCACCACCGCACCCAGCTAATTTTTGTATTTTTAGTAGAGATGGGGTTTCACCATGTTGGTCAGGCTGGTCTCGAACCCCTGACCTCGGGCGATCTGCCCTCCTGGGCCTCCCAAAGTGCTGGGATTACAGGCATGATCCACCATGCCCGACCGATATATTGCTTTTCAACTGATGACAGGCACCAGTCTTCATCTTGTAGGGGAGCTAAAACTCCAGTAGAAAACCTACAATCTTTCTAGCTTGAAGAACCTGAGGACAGAGTTTGGGTCAACCATAGTTGCTGAATAATGTCAGATAAGATCCTGGAAATAAGAGAACCTGTAAGGGAGGGTCCTGAATTCTATGTATAAACTCTAGCAGTTTTCTGGCTGACCTGAACAACATATATGTGGTGCAGACTCCTAGAAGCATATCTCACGCTAAAGGAGTGAACTGAGATTTGGGCTGCCACCATTGCAAAGAAGGTAGTTTGAACTTTAAACTGGCTATGGTAGGCCAAATAATAGCTTTCCAAACTTTCCATGTTCTAATACCCAGAAACTGTGAATATGTTAAATTACATGAAAAAATGGAATTAAGGAAGCAGAGGGAATTCAGGTTGCTAATCATTTAACCCAGAAAAAGGGAAATTTTTCTGGATTACATGAGTGAGCCCAATGTAATCATAAGGGTCTTTAAATGTGGAAGATGCAGGCAGAAGTATCAGTTGCAGAGTGATGCAATATGAGAAAGAATAGACTAGCCATTGTCGGCTTGGAAGATGGAAGGTGGCATGAGTCAAGGAATGTGGGCAGCTCTTAGACGCTGGAAAAGACAAATATATATATATATATATATATATATATATATATATATATATATATATATATATTCTGGGTTGGGGGTCTTCAGAAAAGAATGCAGTGTTGCTAGTGCATTGGCTTTAGTCCAGTGAGAACCATTTCAAACTTCTGATGTCCAGAGCTGTAAGATAAATATGCATTATTTTAATCCACTTAATTTTCAGTAATTTGTTATAAAACCCACAGAAAATAATACAGATTTTTTGTACTGGAAGTGGGATACTACTGTTACAAATATCTAAAAGTGTAGAAGTGGCCTTGGAATTGGGCAATAAAAGCTGGAAGAATTTTAAGGACCATTATGGAAAAACTGATTTCCTTGAAAAGGCTGTTAGTAAAAATATGGATGTTAATAACTGCTAGGGAAAACTCAGAAGGAAATAAGGAACATGTTATTGGAAACTGGAAAAAAATAAATCCCTGATATATAGTGGCAGAAAATCTAGCAAAATTATATTCCGCAGGTATATGGAAAGTAGAATTTGTAAGTAATGAATTTGGATATGTAGCTGAGGCTATCTCATCCAAGCAAACGTCAAAACTGGGCTCTGATTTCTTTTTGCTTCTTATAGTAAATTATGAGTGGAAGGAAATAAAATGTTTGGAAAATCATTAAACAAAAAGTACTAGGATTTGATCACTTTGGAAATTCTCAGCCTATCCAGATTGCAAAAGACACTAAAAGATTAACTGTCAGGAAAATGTGCTCTGGAAACAAACCAATAAAACCACCCCCAAACTCAAAGCAAGTGAGGGTATGGTTGGATGACCTTTTGCTAATCCTTCAGAAAGATGATTAGGTCATAAAATTCATTCATATAAAAGACTCTTTGAAAAAAGTAAGTATGTGGCCAGGCACAGTGGCTCATACCTGTAATCCCAACACTTTGGGAGGCCAAGGTGGGTGGATCACTTGAGGTCAGGAGTTTGAGACCAGCCTGGCCAAAATGGTAAAACCCCACCTCTACTAAAATACAAAGATTAGTGGTGGTGGTGGCACATGTCTATAATCCCAGCTACTCTGGAGGCTGAAGCAGGAGAATTGGTTGAATCTAGCAGGCTGAGGTTGCAGTGAGCTGAGATTCTACCACTGCACTCTAGTCTGGGTGACAGAGTGAGTAACTGTGTCTCAAAGAGAAAAGAAAAATAATTAAAAGAAAAGAATAAGTATATGAGTCAGATTAGCCATTTCAACAGAAGTCAAAAATAGAGAAATTAAAGAAAAATGATGCATTATATAGAGAAAAACACACAATTTCAATGATTGCAGACTTTTCATTAGAGACAGTGGAAGTCAGGAGAAAGCAGACCATAAAGTGCTGGTTTCTAGAAAAGATCCGTGGAAGAGGCACTCGCCTAATGAAGTAAATGTGTGTGACATATATTGGAAATCCATGCATTGGTCTTGAAAATTTTATATCAGCAGAAGCACTGCCAGTTTGAGTTAAAAAGTACAGAAAGAGTACAAAATAAAGGAATGCTGTTTGTCTTCCAAGATTCTGTATGTAAGATAAAAGATGGTAAAACTACTCAGCTTCAAACACATATTATCTTTCACAATAGGGAATGATTGTTCATGAGGGTTCGGTGATCCCAGAGGGCAGATTGTTAAATTATAGAAAACTGTTTTCAGGTGTTAAAAACAAATGACGTTTACTTGGTTGGATTTCAAAATTGCTTGGGATTGATAACTTATCAACCAAGAATTCTATATCCATTGAAAACGTTCTTAAAGAGTAAAGGTAAATTACAGACATTTTCAGGTAAATGAAAACCAGTACATTTGCATTATTAAAAAATGCAAAAGAACATTATTCTGGAAGATGGCAATTGATACCAGATGATTCTTCAGGAAGGGATAAAACACATTGGAAATGGTAAATATGTGGTTAAATATAAGAGGTTATTTTTCCTCCTTATAATTTGTTTAAAATACCATTAATTGCTTACAGAAAAATTATAACATTTGATTGTGGGATTTATAACATATTTAAATGTGATATACCTGAATGGAATAAAGGATAAAGAAATAAATGGACCTATATGGCTATATGGTTTTGATATTTTATGTACAGTGATATAATATTAATTGTAACTAGAATGTGAAAAGTTAGGAATCACTAGAGCACTTGTCTAGCATTATTTCAAAGAATTATACCTAAAAATAATATATAAAAATTAATATCAGCAAAAGCTTAGAAAAACACAAATTGATGTAAATAGAAGAGCTATGGAAAGGAATTGGCCATCTAATTTTCACCATGCAATGGAAAAGAGCTATTTATGTGTTTTCTAAAGTATTTATGAGCTCCGAGGCCTCAAACTTTAGCAAGAGAAATTTAAATCTTATATAATAAGAACTGTGAGGCATGTTAAATATTGTTATTCTGTACAAGCACAGAAAGTGAATTGTGTGTCTATGCTGGTAAAAGTCAATAATAATTGTTAGTATCATATATGTATGGAAATACAGTCCTTGGAAAGTATAAAATGAATGTGGCAATAATTTTGATTTTTTTCTAATTGAAGATTAAGGAAAATTGTCATTTTCAAGGAGGTAAAGCTCTTCATCCTTACTTGTGGGGCCTCATTTTCTAATGTAATTATTTAGACTGTATTCAAAATGGATTTAGTATTCACAGTGATAGGAAGAGTGAACAAAATGTTCTCAGTGAGTAAATTTAATTCTTAGTAAAACAAGTGGAATCACCATCTCAACTTTTTACTGATGAACAAAATCCAAAATTGCAAACTTTCTTAGATATAATCGTTTCTTAATTGATAATAATATTTTATTTTTTTTGAGATGAGATCTCACTCTGTGGCCCAGGCTGGAGTGCAGTGGTGTGATCTTGGCTCACAGCAAACTCTACCTTCTGAGATCAATCAATTCTCATGGCTTAGCTTCCCGACTAGCTGGGACTACAGGTACCCGCCACCACGACTGGCTGATTTTTTTATTTTTAGTAGAGATGGTGTTTTGCCATATTGGCCAGGCTAGTCTTGGACTCATGGCCTCAAGTGACCTGCCCATCTTGCTTCCCAAGGTGCTGGGATTACAGGCATGAGCCACTGCAACTGGCCTGATGTTAATATTTTTTATGTAAGTCAAAGTAAGTCACTTTGGCATTCTCTTATGCAGTTACTTATTTGACTTCTCACTTACTAACAATGAGTCTAAGGATTTCTGAACACAAAATTTAAATATTCTAGTCATTATGCCATGTCCTTATGCAAGCAAATGAATGCTGAACTATGATTGAGAAGAATTCAATATGCTTTTCTGATTCTTAGCTTCAACCTTAATAAAATAGAAAAAAATGGATATCTCACTACGTGTATTACTTCACTGATGACGAGAGGGAAAAATTTAATATAAAATTCAATATACACGTTAGTTTTTCAAAGCAACTAAGAATGGCTTTGAATTTAGAAAATAATAACAATTCATAGGGAAAAAATGTGAGTGCCAAAGGAAGCATGTCTGAATAAAGATGTGGCCTGATGTCAGAGTTCTATTGAGAAAGGACAGTGAAATAATTCCCAACCCAACATAATGTTCTCTGCAAAAATACAATCCAGTGTATGTTATGCCTCAATTAAATAGCAACAAAAACTATAACCCAGTGTGTCACGGCACAATGTATTTACATGTTGTAGAAGCACCCTCGTATTTATCAATTGCTATAGTAAGTTTTAAAGTATGATTATTGCTTTCAATCTAGAAAAGAGAGTTGATTTTATAGTGACTTAATTTCATTTAAAACTTTCAATTTTCCACTTTAAAAATGCATATGCTACCTAGAATGTTATTAATGTAAAATGGTATATGCAGATTATTATGATACAGATTTCTCAGCAAAATTCTATATCTATGCAGAATATTTTGAAATTTTCTAAGTTACCTTCAATGCCAAAGTGTATATTTTTCATAACTGGCCACTTCTGAAAGATTACATCCTTAGGAACCACATTTGCAGTGAAAATTAAATGTTCATATTTCTCTCTTTTTGTTATTATTGTTGTTTTTATTCTTGTTTTGGAGTCTATTGGATTTCTAATAAGATATCAATTTAGGTCAAGGCATAAATATTCATGATTTTGATCTCTGGATGAAAATGCAGAGTGAAATATCTAATTCTTTCCCCAGCTTTATTGAGGACTAGACTTGCAACCTGAAAGGAGATTGAGCTTGCCTCAGTTACGATTCAGAATTTGTTGGCTTTTATCAAGATATGGCCTAGGCTGAATGAATTAAGTTAAAACGTAGTGGTGTGTGCCTGTGTGAATGCAGCAAGATGGAGGCTGAGCCACTGTGGAGAGCACACAGGCTCTGCCTAGGAAACCTCATGCTGCTTATATGCTTGCCACACCAGATGTTGCACTTTCAGCAGCTTTTTAAGTTCATTGAGCATTGCTGAATCACCAGCAATAGGCCAGGCTGCTCCAAGGACACGTAGGTAATATAAGTTCATTTCCTGAAATGATTACAATTTTGTTAATATGCTTTCATTGTGTGATTGTTCCTACAAAATTTGATTTGGTAAATCTTAAGTGCCTTATTAAGGGGCAAAGAATGCTGAAGTACTTAGCTTCCAAAGCAATGATAACTGTTATTCAAGTTAGTATTAAAGCACTATCTACAGCAAAATTTTAAAATCAGGATAAATGTACATGCAAGACAACCTCAATCACCTAATCAATGATATGTAAAATATTACTTTTGGTGCTACCAGCAGATACAGATGAAATCAGTAGAAACAACAGAACAGTATGTGATTTACTTGCAAAATTAATTGTGCAGAAAATAATTATCGGAAATTAGAAAAAGAGGAACACCTATTAAGCTGGGTAGGTATAAAACAAAGGCAAGAAAAGAAAGGTCTGGCTTCTCTGGTAGAATTACATACACCACAAAACTACTCTCTAGAGTGGTGCTTGTCAAATTCTAATGTGTTGAATGAATCTTCTGGGGATATTTTAAAACGTAGATATCGGATTCTGATTGGGACAAGGTTCTAAATGCTTTGTAAGCTCCTAGGTAATGCCAACGTTGTCTACTAAGTTCCTAAGTAACGTTAATGTGTCAGAGACCACACTTCAGAGCAATTTATGTAACAACTTTTCTCTAACATAACCCCTTCCTCAGAAATGAGATTTATATTGCTATCTGGCATATTGATAGTGACACTGTTTTAGGCAAGAACTTAATCCTTAGGAATAAATATCAAAGTAGTAGATAATACAATTCCTTAGCTAAAGGAGATGGGAGAAAGAATGTTCCTTTAATTTATGGCTTCAGTGTATCCTTAGGATTTTATCTAGAAAAAACAATCAATATCATATGGCTCTACAGATGACATTGATTTGTGGTTCTACTGTAGAAGCAGCATTCTTTTAGTACCTCATTCCTGTTGCTGTCTGTAGAGTGGCACACTACATATCAATAAACCAGCTGGTCTTCTTGTCCTACCCCCAGAACCCTGAGTTGGGACAATTTAGAAGTATGAAGTATTTTTTTTAGACTGAGTGACTGTTTACTTGAGACTAATACACTATAGTGATGGACAGCAACAATAAATTCCTGTGCCAAAATTTCTCTTTTTTAGTTTAACTTTTTTTTTTTTTTTTGACATGGAGTTTCACTCTTGTTGCCGAGGCATGATCTTGGCTTACTGCAACCTCTACCTCCTGGGTTCAAGCAATTCTCCTGCCTCAGCCTCCCAAGTAGGCTGGAATTACAGGCACCCGCCACCAAGTCTGGCTAATTTTTTGCATTTTTAGTAGAGACAGGGTTTCATCATGTTTGCCAGGCTGGTCTCGAACTCCTGAGGTCAGGTGATCCACCCTACTTGGCCTCCCAAAGTGCTGGGATGACAGGCATGAGCCAGCACACCTGGCCCAAATTTTCTTAAACTCAACAACGGAAATGCACTGGTGAAAACAAAAACTGTTTGTCTCAGATCTGTAATTTCTGCAGCCGGATTTGTAAAGGAACTAGAAATAACGTGACCCATTACAGAGAATGTGCTAACTTTTATGGTAAAGTATTTCTTTATCATTCTTAGTAAAGGTATCACACTTGCTTTTAGGCAAAAAGGAGGCTATGAATGAAAGTTACACAAAAGATACCATAGTAAAAAAAAAAAACCCAGAATATCCATTTATTTCAGAAAAATTAATTTTACAAACAACTACAGGTGCTTGCAAGAATTGAATCAACCACATCCATAAATGTAGTACTTTAGTCCCCCAAAATATAGGTACTGATTCTCAAGAAAGAGTTCATGTTAGACACGGGATTAGGATGAATCTATAAAAAGTAAACCATGGAGAGGAAAAAAGCTGAACTGATGTGAAGGGCACGCCACGTCGACAGACAAGCTCACAAGAACAGATCTGTCTTCTTGGGCAAAGCAATGTAACATGATGGCTGAGGGTGAAGTTTTTCTTGACCCAGTCCTAACATAGACAGGCTTCTGCAGACGTTCACAGAGAATCACAGGCCATGATGACATAGAACTATTCAGTCTTGGGCACACTTTGTACCCGTTGAGGTACACAAAATTTTACAGTGCTCTATACATGCCTTTGCTCAGTAAAATTGTAGACTTGCACTCAACAGATCGGGTGTATTTATCAAGCCATAAACTCCTTTGTCTACAACAAATCATTTAAGGTTTACTGAAAATAATCAGAACAGAGCCCGAGTTTGTGGGACTAGGGTAGAGAATAGATTAAAATTCGTTTTCTCCTTTTACTATTGCAATCCCTACCAAAGGACTGATAGAGTAATAATACACTTTACCATTTTTCTTTATTATTATGATTTTTTAACTTTACAACATAAGAATACTGAAGCAATTCAATTGAATAATAAAAATAGTAGTGATATTACCATATCTTGTGGTAGGCAGAGTAATAACCCCCCAAAAAGTTCCATACTCTAATCCCCAGAGCCTGTGAATATGTTCCCTTACATGGCGAAAGGGAATTTGCAGATGTGCCTTAATCCATAGAATGTACAACACCAAGAGTGAACCCTAATGTAAACGATGGACTCTGGGTGGTGAAATGTCAGTGTAAGTTCATCAGTTGTAACAAATGTACCACTCTGGTGGGGAATGTTGCTAATGGGGGAGGCTATGCATATTTGGGGAAATATGGGAAATCTCTGTACCTTCCTTTTATTTTTTCTGTGAGCCTTAAATTACTCTGAAGAGTCTTTAAAAAGACTTGGGATAGAGATCATGGACATTTACAAGACATACTAAAATATCTTCTTTAAAATGAGCTATTCCCTGTTTTTCTATTTTGGGTCTATTTATTAAGGAAAAATATCACTAGAATTATTCTTTCTTTTGGAAGGTATTTGTCATATGTCATAAATCTGCATGACTGGCTTTAGGTGGAAATACTAATTTTAAAAACATGAATTACATATTTTATATTCTTCCTATTCAGTATTCTCTATACTTGGAATGCAAATTGTAATGATTTAGTAATCTGTATTCTATTTTTTTTCCATAACCAGATGTTTGGTAAGAATTTTTTCTGTTTATTGGAAAATATTTTAATTTACTCCAACATAAAAATATTTGTCAAGTTGTATTTCTGAGAAACCTGAGACAGTTTTCTCTGCTTGTCTCCATTCTGCCTGATGCTCATTATGCTCTTCAAGCAGAAAAATAAAATAATAATAAATAATAAAATAATTTCTTGGTTTCACAGAACAGTCCTAGGTACAGCCATATCATAAAGAAATACAGCAAGAAATAAAAACACTAATAAGTCTGGGGAAATAACAGGATGACATAAGCTGTAACTCTGTGCAAACATTGGCAGGATCAGTGGAAGCTGGTACACATCGTTAATGTTGTGCTTCAGGGCCATTATAAAGAAAAATAAGTGTTACTTGAACACAAGCACTGTGATACTGCGAGAGTTAACCTAATACTGAGAGGGCTGAGTCACTAATAGGCAGAAAGTGTGGACAGTGTGGATACACTGGACAAAAGGGTGATTCACATTCCTGAGAGGGACACAGCAGGATGGAGAGAGATTTTATCATGCCACTCACAATGACGTACAACTTAAATCTTATGAATTGTTTGTTTCTGGAATTTTCCACTTAATATTTTCAGACCATGGTAGATTATGGGTAATTGACACCAGGTACAACAGAACAGCAGATAAGACAGAACAACTGTATAAGTAATACAATGGACAGAGAAAAAAAGATTCTAAAAATATGGCCCCCTAATGTATCCCACTTTTCTCCCACTGTCAATATCAAATCAAATTCAATCTACCATTCAGACTTGCTGGGGGAGTTACAGAAAAAGCGATTGGAGGATTTTCATGCTCTGTTTTGGAGAAAGGCGTGGAAAGCAGCCTTGGAGGCCTCTGGGGTAAAGATCTGAACAAAGCTTTTTCTAGGAAGAACTTGATCCATGAGGATCCCTGGATTATCAGGAAAAGGAAAAGATTAATAAAAGTTCCTCAGATCTCCATGTTCTGTCTTTAGCAAGCCAAAGAGTAATTAAACAGGTGAGATCTAAATTCTATCCCCACTTAAGGCTTCAAGAGCACAAGGGAACAGAGGAGCAGAGAGTCACCTCCAGATGCTTTGGGAGACTGACAAGCTGATGCTAATGTACCACTTCATACAAGAGAAGTTGCCATAGCACCATCCACTACTGACTGTCTGGGCAAGTGGAGCAGAAGCCCATTGAATATATGAAGAAATGTATAACATGTCTAAGTGGGGAGAAGATAACAATGAGAGAGAGAGAGAGAGAAAGAGAACATACAACTAGGAAAGATGCTCTAATGAATAGATCTGCTTGAGGAGACATAAAGCAACCTGACCAAAAAACAGCAACCACAACAGATATCTGAAACATTCAGGAACAAAACAATAACATTTCTAGAATGACAAACATAATTTTTGAACAAAAAGTTAATAGATATGAATGTCAAGACACGTCTTAAATTAGTGGGCTGAAATTTCAAGAGGAAGAATGTCTCAAACCACAGAACAAAAATGCAAAAAGAGTATACCAGTAGGTTCAATTTCATCTGTTGCAAAGAAATTTTTATTTTTTCTGACTATAATCAGTAATAATGAAAATACATAATAAAACTGTGTTTTTCCAAATATGTTACTACATAGAATTTAAGAAGAAAGGAGGATATCAAAACCGGCATTACATTTTTAAGGAATTAAACATTTAAACTTTCACATCAGAATGAATGAAAAGCAACAAAAATTGTACTCAGAAGCAAATATATAGCCATGCTTACCCTAAGTATTAAAGAAGTCAGACTAAGAAATAATAAATATTAGGAGTAAAGATAGATAAAAAGGAATCAGTGAAGATAAAAACTAAATCAATTATTTAGAAAAAATCTTGGAAATTAAAAACAAGTCTCAAATCTGATTCTTATAACTCAAAACAACTAATGAGGTAGATAAGACACAAATAAATACATTCAAGAAAATAGAAAATCACAACTATGAAAAAAGAGAAAGGAGTCCTAAAACTATAATTCTTTTAAATAGAAACACTAAAATAATTTTCAGGAAATGCTACATGAAATATATTGGAAATGGGGTTTGAATTCTACATAAATGATTTTCTATAAAAATATAAATTACTAAGATGAGCATAAGAAATGAACAAAGTGAACGATTGCTGTAGAAATAAATGTACAGATATTAAAATGATGACATTGAAAAGGTACCAGGATAACATAGAGTTATAGCCAAATTTTACTGGCTTTTAAGAAGCAGTCATTCATGCATCTGACAAAGGTCTAATATCCAGCATCTAAAAGCAACTTAAACAATTTTACAAGAAAAAAACAAATAGCCCCATTAAAGAGTGGACAAAGGACATGAACAGACACTTTTCAAAAGAAGCATACATGTGGCCCACAACTGTATGAGAAAAAGCTCAATATCTCCAATCACTAGAGAAATGCAAATCAAACCTCCAATGAGATACCATCTCATACCAGTCAGAAAGGCTATTATTAAAAAGTCAAAAAACAATAGATGTTGGCAAGGTTGCAGAGAAAAAGAAACGCTTATACACTGTTGGTGGGAGTGTAAATTAGTTCAACCATTGTAGAAAGCAAAGACCTCAAAGACCTAAAAACAGAAATACCATTCGAATCAGCAATCCCATGACTGGGTATAAACCTAAAGGAATATAAATTGTTCTACTATGAAGACACATGCAGGCAAACGTTCATTGCAGCACTATTAACAATAGCAATGACATGGAATCAACCTAAATGCTAATCAGTGATAGACTGGATAAAGAAAATATGGTACATATACACCATGGAATACTATGCAGCCATAAAATGAAAAGATCATGTCCTTTGCAGGAACATGGATGAAACTGTTATCCTTAGTAAACTAATGTAGGAACAGAAAACCAAATACTGCGTGTTCTCACTTATAAGTGGGAGCTAAATGATGAGAACACATGGACAATTAGAGAGGAACAACACACACTGGGGCCTACTTGAGGGTGGAGGGTGGGAGTGGGTAGAAGATCGGGAAAAATAACTAATGTGTACTAGGCTTAATACCTGCGTGACAAAATAATCTGTACAACACACTCGCATGACATGAGTTTACCTCTATAACAAACAAAGAAACTAACAGAGTGGGAGTCTGTAGAGTGAGAATCTGAAGTCGAAGCACATATTATAAATCTATTGAGTGGAATTGATCTGAATATTTAAAAAGCCTAATGAAAGGCTACTCGGGAGGCTCAGGCAGAGAATTGCTTAAACCCGGGAGGCGGGGGATGCAGTGAGCCAAGGTCGCGCCACTGCACTTCAGCCTGGGCAACAGAGTGAAACTCCGTCTCAAAAAAAAAACAAAGCAAAACAAAACAAAACAAAAAACAAACCTACTGGTTTGAGTTGCTGAATTGCTAATGTTCAGAGATTTTTCATTTTACAGAAGAATGAATATACAATGTAAGCTTAATGGGAATGAAGAAATTCTTTTCCAATCTAATCAACTTTTAATTTCAGGAAGAGAGGGGAAAAACGTTACTAGGAGTAAAGTCTAAGCAGAAGCTCTTGGGAAATCTTCAAAAGATGAAATTTATGTTAGTTTAGTTTTTTATTTTATTTTTTTTCCGAGACGGAGTCTCGCTCTTGTTGCCCAGGCTGAGTGGAGTGGCATGATCTCAGCTCACTGCAGTCTCTGCCTCCAGGGTTCAAGCGATTATCCTGCCTCAGCCTCCTGAGTAGCTGGGATTACAGGAACGTGCCACCACATCTGGCTAATTTTTGTATTTTTAGTAGAGACGGGGTTTCATCATGGTGGCCAGGTGGGTCTCGAACTCTTGACCCTAGGTGATCTGCCTGCCTTGGCCTCCCAAAATGCTGGGATTACAGACGTGAGCCACTACACCCAGTCCTATGTTAGTTTACTTTTTAAGGTCGTTGAGCTTCACAGAAATCTAGAATTTCAAATACCATATAGACGATGCATTTTCTTTAAACTAGTTGCTCCATTGACAGAGTTCCCAACTCCCCTTGCACTTTCATATATCTGTTAATACAATTAGTGGGAGAATGGATTAATATTTTAGTTCCTGTTAAACATATAATGCAATTGTAAGTAAAAAAGAATATTCACTGCCAGATTTGATTAAAAGGATTGATTAACAATGGGAATTTCAGGGACTAAGAAAATCCTAGAGAAGTTTTGCTTTAATGTTTACAAGAGATTCTATTTTTTATTTATTAAATTTTTAAAAGTTTTATTTTTAATTGACAAATAATTTTGTCATATAATAATTTTATTAATAATTGACAAATAACAATTGACAAATAATTATATATTTATGGTGTACAATGTAATGTTTTGCCATGAGTGTACAATGTAGAATGATTAAATCAGGCTAATAAGCATATGTATGATCTCAAATATTTATCATTTCTCTGTGCCAAGAATATTTAAAATCTTCTCTTTAAAATAAATAATACATAATTATTAATTATATTTTCTTTGCTGTGCAATGAAACACTAAAACTGTGTGTCTCTTATCTAACTGCAGCTTTGTAGCCACTGACCAGCATCTCCCCTTTTCCCATCCACACTCTCTTCAGAGCCACTGGTAACTATCTTTCTATTTTCTACTTCTATGAGTTCAATGTTTTAGATTCCACATACAAGTGAGATAATACAATATTTGTCTCTCTGTACCTGGTGAATTTAACTTAACATAATACCCTCTAGGCTCAGCCATGTTGTTGCAAATGACAGAATTTCCTGTGTTTTTAAAGCTGAATAATATTTTATTGCATATATACACCACATGTTAAAAATATTCATCTAATGATAAGCAATATTGAGTTATTGAGAATAATGCTGCAGTAAATATGGGGGTGTGGATATCTTTTCAGCATATTAATTTCAAGTACTTTGGTATATTCCAGTAGTGGGATTGCTGGATCATATGTTAATATTATTATTATTATTGTGGGAAGCTTTTTACTGTTTTCCAGAATGGCTGTGCTAATTTACAATACTATCAACCCTGTATAAGTGTTCCCTTTTATATACAGTATAAAGCTTCCCTTTTCTCCATATTCTCACCAACATTTATTTTCATGTTTTTCATAATAGCCAGTCTTACAGATGTGAGGTGATCTCTCATTGTATTTTTAATTTGCATTTCTCTGATAATTACAGTTGAGCATTTTTTCATATATCTGTCAGCCATTTATATGACTGCTATAGAAAATATTCACAAACTATGCATCTGACAAAGGTCTAATATCTAGCATCTATAAGGATCTTAAACAAGTCAACAAGCAAAAAACAAATAACCCTATTAAAAAGTGGGCAAAGGACATGAACAAACACTTCTGAAAAGAAGACTCAGCAATCCTGTTACTAGGTACACACTCAAAGGAAAATATATCATTCCACCAAACAGACACATGCACCAATTTGTTTATCACAGTGCTAATCACAACAGTGAAGAAATGGAATCAACCTAGGTGTCCATCTATTTGTCCATCGGTGGTGGATTAGATAAAGAAAACATGGTAGATACACACTATGGAATACTATGCAGCCATAAAAAAGAATGAAATCATGTCCTTTGCAGCAACATGGATGCAGCTGGAAACCTATCCTAAGCAAATTAATGGAGAAATAGAAAACCAAATACTGCATGTTTTCATTTACAAGTGGGAGCTAAACACTGGGCACACATGGTCATAAAAATAGGAACAATAGACACTGGAAAATACAAGATGGGGGAGAGTTGAAAAAAACTACCTATTGGTTACTATGCTAACTACTTGGGTGACAGATTCATTTATACTCCAAACCTCAGCGTCACACAATATACCTTTGTAATAACCCTGTACATGTACTCCTTGATTCTAAAGTAAAAATTAAAAGTGAACAAAACAAACAAAAAATTCCAATGACATTTTTTTAAAAGAAAAATATCCTAAAATTTGCTTACAATCACAAAAGACCCCAAATCATCAAAGCAATCCTGAGTGAAAAGAGCGAAGCAGGAAGCATCACACTAGCCAACATCAAAATATATTACAAGACTATAATGATCAAAACAGCATGGTACTGGCATAAAAACAGACACACAGAACACTGGGACAGAATACAGAACTCAGGTGTAAATCCATACATTTTTTATAAAGTTGCCAAGAATACAAACTGAGGAAAGGGAAGTCTTTTCAGTAGATGGTGTTGGTAAAACTGGACATCTACATGCAGATGAATGAAATTAGATCCCTATCTTACACTATCTACAATGAGCAACTCAAAATGAATTAATGACTTAAACATAAAACCTAAATTGTAAAACTATTGAGAAAAAAACACATAAGATATACAAAAAAGTTCCATGACATTGATCTAGGCAATGATTTTTTTGAGTATGAACCCAAATGCACAAGCAACCAAAGCACAAGCAAAAGAAAAAAAAAAAAAAGATTAAATCAAACTAAAATGCTTCTACACAGGAAAAAAAAAATCAAAAAGAACAATTAACAGAATAAAGAGACAATTCTTGGATTGGGAGAAAATATTTGCAAATTATACAGCAGATAAGCAATTAATATCAAAAGTATACAAGAAACTCAAACTACTCAACAACAAGGAAACAGCCTTACTTAAAAATGGGCAAATAATTTAAGAATTTTTTTTTTTAGGAAGGAACTTTTCAGACTCAGATTATGGCATTAAGGAAACTGTTCATTCCTTCCAGATTTTGCCATTAGATTTGAAGAAAGTGGAGTTATTCCAATTGTGTTTTCATAATGCATGTGCACAGTTCAACTGGTTTTCATTTCAGTCCATTATTGAGAGGATATTGCAACAATTTAAATGTAAAATTCTTCAGCTACAATGTAACAAAAGGTAATCACAGCAATCAAGGAAAAATTATTGCTATATACAATAACTTGAATGGATCACAAGGGTATTACGTTAAGTAAAATTTAAAAAAAAAAAGCCAATCTCAAAATTTCACATACTGTATTATTCGACTCATATAGCTTCTAAACATGACAAAATTATAGAGATGGAAAACAGAGTAGTGATTATGAGCAGAAAAGAAAGAATTATGGAGAGAGGTTGAAGATAAATGGGGGCAGGGGATATTTGGTAGATTAGGGTCCCTGAAGTGGCTGGCAGGGATGGAATACAGAACAAAGAGAAAATGTTTATCCTGACACGGGTAGGGTCCCTCTACCATTGACAGGAGATAGAACATTATAGGAGTGGTGTTTTGACTAGTAGCCACTTCCTTCAGCAAATACTCCAGATGATAAGCCCTTAACATCTTTCTTCCCTAATGGTCAATTTCTATTAGCAATTATTATATCATTAAGATTCTTTTTCTTTATTATTTAATGAATGTAGCTTTATTGAAGTTTGACTCTGGTTTCTCTCAAGAGATCTTAAAGTAAATAAGCATTTTATGTTCTGAAATAAATTGTTCCATAACCTCAGTTATTATTTCCATATAGTATCCACATGGATAAAATCTAAAAACATTTGAGAAAGAAATAAGAAATTCTAAAAATATAAGAAAATGGAAATGAAACATATTGATTATGGATAAGAGATAAAATATTTTTCAATAATAGCTATACTGCAACAATAATATTTTATTGTCTAAAGTCAAGGAAGAGCTGTAGCACATTCAATGCCACTTAATGCCAGAAAATGGGCTAAGTACCTTCCACTTAAAATATATGTGATATTTCCAATAGAAAATATGAGGTGAAAAATTAGAAAATTGTCACACATTATATAGTATGCCTTTAATAATAATAAATTAATAACAGATTATCCAATGTATTTAGAATCCTTTATATTCATGTATTTCTACTGTTAAACTGTGGAGGACATTTTTGTTTTCCTCTGTGGAGGATCCAGTTTCCTCTCTGTGAGTAATGGTGTCTTTATTTTCCTGAGGGAAATATTCCTCTCTATTTTTTTCCCTTGTGGTTTGTGTGATGTTGGACACATACTCAGCTTCCAGGTTGTGAACTTGCCTCAGATTGGCTCATCAAATAATTACAATGATGCTCAATTTCAGATTTTTGCTGGACCTGTAAGGAAAGAGGTCCCCTGTCCTGTTGGCATTGTTAAACTAGTAAGGTGTGATCCTGGAGTTGCTGACGACTGCCTTATTTCTATAAAATAATTCATAATAAAGTGAACACAGAGGAAAGCAGAAGTGAGAATATGGAAGAAGAATTATGACACTGTGAGATTCTGATTCCTTGACCTGTTCAGTTATGTAAGCTAAATTCCTTTTCTTCTTTATTAACAGAATAATTGGTTTGCTAATAATTGCAACTAAAAAAAGTCTATTTAATAGTAGTGAAAGTGAATATCCGTGAAATTTAGGAAATTAATATTGACTAGTAAACCATGTTAAGGAAAAAAGTCCTTCTGAATTCTTTGTAAACATAATAAATCTGTGAAAAAATTTGATGTTTCTTATCATAAAAAACTAACAATATATCACTGACATGAAATGTTCTTCCCGTAATCTACAAAGTATCATTTTATTTTAATGATACTATATTAATAGCTTAAAGATAAAACTTACTATAATTAATTTTTAATTGTGGAACTAAGGATAGGAATAAGTAGATACTGAAATATAAGAGGAAAATATGGGCTTCAAGATTTTGTCCTGTTTTTCGTTTTTCTCTCATGTTTCACCCAAGCTCTCTGACCCTTAGTTTTAGAAGATGTAGGAGACAATTGGTACATATATTTAAAACTTTTTCCTCAGAGAGGTATCTGGAAGATCACTGAATTTCTTCTCGTCAGTGCTGTGAACTTTTCTAAGATTGGGACACTCTGAATATAACTTGGAGTTATAATTCGACGGGAGATGTCAACATTCCAAGAAATACCAGTCTTTAATAAATTGCAAACGAATGAAATTTAAAATATTAGGAAATTCTGTAGCTTCACCTTTATTCAACACTTACTGGATGAATCTATTATTCATAACAAATTGAAACACCACTTATGGATATTAAAATTATTTTCTAAATAAAATTGAGTGACTCAACGTGAAACAAAAATAAAATCTTCTGAATAATTGTTTACTAGAACACATTATTTTATGACTCTTAGCAAAAAAAAAAAAAGCTAAAAGAAAAAATACCCTTTTTCATATCAAAAAACTCAACATCTCAATGAATGAGAGTATTCTCTTGCTAATGATAATTTTATGAGTACATTAAGTTTACTGACAACCTCAGATCTCTAAGATAACAGAATAGAATTATTGCCTTTCCTAAAATGGTGAATTGGTTGACTAGAATTACAAAGATTCCCTAAAGGAAGCTGAACACTAGCATGGAATCCATCTGGCCAAGGGCGTACATGTTCACCACTTTGCAGATAATAAAAGAAATGAATGGGGGGGCGGAGCAAGATGGCCAAATAGGAACAGCTCCAGTCTCCAACTCCCAGCGCGAGCGACACAGAAGACCAGTGATTTCAGCATTTTCAACTGAGGTACTGGGTTCATCTCACTGGGGAGTGCCGGACGATCGGTGCTGGTCAGCTGCTGCAGCCCGACCAGCGAGAGCTGAAGCAGGGCAAGGCATCGCCTCACCTGGGAAGCGCAAGGGGGAAGGGAATCCCTTTTCCTAGCCAGGGGAACTGAGACACACAACATCTGGAAAATAGGGTAACTCCCACCCCAATACTGTGCTTTAAGCAAACAGGCACACCAGGAGATCATATCCCACACCTGGCCGGGAGGGTCCCACGCCCACGGAGCCTCCCTCATTGCTAGCACAGCAGTCTGCGATATCGCGGCAAGGCAGCAGTGAGGCTGGGGGAGGGGCGCCCGCCATTGCTGAGGCTTAAGTAGGTAAACAAAGCTGCTGGGAAGCTCGAACTGGGTGGAGCTCACAGCAGCTCAAGGAAACCTGCCTGTCTCTGTAGACTCCACCTCCGGGAACAGGGCACAGTAAAAATAACAAAAACAGCAGAAACCTCTGCAGACGCAAACGACTCTGTCTGACAGCTTTGAAGAGAGCAGTGGATCTCCCAACACGGAGGTTGAGATCTGAGAAGGGACAGACTCCCTGCTCAAGTGGGTCCCTGACCCCTGAGTAGCCTAACTGGGAGACATCCCCCAGTAGGGGCAGTCTGACACCCCACACCTCACAGGGTGGAGTACACCCCTGAGAGGAAGCTTCCAAAGCAAGAATCAGACAGGTACACTCGCTATTCAGCAGTATTCTATCTTCTGCAGCCACTGCTTCTGATACCCAGGCAAACAGGGTCTGGAGTGGACCTCAAGCAATCTCCAACAGACCTACAGCTGAGGGTCCTGACTGTTAGAAGGAAAACTATCAAACAGGAAGGACACCTACACCAAAACCCCATCAGTACATCACCATCATCAAAGACCAGAGGCAGATAAAACCACAAAGATGGGGAAAAAGCAGGGCAGAAAAGCTGGAAATTCAAAAAATAAGCGCGCATCTCCCCCGGCAAAGGAGCGCAGTTCATCGCCAGCAACAGATCAAAGCTGGACGGAGAATGACTTTGACGAGATGAGAGAAGAAGGCTTCAGTCCATCAAACTTCTCAGAGCTAAAGGAGGAATGACGTACCCAGCGCAAAGAAACTCAAAATCTTGAAAAAAAAGTGGAAGAATTGATGGCTACAGTAATTAATGCAGAGAAGGTCCTAAATGAAATGAAAGAGATGAAAACCATGACACGAGAAATACGTGACAAATGCACAAGCTTCAGTAACCGACTCGATCAACTGGAAGAAAGAGTATCAGCGATTGAGGATCAAATGAATGAAATGAAGCGAGAAGAGAAACCAAAAGAAAAAAGAAGAATAGAAATGAACAAAGCCTGCAAGAAGTATGGGATTATGTAAAAAGACCAAATCTATGTCTGATTGGGGTGCCTGAAAGTGAGGGGGAAGATGGAACCAAGTTGGAAAACACTCTTCAGGATATCATCCAGGAGAACTTCCCCAACCTAGTAGGGCAGGCCAACATTCAAATCCAGGAAATACAGAGAATGCCACAAAGATACTCCTCGAGAAGAGCAACTCCAAGACACATAATTGCCAGATTCACCAAAGTTGAAATGAAGGAAAAAATCTTAAGGGCAGCCAGAGAGAAAGGTCGGGTTACCCACAAAGGGAAGCCCATCAGACTAACAGCAGATCTCTCGGCAGAAACTCTACAAGCCAGAAGAGAGTGGGGGCCAATATTCAACATTCTTAAAGAAAAGAATTTTCAACCCAGAATTTCATATCCAGCCAAACTAAGTTTCATAAGTGAAGGAGAAATAAAATCCTTTACAGATAAGCAAATGCTTAGAGATTTTGTCACCACTAGGCCTGCCTTACAAGAGACCCTGAAGGAAGCACTAAACATGGAAAGGAACAACCGGTACCAGCCATTGCAAAAACATGCCAAAATGTAAAGACCATTGAGGCTAGGAAGAAACTGCATCAACTAACGAGCAAAATAACCAGTTAATATCATAATGGCAGGATCAAGTTCACACATAACAATATTAACCTTAAATGTAAATGGAATAAATGCTCCAATTAAAAGACATAGACTGGCAAACTGGATAAAGAGTCAAGACCCATTAGTCTGCTGTATTCAGGAGACCCATCTCACACGCAGAGACATACATAGGCTCAAAATAAAGGGATGGAGGAAGATTTACCAAGCAAATGGAGAACAAAAAAAAGCAGGGGTTGCAATACTAGTCTCTGATAAAACAGACTTTAAACCATCAAAGATCAAAAGAGACAAAGAAGGCCATTACATAATGGTAAAGGGATCAATTCAACAGGAAGAGCTAACTATCCTAAATATATATGCACCCAATACAGGAGCATCCAGATTCATAAAGCAAGTCCTTAGAGACTTACAAAGAGACTTAGACTCCCATACAATAATAATGGGAGACTTCAACACTCCACTGTCAACATTAGACAGATCAACGAGACAGAAAGTTAACAAGGATATCCAAGAATTGAACTCATCTCTGCAGCAAGCAGACCTAATAGACATCTATAGAACTCTCCACCCCAAATCAACAGAATATACATTCTTCTCAGCACCACATCATACTTACTCCAAAATTGACCACGTAATTGGAAGTAAAGCACTCCTCAGCAAATGTACAAGAACAGAAATTATAACAAACTGTCTCTCAGACCACAGTGCAATCAAACTAGAACTCAGGACTAAGAAACTCAATCAAAACCGCTCAACTATATGGAAACTGAACAACCTGCTCCTGAATGACTACTGGGTACATAACGAAATGAAGGCAGAAATAAAGATGTTCTTTGAAACCAATGAGAACAAAGATACAACATACCAGAATCTCTGGGACACATTTAAAGCAGTGTGTAGAGGGAAATTTATAGCACTAAATGCCCACAAGAGAAAGCAGGAAAGATCTAAAATTGACACTCTAACATCGCAATTAAAAGAACTAGAGAAGCAAGAGCAAACACATTCGAAAGCTAGCAGAAGGCAAGAAATAACTAAGATCAGAGCAGAACTGAAGGAGATAGAGACGCAAAAAACCCTCCAAAAAATCAACGAATCCAGGAGTTGGTTTTTTGAAAAGATCAAAAAAATTGACAGACCACTAGCAAGACTAATAAAGAAGAAAAGAGAGAAGAATCAAATCGACGCAATTAAAAATGATAAAGGGGATATCACCACCGACCCCACAGCAATACAAACTACCATCAGAGAATACTATAAACACCTCTACGCAAATAAACTGGAAAATCTAGAAGAAATGGATAATTTCCTGGACACTTACACTCTTCCAAGACTAAACCAGGAAGAAGTTGAATCCCTGAATAGACCAATAGCAGGCTCTGAAATTGAGGCAATAATTAATAGCCTACCAACCAAAAAAAGTCCAGGACCAGATGGATTCACAGCTGAATTCTACCAGAGGTACAAGGAGGAGTTGGTACCATTCCTTCTGAAACTATTCCAATCAATAGAAAAAGAGGGAATCCTCCCTAACTCATTTTATGAGGCCAACATCATCCTGATACCAAAGCCTGGCAGAGACACAACAAAAAAAGAGAATTTTAGACCAATATCCCTGATGAACATCGATGCAAAAATCCTCAATAAAATACTGGCAAACCGGATTCAGCAACACATCAAAAAGCTTATCCACCATGATCAAGTGGGCTTCATCCCTGGGATGCAAGGCTGGTTCAACATTTGCAAATCAATAAACATAATCCAGCATATAAACAGAACCAAAGACAAGAACCACATGATTATCTCAATAGATGCAGAAAAGGCTTTTGACAAAATTCAACAGCCCTTCATGCTAAAAACGCTCAATAAATTTGGTATTGATGGAACGTACCTCAAAATAATAAGAGCTATTTATGACAAACCCACAGCCAATATCATACTGAATGGGCAAAAACTGGAAAAATTCCCCTTGAAAACTGGCACAAGACAGGGATGCCCTCTCTCACCACTCCTATTCAACATAGTGTTGGAAGTTCTGGCTAGGGCAATTAGGCAAGAGAAAGAAATAAAGGGTATTCAGTTAGGAAAAGAAGAAGTCAAATTGTCCCTGCTTGCAGATGACATGATTGTATATTTAGAAAACCCCATTGTCTCAGCCCAAAATCTCCTTAAGCTGATAAGCAACTTCAGCAAAGTCTCAGGATACAAAATTAATGTGCAAAAATCACAAGCATTCTTATACACCAGTAACAGACAAACAGAGAGCCAAATCAGGAATGAACTTCCATTCACAATTGCTTCAAAGAGAATAAAATACCTAGGAATCCAACTTACAAGGGATGTAAAGGACCTCTTCAAGGAGAACTACAAACCACTGCTCAGTGAAATAAAAGAGGACACAAACAAATGGAAGAACATACCATGCTCATGGATAGGAAGAATCAATATCGTGAAAATGGCCATACTGCCCAAGGTAATTTATAGATTCAATGCCATCCCCATCAAGCTACCAATGAGTTTCTTCACAGAATTGGAAAAAACTGCTTTAAAGTTCATATGGAACCAAAAAAGAGCCCGCATCTCTAAGACAATCCTAAGTCAAAAGAACAAAGCTGGAGGCATCACGCTACCTGACTTCAAACTATACTACAAGGCTACAGTAACCAAAACAGCATGGTAGTGGTACCAAAACAGAGATATAGACCAATGGAACAGAACAGAGTCCTCAGAAATAATACCACACATCTACAGCCATCTGATCTTTGACAAACCTGAGAGAAACAAGAAATGGGGAAAGGATTCCCTATTTAATAAATGGTGCTGGGAAAATTGGCTAGCCATAAGTAGAAAGCTGAAACTGGATCCTTTCCTTACTCCTTATACGAAAATTAATTCAAGATGGATTAGAGACTTAAATGTTAGACCTCATACCATAAAAATCCTAGAGGAAAACCTAGGTAGTACCATTCAGGACATAGGCATGGGCAAAGACTTCATGTCTAAAACACCAAAAGCAACGGCAGCAAAAGCCAAAATTGACAAATGGGATCTCATTAAACTAAAGAGCTTCTGCACAGCAAAAGAAACTACCATCAGAGTGAACAGGCAACCTACAGAATGGGAGAAAATTTTTGCAATCTACTCATCTGACAAAGGCCTAATATCCAGAACCTACAAAGAACTCAAACAAATTTACAAGAAAAAAACAAACAACCCCATCAAAAAGTGGGCAAAGGATATGAACAGACATTTCTCAAAAGAAGACATTCATACAGCCAACAGACACATGAAAAAATGCTCATCATCACTGGCCATCAGAGAAATGCAAATCAAAACCACAATGAGATACCATCTCACACCAGTTAGAATGGCGATCATTAAAAAGTCAGGAAACAACAGGTGCTGGAGAGGATGTGGAGAAATAGGAACACTTTTACACTGTTGGTGGGATTGTAAACTAGTTCAACCATTATGGAAAGCAGTATGGCGATTCCTCAAGGATCTAGAACTAGATGTACTATATGACCCAGCCATCCCATTACTGGGTATATACCCAAAGGATTATAAATTATGCTGCTATAAAGACACATGCACACGTATGTTTATTGCAGCACTATTCACAATAGCAAAGACTTGGAATCAACCCAAATGTCCATCAGTGACAGATTGGATTAAGAAAATGTGGCACATATACACCATGGAATACTATGCAGTCATAAAAAAGGTTGAGTTTGTGTCCTTTGTAGGGACATGGATGCAGCTGGAAACCATCATTCTTAGCAAACTATCACAAGAACAGAAAACCAAACACCGCATGTTCTCACTCATAGGTGGGAACTGAACAATGAGATCACTTGGACTCGGGAAGGGGAACATCACACACCGGGGCCTATCATGGGGAGGGGGTAGGGGGGAGGGATTGCATTGGGAGTTATACCTGATGTAAATGACGAGTTGATGGGTGCTGACGAGTTGATGGGTGCAGCACACCAACATGGCACAAGTATACATATGTAACAAACCTGCACGTTATGCACATGTACCCTAGAACTTAAAGTATAATAATAATAAATAAATTTAAAAAAAAAAAAAGAAAGAAAAGAATGATATCTCCTTTTCTGCTGGGTGGAATCCTGGAGAATAATATCTAGAATTTTTATAGGTTTAGTGTAGTTTTAGTGTTGGTTCGGTGTAGGCTTAGTTCTTGTGACCATAAAATTATCACGTTAGGATCCTTTGCACTGGCACACTACAGCTAATGCAAGGGTGCGGGGAAAAGAAAGAGAGATCAGACTGTTACCCCTTGAGTCACCACAGCACATGTCTCTTGCAAGGACAAGGTTGGTGTTAGGGTCATAGATTAACAGCATCTCAAATACAGAATAAAATGGAGTCTCTTATGTCTTCTTTCTATATAGACACAGTAACAGTCCAATCTCTCTTTCTTTTCCCCACACAAGGGTCTGAAAATGCCCCAAGGAATGTTCCTCATTTGCTTTATAATGTGCAGACCCAGAGGGTACAGACAGCTGATAGGTGCCCAGGGAAAGCCTTATTCACAAAGAACAAAAATGGCTCTAAATAATGGCTCAATTTATCTGTAATTTGGATGTCTCTTTAGGGTAATGTATGATCCAACCATTGATGAAGTTCATGCTAAAAAGGAATTTGGTCTCAAGAATAGGGAAATGACATTTAGTCTTTTATGATAGGAATGCTACTTCTTGATTTAATACTAGAAGGAAGTAGAGGAAATTGAAAAATAATCAGCCAAGAACATTGCTAAGTGCTTTTTATGCATGGTCTATTGTGACTTCCAAAGTTTTTGAGACAGATATTATCAACTACATGGCATCACTATGAAAATAGGGGTTCAGATAGCTTCTTTAACTTGTGACGGCATCATATTTCATTATGTTGTAATCTGGCTTCATGGAATTATAACCAGTGTGACCAGGCTCAGAGAAGTCCCACACTTGGGGTTTAATGCCCTGTGGTTGCTATCTTGAGATTCTTAGTCATTTCGTTTTGGAATTTAGATGCCATCTCCATATTTCACTCCTGTCTGCCCTGGGGGTGGGGTTGGGTTTGGAGGGGGTTCTTGGGGGTAAGGGTTCTTCGCCATTGCCAGACATTTTCCTTTTGCCTTGAGCCCCACAAGTTATGTAGCCAGTCCTGAGCAGAGTCACGATTTAAATCCAGTTCTGCCTAACACCAAGAACCTCTGGAGCAGGAACCAAGATGTAGGGTCCAGAACGAAAATCCATTTTCTAGGCTTAGAGAAGTACGGAGAAAATGGCATTGAATTCGGAGTTCAAACACCTATCGATGATTCCAGATACATAATTTACATTTTTGTAGCCCTCTGGGCAAGACAATCTTTCTAAACTGAGGCATCCGTAGACTTTCTGTAAAGGGTCAGATATTAAATATTTTCAGCTTTGCAGGCCATATGGTCTCTGTTGCAGCTACTTAACTCTATCATTGCAGCACAAAAGCAGCCATACAAAATACTTAAACAAATGAGCATGGCTGTTTTCTAGTAAAACCTTATTCATGGATACTGAAATTTGAATTTCCTATAATTTTTATATGTCATAAAATCTTACCAACCTTTTGATTTTTAAAACAATTTTGAAATGTAAAAACCCTTCCTAGTACCAGGGATGTAAAAATAGGCAGCAGGCTGGATTTGGTCCTGCAGGTTATACTTTTCAGACTTCTGGTCTACGCTATTGGTTTTCATTCATTCATATGTCCATTCATCACTGTTCAAAGTGTGTTTATAACTGGATTAGGCATTAGGGATCAAAGGACATGGATTTGTATGATGTAGACCTTGAAGTTCTTAAGCGCTACCTCATGTTGACTTTCCCAGGCCTAAACAAACAAATGAAAACAAACTAATGGGAAATAGCTTGGGGAAAAAAGAGAGCTAAGTCTTTCCTAAAATAGCATCTGCTTTTTAAGTCCCAAATTGTTTTCATTTTTAATATATGTATATATTCACATTTATATGAGTATTTGTGTGCATATATATACATATATACACATACATATACACACATATACATGTATTATTCACACCTTATGTGTACATGTACATATATGAATACACACACAGTATTTTACAATTCTGAATTAGAAATTCAATCACATTGCATGTATAGCATAGTGATTAGAGGAATCCAGCTTGGGTTTTATATCCAAATATATCATCCCTGTCCTAGAAATAACAACCACTGAAATAAATTACAAACAGTACTATCGGATAGTTTGTAACAATTAGGAATACTCATCCTATTAAGTAGTTTCTTGCCATATGTAACACAAAATGTGCACCTGAGTAGAGCAGCCAATCTATATATTTTTTGAAGATAAAAGATAATTTTTCTTTAAAGACAATCAGAAGTGAACATGTAAGCTCTGATTACAGAGTTAATTGAAAATGGAAGTCAATACTTTTTCAGAGAAAAAAGCTTAGAATCTTTGTGCAAGTATCAACTACAGACAAATATAAGAAGGACTTAAAAAAAAAGTGCTTTAGGCCGGGTGCGGTGGCTCACGTCTGTAATCCCAGCACTTTGGGAGGCCGAGGCGGGTGGATCACGAGATCAGGAGATCAAGACCATCCTGGCAAACACGGTGAAACCCCGTCTCTACTAAAAATACAAACAAAGTAGCCGGGTGTGGTGGCGGGCGCCTGTAGTCCCAGCTGCTCGGGAGGCTGAGGCAGGAGAATGGCATGAGCCGGGGAGGTGGAGGTTACAGTGAGACGAGATTGCGCCACTCACTCCAGCCTGGGCGACAGAGCGAGACTCCGTCTCAAAAAAAAAAAAACCACAAAAACAAAAAAAAAGTGCTTTATAGGCCAGGTATGTGGTGGATTATGCCTGTAATCCCAGCAGTTTGGGAGGCCAAGGTAGGAAGACTGCTTGGGGGTGGGAGGAGGACTGCTTGAGGCCAGGAGTTTGAGACCAGCCTAGGCAATATAGTGAAACCCTAGCTCTACATAAAATTTTTTAAAAAATTAGTCAGGTGTGGTAGCTACTTGGGAGGCTGAGTCAGGAGGATCCCTTGAGCCCAGGAATTCAAGGCTGCACTTAGCTACAATCATGCCACTACACTCCAGCTGGGCAATACAGCAAGACCCTGTCCCTATTTTTTTTTAAGTGCTTTATAAATACAACGTGGGGTCAACTGAGTTTCTTGTTGAAACAGTATACTGTTTCCCTGGTTCCAGCTCAGAGGTTCTGACCCAAAAGGTCAGGAATGAGGCCAAGAAATTTGCATTCTTTTAAACAAGTAGATTAAGATATTTTAATATAGCAAGCTCAAGGACAACACTCGGGAAATGGCTTTAAAAGAAAAATAGTGAAGGTTTTCACTTTTTATATTTCCCGAGTTCCAGTTTGGCGACATTCTGGATACTTAAGGGAAGGAGAAGTCTCTTCACCCGATATGCCTTTATCTAGAATCACCTCCGGAAGGAAGCAGAGTCTGCTGGTGGAAACAATGACGATATTGCAAGCAGAACTGGGGCCAGAAGAAAACACTGCTGAGAAGAACAGAGTGTTATCCTTTGCAGCTTAAAAATTCTAAGCAAGAGGCAAAAATCTCTCATATGCAGCTTTTCCTTGACGGCTGGAGAAAGGTGTCGTTAAGACCCTCACACCTTAAAGAACCTTTGAGTAAGGAAACTGTGATTTCAAGACACTTAAGCCCTGTTACAAGAATCTGAATACAAAAGCAAACAAAACAACAGACAGAATAAAACTTGGCAAATATTTTCTCTATTTATCTACTCATTATACAGAAGGTTTTCATTCCTGGAACTCTTGATAAGTTTCAAATAACTCAAATATAAGTTTCAAATAACCCAAATATAACTTTCAAACATTATTTTGTTACTAATATGTAATCTTGATAATGGCAAATGTGAAAGAAACTCTGACTATCTGACAATGATGCGTGCAGCTTGATTCTCCCAAAGAGGTGAAAGTTTTTGTCTATATTCATGAATTCATTCGTGAACTAGTTACTGTGATGAGCAATTCTTACAAGAAGGGGTATTCTGGCCGTGCGCGGTGGCTCATGCCTGTAATCCCAGCACTTTGGGAGGCTGAGGCAGGCAGATTGCCTGAGCTCAGGAGTTCATGACCAGCCTGGGCAACAGGGTGAAACCCCGTCTCAAATACAAAATACAAAATACAAAAAATTAGCCGGGTGTGGTGGCGTGCCCCTGTAGTCCCAGCTACTCAGGAGACTGAGGCAAGAGAACTGCTTGAACCCGGGAGGTGGAGGTTGCAGTAAGCTGAGATCGCGCCACTGCACTCCATCCTGGGCAACAGAGCAAGACTCCGTCTCAAAAAAAAGAAAAGAAAAGAAAAAAAAAAAGAAGAAGGGGAATTCTTCTGTGTGTGTTTGTGTGTATAATACATATTATACATCTACATTACCTATAATTAATTATTTCTCCTATCACATTAATTTAGTGAAGAATACTTTTCTAAATTATCCTTGCCTTTGACAATGCTTTTAAGACACATGGAAGATATGGATTTTAGCTTTAGTTATTGGATACGAGTTCTCTTTTAGCTTCTAAGCAGGTGGCACAGTATAGTGGTTATGAACACAGGCTCTTGGCATTAGAGAGCTTGAAATTCTTACCACCTGTGTGACAAGTAATTTAATCTTCCTAATTCTGTTTCCTTATGGGGGTGAAACTAGTACCTATCATACTGTTAATAGTAATAATAGTGCACGGCGATGATTTTGGTACCTACTTCATGCAGTTGTGAAGATTACAATAATCCATTAAGTTTCAAAAATTTAGCAGTGTGGCTCATGAAAATATAAAATAAACGTGTCAAAGATATTATTCCATTTCTTAATTAATGAATAAACCAATCAGATGGCAAGGCTGATTCAAAGAGCATTTTGAAGATCTGAATATTTATAGGCCTTTTGAGAAAATATTAGTATAAGATTTCTGCGTATGAGTCAAAGCTGGTTAATGATGCCCTATGGGATAATAATCTATAGCACTGAAGTTTGTTTTTCTTCTGGATAGAAATAATTTGTAGCTGTGTTGGGAAAAAAAATCTACAAGTAGACATGGAACTTCACGAAGTCTGAAATTTTCCTCAGTAGCAGTGAATTTAACAAATTGTATTTCCTAGATGATGAAATAATTTGGAGTGGGCCTGTTAGATACTGAAAGTGCACCCCTTCTCTTGTTTACATGTCTTGAATAATTTTTCGACCAAGCATGGTGGCTCAGGCCTGTAATCCCAGCCCTTTGGGAAGCCGAGACAGGCGGATCACGAGGTCAGGAGATGGAGACCATCCTGGCTAACATGGTGAAACCCTGTCTCTACTAAAAATACAAAAACTTAGCTGGGCGTGGTGGCGGCGCCTGTAATCTCAGCTACTCGGGAGGCTGAGGCAGGAGAATGGCGGGAACCTGGGAGGCGGAGCTTGCAGTGAGGCGAGATCGCGCCACTACACTCCAGCCTGGGTGACAGAGTGAGACTCTGTCTCAAAAAAAAAAAAAAAAAAAAAAAAATTCTTAATATCTTTTAAAGTACAAAGACGCTACTAAACTTAGTTACTAATATTTGCATTTTATTTATTTTGTAGACCAAAATATTTTATTCACCTTAGATTATTACTTCATTGGAGTATGATGTTTGTCCATCATATTAGCAAATTCTTCTCATATATATAAGAATATTTAAAGAGTTATTTAGGGTGTACTGAGACCATGCACTACCAGAAGCCAGAAAAATAGCTATGAATTTACCATCTCCATAGATTGATTCATTGATTAATTTTCCATTTATCAACTATTAATTCAGTTTCAGCCTTGGAGGATATTACACTGCATAGGACACAGTCCCTTCTTTCATGGAACTCCATGTAATATGATTTATATGTAGTAGTTACTTAAAACTAATTTCTACTTCAAATATCAATACATGTGCCATAAACATTGCTTAGAGAAAGAACTCACTGTAAAATATTTTTCAGTAATATTGATTTTCACCCAGGAACTTCTTTACTTGACTTTAAATCTCTGGTGCAAGTCCATCTGTCTCTTAATGCAAGATACAGGTGGTGATACGGTGTTGGTGTTCACAGTTAGAGCTCTCTAATGCTACACATTATTTTTCTAAAACATCCAAAACGTTTTTCTGTGTAAAAATATAAAGTAACCAAGATTCAGTGAGATGTTGCTAAATGCACTTTAATGAGATCTTCTCAAATCTATTTTGCTGCCACTAATTTCAAGATACTTATTTTTTCAATAAAGGATTATTTCCATAGATTGCGTGAGAAATCATGAGAAATTAATGTCTTCATGATGATAAACCAGAGCATAGGAAAATGAGATAGTGAATATTAAAGTTATATCATTATAATACATAGTTTTATGACATGACCAAGAATATTCCTATTATTCTGAAAATATACTGATGTGCATATGCTGATGGACTTATCACTACTTCATGTGCTTTAGTGAGTCCATACATATGCATATTTTTTCAGTATTAAAAAACATACTGCCTGGAGGAATTTACACATGATTGAATAGATTTCATTTTATGTCATGGTTCTGAGGAAAACTGTTCTACCTTTTACACCAGAATGATATAATACCAGGACACGCATATTTTTGCACACAATTTCAAGGAACTTACAGACTCTCTAGAATTATTTCCAGGTGAAACAAATATGTCACAAAAAGACTATGTCAACATTAAATATTTAACTACCCAAGATTTTGTTTTTATGTTCTACCAAATTATTTTCAAAATAAAAATTCATTTTCAAATGAAATATAGGACTCAATTTATTTTGTACATAAGACTAAAAAATGCTTAAATTAGGGAAATACTATTGTATATATCAGACTAAAGATTATTTTAGGATACAAAATTTTAAACAAGGAAAAGTGATTAGTCAGTTTTTAAAGATCATAGTTATGTTTCCGTTGCAAATATTAATTACTGACTTTAATTGAGCATATCAGTAATCTATGACATACTTACAAATTGTATATACCTTTGATTAAATAACGGTAAATTACAAGGATAAATGATGTTATTTATTTTATTAAGTAACATCATTATTTTTGCAAATTTCCTTTTCTAAAGGAAGACCTATATATTATCTCTATGAGCATAAAAGTGTGTTTTGAATGAGTGGCTGGTTCACTTGAAGCAAAAAAGAGTAGTTAATAACATGTTTGGTGAGTGGAGCACAAGTGTGCAAACATAGATGAATAGTTCCTTAAGTCCCTCAGGACAGTGTGAATGTGCAAATGCAGTCAGAGAGATCCCTAAGGAAAGAGGGAATCCCAGAGTAATGACCGTGAAGGCTAGTGGTCCGACTGCCTTCTCCTGAATGGGGAGGCTTTCTCCTTGGCCAAATTTGGAGGACTTGGATTTCAGCGTTTTAAGGAAGATCACAGCGTTTTAGGCACATTCTGAATATCACATATGCTTCATTTGACAGTCTCAGTACTGGATTTCAGATTCTGCTTGTTACATACAAATGTAGAATATTACTTATATTTAAATGATAATAAATGGAACTAATTTTTTTTGTTTGTTTGAGACGGAGTCTTGCTCTGTGGCCCAGGCTGGAGTGAGTGGCGATCTCGGCTCACTGCAAGCTCCGCCTCCCGGGTTCCCGCCATTCTCCTGCCTCAGCCTCCCGAGTAGCTGGGACCACAGGCGCCGCCACCACGCCCGGCTAAATTTTTTTTTATTTTTAGTAGAGACGGGGTTTCACTGTGTTAGCCAGGATGGTCTCGATCTCCTGACCTCGTGATCCGCCCACCTCAGCCTCCCAAAGGGCTGGGATTACAGGCGTGAGCCACCGCGACCGGCCGAAACTGATTTTTAAAAGAAATTGGTGGATAATTTCCAGGAAGGTAACCACACCAGGCCCAGTGAAACTGATTTTTTAAAACAAATTGGTGGATAATTTTCATGAAGGTAACCACACCAGGCCCAGTGAAACTGATTTTTAAAAAGAAATTGGTGGATAATTTTCATGAAGGTAACCAACAATAATATCAGAGTTTGGAGACCAAACTGAGGTGCAGCAAACAGGCAGAAGAACGTGTCTTTGGTTCTTTTCTCTTTGAAAAGGCTCATCACTCAACCAAGTGGTAAAACAAAGATAATCCAACACAGCAACAGCCACAGAAGTCTCCTTCACAGCCTCACAAATACAGCATAGGACAGATCCTTTATTTATTTATTTATTTGATTTTTTTTTTTTTTTTGGTATGCTGACTTTGCCACAATACATTTAAAAAAATTACTTGTCCACCCTAGAAATGAACCACATGTCAGCAAGTGATTTTCTGTTGATGAAAAGCACCTGAAGAATCCAGGAAGAAAAGGGAAACATTTATTTGTTTTGTTATTGGGAAGGGATGGATTTGGTAAAGTATGACATAGTTCTAGCACTGTTTCATCCAGAAGGCTGAATTAAATATATTAATCTATGTTTTCAAGTAACAATAGAACAGGACATCTTTTTCAGAAAACCCACACACTCAAAAAATGTTTTGTATTTAGTTCTGTCTTAGAACATCTATTGCTATTATAAAACTAAAATGAAGATATACTTCATTTAAAATGTTCAAGGGTTAGATGTAAACTTTGTGGTTGATTCAAGTGCTCAGGTTTCTGATTTCCGTCTTTCTGGCTGCTCTATTCAGTACCTAATTTACTGCTGATCAGCATTTCTTCCTTGGGTGAGGTATCAAATAAAAGGTGATAAAATCCACACAAATTAATTCTTAGCTCTAAGCAATGTTAAGAGCTCATTGGGAGCAAAGGTTTAATGTGCTCTTTAAAATAAAATTTTGAAATATCTTTAAATTCCAATTTTCCATTCCCGGTTGTTGTGGATAATTAAAAGTTGTATTTATACTTAAACTGAATTTGTTAGAAAATTCCTTTTAAAGTAAGAGAAAGAGGCTAAAAACATAACTAATCGACCTTGAATGACACTCCCAGTTTATGTTATGCCAGGAAATATAAGTTCCTCATTTTGTCAGTTATTTTACAAAGTGGGTTTTTGAAAGTTCTCATCTACCAACTGAAGAATGCAGAATGCAGAGACAAGCTATAAATTACTAGACTTTTTGAGAAATGGAACAGAATTTATAAAATGATCTTATAATGAAGTAAATAATATAAACACATCACAGATATGGGAGAGAACAGTGCAATTACCCTCCTCTACCCGAATGGAACTATAGAACTCTTCAAACCTAGTACACATCTACCATAGAGTAGGCTTGCTTGCTACATATTTAAATGCTCGGCTCTCTCTGGCCCTTACCTGAGTGATGAAGATCCTGTACAGGTAGCCACGGAAGTTCATTAAGTTACCCCAGGAGAGAAGGGTACAGTTCCTGTGAATGTGTGGTGCCTTTTTTCCTAGTTGTACTGAAACTATGATACAACAGCTGAATGCGAGTTATTCCTAGATCACCTCACCCTTTTCCAAGCAAGGAGGTTTTCTCCCAGGACCGTCATGGCAGGGCTATGTTTTCTGGCACCAACTTGCAATATAAAAGAATTTAGGAATAGAATGTGAGTGCGTATTTGGAAGGTTGTTAAATTATGCTTCATTGCTTTCCAATTCATTTATTTAAAAAACTGGAAAAATATGATTAATTTTTCTAAGGATTTTTTAAACAAAGGCTTTAGAATTTCTCAACTTGAAATCTCAATTATGCAATGCTATTTTCATGCAAATGAGAGAAGCACACATACTGCAGTTTTCTTCTAGGTTTTAAAGTCTTGGTGTTTAGAATTATATAAAAATAGTGCTTGCATTAAAAATTACACTTGTTTATGTCAGAGGATACAAAATGGTAGCACAGTTTGACAAAGAAAATTCAGCTAAAAATGTGACTGCCTGGGAAAGAAAAAAAAATTAACTTGATAAGGGCAATGAAAATAGTGATAGTGGAAGTGGGAGTTGAGCAATGAGAACACAGGGATGCAGGGAGGGGAACAACACACACTAGGGCTTGTTGAGGTTTGGGGGGAGAGGGGAGGAAACTTAGAGGACGGGTCAATAGGTTCAGCAAACCACCACGGCACACATATACCTATGTAATGAACTTGCTTGTTCTGCATATGTATCTTGGAACTTAAAGTAAAAAAAAAAAAAAAAAAAACATTAATAAAGAAAATAATGATAGAGGTGGCTCAAACATGTAATTCCCACACTTTAGTAGGCTGAGGCTGGCAGATGACTTGAGCTCAGGCATTTGAGACCAGCCTGGGCAACATGGCAAAAACTTGTCTCTACAAAAAATACACAAATTAGCCAGGCATGGTGGCCCATGCATGTAGTCCCAGGTACTTGGGAGGCTGAGGTGAGAGGATCTACTGAGACCAGGAGGCAGAGGTTATGGTGATCCAAAAGCACACCACTGCACTCTAGCCTGGGTGAGAGAGCAAGACCATGTCTCCAAAATAGTAACAATTATAGCAACACCTTCCATTATCTGCTACTTGTGGACTTTCAAGTACATTCTAGATGCTGTGGTCTGTTATCTATTCAAGGAATTTACAGGATAGTGGGTAAGACAAATAGTACCAATATGGCAAGATACAGGCTTAAAGAGATGTATCAAAGTGCACTGCAGGGATAGGAACACTAAGCTGGAGAACACCTACTTTCTGAGATAAAGCAAAGATTGGCAATGCTTTGTAGAGGACTTGATCTGAGGATAATGGGCGTTGACAGCACATTTAGGCAGGGAAAAGCATTCTAATTGGAGATGCTGGCTGTGGAAAGTACCGAGGATTAAAAGAACACGGACTTTACGAGGAAGCCAAGCAGGCAAAAAGAATGACTAGCAAAGCTGATTTCATAAAAATATGCAAGGGTAGAGTAGAAAAAGCTATGAAATATTTATTTTTGCTTGTAACCTAGGGGAAATCAATCACTGATATATGAGCAAGAAAATGGCATGAAGAGAAACAGTTTCCAGCTATTATAGAAAGAAGATTTGCAGAAGCATTGATCAAACAGGTTCCCTGAGACAGAATATGGTCTCACACAGGTTCTCTAATACTGTTTGAGAAATAAAGATATCCTTGGTCGCCAAATGATGGCAGGACAGGAGAACTAGGAAAGCAGGCAGAGTTTCTGCAGACAGGTTCTGGTACCATTGATGGTGCCTAGAAGTGGTAGGAGAATGCAAGAAGGAAATTATCCTCTAGTGAGCGTTCAATACATTACAGCAAATATTTTTTAATACACATGATCTTATTTAGTCTTCACAACAATCCTATGAAATATGAATTATTATCTCAAAGTAAAACACAGTTAAACTAAGTTCCAGAGAGGCAAACTTATCCAATACTACACCACTGATAGAGGTGGTGGTATGCCCCTAAAATGGGATCTAAAACCCTGCCTGTCTGTCTGGTATCACAACTTACACTCTTTCTGTAGAATCTCCTGTCTCAAATGGTACCTCTGTCGTTGGGTATATAGCAACAAGACAACCATTTTGCTTTCAGGGAGAAGGCTTTGTGACATGATTCTAAGCTAATTCCTCTCTGATTTTATGGCAAAGTGGTGGCAGTGTTAGAAGCCAGGTGAGTGCACCTCTGTGAGACTAAAATGGGTTAGTTTTTAAAGGCAGCCATGGTACTAATGAAAAGAGCATAAATCCCAGAACCATTTTGTATGATGAATTGAGAAGATAAAGTAACCAACTGGATATATGAAATGAAGGAAAGCCAGGCATTAAGGAATGTCTCTTCTGGCATGAGAGACTGGAGAAAGAACCATCAAACAACATACGGAATATAGAAAGGGAAACAAGCACCAGGTAAATGTGACATGAAAGCAACAATACATATTTTAGTGATTATTAGATTCAGGAGAGAGAAGTCAGGGATTTTACAACCACACATTTCATATATGTCTGGTAATTAATATATTTCAGGCCCAGGCAAACTACAATATAAAGGGCTGTAAAACTCATTATCAGTGAGGTCAGGACAGCTCTGAGGACGATTATTTGGGATCGTTTAAATATACCATACACAACTGTAAGTTCTGAAACAGACACACTCTTGTGATGGGAGAGATGCAAATCACGCTTGAGAGTCCACTTATTATAGCTGTTGTCTGAAAGGTTGTTAGGGCAAATAAGACATTACAAAGAGTAGGAAAACAGATTTATTGCCATGACATATTTTTATGTGCTTTGACTATTGCACAATTTGAAATAATTGGCATAATAATACTTATAATCACTATTATCAAGTCTGAACATCATTTTTAGTTATGGGAAGAAAGACACAAAATCTGTTCATCAGTGTAAAAATTCAGAAGCTAGAGAGGGGTGGCTGGAAACATGAAAAATTCAAAATAGAATCAAAAACAGTTTCTTTTGCCTTGTTTTGGGAGCTTTCATACTTATAGAATTATCTTGAGTTGAAAACAGAATTTTATTATTTATTTGAAATAATTTGACATTTTTGACTCTGAAGTCAAAAGTAATGCCAAGAATGTATTTCATAAAGAAATAATGTGCATATGAAAACACACCTATACACATGTCCCAGTCTAGGACGCTGATGGTCATGTGCAGCTGTCAATCTCATTCCCATCAATTCTAGGCCTGTTTCATTCAGGGATTCATATTACAGCTATCAACTCATTCATTCATTCGCAAGGTTTATTGAGTGCTTACCATAATTATGCTAGGCACTATTCCAGTTCAATATATTGACTTAAGAATAAAACTGAAAAAAAATATTTTCCTAATAGAGAGAGAAACGTAAATTAACAGAGAAATAAAATTTCTAGGAGGGATAATGTGCTATGAAGAGTGATAAGTAAAAAGGCCTGTTTTATGTAAACAAGCTTGAAACACTGGCCAGGGATCCAATCACGTAGCATTTTAAAGGGCATCATTAGGGGTATGTATTGGAGTAGGACACATAGGATTTGCTGATGGGTTGGACATAGGTAAGACCCCCAAATTTTTGGTCTAAGCAACCAAGGGTATAGTAGGACTATAATAGGAAAGATTTGGGGAGGAACAAGTTTAGATGGAACATCAAATAGTTAATTTAGTAGATATCTATTTTGAAACATTAAGTAGACATACAAGGAGAGATTTATAGCTCTTTGATATCTAAGTAAGAAATCATAGGGGATTCAGGGCTGGATAAATATCTGGGAGACTTTTGCATATGTTAGCTTTTTTAAATTTTATTTTATTTTGGAGACAGAGTCTCACCCTGTCACCAGACTGGAGTGCTGTGGCGCGATCTTGGCTCACTGCAACCTCTGCCTCCCGGGTTCAAGTGATTCTCCTGCCTCAGCCTCCCAAGTAGCTGGAATACAGGCACACCGCCATGCCCAGCTAATTTTTGTATTTTTAGTAGAGACAGGGTTTCACCATGTTAGCCAGGATGGTCTCCATCTCTTGACCTTGTGATCCACCCATATCGGCCTCCCAAAAGTGCTGAGATTGCAGGTGTAATCTCACCGTGCCTGGCCTGTTTTTGTTTTTTTGTTTTTTTTTAAACCTGTAATCCCAGCACTTTGGGAGACTGAGGGGGATGGATCACTAGAGCTCAGGAGTTCGAGACCAGCCTTTGCTGGGCATAACAGTACACACCTGATGCCTGTAGTCCCAGCTACTAGGGAGGCTGAGGTGGGAGAATAACTTGATCCTGGAAGGTGGAAGCTGCAGCGAGCTGTGACTGTGCCACTGCACCCCAGCCTGGGTGAAAGCATGAGACCATGTCTCAAAAAATATATATATGGGACCCATTGAGAAAACCTGAGTGGAGATATGGATAAAGAAAGGAAGAGGGCTGAAGATGTATTCCTAAAGTGTTCCAACATCTAGAGGTCTTGAAAAGGAAGATGAGCTACAAAGTAGACTTTGCAGGGGCAAGCGGGTCTTGAATCAGTAACTGTTGATATTTTCCATCATAATTGAGAATCAGTGTACTTGGAAAATAAAAACTTTTAAAAAAGAATACTAAGGAGAATGGGTACCATTGAGATTTTCAAAATCTAATGTGTAGAATTATAAATTACTATAAACTTACAACATTTGCAATAGACAGTACATTACTGTCAACCATTTAATTAAAAAATCATTTATTAAATATATACTTTTAGCTTTGTGACAGTAGCTTACGTGACATATGTCATGCTGTCTCTTAAAGATATTAAAATCCATATATGTGACAAGTGACTATCCTATGGTTGCATTAATCTTCTAAATAATAATGTGCATTTATATAAAACTTAAAATTTTACAAAACATTCTTTGACTAACCCAGAAAACTGTGTAAGATTGGGAAGGTAAATATTATTGTCACCATTTCCCTAAGAAGCACTCTGGATTCAGAGAGGCTAATTGATATGAATAGTATTATCCAGCTAGGAGCGAGCAGATCTGTGGCCTGAATGAAGATATTAGGGCTCCTAATCCATTGCTGTTCCCAAGAGTAACATTTATTATGTTGTTTCATTTCTTATGTACACATATAATTGGAGGCAACACGTATGGGTTGTGCAGGTTGTGCATCACATGGATAAGCCATGAATGGTCCCATCACACTGGGCAATAAGCAACCTGAGCAAAATAAGCAGTAGCTGTTCTTAAAAATCAGACTTTGCCTCAAATAAACTCTGAAACATGGAGATGTAAGAGTTAAAACCAGTCTGTCATCTCACTGAGGGTAATTATCACCCTGCCAAATCATATAAAAGAAAACATTAAATTTTCAAAATCATTACTATAATTGAGAAGATGGCTAAATATAAAATCTGCAGGTTTTTATCTGATTTAGTATTTTATGTCTACCTTTCATTTTCTATAAGCATTTTTCTTAATTCATTTTTTCTTTGATTTATGTTCACTTGCCCAAATGTTCTCTTAACACCATTTCCAAGTCTCCACCCTGTTTTCTTCCTATTGGCTCCCGGACCCAGCCTTCCTTTCACCTTGAAACACTATTGGCCATTAGTGAACCAATGATCAGTGGGACTGGCCTTTCCTGGAAGCAGGACCCATATGGACTTTCATCCCTCCAGAGTCCATTTTGCATTATGTTCTTTGATTTACCACTTTTTTTTCCCCCCCACTAATTGTCAATTTAGTTTTCTTCATGGTTTAAAGCTGGGAATGCTTACCGTATTGTGGTAGACTGAATTGTGCATTTGCATCACCATTTTGCCTCCTCATGTTCCTGTTCTTTTGAGAAGTTCATGAAAGGCTGACGGTCCAATTCATTCTCCCCTAAACGCCTTAAAAAAGAAAAGAGTGAAACAAATTATTTCTTTTCTATTCTCCTGAAATTTTCCCAGCCATAATATACCCTGGCTGATCTACTGAAACAATTGTTACCTTTCTTTTCCCCTCTCTGACCACTAACCACTTTTGAAATAAAATAATCAGGTTTAGAAGTCAAGAAAAGAAAAAAAAAAAGTCTTTTTTGGGGGGAGATGAAGATCAGCTGTAATAGCTGCATTATAAAATGTAAACTAAATGAGAACATTTGGCTTATTCCTTTTGTAATTAACGTTTATTACTATCTATTAGATATTTGATTAGAGAATAAATTAGATAATTGGAATTAAATTTAACTATGACATTTGGGACAGTGGTTTCTCTCCTTGTGGCACTATCATCCCCGACACAGGGGAGCGGGAACAGTGTTATCAAATAACTAAAAAGTCAATCGCTAATATTTTGGGATTTGAGGGATGATGGAAATATATCTAGAAAGTAAGGGACATCACGTTATCAACATTACGAACATTTTAATATAAAATAAGCTAATGGCATGCTACATTCTATGCTTTGTGGGATTCAAAGTAGGGTATCATAAGATGAAGACTGGATATGTAAGATAGGCTTAGTTTCTCATGAGAAGATGAAAACAAACAGATGACGCTGCCCTTTTCTATTTCATAGAGTAGACATGAGCATCAATGCAGGTAAGGTACTTGGAAACACTTTGGAAAATAAAAGATTCAAACAAAAATGTAACTTAGGGGTTTCTGGAATTCTTTACAGGGGCTTTCAATTAAAAAACAGTGCAGAAAGCTTATGGATCTTATAATCTAAACAATATATTTCATATAATTTAATTTAAACAATCTCTGTGCACCAAAAATATACATCATTCATTCTTTAGTATTTTTAGGTAGAAGTAAAATCTTGAATAAAGCACAACTGGTATGAAATATCAAATATTACCAAAGGGTTGGTTTATTCATTGGGAATTCTATTATTTGTTGTCTAAATCAGTTTGAAAAGTCAATTATTACCTTCAGTTGAAAGACAATTAGTTGATTTGACATATTCAAGAATGCTTACTGACTGACTTTTGATTTAATCATATACCACTCAAGATAAATTTTAATTTGATTTACCTGTTAATAGTCATGCAGAACTTTACAAAACATAAATAAGGCTATAAATACCATTGTTACGTGAATCTGTAAATCTTAGCCACTTTATTTTATGTTCATTCCTTCCCAATTAAGAAAGAAAACTGGTAATGCTAATTATAATAAATTTATTAAATTGGTTTTAATCAAGTATACTAATATTGTATACTTTCAAGTATTTGAGAGCATACCAACTCTCAAATTTAGTAAAATTTACCTTTTAAATTTAAAGAATGTGAAGATATTTTATGAAGTACTATTGAATAATTATTCTAAAACTTTTTAGCATATATCCAAATGACTAATTACATCTTTGATGGTATTTAACTATCTTGTTTCATATTTCTTGACATCTTGATGACATACATATTTGGGCATAAATCATGTTAAAATGGGTCATGATTCTAGGAAACCAAGTTATTGGAATCTTTAGTCATATCTGTTATTTTATCTTTGATCATCATGTTTTAGGATTTGGACTTGTTCATTATTATTATCTTTTGAAGTTGGGTTAAAGTGTTTCTATTCCTCCAAAAGAAATTCACACATCTACACAGAAGTATAAACAAGCAGAATAGAGGGGGCGGAGCAAGATGGCCGAATAGGAACAGCTCCAGTCTCCAACTCCCAGCGCGAGCGACACAGAAGACCGGTGATTTCTGCATTTTCAACTGAGGTACTGGGTTCATCTCACTGGGGAGTGCCGGACGATCGGTGCTGGTCAGCTGCTGCAGCCCGACCAGCGAGAGCTGAAGCAGGGCGAGGCATTGCCTCACCTGGGAAGCGCAAGGGGGAAGGGAATCCCTTTTCCTAGCCAGGGGAACTGAGACACACAACACCTGGAAAATCGGGTAACTCCCACCCCAATACTGCGCTTTAAGCAAACAGGCACACCAGGAGATCATATCCCACGCCTGGCCGGGAGGGTCCCACACCCACGGAGCCTCCCTCATTGCTAGCACAGCAGTCTGTGATCTACCGGCAAGGCAGCAGCGAGGCTGGGGGAGGGGCGCCCGCCATTGCTGAGGCTTAAGTAGGTAAACATAGCCGCTTGGAAGCTCGAACTGGGTGGAGCTCACAGCAGCTCAAGGAAACCTGCCTGTCTCTGTAGACTCCACCTCTGGGGACAGGGCACAACTATACAACAACAAAAGCAGCAGAAAACTCTGCAGACGCAAACGACTCTGTCTGACAGCTTTGAAGAGAGCAGTGGATCTCCCAACACGGAGGTTGAGATCTGAGAAGGGACAGACTCCCTGCTCAAGTGGGTCCCTGACCCCTGAGCAGCCTAACTGGGAGACATCCCCCACTAGGGGCAGTCTGATACCCCACACCTCACAGGGTGGAGTACACCCCTGAGAGGAAGCTTCCAAAGCAAGAATCAGACAGGTACACTCGCTGTTCAGAAATATTCTATCTTCTGCAGCCTCTGCTTCTGATACCCAGGCAAACAGGGTCTGGAGTGGACCTCAAGCAATCTCCAACAGACCTACAGCTGAGGGTCCTGACTGTTAGAAGGAAAACTATCAAACAGGAAGGACACCTACACCAAAACCCCATCAGTACATCACCATCATCAAAGACCAGAGGCAGATAAAACCACAAAGATGGGGAAAAAGCAGGGCAGAAAAGCTGGAAATTCAAAAAATAAGAGCGCATCTCCCCCGGCAAAGGAGCGCAGCTCATCGCCAGCAACGGATCAAAGCTGGACGGAGAATGACTTTGACGAGATGAGAGAAGAAGGCTTCAGTCCATCAAACTTCTCAGAGCTGAAGGAGGAATGACGTACCCAGCGCAAAGAAACTCAAAATCTTGAAAAAAAAGTGGAAGAATTGATGGCTAGAGTAATTAATGCAGAGAAGGTCCTAAACGAAATGAAAGAGATGAAAACCATGACACGAGAAATACGTGACAAATGCACAAGCTTCAGTAACCGACTCGATCAACTGGAAGAAAGAGTATCAGCGATTGAGGATCAAATGAATGAAATGAAGCGAGAAGAGAAACCAAAAGAAAAAAGAAGAAAAGGAAATGAACAAAGCCTGCAAGAAGTATGGGATTATGTAAAAAGACCAAATCTACGTCTGATTGGGGTGCCCGAAAGTGAGGGGGAAAATGGAACCAAGTTGGAAAACACTCTTCAGGATATCATCCAGGAGAACTTCCCCAACCTAGTAGGGCAGGCCAACATTCAAATCCAGGAAATACAGAGAACGCCACAAAGATACTCCTCGAGAAGAGCAACTCCAAGACACATAATTGCCAGATTCACCAAAGTTGAAATGAAGGAAAAAATCTTAAGGGCAGCCAGAGAGAAAGGTCGGGTTACCCACAAAGGGAAGCCCATCAGACTAACAGCAGATCTCTCGGCAGAAACTCTACAAGCCAGAAGAGAGTGGGGACCAATATTCAACATTCTTAAAGAAAAGAATTTTAAACCCAGAATTTCATATCCAGCCAAACTAAGTTTCATAAGTGAAGGAGAAATAAAATCCTTTACAGATAAGCAAATGCTTAGAGATTTTGTCACCACTAGGCCTGCCTTACAAGAGACCCTGAAGGAAGCACTAAACATGGAAAGGAACAACCGGTACCAGCCATTGCAAAAACATGCCAAAATGTAAAGACCATCGAGGCTAGGAAGAAACTGCATCAACTAACGAGCAAAATAACCAGTTAATATCATAATGGCAGGATCAAGTTCACACATAACAATCTTAACCTTAAATGTAAATGGACTAAATGCTCCAATTAAAAGACACAGACTGGCAAACTGGATAAAGAGTCAAGACCCATCGGTCTGCTGTATTCAGGAGACCCATCTCACACGCAGAGACATACATAGGCTCAAAATAAAGGGATGGAGGAAGATTTACCAAGCAAATGGAGAACAAAAAAAAGCGGGGGTTGCAATACTAGTCTCTGATAAAACAGACTTTAAACCATCAAAGATCAAAAGAGACGAAGAAGGCCATTACATAATGGTAAAGGGATCAATTCAACAGGAAGAGCTAACTATCCTAAATATATATGCACCCAATACAGGAGCACCCAGATTCATAAAGCAAGTCCTTAGAGACTTACAAAGAGACTTAGACTCCCATACAATAATAATGGGAGACTTCAACACTCCACTGTCAACATTAGACAGATCAACGACACAGAAAGTTAACAAGGATATCCAGGAATTGAACTCATCTCTGCAGCAAGCAGACCTAATAGACATCTACAGAACTCTTCACCCCAAATCAACAGAATATACATTCTTCTCAGCACCACATCGTACTTACTCCAAAATTGACCACGTAATTGGAAGTAAAGCACTCCTCAGCAAATGTACAAGAACAGAAATTATAACAAACTGTCTCTCAGACCACAGTGCAATCAAACTAGAACTCAGGACTAAGAAACTCAATCAAAACCGCTCAACTACATGGAAACTGAACAACCTGCTCCTGAATGACTACTGGGTACATAACGAAATGAAGACAGAAATAAAGATGTTATTTGAAACCAATGAGAACAAAGATACAACATACCAGAATCTCTGGGACACATTTAAAGCAGTGTGTAGAGGGAAATTTATAGCACTAAATGCCCACAAGAGAAAGCAGGAAAGATCTAAAATTGACACTCTAACATCGCAATTAAAAGAGCTAGAGAAGCACGAGCAAACACATTCGAAAGCTAGCAGAAGGCAAGAAATAACTAACATCAGAGCAGAACTGAAGGAGATAGAGACACAAAAAACTCTCCAAAAAATCAATGAATCTAGGAGTTGGTTTTTTGAAAAGATCAACAAAATTGACAGACCACTAGCCAGACTAATAAAGAAGAAAAGAGAGAAGAATCAAATCTACGCAATTAAAAATGATAAAGGGGATATCACCACCGACCCCACAGAAATACAAACTACCATCAGAGAATACTATAAACACCTCTACGCAAATAAACTGGAAAATCTAGAAGAAATGGATAATTTCCTGGACACTTACACTCTTCCAAGACTAAACCAGGAAGAAGTTGAATCTCTGAATAGACCAATAGTAGGCTCTGAAATTGAGGCAATAATTAATAGCCTACCAACCAAAAAAAGTCCAGGACCAGATGGATTCACAGCTGAATTCTACCAGAGGTACAAGGAGGAGTTGGTACCATTCCTTCTGAAACTATTCCAATCAATAGAAAAAGAGGGAATCCTCCCTAACTCATTTTATGAGGCCAACATCATTCTGATACCAAAGCCTGGCAGAGACACAACAAAAAAAGAGAATTTTAGACCAATATCTCTGATGAACATCGATGCAAAAATCCTCAATAAAATACTGGCAAACCGGGTTCAGCAACACATCAAAAAGCTTATCCACCATGATCAAGTGGGCTTCATCCCTGGGATGCAAGGCTGGTTCAACATTCGCAAATCAATAAACATAATCCAGCATATAAACAGAACCAAAGACAAGAACCACATGATTATCTCAATAGATGCAGAAAAGGCTTTTGACAAAATTCAACAGCCCTTCATGCTAAAAACGCTCAATAAATTCGGTATTGATGGAACGTACCTCAAAATAATAAGAGCTATCTATGACAAACCCACAGCCAATATCATACTGAATGGGCAAAAACTGGAAAAATTCCCTTTGAAAACTGGCACAAGACAGGGATGCCCTCTCTCACCACTCCTATTCAACATAGTGTTGGAAGTTCTGGCTAGGGCAATTAGGCAAGAGAAAGAAATCAAGGGTATTCAGTTAGGAAAAGAAGAAGTCAAATTGTCCCTGTTTGCAGATGACATGATTGTATATTTAGAAAACCCCATTGTCTCAGCCCAAAATCTCCTTAAGCTGATAAGCAATTTCAGCAAAGTCTCAGGATACAAAATTAATGTGCAAAAATCACAAGCATTCTTATACACCAGTAACAGACAAACAGAGAGCCAAATCAGGAATGAACTTCCATTCACAATTGCTTCCAAGAGAATCAAATACCTAGGAATCCAACTTCCAAGGGATGTAAAGGACCTCTTCAAGGAGAACTACAAACCACTGCTCAGTGAAATCAAAGAGGACACAAACAAATGGAAGAACATACCATGCTCATGGATAGGAAGAATCAATATCGTGAAAATGGCCATACTGCCCAAGGTAATTTATAGATTCAATGCCATCCCCATCAAGCTACCAACGAGTTTCTTCACAGAATTGGAAAAAACTGCTTTAAAGTTCATATGGAACCAAAAAAGAGCCCGCATCTCCAAGACAATCCTAAGTCAAAAGAACAAAGCTGGAGGCATCACGCTACCTGACTTCAAACTATACTACAAGGCTACAGTAACCAAAACAGCATGGTACTGGTACCAAAACAGAGATATAGACCAATGGAACAGAACAGAGTCCTCAGAAATAATACCACACATCTACAGCCATCTGATCTTTGACAAACCTGAGAGAAACAAGAAATGGGGAAAGGATTCCCTATTTAATAAATGGTGCTGGGAACATTGGCTAGCCGTAAGTAGAAAGCTGAAACTGGATCCTTTCCTTACTCCTTATACGAAAATTAATTCAAGATGGATTAGAGACTTAAATGTTAGACCTAATACCATAAAAATCCTAGAGGAAAACCTAGGTAGTACCATTCAGGACATAGGCATGGGCAAAGACTTCATGTCTAAAACACCAAAAGCAACGGCAGCAAAAGCCAAAATTGACAAATGGGATCTCATTAAACTAAAGAGCTTCTGCACAGCAAAAGAAACTACCATCAGAGTGAACAGGCAACCTACAGAATGGGAGAAAATTTTTGCAATCTACTCATCTGACAAAGGGCTAATATCCAGAACCTACAAAGAACTCAAACAAATTTACAAGAAAAAACCAAACAACCCCATCAAAAAGTGGGCAAAGGATATGAACAGACATTTCTCAAAAGAAGACATTCATACAGCCAACAGACACATGAAAAAATGCTCATCATCACTGGCCATCAGAGAAATGCAAATCAAAACCACAATGAGATACCATCTCACACCAGTTAGAATGGCGATCATTAAAAAGTCAGGAAACAACAGGTGCTGGAGAGGATGTGGAGAAATAGGAACACTTTTACACTGTTGGTGGGATTGTAAACTAGTTGAACCATTATGGAAAACAGTATGGCGATTCCTCAAGGATCTAGAACTAGATGTACCATATGACCCAGCCATCCCATTACTGGGTATATACCCAAAGGATTATAAATTATGCTGCTATAAAGACACATGCACACGTATGTTTATTGCGGTACTATTCACAATAGCAAAGACTTGGAATCAACCCAAATGTCCATCAGTGACAGACTGGATTAAGAAAATGTGGCACATATACACCATGGAATACTATGCAGCCATCAAAAAGGATGAGTTTGTGTCCTTTGTAGGGACATGGATGCAGCTGGAAACCATCATTCTTAGCAAACTATCACAAGAACAGAAAACCAAACACCGCATGTTCTCACTCATAGGTGGGAACTGAACAATGAGATCACTCGGACTCAGGAAGGGGAACATCACACACCGGGGCCTATCATGGGGAGGGGGGAGGGGGGAGGGATTGCATTGGGAGTTATACCTGATGTAAATGACGAGTTGATGGGTGCAGCACACCAACAAGGCACAAGTATACATATGTAACAAACCTGCACGTTATGCACATGTACCCTACAACTTAAAGTATAATAAGAATAAATAAATTAAAAAAAAAAAAAAAAACTGGAAAAAAAAAATAAAAAAAAATAAAAAAAATGAAAAAAATAAATAAATAATAAAAAAACAAGCAGAATATTAAAATTAAGAATTAAATTTATATATAGCATTGTAATAACCTTGAAAACAGGTGCAATAATTTTAAGAGTTAAATTGTTTGCATTTACTATTTAACTTTTTTCTCATTGTACTTAAATCTGTAGTTTGTCAACAGTAATAAATTTTTGGTTGAAAAACTAATTAATATTGAGTCTCACTTTGGGAAATTTATAATATATGAAAATATTTTTGCTCCTATTAGCTAATATTCTTTTATCTTATATGCATTTTAAAACTTTATAACCTTATATATTGGCATGATGGAGATACTGGTCAGTTGTAAAGTTTGTTCATTAATAAATAATTCACATATTCCAATTTTAATTCTTTATACAACTTGCTGAATTTCAGCATAGGTATGAATGTGGAAAATAAGCAGAAAAATTATTTGTAACAAAGGAATAGCATAATGATGATATCCAAAGACTTTTTTAAAAAAAAAAAGGCAAGAGAGAAAACAAAACTGAGAATTTAGTTAACATGAGGTAATTTGCTAGTATTCGTCCAGGATGCCAGAATATTCAAACATACAAACAAGATGAAAAATAAAACTGCCCTCTAGAAATAAGTCAAAAGATGAAACAACCAGCATAAACATGTAACATATTCCACAGTTAAGCAAAAAAAAAAAAAAAATTCTTATTGTATAACAATGGGATTTGTATACCACAAACACGAATACCTATATGTGTGTCTGGTTGTGGGAAAATGAAAACAACCATGCAAGTTCATAGTGACAATTGGTAACATTATTTTAAATAGAACCTTGGCAGTATGCAATGCCTCCCCCCAAATTACTGATAGATTATTGCTGATAATCTTATTGCTGATACTAAACATGCAGAGATAATTTAAATGAAGTAAAACAGTGTGCACATGAGATAAGTCACTGAACTGTGTTTCACAGTGAAAAACTGGGAGTAAAGTCTCTCTGTTGTTCTGTATGTAACAGGATATTGCAGGATATTTTTTCTGTTTCCTGGAATTGTAGGCCAAAGCTGAAGACGGAGGGGAACGAGTATGCAATATATGTTTATTAAACCAGCAATAAGGTGCTAGTTGTTGAGGCTGGTCAAATTCCTGCAGAGCTTAAGGAGTAGATTCCAAGTTACCCAGGTATACCATGCTTTACCTCCAACACCTGGGACTCTGGTGAACAAATGAGGGGTGTAGGGTGCAAAGTTAAAGAAGCACTTGCCCAACCCTGAGTGAGTGCCTTCATAAATTTTGCACTCTAGGCTTCTTTCCCATTGGACAAGGGTTTGGCCTGTAGACTTGATAAGATATGCCTGTAGATGGGTAAACAGGGGAAAGCATAATTTGAGAGAAGCAGGGCTAAGGAAATAGAGGACAGGGTTCTGAGAAGAGAGGGGCAGTGGAGGAGCCTGTTTGCCTACTGTTTGGCATGGCAGGACTGCAGGTCTCTTGTGGATCAGGTGCACATCTAGGATGACATTTAGGTTTGAGCCATCATCTTCCACCATTCCTACTGCTCCCCAGATTTTTCTGCTGCTGGAGAAGCCTCACTTTGCAAGTAGCTTTCTTGGTGCAGTACTTGGCAGGATGGCTTAAATAGAGGTATGTTTTAGGTTCTTCAATTGACATAGGAAATATGCAACCCTGCTGTGCCAAACAGTGGGCCTGAAGCTGCTCCATTGTCACCCTTCCTTTATGCCCATTCCCTTGTGCATCTGTTATGTTTAAAACTCTCTGGTCTGTATGTTGATTTGTATCGATAATGTAAATGCTAGAAAAAACTTGAAGCTTTTGTCATATATATGAATGTATTTAGTACAGCTCTTTGCAGGTGGTATGATTCATTCAGAGGGCTGCTTTACACCTTAGCCAAAGTCTCTTTGCTGAGAGCTTCTTCAACAAGATGCAAATAGTATGTGCAGAATCCCCAAAGTTAAACTGTTTGTATAATTCATTAAAACAGCCAAGGATAAATTACAATAACTCTTGTTTTTCTTAAAACCTAAAATTGTAGAGTGCCATTTCTGAAGGTTATCAGTTTCCACAGAATTTGTACTTGTCAATTCCATCTTTGATGAAAAATATTTCTCTACTAACTCTCTTGAATTTGATAGAGCTGTGCTTTATATAGCATAACTTTGTCAATAACATGAGCAATAGTACTGAGGTGGCATCGGCAAACCAATAAATGATGAAAACTTTGCCATACAGTTATATCATCTCAGTAGTCTTACCATTTGTCTACTTAAACTTTTTAAATTTAAACTTTCTTTATGTCACTTGGAGTAAAGGCATCTACAAGATTGCTCACAACAGCAGCAAAGTCACATTTAAGCTATGTGTCTCATTTGTAAAATTTAAGTTTGCAGTATTGCCGAAAGTGTTGGTTAGTTCATATTCAAAACGACAACAAAATGTCAGAGCACTCAGTAATGCAACAAGTGTAGTATTCCCAACTGGTACGGTTTCAAGGACTGGTAAATAATGTTTTGCTAGCTAAAATGCATACCATTCTGTGTAGGAATTTGCAGTGGGAATGGTAAGAACTGTTGCCTGACTTTTCTAATTGAATATCAACTTTGTATTGCTTTTGATCATGTCTATTACCATTCAGAAAGTTATTCTCACTATCCAAGACACTTGGTATTGACTGTTTTTGTATAATGATATACTGCACACTATACAGAGATGTACTTATCATCTTTTAAGAATTTAAAATATAAGATAATAATGATGTAGGTTAATATGATTTAAAACACATTGTCAAATGGAATAACTGTCTCCCCCATGATAGCATTCAAGTATGGGGGTACCAAATCAGCAAAGTTGATAATTTTTCCACACATTGATACATATAAGAATTAATAAAGATAGGAAATCCAGCAACATTTCATTTTATTTGTGGGATATCTTGTGTGTGCACTCACACGTGCATGTGTGGCTATCTGAAACTTTAGTAAAACTATAAGCTCCTAACATTCAAATTGGTCTATTTTTCTACACATAATACCTTACATTTATAAATACCTTTGTAACCAATATTGTTATTTTGATGCCAAAATATTATGAGATTTTAAAGGGGGGAGCATAATTATTATATTCATTTTTCAGGTAAGTAAATGAAAACACAAAAAAGTTTAGAGACTTGACCAAGATGGTATTACTAATAAGAAGATCAGGTAGTATTAGTTCATTGAGCTTTCATTTTCTAGTTAAACATGCATTTGCTGATTCTGTTAACCTTATTTTAGTCACTAGTCACTACGTACAGAAGGATTAAAGGCATGTTCTTTGCTCATTCAGACTGAGGATGGGGGAGATATTTTGTAGACATAAACTATACATACATATAGTAAGTTCAATTATAAATTTATATAAATAACAGCTGTAGAATCCCAGTAAATTAACTAGCAATTTCTGCAGACACTCTAGGTAGCTTTTATTGAGAATATGATTGTTAAGTACTTCTGAGCTGAGAAAATCAAAATGGTAAATTAATCTGGTCTAGAGGTAAAGTTGGAAATGCACACGGGGCCAGATTGTAAAGAATGTTTACATCAGGTTAAGAATATTTGATTTTTCACTCTTTTACCCATTTGCTTTTTGCCACTTCCTGTTGACCTCCAAGTACTACCAAAACAAAAAACAAACAAGCTAACAAATTCTATAAAATATAGAAACAATGCTTAAAATGTAAAAAAAAAGTCAGGAGAGCATTGCTATAGAAACTAATTAAAAATATTTCCAGAAATAGTTTCTGTAAGTCATGGTCAAATGCTGCCAAATGATAAGACAGGATGAGGGCTGAAGATTGTTTTGTGCATTTATCAATTTGGAGGTGACTGAAGATTTCAGTAAGAACACTCAGAAGAGAGTGGTATTTCCATAGCCACTCAATTAAGCCCCTCTTCTTGCATAGAATTGTGTTTGGAAACTTAGTTCTTTCCTTAATTACATTTTCCTGTCATGTTTCAAATTTGCTCAAGGTTCACTTCTCTGCACATGAAACTGAAAAATGAATCTAAACTAGTGCATTTCATGAGAGTAGATAGATTAACTTATCCCTCAATGAAAACTTGCATTTAATAATTGCCTAGATAACTTTTGTTTTATATACCAGAAAAGGCAAAAGCCCCTTCACTGATATGCTGCAACGAGGGAGGTGAGTGAAATGCTGGGGGCTGGGTGTCACTCTTGTTTTTAGAAGGAATGTTACTAAGACATTACCATATGCTATATGAAGAATAAACCATTGACATCTATAGTAATCAATAGCTTCTAAATTTGCCTTCAGTGTAAAGTAAGGCAAGAATTTTAATTTGAGAATGTCAAATAACTGCAGGAACTTACATTTTCCATCATGTTACTTCCCTTGTCAAAAACTTTCAATGTTTCTTGAGTGATAAATTGTATAACCTTAGATCATCAATGTAAACTGGTCATCAGTTCCTTCTTCTATACAAATGTCATGATGCTTTCTTTTTAGTATCATTTGGGATTTAAATAAAACATAAATAAAGCAGTTAATACAGTGTATGCATCTTCAAATATGGTCATTATATAGGAAATAAAAGACAGATCCATAGGCTCATTTGCTAACCTAGTACCAAGCTAGTACACTTCCTGATGCTACCCTAAGCTTACTTTGCATTTGGAATATGTTAAGCGACTTACCTTTTAATTAAAAATTAATCTTTTCTACTTCTGTATCAGTTTATATATATATATATATTTTTTTTTTGATTCACCCACAATGTTCTAAATCTGACCATCTTCATTCATTAAAACACTGCAGACATATTTTTAATGTCAGGTTTTAAAATCACCCCTGTTTATTATAGCCAAAAGTTATTTTCTTTCATGAATTCCCATGACACATCATTCCCACCTTTTACAGAATTGTATTTTTGTGGCAAATACCATAGGTTGGCCCACTCAATACCCCTTCCACATTCTTTGACTTCCTTTTCCTGAATCATAGAGGCTACACAATAATAAGTAACAAAATCGGGTCATGAAGATTATCCATGTGTCATTGCCCATAGCTTTTTAAATTTTGTCAAAGATGGAAAGGAAAATGAATTTTGGTACTGAATTCCTCCTTTGGTGCCTGCATTTCTCATGAACTCTCCCTCCTATATAAGAGTAATTTTCAAGTAGCTACGTAGGTATATTAACAACTAGAGTCATATCATTCCCTTGCTAATTATAATTCATATTCTGACTTCAATTTATATTTTCTATTGAGTAAGGACAGCTAGAAGGAAACAAGTGGTATAGAAGCTGGAAGAAAAATAATAATTCCTATTTATATACCAGATACATTCATGTTTATTGGCTTTATTGTGTCTTTTAATCATTTTAAGATGTTTGCTAAATAGTTCCAATCTTGCAGTATTTTACAGATGGATAATTGAAGCCTTAATATTTGGAATCAAAAAGGATTAAACTCAAAGAAACAGGATAGAATGGTGGTTACCAGGGGCTGGAGAATGACAGTTGGTCATAGATCACAAAAATATGAGTTGGATAAGAGGAATAAGTTCAAGAGCTCTATTGTATAACATGGTGACAATAGGTAATAACAATGTATTCTATACTTGAGAATTGCTAAGAGAGATTTTAAGAGTTCTTAACACAAATAATATATGAGGTAATACATATGTGAATTAGTTTGATGTAGCCATTCCATAATGTATACATATTTCATGTTGCACACCATAAATATATACAGTTTTTGTCGATTAAAAATAAATAAATGAAATAAGACAGATAAAGTAAGTAATTTTGTTAAAATCGCATACTAGGTTACGATGCTGGGATTCAAATCTGTGAGTTTTTGATTTTATGATCTCAATCATTTTCAACTTTACCACATTGCCTCATTCGTTACTTTAAATGTGAAAGTGAGTACCACTAGGCACAAGACACCTTTTACCTTTACCAATTAGATCTTATCTAGCCTAGTAACCACTTTTTAAAATGCTGTAAAGATTATCCCAGTGGTTTTCTGGTGTGTTAGGCTGTTTAGCACTGCTGTAAAAACCTGCACAAGACTGGATAATTTGTTAAAAAGAAAAAAAAAGAGGTTTAATTGAGTCACAGTTCCACATGGCTGGAGAGGCCTCAGGAAACTTAAAATCATGGCAGAAGGGGAAGCAGGCATATCCTATATGGTGACAGGAGAGACAGCATATGAAGGAGGAACTGTCAAACATGTATAAAACCGTCAGATCTGATGAGAACTCACTATCATGAGAACAGCATGGGGGAACCACCCCCATAATCTAATCACTTCCCTCTCTCTACATGTGAGTATTACTGGTCCTTCTCTTGACACATGGGGATTACAATTTGAGATGAGATTTGGGTGGGGACACAGAGCCAAACAGTATCATTCTGTCCCTGGCCCTTCCCAAATCTCATGTCTTTTCACATTTCAAAACCAATCATGCCTTCCCAACAGTCCCCCAAAGTCTTAACTCATTTCAGCATTAACTCAAAAGTCCACAGTCCAAAGTCTCATCTGAGACAAGGCAAGTCCCTTCTACCTATGAACCCATAAAATCAAAAGCAAGTTAGTTACTTTCAAGATGTAACGGGGATACAGACATTGGATAAATGCTTCTATTCCTAATGGTAGAAATTGGCCAAAACAAAGGGCCTACAGGCCCCATACAAGTCCGAAATCCAGTAGGGCAGTCATTAAATCTTAAAGCTCCAAAATAATGTTTTTTGACTCCATGTCTCAAATCCAGGGCATGCTGATGCAAGGGATGGGCTTCCACAGCCTTAGGCAGCTCCTTCACAGGCTGATATTGAATGCCTGTGACTTTTCCAGGCACACAGTGCAAGCTGCTAGTGGATCTACCATTTTGGGGTCTGAAGGATGGTGACATCTTCTCACAACTTCACTAGGCAGTGACCAATGGAGACTCTGTGTGGGGGCTCTGACCCCACATTTCCCTTCCACATTGCCCTAGCAAAGTTTCTCCATGAGGGCCCTACCCCTGCAGCAGACTTCTGCCTGGACAACCAGGCATTGCTATACATTGTCTGAAATGTAGGTGGAGATTCCCAAACCTCAATTCTTGACTTTTGTGCACACGCAGGCCCAATACCACGTAGAAGCCACCAAGGCTTGGGGCTTGCACCCTCTGAAGCAACTGCCTAAGCTGTACTTTGGTCCCTTTTAGCCACAGCTGGAGCTGGAGCAGCTGGGACACAGGGCACCAAGTCCTGAGTCTGCAAAGAGCAGAGTGGCCCTGGACCAGGCCCAAGAAACCATTTTTCCCTCCTAGGTCTCTGGGCCTGTGATTGTAGGGGCTGCCACCAAGATCTCTGACATGCCCTGGAGATATTTTCCCCATTGTCTTGGTGATTAACATTCAGCTTCTCATTACTTATGCAAATTTCTGCAGCAGGTTGAATTTATTCTCAGAAAATGAGTTTTTCTTTTCTATTGCATCACCAGGCTGCAAATTTTCCAAACGTTTATGCTCTGCTTCCCTTTAAAACCTAAGTTCCTATTTCAGATCATCTCTCTCAAGTTCAAAGTTCCACAGATCCGTAGGGCAGGGGCAAAATTCCACCAGTCCCTTTGCTAAGGCATAGCAAGAGTGGCCTTTGCTCCACTTCCCAAGAAGTTCCTCATCTCCACCTGAGACCACCTCAGCCTGGACTTCATGGTCCATATCACTATCAGCATTTTGGTCAAAACCATTAAATAATCCTAGGAAGATCCAAATTTTCCCACATCTTCCTGTCTTCTGAGCCCTCCAAACTCTACCAACCTCTGCCCATTACCGAGTTCCAAAGTTGCTTCCACGTTTTCTGTATCTTTATAGCAGTACCCCACTCTTTGTACTAATTAACTATGTTAGTCCATTTTCACATTGCTATAAAAGACTGCCCACGACTGAGTAATTTATAGGTTTAATTGACTCACAGTTCTGCATGGCTGGGGAGGCCTCAGGAAATGTAAAATCACAGCAGGAGAGGAAGCAAGCATTTCTTACATGGTGGCAGGTGAGAGTGCATATGAAAGACAAACTATCAAACACTTATAAAACCATCAGATCTCATCAGAACTCACTCACTATCATGAGAAAACATGGGGGAAACTACCCCCATGATCCAAACACTTCCCTCTCTCAACACATGGGGATTACAATTCAAGATGAGATTTGAGTAGGGGCACAGAGCCATACCATATCATTTGGAGATTACTTTCACTGGCTCATGAGAATCACTGGGTGCATTTCTTTCTGACTCTGTGTTCAGTGACTTCATGCTGAGAGCTTGAAATTGATCATGTTGGGAATATTTACACTATGGAAATTGGCAAACTTCATGAATCAGGGCTTTTCCTCTTTCTCCCCAAGCTTTGTTTTTAAACATTTCCCAGAACACCACTAGTCAAAACACTTTCATTTGGAATACATCTTTTCATAATTTTAATATTAACACTTTTCTTTTGCTATTATATACAATTCAGGACTGTTTCATCTGTTGACATTTGAGAAATCATTGTCATGTCCTTTATGTTTCAAAGACATCCCATTATTAAAAAAAAGCCCAGTAATTTCAATTTTTCCCTATTTACTCCTAGATCTCCTTTGTTCTTTTTTAAAATTGCAGTTTCAATGTGCAGTCCTGCCAAGAACTATCACATTGAAGTAGTTTGAGTGTTTGTCTGTAGGGAGGCTTTTTTTTTTTTTTATTAAAATAGAATTCCATTGAATAACCTGGAAGTAAATGAACTGCAAGGGTAGATCTATGGTAAATCATTCAGAGAAACCAGTGAGCCAGAGTACTGGATAATCTCCAATTTTGCCACTATGGTTCATATATAATTTTAAGTATTTAATATATGATAATCCAAGAAGTATGAAATGAGGAACATTTCTGAACTAAGGGAAAAAACAAATTAATAAGTTATCTGAAATCAGGATTACTTTCTAGTACCTACTATATGGCCTATTGGCACATAAAAACAAAGTCAAGTTATCTGGGGAATAGCAAGAGGAAGTTTTAATATTCTAAGCTTGCAAGAGCTGATAGAAGATCTATCTCAGATGAGTTCCATGTCAGTATATACACATACTAGTCAAATGCTTCTTAAAATTAACTCCTGTGCAAAGTAACTGTGATTTCTTCTTCACATGAAATATAAACTGTGTCAAAGTCACAAGTTGGGGAACATACATATTTTCAAGATTGCATGTACTTCCTCATCTACCTGAGTTCAGATTGAAATACTTTATAAACCAGTAAAAGAGGAAACAACAGAGCCATTTTTAGAAAATGACTAGTGATACCAATATCTTCCTGGTCAAAGTTTCAGGAATTTCCATTGAAATAGTGTGATTCAGTTTGATGGAAGCCACAGAGGATGGAAATATAACAATATTAAATTTCACCTTCAAAAAAGCTGTCTAGAAGGTAGATAAAGATAATGCTGGCTGATTCAATCTTCCACACCCTGAGTGAATGGGTCAAAGAATGGCATCAAAAGAAAGTATGGGGAGAAATGGAAGTCATTTCTATGCCCACTGTCTGCTTGGGACCTTGGGAAAAATGCCTACATCCAGAAATGTGTGGTTTGGTCAAGCGTAAAATGAGGCACTGCTAAAGTTTATTATAGTAAAGACAGCAACATCAAATGGAATGAACAATGACATTTCCGATGAAAGAAGTTTCTTTTGGGACTGTTTTTTCCCTCCATTTCCTGTCAGGCTATAAGATCTGAAAATGCTAAGGAATTCAAAGCATGACCTATATCAGTTTCTAGTAGAATCCATATAAACTCCATTTGGCTATAAGTTAAAATTGACTAAACATGTATTTTTTCCAAAAGAAGAAATAAATGAAGAAATTATTCATCCATAAAAAGAGACAATGACAAAAGAGAAAGAAATGACAAAAGAAAAAATAAAACACTGAAACTTGTTTGATCAGGTAAAATGGAACCTGATATTTATGGTAGCTAATTAAAAAATAATGTGAGTTCATCTACTGAAAGGAAAAACATAACCAGATTGTGTATCCAGATTGGGTAAAAAAATTTAACAATATTTTGCTTTTAAGAAAAATTCAATAAAATGACTCAGGCCCACAAACTTTAGGCAGACTTAAAGGAAAAATAATAAGGCTAACATTAGACAAGATGAATGTAATAAAATAAAGTAAATTTCTCATAGAAATATCGGACAATCATGTATTTTTAAGTGCCCCCAAATCGAACACCATAGCATACAAATAAGCATAAGATGGTTAAGTCCAGTGGAAGATAGACAAATATTATTATAGAGGGAGACTTCAGTGCATTTCTAGCAATCATATACAATAACATAAGAATATGGAATGCTGAATACAATGCTGTGTTATCAGTGTAGTATCCAGTATGTAATTTGCTGTTTGTCAAATGTACAGTGGTACTTATTACAAATTAAATGCATATAAATCAAAAAAGAAAAGCTTAGTTAAGCATGTCAATTAGAAATCATGCTAACTACATTTTCTAGCCAAAATGTAATATTAAAACTGTGCATCAACTGAAAATACTTAAACATAAAACTCCAAATATGCATGTTTGAAATAGCTTCTTAAAAATAACTTTTTGAGTCAAAGAAGGACCCTTAATTGAAGGACACACTATTTGGTTTGCACGATTGAGAGTGATTTATAATACTTAAAATGGGCTAGCTCTCTAAATATAATTATATGCTATTATTTAGTACATGAAGCAGAAAAAATATTGCTGAGTTAAAAGTTTTACATTCAAAATATTGTCTATTATTTTTAACCCCATTTTCTATGTGATGATATATTGACTGGTTTAAATAGCCAAGAAAATCAAATAAAAATCTATTCATATTAATAAGAATTAAGCAAATTAAATAGATAAAAGGTAAATGAATAAAAATATATGTCTTTTCTGTAAACTAGCCGAAATCAAAAGAAAATGTAATAATATGTTAGGACCCAAAACAACTCTCAACGAACTTTTAAAAATAGAAATTACACAAAATATTTTCTCAGACTACAATAAAACTAGAAATCAATAAAAAGAGCAACTTTGTAAACTATACAAATTAAATAACTTGCTCCTGAACAACCACTGGGTCAAGGAAGAAATTACAGTGGAAATCAAAACAATTCTAGAAACAAACAAAAATTCAAACACAACATATCAAAATCTATGGGATACGGCAAAAGCAGTGCTAAGAAGAAAGCTGATAGAATAAATGCCCACATAAAAAAGTAGAAAGATTTCAAATAGACAATTTAAAGATGCACTTTAAGGAGCTAGAAATGCAAGAACAAACCAAATCCCTAATAAGTGAAGGAAAGAACTAATAAAGATCAGAGCAGAACTAAATAAAGTAGAGGCAAATGAAAAAATGCAAAGGATAAATGAAATGAAAAGTTTGTGTCTTGAAAGATAATCAAAATAAATAAACCACTTGATAGATTAACCAGGAAATAAAAGAAAGAAGGCCCAAGCAAAATCAGATATGAAAAAAAGACATTACAACTGATATCACAGATATGCAAAGGATCATCAGACACTATTATGAACAATTATACATTAAAAAATTAGAAAATCTAGAGGAAATAGATAAATTCCTGGACTCATACAACTGAACAAGATTGAATCAGGAAGAAATTAAAAATGTGAACAGATCAATAACAATAAGATTTAATTAGTAATAAACAGTCTCCCAACAACAGAAGTACAGGTCCTAATGGTTTCACTGCCAAATTCTATCAAACTATCAGAGAAGAACTAACTCCAATTCTCCTCAAACTATTCCAAAAAATTGGAGAGGAGAAAATTCTACCTAACTTATTCTATGATGCCAGCATTATCCTGATACCAAAACCAGACAAGGGCACAACAAAGGAAAACTACTGGCCAATATACTGATAAACATAGATACAGAAATTCTCAACAAAATACTAGCAAACCAAATCCAACAGCACATAAAAAAATAATATACCACAATCAAATGGGATTTATCCCAGGGAAGCAAGAATGGTTTGATGCATGCAAATTAATAAACATGATACATCACATCAACAGACTGAAGTACAAAAAACACATGATGATCTCAATAGACATGGAAGAAGCATTTAATAAAATTCATCATATCTTCATGGAAAAATTTTTCAACAAACTAGGCATAGAAGGAACATACATCAGCATAATAAAGGTCAAACATAACAAACCCCAGGTTGTTATGTTAACAAACCATGCTGACTGAAGAAAGACTGAAAGCCTTTCCCCTAATAACCAGAACAAGACACAAGGCTGACAATTTTCACCACTCCTATTTAGTATATTACTGGAAGTCCTAGCAAGAGCCATCAGGCAAGAGAAAGAAAGAAAAGGCAATCAAACTGGAAAAGAAATCAAATTGTCCCTCTTTGCTGATGATACGATCTTATATATAAAAAAACCTAAAGATTAAATAAAAAAACTCTTAGACCTGATAAATTCAATAAAGTTGCAGAATACGAAATCAGTGTATAAAAATTGGAATCATTTCTATATGCTAATTAATGTACTAATAAATAAATCAAGAAGGCAATCCCATTTACAATAGCTACAAAAATAAAAAATACCTAGGAATAAATGTAACCAAGGAAATGAAAGATTTCTAAAAGGAATACTGCAAAACACTGTTGAAATAAATTAAAGGGGACACAAAAGGAAAGATAGTCCATGCTCATGGATCAGTAGAGTAAATATCCTTCAAATGATCATACTGCCCCTTGTGATCTACAGATTCAATGCAATCTCTAACAAAATACCCATGAGATTTTTTAGAGAAATAGAAAAAAATTCATAAAATTTGTGTGGAACCTAAAAGAGCCCAAATAGCCAAAGCAATCCTGAGCGAAAAGAACAAAGCTGGAGATACCACACTACTTGAACTCAATATATTACAAGGCTATGGTAACTAAGATAGCATAGTACTAAAACAGACACAGAGACCAATGGAATAGAATACAGAACCCAGAAATAAGTCTACATATTTACAGCCAACTGATTTTTGTCAAGGGTTCCAAGAACATACATTGAGGAAAGAGTCTCTTCAATAAATGGTCTAGGAAAACTGAATGTAGAAAGTGAAACTAAATTAATCTCTCTCACCATATCCAAAATCAACTCAAAGTGGATTAAAGACTTAAAGGTTAGACCTAAAACCATAAAAACCCTAGAAGAAAACCTAGGCAATACCATTCAGGACATAGGCATGGGCAAGGACTTCATGACTAAAACACCAAAAGCAATGGCAACAAAAGCCAAAATAAACAAATGGGATCTAATTAAACTAAAGAGCTTCCACACAGTGAAATAAACTACCATCAGAGTGAACAGGCAACCTATAGAATGGGAGAAAATTTTTGCAATCTACCCATCTGACAAAGGGCTAATGTCCAGAATCTACAAATAACTTAAACAAATTTACAAGAAAAAAATCAAACAACCCACCAAAAAGTGGGCAAAGCATACGAACAGACACTTTTCAAAAGAAGACATCTATGCAGCCAAGAAACACATGAAAAAATGCTCATCAGCACTGGTCATCAGAGAAATGCAAATCAAAACCACAATGAGATACCATCTCACAACAGTTAGAATGGCGATCATTAAAAAGTCAGGAAGCAACAGGTGCTGGAGAGCATGTGGAGAAATAGAAACGCTTTTACACTGTTGGTGGGATTGTAAACTAGTTCAACCATTGTGGAAGATAGTGTGGTGATTCTTCAAGGATCTAGAACTAGAAATACCATTTGACCCAGACATCCCATTACTGGGGATATACCCAAAGGATTATAAATCATGCTACTATAAAGACACATGCACACGTATGTTTATTGCGGCACTATTCACAATAACAAAGACTTGGAACCAACCCAAATGTCCATCAATGATAGAACTGGCTTAAGAAAATGTGGCACATATACACCATGGAATACTATGCAGCCATATAAAGGATGAGTTCATGTCCTTTACAAGGACATGAATGAAGCTGGAAACCATCATTCTGAGCAAACTATCACAAGGACAGAAAAGCAAACACCACATGTTCTCACTCATAGGTGGGAATTGAAAAATGAGATCACTTGGACACAGGGCAGGGAACATCATGCACCAGGGCCTGTCATGGGGTAGGGGGATTGGTGAGGGATAGCATTAGGAGAAATACCTAATGTAAATGAGTTAATGGGCACAGCAAACCAACACAGCACATGTATACATATGTAACAAACCACATTATGCACATGTACCCTAGAACTTAAATTATAACAAAAAAAAGTTTAAAAAAAGTTTTAAAAAAAGACTTAAATGTAAGATTCAAAACAATTAAGCTCCTAGAAGAAAACAGGCAAAGCACTTCAGGACATTGGTTTAGGAAGAGATTATGGCTAAGTCCTCAAAAGCATTGACAACAGAAACAAAATTGGACTATATTAAACTAAAAATCTTCTTCACAGCAAAGCATTAATCAGCAGAGTGAAGAGACAACCTGATGAATGGGAGAAAATATTTGCAAACTCTTCATCTGACGAGGGACTAATATCTAGAATATATGATGAACTCAACAGAAAAAATAAAACAAATAATTCCATTAAAAAGTGGGCAAAGGACAAGGAAAATGTAAATCATAACCACAGTGAGTTATCATTTTACCCAGGTTAAAATGGCTATTTTTAAAAAGACAAAAAATTACAGGTGCTCATAAGGAAACAGAGAAACAGAACTTTTATACACATTGATGGGAATATAAATTGTACAGCCACTATGGAAAACAGTATGGAGATTTCTCAAAAAACTAAAAATATAATCCAGCAACTCTACTACCAGATATGTATTCAAAGGAAAAGCAATTAGTATATCAAAGCATACCTGTACTTAAATGTTTATTGCAGCATTATTCATAATAGCAAAGATACGGAATCAACCTAATTGTCCATCAGTGGATGAACAGAAAAAGAAAATGTGGGATACATACACAATGGAATACTATTTTCCAATAAAAAAGAATGAAATCATGTCATTTGCAATCATATAGATGAAGCTGGTGGTCATTATGTTAAGAGAAATAAGCCAGACACAGAGACAAATTTCATACATTCTTACTCATATGTGTGAGCTAAAAGTAGTTGATCTCGTAAAAGAAATGAATGTGCGTGTAAATGAGGCAAAGAAAAGTGTTTGGTTAATGAGTACAAACATGCAGTTAGTTAGAAGGCATAAGTTCTAATGTCTGATAGCAGAATATGGTAACTATAGTTAGCAACAGTGTACAGCACATCTGTTTTTATTTTATTTTATTTTTTTAAGTTCCAGGGTACACATGCAGGAGGTGCAGATTTGTTACACAGGTAAATGTGTGCCATAGTGGTTTGCTGCATTTATCAACCCATCACCTAGGTATTAAGTCCAGCGTGCATTAGCTATTTTCCCTAATTCATATTTCAAAGTAGCTAGAAGAATTTGAAATGTTCCCAACACATGGAAGTGATAAATACCCAAGCTGATAGATACTCTAAATAGCCTGACTTGATCATTACACATTTTATCCATGCAACAAAATATTATATGTACTCTCTATATATGTAAAATACTATACATCAATTTTAAAATAAAAAATGATATGAAACACACAGGAAAAACCCGAATAAGAAATGTGTGGAACTCACAGGAAGTCAATTATAAAACTTTATTGACAAACATGAAACATCTAAATTAATTGAGAGACAATGTATTTCCCTGTGAGAAATCCAGTCAGTCATTTCACATTCATCTATACTCAAACTGCTATTCTAATAAATATCTTAACTTTTTTGCTATCTCACAAAATTGCCCATGCTCACTAAGGAGGAACAAACAGAAGAGAATAAAGAAAATTTTGGAGAAGAGTGGTAAAAAAAATCCTTGCTCTACAAGTTGTTAATATATTATAAAATTTACAATAACTAAAAGTAATATATTCCTGCTGCAACAATCAAATAAGGGAGCAATTAAATAGAACTCATCATGTTAAACAGAAACACCCAGTAGATGGTAAAATTAATGTTTCATAACAGTTGGGATAGAATGACTTTCAAAGACATGGCATTAGTGTTGACTCTAGAAAAAAAGATTATGATAACAACTTATCACACATGATACATAAAAATGAATTTCAGCTTCATCAAAAGTCTAAATTAAAATAAATAAGGTAATAAAAATCAGAAGATATAAAGAAATGCCCAACAGATCTTTAGATGGAAAGTTGCAAGCTTACTGTTGGTTTTAGAAAACTGAAACCAAACCAAAGTAAAAAAGTTGAAATGTTAAACTACATAAAATTTAAAATTACTTATCATCAATAATTTCCATGAAACAAGTTCAAAGACATCAACGGAGGAGAAAATTTGCAGCATACAACAGACAAAGCTTTGGAAAAACAAATACTTCTATAGTAATATGAGCAAAAAGCACTGCCAGATAACTCAAAAAGGAGGAATTCAGGTAACAACAAAAATAAGAAAAATACTGATATTCAACTTTCTAGATAATCAAATGGGAAATATACTAAAATCAAGAATTGAGATATATAATTTTGGCTATCAACTCAGCAAAATTTTTTATAAAGCTAAGATATACCACTCAATAATACTCAATTGTTTTTTGAGAATGTTGTTGTAAAATTTTAGAGAATTTTTTTTCTTTTTTGAGCAATGAGGTCTTGCTGTGTTTCCCAGGCTGCCCCAACACCTGGGCTCAAGCATTACTCACATTTCAGCCTCCCGAATAGCTGGGACCACAGGCATGCACCACCAGGCCTTGCTTTTATTTTATTATTTAAAAAGTTTCATAAATATATGCATGTTTTCAACAATGAAGAAAATGTTATTAAAATAAAATCACATTTTTATATATCAGAAACACCTGCACGGTGAGAAATGAGAAACAAAATACTTTTTAGTTTTAAGTGTAAATATTGCAGTTCATTATTATTTTAAACCTGACAAATAATAAAAAGATAAAACACATAAATGAAATCAAAGGAGAATACAGTTTTTTGTCTAGTAACTTAGGGTCAAAGAGCAACAAAATATATAGCTGGAAAATGATAGGACTGAGTTGTAATGTGGATTTGTGTGCCCAGTTTCACCATTTATCTGCTCTTGGCTATAAAACAAACCATCTCTGGGAATCACTTCCCTCTTCTGTAAAATGGGGATAATCCTTCTTGTCCACCCTTGAAAATAACATGTAATAAAATATCTAAATGAAACCGTAAAAATAATCAGTTTATTCTCAAGTTACCATGATTGTACTCATGGAATTATATATAGTTCTATATTATTCTTCTACCTACTCAATTGTTTGTATACTAGGCAGAAGAGTTCCTTCTACTTTTCATTTTGGAAGATCTGATCTGACTTTTATATGCTTTAGAATTCATTCACTCAGAAAGCACTTCCCTACTGTAACACGAATTGTACATATTTTGTATCTTATGTCAAATTAGATGCTTATTCTGAGTAATGTTCCCATATATGACACTGGTTTTACCGTAACCTTTCTGAATATCACTGCAGAAGTGAAATTGTCTACTTACAATTTCACAATAGTATGATGCTTTCATATACTTTTTTTTTTTTTCATTAATTTTAACCATGACCTGAGAAACTTGGGATATAACTTTTTTTTTCTTTTATCATACTTTAAGTTCTAGGGTACATGTGCACAATGTGCAGGTTTGTTACATATGTATACATGTGACATGTTGGTGTGCTGCACCCATTAACTCGTCATTTACATTAGGTATATCTCCTAATGCTATCCCATCCCCCTGCCCCCACCCCACGACAGGCCTCGGTGTGTGATGTTCCCCTTCCTGTGTCCAAGTGTTCTCACAGAGAATACTGTAAACACCTCTATGCAAATAAACTAGAAAATCTAGAAGAAATGGATAAATTCCTGGACACATACACTCTCCCAAGACTAAACCAGGAAGAAGTTGAATCCCTGAATAGCCCAATAACAGGCTCTAAAATTGAGGCAATAATTAATAGCCTACAAACCAAAAAAAAGTCCAGGACCAGACGGATTCACAGCCGAATTCTACCAGAGGTACAAGAAGGAGCTGGTATCATTCCTTCTGAAACTATTCCAATCAATAGAAAAAGAGGGAATCCTCCCTAGCTCATTTTATGAGGCCAGCATCATCTGATACCAAAGCCTGGCAGAGACACAACAAAAAAAGAGAATTTTAGACCAATATCCCTGATGAACATCAATGCAAAAATCCTCAATAAAATACTGGCTTTCATATACTTTTTAAAAAGTGCCTCAATCTGGACAGAATTTCCCCCCTTAGATCCTGAGGATAGCAATGATGTTCAATGAGACATTGCACCTGCTTTTAGTGAGAGGGTAAATCGGGAATATATATATAGAAAGGAAGTTTGCATAGAATTGAGCTAAATCTTGGTAAACTTCTTTAAGACAAAAATGAAGTTTGTAAGGATTTTAATCCATACACTTGAAGGCCCTTTCCAGGATTATGACTAAGATAAATAATATTTTTTCTCTTCAGATATCTTCTAAAATTGATGGTGACTGAGTGAACTTAATCAGGAGAGAGAGGGGAAAGGAAAATTCACAGATGAATTTGAGAGAAAATGGATTTTGGAGCATTTGAAATCCTGGTTCCTTTTCTCAAAACAGAAAGGCTCCAAATCATACAATCTAGACTTTATTTATGAAAGGTAAGAATAGACAGCTCCATTGCTTTTATTTCAACCAGAATTACTAAGATAGAAGGGTCCTCCTTGGCTTGTCAAGCAGCTGCCAAGATTCTAAAAAACTGCCAAAAGATGCCTTGAATTATTAGTGCTGTCTTGTGGTAGCTGCACTTGATAAAACATAAACAGAATGTTGCAATGGGCACTTTCCAAATCTGCGACTTATTATTTCAAACATTATTTAATAAAAAGGCATGAAAATATGCAACTAACCTATTTACTTTTACATGTACCATAAAACTGATCTCCCCTTGCTTGTAAGCATGTGCCAAATTTGTCTTTTTCTGATGTTACTTAGCTATTAATACAATGGTCAGGAACTGTGCTTCCTATGATAATCAGAAAAAAATCAAGCCAGGAGTGATGGCTCATGCCTGTAATCCCAGCAGTTTGGGTGGGCCGAAGCAGGAGGACTGCTTGAAGTCAGGAATTTAAGACTAGCCTAGGCAATATCATGACATACTGTCTGCACAAGGAAAACGGAAAAATTAGCCTCGCATGGTGGTGTGGGCCTGTAGTTCTAGCTGCTTTGGAGGTTGAGGTGGGCAGATCACTTGGCCCCCAAATTTCAAGGCTGCAGTGAGCTGTGATCATGCTACTACTGCACTCTAGCCTGGATGACAAAACAAGACCATGTCTCAAAAAAAAAAAAGAAGAATGAGAGAAAGAGGAAAGAAGCAAGGAAGGAAGGAGGGAAGGAAGGAAAGAAAGAAGAAGGGAGGGAGGGAGGGAGCAAGGGAGGGAGGGAAGGAAGGAAGGAAAGAAGAAGGGAGGGAGGGAGGGAGCAAAGGAGGGAGGGAGGGAAGGAGGGAGGGAAAGAAAGAAAAATAAAGAAAAGGAAAGAAGGAAGGAAGGAAAGAAAAAGAAAGAAAGAAAGAAAGAGAGAGAGAGAAAGAAAGAAAGAAAGAAAGAAAGAAAGAAAGAAAGAAAAACAAAGCCATGCTTTATATATTTTCCTAAATATCACAAATGACTTAAAAACAAACTATTAAAGGATCAAAACATAATTATAAAATAAGGACTTTTCATGTCTAGGTATTTGGATATAATCTCGACTAGTTTAATGTATATACTGCTTTTTACTTCTATAAACTATCTATCTCCAATACGAAAGGAAAATATCTTGGATCCCCAAAATCACTAAGGAAAACTCAAGCTGCAAGCTGCTTAGGGCAAACCTGCCTCCCATTCTATACAAAGTTATCCCTCTGCTCACTGAGACAGCCTCCTTTGAAAAGGTTAATCAGAAACTCAAAGGAATGCAACTGTGTGTGTCTCACCTATCTGTGATCTGGAAGGTCCCTCCCCACTAGTCTTCCTTCCCTTGCTTCAAGATGTCCCGCCTTTCCAGACTGAACCAACGTACTTCTTACATATATTGACTGATGGCTCATGTCTCCCTAAAATGTGTAAAACCAAGTGGTGCCCTGACCAGCTTGGGCACATGTCGTCAGAACTTCCTGAGGCTGTGTCACAGGCACACCCTCAACCTTGGCAAAACCAACTTTCTAAATTAATTGAGACCTATTTCAGATTTTCTGGGTTCACACAAACAAGATTTTATTCCACTAATTTTTCACTATAAGTATGCTACTACACTGATATACTATAAGGTATAAGATGAGGAGATAACACAAAAAGAAAAAGAAAGATTGAAGCTAAATTAGCGCCAAAGACCTTTGAATCCTAGATAAGCTAGAAAGGTAAGCCTCTGCAAAAGATGAGTGCTTATTAATAACTCCAGATTTAACTCAGATATTTTTGTTCAATATTGGTTGACATTGTTTTGAAATAGATGAAAGTTTGATATAAGGAAAATGTAACCCCATATTCATTTCCAAAAAAGGAATAGAAATAACTATAGTAATGTAAATTTATATTGTATACAAAAAATAAAGGCAGTTTAAAGTGGGTTATTGAGTGAGGCTATATACTTTTCATTTCTTGATATTTTGTTATATAAGAGAAACAGCCATCTGTCTTAAAGACTGTAGGTACAGAAGATTACATTAGGAAGCTTCTCTGGGGTTTTATTTTGTCTTTTTATGAAAAAGTTTGAAAGAGAGAAATGCCATAGACAGAGTCACCAATGAACAGAGAAAGACAATTTTTTGAGATGATTTCTAGAAAATCACTCCTACTCAACGGTAGTTGTAAAGTGTTACATAACATGGCTTGTTTACAGTTCCTCTTAACTTAGGCAACAGGGGAGTCACAGAAGTTTCCCTTTGATACTGTTTGTGCTGAGCACTACAGTTCATTCAGTCTGTAAGATACAGACAGAAACGACTCCATTTCTGCCTTCCAGGTACTCACTAGCCTAACTGGAGAGAACAGATATGTAAATTAATAAAATACAAATAGCATGGTGAATGCACTATGGATATTTACAAAAGGTTCACAGCTAGTTTAGAGGAGTGAATTACTTTTTAGCAAAGGAAGAAGTCTGGGAAGGAAAACAAATCCATGTAAATTTCGGCAAATGACTAAGAATTTGCCAGGTGGAAGGAAGGATATTCAGAGCTGAGAGAAGAAAGGAAAACCTTTGTCAGAGAAGTGTGAGTAGTTCCCTATTGCTGAGCATAGCTAGTGGGCTGGCAAGGAAGAGTGGCTGGAAGTAAAGTTGGAGCAGGAATTCAGAGGAAGAAGGACTTGGAAGGATGAGCTACAGGGCTTGGCTTGTTTCCAGAATGACATGAGGAGCCACTAAAGGATTTTAAGCATGAGACAGAACTAATCCCTAAAATTAATTTGGTGGCAGTATGGGGAAAATGAATAATGAGGGCAAGGTTAGATTCAGGGAGATGAGTTTGGAAGGTATTAAAAGAGTCTAGGCTAAGCATATTGACTAAATAAGTAATGAATGATCAGGAAAGTATAGTATATTCGAGACACCCATCTAACAGTAGACTGACTGCATCCAGTTGAGTCTGGAGGAAAACTTTAAAAAAGAAATTTGGGAGAGTCTCTCTAATAGAGTATGGACTATATGAGGCTTAAACATTTAGGGGAGAAAGATGAGTTTAATTATGAACCTGTTAACTGAGCATAGAGGTCATCCATCTGTCCATGTCACCATCTTAAGGGCTTTTAGTTTAATAGGGAGGATTGGGCTGGACATGCAGAAGAGAGGGGAATTTACCCCAATACTGGGATGTATCCTACTGGTGCTACTCAGTGGACTACTTGTACAAGCTCATGGAATTACATAATGTTGTATCAGATAGTGACGGTTTTATTCTCCTTTCAATTTCCTTTCCCTTTGGATTAACCACTTCAAAGACTTCTAACTTGGTGGAAATTTGTTCTTAACTTTTGCTCATCTACTTTTTACTTCAAGAGAATGTTAGCCTCAGGCTCAAGTCTTTTAGCTGACAATAAATACCTAATTAAAATTTCATAGTATCACTATGTTGTTTGCTAGATTCTTTTTATCATTTCATCTTATATGTTTGGAGTAGTATCCATTTTCCATTAACAATATTGATAAGAATTTTATTTTTATTGATATTTTAAAATATGATTCAATTTAAAGAAATGATATAAAGAAGAAATAGTGTTGCGTGCGGGTCTGAAAAAAATCATGAAGGCAGTATGTATAAGGACTTGGATACGCAAAAGGGGACTATTAGTGGGTAATGCTAGAACTGAGAGTCACCTTCACATTTGGACAAACTAGGATTCATCATCTCATTTGGAGTTGCTGAAATTATAGTAACTGATGAAATTTTTGTATAAGAAAGTCTAGGAAAGATTCCCAGCTCTCACTGATGGGCTTCAGTGGTCTGCTAATTGTCTAAAATTATCTGCAAATATTTGTATCTATGTGCATTTTTCCCTTGGGGAGAAATGACATAGTTTGTTTTTATTTTCATTTTTTCCTGTTTTTGTTTTGAGACTCTCAAAGGGATCTTTGACCAAAACGTAAAATGGAAGTGAATGAACAAGAGAGCTAAGAATGGGCAATGGAAAAGGATCCCCAAACGAATGGAGAAGTAAAAATCAAAGATACCAGTAAGGGGACCGAGAGAGTGCTGTTAGAGATTTCACAGGAAAGACAAGTATCTCTGAGCCTCAGGAAAAATAAGGCATGAATGATTAATGGTTAGCTCTGTCCAGTGTTCCTGAGTCGTTCAGTGAGCTGAGGTTTCAGGGATCAGTAGCTTCTGATTTAATAATATAGTGACTGTTGCCAAAGTAGTTTCATGGGTTGGTGGGAGTGGAATCCGTCCTGTGATGGGAGAGGAGTTAATGGGAGTGGAGGAGCTGGTGACAGGAAATAAAAATTAGCTTTTTTTTTTTTTTTTTTTAAGAGAAGATAGCTGAGCAAAGATCAAATGGGACTCTAGCTATGGCGGTGGGGGCTCAGGGTCATGACAGCTTTGCTGTTTTTATGGATGGGAGTGATATAATCTTAATACCTTTAAATAACAAAGTCATGAAATACAGAAGAGGCTCAAGTTGCAGGTGGTTAAAAGAATTGTTTATGAAGCAAAATTCAGATTGGAGTGGGGGCAGTTGTGGGACCCAGAGCAGAGAGGGTGGTCAGCATGGCAGTAGACCTGGAGGGAAGCAGAGGAGCTGAGCAGATAGACATACAGGAGTTGGAACTGGTGAGGGAGATTCATTCCTGAGAACCTCTGAAGTCCCAGTAAAGGACCGTCCTGAGACTGAAGGGAGAGGGGGGCAGAGACAGTGTTAGTTTGGAGCATGTGGGAAACTGGAGGGAGTGGCAACCCATGGTAAGAAAGACTTGATGAGAGGTTGACGATCTGAACAACAAGACCTGAGACTTTATGATGCCATCAACTGCAGTCGTTCATACAACTGTCCCAAGCACACTTAGCTTTAGGAATGTAGGATGCTGGCCAAAGGACAGATCCAAATCTGGGAGTTTCTGGGAAATGGCACTGTCCCTGTTCCTCATCCTGCTAGTTCCCTCTCTTACTAGCACCAGGCATGCCATCCCCTACCACTTATTAAAGGATTTGCTCCCACAGTAGTCCTTTCTGTGCCCCCGTCAACTTTGCCTTCTGTGTAGTTTATCCTCATTGGTTTACTTCTGACATTAATAACTCCCATTTTAAAAACAAGTATCCAAGGCCCACTCCAGCTACTTTTAATCTTCTTTTTGAAACTTTTTCAGAGTTATGTTATACATAGTATTCATTTCCTTATAACCCATTCTTTATTTTCTTTTATATTTTAAACTACATTTTTTTTTTTCAGATTCATGTGTGAAGTTTTATTTAGGGTTTTGAATAGCTAATCTATGTGCACATGATTCAAAGGTATTAAAGTATATAAAAATAGAGTTTATCTTCCTTCTATCATTTTACCCTACCATCCAGTTTCCCTCCTTGTAGAAAACTACTATTATCTACTGTTTTTAAAATATATTTTCACATAAAGGCTCATTTTTCTTTGTTTTGTAATAAATGAAAGTATTTCAAACATACTGCATTGCAACTTTTTCTGCTAACTTAGCAGACTTTGCAGATCTTTTAATTTTAACATATGGAAAGCTACCTAATAATTTTAACACCTGGACAGTATTCCATTGAATATATATACAGTTGTTCCTAGTTATCTATTAGGCATAGGCCCACGCCCCCCTCACCCCACCCAGTGAATGCCTCAAACCATGAATAACTCCAAACTCTCTATATATACACTATGTTTTTCCCTATCCATACATACCTATGGTAAACTTTAATTCATAAATTAGGCACAGTAAGAGATTACCAACAATAACTAATAACAAAGAACAATTAGAACAATACTCAGAATGACATGCAATTTACAACATGATTTTTGTATGTCTGAGATTTTCCATTTAATATTTTTAGACTGCAGTTGACTGCCAGTAGCTGAAACTAGGGAAAATGAAACTGAATAAGGAGGGACTACTATATATAGATTATTTGGCTTGTGTTCTATGTATACGTATTTATGTTGTTTTCAATTGTTTGCTTATATACAAAACTGCAAAGAGTAACTGTGAACATCTATTATTATTTTACTTAAGTGCAGACATATCTGTAAGATAAATTCCTAGAACTGGAATCACTAGGTCACCAATCTATGTTCAACTCTTAAAGATCAATCTTGTCACTACCATTTTGACTGAAATAGCTTTTATGAAGGTAATGTAAAATTCCAAGATAATTCTTTCCCTTTACATAATTTTGTACTTTAGCAACATTGGACACAGCTGATCATCATTTCCTTTTTTCTTTAAAAAAAAAATTCTTCTTTTGGCTTCCATAATATCACACCCTTCTGGATTTTTCCCTATTCCACTAACTGCTCCTTCTCAGTTTCCTTTTATGGCTCCTACCCTCTTCAATATCCATATTTTGGACTGCTCTAGAACTCTTTTCTCAGCTTGATCCTTTAAATACATTCTTCCCTGAAATTATTTCATAAAATCCCATTCTTTTAAATGCCATTTATATAATGATGACTCACACATTCTTATCTCCAACTCTGGCTTTTTCCTTGAGCTCTGTCCCATCTACCCCTGTTATGCCTGCACCTGGATATCTAGTAAGCGGCTCAAAATGTAACTATTCCTTAGTCTTCTTTTATCAGTTGGTGACAACTGCATTTTTTTCCTGTTGCTCTGGTCATAAATCTAGACATGAGCCTCAATTCCTTTCCTTCCAACACCAGCCATATCTAATCTATCATCAAGTCTTGTCACCTTTGCCTCCAAATACATCCAGAATTCACACACTTCTCACCATCTCTACAATACATCCTGGTTAAAGACTAGGCTGGCAAACACTAGTGACTGTCTGACAGCCTTCTTCCTTCCCCTCTTGTCTTCCAACAGAAACTCTCCACAGAATAGCAAGAAGTCATTGGTGAAACGGTTTCCTGCTGAAATGCTTTCACATCTTCCCACTGTACATAGAAGAAAACAGGACCTCTGTACCCTAGGTTAAATGGACACATATTACTTCTGAGAGAAGGACATAACACAAAGAAATTGGAAAGATTATGAAATTCATAGAGTTTCCCCTTTTACATACTCACTGATGTAATTTTTGCCTATTTATGTTCATTTCTAGGCTCTAAAATATGTCCCTTTTGTTCCTTTTCAAGTGGAAGGATCATGTCTGTTTCAGATGTCAATTTTGAGTTTTCCTACTGCACTTCAAGGGTTCTTCACTTTTAGATCAGAAATTAGTATTTCTTCTCTAATTTAAAGCTGAGGGAATGGAAAAGCAAAGTTTCCACTTCCAGGGCACAGGAACTGTGGTTCTAGGTTGGATCACTACATATGTTTCCCTAGGGGTTTCTGGACCTGGCCACTAAAAGATTAATAGTGCTTTCAGCTAACAACCAGAAGGCAACACACAGCATCTTGTTTACCCTGCCTCAAACAGCATCCCATCCATCTTTCATATAGGAAAAGAAAGAGAATCCTGCCATGGTTTTGCAAATATCACTATGTCCATGTTGTTTTACATTATCCAGTTATTACTAATGTACCAGAGAGTGCCCTTCAAACATCCTTAAAATGATTCCAGTAAAAGTTAATCAAATTAAAAAAAGACCACATTTGCTAGATAAGAAAATTTAAACTATCACTCCTTTTATTTCGGATTAAGAAGTAAGTTGGCCAGGCGCTGTGGCTCACGCCTGTAATTCCAACACTTTGGGAGGCCAAGGCGGGCAGATCACAAGGTCAGAAGATCGAGACCATCCTGGCCAACGTGGTGAAACCCCGTCTCTACTAAAAATACAAATCAGCTGGGCGTGGTGGCACATGCCTGTAATCCCAGCTACTCAGGAGGCTGAGGCAGGAGAATCACTTGAACCAGGGAGTCAGAGGTTGCAATGAGCTGAGATTGCGCAACTGCACTCCAGCCTGGGTGACAGAGAGAGGCTCCATCTCAAAAAAAAGAATCAGTTATAATTTTGAAAGTCTTTGGAAAAATATGCACCCAACTTTAAATAAAAACAAAATATTTTCTAAGAAAAGTATGTGTATAATTTTAATTAACAGCTTTATAGTAGTCTTTATAAGAACAATAAAACCTTAATATAACTAGTTAAGTAAAACAATCATTTTTAAAAAGTGAACAAATTGACTTTACAAATGTGCTGTTGCTCAATCCCACCCATTTATATAATAAAATTTGGCTAATGAGGCAAAAATGGCAGAAAGTGCATTATTCTTTAAAGTCCTCATTCCAACAAATAAGTTATTTTTATGTTGTTGAAAGGGAACAACCCCTTAATATAACTTAAGCTCATTAGCTCTGTAATAAGCCCACGTGGATGAAACTTGAATAAATGATTCATACTAACTGAAAGATGTGTGGAAAAATACACTGGACTTCCTTGGATTAAAAATTAGTAAAATAAGTTATTTTCACAGGAACTCCTAAGTTAATATTAGGCAAGTGTAAAATTTATTCCAGAAACATCCGAGTTTGTTCCTTCATTGAACCACCTCTCCCAAAGCTTAGAAAACCCCTTTTGATGGCAAACAGTGAATAAATACTTTCATTCTCAAGACTGACTTTGAAACAAAGATTAGAACGGGGTTGGGGGGGAAGCAAGAACGACTCTTTCCTTCGGGAGGGCACGAAGTGGTGATGCTTGGACCTGTTTATGAGTTTTGGGAGGGGAAAATGGAGAGGAGGAAGAGGAAGAGACTGTAAGCCCACAGGCGATGGCAGAGTCTTCCTCAGATTTGCTTCTGCTGTGGATACCCTCACTTTATCAGTGGAAGGTAGCCCAGAGTCCATTCCACCTCTCGCAAGAAACACACAGACAAATGGGGCACACCAAACGTAAGCATCATTAGACTGTTGATCATCAAATCAAATTTCAAAGACTTGTATGTAAACGGAACTAGAGCGAAACCCATTTTAAAATTTGTACTGTTTTCCTGTTTTCTCTCTCTCTCTCTCTTTTTTTTTTTTTGGCATAGCACATCTACTAAAATTTAATCAAATTGCAATAATTATATATCTGTTCCAGAAGATGGGGGAGAAGTTAATGCCACCTGCTTATGTCATCTTAAATATTCACCTAACAAATCATCTTAACTATATTACCATCGTCAAGGCGCCTGGGAAGTAATTAACATGCAGGAAAAACAAAATCTATTCCTTAGGGCTTCTTCCAAAGTGCCTGTCCTTGGGAAAGGCTCTCTTATCCAGGGCCCCATCAGTGGCCACCTCTTTCATGCAAACTGAAATAACCTCAACATCAAATCCAGCATTGGAATCTCCCCAAATGCCCATCTCCGTTTGCATTTTTTTCTCCTCATCCCTGAGGTCTCCCAGCCCCTTTAGGGGCTGGAACCCTGAGGATGAACCCTCATTCTGCCGGCCTCTCGAATTCCTCTTTCTCTTTTTCTTGATCATCCCTCCAAACAGGAAGGCGCCAACAACCCTACCTTGAGTCAGACCTGCGGCAGCCAGGCAAGCTGCAGCTGCGAGGTGGAAGCTCTCTCCGACCCTTTTACCTCAATGGTTCGTACCCGCGGGAAATTAAGTTGGAAAACTGCAAGCGATTTCCGATCTACGGCTTCTTCCAGCTCCTCACATTTATCTTACCGTCCCCCACGTGAATCCTCCCAAGATCCCACCGAGAGATGGATTCGAAGACTCTCCCCTCTTTCCACTGCTGGATTCTGGCCCGTGCCCGGTCTCTCTCCACCCCAGCGGCTCCCCGAGGTAGGAGCGCCGGGAGCCTGCGCCCTCAGTGGGATCTCGCAGGCTTGGACTGCCACCCCTCGCCCTTGGGCCCGGGTCAGACCCCTCCCTCCCTCCCAGCCTTGACCACTGTCTCCGCCTAGCACCACGAAACTTCGCCCCCAGGGAGCAGGGGTTGTGGGCAGAAAGAGGAAAGGGCAGTTCTTGAATTCCTGCGCTGTTGGATCAAAGTAGTGTGGGAAAGGACTTGGCGCCGGCTTCCCAGCGTTTCCGTGGAGAGCAGGCGCTGTCCAGCCTCCCACTCCCCATGTCCCCACGCCCCTTCCCCACCTGCGCGCCAGCTGCGGGCGTGACGCGCACTCCCGGGCTCAGCGCTGTTCCGCACACTCACCCCCGGCGCTCCCTGCAGCAGTCGGAGCTGGCAAGGTGGCGCCCCCAGCCCCGGGGCGCGGGAGGGCAGGGGCGACCCCACGGGGCGGGAGGACAGCGGCGCCTGTCGCCAGCTTTCGGGGCCACGGCGGTGACTGCGCGCGGGGGAAGTCTTGCGCCGCCCTTGCGGGTCCCGTGCGCCTGCGGGCAAGCGGAGGTCCGAGACTCTCCAGCACGCCTAGCACCCCTCTCTTCTTGCCTTCCTCGCTTCCTTCCTTCAACACCCCTCTCTCCCTTTCTCTCTTGCTTCTGTCACTTTTTCGCCTCCCTGCCTCTTCGCTCCTCCGTCTTCTCCCTCCCCTTTCACTGATGCGTGGAAAAGGGCGGGGGAGAAAAAGAGTCCCGTCTCTTTAACTTGAGTGGTACCTTGGAGATTATCTGTTCATGGCATCTGAAAATGACGTGAATCACTTTTCCGAAAACATTTAAAATAAAATGATTTTTGCCTCATATTTTTTCATCTTTGCGTCTTCTTCCCAGTGACTCTTTTTATCCAGCTGGGTGGCTAACAATGAGAGACGTCAGATAAAGAAAGCAAAACGGGAATTATAGGTAGCGGGCTTTGGAAGTGGGATCGTGAACAGCCCTTGAGTGGGCCCAGGAATTAATTTACCCACAATTTCATAAAGAAGGCACTTTCTGAAAAAGAAGTGGTGTTGGAGCATGAGAAGGAAGATAGGCAAGAGAATAGGGTCAGGATTTATTCACAATTTTATTCTCAGGCATCTCTGATGGTTTATCCAGGAGATGCTTTAGCATATGCTTGTAGTGCTTTGACCCGGAGAGAATATGTGAACTTTTCCGTTTCTGGCCTTAAATCTTTTTCGACTAATGTTTGGTAGCCTGAAAAGATTCCAGTTAGCCTGCCAGGAATTCCCCAAACCTGCTTTAAAAGACCTTAGAAACTTGAATGCTTCTTGGAAAGTGGCAATTTTTCACCACTGGAGCAGGTCTCCAATGCTGAGAAAGATGGGACAGTTTTTTTTTTTTTTTTTTTTTTTGGACAGAGCACCGCCTATGTAGTCCGCAGATGCACCTTCCCAAGACTGAGTTTTACTCTGAGATTGATTGTCTTAGATTCATATTCCCAGAAGAGAGCTACTGCTAACGAGAGGTCTTTTCTGTTCTCCCATTTCCCAACTCTAAGTTGATCTTAGCTAGATGAGCCTTTCTTATAGACCAAGCCTGTGCTTTCCAGCCCACCTTCCATCCATTGGTGAAGTCATCCATGATATTCTTCTGTTGTCATATATTTAAACGAGCTAGCGTATATCAAACACTAAACATAATGCTTGGCACTTAGTACTCAGAAATGTTAGCAGAAGTATGGGTAATGATGTCAGATTATCATTAGCATTTATTTTATGTTTTAATTCTCTCACATAATTCTTTAGCCTCAATTTCCTATCCCGTGACTTGCCCGGTTCTTGTGTTTGTCCCTTAGAAATATATGACAGTGTGTTTATGGCTACTCTTAGCAGAGGACAGTGAAAATAATTTCAGAGGAAGTCCTGATTTATAACTTTCATAATAGGACACAGTAATTTCTCTGGAAGATATGATATTGACCGCCTTGATTTTACATTTGTAACTGAAAGTAATTTGTAACAAATCTTGTAGATGACAGCCATGGATAAAGTCCAAAGTTATATTTCGTCAACAAGCAGATTAGGAATATCTCCACTTTATACACAGAGTTTCTGCAATTATAGTGCAAACAGCAGGTTGTCCAATAGGAACCAACCTGCAATCTGGAGAACTGAAGACCTCAACTTTAAGATGTTTCCAGATGACATATTTGAACTTACACAGTTGGAGTTTACAATTTAACGATATATCTCGGGAGTAGTTATGTTAAGTGAAGGTGCGGAAAATACCCCATCTATGATGCAAAAGGAATATACGGTTTCAGATGTTTCTGCTGTTGCCGCTGCAGCAAACAAAGTGGTTAGGTATCGGTGATGAAAATGCACCTTGCCTGCTGCAACAGGACATTGTGCCCTAGAGGTATTCCATTTGCTATTCAGTGCACAGATATTTAACCTGGCAGGCAGGACACAGTCACAGCACTCAGCAAGGGATTCTGAGTAGCGGATGCCATAGAATTAACACTGTAGGCTGCTGCTTTAGATAGACTACATTTTAGAGGCCTCGCTCTCAGTGAGAAAGAGGCCAGAATCTCAGTTAACTTTTAAGTTCACTGCTTTTAAGTTGTTTAAAGTGAATTAAAGTTCAGACAAGTTCTTTCCGAATGCTTAGGAGAAAGATTCAGAAAACACTGGTGCTTTTAAGATCTTATTTATTTCTAATTTTAGATACACAGAATGAGGGACATGTCTTAATAGGCGACACACTTATTGTCTGTTCTTTGAGCTTTTGGCAGAAAGGATATTTTATTAAGGACAAATTGCACTAATTTGGTGATATCGATCTCAGTTTAAGACGAAGTTGAATCTCTCTTGTTCTTTTCAATTAAGCCGACTGTGAACTGTAAAAAACAGTCACAAAGTGTAAAATTAAGGAAAAAAAATCCAAGAAGTTGTAAAAGGATGTAAGTAGTGTAGACAAAACTAGTACAAATAGTGCAGGCCTAAATAGCATAACTCTTAATAGTTTATGTTTTTCTTGAGTTATTTGGTTAACTGCGGAAGACTAACCTCATTTCAGATATCTCATAAGATATACTGACTCATCCCATGACATCAAAAGGTCAATTTTTAGGTGCATTATTTTAAGTACCTTTTAACTGTATTTTGAAAAAAATACTGCAGAATAAAATAAAAATTCGCAATGCAAATAAAAGCAATCAAATAAGCAACTGCTTCCTGGCTTATGGGAAAAACATTTTAGTTTTTTTTATAATTAGTCAGATGACTGTGTGCAATCATTAAATTCAGGTAATTGCTTACTTCTCCTTTTGGAAGGAAGTCAAATAGAAAGATATGAGAATGTTAAATAAATATACTTATAATTTAAAAATTCCATAATATGTAGGTTAAGACTGGATTGGAAATAATCTTTATTTGCTTGTAAGTAGAAAATATCCCTAGGCTATTCTCTAGAAAATATTATCATATCTAAAGCACTGACCAAAAATTGGGTTTATCATTTAAATTCATTTTTTATAGAAATATTTTTTAAATTTTTAAATTTTTTATTTTATTTTATTTTTTCAATTCTTATTTTAAGTTCTGGGGTATATATGCAGGATGTGCAGGTTTGTTACACAGGTAAACATGTGCCATGGTGGTTTGCTGCACAGATCAACCCATTGCCTAGATATTAAGCCCAGCATCTATTAGCTATTCTTCCTGATGCTCTTCCTCCCCCTGCATGCCCCCTAAAAATGACAGGCCCCAGTGTGTGTTGTTCTCCCACATGTGTCCATGTGCTCTTGTCGTTCAGCTCCCACTTATAAATGGGAACATTCAGTATTTGGTTTTCTGTTCCTGAGTTAGTTTGCTGAGGATAACAGCTTCCAGCTCCATTCATGTCCCTGCAAAGGACATAATCTTGTTCCTTTTTGTGGTTGCATAGTATTCCATGATATACATGTACCACATTTTCTTTATCTAGTCTGTAATTGCTAGGCATTTGGGTTGATTCCATGTCTTTGTTCTTGTGAATAGGGCTTCAATGAACATGTGTGTGCATGTATCTACGTAATAAAATGATTGCTAGGTCAAATGGTATTACTGCTTCTAGGTCTTTGAAGAATCACCATGGTCTTCCACAATGGTTGAATTAATTTACACTCTTACCAACAATGTAAATACATTCATTTTTCTTTACAACCTCGCCAGCATCTATTATTTCTTGACTTTTTAATAATTGCCATTCTGACTGGTGTGAGATGATATCTCATTGTGGTTTTGATTTGTATTTCCCTAATGACCAGTGATGTTAAAAATCATAGACATTCCCATTCTAGTTCGATAAATTTACGAGTTATTTTCCAGACATATGCAATATGTCTGGAATGTGACAGATAGTGAAGGAGATGACTGAATGAGAAGGTCCCAGGTGGGTCATTATGCAACAATCTTGTCTTTGGCTGTAGTTAGCTCATCTCTAATATTGGGTGGGTCAGTAGTGAACAAAAGAACACAAGTATCAGAATGATCTCTTATCTGTTGCTGCAGTGTTCCTTGGTGCCAGAACTGAAAGAATTGTAGCACAACGTTTTGCACATGATAATGAGTGATATGGCTGGGCAAAAATGTTAAACACTATGTGATTTGCATCTACTGTGATGGAAAAGTAACAGTTGATCAAATTTACATTAAATAGATACTAATGATACTAAACTACTATATAATCAAACTCTCCAGCTAAAAACCCATTATCTCAAGACATAGTCAATGTCAGTATATCCATGCCTCTTGAAAATTCTAATGTTATTCTCAGTTATATCATAGTTGTATTTTACCTAGAGTCATTGTTTGTATTAGTCTTAATACTTTCAATACCATTTCATAATCTCTCACTTATCCTGTATGTGGTAAGGCAATAAGAAAATTTTAGTTATATCTCTGCATTCATGATAAATCTGGTCATAAATGTCACAAAGGACCCTTGCAGTAGACTTGATTTAAATTGGCTGTTGATTTCATTTAACCATTAACCTGCTTGATGACTTAAAAAGATACTTAATTTAAATTCAATTCAACATCTTTCAATTTCAACTTCCTGATATTTAATATGAGAATAAGGCAATTCTATCCATCTCCAGAAGTTACCTTGAGTATACCAGAGTGTAGTATATGGACTTTCGTAAAAAGGGTAATGTATTTCACAGTATAAGACCAAATTTATGTGATGAATCTAACAATAAAATCATAACAAAACCATCTGGCTTTTGTTGGAATATCAATAAAAACACCTGATGGAGTATCTTAGAATCTGCTAATCTTTGGGTTAAAATTTTGTCCTGTCAACACAAAGCAAATTTTAAAGGGAAAATATTTCATAGAAATGTAAATTGCTACTATAAAGCTTCAGGACAACCAGATAGGGTGACTTGTATGCATTTCTACCAGTGGCTACTCCGTCAATTGTAGTACCCTATGATAACATTCAGAAAAGTTGTATATATATATAAGGTAAACAGGTTTTTCCCTCTTCTCTTCACAATTGCTACTGGTCATTTTTATGTAGTTATATAGATAATACCAAAACAAAATAAAGATGCTTTTGAAAAATCAGGATAAAACCCATACTGGATAATTGCCCGTTCTTCATAGTATGTGTAAAATAGTGTAATTAATGTCTACTCCTGGAGTTTTACTAGAACAAAAGAATAGACCCTGAGTGCTTGACATGGAACCCAATTATCCCAAAACATTAGCAATTAGGAGATTGTTTAATATGTGTCCTTGATGGAGGAAAAAAAATATGATTATTTAGAAAATACTATTTGTTACATCTTTATATGTATTCTTCTGGTGAATGTGAAATGAGACAAATTAACTAACAGCTTGCTAAAGCTGTTGATGTATTATTATTGCTTAATTAAATGCAATACTTGAAGGGTTTTAATACAATTTGTTCAAAGCTCATTGCCAATTCTTTAACCATTTAAAATTCCTTTATCATAATGGCACAAAGTTGGAAACAGCCCAATCCAGCTGTAGATTAACATGAATGTGCTCTACTGTTACAATTGTAGTCCTACTAAGATCATCTGATGAAGTAGAAAGTTTCTTTGAAATAGAGTTTACATATAAGTCTTTTAGTTTTCAAAGGGAGAAAAGGTTTTCAATATTTCTAAATTATACAATTTTTCTTATATGATCTTGAAAAGTGCATATTTATATGTGTAATTGCATTAGTTAGTTTTAAAGTATGTCTTAATCCTTCTTTGGGAAGAAGACTCTCCCAAACATTTAATTATCTTTTCCATATGATGCCTCACACTATGCCTATCTTATTATTTTGTCATTTGTCATACTTTATTATATTTTATCTCTGTGTGTATGTTTGTACATGGCTCTTTTCCTCCAGAGTTTTCGCTGCCCTAAGGAGAGACTGTTTTTTTCATCTTTGTTTACCCTTAGTAATTTGCCTAGTACCTAGAAAGGAGAGTCACTCAGTAATATTTGAAATGCATGGGTAAATGAAGGTATCAGGTACATATCTTTAACCTTTACATTAAGTGAGACATACCAGCTGCTATTTTCCAAACAATTAGTATTTAACAAATGGTACGAGTTATCAAGAGTCTTTTCCAATATCACCCAATGATGTTACATAAGATAGCCCTCTCCTACCCAGCTACCCACTCTCTGCTTTATATGTTGGAAGTATCTTCAAATGTCTGGTGTTCTTTGGATGTCCATTCATATTCAACAGTGGACACAGAAGATCTGTGTGCCAAGGTGCATCTTCTTAAGACAGGGCTTCATTAAATTTGGTTGGTTAGTGAGCTGGTTATTCCGTGAGCAAAAGAGAAGCTATTCTCTGGGCTGTTCAATTACTATAGTTAAGAATCTTCTAGTTTTCTAGTTTTTTTTTTTTTTCTTGGAGATATTCTGGGAATAGTAAGGAGTAATGGAACTGGAGATTCCACTCTTTATTACTACGTAGATCTTTATTTAACCCACCTATGCTGTGCCTTGTACCTGGTAAATCTCCAATTTCTCTCCTGGAATGAGACTAGAGAAAATACTGCCTAGCTACAAAGCATGGTCTTGGGACCCAGCCATGGTTTTCCATAGCATAAAAGACGTATAACCTGTTTTCAGCTCTGTGCTACACCTCACCTTTTCAGATGCCGTGTGTTTTTTAGTGCCAAGCCTTTCATGAGTACTCAACGGTGCACCACCACTCATTTATCTGCTCTCTTTCATTATCTACCAATTTTTCTATCTCCTAGAAAAATACAGAACTGTCTTTTCTGTTTTCATGTTATTTCATTCCTGTGGCTTAATGTCATTTCCTTTCTTTACTGCCATTTTAGCAGGGGTGTTATGGATGAATGCACAAAAACATGATGCTTAATTAACCTTTCAAAGTTAAAGGAGAAACTCTCTGTAAAATAGATAGGCAAATATTTGGGCCTAAGTATTATGAAATATTGTATACTATGCTCTGTCACAGAATGGTATTACAACATATATAGTTTATGTGTGTTTTTCCTATGTTATTGTCGTGACTATAAATCTCCATTTAAAATATTGACAGAGTAATAATTATTTGCTTTCAGTTGCATGTTTTTTCTTGCTCTTCCTCTCCTTTTTGAAACTTCAATTTCTATGTCTCCTGTTTTCTACACATCAAACTTTATTTTCTTTTCCAAATGGTAACAGAACCGTGAGAGAATTATGTTACCGTGTAATGATTTACCATTGGCTTGAATTCAGTTATTTATGTTTACTTGCTCCCATATTGTATATAAAATAAAAAATATTTGCCATTTCATAACTGTTTGATATGAAATAGAAAGGAAAAGCTTTTTTAGCTACATCCTCCAGTAGGGGTTGAAAACTATCCTATTAAATAATGCAGTTTGAATTATCCTATTGGCAGAGCTTCACTGGAATATGGCAAACTGGCAGTAATGATCACTTTGTATGATAATGATTACTACTACTACTTCTAGTAACAGCCACCATTTGAGTCCAACACCATGCCAGATACAGGAACCTCATATGTATTGTGAGGGTAAGAGAGAAGTATTAGTGTCCCCATTTCACACACTACAAATGGTTTTTCCTAGGGTCAACGAGCTAGTAAGTGGGATATATTGGATTGAAACCATCTTATGACAGATTTCAAAGTATACTTTTCCCCTAAAATACCATTAATAAAAAACAAGTATGCATAGTTATGTAATTTTAAAGTCAACAATGCTGCTGAGAGTAGTTATGTGGACAATTAATATTTTAAAGTTTGAGTTGTTGTTTTTATAGAATCTCTAGCACAATTCTACCAGCTCAAATCCCAGCCCCTTACCTTGGTGCTCAGCTTTGTCCCCAGGCCTGTTCTTTTTCTTCTGCCCATTCTCTGCTTCTTTACTGTTTCACTAGTAGAAGCTCATAGCCCAGGTACAGTCTTTTTTGTATAACAGCTTTACTGAACTGTAATTTATATACTATAAAATACACCCACTTAAAGTCTGCAACTCAGTGCCTTTTAATATGTTCAGAATTGTACAGCCAACATCACAATCAATCTTAGATAATATTTGTCATCCCAACAAGAAACTCCATACCCATTAGCAGTCACTCTCCACGGTCTGTCCCCTTGTCCTAGGCAACCACTAATCTACCTCCTATCTCTATAGACTTGCCGATTTTGGACATTTTATATAATTGGAACCATATAATTTATAGTCTTTTGAAACCTTGCCACTTTCACTGAGCATATTTTTCAAGGTTCATCTATGTTGTAGCATGTGTCAGAACTTTGTTCAGTTTTAGTGTAGAATTGCATGGATATCCCATATTTTTGTAGGAATGACATATATTTTTATTTATCCACTCATTAGATGGAGGGCATTTGAGTTATTTCCAGTTTTGACTGTTATGGATAATGATGCCATGCACACTTGTGCAGAAGTTTTTGCATAGTCATATATTTGTATTTAATTTATCTCTATCCTTAGGAGTAGAATTGGTGATCATATGGTAACTCTATATTTAACCTGTTCAGGGACTGCCAGATTGTTTTCCAAAGCATCTGTACCATTTAACATTCAATGTGAGGGTTTCAATTTCTCCATATCCTTGTCAAATGTGTCTTTTTAATTATAGATTTCCTACTGGGTGTACATGGTACCTCACTGGTGTTTCGATTTGTATTTCCCTAATGAGTAATGATGCTGAGCATATTTTCATGTGCTTATTGGTCATTTGTATAGCTTTTGAGAAATATCTATTCAAATATTTTGTCTATTTTTAGTTGTATTATATAATAGTAAGAGTTTTTAATATATTCCAGATACAAGTCCTTTATTTGATATATGATTTGCAGACATTTTTCTCCAATTCTATGGGTTGTCTTTAAAAATTTTTTTAATTCAAATTATAGTAGTATATATTTATGGGGTATGAGGTGATGATATGATTTATGAATACAATGTAGAATAATTAAATCAAGCTAATTAACATATCTAACACCTTAAATACTTATTGTTTTTTGTGGTGAAAACATTTGAAATTTATTCTCTTATCACCATGCTGTGCAATAGAACTCAAAAACAAAAACAAGAAAAGAAAGAAAACCCAAACTTATTTTTGCTGTCTAACTGAGGCTTTGTATTAACCCCGGCCCTCAGCCTCTGGTAACCACCATTATACTCACTACTTCTATCAGTTCAATTGTTTTAGATTCCACATAAAAGTGAGAACATGTAATATTTGTTCTTTTGTGTCTATCTTATCTTATTTAGTGTAATCTTCTCTAATTCCGACCATGTCGTTGTAAATTACAGAATTTCTTTCTTTTGTAAGGCTAAATAATGTTCCATTGTGTATATATACCACATTTTCTTTACCCATTTTCTACGGATAAACACTTAGCTTGATTCTATATCTTGGCTGTTGTGTATAGTGCTACAATAAACATGAGTGAACAAATATATCTTCAGCATACTGATTTCAAATCTTGTGAGTAAATGTCCAGAAATATGAGGGCTGCATCATATAATAATTCTATTTTTAGTTTTTAAGGGAATCTCCATACAGTTTTCCTTAACGACTGTACTAATTTACATTCCCACCAACAGTGTATAAGGGTTCCCTTTTCCTCACATCCTTACCAACACTTGTTATCTTTAGTCTTTTTGATAATTATCATTCTGAATAGGTGGGAGGTGATATCTCATTATAATTTTAATATACATTTTCCTAACGATTGGTGATATTGATCATAATTTTACATATACATTGGCCATTTGTATGTCTGCTTTTGAGAAATGTCTATTCAGGATCCTTGCCCACTTTTTAATCAGATTATTTATTTTTCTTCTACAGAGTTGTTTGAGTTGCTTATATGTTTTAGGTATTAGACCCTTATCAGATGTATTTTGCCAATATTTTCTCCCAATCTATAGGTTGTGTCTTCATTCTGTTGTTTCCTTTGTTATGCAGAAGCTTTTTATTTTGATGTGATCCCTTTTATCTATGTTTTGCTTCTGTTTCCTGTGCTTTTGGGGTCAAATCTAAAAAATCACCATCCTGACCAGTGTTGTGTGAAGTTTTTCTGCTATGTTTTCTTTTGGTAGTTTTATTGTCTCAGGTCTTACGTTTAAGTCTTTAATATCTTTTGAGTTGATTTTTGTGTATGGTGTAAGATACACAATACCTGATTTATTCTTTCACACTTAAATAATCAGTTTTCTCAGCAGTATTTATTAAAGAGACTGTCATTTTCCCATTGTTTATTCTGGGCACTGTTGTCAAAAATCAATTGGTGGTACATCCCTGTGTTCATTTCTGCGTTCTTTATTCTTCTGTTCCACTGGTCAATGTGCATATTTTTATGCCAGTACCATGCTGTTATAATTACTGTATTTTCGTAGTGTAGTTTGAAATTAGATAGTGTGATGCCTCCAGCTTTGTTCTTTTGGTTCATAATTGTCTTTATTATTCAGATTTTTTTGTCATTCTTACAAATTTTAAGATTTTTTTTCTGTTTCTAAGAAAAGTGACATTGGAATTTTGATAGGAATTACATTGAATTTGTGGATTGCTTTCAGTAGTATAGACATTTCACAATTCATATTTTCATCATACGAATTCTTTCAGTTCATGAACATGAGATATCTTTTCATGTATTTGTGTTTTCTGAAAGTTCTCTTAACATTTTATAGTTTTCAGTGCATAAGTCTCTCACCTTTTTGGTTAAAGTTATTTCTAAGTATTTTATTTTGTATAGCATTTATAAATTGGATTGTTTTCTTGATTTCTTTTTTGGAAAGTAAGTTGTTAGTGTATAGAAATATTAGTGATTTGGGTGTATCAGTTGAGTATCCTGCAACTTTACTGTACTCCCTTATTAGAGTTCTAACAGTTTTTTGGTCAAACCTTTAGGGTTTTCTATGCACAGTCATGCAGTGCATGAGGACATTTTGGTCAACAATGGATCACATATATGATGGGGGTTCCACAAGATTGTAATACTATATTCTTATTATACCTTTTCTATGTATAGATACACAAATGCTTCTCATTGTGTTACCATTGCCAGTAGTATTTAGTATAGTAACATTCTGTACAGGTTTGTAGTTTAAGAGAAATAAGCTATAACATACAGCCTACGTGTTTAGTATACTACACCATATAGGTTTGTGTAAGTACACACCATGATGTTCACACAATGACAAAACTGCCTAAGGATGTATTTCTTAGAACACATTCCCATCATTATGCAATGTTTGCTGACTAAGATCATATAATCAGCGAACGGTGGAAATTCCACTTCGTTTTCTGTTTAGAAGCCTTATTTCTTTCTCTTGCCTAATTGCTCTGGCAAGAACTTTCAATGCTGTGTTGAACAGAAGTGGCAAAAACGGGCATTCTTGTACTTGTTTCAGATCTCAGAGGAGAGGATTACAGTTTTTCCCCATTTAGTGTGATGTAACCTGTAGTTTTATCATATATGATCTTTATTGTGTTGAGGTACGTTCCTTCTATAACTAACTTGTTGAGAGTTTTTATCATGAAAAGATGTTGAATTTTGACAAATGATTTTTCTGCATCTAATGAGATGCTCATATGGTTTTTGTCCTTCATTCTGTTAATGTGATAATCATAATGTGTTAAATCACATTTGTGTCCTAGGTATCAATTCCACTTGATCATGGTGAATGGTCCTTTTAATGTGTTGTCAAATTCCATTTCCTAGTATTTTGCTGGTATTTTGTTGAGAATTTTTTCATCTATGTTCATTAAAGATATTGGCCTATGATTTTCTTTTTTACGATACCCTTGTCTGGCTTTGGTAAGACAGGGTAATGTTGGCCTCATAAATAAAGTTTCAAAGGATTCCCTCACCATCAATTTTTTGGAAGTTAAGAAGGATTGGTATTAATTCTTTAAATGTGTGGTGGAATTCGGCAATGAAGCCATTAGGCCTGAGGCTTTTCTTTGATAGTAGACTTCCTATTACTGATTAAATCTGCTTACTCATTATTGTTCTGGTCACGTTTTCCATGGGTTGTCTTTTAACTTTCTTAGATAGTGTACTGTGAAGTTTTCAAATTTGATGAAGTTCAATTTATCTGTTTTTATGGTGTTGTGCTTTTGTGTCATATCTAACAAGGCTTTGCCTAAGCCATGGTCATAAAATTTACTCCTATATGTTCTTCTAAGAGATTTAGAGTTTTAGCTTTTACACTCATGTATTTGACACATTTTGATTAGTTTGTGTATCTAATGTGAAGAAGAAATCCAGCTTTAATGTGAGTATTCAGTTCTCCCAGCGTTATTTGCTCAAAAGATGATTCTCTTTCTGAATTGTTTTATACCTGTTGAAAATCCATTGATCATAAATGTAAGGGTTTACTGTTTGACCCTCAATATTATTACATTGAGCTATATATTTATCCTTATGCCAGTAGTACTCTTCCCTGATTACTGTAGCTTTGTGATCAGTTTTGAAATTGAAAAATGTGAGTTGTCCAAATTTGTTCTTCTTTTTCAAGATTATTTTTACTATTCTCCATCTCTTGAATTTGGAGACTGAGAATGGTAAAATTTTCAAACGAATTTTAGAATTACCTTGTAAATTTCTTTACAACTGGGGTTTTGATAGGCATAGTGATAAATTTGTAGATCAACTTAGAGAGTATTGTCATTTTAACCATTTTTGTCTTCCAATCCTTGAACATGGAATGGCTTTCCAATTATTTAAGTCTTTTTTAATTTCTTTCAACACTAGTTTGTGGTTTTCAGACTATAAATTTTATGGTTCTTTAATTAAGTTTATTTCTAAGTATTTTATTATTTTTCATACTACTGGAAATGAAATTCTTTTTTTGTTTCTTTTTTTTTGGATTATTTATTGCCAGTGTGTAGAAATACAGCTGAATTTTTTAGATTGATCTTATAACCTGTAACCTTGCTGAACTTCTTCAATAATTTTAATAAATTTTGAGTAGAATCCTAGAAATTTATATAAGGTTATATAGCTCTGCAGTTATAGTTTTACCGTTTTCTTTTCAGTTTGCCTACTTTTTATTTTTTCATTTTCTTGTCTAATTGCCCTGGACAGCACCTCTAGTATGACACTGAAAAGATGTGGTAAGGAGAATATCTCTTTTTTTCCCTGATCTTAGGAAAAATCATGTAAGTTTTCACCATTAAGTATGATGGTAGCCATAAACTTTTCATAGATCCTTTTTCTTATCAAATTGAAGAAGTTCAACTTTATTCCTAATTTTCTGAATGTTTTTCACTAATGGGTGTTGGTTTTGTGGCTTTCGTCCTTTATTATATTATTAAGGTGTATTGTAATAATGAATTTTTGAAGGTAAAACTAACCTTACATTTTTGTGATAAATCCAACTCAGTAATGATATGTTGCTATATGTTGTGGGTTCTGTGTTTCTAGTATTTTGTTGAGAACTTTTGTATCAATATTTATAAGAGATATTGGTATGTAGGTTTGTGTGTGTGTGTGTGTGTGTGTGTGTGTGCATGTGTGTGTTTTGCTCGTAAGGTCTTTTTAATTAAGAACACTGTCCTCATAGAATAAGTTAGGATACGTTACTTTTTTAGGTTGTGGAGAAGTTTGTACACAGTGGTATTAATTCTTAAATGCTTGGTAAAAATTACCAGTTAAGCTATTTGAGATTCTGCTTTTCTTTATGGGAAGTATTTTTAATTACAAATTCAATCTCTTTACTTGTTATAGATGTAATCAAATTTTCTATTCCACCTTGAGTCAGTTTAAATTTTTTTTTATCTGTACTTTTTATTATACTTTATGTTCTGGGATACATGCGCAGAACATGCAGGTTTGTTACATAAGTATACATGTGCCATGGTGGTTTGCTGCACCCATCAACCTGTCATCTACATTAGGTATTTCTTCTAATGCTGTCTCTCCCTTAGCCCCATACCCCCGGCAGGCCCCAGTATGTGATGTTCCCCTCCCTGTGTCCATGTGTTCTCATTGTTCAAATCCCACTCATGAGTGAGAACATGCAGTATTTGGTTTTCTGTTCTTCTGTTCCTGTGTGGGTTTGCTGAGAACAATGGTTTCCAGCTTCATCCATGTCCCTGTAAAGGACACGAACTCATCTTTTTTATGGCTGCATTGTATTCCATGGTGTATATGTGCCACATTTTCTTTATCCAGTCTATCATTGATGATCATTTAGGTTGGTTCCAAGTCTTTGCTATTGTGAATAGTGCCGCAGTAAACATCCATGTGTATGTGTCTTTATAGTAGAATGATTTATAATCCTTTGGATATATACCCAGTAATGGGATTGTTGGGTCAAATGGTATTTCTAGTTCTAGATCCTTGAGGAATTGCCACACGGTCTTCCACAATGGTTGAACTAATTTACACTCCCACCAACAATGTAAAAGCATTCCTATTTCTCCACATCCACTCCAGCATCTGTTGTTTCCTGACTTTCTAGTGATCACCATTCTAACTGGTGTGAGATGGTATCTCATTGTAGTTTGATTTGCATTTCTCTAATGACTAGTGATGAACTTTTTTTCATACGTTTGTGGGCTGCATAAATGTCTTCTTTTGAGAAGTGTCTTTTCATATCCTTTGCCCACTTTTTGATGGGGTTGTTTTTTTTCTTGTAAACTTGTTTAAGTTCCTTGTAGATTCTGGATATTAGCCCTTTGTCAGATGGATAGATTGAAGAATTTTCCCCATTCAGTAGGTTGCCTGTTAACTCTGATGATAGTTTCTTTTGCTGTGCAGAAGGTCTTTAGTTTAATTAGCTCCCATTTGTCAATTTTGTCTTCTGTTGCCATTACTTTTGGTGTTTTAGTCACGAGGTCTTTGTCTATAGAATTGAATAACTAGAAGAAATTCAGAGCTCAAAGACGAGGTATTTGAATTAACCCAATCCAACAAAAACAAAGAAAAAAGAATAAGAAAATATGAACAAAGCCTCCAAGAAGTCTGGGATTATGTTAAAAGACCAAACCTAAAATAACCAGTGTTCATGAGGAAGAAAAGAATTCTAAAAGCTTGGAAAACATATTCAGGAGTATATTGGAGGAAACCTTTTCTGACCTTGCTAGAGACCTAGACATCCAAACACAAGAAGCACAAAGAACATCTGGGAAATTCATTACAAAATGATATTCACCTAGGCACATGCTCATCAGGTTATCCAAAGTTAATGTGGAGGAAAGGCTTCTAAAACCTGTGAGACAGAAGCACCATGTAACCTATAAAGGAAAACCTATCATATTAATAGCAGATTTCTCCATCAGAAAACCTACAAGCTAGAAGGGATTGGGTCCCTATCTTCAGCCTCCTCAAACAAAATTATTATCAGCCAAGAATTTTGTATCCAGCAAAACTAAGCATCATATATGAAGGAAAGATACAGTGTTTTTCAGACAAACAAATGGTGAGAGAATTTGCCATTATCAACCCATCACTACTAAAAGGAGCTCTAAATCTTGAAACAAGTCCTGGTAACACATCAAAACAGAACCTCTTTAAAGCATAAATCACACAGGACCTATGAAACAAAAATACAAGGTAAAAAGCAAAAACAAAAAACAGAAAAAGCACACAGGCAACAAAGAGCACAATGAATGCAATGGTATCTCATATGGCAATACTAACATTTAATATAAATGGCCTAAATTCTCCACTTAAAAGATACAGAACCACAGAATGGATAAGAACTCACCAACCAACTATCTGCTACCTTCAGGAGGCTCATCTAACACATAAGGACTCAGATAAACTTAAAGTAAAGGGGTAGAAAAATGCATTTCATGCAAATGGACACCAAAAGAGTAGGCTTATATTAGACAAAACAAACTTTAAAGCAACAGCAGTTAAAAGAGAGAATGAGGTACATTATATAATGGTAAAAGGCCTTGTCCAACAGGAAAATATCACAATCCTAAGCATATATGCATCTAACACTAGAGATCTCAAATTTATATAAGAATTACTAATAGACCTAAGAAATTAGATAGACAGCAAGCAACACAGTAATAGTTGGGGACGTCAATACTCCACTGACAGCACTAGACAGCTCACCAAAACAGAAAGTCAACAAAGAAACAATGGATTTAAACTATACTTTGGAACAAATGGACTTCACAGATGTATACAGAACATTTTTATCCAACAACTGCAGAATACATATTCTACTCAACAGTGCATAGAACTTTCTCCAAGATAGACCATATGATAGGCCATAAAGCAAGCCTCAATAAGCTTAAGAAAATTGAAATTGTATCAAGCACTCTTTCAGACCACAGTGGAATAAAACTGGAAATTCACTCAAAAAGGAACTTTCAGAACCATGGAAATACATGGAATTTAAATAACCTGCTCCTGAATGAGCACTGGGCCAAAAACGAAATCCAGATGGAAATTAAAAAAATTCTTTGAACTGAATGACAGTAATGATAAAACCTATCAAAATATCTGGGATACAGCAGAGGTGATACTAAAAGGAAAGTTCGTAGCCCTAAGCATCTACATCTTAAAGACTGAAAAAGCAAAAACTGACATTCTAAGGTCACACCTCAAGGAACTAGAGAAATGAGAACAAAGAAAACGCAAACCCAGCAGCACAAAGGGAATTTCCAAGATCGGAGTAGAACTAAGTAAAATTGAAACAAAAAAGACAATACAAAGCATAAATGAAACAAAAAGCTGGTTATTTGAAAATATAAATAAAATTGATAGACTATTAGCAAGATTAATTAAGAAGAGAGAAAAATCCAAATAACCTCACTAAGAAGCAAAACAGGAGATATTACAACTGACATCACTGAAATACAAAAGATCATTCAAAGCTGCTATGAGCACCTTTACACACATAAACTGCAAAACTTAGAAGAGATGGATAAATTCCTGGAAAAATATAACCTCCTAGCTTAGATTAGGAAGAATTAGATACCCTGAACAGGCCAATAACAAGCAGTGAGATTGAAATGGTAATTGAAAAATTACCACACACACACAAAAAAAGAAAGTTCAGGGCAGATGGATTCACAGAATAATTTTGCCAGACATTCAAAGAATTGGCACCATTCCTTTTGACACCATTCCACAAGACAGAGAAAGAAGGAACTCTCCTGAATGTATTTTATGAAGCCAGCATCACCCTGATACCAAAACCAGGAAAGGACATAACCAAAAAAGAAAACTACAGACTGATATCTTTGATGAACATTGATGCTAAAATTCTTAACAAAATACTAACTAACCGAATCCAACAACATATCAAAAAGATAATCCACCATGATCAAGTGGGTTTCATACCAAGGATTTAGGGATGTTTTAACATACACAAGTCAATAAATGTGATACACTACATCAACAGAATTAAAGACAAAAATCACACGATCATTTCAATAGATGCAGAAAAAACATTTGACAAAATTCAGCCTCCCTTTATGATTAAATCTCTCAGCAAAATAGGCATACAAGGGACGTATCTTAATTAATAAAAGCCATCTATGACAAACCCACAGTCAACATAATACTGAAAGTAGAAAAACTGAAAACATTCCCTCTGAGAACTAGAACAAGACAAGGATGCCCACTCTCAGCAACCTTCTCCAACATAGTACTGCAAGTTCTAGCCAGAGCAATCAGACAAGAGAAAGAAATAAAGGGCATCCAAATTGGTAAAGAGGAAGTCAAATTATCACTGTTTGCTGAATATCTGATTGTTTACCTTGAAAACCCTAAGAACTTCTCCAGAAAGCTCCTGGAACTGAGAAAAAATTCAGCAAAGTTTATGGATATAAGATTAATGTACACAAATCAGTAGCTCTTCTATACATCAACAGCAAACAAGTGGAAAATCAAATCAAGAACTCAACCCCTTTTACAATAGCTGCAAAAAATATATACTTAGGGATATACCTGACAAAGGAGTGAAAAGACCTCTACAAGGAAAGCTATGCAACACTACTGAAAGAAATCATGGATGAGACAAAAAAATGAAAACACATCTCATGCTCATAGACGGGTAGAATCAATATTGTGAAAATGACCATATGGCCAAAAGCAATCTACAAATTCAATGCAGTCCCCATCAAAATACCACTGTCTTTCTTCACAGAATTAGAAAAAAAACTTCTAAAATTCATATCAAACCAAAAAAATGCCCACATAACAACAGTAGGACTAAGCAAAAAGAACCAATCTGGAGGCATCACGGTACCTGATTTCAAACTATACTATAAGATTATAGTTATCAAAACAGCATGGTACTGATATAAAAATAGGCACATAGATCAATGGAACAGGATAGAGAACCCAGAAATAAACCCAAATACTTACAGCCAACTGATCATTGACAAAGCAAACAAAAATATAAAGTGGGGAAAGGACACTGTTTTCGACAAATGGTGCTGGGTTAATTGGCTAGCCACCTGTGGGAGAATGAAACTGGACCCTCTTCTCTCACCTTATACAAAAGTCAACCCAAAATGGATTAAGGACTTAAACTTAAGACCTGAAACTATAAAAATTCTAGAAGATAACATTGAGAAAACCCTTCTAGACATTGGCTTAGACAAGGATTTCATGACCAAGAACCCAAAAGCAAATGCAACAAAAACAAAGATAGATAGCTGGGACCTAATTAAACTAAAGAGCTTTTGCACAGCAAAAGGAACAGTCAGCAGAGTAAACAGAAAACCCACAGAGTAGGAGAAAATGTTTGCAACTGTACATCTGACAAAGGACTAATATCTAGTTTGTTGTAGAAGCAAACTCAAACAAACCAGTAGGAAAAAACCGAACAATCCTCTTAGAAAGTGGGCTAATGAATAGACAATTCTCAAGATATATGAATGGCCAACAAACATATGAAAAAATGCTCAACATCACTAAGAATTAGGGAAATGCAAATGAAAACCACAATGTGATACCACTTTACTCCTGCAAGAATAGACATAATGAAAAAAATAAAAAAAAAACAGTAGATGCTGACATGGGTGCGGTGAACAGGGATCACTTCTACACTGCTGGTGGGAATGTAAACTAGTACACCCACTGTGGAAAACAGTGTGGAGATTCCTTAAAGAACCGAGAAAGTAGTACTACCATTTGATCCAGCAATCCCACTACTGGGTATCTACCCAGAGGAAAAAGAAGTCATTATTCAAAAAAGATACTTGCACATGCATGTTTTTATTCACTATTATTCTAAGTGAAGTAACTCAGGAATGGATAACCAAACATGGTATGTTCTCACTGATACGTTGGAGCTAAGCTATGAGGACACAAAGGCATAAGAATCATTCAATGGACTTTGGGGACTTGGGGGGAAGAGAGGTAGCGGGGTGATGGGTAAAAGACTATAAATATGGTGCGGTGTATACTGCTCGGGGTGATGGATACACCAAAAGCTCACAAATTACCCCTAAACAGCTTACTCATATAACCAAATACCACCTGTACTCTAATAACTTATAGAAAAATAAATAAATAAAAATAAATTTAAAAACAGCTGTAAAGTAAAAAGGCTTGTTTTTATGGCCCAGCATATTGTCTCTCCTAAAGAATGTTCCTTGTGTGCTTCAGAATATGTACTCTGCTATTGTTAATGGAGTGTGCTATAGATGTGGGCAGGTCTAGTTGGTATATAGTGTTGCTCAAGCCTTTCTTACTGATATTTTTCCTCGTTGTTCCATATCTTAATGAATGTGGGGGTAATATATTCTTTGAATCTTATTGTTGAATTGTTTTTCTGCTATGTCAGTTTTTGCTTCATATAGTTTTGGGACTATGTTGGATCTGCATTTATCTTACTTGGATTTCATTTTACTTTTGAATATGTAGATTTATGTTTTTAATAAAATTTGGGGAGTGGGCTGAGAGGAGCCTGCCAGCCAGGATAGGAGGCAGTCACTTGTTCGGAGGGTCTCCAGATGGGTATTTGCAATCTATTCTTAAGCAGGGAGTAGACTCCACACTCAGACCTGAGAGGTGAGTATGATGTGTGCTCCAGCTGTAAGTGTGGTTGTTGGGTGCTCCCCTTTCACAGGACTGGACTGGGAGGCGTGTGGCCTGGGAGCTATGGTTTTATCCTGGGCAGGGAGTTTAATGGCATTAGCAGTCTTATGATGTGAAGACAAATTGCTTGTGACTTGCCTGGCTGTCTCAGCTTGCTACCAGTAACAGGCCACAGGAGGGAGCCCACTAAGTGGAGAGCATGGAATGGAGGCACTACTGCATGCTAACATTTGGAGCCCAAACTGCCCCTCCTTCCCTATGTTAACTCATAGGACATCATCAATTGCTCCATTTCTTCCTGGAGAGTTCTCCAGAACTGCCTTCTAACTCCCATCAGGGCCAGCACTTGCACCTGCCATTGCATAACCCAAGTGCAGACTTGCTTGTCCTAGTCCTGCCAAGCTTTGCAAACCCACCCCCGTCTTGGAAGCAGAGCACAGGATTGGAAACACCGGAAGTTCCAAGGCCCAGCCCATCACCTGGGACACCCAAGTATATCTCCTGGTTATCAAAGATCAAGCATAAACTCGACTGCTACCACTGCAGCTGGCTTTCACTGACAAGTGCCACCTACTGACTGGCAGGTCAACATGCACAGCCCATTACAACATCTGCTGACACAAGTGCATGGTGCTCATAGTGTTCCACAAAACAATTACACAAAGGAGAAAGAGAAAGAAACAAAATGGCAACACACTTGAACACCAAACCATAAAGACAAAAAGAAAAAAAAAGAAACAAAGAATCTACAAAGCAACTAGATAACAGTTAAGATTATGACAGGAAAAAAAACTTCACATATCAATGCTAACCTTGTATATAATTAGGTTAGATGTTCCATCTAAAAGATATAGATTATAGAAATGGATAAAGAAATAGGAACTAACTATATATTCTTACAAGAAACTTGCCTTACTTTTAAAAACACTTACAGATGGAATGTAAAGAGGTGGAAAAAGATATTTCATGAAAATGGAAAGCAAAAGTGAGCAGTAGTGGCTATATTTATGTAGATAAAACAGACCTCAAATAAATAATAGTTTTAAAAAAGACAAAGAAGGTCATTATATGATAATAAAAGCATCAATTCACCAAGAAGATATAATGATCCTAAATACATATGCACCAGCACTGAAGCGCCCAGATTCATAAAACAATTATTAGACCTAAAAAAGAGATAAACAGCAATACAATAATAGTGGATGACTTCAATGCCCTACTGACAGCGTAAGACAAATCATCAAGACAGAAAATCATCAAAGGAACACTGGACCTAAATTGGACTTTAGAACAAATGGACCTAACATATATTTGTAGAATATACAACTGTAGAATATACATTCTTCTCATCTGCACATGAATCATTCTCCAAGACAGACCATATGTTAGGCCAGAAAACAAGTCTTAAAAAATTTAAAAATGTAAAATCATGCCAAGTATCTTTTTGGACCATAGTGGAATAAAAATAGAAATCAATGTCTAGAGGGACTCTTAAAATGATACAAATATATGGAAATTAAGCAACATACACTTGGGTCTTTGGCTAAATTAATCTTTGGGTCAATGGCTAAATAAATACAAAAAATCTAAAATATTTTTAAATGAATGAAAATCAAGATATAACATACCAGAACTTTTGGGATACAGCAAAAGCAGTGCTAAGAAGGAATTTTATAGCATTAAATGCCTACATCAAAGTAATAAAAAGATCACAAGTTAACAACCAAAAATTTTACCTCAAATAACTAGAAGAACAAGAACAAAACTAAGCCAAAAGCCAGCAGAAGAAAAGAAACAACAAAGATTAGAGCAGAACTAAGTGAAATTGAGAACAAGAGAACAATACGAAAGATCCATGAAATGAAAAGTTGTTTCTTTGAAAAGATAAACGAGATTGATAGATCACTAGCAAGATGAACCAGGAAAAGAGAAGATCCAAAATACACATATTCAGAAATGAAAAAAGGAGACATTACAACTGATACCACAAAAGCAAAAAACAATCATCAGAGGCATGTGAAAAACCATACATGCACAAACTTGAAACCTGAGGAAATGGATAAATTCCTGGGAACATACAACCTCCCAAGATTGAATGATAAAGAAATAGAAATCCTGAACAGACTAATAAAAGTAGTGAAATTGAATCAGTAATTTAAAAAATCTTCCCCTCTAAAAAGCACAGGAGCAGATGGATTGACAGCCAAATTCTATCAAACATCCAAAGAAGAAATGATACCCTTCCTCCTAAAACTCTTCCAAATAATCAAGGAGGAGGTATTCCTCCCTAACTCATTCTATGAGGCCAGTATTACCCTGATACCAAAGCCAGGCAAGAACACAACAGAAAAAACTCCAGACCAATATCCCTGATGAACATAGATGCAAAAATCCTAGCAAACCTAATACTAACAAAGCAAGTCCAATAACGTATTGAAAAGATAATTCATCATGATCAAGTGGATTTTATTCCAGAGATGCAAGGATAGTTTAACCTATGCATATCAATAAATGTGATTTGCCACATAAACAGAAAACAAAAATCATATGATCATCTCAATAGATGCAAAAGAAGCATTTAATAAGATTCAGAATCCTCTTGATATAAACCCTCAACAAGCTAGGCATAGAAGAAACATACTTCAAAATAAAAACATCCATATAAGGCAGACCCTCAGCAAACATCATATTGAATGGGGAAAAATTGAAAGTATTTCCCTTAAGAACTAGAGCAAGACAGGGATGCTCATATTCACCACTCCTATTCAACATAGTACCAGAAGTACTATGATTGCCAGAGCAATCAGGCAAGAATAATTCAAGAATAATTATATGGATGTTCAAAATAATAACATCCATATAAGACAAACCCTCAGCAAACATCATATTGAGTGGGGAAAAATTGAAAGCATTTCCCTTAAGAACTAGAGCAAGACAGGGATGCTCATATTCACCACTCCTATTCAACATAGTATTGGAAGAACCTGATTACCAGAGTAATCAGGCAAGATTAAAAAAAGGTACCAAATTGAAAAAGAGGAAGTCAAATTATCTGTTTGCTGATGATATAATCTCACATATGGAAAACACTAAAGTGTCTTCCAGAAGACGCCTAGATTTGATAAATCTAAAGTTTCAGGATACAAAATCAATGTATAAAAATCAGTAGAATTTCTACACACTAGTAACCATCAAACTGAGAACAAAATCAAGAAACCAATCCCATTTGCAATCACTACAAAAAATAAAATACTTGGGAATATATTTAACCAAGAAGACGAAAGATCTCTACAAGGAAAACAGCAAACATTGATGAAGGAAATCATAGATGACACAAGCAAATGTAAAAACATGCCATGTTCATGGATCAAAAGAATCAATATCATTAAAATGATCATACTTCCCAAAGCAACCTACAGAATCAATGCAATTTGTACAAAAAATCAACATCATTTTTCTCAAAATTAGAAAAAAATCCTAAATTCATATGGAACCAAAAAAGACCCTAAACAGCATAGAACACCTAAGCAAAAAGATCAAAGCTAGAGGCATTACATTAATGACTTCAAATTACCTCAGGGCTATAATAACCAAAATAGTGTGGTTCTGGTATAAAAATAGACAAATAGATCAATGGAACAGAGTGGAAAACCCAGAAATAAAGCCACATACCTAAAGCCAACTGATCTTTGACAAAGGCAACAAAAACACACATTGGGGAAAAGACATCTTATTCAATAAATAGTACTGGAAAAAATGGTTTGCTATATGAAGAATTAAACTGGATTCTTACCTCTCACAATATACAAAATTAATTCAAAATGAATTAATGACTTAAGTATAAGACCTGAAACTATAAAAAAAATATAAGAATACCTGGGAAAAACTCTTCTGAACATAGGTCTTGGCAAAAAATTCATGACTAACACCTCAAAAATGAATTTAACAAAACCAAAAATAAACAAATGAGATTTTATTAAATTAAAAAGCTTCTGCATAGCAAAAGAAATAATGGAGTGAACAGACAACCTACAGAATAAGAGACGATTTTTGCAAAACATGTATTCAACAAGGGAATAATATCCATAATCTATAAGAAATCCAAACAGTTCAATAACAATTTTAAAAATCAAATAACCTCATTAAAAAGTGGGCAAATTATATGAACAAACATTTCTCAAAAGACATAGAAATTATCAATAAACATAAGAAAAGACTCAACATCACTAATCAGAAAAATAAAAACTCAAACCAAATGAGATATGATCTTACACCAGTCAGAATGGACATTATTAAAAAGTTGAAAAACAACAGATGTGAGGCTGCAGAGAAAAGAGAACACTTCTACATTGTTGGTGGGAATGTAAATTAGTACAATCTCTACGCAAATATCTAGATTAGGTAATTAGTACAATAAAAAACTATATGTTGTCAATTATAAGTGGGAGCTACATAATGTATACACATGAACATAGAATGTGGAATAATGGACATTGGAGACCTGGAAGGTTGGGACAGTGGGAGAAGGGTAAAGGGTGAGAAATTATTTATGTACTTTATTTGGATGATGATTATACTAAAAGGCTAGATTTTACCACTACACAATATATCTGTGTTACAAAACTGCATTTGAACCCCCTACATTCATACAAATTAAAAAATAAGTTAAAGAATAAAATAAAATTTGGGAAGTTTTCAGCCATTATTTCTTTGGATATTTTTCTTCTTTTTTCTTAAATTTGATACTCTTTGCCAGGGTAGTCTTTGAGACTCAGTTTTGGTTTTCATTCCAACCCAAGAGGACCCTCTTACTACCCATCGCTGTCTCTAGCTCTCTTTGTTAGATTTCTATATGGGAAATTGTTTAGCTCACACTCATGGAACTCCCATTATCCTCTTACTTGTTTTCAAGATTGTCCCTAAGCTTGAAATTCCCCATACTCTTTTCCAAATGAAGTCAGGTCTTTTGGGGAGTGTTTCAGAGCTCTCTCTTCTTCTTGTCTTCTCTTCCCATGAACAAAATCTGTGCACCACTGCTCTAAAGCTGAGTGTAGGGATATTGGTTCACTTGTCTTTGAGTGACACACTGTTTTACAAGCAGGAAACTGGTGGGGATTGCATACCTTTGTTCTTCTTAGTTTGTTCCTCCCAGCATGGAATGGACAAGCTCACTCAGACTTACGGGTGAGCTGGGATGAAGGTTAACAAGTTCTCAGCATTGTGCAACTCCTGTGACTGGGGTTTAGCTTCTGTCCTAGAATGGGGGCTAGTTGAAACTGTCAGTTATTCTTGCCTTGGAATAGGGCTACTGTAACAGAGAGCTGGGTGGCATGAGAAACGCTGATAGCCTGCCTCTCCTGGGAGATATTCTAGATTTTAATTGACCTTAATTCTCCTAAGAGATATTGCAGCTGGAGGGAGAGGGAGTCTATGTTCTTGGTTGCTCCTGACTAGATTGAAGCTTCTACTATGCTTAGGTGGGAGGGAAAGGAAAGAAATGGGTCATTGTTCACATGTCACAAATGCTCCTTTTTCTTATTGTGTGATTATTTAGATTGTCTTGAATAAATGTTTCTTTATTTGCTGTATGCTTTTAGGATAGTTTGCAGTTTTTAAACATATGCAGACATACACACAAACACACACATACTTTTCTTTCTTTAAAAGGTATGCTTTCTTCACTGGAGACAGGGTCTGTGGAGTTTCTTACACCAACATTTGGAAGATAGGCTTAGGATTGGCAGGGAGGGGTTTGCCTCCTTGCAAACTATAACTTCTAGACAGCGGTTCTTAAAGTGATCTGTGGACACACAGTAGTCCCTGTGACCTTTTCAAGTTTACCACAGGCTAAAATAATAATAATAATAATGATAATTATTTTGATAATAATGTGTTATGTTATTTTACTTTTTTCACTGTGTTGATGTTTCCAACAACAGTGGAATAGCAATGGGGATAAAACTATGGTGTCTTGGCATGAATCAAAGCAATGGAATCGAACTCAATTAATAGTCACTGTCCATTACCACCACTCAGTCACAGGAAAAAAAATACAAGTTTTAATTAAGAATATCTTTCTTGAAGCAATAAATATTAATTTTACTAAATCTCTACCATTAACCATGTCATCACTTTTGTTACATACCAAAATATGACAGTTGTTCTGAGAGAAAGCATGTGTACCATTGTTTAAATTACAAGCTAAAATAAGTCTTTCATGAAATAAAAGTTTTTTTTTAACTTGGAAAAATTATGGAGAAAGTTTGTTTATTCAGATTTGAAGTTTTGAGACTTTTTTGTCAAAAATGATGAAATGGGCTTGTCACTTCAAGGACATTAAATGGCAATATTCTCTCAACAATAAGATGTGAGATATCAACCTAAAATTAAATTAAAATTAGAATGTCTATCACTTTGTTATTCTAGTACTTAAAGACTTTTATCATAGAATTGGTGGTGATATTAATTAACAGGATTGTTAAAAACTTAGAGTAATAAGAGAGTCAACATTTTGTAGGTATGAATAGCTTAGTAAATCAATGTTTTCCAAATGACCAATGCGTGGTCTTATAAAGTTATGACTGGATAAAGAACTATTCAAAGTCCAAGAGAGGCATATAAATTTTAGTGTAACAGAGTTTATAAAGTTCATTGACATGGTTTCCTATTTTACATTGCAACTACCTTTTGAGAAACTATGACATGATGAGTATTGATGTAGCATTTAAAAATAATATTCACAATCATCTGAAAAGCCTATTAAAATGTTCTTATCTTTTCCTACTACATACCTGTATAAGACTGTATTTTCTACATATATTTAAACCAAAACAACATATACCTTGAATGCAGAAGCATATATGAGAATCCATTCATCTTCTAGTACTTGACATTAAATAAACTTACAAAAATGTAAAATACTTCTTTTTGTTTTGAAAAAATATATTTTCATAAATACATATTAATTATATCTTACATAATGAATTCACTTTGGTTTTTGGAAAAGGAATTGATGTTTTAGAACTTTCTCTGCTTTAATTTTGAATACAGTAAATATTGATATTATATATGTCAATATTATACCACTCATATAAACAGTAGCTGTTTGGGTCCTCAAAAACTTTTAAGAGTGTAAAGGAAGAGAGCTAGGGCAGGGGTTGGCAAACTTTGGCCAGCCTGCAGACTGAATTCTGCCCTCTGCCTGTAGCCTGTTTTTGTGTGCCCCCAGAACTAAGTATGGTTTTCTCATTTTTAAAGGGTTAAAAATAAGACAAAAGAAACAAGATACAAAAACAAAACAAAACGAAACTAAAAACCAGAAAAATATGTGACAGAGACCATGTGTGGCCTGCAAAGTCTAAAAATGCTTTAGAGAAAAATTTGTCAATCCCTTTTCTAGGTCATCAAACTTCTTTTACAACATCATTTTCCAACAGTGTTTCAAATTATTTTGTTAAATAAAACATTTTCCTTCTCTTTAGAGGAAACTTCTGACAGCTAATTTTTTTTTTTTTTTGCAATTTATTAGTAATTTTCACAAAAATCAAGTTTTCTAGATAAGGATAGTTCCACTCTTCAGAGTTTCTATTTTTTTATTTTTTTATTTTTTATTTTTGGACATTCTATTCATTGGGAAGGAGAGAGGCACCACTAGAATTCCAAATGGAATACATTTGGGATTCTAGATGTTCTGCAGTTAGCAGAACCATCTCACACCGGAAAAAATGCTTCCATGCCTTATAACTTTTTGATCTCTCTCATCAGATTCTTAATTAGATTTGGGCACATTTTATTTCAGTGAGCCTACAGACTAAATCCAGAGTACTTATTAAACAAACCTTTGTACACAGGCTTAATGTACACTGAATTGTGAAGGAATACAATATTATGAATATATGGATACCATTCACTCATTTATTATTTATTCAGTCATTCAACAAATATGTAGCGACTAAGTGTTAGTAGTTGTCTGATGTTATGGGAATACATACATTAACAAAAATGAAAAAGAAAAAATATTATTGCTTTCATGGAGGGAATGTATTGTCAAGATCAAGATAGTTTAAATTATGCTTTGGTGACAAGCAACCCTCTAAGCTCAGTGGCTTAACACAACAAAAGTTCATTTCTCACTCACGGACACACTGCGAGTCCATCATGGTTTCTAGAGGTGATGATATTCATGAGTCACTCAGGAATCCAGGTTGATGGAAACTCCTTTATTCAGTAATTGTGCCTTCCAGAACACATAGCCTCCTCCTTGAATACTTCAGCATGGGAAGAGACCCTACTTTTAATGTTTAGCCTGGACATGGTGCATGTCATTTTGACTAGAAGAACTAGTCACATGAATATAGGCCATATAACCAACTGGCCTTGCTTAACTTCAAATGATCTGCAAAATAAGGGGGGCACATTAATGTTTGTGAGCAATAGTATCTCTGGCACAAGATACAGAAAATAAATCACATTTTTAAAAAAACCTGTACAGCATACTATAGAAAAAAAAGTCAAAGAAGAGTAGAGAGTGCAGACTATGATGGGAAAGGTTGGAATTTTAAACAGACAGTAGGATAAGGCCTCACTCAAAAGGTAACATAAACAAAGTTTTAAATAAAGTAAGGCAATAAGCCACGTGTCTATCTGGGAAAAATGCACTCCAATCAAGTGGACAGCAAGTGCGAAGATGATGGACTAGAAGAGTCCTGGTATGTTAGAGGAAGAGCAATGAGGACAGTCTTGCTGAAGAGAACTGAAAGGAGGAGAGGTTAGGTGAGATGAGGTCAGAGAGGTAAAGTCTGGGGGTGTAGTGGTTAACTTTAGTGTGTCAGGCCATTTTAGGACTTTGGCTTTTATTCTAAGCTGGAAATACACTGAATGTTATTAGATAGATGAATGTCTTTTTTTTTTTTTTTTTGAGACAGAGCCTCGCTCTGTTGACCAGGCTGGAGCACGGTGGCATGATCTTGGCTCACTGCAAGCTCCGCCTCCCAGGTTCACGCCATTCTCCTGCCTCAGCCTCCCCAGTAGCTGGGACTACAGGCACCCGCCATCACGCCCGGCTAAGTTTTTTGTATTTTTAGTAGAGACGGGGTTTCACTGTGTTAGCCAGGAGGGTCTCGATCTCCTGACCTTGTGACCCACCTGCCTCGGCCTCCCAGAGTGCTGGGAGAATGTCATATTTTAACAGGACCACTGCTACTGTGTTGAGAATAGACCTGGAGAGACAAGGATGGAAGCAGTGAGATCAAGCAGGAGATTATGGCATAATCTATGTGAACATTGTTGGTATCTTTTATTAATGTGTAATAGAGGGGTGAGAAGTAATTGAACTCTGGATATGTTTTGAAAGTAGAGTTGAGATTTGCTAAAGGTAGGACATGAGAGAAAGGAATAAGTCAAGACTGAATGGAAGGTTTTAGCATGGACAACTAAAAGAATATTTGAGGTCCGGATAGAATAAATTTGAGATACTTATTGAATATTTAACTGACAATGTTTAGCAGGCATTAGATCTAAGATTCTGAAGTTCAGGGAAGAAGTGCAGAATGGGGATAATGTTCTGGGCAACAGGCAAATAGATAGTGTTAAAGCCATGACAGGAGAAAGAAGATGCCCAAGAATCAACACATGGGGCAGATACTATAGTAATAAAATATGAAACAATGAGAGGGAGAAAATCTAGATAAGGTAATGAGAACAATTTTTGTAAAAGAATAAAGAGGAGCACTTCCCATTTCTCATAGAAAGTTTCTAGTACTGGCTGGGCGCAGTGGCTCAGGCCTGTAATCTCAGCACTTTGGGAAACTGAGGTGGGTGGATCACCTGAGGTCAGGAGTTGGAGACCAGCCTGGCCAACGTGGCGAAACCCCATCTCTACTAAAGATACAAAAATAAACCATGTGTGGTGGGGCACGCCTGTAGTCCCAGCTACTCGGGAGGCTGAGGCGGGAGAATTGCTTGAACCTGGGAGTCAGAGGTTGCAGTGAGCCGAGATAGCGCCACTGTACTCCTGCCTGGGGGACAAAAGCGAAACTCCCTCTCAAAAAAACAAAAAGAAAAAAACAGTTTCTAGCACTGATATGGCAGGGGGGCAGGGAAGTGCTAGGTAGAGAAGGGCGGGGTCCCTGGCAAGGGCTCCACCCTCGGGCTTGTGCCCATGGATCTAGGTGAGAACAGGCACTCCTGTTTTCACAACCAAATGTTGCATTTTCCGAGACCACTCTGTCCCACCACACCCCCTACCCTATGGCCATATACACCCGTGAGACCGTAGCGGGCACACAAGCAAGCACTGGACATCAAGAGGAGCAAAGGAGCAGAACACACCGACAGACACCACAGACGCCCGCAGGCCATCGACGGTGGGTCAACGTGGAATTCGGTCAGGGACAGTCGGAAGAGAGTCCGGCCGCTGAGTGGCCCAACTCCACCGCAAGACCACCTGCTCACTCCATCCCCCTTCTGGTTCCCCACCTACCTCGCTGAGACAACTTCTACTACTCGATAAAACCTTTCACCCATCCTCCAAGCCCACGTGTGATCCGATTTTTCCAGTACACTAGGGCGAGAACCCAGGATACAGAAAGTCCTGTGTCTTTGCAGTAAGGCAGAGGGTCTCATTGAGCTGATTAACACACGCCGCCTGCAGACAGCAAAACTGAAAAAGCACACTATAACACAAGCCCAGTGGGGCTTCGAGAGCTGTGAACGTTCACTCCTAGACACTGTCGTGGGGTCGGAGCCCAAAAACGCTCCCCACGACCCGCCCATCTGCATTCTCCTCCCTAGACATGAGCCACACCCCTGTCGCACCCCCTGCTAGGGGGATAACGGAACTCCTCTCGTTTCAGTACCATCTGAATAACTTTGTTGTACATTTTTTGTGGCATACTTCTGCTGGCAATGAATTTTCTGTTTTTCTATGTGTGTAAAATATCTTTTGTCTCTATTTTTATGAAAGCATTCTTGCTGGGTTTAGATGATGAGTTGAGAGATTTCTCTTCTTTTTCAGACACAGGGTCTTGCTGTGTCACCCAGGCTGGAGTGCAGTGGTGCAATCATAGCTCACTGTAACCTCAAATTTCTGGTCTCAGACAATCCTCCTGCCTCAGTCTCTGGAGTAGCCAGGTCTACAGTCATGTGCCATCATGACCAGCTAATTAAAAAAAAAAAAAAATATATATATATATATATATATATATATATATAGGGTCTTGTTATGTTGCCCAAGCTGGTCTTGGTCTCCAGCAATCCTCCTCCCTTTATCTCTCAAAGAACTGGGATGCTGAGATTTTAGGTGTGAACCATCATGCCTAGCCAAGAGGTTTCTTTGCTGAAAAACTATTTTTTTTTCCTAGCAGTTTTGTGTTCATAGCAATATTCAGAGGATGTTTCTGAGATTTCTATATATCTCCTGCCCCCATACAGTTAACATAATTTACATTAGGGTTCATTCCATAGTTTACGCAAGAGTTCATTCATAGTGTAGTATGTTCTAAGGATTTGGAAAAGTATATAATGACATGTATCTATTATTATACTATCATACAGTGAAGTTTCACTCCCCTAAAAATCCTTTGTGCTCTACCAATTTATCATCTCTCTCTTCTTCCTAACTCCTGGACATCTCTGATCTTTTTACTGACTCTATTGCTTTGCCTTTTCCAGAATGTCATACAGTTGGAATCATACAGTATGTAAACTTTTCAGATTAGCTTTTTCCACTTAGTAATATGCATTAAAGTTTCCTTTGTATCTTTTCACGGCTTCATAGCTGATTTCTTCTTAGTCCTGAGTAATATTCTATTGTCTGTATGTACCACAGTTTATCCATTCACCCACTGAAGGACCGCTTGTTTGCTTCCAAGTTATGGAATTGTGAGAAAAGCTGCTATAAACATCTGTGTGAAGGTTTTTGCATACACATAAGTTTTTAACTCCTTTGGGCAAATATTAAAGAGAACAATTGCTGGATCTTATGGGAAGAGTATGTTTAGTTTTATAAGAAACTACTATCCTGTCTTCTGAAGTAGCTGTATCATTTTGCATTCCCACCAGCAATGAATGAGAATTTCTGTTGCTCCACATCCTCGACAGATTTGGTTTTAGTGTTCTGGATTTGGCCATGCTAATACATGTGTGGTGGTATCTCATTGTTGTTTTAATTTGCATTGTCCTGATAAAGTAAGATGTGAAACATCTTTACATGTGCTTATTTGCCATCTGTATATCTTCTTTGGTGAGGTGTCTGTTAAGGTCTTTGGCCCATTTTTTAATTGTGTTTTTCTTTTCCTTACTGTTGAGTTTTAAGAGTTCGTCGTATATTTTGGATAACACTTATTCATCAGGTATGTCTTTTGCAAATATTTTCTCCCAGTTTATGACCTGTCTTCTCATTCTTTTGACATTATCTTTTCACACAGCAGATATTTTAAATTTTGCAGAAATCTAGCTGACAAATTCTTTCTTTCATGAATCATGCCTTTAGGGTCATGTAAAAAGTCACCACCGTTTCCAAGGTCATCTAGATTTTCTCCTGTTCTGTTATCTAGGAAGTTTATAGTTTTGTGTTTTTCATATAGGTCTGTGATACATTTGAATTAATTTGTGTGAGTGGTGTAAGGTTAGTATCTAGATTTATTTATTTATTTTTGTATGTGGATATCCAATTGTTCCAGTATCATTTGTTGAAAAGGCTATTTTTGCTCTATTATATTGCTTTCTTCCTTCATCAAAGATCAGTTGACTGCCTGTGGGTCTCTATTTCAGGAATCTCTTTCTGTTCCATTGATCTATTGTTCCCTTCTTTTGCCAGTGCCATAGCATATTGATTGGATAGCTTTACAGTAAGTCTCAAAGGTGAGTAATATTAGTCCTCCCACTTTGTTCTTCTCCTTCAATATGTGTTGGCTGTTATGTGTCTTTTCCCTCTTTATATAAGCTTTAGAATCAGTTTGTTGATATCCGCAGAATAATTTGATGGGATTTTGATTGGAATTTCATTGAATATATAGATCAAGTTGGGGAGAATTGAAATCGTTACAACATGGAGTCTTCCTATCCACAAACATAAAATATGTCTCTATTTATTTAGCTCTTCTTTAATTTCTTTTATCAGAGTTTTGTGGCTTTTCTCATATAGACCTTGTAATATTTTGTTAGACATATTTGTTAGTATTTTAGGTTTTGGGTGCTAATATTAATGGCATTTTAAATTCCACTTACTACTTGTTGTTATATAGCAAAACTTTTGCATATTAACTTTGCATCTTGCCACCTTACTATAATTGCTTAGTTGTTCCAGGAGCATTTTGTCACTTCTTTCAGTGCCTGGCATCTGCTCCAGGTAAGCAAGTACTTGTGTCCAGTTTGTCCTTGGCTTTATTTGTGTTTGCAAAGATTCAGAGTTTGTTGTTTGCTCTGTGACATCAGTTATACATTGTATCTCAGTCAAGTTATAATTTTAAAGATTGTCTGAGCTTTTTGTTGTTGTTGTAAGAGTGAGCATAATACTCTTTTCAGTATTCTCTACCATAAATCAAAGATCTCAATTAATATAAAATGCTTAAATATCTTCTGACCCCACAGAATTCTATTAGAAATCAATAATGCTTGATTCTTATAATTGATAATTGACAATAAAAATAATTAAACTATAACATCAAAATTTGTTCCACATCAAAAATTGTGTGGTATATCTAATGCTTTTTTTGAAGAAATATCCTCTAAGTTTAAATGTTTATATAAAAAATAAAAAAGATAAAAAATCAGTAAGCTGAGGTTTTATATCAGGCAGCTAAATCCAAAGAAAGTAGAAGGAAGGAAATAGGTAAAGTAAGAAGAGAAGAGAGAAAAATAAGTGAGAAAGAAAAACAGGCAAACAATGGAGGAAAGTAAGAATATATTTAAAAATTATTAAACCTCTAACTAAACTGATCAAAGAAATAAAAAGAGATAACACAATCACAAATATCAGGAATGAAATAGGAGTTATCACCACATATTCTAGAATATTAAAAGGATACTAAGACAATGTTTGAAATTCCATTATATACTTAGAGGATACTGCATCATAAGCAAGTGGTGTTTATTGAAATAATGCAAAGTTGGTTTGACATTCTAATATAAAATAATGTCATCCATCATAGTAACAGGTTATAGGAGAAAATAATATGATCATTTCAGTAAATGCAGAAAAGCTTTTGATAAAAATAAATCTGCATTTATGATTAAAAGTCCCAGTAAACTAAGTTGAGATCCCTTTTATTAGGTTCAGGAAGTTACTTTCTATTCCTAGTTTGCTTATTTGGTGTAAGTTCACGATGGCTGCCTTGATTCCACTGTCTCCTAATCTGTTAACTCCCAGAGAAACCTATGGGGCTCACTGGATGTGAGCACATATAGGGTGGTGAGGGCTACTCACAAACCATCTCTTCTATAGATGTTGCTTTACAGGATTTTAAACAATTTAAAGATAATAATACATGTCCATTATATAAGTTTCAAGAAGCATAGGTTTAAAAAGTCAGATGCTAAAAATCCCCACAAATTCTTCCATAAATACGAGATATTTTCTATACATTTTGTCTTCAATGAACTTTTTTTGACATTTTAGTTTTTAATAAATTTACATCTAAACACACATAGAATTACTAAATATTTTAAACATTCCATGGTTATGTAGTTTTTTACATATTCATCTTCATAGACTAAAAATAATTTTATAATGTAGAAATAACATAATTTACATAAGAACTTATCATTAGAAATTTAGGCTGTTTCTAATTTTTTGCTGTTATAAATAAACCTGAAATAAATATTCATATAATATATATGGCTTTTCATTATCTAATATAAAATTTTCTAATATCTTTCTTGGAGTTATTGCCAATATATTTGTAAATTATATTTTTAAATGTACATAGTTCACTTCTTCCTCATTTTTTAGTTTTTAGAAATCTTTCCCTTTTAATATGCTTCCTAAATGATTGTTTATAGTTTTCTAATGTTTTTATTTTAGGTTTCCTTAATACCATAAGATGTAATTTATCTGTGTCTCATTTAGAATATGTTTTTAAATCTTTCACCTATCGTGAGTTTATATGCATTTCTAAGAATACTTGTTCTACTGTTTTCATTGCAAAGATTATTGCCACTGTCAGAGAAAAAACAAAATAACCATTGAGGAGTTTTACTATTTTATTTATTCGTCAGCAATTATACCTTTGGTCCTAAACACTGAGACTATCTTTCTTTATCTTATTCCATTTAAACTCATTTCAAAAGAAAATTAAAAAAAGAAAAAGAATAGTTTTTTCTTTTATGTAGACTTGTAGTAAGCCTCATTTTTGTCTTAAGACTGTGAAATGCTATAATTAGAAGTCAGTTCCCTTGTTTCATAACTCGTAGGGAAGTGGTACTTTGGATTTTGAAATATTGCCTTCACAACTTATCTACTATTTAAATTTGGACTATTCGACTTCTTTTTGCCACAGTGTTTGCATCTATGCAATGGAGACAACATTCCTCCTATTGCATGGGTTTTGCATAATTAATTAAACAAGTTACTTTATATAAAGAGCCAAGAATAGTGTCTGGCATACAGAAAATTCATTAAATATTAACTATTATACTTATTTTAAAAACCTGCACTTGCAGAGAACTCCTTGTGCAACACCATTTTGGTACTTTTGCTTGTTTGTTTATTGTTAAGAACCACACTTCTTACTCAACATTTGGATTATATATACAATCAAATTTTATTTCCTAGAGCTTCCTAATTTTCTTTTTTTCATATAGTCTCTTCCACCCCAGAGGCTCATTTCATAAAATTATGCCAATTATGTTTGTTGGACTTCTAAAAATCTGCCTGCCTTAAGTCTGGAGGACATTCAAAATATAGCCCAGTGCTTCTTTAAAATGCATAAGAATCATTTGGGAGATTTAAAAAAAGTGTAGATTCTGATCTGGTCAGTTTTAGATGAAGCTTGAGATTGTGAATTTCTAGCAAGCATGAAGGAGATGGCAATGTTGCTGCTGGTTTCAGGGCTACACTTTGTATAAGGTACTAACCTATTCCTTTGTGATTAAAACACATTTGCTTACTCACTTAGTCATCCACAAAACATGAAGAAGCAGCTCTTTGCCAGTCATTGAACACCTGACTGGGGACACAATGTTGAACAGAGTCTGAGGAAATGAAGTTTAATCAAATCATCACAGAAATACAAACAAAATTACCTTCTCTCCCTGTCCCTTCTTCCCTGCACACAATGCTGAGAGCTGAAATGTATGTCTTTGTCACGAAGCTCATCTTCTCTGTGGAGACAAGGTGACTGGGTCTCCCACTGGTGTGCCACTTTCTGCATCTTTTTTTTCCCCACTCATATTTTCTCATTTTCCTCTCCTACTATGTACTTTCTTTTCACCCCCTTGATAACAATGATGTAGATCTACTCAATGTACCTCTAGGTTGCAGCTTTGCTCTACCAAATGCCCCGACCATCTGTTTTTCTCTTTGTACAATGCAGACTGCTGAATGTAGAGTGTAGCTTCCTATCTCTTCATTCATAATTAGTATTTTAAGTATGTTTGAAGCATGAAAGACTTTAAAAGAAGTATATTATTGCCATTGACACTGATAATTTAAGGAATTTTAGAATGGCATACAAGCTAATATAAGCATCTAATATTGAATTTTTATAAAACATGGCTATAACTTTGCACACAAAAAACAGCTATGGTTTGGTTAAACTGTATCAGACTTGCTTTGGTATGTTTCATAAGATAATGTTTGGCTAATTTTCATTAGAAAAAACTATATGAGACTTGTTTTAATATGTTCAATAAAATATTGGTCAGCTAATTTTTTAAATAAAACATACAGAGATACCCTTCCAAAGAACAACAATAAAATCTCCACTCGATTTCTAATAAATTGCATATTACTAATTAAATGAAAACATCATGACATTTACTGTGTCACCCCACATATAGTACCATATAATTAAGAAAATATTTGATACTCAAATTTGGAGGTTAGCATTCTAGGATAATGTTTGTTATTAACACGTATCATTTTACGTGATTAGCCCATAACATTTCATCGGAAATATTAAATATTTTTTCTAGTCTATGGCAACCACACATGCAATTTGAAATAATTTAAAATGACTGCAAAACTGCAGCAATGCTATCCAGTTTCAGAAAAAAAAAGTGATTTGCAATTAACTTGAAGATAAATAGCTGTATCTTTGATATTAACCAGCTGCAGTATACCTCTGCCAGACTTCACCCCAGGTTAAATGTCTACACTATGCATATTAGAATTTAATGGGTAAGTATATATATAAACTTCCATCATTAATTTCTTATGTGAATAATAATGTGTGCATAATAAAAGCCAACACGACCCATTTAATATGGGCGGTTTTAATATTCATAACCCTGTTTGCCATTTGGCAAGTCAAAGTAGTCAGTGAAAGTCAGTCAAGCTGGTTTTGGATTAACTAACATTTTTATGCATAAATTTGCTTATATAGCTGATGGACATAATGATAAACTCACTCAAGAAACAGTTGTGTACTTTCCAAAAATGGACAGTGTGATAAAATGGACTAAACACATGCCATTGAATATGTAGGTTTAGTTTGACCACCATCTGGTTATATAGGTTTAGACATTAGTTTATTTTTCATTAAAATGAAGAGATTAGATTAATTGTTCTCTGAGGTCCAATACTGCTTTAAATTTTGATGGGACTATTGAATTCTCCATTACTTTTATGGTTTGCATTTGCAAAGAATCACGATATTTATGGTGTTTTGTTTCCTCCTACATATTTGCCTTGCAATTGAAACAAACTCACACCAGGAGGGCATAGTCCTGTCAGTTTAACAAGTCTTTTCATGTGTAGTTAAGAGTAATAGCTTATAGGATACTTTAAAACTTTATTTTCTGTAAAAATTTAAATCTCTGAAAAGATAACTGCAAATAAAATGTAGCTCCTCATTTGTATCACCTACAAGGTCATACAAGTATATGGTTTCCAGAAATAAAATATTATTATTAGCTGATCCCAGGCCCACATAGCGTCTAGAAAATGGCGTGAACTCTTATTTACCATTCCTATTGATTATCTCTTAGCTTGATGCTGGACAATCTAGGAGCCTCTTCTCCGTCTAATCAAGGGGTTTTCTTTTGTGGAATCTAAAGAGTTGAGAGGGTTGGGCAATGGAGAAAAACAGTAACAGAGAAAAGAAAATTCTGGCCTGACTCATACTGTTTAAATAGCAGAAATTCTGTTTAAAAGGGTGGAAATATCATTCTGATTATTATTTAAGGAGCTTAGAATGTCAGTATAATCAACAGCCTTTTCCATTATACTTGCATTATTGTCAAAGACTAATCTAATCCTGGTTTTATTTTTATTCTAGAGAAGACACAACTAAATCAACCTATGCCTTTTCTTCCCCCCAGGACTTTGGATGATGCTTACATTTTACTCTTAGACCTCTAGCCACCATCCAAACTCAGGAAATCTTTTGATAGCTTGAGTGCTCTTCTCTCTTCTCCCCTCCCTGTTCCTCGCCTCCTTTCCTCTCCCCTTCTCTCCTCCCCCTCTATACCTCTCATCTCTCCCTACTTCCCTACCTCCTTGCTTCCAATGACCATAAAACTTTAGTCTATTGTTCATACTTAATATATTTGATAGTTTAACAACTCAGCATCTTTTCTTTGACAGAAACCTGCCTTTAAATTTCATATGGCCTTGCAGATGTTAAAAGCATGACAGTATCACGACTACATAGTATGTCATAAAATATTATCTATATTCAATGTAATTGTAGTACTGAGTGATGTTATGGCATTCAAGTTTTTCAAAATCAGTAATTCACATGTATCCATCTATCCATCCATCCATCCATCCATCCATCCATCCATCCATCCATCCATCTATCTGTCCATTTTTCTATCCATTCACAGATGTTTTTGCATATCCACTTCATGTTGGTTATTGTATCTTTGTTGTAACAAAATAATGAGGAAATCACAGTCCTTGCTCTTGAGATGCTTATAGTAGAATTGTTACTACCTAAACTTTTTTGTTCACCAGTAAAAGTATGACAAAGTAAGATTGCATTTTCTAAACATGCTAGGCGATAGAGACTTTATTTTGTGCTGTGGCAGATGGTACTTACCTACCCCAAATCCATGTCTTCCCTTATTTTTTATTATTGTACTTCTATTCTGAATTCAGGAGAGCAATCATCACAGCCCTGAGTAATGCATAATGTTTGGTTTAATCCAGTTGCTAGAATCCTCTTCTTTGTTTTCCTAGTCCTTTTTGAAGTTAAGAATGGCCGTTGAGACCTTAACAATTGTATGTTTAGGAGTTTCCTTTCTTAAATAGAGAACAGTGGTGGCCAACATCATTCTTCCTAATATTTTTTAGCCTTGAAAGCAGACAGGATGTCTGAGATATATTTTGATCATAATCTGGGATTCATAGGAAAAGATCACATGATAAAGATGTCACAACAGAAGAGACAGAAAAAGCAATTATTTGATGATGTTATAGAGCTGCGGAGCCAACTATAGCTACCTCCTACTTTCAGATTTCTTACTCTGTGAGAAAAATAAACCCCTACTAGTGAAAGTCATTATAAATTTGGTTTTCTGTTACTTATAATGGAACACATTTCTAATACATACACATATACAAAAAGATCAATGGAGGGTGTAATATGGTAACATAATAGCAACTCTTGCAGAACAAATTTTGTATTTCTAACAAACAAATTAAATGGATCATTGGTATGAGCTTGGATATAATTACTTATCACATTAATTTTTGTTTGTATTTGGATTTGAAATGCAGTACAAAATATTAGTAATTTATTCTTAATAGAGGGTGTAATCTCTTCTGTAGGGATCAGTGGTAGTGGCTACACATTTATATATATTTTTTTCCTACTTTCCTTGCCTTCAGAACTAAAAGCAAGTTTATTAACTAAGGGTGAGAAAAGTTCAGTAACTTGAACTTCAAAGGTACTCAAGGTCTCGCTACAATATGAATTTTTTGTTTGTTTGTTTGTTTGTTTGTTTTGAGACAGTGTCTCACTCTGTTGCCCAGGCTGGTGTGCAATGGCATGATCTCTGCTCATCACAACCTCCTCCTCCTGGGTTCAAGCAATTCTTCTGCCTCAGCCTCCTGAGTAGCTGGGACTACAGGTGTGCACCACCATGCCTGGCTATGTTTTTTAGTTTTAATAGAGACAGGGTTTCACTATGTTGACCAGGCTAGTCTCAAACTCCTGACCTCGTGATCTACCTGCCTCAGCCTCCCAAAGTGTTTGGATTACAGGCATGAGCAACCGTGCCCAGCCTGCAATATGATTTTTAAAAGTAAGACATTTTATTACTCTTGTTCTGGGTCATGAACTGTTTTTCTTTATTTATATGATTATTTACGTGATTTATATGATTAAGAGACATTTGAGGAACAGACAAAGGGCAAGAAGGATGACTGTAATTTTGTACTTACTTATAAAAAGGGAAAGACTCAATTTGTGTTTTAAATTTCATTCCTTCACAGAAAATATTGATGAAGTGAGTCATTAGAGAAATCTTGCTTAACTGAAAAGCAGTTCCAACTTTATTATCAATACAAAGGACTTTATGGGATTTCTATATCTATTTATGATCCGGAAAAGCTAATGCTATGCATACTCAAAGGTGTAGTGTTAAACTTGAGATCTCGTTAATGGGCGTTTTTCACACTTATTAAAGAGCTAACTGCAAAGAAAGACTTCATATTCAAAGGACCTTTATTCAGTTAAAGCAGATGACAATTGCCATGGGTGGAAGTTGAGGTCATATGGAGTTGTTGGTATATGTTATTCGTATAATAGCTATAATGCTAAGAAAACCCAATAAAAGCTAGAAAGATAACCCTACGATAACCCTGAAGTGTTTTTTTTTATGGTATAGGCTCTTGAGGTCTCATGGAAATAAACCAAGAATGATTTGAAGTTATTTGCAAGTTATTTTACCTTTATTTATAATATCATCCTCTAAGTTGGGACTGTTCGGATCTCCCCTGGGAGCACTTGCAAGCACATATTTGTTAAGTACGTAGTGTGTTTCAGCCACTGCTTGTGTTATTGGAGAAGCACAGGTGATATACACCGCTGCTGGTTGCTCAGTGCTTACAGTTCATATGGGAGAAAAACACTTTAAAAATAACACAGTTCAGTAAGACCGTGGAGCAGAGCTCCTATGTCTGACTGGGAAGGTCAGAAACAGTCAACCACAGCCAGGGGTGGGGGCTCATGCCTGTAATCCCAGCACTTAGGGAGGCCAAGGCGGGCGGATTACCTGAGGTCAGGTGATACAAAAATTAGCTGGGCTTGGTGGCCTGCACCTGCAGTCCCAGCTACTCTGGAGGCTGAGGCAGGAGAATTGCTTGAACCTGGGAGGTGGAGGTTGTGGTGAACTGAGACTGCGCCACTGCACTCCAGCCTGGGCGACAGAGTGAGATTCTGTCTCAAAAAAAAAAAAAAAAAAACAACAGTCAACCACCTCTTTCATATCCTATTCAGGACACACTTCTCCATTTGTGCTCTTGATTCAAACTTATCCCAAGTCCTCTAGAACCCTCTGAGTCAAGTTTGTTGTTGTCTTTCTTACCTGTATTTTGAAATGGTTTTTCTCTAGTGTTCTTTTGTCGCACAGCCTAAACATGATCATTCTCACCTCAAAAATATAAGATGTCTTGAGACGGGCCTCTCCAGAGTGACTTACTTTTTCTTATCCTGTTCTTCAGGGCCATGATTCTCAATGTTTCACACTACAGTTGAGGTCTTTACTTCCTTTCATTCCTAATGCTGAGACTTTGCCCTCACCACTGCACTGAAACTGCTTTGTTAAATGTGAGAAATGGCCCATACAGATTCTGAGCTCTGTTAGATAGGAGCTTTGCCTGTTGCACTATGTATTCTCAGCCCTCAGAACAGCACCTCATACAGAGTCAGACCTTAATAAACATTTGTAAATGAATGACTGATGTCTTTTCTTGCTTTCTGTTTATTGGTAATCCTTATTCTCTCCTGGTCATTCTTTCCCTCCTTGGTTTCTGTTACAGCATCCTTTTAGTTCTCCTATTACTTTCCAGGGAACTTCCTGTATTTCATTTATTGGATAATTTTTCCTCTGCCCATGCATGAAATATTAGTTCTCTTTCTGAATTTTATTCTTTTTTTATTATGACTCTTTAGGTATTTATGGTTCTCAAATTCACGGTTCTAATCCCCAAGGTTACTTCGAGTATATCCAGTGATTATTTGACATCTCCATTTATATTTTTTACACTTGCTGCAAAATTGCCACGGCCAAATCTTCTTGAAGGTTATTTGACCCCTAGAATTTCCTGTCTAATCAAAGACACTATATCCAAAACCCTGTAATCTATTGATAACCGTATAATAATCTCCTTTTTGGCTGAACCCTCCTCCCCAGGCCAAAAATCATTAAGTCTTATAGGTTTAATTTTCTCATTATGTCTGGTATCTGATTCTTCAATCAATTGTCTGCAAGAGGCCTTCCTCATCTCTCATCTGGGATACTGAAGTAGGTTTTTGAGAGTCATCTGACTATAACCTTCTTCTTTTCAAATTCTTTCCATACCTGTGGCTTGAATGGCCTTTCTGAAGTATAAGACATAATAATACATCTCTAACTAAAATATTTCAATGACTTCTATAGGGTGCTGTATTAGAAAATTTAACACAGACTATATCTAAATGATAAAGTAAATGGACTGAATCTTCTCACTAAAATACAGGGTGAGACTTCTACACTTTTTACCTGCTTTGCTTTTGATTCTCTCTTTTCTCTATTAGCTTCATCCTTAGGCTTATTTTGTTCAGCTGAACATGGGGCGAGGAGCCTTCTTTTTCAGAAGAGGTAGAGTTTTAATCAATTCTCACAACTATATAAAAAGGCCCTTAGCTGCATACTGACTGGACCTTCTTCTTTAAACAAATCCCGTGTGTTTTCCTCTGGACCCCCTACGAAGGCAAGGAGAGTGGTGGCCTCTACCTTTGAACTCGGAGTACGTAAATCCCACATGAACATTTTTCAGCAAAATGATAAGAAAATACCTGAGCTTCTGTAATTAAATTAGTTACTTTTTATTGGTATAATGGAAAAATTGGCACACTATTTCACTGCTTTAGATAAAGAAATTGTTCTAATTTATACAGTTGGGGAGCTGGGAAGCCACAATGATAGTTCTCAATATATAGAACCAAGAAGACTACTTAAGTAGGTGATTCCTTCAGTGACTCTACCTAAGTGACTTGGAGATGTGAGCAATGGAATGCCTTGAACTCTGTAAAAAAGACATGGTATAAATAGAGATCATTAATTGGCCTGTATCTTGCCTCAAATGCTTAATAAAATAGTATTAGTTACCACTTTTACATTTAATTTTTCTGTTTGAAAACAGTCTTTCTTGTGCTAGTCAGACATTTCCATCTAGGGAGTATAATTCAAATCATCATTTCCGCACCAAGTCCACTTTCTTTAACAATTCCAAGGCTTACTCCTACCACAAGCCATTAAAGTAGGAAACAAAAGAGGGTTTAGCTCATTGTGATCTGGAAAAGATGTTGCCACAGCCTCTCAAATGCCACACTCGTGGCAATTAGATGTTTCGTTTTAAGAAATGTGATTATCTGCTTCTGAATAAATCTGAATAACAACTAAGTAAACAATGTGATAATAGACTCAAATGAAATAGCATACAATGCCCATCTTTTTTTCCCCTAGAAGGTCTAACATGGCTCCTAGAAATTAATTTCACTCTTTGGCTGTGTATCTGCAAAGAACTTCCAGAATATACTTCATGATTGGAGGAATTAATATGTGAAAATCTACATATGGAGCCTGAGCTGGGCCAGTGCTTACAGCACATTCACTTCACTGACAGGGACCTAACACCTTTCAGAATCTCACACAGCCCTCATGTCTTAGAGCTTGAGATGGAGCAGAGACCTTCTTATGGGCCTGCCAGGCATCCCCCCACCAGGCATAGAAATAAAGAAAAATCTTGAATTTCTCCAAGGGAAATTGCAGATATCTAGCTAGCCCTAGGAAGTAAATAAGCAACTTGATAAACAAGATGGTAATAGTAACTCAAAACAATAGTCAAGGAAGTTAGAGTCAGGAGATGTTTTGTTCTCTGTAGAAACTAAAGACGACATCTTAACACAATTCCTTCAATTGTGTTTTAGAAATCCAGATCCCCACCAAACTGGTCCACTGGGAGGCAGACCTCAGGTAAGGAGGAACAGATGACTAAACTCTGACCACCATTCTTTGTTACGAATTTCATCCTGAGGGATCTGGAGAAAGCACACCCACCCACAAGCCAGAGCTATTCTTTTCTGCTGATCCCAAATTTTAGACAAAGCATCACCTTTTTAACCAATTACAAATCAGAAAATCTTTGAATCTACCTATGAACTGTGCCCCTCTACCCCTTTGAGATGTCCCGCCTTTTCAAGTCAAATTAGTGTGTAGTCTCCATGTCTTGATTTATGACTTTGCCTGTAAACTCTGCATCTCTGCCTTTTAAACCTCCATCTGAAAGCCATTTGGGAGGTTGAGACTTAAGCATTAGCTGCCTGATCCTCCTTGCTTGATGGCCTGCAAATAAAGGCCTTCTTTTCTCCCACTGCAAATCCTAGTGTGGATATCTGGTCTCAGTGTGTTGGGCAAACAGACTCCAGTTCAGTTTGATGAGAAATTTTGTCAACAAGAATCCCATTGCCTTCTCTATATTTGTAAAAATACCAAGTTTAGCATTTGATAATAATTAATAATGTGCTTTATTTCTATAAGTAATTGTAAAAATATAAGAAATTTTATCAAAAATACATAGTCTTTTACCTAACATAAAGATAAACTCTCAGTTATATTTTGGAATAAAAAAAATAAAATTTGGCAAACTATTTTTCTAACTTAATTTTAATAGTAAGAGAGTTATGTTTTTCAGATTTTGGAAGGGGTTTTTACATTTCTATAGCTTTAAATCTAAAAATAATGAGGCATAAATTAGTACTGTACCATATTATAATTTTTAATGACTAAATTGATAATCCTGGTTTACCATAAATGGTTAAATGTATTCCAAATACTTTGTTTAGGAAGGCAAGAACATAGGCAATGTATTTTTAAAAGATACTGCTTTCAAATATTTTAAAATATAATACATTTCAATGCTTTTAAAGATACTTCGGTAATCTCTTACACAGTATTCAAAAAGACATTTATTCTTTTAGAAATATCAGTGCTACAGTAATGATCATTTAGTTCAAATCTCTACGTTTCTTTAGGTTCAGAAATTTAAGTAACATGGTTACTTAACCTTATACTGATAAAGGGTTTTGAATGCTCAATTTGTATCTATGATTGTAGATTCCAAAGTCCAACTTATTTTCAGTACATAAGGTAGTATGGGCAAGATTCTCCTTTTTATCTCATCTTAAAGACAGTTAGAAGCTTAAAGTTTCAAATAATAAATGACCAAAGAAAAATAATGAACAAATTTTGAAGAGGACTATGTGCTCGCAAATGAGACGTTCCCGATAAGTCCTGCTCTTGCAAACGAAGCAGGGCGTTCCTCCCCTGCAAACAGGGAGGACAAAGGAGCCAGCTGTAAACAGCAGACCCTGGGGCCTTGTTTATGTGTAAACATCTTGAAAATCCAGAAAGTCAGGGAAAGGTCAGAAAAACAATGTGTCTTGTGACTTGGCAACATTCCACAAACGACTATATATAATAAAGCAGAGTGTGCCATTCGAGGCGGCCGCCATGTTTGTCTTGTCTTGTGTTGTCTTGTGTGTTCATTCCTTTGTTTAGGAAACATGCGGACCCCAACAAAATTTACAATTGTATCATCCAAAATTTTAAGTAAAGCCTGAAAAATGAATTTATTTATAAGAACTTTTATAAAATGCCAGGAATTGTGACAGATATTTTTATTTCATTTGTCCATTTCAGTAACATTATCCACATTTTCAGAGAAGTAAAAAAAAAAAAAACTATAACACTGAAGGGTTCTGATTTTCCCAAGGTCATTCCTTTCTTAAGTGGCATATCTGAAATTTGTACTTACGTCTTTCAGATATACTCTATATGATTGCCAAGACCATGTTAATGACAGAATAATCTATGGTGACTTGTATCAGATCATGCCGGCTGGTTATGAAAATATGAGCAATCCTATACACACATTAGTTTAATTTCACAAATTTGTACCACTTTTTCTAAGTGAATGACTTCCATTATAGGTAAAGCTTCCCACATAATACTTGTGAATAATAGGTCAGTTATCTCCCCAGGAAGTTTCCCTAAGGAATTGAGAGTGACCAGTTTGAATAGATTTCCACAATCATCACTCACAAGTTACATCAATTAAAGACTGAGTTCCCTTAAACACTTGAAGGCCTCGTAACCACTCCTAAGTTGCACATCATCACAGTTTCTGTAAGGACTGGGCAGAAACAAAGTACCATGAAATTTGGTTTCTTCCATTTTAGGATAATGGCCCAACTTTTGGAAAGTGTCCCAAGTCTGGCATGTGTTGGTTGGCCTCTGTGTCAATAACAGAATTCTTTCCTTTATGTTCAGCTGATGATCATGGATGTGTCATGAATTAGTAAGGTGGTGAATCCATGTAGTGATTGTGGCTACTTGGACAATGCAATCTTGATCAGCAGTATAATTCTAGCTGGTTTCATCAGGGAATGTACACTTGGCATTGCCATCTACAAAAATGACTGCAATAGTTCAATTAGCAGCCTGAATTTGTTTTCATACTACATGGCACCAAAGAAATGTGTCTTTAATCTGAAATGTGTCTTTAATTTAATCCATAGTTTTTCAAGTGGCTGGCTAAATCCCTAGCCTTTTGCAACAGGTCAAAAGTCAGTGAAAGTATAGCAAGGTTTATCAAGGGCAGTATTTGACTGATCCTGGGAATGGCTTCAGATCTGCTCACTAAGTTGACCAACCACATCTCTTTTGAGTTTGGAACAGGTGGCAGTGAGTGTGAACACCTGCAGAAGCCTTGTACACATGATCAGCTTTCAGTTTAGCAGTGCCAGTAAATCAGGTTCAGGTATTTTGAGAAATCTCAGCTATGTGAGGACTCCTTGGGCTGTTGAGTAGACAGCTTTTCTTCTGGTATTGGAATGGGGAATAAAGTATCCCCTTTGCCTTTTGCCATGATTATACGTTTTCTGAGGCCTCCCCAGCCATGACTGTGGGTCAATTAAACCTATTTCCTTTATACATTATCCAGTCTCAGGTACTCTTTATAGCAGTGAGAAAATGGACTAATACAGAGTCCATTTTGACTAAAAAGTCAAGTCCATGTCTTGATTAAAAAGACAAGGTGTACTCAATAAGCCTCTCTTGTCAAGTGGAAATGGCATATTTATCCTGCCCACAGCAGAATTTTGGCTTTACATGAGAAAGTGGCAGCTGTACCATAGTTTCAGGAGGGGCTAAAGTTAATAATGGCATAAAAGTACCATCCCAAGAGTGGATATAGATTCTTGAAAAGAAAGTGTTGTTTATAATTTCACGAATCCCCCATGTGGGACCTATGTTACTCAGGAGATACTGATTGACAATGTCCCTCACAGGGTCTCCCCACCATCTGCTGTAACTCCTACTTCATTCTGAAGAGCTGAGTCTAATTCTTGTTCTTGGAGAAAGTGTCTTGAGGCAATTTGGCCAATTTTTCTGGTTCTGCAAGGTCACCATTGGCTCCATAGAGCATCAGAGATATAGCTATAAGCATGGGTGTGGGAAAGAAGTATTGACAAATGTTGTATGAGGAAGCTGTGAGAGATGAAGCCTTCCTCTACTGTTTCCAATAGACTTATTGGTATGGGTAAGAGAAATGGTGATCAAATCATCATCAGAACCCTCTCAGGAGGATAGAAAACCAACCAGTTTGGAGTTAAAACAGAACATTGTCTTTCACAGGGAAGACTCACAGGGCAATTCTGAAAGGCAAAATATTCATATTTCATGCTCACTTTGGCAGCACATGTACTAAAACTGGAACAATATTGAGAAGATTAACATGGTTCCTGTGCAAGGATGACACAAAAATTCATGAAGCATTTGTATTTTTACTGAGACAGGGTCAATTCTGCACATATCAATATTAATCTTGAATGTAAATGGGCTACATGCCCAAATTAAAGGGCACAGAGTGGCAAGCTGGATAAAGAAGCAAGACTGAATGGTATGCTGTTTTCAAGAAACCATTTCTTATGCAATGACACCCTTAAGCTCACAGTAAAGAGACGGAGAAAAATCTACAAAGCAATTTGAAAACACAACGCAGCAGGAGTTGCTATTCCAATTTCAGGCGAGATAGATTTTAAACCAACAAAGATTTAAAAAAGAGAAAGATGAGCATTACTTAATGGTAAAGGGTTCAATTATTTCACTGCAGATTATGTTCTCAAGGTTCATCCATGTTGTGGCATCTGTCAGAATTTTCTTCCTTTTTAAGGCTGAATAATATTTCATTGTGTGAATGGACCACATTTTGCATATCCATCCATCCATCCAGCCAGCCAGCCAGCCATCAGTGAGCACTCGGACTGCTCCCAAGTTTTAGCTGTTGTGAATAATGTTGATTTGCATTGTTTTAAATAGCAGAACTTACAGAAGGGATGAGAGAATTTTGATTCACTGGCCCTCTCTTCCATGGACATTCTAGGCTCAGAAGACTGGGTTACTAATAGGCAAAAGCTGAGAAAACACTTTTAAGTTTGTCTTGAGATGTCTGTTGGCTTCTCAGCATTTTACTGAACCTGCAATTTAAAATGGCCTCTTCTACCTGCTGATGGAAACAGATGCTCAAAAAGTAAAATAGAGCAAGTTTACCTGTTTTTTCATGGCTGAGATTCATTCTGTGTATTTTTAAGCACAAGCAGATGCACCCTTGCTACAAGATAAACCAGAATTCTTCATGGCCAGGTAGTCTGAACCTCATTTAAAGGTACCTACAGTAAGTCAAATACCAAAGGGACTTTTTACTAGGAGTTGTACCCTACAAGGTGGTTCTGGATGACAGGATTATAGGGGGGCTCTGTTGCTAATGTTATACTCTACCTACAGAAACCTGTGCAATTTCAGAAACAGTGGCCTGCCAGGGGTGGGGCGTCCAGGGTCAGTGAGCTCTACTTATCAGGGCACTGCTGTCAAGTATCACTTGGAATCCCTTGGGAAGGGCAGTAGGGAGAACATTTTCAGGGATGCATACCTGAAGTTACCTGTGCTTCTCCTCTGTGTAGTGAAAACAGTGAAGTGTATAGGAGGATGTCTGTGAGTAGTCCAGCTTAGAGAATTTGACTTTGGTGGATTGGAAAGGCAAACCCAGAAATAATTAGTGGTATATTTAACATATTTATTAGGAACCAAAGCCAAGAATCCTAGTGTTGCTAAATGGTCCTAAGTGGTGTTTGCTTTTGCATTGGGACAGGAAATATTCCTTATGCCTAGTGATTATTCATTTTATTATTTATATCAGGTTTACATGTTTAATGTCACATCACTTTTTAAGATCATTTCTACAAAATCTAATTTTTTTTTTGTTTTCTGTAAATATTGTGTACAAAATCAATGTCACACTTGGCAAGAATGAACAAATAATTTTATTATTTAAATAACTTCAAACTGATATTCTGTATAGGCATTTTCTTATCATTGTTGAACACGATAAATTGCTGTTTATTCAGTTTTCTTTCTGTTCTAATAAACACACATGCTCCTTTTTGTATGCACGTGACACATTTAATGTTCTTTTAATCAAGAATGATTAAGTGAAATTGCAGGATTTTCATCTGATCAAGTTCTGAATTTGAGGAGATACTTTTTTTCTCATTTTCATTATTTTGATTAAAAAATAAATCTTCATTAAATTAATCATTTGTAGTATCCTGTATGCTAAACTTAGCTTGGTCATGTTTAAGTAAAATATAGTTTCTTTCATTTTTTTCACTTAAATAAAAATAAACAAATTACCATTCTAAAGAGTTTATTTTTTCAACTTGTTTGGCTCTTCACTTTTATGTATACTACTATGACATAAAAGTGAAACTCACTTTCAATCATCTGAAAGACTGTAATTGTTTTCCCAGTATAAGAAATTACATTTTCCCCAAAATATATTAATGTAAAAATAACTAAAACTTATTTTCCAAAAAGTTTTATCTTGAAATTAAAATGCAAAATATAACTTATACATTATAATTTTCAAAAAATATTTCAAATCATTGTATTCAACTGAACATTTTAATTTAATGTTCTCATTTAATTAAATCCTATTAAACATTTAATAAAATAATGCTCTTTTACATATTACATGAAAGTGAAGTATTCATATGATGTTAAGTCTAGACCTAGTAATGAGAATTGTTTAATATAATAAATTTGTCATGTCTACCTTCTATGACTGTTAGGGTTGTATGTAGAATGGGAATTTTTTTGCTCCGTGAGAATGTATTGTATTCATGCCGACAAGAAGAAATTGACTAGTTAATTATATTGGTTTTTCTCCTATTTAAGCACCTCTGCTATTCATATCCTCCTCTCTCTCAAGCTGTGTTTGTGTCAGATAGGGAAGCTATAGAATTCACACACTTTCTGGCAGTTGGATGCAATCACCTTTTGTTTTGGAGGACATGGGCAAGAAATGTTTAAAAGCTTTTTCTTGGGGCCTGAACAATTATTAGGCACAAGAGTTGATGCTGATGTTTAGGGTTAGGGTTATAGATTCTGTTATTAGCACTGAGTGTTGAATTCTGAGATTCAGAACCCTTTTTTTTTTAAATAAATGATATTTATGATATGTGAGACTCTCTAAAACTTATGACCCTGATCAAAGATTCCTTTTGCCTGGGTCTATGGGCAACAATGGGGAAAATGTCAATTTTATTTTTTCTAATATATAAGTGAATAAATTGATCTATTCATTTTGTCATTCTATTTTTTAATAGTTCAATATTAACTGTACCATGGAGAACACTGTCACACTTATAAAGGCTTTACTTTCAGAGAAATAGTTGAGAGTCATTTCGAAGAGTGTGAAGTTAAGCAGAATTTGATGATAAAATCTGATTTTCCCTCCTTGTTTCTATTTCAAAGATAAAATCCTGCAAATTTTAGCTAATGTAAAATATTTTAAATATATTTTACTAAGTTCAATTAAGTTACTGTATTCAATTTAGTTGAATAAATGTTCAATTTTTAAAATGAGTTAAAAATATTATTCTAGAATGTGATTTTTTTTTTTTTTTTTTGCTTGATAGCAAATGAATTTTGACCAGTAAGACAGTGAAGCAATTTCATAAAAATGAAATACTAATTGGAAGCTCCTATCTGCATTGGTTGATCTGACAAGTTGTGTATATAGAAACCAACCTATATGGAGACACGAATGTCAAAAGAAGTTTTACTGACTATAGAAATATGAGATGGCCATTATATATTCTTCAAGAAAAAAAAAATATGGCAAAGGATAATAAAGGTAATACTGCTAAAAATATCCAGATTGTATTGAAGAAAATTGTGAAAAGAAGGACCAGAGTCAAGGTTATTTTTCTAGGTTAGTACACTTGTTAAAACATAATCATGGCCGGGTGTGGTGGCTCACGCCTGTAATCCCAGCACTTTGGGAGGCCAAGGTGGGTGGATCACAAGGTCAGGAGATCAAGACCATCCTGGCTAACGTGGTGAAACTTGTTGCTACTAAAAATACAAAAAATTAGCCAGGTGTGGTGGCATGCACCTGTAGTCCCAGCTACTCAGGAGGCTGAGGCAGGAGAATCGCTTGAACCCAGGAGGCGGAGGTTGTAGTGAGCCGAGATTGTGCCACTGCACTCCAGCCTGAGTGACAGAGTGAGATTCCATCCATCTCAAACAAAACAAAACATAGTCATATTGGCCGGGCACGGTGTCTCACCCCTGTAATCCCAGCACTTTGGGAGGCCCAGGTGGGTGGCTTACCTGAGGTCATGAGTTTGAGACCAGCCTGGACAACATGGTGAAATCTCCTCTCTACTAAAATACAAAAATTAGCTGGGCGTGGTGGCAGGTACCTGTAATCCCAGCTACTCAGGAGGCTGAGGCAGGAGAATCGCTTGAACCCGGGAGGCAGAGGTTGCAGTAAGCTGAGATCATGCCACTGTACTCCAGCCTGGGTGACAGGGCAAGACTTCATCTCAAAAACAAACAAACTAAATAAAACCATAATTATATCAATGGATGAGCCCACCAACCAATAATGCAAATAAAATGCAAAGCTGAATTTATTGCTTACTTAGGTAAACAATAGTTATGAGAGTCCAGCAAAGTCTTCTCAAGCAAAGCAGATAATTAATCTTACACAGGACTTTGGGGGATGCATAGTGTGGAGGGAATGGTAAATTTTCAAAGGTAGGAGTGAGCTAATGCCAGCTTTAGAAATGTGGTAACTCAGAAGAGAATGTTGTTAATTGGCTGCTATGAGATTCAGGTTTATTGTAGTATGACCATTGCTGATTTATTAAATACATTTAAGATGTGCTCTTCTGGTTATTTGTGGTTCTAGAAAAAGATTAATTTTTCTATGGTGAAGGAAATGATAATATTTCATCCCAAAATGTAGTTCTTTGACATATTTTGAGATGGTTATTCAGAGAACCAGCGTGCGGTGGCTCACGCCTGTAATCCCAGCACTCTGGGAGGCTGAGGCGGACAGATCACGAGGTCAAGAGATTGAGACCATCCTGGCCAACATGGTGAAACCCCATCTCTACTAAAAATACAAAAATTAGCTGGGCATGGTGACGTGTGCCTGTAATCCCAGCTACTCGGAAGGCTGAAGTAGGAGAATCACTTGAATCTGGGAGGCAGAGGTGGCAGTGAGCTGAGATTGCGCCATTGCACTCCAGCCTGGGTGACAAGAGTGAGGCTCCGTCTCAAAAAATAAAAAATAAAATTAAAAAAAAAAGAGAGAGAATCTGGCACTGATGCAATCAGGTTTTCTCTGAGACCCTCCCTTGTCCAGATTTAGGAAAAATTAATTGAGAGACTGACACCTTAAAGGTCTGAAAGAAACATTTACCACCTATTCTCTCTGAGGGCTGCTACTTGTGAGGTAACAAGACCCCTTTGCTAGCCATGCCTCCTCGTTTCTCTCTCTTATAACCTGTTTTGTTACTATGACTTGACTTACTTCCATAACCTGGTTTTGACCAAGATCCAAGCCCCCATTCTTTCTATAACCTCAAGGTGGTATACAAGGTTTTGTACTCCATTGGGAGTTGGAGTAATCACTCTGAGGTTCTTTCTTTGCACAATAATTAATTTGTATGTCATTTCTCCTATTTATCTGCCTTTTGTGAGTTTTTTTTTTTTTTCAGTGAAACTTCAGAGGATGAAGAGAAAGCTTTCCCTTGGCCCCTAGAGTAGCCATTTTAACAAATAATCACCAGAACCAGTCTTAAATCTATGTCATTATTATTTTAATAGAAATAACAACTGGCTGGGCACACCTATAGTCTCAGCACTTTGGGTGGCTGAGACAGGAGGATTGTTTGAGTCTAGGAGTTCAAGACCAGCTGGGGAAACATGGCAAGAACATATCTCTACAAAACATAAAAAAAAAAAAAAACAAACAAAAACAAAAACTAGCTGGGCATGGTGGCACACACTTGCTGTTCTAGCTCTTAGGAGGCTGAGGCAGGAGGATCACTTGAGCCCAGGAGTTCGAGGTTATGGTGAACCATGATCATGCCACAGCACTCCAACCTGGGACAGTGAGACCTTGTCTTTTTTAAAAAATTAAAAAGAGAAAAAGAAAGAAAGAAATAACTTCTCAGTGACTTACAGAACATTCAGGATAAGGAGTTTTGCATGAAGATGTATTCAAAATATTTTATAACAAATAACAAAGTTTTAACTTTGTGATTAAGGTTGAGTAAACAAAGTAAAAAAAATCTACAGATTTCAGGACTAGAGGAGAAGAGGCTATGGAGAAGGAATTAAGAAATACATTCCTTGTTCATGGGAAATTAGAGAGTTTATTACTTTTTCTAACCCACAAAGAATTTTTTTTTTTTTAATCACAAAGAAGTGAGTTTGTGAAGATATAATTGATTTTCCTTTTGGATCCAAAAACTTTAAGGCTGTTCTATGAGAAAAAATAAGCAGCTTTGAGAAGTGTAAATTAAAGATGTCATTAATTCAAAAACCACAGGACAGTGATCTTTCTTGCTCCTACAATCTCTTCAGCGCCTTTTTAAAGAAATGTTTTAATAAGATTGATTTGATTTCAGTTTGAACATATATCCTGTGATGTACCATAATTTATATACTGAAGATAGAAATCTGTGTGGTCTTTTTAAGCCTGTCTTTAGTTTATTCTGATTGCAGAAGTGGTTTTTGTCTATTTAATTCTATCTTCATCTTATTTGTGCCTTTTTATTACTATGTGGCATTCTAAAGTAATTTATATTTTTATTAGTATTTAACCATTTATTAATTTATTTAAACAACCTGGTGTTGATGAAAAGACTAACACTCCATGAAACATTTAAAGATGATTTATTCTGAGCCAAATTTGAGTGACCAATGGCCCATGACACAGACCCCAACAGGTCCTGAGAACATGTGCCCAAGGCAGTTGGGTGACAGTTTGGTTTTACACATTTTAGGAGATATAAGGAATCAATTAATACATGTAAGATGAACATGGATTTTGTCTGGAAAGTTGGTAGAACTGGAAGTGGGGGCTTCCAGGTCATAGGTGGATTCAAAGATTTTCTGAAGGACACTTGGTTGGAAGAGTTATTATCTAAAGACCTGGAATCAATGGAGAGGAATGTCTGAATTAAAATAAGAAGTTGTGGAAACCAAGGTTTTATTATGCAGATGAAGCCTCCAGGTAGCAGGCTTCAGAGAGAATATATTGTAAATGTTTCCTATCAGACTTAAAGAGTCTGTTCTATCAGTCTTAAGGTTCCTGTTTTAATGTTAATGCTGGTCAGCTGTTTCTAAATTCCAAAGGGAGGGGGGCATAATAATGCATGTTCGACCCCTACTTCCCATCATGGCCTGAACTAATTTTTCAGGTTAACTTTGGAATGCTCTTGGCTAAGGGAAGTGTTCTTTAGTTGGTTCAGGGGTTTATAATTCTATTTTGGTTTACATTGGTGAAGCAGGTCACTACATTTTGCAAGAATTTATTATTTATTTTGGTTTGGGAAATTTGAGCAGACAATTTAGACATTTTTTTCTAGGATGCAAATAAGATAAAATGTTTTGGCATTTTCCCCCAAGCCTCCAAAGGATTTTCATATGTAAGATAGTCTACAATTTGTTAGCTTATATTTCTATAAATATAATGAGGTCTCCATTCATAAAATTATTTGGTATATTAGAAGTTGATCAAATAATAGTCCCTCCACTGCAGCTCTCATGGGTTGGAGTCACCTGCCTGTAGCTCACTCAAACTGAAATCACACACTAGGATGCTCTGATGGTTTGGGGTCTCAAGGGTGGCCTCATTCTCATGGCACCATCAGCATTGCACTAGTGGGGTCTTTCTGTGGTAGCTCTGCTCTCATGGTGGCGATGCACCCAAGGCTTTTGGCGACTTTATCCTTGGAAATCTAGGTGAAGGTAGCTACATCCCCATGGCTAATGTACTGTGTGTGCCATTAGAGAAGTGGTCACTGAGGTTGCTGCTGTATGTGGGCTAGCTAGAGCAAAACCTGGGGTAGGTGAGTAGTGCTGTGTCAAAATATGGGGATCAGAGTCTTGAGACAGCACGGGGTAGTGTGTGCTAAAGTTCCTCATGTGCCTTTGGGCCCTCTTTTGAAATCATTTTGTCCCTTAAACCCTGACTTTCTGTGCTTATGATGGGAGGGGCTACCCTGATAATCTCCAAAATGCCCTCAGTGTCTTTCTTCCATTATCTCAATGATAAATACATGTTCATTCTTCCCTTATCTCAATGAGAAACACCTCTTCAGCATGGATGCTACCATCCCTCACTTGAAAACCCCACCTGGGGTTTAAGGACTGCCCCACTCCCACGCACCATGAATGGTTCCTACTTTCACCATTGTGGGGATTGAGCACAAGCCCACCTGGACCATCTTTGCCCTTTCCTTTGAGACTGCGCACAAAGCCCAGGGTCTTGGAGATTGCCCAATATAATCCTCTACCATGGGCACCTGGGCACACTTCCTGGGGATCTGAGTTTGTGCCTAAACTCCTACCACTAACACCTCAGCTGTAAGAGCCACCTGTGGGCGTAGAGACCCTGTGCCCAGCCCATCACAACTACTGCCAATGTTAATGCATACTGCTTGAGACCAAGAGAATCATCTGACCATTGCTACTGCCAGCACCCATCACCCAGAGGCCTGACGACCCTTCCACCGATCTGATCCACCACTGCCACTATTGGAATCTGTGCAAACCACCTAGAAGGCCAAGAATCAACTCACCAATAACTACCAACACAAGTGGTAGCAAGCACTTTCCTGGGGCACAAAGATAGGCATGGTCAGTCCACCAATGCTCCTACTGGGTCCTAAAGACTAGCAGCCAACCTGCCATCCTAGTCTCTTAGCACAATTTCACCACAGTTTCCACTAATAACCGTAGCCTCACCCACCTAGGAAATAGTAGAGATCATCAAAGCTTTTTAAAGCCAAAGAAATTATACAGAGACTAAGCTACTGCATGCACCCAGAATCAACGCCAAAGTACCCTACCCAACCAACACCATAGATACATCTGCAGGAAAAAGTTCTCCCCTATAAAAGGAAGTTCAAAAATAGGAGGAAGTGACTGTTACACCAGATAAACAGATATCTTCTAAGTACACAGCAATCATGAAAAAGCAAGAAAATATGACACCTCCAAAGGAACACAATAAATCTCTAGTAATAGATCAAAATCAAAAAGAAATTTTTGAAATCTCAGATAAATAATTCAAAATGTTAATTTTAAAGAAGCTCAGTGAGATACAATCAAATTCTAAAAACAAAAAAAACAAAAAATCAGAATAACGATTCAGGATGTAAATGAGAAACTTACCAAAAGGATAGATTTTTTTCAAAGAACCAAATAGAAGTTCTAGAACTGGGGAAGTCATTAAAGGAAATACAAAATACATTTGACAATTTCAACAATACACTAGATCAGGCAGAAGGAATATTCTCGGGTCTTTTCAAATTATCTAGTAAGACAAAAACAAATAAAAATGAAAAATAATGACATTTGGAATGACATAAAGTGACTGAACTTATGGATTATTGGTATACTGCAGGGTGAAAAAAAGAAACGATTAGAAAACCTATTTAACATAATAATAAATAAAAACTACCCAACTTTAGCAAGAGATTTACTCATTCATATACAAGAGGCTCAGCGATCCCCAGGAAGATACACCACCAAAATGTTTTCGCCACAGCACATTATAATCAGATTATCTAAAATCAATGTTAAACAGCAAATACTAGAAACAGCAAGAGAAAAGCATCTAGTCCCCTATAAAGAAAACCCCATCAGACTAACAGTGGATTTCTCAGCTGAAACCTTAAAGACCAGAATATAATGGGATAATATACTCAGAGTGTCAAAAGAAGAAAACTGCCACCCAAGTATATTATAGTTAGCAAAATTTTCCTTCAAAAATCATGAAGAAATAAAGTAATTTCTAGGCAAACAGATGCTGTGAGAATTTGTTACCATGGGACCAGTCCTACAAGAAATCAAGGCAGTCCTAAACCTGGAAGTGAAAGGACAATATTTACAATAAGGAAAAAACACATGAAATTATAAACCTCACCAGTAAAGCAAAGGAGAATGAGAAAGGACTCGAATGGTACCATTACAGAAATCCACCAAACCACAATGACAAACTACAAGAGAAAAAGAGAGAAACAAAGAATATATACAGCAACCAGAGAACAACAATGTGACAGGAGCAAAGCCTGACATATCAATAATAACCTTAACTACAAATGGATTAAATTTTCCTTTTAAGGGATATAGAATGAGAAATTGGATGTTAAAATATATGATTGAAGTATATGCTGCTAATGAGAAACTCATGTTACCAGTAAAGACACATATAAACTGAAAATAAGGGATGAAAAAAATAATCCATGCAAACAGAAATGAAAAGTAAGCAGAAGTAGCTATATTTATATCAGATAAAACACACTTTAAGTCAAGAACAGTAAAAAATGACAAAGGAGGTCAATTATGTAATGATAAATGGATTAATCTAGCAAAGAATATCTAAATTCTTACAATATAAGAATTCTAAATATATATGTGTCTAACACCAGAGCACTTAGATTCATAAAGCATTTATTGCTATATCTAAATTAAGAGATTGACTGCAATACCATAAGAGTGACAGAATTCAACATCCTACTCTCAGCATTAGATAGACTCTCTAGAGAGAAAATCAGAAAAGAAACATTGGGTTTAAATTGGAGTTTAGACCAAATGATCCTAACAGACACTTATAGAACACTGTGTCCGACAACTGTAGTATATACATTCTTTTAATCAGCAATTGAAGCAATCTCCAGGACAGACCACATGTTAGGCCACAAAACAAGTTTCAAATATATATGTTTTTGAATGAAATAAGATAGGCCAGGTGCGATGGCTCACACCTGTAAACCCAGCACTCTGGGAGTCCGAGGTGGGTGGATCACGATGTCAGGAGTTTGAGACCAGCCTGACCAGCATGGTAAAACCCCGTCTCTACTAAAAACACAAAAACTAGCTGGGGGTGGTGTCGTGCACCTGTAATCCCAACTACACAGAAGGCTGAGGCAGGAGAATGGCTTGAACCCAGGAGGCAGAGATTGCAGTGAGCCGAGATCACACCACCGCACTCCAGCCTGGGTGACAGAGCAAGACTCTGTCTCAAAATAAATAAATAAAAATTAAAATAAATAAATAATGTAAAGTATTTTCTCAGTCCACAATAAAATTAAACTAGAAATTGATATCAAGAGAAACTCAGAAAATGATATAAATACAAGGAAATTAAACAACATGATCATGAATGATTATTGGGTCAAAAAAAATTAAGTCACAGATTTAAAAGTTTCTTGAAAAAAGTGAAAATGAATACATAACATGCCAAAATCTGTGGGATACAGCAAAAGCACTGTTAAGAGAGAAGGTTATAGCAATAAGTGTCTATATCCAAAAAGTAGAAAGTTTACAAATCAACAATCTAACAGTGTATCTCAAGGAACTAGAAAAGCAAGAAAAGACCAAAACCAAAATTAACAGCAGCAAAAAAAAAAAGAAAAAAAATAAGTCACAAAGATTTGAACAGAGCTAAATGAAATAGAGACAAAAATTATAAGGGTCAACTAAACCGAAAGCTTGTTCTTTGAAAAGATAAACAAAGTTGATAAATCACTAGCCAAGAATAGAAAAGAGAAGACCCAAATAAGCAAAATCAGAAATGAAAAAGGAGATACTACAGCTAATATCACAGAAATACCAATGTTTTTGAGAGATTATTTTGAACAACTATATGCTGAAGAACTGGAGAAATTGGATAATGGATACATTTATGGAAATATGAAACTGCCAAGATTAAGTCAGGAAAAACCAAAACTCTGAATATACCATAACAAGTATCAAGATTGAAACAGTAATAAAAATCCTCCTATGAAAGAAAAGCCTAGGACTGGATGGATGCATAGCCAAAGTCTACCAAAGATACAAAGAACTAACACTAATCCTCCTGAAACTATTCAAAAAAATTGAAAAGGAGAGAATTCTTCCTAACCCATTCTGTCAGCATTATTACACTGATACCAAAACCAAAGATACAACAGCAGCAGCAACAAAAACTACAGACTGATTACCCTGATAAACATAGATGCAAACATCTTCAACAAAATACTAAAAAACTTCATTCCAGCACACCAAAAAGACAATACATCACCATCAGGTGGGATTTATACTAGGGATGGTTCAACATATACAAACCAATAAATGTGATACATTACATTAACATAATGAAAGACAAAAACCATATGATCATCTCAATAGATGGGGAAAAAGCATTTGATAAAATTCAACATCCTTTCACGTTCAAAACTCTCAATAAAGTAGGCACATAAGGAATAACAGTATTAAAGACTGTATATGGAAAACCCATAGCAAATGTCATACTGAATGGGAAAAAGTTGAAAGCCTTTTCTGGCAGAACTAGAACAAGACATGAATACCCACTTTCACCACTCCAATTTAACATAGTACTAAAGTCTTAGGCCAGAGCTATCAGGAAAAAGAAAGCATAAAAATGTATTCAAGGCCGGGCGCAATGGCTCACGCCTGTAATCCCAGCACTTTGGGAGGCCAAGGTGGGCAGATCACGAGGTCAAGAGATCGAGACCATCCTGGCTAACACGGTGAAACCCATCTCTACTAAAAATACAAGAATTAGCTGGGTGTGGTGGGGACGCCTGTAGTCCCAGCTACTTGGGAGACTGAGGCAGGAGAATGGCATGAACCCAGGAGGCTGAGCTTGCAGTGAGCCGAGATCGCGCCACTGCACTCCAGCCTGGGCGACAGAGCAATTCTGGCTCAAACAAACAAACAAACAAACAAAAAATTATTCAAATTGGAAAAGAAGAAGTCAAATTGTTCTTCTTTGCTGATAATATATTCTTATGTCTAGCAAAACAGATTTGATAAAGTCAGTAATGTTTTAGGATACAATATCAGCATACAAAAATCAGTAGTGTTTCTATACACCACTAATGATCTAGCCAAGAAAGAAATTCAAGAATGCAATCTCATTTATGGTACCTACCTAAAAAATAAAATATTTAGGAATAAACTTAACCAAGGAGGTAAAAGATCTCTGCAAGGAAAATTACAAAACACTGATGAAAAAAATTGAAGAGAACACAAACGAATGAAAAAAAATCCCATACTCCTGAATTAGAAGAATTAGTATTTTTAAAATGACTATACTGACCAAAGCTATTTACAGATTGAATGCAATTCCTATTAAAATACCAATGTCATTTTCCACAGAATTAGAAAATTATAATCCTAAGATTCATATGGAACCAGAAGAGCCCAAATAGCCAAAGCAATCATAAACAAAAAGATTGACGCTGTAGGCATTATATTACCTGACTTCAAATTATATTACGAAGCTATTTACCACAGCCTGGTTCTGGTACAGAAATAGACACACAGATGAATGGAACAGAACAGAGAGACCAGAAATAAAGCCACATATCTACAGCTAACTGATCTTTGACAAGGTTGACAAGAACATAGACAGGGTAAGGACAACTTTTTCAATGAATAGTGCTGGGAAAATTGGATTGGCACAAGCAGAAATATGAAACTGAACCTAAATCTCTCACTATGTACAATAATCAACTCAAGATCTATTAAACAATTAAATGTAAGGCCTGAAACTATAAAAATCCTAGAAGAAAATTTAGGAAAATTTCTTCCAGATATTGGTCTCGGCAAACAATTCTTGACTAAGACCTCAAAAATATAAGCAAGAAAAACAAAAATAGACAAATGTGATTTAATTAAACTAAAAATCATCTGCACAGCAAAAGAAATATTCAACTAAATGAACAGACAACCTGCAAATGGGAGAAAATATTCACAAACTATACATCAGACAGGATGTATTCTTTTTTTTTTTTTTCAGATTGTTCACTGTTGGAGTGTATAAATGCTAGTAATTTTGTACATTGATATTTTTGTGTTCTACAACTTCACTGAACTCATTTATCAGCTCTAACCATTCTTTGATGGAATATTTAGGTTTTTCTAAATCTAGAATCCTGTTGTCTACGAACCAGAATAATTTGACTTCTTCCTTTCCAATTTCTTTCTCTTCCCTAATTGTTTTGGCTAGAACTTCCAGTACTATGATGAATAAAAGTGGAGAACGTGAACATCCTTGCTTTCTTCCAGATCTCGGAGAAAAACCTTTCAGTTTTTCCCCATTCAGTATGATGATACCTGTGGGCTTGTCAGCTATGGCCTTTATTGTTTTGAGATATATTCCTTCTAGACCCAGTTTGTTGGGATTCTTTATCATAAAGGAATGTTAAATTTTATTGAATTCTTTTCAGCATCAATTGAAATGACTATATGGCTTTTATTCCTGGCTCTGTTAATATGATGTAAAATGTTTATTTTTTGCATATGTTGAACCATCTTGAATCCCATTAGATAATAATGAGTAGACTTTTTAATATATTGTTGAATTTGGTTTGATAGTGTTTCGTTGAGGATTTTTGCATCTATGTTTATCAGGAAAATTGGCTTGCAGTTTTTTTGTTTGTTTGCTTTTTGTGTGTTTATGTCTTGTTTTGGTGTCAGGGTAATGCTGGCATCATAGAATATATTTGGAAGTATTCCTGCTTCTTCAATGTTTTGAGATACTTTGAGTAGAAGTGGTATTAAGAAAAGTTTGGTAAAAGTCCTCAGTGATGCTGTAAGATCCTGGGCTTTTCTTTGATGGAAGACATAATTACTGATCAATCTCATTACTCATTATTATCTGCTCAGGTTTTCTATTTCTTCATAATTGAATCTTGGCAGGTTGCATATGTCCAAAAATTTATCCATTTCATCTAGGTTTCCCAATTTGTTTGTATATAGCTATTGTTAATTGTCTCATTATTTTTTGTGTTTCTGTGGTATCTGTTCTAATGCTTTGTTTTCTAGCTCTGATTTTGTTTATTCGGGTCTTCTCTCCTTTTTTCCTTAGTCTAACTTAAGATTTGTTAATTTTGCTTGTTTATTTAGAAAACAGACTTTTTGTTTTCTTGATTTTTTTTAGTTTCAATTTCATTTTTTGATCTGATCTCGTTATTTCCTTCTACTAATTTGAGATTTGTTCTGTTTATGCTTTTCTACTTACTACAGGTGCAACATTAGGTATTTATTTGAAGTCTTTCTACTTTTTTGATGTGGGCATTTATTGCTATAAAATTTCTTTCTTTTTTATTTTTGTTTGAGACGGAGTCTCGCTCTGTCGCCCAGGCTGGAGTGAGTGGCGCGATCTCGGCTCACTGCAAGCTCCGCCTCCCGGGTTCCCGCCATTCTCCTGCCTCAGCCTCCCTAGTAGCTGGGACTACAGGCGCCGCCACCGCGCCCGGCTAGTTTTTTGTATTTTTTTTTAGTAGAGACGGGGTTTCACCGTTTTAGCCAGGATGGTCTCGATCTCCTGACCTCGTGATCCGCCCGTCTCGGCCTCCCAAAGTGCTGGGATTACAGGCTTGAGCCACTGCGCCCGGCCTATTGCTATAAACTTTCCTTCTGGAACTGCTTTCGCTGTATCCGACAAGTTTTGCTATGTTGTATATCTATTTATGTTTGTCTCAAGAAATTTTAAAATTTATTTTAATTTCTTCATTGGCCCATTTGTTATTCAGGAACATGTTGTTTATTATCCATGAATTTCTACATTTTTAATGTTGTTTGTGACATAGATTTCTAGATTTATTTCATTGTGATGAGAAAAGATACTTGCTATGAGTTCAGTTTTTAAAAAATGTGTTGACTTTTTTGTGGTGTAATATGTAGTCTATCCTAGAAAATGTTTTATGTGCAGTTGAGAAAACATGTGTATTCTGCAGCTGTTCAATAGAATGTTCTGTTAATGTCTGTGAAGTTCATTTGGTCTAAAGTTCAGTGTAACTCTGCTGTTTTTTGTTGACTTTCTGTCTGGATGATCTTCTCATTGTTGAAAGAGGAGTGTTGAAGTTCCCTACTATCACTGTACTGGATCAATTTCTCCCTTTAGTTCTATTAATATTTGTTTTATACACTTGGGTGCTCCATTGTTGGGTTCCTGTGTATTTATAATTATAAAGTATGCATGTATCCTCTTATATTATGTTTAAGAGGATATCTCTTGCTTTTGATCCCCGTATTATTGTAGAATGGCCTTTTAAAAACCATTCTTGTCTTAAACTGCATTTTATCTAAGTATGGCTACTCTTGCTCTGTTTTGGTTACCACTTACATGAATATATTTTTCCGTCTCTTCACTTACAGTTTGTACCTGTCTTTATAGGTAAGGTGAGTTTCTTATAGATAGAATATTGTTGGGTCTTAGTTTTTATCCGTTCAGCCACTTTATGTCTTTTAATTGGAATATTTAATCCATTTATATTCGAGGTTATTATTGATAGATAAGGGTTTACTACTGCCATATTGTTTCTTATTTTCTGTTTGTTGTATAGATTCTTTTTGCCTCTTTTCCTCTCTTACTGCCTTCCTTTGTGGTTAAGTGATTTTCTCTAGTAGTATGTTTTGATCCTGTGTTATTTATTTTTAGTGTATCTATTATAGGGTTTTTCTTTGTGGTTACCATGAGACTTGCAAATAATCTTAAGGCAGATTATTTTAAACTGATTATGACTTAACTAATTGCAAAGAAAAGTAACAAAAAACAAACTACACTTTAACACAAATCCTCCCTCCCATATTTTGACTTTTTGAAGCTTTTCATGCAACAATTTACACCTTTTATATTGTTTATCTATTAATCAATTTTTGTAGTTATAATCATTTACAATAGTTTTGTCTTTTAATCTTCTTACTTAAGATATAAGTGGTTTTCTTACCTTAATTATAGTATTAGAGTATTCTGAATTGTCTTTTTTTAAATTTTATTTTGTGTTTTGCCAGGGATAGGGTCTCATTCTGTTTCCCAGGCTAGAGTACAATGGTGTGATCATGGCTCACTGCAGCTTCAACCTCCTGGGCTCAAGTGATCCTCTTACCTCAGCCTTCCGAGTAGCTGGGACTACAGACTTACACCACTATGCCTGGCCAATTTTTGTATTTTTTGTTGCTTTCACCATATTGCTCTGGCTAGTCTTGAACTCCTAAGCTCAAGCAATCCTCCAACCTCAACCTCCCAAAGTGCTGGAATTATAAGCATGAGCCACTGTGCCTGGCCTGTTATTTATTTTTTTTCTCCCAGTTAATTTAACACGGTCAGATGTTTTCTTGTTACACAGCAACCTCTATTTCTTTCAGTTTGAAAACTTAGTTTAGCATTTCTGGTAAGATAGATCTGGTGTTGGTAAATTCTTTCAGCATTTGTTTGTCTGGGAATGACTATCTTTCCTTCATGTTTGAAGGATAGCTTTTTTAGTACACTATTTTTGGCTGGTAGTTTTTCCTTCAGCACTTTAAATACAGCATCCCACTCTCTCCTGGCCTGTGGAGTTTCTGCCGAGAAATCTGCAGAAAGCTGTACTGGGGCTCCATTGAATGTGATATATTTATTTTTTCTTGCTGTTTTGAGTAATTATTCCTTTTGTCCTTGATTTTTGCTAATTTGATTATGATGAGCCATAGGAATTTCCTGTTCAGGTTGAATTTGATTGGTGTCCTCTGAGCTTTGTGTACCTGGATGGTGTCATTTTTCTCTAGATTTGTAAATTCTTCAGCCATTATTTTCTTAAATATGTTTTCTAGGACTTTTCATCTCTTTCAGAAATTTCTATTATCTGTTGGTTAATTTGTTTGATCATTTCACATCAAGGCCAATTCTCATAGGCCTTCTTCCTCTCTCTTTTTAATTCTTTTTTTCCCTCTTTTGACTATGTAATTTCACATATTCTATCTTCAAACTTGCTAATTCTTTCATCTGTTTGTCCAAGTGTGGTGTTACAGCATTGGAATAAATGTTTTCCTTATTTATTGTAGTTTTTATGTCTAGGATTTCTATCTTTTGGTCAAATTTCTCATTTTGTTTCAGATTATTTTCTAAATTTTATGAATTTTATGTTTGTATTTTCTTATTATTTTCTGAACTTATTTAAGATCCTTATTCTGAATTCTGTCTAACATTTCATAGATCTTCAGTTCTTCTGGGTCAATTGCTAGAGCTTTGTTAGTTTCTTTTGATGATACCATATTTCCATGAGCTTTCATGATCCTTGCATCTTTACATTGATGCCTGTGCGTTACAGGAGGCAACCACCTCTTTCATGTTATGCAGTGTTCTTTGGTGGTGTTAGACCTTTACTCCTTACTATTAGAACTTAAACATTGGCCTGTTGTTTCTTTCCATTCTGAAGAATACACATAGTGAGTAGCAGAACTTGCATCTGTGTTTATCAGCAAAACACTGTCTTGGAACTAACTTATTGCCTTGTCATTGTTTTCTGGTCTGGAAAAAAACTTACAGTGAACACCAAACCTTAAACTCTGCTCTGAAACTAAATAGCTACCTTGGCATCTTTTCCCAGTCTGGAGGAGACTTGTGGTGAGCGCTGGAATATAAATGTTGCCCCAGAATTGTACTGATGCCCTTTCATTGTTTACCCGTCTGGGGAAACCTGAAGCAGGAAGTGGAACTTAATCCTGATCTTTTAGTAGTTCCAAGCCAGAGAAAGGCTCCCAAGGAGCGTCTGGGCTTTGTTGAACACCTGGCCGGGGATTTGGGCTTTCTTGTGGATTGTGCCTCATCTCTTGACAGTGGCATGACACTAGCCAGTCTCTTCTACATGATGTCCTGCTGATAAGAGCACAGAGTAGCATGCTCTTTGCTACTATCAGCGTCCTCTCTGTCCCCAGTTTGCTCCATATGGGTTATCCCTCATGGCACTCCCAATGTTTCCCATGTATGCAACTGGAGTTGGCTTTCTATAAAAATTCCCAAACTGCTGGGGAGATCCAATGTCCACCTCCATTTTCCTCCTCTTCCCTTGGAAACTATGGGTGTAGGGAAATTCTCTGTGAGTGGTGTTATGTGGGCATGGCTGATGCTCCGAAATGACTGTTTCTCTTACCAGTTGTGGGTTCTCTCAGTTCTGTTGGCCTGGGGGTGGTTTTCCACTTCTCTTAACTGAGTTCTGGTGAACTCAGAATGGTACTCTTACCTTGGATTAGTTTTTAGTTGTATTTTTGTTTGAAAAGAGATGCTGGGGGATTTAGCATTCTTCCATTTTGCCACTGTCCTAAAATATCTTATTAATAATGTCTCATTGATTGCATATTGAGATATTTTTGAGATACTGGGTTAATAAAAAAATAGAATTAAAAATCAACTTCATCTGTCTCATTTCTTCTATTTAAAATGTGACTACCCGAAAATTTAGAAATGCATATGTGGCTCATATTTGTGGTTCACATTCTATTACATAGCACTGGTTTTTTACAATAGGGATTGGTAAACTTTATCTAAAAAGGCAGATAGTAAATATGTTAGGCTTTGCAGGCCACATATAGCCTCTGTAATATATTCATTTTTTCACAACCTTTAAAAATATAAAAACCATTTTAGCTTGTGAGCAAAAAACAACAGGCCACATGGCATATATGGTCCATGAGTCATTGTTTTCCAACCCATGGTTTGGAATATCATGTCTTCCACAAGGCAAGAAAATTGGGCTGACAAAACTAAAGAGAAAGTTTCATGTTAATAGAAACCACATCATTCAGACTTTATTGTTCTAAAAGCTTCAAATTATAGTATGTAACAGTTATATTTCCCAATTCACACAATTTGTAACTAGTGGTGAAGGGATTTGAACTTGGGTAGTCTCTCTTCAGAGTTCATGCTCTTATCTAAAACCATATATAGTTTGTGGTGTGTTTTCAATGTGTCAAATTGATTAAGCTGAATTATATTTCCTAGATTTCCCTTTTGTATATTTCCATTTAGGTGACTTCCAAGGGATATTCTTGGAAATTTAACGGACAGAAAGGAAACAGCAGACATTCTGTAGCTCATAGCAATTGTTGCTGATTTGTAGACTCTCCTTGGTGGCCTGAATCAGCTGCTGGACTTGCAATTGCTTTGTTATCCCATGAATCTCTCAGCTTCTCTGACAACTAGTCATGGTGTATTGTGTTTAACTCCATGAGGATGGTCCTCAATTTCTGCAGGATACTCAGACCATGCTCTTAGAAGAAACAATAACTGCTGGTTTCAAATCTTCCTGATGGAATTCCACCTCATGTGTGTGGTTTTTTTTTTTTTTTTTTTTTTAATTAATTTATTATTATTATACTTTAAGTTGTAGGGTACATGTGCATAACGTGCAGGTTTGTTACATATGTATACTTGTGCCATGTTGGTGTGCTGCACCCATCAACTCATCATTTACATCAGGTATAACTCCCAATGCAATCCCTCCCCCCTCCCCCCTCCCCATGATAGGCCCCTGTGTGTGATGTTCCCCTTCCTGAGTCCAAGTGATCTCATTGTTCAGTTCCCACCTATGAGTGAGAACATGCGGTGTTTGGTTTTCTGTTCTTGTGATAGTTTGCTAAGAATGATGGTTTCCAGCTGCATCCATGTCCCTACAAAGGACACAAACTCATCCTTTTTGATGGCTGCATAGTATTCCATGGTGTATATGTGCCACATTTTCTTAATCCAATCTGTCACTGATGGACATTTGGGTTGATTCCAAGTCTTTGCTATTGTGAATAGTGCTGCAATAAACATACGTGTGCATGTGTCTTTATAGCAGCATAATTTATAATCCTTTGGGTATATACCCAGTAATGGGATGGCTGGGTCATATGGTACATCTAGTTCTAGATCCTTGAGGAATCGCCATACTGTTTTCCATAATGGTTGAACTAGTTTACAATCCCACCAACAGTGTAAAAGTGTTCCTATTTCTCCACATCCTCTCCAGCACCTGTTGTTTCCTGACTTTTTAATGATCGCCATTCTAACTGGTGTGAGATGGTATCTCATTGTGGTTTTGATTTGCATTTCTCTGATGGCCAGTGATGATGAGCATTTTTTCATGTGTCTGTTGGCTGTATGAATGTCTTCTTTTGAGAAATGTCTGTTCATATCCTTTGCCCACTTTTTGATGGGGTTGTTTGTTTTTTTCTTGTAAATTTGTTTGAGTTCTTTGTAGGTTCTGGATATTAGCCCTTTGTCAGATGAGTAGATTGCAAAAATTTTCTCCCATTCTGTAGGTTGCCTGTTCACTCTGATGGTAGTTTCTTTTGCTGTGCAGAAGCTCTTTAGTTTAATGAGATCCCATTTGTCAATTTTGGCTTTTGCTGCCGTTGCTTTTGGTGTTTTAGACATGAAGTCTTTGCCCATGCCTATGTCCTGAATGGTACTACCTAGGTTTTCCTCTAGGATTTTTATGGTATTAGGTCTAACATTTAAGTCTCTAATCCATCTTGAATTAATTTTCGTATAAGGAGCAAAGACAAGAACCACATTATTATCTCAATAGATGCAGAAAAGGCTTTTGACAAAATTCAACAGCCCTTCATGCTAAAAACGCTCAATAAATTCGGTATTGATGGAACGTACCTCAAAATCATAAGAGCTATTTATGACAAACCCACAGCCAATATCATACTGAATGGGCAAAAACTGGAAAAATTCCCTTTGAAAACTGGCACAAGACAGGGATGCCCTCTCTCACCACTCCTATTCAACATAGTGTTGGAAGTTCTGGCTAGGGCAATTAGGCAAGAGAAAGAAATCAAGGGTATTCAGTTAGGAAAAGAAGAAGTCAAACTGTCCCTGTTTGCAGATGACATGATTGTATATTTAGAAAACCCCATTGTCTCAGCCCAAAATCTCCTTAAGCTGATAAGCAACTTCAGCAAAGTCTCAGGATACAAAATTAATGTGCAAAAATCACAAGCATTCTTATACACCAGTAACAGACAAACAGAGAGCCAAATCAGGAATGAACTTCCATTCACAATTGCTTCCAAGAGAATCAAATACCTAGGAATCCAACTTCCAAGGGATGTAAAGGACCTCTTCAAGGAGAACTACAAACCACTGCTCAGTGAAATAAAAGAGGACACAAACAAATGGAAGAACATACCATGCTCATGGATAGGAAGAATCAATATCGTGAAAATGGCCATACTGCCCAAGGTAATTTATAGATTCAATGCCATCCCCATCAAGCTACCAATGAGTTTCTTCACAGAATTGGAAAAAACTGCTTTAAAGTTCATATGGAACCAAAAAAGAGCCCGCATCTCCAAGACAATCCTAAGTCAAAAGAACAAAGCTGGAGGCATCACGCTACCTGACTTCAAACTATACTACAAGGCTACAGTAACCAAAACAGCATGGTACTGGTACCAAAACAGAGATATAGACCAATGGAACAGAACAGAGTCCTCAGAAATGATACCACACATCTACAGCCATCTGATCTTTGACAAACCTGAGAGAAACAAGAAATGGGGAAAGGATTCCCTATTTAATAAATGGTGCTGGGAAAATTGGCTAGCCATAAGTGGAAAGCTGAAACTGGATCCTTTCCTTACTCCTTATGTGTGTGGTTTTTAACCACGTGAATTCCCTTGTTTTACATCCATCTCACTTTCCAGCTGTGAGCTCTATGGACTAGCATCAGGTGTGAAGACAGCAGCCTTGCAGAGATTGCTTAACCACATATGTGGATTTACTGAAGGGATTTGCCTTTTAGAAGTTTTTAACTATAGTATAAAATACTCAAAAAAATTATATATTTTTAATAATATACAATTATATATTCCAGTATATAATATATATTATATATAATATATCAGTGTATTTTGTATATATGTACACCCACACCAACAACCCCCCGACACGTGTGTATAGTTTGTTTTTCCTTAGCGTATTTATTTTTCTCATTGAGTTCTGAATGATACACTTTCTATGAAAAGAAAAGCTATATTAATACAAATTAATTAAATTAAAATTAAAATCATTATTCAATTTGTTCTAAAATGTTGCCATGATTGAGATAGCTTGCTGTAAGGACAGAGCCATTTTCATCTGAGATCTAATTCAGCCCTGTGAAGTCACAGGATTATTTTCCATTTGTCCATGTTTCAGTTATTAGCAAACAGCATTTAAAAAGAAAGTTATAATAAGAATATATTTATTAATTAAGTAGTCAAATATATTGAACTCCAAAGATTGTGCATTTTAAGAAGTTTATACCTTGATTAGTACAGATGTTTGAAATTTCTTATATTTTAAAATTTCTCTTGAAATTTCTCAAAAATAATGTGTCTAAACTTGTAATATCCATTTTCATGTTTACACTGTGATATAGTATTAGCACCTTTTGTGTATTCTTTCACATTTCCATTGTCACATAAAAATGCACACATGAAGGAGCTTTCAAAGAATATGTGGGCCTATTGTTTGATTTTACAGAAGTAGGATCAACATTATATCACATTAATCAGAAACTTGTTTCTCCTATTCAACAATTCATCATCACAAGAAACACTTCTTTTCTAAAGTTATCTTGTTATAATCACGTAGTATTGCATAGAATAAATGTAACACAACTGATTTTTTTATTCTGTTCTTAATGGACTTTTCAGATATGGCTTGGTCTTTTATTGTCACAGAAATACTTTCAGAAATCTTTAAAATAAAATCTTAAGTATTTATTTCAATTTCTGATACAGAGTTATTTCTAAATGTGGTTAAAGGATACTATATATTTTTCAAAAAAGTGTATTAATTTCTAGTTCCACCAATAAAGTATGAGAAAGCAATTTTCATCCCATTATTTCTCAGCATTGAATGTGTTGCACTTTCATTTTTAAAATTAATATCTAAAATATGGAATGTATTTATTGCTTTAATTTGTTTTTCCCTGAAATATACTAAGGTTGAGCATCTTGCCTTGTGTTTATCAGGTTTCTGCTTCTTGAGTGGACGATTCTCTTTCTGGATAAATCATAATATCAGTTTTGGTTTTGCCATTTTATCATGGATTTTTAAGAGGCTGTCCCTCAATGTCTTTATAATTAATATTTGGTTAATACTTTGCTTATTTTTCAAGCTTTCTTATATCACAATTGAGCAGGAAATATTGCCCACCAAATATTTATTTTGTTGAAATCTTATTGAATTTTCCTTTGTAGATACAGAATAGCAATACATAACATGAAGGACAATGCTATTTTTATGGGTATGCTAAATTGAGCTTGTTTATTGTGTTGTCTGTATTTATTCATGGTTTGATGGACCTGTCAAATTCTGAAAGTGGTGTATTAAAACCTCACACTATAATTGTGCTTTTATTGCATTGACCTTTTATTTCTAGGGGTGTTTGCTTGATATATGTATAACTGCAATATAATTTGATGCTTAAAAGAATATTGCTATACTCTCTATGTAGATTACACAGTTTATTCTTAATTTTTTTTCTCTATTTTTTGATGCTTTTGACCTTGAAATCCTCTTTCTGGTAATATATTTTTACTCCTTCTTGTATTCGTTTGAAATTTCTTTATCTGTGTTTATTCTTTTTATTTTCAACTTTTCTTTTTTTAACTGCTTAATTTGTTACCTGTAAACAAATATAATTGGGGTTAGTTTTTAGAACCCTAATTAACAGTCCAGGATTTTTATAGTGTAACTCAGAATGTTTGGATATTGCATCAGTATAGATTTAATTGGTTTTACTGCAAGCACTCTTTCTAAGCTTATGTTTTCTCTTGTTTATGTTTATTGTTGTTTTTGCTTTTTTCTCCCTCATTTTACTTTTTCTGGCTTGTTCAAGCTCCTATTTATTCCTTTTTTCCATTTTCATTTCAACATACTACTGTAATTTTCAGTTCTGTAATTAGTTCCTTTTACTTTTCTAATTAAACTGTATTTCTCCATTATAATATTAAAAGAAAATAGTAAGTTTTTTTCAGTTTTCTCTTCTGTCTTCCCAGATGAGACCTTTACATTATCTTACTTTCCCACATTCGTTGCTTCTTGCCCCCACTCCTCTTCTCTTTCTCTCCCAACTCCACATCTGTTCCAGGTTTTGCTGAGACGAGTTAGAATACTAAGTTCTAGGCCATTATTAGGTGTTCATTTAGAGTGTATCAGTTTCAAGAAATAGTACTATATTGGTGAGAGAAATCCAGGCTATTCTATGGTATCAAGTAATCCTAAAATATCAGTGACTTAACTCAGCGAAGCTTTATGTATTTATTTCTCAGGTGATATACTTGGTTCTGTGTCGCCACTCAAATCTCATCTCGATTTGTAATCCCCATAATCCCCAGGGGTCAAGGGAGGAACCCGGTGGTAGGTGACCGGATCATGAAGGCAGTCTTCCCCATGCTGGTTTCATGATAGCGGGCCAGTTCTCACAGGATCTGCTGGTTTTGTAAGGGGCTCTTCCCCTTTCACTCACACGCTTCTCTCTCCTGCCACCATGTGAAAAATGTCCAAACTTCCTTCCCCTTCGCCTTCGACCATGATTGTAAGTGTTTTGAGGTCTCTCCAGCCATGCAGAGCTGTGAGTCAATTAAACCCCTTCCCTTTATAAATTACCCAGTCTCTAGATATTTCTTTACAGCAGTGTGAAAGTGGATTAATACACCAGGTCTAGGGTGAGTCTCAGGGCAGTTGCCCTCTATGTGAGATTCTACATCTTCACATCAATACATGGCTTTCGTTTTGTAGGAGGAGAAGAACACATTGAAGAACAGAAGATGGCAATTAAATGCTTTTCCATGAAAGAGGCACAGATTGCTTCTCATTACCAAAGCAAGTCACATGGCCATGCCCCACCAAGGAGTTAAGAAAGCAGAGTCCTCCCAAGGAAGCATGTGTCCAGGAAAGAACTTTATATTGTTGACTAGCAACAATGTCTGACACCTTGACTTAAACTTTACATTATAAATTTCTGGTCACATTAGCTACATCCTTTTGAAACTTCTCAATAGGCTGGGCACAGTGGCTCGCGCCTGTAATCCCAGCACTTTGGGAGGCTGAGGCGGGGGATCACGAGGTCAGGAGATTGAAACCATCCTGGCTAACACTGTGAAATCCTGTCTCTACTAAAAATACAAAAAAACTAGCCGGGCGTGGTGGCGGCGCCTGTAGTCCCAGCTACTAGGGAGGCTGAGGCAGGAGAATGGCGGGAACCCGGGAGGCGGAGCTTGCAGTGAGCCGAGATGGCGCCACTCACTCCAGCCTGGGTGACAGAGTGAGACTCTGTCTCAAAAAAAAAAGAAAGAAAGAAAGAAACAACAATATACACCAATATTCTTTTGTTATTATGTTTATTTTATTTCTTTTTTCCCAGTAAAACAAATTATTTAATTTTTATTTGGTAACAGCACTTCACCTATAATGTTCCTCAGAATAAGCATATGAGCCACATAATTTCTGAATCTTCACATGTCTTTGGGATGATTAATATTTTGATTGGGTGTAGGCTCTTTGGAATGCAATCTTTCTTTCAGTAGTCTATAGATACTATTTCAGGTTTTTTAGCTTTCAGTGTGGCAGATGTTGAGCCATCCTAGGACAGATTCTTTTAGTTTTTAAAATAATTCACTCTTTCTATTAACTTGTAAATTTTTCTCTTTATCATTAGTATGCAAATTTTACCCAAATATGCCAAGTTTACTTCTTTACTTATCCATCTGTTTTAGTGTTTTCTATTGCTTATAACAGAATACCTGGCACTGAATAATTTACATTAAAAAGAATTATTTTTTTACAGTGATGGAATCTGAGTAGTTCAAGGTATAGGAGTTGTGTCAGGTGAGAGCCTTCTTGCTGCTGGGGACTCTGCAGAGTCCTGAGGAGGTACAGGGTTTCACGCGGCAAGGAGGCTGAAAGTGCTTATTTTGGTGTCTCTTCCTCTTTTTATAAAGCTATCAGTTCCACTCTCATAGTAAACCAATACTTTGTTAACCCGTTAACCTATTAGTTAATAAATGGATTAATCCTTTATGACCTGATCACCTATTAAAGGCCTTACTTCTCAATAACGTCACATTGGGGATTAAGTTTCAACATGAGTTTTGGAGGGAAATTCAATCCATAGCACAATTCTTATTAAGATTTGAAGACATTCTTTTGTTCTGAAGGCAATACAGATTTTTTCTTTTCCAGTCAAGAAAAAAAATCTTATGTTTTGCATTTTGTTCTTTTTTTTTTCATGTTATTATCAGTACTGTAAGGCTTTTGGAAGTGTACTCTAATGCTTTTTTAACATTTCATTTTCTGTCTTTGTGTGTTGATGTGTGTGAGTGATAATGTTTCCCTCTGGTTGTAATATTTCTTACACTAAGTCTTACCACAAATCTGGTTATTAGTGGTGAATATATGCCAATTAGTTTATTTAATTTTTAATTTTAAAAGTCAAATGTTTTAGTTGCTAAGTTGGTCTCTCTAGAGATCCCCATGGGAGTCTTGTTATGTTTTCTTCTGAATTCTCAATTCCCACATGAAAATCACTTGTTTCAAATTGTGGTTGGGGGCAGCAGGGGTAAATTTTGTTCCTCATTTGCTAAAATTCCCTTAAGTGACTTTTTTTAAAATTTGATCATGAGTTTTGTGACCTGCTAGTTGTGTGGTAGAAAACCAGCATGGTGGTTAATGAGTAGTAGATGGCAGGATAACTATGGCTTTTGTGGGCTGTAGTAAGTAAATTGAAAGGGTCTTTGATCCATTTTCCCACTCAATACATTCTTATTTATTTATCTATTTATTTATTATACTTTAAGTTCTAGGATAGATGTGCGCAACATGAAGTTTTGTTACATATGTATACAAGTGCCATGTTGGTTTGCTGCACCCACTAGCTCATCATTTCCATTATGTATTTCTCCTAATGCTATCCCTCCCCCATCCCCCGCACCCTACAACAGGCCCCGATGTGTGATGTTCCCCACCCTGTGTCTAAGTGTTCTCATTGTTCAGTTCCCACCTATGAGTGAGAACATGTGGTGTTTGGTTTTCTGTCCTTGCAACAGTTTGCTCAGAATGATGGTTTCCAGCTTCATCCATGTCTCTGCAAAGGACACAAACTCATCCTTTTTTATGGCTGCATAGTATTCCATGGTGTATATGTGCCACATTTTCTTTATCCAGTCTATCATTGATGGACATTTGGGTTGGTTCCAAGTCTTTGCTATTGTGAATAGTGCCGCAATAAACACATGTGTGCATGTGTCTTTATAGCAGCATGATTTATAATCCTTTAGGTATATATCCAGTAATGGGATGTCTGGGTCAAATGGTATTTTTAGTTCTAGATCCTTGAGGAATTGCCACACTGTCTTCCACAATGGTTGAACTAGTTTACAGTCCCACCGACAGTGTAAAAGTGTTCCTATTTCACCACATCCTCTCCAGCACCTGTTGTTTCCTGACTTTTTAATGATCGATATTCTAACTGGTATGAGATGGTATCTCATTGTGGTTTTGATTTGCACTTCTCTGATGGCCAGTGATGATGAGCATTTTTTCCTATGTCTGTTGGCTGCATAAATGTCTTCTTTTGAGAAGTGTCTGTTCATATCATTCACCCACTTTTTGATGAGGTTGTTTGATTTTTTCTTGTAAATTTGTTTAAGTTCTTTGCAGATTCTGGACATTAGCCCTTTGTCAGATAGTAGATTATAAAAGTATTCTCCAATTCTGTAGTTGCCTATTCACTCTGATGGTAGTTTATTTTTCCATGCAGAAACTCTTTAGTTTAATTAGATCCCATTTGTCAATTTTGGCTTTTGTTGCAATTGCTTTTGGTGTTTTAGATGTGAAGTCCTTGCCCATGCTTATGTCCTGAATGGTATTGCCTAGGTTTTCCTCTAGGGTTTTTAATGGTTTCAGGTCTAACGTTTAAGTCTTTAATCCATCTTGAATTAATTTTTATATAAGGTGTAAGGAAGGGATCCAGTTTCAGCTTTCTTCATATGGCTAGCCAGTTTTCCCAGCACCATTTATTAAATAGGGAATCCTTTCACCATTTCCCGTTTTTGTCAGGTTTGTCAAAGATCAGATGGTTGTAGATGTGTGGTGTTATTTTTGAGGCCTCTATTCAGTTCCATTGGTCTATATCTCTGTTTGGTGCCAGTACCATGCTGTTTTGTTACTGTAGTCTTGTAGTATAGTTTGAAGTCAAGTAGAATGATGCCTCCAGCTTTGTTCTTTTGGCTTAGGATTGTCTTGGCAATGTGGGCTTTAAAGTAATTTTTTCCAATTCTGTGAAGAAAGTCATTGGTAACTTGATGGGGATGGCCTTGAATCTATAAATTACCTTGGGCAGTATGGCCATTTTCATGATATTGATTCTTTCTATCCATGAGCATGGAATGTTCTTCCATTTGTTTGTGTCCTCTTTTATTTCATTGAGCAGTGATTTGTAGTTCTCCTTGAAGAGGTCCTTCACATCCCTTGTAAGTTGGATTCCTAGGTATTTTATTCTCATTGTAGCAATTGTGAATGGGAGTTCACTCATGATTTGGCTTTCTGTTTCTCTGTTATTGGTGTATAGGAATGCTTGTGATTTTTGCACATTGATTTTGTATCCTGAGACTTTGATGAAGTTGCTTGTCAGCTTAAGAAGATTTTGGGCTGAGATGATGAGGTTTTCTAAATATACTCAATACATTCTTTAAAGTGATGATAACATTTTAGGTTGGAAGTTATTATTCTTCAGAGTTTGGAAGGTACTTTGCTCTTGTATTTTAGCTCCCCATATATTATTGACTGAATTATGTCCCCCTCATATTCATATGTGGAAGTCCTACCTTCAAGGGTAACCATATTTGGAGAGCTAGGGCCTTTAATGAGGTATAAAGTTAAATGAGATAAGCATAGGGTTTTAATTTAATATGACTGACCATGTGAGAAGGCAGTGAGAAGGCAGCCACCTGCAAACCATGGAGATTAGCCTTGGGAGAAACCAAACCTACCAATGCTTATATCTTGGACACCTAACTGCCAGGCTGTAAGAAAAGAAATTTCTCTTGTTTAAGCTACTGTATTAGTCCATTTACATAGTTATAAAGGAATACCTCAGGCCTAGTAAGTTATAAAGAAAAGAGATTTATTTGGCTCATGGTTCTGCAGGCTGTACAAGCATGGCATCAGCATCTGCTTGACTTCTGGTGAAGCCCAGGAAGCATTTGGTCATGGTAGAAGGGTAGGGGAGCTGGCGCACCACAAGGTGAGATAGGGAGCAAGAGAGATGCCAGGCTCTTCTAAACAGCCAGCTCTTGCATGAGCTCATTGCTGTGGGGAAGGCACCAAGCTATTCATGAAGGATCTGTCGCTGTGACTCAAACACTCCCCACTCTGACATCAGGCACCACATTTCAACATGAGATATGGAGGAGACAAACATCCAAACCATCTCAGCTACCTAATCTGTGGAATTTTGTCATGGGAGCCCTGGCAGACGTGTTACTGTGGAGAATATGAAGTCACTCTGGTCCCTTTTAATTTGCACTGATTGTAGTATGTCACTGACAGAGGTGCTCAGAGAGTTGTGACATGCCTTGGCTTGGAACTATCTTTATGCATTTTGTGGGGATCAATCAGGAGGCTCATGTCCTTTAATACTAGATGTTCTCGAATTTTTCTCAAAAATTATCTTGTAATATTTCTTTTATCCTTGTCCTTCTTAGTTTTTTTTTTTTTTTTTTATCTTTTTCAAAAGCTCCTATTTAGAGGTTGTACCTCAAAAACTACTCTCCTGGATTTAGTATATTTTCTCTACTATTTTCTCTTTGCTTTAATATATTTCTTTAAAGTATTAAACTTTGTCTTCTAATCCATCTTTTTTTCCCTTTAATTTATCTTATTTTTAATTTTCAGGAACTCGTATTTTTTCTCTCAATAGAGATTTTTAAAGACTTCATGATTGCTGTATTAATGCAATGACTAATCTCTCAAATTATATTAAAGATATATTTTGAAACGTTCTTCTCATAGTCTGTTTTTCTATTATTTTTGTTCTTTGTTTGTTTTGGTCTCTAATTTCTAGGTGGAGATTTTCTTCAGATACTTGGTATTTCTAATTAAGGTGAGAGTGGGAGATGAGGGAAGATAGTTAAAAGTGTCACTCTAAGGCACTGATTCTTAACGAGGTGTGATTTTGCCTCTCACAGGATATTTGGCAATACCTGAAGACATTTTTCATCATCATGAATCAGAGAGTGGAAGTGCTCCTGGTATCTAAAGGGAAGAGGCCAAGGGTGTTACTAAATATCCTGCAATGCCCAGGACAGCCTCATACAATAAAGAATGATCCCGTCGAAAATGTTAATAATGCCACTGTTAAGAAACATTGTTCTAAGATAATCTAGGTGATAACTTCATTGGAAACTGTTAGGTCTGTATGTGTAGGTCGTTTCTCTTGGGCTTGACAGATTCCCTAGAGAATTTTTTTTCTATATTTTATGTGGAGACTAACAGTTGGGCTATCAGCTTTCTGAGAGTTGTCTTAGATGATGTATTAGTCAGTTCTCGTATTGCTATATAGAAATACCTGAAACTGGGTAATTTATAAGGAACGAGGTTTAATTGTTTCAGTTCTACAGGCTGTACAGGAAAGCACAGCATCAGCATGTGCTCCTGGGGAGGCCTCTGGAAGCTTATGATCATGGTGGAAGGCCAAGTGGCAGCTTGCATATCCCACGGCAAAAGCGAGAGTGAGAGTGAGGTGGGGAGATGCTTCACACTTTTAAACAACCAGATCTTGTGAGAACTCACTCACTATCATGAGAACAGCATGAGATCACCCTCCATGATCTAATCACCTCCTACCAGGCTCCACCCCCAACACTGGGGATTATAACTGGACGTGAGATTTGGGCAGGGACACAAATCCAAACTATAACAGAAGGGGTCTGGGGTCTTTGGCATTTGGCATTCTGAATGCATATATTTGCTAATCCCTCTGTTTTAGGTTAGAGCCCATCTACCATAATCTACCACAAAGACTTTTCATTATATCCTTTCTAGTGAATACATCTTCAGAGAAAGTAATGGTGATGAGGCAATGGGGAGGGAGACTTTTATTCAGAAGTGTAAAATGGCAAGTTAAATGCTTCTCAAACAATGTTCACCTAATTCTCCTTACATTTATGCTTCCCTGACTTCCCAGTTAGAGAGATATCTGATGTATAAGTTCATAAAACATTAAGCATTCTTTGATATACACTAATTTATTTCTCAGCTTTCTTCACTAGCTGAATTAAGGTTTGGTTTTCTTGGATATCCCCTATCAATCACCTTTTCTGCCACTTGTCTTCTGCTGTATCATTTGCTGTTCCTCCATGCTTCTCAGGTTATGTTTTAAAAAAGTTCTTTGCTGTAGATTTATTGGATTTTCAGGAGGAAGTGACATTGTATGTGCCATTTAGTGACACAGAAATCAAAGCTTAATTTAAATGCCGGAGTTTTGTCAGAGGAAATCTGGAGGGCATTTGTTCCCTCCAATTTGCTGTGAAAAATGCCTGCTGCACATTTCACAGTTGGCTTTGTCTCTGTTTATGTACATCAAGAGTGTTCTCTTTTCATTTTATCTAAGTGCCCTGTGATCCCTGGCCACTGGCCCTGCATTCTGCACATGCTGTGGAGTTGGGCAGGAGTATTTTCTACTCCCTTACAGGAAGAGTATCTTCCTGACTCAGATTTGCTGGACAAAGGAGCCTCTATGAGCTAATGGATGGTTCATACCACACTTCTTCCATCGTCTTTTATGTATCTTTCCTGGCCATGGTGCTCTGGATACACCTAATCAATAATTTCATACTCAATGTAAAACGAGTTGTAAAAACTTGAGACAGATGAATCTAAATGTTTAGAACTTTAGACTTCAGTTTTAGGAAAACTGTGAGATCAACGTCTCATCAATATCTCTCAAATTGTGGAATATGAATGACAGCCAACTCTCTCTTTTTATGTGTTTTGCGTGCATGTGTATGTCTGTGTCTGTGCAGGTGTATATATTTCTACCTAAGTGGGAAGGTTTCCCCTTTCTCCTTATATGAACTTTCGGATATCAATAGAACTTTCTGTTCTTTTTTTAAAAAAATCTGCTTATATTACTCTCATGTTATGTGAGACTAATATAATGTCTCCCTCCATCTTTCTCTCTTTCTCTGTCTCTCTCACATGCACACACACACCATATATAATGTCAAATATATTTACACAAATCTGCCTGTGGGATTGGAAATATGTAAAGAAAATTATGTAAAATTATTAAGATATATTTCAGTAGTTAATAACTGGTAATATTATAGTTTCTAACATTTAGATTTGTCTTCTGACTCCCTCCTTCCCCCACTGCATCCTATACAATGTGGAGGGGTTATAGATAAAGTTCTCTAAAATTCCGATGCATAAGCATCAAGGTTTTGAGATCCTCTTAGCAGAGTGGAAAAGACAGGTCAGCGAGGAATTCTCCCAGGATTCACCATCACATCTTCCTGCACAAAAACAGTCTTTGTGGTATCTGGTGAGCAGCAGCTATCCTTGCAGAATTGTGGCAAACCTGTGGGGGTAATGGAAGTACTTCCCAGGAACTGGCCAGATAGTTTACTAATTGTCAGAGGTTTTCTGGTCACTCGCAGAATAATTAAGCAGGGAGAAGGAATATGGGGCAAGCATTTTCAAATTACTGAAATTCTTATATGGCTAGATGTGGGTGAAAATTAGTGAAATTTGAATAACTGTTAGAAATGTGATTTCATTTATATGAATAGGTTGAGAAAATCCCAGTTATGCTAAAGGTGCTTATGGTTATTAGATATGAATAACTTTTTCCTTGGGTGATAGTTATTCTTTCAGTAGAGAAGCATTTATATGGGAAGGGATCATTTCAGGAGACCAATGCCCTATCCATTAGGCCATAGGGTCTTCTAGAAGGTATCATTCTATAGGGTTTTAAATGAACTTTTTTTTTCTATTGAAGGGGAAACATTTTCTTTTCTTTAAATTTCATCATCACCTATGAATATTTGTTAGAAGATTCTTTCTACAATTATAGTATTAATAAAATATTGGGGTATGTAATCTAATTGAAAGTTGTTTCTCCAGCTCACTCCCTTTAAAAAAAGTTCAAAATATAATGTTAAAAGATAATATTTAAAGTAACATTAAAAGACGTTCCAACTGCCTAAGAGAAAATCAAAGAAAATATTTGCAAAAATTGTATGGAGAAACTATTATCAAGAGAAACTAAAGATATCTCAACGCCTACATTAGAAAATAAGAAAGGTCTAAAGTCAAAAGTTTTAAACCAACACCTTAAAAATATAGAAAAGGAAGGGCCAAATAAACTTAAAGTAAGAATCCTCCAAGACTTTTCCCTGGGCGGCTGCTCTGTGCTGCTATGATATTTGAACATTGTGTGCATATTTGGATTTAAAAATTCTCTTCACATAGTAGCCACCATTCCTTTTTCACCTGGGCCAACTGCCATGGTGTCCTTGGTATATTTCTCTCTGGAATGCAACTCTAAAACAGTTATTGTGACATTTGCTGTGTGTGTGTAGTAACATAGCTGTTTATGCTAGATATATATTTGCTCACAATATTCTTTAAATGGTAAATATTTTCATTTTTATAAGTTATAATGTAATTCAGAAATAAGCAATTTTTCATGATTTACCTACTTGGAACCCCCATCACTAGAAATTATGAACTCTACATCTGACTAGTAATTTGAAAAGTTTTGTAGAGATTGTCTAATGCTGGATATGAGACAATATGAATATCTTGTGCATTAATTTAAAATATGATTTTTAATAACCAGCCAAATTAGTTGCTCAAAAACTCAGTTCTTCAGTCTAATAAACACATCTTTTCCCAGCAAACTTTTCAGACTCACTAGTAGTGAGTGCTAGAACAGAAGTGATTAAGCAATTGTTTTGTGTTTTTGCAGAATTGCGTATTTTCTTCATTTACTTATGCAAATATTAAGTTTATTTACTCTTTATGCTTTACACCTAGCTTTTTCAAAGAAGTATATGTATTACCTTTAGAATGAGAAAAGTCATTTTAAAAAGAACAAAATGATTGAAAATTTCACCATTATTAGTTAAGTTCATAATGCATAATTTCTTTGAGTAGATAAGATTCTGGAACTTTGATTTGACTTTAGGAATACTTTATCAATGATAAAGAGAATACTATTTAAAAGGTACTGGTTCATTACTCAAGCCTGAAAACAGAACACAAAAGGAAACATAGGAAAATATTACTATATCACTATAGCATTGCAGTAATTTTACTTGGTAAATATTTCATATTCTTGCTAGTTCCTTTAGATGACTAACCACGCCATACTGTTGTATTATTAGTATCAACATCTGTGGCCATTGTGAGCCCACAAGATAAATTCAGCATCCAGATATGTCTAGGTCCCACAATATGCCAATAGTGAGGATTGCACATTGTCATAATAGTCATGACTCCAATATGTGAAGAAAGTTTCATAATTGAAACAACAACAAAAATGTGTTCTTTGAGAGAAAAAATTTAGTTGAGCAGATGTTTTTCAAGGATAATTATATTGGAAAGGCAATTACATAATTTTTGTTACAGATAGATATACCAATTGAAAACAAATATTAAAGAATCTGATTCTGTGTAGGTATAAAGCCACAAAAGCATGCTGTGTATATTGTAAATCTCACAGTTGGTGAGTACGTGATTAACAAGTCTTCACTTTCAAAACTATGAAATACTTACATAGAATACATTGTTTTCAACCTTCTATATAGCCAAGTGAGAAATCCTAAATATACTATTTGTGTTTTTATTATAACTTATAAAATACATGCTTTCCACAGAATATGATTCATGTATACAGGCATCTTCTTCCAATACACGTTTTGCCTACATTGAAAGTTTGTTGTTTAGTGTAGCCACCTTCATCAATAATCTTAACTAGATCTTCTAGATAACTTGCTGTAACTTCTCCATCATTAATTGCTGCTTCATCTTGCACTTTTATGTTATGGACAGAGCTTCTTTTCTTAAATCTAATGAACCAACCTCTGCTAGCTTCAAATTTTTCTTCTGCATTTTTCTCACCTCTCTCAGCCTTCATAGAACTGAAGAGTTGGGGCCTTGCTCTGGATTAGGCTTTGGCTTAAGGGCGTGTTGTGACTGGTTTGATCTTCTATCCAGACCACTAAAATTTACTCCACATGAGCAATATGATGATTTTGCTTTCTTATCACTCATGTGTTCACTGGAGCAGCACTTTTCATTTCCTTAAACTTTTCCTTTGCATTCACAACTTGGCCAACTGTTTGGTGCAAAAGGCTTAGCTGTTAGCCTATCTCTGATTTTGACACACCTTCCTCACTAAGCTTCATCCTTTTTTCTAGCTTTTTTTTTTTTTGGAACCAAGTCTCACTCTGTCATCCAGGCTGGAGTGCAGTGGTGCGATCTCTGCTTATGGTAACCTCTGCCTGCCGGGTTCAAGCAATTCTCCTGCTTCAGCCTCCCTAGTAGCTGGGATTACAGGCGCATGCTACCACACCTGGTCTAGCTTTTAATTTAAAGCTAGAGACAGGAAACTGTTCTTTTCATTGCAACAATTAGAGACCATTGTAGGATTTTCACTGGCCTAATTTTAATATTGTTTCATTTTGGGGAAGAGGAGGACTCTATGAGAGGGAGAGAAATGGTGGCATGACTGGTCAGTGGAGCGGTCAGGACACACACAGTATTCATTTGTTAAGTTTGGCATCTTATATGTGTGCATTTTTGGCACCGCAAAACAATTACAATAGTAACATTGAAGATCACTGATCACAGATCACCGTAACAGATATAATAATAATAAAAATTTGAAATATTACTGGAATGACCAAAATGTGACATGGAGACACAAAATGAGCACATGTTGTTGGAAAAATGACCCCCATTGACTTGCCTGATGCAGGGTTGCCACAAACCTCCAATTTGTAAAAAAAAATGCAATATATGCAAAAAGCAATAAAGTGAAATGCAATAAGATAAGGTATGCCTATCCTCACTGCCAAAGCAGTGGTTCTCAAACTTCACCTGGCTTAGAAGCAGCTGAAAGGCTTGTTAAAATACACTGAGCTCCAGTGTCTCTGTAGGGTTGATTATTTGAATTTCTTACAATTGTCCAGGCGATGTGATCCTGCTGACCCTGGACCACACATTAAGAATCATTTCTCAAGACTTAACTTTCATATCTATTCTCTCACCTAACTTTATTTCAGTATTTTGCCCTCCAGGATCCCTCGCTGACTAACTCTAGCACCCACATCAGGCAGTTCTGTGATGTATTTCTTATACTCTGAATAACCACTTTTTGGTTTTGCTTTTAAATTTTATCCACTCTATGCCACTCTCTAGATCTGGGTTATTCATGTCTTCAACTTGAGTATGCTTTACTGGAATTGCTGAGTTATGTGGCAAAGTCATAAAGTAGTATTCATTCATTTAACAATTATTGTTTGAGCTCATAGCCCCTACCAAACATTGTTCTAGACAATGGGGATATGCAATGAGAAAGATAGGCAAAGTATCTACTCTCCTGGATTTTATAAATTAAGGATGGTAGGGAGGTAAGATATGAACGTGTAAATAAACAAGATAATTTTAAATACAGGGTGTGATAAAACAGGATGATGTGAATTGGGGAGACAAGGTGGTGGGTATTTTACAAGGAAATATGGAATGGCCCTATTAGAAGGTAATATTTTAATGCAATGTCTGAATTATAGGAACAAAACTCCTCATTTGGAATACAAAAATAATGTGATTGAATCCTAGTAAGCCTCTTCTATTGAAAACATCTCTATTCTAAACTCTCCAAATTCCTCCATCTTTGAATCTTGACACTTTCCTATATACCCTTTCCAAAAGTCCTTCTGTTCTGTTGTACTTTATGGGGAATAGGCTCTTTCAGATAAACACTCTTATAGGAAGTTTATATGTACCTTTTTGCTCTATAGCTTCACTTAACTCTTCTGCTTTCCTTCTATTACAGAGGGGGAATAAACAACATTTATTCCCATAGCTCAGCTGGCCATTTGTGGCACTGATTTTCTTTCCTTCCTTTTAAAAATATTGTATACCATCAAGTTTCCCTCTTTAATTTTTCCTTTTCATTTTCTCTCCTTCAAACTTAATCTGCTTTTCTATCTCATTTTTTATCTTTCTATCTCTATTGATCTATCCATATATATATATATATATGCCCATCTCCACATTTATCCATATACTTATCTATCCATTCATTCATCCATCTGTTCATCCTGCTTTACTGCTGTTTTATCATTTTTCCCCTTTCCTAAAACATTTTCAAAGTGGAGGAATGAAAATAATAAATTTGGGAAAGAAAACATCACTGTTTAAAACCCTACCTCTATCACATACTAGCTGCAGGAGTTTAGCTATGATAATTTGCAGGTAAAACTTCCTAAAATCCACAACTGACTATAACTCTGCTTGGTTAAAATATTTAACTGGCACCTCATTATTTATAATAAGTGCCCAGTGTACTTAATATCACCCTCTACTATTTGCCTACAATCTGTTCTTCCAACCTTAGTTTCTATTTTCCAATTCTCGAACTTTGATAGATCAAGCAGCTGTCTACCTTAATTTTTTGTGTTTCTGTATCTTAGTTTATAGTCAGTGATTCTTAATCCAAAGAATACCTTGCCTAAAAAATTCTAAAAGTCCAGATTCTATCCACAGTCTGTTACAAGCGCAACATTGACTCATCCCCAAATTTCAATTCATGTTTTTCATTTTTCTTCCATTTTTATTTGAAATTTCACTTGAATCTTGTAGCTAGAAATAATGTATCTGCATTTTGAATACCTGTAGCATGAATTTTGTACCCTTTTTGATGATCGTTTTCTAACTCACACATATTTATGTAGTTGTAAAGAACATGGCTGTGCTTTGGTCAAGGATAGGCCAAGGTAGATGTTTACATCCTGTGTGACTCAGCAAGTTTAGAGTGCAGGTGTATAACTCCATTTGTTTTCATAGCCATGTAGACATAACATAGAGAAGCTCACCACCATAACCATAACACAGAAAGGCCATCATTTGACTCTAAGCCACTATTGTCTCTAAAAGCTCTAATTGCCCTGTTGACACTCTGCAGGCTGCTGGCGCCCAGAGAAAGCCGGAGAAAGCCAGAGATGTCCATCTTTGCAGACAGACAAGGGAGAGCCAGGACAAGCTTGGCTCACTTGTGTGCAGAGAGAAAAAGAGTTAAGTTGCTGACCCTGAAGGCAAGGGAGAGCCGACTGCACAGCTGTGTGTGGGGGCCACCGGACTAAGCAGCCGAGACAGGGCAGACAGTGTGAGAGAAAGCTGTTGATGAGAGCTGCTGCTGAATAAAATCATCTTTCACCTGCCTACGTCCCTTGAGCGTTCTTTCTGCTCATTCACTCACTCCCTCTGGACCTCAGCGTGACCGCTGGTGTAGTAGTCAACCTGACAGTAGTCATTGTAGTTGCCCAACAGTATGTAAGTTTCTAGGGAAAAAAATTACTATCAAATTCATTATCGTTTCCAAAATAGTATAAAGGCTAGTATTTTCAGAGTCAGTGGCTTTCAAGAGTAGTGCCTGGAGTAGTAGCATTAGCACAGTCTGCATACTTGTTCGAAATTCACAGAATCAGAAGCTCTGGGGTGGGGGGGCCTAACGATTTGTGGTTGAACAAGCCCTCTTGGTACTTCTGATGCCAGCTAAAATTTGGGAACAACTCTGTAAACATTCAGCAAATTCTCGTTAAATGGTTGAGTGAATAAACACATGATAAATTTAATTGATTTTTAAATAAAACATTACAGTTACTGTAATTATTTTTGTTGAGAAAACAACATGGTTGTGATTTAACATTAAATTATGAAATATCTTTGAATTTGGTTAGGACAAATCCGATATTCTTTATTTCCTAGCAATGCTTTCCAGAATGCTGCTTTTCTCAAGCCCTCCTTCTTAGTTTGTATATTACTGAAAGTGTGAATGATATGTTTGTATATGTTTGCAATTAGGTAACTGATTTCAATTCACTGGAAGGATATAGGAGCTCCATAAGGGTCATTTAAATTGCTTTCAATGAAATAGTGTTGTGCAGTACTTCTTCTTCTTCTTCTTCTTTTTTTTTTTTTTTTTTTGAGACAGGGTCTCACTCTGTTGCCCAGATTGGAGTGCAGTCCTGTGACACCACAACCTCCACCTCCCAGGCTCAAGCAACTCTCCCGTCTCAGCCTCCCGAGTAACTGGGATTACAGGTACATGCCACTACCACCTGCCTAAGTTTTGTATTTTTAGTAGGAGACATGGTTTCACCACGTTGGCCAGGCTGGTCTTGAACTCCTGACCTCAAATGATCTACCCACCTTGGCCTCTCAAAGTGCTGGGATTACAGGCATGAGCCACCACTGCAGCCTGCAGTACTTCTTGAGTGGCATGAGCATAGGGCTCGTGTGATGATCTTATTAAAGTGCAGATTTGGTCCATTTTACCTTGGTTGATACCTGAGTTTCTGCGTTTCTGAAAGGTCTCAGGTGATGCCACTGCTGCTGTTCTGAGGGAGCATCTTATGAGGAGAGGGTTATAGCATAATGTGTTTCGACTCTAGCAAGCCAATTCAAATCACTATGTTGTTGAAAAGGTGGGCAGACTGTTTATCTCTTGTGAACTTCAGTTTCTTTATTTGTGCATCATAAATAATATATAAAAATCTGGTAAGATGCCTGACATATAATAAGTACTCAATTAAAGATAGTTATTATAATTCAAATAAAAATTAATGTCAAATATTAAAAGGAGTGTCAAAAACTTGTGGCTCTTTATAAAGCAGCAGTGTCTACAGTCTGGGATGCAGCTGGTTAACCCTATTCCTGATGTACTCGCTTGGAATGTGAGGGCAATAAAATTGAGTTCTGCTGTCAACAGTTTTATAGCTTCTGTAATTTCAGCTTGAGTGTCTGCCATTGACCTGTAGCAGCTGAAATCACAGGTGCAACTTCTTGAAAATTGAACCCTTCTTCTGGCACTATCCTGATTATCAGTTATTCTTGACAGAAACAAGCTGCAAAGCATTGAAATAACACATTTCGATTTCTTTATTGAATACTTAAGGGCATTTTTTCATACTGATCTCTGTCTTGTCAGCATGAATGTTAGTAACTGATATTTACATAAGAAATGTATTGTTAAGTGATTTCTTATTAATATCACATATTAACTCAAAGTTTTGTGCATCTATTACATAATATTAGCATTATGCAAATAACTGGCATTTGGAAAGTTAGTTATTTAAATTGTATAGCTTATAGGACAGCCTGTGTTTTCAATTTACAAAATCAAACACAATAAATTTGGTAGGCTATTTTATTGTTAACTGAAGGAGAGTTACCACTCACAAAGATTAATTTCTGAGTGAATGTCAAATTAGATCATTTCCTAAGGAGGTCTTTGGAACTTCTTTTGGGAATTATGGACGTTTAACTATAATAGCTAGATGCACAATTTAAATTACAATGATTCATCTGAAAAATATTGCTTAAAATGCAAAGGAGAATAGATTTACCCCCCCAAATTATTATAATACATTTTAGGAAAGATATACAGATAGTTATTACATTTTATTCCTTTATGAAAATTGAAGAAGAACAGAAAAACAAATGCAGTTTTCTGGATTTGGGGTGGCAGTGGCGTTTGGAACAGAAAGGATAAATAAAAATTTAAAAATAATTTTAAGTGTAATACCCATAGTCAAAGATTGAATTATTATGGAATGCCTTGATTGCCTTGAATATTCCTAGGTTTTTATTATGATATTTTGAATTTATTTATTAAAATCTATTGGTAATTAATTACTAGTGCTAGGTTTAATTAACACAAGTTCTGATAAGTATTTGGTTGAAGTCATGTAATAATTCTACAAGCAGTCAGAACCCACCACATCTAGACTGAGTAATAAGGGCTAATTTATCACCTGGTGATAAATTGATTGATTATCACCTTCAGATATTAAGTGAGCAGATAATGGCTTTCTGATAAGAGGACATTTGATGTCATTAAAAAAATAAGGCAGATTTTAATCTTTGCTTTAACTTAAATGAAAAAAGGTAAAATCAAACAAGATAGGGATTTTTTTTTTTCATTTTTGATGGCCTCACTCAATTTTAAGAACATTAGACTTGAGTATTAAAATAGAAATTCAATTTTTTTCTTTTGTCATTGCCGTAAATTCTTTGGTCATCTCCTTAATTTTGTGTCACTCATATGCAGGATTTTTCATACCTTAGTCTTCACATATTTCTAATATGTTTTGAAATTAATTATTTAAGCTTTTCAGAAAGAGAGTATCTTTTAAAAGACATTGACAATCACCTTTTAAAAGCCCATTGTGATTTTTCTAAGATGAACTTTATTTTCATACATTGATTGATTTCTCCCTATAAAAAGTCTTATTCAAAATTATTAGACTGGACACATTGGCTCACACTTGTAATCTCAGCACTTTGAGAGGCAAAGGTGGGTGGACTGCCTGAGGCCAACCTGAACAACACAGGGAGACTGTCTCTAAAAAAAATAAAAAAATTTAGCTGAGTGTGGCGGTGCATGCCTGTAGTCCCAGCTACTCAGGAGGCTGAGGTGTGAGAATCACCTGACCCCAGGGAGATCAAGGCTGCAGTGAGCCCTGGTCATGCCATTGCACTCCAGCCTGGGTGACAAAGTGAGATCCTCTCTCAAGAAAAAAAAAAAATATTTTCTAGTCTATTTTTATTCTCTCCTCTCCTGTCCCCATTCACTGTCTCCATCACTTTGATTTTTCTAACTTAATGCTTCCTGTATAGCAGGAGTCAAGATGGCAATATCAATGGCCAAATAACTAAGGAAAACAGTACATAGCCTAGTATGAGATAACTTTTAATGGTGACATAGAAAGCACATTATCCGTTTCTGGGGCCATGCTGAAGTGACCTTGTTGTCTGGGGTAACACCCAAGTTTGGTTTTCTCATGGCCACAGAGATCAAGGACATGGACACACAAAGAGTGAGGTTAAGAGCAGAAATTTAATAGGTGAAAGAAAGAGAATAGCTCTTTGCTACAGAGAGGGGTCATGGAAAAATGTGTTGCCGTTCCGTTGTGAAATGCAGGGGGTTTTATAGATGAGCTACTGGGGAGGCAGTGTCTGATCTACATATGGTGTGAAAAACAACTTAGGACCAGGTGTGCCATCTGCATATGGCACGAATCTCTGGCAGCCCACACCCCAATCTTTTATTATGCAGGTGGTTTCTCTGCCTGAGTTTCTCCAGGTTGCCCATTTCTTTCTTACTGTACATGTGCTAACAAAAAGAGGGAAGATGGAACTTCCATGGTGGACATGCCTGGCCCCAGGTAGCACTTTTCTATCAGTGCAGCTGCAGTCATTCCCCAGTGCAAGCTTCTGGCTTCCTTATTTATGCTTTCAGCTCGATCTTTCAGGCTGCTCTTAGGGGGAAAAAAAAAAGATTTCTTGGGCTGCCTTTTGTTAGAAGAGAAGTTCTGCTGAGGACTCTTTTGCCTTCATTATCTACCTAAATAATCACTTTCTATCTCCTGTATTAGTGCTTCTAGCCTCTTTACCTGTGACTGAGCCCATCAGCTGTTAAATGGGGCCATAATTTAGCTAAGCCCAGTTAGGTCCTGCACCTTCATTCTCCTGAAGATATAGGCAGAGAGCATCAAGCTCTCACATTTCTGAATGTTGCTTTAGAGAGATACGTGGATTCAGAAATTTGTTGAATTTTGAGGGCCTTCTTTAAGAAAAAAAGATTACATTTTTTTCCCGAAAAGTATTACAAAAACCATTTGACCATGGGAACCTGTTAGTTCAATGTTTAGTCAATGAGAAAGCAAATACCTTTTCTAAGAGTAGGTTGAGTTAGTGCATAAATTCTCCACAACCAGTTACAATTATTCTCTTTGAAAATGCTCATCAAAAGCCTACAGAAAGGCAATGTCCCTTTGTGAAATTTGCTTTTCCTTTTCTCTTGTTCCAGAATACCATACTTACTAATTAGATCTCAAGAGCGTTTTCAGTGGCATTAAGGCAAGATGGGACGTTGAAAGTGGGACAAAGGAATACCTAAATCCCAACTCTCTTAGTTTTATAGTTTCAAAGTTGTGACTCTACCATATTGTATTTATAAACTAACATTATAATCTATAGGAAGAGAAACTAGAATCATCAGGAATTAATAGTCCCTGTTTTGAATCATGAAACTTCAGGCCTAACTTCAAACGTCCATGGCAATCTCCCTGTGTCTTTTTCTGTGCCCAAATTTCTCCTGTTTATAAAGATGCCAGTCATATTAGATTAGAGGTCTACCCTATACCAATATGACCTCATCTTAATTTAACTAAGAACATCTGAAATTATCCTAGTTTCAAATAAGTTCACTTTCTCAGGTACTGAAGATTAAGACTTCTACAAATGAATTCTGGTGAGGAAGGAGTACAAGTCAACCCATAACTGTGAAGCTAAAATGCTTTTCATGAGCTTCACTTATTTAATATCTTTTATTTGAGCACCATGACTAATTTGATATAGATCTGTTGGAAAGGTAACTTAGACGGTATATTAGTTTGCTGGGCCTGCCATAACAAAGTACCAGGGACTGGCTGACTTCAACAATAGAAATTTGTCTTCTCACATTTCTGGAAGCTAGAAATCCAAGACTAAAGTGCCAACAAGTTTGGTTTTCTCTGAGGCCTCTTTCCTTTGCTTGCAGACAGCTGCCCTCTTGCTGCTTTGCCTTCATGTGGTCCTGTCTTCATAGGCACACATCCCTGGAGTTTCTTTCTGTTCTTATAAGAATGCCAGGCATATTGGATTTAGGACCCACGCATATGACCTCATTTAACTTTAATTACCCCTATAAAGACACTTTATACAAATATGATTACATTCTGAGGTACTAGTGATTCAGATTTCAACATACAAAATTGGGACAATAGATGGCTCACAATAGATGACTTGACATATTTTATTCTTATTGAAACCTGCCCCTACCAGTGAAAACTTACTCCTGCTCTTGTCATTTCCAGTTACTCCTTCTCATGTTAATTGTGTTAATTCTACTAAGCATATAGCAGTCTTACTCAGCACTCTTAGTGTACAGGTTTTCTCCACTCATTAAGAAAAACAAAAATAGAGTAAGAGATAATCCTTGACCTCAAGGAATTTTAAAATCAGAAAAGCACACAAAACTGAGCAAGATCAGTGAGTGAACAGACTTTCTCCCAATGGGATAGGAACTGTGTCACGTTACTGGAGTTAGTTGGAGGTAGACAGAATTGGGGGTTGGCAGCAAAAAATAGTTCATTCAAAAGATATGTTTAGGTGCACATTGAAAGGTATGTGGAATTTAAATAGGCAATGACCATGTCTCAAAGAAACCAAAGTATCATAGAAATACTCACAGAATGAAAAACAACGCTAAAAACTTTGTCTCTGATACCCATCAATCACAAAATAATTGCAAATTTTTTTTTTTTTTTTGAGACAGAGTGTTGCTCTGTCACCCAGGCTTGAGTGCAGTGGCGCGATCTCTGCTCACTGCAAGCTCCGCCTCCCGGGTTCCCGCCATTCTCCTGCCTCAGCCTCCCGAGTAGCTGGGACTACAGGCGCCACCACCACGCCCGGCTAATTTTTTGTATTTTTTAGTAGAGTCGGGGTTTCACCGTGTTAGCCAGGATGGTCTCGATCTCCTGACCTCGTGATCTACCCGCCTCGGCCTCCCAAAGTGCTGGGATTACAGGCGTGAGCCACGGCGCCCGGCAATTGCAAATGTTTAATGAAAAGTCTATGCAATTGCTTCTATCATAATGTGAACATTGGGATCTACTGAAGCAACATTTAGAACATCACCATAATAACTAAACACCATCATAACAACTAAAGTTTATTGAAAAATTATTACGTCTGACACTGTTCTGAGAATTTTACAGTTATTAACTTATTTAATCCTCACAATAAATACATGAAGTAGATACTACTATTATCCACATTTTGCACAAACACACAAAAACTCAATTTCTTTTGGATCTCATTAAGTATCTTCTGAATATAGAGTGGTGTTTTTAACTTAACAGGTTAGGTAAATAATTTTTAATTTATGACTTGTGAAGAAAATGGTTGTCTGTGAGCTGAAATTCAACATAGTTTCATTATTTTGTTTGGGATTTGAGTATGATAACAATGACTTTTTCCTTCTTTTCTTTTTCTTAATTATAGGCCATTTTGAAATATTACAACTTGATGTTATTACTTTACTAATTACGTTGGCAGATAAAGCCTGTTTAAGAAAGAATTCCAGTCTATTGATTTAACAAACTTGTCCTATATATAGTGTGTTTTAGCCACAACAGAATGATCTGTGTTCCCTAACTAAAACCTTTCCATCTTTCAAAATGATTTCTTAGGTTTTTCCATACATCTGGAATACTCTCTCTCAAATCTAACATCCTACGGTTTCTGTGCTATGCCAGAAACTGTCCTAGAGACCAAAAGGCTAGGTGGTGAGTTATGCACTCTACACTCTACAGATAGTATCTTGTTTAATTCTCAAATTTGTGATGTGAATATTATCATCTCCATTTTATGAAGTCAATAATTTAAACAGTACTCATACTTCTGTTATTAAATGCTCCATTTATTAGTTACCTATTTTATGAAGCTCTTCTAACATTTTCTTTTTTAAAAAAAATCACGGCGGGACGCAGTGGCTCACGCCTGTAATCCCAGCACTTTGGGAGGCCGAGGCGGGCGAATCACGAGGTCAGGAGATCGAGACCATCCTGGCTAACACGGTGAAACCCTGTCTCTACTAAAAATACAAAAAATTAGCCGGGTGTGGTGGCGGCACCTGTAGTCCCAGCTACTCGGGAGGCTGAGGCAGGAGAATGGCGTGAACCCGGGAGGCGGAGCTTGCAGTGAGCAGAGATCGCGCCACTCACTCCAGCCTGGGTGACAGAGCGAGACTCCGTCTCAAAATGAATAAATAAATAAATAAATAAATAAGTCACTTTATTGAGGTATGATTGACATATATAAAGCTGTATATATTTAGTGTGTACATCTCTATGACTTTGAGATAAGTATTTATTTACAAAACCATCACCACCATCAAAGCCATAAACATATCTATCTCCTCCCAAAGTTTTGTAGACATCCGGTTTATTGGTAAAATTATTATTATTATAAGAAGAATTAACATAAGACCTACTCTTTTAGCAACTTTAAGTATAAAATGCAGTATTGTTATTTAACAGTAAACAGACATGGTTGTTACCTTTAACCATCACATCCTCATTTTCCTCTCCGCACAGCTCCTGGCAACAACCATTCTCTGCTTCCATAAGTGTGACTGTTTTAGATTGCACATTTAAGTGAAATCATGCAGCATTTTTCTTTCAGTGTCTAACATATTTTACCTAAGACAATGCCCTCCAAGTCTATCCACGTTGCTGGAAATGGCAGAATTTCTTTCTCTGTTAAGGCTGCATAATATTTCATCATATATAAATATATAACACAATGTCTTTTTTTTTTTTTTTTTTTTTTTTTGAGATGGAGTCTCACTCTGTCACCCAGGCTTGAGTGCAGTGGCGTGATCTCGGCTCACTGCACCCTCTGCCTCCTGGGTTCAAGCAATTCTCTGCCTCATCCTCCCAAGTAGCTGGGATTACAGGTGCTCACCACCACGCTCAGCTAATTTTTGTATTTTTTTTTTAGTAGAGACGGGGTTTCACCATCTTGGCCAGGCTGGTCTTGAACTCCTGACTTTGTGATCCACCCGCCTTGGCATCCCAAAGTGCTGGAATTACAGGCATGAGCCACCGCACCTGACCAATACAATGTCTTTATTTATCCATCTGTAGACATTTAGGTAGTATTCATATCTTGGCTATTGTGAATAATACTGCAATGAAATATGGGAGCGGAGATAGCCCTTTGACATCCTGATTACAATATCTTTGGATATATACAGAGAAATGGAATTGCTGGATTGTATATTCCATACTAGCAGTATCAATTCACATTCCACAAACAGCGTACAAGGGTTGCATTTTCTGTACATTCTCGCCAACACTTGCTATCTTTTGACTTTTTAATCATAGCCATTCTAACAGGTGTGAGGTGATATTGTGGTTTTGATTTACATTTCCTTGATGACTAGTGATGTTCAGTATTTTTTAATATACAAGTAGGCCATTTGTTTATCTTCTTTGGAGAAATATCTATTCAGTTCCTTTGCCCATTTTTGAATTAGATTTTTTTTTTTTTTTTTTTTTTGCTCCTCAGTTATCTGAGATTCTTGTACATTTTGGATACTGGCCACTTATCAGATCTATGGTTTATAAATATTTTCTCCCACTTCATAAGCTTCTCTTTCATTTTATTAATTATTTCCTTGCTATGCAGAAGCTTTTTAGTTGTATGAAATTTAATTTGTTTATATTTGCTTTTGTTGCCTGTACTTTTGGTGTCATATTCAAATAATATCTAATTATCGCCAAGTCAAGATGCTTCGCCCCTATGTTTTCTTCTTGGAGTTTTACAATTTCAGGTTTCATGTTTAAGTCTTTAATTAATTTTTAGTTAATTTTTGTATATGGAATTAAAAAGACTTTAATTTCATTCTTTGCGTGTATATATACAGTTTTTCAGTACCATTAATTTCCCGTACCATCATTACTTTCCATTCATTAAAGTGACTGTCCTTTCCCCATTGTGTTTTCTTGGAGCCTTGTAGAAAGTGGGTTGACCATACACACATGAATTTATTTATCAGCTCTTTATTCTGTCCAATTGCTCTATGTGTCTGTTTTTATATAAATACCATACTCTCTTGATTTGTAATATAAGTTCAAATCAAGAGGTGTGCTGCTCCAGCTTTGTCCTTTCTCAAGATTGCTTTGGCTGTTTGAGATCGTTTGTGGTTCCATATGAATTTTAGAATTGATTTTTCTGTATCTGTGAAAAATGCCATTAAAATTTTGCTAGTGATTGCATTTAGTGTTATGCGCATTTTAATAATATTAATTATTCCAACACATGAACACGAGATGTATTTCCATTTATGTGTGTCTTCAATGTTTTTTCATCAATGTTTTATAGTTTTCAGTGTACAAATATTTCATCTCCTTGGTTAAACTTATGCCTGAGTAATTTCCTTTTTTGATGTTATTATAATGAGTTTGTTTTCTTAATTTCTTTTTCAGATATTTCATTGTTAGTGTATAGACATGCAACTGATTTTAGTATATTGATTTTTTATTCTGCAACTTTACTGAATTTGTTAGCTCTTACATATTTTTGGTGGAATCTTTAGAATTTTCTCTATATAAGATAATATTATCAGTAAACAGAGACAATTTTACTTCCTGCTTTTAGATTTGGATGCCTTTTTAAAAAATTGCTCTAAATAGAATGTCCAGTACTATGCTGACTAGAAGTGGCAAGAATAAGCATCCTTCTGTGTTCCTGATCTTAGAGGCAGAGCTTCTGACTTTTCACCAGTGAGTATGACAGCTGTAGGCTTGTCACAGAGTATTATATTGAGGTACATTTCTTCTTTATCTAACTGTTTTTTATAATGAGAGGATGTTGAATTCTGTCCTGTGCTTTTTCTGATATTGAGATAATCATATAAATTTTATCCTTCATTCTGTTAATATAGTATATAATACTAACTGATTTGCTTATGTTAAGCTACCTGTGCTTCCTAGGGATAAATCCCATTGAACATGGTTTATAATGTGCTGTTAAATTCAGTTTGCTAGTATTGTGTTGTGGATTTTTCTTTTTATGGTCATCGGGGATAGTAGACTGTAATTTTCTTTTTTTGCCATTTCTTTGTCTGGCTTTGGTATCAGGGTAATGCTGACCTATAAAATGAATTTGGAAGTAGTTCCTCTTTTTCAATTGTCTGGAAGAATTTGAGAAGAATTGCTATTAGTTCTTCTTTAAATGTTTGGCAGAATTCTGCCATGAAGCTATCTGGACCTAGGCGTTTTCTGTTGTTGTCGAGAGTGTTTTGATTACTGATTCAATCTCCTTACTCATTATTGAGTTGTTCAGATTTTACATTTTTTTGATGATTCAGTCTTGGTAGGTTGTATTTGTCTAGGAAGTTGTTCATTTCTTCTAGGTGATCCAATTTGTTAGTGTATGATTGTTCATAGTTGTCTTTTGTGATCTTTTGTATTTCTGTGGTACCAGGTGTAATGCTTTGTTTTTCATTTATAATTTTATTTATTTGAGACTTATGTCTTTTTTTCCTAGTCTAGCTAATGGTTTGTGTAGAGACTGTTTCCTAGATCATTATTCTGAAGCCCAAGCAAAGTTTGATCTATCAGATCAAAAACTTACTAATCACGAGGTCAGGAGATCCAGACCATCCTGGCCAAGATGGTGAAACCCCGTCTCTACTACAAATACAAAAAATTAGCCGGGCACGGTGGCTCACACCTGTAATCCCAGCACTTTGGGAGGCCGAGACGGAGGGATCAGGAGGTCAGGAGATGGAGACCATCCAGGCTAACACGGTGAAACCCCGTCTCCACTAAAAATACAAAAAATTAGCCGGGTGTGGTGGCGGCACCTGTAGTCCCAGCTACTCCGGAGGCTGAGGCAGGAGAATGGCGTGAACCCGGGAGGCGGAGCTTACAGTGAGCCGAGATGGCGCCACTCACTCCAGCCTGGGCCACAGAGCGAGACTCCGTCTCAAAACAAACAAACAAACAAAACACTAAGCTTCACATAATAAATAAATATCGAGGTACACTGGATTTTCTAGTATCAGGTAGGTACATAAACAGATACCTTTGTCCCCTTTGTCCTTGGTACAGTTCTAGAAAGAGGCAAAGGACTTGGATACAAATTCTTGTCTTCAAGTAAGTTTTCTATTTGGGGAAGGAGATGGCCAGGGTTTCAGACAGCTTCAGGATACAGTGTATTGCTGTATTTCCTTTGAGATTCTCTAACCTTCCCTACAATAGCATGGGGGAATGTGTGCAGTCAGGCTTTCTGTGCATTTATTGGTAAGAACAGGGATGTGAAATACATTAGTGTACATCATTTTAGACATTTCAACCTATTTCAGGTTTTAATTCCAAAGGCATATGATGATATCACAGAGATGATTATAAAAAATGAACATCAAACACAATCAGTGAAAACATTCTGCTGTTATCCTGCAGTTATTCAAGGGAAGATTGATGAAGACTTTAATGAAATGATCTTATATTTAAGTGACTATAGCCAGTGTCTTCTCTTCATTTTGGTTGTTTCTAGTGAAGTATACTGTGACTAGATTCATGCAGAATGTGAAAAAAAGTAGTAGCAAAACTTACAGTGCTGGCACAAGAACCAACTATTAAATCCCATAAGAGAAAAATACCGCTCATTCCAGCAGTCTAAAATACAACTTAAGGGCAAGTTGTTGGCACACTTCCGTCACTTCTGTCAGCTCACTAGTACTCAAGGCCCATGGAAATACTTCCATTAAGAATAATCATCTGTTCATGGGAGTGCAACATCCAAACAGATTATAGCCCCCTTTGTGTGACGAGTGAACAAATTTTGTAATTACTTATTATCTTGACCCACTTATAGCCTGAAACGATGGTGAGCTACTTGCATTATGGTTGAGGTCATGTGTGGATATTTAGGACAAGAGTGTTCTAAATTAATAAATACTAGGCATTTTTGAAACTCTTTTTGGTAATTACCTAAATCTATGAACAATCTTCTGAAAATGTTACAGCTAAATCCAAAAATAGTATCCTGTTTGAAGAATTAATCCAAACGTAAAGTGATTGTTTTGATGTAGAAAAGATAGATTATTTGATTAATATTCAATATTCATAACAATGCTATTTTTTTTACTTATGGCAATTCTTAAACCTAATGTAAATGTCTTGTCATATTTTTTAATGTGTATGTGTATAGCTTATATTTTCTGAGTTTACATGTTGTTATATGATGTCTAGACCTCTTTGAGTGTGACAGATAGGATGTCAACAGAAAATAAGTTATTTGTCACTGCAAGATAGTGCCTTGGTTCAAACCATCAAATATTTAGTCGGCTTCATAACTGTAGAAAAACAAAAGACATAAAATACATGCTTTAGTCATTTCCTTGTGGCTTATAGACAGGCATATGAATAAACACTAACCACCTAATACTATGTTCAATCTGAGACTTTAATTTTACTGCAGACATTCACACTGGAGGCTTAACACCTCAGTTTTCTCAATCGCACCCCACTCCCCAAAACTAAAAATCACTGAATACACATTACAACTTTTGGTGTCAACTGACAAGATAAAACAAGACTAGGGAAAACTGTGGGCACAGTCTCAAGAAGCAATAGAAATGTGCAGGATAAATTTCAGACTACTTTTACCTTCTGCTGGAAATTGAGAGCATTCCTTTTATACATGGTTCTTACCACTAGGAAGGAGGATCCTGTATGTATAAAAAAAATTCTGTGCCATTTCAGTATATTTCTTGCCAATGTCATAAAATGGTTATGTCTTATATCTAGGACAATTGATCTTTAAGTGCAGAGAAAGGATAGATCATAGATTAATTTCAGGTGCATAATTAAGCTTTTTAAATCCATAGAATAAAAATATATATATATATATCTTTATTTATTTTTGGTCAAACTATTTGAAATTTAGTGTTAAAATTCTCCTAGTGCTCAGATTTGGTTGTTCTTTGTTGTTTGGTGCTCAAACAACCTTTTTGTTGTTGTTGTTTTGACACGGAGGTTCGCTCTTGTTGCCCAAGCTGGAGTGCAATGGCATGATCTCGACTCACCACAACCTCCGCCTCCCGGGTTCAAGCGACTCTCCTGCCTCAGCCTCCTGAGTAGCTGGGATTACAGTCATGTCTCACCACATCTGGCTAATTTTATATTTTTAGTAGACATGGAGTTTCTCCATGATGGTCAGGCTGGTCTGGAACTCCTGACCTCAGGTGATCTGCTGGCCTCGGACTCCCAAAGTGCTGGGATTACAGGCATGAGCCACAGGGGACCAGCCTAAAATGACCTTTTTAAAGGAGTTGAAAGTATTCACTCAGTGAGACGAAGTAGCAAACATAGTAAGTCACGTGGTTTCTTTATTTTTGCCATAATTTTAGAAGCCCCTGACTCTGTGGTGGCGCACAGCTCTCTGGAGAGGTGTTTTCAAGACAAAACAGAATAGAGCGCATAGCGCACCCACCCCCTGTTAAATGTTTCCCAAGTTCACATGGCTTAAATTAATCTTTCATAAATAAGCAGGTTTTTAAAATTATTGATGAGATAAAAATAAATGTTTCTTCAAAATTCTCAACATACCTTTTTGCCTTCACTTACTAGTCAGACAAATTTATATTTGTACCTGATATATAATTTAAAGTGTCAAGGTTTGAAACAAAGATTATAAAACTATGAATCAAGCCAAAACCAAAATAATCTTTATAAAATTTTAAAATTAATGACTAATTTAATATTATTGGTTTAATAAAAACAGCTATATCTTTGGTGTTATCAACAAAATATTGATATATTTAATTTTAAGATTAAATGATTAGCAGGAAACTGGTTAACAGGAAAATAACTTAAAATGATGACTAACTTTGACTAATATTTCAGTGCTCATAAATAATCTAGATAAACTATTAAAGTTAAATTAAATTACAGTGAATGAAATAAACACATAAGTAAACTTTTAATATAATTTTTAAAAAGTTATATTAAATTAAATAATAAATAATCATTAAATGTCTGGGTCATTTCTAATTTTAAAAATTTTAAGAAAACCTATTTCTAAGACTCATAAAATAGTTCTTATGTGTAAAATACTATGTGATGGACAATCAAAAATTTCCTGCTTTCTAGGGTTTCACTAAAATTTAAGTTTACAAAATATTTAAAATGTTTAACATGTAACTCTATATATGCAATATACAAAATTCATAAATAAATGCAAATATCTCTTTAATAAATTGATCTGATTCAGAGGTTATTTAAAGGTTATTTATACAAAAAACAGTAAATAAGAGATGAAGATATTAAAATTTATGGATCTGTAAATATATTTTAATCAAAAAGTTTAAAATTTATGTATTTAAAATGTCATATAATAATTTTTTTCTAAAATAAAATGACTTTTTTAAAAGACAAAGCAGAAAGCTCAAACATGTCATAGACATAATAAAGTGTGTAAAAAATTTATAAAATAAATTTTATATATAATTGTTAGCTAGAATTTAAAAAACTATGTCTTTATAATTTCTAAGGATTAACATTTAATATTAAAAATATACTAATATAAAACTAAAAATTTTTGTTTCCTATGTTAGAACAAGGTCTTCTTAAAATATTAATTTACTACTAGTAAAATCAGAACAGATTTTAATTTTGAATTTTAAAATCAGTTTCTTTTAAACACTTCTTACATTTATATCTCAAAAGTTTAATTTCTAGTGTACCTCACTACACATAATTTAGAGGACAAAAATCATTAATTACCTTCTGCTCCTTTTCCTCTAGAAAAACTGTACTTTTTACTTCGCTGAGATAACAACCTTCTCCTTGAAACTTCTCTACTCTTATAAGTTTTTTTTTTCTCCATTTCTTACTACTGTTGTGATCTGATGCTATGTTTATTTTGAAAGTCTAAAAAAGTATATATATTTCTCTATTATAAATTAATTCTGTACTTTTGGCTCCTTATGTCTAAATTGAAGAATATAACCAAAAACCTTTTTATGCTGTTACTAAGAACAATATATTCCCCTACTCAAGGTTTCCTCAATACTTATTTAATAAATCATATAAATATATTATCAAACAATAAATAATACCATATATTATTTCATTTACATTATAAATATGCAATTAATATAAATAGTCTTAAAGTTACATAAATTAATAAAATGTTAACATCACAGTTTTGATTGACATTACATATTTCTAGTTATATTTATATGAATTTGTCATTCATATAAATATTTTAAAAATTATATAAAGTTTATAAAAGTCTGATCCTCCTTATATGATGTCAGTCATAATTCTAATTATCTTAAAATACTGCATATAATAAAAGTAGCTAAATTTCCCTGTCAACTAAAAACTTTTGTTTAATTTTGACCGTAACTATCGTAAATTTTTGTCATCCATAGGTTCGAAAAGCATTTACTATCAACTCTATCCTAAAATTGCTTTTCACAAAAAAGACTTTAATAATATAGATACCAAAATGTAATTAATAAAAAGGATACAAATACATGTTCAAATTTTGTTAAATGTTTATCATGTATTTTTCTAATCTATAACTCACTTTGATACTATTAAAGATATACTGCTGTATATAATCTATAGTATTCTTATAATAGTTTGGTTAAGGTGTTAAATTAGGTAGAAAAATAAGACTGTCTATGAAAAACAGATTAATTAAAAAATATATAGAATCCAAAATATATTTTTCAATAAATAGAAGAATATACATGTTGGGCTCAATACTCATTCCTTACAACTACAGCTAACGATTAACAACCTCGCTAAAAATGAGTCTTCTTAGCTACCTGAGACAAATGTTGGTCAAATACAACCACAAGGTTATTTATGACCAAAAGGGAAAACTTGTGAGACAAAGTAGCGAACATAAGAAGCCATGCTTGCTTATTTCTGCTTGCCAACATAATTTCACAAGCCCCTGCTTCTGTGACTATGTACAACTCACCAGAAAGATACTTTGAAGACAAAACAGGACAGAGCACAAGGCCCCCGACCTCTCTTGCTTGAGTGACTATACTCCTTAAACGATAAATGACCAATGTTTTTGTTTCTTCCTACACATAAGATAACGTCTGTCTGATGGTATTAGTGATTATGGTTCTGTAACCTATAACCAAGAATACTCTTACATCCCAATTCTGATATAATTCAACTTTAACATAACTTCTAAACAAGCTTGATATGATTTTATGCTTTCTAAACTCCCACTATCTATACTAAACAGTGGGCTAAAATACAGTGTCAGAACAGTCTGACAAAACCTCTGTAAAAGACTCCTTCTCGGCTATAGGCCTCAGTCTTTAGTTCTAAGTAAGACTTCTAAATAAAACTAACTTTAATTATTTAAAAGCTTATTTTTTTTTATTTAGCCAACAACTAATCCAATCATTTGACAACTGTTATTCTTAGCACTTACCATATATAAATTATCCCTAAGATAAAAGACACAAGAAATACAACAATGACACTATCAGCTTTGATTTATTCTTTCATAGAGCTTATAATTTAAAGTCAGAAACATATTTATCCAATAATCCATCATGCACATGCATGCACATACCACATGTGCTAAACGCTATGAAGGAAAAGTAGTTTGTGCTCTCAGAACATGTAACAGAGGCAGTCTGTCTAATCTGGAGACGAATGGGGTGATGTCCAGGTAGAGATGATATATGAGCTCAATAAAGAAGTGGTATCTAATCTAAACCCTGGAGAATGTGTAAGAGTTAACTAGGCAAAAGGAGAAAAGAATACCTTTATGTGGAGGGCTCAGCGTGTGCACAGATCGGACTTGCAGATCACAAAGAAGGACATAGATTGAGATGGCCTGGGAGGTCAGCTAGCGACCAGATCCTATAAGGCCTATGAAACCATGTTAAAAGAAGGGTATTAAATAGGAGGGTTAAATGACAAATTTACATTCTTCAAAAGAAAATATCTTACTGGGGAAAATAAAAAGTTGACAAAATCTATGCTTACCCTCCACATGTTCTCGTTCCAGCAATCTCATTTCCAGTCTGTACAATCCAAACGTCTTACCTCTATTCTAGTACTGTAAGTAATTTTCAGAAACTAAGAACCAGTCATCAAGGGGGACGCATATGATCAAGGATTCATTCACTATAGAAAGGTCTCTATAGCGGTCTGCTGCTCTCAGCAGGTGACTTAGATCGGAAAGGGACACTGATAGCATAGCATTCTCTGAAGTCTATTTTATAAACTGGGGGTGGTGGCAGAGACAATGGAACACTTTTCAGTGTCACAATACTTGGGGTTACAACAAATAAAAGATAGAGAGGGTCAGTTTGGCCCTTGTGCCTGACAAATCATCATCAGTGGATAGAAGATGAACAAGTTTGACAAAACTGGCAGCAAGGAATAAAGGAGTCTCAGGAAAGCTGTTAGAGTTGGGAACTGAAAGAATAGGGTGTAGAGTCAGAGGATATTGCTGTGTTCTGTGACAGGGAAATTAGACTTCTTTGATGGACCAGGGCAAGGAAATCAGTAGCTCCTCTTGTGTCTATAAACCTGCACTCATTTGAGTACACAGAGGCATTCTGCTATTTTCTGGCAGTAGTGTTCCTTTTTCTCTTTTAGAGTATGTTTCCTCCCCTGCCAAAGAACCTCTGTTTCTCTTTTCCCTTCCATTCTTTTGATTATTTCTCTTCTCTCATTTTCTTTACTCTCTGTTGCTTTTAATCACCAACACTTCAGTTTTAAACTTAATCTCCTTCTCTTTCTCATTACCTCTTTCCTTTAATTTTTCTAACTGATTATAATATACAACAGAGGTAAGTGCTTTAAAATATTTCCTATATTTATCAAAATAAGTTGTATAATTTTATACATCATTTATAATTTTTCTAAAGATACAACCACTGCATAATTGGCATCAATTATCAATTGCTGTATTTTGGTAAAATGCACTTGACTTATAAGTCAGGAGTACTTGATAGAACATAATAGAAGATTCTTCTTTGCATCAAGTGATGTTCTGTCAAAATCTAAGGAAAAGGAGATGAACTGTTTGCCATATCACAATAACCAAAAACTCAGATTGACACTGTCTCCTATTTAGAGTGGATAAGTTCAGTAGTTATCCAGGTAGTAGGTGGACAATTATACTGATTGGTGAATCTTTAGAAAAAAAAAATGGCAGTTATTGGGGAAATTACACTGATGATATTAACAGAAGCTCTTACCCAAAAAAGTGCTGGGCTTGGGGTTTTGCATGGGTTATCTTACTAAATCTTCACAACAGTCTTACAAGGGAAGCACTGGTATGTTACAGTTTTATAAACTGTGAGGCCACAGTTTAAAAAGTTAAATAAATAGCCTAAGGTTTTAAGCAAGCAGATGGAAAGTGGTCTTATTCCAGAGCTACAGCCAAACCTCTATGCAACTCTGGTGCAACTGCCTCTTATCCCTGTTATCTGTGTAATGTTGAATCAACTCTGTAAAATAATGAGTGTTAGTAATTTGCAGGTTAAAAATATTCCCAATTTATCAATTATATTGCATTTTTTTGGGTAATGATAATATTTATTCCTAAATAATCTTTCTTTACTTCACTTAATTTTTAGCAATAAAATAAGGTGTTTGTACACTGGGATGAAAATTACAAAGCATAAAAGCAGCCCCAAACATCTTTTTTTTTAGTAAAAAATTCATTTGACAATAAGTGATGAAAACAAAGAAACATTTAAACTGGATTTCTCATTGTCATGTCTTTGGAACTTCCTAAAAGATACAAAGTGGTTCTAAATGTTTTTTGTGCATGTTTGTTGTAAGCATAACACATATTTGCAGTAAATAGAACCTGTTCTAAGTGATGTATTTGCTCATTTATTATATATTGTCCTGCTGCTAGCATAAGATTGTGCTATAAGTTTACATGATTGATAAACCATCAGGTGTGAACCTGTTCTCATTGCCCAATCTTCTAAACTGGTAATGGAGTTTTCAGGTTTCTAAAAGCTTCAATAACTTGAGAATTGACTGCTGTCTAATGCCCCCGCAGAGTTTGAATTAGAATAACCAATATGCCTGAAAAGAAACATAAGGTTCTGTTGTGGAGAAGTCTTATAATCGTCAGGCAAAAAAGATAGGGTGACCTTTGATCTCTTGCTCCTAAGCAGCAAGTGGGCTGGATCACGCTGCTGTATGAAAGTGAACTCTCAGTTTTCAATTCTGTTTTTTCATGTCTGTGGGTAGCATTTAGTTTGTGGTTTTTCACACATCTACCACAATGCGGGTGCATCAAGAGGTAAAGAGAAATCCTTAAATTTGAAGTGAGAGTATCTGGGTTACAGCATCATTGAGCTAGTCCTGAAATCGCTTTAATTCTCAGTTTCCACATTTTAAAAAGAGGGCTTGTAAGTGGAACTTCAGGGAAAAAAATAAAATAAAATATGCATTCTTAAAAATCCCTCTTACCGCCTAAAAATGACTGGAGAATTATACAATGAAAACATAGTAGATCAGTGTTTGAACTTTGAAGTTCGAGACTGCCGTGAACTGTGATCACACCACTGCACTCCAACCCGGGTGACAGAGAGACTCTGTCCCAAATAAGAAAGAAAAAGTAGATCAAAATAGCAATTGACAAAGTCATCTCACTAAAATAGACAATGGCTGCAAAAACCAACCGCAAACTATTTATAGCAGTGGTTTTTCCTAAGGTGAGACAAGGTATTATATTTCAAGGTATTTTAGAATAATTTCAGAGTACAAGGCATTTTGTTAATAAGCTCAGAATATCAATACATTAAAACAATGGAAATGACAATTTCTACCTGAGTAACATATTTTAGTAATAGAAGGAGAAAAATCACAATCTAACTACTAAAGTAATAAAATTATAAGTTGCTTATTATGTTTCTGTTGTCTAATGAGGCATAGGGGTTAAATAAAACTATTTTATTATTTATTGTGTTCTAACAAGAATAAGCAGATAAATGGTTGACACCCACGGTGTATGTGGCAGGACGGAATTTTTATTTCACTTTTCATCTGGACACTAAGTAAGTGAGGATAAATCAAAGGAATTGTTTTAAATTGAACTCAAAGTGGAGGAACGAGAAACCATTGTAGCATAATTATTATAATAGTCATATAAGAAAAAATCAACTTATACAAGTAATACAAACTCCACAGATCAACAATTTTTAAATTTTATTTTAATTAACAAATACTAACTGTACATATTCATGGGGTACATAGTAATGTTTCCATACATATAATGTAGCGTGCTCAGATCAGGGTAATTCTGTAAATACTGACCCTGAAGCCAGCCTGGTGAATATGACCCATGTTCCTTTTCCTCATTTCTTAGGCCACCAACTGGAAACCCATGGAGTGGAGGTGGGGGGTAAAGACAGAGAACTCTTGGGAAGGAGACCAAGGGTGGGGACGTTCATCAGATGAACTTGGCTTTCTGAGAACCTGGATAGTGAAGACTGTACTGCTAGATGCCTGGATTTTTTAGGGAAAAAAGCGTCTGTGCCTGTGAAGAGTGGATGACAATTCTCCCACCTAAAACAGATCTAAACAGGTTGAAATAGGCCATTTCATCCTGAAAAACATGATGTTCTGAATATAGCTCTGATCTCTAAGTGTCACTGATGGACAAACAGTAGAATTTGTTTTCGTAACGGGCAGATTCCCTCACATTTCGACTAATAAGGAAGTTGTAAAAATTCTATTTTTGAATAAGTTATAATTTATTGGCTTGAAACTTTGGACTTAGGCAGGATCGTCGAAATCTAGCATAAGACACCCCTGCCCGTACTCTCGCAAATGAGGAAATTGAATTTCAAAGATAGAGGCTGTGACTTGTTCAGTTCCACAGCAGGTAGTTTTAGAGCCTGGACTAGAATTAAAAATTTCTCAGTACCTATTTTTATGCTACGTATTCATTATATCTTGATTTTTCTTTTTTGGTTTTTGTGAAACAAAATGATAATAAATTCTTTTTTTCACCTAAAATATTCTCTACATATTTGCTCCAATATATATATTCAAATCTATAATTAAGTTAAATGTTAACGACTCAGCCTGTAAAATATATTTTTCTCCCAGGGAATAATATGACGTGAAGATGTACTCCCTACAGACCTGCCTACATGTAAAAGAACCACAAAACTAGAAGTGTCTTTAATGTTTTAGGGTCTTAAATTAGGCCATTTCTTATGGAATCTCAAACTTGGTGCCAATTTTTACATATTTCTTATTTATGTTTGAGTCCTCAAGGAGAGAACAGACTTAGAGACATGTTCAGGATATCAGGAGATTGGACTCTTTTTTTTTTTTTTTTTTTTTGAGACAGAGTCTCACTGTCACCAGGCTGGAGTGTAGTGGCACGATCTTGGCCCACTGCAACCTCCGCCTCCCAGGTTCAAGCGATTCTCCTGCCTCAGCGTCCTGAGTAGCTGGGATTACATATAGGCGGGCACCACCACGCCCAGCTAACTTCTGTATTTTTTAGTAGAGATGGGTTTTACCATATTGGCCAGGATGGTCTTTATCTCTTGACCTCGTGATCCACCCGCCTCGGCCTCCCAAAGTGCTGGGATTACAGGCATGAGCCACGGCACCCGGCCAAGATTGGACTCTTTATACCACTTAAGTCCTCAGTTACTGTTGAGTTTTTAAACTTCAGTTATGTAAACATAACAGAAAGCCCGTCTTCTATTTCCTCCATTTTACAGATAAGGAATAAGTCAAAGATCATTTAACTTATCCAAACTAGCAGCTCTGGGAAGCAAACTCAGATATCTGGGTTCCAGATATTGCATCGTTAGGTTGTACATTACTCTGAGTTATGTATGACTAAACCTAGAAAAAAGTCAAGATGATTTTTGTAGTGGCATTCTCCCTCTCTAGATTTTGTTCCAATTTTGGATTCCTTCACTGAGACAATGCCTCATTCTGATTAACATTGCTGCTAAACCCAACATCTCCCTGATTATTCTGAAGGCCTGTTTTAGCTGAAACAGGATATATCCATTCAAAATTAATGGAATATAATTGTTAACAACACAAAACCACAAAATATTCACACCCCTACCTACTTCAGTGGAATTTGTGAAAACTTTGATCATGGAAAAGAGGAAATATCATAAACATTAAGAAGAAGGAAGGGGATATTTTCCTAGATATAGAGGAGAGCAAAGCAACAAAAGAATGAAATAAAATATTCTCCTTATAAAATTTTTCTCCTTTATTAAGGAAAGCAAGATAATATTTGCAATTTCTAGGATATTAGATGATTTTTAAGGTATGTGTCATTAGATAAAGGGTTTAATTTTTTTGTGACCCAGCAATTGTTTTGTGTAGCCCAGGTAGCTTGGCATTTGCTATGCATACACACTATTTCTATAATCAATTTTCTCTCTATTTGGAATTCCAGACACTACACTGAATCTCCCAGCTTTTTACTCCATATCCTTGTGCTCTTTTGCTGCAAGATCTCATCCTATTATCTTATATCCTTGCTACCAAACATCTCGTTGGAGAATCTTGGATCTTACACTGTGGCCAAATTCCTTGAAATTGGCCCATACTTGCCTGGTTGGACTCCCCACCGTATTCTAAACCAAACCCGAGGTTTCTGTGTCATCTATGTCATCTGCCCTGCAGTGTTCATTATTGGCTCATAGCTTTTCTAACTGGTGGATTCAGATATATTATCGTATCTTCTCTTACTAGTTTTGATTTCAGAAAAACACTAGAAAAATATACTCAGGAAGTTGGATGGGAAAAGTATATGCTGAAAGTGGATCTTCTGGTTTTTAAAGGGGTAAAATGCAATATTGTGCAGACAGTTGAAATATTTGGAAGATGAAAGCCAAGTTCACGTTAGAACAATTAAAAGAGCCCCAAATGGCAGCTCCAAGTCAAAGTTTACTTCTTTGAAAGGCAAGCCGATCATGATCTAAAGAAATGAGAAGGTAAAATTCTTCAAATTTTCAAGGAGCCACTGTCAATTGTTGCGCCTAAATCTCTCAAGGACAAATCTCTGAGAGCAATGTGACCAGAATTAAGCACAAGAGTTCTTAAGCCAAACTGCACTTGACATTCACCAGAGAAGCTTTGAAAAATGCTGATGACTGAGCTTCACTTCCAGAAGCTGGATTTAATTGGTCTGAGATGCAACAGAATTGGCACTTTTTACAAAGCTTTCCAGGTGATTTATTATGCAAGTAGGGTTCAGCAAAATGGTTGAAAAAGACCAGTATGGTTTTGAGCCATTGCCCTTCTCCACTAGGGCGCCTCTTTAGGTGTGTGGCAATCTGCCCTCTGGGGTCTAGGAGCTCTGAGAATCCCTGGCATCCATGTCCTGCCTGCCTCTGGTCACTTTTGACTCTGGGCCTTTCTCATGTAAGGAACCTGATTCTGCACTATAAAAGAACAACAACAACAACAAAAATCACTTTTAAGTTAAGATGGCTATGATTTAAATAAATAATTATAATTTAACACTACTGGTAGTTTTATAGGATATTTTTCTCTCTGCTCCAAAAGAAAGAACACTTTCTTTTTGGAATTGAATACGTTTAGAGAAAGAAGCGGTTATCTCATGTCTCTCTAGTCTTATGTCAAAGCTGCTTCTCTGTCTTTTCAAAATATGATACCATATGCTGGAAATAGATTGGCTTGTTCTCTGTAAGGGGCACAATTATTTCTCCTGATATTAATAATTGTGAAAAATAGACATCATGCCAGTGTGGTTGAATTATCTGTGATTACGTATACTAGGAAGAAACATAAAAACAACAATGAAACAATTCAACCTTGATTTGGAAAAATGCTGACTGGAAATATACTTATTCTCCTTACAAAACTTTTCTCCTTTATTAAGGAAAACAAGATAATATTTGCAATTTCTAGGATATTAGATGATTTTTAAGGTATGTGTCATTAGATGAAAGGCTTAATTTTTTGTGACCCTAAAAAGTTATACTGTATTTATTATTTTATTCCCACCTTACTTAGGAACCTACGAAATCGAATTATCTTGGGACTTAGTAGAGGATCTTTGTTCTAACTATTGAAATATCTATGAGAAAACAACATCTGAGGGAAGGGTTCATTGATTGATTGTTTGCTTTTGAGCAAATAGGTTTACTTTTGGTAAAGCCCTGATGGTCTTGGGATGAATCTGCCGTGATTGAGTGTGGGTGTGTGTCTATGATTGTGCAGGAAATGTCTTTTTTAAAGTATCAACTACTTCAAAATTGATCTCCTGAGAGAGAATTGTAATACTGATATTTGGGAGATAGTATTCATAAAATAGGCATTTAAGAAAATTAAAAGCAGGCACAGCATAGCTATTAAGAATAGGGGCTGCAAGAACCAGAAAAATACACTACAGTTAGGTGGAAAATAAAAACCCCTCAAAACTCTAAGGTTTGGCAGGAGCTAGCTGCATGACATTTAGCAAACTGACTTCTCTGGACTTTATTCCTTTGAAAGTGGTATTGGAAGAAATCATGCATTAAAAATTTAAATCTAAGATAATCAAAGATATATAAATGATTTGAAGAATTATAAAAACTTTCATAACTCTTTTTGCCAAACACAAACTCAAAACTGAAAATATGATATATCTAGAAATCTGCCATATTTATCCTAAGCAATAATCTGAGACCACAGGCTCAATCACCTCCTATAATTAAAAAAAAATTAAAACATAAATCAAATGATTTCAATTCAAAATTAGGAAAAAGAAAACTGTAAAATCAACCAAATACAGACATAATAAATTAATCTAAAAACAACACAAAACAACAAAATATTCACACCCCTACCTACTTCAGTGGAATTTGTGAAAACTTTGATCATGGAGAAGAAGAAATATCATAAATGTTCAGAAGAAGGAAGGGGATATTTTCTTATAGAGGAGAGCAAAGCAACAAAAGAATGAAATAAAATAAAATTAAGTAAAAATATATTTTAGAAATTAAAAAATATATGTGGAAATGAACGACAAAGGCAATAATGCATATCAAAAGTTACAGGATAGTGTCAAAATAATATTAAGAAGGAAATCAATAACTTTAATACCTGTGATAAATCTCATCCTAAAACAAAGAGAAACAGGCAAATAATTTTAAGAGCAAGAAAGAAAATATGCCCACAGACAAAAAGTATATCAAACTAACAAGAATGTATCATGTGTAGCTATTCATACACACATGCAAATTTAAATATCTAGGAGGAATGAGAGTTTTTCTAAGAAAATGTAATATTAAAATGAGTGAAAAGCATGATGGAAAATTGATTAAATGGAACTGAAAGAAGAACTGAAGTTATACTCTTCATGCCCCATTTTAAATGGGACAATGAGGGGGTACCCTATGGTAGCACCATTACTATGAGAAAGAACATGTAAATAAAGCTGGACTGCAATTGGAAGATGAACTAGCTTTAGTCTAATTAACTCCACTTTTAGGGGGAAATTATGGAGAATTTTGGGAGGGGTTTATAATTCTGATCAAGGAAAAGAATATCAACCATACAGTAGAGGGTTAGCTTGAATCTATTTAATATCACCTCATAGATACTGGGCTCTGCAGTTCTGTTTCTCTGATGGGGTCTCTGAACGAGTGGGTTTTGGAAATACATTGTGTAGTTGCATGGGCATAATGTTTTACTCATTGCACTATCAGAAGTGCTACTTTCATAAAAACCTCAGAAACCATGATTGTAGAACTGGGAAATAGAAGTTTTCATTTTTGGTATCCTGTGAAAAAAGGGTTTCAGAGAATTCTAGACTGTTTGAAGTAGGAGTTGCTCTCTGTGTTTTACCATCACTCCGGATGGTGATACAAGTAACTGAAATCTCTCAAAAAATGTGGTATTGCTATGGGTTTAATATTTGTTAGGTAGAAGCAGTTCTGAGTGCCTCTATTTGAACTTTCATGGTCAGGAAGCCAACATGGGAATTCTGCTAGGAGCTGAGTCTGTCTATTCCAATTCTGCATTCTGAAGTAGAGGAAATAACCACACAATGGTTTCAAAGATATATCGGGCTTATTAAACCAAAATTCTGCTCATTAGCTGACCTCCATACACCCCTGTTCTGACTATTGAACCACAGAAGTGTTTTGAGTCTCCAGGAGTTAGTGTCAGTCTAGAGTGAGTGACCAACAAACTGAAAATTTTGGTCATTCCATCTCTCTGATGCACAGATATCTTAGTGACCTTGGGAGAACAAAAGAGGAATTGCTTAAGGTTTTTTTTTTTCTTTTCTTTTTTTTTTTTTGCATTAAAGCCGTATATCCTCAAGAGAATGCTGGTTCCTTTTTATTTAAAGGCTCTAGGCTGCAAACTCCTGAGTTAGTGAAGGAACTGTTAATTTCTAGTGGGGTAACACAAGTTAGACTTATATTCACCAGACCTAGCACTTTCCTAGTAATATAAATTAAATAAGATTTTATTAGATTTTCTATCTAGCTCAGCTCTAGAAACATTAAGATTAATTGGCCTAAATGGGCAGGCCAAAATATTACAATGCTGGCTTCAGTTCTGTTGGCCACGATGGTAACCATCTTTCTTTGGCAATTAAGTGGTGCTGTTTGTGTGTGGTCACTGCCACTTGGATTCTCATCATCCCCACTGAATTCAGGGAGCCTATTCTAATAACAGCAGTTCCTTTTGTTATTCCTGCTATATAGAAAATAAATAGCTACCACATAGCTTTTCAAGGATGCTGGAGTTCCTCTCACAGATGTATTTCTCACAGCTGTAGTAAAGAGAGTCTCCTCTGAACCATTCTAGGGCATAGAGTCAGTGAATCGGTGAACACATCTTCCTTGATAAATGTATTCTGAGATTCTGACCTTTTTAATCCTTAGGATAACTTCCATCATGGCAGAAGTTCTCAATTTCAATACCTTTGGCATTTTAGCCCAGCTATTCCTTTGTTGGGGAAATTTATCTGCAGGAAGACTCGTAAGTTCTTTCCTATGGAAGCTGTGCTTGTGGGAAACAATATTGAGAAAGAATAAAGTGGAATCATTTCCTATGTGAAACTAGTTCCTAAAAATAAAATGTTAGTCTGAATTATATTTCCAAAGTGCTGGCCTAGTAGAATGAATTTTTTAAAATTTTAGGTTTTAATTGTATGTAAACAGAATAACTACTCAATTCACATTTGACGCTTACTACTTAATGTGCAGGCAGAGCTTCAAAGGAAAGTTTGGGCAATGTTTGAATATCAGAATTCTACAAATATCTATGGGATAGCTCTAGGTATTTTACAGGTATTTGCATCTGTTTATAATTGTGAACAAATATTTTCTATAAATACATTGAATAATATTAAATACTGCTCATAATTTTAAACATCCAAAACTATGTTATACAAAAATTTCATCAAGGAATGAAAAAAGCTGACAGTAATAACTTGGTGCAAAGGAAGGTAGAAATTTTCAGTTTCAAAGTTCAGTAGTATTAAACAAGTAAAATATAGAATTTCCATTTTCTAATTTTAAAATATATATTTACATTTCAAAAATAATCTTCAATATGTTCATATTATCTTATTGATTTCTGCTTTTTCATATGAAGGGGTTTTCATGATTCCTTAGGGACTGTGATGGTTAATTTTGTGTGTCGACTTAACTGGACTAAGGGATGCCCAGATAGATGCTAAAATATTATTTTTGAGTGCATCTGTGAGGGTGTTTGTGGAAGAGGTTAGTACTTGGATCAGCTGACTGAGTAAAGAAGACAGACTGCTCTCACCAAAATGAGCAGGCAGCATTCAATCCGTGAAGGATTGAATAGAAGAGTGAATTAACTCTGTCTTCTTGAGCTGGGATACTCACTTTCTGTTGTTCTAAGACATTGGCTCTCCTGGTTCTCAGGTGTTTGTGCTTTCACTGAACTACATGAAGAGCTTTCATGGGTCTCTAGCTTACAGACAGAAGATTTTGGGGTGTCTCAGCCTGCATAACCGCATGAGTCAATGTCTCATAATACATCTCTGTCTATGTATATATCACTATTTATCCTATTTGTTCTGTTTCGCTGGAGAACCCAGTATTAGTAAGGGTTCTCTCCCACTGTAAACAACAACTAAAAAGATTGGGAACATCATCTGAAACAACTGTCTTCAGACATTGGATTAGATGAAAAACGAATTCAATGATAATATTATTTAAGGATTTCAAGACAGTGATAGTAGAGAATTAAGCCAAGTGCAGAGCCTCTCTTAGTTCAGGCCCTTATGCAACTTAAACAGTTTGTACAATATGAAGCTGGCTCAGGGTATTAGTCATGGAGCCAAACTAGCTCTAGAATAAAGGCTAACCTAGATCCACCCTTAAAAAGCATAGAAACCAACCTCAAAATAATCAAGTGGCTCTGTAAGTGACTTAAAACAACATCCAACACAATTCAAAGGAAGAAAGTAAATCTAACAGTAATAATATAAAATTAATAATATTTCACATGCAAACTCCACAATATCTAGATTTTTAAAGAAGCAGGAAAATCTGGTCTATAATCAGGAGAAGTATTAGTTAATAGAACAGATACAAAAATGACAGAGAAATGGAAGTAGCAAACAAGGACATTAAAACAACTGTTTAACATATAAATATGCTCAAGGATTTAAAGCAGATATATGGAAGACATAAAAAAGGATCCATAGATATAGAAAAAGAAAAGACAACAGAGAAAATTGACATAACCAAATGTTGATTTTTTTTGAAAAGTTTTATAAAACTGATAAGCTTCCGGTAAGGCTGTTAAGAAAAAATAAAGAGAAGATATAAATTTTCAATATCAGAAATTTTTAAAAATATATTTTAAAAAACTTTTACACATGTTAAAATCATATAAGGCAATATTAAGAGTAACTAAAATTCCTTGATAGATAAAACATTAAAATGCCAATACCTTTAAATCTATCAAATGAATTGAATTAAATACTATCAACCTTTTTATTGTGAAAACTCTAGGCACAGACATATACACCAATAAATTCTCTTAAGCATTTAAGGAATCAATACAGTAGTCCTCCCTTAGCCACAGTTTCACTTTCCTGAGTTTCAGTTATCCACAGTCAATCACGTAAGTTTGTACATTGTTCTGAGTAGTGGGATGAAATCTTATGCTGTCCATTTCCCTTCTACCTGGGAAGTGAATCATCCCTTTTTTCAGTGTCTTTATCCTGTCTATGTTACTTGCCCGTTAGTCACTTAGCCTTCTTGTTATCAGATCTACTGTCATTGTATCACTGTGCTTGTGTTCAAATAATCTTTATTTCACTTAATAATGATACCAAACAGCAAGAGTAGTGATGCTGGCAATCCACATTGCCAAAGAGAAAGTGTAAATCGCTTCCTTTAAGTGAAAAGGTGAAAGTTCTTGACTTAAGGAAAGAAAAAATAGCGGTATACTGAATTTGCTAAGATCTATGGTAAAAACAAATCTTGTATTTGTGGAATTGTGCAGAAAGAAAAAGAAATTCCTGCTAGTTCTGCTATCCTACCTTAAACTGCAAAACTCTGACTACAGTGTTTGATAAGCACTTAGTTAAGATAGGAAAGATACTCAATTTGTGAGTGGAAGACGTGAACAGAAATGTTTTCCAATTGATGGCAATTGGGTTCGGTACTCTCCATAGTTTCTGACATTTGTTGGGGGTTGAAATGTATCATGAGATGTTAAGGGGAACTCCTGTAACAGTTTTGCGATTTTATGCTAAATCTGACTGAAAATAGAGGAGAGATGTTTTCCAGTTCATTTTATTAGGCCAGCATTATCCTAATAGCAAAAATTGACGAAAATATTACGAGAGAAGAAAATTGTGTACAGAATCTCTCATGAATATAGATTATAAATTCCTAAGCAAAATATGTTTAAGCAAATAATCCAGGAATATATAAAAAGAGTTGAAACACCATGACCAAGTGGAATTCATTCCAGAATATAAGGATGTTTTATATTCTAAAATCATTCAATGCAATTCATCACATTGACAAAAGAAAGTAGAAAAACTATATGAGTACTCAGTAAATGCAGAAAAAGCATTTGAGGTAATTCAGCAGCTTCAGAAAAACTTTCAGCTAAATAAGAAAAAAACTTTCTAAAACCAAGAAATGTTACTTCCAAGTGTCATCATACTTCAGTGATGAAGACTGAATGTGGTCACCATAAGATCAGAAGCAAGTCAACAATGTCTCCTCTGACCATTTCTATTGACTGTGCTACTGGATAACCCATCCAGGGAAACAAGATAGTGAAAAATAAAAATAAATAAGACACATGCAAATTTAAAAGAAATAAAATTATCTCTATAATATCTGATAAGATTGATATATGAATATAATGCCCATATACAGAATCAGCTACAATTTTTAGAATTAATAAATGAATTTAGCAAGGTCTCAAGATACAAAGTGAATGTATAAAATAATTCTATTTCTATATACTGGAGGTAAACAACTGGAGCATGAAAAAATGTAATAACCTCAGATTCACAACATAGTAAGCAACAAATGTAGCATAAGATGTGCAAAACCTTTCAACAAAAACCTATAAAACATTGTTAAGAGACAGTAAAAAAATCTAAATATAGACAAAAATATGCCATTTTCATGGTGGGCAAGACCCAATATATTTAAGATATACGTTCTTTCCAAATTAATTTATTGATTCAAGTAATCTCTACCATAAACAAATAGCATAAATGTAGAAATTAATAAATTGATTTAATTTTTGTTGCATTGACAAGGGGTTAGAATAGCAAAATTAGTCTTGAAAAAGAACAAAGCTGGAGGACTCACATTTCTTGAATTAAGACTCAATAATTGAGTAACTAAGACAATATGGTATTTATCCTATGTAACTGCAAGTTATATAGGACCTACATCTCCCCGTTTCTTCCTCCTCCCTGCCCCTGGTAACCACCATTCTACTCTTTTTCTTTGCAGTTGACATTTTTTACATTCCATATATAGGTGAGATAATGTGGTATTTTTCTTTCTGTTTGGCTTGTTTCTCATAGCATAATGTTCTTCAGGTTTTTTCATGTTGTCACAAATGGCAATTACTTAAATAACATTCCACTAGATATTACATATAACACATTACATATAATAATCCTATTTATAGTCTACACTTCCCCCTACACATCACAATTTATTTACTGGACATCCCTTGATGAACACTTAGGTTATTTCAAAAACTTAGCTATTGTGATTATGGGAGCGCAGAAATCTCTATGACTTGCTGATTTATTTTATTTTTTTTAGTTTTAAATTTTTTTTAGGTTCAAGGGTACATGTGCAGGTTTGTTATGTAGGTAAACTCATGTCACAGGAGTTTGTTATACAGATCATTTTGTCACTCAGGTACTACGCCTAATACTCGATAGTTATGTTTTTCTACTCCTCTCCCTCTGCTCATCCTCTACTCTCAAGTAGGCCTCAGTGTCTGTTATTCTCCTTTTGTGTGTCCTTGAGTTCTCATCATTGAGCTTCCAATTATAAGTGAGAACATATGATATTTGGTTTTCTATTCCTACATTAGTTTGCTAAGTGTAGTGGCCTCTAGCTCCATCCATGTTCCTGCAGAAGACAAGATTTCTCATTGCTTTGTATGGCTGCATAGTATTCCATGGTATATATGTGCCATATTTTCTTTATTCAACCTGTCATTGATGGGCGTTTAGGTTGATTCCACATCTTGGCTATTGTGAATAGTGCTGCAATGAACATTCACATGAATGTGTCTTTATGGTAGAATGTTTCATATCCTTCTGGATATATACCCAGCAAAGGGATTCCTGGGTCAAATGGTAGTTCTGTTTTTAGTTTTCTGCGGAATTGCCACACTGCTTTCCACAATGGTTGAACTAATTTACACTCCCACCAACACTGCATAAGCTTTCCCGCTTCTCTGCACAAGGTGCTGATTGAAATTTTTTTGGATGTATACCCAGCAGAGGTAATGCTGTGTCATATGGTAGTTCTATTTTTAATTTTTTGAGGAACCTCCATAGTGTTTTCCATTAGAAACTGTACTAATAATTTACATTTTCACCAACAGCGTATAAGGGTTTTCTTTTCTCCACACACTCACCAATGTATTATTTTGTTCTCTTTGTGATAATAGCGATCCTAACAGGAGTGAGATAAGATCTCATTCTGGGTTTGATTTGCATGTGCCTGATGATTTAGTGATGGTGAACACCTTTTCATATATACTTTTTGGCCATTTTTATGTCTTCTTTGGAAAAAATATCGATTTAGGTCCTTTGCCCATTTTAAAATTGTGCTATTTGATCGTTTTCTATTGTTTTGTGAGTTTTGTTAGTTTGCTATTTTGGCTATTAACCCCTTATCAGATATATGATTTGGAAATATTTTCTCCCATTCTGAGTTACCTTTCCATTTCATTCATTGTTTCTTTTGCTGTGCATCAACTTTTTGGCTTAATGTAGGGCCCACTAGTTTATTTTTGCATTTGTTGCCTGAACTTCTGGTGTGATATTCAAAAACTCATTGCCAAAGTCAATATTAAGGAGATTATTCCCTATGTTTTCTTCTAGGATTTTTATGGTTTCAGGTCTAGCATTTAGGCCTTTAATCTACTTTGAATTCATGTTTGTGTGTAATGTAAGACGTTTATTCTTTTGCATTTGAATATCCAGTTGTCCCAACATTGTTTATTAAAGAGTCTACCCTTTCTTCGCTGCGTCTTCTTGGTGGCCTTGTTGAAATGTAAGTCAAAAAGGTTACAAATTTAAAGTTGTGTAGGATGAATCTAGAGATCTGATGAGGACTATAGTTAATAATAGTATATCATTATCTAACATATATAGTTAACTATAATGTTACATAGTTAACGATATTATATTATATACTGAAAACTTGTAAGAGAGTAGATTCTAGGTGCTCCTGCCACACAAAAAGTAACTATGTAAGATGATGGATATGTTAATTTGCTTGACTGTACTAATAATCTTTCTCTCTATATGTGTATGTCAAAACATCAAGTTATATACCTTAAATATAAACAGTAAAGACAGTATGGTTATTGATATAATTATAGCATTATCAATGTCAGAATAGAGTTTACAGAAGTAACACCACAATTATATGGTCAGCTGGTTGCTGATAAAGGCTCCAAAGAAATGCAAGGGGAAAAAGGCAAGTCATTTAAATAAATAGAACTTCAACACTGGATATCCATATGAGTAAAATGAACATTCTCTTCTACTATATAAAAAAATTAGTTTGAAATAAATGATACATATTTTTAAAAACTAATATTATAAAGTTTTTAAAAGGAAATGTGGATTTTTTTTTGTAATTTAGTGAAGATTTCTTAAATAGGACACAGAAACATAAAAAAAAATTAGATTTTAAAAAGGTAAGATGTCTAGTCATCAGAAAATGCCATTAAGAGAAAAATGAATAAGCTAGGTAAAAACTGAAAGAAAATGTTTGCAAAACATCCTATAAAAGACTTGTATCCAGGACATATATTAGGAATTCCTTTGATCAATGATAGTATAATAAAAATAAATAAAAAGAAATGAACATTTCCTACAGGAAGATAAAAATGGCCAAAAAGCACAAGACAAAGTTAAGAAAATGTAACTTACAATCACTATGAAATACCACTCATTATAAATTTTATCAGAATGGCTAAAAGTACAAATACTAACAACAATAAATGCTAAGGAAAATTTGTAAAACCAGTATCTCACATATTAAAATTAAAATAGCATGATCATTTCAAAAACAGGTGTGGCGGTTTCATATTAAGTTAAATATACATCTAGTTTTTGACCTAACAATTCTACTTGTGCGTATCTACAAAGAGAAATAAAAACTTATTTCCATTAAAAGACTTTTTCAATAATCTTTATAACAGTTTTATATATAGCCCCAAACTGGAAACATCCCAAATTCCAACAAAGGAAAAAATAAATACATTTTGTGTATTTATAGAGTGAAACACCACTCATTAATAACAAGGAATTAACTACTGATGCACACATAAACATAGATTAATCTCATAAACAAAATGCTAAGAGAAAAAAGACAGACACTAAAGAACACATACTATATATATATGGAACACTATATATATCGTTCCATTTATGTGACATCCTGGAACAGGCAATAATAATTTGATTTGAAACAATTAAAAGGGTGGTTGCCTCGGAAGACTAAAGTTTCTGGAAAGAGATACAAGGGAAGTTTCTGGGAAAATGGATAATAGAAGTGTGCCTTTCATGGGGAAGAGAATTCATTTTACAAAATTGTACATTTAATCTTAGTACATTTCAATGTATGTAAATGCTGTCTCAAAAAATTGCTTCAATCATCATCATCATCATAAGCATCATCATCCTTATCATTGCCATGTTAGGAAGTGGGATTGTATTAGTCTGTTATCACATTGCTATTAAAGATATACCCAAGACTGGGCAATTTTATAAAGAAAAGATGTTTAATTGACTCACAGTTTCACATGGCTCAGGAGGCCTCACAATCACGGCTGAAAGCAAATGAGGAGCAAAGACATGTCTTACATGGCGGCAGGCAACAGAGAGAGAGCATTTGAAGGGGATCTCCCCTTTATAAAACCATCAGATCTTGTGAGACTCATTCACTATCATGACAACAGCACAGGAAAGACCTGCCCTCATGATTCAATGACCTCCAACCCTCCCACTACACGTGGGAATTATGGGAGCTAAAATTTGAGATTTGGGTGGAGACACAGCCAAACCATATCAGAGATGAATGGTAGAATGTAGATACAATTTTCAGTTGAGGGCAGAATACACAGGAATTTGTTATCTTATTTAATTTACTCCATGCATGTTTAGATTTTCTATAATAAAATATGAAGCTCAACAGTTTAAAATCCTTAAAAGGGGACAAAGGAAATGAAGCCAGCCTCAATTGTGAAAGAAAATATGCCTGAAGAAATGATAGAAAAATGCCAGTGTAAGACATTAATGTGAAAAATAATTTTGAATGTCTTCTTTCATTCTCCCTTTGTCTTTTGGAAAGTCAAAGAATAATTCATTCATATAATCAAGAACTTGTCCCTGAGGCATATGTTGTTAGTCGAGGTATTTATTGCAAAATGAAGTTTCCTAACTACTGAGTCAAAAAGCTACCATGTATTGTCTAAAATATAGTGGAATTTTCCCAAAACTTGCATTCATGCTTCACAGAAAATATTGGGGTTTATGCTAAAGACAAATTGCTAATAATCTCTTGTAAGATTAATAAAATTGAAAAATGAGGCAAACAGGTCAATTGAATTGTATTTTGAAAAAAAATTAATGATCGATCTTATCTTTTGAATTTGTAGGTTATCTAGATCTTATCTAGTGTTTAAATTTTGGTAGGCTATGCTTTCTTTAAAGAAGATCAAGACATTTAACACAATTTTTGTAGCCTTCACACAAGCTAAAATCAAACTGTGAGAATCAATGATCTGGGGATTCAAATTTACATAATAATTACCATATAATAAAATATATTGACAACACTCTTTGAAGAATTTGTCCTGAACATTATCACAACTTACCTAGGTAATGTTAATTGCCAAGATACAAAACTGTGTTCATTTTATGATATCATACAGGGAAGTAATCACTTCAATATAAAAATCAATACAATAAAATTAGTTAAATCACATCTCATATCTTTTTGAAAAATTCATCCCCAAAAGACAACAATAAAATCATGTTATGCACTCTACATGTTGATAGAAATATTTTATTTTTGACTGTCTTACACAGTTGTGCTAGATAGATATTTTAATAATGTATATAATTTTAAACTTTTTAATGATAATGTCATACATGTTATAAACAGAAGTTTGGGAGACTGTGCTTTTTCTACCATATTTTTACCACAGTTCATTTCTCCCTACAAATATTATATGTTATTTAAGCGCTAATTTCTTTAGAATAACTAATGCCATGAAGGCACTTCAGCGAGAAAGCATGGCTCTCTCTCACTAGCAATGTATTTATCATATTTAGATATGTAAATTAAACTAATTCTTAATTTAATGGAGAGATGGAAAATTACCAGGTAAAATATGTACTAAGAGCATGTGTCTGTGCTACTGACCTGCCTGGTTTTTAGTTCTGCCTCTTCTGTGAGACAAACCTATTTATTGCTTAATCTTTTTAATATGTGAATTTATTATCTATAAAATTACTATCTGCCTCAACAAATCATGGCACAGAGTAAAGAAATAATAAAAATAGAATATTTTATGTGCCCTATATATACAAGTAGTCAATAAATAGCAGCTAAAATTTGTATATGCCATGCAAATTAATATCTATGTATAATATACAATATAAATGTGTATATGTCCATTTACCCATGGATAAATCTACTCTTTCATTGGTTAACTGAAATAAATTTTCATACTTAAAGGTCTAAATAATTAATATTTCTTGGTAAATTTTTGTTAATCTAGTATGATTTCGGGGTTAACATTCTATTGTTGGTGTTAATGCTTTTTGTGTGTGTATATATATATATATAGTGTTTATACTATATATATAGAGAGTATATTTTGAATTTGTTTGTACATTCCTTCAAGAAATATTTCTTGAGCACCATATAGCATGAGCTATGCTGAATAATCCATACATTTATATTGCATAGGTATGTATAACAGGTGTGTATGTGAAAAAAACATACGTATATGTTTCTTGAGGCTTTGTGAATTATTTATCTGAGAGCCTATTGCATGTACCATTTTGGAAGCTTGCCGTTTTATTATTGATGAAGAAGGAATATTGAGAAATGATACTTGTTCTGCACTTTCCTTACTTTCCTTAGAACAGTGTTTTTAGAAATAATTGTTTGATAATGTCTTGATTGAAGTTTTTCCACCTAAATTCAAAAAATCATTTGGTGGCATTAGAATTCTGTAAAAATATAATGTGGGGAGTTTTCATAGTTTGTCATTTCTCTTTAGGAGACGTCTTGCATCTATTATGTTTGTGAGGGCAATTCTGCTCGTGATCAACTAGTTTATCTGCTTTCTGTGTCAGTTCCCAGGGCATGGGCACATGAATGTAAATACAGTTTTAAGAAGGCCAGGTTAAATATAAAAGTCTTACATAGTTCTCTATACAGCTTAAAATAGTTTTTAATCCTGCAACCTATCCAATAACTCAATTCAAACTAAAGATATTTCATATCATCAAAGCATAAAAAAATCAGAGATCGGAAACACACTGAAATAGTGAATTTATTGTTTAACTTATATTTTGAACACTTATTAAAACTTTTTCCTGTGTAATGTAACTCTATTTTAGATTAGATTTAAATCGTACAATCTAATACCATTAGTAAAGCTTTTAATTGTAATACTTGTTGAAGAATTGGTATTTATTACATTTTTTATAAGGTATTGATTTGAGATAGCCTACCAGTTTATCAGTGGGGTAGTGCTATTATAAATTTAAATTTTGTAAAGGCAATACAGATGCTTTAATGACTACTTTAAAACATTTTAGAATATGACAAATGAGTGTTAAAGAGAGAATGAATAGAATATCAGATATAATTCCTTTAATAAGAAGATAAACTGCAACAATAAACGTAACTTGTTACCACATTCCATTTCTACAGAGAGATTTTAATTCATTTCTTTATATATCAACCTCATAAGAGCAAACTAACTTACATTTGTAAGTCAAGGGAAGTGTTTTTGTTAGAGAATGTGCTAAATTAGAAACATTTATTTTTAGATAATAAATATGAAGTAGATAATTTATTTTCTTAGCAACTCAATCTTGCAGAAACTTTTCTCATGTCTTTCTAAAGCTCAAGCCTCTGTTTAACTACTAAGACATAGAATAAATTAGAGTTATTAAATAATGAAAAATACAATGATTGTACAAATTTCTGAAATGTTTTATTTTTATCTTTCAATGCAGTCATTTTTGAGTCCAAACATTTAAATTACTGAAAACCTGTCACAATGACAGATGTAAAAGTCTTCCTCATCAAGGTAGTCCCACAGCATTTGCAAATTTAAAATAATGCTAAGATGCTTGAATGACATTTACTGGAATGGAGATCTGATTTTATTGGTACAAGCATATGAACTGTAGCACTGGGGTTTTCCTTTAGCAACATTTTTTTTTCTTGAATTATGTTTCTATTTATTATTTTATTATTATTCACTATAGATTTTCATATTTTATGGAAATCATGGAATTAATTTCCAGAGAAATTATTCTACTCTTGGCCCTATTCTCAGGTACTTTCATTGTTTTTGAATGAAATTGTTTCATTCAAAACAATTTAATTCAATTTGATACACACATACATCTCATAAGTAGACATTGCACAGTGTATGGAAAACTGTGATGAATATTTTAGATATCATATCCTACTTTAGAAGCTTACAGTATTATAGATAAGACATATATCAAAATAATAATTAAATATTTGTTGCAAAAATAAAATAATAGCATGCTGCAAAAGAAATGAACAAATTGAATGGAGTAGGGATGGTCTTTGTAAAAATTATAACTCAAACTGATGTGGAATTAGTAATTAAGAATGACTAGTAAGGCTTGTTCTAACCAAAGGGTACACTAATTTTGAAGAGTCTCAAACTAGATGAGGTCCTCAATATTAAAGAAGCTGGATAGAGCAAATAGATTATTAACAGTGTGATTTTCTATGACGGAGAACATGGGGGAGGAGGAGCAAGTAGACTGAGTGAGGTATAGAAACTGAGCAATGAGTTAAATGTAAGGTCAGTTTGCCCCTAATTTTTGTAGCAGTTGTGAAGAGCACAAATGGAGGCTCACTTACTATGGGTCTAACTAAATATTATAAGTCAAGCTAGTAATGTTACATCATATATGATCTACCACCCTACTTTGACACAAACCACCTTCCTAAAAATATCAAATAATGTAAAATTATGGTTTTGATATTAATGAAATTTTGCAAAATATCAAAGGTAAGATAATTTAATTATTGCACATATCTCGGTATTCTATGGGTAAACAACAATGTTTGAATACCTAGTAAAATAGAAACATGTAATTACTAATTATATTTCTAATACTTAAAATTATTTTTCTTGCTTTTAATTCAGCAAATCCACCAAATACATTGTAACAATCATTGTTTTCTCACAATCAGGTTATATTAACATTAATACCAATTGACATTAATGCCAATCAAGACCTTTCTTGAATCATCATAATTTCAAGATAACTTCCTAAAATTGATTTCTTATCAAAATTTCTCTCTTGAATGATTAGAAAGTAACTGCCAAAAATCTCTTAAAACAACACTCAGACTTCAAATAAACCAAGGTGAAACATTGTAAGGGAAATTTGTAAGATAAATTATTATTATCACAGAAAAATATTGTAAACTTGTTTAATTTATTTACATAAATTACTATCACATAATCTTAACCATCTCTTGAAGTGATATCTAGTTCCATAAGGAAATATAAAGAACATGATTCGTATATATTATATTTAGACATATTTATAAACAATCAAAGTTTCAAGATTTAAATGACACTTTAAAATTGTTCTTTAGTTCCCATGTGCATCACTTGTGAATACTATGCTAAACCTTGAAAATCTCCAAAACTACAAGTTAGAAGATGAAGAGAAGTAAATAATGGATAGTCAGCAATATAGGCAAACAGTACCTTGCTAAGAAAGAACACATTTTCTTGAGTCCAGAAGATGGCCAAATACGAACAGCTGTGGTCTGCAGCTCCCAGCAAGACCAATGCAGAAGGTGGATGATTTCTGCATTTCCACCTGAGGTATCCAGTTCATCTCACTGGGGTGGTTAGACAGTGGGTGCAGCCCATGGAGGGCAAGCAGAAGCAGGGTGGGGTGTTGCCTCACCCAGGAAGTGCAAGGGCTGAGGGAACTCCCTCCCCCAGCCAAGGGAAGCCGTGAGGGACTGTGCGGTGAGGAACAGCGTTATCCGGCCCAGATACTACGCTTTTCCCCACGGTGTTTGCAACCCACAGACCAAGAGATTACTTTGAGTGCATATGCCACAAGGGTCCTGGGTTTCAAGCACAAAAGTGGGTGGCCGTTTGGGCAGACACCGAGATAACTGCAGGAGGTTTTTTTTTTCCCCATACCCCAGTGGTGCCTGGAATGTCAGTGAGATAGAAATGTTTACCTGCCTGAAAGCTTGCTGAAGCCAGGGGGCCAAGTGGTCTTGCTCAGTGGATCCTACCTCCATGGAGCCCAGCAAGCTAAGATCCTCTGGCGTGCAATTCTCGCTGTCAGCACAGCAGTCTGAGGTCCCAGTCTGAAGTTGACCTGGGATACTCGAGCTTGGTGTGGGGACGGACATCCACCATTACTGAGGCTTTAGTAGGCAGTTTTCTCCTTGCAGTGTAAACAAAGTCACCAGGAAGGTCAAACTGGGAGGAGCCCACCACAGTGCCAAAAAGCCCCTTTAGCTAGACTGCCTCTCTAGCTTCCTCATCTCTGGGCAGGGCATCTCTGAAAGAAAGGCAGCAGCCAGAGTCAGGGGATTATAGATAAAACTCACCTCTTCCTGGGACAGAACACCAGGGGGAAGGAGTGGCTGTGGGCACAGCTTCAGCAGACTAAAATGTTCCCACTTGCCAGTTCTGAAGAGAGGAGCGGATCTCCAAGCACAGCAATCAGGCTCTGCTAAGGCACAGACTGTCTCCTCAAGTAGATCCCTGACCCCTGTGCCTCCTGACTAGGAGACACCTCCCAGCAGGGGTTGACAGACACTTCATACAGGGGAGCTCCACCTGGCATCTGGCGGGTGCGGAAGCTTCCAGCGGAAGGAGCAGGCAGCAATCTTTGCTGTTCTGCAGCCTCCGCTGGTGATACCCAAGCAAACTCCAGCAAACATGCAGAAGAGGGGCCTGACTGTTGTAAGGAAAACTAACAAACAGAAAGCAATAGCATCAACATCAGCAAAAAGGACAACCATGCAAAAACTCCATCCGAAGGTCACAAACAGCAAAGACCAAAGGTAGATAAATCTAAGAAGGTGAGGAAAAACCAGTGCAAAAGGCTGAAAATTCCATAAACCAGAATGCCACTTCTCCTCCAAAGGAAAATAACTCCTCACCAGCAAGGGAACAAAACTGGCCAGAGAATGAGTTTGGCAAATTGACAAAAGAAAGCTTCAGAAGGTGGGTAATAATAAACTCTTCTGAGCTTAAGGAGCATGTTCTAACCCAATGCAAGGAAGCTAAGAACCTGGATAAAAGGTTAGAGGAATTGCTTATTAGAATAACCAGTTTAGAGAAGAACATAAATGACCTGATGGAGCTGAAAAACGCAGCACGAGAACTTTGTGAAGCACATCCAATAGCCGAATTGATCAAGCAGAAGAAAGGATATCAGAGATTGAAGATCAACTTAATGAAATAAAGCTTGAAGACAAGATTAGAGAAAAAAGAATGAAAAGGAATGAACAAGCCTCCATGAAATATGGAACTACGTGAAAAGACCAAACCTACATTTGATTGGTGTACCTGAAAGTGACAGGGAGAATGGAACCAAATTGGAAAACATGCTTCATGATATTGTCCCAGAGAACTTCCTCAAACTAGCAGACAGACCAACATTCATATTCAGATAATAAAGAGACCACCACAAAGATACTCCTCGAGAAGAGCAACCCCAAGACACATAATTGCCAGATTCACCAAGGGTGAAATGAAGCAGAAAATGTTAAGGGCAGCCAGAGAGGGAGGTCAGATTACCTGCAAAGGGAAGCCCATCAGACTAAGAGCAGATCACTCTGCAGAAACCCTACAAGCCAGAAGAAAGTGGGGGCCAATATTCAACGTTCTTAAAAAAAAGAATTTTCAACCCAGAATTTCATATCCAGCCAAACTTAGCTTCATAAGCGAAGCAGAAATAAAATACAGACAAACAAATGCTGAGGGACTTTGTCACCACCATGCCTGCCTTACAGGAGGTCCTGAAGGAAGCACTAAATATGGAAAGGAAAAACTGGACCAGCCACGACAAAAACAAACCAAAATATAAAGACCATCGACACTATGAAGAAATTGCATCAACTAATGGGCAAAATAACCAGCTAGCATCATAATGGCAGGATCAAATTCACATATAAAAATGTTAACTTTAAATGTGAACAGGCTAAATGCCCAAATTAAAAGGCACAGACTGGCAAATTGGATAAAGAGTCAAGACCCATTGTTGTGCTATATTCAGGAGACCCATCTCATGTGCAAAGACACTCATAGGCTCAAAATAAAGGGATGGAGGAAGATTCACCAAGTAAATGGAAAGAAAAAAAAAAAGGAGAAGTTGCAATTGTAGTCTCTGATAAAACAGACGTTAAGCCAACAAAGATAAAAAGGACATAGAATGGCATTACATAATGGTAAAGGGATCAATGCAACAAGAAGAGCTAACTATCCTAAATGTATATGCACCCAAATACAGGAGAACCCAGGTTCATAAAGCAAGTTCTTAGAGACCTACAAAGAGACTTAGACTCCCATGCAATAATAGTGGGATACTTTAACACCCACTGTCAATATTAGACAGGTCAATGAGACAGAAAATTAACAAGGATATTCAGTACTCAAACTCAGCTCTGTACTAAGCAGACCTAATAGACATCTACAGAAATCTCCACCCCAAATTAACAGAATATACATTCTTCTCAGCACCTCATAGCACTTATTCTAAAATCAACCACGTAATTGGAAGTAAAACACTCCTCTGCAAATACAAAAGAATGGAAATCATAACAAATATTCTCTTAGACCACAGTGCAATCAAATTAGATTTCGGGATTAAGAAACTCACTCAAAACCACACAACTACGTGGAAACTGAACAACTTACTCCTGAAACACTACTGCGTAAATAACGAAATTAAGGCAGATATAAATAAGTTATTTGAAACCAATGAGAACAAAGATACAACATACCAGAATATCTGGGACACAGCTAAAGCAGTGTTTATAGGGAAATGTATAACACTAAATGCCCACAGGAGAAAGCGGGAAAGATCTAAAATCAATACCGTAACATCACACTTAAACTACAAAAGAAAGCAAACAAATTCAAAAGCTGTTCGAAAACAAGAAATAACTAAGATCAGAGCAGAACTGAAGGAGATAGAGACACGAAAAACCCTTCAAAAAAATCAATGAATCCAGGAGCTGGTTTTTAGAAACCATTAACAAAATAGGTAGACTGCTAGCCAGATTACTAAAGAAGAAAAGAGAGAAGAATTAAATAAACACAATAAAAATGATGAAAGGGAGAACACCCCTGATCCCACAGAAATACACACTACCATCAGAGAACACTCTAAACACCTCTGTGCAAATAAACTAGAAAACCTAGAAAAAATGGATAAATCTGGACACATACACCCTCCCAAGACTAAACCAGGAAGAAGTCGAATCCCTAAATAGACTACCCAACTAAAAAAAGCCCAGGACCAGGTGCATTCACGGCTGAATTCTACCAGAGGTACAAAGAGCAGCTGGTATCATTCCTTCTGAAACTATTCCAAACAATAGAAAAAGAGGGACTCCTTAACTCATTTTATGAGGCCAGCATCATCCTGATACCAAAACCCGGCAAAGAGAGAGAAAAAAAAGAAAATTTCAGGCCAATATCCCTGATGAACATCAGTGCAAAAATCCTCAAGAAAATACTGGGAAACTGAATCCAGCAGAACATTAAAAAGCTTATCCAGCATGATCATGTCAGCTTCAACTCTGGGATGCAAGGCTGGTTCAACATACAAAATCAATAAATGTAATCTATCACATAAACAGAACCAATGACAAAAACCACATGATTATCTCAATAGAGGCAGAAAAGGCCTTCGATAAAATTCAACATCGCTTCATGCTAAAAACACTGTATAAACTAGGTATTGATGGAACATATTTCAAAATAATAAGAGCTATTTATGATAAACCCACAGGCAATATAATACTGAATGGGCAAAAAAACTGGAACCATTCCCTTTGAAAACCAGGGAAAGACAAGGATGCCCTCTCTCACCACTCCTTTTCAACACAGTATTGGAAATTCTGGCCAGGGCAATCAGGCAAGAGAAAGAAATAAAGGCTATTCCACTAGGAAGAGAGGAAGTCAAAGTGTCTCTGTTTGTGGATGACATGATTGTATATGTAGAAAACACCATCCTCTCAGCTCAAGAACTTCTTAAGCTGATAACCAACTTCAGTAAAGTCTCAGGATACAAAATCAATGTGCAAAAATCAAAAGCATTTCTATACACCAATAATAGAGAGCCAAATGATAAACTCCCATTCACAATTGCTACAAAGAGAATGAAATACCTAGGAATACAACTTACAAGGGAAGTGAAGGACCTCTTCAAGAGAACTACAAACCACTGCTCAGGGAAATAGGAGAGAACACAAACAAATGGAAGAACATTCCATGTTCATGGATAGGAAGAATCAATATTGTGAAAATGGCCATACTGCCCAAAGTAATTTATACATTCAATGCTATTCCCATCAAGCTACCATTGACTTTCTTTCCCAAATTAGGAAAAAAAACTATTATAAATTTCATATGGAGCCAAAAAAGGAGCCCACATACTGAAGACAATCATAAACAAAAAGAACAAAGCTGGAGACATCACACTACCTGACTTCAAGCTATGCAAGTTTGCAGTAACCAAAACAGCATGATACTGGTACCAAAACAGATACATAGACCAATGGAACAGAACAGAGGCCTCTGAAATCACACCACACATCTACAGCCATCTGATCTTTGACAAACCTGACAAAAACAAGCAATAGGGAAAGAATTCCCTATTTAATAAAGGGTTTTGGGAAAAATGGCTAGCCATATGCAGAAAACTGAAACTGGACCCCTCACTCACACCTTGTACAAAAATTGACTCAAGATGGATTAAAAATTTAAACATAAGACCTAAAACCATAAAATCCCTAGAAGAAAACATAGGCATTGCCATTCAGGACATAGGCATGGGCAAATAATTCATGACTAAAATACCAAAAGCAATTGCAACAAAAGCCAAAATTGACAAATGGGATCTGATTAAACTAAAGAGCTTCCACAAGGCAAAAGAAACTATCATCAGAGTGAACAGGCATCCTACAGAATGGGAAACATTTTCTGCAATCTATCCATTTGACAAAGGGATAATATCCAGAATCTACAAGGAACTTAAAGAAATTTACAGGAAAAAACAACCCCATCAAAAAGTGGGCAAAGGATATGAACAGACACTTTTCAAAAGAAGACATTTATGAGGCCAACAAACATATGAAAATAAGCTCATCATCAATGATCATCAGAGAAATGCAAATCAAAAACACAATGAGATAACATCTCATACCAGTTAGAATGGCAATCATTAAAAAGTCAGGAAACAACAGATGCTGGAGAGGATGTGGAGAAATAGGAACACTTTTACACTGTTAGTGGGAGTGTAAATTAGTTCAACTATTGTGGAAGACAGTGTGGCAATTCCTCAAGGATCTAGAACTAGAAATACCATTTGATTCAGCCATCCCATTACTGGGTATATACCCAAAGGATTATAAATCATTCCACTAAAGACACATGCACATGTATGTTTATTGCAGCACTATTCACAATAGCAAAGATTTAGAGCCAAGCCAAATGCCCATAAGTGTTAGACTGGATAAAGAAAATGTGGCACATATACACCATGGAATACTATGCAGGCATAACAAAGAATCAGTTCACGCCCTTTACAGGGACATGGATGAAGCTGGAAACCATCATTCTCAGCAAACTAACACAGGAACAGAAAACCAAACACCTCATGTTCCCACTCATAAGTGGGAGTTGAACAATGAGAACATATGGGCACAGGGAGAGGAGCATCAGACATTGGGGCCTGTTTTGGGTGGGGGACTAGGGGAGGGAGAGCATTAGGAGAAATGCCTAATGTAGATGATGGGTTGATGGATGCAGCAATCCACTATGGCAAATGGATACACATGTACACATGTAACAAACCCGCATGTTTTGCACATGTATCCCAGAACTTAAAGTATAATAAAAAAACGAAAGAAGAAAGAAAGAAAGAAGAAAGAGAAAGAAAGATAGAAAGAAAGAAAGAAAGAAAGAAAGAAAGAAAGAAAGAAAGAAAGAAAGAAAGAAAGAAAGAAAGAAAGAAAGAAAAGGAAAAACACTTTTCCATCCTACTGAGAGAAAGGACTGGACAAATCAATTTATTTGCCATTTCTCTTACCAAAGATCTACCACTGTTCAAAACTGGACCCATCTTCTGAAGTAGTGTCAATCTCAGATGTTGGCAGCAGCAAAATCCTCAAGCTGTCATTGCATTTGGCCACAGTCACATTTTGTTTCAACGACGTAGGTAAAAAGGATGCAGAGTGCTTACTATTATATTCCTATACCTAGCAGATCAATACATACACTTCCGATTTAACATGTTTCACTTTTATTCACAATACACACAAAACAATCCCCAAATATTACATCCTGGCTTCACTTACAAACATTTGTAATAGTTGAACCTAACAATTTCTACTTATTTTACTACTTTTTCCTTCTGATTAACCCTAGCCATTATAGACAGCATTAGAAAAACTACCAAAATGGTTAAAAGACCTAGGAGAGTTAAAAGTCATTAATTTCAGCTTTTTAGAAAATTAATCCTACTTAATATTTTATTTACTTGAAAAAAGGATTAAAATGATAGAAGGATGAAATAATAAGTTACACATTCATTAAACAATTAGATGACAGATTTAGCACTCACAATATAATGATTTGCTGAATGACTTTTTCTAATATGTTTAAGACTCTTAGAAAATTCTTTTCACTATTTTTCTATGTCACAGAAGGTAGTCATTTTGTGCCTAATAAAGAGGGAGAAATTATATTGTTGTAAGACTCAATGCTGTTATTATCTATTTTTAAGTTCCAGCCAAACCAGCTGAAAGATATTAAAAATAAATTACCAGCATGCAATTATCATAGGTAGATATTGTGCTGTCACCAAAAAATAATGGATGAATGGCAGATGAAATGCACAGTAGATGAGGTGCTATTCGTAACACTGAACATGCTTCCTGATAAATCACACACTGTCTAATTAAGACAACAGAAATGTGCACACTGAGACACAAGCTTGTCTAGTATCTGTCATGTGAGGATAGGTGTTATTTAATTTATTATGCCTTTACTAAATAATTAAGCTATTTTAGTTTTAAATAACTTGTATATTTTAATCAAGGCAATGGGATACAGTGTTATAATTCTGGTTGTGAAAGCAGCCATGCATTGTGTGCAGTAGTTATTCATGAAGGCTCTATTGGTTTATAAGCCCAGTTTATCTGATATGCCACCCACCTCTGTCTTTACCTTTCTAGTCATGTGCATCATATTCCTTTTTCAGACATCATTTCTGTACCTCTGTAAGAGTCACCCTGGAAGTTGTTCTTATTTTTCTACCCAATTTCTGATATTAAAATGTGATGTTTTAGTAAAAGAACATGTTCACACTTTTTTTTTTTTTTTTTTTTTTTTTGAGACGGAGTCTCGCTCTGTCGCCCAGGCTGGAGGCTCCGCCTCCCGGCTTCACGCCATTCTCCTGCCTCAGCCTCCCGAGTAGCTGGGACTACAGGCGCCCACAACCGCGCCCGGCTAATTTTTTGTATTTTTAGTAGAGACGGGGTTTCACCGTGGTCTCGATCTCCTGACCTTGTGATCTGCCCGCCTCGGCCTCCCAAAGTGCTGGGATTACAGGCGTGAGCCACCGCGCCCGGCCCACATGTTCACACTTTTTAGTAAGCATTTAAAATGTTTGTATGGTTTGCATTGTTATTAATTCAATCAACATTGGTAAAGCACATACCAGGTAGCATTCCTACTGCTAGGGATTCACTGACAAAAGAGGAAGACCCCCATGTAAATAAGCTTCACCAGGGGGCAGGTGGTACCTGATGTCAATTCAAAGATCAGTTTGTAAAGATCAGGCTGATCTTTTTAACTGATCAGAATTTAAAGTGACAGTGAGAGGAGTTTTAGTAGGGGAGGGACTTTTTAGATAGAGGCAGTTCAATGATGTAGAGGTGCGAGAATATAGTATGGATGAGTTTTCAGGTAGTCCAATAGGCCTGCCTGGCCAAGAGTGGGCAAGTGACACAGTATGGAGCTAGACAGGCCACTATGTAAAAGATTATAAGAGGACTATTGGTAACTCCACACTTCTGTATAGTCTCTATACAGACTACAGAAAGGTGAACATTGCATATGCTCCCTGAACATCAAGTTAAATTAAAGTATTAAAAGAAAAATATTTAAATAAGCTTTGAAGAAATTTGGCCACAATACACTAAAAATCAAAAGAAGAGACTCATTTTCCATGTTAGTCAATCTGTGTCTGTCTGTGTATCTTTTTGTGATTGTGTGTATATGCGGGTCATTGCTGAGAATAGAAAATCTAATGAAATATCTACCTACATGTTGATGTGATTTGGGGTTTTTACTATACTGTGATAAATGTAATACTTAAGTTATGATTATATATATACACATATATATATATATCAGACACTGCTCTAAGTCTCTTGCAAATATTAACTCTTGAATCCTTATAACAACCCTCTAAAGTAAAGGATTATTATTATTTGATTTTATTCTTTAGGAAACAGAGTCTCAGGGGAGTTAGTAACTTGCCTATATGACCACACACTGTTAAGTTTACATAAGAATTGTCCAGAAAGCACATTTAAATGGCAATATCTTGGATTCCACCAGCAGGGATTCTTCCTCATGAAGTCGGATATAGAGCCCAGGAAATGTCATACTTAAGAACCCAAAATGACTGTGATGGATTTCATCCAAGAATATTTTTTTTTGACAAATAGTGTTGTGAGAGTTTTAACAATATCAGTTTACATTTAGCTCAGTATTGTCCATTTACTACCAGTTAATCAGCCATACCATGACTATCGAGGGAAGTAAATTTCTCTTTATACATGTACTACCTAACACTTACTAATACCTGATATTTGTATGCAGTGAATGTTTTCTTAAAAAAGAATCAAACTAAATTAAATGGAACTCACCACATAATGCACCTTACCTCTATATTTTAATTTATCTCTTTCAAAAATGGTTTTGGGAAGAAAAACCATACGAACATCTCAATAGATACAAAGAAAGCTTTTGATAAAATCCAACATCCCTTCATGATTAAAAACCATCAACAAACTAGGCATTGAAAGAAAATACCTCAAAATAGTAAGAGTCACCTATGACGAACAGCCAACGTCACACTGAACAGGCAAAAATTGGAAACATTTCCCTTGAGAACTGGAATAAGAAAAAGATGGCCATTTTCATTACTCTTATTCAACATATTTCTGGAAGGAACAGTCAGATAAATCAGGCAAGATAAAGAAATAAAATACATCCATCTAGAGAAAGAAGAAGTCAAACTGTCTTCATAGGCAATATGATTCTATACCTACAGAAACCTACAGACTCTGCCCAAAGGCTCCTGGAACTGACAAATGACCAGCAAAGTCTCAGGATACAAACTCAATGTACAAAAATCAGCGTTTCAATGCTGATTGAATAATATTATAATATTGTCAATAATATTCAAGCCAAATCAAGAATGCGATCACATGTACAATAGCACAAAAAAATAAAATACCTAGGAATATATCTAACCCAGGAATTGAAACACCTCTACAAGGAGAACTACAAAACACTGCTAAAAGAAATCATAAATGACACAAATAAATAGAAAAACATTCCATGCTTATGGATTGGAACATTAATATCATTAAAATGACCATACTGTTGAAAGCAATCTATAGATTCAACATTATTTCTACCAAACTACCAATGACATTTTTTCACAGAATTGGAAAAACTATTCTACAATGCCCATGGAACCAAAAAAGAGCTCAAATGACCAAAGCAATTCTAAGAAAAAAGAATGAAGCCAGAGGCCAGGCGCGGTGACTCACGCCTGTAATCCCAGTACTTTGGGAGGCCAAGGCAGGCGGATCACAAGGTCAGGAGATCGAGATCATCCTGGCCATCATGGTGAAACCCCGTCTCTACTAAAAGAAATACAAAAAATTAGGCTGGCGTGGTGGCAGGTCCCTGTAGTCCCAGCTACTCATGAGGCTGAGGCAAGAGAATGGTGTGAACCCGGGAGGCGGAGCTTGCAGTGAGCGGAGATCGCGCCACTGCACACTAGCCTGGGTGACAGAGCGAGACCCTGTCTCAAAAAAAAAAAAAAAAAAAAAAAAAGAATGGTTTAGAAACAGACACATGGAACAGAATAGGCAGCCCAGAAATAAAGCTGCACATCTATGGCCTTCTGATCTTCCACAAAGTTGACAAAAATAAGCAATGGAGAAAAGATTCCCTACTCAATAAATGGTGCTGGGAAAGCTCACTATATGCAGAAGAATGAAACTGGACCCCTACACTTCACCATATACAAAAACTAACTCAAGATAGATTAAAAATGTAAATGTACAACTTCAAACTATAAGAATCCTACGAGAAAACCTAGGAAACACCATTCTGGACATCAACCTTTGCAAAGAATTTCTGATTAAGTCCTCAAAAGCAGCTGTAACAAAAACAAAAATTAACAAGTGGGACCTAATTAAAGAGCTGCATAGCAAAAGAAACTGTCAAAAGAGTAACAACCTAGAGAATAGGAGAAAATATTCGCAAACTATGCATCCCAGAGAGGTCTAATAGCTAGAATCTATAAGGAACTTAATGAACTAGCAAAAAGCAAATAACCTCATTAAAAACTGGGCAGAAGACATGAAATGACATTTTTAATAATAAGACATGCAATTGGCTAACAAACCCATGAGAAATGGTGCACATCACTAATCAGAGAAATGTAAATTGAAATCTCAGCGAGATGCTATCTCATACCAGTCAGAATGGCTATCATTAAAATGTCAGAAAACAACAGATGTTGGCAAGGCTGCAGATAAAAGGGAACACTTATACACTGTTGCTGGAAATGTAAATTCAGGCATTGTGGACAGCAGTTTGAGGACTTCTCAAAGAACTTAGGACAACCATTTAATCCAGCAATCCCATTACTGGCTAGATAGCTAAAAGAAAGCAGAACATTCTACCAAAAAGACATGTGCACTTGCATGTCCATCATAGCACTATTCACAATGGCAAAGAAATGGAATCATCCCAGGTGCCCATCAGTGGTGGATTGCAGAAAGAAAATGTGGTATCTGTACACCATGGAATACTATGGATTCACAAAAAAGAACCAAATCATGTCCTTTCCAGCAACATGGATGCAGCTAGAAGCCACTATCCTGAGTGAAGTAATACAGGAACAGAAAACTAAATACTGCATGTTCTCACTAATAAGTGAGAACTAAACATTGGGTACTCATGGACATAAAGATGGCAATAATCGATACTGGGAACTACTAGAGAGGGAAAGGAGTTGGGGCAAAAGTTGAAAAACTGACTGTTGGATACTATGCTCAGAACTTAGGTGATGGGATCATTTGTATCCCAAACCTCAGAATCATGTGATGTATGCAGGTAACAAACCTGCACATATACCCTCTGAATCTAAAGTAAAAGTTGAAAAAATAAAAGCAAAATATTGGAGGGGGCAGGTATGAAGACATAACTCCTGGTCACATATTTAATCTTTTAACATTTGATAGCATCAACAAGGAATTGACAACTTGCTTTTTCAAATGATCTGCTTTTATCATGACACCTCCTACAAGGAGAGCTGCATATTTTATAAATGTTAAGATTTTGAACATTGTAAATAACATGAAAATAAGTTTCTAAAGCAAATTCGGTAATTTGGTATCATTAGAACATTTTAGCTTATATAAACCAATCATTGTTTTTATAAATCATCAGATGTATGTGTGTATATAAATATATGTATATTTGTGTCATATATATTATTGTGTCATATATGTCTGTCTTGTGTAACTATTTAATGTAATTAGACATATAATATACATTGTTATGTTTAACCCAAAGGTAAATTTTTATTTTATTTTTTAATATGCTAGGTTAGTCTTTTGAGATTCCACAAAATAACATAGGAGTAATTCAATCATAACATTGAACACAGCCTGCTGGTTTGAGAATATATGAGCATATCTTTCTCATTATTCTAATTTCATTATTTCCTAAATGACCACATAAGAAAAAAGAACTGGCTTTATTTCTTTTAAGTGATGAAATGTTAAATTGAAAGTTTTCCAGGACCTTACTGAGTTTAATTTCCTTTGGCTTCTTGTTCAAACTCAAAGTCAAAAAATAAAATATTTTCTTAAAAAATCTTTTCAGTGTACCAAGTATGCTTTTGAAGTACTCTCTATGTCTACAGGCTGGTACAAATCACTCAGTAGCAGTCCCCACTTGCTTTAACAGGCAGCAGCAATTGGCAAGAACTTTGAGGCAAAGAGGAAAAAAAATTATGTTGAAAATAGTCTTGAATAAAACAACAAAATGCACCAAGTAATTCTGTATAGATCTTGACATCAAAAGATACCTCCTTCTCCCTTTTTCATCCAATAAGTGTTATTAGTGGAGAAGGGGACAATGAAGTTAATTTTAATCTTTCTTTTTCATCCATAAAACTCCCCCTCACATCTTTTTTGTGGAATCATATATTCGTTTAAATGAAGTCCACAGGCATGCGTTAAAGAAACAGCCCAATTTGTGGCATAGATAACACAGAAGGATATTTTTATTTTCAAATGTTTCTCACAGAGATGCCTTATTTGATCACTGGAGGCTTATGTAGCACATTCTTTGCATTCAGGTTTTGAAGAGTGGTTCCCTCTGGGAAACAAAGGATGGCAAAGCAAAGTAATTGTGTGTTGTTTAGAACAGTTTAAGAGAAAGCCACTGAACCATTTTTGAGTAATCAGGAAACAACTACATCTACACTTACAAATTTGGTTTCTCTCTTCGAAAATCAACATCAGTGGAAAAAACTCAAACTTTTTCTGTAAAAATTAAAATAAAAAAATTACACTCTAATACAATACTAAAGTTAATAAAAAAAAAAAACACTTCTCAAATTTTGAAACTTCTTCCATGTCTTAAGGATTAAAAATAATTCTCCCCACAAAAACAGTTTCTATCATATTATTCCTACGCTTAAATACCTGCAATGTATTAAGCAAAGTTAAATAATATTCTTATGAAGCATAATAGGATTTATAAAATCCTATTAAATGATGGATATAGTTTTCTTTTTATTAGTTTTCAAAATTCTTCAAATAAGTTACAGATACTGTTTTTGATTAAAAGAAGGGAGAGGGAGAGAAACGGAGCTAGAGAGAGACAGTGCACTGACTCTGACTTGCTTTTATAAGTTAGTTTGTCTTAGTGGTTTCTGTCAATAAATATGGGCCGACCCCATTTTTTAAAAATTCCATCATATGAATGTATCATAACTGTTTTAACCACTGCTTTATTAATAGACAATTAACTACTCTTGTTTTATCCCTACAATTTTATAAATATATTGCAAAAAAAAAAAAACAACAAAAATCTCCCATTGAACAAACGCGCCCTCCTTAGTCTTCCTTGTCATGCTTTGCATCATATATTTATTGGCTTAATTTTTCCTGTTTACTTATGTACATCAAATGTTTGGGTCAAACTGATTTAACCACTATCATTGTGCATATACTATTGGTGCAGGATTTTTTTCTTCTTAGTTCAGCTAAAATCCAGGTTCTTTCTTGTCTCATGACCAGGAAAAGTGCGGGACGCAGACACACTGAAAGGCGAGGAGGGCGGAATTTATTAAGCAAAAGGAAAGCTCTCAACAAAAAGAGGGGTCCTGGACGCAGGTTTTCTACCTCACAAAAATTGAATACCAGGCCACCCAACATGGGCCGAAGAGGCTCGGCTCCTCCCCTACATAAGGCACCGATTCCTCGCGGCTCCACCCCATTCTTCCAGCGCACATGTGGGCCCCTAGTCTGAGCCCCTCCACATTGATTTATTTCCCTTACTGCGCATGTGTTAAGGGATGGGATTTTTCACCAGAGGCATGTTTAGGGAAACCCCCTGTGCACAATGACCTGGACAGCACTCGTCTGTCTCTTGCCTCTATCACTATTATCTTAGTCATTGCTTGCACCAAGTATTCAACTCATCTGGGAATTGCCTTTCTGAGGTACTTTTCTACCTTTACTAAAATTGTGTGTATTTGTCAGGTTTCATTTCTATTTCATCTGGCCAGCAGTGATTGCTTCCTGTTCTGTAACACATGGTTCTTTGCACTATGCATGACTCAGTTATATTATATGATATATTAGTTTATGTGCATAACTATATTATTTTTCTTGCTAACTATAGATCCTTTAAGGGCATATGATTAACTCCTGAGTTTCTAGCATAATTGAATAGTTTCTACTCATGGGAGATGCTCTAAATTATAAAACTGAGAGAGTATTAACTCTCTGATTTCCTTCTTAGTCAGAGGTAATATTGACAAATCTTAAAAATTATAATAACATACGGACATTGACAAATCAGAATGATTGTTAGCCATAGTATTGCAACAAGTTCCTGCAGCCTCCTTGGAGAATCAGGTATTTCTCTTTTAGTGTTTGACGATGGGGAGATTTGAGGTTCCAGAGAAGGACCTTGGCAGCCGCGATCATTGGGAAGATAGTTTAGGACTCTGCCTAATAATAAAGGCAGAATGAAACTATTTCAACATTTTAACAATAGGCCTTACAGGTGAGTAATACATAAATGTTAATCTAATTTTATTTTATTTTATTTTATTTTATTTTATTTTATTTTATTTTATTTTTTTGAGATGGAGTCTTGCTCTGTCACCCAGGCTGGAGTGCAGTGGCCTGATCTCGGCTCACTGCAAGCTCCACCTCCCGGGTTCACACCATTCTCCTGCCTCAGCCTCCCAAGTAGCTGGGACTACAGGTGCCCACCACCATGACGGGCTATTTTTTGTATTTTTAGTAGAGAGGGGTTTCACCATGTTAGCCAGGATGGTCTCGATCTCCTGACCTCGTGATCCGCCCGCCTGACCTCCCCAAGTGCTGGGATTACAGGCGTGAGCCACCGCGCCCGGCCAATCCTATGTTTTACACGTAAAAATATCACTGTGATCAATAAGAACTTTTGGAGGTAGATGTCACAGAATGAGAGATATTTGAATTGTTTATTGAAAGATAAACAGGAATGTGTCATTAAACAAGAATTAAGGGTAGTTAGTACTGAGCTTTTCAAATAAAAAAACTCAAGAGCAAAATAATTAGAAAATTCTTAAAGAATAGTGTAAACTTAAATTTAGCCAGAATGCGGGGGGAGTTGGAGGTTATTGGAAGAGATTATAGTTTTGTATGTCATAAAGAATAATTCAGACTTTAGCATGTAAGCATGGAACTCTAGGAGTTTTCTAAGTCAGAGAATGAAGTGAGTGGGTTTATGTTTTGGAAAGGGACCAGTAATCAAAGGCAGTGTACAGAAAGTCATGGGGCCTTATGGGAACTAGGAATATTATATTCCTATTTACATTGATCAAATAAGAGTTGATAAGTGTCTGAACCAAGACAATGGAGGAAATAGGGAAGACAGGTGGAGAGAATTAATGCATTAAAAGATATTTAATGCATTAAAAAGGTAAGATCCATAGGACTTTATCAGTGACTGGCTGTGGAACAGGTGAAAGAAGGAGAAGAATGCAATGGCACACTTCCAGCTTTTAATGGATGATGATGTCATTAACAGAGATAAGGAGTATGAAAAGAGAAGGTTTGAACCGAGCAGCATTCACTACTATTTGAAGAAGGAATGGAAGAAACTGATATGATCTAACTATAGAATAAAGTGACCCAATATAAATAAAAATAGAAAAATTATTCTGTTAATATAAATGGAAGTGTATGAATCATTTCATCTATATGTTCCTTTGTGGATTTTTGTACTTTGAAAATGTGTTAATTTTAGTTGCTCAAGACTTTCTGTATAAAATAACATTCAGATTGTTATTGCAGTGCTGAAGGTTTATTTTATGCACTCTCAATTATTTATTTGACTGATATTTGTGATACGTGCCTCTTTTCTAATTCGAGTTGAAAAATAAAGCAATTTGTATTAGTTTGTTCTCATACTGCTAATAAAGACATACCCGAGACTGGGTAATTTAGAAAGGAAAGAGATTTAATTGACTCACAGTTCCACGTGGCTGGTGAGGCCTCACAATCATGGTGGAAGGGAGAAGGGGAGCAAAGGCACATCTTACATGCTGGCAGGCAAGAGACAGACAGCATGTGTAGTGGAACTCCCCTTTATAAAACCATGCGATCTTGTGAGACTTATTCAGAGAACAGCACGGGAAAACCACCCCTCTGATTTGATTGTGTCCCACTGCGTCTCTCCCATGACACATAGGGATTGTGGGAGCTACAATCTGGGTGGGGACACGGCCAAACCACATCACAATTCTTGCAATTGCGTATGCCACAAATGATACAGGTACAAAGTATTTTCATCCAGCATTAAAATTAAAGAGGAATTCATGAGTAAAACTTAATCAAAGTCTAGTAGGCTGAATGGTGGCCTTGCCCAAAGTATGTACATGTCCTAATTTCTGGAATGTGTAAATGAAGGGTGTTTGCAGTTGTAATTAAGTTAAAGATTTTGAAATGAAGATGTGAGGAGATGCTAGATTATCCAGATAGATTCTAAATTCAGTGGCAAGGGTCCTTACAAAAGAAACACACAAGGGAAGGAAGCAGTATGACTCTGAGGCAGAGACGGGAGTGATGTGAACACAAATCAAGGAATATGGCAAACCACCAGAAGCTGAAAGAGGCAAGGAATGGATTCTCCCATACATCCTCCAGAGGTAGTGTAGCTCTGCCAACACTTTAATTTCAGACTTCTGGCCTCCAAAACAGTGAGAGAATAGATTTCTGTTGTTGTAAGTGACCATGTTTATAGTAATTTGTTATAGCAATCATTGGAAAATAAATACACTAAGCTTTTTGAGTAAAGGTCTAAATATCTACGGCCAAGATGGGTGTTAGATAATTATCCTGTGGGCAGTAGGAAAAAACAGAGTTATTTGAACCAAGTAGGACTCATTTGCAAATAATCTAAATAGTTAATATTACAAGGTATAATTGTCTTGTTATCTCACTTTGCTTAGGCAGGGGTTGAATGAAAACTCACTTGAGGTTATCCTTTTGTACCCTAAGAACATGGTTTTTTCAATGCTCCGGGATGAGACTGAGGGGTGATAAGGGATTTTCATGAGCAGGAGTTCTCTAGAAACCAACAAAAGATTATGCTGAAATATTCATGAAAGGTTGGCATGAAAAAGCACAAAACTAGCAGAAAATAGAAATAGATCTAAAATTCAAAGCAAATAAAAATACATTTTGCATGTGATGCCATTTTTTTGAAATCGTATTTGTGAATATCATAACACAGAGGATAGAGCCTAATGAGTTACACAACACTGGACTTGATCTTTTTAGTTCCAAGATTTAGCTCCATTCCTTTTTTAGTATTAATTTTTGGAATTTGTAACTGACACATAATAATTATATGTATTTACAGGATACATGTAATGTTTCAGTGCATGAATACATTATATAATGATCACATTAGGGTAATTATCATATCCATCACTTTAAACATTTATCATTTCTCTGCGGTGATAACATTCAAACTCTTTTTTTCTGGCTGTCTTAAAATATATATCATATTGTTATTTGCTATAGTCACTCCACTGGGTAATCGAACACCAGAACGAATTCTTCCTAATTGTAACTTTGTACCTGTTGACTAATCTCTCCTTGTTCCCTTTCCCCACTACCTTCCCCAGCCCCTGGTAGCAACTATTGTACTATTTCTATGAAATCAACTTTTTTTCGATTCCACACACAAGTAAGATTTTGTGGTGTTTGGTGTTTGTCTTTCTGTGTTTAGATTATACAACACAATGTCCTCTGGGTTCATTCATGTTATTGCAGATGACAGGATTTCATTTGTTTTGTGACTGAATATTATTCCATTGTGTGTACATGTATATCATATATACATATATATCATATATATAACATTTTCTTTTTTTTGTTGTTTTACTTTAAATTCTGGGATATATGTGCTGAATGTGCAGGTTTGTTACATAGGTATACATGTGCCATGGTGGTTTGCTGCACCTATCAACCCGTCATCTAGGTTTTAAGTCACACATGCATTAGGTATTTGTCCTAATGCTCTCCCTCTCCCTTTCCCCCAACCCCCGATATATCACATTTTCTTTATCCATCCATCTATTGATGGACACTTAGGTTGCTTTCATATGTTGGCTCTTGTGAATAGCATGGCAATAAGCATGGGAGTAAAGATATCCCTTTGGCATACTGAGTTCCTTTTTTTAGATATATATCCAATAATGGAATTACTGAATCATATGGTAATTCTATTCTATTTTTAACTTTTTGAGGAACATCCACACTGTTTTCATAATGACTGTACTAATTTACATTCCCACCAACAGTGTATAGGAGTTCTCCTTTCAGGTGGAGGTACTTCTGGCAGCAGAAACTCGAGTTGCCAAGGCAAGATGGGTCAAAGTCAGAATGGTGGTTATGGTCCTAGAGGTGGCAAGAAGGATGACAGGGACAAGAAAAATATGAACTTCTTGTACCAATTACAGTGCGGGAAACGAAGAAGAAAACAAACAGAGCAGATGCCGCCAGCAAACTGCCACTGGTGGTACCTCACATCAATGCCAGTTAAAATTATTGAAATTAGTGAGAATGAAAGACTCTTTTCGTGGAGGAAGAACCCATTAGAAATCAGGAACAGATAAAAGCATTAGAAGAAAAGTGTTAGGAGGAAAAGCAAAAGTTCCCCCCGCCTGATAAAAGGATGAAGAAGTACATTTTTCAGATTCACACGGACAACATGATTTTGGCCAGTGAATTAACCCTTGACAACTTGATTATGGCTAAAGATGACCTCTCTGGTGCTGACATCAAGGCAATCTGTACAGAAGGTTGGTCTGATGACCTTAAGAGAAAGTAGAATGAAAGTAACAAATGAAGACTTCAAAAAATCATAAGAAAATATTCTTTATAAAAAAATAGGGGCACTCTTAAGGGGCTCTATCTCTAGTAAACCACAGTTACCATCAGAAAAATAGTTGGTAGGTTTCCTGACCCCTAAAAGGGATGGGGTTGGAGAAGCTGCTCAGAGGAATCCATTTTCCAGTTGATTTTTATTAGCAAAACACCCTGTGTGTCTTTTGGAGTATGATGTATAAAATGCCCACTGGGCAGCCCTCATCTGTTGCTCACTGTGTAGCCCTCTGCTTCCCAATAAAGCATACTCTTACACACACACACACACACACACACACACACACACACACACACACAGTTTCCCCTTGTCCACATCCTAGTTAGCATTTGTTATTTTTTGTCTTTTTGATAGTAGACATTCTGACTAATATGAAATGATGTTTTGTTGTGGCTTTAATTTGCATTTCCCTGATCATTAGTACTGTTGAGCATTTGTTCATATACCTGTTGGTCATTTGTATGTCTTCTTTTAAGAAATGGCTATTCAGGTCTTTTGACTATTTTAATATCAGAGTATTTGATTTTTTGCTATTGAGTTTTTAGTTTCTTATATATTCTGGATTTTAAATCCTTGTCAGATGCCTAGTTTGCAAATATTATCTCCCATTCTATAGGTTGTCTCCTCATTCTACTGATTGTTTTCTTTGTTGTGTAGAAGCTTGTTAGTTTGACGTAATCCCATTAGTCTATTTTTGCTTTTGTTATATGGTCTTTTGAGATCTGAGTAAAAAAATTTTTGCTCAAATTTCAAGAAGCATTTCCCCTATGTTTTCTTCTTGTAGTTTCATAGTTTTACTTCTGACATTTAAGTCATTAATCTACCTTGAGTTGATTTTTGTATACAGTGAGAGATAGAGGTCTCATTTCATTCTTCTGCAAATAATTATTCAGTTTTCCCACTATCATTTATTGAAGAGACTGTTCTTTCCTCAATGTGTGTTCTTGGTACCTTTTTGGAAAATCAATTGGCTATAAATGCATGGAGTTATTTCTGGATTCTCTATTCTATTCCATTGGTCTATGCATCTGTTTTTATGCCAGTAGCATGCTGTTTTGGTTACTATAGCTTTGTAGTATATTTTAAAGTCAGGTAGTATGATGTCTCTAACTATTTTTTTTTTGCTCAAGATTATTTTTGCTATCTGGGGTATTTTGTACTTTATATACATTTTAAGATTGTTTTTTCTATTTCTGTAAAGAATGTCATTGGTATTTTGATAGGGATTGTATTGACTCTGTAGATTGTTTTGGGTAATATGGACATTTTTGCAATATTAATTCTTTCAATCCGTAAACATAGGATATCTTACCATTTATTTGTATTCTTTTTGATTTGTTCTATCAATGTCTTACAGTTTTTGTTATAGAGATCTTTCACCTCCTTGGTTATGTTTATTTCTAGGTGTTTTATCTTATTTTTTATACTATTTTAAATGAATATTTTTTCAAATAGTAATATTATTGGTATATTGAGATACTACTGATTTTTGTGTATTGATTTCGTATACTGCAACTTTACTTAATGCATGTATTAGTTCTCACAGCTTTTTAGTGGAGTCTTCAGGGTGTTTTAGATATATGATTATGCCATCTGCAAACATGGACAATTTTACTTGCATAAATTCAATGATGTGCTGATCGTTTAAAATAATATAATAACAATAGAAATATTTGGTCATATTAAGTTGATAAAAATGTAGAGGAAAGAACTCAGATTGAGGCAGGTAAAAGCAAGTCTCTTTCCACAATGAACTCTCTATACAATTAATTACACATCGGCTGTAAATCTTTTTGGACTACCAATTACAGACTTCGCTTAACCTATTGAAAGGATAAAAGTGTGCCTGATGTAGGAAGTAATCATTTGCATATCAATGCATAATTATTAAATGCCATTTCCTAAATATTTAAAATATAAGTTTAATTAAAAATGTAGTTAGAGCTAATTTTATATAGAAAAAAATGTAATAAAATTTGTAATTTAACCTAAAGGGCATGGTTAGAGTAATGGTTTTATTTTCTCAAGTGTCAATTTGAACAATAATTATTGAAGCCCAGATGTAGCCCAGTAGTGAAACAGGAAAGGCTCCCTTGTCCCCCTCACTGGGCGTGTGATGGGGATGTGGCTTGCTTCTTCAGTGCCCTGCTGCTTAAACCTCTAGGAGAACATACAGATGGGCAGGCTGTGGGGCTCTGACCCGACAGCAGTGAGTGGGGGTGAATGTTTACAACTGAAGCCCCAGTGGGCATGTGCTACAGGGTACTCTTTTAGTTTGCAGTGTATAGGCAACTTGTGTTAACCAGCTCAATTAGGCCCTCTCCCTTGTCTCAAGGACACAGGGCTTTCTGTATCCTGGGTTTTTGCCTTGGTGTACAGGAAGAATAGGATCACACGTGCACTTGAAGAACGAGTGCAAAGTTTAACTCAGTGGAAGTAGCTCTCCGCTGACTGGGGAGCCAGAAGGGAGATAATTTCCCCTGGAGTTGGGCCACTCAGTGGCCCCAGGTCTCCTCCAACTGCCCTGGCCAAACTGCCTCGTTCAGTGGGTGATGGCCTACCAGCCTGCTGGCGCCTGTTGGCATGCTCTTTTGCCAGCATGCTCTTGACAGCCAGCAGCTGCGTCTTCTTCTGCCAATGTGTTTTTCACGTCATTCAGCTGCTTGTGTGTTTGCCCGCTAGGGTCTCAGGATTTTATAGACACAGGATGAGGGTGTGGCAGGCCAGAGTGGTCTTGGGAAAGGCAACATTTGGGCATGAAGGCAGGAGTGACTGTCCTTACCTTGGTCCGAGGGGGTGGAGCCCTAGCCAGGGACCACACCCTTCCTCTACCCAGCACTTCCCTTCCCCCTTTCTGTGTCATTTAAAGGGACCACAGTCTTCCATTCCCAACATTCCTTTATCAGCAGGTTGGGTACGAACTGCTTGAAAGGTAAAGGTGTCAGTTTAGAACATTTTTACCTTTCTCAATTGTCCTTTCTGCTGCTGTGGATTTTAACCCATTTTCTCTTGAGAGAAAATGACAGAATTATAAGTTTCTTAGAATATAAAATTTGGTGTAGGGCATTCTTTTCATGAACGTTCTTGGGTAGGTAAATATTCCCCTTCCCCCAGTCCTACTGTGGGGAATGCTTCCATGAATGCAGTGGAAGCATTTGCAGCAACTATGCATATTAGAGGTCATTAGTTTAAATAGTTTTTACTTTACTAGTTAATAGAAACCAGTAAGAAGTATTCTTTGCTGATTGATTTAGTAGGATCAATAATTCATCTAAGTAAAAACAAAGTTTTAGAATTTTAAAAAGTCATCATTTGTTTTCCAGTTATTATTGCTGCCTAACAAATTAAAGTTTAGCCTCATAAAACAGCATCTTTACTGTGCTCACAGACTCAGTGGTCAGGAGTTCGAACACAGTACAACCGGAAAGGCTTGACTTTGCCTTACATTGTTGGGTCCGGGGAGACTCAAAGTCTAAGAATGAATGTATGAGCACAAGTGGAATCGTCTAAAGACTTGCTCATTTTCTTGTCTGGCACCTGGGCTGGCATGACTGGAAGTCTAGTACTACTGTGTCTTTTTTCACAGCTTGTTTTTCTCACAGTTGGGTGGTCTCGTAAATGCAAAAACTGGTATGAGCCAGCCTGGGGAAGGAACACAGTATCACTTCTAGCCAATTCTATTTGTCAAAGCAATCACAAATCTTTCCAGATTGTTATTAATCATTGTCGTTATAAGAGAAAAGAGAGAGGAAATAGATTATAGAGACATCTCATTATGCTGTGTGTCTCAGTCTTGTTCTTCTAAAACAGAGCTTCTCAAAGAGTAACCCACAGACCATTCGCTGATTGATAAACTGTTTTGTTTTCAGTCCACAATGGGATAAGGAACTTATATAAGAATGTAAGTCAACTATGACACTGAACACCCTATTTATTTCAGTAGATTTTTTTTTAATGGTAAGAATTTCTCAATGAAAGAAGCAGTGTATTGATTTCCGTTGTGAAACTGATTGTGAAGCAAAAGTTGGAATAGCAGAAAAAGAAACCAGAATTTGAAGCAAGGATAAAATTTTTATTCTTTATTTGGGAAGGACACCCCTACTGCAGTAAGGATAAGGATGAAAGGAAAGTGAGGCAATAATAATAATAATAATAATAATATTAAAAAGCAATGTAATGTAATGCATTACCACATTTGGCATGGTTTCACAAGGATCCCCAAAGAGACCCAGCAAGTGACTCAGAAGGCATGCTTACTTGGCCCACAGTACTTTCCTGGGGGTACAAGGAAGTAATGTCCATTAATATGGCCCACTGAAATAAGAGTGAAAAGATTTATGTTCCTAGGCTGTTCCTATCTTGCATTGAACAAAGTTTAGCCCACAGAGCCAAAACTTTGATCAATGCAAGATGGGAACAGCCAGGAACATAAATTCTCCCTGGCCCTTCCATCTTGCTTTATTGAATCTCTTGATGGCCATGCAGGAAACCCCAAAAGGTTTGTGTCCAGACCAGCTTGTGTGTACATGTGCTTGTCTGGACATTTGTATATGCATGAATCTGCATATGCATTTGAGTAAATTAAATAATTGTTACCTGCTGAAAATCAGAATTCTGAGAGTATCACATCTAAAATATCATTAAAGTTATTTATGGTTGTAGTTGATAATTCCATACATGTTGTAACAGTGGAAATAGATTTTAAATATTGAAATGTAATTTGTGAATATACTAGGAAGAATATTTGGAGAAATGGCCTTTAACATCATTACTAAACCTCTCAGAATTTCTCCAATATCAGTAAAAGGCAAAGTTTTGAGTAAAACATATTATGGTATAACACAAATTTGACTTGAGTGCACTGTTGGTGCTCCATCGAGATCCACCTTAGAGGACCGGAACACTCATCCTCCAGCTCTTGAAGTGCTGGCACAAAAGACTCATAGCTGCTGCCTTTTACAGATGATTGCTCTTGAAGAAATGGGAGCTTCTTTGCCCAGGAGGTTGTACGCCTTTCCACAGGACCAATGACTGATGCGGAAATACCGAAGGCAGGCCCCTTGCCTCAGGATGGGGCCAACTCTGCCACAATTTATGCTCCAGAGGCCCCCATGGGATCTTCCCCTGCTGTATCTGCTTCCCTTGCTCCCCATCTCATGACAACACTGCTGCCATGAATTACATGTGCCCAAATTGTTGTTTCATATTCCATTTCTAGGGAAATCAACCTAAGACAGGTACTTGGAAGAAGTGATTGACAGACCTTTTGAAAGAGGAATCACCAGAAATGGTCTATTGACTAGATACTGAGAAGTGGATTGATATCTGGATCACGCTGAAGTTTAAACTTTTTATATCAAGAGATTGTTTATGAGACTTCTATGGCTAGAGACATTAGGAGAGAAAGTAGATGACAATTTTAGGCATGTTTGATTGGAGGTAATAATGAGGCACCAAATGAAAAAGATTGAACAAAATAATTAGCATTTAGATTTCTAGAACCACAGTTTAAATAGGCCTGAGAGTCATAAGTAAGGAAATAACTGTCGTAGAGATAATAATGCACAATTCTTAAGAAGAAAAATCTTGAAGAATAAAGGACAAATGAATGTTTTTATTGAAGGAATTCTTGTGACATCCATTCTGTCCTCCTTGAGTATTATTTGAACTATTGAATTGAAAATTAATGTACTTATATAAACTTCTCTTTCTGTTGTAAAATGCATTTGAGTTTATTTTAAGTTTGAGTCTACTTTCTCTTTGTAAACTAAACTTGAATTTAGCTTTTAAATCTATGTAACACCATGGGGCTGGGCCCTCTGTTGTTCATAGAGCCTTAAAATACCTAAAACTTAAGATTTAAGTTTTAAAATCTTTATGATAAGTTGTTCAATTTCAGCTTACCACTTAATATGGTATTCCAATGGTGAGTACAACTGTTGGTAAGAAAACACTATTGTATTTATATGAAATTCTTATTTGATTTTATAATAAATTCATGAAAGCCAATGAGTAATTAGATACTCATTGATAATTACTCTTAGATAACCAAGAAGAAGAGAAATCTGAATTCCGAAAAATTCAAATCTAAAACCTTCATATTTTCCTTATATTTTGTTGACTCTTACTGTTTATTAAATAGTCAGCCAAGAAAAGCATCCCAGTAGAATAAAAAGTCTTTAAGTAAACAATTTACATAAAATTCCTCTCTCTCTCTAATATTAAAAGAAAATCAGGCACAAGTTGTTATAGTTGTTTTTCTGAGGACTAAGACGACAGAGCAGCAGTTAGATTATAGGACATATAATGATCTCTTGGACCAGAAAAAATTCTTAAAAGGAAATGTGATACAGTGAATATATATAGGTTCTATTTTTCCAGAATCATCATGTCTAGTTACATAACAAATAAAATAACAAGCAAAAATGTCAACTTTAGAATAAAATATATTCTGGAATCATAATATATATGCCTTCATAAATCTCATCTCTTCTCCCCTCAGAGAAGTAGACCTGGCAGGAGAAAAGTGTTCAATATAAGTCCTGCAAGCCAACCTGAGCATTGGTTTCTTTACCTTAGCTTACCGGGAAAAATTATCAACAAGTTGTCACCACTGCATCTTTTCCTTCGAGAGGCATCTTGCCTTTTATTCTGCTTCCCTACTTTCTCCAACCAAAAAGAATTTCCAGATTACATGTGCATGAGGGGAGACTTTTTTTTTTTTTTTTTTTTTTTTTGAGACGGAGTCTAGCTCTGTCGCCCAGGCTGGAGTGCAGTGGCCGGATCTCAGCTCACTGCAAGCTCCGCCTCCCGGGTTCACGCCATTCTCCTGACTCAGCCTCCCGAGTAGCTGGGACTACAGGCGCCCGCCACCTCGCCCGGCTAGTTTTTTGTATTTTTTAGTAGAGACGGGGTTTCACCGTGTTCGCCAGGATAGTCTCGATCTCCTGACCTCGTGATCCACCCGTCTCGGCCTCCCAAAGTGCTGGGATTACAGGCTTGAGCCACCGCGCCCGGCTGAGGGGAGACTTTTAAAAAAGAAGAATTCATATACATAAAGAAACTAGTATCTCATTATCAAGAAATATTAACAAATAGATTGGCCATTTATTATAGTCTAAATCAAAAGTAAACATTCACTTGGGTTATGAATACATCTTTTGTTATGCATTGTTTCTCTATATATTAAAAAATTTACTTCTTCATCGTTAAAAGAAATCTAGTAAACAGTTTGAACAGCATCTTTTAAATACTCTTTTAGACTAACTGTAATTGTGTGCTTAGCACATTTTGAACTTAATTAAATATTATGTATATGAATACATATATACATTTATTAATTTTTTTTCTTTTTGAGACAAGGTCTCACTCTGTCGCCTGGACTGGGGTGCAGTGGCATAATCTTGACTCGCTGCAGCCTCTACTGCCCAGCCTCGGGTTATTCTCCCATCTCAGCCTCCCCAACAACTGGGACTACAAGCACATGCCACCATGTCAGGCTAATTTTTGTATTTTCAGTAGAGACAGGGTTTTGTCACATTGCCCAGGCTGGTCTCGAACTCCTGATGTCAAGTGATCCACTCGCCTCAGCCTCGCAAAGTGCTGGGATTATAGGCATGAGACATTGCCCTGGTCCCATTTCAGTTTTTTTTTTTTTTTTTTTTTTTTTTTTTTTTTTTAGTACACATGAATTGCTATATTTTATTTAAAATGACATTTAGCATTGACTTTCAAATGTGCTCTCTGAAGAACCAATTATTCTTATTTATTGCTTTCCCTAATTTGATTGCTATCCCTATATTGCTATCCCTAATTTGATTGATAAATACAAAAAATATTTCACATATGACACAAAAATCAAATTATTCTATATCAATATTCATGTTAATTCTACTTTTATAGAATCTTTAAAAACCTAATTTTTGAGGCATGTGTAATGTAGCAATGATTAGGCAGAAATAAATACTGAAACAGATCTTTTCTTGCTAAATACAGTAATGTAAATAGAATGGAAATCAAAGGCTTTCTACATATTAGAAACTACAGTTTTCAAACTGGTGTTTATTAGGCTAACTAAAATACAAAACAAAAAAGCAAAGCTGTCATCTAAGAAATAGTGTAAGAATAATAGGAAGTTTTCTGAACTAGATATGAGGAATGAGTTTTCTATTTGCAATTTGTTTGTTTGTTTTTGAGACGGAGTCTCACTCTGTCGCCCAGGCTGGAGTGCAGTGGCGCGATCTCGGCTCACTGCAAGCTCCGCCTCCCGGGTTCACGTCATTCTCCTGCCTCAGCCTCCCGAGTAGCTGGGACTACAGGCGCCGCCACCACGCCCAGCTAGTTTTTTTTTTTTTTTTGTATTTTTAGTAGAGACGGGATTTCACTGTGGTAGCCAGGATGGTCTCGATCTCCTGATCTCATGATCCCTCCGTCCCGGCATCCCAAAGTGCTGGGATTACAGGTGTCAGCCACCACGCCTGGCCGATAAAGACTAAGTTTTAATCAAAGTTGAAGTCAGGAATGACAAACATTTTAGTCAGGAAAACCCTGGGACTGAGTGAGAGAAATAGGAGGAATAGGAGCTTGAAGGCTGATGACAATGAAGTTTACTCCATTTGATTCTAATTCCCAGCTCACTTGGTTGTTCAGTTTGCCTCGTTTGGCCATTGGCAAAAAAAAGCAAATATTATGAAAAGGAAAGACCAGGAGCTAGTCCCAAGATGCATCTTTTGACTGAACCTCCTCATTGCTTTCAAGACTATTCTGGCCCAACCAGAAACTGTACCTGAGAACTTTTTCTATGTGCTTTTTCTTTGAGATGTATTCTCACACAGGCTGGAGTGCAGTGGCTCGATTTTGGCTCACAGCAACCTCCGCCTCCCAGGTTCAAGCAATTCTCTTGCCTCAGCCTCCCTAGTAGCTGGGATCACAGGCATGCGTCACCACACCAGGCTAAGTTTTGTATTTTTAGTAGAGATGGGGTTTTGCCATGTTGGCCAAGGTGGTCTTGAACTCCTGACCTCAGGTGATCCTGCCTTTTTGGCTTCCCAAAGTGCCCAGCCTTTTTCTATGTGCTTTTGATGAGGTCAGGATCAGCTAGCTATCATCTTGATGTCTAAGAGGATTACACGCTTCAGGAGAAATTTTTCATCATGTACATTTTTGACTTTTGATACAGACAGAAACTCATCACAGACCATAGAATCAACATAAATTGTTTGCTTGCTTAAAAAAAATGTGGTTTACTAAAGGATTGAAGAGAAAGGGTTAAAAGCTGTTTTCATTGTCTTGGGTGAGATAACCTATAGTTAGGAGTTCCCTAATTAGATAGTGAAGTAGAATCTGAGCAGAAAGGATTTAGATGAGTCATTGAATAATTTTTAGGATGGAATTACAAGTTAACTAAGGTCATAGCATGTGTGGTATAATTTTTTCGTTGTTTAGATGAAATACCTACAATTCTTAAACTCAGGAATTTTATAAAACTTAGAAATTAACGTCTTGCAATCAGGAAAGCTGAATTTTGGTGTCATAAAATATGAAGCCAAATTTCACTCAGCATGCATTTTACATGCCTCTATGATGTCATGTAATGAATCAGTGGTTCAGTACAACATATGAGATTATAAAAGTGTTTTTCTCTAAATGAAGAGCAATATATGTGCCAGTAAAACGATTTATTATGCTCATTTTATAGACAGTGTTACTAAGCATATGACTGATAAGACTACAGTTATTCTAGCTTCAGATTCAAAAATGCCAAGAGCATGTTGGATGAATGTATTTCACCGTAAATTCTATTTCCACATTTAATTAGAAAATGTTATCTAGAAGGCCACTCTCCAAGTTTTCTCCAAGTTTTCTCTGATACTTTTTAAAGTGAATATATGTCATGTATAAATAAAGGTGTAATGAGGAAAAAAGAGAGGTGAGCTCATTGGTAAGCAGGAAGAAATCTTGAAATGTCTAAACTCAAAAGAAAAAAAAAAAACGCACAATTTTACAAGGCCATGGTGGTCTATCTAAGGCAGAAATGGAGGCTTAAAATTCAGATATATAGTTCCCCCAAAAAACTAAATATAAAGAAGTTATCAAAGGAGAGGCTACTTGACCATCTTGCCTTTTCCTGCGTCCCAGTGATGATTTTGTGTTTTATTTAAATTGCTTCAAGGCCGTCTCGAATGAGGCTCCAGTATTTCTGTTAGAAATCTCTTAGTTTTAGTAGAGATCATGAGAGTGTCCACCAATTATTTATTCTCGTGGCATTTAGGGGGAAAGTTTTTGTACATTTTCAAATTCCTCTCTTTTCTTATTTATAAACACTAAACAGAGAAAACAAACAATTAAATGTAAAAAAAAGTAGCAAATTCAGTGGCTAATGCCTTTTGGTTTTTCTTTTGCTTTTGTGAACTCTCTGATCTCAGTCCAGCAATTATAATTGCAAGGGGATCTCATAGCTATGTTTACAACTGAGTCTAGTTAATCTCTTCTCTATAGACCCCAAGAAACCTGTGCAGTTCTGGTTTTGTATTTATAATTTGTTAGTGCATTCTCCTATGAGACTAAAGTAATAATAGCTCAGGAATATTTTCTGCTTCATGAGGTGATGTTTCTCAAAGTTACTGGTTGCATAAGGTAGTATAAATATTTATAATTTTCTCCCTTCCAGCGAGCAACTCTATAGATCCCACAGTATGTAATATGAATATGTAAATTAAGTTATATAAATTAATCATTAGTGTAGCATCAAAAGGAAAAGTAATTAATTTTTTTCATGAAGCATTTTTTTGAGCAACTGATATATGCCAGGCACTCATTGTTGTAGGCACGGGAGATAAAGTAGTAAACAAAGTAGATAAAAAATATAATGTACTCATGAAGCTTACAATCATTGTTACCTGTAGTTTGGGGTGCACACATTCACAGTGGGACTTGTTCAACCTTACCTGCCCCAATATACATACACTGGAGTGTGGACACTTTTCCTTGCTTTCAAGACATCTTGAATTCTCCTATTCACTGCACTTATCAAATTGGACTCAAATTGTTGTCCTCCACACTAGACTATTAGACTTATGGATTAAAAATCACTTGTATTCATCTCTATGTTCCCAGTGCTTAGGGTAGCACCTGGAAGAGAGTGGAGGGTTCCTGGAACAGAGTAGAGGAGGGTTCCATAATTTTTTAATTGAAGGCACAATTCCACTTGTTTCAACTGCTCATGATCATTGTTCAATTATGTAACCTTCTAAAATAACTAAAATTCCATTTCCTCCTCAAGAAACTTTATCATCCTCAATCGTTGCTGCCAGCCTCACTTAATATTCCTTCTTTTAACTTAGGGAAAATTCTTGTTGTGAAATTAATAGGAGATTTAATCTCTGTGATTTTCCAGAGAATCATATTGATATATACTGAGACAGCCAGGTGGGAGGGATCCCTGGAGAAAATCCAAACAGCCTGCCCACTGAAGTAGAGACTCGGGAAGTTCATGGGGTTTGCAGCAGGGTAGAGTCCAGCCCCTCCTCTTCCTGTGCGGAAGTTGGGATTCAAGCTGCAAGTGACAAGCGATCTAGCAGGGACTCTGGCCTAGTGAGAGTCCTTGTTTTCCCCTTTTCTTCCTTTTCATTCAATAAAACCCTGCTTCACTCACCCTTCATGGGTCTGCAAGCCTAAATTTTAGTGGTGTGGGATGGACAAGGACCCCACCTTCAGCTGAACTAAGAAAAAGTTCTGCAAAAATACCATTACCCAGAAACACATATTTATGAGCTATTAGGGGCAACTAATCTTTATGTAAACCAGATGTTTATTTGAATACCAAAACAGTTCAAATCTACCTTATTATATGTTTGATGTTGAAAATATAAGAAAATTAAATATGCTAAATAAAACTCAGGTAACATCAACTTGAAATGGTTTTGTAGTGTTTACCTGTTATTGTCAAATAGGAAAATCAATAAGTGATAGTATTTTTTTTGCTACGGTTCACATTTTCATGTGAAAAGGGCCTCCAGTGCTCTTATAATTTTACACTAACCAGAAAAGATAAAAAACAAATTAGTAAAATACCCTCAGACATTAAGGTAAAGAATATAAAACTGAACAAACAGGATAATCTTCCAAACATTAAGACTGAGAAGAATAAAGCTCATTTGAACTTCCTTTTAAAGAGCCTCTGCTATCTTCAGATCAAACCAGATAATTACATTCTGACCATGACTCAGGGATCAACAAATGGAAACATAGAATTAATTGTAGGTATCATTGACTGGACCAGCACTAAGCCAAAATTTGAAGTGTATTTTTTGTTAGTAATCTCCTTTCTTCTTCTATTAAGCCCTTATTTTTATTCTTTTTTTTTTTTTATTGACATCCACCTCATCCCAACATCTTGTGTTCTTTAATTGATCTTTATGCCTTTAATGTTTTCTACCTTTAACTCTCTTATTGCCTCATTTTAAAGACATTAGCAAACAAACGCACATCAGAAGCAGACTTCCTAAAGAGTGAAAGAGTAAGAAACCACATTCTATGAAAATAATGGGGATGACTAGTCCCAACAAGAGGGAGGACTTGAAAACTGCCTACAAATAAACAAGTTTTCACATAGAAGAAAAGTCAGTGTGTTCAAGAGGTCCCTATAAGACTGAACCAGAACCACAGTCAACAGTGGAGGAGAAAAACCTACAGCTGATTATATCATATGTTCACACCAGGTGTGACTTTAGACTAAACATCTGATTATTTCTTGGGATTTTATTTTTGAACATTTGAATCAAAAGTACTATGCTGAAGATACCACTATAACCTTACCTTTGACTCGTAGAGTTATTGTCTGGGTCTTTGCAAAGGGACTTTGGGTAATTTTAAATTAAAATCTCATTTTCCCTATTTGTAAATTGGTGTGATAATAGTGGCTATATTATAAGATTGTTTTGAGGAGTAAATGAGACATATATACACTTCATTGCACAGAGTCAGTTATAGAGTGCTTACTCTGTAAGTATTTTATTTATGATGAAGGAGTTCAGGAAATGCCACCTCAAACTATGACACTTTGGTTTGCTGATTACTTTGAACTGAGGATGACACTTGGGGAGCAGTGGATGCAGGCAGAGGCTTTCTCTCAGTCCCCACATCTGCCTAAGGAGGTGTCAGATACATTGAGTTCCTCTTCAAAGGTGTAATTTCTGACTTCCTTGTTCTTTGTTCTCAAGATCAACTTTCTGTCCCTTCTCCTAAGCTACCTGCTCTGTAGACAACTTCTCCCGTCAGTCCCAATCTGTAACTCACATCTCTTCCTTAATTGAAAAGAGTCCTCTTTACTCCTGGTTACCCACTCTGTAAACTGACCCTCCCGCCAAAACAGCTCTGCCTGCCGAAACTACCCTTCCCACCTTTGCCACGCCCTGACATGCCCAAACATGCTTTGTACCATAACAGACAGCCTCTCTCTTCTCACTTAATTAACCATATTCAGTTTTAAACAGTAGCCAATTTGGTCAGTTTAGGTCGTGCAGTCCGACTCCAGCCAATGGGGACAGAACACAGAAGCAGGGATTAACCACATTAGGGATAAAAACTCCTTCCCTCCTTTGTTCGGTATGCTCTCACAGTGTCCAGAAGTGCAAACAGCACCCTTCTGCAGAAGTAAATTTGCCTTGCTGAGAAATCCTTCATCTGAGTGCTTGTTTTCCTTGCAACTCTGAGCTCTTGTTTCTAACAATGTAGGGACTTGTCCAGGATTGCCTTTCTCCTCTGGGGAGAGGTTCCCAACCATCTCTCGTGAGGAGATGTGTCCCACTGCCTTGCTGTGGTGGTCTCAGGGATGAGGGATTGAGACCTCCCCCAGCATGATGAATAAACCCAGACTCTCAGCAACGTGGGTGAAAAGGATCCTCACATACTGCAGTGACCAGGTAACTCTGTGCACAGACCAATGTAAGGAAAGTTGCCAGGGTGACAAAGTATTCCTTAGTGGTCGGGACATCTTGAAGGTTGAGTGTGCATGAATGAGATGCACAATTACACATGAAGCAAGTGCAGAGTCTGGCTCTGCAGTTCTGTGGTCACCTCATATGGCTTATGGCAGATTCCTGCTGTGGGGCTTATACCAACATGCCAATGGTAAGAGGGACCTGAATTCCTGTGAGGGAAGTGCCCAGAGAAGGATGAAGTGAAAGGAAAGGAGTGCAAGAGAACTCCAGTGGGGGGGGGGGGGCTAAATCTCTAGAGAAGGGAAGGCAAGAAATCTCTAACATGAGGGATTGAGCCTCACACCAAACCTCCAGAGTGGGAAGCACCCCAACTAAGACAGGAAATAAAAGGGATAAAACTAGTGATAATAGTAACATTCCCTCTGATATTCCCTTAGGTCTCATGTTAAAATATTGGAGGGATAATGAAAGGACTAAACATAAGAAAAAACAACAAATGATAAAATATTGTTGTTTCATTTGGCCCAAAGAGCCCATCCTCAAATGCTCAGTTTTCTGGCCAACGTTTGGGTCAAATGAGGATTGGATTTGTCAACTTCTAATAGAGTATGTCAATGACAAGAGTCCCATCTCCCAGGAGGAAATAGATTATGCCCTATGTTGGTGGCAGGGATGTGTCCTTCTTTACCCCCTAAAAGCTAAAGGAAGTAAGCCAGAAGCTAGCTCCTCTGAGGAAAGTAAGATCTCTACCCCCAAACAACCCACCAATGTATGGACCCACTAGACCACCTACCTCCACCAAATTCCCCACCCCAAGCGGAAACACAGGACCCTCCTCACTCAATTCCTCCTCCATATAACCCCAAGTCAATGCCTGCCCCAATGCCCCCTGCCTTCCCTAACCACACACCTGTGTCTATATCTTCTCCAGGAAGGCTCCAGTGTGAGATAGAACAGTGTAAAAAGGATATTCGGAACTTCCCTTTCCCCTCCACCTCTAAGAAATCAGCCCCAACTCTCTTCCCATTAAGGGAAGTGTCCCTTGGAGGAGGAGGCATCAGCTTCGTAAATGCTCCCTTAACTATCTCAGAAGTTTAAAATTTAAAAAAGGAACTCAAGCCATTGTTAGATGACACTTGTGGGGTAGCAGATCAAATTGATCAATTCTTAGGATCACAGCTGTATACTTGGGCCAAGTTAATGTCTATCCTGGGCATCCTCTTTTCAGGGAAAGAAAGAAGCGTGATCCATAGGGCTGCTATGATAGTCTGGGAACGTGAACATCCTGCTGGCCAATACGTTCCTGCAGCAGACCAAAAATTCCCAGCCCAAGACCCTCAATGGGACAATAACAATGCAGATCACTGATAGAATATGAGAGATCTCAGGGAAACTGAGTGTTCGATATACAACAAAGAAAGGATGAAGGACCTATGGAATTCCTAGATAGGCTGAAAGAGCAAATGAGAAAATATGTAGGCCTAGATTTAGAAGACCCTCTTCAGCAGGGAATGCTGAAGTTACATTTTGTTACAAACAGTTGGCCAGATATTGTTAAGAAATTACAAAAGGTAGACAATTGGAAAGACTGGACTTCAAAGAGCTTTTAAGAGAAGCTCAAAAAGTATATGTGAGAAGAGATGAAAAAAGCAGAAACAAAAAGCAAAAATGATGTTATCCACCTGCTAACAGGTGGTTCCAAAAGACAAGGTCCACTGATACTACTCTCTGTTACTTAGGGACCCACACACCCCTAAACAAGGCCTACGGGGGGCAAAACTCCTCACATGCTAGACCATATAAAGGACATAGAGAGATGAGACCAGGGAACAACCACAGAACAGGTAGGGAGGGAGCACAAAATAAATGCTTCAAATTTGAAGGAGTAGGTCATTTTAAGACAGAATGTCTCAAATGAGAGAAGGATAAAGAAGTCATTCCACTTATGGCTTTTGAAGGAGAATAGGGAGGTCAGGAGCTCTGCTCTTTTTATCTTGAATTCCACCAAGAGCCCTTGATACATTTAGAGATGGGACCCAAACATGAAGTTATAACCTTTTAAATAGATTTAGGAGCAGCTCACTCCTCTGTTTCTCTTTACCTAATGTCCCTTGCTCCTCAGAAGAACTTTTTGTCTTGGGGGTAAAGGGAGAAGGGTTTAAAGGAAGATTCTTAGAAGACACAGAGGTTAAATACAAAAATTGATCAATCCACGTTCAATTTCTGTGAATCCCTGAGGCAGGAACTAACCTATTAGGAAGAGATTTAATGCTAAAACTAGATATAGGCTTACATGTCGGTCCAAATGGATTTCTTACCTCATTAAATCTAGTTACCACTGCAGATGAAAAATATATTCGTCTTGATGTATGGGCGAAAGAAGGAAATTGAGGAAGACTTCAAGTCGCTCCAGTACTTATAAAGTTAAAAACCCCAAGGGAAATAGAAGAAAGCAATATCCCATTCCTCTACAGGGCAGAATAGGCTAAAACCTGTAGTCAAAGATCTCATTCAAGATAAGCTTCTTGAACCCTGTATGTCTCCTTATAACACTCCAATATTGCCTGTAAAGAAATCAGATAGGTCATAGCAACTAGTGCACGACCTCAGAGCTATTAACCCAAAATAGTCCACACTACCCACCCTCTTGTTCCCAACCCTTACACTATCCTTAGCAAAATACCATATGACCATCAATGATTTACAGTGAAAGACTTAAAAGATGCCTTCTGGGCATGCCCCTTGGCTGAGGACAGCAGGGACATATTTTCTTTTGAATGGGAAGATCCTCATTCTCGACGAAAGCAACAATACCAATGGGCAGTCTTGCCCCCAAGTGTTTGCAGATTCACCTAACCTCTGTGGTCAAATCCTAGAACAAGTTCTAGAACAAATGTGTACCCTGAAACACATATGCTTGCTCCAATACGTGGAAGACCTGCTTATATCTGGTGAGGCTATAGAACAGATGGCTGCTTTCTCCACACACCTTCTTAACTATTTACAAGAGAAGGGATTATGAGTTTCAAAAGGAAAGCTCCAATTTGTGGAACCCGAGGTTGAATATTTAGGACACTTAATAAGTAAAGACAAGCAAAGATAGGGCTCGAATGGATCAAAGAAATCATGTCTTTCCCTTTGCCTAAAACCAAGCAAGAGCTCAGAAAATTTGGGGGATTAGTTGGATATTGCCAACTATGGATTCATTCCTATGCCCCAAAGACAAAACCCTTATACCTGAAGGTCACCCAGGAAAAGCCTGACCCTCGCCTATAGGCTTCTGATGAAACCCACCAGGGTGAAGAGTTAAAACACCTACTCATCACTGCTCCTGTCTTAGCCCTGCCTTCCCTAGAAAAACCACTTCACCTTAGGGGTGCTTCTCAAGAGTATGGGGGCCACAGACAAACTGTGGCCTTTCTATCAAAAGTTTTAGACCCCGTAACCTGTGGGTGGCTTGAATATATTCAATCTGTCGTGGCTACCACCTTGTTAACTGAAGAAAGCAGGAAGTTAATCTTTGGGGGAAACTTGGTGGTGAGCACACCCCATCAGGTTAGGACAATCTTAAATCAAAAGGCAGGAAGATGGCTCAAGCCGAATCAAGGATTTTAAAGTATGAAGCTATCTTATTAGAAAGAGATGACTTAACATTAACCACTGATAATTCACTTAGCCCAGCAGATTTCCTGACAGGGAACCCAAATCTAAAAGGACCTGAGCATAAATGTTTAGATTTAACTGATTATCACACAAAAGTCAGGCCTGATTTAAGAAAGAGCCTTTTCAAAACAGGTCATCTGTTCATAGGTGGCTCCTCCCGGATAATTGGGGGAAAAAGGCATCGTGGGTATTCAGTGGTCTATGGGGAAGCTCTTGCAGAAGTAGAGTCAGGAAGATTGCCCAATAATTGGTCGGCCCAAACATGTGAATTGTTTGCATTAAATCAGGCTTTAAAACATTTACAAAACCAAGAAGAGACTATAAATACTGATTATAAGTATACCATCAGGGTAGCCCATACCTTCGGGAAAATTTGGACTGAACGAGGTCTCATTAATAGCAAAAACCAAGACTTTGTCCACAAAGAATTAATCACCCAGGTATTAGATAACCTTCAGTTGCCAGAAGAAATAACTATTGTCTATGTTCCAGGACACCAGAAAAATATTTCTTTCAAAAGCTGAGGGAATAACCTCACAGACCAAACAGCCAAACCAGCCACCATTTTCTCTGAAATGCCTGTTTTTCAACTCACCGTTGCCTTTCTCCCCCAACTGCCATTCCCATCTTCTCGCCTGCTGAAAAGGAGAAATTAATAAGAAGAGGAGTCAAGGAAAACTCAGAAGGGAAATCGGTGTTACCAGATCGAAGAGAAATGCTATCCAAATATCTCATGAGGGCGGTTTTATCTCAGCTGCATCAAGGAACCTATTGGGAACTTCAAGCTATGTGTGATGCAATTCTTAAAGTCTATGGATCTATAGGAATTTATACTATAGCAGAGCAAGTGACAGATAGTTGTTTAACATCCAAAAAACTAATAAGCAAACCCTAAGAAAGTCACCCCTCAGAGGAAGAAACCCAGGATTAAAGCCATTCCAGAACATCCAAATAGATTACACCGAAATGCCCCCAATAGGTCCCCTAAAGTATCTACTGGTAATAGTGGATCACCTTACTCACTGGGTAGAAGCTATTCTCTTTTCAAATGCAGTCGCCAGTAATGTAGTTAAGACATTCATCGAAATATTATACCTAGATTTGGATTAATAGAAAATAATGATTCAGATAATGGAACCCACTTCACTGAACCTGTCATTAAAAAGCTAGCCCAAGTATTAGCAGTAAGGTAGGATACCATGCCCTCTGGCACCCACCTTCATCAGGAAGAATAGAAAGAATGAACCAAACCCTAAAACACCACCTAAGCAAATTAGTTTTAGAGACTTGACTATCATGAACCCAATGCCTTCCTACTGTCTTATTGAGGGTCTGAACTGCCCCTCGGAATTATATTGGCTTATCTTCTTATGAAATGCTATATGGGTTTCCGTATTTACACTCCACTGTTGACATTCTTATGATTGAAACTAAAGAACAATTTCTCAGGAGCTGTATACTTGGTCTGTCTTCCAGTTTCTCTTCCCTCAGAACTAAAGGCCTTTTAGAACAGACACCACCCTTGGAGTTTCCAGCACATCAGCGTCAGCCTGGGGATCACATTCTCATCAAAAGCAGGAAAGAAGGAAAACTTGAACCAGCTTGGGAAGTACCCTATCTAGTGCTTCTAACTGCAGAAACCACGGTCTGCATGGCCAAAAGGGGATAGACACAACACATGCGGGTGAAAGGAGTGGCTTCTCCAGCCAGAGAAAAATAGGCCGTCACCCCAGGGCCCATCCCCACCAAATTAACTCTCAAAAGGGCTTAATAATCACTTGTTTATTTTCTCTTTCTTTTCAATAGAAGGTCACCTCGTCATCAATGTGACTTAAAGTAACCATCCCTTAACTCTTCAGTTCAGTGCTTGTTCAGTCATCTGATGTGAAGGTGAATGATCTCAAACGCAGTTATCAAATGTAGATAAATATCTATGTCCATCCACAGTGAGTCAACTAAGTAAAAGTATGGAGCCTTAAAAAGTCCCTGTGGTGACTGGACAGATGTTTGGTGGACCACCCAACATGAAGAGTGGACAACCAGGCCCCATTCTTCAAATAAGTTGCAAGGACTGAAACAGAAACTCCAACTTACTCATGGTCCCATCCCATCAAACTGTAAGTCATTGCAGTGTAATCCCTTATTGCTAATTATAGATAGTCCCCGAACAATGGCCCAAGAATCCTCCATATTTGAATGGTATGGGTTCAGAGCACATGATACAGGGCAGGACCCCATAGGAATCTTCTCTTTGAGGTTGGCTAGACTATCGGTTAAAAACAATAAAGAAATCCAGACCCAGAGTCAGGGGAAACATATGGGACCCAACACTCTCCCCAAACAATGGGAGGCCTGTTGTTCTCCTCTCATCTCCAGAACGATCCAACTAAGGTAATGGTTGTGGAGGTAAAAGATTTAAGGCAGACTATAGCTTTAGAGATGGGGTACAAAGATGCAAGTACCTGGCTGGAATGGATTAAATATTCCATCTGCACTCTAAAGAAAGTGAGTGTTACGCTTGTCTCCACAGCAGGCCAGAGGCCCAGATTGTCCCCTTTCCACTCGGATGGTCCTCCAGCCAACCAGGCGTGAACTGTATGATAGGTCTCACCCACAGCCTGGGGTAATGAATTATGCCGAGCTCTCTCTCCGCTATTCCCTGAAGACCAGCACCCTGCGGGTCAGCCCCAGAGGGCCATCCAGCTTCTGTCTCCTGATGCCAATTTTACCCATGTCTTTCAGAACAAAGGGAAAACTTACCATTTCTTGGAGATCTAAAGGGATGCAGTGAACTTAAGCCATTCTGAGAGCTGACCAATCAGTCTGCCCTGATCCACTCCCAGGCAGATGTATGGTGGTATTGTGGCGGACCATTAGTGGACACGCTGCCAAGTAACTGGAGTGGCACTTACGCTCTCATCCAATTGGCCATTTCTTTCACCCTAGCATTTCATCAACCAAAAAGGTTAAAGAGAAAGCATCATGAAACAAGAGATGCCTCTCATGGGTCCTTTGACCCTCATGTTTACATAGATGCCACTGGAGTCCCGAGAGGAGTGCCAGATGAATTTAAGGCCCAAAATCAGATAGTTGCAGGATTTGAGTTCATACTATTCTGGTGGTTAACTGTAAATAAAAATGTAGATTGGATAAATTACATCCATTGAAATTAACAATGATTTGTTAACTATACTAGAGATTCTATAAAGGGATAACTAAACAATTAGGACCCACCAGTCAAATGACTTGAGAAAATAGAATAGCATTAGACATGATACTAGCAGAGAAAGATGGAGTTTGTGTCATGATTGGAACTCAGTGTTGTACTTTTTTACCTAATAATACTGCTTCTGACGGAACCATAACAAAAGCATTGCAAGGTCTTACTGCTTTATCCAATGAACTAGCTAAAACTTCAGGAATAAAAAATCCCTTCACTAATTTAATGGAAAAATGGTTCAGCAAATGGAAAGAACTTATGTCCTCAATCCTTACTTATCATTGTAATAGGTGTGCTTATCCTTATATGATGTTGTTTCATCCCGAAGCCTAGTACGAAGGCTATTGAAACAGCTCTCACTAAAACCTTTTTCAATCCCCCTGGCCTTATGCACATAAGCTCCTACTTTTAGAAAACCAAGCAGAACAACAGAGTCAAGACATGCTGAAAAGGTTTGAAGAGGAAGAATTATAAAAATCAAAAGGGGGGAGTTGTCAGATACAGTAAGTTCCTCTTCAAATGTGTAATTTCTGACTTCCTTGTTCTTTGTTCTCGAGATCAACTTCCTTGTCCCTTCTCCTAAGCTACCTGCTCTGTAAACAACTTCTCCTGCCAGTCCCAATCTGTAACTCAAACCTCTTCCTTATTTGAAAAGAGTCCTCTTTACTCCTGGCTACCCACTCTGTAAACTGACCCTCCCACTGAAACAGCTCTTCCCGCCGAAACTACCCTTCCTGCCTTTGCCACATGCTGACATGCCCAAACATGCCTTATACCATAATGGACAGCCTCTCCCTTCCCATCTAATTAGCCATATTCAATTTTAAACAGTAGCCAATTGGGTCAGTTTAGATTGTGCAGTCTGACTCCAGCCAGTGGGGACAGGACACAGAAGCAGGTATTAACCACATTAGGGATAAAAAACCTTTCCCTCCTTTGTTCGGTGTGCTCTCACAGTGGGCAGAAGTGTGAGCAGCACCCTGTTGCAGAAGTAATTTTGCCTTGCTGAGAATTCCTTCATCTGAGTGCTCATTTTCCTTGCGACTCTGAGCTCTTGTTTCTAACAGAGGGATCCTAAAAAAGAAAGTCAAATGTCCTGAATCTTCTCCCCAGGAACCTTACCAACCAGCAAAGATTAACTCAGATCATAGGAGAGGAGACTGAAAGTGGACACCACCTCCAGACAGACCTATTTTTTGAGAGCTGCTCAGAGACAACTTTTCTTATGTGAGAGATATCTACATAACAAGACAAACTTTATTCACCATGCATGTTCTCCCCTCACCCTCCCATAACTTGTGTCACCATCACCCTCCAGAAGTCCCAATCCCCTATTTAGTTCTGTAGCCCAGGATGCTATATAAGCTTCCTTCATCTGGTCCTCCTGTGGGTCTCATATTTTGTGAGACTCTCCTGCATACATATGGAGTAAATATGTTTTTTTTTCTTTTAATTTATACCAATTTAATACATAGTTATTCCAAAGAACTTAGAAGGGTGAAAGGAAGATATTTTTTTGCTCCCCTACAATGATTATTATTACATAGTTTCTAAGGAAAAATCCTTTTATATACATCTCACAGCTACATCTGATGACTAAGATCCCTTAAGGCACCACATTACACAATGCCTATTAAGCTAACCCTTCAAATGTGCTGATCCAGGAGACGAGAGCTTACAAGATTACAAAGCTCTCACAAAGCTTACAAAGATTTCAGTTAAAATCTTTGTTTTCTGGATCTTAGTCTGGAAATTTCAAGACATCTTTGCACATGATATAAATTGTTTAACATCTCATCCTGACTAAACCCAGAAACCTATATGCATACAATTCACTATTTTAAAGTCTTTTATTAAAATCAAATGTTAATTTTAATATTGAAACTGTTACACATATGGAATTTAAAAAACTAACATATGTTATTTTTTCATTAATTATATTATGTGTATATCAACAACAGAAATTAGAAAATTGAAAATTACAATTAATTAAATATATGTGAGTATGCAAAAGTTTATACATAAGAGTGGTGAAAAATAGAAAAGATTTCTAATGTAGTATGTATACAAGAAAACCAAAATCGAAGTAGTAAGTTGTCCCAGTAGGTACTGGTTCCTTTAAATAAGGTCATATTATTGAAGAAAGACTTTCACTGAAACATGAGCTACTGGACACGTACTCTCAGGTGGGTTTTTGCCTTATCTTGGATGGGTCACCATCATCAGTAGGCAACTCAGTTAAAGGAAGAAACACAATATTCCAAAAAAGTTGTATATTTGGAAAGGGCTCTTTCATATGAACACATATTTTGTTCTATAATTTCTCTAAAACTGATTTAGGTTTTAATAACATATGGTAAACTAAAAATATTGAGGACAACAAAAAAATATTGAGAACATGTAATGTGAACCGTTTCTCTTAAATGTGGTATCCATCTTTCAAACAGACCTAATTTAGAATTAGAATTTTATAAATGAAAATAACATAATAAACAAAATTTAGTTTGTATTTAGCCAAAATCTTCATGGCACAGATGGAACTTGGACAACTCTTTGAGAAAATGTTTATAATTAGTATCCCTGACTCTGTGTGGGAATTGTTAATTTTTCTGAATATTTTACATATTTAATTTTAAATTATATGATAGACCTATGGCATTATTTTTTAAAAATATGTAGTTTCAATTAGCTAGAGGGGAATGTTGAATGTTCCCAAGACAAAGAAATAACTGTCTGAGATGATGGATGTACTAATTACCCTGATCTGATCACTATACATGATATGTATCAAAACATCACTATGTACCCCATAAATATGTACAAATATTGTCAGTTATAAATTAAATTAAAAAATAAAACTTAACTCTCAAGTTTTAAATTAATAGCTTTTCTATTGTTAAATAAATACCATTCTTAATTGCTGGTTACAGAATGCATTAATCAATACTTGCTGCAGTAACAATTCCAAAATTGCAGTGGATTACAACAATAAACATTTATTTATTGCTCATGGTACATGATGGTTATGGGCCAAGTATAACTCTATTTAATATGCTTTCTCATTCCTGAGCCCAGTTTAACATACCAACCTCTGTACTGGACATGCTAGTCCCTCTGCAGAGGGTAAGAATTCAAGAGGATGAACCAACTCTGTATTTAAGCTACTTGATTGGACATATATCCGATCTGCTCACTTATATTGGCCAAAGCTAAGCGAGAATAAAGAAAATTGATTAAGCAGGAAAATTAGGTGAGTGGGAAGAGTGAACAAAATTTATACTCTTATTAAGCATGTATTCACTTCCTTCCTGCACACACACACACACACACGCACAAATACTCCAGGATGTCTACTTCAGATGTGGACACAGCTTCCCAAGTAATTAAGAAGACAAGTTACCTGGATCCATACTACCAATAAATGCAACCAACATACAATGAGGGCACAAAGACAGAACAATGGTAATAAATCCATCCATTCACAAGTGGGAGAATGGCAAAGCCACTGGATAAATACTATAAGAACTTTTAATCCTGACAATGGCACATGTTCTTTCATTAGGCCATATTTTCACTCTGAGAATTCTTCTCTAGTTCATTATTTTTTATAGCTACTGGATCCACTCTGAAAATGACTTATTTTTCATTTTCTGTCTTGACCACAGCTGATCCAGTCGTTGGAAAATAGACCTTCATTGGAAAAAATAAGCATCTTTACCAGTCCGCTTTCTTTCTTATAAACTGGGGTGCCCAAAGATCATTTTACAATTTTACTAGTCAGTTCGTTTTCACCAAGGTTAATGGTATATTTCACAATGCGAATCTCTTTAAAAAACTAATTAAAAAAAAAAAAAACATTTTGATTCCTTCAAAGTCTGTGTGCCAATAGCCATAATTATAATTTTTGAGAATTGCCTCACTCTCAAGGCATAATTAAATGTACTTTGAATTTATCCAGTTCCTAACTTTTGACTTCTATGGGACTGGGTCCTTGGTCTTTCTTTTCGGAACTACTTTATGCAACTGACTTTCACTTGGGGCTACCTTAAAACAATCACAGTTTTTGGCAAAATACCTTTCTCCTGAGCCTACGTCATATTTAGGATGAGTCTTAATCACCTTTAATAGCCCAAAGCATTTCTTTTTAAAATATTTTTTTGTGATGCTAGATGAGAAATAGTCTCTATTTTTAAATTATACTACTCTCAGAATGTCGAGACTTGTTATTTTCTCTTACACACCTATTGTAAATAAGGTGATTCTTTTCTCAGTTCATCAAATGCAGAAAATATCCAATCAATGCTAGTAACATTCTGACTCCATTTTTTTCCCCCAAATTGAAAGTGCATTAAGTTATTTTTTGTTTCAAACTATAGTCAGGAGTTATACTGCACTGCATGACAATGGTTGCCATTTTTCTTTTAGGCTCTGAATATAGTCCACAGCCCAACACCAGTTTGTTTGTTTTGTTTATTCAGTAGCAAAAGTCCAGCGTTGAGTACCAATGATATTCTATGGTTTCTGTTGTGGTAATAAAAACCTCCAATATCTTAACAGCTAATAAGAACAAACATTTATTTCTTGCTCTTCTTATACATTATTTCTGGCTGACTGCACTCAGCTCCCCATGTCTTATCCATCAAAAACCCATGCTGGAGCAACAGCTTCTATTTGCTTCAACTTGTTTTCATAGAAGAGGGTAGAAGCTAAAGAGGCTGATTCTAAACTATGAAGTTATTTCTAAAGATTATCTTTGGAAGTGTGTAATAACATGTATTATTCACTCACATTTCATTGGTCAAAGCAATTTATGTGGCCAAGTCTGACAGTGGGTAGAGGAAGTTTACCCAAAGGCAAGAAGGGGTGTGAATATTTGGGATCAGGAGTACAATTTTATTTCATTGTGTTAACCTCCTGCATGGTAAGAAATGTTTTTGTAGACCTCCAGACAGGAATACAAAAGTGGCACAACCAGATCTATAGTATCTGGGTTGAAACATTTTTTACTGATAATTGTCAACAGAGTATATTAGGTAGTTTAAGCATGACAAAGACCTCCGTGCTTTTTTTTTTTTTTTTCACTTTGCTAAGATTGAGAATAGGAAGACATCTTTCTTTACAAGTAATTTCGCTGCCTTCCAAAAACCTTGGTGATGAAAAGGGTATGACTAGAGAATATTTTTTCTTTCTCAAAAGTTAAAACATATTAAGGAAAAAAGGGGAAAAAAGAAGCAGTGAAGCAGCCTAATCGTAGTCTTTTCAGAACAACAACAAAAAAGGAGATAGAGAATAAAATATTCTAATAATAACTCCAAATGATCTGTTAAACGGACCAAAATAATTACTGCTACTGTATCAATAGCCATATGCATGTTATAATGTGCAATACTTTGTAACATGAAAATCTGTTCTCTTGGATGAATTAAAGATAATTTTCTGAGATTTTGCTAATACGTACAGGAAGAAAATAGAATACACTTGAACTTGCTTCCCAGGGATATTGAGAAAGCTAAAAAAAATCTACAATTCTTTTTGTTCCTTCCAATTCCTAGTTAGTAGCATTTTCTTTTTCTTTTTTTTTTTTTTTGAGACGGAGTCTCGCTGTGTCGCCCAGGCTGGAGTGCAGTGGCCAGATCTCAGCTCACTGCAAGCTCCGCCCCCCGGGTTCACGCCATTCTCCTGCCTCAGCCTCCCGAGCGGGTGGGACTACAGGCGCCGCCACCACGCCCGCCTAGTTTTTTGTATTTTTAGTAGAGACAGGGTTTCACCGTGTTAGCCAGGATGGTCTCGATCTCCTGACCTCGTGATCCGCCCGTCTCGGCCTCCCATTTTCATTTCATTAGAAGAATGGCATTTTTCCTTCTTGATTTGGGGGTAGTTAACGGTCAATACTTCCTATGTAAACGTCATCTTTATTCTGAAAGTAGATTAAGAAGCTAAATGAAATGTATGCATACAATAAATTCAGTGATATTAAATGCCTTTTCCCAGGAAAATGAATAAATGTGCTGCCTGCTTAATAATATTTTGATTGAAAAACATTCTGATCAACAGTTATCTCTTTTGAGCTAGATGGACTGATTTTATGTTAGTAATTAAGATACTTAGTACACTTTATACTTCTTTATGGTTTCTATACTATGTTCTTCCTTTCTGTTTTAATAATAATTTGTGGAGGAATATGAAAAAACTTCCAAAATAAATGGCAGATTTTTCACAAACTTGTTTGAGATCAGTTATTTCTTTTTAAAATCTTATTGCTTTCCTCTCTTTTATTGATATTGAGTCAGTATCTTCAGTAATAGCTGAATAACCTTTTTTCTTAAAATATAATAATATATAACAGCTGGAACAAATGAGAAATACTATTGTTAAAAGACATATTATTTCCAGTATGTGTATAATTCCTGGTTGAAGGCATTTATATCTTAGGAAGAAATGAAAAGAAATGCCAAACTATGATGCACGTTTCACTTCACAGCCAATATGGTTGGAGGATTTATTAAATGAAGGTCAAGGAAAAAATTAAAACCAAATATAGACATGAGCTAGAATTCAAATTAGATCACAGAAAATGTAATTATTTCTTAATTAGCCAGATTCTGTCTCCTTAGTAGAAAATAGGAAAATGTGGGCCAACTGCAATAATTCTCTGAGACTTCTGAGGGCTCATTTCAAAACTCATGACTTGAGTTCAATTCAGAGAACAGCAACATTGAGAATCTGGAACACCTGTTATTCAGAGTGAGACTGCCCTTTGCAGTTTCACTTCCTATAATGCTAGTGGGAATGCCAAATGTAATTTTATCTCTATGACTGACCCACTCCGTAATTTATTTGGAACCAAACTGGAGCACTATATTTAACTTGCACCGACTTGACAGAAAAATTCTTTGAAAACACTGTCTTCAGAATGTCACAATAGTAGCCTTTTGACATCATACAGACGACTTATAATTATCCCACGCTTATTGTATCTCTTCATATGTAATGCCTCACAGAAAGCTATGTGGAGTGAAGAAAATGTTTAGTGTTACTTGGGCTTCTGTAAAAGCATTGCTTTTTACCAGTATTGCATCAGATATTCAGATAACTAAAAGGCAGGAGCCCAGTTGAAATACTCTTTATTGAGGCCTATGCAAAAAATAGAGTGTAAAACTTTGGCATAGTGAGACATGATCTAGTTACAACAATGAGCTCAGTGCGTTAATTTGAGTCATTTTGGTCAGACATGGGACACAGTGAAGACATTGAATTTGAATTTAACTGTGTGATTTCCTTAATTAACTTAAAGTTAATATTCTAATTTTGTGATTTTTGTCCTGAACCTAAAGTTGTGACTATTAATATAATTCTGATAAAATAATTTATTTTATGGAGTATATTTGGTTAATTCTTATAGTCACCTTATGAGATATTTGAAGAAACAAGAGATTCAGAGGGTTCAGATGTTTGAGGTTCCACTGATGGTAAGTGAGCAAGCCAAGATTCAAGCCAAATGTAGTGTAGTTGCGAAGCAGTCTTCCCTTATTGTTTTGTTACCTGTTTTTATCTTATTTACCCAAATCTGAATCCCAATTTGTTACTCATGATGTTAAGAAAAACACTACATAATTGTTAGTACCCCAAATTTACTCATGCTCTTCTGTCATGAATACATGCAAACATTTCATGCCCGTGCAAGCACATCCACTCTCCTCCACTCCAGGGAGAAGTCTCAGCTCCCCTTGGACACATTGATAAACTGCCTCGTTACTCAGTTTTTAATCTGTAAGTTGTCAATAAAATAAAAAATACTTATTCCATGCTAAGGATATGATGACAATTGAGTTAATATAAAATTTTCATAGGAGGGCTTAGTGTGTAGTAAATACTCATATTATAGTAATATAAGCTATTAATATTATCACCAATAGATAAATCTTAGCTTCTGTGCCCCTGTATTTGAAAGTACCTGCTAAACATATAAGTATTAGTTATTCCTACTGTCATTCTGTTCATGTAGCAATAAATGATTTCTCTTCTGAACTTGAACTGTTTATTATTCTTATCATTTATTGTCTACTCGGAGCCTTCTTTTTTGTTATTGTTGTTGTTGTTCTATAGTACTACACATTTTTCATTGTCTAAATTTTAACATAATTGTCATAGGATTAAATGTATAGTTCTTAATTCTTAATTCAAGTATAAACTTCTCTGTACATTTTAATATTGTTTTAAAATGATGTCTCATTTTAGCACCCAAAGCCCAGCATGATATATTGCTCATTTTAAGTTCTCAGGATGCATTTTCTTAACCTTGAACTCTACATAGTTAAAATGTAAACTTTCAAAGCTGACTAATTCTTACAATATTAAAGGGAAAGTTGAAGAGAATCCATCAATTAATTCATTCATTCTTTCTTTAAGCAAGTGCTACTGAGTTTCCACTAGGTGTTAATATCTGAGGTAAAAATATTGAATAGCTAAAAATATTTTTCTCATGAAATTTAGAATAAGGCTTCTTGAACGTAATTACGTAAGACCAGGGAAGCTTGTCAAGATGCAGGTTCTGATTCACTTCCTCTGGGATGGAGCCTGAGCATCTACATTCCTACCAGCTCCCAGGTGGTCCTCATGCCCCTGGCCCTAAGAACACAAAATGAGTAGCAAGCACCCAATACCTTCTAGAATACTCCATATTGCATATTTATCTCTCTTTCCATTTCTCCTTGGAGCAAGGGGGAGCTTCGTTTGCAACACCCTTACACATCCTCCCCAATCCAGAGTAAGTAAATACATGAAATTGAACAGTGGCCACGTAAGCCCTGAATGAGAAAGAGGCTTGTAACATGACTTCAACTACTAATAAGCTTGCTGTGTCATATGTAAAACTCCTCTCTTATACACTGTTATCAATTATGTTTGCCCAAAAGATTTTACCTAGAAGCTTAGTTAGAGAAGGCCACAATGTGGTCTCTGAACCAAAAGAGTATTTTCCATTGGTAAGTTGTATTTTTAGTTCTAGAATTTATTAAATTTTGGTTGTGTGGTAAAAACCTGTTCTACAGTCATGCCAGCTTCTGAGATTTCTAGGTCTTGGGGCCTGACAAAGTAAAGATAATAATACTTTACAATTCTAGCCCAGCTTTCATTTTCTCTCACCATTCAAGAAATGCAAGAATGTGAGCCATGAATAGAATTACAATAAGTGATTTTAATTATGTCAAACTTTATAAAATTCTACTAATCTCTAATTTATAATGGTCATAGAAGCCCAATAATTTTATTGAATAATTTACATTAATCATGCACAAAACTATATTTAACATATACGGTGTTCATGTCTAACCTCTTATTAGGAAAAGCCTATCTTCTCTCAAGTTTTGCTTTGAAATTTGATATGAAGTCAAAGCCAAATGAAGTCAAATACAATCTCTTAAAACTTGCCCATGTGATATGGTTTGGCTGTGTCCCCACCCAAATCTCAGCTTGAATTGCATCTCCCAGAATTCTCATGCATTGTGGGAGGGACCCAGGGAGAGAGAATTGAGTCATGGGGACTGCTGTTTCCTATGATATTCTTATAATAGCGAATAAGTCTCATGAGATTTGATGGGTTTATCAGGGGTTCCTTCTTTTGCTTCTTACTCATTTTCCCTTACCACTGTCATGGAAGAAGGGCCTTTCACCTCCTGCCGTGATTCTGAGACTTCCCAAGCCATATGAAACTGTAAGTTCAATTAAACCTCTTTATTTTGTAAATTGCCTAGTCTTGGGTATGTCTTTATCAGCAGTGCCAAATATTGACTAATACAGTAAATTGGTACCAGTAGAGTGGGGCATTACTGAAAAGATACCCAAAAATGTGGAAGCAATTTTGGAACTGGGTAACAGGCAGAGATTGGAACAGTTTGAAGGGCTCAGAAGAAGACAGGAAAATGTGGGAAAGTTTGGAAATTCCTTGAGATTTGTTGAATGGCATTGCCCAAAATGCTGATAGTGATATGGACAATAAGGTCCAGGCTGAGGTGGTCTCAGAAGGAGATGAAGAACTTGTTGAGAACTGGAGAAAAGGTGACTCTTGTTATGTTTTAGCAAAGAGATTGGTGGCATTTTGTCTCTGCCCTAGGGATTTATGAAATTTGAACTGGAGAGAGATAATTTAGATTATCTGGTGGAAGAAATTTCTAAGCAGCAAAGCATTCAAGAGGTGATTTGGGTGCTCTTAAAGGCATTCCATTTTATAAGGGAAGCAGAGCAAAAAAGTTTGGAAAATTTGCAGCCTGACAATGTGATAGAAATGACAAACCCATTTTCTGGAAAGAAATTCTAGCTGGCTGAAGAAATTTTCATAAATAAGGAGGAGCCAAATGTTAATTCCCAAGACCCTGAGGAAAATGTCCCCAGGCCATGTCAGAGACCTTCATGGTAGCCCCTCCCATCATAGGCCAGGAGGCCCAGAAGGAAAAAGTAATTTTGTGGGCCAGGCCCAGAGCCCCTGTGCTACGTGCAGTTGAAGGACTTGGTTCCCTGTGTCCCAGCCACACCAGCCATGGCTGAAAAGAGTCAACATACACCTCAGGCTGTGGCTTCAGAGGGTGAAAGCCCCAAAGCCTTGGCAACTTCCATGTAGCATTGAAGCTGTGGGCACACAGAAGTCAAGAATTGAGGTTTGGGAACCTCCGCCTAGATTTCAGAAGATGTGTGGAAGCACTTGGATGCCCAGGCAAAAGTTTGCTGCAGGGGCAGGGCCCTCATGGTGAGCCAGTGCAGAATGGAAATGTGGGGTTGGAGCCCCCAAACAGAGTTCCTACTGGGGCACTGCCTAGTGGAGCTGTGAGAAGAGGACTACTGTCTCCAGACCCCCAGAATGGTAGATCCACCGACAGCTTGCATGCACCATGCCACAGACACTCAATGCCAGCCCATGAAAACAGCCAGGAGGGAGGCTGTACCCCACAAAGCCACAGGGGTGGTGCTGCCCAAGATCATGGGAACCCACCTCTTGCATCAGCATGACCTGAAAGTGAGACCTGGAGTCCAAGGAGATCATTCTGGAGGTTTAAAATTTGACTGCCCCACTGGATTATAGATTTGCATGGGTACAGTAACCCCTTTGTTTTTGCCAATTTCTCCCATTTGGAATGGCTGTATTACCCAATACCTTTACCCACATTGTATCTAGGAAGGAAGTAACTTGTTTTTGATTTTACAGGCTCATAGGTGGAAGGGACTTGCCTTTTCTCAGATGAGACTTTGGACTGTGGACTTTAGGGTTAATGCTGAAATGAGTTAAGACTTTGGAGGACTGTTGGGAAGGCATGATTAGTTTTGAAATGTGAGGACATGAGATTTTGAGGGGTCAGGGGCAGAATGATATGGCTTAGTTGTATCTCCACCCAAATCTCAACTTGAATTGTATCTCCCATAATTCCCATGTGTTGTGGTAGGGACCCCGGGGGAGGTAATTGAATCATGGCGTCTGGTGTTTCCTGTGCTATTCTTGTGATAGTGAATAAGTCTCATGAGATCTGATGGGTTTATCAGGAGTTTCTGCTTTGGCTTCTTCCTCATTTTCTCTTGCCACCACCATGTATGAAGTGCCTTTCACCTCCCGTCATGATTCTGAGGCCTCCCCAGTCATATAGAACTGTAAGTCTAATTAAATCTCTTTCTTTTGTAGATTACCCAGTCTGGGGTATATCTTTATCAGCAGTGTGAAAATGGACTAATACACCATGTTACTAGCTTTGGAATATTCCTCAAATTCTTTTCTGTCTCTCATTTATTAAATGGGAACATCTCAGTAAGATTTTCAAAGCAATATCTGATTATCTTGACCAATGTCAAGATTATTGCACCTGCCCTAATTCTGCCCTTGAGAATTTTCAGTTTTAGAGCAGTTTCCTCTATATGCATATGTGTATGCACACATGCCAGTTTTACAATATCCTTCATATCAAGATCAAATGAAAAATTATATTGTTGTCATAGTCTTGAGGTAATTTTGTCAGTCAGCTCCTAGTGACTCATGCTCAGTAAGTAGCACCATGACCATGAAATATGCAAGGTCTATTGTTATAATGCAGAATAAGATTTCCATTTTTATAATGCATAATAATTTTTCAGTTTTGTGCCATATGAGTGCAAAAAACATATAACAATGGTGATGCTCTGAATGAGATTTTAAATTACCATAGTTGGTCTCCTCATTGGGTTGTAAACCAAAAAAAGAGAGAAGATTGAGGCAAGTCTCAATTGATTTTGAGGTTTATTTTGCCAAGGTTGAGGACGTACCTGAAGAGGTAAAGAAAAAAACAACAACAACAAAAAACAAACAAACAAAAAAAACAAAAAACAAATAACAGGAGCATCTATGGTCTGTGCCTTTTCCAAAGAGGGTTTTGATGACTTCAGTATTTAAAGAAGAGAGAGCTAGAGGGAGAGGAAGGAGAAAAAAAATGCTTGGTGAGGGTAGGCAATGAGACAAGTGGTTACATTCTTATGGGGCTTTGATTAGTACTCACAGAATATGCATTTTCCTTGTAAAAGCAGAGAGTAGAGGAACAGTCAATTACATATCACTCTATATTTTACATAAGATAAGTTCTCCTTCTACAAATCTTCTAGGATTGTGTATCTTCATAAACCCCAGCCATGTAAACTCTCCCCATTGCCTTGGGCAAATGCAATGAATTGTTGTAGATAATAGACAGACACAGCTAATCCCATGAAACCAGAAGGATTCACTGGCTTCTTTATTTTTCAACCTCTTGCTTAAAAGAGTCCAAAAAGGCCAGAAAAACCAATAACACCAAGTCTTGGAAAAAATCCTGGAGGTACGTTTGGAGATATTCATAGCTGTCTAACCCCACTGACCTAAACTTTGCATCTTGGGATTAATTTGGGAGTATGTTTTCTGACACCAACTTGTACGTGGCCTACAATGATGTTGGAGCTGAGACATGCTTTCTTCAAACTGGGTCCTCGACTCCTCCACATTTTCAGATTCACCGTCAGGAACTGAGTAGAGTGAAAGCTCATCAAACTGCATGGGGTTTAGGGGAGGTGAGTCCTTTCTTGGTGCTGCATAGAGTTTGAAGATGAGCAAGCTCGTGTAAGCTTGCCCCGTGGACCTCTGAGTTGCCTTGAATGTGTTACTGGCAGCAGTGGCTCCATCAGGGTTTAGCAGGAATTTAACTCTTGATTTGCACTTCTTGAGTATGTCATGTTTGGAGACATGATGGATGTGGACACCAGTAAAGTGTATATTTGGTAACTGAATCTATGTGAATTTTGATTTGGAATTTGTATGTGTTCTTCTCTGTTGCATGTATGGCAAATCTGTCTAATTGGTAACTGCAAGAGCTTCCTCCATTCTCCTGGGATATCTCATGACTGCCTACCATGTTTATATGCCTTCTGTCCCCACAACTTCGTCAAGAGTACTTTATAACTTTGGTTACTCCACTGTAATGGTCGATTGTGTGTGTCATCTTGCCTGGTCTAAGGAATGTCCATATAGCTGGTAAAACAGTATTTCTGGATTCATCTGTGAGAGTGTTTTCAGAAGCAATTAACATTTGAATCAGTAGACTGAGTGAAGAAGATTACATTGATCTTTCCCAATGTGGGTGGGCATCATTCCATCTATTGAGGTCCTGAATAGAACAAAAAGGCAGAAAAAGGGCAAATTCTCTTTATTTGAGCTGAGACATCCATCTTCCTCCGCACTTGGACTTCATTGCTCCTGGTTCTCAATATTTCAGCCTCAGATGGGGACTTATACTATCAGCTTCCTAATTCCTAGGCCTTTAGAGTTGAACTGAATTATACGATTGCCTTTTCTGGTTCTCCGGCTTGCAGAGAGCAGATCACAGGACATCTCAGCCTCCATTTCCACATATATTCCTTTAAGTATCATATATATATTCTATTGGTTCTGTTTCTTGAAATAACCCTGGGTGAGTCGACATGGTTTGGTTCTGTGTCCCCATCCAAATCTCATCTTTAACTTTAATCCGCATGTGTCTAGGGAGGAACCTGTAATCTCCACATGTCGAGGAAGGAAAGTGATTAGATTATGGGGGCAATTTCCCCCATGCTGTTCCCGTGATAGTGAGTGAATTCCCATGAGATCTGATGGTTTTATAACTGGTAGATTTACCTGCGCTCTCACTGGTTCTCCTGCTGCCTTGTGAATAAGGTGCCAGTTTCCCCTTCCACCATGATTGTAAGTTTCCTGGGTCCTCCCCAGTCATGTGGAAATGAATCAATTAAAACTCTTCTTTGTAAGTTATCCAGTCTGAAGTAGTTCTTTATAGGAGTGTGAAAATGGACTAATACACTAATATAACCACAAAACCCTTATTTAAGTCAGACTAAGCCAAACCAATTATAGAAATGTTTGTGCATAGCCTTTTTTTGTATGTAATGTATACAAAGTTTTATACTTGCGTTCAAAAGTGAGTTTGATCTTCTTTCCTGTGTTCTTCTTTTCTATTTGGGGGATCAATATAATAAGGTTTTCCAACTTTTTCCATGCTATTTGGGAGTCAAAATTACAATAAAATTGTCAGGTAAACAGGAATGTTTTCTGCCATTTTACAATACTCTGAAAAATATTTAGAAAACATTGTTTCTGTTAGATATTTGGTAAAATAATTGATAAACCAACGACGTGCCTATTTTCTTGATTAATGTTTATATTTAGTTCATTTTTACTGAGTTCCTCCAGATTTTTGTCACTGCTTGAGTGAATTTTGTCAATTTTTATTTTAATAGAAAAATTATCTTGGCATCAAGACTTTAAAATTTATTGTATGACATTTACATATCTGTAGTTAAGTATCCTTTTTCCTCCTAGTGCTATTGATTAGGCAGAATTTGCAAAGGTTGTGCATATTATTTATCTTTTCAAGGATCCAGATTCTTTAATTTACTTTTTAAATTGCTGTTTTATTAACTTCTACTTTTTATTTAATTCTCTATTATTTCCTTTAAAATACTTTTTGCCTTTTTTTCCCCAGGTAATAAGAGTCTCATACCTTTTCCCCGATCTTTCTAATAAATGCACTGATTAAAAAAATTCTTATTTTCACACGAGTATACTCTAGGCTAATCATTCTCCTTTTATTGCTGTGTTCGCAGCATTCTATTCAGGTTTAACTTACAGCATGCTCATTATTATTAATTTGTAGATAATTGCTGTGTTCGTTTGTGAGAGCTGCCATAACAAAGTACCACAAATGAAGTGGGCTAAACAGCAAAAATTATTGTCTCACAGTTCTGGAGGCTGAAGTCTGAAATGAAGGTGTGGATAGGGTTGATTCCTTCTGAGGGCTATGAGAACAGGATGCATTCCAGGCCTCTGCTCTTGGCTTTACATGGCAATCTTCTCCCTATGTTTTCAGATTGTCTTTTCTCTGTACATGTCTTTATCAAAATTTGACCTTTTCATATGGACTTCACTTAGATTGTATTAGGGGCATAACTTACTTCAGCATTACCTCATCTTAGTTTAAGTAATTATAGTCATGCCGCACTTAACTATGATGATATATTCTAAGAAATGTGTCCTTAGGTGATTCTGTCATTGTGCAAACATTATAGCCTGTACTTATAAAACCTAGATGGTACAGTTTACTACACACTTTGGCTATATCGTATGTCCTATTGCTCTTAGGCTACAAAACTGTACAGCATATTACTGTACTGAATACTGTAGGCAATTGTAACACAATCAGTATCTGTGTAACTAGATATATCTTAACATAGAAAAGGTGCAGTAAAACTGTGATATTATGATCTTATGGGACCATTATCATATTTGTAGTCTGTCATTGACTAAAACTTTATTTGCAGTATGTGACTACATCTGCAAAGACCCTGATTTCAACGTGTGCATTTTGTGAGGTCACAATTAGACCCATAACAATAAGAAATGGAAGCTTTTTTCATTGTTTCATGATAAACAAATGTAGTACGAATATTTATTCTTTTTGGAATTGATTAAAATTATTTATTTGGAATTTCTTTTTAAAAGTCTAATTGGTTTTTTACTTAAATACCTTAAATCTCTATTGTTTCATTCAGAAGAGCTCATGATGATGAAATCTTTTTGATAAATTGTTCTCAGGAAGTGAATACTTTTATATTTCCATACAGTTAGGACTTTCTGAGGAAAGGGAACTAGAACCTAGGTTTAAAGACTAGCCTTGGAAGCTAAAAATCAATTAAAGAGTCAAAAAATCAATGGCGAGATTATTTCAAATGTGTTTACATTTCAAAGGAATATGAAAGCCCTGAGCCATGGAGACATTTACGTTCTGAAGGATTATACACCATTACAGAACAAGAGTTTCTCTCTGTCTCTGTCAGAAGGGGAGAGGGACAGCAAGTAAAGAGACTCTAAGATTAATAACTTCAAGTTTCCTCCTCTGAAATGCAAGAAACCAACTAATATGGTTTGACTGTGTCCCTACTTAAATCTCATCTTGCACTGTAGTTCCCATAATGCCCATGTGTTGTAGGAGGGACCTGGTGGGAGGTAACTGAATCATGGAGACAGTTACTTCATTCTATTCTCATGAAAGTGAGTGAATTCCACAAGAATTTATGGTTTTATAAGGGGCTTTCCCCTCTTTTGCTCATTCTTCTCCTTGCTGCCACGATGCGAAGAAGAACATGTTTGCTTCTCCTTCTACCATGATTGTAAGTTCCCTGAGACCTCCCCAGTCATACTGAGCTGTGAATCAACTAAACCTCTTTCCTTTATAAATTACCGAGTCACTGATATATCTTTATTAGCAGCATGAGAATGGATTAATACAGTAAACTGGTATGGGGTTGTGGGGTGCTGGTGTAAAGACACCCAAAAAATGTGGAAGCAACTTTGCAACTGGGTAACAGGCAGAGGTTTTAACAGTTTGGGGGGCTCAGAAGAAGACAGAAAAATGTGGGAAAGTTTAGAACTTCCTAGAGATATGGAGGGCTCAGAAGACAGGAAGATGTGGGAAAGTTTGGAACTTTCTACAGACTCGTTGAATGGCTTTGACCAAAATGCTGATAGCGATATGGACAATGAAGTTTAGGCTGAGGTGGTCTCAAATGGAGATGAGAAATTTGTTGGGAACTGGAACAAAAGTGACTCTTGCTATGTTTTAGCAAAGAGACTGGCAGCATTTTACCCCAGACCTAAAGATACGTGGAACTTCGAACTCGAGAGAAATGATTTAGGGTAGCTGGCAAAAGAAATTTCTAAGCAGCAAAGTGTACAAGAACTGACATGGGTGCTCTTAAAAGTGTTCAGTTTTATTCATTCACAAAGATATGGTTTGGAATTGGAACTTACATTTAAAAAGGAAGCAGAGCATAAAAATTTGGGAAAGTTGCAGCCTGATGATACAATAGAAAAGAAAATCCCATTTTCTGAAGAGAAATTGAAGCTGGCTGCAGAAATTCACATAAGTAATGAGGAGCCAAATGTTAATTGACAAGATAATGGGGAAAATTTCTCAAGGGAATGTCAGAGATCTTCATGGCAGCTCCTCACATCACAGGGCCAGAGGCCTAGGAGGAAAAAAATGTTTCATGGGCTGGGCCCAGAGCCCTCCTGCAGTGTGCAGCCTATTGAATTGCTGACCTGTGTTCCAGCTGCTCCAGCTTGGGCCATGGCTTCAGAGGGTGGAAGCCCCAAACATTTGCAGCTTCCATGTGGTATTGGTCCTGCAGGTGCACAGAATTAAGAATTGAGGTTTGGGAACCTCTGCCTAGATTTCAGAGGATATATAGAAACACCTGAATGTCCAGGCAGAGGTGTGCTATAGGGGCAGAACCTTCATGGAGACCATCTGCCAGGGCAGTGTGTAAGGGAAATGTAGGATTGGAGACCCCACACAGAGTCCTCACTGGATCACTGCCTAGCGGAACTGTAAGAAGAGGACCATGGTCACCCAGGCCCCAGGCCCCTAGACCCACTGACAGCTTGCACTGTGTGCCTGTAAAAGCTGCAGACACTCAATGCCAGCCTGTGGAAACAGCCAGGATGGGGACTGTACCCTGCAAAGCTATAGGGGTGGAGCTTCCCAAGGATGTGGTAGTCTACCTCTTGCATCAGCATTACCTGGATGTGAGACATGGAGTCAAAGGAGATCATTTTGGAGCATTAACATTTAATGACTGCCCTATTGGATTTTGGACTTTCATGGGGCCTGTAGCCCCTTTGTTTTGGCCAATTTCTCCCACTTGGAATGGGTGTATTTACCCAATGCCTGTACCCTCATTGTATCTAGAAAGTAACTGACTTGCCTTCAAATTTACAGACTGGTAAGTAGAAGGGATTTCAGATAAGACTTTGGACTTAGACTTTTGCATTAATGCTGGGATGAGTTAAGACTTGGGGGACTGTTCGCAAGGTATGATTGTTTTGAAATGTGAGGACGTGAGATGTGGGAGAGGACAGGGATGGAATGATATGGTTTGGTTTTGTCCTCACACAAATCTCATCTTGAATTATAGTTCCCATAATCTCTATGTGTGGTGGGATGAACCCAGTGGTAGGTAATTGAATCATGGGGGTGGTTTTCCCTATCCTGTTGTTCTCATGATATTGAGTGAGTTCTCATGAGATCTAATGGTTTTATAAGGGAATTTTACACCTTTTTTTATTGTTCTCTTTGCTGCTGCCATGTGAAGAAGAACATGTTTCCTTACCCTTTCACCACGATTGTACGTTTCCTGAGGCCTCCCCGTTCATGCTGAACTGTGAGTCAATTAAACCTCTTCCCTTTACAGATTCCTGAGTCTTGGGTATGTCTTTATTAGCAGCATGAAAATGGACTAATACACCAACTTTTGCAGGGTCTATTTGACTTAAATGTCATATCTACTAAAAAGGGAAGAAATAGAGCATCAGAAATTTGATGTTTTTCATGCTGTGAATAAATCTGTCTTGGCTTAGACACTTTATGTTGGCATTCATGCTAATATAAGTAAATATTAATATTAAAAATTTAATGATAACATATTTTATAAATTCTACTTTGTATAGATTTCTTAGATGAATATATGATCAACTAGGTTTTCATATTCAAAATTTTAAGTCCCATTTTCTTGGGAAAAATCTAGATGTTCTAAATCTACCTTTTCATAGTTTTGCATACTTTGCTGTGTTGTCCTATTAAGCAGTTCCCTGCTGACATTTTTTATCATCTGCTACCAACTCTACACACATTTCGTCTTAACTCTGTCAAAAGACAAATATGCAAATAGGTAGTTTAGGCTTTGGAATATTGAGTGCTCTCAATTCTGGCTTGACAAGGGGATCTATATCTTTTTTTTTTAATGCTATTTTTTCTATGTTTAAAAAGTTACAGTATTTTAGATGAAGAGCAGATCTTTCATAAATACTTTTCTACATGAGCTCAGGGTCATACCACCATTTCAGGACCCAAAGCACTAATGGGGTATTGGCATCTTCTTTAGGAGAAAAGGGAGAAGGTACTAAATAAGTTATAAGACTGAAATGTGTGGAGAACTGAGAGAATGAAAGACTCCTTCATTTGCTGGATACTTGTCTGACAAAACAAAAGTTACCTACAGAAATGGTCTGGCCTGGGCATGGTGGCTCATCACTATAATTCCAGCACGCAGCTGGAGGCTGAGGCTGGAGGATCACTGGAGCCCAAGGGTAGTGGCGCATGCCTGTAGTCCTAGCTACTCAGGGCTCTGAGGTGGGAGGATTACCTGAACCCAGGAGGTCAAGGCTGCAGTGAGCCAAGATCATGTCACTGCGCTACATCCTGGACAACATAGTGAGACCTTGTTCCAAAAGAAAAAAAAAAAAAGAAAGAAACATATGGATTGAAGGCATTTTGAAAGCTGCTCCTTTGTTTAGAAAAGAGTTCTTTCTGATGTTTCTAATTCTATATTGTCTAGTAATAATCAGACGCATCAAGCCAAAGTACTACCATTATGTATTATATATAGTAACCTCACTGAGGTACACTCAGAGTTTGAGATCCTGCAGTTTTCAAGACCTACTGATATAAGACTTTCCACACACATGAATACATTATTGTTGAGAGTAGGAAATCTTGGATGCTAAAAGACTGAATATGACTTCTGTGTGATTTGTAGTTTTACACTGAAAGTCATCACATTACTGAGTATAAATAAGAAAACATGAGGAATTAGTACAATGGAATGTTCCACATGATTCCAAAGGATTTGGTTGTTTGAAATATTAAACTTTAAAAGCATGGAATTGTGTTTTACTCATTTATTACATGTCACTAGAAATTTGACCTTATATTGGTAAACTTAGAAATTTTAGTTGAGTCAGTAGACTGAGGTGCAAAAGTGTATAGTTCTTTGAAGTGAGATACAGTCCAATCTCAGTTTTTCCAAGTGAGATACAATCCAATACCATTTACTTATTCTGTGACCTTTGACAAATCACTCAGTCTTCCTAAACTTCTCAAGTTCCTCTTCTTTAACATAGAAATAATGTCTATACTCACCTCAGGAAATTGGTTATGTTTAAATGAATTAATATATGAAAATGTTTTAGTGCAGTACTTGGCACCTAGTAAGCATTGAATGAAATATTTATTATTGTTACTAATCCTAAACTAGAAAAATAGTCATCCCAAAGATATGAAAAAGTTCTTTAAGTATCCATCAATATTGACTGTGGGCCAGGCATTGTTACAGGTGCTCCAGAAAATGTGGTAAGCAAGACAGAGAGATCCCTGTCTTCAAGGAGTTTATCTATCAGTGGTTGTGAGGACTTTGGGTAAGGGAAAACAAACAACAAACATGTAAATGAATATAGAGAGAAGTAAAATTATTTATATGTGGACAAACATGCAATTTGGTAAAGAAGCAGAAGAGGATGAGGGTGGTGAGGTATGTCTTTAGATGTGACATTTGAGTTGAGGATGACAAGGAGAAGGAACAGTGAGTGCAAAATGACAGGAACAGTGAGTGCAAAATGAAAGGTTATCTTCAAAAATTCGCAAGAAGGCCAGTTACCTGGAGCAGAGTAATGTGAACAGTGGTATGTGCTGACAGGCATGCATATTACAGAAATTTATATTAGAGGATTTGGGAGACCACATAGTTAAGGAATTTGGAACTTGTTGATTTTGCAATGGGAAATCATTGGCAAATTTGGAGGAGGAAGTGACATGACCTGGTTTTCATTTTAGAAAGATTTTTCTGGCTACTCTGTGGAGGATGGATTTAGAGGAGCAAGAGCTAAAGCAAGCACAGCAATCAGGAGGTTATTGAAATAGTTGTCATGGAGCATGAGGCTGACTTGAACTAGGATTTGCATTGAGGGTACTGAAAAGTTGTTAAATTTGGAATATATTTTTTCAGTTAATACGGGTGAGTTGGATGTGAGGTGTGAGCAAAAGAAAGAAATGATAGACTTTAGAGTTCTGTCTGTCTGCTTAGGCAAGCCAACAGAGAGGCTCATTTTTTGTTGTTTTTGTTTTTTGACTAAATAGAATTAACTACAGGCTATAAAATAAGGATATAATAATGAGACAGAGAAAAACAAACGACAAGAACAAAACTCCAAAACAAAACAAAAACAAATCAACCATGTATTATGAAATCAACATTTTAATTCAAAAGTTCTGCATTTTAAGAAACCATCTAAAAATGTTTGGTTTGACACTTTCTCTCTTACTATTTTGAGTGGCTTCCTCACGAAAAATGTATCTTCATTTATTGGCATTCTAGATAGCATTCCTGTCTCCTCTTGAAAAATGAAGACGATAAAGGATATTTTTGACTGATCCACTCTGCTCGGGAAATGCTTGCCTTAGTTATTCATGTAATATGTGTTAAAAATGGTTTAAATCATAGTGAAAAATTAGAAATGTACAGTAGAAGTAGATCTAAGCCACTTTATAGCACTGAATTTCAGAACATTATTATGAAAATCTGTCACCCTACAATTTGGTGTTTATTTATGAGCTTTCTCATAATTAAAAAATAGGCTTTTTATTCACCAAAATTTAAAAAAAGATGTTAGGAAAAGTCTTCTAAAGTTAAAAAGAAACTCAGTAAACAAAAAGGGCAAAAACTACAAAGTGTCATATTTCCTTTGGCATCCAGTGAAAATATATTATTACTGATATCGTAGGCAGAATACTACCATATCCAGAATACTACCATTGTCTGGGTGGGGCCAATCTAATCACGTGAGCCTCTAAAAGCAGGGAACTTTTTTCTGGCTGAAGTCAAGAGAAATGTGGTTAAAGATGAATTAAAGGAGACCTGAACTCTCAGAGCAACTCAACTCAGATTTCTGGAGAGGTGGCCATATGGAAAACATGAGAAGAAATGAAGGAAAACCCAGAAGTAAAGATGGTCCGCCTGCTGTAGTCTGAGTGTGTCCCTCAGAATTCATGTGCTGGAAATTTAATGTCCAATGTAACAGTGTTGGGAGGGAGGACTCTGCCCTCATGAATGGATTAATGCCACTGTAAAATGGGCTTGTGGGAGTGAGCTGACTCCCTTTTGTTCTTTTGCCATGTGAGGTCCCAGCAGGAAGGCCCTCACAAAATGCTAGCTTCCTGATCTTGGACTTACCAGCCTCTAGAGATATGAAGAAGTAAATGTTTGTTCTTTATAAATTATCCAGTCTGAGATATTCTTTTGTAGCATCATAGATGAACTGAGACTACCCTCTTTTGCACTCCCCATCAGTCAGCAAGATTTTTGTTCACAAAAAAGCTGAATCCAGGAAAAAATATAAATAGACTCGGAAGTGGATGTATCTCCAGAGCCCCCAGCAAAGAATGCAGCCTCGATTTTGGCTTTGTGAATCTCTAAACTGAGGACAAATCTGCATTATTTTGTACCTGTACTTCTGATAATAAATAGGTGTTATTTTAAGCTGCTAAATTTGTGGTAATTTGCTATCGTAGCAACAGAATATTAACACAAATAATGGAAAACGACCACAAACAGTAAGACACAAGACAGAAAAGACAATCCTTTTCTAAATATTCATTAACATAACATTATTATTCATAATGTACACTATCAACTGTAAAATGGATTGCCTTCATTTTGATTTTAAAAGATATTCATTTGAAATTTAAAAAGAGATTAACTTTAGGGAAGAATTATGCTTTACTTTAAGTTGATTCCATGAGTAATTTTCACTTAAAAAGTTTAATAATTTCTTCTAGCTATATTGTGTCATTCAATAAAGCTGAAAGCTAGCAAAACTAAAAGAATCTTAATAATTAGTAAGACATCAAGGAAACATTGGAAACTTTTTTTTTTTTTTTTTTTTTTTTTAATCTTTGAAGATTCTACAATTTTTACCCAAGTTAATAGGAGAAGTTCTTGGACTACTTCAGCTACATCATTTTGTATGACTTTTGGCACTTAGCTTCCCTGTGACATATTTTCCTTAGCTGCTAGTGTCAGTATTAATAAAACCTACCTCAGAAAGTTGTTACAAAGGTTAAATGAGTAGGGAATTAGGAGTTAGAATTAGAGACTCACAGAACAAAGTTTTGTATTGTTTTGTTTTGTTTATCTGAAGGTATTTCTGCATGAAAGGTGGGATATTAGATATAAGTGTGGAGCTAGAGATGCAAATCCCTACAGCCTAACTGCGTGAGAGAAACTCACCTTGCTTATATGTGGCCATGATTCAAGATAAGTGGACCTGCCTTTCCTATTCTCTTCAGATCTATCATTAGCCCAATGAATTTTAGACATTCTTATTATCTCTATCTCCCATTGTTATATTTAATTATTAACCTTCACAAATAAAGCTGTGGTATTTCAAGACGACCAACAAAACCTATAAATAAAAAATATTGTATTCCACAGTTTGATTATATTATAGAAGAAATGCCTGCATTGAAATAAAATACCCTGCTAGCTGGGGTGCAAATGTTGCAGGACTTTTTCCTTGGTTTAGCTAAAGATGGGGTTCTTGTTACACAGCCATGAAACATTAGGCTGGCAGACAATCTGAAGGGTAAGGAGGCCTAGGTTTATTGGGTGAAAGGGAAAAAGAAAAAACCTCAGCAAAGCAAGAGAGGTTTCTGTGAAGAAGTCCCCATCTCACAGATTGAATCCCCAGGTTACCACACTGGATTTGGAGAGGCCAGGCTCCTACTCCGCTGCAAATGGTGCAAGCTTCCTGAGGCTCCACCCCAGTGTGCACTCCTCCCAGAGCGCAGGCTGGTTGCAGTTTCCCTGGGGACCCCTTTACACTCGGCTGTCTCACAAAGACTGCACGGTATTCTATTTAATAAGATACTGACAGCAGTTCCTAGCTTGTCATAGCTACTTAATGAATGCTAGAGAAATACTTAATGGTAGGCCTCCTTGACTTTAAAATTCATTTTTTATTTTTTTATTTTTTTTATTTTTAGACGGAGTCTCGCTCTGTCGCCCAGGCTGGAGTGAGTGGCGCGATCTCAGCTCACTGCAAGCTCCGCCTCCCGGGTTTACGCCATTCTCCTTTCTCAGCCACCCGAGTAGCTGGGACTACAGGCGCCGCCACCACGCCCGGCTAGTTTTTTGTATTTTTTAGTAGAGACGGGGTTTCACCGTGTTAGCCAGGATGGTCTCGATCTCCTGACCTCGTGATCCGCCCGTCTCGGCCTCCCAAAGTGCTGGGATTACAGGCTTGAGCCACCGCGCCCGGCCTAAAATTCATTATTATCAATTGCATTTAACTTATCCCTTTCTCACATTGTTAGGTTTTTCCAGTTCCTCTCCCTGGCTCTAGGTATCTGAATATAGGTACTCTTTATTGGCTCTTTAACGACTTTCTCTTAATTCTGAGTACCTTCTTTAGCTAGCTGTGTACTAAAACATCCAAACTGTTTACATTGTAGCCTTAAAAATATATTTTTTAAAATATTTCTTTTGTAGCCTTAAAATATTCCCTGTTTTGCATTATTTTGCTAAGATGACACAGCTTCTAAGATGGAAGCTTCCTAATCATGAACCAAGGAGTTCATGATCTGCTTGGACCTCTTGTTTCTGCTTTAGCGTCTAATGTCAGCAAATATGTTTGCCTTGTAATGATCTTTCATCTATTAGAGGAGACAGATTTGACTAATTCCTTTCCTTTATCTAGGAGTGAATTTAAGAGAGAAGAAAATGAGGAGCTAAGTAGAGAAATATGATGTCATCAACATCATTGTCTAGCTGAAGAGGTATTTCTGCAATCAAATGTCTTCTTACATGTGATTCAAAATGAAGAGCTGGTCAGGAAGTTCTTTATAACACTAAGAATTGTCTGCTCAAAGTATTAAATGCACTGCCTTTTGACAAACGAGGAAAGTTGAAACGGTTGACCCCAGTCGCCTAGACAATTACCACCCTCATCTCTGTTATTCAGCAATTTTGTTGAAATTGCTAAGGAAGGGAGTGCTAAATTACCAGCTTCAGGCAGCTGCCCTCCCTAGTGGCTTCATAGCGAGGTAATATGTATCCTCAGTTATGGCAAATCATATTCTGGGTCTATAAAGTGAGTTAAAATGCTGCACAGAACAGCCAGTTTAAATTACAGTTATGGTTCATTAAAGTGGGCTCTATTACTCACCTAAATCAATTTGGCTGCACAAACAGATGCCATCTATGATGTATACGTTTTCTTTTCACTATTTTTTAAAAAAGACTTTTCTTGGGGAATTAAGCAAAGGTATACTTACTATTGAGTTTCTTAGGCAGTAGAAACTGGGCCACCGCTCAATGAAATAATGTCACCAGGTTCTTTACATTGAATGCTTCATTGCTTTTGATAACTTTGTCCTTTCAATAACAGGTCTGACCTCAGTATTTACCTATACTCCTGGTCTCTTCTAAGATCAAGCCAAGGTAAATAATAGCCCTAGTGAGGCAGAGATCACTAACTGTCTCCTTCTCTGGTATCATAATTCCTTTCTTTCTGAATTGTTAGAACTATCCCACACTCAACCAGAGTTCAAACTGGGTAGGTGGCTATCCAGCTAGAAATTATGTTTTCCAGCATCCCTTGGAGCCAAGGATCTTTTATTGGATTTAGTGAATGTGACATAAACAAAAATAATTTTGCCACTTCCAGTTCTTAGCCTGAAAACATTGGACATGTAGACTTCCGTCTCTCTTTCTACTCTCCGCAGGCCAGAATGAAGACGTGGCAACCTCTAGGCATCAACTAAGGTCACACTATACTTGGCAGTGTGACGAGATAAAGGAACTTAAGTTTCTGAACAGCAGAATCTAGGCAGAGCCTCCCCAGCGCCATGAGCTCTTTGTGAGAAATAACTTTCTATGTTAATTAAACCACCATATTTGGGGAATATTTTTGTTGTAGCCACTTAAAATTTACCTTTAAATATACAGCCTGCTGCTCAATTGCTGCCTCAAATGATAATTTCAGTTTAGTTCGTAAAAAACTATAGTTTTTATAGGGACAGAATGTAATTATTAGTGAACACAACATTGGATTGAGACATATGGGACCAGAACTAAGACACAGGAGACCATGGCTTAGTTCTGCAACCTGTGTGAACTTGAGTTAATTCTATATATCATGATAAATATTTTAGAAACCATCATTCTTAGCAAACTATCACAAGAACAGAAAACCAAACACTGCATGTTCTCACTCATAGGTGGGAACTGAACAATGAGATCACTTGGACTCGGGAAGGGGAACATCACACACTGGGGCCTATCATGGGGAGGGGGGAGGGGGAGGGATTGCATTGGGAGTTATACCTGATGTAAATGATGAGTTGATGGGTGCTGACGAGTTGATGGGTGCAGCACAGCAACATGGCACAAGTATACATATGTAACAAACCTGCACGTTATGCACATGTACCCTAGAACTTAAAGTATAATAATAATAAAAAATAAATAAAAAGAAAGAAAGAAAGAAAGAAAATATTCTATAGCATGATAGCATGATATAGCATGATAAATATTTTAGAAAAAATTACTGTGGCAGTAAGTAGGAAAGGGGAGGCGGGAAGAATAACACAGACTTGGGGTATGAAGACGATCCTGTAGGGAATTAGGCATTGCTGGTCATTGAAATGCAAATTATTACATGTATAAAATGGTCATAAATTGATCACATTCTTGAAAATAGTTTACAGAACTGTCACACTCTAAAAGGCTGTCATAAAATATCTAACTTACATATATATATAAAACTTCCATATATATATATAACTTCCATATATATATTCCATATATATACGTAGCTTCCATATATATACGTAGCTTCCATATATATATATATCTTCCATATATATATATGTGTGTGTGTGTGTGTATATATATATGGCAGGTCTTGCTCTGTCACCCAGGCTAGAGTACGGTGGCATGATCTAGGCTCACTGAAACCTCCACCTTCTGGGTTCAATTGATCCTCCTACCTCAGCCTCTGGAATAGCAGGCACTATAGGTGCACACCACAACACTCAGCTAAGTTTTGTATTTTTTTTTTTGTAGAGATGTGGTTTCATCATGTTGCCCAGGCTTGTCTCAAAATCTGGGCTCAAGTGATCCACCCACCTCACCCTCCCAAAGTGCTGAGACTGACTACAGGCATAAGCCACCATGTCCAGCCTCTAACTTCCAAATGTTAGACATTCAGATGCAGTTTATGTTGATGTTGCTATGTGACCTTAAGTAAATAGCCTCAGTTTCATCAGCTATACATATAAGGGGTTTCTATTAAATGAATTCCATTTTCATTTCTAAACTACATGATGCATAGTATTGGATTGGTTCTCTTCCTCCTTGAGATCCCATAATAGTAAATATAATTCCCAAGTTTAATGAAGTGATTTTTTCCAACATTTCTCTAGATCTATATATTTGAAATTTGCTATGCAGGACTGGATAAATGTGCTCCATATAGTAAAATATTCATGCATAGTAAAATATTTTTAATTAAAATCTCTAAAAAGTCATTTAAATGTATTAGCCATGAAGTGCATGGAAATAAGGAAAGGAGACACAGTATTTTATTTAGATCTTTTCTCTTTTGTTTCTTCATCTTCCCCCAGTCTACCTAGGCTTTAATCAAGAAAGGAAATTTGTCCTAACAACTTATTTTTTCAATTCAATGTGTCTAGACATGTCAAGAAATCCCAGAGAAAAATTGATTATTTGAGGAAGACAAAATGAGAACATGCTGTTTTAATTTCTTCTAATATTTTCCTCCAGATGCTTAGATTGGCCCGGGAAGATTACAGAATTCTTCCCCAGAGATCACTGCAGTGAAATATCTTCCCATAGAGGAAAGAATAATATACAGTAACTACTCTTGGTACATGAGAAACCAGAAACCATTAGCAAGGTCATGATTTTTCCAAATTAAAAGACAATAACATAACTTAGAACTGATTCTTCCTTTATGAAACTGAATTATTTTCATTTTTGAGTCTGGGTGTTTGGAGAAAATAGGAAGGGATTCTAATCTTTTGCAATTTAGGTCCTTAAAGGTAATGAAACCTATCTAATGGATTGGTAAAGGAAAAGTCAATATTTCCACATTTTCTGTTTTATGAAACATGTCACAGTAAACAACATTTTTTTCTCCTTCTCGATACAGCTCCCTGAATATTAGGAGGAGAAAAACATTGCCTTTGAAGTGAGGTGATTTTTAAAATTTTTTAATTTAATTTATTATTTTTTTTATTTTTGCAGCTAAGAACCAATTATTTTGGCAACACTCTATGGTTAGGTTACTAACAAAAAGGTTTGTATTAAAACAATACCCTTCTCAAAAAAAATCACGTGGTCAGTAACAATTTTCAAAGTCTTTAGTTAAAAAAAGATCAAGAGCAAGCTGATTTAATGTTATAAAGAAAAGATAAGCTTTAATACTTTTATCATTTAGTATTTTGACACATCATACTTGAATAGTAGGACAGTAGATGATATTTTTATCCAATAGTTTCAAAACACAACTGCTACTTTGTCAGATCACAGAGTTGCAAAAGTGTTATAATGTCTGTGTATCTTCTTAACAGCCTAATCTTATCTGTTGGTTTCCTTATGAGGTGTTTTCAACCTATGCATAAACGGCTTTCAGTATTCACGGCCTCATCGAATCCCCAAATGCAGGCTCTTAGAAACTTTCCTTTATTTTAGTTCACAGTATGCTTTCTGATAATCACATCCAAGTCTATTTATGGCATTTTGATCATGCAGTGTAATTATCTTTCCACTTTTCTTTCAACTTTTCACATGTGGTATGGTTGGTTACTTCCTGCTGGATTCATTGTTTGATTACTATTATCGAAAACAATGACATGTGTTTACTGATACAATGAAGTATTTTTTAGAACTTAACATAACACTAAATTTGATTTGGTAAGCAAAGTATGGCACAGAGTGATTATCTCCTCCTTTCTGTAGAGACTAAAATTAAATTCACTTTAATAGAGGTTACATATTTATACATATTCTATTCAACCAAAAACTGATGCATTTTCTTGTTAGTGTTTATAAACCAGTCCCTACCCCATCCTTCACCTAATTTCTTTCTGATAATTTTGTAGCTGTTTAAGGAACCTAAAAGGAGGATGTTAGTGCACTGTTGTATTTTACTTTGTTATATTATATCTTCTAATCTTTTGGAATTTATGTAAACTGAAATATAAAACTTCAAAGTTCAAAATGCGCTTACATCATGCTGCTAGTTATAGTCATTTTTAAGCTTTAAGTAGATTAAACTAAAGGTCTTTTGAAAATAATTCTGGCTTAGATATAAATCAGAAGAAACAGCAAGTGATTTAGAGGCCGTCTTAAAAAAATCAGCAATAATGCTTCTGGGAACTTCACTAAGTTGTGAAGATCATCCACTGTGCTAATAATAGTGGTAAATACAGTGTGTGGGCAGTTAATGTTAGATCACTCAAATACCCTTTAGAAAGCGTCAAATATAAGAAAAGCTTGAAAGAAATGGATGAAAGAGAAAACTATGTAATTGTTGTTAGACTAATGGGAGATGCTGGTTTGAATCTTTACTCTTGGAAGCTAAATTACTATCATAGAAGCAATTATGATTTGTGCATGTGTTCCTTCCTGAAATAATTGCATCCATCATACAGCTGGGACTGGGATGGTAACCCAATTTCACACATAGCCTCTCCTCTCTTTCTGCCTTAGGCACACTCAGAAACACTCAAAAACACTTGAAAGGTGTTTAACTCACAAAACTGAAAGTTCCTGCTCTGTAATTAGTAATGAGACTATGGGTAAGTAAACTTGTTTCTATCTGTGTGGGGTTTGAAATGTCTAATAGGTATATAGTATCTCACAAAAAGTTTTAAAAAATTGCAAAATGTTAGAGCTGGGAGGAGCATTATTTTACTTTTACGTCATATGGTTGTGCATGGTCATAACCTGGGGAATTAGTGTGCACTGGAATCACCTGGGGAATTAAAAAATACCAACGCCCAAGTTCTTCCTTACACCAATTAACTCATACTGTCCAGGGCAAGGGGGTGTCATCCTTGAATGCAGGAGCTTTAAAAAATTACAATGCCAAGGCCACATTTGAAACCAGTGAAATCAATTAAGTCAGAATCTCTAGAGAATGAGGTCTAGAGAGCATTATTTTTAAATCTGACAGATGATTCTAATGTCCAAGCAAGTTGAAAACCAAGTGGAGTAGGTCGCAGACGCTTGTCTGTTTAAAAACTCCCTAGGATATTTTAATTGATTTCATGCTTGTGAATGAATCAGCTACGGATGAAGAATTACTTCCCCAGAGGAGCAGATGGTTCAACTTCAGGCGACTAGATAGCCTTAAGCAGGACCACTAATTTAGTCTGATTTCTGGGTCCAGGGTTCTTTCCGCTCCACTATCTTGTCTCACACAGTTTCTACATTCTACCAATATTCCAAAATATCTGGTGCCAATGTTTTAGATTATTAGAGTGGAAGACTCAGATTCAGGAGATTTACTGAGCTTCTGGCAAAACAAAAATAAAACCAAAAACACACACACTAACAGAAAAAAAAAAAAAAACAAAAAACACCCAGACACGTGAGGGTGATTGAAATGCTTGCTGCATGAGCAGAATTAAGTATGCCAATGGAAAGAGGAGGCCTCAGGGGTCTTGCCTTTGACATTGCAGTGTGGAATGTCATCTGCTGACTTAGTCATCTATTTCACATTCCAGTCAATTGGTGTGGGTTATCCCAAGTTACACAATATATGAAAAGATAGATTTACAGAAGAAAAAAAAATAGGAGACAGCAGTTTACTTCCAAAGGTATTATTTTGTAATGAGGCACTGTATGAGTTTTGCAAGGTGCCCATAGCAAAGGACCACACACTGGGGAGCTTAAACAACAAACATTTATGTTCTCGCAGTCCAGGAGGCTGGAAGTCTGAGGTTGAAGTGATCGTCACACACGTCCTTGTGAAGAGACCACCAAATAGGCTTTGTGTGAGCAATAAAGCTTTTTAATCAACGGGGTGCAGGTAGGCTGAGTCCCAAAAAAGAGTCAGCAAAGGGAGATGGGGTGGGGCCATTTTGTAGGATTTGGGTAGGTAGTGGAAAATTACAGTCAAAGCAAAAGGGGTTGTTCTCTGGCAGGCAGGGGTGGGGGTCACAAGGTACTCAGTGGGGGAGCTTCTAAAAACCAGGAGAAGGAATTTCACAAGGTAATGTCATCAGTTAAGGCAGGAACTGGCCATTGTCACTTCTTTCATGATTCTTCACTTGCTTCAGTCCATCTGGATGTATACACACAGGCCTGGGCTCAGAGGCCTGACATTCCTGTCCTCTTATATTAATAAGAAACAAAATAGTGTTGAAGGGTTGGGGCGGCGACAATTTTTGGCAGTGGTATGGAGAGAGAATGGGCGATGTTTCTCAGGGCTGCTTCAAGTGGGATAAGGGGCGGTGTGGGAACCTAGAGTGGCAGAGACTAAGCTGAAGGAAGATTTTGTGGTAAGGGGTGATATTGTGGGGTTGTTAGAAGAAACATTTGTTGTATAGAATGATTGGTGATGGCCTGGATATGGTTTTGTATGAATTGAGAAACTAAATGGAAGACACAAGTTCCAAATAAGAGAAGGAGAAAAACAGGTATTAAAGGACTAAGAGTTGGGAGGATCCAGGACATCCATTAGAGAGTGCCCAAGGGGGTTCAGCGTAATTACTTGCTTGGTTGGTGAGTTTTTTGGCCTCTATCCTTGAGTTTTTTATGTTGTTATACACTGGGCCAGACTGATTTAAGTAGAAACAATACTCTTTATTTAAAAATATACAGAGTCCCCTTTTTTTTAGCAGTGAGTAAGTCAAGGCCTCAGTGATTTTGGAGGAAAGAGAAATGCAAAGCCAGCAATTGTTTGTTTAAGAAGGATTAGAAATGGCTAGGAGAGAGTGAGTGAGATTGAGAGTGTGGTGGAGATAGCTGGGGAAAGGTAGAGGGTGGCATAAGAAGGGGAACGAGAATAAGAGTGAGTATAAAATAGGACTTCATCAGGGTGAAAGTATTGGAGTGTGCCCTGTCAGCAAAGATCATCTATCCATTTTAAGAGAGACTTAAGGGTGGTGGTTTGAGGTAATACCAGGAGAAATCAGTTATGATGGTTTGAAGGAAAAGTGTAAACAGGCAGTGTAAACAAGGGCAGGCCTTTTATGAGTAGTTGAGAACAGTGAATAGGAGTATGACTAGACAGAAGATAGTCGGAATGACAAGTTTTTTGGGTGCAGTTCAAGTTGCGCTGGTGTCTTGAAAGAGACTGGGGCCTAATAAAAAGAGTGTCAATACAGGAGCTCAAATGGGCTGTACCGTGTAGCATCCTCAGGACAGGCCTGAATTCTGAGAAGGTCAAGTGGTAAAAGTCCTTTTTAAGTTGGAGGCTGAGTTTGGTGAGGTGGGTTTTTAAAAGACCATTAGTCCATTCTACCTTTCCTGAAGACTGAGGATGGTACAGGGTATGAAGTTTCCACTGAATACCAAGAGCCTGAGAAACTGCTTGGGTGATTTGACTAACAAAGGCCAGTCCATTATCATACTATATAGAGGTGGGAAGGCCAAACTGAGGAATTTTGTCTGACAGAAGGGAAGAAATGACCGCGGTGGCCTTCTCAGACCCTGTGGGAAAGGCCTCTACCCATCCAGTGAAAGTGTCTACCCAGACCAAGAGGTATTTTAGTTTCCTGACTCGGGGCATGTGAGTAAAGTCAATTTGCCAGTCCTGGGCAGGGGCAAATCCCTGAGCTTGATGTGTAGGGAAGGTAGGGGGCCTGATAAATTCCTGAGGAGTAGTAGAATAGCAGATGGAACACTGAGAAATGATTTTCTTGAGGATAGATTTCCACAATGGAAAGGAAATGAGAGGTTCTAAGAGGCGGGCTAGAGGCTTGTAACCTACATGGAAGAAGTTATGAAATGATGTGAAAGATACTATAGCATCGCCTGCCTTTGCTGGTGAGTGGCAATTAGGCCTGGTCGAACTGCCATCAATAAACCAAGTATAATCAGGGTGAGGAACAGGAAAGAAGGAAATATGGGGAAATGGAGTTAATGTCAGGTGGATCAGAGAGATATAGTCATGGAGGTCAGGTGTGGTATCCAGAATATTGTGGGAGGCTGGATTGAAGTCCAGGCCAGGAACAATGTTAATGGTGGGAGACTCAACAAAGACTGAGTATAGCTGAAGGAGCTGGGGAGCAGAAAGTCTATGTGTCGGGTGTGAGGAAGAAAATAGATTTTGGAAGTTATAACAACTGTAGAGAGTGAGTTGAGCATGGTTTGTGGTTTTTAGGGCCTCTAAAAGTATTAGGGTGGCAGCAGCCGCTGCATGGAGACACGATGGCCAGCCTAAAACAGTAAGGTCAAGTTGTTTGGATAAAAAGGGCTACAGGGCGCAGTCCCGGTCCTTGTGTAAGAATTCCAACCACACAGCCCTGCACTTTGGCTCTGCATAATGAAGAAAGAGTTGGGATGAGTTAGGGAGAGCTAGTGTGGGAGCAGCTTCTAGGGCTGTTTTTTAAGGAATTGAAAGGGGATTGGGGAGAATTTAGGATTTATGGGGTCAGCTAGGTTTTGTGTGTGTGTGTGTGTGTGAGTTTATATAATGATTTATTCAGAATGATAAAACTAGGCATCTAAAGGTAGAAGTACCTAACCATGCCTAGGAAGGAAAGGAGTTGTTGCTTTGTAGAAGGGGGTGGGGTTTGGGAGATTAGCGGGACACGATCAGCAGGGAGAGCAAATGTGTTTTTATGAATAATTATGCCAAGATAGGTAACAGATGAGGAAGACATTTGGCCTTTCGGGGGGGATACGAGATATCCTTTTGAGAATAGCTGTTGAAGGAGCAGGAGGGTGTCATGCTGGGAAGATTTGTAGGAGAGACTATAAAATAGAAGGTTGTTAAAATATTTAATAAGGTGAGAAGCAAATGGATGGAAAGAAAGTAAATTATGAGAAAGGGCTTCACTGAAGTAATGGGAGCTGTCCATGAAGGCTTGCAGCAATACAGTCCAAGTAAGTTGCTGAAACTGATGGGTGTCAGGGTCAGTCCAAGCGAAAGTGAAGAGAGGCTGGGATGAAGGGTGCAAAGGAACAGAAAAGAAAGCATGTTTGAGATCCAGAATAATGGGTTGTGGAGGGGTTGTGGATGGAGGCATTGAAGATAGGAGAGTATATGTGTTTGGCACCACGGGGTGGATAAGCAAAATAATTTGGTTCATAAGGCACAGATCCTGAACTAACTTGTAAGACTTGTCCAGTTTTTGGACAGGTAATGTTGGGGAATTGTAAGGAGAGTTTATAGGCTTTAAGGGGCCATGCTGTAACAGGCAAGTGAATATTGGAATGTGATATTGGCACTGAGTGGGGGTAAGGGTAATTAGGTTTTAATGGGCTAGCAATGGGCATGTGATTGGTTGCCAGGGAGGGAGTAGAGGTGTCCCATATCTGTGTATTAAAGTGGGGAGATACAAGGGGAGGATGTGAAGGAGGCTTTGAACTGGGGAAAAGGGTGGCAATGAGGTGTAGCTGTAGCCCAGGAATAGTCAGGGAAGCAGATAATTTAGTTAAAATGTCTTGACGTAATAAGGGAGCTGGGCAGGTGGGGATAACTAAAAAGGAGTGCAGAAAAAAATATTGTCCAAGTTGGCATCAGAGTTGGAGAGTTTTAAGAGGTTTAGAAGCCTGGCCATCAATACCCACAACAGTTATGGAGGGAAAGGAAACAGGCCCTTGAAAAGAAGGTAATGTGGAGTGGGAGTGGGTAGCCTCCCTATTGATTAAGAAGGGGACGGACTTACCCTCCACTGTAAGAGTTACCCAAAGCATCTGTGATGGTCCTGTAGGCTTCCGAGGCGATCAGGCGGCATCAGTCTTCAGCCACTAAGCCAAGAAGATCTAGGAAGGAGTCAGTCAGAGAACCTTGGGCCAGAGTTCCAGGGGCTCTGGGAGTGGCTGGCTGCCAGGCGAGTTGGACAGTCTGATTTCCAGTGGGGTCCCGCACAGATGCGACACGGCTTAGGAGGAATCCCAGGCTGCAGGCATTCCTTGACCCAGTGACCAGATTTCTGGCACTTGAAGCAAGATCCTGGGGGAGGAGGTCCTGAAGGAATGCCTGACCACTGTGGCTTAGGCATTTTGAAGTTCTTGTGTGCTGGAGATGTGGCTGGGGTTTTTCTCACAGCAGAGGCAAATAATTACAACTCTTCTCTATTATTGTACACCTTGAAGGAAAGGTTAATTAAGTCCTGTTGTGGGGTTTGAGGGCTGGAATTTAATTTTTGGAGTTTCATTTAATGTCAGGAGCAGATTGGGTAATAAAATGCATATTGAGAATAAGACGGCCTTCTGACCTTTCAGGATCTAGGGCTGTAAAGCATCTCAGGGTTGCTGCCAAACGAGCCATGAACTGGGTTGGGTTTTTATATTTGGTGAAAAAGAATCTAAATGCTAACTGATTTGGGAGAGATCGGATAAAGAAAAAGGAGCATTAACCTTGACTATGCCTTTAGCTCCAGCCACCTCTTTAAGAGGAAATTGCTGGGCAGGTAGGGGGAGGGCTAGTCACAGAATGAAACTGTAAGATGGACCAACTGGGGGCAGAGGAGGTGATAGAAGGATCATAGGGTGGGGGAACAGAGGCTGAGGAAGAACTGGAACCTGATTTAGCCTGGTAGGGAGTGACATGAGGAGGAGCAGTCTGGGGAGGAGGGGAGAGGTCAGATGGGTCAGCAGAAAAGGAAGATTCAAAAGACTCAACGATGCTTGGGATTGGGACTGAGGGGACAGGTGGGAGGGAAAGAAGAAAAGATTTGAGATGAGTCACATTGGGAACAGAGACTAGGGAGGGACTAATGTGTAAAAGAATGCCTGGACATCAGGCACCTCTGACCATTTGCCCATTGTACAACAAGAATTATCTAGATCTTGTAGGATGGAAAAATTGAAAGTGCCATTTTCTGGCTATTTGGAACCATTGTTGAGTTTGTATTGGGGTCAAGCGGCATTGCAGAAGACAATAAGTATTTAGGTTTTAGGTCAGGTGTGAGTTGAAGAGGTTTTAAGTGCTTAGAACACAGGCTAAGGGAGAAGAGGGAGGAACGGAGGGTGGAAGGTTGCCCATAGGGAAGGAGGCAAGTGCAGAGAAAAGAGAGTGTAGAGACACGGAGAGAAGGGGTTGGGGGTACTTGCCCCCCAGGAAAGTGGTGTTTGCCACTAAGCTGAAGGATCAAGGCAGGCGTCCCTGTGGTGATCAGACACCTCTGAAACATAAGTGAATAATCAGGCAGGCGTCCCTGCAGTGATTAAACACCAAGAGAAGACTGTCTTCCCGAGTCTGTGACCGGCGCCGGAGTTTTGGGTTCACGGATAAAACACATCTCCTCTGTCTCTAACAGAAAAGGAAAGGAACTGAAATTAAGAGAAGGGAGAGATTGAAGGGTGATGCCAAGATTGAAAGGAGAAAGAGGTTGAGGGATATTGATAGAGGTTGGAGAAGAGAGTAAAGAGAGACCACTTACCCAATTTAAAATTGGTGAGATGTTCCTTGGGCTGGTTTTTCTGAGGACCCAACGTCATAGGTGTATCTTTCTCATGGAACAAAGAGCAGAAGGACAGGTGATTGATCTCCCAGGGGAGGTCCCCTGATCCGAGTCATGGCAACAAATGTCATGTGCGTCAGTGTGAAGAGACCACTAAACAGGCTTTGTGTGAGGAATAAAACATTTTAATCACTTGGGTGCTGGCGGTCTGAGTCCAAAAAGAGAGTCAGTGAAGGGAGATAGGGGTGGGGCTGTTTTATAGGATTTGGGCAGGTAGTGGAAAGGGGGTTATTCTCTGGCAGGCAGGGGTGGGGTCACAAGGTGCTCAGTGGGGGAGCTTCTGAGCCAGGAGAAGGAATTTCACAAGGTAATGTCGTCGGTTAAGGTAGGAACCGGATATTTTCACTACTTTCGTGATTCTTCACTTGCTTCAGGCCATCTGGATGTATACGTGCAGGGTTGGGCTCAGAGACCTGACGGTGGTGACAGGTTTGGTTTCTCTGGGGCCTCTCTCCTTGGTTTGTAGATAGCCATCTTCTTGTGTCTTCCTAAGGTCTTTACATATACAAGCCCGTGTCCTAATTTCCTCTTCTTCTAAGGGCAGCAATCACAGTGAATTACAGACGTATTTATTCTCCCATTTGGACTTAATTATGCCTTAAAGACCCTATTTCCAAATACCGTTCACATTCTGAGGTACTAGGTGTTAAGACTTCAACATATGAATTTGCAGGTGCGAGACACAACTCAGCCCATAATAGATGGAAAGAACTATCTTCAGAATGCTCAGATGTATATTGTATAAAAATATATAGGGAAGGCCTGGTGTGGTGACTGATGCCTGTAATCCCAGCACTTTGGGAGACGAAGGTGGGTGGATTACTTGAGTCTAGGAGTTCAAGACCAGCCTGGGAAACATGAAAAAATCTTGTCTCTACAAAAAATACAAAACTTAGCTGGGCATGGTGTCACATGCCTGTAGTCCCAGCTATTTGAGAGGCTAAGGTAGAAGGATCACTTGAGCCCACAGAGGTCAAGGCTGCAGTAAGCTGAGAGCTAAGATCATACTACTGCACTGCAGCCTGGGCAACAGAGTGAGACCCCATCTCAAAAAAAAAAAAAAAAAAAAAAAGAGAGAGAGAGGAAATATAGGGAATACTGTTATTAGCTACATCTGGGCTGTATATTTTGGTCACAGAATGATCATAAAAAAATAAAAAACCATACAAGTTTAGGTGCCTTATTAATGGAAGGACATTTGTGCCATCTTTCTACATGAAAAACTGCACATATACATGTGCATCACAATATATGTTTCAAAGTCTAATGTGATGTTTTCCAATTACCTTAACTTCCTTGCCTAGATGATTATCTATCAATCCACTACACCCTGACACTTGAAGTCTTTTTTGATGTCTTTGATTGCATCAGCCTTTTTAATGTGATGTAAAATCTTGACGTTTTACATAAAAAGCTCAAACTTAAAAAACGGCAACAAATTTTGACTAAGAAGTTATTTATGATTGTTTTTATTGACATGATTCACCTACGTTTGTTGCAGACACAAGCTTTCTTAGTATTCTAATATTTAAAAAATATAGGGAACATGGATAATTCAAGGAGTTGATGGCACGACACTGAGATAAATGAAAAATCCCAATGTAATTTTTATAAACTAGAGCTGTTGTGGGTCTCATGTTATTTGAAAACCATAACAACTGGGTGTAGTGGGTCATTCCTGTAATCCCAACACTTTGGGAAGCAAAGACAGGAGGATTGCTTGAGCCCAGGAGTTTGATACCAGCCTGGGCAACATAGTGAGACCTCGTTTCTACAAAAGAATTAAATCAATTAGCTGGACATGTTGGTGCTCACCTGTAGTCCCAGCTACTCAAGAGGCTGAGGTCGGGGGATTGCTTGACCCCAGGATTTTGAGACTATGGTGAGCTGTGATCGCACCACTGCACTCTAGCCTGAGTGACAGGGCAAGACCCTGTCTCAAAAAAAAAGAAAAAAAAAGAAAAGAAAAGAAAAGAAAAAGAAAACAATAACATATGGCAAAAATTGTAAATGCTTTGTTTTTACACAACTTTTAAACTATAACACGTACCAGTAGTATGTTATTAAAAATAATTTTGTCTTTTTAATACATTTTTATCTTGTTAATTGAGGTATAAATGATCTGTAACAGCAAGTGCTGATCATCAATATAATTGTAATAAATGTTTACACCAAGGTAACCATACCTCTATAACAAATATTTTAAGAAAACCATACCTCTATATTAAAAAAAAAATACCTGTTAAAAATACTAAAAAAACATACCTCTAAAAACATAAAAATATAAATCAAATTGTGTTTTCTCTCATTTCCAATAAAATTGTCTTCATTCTCTTTCCAGCCATCACTAACAATTTCTTCAAGACTGTTTTTCCTTCTGTCTGCTGCCCAGTACCAAGACCAGTGATGCCACATGCTTTGGGTTTTTTTTACATCAGCATCCTATTGCAGTAATGATTTTGACTTCGATCACCAAGGAGAGTTTTGCTTGCTTTTTTTTCTTTTTTTTTTTTTTAACTTTCTCTAAATAGAATCACACAGTATGGGTGCTTTTGTGGCTGGCTTCTTTTATCCAAGATAATTTCTGTGAGCTTCATCCACATTTTTACATGTATCAGTATTTTGTTCTTCCTTGATTGCAGTGTAGTATTCCATTTTAGAACCTCAGTTGTCTATTTTTATGATGAACATTTAGTCTGTTTCTAGTTTTGAGCAATCATGAATATTGTTTCTATGAATACATTTCTTGACGTGTCTTTTGGTGAACATGTGCCCTCCTTTCTCTTGGATATATACTTAGGAGTGGAATTGCTGGCTCATAAGGAAGACATATGTTTAATTTTGGTAGATACTTGCAGACAGTTTTCCAAAGCGGCTGAACCAATTTCTTTTCGCTCCAGCAATGTATAAGAGTTACAGTTGATTTCTTATCTAAATGTTCATGGAGATGCAGAAGCAGCCCAGCCATTGGGTTTTAAACTGCCAAATGTGTGGTGTTTGAAGAAAATGCAAGATTTGGTGAGTAAAGCATGAGTCAAATCATTTTAGATAAAGTTAATAGTAAACAGACTTCAAGTATTCTTTTATATTTCAATTAAGGTATTTTCTGTTTTTACGTCCATAAGTATAATCACTAAACTTCAATTTATGAAAACATACGGCAGGAGTTTTTCAATAATATGGTAATATAACAATTTATGACTCTGTTATATGTGCTTAACTGGACTTTTTGACTAAAAGAGTCTTAAAAGCTACATTAATTTAAACCTTTCTTTTCTTTCTTTCTTTTTTTTTTTACATGGAGTTTTGCTCTTGTTGCCCAGACTGGAGTACGGTGGCGCCATCTTGGCTCACTGTAACCTCCGCCTCCCGGGTTCAAGCGATTCTCCTGCCTCAGTCTCCCGAGTAGCTGGGATTACAGACACCCACCACCATGCCCGGCTAATTTTTGTATTTTTGGTAGAGATGGAGTTTCACCATATTGGCCAGGCTGGTCTCCAACTCCTGACCTCAGGTGATCCACCCTCCTTGGCCTCCCAAAGTGCTGGGATGACAGGCGTGATAAGCGCTTCTTTTTATACATAACATAAACTAATAATTTGTATTGAAAAAGAATAGAGACTTAAACCTGTTGTATTATTTTTCAACAAACTTTTATGAACAACTTTTATTTGAAGTTTACAATGCCCCTGAAGATATTGTCTCCTTTTTGCAGAAGAGAAAACCAAGAAAGCAAATTTTACAGAGATTTAAGTTGCTAAATTTCATAGAAGTTAAATGACATATGGGGAATTTGGATCTGGCTTTTAGGGCTACAGACAAAGCTTTCAGGTCCAAAACCATTTTCAAGTCCAAAGACTTCTCATCTATCTCTCTGTAAAAAATAAGCACATATTTAAAGTGTGAGGTCAATTATTTTCAAAGCACAGTCTAATAATTTCAGAATTTAAATTAATCATATTCATGATAGTACATTAAATATTTAAAAATAATATAGAATATAGTTTTACTCTTAAAGTAAGATTCTTGTATAAATTTAATATTATGTTCTGAAAGATTAAAGTACAATGAATTTGTCTATAGTTACTCTAGTGTCTTCCAATACAAATAATTTTTTAAAATTTGTTTGACATTCCTAAAGTGATTTTTCAGATATATTTTTATTTTACTTTTTCTGCCAATAAAATATATTGTAGACATCAGGCTAAGTTTTCTGTGGGTGTCTGTGGGTTTTAGGAATATCGTTTAGCACCTTTGAAAGAACAATGAAGCATTTAGAGGTAATTTCTTTCTGTTATTATACTAAATTGCTTTGTCTTGCTAGAATGCTCACTTGGTCTGCAGACAAGATTCTAGATTAGAAAATTTACTGTTTCTTTATGCTTGGATACACCAAACTGACGGTATATGTTATTTAGATTTTTTCATAAATATCTGTGAAAATATATAAGCATCACATCATTGAAGTGAGAACAAATGTTTTTATTTAATTTATTTGATGTATTTTAAGTTTTGAAAGGGATCTTGTCAAAGTAAACTGGCAGTCAAAAAAACTGGGTTTCAGGTTTGTATCTGAAACTGATTAATAGTCAGCAAATCTCATTTTCTCAACTATAAAGTAAGAGGTTGGACTAAATGAAGCTCAAAAACCCATACAACTTTAAAAATACACGTAATTATTTTAAGTGTAATTTCTTTGGCTTTTTAAGTCATCCTTCCTCTTCTTTCTATTACAGCTCTTGTTTTGAAACAGAGATTTTATTTCTCTTTTTTTTAAATGAGGGAAAAATACCTCTTGCTAGATTATGATTATAAAGGTGATTCTGGGGCTGTATATTATTATATTAATATTGGAGTTTTTGTTTCAGGTCTTTCTGGGCCAAAAACATTATATTGCTTTTGAATAGAATGCCATTCCTACAGAAAACTTGCTATAACCCTTATCCGTTTGAAGGACAGACTCTTTATAGATCTCAAGTGTTTTTCATTTCCTCCAAATACATTCAACGAAATTTTATTTTGTACCTCAATTGACTTGCATATTTGAATAAAGCACCTTGTTAAGGCGATTTCACAAAAATGGGCTTTATTGAGGGTTTTTCATTCTGTATCTTTCAGAATTTATTAAAATTTCCAGTCACACTTGCACCTTATAAGCAATTTCTGGCATTTAGTAGGAGTTCAAAAATGTGTCTTTTAGTTGAATTGGCCTTAGTGGAATTACCAAGAAATAAGGTCTTCCAAGTAAATGGAACCTAATCATTCTTTTCAAACTTACAAAATTAATCATTATACAAATAATACAATTCTTTCTAATATATAATTCTTATTTCTCTGAGTTTGTAATGATTATATTGAATAGAATTGATTACTTTGCTCCTCATCCCCAAGTACAATTTCACCATTTGTTCACCAAATGTTGCAAGGCTTCCTAAATAATGTACTCTACCAAATGTCCTCAGGAGCTCTATATTTTATAATTTTCCAGACTTTCTCTTGTGTCCATTTTTTACATTTGATCCTTTACATATTAAATGAATATGATAGCTGTGTAGCAAAACTTACTAGAATAATGCATTAAGGATTTGTTTTTTATTGTTGTTGTTTTTAATCTTGTAAACCAGTATTTTCTGTTTCACAAAACTTTTAAAACCTCTTTTACTTGGTTTAGAGGTCTTTTTATGCTGGTCCCTAACTCTGTTCTTTGTAGTTGATGTCATATGTTATCTCTAGATTAGTGATAGGTTGCTACGTTGTTTTTAAAAAAATAGTTATTAAGGGTGAGTGCAGTGGTTCCTGCCTGTTATCCCATCCCAGCACTTTGGGAGGCTGAAGTGGGTGGATCACCTGAGGTCAGGAGTTTGAGACCAGCCTGGGCAACATGGTGAAACCCCTTCTTTACTAAAAACACAACAAATTAGCTGATCATGGTGGCATTCGCCTATAGTCCCAGCTACTCGGGAGGCTGAGACATGAGAATCGCTTGAACCCAGGAGGTGGAGGTTGCAGTGAGCCGAGATTACACCACTGCACTCCAGCCTGGGCAACAGAGCAAGACTCCATCTCATTCATATATATATATATATATGTATATATGTGTGTATACATATAAATATATGTATGCATATGTAAATATATATTATATATAAATGTCTATATTTATTTATTTATTTATTTTGAGACGGAGTCTCGCTCTGTCGCTCAGGCTGGAGTGCAGTGGCTGGATCTCAGCTCACTGCAAGCTCCGCCTCCCGGGTTCATGCGATTCTCCTGTCTCAGCCTCCCGAGTAGCTGGGACTACAGGCGCCTCCACCTCGCCCAGCTAGTTTTTTGTATTTTTTAGTAGAGACGGGGCTTCACCGTGTTAGCCAGGATGGTCTCGATCTCCTGACCTCGTGATCTGCCCGTCTCGGCCTCCCAAAGTGCTGGGATTACAGGCTTGAGCCACCGCGCCCGGCCAAATATCTACATTTAAGATATATATTTATTAAGGTAAATAACACAATCTAGGTAGTGTGCTATTCTGCATATATTGAAATACTAGCATTGCCTTGAGTCCCAGAGATTTTTAAATTATGACATATTTTGAATATACAGAGAAAAGAAGAGCATAGCATTATAAATCCCTTTTATTCATCATGCGGCCATATGAAATCTTACCAATCTTACATACTGTCTCCATAGTTTTTTCATACATACTGTCTTGATAGGTTTTTAAAGAAATAACGCAGATATAATGAAGGTATAATGTTCATTTCTAGTCTAATCATTTTTAAAAGATGTGTTACTATTGGGATTGATTTTCATCCTTTGTTTTATTTCAATCAGAACATTTATTTACTCACCTACTTGTTTAAGCAAGAAACACTTAATAGTATTGAGTAGGTACTATACTGCACTGTGAAAGATTTAAGGAAGAGTAATGATAATTCTCGTCCTTAAGGATCAAACAAGATAACTAGGGATGGGATAAGGTCAGATAACAAAAATTCACAAATCACTATAGTACAACGATAACGACAAGTATCATAAAAATGTCCAGATGAACTATGGGTTTGACACAAGAGAGAGAATATCTGATTGAAAACATCAGTTAATGCTTTATGAAAGAAGTGTAACTCGAACTGAAAATTAAGGTTTGAATTTTGTTTTCTAGAGATAATTTTATGATTCTCATCTATCACTTGATAAAAGATGAGTTACATCAAATGGCTGTAGCTGTTGATTTCAGCTAGTGTTTATCTCATTGCAAGTGTTATAAAGTGGAGTAATTGGTTATCTGTAAATGCTAGCCTTCAAGTGATCTTTTCACGAGCTAAGCAGGAGTGCCACTGACATGTTGAAGCTGACGCTTCTGAAAGCAGACTCAGAACTTTCTTATCAGAATGAATCGGCAAAGTCATATCGAGGAGATAACAGCAGTTTAGGTTTAAGGCTACCAAAATTCTCATTTTGTCTTTGTGACTATCCATAACATTTTTAGGAACTTGCTGTGCTTTTTTTATTCCCTTTTTTCTCACTTATCTCGTCCCAGAAAGTTGGACACAATTTCATATCTTAAATGCCATAATCTGTTAGATCCTGATCTATAGCTGCCTTTTACAATTTCTTTGTGGGTACTCATCTTTCTTAATGTTCATTTTATAGATAGAGTTGATAAAATATTAATGTTTGTAGTGCATTGAAATGAAATTTGAAAGAGTTGCATAATTTTTTGGAAAATATTTCAGGATGGGTGTTTAGGCATGCAGCTACAGTTTAGAAATGAAAAAATACTCATGCTTATTCCTAAAATAACAAGTTATGTTTTAGATTCAAAATTTATAAATATGAACAGTTTTACTGTCTGGCATGATTTCTGTCTTGGTGTCTTGCTTTGCTACTTTTTTCGTATGTGGCAATTTATCTTTTCATCATAAAAAGTGAGTGTTTCATACATAAAAATTTTCTCAGGCAGTGTAGCCATGTTTAAATCAGTTTTACTATTTTACCTAACTTTAACTGTCTGCACCAATATTTACTGAAGCGAGGGAATATCTTACATAAAATCCACCGCTCTTACGTTTACAAATGAGCCAAGTGACATACGGGAATTTAAACGGCTCATCCAAGTTCACCCGGAAACACAGATCACACTAGAACTCTGGTCTCCTAACTCAGAATACGTTAAGTTTTCTGTTTGTTTATTTTTTTATTACATTAAGGCAAATAACAATATTTAGCAATTTTGAAAAGAATAACAAGTTACAAATAACTAAATCAAAAGTAGTTTGATTTGGGGAATTTTTTTTTTTTTCTCTAAGAACCAAACTGGTTTCAGGTTGAGACCTGTATAGCTATACTGTAGCTGATCAGTAAAATTTGGTCATATAAAACTGTAAAAAATAGTGGCTTTTATAGTAAAAGTGATCATCCCTGAAAAAATATGACCATCTAGAGCACCGAATTAGCTTATTTGAAACCTATTCAGGTATATTAATTAATTAAAAAATTATATACCTCATTAAAATATAATTTAAGGTAAAGCATATGACACTTAAAGAAAGCTAGAGTTCCTGAAGGTTCATCACACTATTCTTTACTACACTTAAAAATAGATGAATGTTATGGTATGTTTCCAGATAATTTCGCTCAATATTATGTACCTGTATTTATAGCTATTAATATTTAATTAAAAGCAAAATTTATTACCCTTCAAAAGAGGAAAGAAGAAGCAAAAAGTGACATACTTCTAAATTAGATTTTGTTAATTAGCAATTTTTAAAAATGCACTTTTTAATTGGAATATAATAAACTTAACTTTTAATTTGAAATAAAAATATGTATCTAAAATATAAAATATATATGCAAAATAAACTTTTAAGTAGAAAAGTGAAAAGATCACTGTGTCCAAAATATTTTTATGAATTGAATACAACCGTGTAGACACCAGATATACATTACATCATTAATACCCCGGAAGACTTCTAGTTATTATCCTGACTTCTAAAATTAACCACTATTTTGACTTCTATCACGTACACTCTTTCTACCTGTTTAAAGCTTTAAACAAATGGAATTTTATGGATATACTCTTTTGAGTCTGACTTTTACTCAATATTATACCTCCAGGGTCTATCTATATTGTTGAATGTGAAACGGGAGAGTTCCCTGACCCCTGTCACAGGACGTCTGACAAGGGTGTGGCTTATCTGTTTTGCCGCCATGCGCTCAAGCCCCTTATGGGAGGAGGAGCACCCAGACCAGCAGCTGCAGGAGCTAGGGGAGTATTTTTGGGCTCCGGCCTTATGGTAGCATCTAGGGGTGGGTGCCGGGAACTCCCAAAGCCCCAGTGGGTGTGTTACAGTGCTCTTTAGACAGCTTAAGCGTTAACAAGCTCAGTGCCTTCTTGGTACCCAGGTCTTTGTCCAGCATTTGGGAAGAATCAGGTCACAAATGGACTTGAAGGACTTGAAGGATGGTGGATGCCAGGATTTTATTGTCTAATGGAGGTGACTGTCAGCAGGATGGATGGGGAGCTGGAAAGGGGATGGAATGGGAACATGATCTTTCCCTGGAGTGTGGCCATCCAGCAGCCCATCTCCTCTCTGACTGTCTGCAGATGAGCTGTCGACATTCAGATGCTCCTTCCCTTCTTTCCTTCTCTGATGCACCACTTTTCTGCTCCTCTGCTCTTCTTATCTTCTGCTCATGGAGCCTGGGGTTTGGAATTTATATGGCTATTGAATAGGGTGGCATGGTAGGCTGAAAGGCAACATTTGGGCATGAAACAGGAATGCCTGTTCTGATTTAGGGGCCATGGATTTCCAGGCTTGAGGGTGGGGCCTTTATCAGGGAACTGCCCTCTTCTACCTAGTATCTCCCTGCCTCCTGCCTGCATCAAATGCAGCCTGTAGTTCTTTCTTTTTATTGCTGTGTCACATTCCATGTTTCAATATAACAACATTTGTTTATTCATGGTACTGTTGATGGACTTTTAAGGCTTTTAGTTACCTGAAATTTCTGGCTATTAAAATAGTGCTAAGATGAAAATTCTTATATATGTGTATATATATATGCACATACAGATATATACACACACATATATGTCTATATATATACACATATGTCTATATATATAGACATATATAGACATATATATGTGTGTATATATATATGTTTATATATTTATATGTCTGTGTCTCCTAGGAGTGAAATTGATAAATTATGTAGTATACATATGTTCAGTTTTTGCACATACTGGAAAGTGTTTTCCAACTGGAGTTTACCAGGGTACAATTCTGCCAGCAGTGGTTAAAAGCTACTTGTTCTAGAAGGTTAGTATTGGTGTTTTATTTAACATTTCCCTAATGATTTTGATGTTGCAAAACTTTTCATATGCTTATTTGTCATCCATGTATCTTCTTTTGTCACACATTTTGCCCATATTTTTAAATTAAATTTGTCTTTTTATTATTGGCATATAAGAGTTCTTTATATGTCCTGGATAGAGATATATGTCTTATAAATACTTTATCCTGCTTTGTGGCTGGTCTTTACATTTTTATAAGTGTTTTACGAAGAGAAGTTTTACATTTTTATGGAATCTAATTTATGAAATTTATCTTTTATAACTTATGTTTTGAGAGATTTATCTAAGAAAGTTTTGCTGAATCCAAGGTTAGAAATGTTAGATGTTTTTTCAAAAAATCTAATAATTAGGTTTTAATTAAGTCATTAACATTTGAAGTTAATTTTCTTTATATCATATATGACAAAATTTGATTTTTTTTTTTTTTTTTTGCATATAGATGTTCACTTGTTTTAGCACCATTTATTGAAGAGACTATCCTTTCTCTAGTCAATTATTTAGGTTATTTTCTCAAAAGTTCTCTGACCATATATATACATATAAGTATGTTATTTTTTTGAAGTGTTTCTTCCATTTGTATTTAACTACTTAATCTCTTCTTAGTGTTTTATAGAAATTCTTTATATATTATGCATAGAAATCCTTCATTAGAAATATAAGATGAAATCATTTTCTCTCATTTTGTGGCTTAACTTTTTAATATCTTAATAGTGCCTTCTGATGAAAAAGTCCTTATTTCCAATAAAGTGCAACTTTTCATTTGTGTTAAAAGAAAACCTTTAGACAAACTTAACAGAGTTTATTTGAGCAAAAACCCATTAGCAAATCAGGCAGCTCCCAGAGCCAGAATAGGTTCAGAGTGACTCTGGGCTGCCACATGTTCAGAGTTTTTGTTTGTTTGTTTGTTTGTTTGTTTTGAGATTGAGTCTTGCTCTGTCATCCAGGCTAGAGTGCAGTGGCACAATCTTGGCTTACTGTAACCTCCACCTTGCATGTTCAAGCAATTCTCCTGCCTCAGCCTCCCAAGTAGCTGGGACCCAGGTGCACACCATCATGCCTGGCTAATTTTTGTATTTTTTTTTTAGTAGAGACAGGGTTTCACTATATTGGCCAGGCTGGTCTTGAACTACTGACCTCATGATCCACCCACCTTGGCCTCCCAAAGTGCTGGGATTACAGGTGTGAGCCACCATGCCCGGCCAGAAAATATTTATAAAGAGAAAAAGGAAAGTGATATACAGAAAACGTAAGTTAGGTACAGACAGTTGGATTGGTTATGGCTGGGTGTTTGCCTTATTTGTACACAGTTTGAGCAACTGGCTGCTGTGATTGGTTGAAACTGTAATTGGTACTACAGCAGGTGACAGTCGATCCTGCCCATGTACTCCTGAGCTTAAAAGTTGAGAAAACAAAAAGAGTAGGTGACAGTCAATTTACACATCCAGTTAGGTTATAGTTCACTATGCATGGGCCAACCTTTAGCCTGAACTTAAAATATGTAAGGAGGCAGCTTTAGGCTAAACTTAACATTTGTATTCTTTGCATTTAATGTTTATGTTACCTATTTAAGATATCTCTGCACATCCCAAACTTAAGAGATGTCCTTTTATGCTATTTTCCAAAAGTTTTATTGTTTTCCTTTCACAAAGCTAAAAATATATATATATATATATATACACCATTTATATATATATATACACCATTTATAATCCATATGGAATTGCTTTCTGTGTCATCTAGGCATTAATATCTATTTTCCCCCACATGAATATCTGATAGTTCGAATAGAATTTGTTACTAAGACTATCGCTTTCTCACTTTAGTGCTCTGACACATTTGTGATGAATTAGGTAAACATATCTCTGTGGATCATTCTGGACTCTCAATTCTGCTCCATAATTGACACTTGATAGGATAAACACTCCAATTTTGTTCTTCAAAATTATCTGGGCAAATTTTTGGTCCTTTGAATTTCTATGTGAATTCTGAAATCAGATAGTCTACTTTGCATATCATACATTTTGATACTAATTTTCACAATCAGTCATCTGATTTTTAAAAAGTCTTTAGACAGGTTAAAAAGTTTATTTGTGAGCCAAATTATTTGTAAATATTAACGTGAAATATTCCAATAATTTGAATCCAGAGTCCTTTAAAAATATAATTGATCAAAGTGAATTTTATGTTTTTTAGTCACTTGCAAATGGTACTACATTTGCCAAACTCTCCTGACATAAAATTTGTAAAAATTAATCACCAGCAACAATCTGTGGAGCAAAAAGAAAAAAAAAAAAGGCAAGAAAACACAGTTTCAGTGAAAATAAATCATCTCAATGATTCCAATAGGTATAGTTCAAGCACCTTTGCTGCTTGAGAAAGCCCCTCAGTGGATGGGCATATAGGAAAATTTGTTTTCCAGAGCAGAAGGCTGCTATTGCCCATTTGTGAGGGGGACAGAGTAGAGTGGATGGCCCTCTGCAAATTATTATTAACAGGTTAACAAGCCGGAACCTCTTTGATAATTTTATGTATGTTCGTGATCCTTCTTGGGGACAGAGGATTTTCATCTTACCTATCACCATTTAAGCTTTAGGTAATTGCTTTCAATTTTTTTGCAATTAGTACTTCTTCTTCTTCTTCTTCTTTTTTTTTTTTTTAATCTTGTAAGTGCATGAGAAATATTTTTCAAAGGAATCTGTCCTAAACCTCTCCTTAATGTAGGCTTCGTTCTGGAAGACAAATATATGTTTTTGTCAATCTTGAGAGAGGTGGGACTTTAAAAAATATGACCAAAAATGCAGATTCTGCAAATAATATTCAAGAGGTTGTTGATAAAGAGAAATAGTCTGGTGAAATTTCGTATCCGACTGCTACTTTATTACAGAAGAAAGAAACTGGTGGCACCCAAGAGTTTTGTAAATTCTGTTGAAGGAAACCAAAATATTTTATCCCAAAATATACATCTTTGACATATTTTGAGATGGCTGTTCACAGGGATTGCAGACAGAGTAGCCCTACAAAGCTGCCTTTTGTGGAGGAGATTTCCATCTGTAGAGAAAATCTGTGTTGACACACAACCGGCCTTTCTCTGAGGTTCTCTCTTGTCTGGATCTAGAAAAGATGAACTGAGAGGCCGAGAGTCTGACACCTTTAAAAGTCTGAAAGAAACATTTACCATCTATTCTTTCTAAGGGCTGCTACCTGTGAGAAACCTTCCAAGAGCAAAGAAGAAGTTTTCCCTTGGCCAAACAATGCATCTGACAAGTCTAATATTCAGAATCTATAACTTAAACAAATTTACAAGAAACTAACAAACAGACCCATTAAAAAGTGAGCGAAGAACATCAGCAGACATTTCCAGAAGAAGACATACATGTGGCCAACAAGCATGTGAAAAAATGCTCAACATCACTGATCATTAGAGGAATGCAAGTCAAAACCACAGTGTGGTACCATCTCACACCAGTCAGTCTGGCTACAATGTCAGTCTGGCTACAATGTCAAGTATGGCTACAATGTCAGTCTGGCTACAATGTCAGTCTGGCTACAATGTCAGTATGGCTACAATGTCAGTCTGGCTACAATGTCAGTCTGGCTACAATGTCAGTATGGCTATAATGTCAGTCTGGCTACAATGTCAGTATGGCTACAATGTCAGTCTGGCTCCAATGTCAGTATGGCTATTATTAAAAAGTCAAAAAATTAACATGCTGGTGAGGTTGTGGAGAAAAGGGAATGCGTATATGCTGCTGGCAGGCATGTAAATTAATTCAGTCATTGTGGAAAGCAGTTTGGTGATTTCTCAAAGAACTTGAAAGAGAATTACCATTCAACCCAGCAATCCCATTATTGGGTATATAACCAAAGGAATATAAATCATTCTCCCATAAGGACGCATGCATGCATATATTCACAATAGCAAAAACATGGAATCAACCTAAATGTCCACCAATGGTAAACTGGATTTAAAAAATGTGGTAAATATAAGTAATAAAATGGTATGCAGCCACAAAAAATAACAAGATCATGTCCTTTGCAGCAGCATGGATGGAACTGGAGGCCATTATCTTAAGCAAACTAACACAAGGAGAGAAAACCAAATACTGCATGCCCTCACTTATAAGTGGGAGCTAAATATCAACTACATATAAACCCAAAGAAGGGAACGGCACACACTGGGGCCTATTTGATGGTAAGGATTGAAAAGTTACCAGTAGAGTACTATACTTATTACTTGGGTACAAAATAACCTGCACACCAAACCCCTACAACATTTAATTGACTTATATAACAAACTTTCACATACATGTATCCCTGAATCTAAAATAAAAGTTAAAAATAAAATGAAATAAAAGTAAATCTTGCAACCATGCAAATCTAAGTGAAAAAAAAATTCTAAAGTTATTTTTTACAATTAAAAAAAACAAAACAAAACAAAGCCTGAAAGAAATATTTACCATTTATTCTGTCTGTGTCCTGCTGCCTGTGAGGAACCTTCAGAGGACAAAAGTTTTCCCTTGGCACCTACACTATCAATTTCAGAATGCCCAGATTATTTCAAATTTGAAAACATTGCATTTTCCACATCAAATATTAGCTAATGTTTTTAACGCTGTGTTTGAAATCCATTTAATGTGGGTTTTTTCCTTTACATTTCTCTTCACCTTTATTTGTTGATCTTTATTCTCCCTCTGTGGCTGCACTGGCTGGTGTGGGTTTGTGCTTCATTTCAAGTTCTCAGCTTGATGATTCCTGAATCTGACCATGACGGACTCCAGATCAGATTGTCAAGAGGCTGTTTGAATTGTGAAGGCAGTAGTTTCCCCCTGGCAATTAGATGTTTCTCTTATAAAGAACCGGGTGAATTTATTCTTTATCTTCTTTGGGGTTATCACAATGAGTTGGTCTATTAGGCTGTCAACTAAAAATATCTATAAAAAGAACAAAATAAAAGAATGTCACAGTTTTATTTCTGCTGTAATGTCACCTTTGTTGGTGAGGGGAGATATATCAGAGCTGTAATCACATCTGCCTTAGCTTTAGAAGCTCTAATGGTATCCAGTTGGCGATTTCAGATGCTGTCCCCACATATACCTTTGGATTGACTAGTTGCAATTTCATTTTTTTTTTTTTTTTTTTTTTTTGCCACTTTCAAGCATTCACATTTTTTTCCAAAAAAGATTTATTGTGGTTTTGAGTCACTGCCAGCTATTCATTGTGGGTGTATTTTTTTAAATAAAAAAATTTGCTTTTGTCATTATCTGGTGAGTCATAAAGAATATCATACAAATTTGATTTCTATTGAGGTTGATAATTTGTTACTTAACATTTTTAAAAATTTCCAATTCTTTTCCATTCAGAATTTTTTTGGGTCATTTTTGTTTTGTTATTATAAGTGGGAAACAGTACAATATTTTAAATTATATTTGCCAAAGAGTTCAGCCTCTGTCTTTCCCCTGTTGCTAGCTACTCAAATCCCAGCAGAGATAGCCATCACCTTCTGCAATTTCTAGAGATATTATATGCAATTATACATAAATAAATGGATGTTGTAAAATTAAATAATTCAAACAAAATAATTCAAACTTAACACTGTTGGAACTTTGCATTCTTTTGAGCCTTGAGGGGAATATGTCTATGTAGCCTGAGTCGTGTGGTATTTAGCTGCAACTTCTGCCTTTTTCTTCTTGTAAATAATTAAGAGTAAGTGGCACCAGAGATAAGATGCCTCCCTCAAATCACTACCCCTCCTCATGAAGTAATAACATAATCCAATCTGTAATCAATAGAATCGTGGTAACATATACACTGGTCTCATATGAAAAATGTAATCCTGCTAAAATTTCTCTGTATCTGCCCATGTAAGTGAAACCTTAACTTTTCCACTTTGGAACATTGACCCCATTCATTTGGAGTTGATGTTTCCCAAATGGCTATCCTAGAGCTTTGCACTCAAACCATATGCTTAATCATATTTTCTGAATCTCATTTTGTAAGACTGACAATGTATATTTTTCTCACCAGTGGTTACATGGTATACACGCTGCTCTTCACCTTGCCTTATTTCATCTAATGATCTATCTTGAATTATATACCTATAGAGTTTCTTTTTGAATATTTTTGATGATGGCATAATGTTCTCTTGTATAAAAGTATGTTAAATATTTTTACTCAGTTCTTTAGAGTCGGGCATTAAGGTGATTCCCCATATTTGCATAACAAATTGAGTTGCAATGAAAATATTTCTATAATAGCTTATACATGTGCCAGTTTATATGCAGGAAACATTACTGAAAGCAGTTTTGTTGGTAAATGAATATGTGCATTTAAATTTTACATAAATATTTGTACTCTATAGCTCCAATTTACCCACCCATCATTAATATGTAACTGTTCCTGTTTTCATGTGTCCTCTCCAGCACAGTGTCATCAATGTTTTGTCTTTGCCAATTTAATAAGTAAAAACTGAAATTCTACTCTGGTCTTAATTTGCATTAGGGTTAATCTGAATAAGACTAGCTTTCTTTTTCTACATTTAGGAGTTACTAATATTGCTTTTTTTTGTAAATATGCTAGTTATTCTTACATTATGCTAGAAATTCAATGTAATATCAATTATTTTTCTGCAGAATTTGAGCATTCCACTTAGAGATTATTTAGACGATAATAGACAATTTTATAAATAAAACAGGACTTGCAATTTTGGATTAAAAATGTATCACAGGCTAATAGAAGCAATATGTTACAAGCACTGATATATACAGCCCAATGAAAAAGATTACAGATAAGAGACACAGACCCAGGATAAACTATGATTTCACTGTTCATTATCTGAGACCATAATGCATCTGCTTAGCAGACTGAAATTTATCATTATTGATCACGTATAACCATTTCTTTTCACTTAAAAAAATAATGCTACCCTTGTTCTTAATATAATTTCAGATCCTTGAATATTTTTAAAATATGGGTTTATACAGATATAATCATAAAGCATAACTGTGATGCGAAATGATTGCAGAGTGAAACTGAAAATCTTGTGAAAGGTAAAGAATTTGATGAAGTCAAGTATAATGATATTTTAGAGTTGTTTGAATCATATTCAAAATCATGGATAAATGACAGGAAGAAATTTATGTTTTATCAAAAAAAACTAAGCTTCACATTGTGCTCAGATTAGATCTGTGGAAGGTAACATTAATCTCCACCGATAAAGAAAAGGCACAGGTAAAATTATTTCAAAAATATTAAACAATATTGGTGGGTTAAGAACAATAAACAAGTCTGTTTAATTCCTGCTCCTTAATAACTTAAAATACATTTTCCTATAATAAATATGTTTTACCACCATGTGGTTAAACTATCACAAGTTTGTGGTTAAAAAACACATGTACAAGAGTTGGTGGCAAACATTTATATTTTTGCTTCTCACTAACTATGAGTAAACATGGGGTGATGACGTGTAAACTTGATAAACGGCAGGGGAGGAGCACATGTGTCTCTAACCTTCACTGAGGCCTTTGAGCCACCTGGTTAAACTCCAATAGGATCATTGGTTTGTAGTCCATTTATCTATGTACAAATGTAAATATCTTACAAGCATTTTTTTTTTCCCTTCACATATTAAGAAAGGCCATTTCACAAAGCATTTAAATTTTCCATCTACTCATATCCACTATGCTTCTTAAAAAATATGATTGCAATTTATATTTTATGATAAAGGTCAATCACACAAAAGTCTATAATTGATGATTCCAATAATTGAAGACAAGAAACTTGGCAAAAATGTTGAAATAATAGGTGCTTTAAATCAGACTTATTTGAATATCAAATGATTCAAAAAGGAGAAAATACATGAAGAAATTAAAAATTTTTTGCAAAATGTCTCGCTTTAAATTTGTGCTATAATGCAAGTTAAAAGCAATTAAATCTCAGTATAATACAATTTTCCAGAATTATGCTAAACAGTCAACACTTGCTTTATCCTTTGTTCTTTCTAAGAATTAGTATAGTGAAAAATTCTAAATTATTTTAGCTAAATGCTATAAATGTATTTGTATGAAGTAGAAAAGTACACAAAAGCTATGTACAACAAAATAATAACTGAGTTATCTATTTAAAAAACTAAAAGAAGAAATGTAAAAAAAATAAATAGATAGATGACTGGGTAGAAAAGTTTTGTTAAATCTAGCCAGGAAATACCATTCAGCCACAAATAGTAAATAGAGAACTATTTTTATTGAGAAATCATATCACTATTGTATGTTGTTTACTGGGGCAATTATCCTGATAATATAACAGACTGGAGTATTCATACTTTCACGCCTGTTGAAAAAAACTGAAAACGCTGGCTAAAAGTTTGAAAAGTAGATACTTAAATGCATCAACCACAGACAAGATAGTGAGAAATTACCAGGCCAAAATGAAGTGAAAGCAAGAGGATGAACAGAGTGCAAAGACCACGTTTTCCCCAAGACACTTACACACTAGGTAAGCGCTAACTCTGCCTCTGAAAACCTTGTTGGGAGCAGAACAAAAAGTCCAAAGTTCAAAATTTGCCACAGGTGGGTACTGAGAGTTAATCCTCCCATAAAAATCCCATAACAAAATGGGACTACAAAGGGCTACATAATCAAGGTAATGGTGAATCAAAAACAAACAAAAAAAATACATCAAACCACCTGCTTGGTAAAAAGATCTATGAATAAAGTAGCTTTGTTACTAAGCAGAACATAACAAGCAAAACAACAAAAGATTTACTGAGGCCCGTTTTTTGACTGAGCAAAGGGTCTACCTTGGTGATTGTTACATGTGTATTTGGAAAGAGTGAAGTACAATGGTCCGTATATGTCAATTAAGCCCAGGTGATTTACAGTGTTGTTTAATAATTCTGTATCTTTACTAATTCACTCTTTGTTTTAGCAATTACTGAGACAAGGGCTTTAACATCTCCAAATTTAATTGTGGGTTTGTCAGTTTCTTTTATCAGTTCTGTCAGATTTCGTTTATGTATTTTGAAGCTCTGTCATTGGGTGCATCCATATTTACGATTTTTATGACTTTTGGATGAATTATTCTTTTATCATTAGAAAATGTCTTTTTAACCCTGGCAATGGTTATTTTTCTTAAGACTTCTTTGTCTGATAGTACTCTAGACATTCCAGTTTTCTTTGATTAGAATTTGCGTAAGCAAATCTTTATGCATTTCCTTACTCTTAGCCTATTTGAATTGTTATTTTAAAGTGGGTTTCCTATAAGCAACAAATAGTTAAACCTTTCTTTTTTACTGAGTTTAACAATCTCTTCATTGGGTTGTATAGATAATAATGATCGATGTGGCCAGGCTTAAGCTAGAGTCTTGCTATTTGTACTGTATTTTTTGAAAAGACTAATAAAGTTAATAATTCTGTAATGAGAATAATCCAGACAGAGAAGTCAATAATAACCAATATCAGTAAGAGAAAACATTATAATCACAAGTATTATAGGCTCTTAAATGGTAATATTTTTAAAACAACTTTAGGCCACAGTTTGACCTAAGTCATTTTTATATAATACTTAAGCCAAAAATGGTTTTTACATTATTAAAAGATTATAAAAACAAAGATAAAAACAAAGAAACAAAAAATATTTGGCAGAGGCCATTTATGTTCTACAAAGCCTAAAATATTTACTGTCTGTCCCGTTTCAAAAAAAAGTTTTCTGACCCCTGCTTTAGACCAATAAATATAAAAATTTAGGCATAAAGGAAAACAATTGTAGGAATATATTTCCTACTCAACTAAGAAGAAAGAGAATATCTAGCTGTCCTAAAATTAAGAAAATTTAGTTAGATTAGGCCAGGCACGGTGGCTCACACGTGTAATCCCAGCACTTTGGGAGGCCGAGGTGGGTGGATCGCGAGGTCAGGAAATCAAGACCATCCTACCCTGGCTAACATGGTGAAACCCCGTCTCCACTAAAAATGCAAAAAAATTAGCCGGGCGTGGTGTCGGGCGTCTGTGGTCCCAGCTACTCGGGAGGCTGAGGCAGGAGAATGGTGTGAACCCGGGAGACGGAGCTTGCAGTGAGCCGAGATCGCGCCACTCACTCCAGCCTGGGCAACACAGCGAGAACGAGACTCCGGCTCTTAAAAAAAAAAAAAAAAAGGAAATTTAGTTAGATTTTGTGATATCGTGAAATGTACATATGTGCATTTGATCTTCCTCTAGTTTCCTGATCTACATGTCCTGAAATCCTTGGAATCTCCAGAGCGATGAGTGTCTTTTGTACCATGATGAAATGACTGTGGCCGAGGCCCCTGGATTGTTTCAGGATGGAGATTCTTCACTGAAAGACCAAGGCAGAATTGGAGGAGTGAGACTTTTAGTTTCACCCGCAGCCTCTGAGCAGGAGAGAGGGACTGAAGGTTAAGTTGATCATCAGTACTTACCAATGATTTAATCAATCATGCCTAAGTAATAAAGCCTCAATAAAGACCCAGAAGAACTGGATTTGGAGAGCTTCTGGACACTGAATACGTGGAAGTTTCTGGAGGGAGGCTTTCACCTGGCAAGGCAGGGAAGCTCTGCTCTCCTTCTCACATAACCTCACCCTATGCGTCTTGTGATCTGACATGGTCTCTTAACAACTAAGGTGGATCGGAAGGTTAAGGAAACAAAAGTTACAGATAGGTTGAGGGTCCAGGTCCCAGCTGGCATAGCAAATATCTAACTGTAAACACAAATGTATCTAAATACAACTGCAAGAAAAACCACACTCTTGCAAAACTCTCTAACAATAGAAGATATCAGGGAAATTGTCAGACCCCTCCTAACTCTGATTTACAACCCAGGCTATTACAACGGTGGTTGGATAGAGGACTGGCCTTACAATCATTCTCTTCTGATGAGTAACTGTAGACTTTAAGCCAGTTTCAGCCACCTTATATAGGCTGTGCACAAACAATCTTTGTGTCCTATAATTCACCTTTTGGTATAAAGAGCCAGTTTCCATTTGACTTTAATGCTAAAACCCCACCCCAATGTGAACATGGGATGTATGTTACACATATGTTTACCCATGATGCGTGTGCTTTACCCCCTCATAAATATGTGCAGCTTTTCCTCCAAACTTTCTGAATATGTATAACCTTATTGAGTCGTACAGGCCCTGTGAGGTGTAAAACCCAATCTGCTCTTCCTCTCTTTGAAGAGAGAGCATCTTTGGTCCTTGATGGAGACTTTCCATTCTTGGTTTGCAAACTGATATCACCAGTAAAGTTCTCCTTTCTACTATTTAGCCATCTTGATGGTCTTTTGGATGACAATCCCTGTATCCGTATTCTTTGTAATACCTTCATAATAAAACAGGAAATGGAAGTAACTGTTTCCCTGAGTTCAGTGAGGCATTCTAGCAACAAATTAATCAAACTCAAGAAGGGATTTGGGAGGGATCCCCAATTAATAGTTCACGGGTCAGAAGTATAGGTAACACTCCACTATTTGCAACTAGTGCACGCGGCAGTCCTGTGGGCCTGAGCTGTCAACCTGTGAGGTCTGATGCTACCTCCAGGTAGATAGTGGCAAAACTTAACTGAAATAGAGGACACCCAGGTGGTGTCAACTGCAAACATTGCTTCCTTGATGTGTTGGGAAACTGTCCCCCACCTCCTATAATAACTGGGGTCACAGAAGTATTCTGTGTTGTGTTGTGACAGTGCAGTGAAAAATACTGTTTGTTTTTTCCCATATCTTCCCCAAAAGAAAATTTTCCCCAAAAGAAAATTCCTAGCCCAGATTGCCTTACCAATGAATTCCACCAAAAACGTTATTGAAAAACTTTTTCAGAAAACAGAAACAATAAAGAAAATATTCTTCATTTCATTTTATGAGGCTAGCATATCCTTGATACCCAAACTGATATACACAATAAAAGAAAGAAACAAACATTATTGGCTAGTCTCATTTAAAAATGTAGAAACAAAATTAGAAACAAAAGACTAAATCTAGTGATGTATTAAAAATGCATCATAAACAAGTTAAATGTATCCTAGGGAAACATGGAAAGTTTATCATCAAAACTATACATTTAACAATAATACAATTTAATGAATTTAAAAGATTCATATAATCTCAATAAATGCACTAAAAATATTGGATTAAATTCACTAAGTATTCATGATTTAAAAAAACAACTTTGAAAATTATAAAGAGAAAGAGTTTCTTTGATACTTACAACAAAACTTATACTAAAGGTCAGAGACCTTTCCTTTAAAATAGAAATGATGAGATCTGTACTAATAGTGCTTCTATTCAACGCTTTGAGAATCTAGCCAGCACAGTAAGACCAAAATAAGTAAAACAGAATTGCAAACAATGGCACAAATGAACCTTATTAACTGCTAATGATAGTCTGCTCAAAAGTTAAAGAATTTACATGTACATATTCAGGGACTTCTCCTTTAAGTATGGCACGATAGTTTATTCGGATCAACCTCAAGGCTTAGGGGGAAAAATAAAGTCTTTGTAAAGACTGACTGATGAACTGACAATATTGGAAAAAAATCAGGCCAAAACTTAAATGAAAAAGTAAACCTAGGGTGACTATACAGTTAATAGATGCAATAAAACTAACATGTAAAACTGTGCTATCAGTTTGATGTCTGCCCTTCAGAGTGAGGCTTTTGAAATAATAGGCTACTCTCTTATTTTTACTTCCTAGGCGTCCATTTCTCCCAGATAATTGCAGTTTAACTCCCACTCAAACAATTTCAGTGAAATTACTCTCAAATGACCCAGTCAATCTGTCTAACTGCCTGTTAGAATATGCTCACATCTCCTTGTTTTCATTTTTTCAATCTTTTTCTTTCTTTTATTATTCTTTCTTTCTCTCCTCCTATCATTAATTTTCCTTCTTTTTGTAAGTAAAAATAATCAATTATAATATGCTGAACATGTTCGAAGGTAAAAAAGAAAATTACTAGGTAATACTTCTTATTTTTTGGAACAATAATTTGAAGTGTCTAGTTATTTAGACATAGAACAAGTCAGACTAAAGGATCTGTAGATCATACCTTCATGGATTTAATTTTGAACCTAATGATATTTTATTCTGAGTTAATGAATGCATATCTTAATATCACAATTAGAACAATAATGGTGCATTTTCATCAGAAAAATATTTTTGAAATAAGCTATATTAAGCAAATTTAGTTCCTTCATTTTCTACATAGCATATTTAAACTATTTCCTGTTTTTTAATTTCAATTTTACTACAATTATTTTTATAAAATAAATTATTTTGGTGTAGTTGTTTTTTGACATTCATTAGTTTTGCCCTTATCAAATTTTATTGTTTATTGTTTCTGCCACTAGAAGCTTTCTTTGTGCTCATTATTTTCATAAAGTCCAACAATATTGGGTCAATTTCATGAGGATAAGCTTTGATTTTTTTTTTTTATCTCACCCAAATTCCTACCTAAGGGATCTAGAGAGTCGTGTCTTACAAACCATAAATTCTCATCAGATGGGTTTTATTGGCCCTATTTATTGTAACTTGGTTTTCAATCTGACTCTGGCATAACATTATAAGACAAGAAAACAAAACAAAACAAAACAACAAAAACCATTTAACCCCAAAGCATATTTCCTTGCCATGCCTCGAAATTGCCCTGCAGTCTCTTGTGGGAAAATCCATATGCTATAGAGAAACACCTTCCCCCTTTGTTTTCCTTCCTTCCTTCCCATATCCAGGAGATCATCAACTAAGAGCCAGGCACCCTTTTAAGTATGATAAAAAACAGTTTACCACCTGCTCTCTCTAAAGTCCGCTATCTAAGAGCTTCCTCTGCACAATAAAACGTAGTCTCCACAGTTTTTTGTCTTTAGCCTGAACATTCCTTTCTATCAATTCCAGGTTTTAGGCAAACTCAACCACTGTCATCCAGAAAATGTTTAAATTTACCTGTAGCCTGGAAGTTCCCCCACTTTGAGTTGTCCCACCTTCCTAAATCAAATCAATGTATTTCTTAAATGTATTTGATTGATGTTTCCCACCTTTCTAAAATGTATAAAGCCAAGCTGTTCCCCACTCACCTTGGGCACATGTTCTCAGGACCTCCTGAGGGCTGTGTCACGGGCCATGGCCACTCATATTTGGCTCAGAATAAATCTCCTCAAATATTTTACAGAGTTTGACTCTTTTTGTCAACACTGGCAAAAGTAAAATATGTCGAAATGTTAGATTTTTCTTTCAGTTTTTAGGCAGTTACAAATTTGCTATGTGCAACTTTAGATGTTGGCAATTTCATATTTCACTGATAATTTCTATGACATATAAACTATAAAAATGTCCATTAACAGACACAGGTGTACAGTAAGGATTACTTTCTTTTCTATAAATCAAATTAATTTCTAAATCCAATACTTATCACTCTAGGTTAGGGGAAAATTCCAGTTCTTCCTGAGTCTCTGACCTCTTTGCAAAATTTTATCAGGATAATACAATGTCAATGCACTGGGTGGGATTTATTTTACTCTCAGTATCATTGGATCTCAACTTGATATAGATGTGAGATTTCTTTCTGCATACTCCTTCAGTATTAGCACATTTCTTTGATTTCTTGCTGTAATAAAAATAATTATTACCTTAGTTTCCATCTGCTGTGCACAATGCATACTTTCCTCTTAGGTATCCAGTAATCATCCCTGAGGTGCTTCCAGCCAGTAGGGCACGGGTTTCCTTTGCTCTTCTGGCATCAGAACATCTCTCTGCTCCACCGCTTGAAGTATTTCCTTTTAATCTTTAGGGCAGATAGTCCCACTTTCTTTCCTTTATTTTTTTATCTTTCAGTTTTTCTAAGAGCTTAGGATGTATGAAAATTCAAACTTAAGGCTACCTCTATGTACTAGTCCCTTAAAAACGTTCCCTGTAGCATTACTGGGGGGCTGCTTGTTTGAATGAGATACAGGAACAGAAGAAAGTAGAAGAAAGAAAATTATTTCACAATATTACAAAGCCATGTTAGTGCAATTTTATATAATCAGTGGTCACATGTCCTAACACAATCGATAAAATATCATTCATCAGTTACGTTGCTTTTTAGATATATAGTAAATTTTCCCTTCAAACGTTTTAGTTGCTGTATTAGTTTCTCTTTATTTCTCTACCAATAATACTAAATTAATTGCTGTAAAAGAACCAAAGTGTGTATTTAGCAAGAAGCCGAGGACATTCATAGGGCAGAGGTTTGCTAGCTAAATTTTAGGTAGACAGGTTGAAATTGTTGGCCTCTGGCAAGTTTGCACTCATTGTAATGGGAAAAAATTATATATAACAAGACACATTTTGACTTGATAAAAGCTTCTCCCAGTTTTGTTCCATGTTCTGTGTTTTAATTTTTGCTAGGGGGAGGAAGAACACATTTTCATGGGCGAAAACATATTGCAGGAAGGTGTAACCACCTGATGGGTTCGTTCTGCCTGCAGCACAGATGAAAACAATTTACAGAGACCACAGCATTGCTGTAAAGATTAATTGACATGAGGCCAGCCATGCTATGTGGGAGGCAGAATTATCATTGCTCAAATTCATCTCCCCGGAAATTAGGAGGCTAGGGTTTTTCGAGGATAGTTTGGAGGGCCGGGGAGTCCACTTCTGGGTAAAACCATCCATCCATTAGTCATCAGAAATGCAAAAGTCTGCCCAGGCTTGTCTTGAAATCCGGCCTCCTGAGCAGCTAGAATTTCAGGCACTAACCATAGTGTGTGGCTGGATGAAACTTGATGTTACTGCGTGATAGGAGATGGAATTAATACTCAAATCAATCTCCCTGAAAATTCAGGGATCAGGGATTTTAAGGACAATTTGGTGGGTAAGGGATCAGAAAGTAGAGTGCGCTGATGGGTAAAGTCGAAGATGAAATTATACAATGTTGAAGCTGTCCTCTTGTACTAAATCAGTCCCTGGGTTGGGGTCACAAGACCAGATGAGGTAGTTTATTGATCTCGGTGGTGTCAACTGGTGCATCAGAATGCAGAGTCAGCAAAATAGCTCAAGCACACTGATCTCAGGTTTTACAACTCTGACTCCTAAACCATAATTTCTAATCTTATGGCTAATTTGTTAGTCCTGCAAAGGCAGTTCAGTTCCCACGGAAGAGGGAGTTTTCTTTTGGGAAAGGGCTGTTATCACCTTACTTTCAAAGTTAAACTACAAACTAAGTTCCTCTCAAAGTTAGTTTGGCCTATGCCCAGGCATGAACAAGGACAGCCTGGAGGTTAGAAGCAAGATGAAGTTGGTTAGGTCAGACCTTTTTCACTGTCATAATTTTCTCACTGTTATAATTTTTGCAAAGGTGGTTCCATTTAGAAGTCAGATTCATAAAACCTTCAAATAACGAAGTATTATAATATGTAGATAATATATTGATGAGAATATTAGCAATCTAAATTATTTTAAAATCTTAGAATATCGTGTGTTAAGCAAAATAATAATATAAAACTGAATGTAAGTTTCTAAATTGAACTAATACAGCAAGGAGATAGCCTGAAAGTAGTTCTTATTAACAAAAACATCTTCACAATATTATTTAATTACAAGCTCTGTACAAAAGCTCTGATTTTCTTGAAATCAGAATGAATAAATGCTATCTTAGAGTATAATAATAATCACATAAAATTCAGAATAAGTCCCACTCCACCCAAATCAGACAAAGATGGTTACCATATTTTAAAGATAAAATTTCTTTAAGAGTTGAGAAATAAAGAGCGTAAGAATCATGTTCTGTCTTTTAAGAATTCCCAAGCTGACATAACTCACATAGATATATAGTCTAAGATCCTTAATCCTAGTTTTAGTGGACTCTTAGAGTGGTGAGAAAACAGAAAACATAAACATGAACCTATGAGAATAAGCACCTTCATGAAACAGGATTTTATTCTCAAAGTGATCACAAATGTACATTTTGACCCACATGTATGTACCTCACAAAAAGCGCTTTTTTTTTTTTTTTTTTTTTTTTGAACAGTTTTGCTCTTGTAGCCCAGGCTGGAGTGCAATCTCGGTTTACTGCAACCTCCACCTCCCAAGTCAAATCGATTCTCCTGTCTCTGCCTCCCAGGTATTATGCTCAGATTATGGGCATGCGCCACCATACTTGGCTAATTTTGTTTTGTATTTAGTAGAGACGGGGTTTCACCATGTTAGTTAGGCTGGTTGCAAACTCCTGAACTCAGACGATCCACCCACTTTGGCCTCCCAAAATGCTGAGATTAAAAGCCCTTTCTTATCAGAGGCCAACATGATAGGAGGATTTTGGCATCTTTTATTTTTTGACATCCATACAAACAGCAGTTCTGGATGTTTTCTAACCATTTTGTACTTTTAGGAAATAATACAGCATTTTACTTTTGAAGATCTTAAATTATCCAGTGTTAATGAATACCAATATGTAGCTTCCCCACAATATAGGGGAAGGGGAAGAAGGTACCAAACTTACAGGGATGACCTAAAATAATTAGCTAGACCAGAATCAGACCTGGGATGGATCAGAATCACTTGGAACAGCTTGTTAATATACAGATGACAAGATCTCATCTGCTGAGATTCTATTTTGGTAAGCCTATGATGGAGCAGATATTTGCATTTTAACAAGCTCTTCAGATGGTCCTGAAGCCCAGGGCAATTTGAGCTTCACTGGACACCGATGGAAGGAACTAAACAAAGATCTACAAGTAATTATCTGAACAATCATGTTTTAAAATCAAATCCCTAGGTGTGTTGGGTGGGACATTGGGGAAGAGTTTCTTCATTGGGACTTTAGTTTACTTGATTTTAGTATTAGATTCTGTGATCTTATTAATATTTTGATTAAAGAATATTAAAGTTGGTTCTTTCAAAGTGACTACTAATCTATTGTCTATCTAAATGAAATAAAAAGATAATCTTGACTTTTTTTGTCTTCACCTACAGAATGATTAGGGAGATTAAAAAGAAGAAAACAGCAACTATGCAAATTGAACGTCTACCTTATATTCAGAGACACTGTTATCTTTCATTCTTTTGTGCTGATTCTTATCATACTACATAATGGTAAATGCAAAAAAAAAAAAAAAAATGGAAAGAGTAAAACAAAGAACATTGGCTTTTCCAGAAATTAAAATTCCTAATGTATCTTTTGTTACATTCCACAATTAAACACATGTTTTCCCGCTAAGTATCAGTCTACTATTTTTCAGTACACATAAGTTTATTTTTTGTAAGAGTTAAAGAAAGAGGAAAGAAACATGAAAAGTGGCTAAAAAGTCAAAGACAGGTTAATTTTGGAGAATAAACCTGAGAGGGACTTCTGGCCAATTTTGGTCAGGAGCATTCTCTCTTACAGACTAAGAGTATTTATTAGCTTTTGGGGGTGAGAGCTTATCACAAGCGTAGAATGTTTCTGTGTAAGGGAGAAGCTTCTGGTGGGATTGGAGTACCTCTGGTCAGAGGGGAGGCTATCTTGGGGCTGACATCTCTCCAGCCAGAGGGGAGGTTATCTCAGGGCTGGCATGTCTCTGGTCAGGGAGGAGTTTATCTTACGGTTGGAATGTTTCTGGTCGGAGATGTTATTTGTGGTTTATGGTCATGCTGACCTTAACCATTAGACTGATGCCCTTTGGATTTAGGCAATTTTTGATCAAGGGGAACTTTAGAATGGCAGTGCTTGTCCAAGATGGCGATGCTTCTGCTTTGTCATTTTCATTTTTTAAAAATTATAAATGCACTCAATCTATGCATATATATATATATACACATACAGACAGATACATGTATATAAGGCAATAAGACAATATTATTTAAATCTCCAATTTTTAGTTAAAAAAAATAAAAGTTATCAAGCAACAGTGTACTTCACATATGTTAGAAAAAAACAAAGTGTTTCTTAATTCTTAAACCAAAGTGTTAATGGTTTTCTAAGACTCTTTCTCAAGCAATTGCTTTTCATTTATTTTTCTTTCTTTTTTTTTTTTTGAGATGGAGTCTCGCTCTGTGGCCCAGGCTGGAGTGCAGTGGCCGGATCTCAGCTCACTGCAAGCTCCACTTCCCGGGTTCCCGCCATTCTCCTGCCTCAGCCTCCCGAGTAGCTGGGACTACAGGCGCCGCCACCTCGCCCGGCTAGTTTTTTGTATTTTTTAGTAGAGACGGGGTTTCACCGTGTTAGCCAGGATGGTCTCGATCTCCTGACCTCATGATCTGCCCGTCTCAGCCTCCCAAAGTGCTGGGATTACAGGCGTGAGCCACCGCGCCCGGCCTCATTTATTTTTCAATTTTGTTCTGCGGAAGGCCAAGTTTCCTCTGTGTGTGTGTGTGCTTTTTTTTTTTTTTTTTTTTTTTTTTCCAAATTCTCTGTTTCTCTGAATTCTCATTCTTGGATTAGCATAATAATTCATCTACATGTGAAAGGAAAATAAATCTTGGGACCCCAAAATCACTCAGCTAAAAAAAAAAAAAAAAAGGGTCAAGCTGGGAACTGCTTAGGGCAAACCTGCCTCACATTCTATTCAAAATCATCCTTCTGCTCACCGAGATAAACGCAGATCTGATTGCCTCCTTTGGAAAGGCTAATCAGAAACTCAAAAGAATGAAATAGTTTGTCTCTTATCTTCCTATGACCTGAAAGTGCCCTCCCTGCTTTGAGTTGTTCTGCCTTTCTGGACCCAACCAGTATACATCTTACATATATCGATTAACGTCCCTAAAATGTACAAAACCAAGCTGTGCCCCGACCACCTTGGGCATATATCATCAGGACCTCCTCAGACTGTGTCACGTGTGTGTCCTTAACTTTGGTAAAATAAACTTTCCAAATTGACTGAGACCTGTCTCGGGTATTTTGGGTTAACATGAGTTATGCTTTCAGAATTACTTTACTCTGCAAGAGACAGATATATCTGTTTTATAATTTTTCCACCTAAACAAAAAACAAATGAAGCTTAACATTTAGCTCTCTATAGAGGCATCCAGAACAGTCTCAGACACAAGGGGGATGGATAAATAAGTCTTCAGATCTCTCACTCTCATAGAGGTAGGTGGAATTAGAAAACTGGGATTGTGGCTTGAAGCTACATCTCCAGAATAGTCAGACCTACTGATATAATCAGTGCTTACTCACTGTCACCTGTTAACCTAAAGGAAGAACCTGAGATATAAGTAGAGAGTTTATTCAGACCACGATGGAGGAATGCAGCCTTTCAGCACTTGCAAGTGGGTTTTTAAAGAAAAAAAAAAAGAGTGCAGTTCCTAAAATTTTTAAACCAAGAATTTACATTGGTTCGTTAATATAATCTATCTATTGGCTATACGTTGTTCTTTTTATCACGCATGTCAGGAGCATGAAGATAATGGGTGGGTCACATTTTAGGTAATTTATCAGCTAGTCTGAAACTAGGAGGAAGGAAGGAAAAAAAAAATGCCGTCAAACTATTACTCCCTAGCATGAATGTGGGAAAGGGGTGAGTGGGTGGGTCTGACTGAACTCTATGATTTGTTTTATGCGACCACCGGAGCAGGTGCCAGAGATGAGGCAAGTAGGCAAGGTAAAAAAAACTTTATTAGCTAGCCAATGTGAAGGAGGAAAGGGTGAGGTTCACCGGTCTTCGGCAGTGGAGGCCGAGGAAGTCGCTCCCTCGTTCTGCTGCGAGGTTCCTAGGTCCGCGTATGAGGAGGGGCCGAGGAAGTTTGCGCCCCATGTCTGCTGGGAGAGGTTTTTTATGTCTAGGGCCTGGGAGGGGGAGGGCAGTAGGCGGGACGCGTGCGTGTCGGGGGGGGTGTTCCGTAGGCGCGGCTAGGTAGGTTTCAGACCTCACGTTGCGCCTGCGCAGTTGGTCTGCATTTTTCCCCAGAGGGGGCTGCATTTTCCCATGCGTGGGTAAGTTGGTGATGAAGAACCCGGAAATGCGCCATCTTAGTTGTCTTTGTCTTCTCCCCCGGTCCAGACACTCTAGTTCTATTCCAAGCTTGATAAATTGTGCATACCTCACACTCCTCAGACTGCTCTGAGCCACTTCGCTTTCTCACACTGACACCCTCAGGTGACATGAAGTGGCGAGGGAGGTCACTCATTGCATGTGCAGTTCTGGAGCCTGGGTCTCATTTCCAAGTTGGTGGCAAGGGATAAACCTGAATAACAATATTCAGATGAGCAAAAGAGGCTGTACCTCCCTGTTCGTCTTTGTTTGGAGAGAGGAAAGTTTCCCTTCAGAACCATTGTGCTCCCAACTCACACTGGTCTTACTTTCTGAAACTCCTTCACAGGCTGATTTTTGAGCCAGTGACTAACAAGAATGAAAATGGATTTATAATGAGCCCCTGAGGAGTTGACTGTGGACTCAGATTTTTCTGAGCAGCCTGGGGGTATGGCAATAGAGGTGGGGGTAAGGGAGGAATACCTAAATAAAATTGGAGTTCTGTTTGAATTGGTGAAGAAAGAATAAATGCTGAATAAACATCTAACCGTGTTCACAATGTGAATAAATGAAGAACATATTCTTTAGAGCAGTTTTTCTTTTCATTTTTTAGATTAACTCCAGTAATGTTCAAACAACCAGGATTGCCAATATCAAGTTTCAAAGAATAAAAAGCTAGTCATTGTGTCCCTGGAAACTCAGGCTACCAATGTACAATTTTCATATATATAATTCTAACTACATTTGGTAAAAATTGGGTATCAATCTATTACAATAGACTACAACTGCCGATGAGCTTAAGAGACTGCTAGATAAATACCATTAAAGCAATTGATTATGGATTTAGTTGAATTGACCCAATTCAGTAATAGTATAGCATATCTGTATATATCAAATCAAATAATTAGAACCATAATCTATATGTGCAATTTTAAGAATGCTTCAAAATATTGGTTAGCAATATTTTTATATTCCAGATAAAAGTATGTCACCTAATAAGGAGATACACTGAGGGTGATATAAAATAATAGCTACAATTGTTTGAGTCAGAAACAGTACCACACCTCTTTTAAATGATTTTTCTGATGACAAACATTTACCATTTTTTTAATAGGATACATGTTGTACATGACTATGTGTAGTAATAGCACATCTTGATGGAAACTTATTTCTGTTAGACATAATTTTTTAAATTTAAAAATATAATTTGAGTGACATCTCCTATCTTAATCCCATAAGTGGTTGTGAAATACATATAAAACCTAACATGGTAATGCAAGCTTTTCAAAACAAGGCAACAAGAATAGATCATTAACAAATATTTAATAGTAACATAAAATTATTACTACATCCCTTAATACTGTATATTGAAGTAAACTCCTATAAAAGCTATAACATTTCATAGCTTTTTAAATAATATATAAAAGCTATAAAAATCTAAGATTATTTTATGAGATTAGATAATAAATATCTTTGTTTTATGAAACGAAGCAGAAACAATGTAAAAGGAAAAATTATAGCTATATACAGACATAATTTTAAAAATGTATAAAGTGATATATAATGCTAAAAATGGAAGTACTACAGTAGCTTGGAAAAATTACATTTTCTTTCCTAGATAATAATTAAATCACTCAAATAAACATCTAAATCATATTTAAAAGAAGGAAAATAAAAATTCTAACAGATAAGTGGACTAAGTGTGTAAAAGAAATTGACACCAGAGAAAACATTTTAAAAAACCAATTTTATTTATTTTTATTTATATTCTGCTTTATTCTGAAAAGATTTTTAGAAGAAAAAACAAATAGGAAATGTTCATTGTTTTTAGTAATAAAATATTGTAAGTTAAACTTAAATTAAGATTTTAAACCTGTTAAGTTACATTAAATGTTTTCTTAAAAAAAAATCTGGGTGACAGAGCAAGACTCCATCTCAAAAAAATTTAAAAAAATAAAAATTAAAAAATTAAATAAAAAAATAAAAAAAATCTGTCACCAAGTATATATCTAGTTTGCAATTACTGGGTATAGTTCTACAGAGCTAAGGTTATTAAAATTGATGCAGACTTTTGGAAAGCAATGTGACAATACATAACATGAACTATGAATATTGGCACAACATTGGAATAATTAGTAATCCTAGTTATTCATTTAATAATATAATTTCAAAAACCGTAAAATAATATTTGCAGATGGACTTTCATCACAAGATAACCTATAATGTACACAAAGTATATGAATCTTAATTTCTTATTTTTATTTGATCATTTTTATTCACAATAGTAGAAATGATAATGTAAATTTCAACAAATACAATAACATCCTGAAGTCTCTAATGAAATATTTATTGACACTATGGAGAAACATTAAAAACTTATGTAATAATGTCAAATATAACAGTATATATTGGAATGTATATCTATTACATTTGTTGTGTGAAGCCATTATATTTGTGGTAATTTGCTATAACAATCTTAGGAAGCTAACACTGGCCATGGAAATAAAGAACTGGGGAGTGAGAGAGCCATTTCAGGTTTTGCTACAGTGTTCATTACACAACCATAGGCATGTGTCAAAATTCATAGAATGTGCACATGAAAAAGTGAGTTTTCCTGATAAAAATAAAAAAAAAATTTAAAAACAGACTATAAGACAAAATAAAATAAAATAACTGTGTGAGTGTAGAACAATTATTTGCCATTTTTGGCTAACTTGAGAATAATAAAGGAACAGCTACCAGGACAAATAAAAATTAAAAATTTGATATGGAGTAGAGTCTTGCTATCAAGAATTGGGAATAAACAGGGTGGAAAAAAAATGCTGAAAAAATGGTAGGTCGTGGTGGAGCACGTCTGTCGTCCTAGCTACTCGGGAGGGTGAGGCGGCAGAATCGCTTGAACCGGGAGGCGGAGGTTGCCGTGAGCCGAGATCGCGCCACAGCACTCCAGCCTGGCGACAGAGCGAGACTCCGTCTCCACAGCAACGACAGAAAACCAACCAGCCTGTCTGTCTCCCTTATGGTTCTTGAAAAAAAGGGGAACTTCAACGAAATACAAGGTTGATCTGTCTGGAAACAGGGGAAAAGCATCAAGAAAGGAAAATAGGCATAATATTCAGGTAACTCGAGTAAACTGTGCTTAGAACCATGGACGAGGTGTGTCTACTATGGGTTTGTTTTGTAGCCTCTAGTAGTTGTTACGGTCCATTGTTTAATGAGAAAATGTGGATGCAAGTCTCACATTTGTATCATTCCCCAAGCACTATGAGAAATTTTTGGTTTGTAAACCGTTAATGTAAAATATAAAATTAAATTAAGCTTCTTCTTAACAGTGAATCCTAATTCCCTTACGACTTTTAAAAAACTTTTGAGTAAATAAATAAATGTTAATAAATTGAATCCTGTGATGCAGTTTTAAAAATCTATTTTTTTTTTTCTTTATGGAGAAAATCCTGTCTTATAAGACATTAAAAGAAATAAAACAGAGTAAATCATAGCTTATGGCTGTATTGGCATGACTCTTGACTCAATAAGATCTTGCCTTTCCATTTAAATGGCTACTAAGTTTCAAATAATCTATTTTTTGCATTAAAGTGCAATGCCAGTGAAAGTAACCACCTGTAAGGAATCTTTTAAAGAACTCTATCATATAATCCAAGAAAAACATTCTAAGTCCTTTGTACCATCTGTTGAGATGGAATAGCATCATGGACAGCTGGAACCTTTGAGGTTGAAATGTACTTTGTCAAAAATATCTCCTGGTCTCATTGGCTGCTTCTTTAGACAGATGCCTGGTGCAGTAGGAAGAAATTGCAGAAATGGCGGACCTGTGTGTGTATGTGTGTATGTATTTTAATTACTCTAAAAAGAATGCTGTGCAGTTTAGATACAAAAGTGAATAATATACATTCTGCTGGTCAAGCTTTGGCTCTCTGTTCTCTGTGTATATTCCTCTTCCACAAATAACTCGTCTGCTCTTAGGTGATGACTATCTTTGTGAGGATCACTGAAGAGACTCTGTCTTTAGCCTAAATATCTCCTGAGTTCAAGTATTTTATCCTATTGTATTTAAAGCAAGTTGGCCATTCAAAGAAAAGTCCAGCCTTCATCTTCCACCTAATATGGCTAAATTAAGACATGTTAGATTACAAAAATTGTCATCTTGTAATTCTTTGTGTCTCTCTCTCCTGTGATTGACTCTGTTTTGACTTTTTCTTTCTCCTCTTTTTTATCCCACCACAGAGACTCCTGTGTGTAGTTTTATCACTTGTTTTATGTTTCTACCATTCATAGCTTGCATTCTTTTAGTACTGCAACCAAACTAACTCTATTCTTTATCCTTCTATTATGATACAATAACAAGGACCTGTCTTTGCTCTTATTTTACTCCCATTCCTACTGTCTTATTTTCTCCAATCCATTGTGACATGGGGATAATTATTTAAATTGAATACCCACAGAAATAGATGCAACTGATTAAATAGCCATGCTAATTTAAAATATAAAAATAAGTGACATATATTTGAGTTTATAATAAGAATATTAACATTTTAAATAGATATATGTTTAAAAATAATAACATTAAAAATCTCTCAAACATGATTCTTTTAGTCTCTTGGGCTGAATTTATTTTAATTAGGCAAAATATGGCAAATTCTCATTTTAAGACAGTTCTATTTTATAATTTTACATAAGCAAATGGGAGAATTTAATAACAACATATAACACTGTACAAAGAAGATAGATGGCACTGGAAGAGCCAGTAGGCGGTGGAAGAAAGAGAGACGTTTATTTCTTAAACTTTTCTGCTACATTTATTTACAACTAAGAGCTACATGGTCATCCCAGAAGATGCTACATTCTAGTCGTCAAAACAAATCACAAGGCATGCCTAGATTGAAAAGACGCAAAAATAGATTCCATCTTTTGGTGGGAGAAGCTTCGAATAATTTGTGGCCATTTATTTATCTACCATATTATTTTTTCCACAGTGTTGCTTGTTTTTTATTTCTGGTTTGTAGAAAGCTCTCTATATTTATATCTGTATATCCAATCTGCAACTACTAATATGAGTGTTGTATACAGACAGTTTTGCCATAAAAGGATATGAACTTTACTACAAATCACCACTGTATGCAAAATCTTGCAATAAAAATCACAGGGTTTATAAAGAAGATAAAATTGGGGCACACACTGAAAAACTTCATTAGTAACAAATTTAAAACAATGGAAACTTAAAAATTATGGCACAGTTTTCCATATGTTAAATGGTTAAGAAATACATAAATACTACAATAACTATAACACTTCATCTTGTCCAAGAGCAGATATGTGCTTTGGAATTGGGCCTTAGACAGGTTACAGTCCATTCACTAATGTGAAGTGGTGGGAAGTAAGGTTATCTGATATCAAACTAAGTTATAACACCAGATGCGGGTGGGTGTGGCTTGTCACACACGCAGTGAATTGAGGGAGCTGGTAGATGTTTGTGGTGTCTACAGAGGAGTATTTTGTGTACTATTACACTGCTTGGTTCAGCTCAGTGCAGCGCTTTTTCTCCACCTAGTTTTATTTTTTCCCAGATGTAATCACATATAAGCAAACATGAAATCTTCATTATGCTTAAATTATTTCAATTGAGTTGGAACGAATTTGCATTTTCAAAGACCATTACAGCAGAATTGACTGTACAAACATTTTCTCCCGTATGGGCTTTAGAGTTTGTTTATGGTTTTTCTGTCACATGCACAATTTAAAGTTTAACGTAGTTAATGGATCCATCATTTCGCTTGTGAACACTGATTTTTGTGTTTTATTTAAGATATCCTTCACTACCCTGTTATATTTATTTAGATATTCCATAATTTCATTTTTCACACAGCTCTTTAATCTGTCATGAATTCATTTTGTGTGGTGCAAAACATTATTTTCCACATGGATAGCTTGACATTAAAAAACTCTAAGCCACATACTTGAGTAATTTTTAAAAGAAGAGAATTAATAATTTCTTCAAATACAGTTACCAAAGCTTCCTGGTTCATCACCTGCTATATTTTTCTAGAGAGTCATCCTCTCATTTGAAAAATTACTTATGATGTCTGACAGGTTTCAGTGTATACATGGATCTATACTACATTCTAAATGCTATTCTATTTTATCCTATATTCTATATCTTATTCTATTTATCTACCTTGGACCTAATGTCAGTCTGAATGATTTAGCTCTAAAGGAAATATTGATACATGGTTGGATAATTCTCTACACCTTCCGTTTTGTCTTTAAAATTATCTTGCTCTTCTCAAACCTGTTTTTTCGTTTTTTCATTTCAGAATTCTCAACTCTTATTTTAAAAAAGAGGGATTGACATTTTTATAGGAATCATGTCCAATGTATGACTTAATTTTCAGAAAATTGAATTTTGGATATTTATCCTTTCATATTTATTTTATATCTAGAATTCTTCCTAAACTTTATTAGTTATAACTCTTCATTTGTAGATTTATCGCTTCTCTTGTATTTCATATTTGGTCAATCATATTTGTGGCAAATATTGAGAACTCCTAAAGTTTCTTTTCTCCTATTATTGTTTTAAAAATTTAATTAGGTCCTGCAGCAAAATTATAAATAATAGATGTGGTAATAGGCATTTTTCCAATGATAATGATTTTAATGGGACTGCTTCTGAAGTTTCCACATATGTGTGCTGTAAATTTTTATTAGTTAAAAGATTTTCAAATTAAGATAGTGATTTTCTATTATGATTTTGGAAGAATATTACTTTTAACTAACAATTAAATTTCTCCAATTGTCCTCTTATTATATAATTTTTTATTTTTCATTCAGTTAATGTTAGTAATTTTTTTCTAGAAAATTGTCCATAAAAACTAATAATTTGAATTTATTGATATAAAACACATTATTTTAATAAAATATTTAAATATCTACTTTCCTTTTAACTTTGTTTTTTGTTCCTAATATTATGTCTTTTATTTTCTTTCTTAGCTTTTTAAAATTGTGTTTGTTTGTTAGATGGGTTAATTCAGTCATTAGTCTAAGAATCTTTATTCTTCAGCTATGCTATGTTGAGATTCTCTATTATTTAGTTTGATTATCTTAAGTTCTCACTAACAAATTTCTGCTCTTATTTTTATCATTTTTTCTTTCTACTTTAGAGTTTATTATATTTTTAGAATCTACTTTAAATGTTTGCTCTGTTATTTTTAATCTTTCATATGTTTTTAATGCCCTGAATACCACTTGTTTCTATGCACAACTTTAGATCCATCCCACAAGTTTTGTTGTAACTTTCATGGTCATTTAATTCCAGACATTTTATAATTTCTTTTTTGAGTTTTGTTCTTACCATTGAAATATTTAGAATGAGAGTTAGCAAGATATAGTGACTAAGAGCCTAGGCTCTGGCACCAGACTGGTATGTTCAATCCAATCTCTGTAATTACTAGCTCCGAGAACACGGGCAAGTTATTTCTGTGCCTAAGTTTCCTTATTTAGAAAAAGTTGATAATAAGAATAAAAGAATAATTACCTCATAGGATTTTTAGGAGGACTAAGTGAAGTGATGTATGACCAGCACTTGAGCAGTGCCAATGAGAAGACAATCCACTGGTGATTGTTTCCACTGGCTTCCAGACCGTTTACCCAATTCTATCACCTTGCTTTAACCTTTTCTTGTCTTTTTCTCTTTCATGATGTCACGCTTTATTCTAAAACATATATGTGTGTTTAACAGAGAAGCTCCTCAAATCATCATTTAAAAAATATCCTCATCAGAAATTCACAAAAAAGACTCCTAGAACTTCAATATTCTGATATAACTTCCCGAGAATTTACTGACTCTCAGAAGAGAGATAACAGGTGATGAATGAGGAAGGTTTTGTAAGCGTATGTGAAGAAATTATGAATGCTTTCATAGCATTCAAATGTAAATGTGTTATTTCCAAAGTATTAATCAATTTTTTATATTTTTTCTGTACTACTGATTTAAACATAGAGTATTTTTACTTTTCTTCTCATTCAGACCCATAAAAATGTGGAAAACATACTATAAGAGAAAAATACTTACTTAAAACTATGTTACACCTTAAACCAAGGTAAATCAAAAAGATAACATTAATTCTAGGAATCAAAGAGATTTCCCTAGTTAAGAGTAGATTCACATGATGCTACTCCGTTAACTAACTCAGACTTAGAAGCTACATTTCCAAGATGGCAGACCATTACTTGATACATATTTTTTCTTCACATGTATGCGTGTGTGTGTGTGTGTGTGTGTGTGTGTGTGTGTGTGTGGATGGGTTTAATTTACCACTTTTAAATAAATGTTTTATTACAACAACAATGAAAACAAATGTAAATTTGCCTATTTCCTAAACCAAGAGTTATCCAGATGCATTGAGAACAATAAGCAAATGCATTAAAAATAAGACAGGTTAAATCTGACTTTCTATATTATGAGAAAAAAATAAATTTGCCATTTCAAATAAATAGTTACATTTCTTAACATTTTTATTTAGAGGTCAAAAAAACCCATGGTGCTATTTACAGTCACAGAAATCTCTTTACAATATTTTAACAAGGAAAATATTTTACGGCATTTAGGTTGAAACAAAGATATACTCATGAGACATGTAAGAAAAAATGCCTCAATACTAAAACACCAAAAAAAAGTATGCTTGGCACGTTTATCATTGATTTTTAGCAACAATGTTAGTTTTGCTCTGTCACATCAGGACTGGGGTGATGGCACTATTATTTTTAAAATGAAAGCTTGAAAGCGTGTGAAAGCAAAAAAAAAAAAAATTAATGCTATCTGTCTTAAAATGCACTCTATTTTGTGAGAGGTGGAACTAAATCTAAAATCAACACTCTTTGCTAGAAAAATCAAAATTGTAAAAGGCCAATAGATTTTTGGTTCACCTTTTAATATTTAGGGAAATCAATTTTTTTCATTCTCCAAATATTGCAAGAACTCTTCCTAATGCAACCTGTGAATGAATAAAAAGCATGAAGAAACTAATTTCATTCTGACGCTACTGAGGATGCTGAGGATGGGTTAAGAGGTGTGTGGCAGGGAGAAGCAGATGTCTTCTTTGCTGCTCTCCTCCAAGCACCAGGAAAGCAGGGACTTGGTGGGGGAAATGTGGAGCTCAGCCCAGACTTGGGAAATGAGTTCAAATTTGATATCTTAAAGTTGGCACAAGAAGCTTAGCTGGGCCATGTGGAATGAGGGTGTGTAGTAGAGCAAAATACGAATAGAATAAATCCCCTTGGACACATTCTTTACAAATGATTCATTATTAAAAGTTTTTAAAAGTTTTATACTGATGATAATTAAAACTAAGATTAAAAATACCTTCATGGAAGTGTTTGGAATATTCAGTTAAAATAGTAGAGTGACACATTATGAAAGCAGTCAACATGCAATGCTATTTTATTTGTTTTTTCTTCTCTTAACCAACAAGACATGTCCATTTCACAGCATGCTCTAATTCCAACCAATATTAGGTCTGTATGGCCCAGTCATTGCCACATTGATTGTCTTCAAGATCCTAAGCTAACATATATTCCTATTATCTTTTTCCCATCATTTTCTAAATTTTTCTGTCATTTCTAGTTTTCTCTTCCTTTCCATGATGCCTCTCTAATCTCAACAGTTCTGCAACACAACAACATTTAGCACTTGGCTAAAACCCCAAAGCCTCATTCAGCCTCTCACTTTGAATTTTTCTTTGCCTCCTCTAGCCTTAATTAACATATTTAGCCTCTGATGGTTAAAGCAAAATAAATCCTAATTTAATTCTCCAAAGCAATCCCCAGCAAGGTAAATTAATTTATTTAAAGATTTTGCATTTAAAAATGATTATTACATCAAATAATAGATAACTATTGTATGGGAAGTGCCTGAGAAGTATAATGAATTTATGAAAACAGCTCCGTAGGTCCACATCCTGCTTTCCACTGTTCCTTAATCTGTGTAAACAGTAGAACTCATAGGTCTTAAAATACAACTTTGCAGAGCAGATATAAAAAGGTTGAAAATCATAATTTTATAAATGTTGATAGGCTTTTAAATTCAAATTTTATTTCAGCACTTCAAATATAAATTTATAAATTATTTATTAAATAATACATTTCAGACAAAAATAGTTCATTCTTGTTTTGGTTTATAAGTAAATTCCCATTAAAAAATTGTAGAAGATAAGATTTAATCAAGTTTTAGAAAATTTTGAGAAGTTTGGCTTTTTTTCTTGTTCAGAATATACTATGATTATGCTTAACCACCTTTGAAATATAACTACAGAATCTCAAGAGAAATAAAATATTAACTCAGGTTCAAATAAACCAAAACTCCAGCACAATATTATATTGTTGCCTAGTTACATTACACTAAATAGAGGAGATAAAATCTAATCGGAAAGAAAAGGAGGCCAAAGAGAATCTGTATTCTCTTTAGTTAGGGAAAAAGTTTAAAGAAAGATTTAATAAGTATTATAAAGCTTGTTGAGGCAAATATATGTCTTGATGCAAAGTCATGTAATTAAGTAATGTTAATCAAGAAATAAAGTAATACCCTCCAAACATAAAATTAATAATCATTTGTGAGCCATTGAACAAAAAGTTCACGAAAATTGAGGACCAGTTTATGGGAAGAAAAAAAATAATGATTATAACATGAAGAAATTTTGCTGTATTATGCTATTGAACTTAATGAAAACTGACGATGTATTCTGCTGTTTACATTAATCCTTCCCAACTATTATTTCTCTTTTTTTAAGGTTAAGAGACATCTTTGTGGTATTAGAAGTGACAAATCTAAGAGGCAACTTATTTAAATTATCTATAACCTTAAAATAAACATAGAATGTTGGAATGAAAAAAGCATTTAATTAGGAATCAGAATCTCTAGGTTTTCTTTTCTTTTTTTTAAATTTTTATTATTATTTTTTTAATATACTTTAAGTTCTAGGGTACGTGTGTATAACATGCAAGTTTGTTACATATGTATACTTGTGCCATGTTGGTGTGCTGCACCCATCAACTCATCAGCACCCATCAACTCGTCATTTACATCAGGTATAACTCCCAATGCAATCCCTCCCCTCTCGCCCCTCCCCATGATAGGCCCCAGTGTGTGATGTTCCCCTTCCCGAGTCCAAGTGATCTCATTGTTCAGTTCCCACCTATGAGTGAGAACATGCGGTGTTTGGATTTCTGTTCTTGCGATACTTTGCTGAGAATAATGGTTTCCAGCTGCATCCATGTCCCTACAAAGGACACAAACTCATCCTTTTTTATGGCTGCGTAGTATTCCATGGTGTATATGTGCCACATTTTCTTAATCCAATCTGTCACTGATGGACATTTGGGTTGATTCCAAGTCTTTGCTATTGTGAATAGTGTTGCCAAAAACATACGTGTGCATGTGTCTTTATAGCATCATGATTTATAATCCTTTGGGTATATACCCAGTAATGGGATGGCTGGGTCATATGGTACTTCTAGTTCTAGATCCTTGAGGAATCGCCATACTGTTTTCCGTAATGGTTGAACTAGTTTACAATCCCACCAACAGTGTAAAAGTGTTCCTATTTCTCCACATCCTCTCCAGCACCTGTTGTTTCCTGACTTTTTAATGATCGCCATTCTAACTGGTGTGAGATGGTATCTCATTGTGGTTTTGATTTGCATTTCTCTGATGGCCAGTGATGATGAGCGTTTTTTCATGTGTCTGTTGGCTGTATGAATGTCTTCTTTTGAGAAATGTCTGTTCATATCCTTTGCCCACTTTTTGATGGGGTTGTTTGTTTTTTTCTTGTAAATTTGTTTGAGTTCTTTGTAGGTTCTGGATATTAGCCCCCTGTCTGATAAGTAGATTGCAAAAATTTTCTCCCATTCTGTAGGTTGCCTGTTCACTCTGATGGTAGTTTCTTTTGCTGTGCAGAAGCTCTTTAGTTTAATGAGATCCCATTTGTCAATTTTGGCTTTTGTTGCCATTGCTTTTGGTGTTTTAGACATGAAATCCTTGCCCATGCCTATGTCCTGAATGGTATTACCTAGGTTTTCTTATAGGGTTTTTATGGTATTAGGTCTAACATTTAAGTCTCTAATCCATCTTGAATTAATTTTCGTATAAGGAGTAAGGAAAGGATCCAGTTTCAGCTTTCTACTTATGGCTAGCCAATTTTCCCAGCACCATTTATTAAATAGGGAATCCTTTCCCCATTTCTTGTTTTTCTCAGGTTTATCAAAGATCAGATGGCTGTAGATGTGTGGTATTATTTCTGAGGACTCTGTTCTGTTCCATTGGTCTATATCTCTGTTTTGGTACCAGTACCATGCTGTTTTGGTTACTGTAGCCTTGTAGTATAGTTTGAAGTCAGGTAGCGTGATGCCTCCAGCTTTGTTCTTTTGACTTAGGATTGTCTTGGAGATGCAGGCTCTTTTTTGGTTCCATATGAAATTTAAAGCAGTTTTTTCCAATTCTGTGAAGAAACTCATTGGTAGCTTGATGGGGATGGCATTGAATCTATAAATTACCTTGGGCAGTATGGCCATTTTCACGATATTGATTCTTCCTATCCATGAGCATGGTATGTTCTTCCATTTGATTGTGTCCTCTTTTATTTCACTGAGCAGTGGTTTGTAGTTCTCCTTGAAGAGGTCCTTTACATCCCTTGGAAGTTGGATTCCTAGGTATTTGATTCTCTTTGAAGCAATTGTGAATGGAAGTTCATTCCTGATTTGGCTCTCTGTTTGTCTGTTACTGGTGTATAAGAATGCTTGTGATTTTTGCACATTAACTTTGTATCCTGAGACTTTGCTGAAGTTTCTTATCAGCTTAAGGACATTTTGGGCTGAGACAGTGGGGTTTTCTAAATATACAATCATGTCATCTGCAAACAGGGACAATTTGACTTCTTCTTTTCCTAACTGAATACACTTTATTTCTTTCTCTTGCCTGATTGCCTTAGCCAGAACTTCCAACACTATGTTGAATAGGAGTGGTGAGAGAGGGCATCTCTGTCTTGTGCCAGTTTTCAAAGGGAATTTTTCCAGTTTTTGCCCATTCAGTAATATATTGGCTGTGGGTTTGTCATAAGTAGCTCCTATGATTTTGAGATACGTTCCATCAATACCAAATTTATTGAGAGTTTTTAGCATGAAGGGCTGTTGAATTTTGTCAAAGGCCTTTTCTGCATCTATTGAGATAATCATTTGGTTTTTGTCTTTGGTTCTGTTTATATGCTGGATTACGTTTATTGATTTGTGTATGTTGAACCAGCCTTGCATCGCAGGGATGAAGCCCACTTGATCATGGTGGATAAGCTTTTTGATGTGCTGCTGTATCCAGTTTGCCAGTATTTTATTGAGGATTTTTGCATCGATGTTCATCAGGGATATTGGTCTAAAATTCTCTTTTTTTGTGGTGTCTCTGCCAGGCTTTGGTATCAGGATGATGTTGGCCTCATAAAATGAGTTAGGGAGGATTCCCTCTTTTTCTGTTGATTGGAATAGTTTCAGAAGGAATGGTACCAGCTCCTCCTTGTACCTCTGGTAGAATTCAGCTGTGAATCCATCTGGTCCTGGACTTTTTTTGGTTGGTAGGCTATTAATTATTGCCTCAATTTCAGAGCCTGCTATTGGTCTATTCAGGGATTCAGCTTCTTCCTGGTTTAGTCTTGGGAGAGTGTAAGTGTCCAGGAAATTATCCATTTCTTCTAGATTTTCTAGTTTATTTGTGTAGAGGTGTTTATAGTATTCTCTGATGGTAGTTTGTATTTCTGTGGGGTCGATGGTGATATCCCCTTTATCATTTTTAATTGCGTCCATTTGATTCTTCTCTCTTTTCTTCTTTATTAGTCTTGCTAGCGGTCTATCAATTTTGTTGATCTTTTCAAAAAACCAACTCCTGGATTCATTGATTTTTTGGAGGGTTTTTTGTGTCTCTATCTCCTTCAGTTCTGCTCTGATCTTAGTTATTTCTTGCCTTCTGCTAGCTTTTGAATGTGTTTGCTCTTGCTTCTCTAGTTCTTTTAATCGTGATGTTAGAGTGTCAATTTTAGATCTTTCCAGCTTTCTCTTGTGGGCATTTAGTGCTATAAATTTCCCTCTACATACTACTTTAAATGTGTCCCAGAGATTCCGGTATGTCGTATCTTTGTTCTCATTGGTTTCAAAGAACATCTTTATTTCTGCCTTCATTTCGTTGTGTACCCAGTAGTCATTCAGGAGCAGGTTATTCAGTTTCCATGTAGTTGAGCAGTTTTGACTGAGTTTCTTAGTCCTGAGTTCTAGTTTGATTGCACTGTGGTCTGAGAGACAGTTTGTTATAATTTCTGTTCTTATACATTTGCTGAGGAGTGCTTTACTTCCAATTACGTGGTCACTTTTGGAATAAGTGTGATGTGGTGCTGAGAAGAATGTATATTCTGTTGTTTTGAGGTGGAGAGTTCTGTAGATGTCTATTAGGTCTGCTTGCTGCAGAGATGAGTTCAATTCCTGGATATCCTTGTTAACTTTCTGTCTCGTTGATCTGTCTAATGTTGACAGTGGGGTGTTGAAGTCTCTCATTATTATTGTATGGGAGTCTATGTCTCTTTGTAAGTCTCTAAGGACTTGCTTTATGAATCTGGGTGCTCCTGTATTGGGTGCATATATATTTAGGATAGTTAGCTCTTCCTGTTGAATTGATCCCTTTACCATTATGTAATGGCCTTCTTTGTCTCTTGTGATCTTTGATGGTTTAAAGTCTGTTTTATCAGAGACTAGGATTGCAACCCCTGCTTTTTTTTGTTCTCCATTTGCTTGGTAGATCTTCCTCCATCCCTTTATTTTGAGACTATGTATGTCTCTGCATGTGAGATGGGTCTCCTGAATACAGCAGACTGATGGGTCTTGACTCTTTATCCAGTTTGCCAGTCTGTGTCTTTTTTTGGAGCATTTAGTCCATTTACATTTAAGGTTAAGATTGTTATGTGTGAACTTGATCCTGCCATTATGATATTAACTGGTTATTTTGCTCGTTAGTTGATGCAGTTTCTTCCTAGCCTCGATGGTCTTTACATTTTGGCATGTTTTTGCAATGGCTGGTACTGGTTGTTCCTTTCCACGTTTAGTGCTTCCTTCAGGGTCTCTTGTAAGGCAGGCCTGGTGGTGACATAATCTCTAAGCATTTGCTTATCTGTAAAGGATTTTATTTCTCCTTCACTTATGAAACTTAGTTTGGCTGGATATGAAATTCTGGGTTTAAAATTCTTTTCTTTAAGAATGTTGAATATTGGCCCCCACTCTCTTCTGGCTTGGAGAGTTTCTGCCGAGAGATCTGCTGTTAGTCTGATGGGCTTCCCTTTGTGGGTAACCTGACCTTTCTCTCTGGCTGCCCTTAAGATTTTTTCCTTCATTTCAACTTTGTTGAATCTGGCAATTATGTGTCTTGGAGTTGCTCTTCTTGAGGAGTATCTTTGTGGTATTTTCTGTATTTCCTGAATTTGAATGTTGGCCTGCCCTACTAGGTTGGGGAAGTTCTCCTGGATGATATCCTGAAGGGTGTTTTCCAACTTGGTTCCATTTTCCCCCTCACTTTCAGGCACCACAATCAGATGTAGATTTGGTCTTTTTACATAATCCCATACTTCTTGCAGGCTTTGTTCATTTCTTTTTCTTCTTTTTTCTTTAGATTTCTCTTCTCGCTTCATTTCATTCATTTGATCCTCAATCGCAGATACTCTTTCTTCCAGTTGATGGAGTCGGTTACTGAAGCTTGTACATTTGTCACGTAGTTCTCGTGTCATGGTTTTCATCTCCGTTCGTTTATGGCCTTCTCTGCATTAATTATTCTGGTTATCAATTCTTCCACTCTTTTTTCAAGATTTTTAGTTTCTTTGTGCTGGGTACGTAATTCCTCCTTTAGCGCTGAGAAGTTTGATGGACTGAAGCCTTCTTCTCTCATCTCGTCAAAGTCATCCTCCGTCCAGCTTTGATCCATTGCTGGCGATGAGCTGCATTCCTTTGGAGGGGGAGATGCACTCTTATTTTTTGAATTTCCAGCTTTTCTGCCCTGCTTTTTCCCCATCTTTGTGGTTTTATCTGCCTCTGGTTTTTGATGATGGTGACGTACTGATGGGGTTTTGGTGTGGGTGTCCTTCCTGTTTGTTAGTTTTTCTTCTAACAGTCAGGACCCTCAGCTGTAGGTCTGTTGGAGATTGCTTAAGGTCCACTGCAGACCCTGTTTGCCTGGGTGTCAGCAGCAGAGGCTGCAGAAGATAGAATACTGCTGAACAGCGAGTGTACCTGTCTGATTCTTGCTTTGGAAGCTTCCTCTCAGGGGTGTACTCCACCGTGTGTGTTGTGGGATGTCGGTCTGCCCCTAGTAGGGGATGTCTCCCAGTTAGGCTACTCAGGGGTCAGGGACCCACTTGAGCAGGCAGTCTGTCCCTTCTCAGATCTCAACCTCCATGTTGGGAGATCCACTATTCTCTTCAGAGCTGTCAGACAGAGTCGTTTGTGTCTGCAGAGGTTTCTGCTGCTTTTTTGTTGTTGTTGTTGCTGTTGTTGTTTAGCTGTGCCCTGTCCCCAGAGGTGGAGTCTACAGAGACTGGCAGGCCTCCTTGAACTGCTGTGAGCTCCACCTAGTTCGATCTTCCCAGGGCTTTGTTTACCTACTTAAGCCTCAGCAATGGTGGGTGCCCCTCCCCCAGCCTCACTGCTGCCTTGCGGTTAGATCACAGACTGCTGTGCTAGCAATGAGGAAGGCTCCGTGGGCGTGGGACCCTCCTGGCCAGGTGTGGGATATAATCTTCTGGTGTGCCCATTTGCTTAAAGCGCAGTATTGGGGTGGGAGTTACCCGATTTTCCAGGTGTTGTGTGTCTCAGTTCCCCTGGCTAGGAAAAGGGATTCCCTTCCCCCTTGCACTTCCCAGGTGAGGCGATGCCTCACCCTACTTCAGCTCTGGCTGGTCGGGCTGCAACAGCTGACCAGCACCGATTGTCTGGCACTCCCCAGTAAGATGAACCCAGTACCTCAGTTGATAATGCAGAAATCACCTGTCTTCTGTGTTGCTTGCGCTGGGAGCTGGAGACTGGAGCTGTTCTTATTTGGTCATCTTGCTCCGCCCCCCCCCAGAATCTCTAGGTTTTCATCAAACTACTCAATGTCTCATAAAATCTGAACCATCAGAACAGCCTGATTTTTCTTTAATTGCAATAACGCTTCTCAAACATAGAGTTTATTTTCTGTATTAAGGTTTACCTTTGTGTATTAGATTTTCTTCTGTGTACTTTTTCCTCAACTATCTAAATGCCTATAGTGGTTAAGGATCAGGATAGATCATATGTTAGGCCACAAAACAAGTCTTAACAAACTTAAAAAAATTGAAATCATATCAAGTCTCTGTTTAATCAACCACAATGGCATGAAACTAGAAATGAATAACAGTACAAATTTTAGAAAATGAATAGATACATGGAAATTAAATAACTGTTCCTGAACAATCAATGGGTCAATGAAGAAATTAAAAAGAAAATTTAAAAAAAAATTTGAGACAAATGAAAATGGAAAAAAATATACAAAAACTAAAGGTACGCAAAAATGGTTCTAAGAGAAAAATTTATAGCAATAAACATCTACATTATAAAAAAGGAAGATCTTAAATAAACATTCTAACATTATACACTTCAAGTAACTAAAAAATAGGAACAAATGATGCCCAATGTTAGCAGCAGAAAGGAAATAATAAAGATCAGAGCAGAAATAAATAAAATAGACACTAAAGAAATAATAGAAAAGATCAACAAAATGTTGTTTTCTAGAAAAGATAAATAAAAGTAATAAACATTTAGCTAGACTAGGAAAAAAGAGAGAAAACTCAAGTAACTAAAATCAGAAGTGAAGAGGAGACATTATAACTGATACTACAGAAATACAAAGAATCATTAGAGATCAAAATTGTATGCAAACAGAATCATTAGAGATCAAAATTATATGCAAAAAAAATGGGTACCCTAAAGAAATGGATAGATTCCTAGATACATATAAACTACAGGGTGAATCAGGAAGAAATAGAAAATCTGAATGACCAATAATAGGTAAGTAGATTGAATCTCTGATAAAAAGCCTTCCATCAGAGAAGTCCAGGACCTGATGTCTTCACTGCTCAATTCTTCCAAACATTTAAGAGTAATGAATACTAATAATCCTCAAACTCTTCCAAAAAGAATGAAGATAAGGGAATACTTTCAAACTCATTTTACAAGGCCAGCGTGATCCTGATACCAGATGAGGACATTACAAAAAAAAAATTACAGGCCAATAGCCCTTATGAACATAAATGCAGTTATTCTCTCAACAAAATACTATCAAACTGAATTTAACATTACATCAAAAGGAATATTCACCATGATCATGTGGAATTTATCACAGTAGTGCAAGGATGGTTTAACATATGAAATCTATAAACGTGATACACCACATTAACAGATGAAGAACAAAAACCATATGATCATCTCAATACAAACCATATGATCAACTCAATGTAGGAAAAAAGCATTTGATGAAATTCAACATACCTTTATGATAAAACCTCTCAATTAATTAGATATAGAAGAAATGTAACTCAACACGATAGAGGCCATATATACCAAACCTACAGCTAACATTATATTCAATAATGAAAAGGTGAAATCTCTTTTTTCCATGATTAGGAACAAGACAAGGATGTCTATCCTTGCCATTTCTATTTAGTATAGTACTGGAAATCCTAGACAAGCAATTACATGATGGAAAAAATAAAAGGCATCCAAATCAGAAGGGAAGAATTAAATTGTCCCTCTTTGCAGGTGACATAATCTTCCGTACTGAAAGCCCTAAAGACTACACAAAAACTATTACAAATAATAAACAAATACAGTGAATTTGCAGGGTACAAAATCATATAATGATCAGTAACATTTATATATACTACATATAAACTGTGTGAAAAAGATATTTAAAAATCTAAATAAATAAATAAATGAAAGGCTCTGGAATAAATTTAACCAAAGTTGTGAAAATATCTGTACACTGAAAATACAGATGAAAAAATTAAGAAGATAACAAATAAATGGAAAGATATCCTGTTTTCATAGACTGGAAGAATTATTGTTCTTAAAATGTTCATACTATGCAAAGTCATCTACAGAATCAATGCAAACCCTATCCAAATTCCAATGACATATTTCATAGAAATAGAAAAAGAATTCTAAAATGTATATAGAACAATGCATATTCTTTGAATAGCCAAAGAAATCTTGAGCAAAAAGAATGAAACTGGAGACATTATACTACCTAACTTCAAAATATACTACAAAGTTATAGTAATCAAAATAGCATGATACTACCATAAAAACAGACTCATAAACCAATGGAACAGAATAGAGAACCTAGAATAAACTCACACGTTTACATTCAATTGACTTTTGACAAAGATGCCAAGAACACACAATGGGGAAAGGATACCCTCTTCAATAAATGATGCTGGAAAAACTGAATATTCAGTTGCTGATGAATGAAATTGAACATTTATCTCATACTATTTACAAAAATCAACACCAAATGGATTAAAGACATAAATGCAAGACCTGAAGCTATAAAACTAACAAGAAAATAGGGAAAAAACTCCATGACTTTGGTCTGAGCAATAATTTTTTGGAAATGTACCCAGAAGTGAAGGCAAGAAATGCAAAAATAGACAAATGAGTTTGTATCAAACTAAAAAGCTTCTACAAAGGGGAAAAAATAGAGTGAAGAGATAATCTACATAATTGGAGAAAATATTTATAAACCATACTCGTGATAAGGGTTTATACCTAAAGTATATGAGAAACTCAAACAATCAATGACAATACAATAAATATCTTTATTACAAAAGGAGCCAAGGATCTGAATAGATATTTCTCAAAAGAAGGCAAACAAATATCCAGTAGGTATATAAAAATGCTCAAATCACTAATTATCAGATAAATGCAAACTAAAACCATATCACCTCATACACATTTGTTACAATGTCTACTGTATTAGTCCATTCTCACACTGCTATGAAGAAATATGCAAGGCTGGGTAATTTATGAAGAAAAGAGGTTTAATTGACTCACAGTTCTGCACAGCTGGGGAAGCCTAAGGACATCTACAATTATGGCATAAGGTGAAGGGGAAGAAAGAAGGAGAAGTGTTGAGCAAAGGTGGAAAGAGCCCCTTATAAAACCATCAGATCACCTGGGCACAGTGGCTCACATTTTTAATCCCAGCATTTTGGGATGCCAAGACAGGTGGATCACCTGAGGTCAGGAGTTCAAGAACAGACTGGCCAACGTGGTGAAACCCCATCTCTACTGAAAATGCAAAAATTAGCCAGGTGTGGTGGCAGGCACCTGTAATCCCAGCTTCCTGGGAGGCTGAGGCATGACAATTGCTTGAACCTGGGAGACAGAGGTTGCAGTAAGCCTAGATCAGCTACTGCACTCCAACCTGGTGACAGAGCAAGACTCTGTCTTAACAAACCAACCAACTAACAGACAAAAACCATCAGATCTCATGAGAACTCATTCACTGTCACAAGAACAGCATGGGGGTAACTGCTGCCATGATTCAATTAACTCCCATTGGGTCCCTCCCATGACATGTGGGGATTAAGGGCACTACAATTCAAGATGAGATTTGAGTGGGGACACAAAGCCTGACCATATCATTCCACCCCTGGTTCCTCCCAAGTCTCGTGTCCTCACATTTCAAAACACAATCATGCCTTTCCAACAGTCTCCCAAAATCTTAGCTCATTCCAGCATTAACCAAAAAATCCAAGTCCAAATTCTCATCTGAAACAAGGCAAGTCCCTTCCACCTATGAGCCTATAAAATCAAAAGCAAGTTAGTTACCTCCTAGATACAATGGGGGTTTACAAGCATTTAGTAAACACACCCATTCCAAATGGGAGAAATTGGCCAAAACAAAGAGGCTACAGGCCCCATGCAAATCCAGAATCCAACAGGGAAGCCATTAAACCATGAGTTCCCAAATATTCTCCTTTGACTCCATGTCTCACATACAAGTCACACTGATGCAAGAGATGGGCTCCCACAGCCATGGGATGCTCTACCCTTGTGGCTTTGCAAGGTACAGCCCCCATTCCTGGCTGCTTTCACAGGGTGACATTGAGTGTCTGTGGCTTTTCCAGGCACACAGTGCAAGTTGTTGGTGGGTCTACCATTCTAGGGGCTGGAGGATGGTGGTCGTCTTCTCACAGTTCCATTAGGCAGTACCCCAGTGGGGACTTTGTGTGGGGTCTTCAATCCTACATTTCCCTTCCACATTGCCCTAGCAGAGGTTCTCCATGAGGGCGCCACCCCTGCAACAAACTTCTGCCTGGACATCCAGGTATTTCCATACATCCTTGGAAATCTAGGTGGGGGTTCCCAAACTTTATTTCTTGAATTCTGTGAACTAGCAGACCCAACAGCACATGTAAGCTGCCAAGTCTTGGGGCTTGTACCCTCTGAAGCAATGGCCAGAGCTGTACCTTGCCCCTTTTAGCCACAGCTGGAGCTGAAGCAGCTTGGATTCAGGAAACATGTCCCAAGGCTGCACAGAGCAGGTGGGCCTGAGTCCCACCCACAATATTATTTTTCCCTTTTAGGCCTCCAGGCCTGTGATGGGAGTGGCAGGTGTGAAGGTCTCTGACATGCCCTAGAGCCATTTTCCCCCTTGTCTTGGCTATTAACATTTGGCTCCTGGTTACTTACTCAAATTTCTGCAGCCAGCTTGAATTTCTCCCTAGAAAATGGGTCTTTGCTTTCTATGGCATTAGCAGGCTGCAAAGTTTTCAGTTTATCCTCTGCTTCCTCTTGAATGCTTTGCCACTTAGAAATTTCTTCCACCAGATATCCTAACTCAGGATCTATCTCAATTTCAAAGTTTTAGAGATCTCTAAGGCAGGGGCAAAATGCCGCCAGTCTCTTTGCTAAACTATAGCAAGAGTCACCTTTATTCTAGTTCCCAATAAGTTTCTCATCTTCATCTGAGACCACCTCAGTCTGGACTTCATTATCCATATCATTATCAGAATTTTGGTAAAAGCCATTCAACAAGTCTCTAGGAAGTTCCAAACTTTCTCACATTTTCCTGTCTTCTTCTGAGCCCTCCAAACTGTTTCAACCTCTGCCTCTTACGCAGTTCCAAAGTCACTTCCACATTTTTGGGCACCTACAACAGTGCCTCACTACTCCTGTTACCAGTTTACCATATTAGTCCATTCTCATGCTGCTATGAAGAAATACCCAAGACTGGGTAATTTATTTAAAAAAAAAAAAAAAAAGCAATTTAATTGACTCATAGTTCAGCCTGGCTAGGAAGGCCTCAAGAAACTAGCAATCATGGCAGAAGGCAAAGGAGAATAAAAGAACTTTCTTCACAGGGCAGTAGGAAGGAGAAGTGCTCAGTGAAGTGGGAAAGAGTCCCTTATAAACCATCAAATCTCATGAGAACTCACTCACTATCACAAGAACAGTATGGGGGTAACTGCCCCCATGATTCAATTACCTCCCACTGGGTCCCTCCCATGTTATGTAGGGATTATGGGAACAACAATTCAAGATGAGATTTGGGTGGGGACACAAAGCCTAACTGTATCAGCTACTATAAACAAAATATATATGTAAATGTTGGATAGGATGTAGAGAAAGGGAACTTTTGCACACTGTAGCTGGGAATATAAATTTATACAGCCATTATGGAATACAGTGTGGAAGTTTCTAAAAAAATTAAAAATAGAGCTACTGTCCCAATTCTGTAATATATCCAAAGGAAATGAAGTCAGTAGGTCAATGAGATATCTGCACTTTCATGTTCATTGCAGCATTATTTGTAGTAGCCAATCTATGGAATAAACCTAAGTGTCTAACAACAGTTGAATGATAAATAAATGTGGCATACATAATCAATGGAATACTGTTTAGTCATAACAAAGAAGGAAATTCTGCCAAGTGTGACAGTGTGAATGACCCTGGAGGCCATTATGCTAAGTGAAATAAACCAGGCACAGGAAGACAAATACTTCATGATCTCCCTTACATATAGAATTTGAAAATGTGGAACTCATGTAAATAAGGAGCAGAATGCAGGTTACTAGGGGCTGGAGGAGTAGGGAGTTGGTGAGATGTTGGACAAAGGATATAAAATTTCAGTTAGATAGAAGGAATAAGTTTGCAAGACCTATTGTACAACATGGTGCCTATAGTTAACAAAATGTATTATATTCTTGAAAATTGCTAAGCAAGTAGATTTTAAGTGTTCTCACCATACCAAAACAAAATGATAGGCATGCAAGCTAATGCATATATTACTTAGATTGATTTAGCCATTTCACAATGTAAAAATATTTCATAACAAAATTTTCTACATAATAAGTATATAATTTTTGTCAGTTTAAATAAATGTTTATTGGAGAGCAAACAATTTCACAGGCATGAATTATGTGCAATCAAAAAGAAAAATCAATGGAAATTAGCAAAACAGTAAGGCTAAAGAATGAATGGAACTAGAGGATTTAGCAGTAAGATAATCAAGAAAATCAAGAATGCTAAAAAAAAAAAAAAAGAGAGAGAGAGAGAATATGAATGCAGCCCTTAGAAGTATACTCCTATAGCTATTAGGAAGGAAGCAAGTAATAGTGTATGACTCTGGCAGAACCAGACCAAAGTTTCCAGATATGCTTGGTGTTATGTTGGCGTAAAGTCATTGTGGGTAGAACATTGAATGCAGTTAAAATTTTAAAAGTACATAGCAATAATGTCTGTCTGATTGGCTTCAATGAAGTTTGACCAGAGCTTTTGCCCTCTGGAGCACTCGAGTTATTTCATGAGTCCAGAGACGGTGGGTGGATGCTTGAGCTAGGCAAAACTCTAGTAAGTAAGAATGCCATTATTACCAAGCAAAACTGTTGTTAATTCACTTATTTATTTATAACCCATCTAGTCCTAAAAGGCTGATTTAAGATACATTGATTATTCCTTTATTTACTGTGCTATATTCATTGTTTTACCTTTATTATAATTGTAAAAATTATAACTTTCTAATAGTTTCACTCACTTGTCAGATTCCCAATCTTATCTTTTTTACAAGATTTGAAGTATTTCAATTGCCTGAGAATTTTAGAAATATATCCAAAGTTAGCAGTAGAATACTATATCTGGCAATGTCTTTCATAAAGTACCAAACACATCAAATACTGTGAAGTACTGTCATTTATTAGAAATAAAAATAGAAATTCCAACATAAAAGCTATGTTTATTGAGAAGATCTCTAACTGCTTTCAGCTATACAATTCATGGAGAGTTCCAGTGTGGGGAATATTTGGAGATGCCCTTCTTTACTTTCAATGGGTAGCACAGCACTATGACATGAACATAGATGCTGGGCTTGGAGGCAGAAGTCCAGTGACACACTACATAATATGGCAGATAATAGTACCTGAAATAGGCATATGGTAATTCCAAAGCTTTCAAATATCTATTTTTATATCAATTTGGAAGCTAAATATAAAATGAGAAGGAAAGAAGTCTATTATGGGAGTTGGTCAATTTCTTAGATGACAATGCTCTTTAGAATTTTATTATATTTCTTCTTTACTCTGATATTGTCTGAGCCCCTAACAAGAAAATTTGTTTGATATAGCTTTGGTTGTTGATCCAAGAGCATTGATGTAAAGCAAACATTTTTCATTGGCTCAAATTTCTTGTTGAAGAAGCAGCACCTATTTTACAATAATGAAAAACAATGCCATTAAGGGTCCAGTTATGCCTAAATATAATTTCCCAGTAAAAGAGACTATGACTTTTTTAGATAAATGGCTGATTTTAGGGCTGGAGCAGGAAATATGCAAGATGAGACTGTAAAATACCATTTCAGAGAGCAAGAGATTATGCCCAAAGGATTCATATGAAGAGGCTTTCACTAAACACAAAGCAGACAATTAGATCATCAATAAAGTTAATTGCCAGAATAGATTGCATTGCATCAGATATGCTTAGATCTGTAGGTATGTAGTGATACTAAAATATTAACTAATAGTTCACTGTTAAACCAAGCGAGCAAACTGACCCATTAACTTCAAAAATGTAAAGAGAGAAAGAATCAAGCATATACAAATTGCTGTTAACATCACAAAAAGAGAGACAAACCAAATCTGTGTCCCTGGGTAGTAGAAGAGAACACTGCTTCTGAAGTAGTCGTTTTAAAAACGAAGAAAATTTAAACTGGGCATGAATTTAACATATTCAATAAACCCTAGATGATGAACAATTTCAAATGACTTATTACTCTATTTTTTAACAAATAAATTTCACAGGGAGAAAAGGAGACAGGGGACGTGCCACTAGACTAAAGAGGCTTAATCAGTTGCAATATGTGCACCTTTCAGGCTTGTGTAGGTTACATGATGTAGCACAGGTGAGGATGCTTCCTATTGTTCCTAGCACATAGAAAGGAGTCTACAATTATTATTTCTTCAGAGAGAAGAAGGGAAACTCTATTTTCAGCTTTTGAAGGATTGGAAGGTAACTGAATATTGTAAAATATTATTAACTAATTTTGTAGAAAGTATTTTTTAGAGTGTGTGAATATTGTTTGACTTTTCTCTAAAATTTGTTTTTAGTTCCTAACATTTTTGGGGTGTTGAAAATATTTTAGATAGACAGTATCCTGAATTCAGCAAAAGAGGTCACTTTTGTCTCAACAAACTGGAAGGAGTATGAAAATGGATTGCATCAGACTTTTCCTGAAGAAACTGTCTACAGATTCAAAGGTTAATCTCATTCAGAAACAGCTTCACAGACATACCCAGAATAATGTTTTAGCCAAATATCTGGATACTCCATGGTCCAATGAGGTTGACACATAAAATTAACCATCACATCTTCCTTGTTCTTTCCCATTTTCTTACACCTGGTGCTCCAGTGCCTCTTGAGCTACCTCATGTCTTTCCAATAAATGTAATTTTGGTTTAACATCATCACAAACACTTCCTTCATTACATTATTATTATTTATCTTATTATTTATCATCACCACAAGCTATGGGTCTAGGAGTTATTTCCAACTTTCAGTGGTTTATTGATGCCTAAGACATATATAAATCCTCCTGAGTAGTTTCTGCTGTCCATCACACAAAGATTTCTTGGTATGTGCAGATTTCAGATATGTGGCATCATTAAATAATTCACTTTAATTAGTCTACACATGAAAGTTGTAAGAAAGTGAGTCTTCAGTCAAGAGTTCATTCCCTTTATTTGCCCTGTGAAGGCCTGTTTTGAGAGGCTGTGTGTATATGATGCTGATAAAGACATACCTGAGACTGGGAAGAAAAAGAGGTTTAATTGGACTTACAGTTCCACATGGCTGGGGAAGCCTCAGAATCATGGTGGTAGATGAAAGACACTTCTTACATGGTGGCAGGCAAGAGAAAAATGAGAAAGAAGCAAAAGCAGAAACCCCTGATCAACTCATTAGCTCTTATGAGACTTATTCATAATAACAAAAATAGCATGGGAAAGACTGGCCGCTGTGATTCAATTACCTCCCCCTGGGTCCCTCCCACAAAACTTGGGAATTCTACGAGATACAATTCAAGTTGAGATTTGGCTGGGGACACAGCCAAACCATATCATACCACCCCTGGCCCCTCCAACTCTCATGTCCTCACATTTCAACTCCAATCATGTCTTCCCAAAAGTTCCCCAAAGTCCACAGTCCAAAGTCTCATCTGAGACAAGGCAAGTCCCTTCTGCCTATGAGCCTGCAACATCAAAAACAAGCTAGTTACTTCCTAGATACAATGGGGGTACAGGTTTTGAGTAAATACAGCCATTCCAAATGGGAGAAATTGGCCAAAACAAAGAGGTTACAGGGCCCATGCAACTCTGATATCCAGTGGGGCAGTCAAATTTTAAAACTCCAAAATGATCTCCTTTGACTACAGGTCTCATATCTAGGTTATGCTGATACAAAAGGTGGGTTTCTATGGTCTTGGGCAGCTTGACCCCAGTGGCTTTGCAGGGTACAGCCTTCCTACTGACTGCTATCAAGGGCTGGTGTTGAGTGCCTGCTGCTTTTCCAAGTGTGTAATGCAAGCTCTCAGTGGGTCTACCATTCTGGGGTCTGGAGGACAGTGGCCATCTTCTCACAGCTCCACTAGGCAGTGCCCCAGTAGGGACTCTCTGTGGGGGCTCCAGCCCTACATTTGCCTTCTGCAATGCCCCAGCAAAGATTCTCCATGAGGGCCCCGCCCCAGCAGCCAACTTTTGCCTGGGCATCCAGGCATTTCCATACATCTTCTGAAATCTAGATGGAGGTTCCCAAACCTCAATTCTTGACTTCTGTGCACCTGCAGCCTCAACACCACATGGAAGCTGCCAAGACTTGGGACTTCCACCCTCTGAAACCACAGCCCCGGCTCTATGTTGGCCCCTTTCAGCCATGGCTAGATCAACTGGGTCATAGGGCACCAAGTCCCTAGGCTGCACACAGCACAGGGACCCTGAGTCTGGCCCACTAAACCACTTTTTCCTCCTGGGTTTCTGGGCCTGTGATGGGAGGGGCTTCTGTGAAGTTCTCTGACGTAGCCTGGAGACGTTTTCCCCATGGTCTTGCAGATTAACATTAGGTTTCTTGCTACTTATGCAAATCGCTGCATCCAGTTTGAATTTCTCCCCAGAAAATGAATCTTTCTTTTCTATCACAAAGTCAGGCTGCAACTTTTCTGAACTTTTATGCTCTGTTTCCCTTTTTAAATGTAATGTTTTTAACAGTGCCCAAGTCACCTTTTGAATGCTTTGCTGCTTAGAAATTTCTTCTGCCAGATACCCTAAATTATCTATTTCAAGTTCAAAGTTCCACAAATCTCTAGGGCAAGGGCAAAATGCTGCCAGCCTCTTTGCTAAAGCATAACAATAGTCAACTTTGCTCCAGTTCTCAACAAATTCCTCATCTCCATTTGAGACTACCTCAGGCTGGACCTTATTATTCATATCACTATCAGCATTTTTGTCAAAGCCATTCAACAAATCTCTAGGAAGTTCCAAACTTTCCCACATTCCCCTGTCTTCTTCTGAGCCCTCTAAACTGTTCCAACCTCTGCCTTTTACCTAGTTCCAAAGTCACTTCCACATTTTTGGATATCTTTTTCGCAACACCCCACTCTACTATTACCAGCTTACTGTGTTAGTCTGTTTTCACATTGCTGATGAAGAATACCTGAGACTGGGAAGCAAAAGAGGTTCAATTGGACTTATAGTTCCACATGGCTGGGGAGGCCTCAGAATCATGGTGGGAGACAAGAAGCACTTCTTACATGGTGGCAGCAAGAGAAAAATGAGGAAGAAGCAAAAGTGTAAACTCCTGATAAACCCATTAGATCTCATGATACTTATTCACTATCATGAGAATAGCATGGGAAATACCAGTCTCCATCATTCAATTACCTTCCCATGGGTCCTTCCCACAACATGTGGGAATTCAGGGAGATACAGTTCAAGTTGAGATTTGGTTGGACACACAACCAAACAATATCACTGTGGCTTCATACCAACTCTCCAGAAGCATCTCATGTGAATACATAGCTAACCATGTATACTATGAAGCCATGGCCATCTCTGCAATACACAATCTTGTATTTATTTTCCCACTTTTTCTCTTTTTTACCCCATGTATCCTTATTTTGATGCTCTGTGACTATACTCTTCATCCTAATAAAGCATTTGCATGTAGGCTGTGCTTCAAGCTTGATTTCTCGGGAGCCAAAATTTAAAATATAGTGAATTGTTGTCTTTGCAAGATTATATTGGTAGTATCCATAGTTTACTTTAAACATATTTATATATCCAGGAATTTAGACCTCATAATGAGGTTGCATAATGAAACTCTTTGTGTATAAGAACTTTGATGTCTCAGCTTTAATTGAATAGCATTCTTGGGAAGAAAGGTGACATATTGGTCTTAAAATGAATTTTTATGTTAATTTAATAAAGAACTTTACCAAATTGGTAACATTAATGAAATACATACTGAATAAATATTAAATAAATATTTGTTTATTTTTAAATGTTTAGTTTCCAGTGTAATTTTGCACACCCTGCCTACAGAATTCTCTAGGATTCTTATTAGCTTGTATTGGTAACAGCAGGTGATATGCCAGTAAAAAGCTTAGTTCAAACATAATAAAACATTTCTCTCATTAGAACCATCATCTACAAATGAGAAGTAGGTTGGTTTATTTTATCTTAACATACCTGTTGCCAGTACTAGTATTTACTTCTATTAATAGTGTAAGTAAACAAATAAATATGTAGAAGCCCTAGACTTCATTAGATAGATAGGCCAAGGCTATGCACAATGGTGGAGGACCTATGATTTAACATAAAATTATACTACTAAAGAGAACAAACACAGTATAACCTTTCTGCAAAGCAATTTGGCTGTGTGTAGTAAGAGCTTAAACCTATTTATCTAATTTTTACTTTAAAATATTTGTCTACATTTCACTTCCAATGAAATAGCAAAATACTATAATAAAAATTATGTTCAAGTTTTATTTATAACTAAATGTCCTTGAAAATATTCTACACTTTCTATATATATATATTTTTTTGCAATAAGCCCACTATGGATTGAACTGTGTCTCCCCAAAAAGATATGTTGAAATCCTAACCTCCAGAACCTGTGATTGTGACTGTTTGGAAATGGGGTTTTGTGGAGGTAATCAGGTTGTGATGAAGATATGAAAGTGGGCCTTAATCTAATCTGACTGGTGTCCTTGTAAGAAGAGAAGTCAAAGAGGGTCCGAGGGGAGAGTGCCATGCGAAGACATGGCAGAGATTGGAGTTAGGCTGCCACAAGCCCAGAAATGTCCGAGGTTACCAGAAGCTGGGAGGGAGAAAGACTCATTCTCCCCCAGATGTTTCTGAGGGAGCCTGGCCCTCCATTGATTGATTGTGGACTTCCATAGTCTAGAACTGTGAGAAAATAAATTTCTATTGTTTTAAGCTACCCAGTTTGTGATAATTTTTATAGTAGGGAAAAAAAGAACCTTTAATAGTTTTTAAAAATCTGTTAACAAAAACTGTATCTGGGTTCCTTTGGTATGGTAGTTCTAGGTCTACGCCTATAAAAAGAGAATCTCAGTCAGATTCTTTTTTAATAACAAGTATTTTATAACTTCCTTTTTACTGCCCTAAAATGAGAATCATAAATAATGTAACTTACCTATGTAATTTCCAAAATACCGATAGTATATCATGATTGTAATCTAATCAGTATACAATATTAATTTTTAATAAAACTATATATATTTCAATCTAAATGTTTTGACAAGACTTCATTAGAAGACACGGTGCAAGAGTCCACTGTTTGCACCTACACATAGAATCACCTTAAGTGAAGCACGTAGGTTCACACAGGTTTCTTTTGATTGTTTTGTACAAACGAATCTAATACCCCAAGCTGTGTTACTGTTTGTATTATAATTTTCTGAAATAATTAACAACTTCTGTTGATTTCCAACAAAGTGCAATCATTCCTTAATTTTTTTTTTTTTTTTTTTTGGTAATTGCATCTTTTACTTGATGAAACCAGCAAAAGTATTAAACCTCTGATTAGTTGTCACCTTCTCCCTTGAAATCATTAACATTGAGTCACAATTATTCCTTTCTTATATTCCCTTATGTGTGAGTCTGTCCATTTTTATACGTGGGTACATATGTAAAGGTACAGGCTGATGCTGAAAGTGCTCTGGTAAAAAGGTATCCAGGGCATTTTGTTCAGTAATAGTGAGATCCCACTTTTGCAAATATGGCAGACCCCTGTTAGGTATGGGAGATGCGTAGGAATCAGGCCTCTGCCCTGGGGAGCTTTAAATTGATACAATTGACAAGGGGGTATTTTGTGAATTTGCATTATAAGTCTAGGGGTCTTCTGGGAAGAAAATAACCAATCTTCCTTGACATCATCTCCCTAGGACTTAGCATGAGAGTGATTCATGAGAAATGGGTGATTGGATTGTCCTAGCCAAAGCCCATTGGTAGGAAAAGGCCACGGAACATTAAAGATTAAGTAACCACAAACACAGAGAAAAACAAAATCAGTATGTTAAACATGGCATTGAATTAGAGAGAAAGAGAGCTGAATAGTATTTCGAATGGAGCAAATACCTCACATTACTCTCCTTCAGCCCTCCCAAGTTCATTTTATGCCCTGGGAAATAGCCGTGTTTTTGAACTCCAAAGTGATTTAGTAATTTAGCAGTCTCCAAAAGCTGTGATACATGAGGCCCCTTGTGTAAAAGGATTGCCCTGATGTCTAGGAGGATGTGTCTATCACAGCCTGAATCTCAGTGAAGGAACTGAGAAAATCTTAACTTTACGAATCCAGAACCTGGATCCATTTTCAGGGATCACTTTTCATCAGAGTAAGCCGAACCCTTTTGAAAAATTGTCAGCACCATTGTATTATGCTACTGGTAACACCAGTGGTCAGGATTTGAGCAATGAGTCAAGAACAACTTCTGTACAGGATACAGTCAACTCTCTGTAGTAAAACAAAATGAGACAGACGTTTCTCCCTATCCTGATTATTGATAACTACACAGGCAGGGGTGGGTGGAGGTTTCAGTACATATAAAGAGGATAAGAAATAAACTCTGGAGAGGTTAAGATTTCCAGCTAGTATCAAATGGTGGGATCCCTGGGACTTGATCAGTCCCTGTTTTTGTCAGTAAATTATCAATATCCCTATTTGTTTAGATCTTTAAATTCTAGTTCCCTTCTTTTGCCTTTTGTTTATTCCCACTTCCGTTTTTTACATTCTTTTGTATAAAAAAGGATGTTTAATTTTGTTTTAGTCTACGTAGTACTCAAACTTCCCCATTCCTCTCTTTTTAATTATTGTAACATCTGCATAACTTTAACGTTTTAGCAGCCAACAACAGTGTGCCAAACTTTGAAGTAATAGTAATAATACCTAGTATTTACTGAGCACTTAGTATGGAAAGGTGCTATGGTGAGTCCTTCACATAAGCCATCTCATTTCATCCTCATAAAAATGAAGAAGATGAGACTTAGAATGTTATACTTGCTCTTAGCAACAGTTGGTAGTGAAACCAGTATTAAACTCAGATATTTTCAATTCTGAAACCATACTTCCAATCATTTATATTGTACTGCTGACTTAAACTTAAAAATCTAATAGAAAGAATGAGAATGAAGTTGGAGAACAGAGTTCTAGTCCCAAACCTACTATTATTTAACACTGCTTCTTTAATGTTTTCATCGAAAGATGGGATGCCATGATTTTCACACCATGTTCATGAAAATCCTAGAATTTGTACAGTTCTCTGGAACTGGGGCTTTGGTGATGGAGAATGAAACAGACTGACACAGTGAAGTTCCGGGACTTTAAACTACTTTGCATATTAGGATTTCAAATAAGATTTTCTTCTATTCCTTAAAAGAGATTTGAAATCACTAGAAAAGCTGGAAATCCACATCGAGGTTAAATTATGAATTATGACTGCACAGTGGTTCTAGGTGGCCTTAGATAAATATTGCCGAACTAATACTTTATTTCCTTTAATGTTCTGGCTCCTCTCTTAAAAGCTTGTGATACTTAATTGCTTTCAAAAAGTTAGTTGGATTTAACTTTGGATGAGATAAAAGATTGTTTTTAATTAAGATGTTTAATCCTTACTAAGGGAAGCCAAGGCACTCACTTATCATTTCATACATTCAAAACTTTAATCACAGTTCCTTTTTTCTTTGTAAACATTTGCTAGAAGAGGTCAATGACTAATTGTCCTTGGGCATTTTACTTTTATTAACTTTCTGGTTAAACCATTAAGAAAACATAAGTATCGCCGGGCGCGGTGGCTCAAGCCTGTAATCCCAGCACTTTGGGAGGCCGAGACGGGCGGATCACGAGGTCAGGAGTTCGAGACCATCCTGGCTAACACGGTGAAACCCCGTCTCTACTAAAAAATACAAAAAACTAGCCGGGCGAGGTGGCGGGCGCCTGTAGTCCCAGCTACTCGGGAGGCTGAGGCAGGAGAATGGCGTAAAAACCCGGGAGGCAGAGCTTGCAGTGAGCTGAGATCCGGCCACTGCACTCCAACCTGGGCGACACAGCGAGACTCCGTCTCAAAAAAAAAAAAAAAAAAAAAGAAAGAAAACATAAGTATCAATTAAAAATTATGTTTGACTATTACCAGTTTCCAAAAATTTATTTAAAAATGTTTAAAGTGATTTGGTATTTTAAGACATCTTAATTTCTGATAAATTAATTAACAATTTACTATATTGTTTTATTTGACCAATCATTAGATCAATACTATTAGACTAATTCAGCAATAACCAAACTAATAATAAAAGAGTCAAACCTTGCTATTAACATGATTTCAATTTCTAACTAAGATGAGTAAACATTCATGATTTTTAAAAATGTAGTTTGGACATTTTACCATGTTCTGTTTTGTGGATCACCAAGTTTCCGTTTTCTTTAAAGAGTGAAAATAAATCTATACAGACACTACTTGATTTTTGCCAGAATTCCAGCTCTAATATAAATTAGGAACAGCTACATAATCGAAGTGTTCAGTATTTTAAGAGAGACTAAGAATCTTCAAATTATAAACTATCGCATTAGAAAAATCATACATTTTATGAGGCTTATATGATTTTGGAAGGATATCTAACATCTCCAGTTTATGAAACATAAGCCAGGAAAGAATATATTCTATTTAGGTCAATGGTTATAAAACTCAATAGCCTACAATAGTTTTGCAAGTCTTTTATTCCTATTTTCAATTTAAAAATAAGAAATTAAAAGAGTAAAGACACAGCAATAAATTTAACTTATAGAAAATTTACTAATTTGAAAAGCAATACCTCTATGAATCCATTTCCCTATATTAGAAACATATTTTTATTTTCAAGAAAGGAACACAGATGATGTAGAATAACTATCACATAAAATTTATTTTATAATTCATCATGCCAATAAAAAATAATGAAATGATGCTTAAGAAATCTGTGCTTTAAATCAGTAAGAGTTATTGGATTTAAAAAAATATATTACAGTTTTATTACTTGGTACTTAACATTATTAGAAGAACTGAGCAGGGCTGGGTAGTAATATTGTTATTTATTTTATTCACGCATTTTTAAATTTTAGTGTGCTTTGGGTCTGGAAATTATTTTTGAATTGTATTCTCAAGTTGATTTAACTGATTTAAAATATTATAGTATAATTTATGACTTTACTATTACCAGACTGTCTTTTGTCAATATATTTTGTTTTAACCAGTAGTAGGAATTATTTATAACTGAAAATTGAAATAATTAAAATACATTGGTGTGAAACTTAGAAATCTCAGATTTTAATAAAAAATAACATTTTCAGACTCTCTTTTGTCAATATATTTGGTTTTAACTAGTACTGAGAATTATAATTGGAATTTGAAATAATTAAAATACATTGGTGTGAAACTTAGAGATTTCAGTTTTCAATTTAAAAAATAACATTTTCAAATTTGTTATAAAATAAAGCTCTGAAAGTAATATGATTAAAAATATGATAATATATGTGAAATAATTAGTGTCATAGAAAGACTAAGGACAAAAACAAAATGGTACTATTAACAAGATTTTCAGCTATAACTTTTTGTTGTTGTTGTTGAGATAGGGCCTTGCTCTGTTGCCCAGGCTTGAGTGTAGAGGCACAATCACGGCTCACTGCAGCCTCAACCTCCTGGGTTCAAGCAATCCTCCCACCTCAGCCTCCTGAGCAGCTGGGATTACAGGTACACAACACCACACTGACTAATTTTTTATTATTTGTAGATATGGCATCTCACTATATTGTCCAGGCTGGTCTTTAATTCCTGGGCTCAGGGCCTCCTCCCACCTCACCCTCCCAAAGTGCTGGGATAGCAAGTGTGAGCCATCACATCTGGCCAGAGCTATAACTTTTATTCTTTAATTTTTGCCATTAAACTTGTATTATTTCAGCTATCTTAAAATATTTATTCCAAAATATTTACTGATATACTCCAGCCTGGGCAACACAGTGAGATTCTGTCTCTCTCTCTCTAGAGAGAGAAATTTGAAAGCAATTAGAAATTAAACATTTCCTTACTATTCCCCTAAAATTAAACAAAGATGCATGCGCTCTCTCTCTCTCTCTGTCTCTCGAGAGAGCATCTGCTCTGTGCTAGACATTGTTCTAATAATATTTAAGGAAATTGAAAATTCACTATCATTTATTTATACTAGAATTTATTTTTAAATTTATGAAAGTCAAATTTCATGCTACTTATGTTTGATTGAGTGATGTCATTTAAATGATGCCAAACCAAGTTACTATCTTCATTTCTTTTAATATCTTACATGTACTTATTTTATTGAAGTTTGGTAAGCTTCAAGAAAAAAGTAATTTTATTGTTTTTCACAATGTCCCCTTAAACTGACTGTTACCTCATTTTTGTCATGTATTGCAAGCAAATTAGTCTTTTTCCCTATTCTGAAAGATAAACAGTCTCACTTTCAGATAATGAGAAATGCACCTCATAAAAATATAAAAACTTCAGACTCTTATTCACCTCCAAATTTCTGCATCCCCCAGCTGCTGTAGGATACAGGCTAGAAAGGGTCAAACTTGGAAGGTTCTCCACCTTTTTCTGACCCCTTCTTCCCCGTCACAGGCCTGCTTCTGGTTCCACCACGTCTGCCTCAGAAAGTATGAGGAGGAAGAAGGGGAGAGGGCAAAATCCCATGAGGTTTTCATAGTCATCAGCTACTCTTGTTCCGTTCTGGGCTGTTGTTGATCGAAGCTCCCATGGAAGTACTCTTGTGGGTTTGTTTTGAAATGTTCTATAGTGTCCAGCATGAGGATAGGAGCTTCTCTGGGAATGCAGCTGCTTGCACAATGTGCCCTAATTCTTGCTTCTGGGTTGACCCCTATTTTGTGGTCACCCCTGGCATGCAGTTTTCATAGTTAACGTTTCTTTAAAATGATCTTAAGTCAACTTCTGTCCAGAAGATGCAAATATTACTTATAAACAACATGCCTATGCTTTTGCCCTATCAATCCCCAAAGTTGAGTCTTTTGCAAGAAAAGTCTTCATTTCTGTCACCAAGCAGGGAACTCCAGACAATCCTTCCTTTTATTTTGTTTTCAATGTTAGTGATTTATTAGTTCCCACATTTCGAACATTCCTAGAGACTAGAATGTTCGAGCTCTCTAAGAGATTCTCTTGAAAGCTCCACGTCCCTCCATTTGTTTAATTTTAGGGGAAGAGTAAGGACATGTTTAATTTCTAATTGCTTTCAAACTTCTAGAGAGTTCTTTACTTTTTCTTACGTAGTTGGAAATTACTGGCAGAATCAGTTACAAATTCCTGGATCTGGATAATGGAAGTTGTTAGTAAGTATTGGTTTTGTCCTGGTATCTTAACCAAACTGATATTAGAAAACTCTTTTTGTCATGTATCATACAGACACATACCACACGTGGACACAAAGAATCCCCATAACTTTACAGTAAAGTAGATAATTTTTAAATGAATAAATTAATAATAGACAGATGGTGACTTCACAGATTAATATATTAAAAGGTGGTTTTCATTCAGGCAAATGAATTGATTGTGAGGATGTGTAAATGCAGCATTTGGACTGCTAAGAAATTAGTGCAACCATATTTAGATCTGCTAGATAATAGTCATAAAGCAATAATTTAAAAAATTTAATAACTATGCTTAGCATATTCAAGACAGAGTTTGTAAAGTTGTTGGATAAACAAAAACTATACAAAACCCCTAATAATAGTGGAAGCCTTTGCATAACCTAAAATTTCTCAAAACATATTTTATTGGAGGTATCGGGAAGTGGTGAGTGGCATTGGGTACTGCGATATAGCAGTGGGAAATCACTTTTCTAATGAAGGCTATTAATCCACAGAAGAGAAGAATAGTGGAATATAAAGTTAAATTACACTTTGAGATTCACTGCCTTTTAGATACCAGAAATTACTTTCAACTACTCCCTTGTCACACTTACAGGAGTGCAAACCCAACATATTCATTAGATGAGAAATTCTTAAGATAAGGATAAAATATTGTCTGAGAATCTCATGTTTGTACAGAATACTTTTTTGTTCTATCACACTAATATACTTAAGTATATATAAACTTTATCTTATTTATTTTGTTTTTTTACATTTCATAAAGTCCATTGCACATAATAGATGCTGCATAAGTTCTCAGATTTGTCCACTGTCTAGTTCAGCCATCCATCCTGATAGAGCAGGAGCACCGTCATCTCGGACAAATACCGCCACTTTCAGTTCCAGCTCCCTTTCTAGCCTCATGCATTTCAACGAAATCACTTCTCTTCTGACTACAAGGAGCCCGAAGGAGCAGACCATAAATCACAGACAAGACAGCTCGGGCACCGAGAGAGGTGAGGGGAAAGTCTCTTGGGTAACTGCCAAATTTCACCCTCACGCAATGGGCCCCAGTAAAACAGTGGGCCGTAAGAAGCACATTCCTTTCCCTTCAGGTGCACTAACTCAGGGAAACTAAAAGCAGACTCCGGGGATATGCCTGTAGCTGCGGAAACATGTATGGGAACAGACACACAACTCTCCCGCCCAGATAAGCACAGCAAAGAGACGCAGAAGCAGTCCAAGCCTCTGATAAACTTTCCCACCCTAAAGTCTTAAAAACAGTCTGTTAAGAGGGTGTGGCTCTGACCTAACTCCACCAGCTGCCCGTCTCAGGTTTATTTAAAATAAACCTGTCTCTGTTGACTGAAAAGTCATCTTTCCTGTTTCTCTCCCCTTTAATTCTTACACATCCTTTGTTCAAATTCTATTCATTCCCTGACAAGTAATCCTCAAGTTTCATAAGCCTCAATCTATGTTCTGTGGGAAAACTTCCAAAGACATCACAAACACACAGCAAAGCCTCATGATCAATTAATTCTGCACATTCCATATGTTCTGCTTTTTTCTTGAAAATTCACAATATATAGCACATCAAAAACTGAGATCTCTTGAACAATACAATGTATTATATCTGCTTAGCCAAAGTTTTTCCAATTTATTTGGCCATGCGATCCTTTTTCAGATAATACTTTAAAAATCATATAAAACTGGTGTCTGCAGGAACACACTAGGGAAACATTGCTTTAGCCTGGTCAACATTTCAAGTCACAGGACATTCAGTAACTTCTTTTCCTTTTTCTTTTTTAGACAGGGTCTCGCTCTGCCACCCAGGCTAGAGTGTAGTGGCATGATCACGGCTCACTGTAGCCTCGACCTCCTGGGCTCAAGCCATCCTCCCACCTCAGCCTCCCAAGTAGCTGGAACCACATGCACATGCCGTCACGCCTGGCTTTTTTTGTTGTTGTTGTTGTTATTTTTTAAAAATTTATTTTTATTTTTTAAAGCAGCTTTATTGAGGAATAGTCTACATATTATAAAATTCATCCATAATTTCATGTATACAAGTCAATGGTTTTTATTAACTTTATTGAGTGGTACAGACATCACCATAACTAAATTTTAGAACATTTTTATCCTTTAATAAGATCCCTCATGCCTATTAACATTCAATCTTTCTTCTCATGCCCATTCCAAGGCAACCATTAATCTACATTCTGTCTTGATTAGCATGCTTTTTATGGACATTTTATATAGATGGAATCATACAATATGTGGTCTCTTGTATCTGGCTTATTTTACTTGGCATGAATTGAGATTCATCTACAATGTATCATATGTCAGAAGTTCAATCTTTTTTGTTGCTGAATAGTATCCTATCATATGTATATACCACAACTTTTTATCTATTCGTCAGTTGATGGATAAATAGATTTGGGTTGTTTCCACTTTTTGGATATTATAAATAACATTTCTATATTTGTATACAATTATCGTGTGTACATATGTTTTTAATTATATTGGGTATATATCTAGGAGTGATATTACTGGATCATACTCTCGCTTTAGCTTTTAGAGAAACTGCCAGACTGTTTTCAAAAGTGGCTATATTTAGAGATGTGGTTTCAACTTTGCCTAGGTTGGTCTGAAACTCCTGAGCTCAAGTGATCCACCAGCATCCACCTCCCAGATGTGAGCCACTGTGCCCAGCCAATAACTTTTCAGTCAGCTCAAATCATTCATATAAGGTTGTGTAGTGGCATGATCACTACACAACACAAAGTGGCATGATTGAAAATCTTCCTTAGGAAGGCCAAAAATTTAATTCCCAGTAAAGTTTGACTATCTTTCCATATATATCTCTTGAGCACATCCAATATAACTTATTATTTCAGGAAATTATGAAATATTGCAAACATCTAAAGAGTTTAGATAATAAGACTTTCTTATCATGAAAATGTAATGTACATTACTGTTTTGTCATTGTTTTCTTTAGATCAGTTTCAGGGTAGAAATTAAGAGAAGTAAAATTTTACTAATCTAGTTAAAAGCCACACTTAATCCAATCATTATTGCCAATCTCTTTACAGAAAGACCTAATATCTTGCAAAATATGTGTATTTGTATATAAGAGCATGCATTATTATTTGCATATTTTTGTATTAAAAATTCATATACATAGCGTCTTACTGTGCATATCACTTTTTTCCTTTCAGTATTATCTTTCCAAGTTGATACATTCAGATCATACATTTCAAAGGCTTCATTTATTCTATTTTATGTATCTAGCATAATTTATTTATTCATTTCTCAAATTTGGCTACTATAAACTGGCAATGTATATTCTTGGTTGTATCTCATTATGTGTATATATGGTAAATAATTTAAGGACTGGATGGACCCTAGAGGTATAGATAAGAAATGGTAAAATTTTACTAGGAGTCACATTTTCTGGGTATTTAAGAAAACAAAATATTTATTTATTTATTTATTTTAATTTATATAAAAGGTATATATTTATCATATACAACACATTTTCAAATATGTATACATTGTGGAATGGCTCAATTGAGATAATTAATGTGTAAGTTACTTCACATACTTATACTTTTTCATGATGAGAACACCTAAAATATACTCTCTTAACAATTTTCAAGAAAAAGTTATTAATAACCGTAGTCACCATATTGAAACCCCCATTTAATTGTAAGGAGTAGAGCAATAGAAGCCATAAATATAAGTAATAATTTCAAGAAATGGTTATATTAGCCAAAATGGTTCAATTAATACCTTTTTGCACATATAATGCTGAAGAATTTTTGTTCAGCCATAATGTGTTATTCTTTAGCAAAAACCTTGACACATGTAGTTACAGCCATAATTAGTAACAGCCTATTAAAATACCTTAAGCTAAGAAAGCAAGATAGTTATTTTTTTAATTTTAATCTTCTGCTTAGTATTTTCCTTTAACATTGATACTTCATTATAGACACAAGTGCTCTCCAAACATTAACAATGTATATAGTATGTTAGATCTACCATTCCTTTTCATAAAGAAGTATGGTCATTTAAATCAGAGTATTCACATACAGTTGAGTTTTAAAAAATAAAAATAAATTGCATTCTGGTAAATATAAACTTTCTTAGCATTTCTAATTTTACATTAAAAAGCCAAATAAGGAATTCTGTAATTTTTCAGGTAATAGGGATGCCTAATCAAGTTTTCTTAAATTATGTATACTGCGTATCTTAGCCCTTAATTTTCCATTAGCTGTTTTTAAACTATTTGCAATTACCATTAATCTAGCTTATGCGAAGTTAAAAAGACTTGTCAAAAATAAAAAGAAAATTCTGATATGGAAATCATAGTCCTTGAGTATACTGACTAAAAAACAAACTAAAACTATAATAAAATGTTAACAGAATATATCAATTTAAAAAATAACTGCCTTCAGAGAACATAGTGAGCCTTAGGCTCTCCAAGAATTGTTTGTGTCACCATCCATGGACCAATTTTAACTGCCAAATTAGGCCAAAATAAAGTGCAAATGATCTTTGCTGATTATTATCGGGCTTTGACTGTGATTATAATAGTGTTATATATGATAACAGAGCCAAAAATCTCACAGAGAGAACAGAAGTCTCCTGCATGAGACTATCAAAGTAATTTTAGATATTTTTTGACTTTGGGTTCTGATCTCCTAGAATTAGATCTTCACCTGTTTTGAATCCCGGTATCTGTACTACTAAATTTAATATGTGGCAGTGTGAAAATTGTGAAATCAAGTTCAAGGTCACCAATAGACAATACTGCTTATAAAACATAGTAAGTTAGCTTGTTCTGACCAAGGAATAGTCAAATGAAACAAAATGTTATCTTCACAACTTTTCTGTAAGTTGGAGCAGAACTTTATAAAGAATACCAATCTTCATCTGAGGCCTGAAAATTCCGAAACTGCTGTGTTTTTAATAAAATTGTCCCCATGTGATATTACTCTTTGGAAATCGCAAAACTAAGAATGATCTTGTTTTTCCTATCTGCCATGAATCACCAGAGATCTGTTTCATCTTAAAAATTTCACTCTCCAAAGTGAACATCCTTCCGTAACACACAAACTTGATTTGGAAAACAAACTTAATTGCAAAGCACCAATTTGTCTTCAGTATTCATTATCTGTGAGTGTTTATTACTGTCCTAGAAAATTATATAACAATTTTCTTTTAATTATCTTCCTGAGGATACACTTCATTTTCTGATGACAATTGGAAAACGTCCAAATGGCGACCAGCCATAATTATGATATGTTACTTAATCAGAAGCTTCAGTAGCTATTCACAGTCACTATGTTTATTAACTTCAGATTCAAATCATAACATTTTTCTAAACTTGTTCATAAAGTATTAAGGTATGCCATAGATATGTAAAATTTGATGAATTTAAGTGGTTTTGTAAAAAATTCTTTTGTAAAATTGTCTTTCATTGACTCCTGCGATGTGGAATAATTAATATATACATAAATTATACACATAGATATAAGGAAGGAGTCAGGTATTTTTATTCTTATAAAACATATTATGGTAAACAAACATGTAATTGGATCAAGAAGAAAGGCTTCCACCAGACACTGAAGATTTCTTTGACAGAAAAGAAATACAAAAGAAATGATAGAGAAGAAAAGCAATAGGACATTAAGAAAAAGAAAAGAAGGATTTCTCCTCTTTGAGAACCTGGAGATTCTGCATGTGATTGCGGTTTTGCAAGAAGGGAAAGAAGCCAACAAGCACTTTTCAAGTGTTAGAGCATCAAACCACGTTGTTTCTTAGGTTTGTGTATTAGTACATGTGGCGTGGTCAAGGAGAAGCCTAGACAGAATTATACTCACATCTCCGGGAGTCATAAGAAATATTTCATCGTGCACAAGAGAAAAGGGACATTTTATTATCATTTTCTTATACCAAACCCATTTATTGAGTAAGCACTTAATAAATGTGAGCGAGTGGTTCTATTAATGGTGATGTTACTGAAAAGATTGCTGGATTAAGTGCAGCTACTGGATGCTTCCAGCAGGGGGAAGCAGACCTCTTCATAGTTGGAGTGACTGATTTCAAAGGTGGCCCATCTGCAACTAACAATGACCAAGGAAATGGTTTGTTGATATTCCAGAGTTGAAATCACCAAAACATTGACGATGCTAGTCTATCTCCTTAATCATCCTTCATCTGTAAACATTTATTCCTTCAAACTGCATTTTTTAAAGTAAATCTGATGAAGGCAATAAATATTTTAGAATTAGCACATGAAGATACACAAAGTATTTTATATATTATATACACTGGTAAATGGATTTCTCTCCTCTAGTCCGTAACACAACTTCAATTAATAATTTATATTCTGGACTCCATATTGAATCTGGAGCCTAGAATCATAGACTACTAGGCAGGAATCTTCAAAATTTGAGCATAGTTGCAGACAGGTTGGAGGTGCAAGCCACGACTTCACAACTTTGCCATTCCTACTTAGTTAGCTATGACTATGCCCTTGATTTTTCTATGTCCTGTCCAGCTGCAATGAAGAGAGCTAGCAAAGGTTTCCTAATAATATTTAATCAGAATTCTAAGCTTATCAACATGCCCACTCAGACAATTGAAACTGCTCCTACGCACATGCCCTTGTCTTGCTCTGCTTGTCTGAGTTTCTTGCAAGGTAAACTGAGAGCAGCCAGAATTGCTGGGTTTCTCCCAGAAACTCAGTTTCTTTGCTTCCAAGTCTGACATCCCAGCTTGAAGTTAGAATTATGAATAAATAAATATTAGTAGCACCTTTTGGAGTCATGATGAACTCATAATACAAAACTTGAGCCCTCAAAATTCATTACTTTGTAGTTTCCCAGGTACCTTTCTGTGAACAACGCCTATCATAAATCATTTATATTACAGAAAATGTTTGTCATTATAACTGTTTTGCTTGCTAATTTGTCCTTTTTGGTCTATAAGGCTGAACGTTTGGACTCTATTTGAAGAGCAAACAAAAACAGTGAACAACTCTTTAGGAATAGTGGATATGCTATTGATATGGAATTTTAAGTTTTATGTGTGTGTGTAAGAGACACACACAGAGAGAGAATGTGATATATGGATATACATATATGTATAGTGGTGTGTGTGTGTATATATGTGTGTGTGTATATATACATATATATAATCTTTTGATACCACCAAGTTCAGAGCAAAAACTTTTAGACTGCAGTCAATGGTTTAGGTGTCTAAAGGGAGGTAGCATGTCCATATTTGGATGGGAGGTGAGATAGACATGCTTGAAGATGCAGGGATGATGCATAGCAATACAGGAGAGGGGATCACACAAAAGCTGAGAGAGGAGGTTTGAGATGAAAGCTGCTGCACCACTATGTACAGATATGCACAATGTCCATTGTACAATTCTGGGAGGAAAGTAAATACCAATTCCAGTGGAATCTTTGTGAGTCGTGCCCTTGGAATTGTGCAGTAGACAATACACAAATCTATTGACCGTGTATGGTAGTCTTACACATGACAAGTGACAAAGAACACAAGAAACTCCTTACAAATATTTACGTGGTTGCTGGATTATGTAACATTATGCCTAATAAGAAGCTGAAATATTTAGTTTAGATAAAAACAGAAAGGATGACCACAGAATACTGGAAATTTCAGAGTGGAGAGATACCATTATAGTTTAAACAAATATTTGCTAAAAACCACCCAAAACTTACTTTGCTTATTGTCCTATCAACTAAGCTTTTCCCTTTGTATGCTACTTTGCAATTCTGTGATCAGAACTAATCTTAATTTTCCATTCCCTTGATGAAAAAAATAACCTATTAGTTTCATATGTATCTGTTCCTATTGTCTTTGGATTTCTATGCCATATTCATTTTGCTGTTCACTTGAAATAATTTTACATTTTTTATCTTGTCGCCTCACAGCTGAGCTTCTTTCAAGCTATCCCTGTTCTCCATCCTAGAGTTTAATCCCATTAAACGTAGATCTATTGTTACAAATAGTGCATAGAGAGATGTATACTCTCAATAAGCACTCTTCCCTGAGTGGTCATGGCTTCGATACAAGTTTTTTATCTCTCTTTTATATTGAACAAGAAAATCAGGGCTATTTTTTTCTCATTGAACTAATTTAAGAGTATTATGCTTCAGCTGCTGAATGACGAGATCAGTCTATGAGATATGATTTAAAAGGAGCCAGAATCACTCAAATCTATGTAAAATGATTAATATATACACCAGTAGTTGGCAGGTTATCTGGTTTTACAAAGTCTCCTAGGTTTCGCGACCGAGAAGGGACAATTCATTGGGAAAATTGATTTTACTAATGTATCACATGTTCCTGGATTATTGAATTCCTACTTATCTGTCAAGACATCGCTGAGACACCACCTATTCTTTGAAGGAAAACACGTTAATTACTTCCTTCTTTCATATGTGAACTTCTGTACATATGGATGTCTTCTCAGGGCTCACACCACCTGTTTTGGAAATAAATGTTTACGACACTGTCTGTAAATGACTGGAGGGCAGCAAACTGAGGTTACTCACCACAAGGCTCAGCAAACTCCCAGCAGGTAGAAGATAGGCAATCACTGTTTTCTGAATCAGACTGAGAAGGGACTAAAGAGAAAAGTTGAAGGGAGAAGCAATTACTGACTATTTTCTGCATGACACTCCTCTGCCAGGTTTTCTTTTGTGGTTATCTTTTAAACTTTCCTGTAATTTTCCAACAATTCTGCTAAGAGAATGCCATCCAGAATGGTTCAGAGAGAGAACAATTGGAAACAGTCTTTTTCATTACCCAACATGTCTTGTTTTCCAGTATTGTTCAAAATTAGGTCACTGGTGAAATAAGCTAATATTTGCATCTCAGCTGACTCACTTAAAACAAATGTTACTGCAAGTAGAAAGGAGAAGAGGAGTAGTAAAGGAATTTTAGAGCACATCATGAAAAGATTATGAACACTTTATATCCTTCACAAGAAAAGCTAACACTGGCAATATTTACATAGACATTTTCTTATTGGACTTAAAATTATACAAGTGGTTACTTTAAAAAAAAATACTTTGTAACTTTCTCTATTAGAAATATTTAGTTTAGGCTATTTTAAAGCACCATTAGCACGAGTTGATGGGAGAAAGACTGTGTAATATATACTATAGCTAAACTTAAAGATAACACTATTTAAGACTTAATAATAGAAAAAGTATTTTATGACTTTCCCTAGAGGAGATCTCATTACCGCAGTTCCCTGGCACCTCAAATGTGTTATACTTTATAAGAACCAGCATTCATGATTTTCATATAAGTGTAGGTAGATGTTTGTATATTATAAACAGTGAATATATTTCAAAAATAAAATCTGGCAATGCTAATGAAGTTTGAGTTGTTACATAGAAATAGACACTTGCCATTTGTGGCTACCCAAAACATTTTAAATTATTTTCCCCCTTGTTGTAACATAGTTCCCCACATTCTCAGGTCGTTAATTATCTTTCCCAAGATAAAATAAAATAAAAATTTTTATTGCCAGTGTATGCACATGTAACTTAAGTCCCACCCAATAAACATACCCATGCAAGAGTTTGAATTGGAGGTGAGTTTTATGGGGAATCAGTGAGATCTTGCTTCTTGCTCCTGGTGTGGGCGGAGGTGGAACTGGGTACCTCTGCGCTCAGTGGCTGCAGCAGCAGCAGCAGTTTCCTTATCGGGCCAGCTCTGCAATGTTGTTTGAGGACTATTTCTGCAATCTCACCCTTCAGTGTTCCTATAATACTGTGAAGTTTCAAACATCGTTTAATAAATCTATTTGAGCTCAAACTAGGTACAGTAAATTATTCTGTTGTCTGCAAATAAAAATGCATATCTTATTTTAAAGATTCTACACCTGATGCCCTCATAAACCCAAAAATTCATTTTTAACTTAACTCATGGAAGATCCTTGAAAAACATTTGTTGATGATGACGGTGGTAGCAAGCATTTGCCAAAACATAATTTAATGGGATATATTTTACTCACAATTTGTACTCACTTTCTCTTTTCCTCAATAAGAATGTCCATGTTATGTACTTGAATGGCATAAATCTCTATATTGTCAAGAAAGAAGATGCATGAATTATGAAGGCCATTTCTTAAAATTCTGATTTGAAATCCTAACTTAGATATGCTAAGAAACATGTTTTCTGAAACCTCTGTAAAAATAATAATTACACACTCACACACATACACACACATACATATATGAGAAACTTTCATTTTCCTATATATCTTTTGGAACTAGTTCAGAGACATTTCTGCAGCCAAATACATCTGTCAGTTTCTTTACCATAAAAAGCAAAATTGCTGAATTTCAGCAAATCATCACCAGTTAAATGAAAGAAAATAGAGTAACGTGAAGCAGTATAAAAAATATTTCTTATCATCTGTGAATGCTCCAAGTGTTTTCAGTTTTGCACATCTACCCTTAAAAATTACTGTTTAAAGTTTTCTTTTTTCTATAATATCTGAGAGGGAGATGTATGACAAAATCAATATTTAATATAACTTTATTCATGTCCTAACAAACTAAACTGCTTAAATCGTATTCTTTGATGTTCTGCAATATTAGAATCATAAAGGGTTTAGATTTTATTGGTTTATGAGCAAGCTTGAAATACTTTCCTAACCTTTTTCCCCTTTATACCTCAAGGGCACATAATTAAATTGATTACAACCCTTGCTCATGACTCGTTCTCATCACAGATCCATGTTCAACCCTCTTTTAAATATTGCTTCCTCTTTTGGTTTTCTAATTATATAACGCATATCTGTGGCACTTTTTGCCTATGGTTTCTGTTTTCCATATTTTTCCAGCATGCACTCTTTGCGGAATACCAAACTACTACAGAAGATACAACAGAAATGGGAAACCTAGCCTCAATCCTTTAGTAAATGACTCAAAATCTTTTATGGGGAAAAAACACACTCATCATTAAACAGCAATTTGTAATAAAAATAAGAGTTAGCATATGACTTCTAGGTAAAGTTATTGCTTTCACAAATTAGAACTGCTGGAAGCTTCGAAGAACATTAAATGAACAGATACACTATTTGAAACCAAGGCTCAATTAACTTGTACAACTCATGGCTGTCCTATTAGCTATATGTTAACATGTTGTGCTTTTTATAGATGCCACATCAAATCCAAACTAGCAGATGAATGAGAGATGAATACCATGTTGCTCATTTATTTCCAAGTATGATTTAGTTGTAGGTCACTCTCTGGACTTCTTAAGTGACATTTAGTAAATAAGGAAACCTGAACTCTGTAACAAAAACCAAACTAAATATTCTTCTAGCAAATACATTATGTGGAATTAAAATAAACTCACACTTTACCTTCTAGGATTCAGCACTGTGACATATTCTACAATTATATTGGTCGTATGCATATTTTTCATATATGCCCCATTGACTCATCTTCTTTACATATAGATAGTTATGAACTATTCTTAAGCTAGAAGATTTTTTTATGGGAGAGCTCATGTGGTTGAAGAAATGCCAGATTTCGATGACTAACATTTGGAGTCCTGTTACGGAGGTAAAAAATGGAGTGACGGAAGAACAGATAAAGCAAAGATTAAATATGAGGGATCCTCATGTTAATAACCAGCTGAAATTAAAAGTAGTTAAATGTTTTAAAAGAAAGTGTGTATATGTGTGATGGCTTTCAAAGACTAACCAAAGGCAAATAGGCATCATTTTTTATTATTCCAGTATTTGTCTTCTAGGGCTGCCAAAACGTAATACCTCAGACTGGGTGGCTTCAACTGCAGAAATTGATTTTCTCACAGTCCAGAGGCTAAAATCCAACACAAAGTGTCTTCAGATTTGGTTTCTTCTGAGGCCACTCTCCTTAGCTTGCAGATGGCTGTCTTATTGCTATGTCCTCACATAGCATCTGTGTGGGCGCATGTGCACTCCTGCTTTCTCTCTGCATCAGGTTGGATTAGGATATACCCTCATAATGGCTTCATTTTAATATAATTATCTTTTTCTTTTTTCTTCTCTTTTTTTTTTTTTTTTTTTTCTGAGACAGAGTTTTGCTCTTTTTGCCTGGGCTGGAGTGCAACAGCGCAATCTCGGCTCACCGGAACCTCCACCTCCCGGGTTCTAGCGATTCTCCTGCCTCAGCCTCCCAAGTAGCTGGGATTACAGGCATGTGCCACCATGCCCAGCTAATTTTGTATTTTTAGTAGAGACGGGATTTCACCATGTCCCTCAGTCTGTCTTGAACTCCCGACCTCAAGTGATTTGCCCACCTTGGCTTCCCAAAGTGCTGGGATTACAGATGTGAGCCACCGCACCCAGCCTAATCAACTCTTTTAAGGACCTATATCACAAAATAGTCACATTCTGAAGTACTAGGAGTTAAGCTTCAACACATACATTGTTTTTCCTGGTGTCGGGGGAAGCAATTCAGCTCATATTAAACACCCTACCTTGAATATCACCCAGATATGTTATGAGACCTATATTTTAATAGAATTGGAAAAACTCAATTTTCCTAAACAAGCCAGTATTTTATTGCCTTCTCACTTTTGGAAAATATATTCTTTCTCCGTTTTTCTTTGTCATAATTTTACTCATCCTTTAAGAGTCCATTGCTTCATCTGAGGGCATTTTTTACCTACTTGTCTAGAAGTAACCACTTCCCTTGACTTCCATTAGTCTTTTGTTTGTTCCACTCTTTTAGAACTTTTATCAAATGACATCTTCCATCAAAATTGATGTACACCTTATTTGCACATTCATGCTGGAAGGTATTTTACAGAACTATTGTCTTATTTTTTTAATGCCTGGCATACAGTGGATACAAATATGGTTTGTTGACTGGTTAAAATTGAATGATGTAAACATATTAGTTATATTTTTTCTCCAGTCTGTTAACAGTTTTTCCTAATGTTTTCAATTTTATCCAAGTATGATTTGCCATAAAACTCCCCAAGAATTCACAGTTCACTTTTAAAAATTGCTTTGTTTATAATATTTTAGGAATATCCAAAAATATTTCTCTCAGTATTTGTTAGAGAGACCAAAAAAGCAACAATGACAGGCAAGATTGTAAGAACCAATTAGCAAGCTCGATCTAATTCGTTTACATGAAACACATCACCTCAACATATAGGTACACATTCTTTTGAATCACAAACATAGACCACACGCTGGCCTATAAAGCAAATCCCAACAGATTTCACAGGATTGGTAGCATGCAACTAATTTTTCTAGCCACAAATAAATTAAGTCTGATATAAATAATAAAAATAAATGTAATACCTAAATTGCTAGAAAATTATAATTTATCAAAACAGATCATAGAAGAAATGCAAGGTTAAATAGTTTTTAAAGCATTATAAAATTTTTAAATGTCATCTATTCTTATTTTTTATAACTTGAAGTGTTCTTCTTGCTCCCAAACACAGTATCTCTAATTCAGCCTCTAGAATAGAGGGTCATAAATACCTTAAAGGCTCATTACACATAGTACTCTATGGAAGAATTGTCAACACTATGAAAAAGAATGCTAACAGAACATCATGAAAGTCTGGAAGAATTACATCACTGAAGATGATGTCATTGTTACAGAAAAAGCCTTGAAAGCTTTTCATCATGCCTGAAACAATAAATTCCTGCTGGAGAAAACTGTGTTTAGATGTGCATGACTTCATAGAATGATGACAGAGCAAATCAAAGAAATTAGGAAAGAGGTTGTGAATATGCAAAAAAAAAAAGAAAAAAAAAGTGGGGGTTGGTGGGTTAAAAGATATGAATCTTAGAAGAACATCAAGTGCTGATAGACACTATACCAAAGGAATAAACAGAAGACAGTTTCATGTAAATCAGTACTTCTGAACCAGTGTCAGACAATGAGGATGAAGGCATCGAAGAATCAGTGCCAGAAGACAAACCGACTTGAGTCAATCTGGGAAGGGTTCTAATTATTTATGGATTATTTACAATTATTTTATGACATGTACCCTTCAGTAAATGGTGGGAGAAGGATTGGTATTGTATAGAGGCATTTTTAGAGAAATGAAAACACAAAAAAGCCAGACAGAAATTACAATGTATTTCTGTACATTTTCACTCTGGGTGCCTGCCTCTCCTGCCTCCTTTTCCGCCTCCTTCACTTTGCCCACCTCTGCCACCCCTGAGACAGCAAGACCAACTCCTCCTTTTCCTCCTCCTACTCAATGTGAAGACGGCAAGGATGAAAACCTTTATGATGATCCAGTTCCACTCAATCAATAGTAAATATCTTTTCACTTTCTTATGATTTTCTTAGTAACATTTTCTTACAGTATATCATACATATAACATATAAACTATGTATTAAAAGACTATGTTATCAGTAAGGCTTCTGGTCAACAGTAGACTATTAGTAGTTATCAGTAAGGCTTCTGGTCAACAGTAGACTATTAGTAGTTAACTCTTTGGTGAGTCAAAATTTATATGTAAATTTTCAACTACCCAGGGAGTCAGCACTGCTAACTCCTGCATTGTTTAAGGTTCAACTGTATTTTTACTGTTTTATAAAAAACTATTTTTACTGTTTTATAAAAAACTATAGAAGTTTTTAATAGTTTTGTAGTGATGTAATATTGTAGTTTTAATCTTTATTTCCCTACTAGGTAATGATGTTGAACATCTTTTCACGTGTTCATTTTCCATTTGTATATCCTAGTCTGTGAAATATCTCTTTATGTCTTTTGTTCATGTTCCAATTAGATTTTTTATTGTTGAGTTTTGAAAATTTTGTTTTTCTTTTCTAGATACCAATCATTTGTTAGATATGTTGCTTGCATTATTTTACAGCTTTTCATATCATCACCTTAAGTAGATCTTTCACAGATAATTTATAAATTTTTGATGAAATGCAATTTATTAATTTTTTCTTTTATGGATTATGCTCTTGGTATAAAGTCTTAAAAACTCTCACCTAGCCCTAAATCCCAAATATTTTCTCATGGTTTTTTTCTAGAAGTTTTGTATTTTACAACTAAGCCTGTGATCCAGTTTGTATTGACTCTTGTGTAAGATCAAAGTTCTTAGGTCAAAGTTCTCTTTCTTTTTCTTTCTCTTCCCTCTTCTCCCTCTATCTTCCCTTCCTTTTTTCTTCCTTCTTTCTCTCTCTCCATCCTCCCTTCTTTCCCCCCTCCCCATTCTTCTTTCCTTTCTTTCTTTCTTCTTTCTCTTTTCTTTCTTTCTTTCTTTCTTTTTCTTTCTTTCTTTTTCTTTCTTTCTTTCTTTTCTCTTTATTTTTCTCTTTCTTTCTTTCTGTCTCTTTCTCTCTTTCTTTCTCTCTCTCTCTTTCTTTCTCTCTCTCTCTTTCTCTTTCTTTCTTTCTTTCTTTCTTTCTTTTTCTTTCTTTCTTTCTTTCTTTCTTTCTTTCTTTCTTTCTTTCTTTCTTTCTTTCTTTCTTTCTTTCTTTCTTTCTTTCTTTCTTTCCCTCCCTCCCTCCTTCCCTCCCTCCTTCCTTCCTTCCTTCCTTTCTTCTTCTCTTTCCTTCCTTCTTCTCTTTCCTAGATATGTCCAGCTACTCCAGTTGCACGTATTGAAAAGGCCATCTTTCCTCCATTAAATGGCTTCTGTATCTTTATTTAAAAACCAGTTGGTAACATTTGTACAGGCCTATTTCTGTGTTTCATATTGTGTTCTATTGATCTATGTTTATATCCTCCTGTCAATATCACATAGCTTTATAATAAGTCTTAAAATCATGTAAACAGATTCTTCCAAATTTATTTTTCTTTGTCATGATCATTTATATCTATTTTGTTTCCTTTGTCTCTCTTCATATAAATTTGTGTATAACATTATCTATATCTATAAGAAATCGTACGGACTTCAAAAACAATTGTGCTAAACATTTTTCCATCTGGGGAAAAGTAAAATCTTTATTATTTTGACTTTTTCAATCTATAAGCATAGTCTGTCTCTGCATTTATTTAGATTTCTTTGATTTGTGTTTCACAATTTTCAGCATATAAGTCCTATCTATGTTGTTGACAGCTATTGCATTTTTTTAGATATTGAAAATGGTATTTTATTTTAAATTTTGTCTTTCACAGGGTCATTGCTAACATATAAAAATAAAAATAATTTGTATATTTTTTCTTATATCTTGTGACTTGGCTGAACTCACATATTTTGAGGATTTTTTTTTTGGTAGATTCATTTCAATTTTCTATGTAGGCAGTCTTGTCACCTACAAATAAAGACAGTTTTACTTATATTCCAGTTTGTATGCCTTTTATTTCATTTTCTTGCATTATTGTACTCACTAGACTTTTCAGAGATGTGTTAAGAATGCTGAGAGTACACATCCTTGTCTTTTTCCATAACTTAGGAGGAAAACTTTCAGTTTTTTGAAGTGTTTTACTTGTCCCCAAACACAAATAACTTCATAAATCAATAAATTTGACATTGAAATTGGAAGTGTGATTCATCTAAAAGCACTATAAATAAAGTAGAAAGTCAAAACACAAACTGGAAACAAATACATCTCTATAACTGGGAAACAATAAATAAACAATGCTTGGTATCAATCAAATCAGCAAAAAGGAGAGCAAGCAACTCAAAAGGAAAAACATAAACAAGCACTTCATTAAAGAGGAAAACTAAAAGATGAATAAAAAATGAAAAACCAAACAACATAACACCCCTAATCTTATTAGTAATAAAGGGTAAAGCAAAATAAAAATCATTAATTCTTCACTCATGAGATTTGTAAAATTTTGAAAGTTGGATAGTACCAAGTATTTCTAAAGATACAGTACAGCCGGCATGTGTATTGAAAGTGGGTGTATCCATTGTTTCAACAACTATGGAAAATAATTTGGAATGTTTTAGTGTAGTAGGTTTGTCATTCTGAGAAATAAATGCAGAGATTAACAAATAGAAGTGGAAGTGCAGTAGAGCAGAGAGGCAGCTGTCGTCTTGCAATAGAGACATGACAAAGTCTCTGCAAGTGCAACAGAAACTCTGAAGCAAGGATTGCCCATTAAAAGTTTTGCTGCTGGTGGAAATGTCGGGAACCTTTTCCGTACTCTGCTCAGTTATTATCCAGCAGCCACTCTGAGAAAACCTTAACTCAAAGACTAGAAAAGACGTTGAAATTAGTAAATCACATTACTCAAAGTTGGATAGCAAGTCTTTTCTCAAGGAGAATCTGAGTAGTCCTTCTCCATGTTGGCCACATCTAGGAAAGTGGATGATGTGTATACTCTATGACTCAACAACTTTGCTCCCAAGATATACAGGTTGAGTACCCCTTGTCTGAAATGCTTAGAAGTGTTTTACATTTCAGATTATTTTGGGGGGATTTTGGAATATTTGCATATATATAATGAGATATCTTGGGGATGGGACCCAAGTCTAAACACAAAATTCATTTATGTTTCACATATTCCTTATACACATAGTCAAAAGGTAATTTTATACAATATTTTAAATGATTTTATGCATGAAACAAAGTTTGTGTTGAGTATTTATGTGTGAAATTTTCCATTTGTGTTGCCATGTCAGCACTTGAAAAGATTTGAGTTTTGGAGCAATATGAATTTCAGATTTTTAGATCAAAGATGGCCAATTGCGTATTTTAGAAACACGTTTGCACATGTGCACCAGGAACAAGTTCTTGGCAGTACCGTTTTAATTCCAAAATATTGGAAACAACTGAAAATGCTCATAAATAATAGAATGGATTGGTAAATTTTGTTATACTGATGCATTGCTGTTGGACATTAGTAAAAATAAGTGTCACAGCTAGACACACTGTTATATACAATAGCATAAATAGGTCTCCAGAACATAATATAAAAAATAATGTTTCTGAAGACCACACACAGTTTTGTCCAATTCATGTAAAGCTCAAATACTTGCAAAACTAAACAGGATATTCTTTATGGACGCAATTGTGTTAAAAAATATGACGAGGCCAGGTGCTGTGGCTCATGCCTGTAATCCCAACACTTTAGGAGGCTGAAGTTCCAGACCAGTTTGGCCAACATGGTGAAATCCCATCTCTACTACAAATATAAAAGTTAGCCAGGCTTGGTGGGGCACGTCAGTAATCCCAGCTGAGGCATGAGAATTGCTTGAACCCAGGAGGCAGAGGTTGCAGCAAGCCGAGATTGCACCACTGCGCTACAACTTGGGTGACAGAGCAAGACTCTGTCTCAAAAAAAAAATTAAAAGACAAAACAAAATAAAATAAAAAGACCAAACCAAACCAAAAAAAAAAACACACACACACACACACACAAAAAAAACAAAAAACAAACAAACAAACAAACAAACAAAAACTGATGCTAAGCAAGTAAATAGCAACCACACAAACCTTTGTGGAGAAGAGAGAAAAGGGGATCAAGGAGGACCACACAAATAATTTCAAAGATAAGTCCACATTATAATGTCTTCAACTAAAGGCAGGTACATAGGGTTTTGTTGTTTATGCACTGGTTTTATTTATGTTTTAAACATAATTTTTAAATATTATTTTATATTAATGCCACATTTAATCAAAGCAATTAGTTGAAATGTCTCAATGGTATTGCTCTAACTGAAGAAGCTGGACTTAACTATGACTGTTTTTACTGGAGGTAGTTTGGAAGTTAATGTAGCTGGACATCTAAATAGTTGGGCAATTTACTGACCACAGGCATCTTTGTGTTTCTATCTATGTAAAAATGGGTACAAGATGCAAACTAGTAAAATACACTGTACATGTCAGGATTCCTGCGCTACACACACCTCTTTTTAAAATAATTTGTCTCACCCACACCTTATTCTGGGAAGCTGATGTTTTTTTGTTTGTTTGGTTTTTGTTTCATTTTTAAATTTAATTTCTACCTTCTTTTCCATGATTAAATGAGGAGTGGGGTTTTGTTGTTTTTGTTTGTTTTATGTCAAACTAGCCCACTTATGGGCCAGCTAGTGCTATATGGTCATTAGCTGGTATAAAAAGACACATTCTTTCAGTGATCTGATTTTCTGGAAAACGCACAAAGACCATGGCAGCTGACAGCAGGATGGTAGGAAATGAAGGGGTAGAAGAAGCCCAAAAGTTTTATCAGATGAAATCGGGTAGAGAGACCAAGTGACACAACAGTAATAAGATAGCAACATCTATAACTCAGGAGAGGAATTAATACGCGAGGCAATGAAAATAAACTCAGAGAAACAACCACCATAGTAAAAACAACCTGAGATGTCATGAGAAAGTACAAAAGTGTGTTATGACCGAGTGCAGAGTAGCAGTCCTTGGTGCCTGACAATTTTCCAGTCCACATTAATTCCTCTTTTCCTTGAAATAGCTCCAATGAGACACTGTTCCTTGCAAAGAAAAAAAAGCCAGATAAAATTAAAGGTTGTTATGCATGGAATGTAATTTTGTATGACTTTTACTGACACTTTCATTTTATTTTGCTTCCCCCCCCCCAATTTTCCCTTCCTATTTTCTTACAAATGTGAAATTGTGTTTTCTTGCTGTATTTAAGGTTTCCTTCTAAGCCACCTGTAACCGTTCAGCATATTGTTTTGTACAAAAATAAACTTCCTTAGGCAGAACAAAGGTGTAATGAAATCTCTACAAAACGGTCTGGAAACTCACGATTAATTACTTATTGGAAATAGTGCAAAAAATATGTTTTGAAGGCACTTTTGGAACAGAAAGAGAGTACTATGAAGGAAACACACAGAGAAGAGGAACATTTATAGCATGTCTACCTCAGGAAGATAAAAGTAGGGGACAAATGTGGCTTTCCTTTTCTGTTTGGAGAGAGTAAAAAACTATAGGGCAAGAGCCTTAAAAAATGTGTAACATTCTCCTACTTTTTATTTGTAATCTTCTATTTTCCCGAAGAGATCTGAGGCAAAACCAATAAAGTAAAAAATCCTACGATTTTGTCTTTGGGAAGAGCAAGGCAAGGAGCTGGGGTTTGATGGTGTCAGTGCTTTGTGAAGTGTGACCATTTTCCCAGGTGGGTTTTGGGAGAAATGGATGGTCTCAGCTCTTGAGAAATAAGAAAGATCCTCTATTTTGGGGGCTAACTCTGAGAAACAGAGAAGACAAGTTTGAGTCCTGGAGGGGTATGGTACTTTTTAATGCCACATTAGGTGGGGTTCCCACAGACAGACACACAGGTTTTTTGTTTTTTTTTTTCTTTCCCTGATGGTAAGAAAAGGAGCTTTTCTACATGTTTTAGTCTTTGGCAACCCACCCAGGAGGCTGGTCTTTGAACTCCTCCACATCCATTCCCACAGACACTAAATTTATCTAGAGCAGACTTTGGCTCTAAACTCAGAACAGATGGAGAGAAAGATGCTGTCTAAGAAAAGCAGAAATGACGAAATTGCATTCTGGTTTGAATGTTCTTCATTAAGAGTGTTTATTGTGTTAATGCTGTGACTACATCATCCTACTCTAAGGGTAAGCGGCCACTGGTCTGAGTATGGCCAGAATGATGAGTAATATGATTCCAGTTTTGTGTGTGTGTGTGTGTGAGCCAACAATAAAGTGAAGGATAAAATGAAGAGAGGAAAATAAGACAGAAAAGAAAGATCAGTCTTTCCCTAGAGAGTCGTGCTCATTAGGTCTACGTAGTGGCAGGCACTGGTCTGGAGAAGTGCATGTGGAAATCTGTATATGTAAACTTAGGTCAGTCTTATTAGCAGATAAATAGGAAGAGCATTGCCCAAATTCTCTTTCCTTCCTGTGAGGTCATGGAGACTAAAACCCAAAATCTGCCAAAAATCACATGAAGAAGTATAGGAAAAATAAATGGACCTGTATTAAATTTCTAAAAACAATTTAAGAAAATATATGATTTTCAAGGATGTAGCTCTGAGAGATCTAGGTTAGATCAGAGTTTATTTCTGCAATTAAAACTGAACAGTGATAAATCCAATTGGTGGGTCAATTCTGACGATTTCAAGGATGTTCCTAAGACCTTCATGAATGAGTAGGTTTCTTGATGGCCCAGAATACATTCCAAATATCCAGAATATCCCGCACATTCTCTGACATTACTTCTCAGTATTTGTGGAAATGGTATACTGAGCTGGTAAAAATTAAGAACCTATTTTTCATGAAAATTATGGCAAAATAAAGTGTAATTCTCACTTCCTATATTTTGCATCATGCATGAAACCTTTTACACCATGTGATGAGACTGGATACAGCCAATCCAGTTCTTGTCTTAAGTCAGTGAGTGTTTTTTAAATTTGAATGTGATACTTATTCACTTGGGAAACATCTATACAATTCTGATTTGATTCACTAAATCTGGGCTGGGTTTCTGAATTTCTACCAAGTTCCCAGGTTATGCTGTTGTTGCTGGCTCCAAAACTACACTTTAAGCGGCAAGGAACAGGTGACAAAAAGATGCACTTCTTGTACCAAATAGTTCCCTAATGAATTTTTATACAATTCTATATTTTCAGTAATTACTCTTGGAGAACATTTAAAACAATTAAAATTCTTAAGTTAGGAGAGAAATACTGGATGTAATACCTGTGCTGTATTTTAATTTTTATTGGTAGAGATGGCAATGGTATATCAGAAGAAAACTCATGTGAAGACACCAAGCATATGTAAATAAAAATATTTTTGTACATAAATATGTAATTAGTTTGATTTAATGTTAATCATTTAAGTCAGTCTCAATAGTCTTTTCCTCAGACATCAACTTATTTACGAATATGTAACAGAGCTCCTGTCCTATTTTGGCACTCATTAAATATTTGCTAAATGAATGAGTAAGTGAGGATTGTGTTTAGAAGTTTTATGCTTTATGGCAATTATATATCATAAGTAATCCTTATAAATATCTGTAAATGATAAACTCATCTTTGGGAAGAGAACTAACCCTTTCCTTTTGTCTATTTTCCCAGGACCCCTTTTATGCACATTTACACACATTTATACATCTTGCACACCACATACTATGATCTGATGGAAAGTACTCTGTCCTATTCTTTGTCCCCAACACTACTTTAGAAGCTACCATATAGATTCACTGATATAAAACAGTTGGAAGTATTGTAGGAGATCTGATCAACCTTTGTGCCTAAGATAAGAAATTTTGATTTTTATGGGAAAAGAAAAAACCTAATAATTGAGAGACGGAAGGAGGAGAAGCAGGGAAATATTGACAAAAGAAGAAACAGGAATACTTGATATGATTTGACTATGTCCCCACTTAAATCTCATCTTGAATTGTAGCTCCTATAATCCTCATGTGTTGTGGGAGGGACCCAGTGGGAGGTAATTGAATCATGGAGGCAGTTTCCCTCATGCTATTCTCATGATAGTGAGTAAGCTTTCCCTAGATCTGACGGTTTTATAAGGGGCTTTCCCCTTCACTCGGCTCTCATTCTTCTCCTTCCTGCCACCATATGAAGAAGGATGTGCTTGCTTCCCCTTCCGCCATGATTGTAAGTTTCCTGAGGCCTCCCCAGTCCTGCAGAACTGTGAGTCAATTAATCTCTGTCCTTTATAAATTACCCAGTCTTAGGTATGTCTTATATAGCAGTGTGAGAACAGACTAATACAATAGTGTACATCAGTTGTGGGCTAGATTAATAACATAGCAGCAAAAGCGTCAAGGTGAGACATCACGGAATATATGGATAAATTATGGGATGTAAGAAATTTAATTCCTTAATTTAAATTGGATATGAATTATGCTTACTTTGAAATGTTACCTAAGGCAGCCCTAAATTTTTCCCTCTTCAAAAAGCAAAAACTTAACAAAATCTGTTACACCTGCCCATCACAAGTCAGCAACAGGTGGTTCTCATTCTGAAACCAAGAAATATTGGTCTCTCATGTAGCCATTTTGCATCCATGCCCAAATGCTAGAACATAAATCTCCTCTATGTCAAAGTCAACCTCTCTTGTCTTCCAGGTTTCAGAGAACACTTCCCATTTTCTCTACCTCCTAAAGCTTCTTGACCACAATGTGCTGCTTAATTTTAGTTCTAATGCCACAATTTATCCCTATACTTACCATATTGATTATTAGTTGTCTCATCAGTAAAGTGTGTGTGTTAATAAGATAATTTATGTGTTAACAAAGGGACACCTGATTGAAAGCTAGACAACTCAGGTTCTCCTCTCAGCTTTTCCATTCTTTCCGTGTGTCACCTTGAGGAAGCCACTTGATATTTCTTGGTTTCAGAATGGCAGTGGGTGGACTCCATCAGTCTCTCCGAACCTGAATCTCTAAATTTGAACCCCTTGAAGATTTTTTTTTTTATAAAGTCGTCTCATTTAAAGTAACCAAAGTAACTGTACTACAGAGTAAAAGTCACAGACATTTGGCATCTCTAATTTCTGTTGAAAAAATCTTTACAGGACCCTTTCATTTGATGGTGCTAATATATACTTGGCATAATCAAAGTTGAGTTTGAATATAATGTCGTTGAAAAGAGTGAGAGTTTCTGTAAAGAGGAATCTGACTTTGTATCATGTTTTAACACAATTTTTTAAAGAACTATGAGTTATACGCAGGATGTATTTTATTAAATTCTTGGGCACTGAAGTAAAAATTAAGGCAGAGGTAAATTGTATTGTATGGTGTTAACATTTTCTACAATAGATGTATCTTTAAAGTAATCTTAAAATTCTATGAGACACGTATTCGATATGCCTATATTTGTTTGACATTTGTTTTAATATAAATACCCAAGTCTTTAAGAGAAAATTCAAACTCAAATTATCTTCTTTTATGATTTTTCAACCTTTGGCTGAAAATTTATTATGTAACACTAAATTCTAGTCACATGTACAGTTTAGAAGGGTGGGCAACTGTAAAACAAAGGGAACTAGAATTAGATTTCATCGTGGATTTTGGTTTGTTTGGAGTGATAGCAGATATGTGCACAGAGGGAATCAGTGTCAGTTGAGTACAGAAAATCCTAGATCAGGCTTATGTTTTTTAAGATAGGGTCTCACTCTGTCGCCCAGGCTGGAGAGCAGTGTCACGATCATAGCTCACTCCCGTCTCAAAATGCTGACCAAGTTCATTAATACGTTACCTTTGGGAATGGAAGAAGAAAAAAATGTGGATAGTTTTGAACCTCATATAAGAAGTATTTGACAACCTTTCTTTCAGAGAAAACTTTATTTATTTTAATATTTTTAACTACTTTACTGGTGTTTATGTATTATTCATCTTTTTTCCAACAATTCTGAAATATTGGGATATTTCTGAAGGGTTTGTATGTTTTGAATCACTTCAATATAAACAAAGGTCAGAAGAAAATTTGGGTTTAATGTATAACAGTTAAAATATGATAGAGCAATTAGTGTATGTGAAAGTATATGTGTATGTGCATTTGTTTATTTATATTTATTTCTCTGACTATAAAAGCCAAAACTAAATCAGTACAATTTTCAAGTACCTCTATGAAGACCATATTTTTGCCACTTAGAAAACTTAGCCCTATAAACTCTGGGAAAAAAATCCAAGAGCCTCAAGTACTGTGAAGTAAAAGAGAAGTAAACTCACACATAACTAGAATTGCCTTGAACGATCTTTGAGTCTTCATATATCTGAAGATGACACTAAGAAGGACGTATTTCTTTAAAAATCTTCTTGAGGATTATTTTCACTGTTCATTGTAAAACAATCTCAAATTTTTGAAATACGGATTATAAAAGATTTTCATAGCACTGCATCAATTGAAGGAATAATTGGCCTTAAATCTCAATGACAAGTCACTTTAGTGAAAAAATTATAATCTAATTTGTAGATATGTTTTGGAAATAAAATTAATCCCAGTTAATGTTAACTAACTGAATATGTAGCATTAGTGATCATAACATTTTTGTGTATTAATTCAAAAAATTATTAGTGCATAAACAAATTAATAAAGTTATTTCAAGAGTCTCTACAAAAATTAGCAAAGGAAATTAGTGAGATGATCGAACATACGATTTTGTCAAAAGCTATTTAAACTACTTGGGAGGCTGAGGCAGAAAGATTGTTTGAGGCCAGGAGTATGAGACCAGCCTGGGTAGATAGTGAGACCTCATCTCTACAAAGATTTAAAAGGCCTTAGTCAGGCATGGTTACTCATGCCTGTACAGCTACATGGCAGACTGAGGCAGGAGGATCATTTGAGCCCAGGAGTTCCAGGCTGCAGTGGGTTATGATCATGCCACTGCACTCCAGCTTGGGAAACAGGACAAGACTCCATCTCTCTAAAAAAGAAAAAACAGCTATTTATAAAACGTGATACAATATGTAATTTTTACTGATTAATTGGTATTTCCTGAAACATGAAGAATAACAGCTGTTAAAATTTACTACTAATCTAAATATTATAACTTTTATAATATAATCATCAATATAATTAGTGATAGTCTAACATTTCCCATTTTATTCTTCCTTTGTAGTGAAACTCCTTCACAGTTATTTGTAGAAATTCAATGTAACTCCTAATACTTATAGCAGATTATTACCAGTTATGCAAATCAAGCACTTTTCTCTGCAGCTCCCAGTAATTTTTAATGTCAAAAGTGCTTTGATTTTGTTCAGCAAAGGTAGGCCCAGTTTTGCTCTGGATCTTTTTTTCAAGAAGTTCCATGGAGTCCCAGACATTTAGCTATTTACTATCTAATTTAGTTGACTGTTTTTGATGTCTGGCCTTTAGCAAAAATGTAACAACAGTTATCTTGTTCGTAAAATTAGGTATACAAGGGAGTCTAGAAGTTCTTGCATAATGGAGGTAATTAAAAATATTCTGAAAATCAAGATTAATAAAGTTTACAAGGACATAAAATGGATTATCTAAATGATCTACTTGAACATTTCAAGAACAAATGAGAACTTTAATTGGTGTTTGTAAAGACTTTTGCCATCTATTTGACTAAAACCCATTCTGTTTCTAATTTCATTTTTTGTTGTTGTTTGTTTCACCTTGAGAATGATTTAAAAACTTTAGTAATAGGATTTTGCTTTATCAAAATTTAAATTCAAATTTCCTTTTGGATTTAATTCATCTACACATAAAAAATGGAGAAATTCTTTTTTTTTTTTTTTTTTTTTTTTTTTAATTTATTTATTATTATTATACTTTAAGTTGTAGGGTACATGTGCATAACGTGCAGGTTTGTTACATATGTATACTTGTGCCATGTTGCTGTACTGCACCCATCAACTCGTTATTTACATCAGGTATAACTTCCAATGCAATCCCTCCCCCCTCCCCCCTCCCCATGATAGGCCCCCGTGTGTGATGTTCCCCTTCCTGAGTCCGAGTGATCTCACTGTTCAGTTCCCACCTATGAGTGAGAACATGCGGTGTTTGGTTTTCTGTTCTTGCGATAGTTTGCTAAGAATGATGGATTCCAGCTGCATCCAAGTCCCTACAAAGGACTCAAACTCATCCTTTTTTATGGCTGCATAGTATTCCATGGTGTATATGTGCCACATTTTCTTAATCCAATCTGTCACTGACACATGAAAAAATGCTCATCATCACTGGCCATCAGAGAAATGCAAATCAAAACCACAATGAGATACCATCTCACACCAGTTAGAATGGCAATCATTAAAAAGTCAGGAAACAACAGGTGCTGGAGAGGATGTGGAGAAATAGGAACACTTTTACACTGTTGGTGGGATTGTAAACTAGTTCAACCATTATGGAAAACAGTATGGCGATTCCTCAAGGATCTAGAACTAGAGAAATTCTTTAGAATACACTGATGATCAGATTTCCATTGTCTTTGTACCTTGGCAACATGTATATTTTGATTATGAAAGTTAAATCATATAACTTTTTATCTCCTTTTCTATTTCAAATGCAGGAAGAAAAGTAGTGCAAACATAAGACCTTTTACAATGAACATGCTATACTTCTTTTGGATGTTTGATTTATAAAATAATCAGCCGTGTCTAAGAGAACTGTTAATTTTTCCTCTTTTTCCTAGAAGAGAAGAATTTCCCAAGGGAAGAAAAGGCAAGAAAGCACACTTCCCTTCCAAAGAGTTAGCTTCACACAACTAGAGTCATTGAGAAATGGGATTGCAAGTGAAGTGGTGGGAGTCGGAATTCCTAAATGTCAACATTACTCACTTTTTTGGGAAAGGCACAATATAGGTTGCAGGATAACTGGTGTTCCTACTGAAAATTCTAACCCCACTCAGTGGAGATGGCATCTTGCTGGTGGATTCTGGTAAATCTTACATGGGGTTCTCAGATCAAATAATACTCTGGAAGTCTAACTTCTCTTCCCAGACAGTGTCAACTTCGTATCCACACATCATTAAGGGACTGATTGATTAAATTGAGTTAGTGTGACATTAATAATAAGCTGTTGAAAAGAATCCTTTAAGAAGTAGAATAGAAAGGTTTATTTGTTTCTTATCCTACATATATGATTCTATCAAAAGAATTGTGTATCTCATTGATATCTAGTGCCATGTAAAGTAGGCATGGGTACATTCCATTTCATGATTCAAATAACATTTTTTTTAGTGATACTACCTCAAAAAGAGCACACTATGTTTAATTCATACTATGTTGTAACTGATCAGTGTCAAATCCTTTCCTTAGAGCAGCTTTAGCTTTGACAAGAATGGAAGGGAGAGAGCAAGGCTGCTCTGTGTCTGGGAAGAGGAGGAATAGGAAAACATTGCCTAAATGTTTTATTAAACAGAACTTCTGCCCCTACATAACTAAAATGTGACAACACTCCTACAGATGGTCTTTACTTCACTCCAAACCACTCAGTTACTCTACTCACTATCCTAAACATATTTAACATTACAACACATTAGCAAATAATGATATTTTAATGAGATTTTATATAGACGGAGAATAGCAATATTATACTATGTATCCAAGTGCAAAACTTAATCTGCTTTCTCAGGATTATGGATTTTTTTGGCTCAAGTTCTCTAGACATCTCATTTCTCCTTCTTCCTCCCTCATGTGTAATCTAAACTTATTTCTCTGGCTTTGAATAATTCTCCTTTCATTTCACCTTATAGTATCCATTCAAGTGATGGATTGGCTTATCAATTGTCACTTCATCTGGGGGCATCAATGGTCACTTAAGAGTGCCTCTTGGATCTCTGATATACTACGCACATGGCTTATCCAAATTTCTGTTTAGCAGAAATACCTTCTTCCTGTGTGGAGGATGGGGACTTAGATTGGCTGAGAAAAAGTTATCGGTAAGCAAAAAAGTTTTATATACTTTTCTACATATGTTTTGCATATGTTTGTGTGTATATGTGTGTGTACACACAAGTGATAAAGATTTAACAATAAAGATGTGTGTGTATATATGTATACATGTACACTATACACATGTATACTATATACAGTTTTTATATAGCTATACACATACACACACATATATAACTGTGTGTGTATATACACACACACACACACACGCATATATCTTTATTGTTAAACCTTCATCACTTTCTTTCCCAGTCTGGTGAGCAGGATTGGACAACTTAAATCCATAGGGCTCCTTTATCTCATTCCCTTGACATAGGATAAATATATATCAACTGTATTAGTCCATTCTCACAGTGCCATAAAGGACTACTTGAGACTGGGTAATTCATGAAGAAAAGAGGTTTACTTGACTAATACTTCTGCATGGCTGAAGAAGCCTCAGGAAACTGATAATCATGGTGGAAGACAAAGGGGAAGCAGGTACATTTTTACATGGTGATGGGAGAGAGAGAAAGCAAAGGCGGAAGTATTACACACTTTGAAACAAGTAGATCTGGTAGTAATTCACTATCACGATAACAACAGGGGAAATTTGCCTCCATAATCTAATCACCTCCCTCCAGGTCCCTCCCCCAGTATTGGGGATTACATTTTTTTTTTTTTTTTTTTTTTTTTTTTTGAGACGGAGTCTCGCTCTGTGGCCCAGGCTGGAGTGAGCGGCGCGATCTCGGCTCACTGCAAGCTCCGCCTCCCGGGTTCCCGCCATTCTCCTGCCTCAGCCTCCTGAGTAGCTGGGACTACAGGCGCCCGCCACCACGCCCGGCTAATTTTTTGTATTTTTCAGTAGAGACGGGGTTTCACCGTGTTAGCCAGGATGGTCTCGATCCCCTGACCTTGTGATCCGCCCGTCTCGGCCTCCCAAAGTGCTGGGATTACAGGCTTGAGCCACCGCGCCCGGCCGGGGATTACATTCTAACATGAGATTTGGGTGGGGACACAGGGCCAAACCATATCAGCAACTTACTTTCTTCTTCTATTGTACCCCGACATTTGCTAAATGAAAGCAACTGCCTAAATTCAAAGTCTCACCACAAAATATCCCTCATACCATGTTCTTTGGCTCTCCATCATTTTTAGTTCCTTTTTCCTTCATTCAGGGTTTCATCCCGAGTTCCAAAATGACTAACTTTAAAATGGTGAAGAGCAGAAGGAAAAGGATCTGTGTTCCTCTATCAATGGAGTAGAATGGCATTACATGTCCTCCTTATCTTTTTCTGTCAGTGTTTAAATACAGTAGATTTTGGTGTGCACAGAGGCTCATGCCCATAATCCCAGCACTTTGGGAAGCCACGGTGAGTGGATCACTTGAGGCCAGGAGTTTGAGACCAGCTTGGCCTACATGGTGAAACCAGATCTCTACTAAAAACACAAAAAATAGCCAGGCAAGCTGACACATGCCTGCAATTCCAGCTGCTCGGTAGGCTGAATCATGAGAATCACTTGAGCCTGTGAGGCAGAGTTTGCAGTGACCCAAGATTATACTACTGCACTTCAGACTGAGTGACAAAGTGAGACTCTCTAAATAATAAATACATTTAGTAGATTGAAGTTCAGAAGCATCACAGTTTTTCCTGATTGTGGTAGTTATCTTTAAGGCATGGAATACACAGATTTTGTTTTTGTTTTTGTTTTGACTTTTTTTTTTTTTTTACTCTTTTGGAAATATATTGATGTTACACAGTAACATCACAGAAAAAAAATAGACCTAAAAAGACTCCATAATTTCTTAAGTATGTTTACTGTATCTTCAATTTTAATTTTCTATCATATTTCCACTGGCGATATTTTCTTTTCTTTCTTTAGGGTATTCAAAATGTGAATGTAGGGGGCACATTGTATTAAATGTAAAGCAAGTTTTTACCTGAAGTCTTTTTTTCTTGTGTAACACTTAAATCACTGATCAAATGAAAGAAAATGCTGTTTAATACCTAGTTGACTACATCCAGTTCTGACCCTAAGGAAACAGCATAATTTCATGGTCTATTAAATTTTTAAGAGCTCCAAATTTTCTTCTTTTTCGAGATGTTTTAATGTTACATTAGGTTATAGTAGGTTATAATGCAGGAAGATATAAAGACAAGATCTCACGCCAAGACTACACTTACTCAGTGAAACATTCATTATTGCCAGTTGCTCTTGTGGGCTCATGTTTGATTTCTAGAAAACAAGCAGTGCATATCAAAGATGGCCATTCCTCCATATGCTGCTACACAGTGAAACTTTGACACTAAACTGAACAGTTATTTGAAGGTTGGGAAAAGTCTCCAGCTACTTGTTTTTTCAGGCCAGTTTACTGTGGTCCATCACATTTCTCTTGAATAAGCCCCACTCATGAGTGAAGTACCACTTTAGTTGTATCCACATCATATTCCAGTACTACTGAGGATATCTTTAATATTATCTCGTCACACTATCCAGCAAATAACTCCAAAGTGATACAAAATTTAATATGCCCTTTGCATTTTCTATTCATCTTTCTTTTTATTGAAATTATTATTTTCAAAGTGACATATTTTTAAAAAATACAAAAGCATTTAAAATGAAGAACAAAAAAAAAAAATTTTACTCATTTTTTAAGAAATTTTCCCGCAGCCTGAATTTCACTACCAAAAAGTAAAGACCTTCAGCAGTTTCCTGTATATCCTTCCAGAAAACTTACATAAATATATTTATATTACACATATTGATTGTACCTTGCTTTTTGTTTTACTTCATTTTTATTACAGCCCTACTTTCCTTTGTTTTTCCTGCTATATCTATAGTAATCTATGCCTTCAATGAGTTACATTATAAAAAATTTCCCAATGTATAATATTTCTAGTTTCTGTAGGCTTCCCAAATAATGCCACTTTGAATATAACATCCATTACTTAGATATTATATAGTGGCCAATTATTTCAGTAAAAAGACAGTCAAGGTATTTTATTTTTATTATTTAACGTATAGATTTTATTAAATATGCTTAATGCCATTTTATTTTAAACATTTGCTAGTTTTTAAGTATTTTTATGTTGTAAAACTGATTTTCTTCTCTTTTGCCTGATTTACAAATAATTATTTTTTTTAAATGTAAATGAGTATTTTTATGATAATAAATGTTAAGTATTTTCTCAAAAGAATGTTTTACCTTTCCATTTGTCTAAATATTATGATCTTTGAAATGACTTGTATAGAAGGTCATGGCATTTTAAAAAATGTCTTTAAAATGGGCGCGGTGGCTCAAGCCTGTAATCCCAGCACTTTGGGAGGCCGAGATGGGCGGATCACGAGGTCAGAAGATCGAGACCATCCTGGCTAACACGGTGAAACCCCGTCTCTGCTAAACATACAAAAACTAGCCGGGCGTGGTGGCGGCGCCTGTGGTCCCAGCTACTCGGGAGGCTGAGGCAGGAGAATGGCCTAAACCCGGAGGCGGAGCTTGCAGTGAGCTGAGATCGCGCCACTGCACTTCAGCCCGGGCGACAGAGCCAGACTCTGTCTCAAAAAAAAAAAAAAAAATCTCATTTTCATTTTGTTGTTAATGTGATTAAAACACTTATTTCTTTGTTATAGAATGTATGTATATATTTATTTACTCAGTTCCACAAATTTCTCATTCTCTTTATCTTTATTCTTTCCTGTATTCTACTTTTCCATCAGAATAATTTTCCTTTTGCAATAACAGCTCCTTGTAACGTTGCTCTCAGTACAGGTCTGATGATAATGAAGTCTCTCAGCTTTTTGTTTGCCTAAAAATATCACTTTGGAGGAAATTTCTCTTTACTCTGCTTAGAGAATGGAGGTATTTTCTGTCAATCTGCAGTTAACTAACACTGTCTTCTAGAGTAACCCATCTATAAATTCTCAATTTGAGATACCGTATTTTTGGAAGGAAGACTGATGATAATTCATTCCTTTCATCTATTTCATTACACGATTCGCTCATAGTTATTTCAAAGCTTTTGTCTGCTAATGTCAATGTCTAAATCATCCATGCCTTCGTTTCTTTTCCTTTTTTGGTTTTTGGTCATATGGCACTGTCTCTTAACATGCCCAGTAATTTTTGAATGCATGTGAGAAGTAGTGTCTGAAAATTATAGAAGCTCAAGAAGATGTTATTTTCTGCAAGAGAGGGTTTCTTCTCCTTTCTTCTCCTAGACAGAGTGGAGGCTGAATATCTCAAAACGAAGGATATCTGAATTGGGTTGAGTTACTGTTTAGACAAAGGTCAGTCAACCTCTGCCCTCCATTTCTGAAATGCAGTCTGCTTCTTTGGGTTTTTAGTTGAGAGGCTAAAGTATTCTACAGGGTGTGTTCTCATTGGAGGTCTTGAATTTGATCCATTTTCTCAGCAGAAAACTGTTCTGATTTTCAGAGGTTATGATAAGCCAAAATACTGTACCCCCAAAGATGTCCATATTCTAATCACCAGAACTCATTAATATGTTATGTTATGTGGCAAGAAGGAATTGTGTTTGTTAATCAGCTGAATTTAAGATAAGGAGATTATCCTGGATTGTTCAAATGGGCCCAATATAATCACAAGCGTCCTCAATTAGAAAAGAGGAAGGCAGAAGAGTCAGAACCTGAGTGATACCATTGTGAGACTCAAGCAGTCATTGCTGGGTTTTGAGACGGAAGGGCTTTATGAGCCAAAAAATGTAGATAGCCCCTAGAAACTGGATAGAAATGAAAACACATTCTCTTCTGAATCTGCAAGGAATGTATGCATCCCTGCTACTTTGAATTTAATCTAGTGAGACCCCTTTATAAACTTCTGAGCTCCAAAACTGTAAGATAATAAATTTGTATTGTTTTAACACACTAAATTTGTGCTGGTTTTATAGCATCAATAGTAAATGAACACAGAGGTTTGTGGTTTATTTCTTTAGTTTCACACACACACACACCTTCAGCATTTATAAATTATTTTGATAAGAAAACAGACATGGGTATGAAGCACCTGAAGTCTCATATTCCCATTTTGCAAGACTATGTTTTGCTGGTTTCTTTCCTCCTTATGGGGAACCTTCTACTCATTAAAAGCCCACATTCTTGATCTCTTGCCAGTGTTCAGAACAAGAAGATATCCTGAGAGAAAGCAGATAGCAAAGGTCATTTCATTTGGAATCAGCACTTTTAGTCTTCCTTGCCTCATTAGCTGTCCAGTAACTTTACATATGTGATGTTTGTATTGTATTGACTTCTAAATTGTTTCAGTTGAGTATTTGTTGCAATCTACTCCATTGTATTAGTTCATTTTCACACTGCTATGAAGAAATACCCAGGACAGGGTAAATTACAAAGGAAAGAGGTTTGATTGATTCACAGTTCTGCATTCCTTCGGAGGCTTCAGGAAACTTACAATCATGGTGGAAGGCAAAGGAGAAACAGGCACCTTCTTCACAGGGTGGTAAAATGGAGTGAATGCAAGCAAGGGAAATGCACGATGCTTATAAAACCATCAGACCTTGTGAGACTCACTTATTATCACAAGAACAACATGGGGAAAACTGATCCAATTACCTCCACCTGGCCCTGCACTTGACACTTGGGTATTCTGGGGATTACAATTCAAGGTGAGATTTGAGTGGGGACACAGGGCTAAACCATATCATTCTGCCCCTGGAGCCTCCCAAATCTCATATCCTTACATTTCAAAACCAATCATGCTCTTCCAATAGTTCCCCAAAGTCTTAACTCATTCCAGCATTAACTCAAAAGTTCAGAGTCAAAAGTCTCATCTGAGACAAGGCAAGTCCCTTCAATCTATGGGCCTATATAATCAAAAGCAAGTTAGTTACTTCCAAGATATGATGGGGGTACAGGCATTGGATAAATTACAAATGGGATAAATTGGCCAAAACAAAGGGGACATAGGCCACATGCAAGTCCAAAATCTAATAGGGCCATCATTAAACCTTAAAGTTCCAATATGATCTCCTTTGACTCTCTGTCTCACATTCAGGGCATGCAAATGCAAGGGGTGGGCTCCCATGGCGTTGGGAAGCTCTGCATTGCTTTCACAGGCTGGTGTTAAGTGTCTGTGGCTTTTCCAGGCACATGGTGCAAGCTTTTGGTGGATCAGCCATTCTGGGGTCTGGAGGATGGTGGCCCTTTTTCACATAGCTCCACTAGGGCAGTACCCTAGTGGGGACTCTATGTGAGGCTCCAACCTCACATTTCCCTTCTCCACTGCGCTGGTAGGGGTTCTCCATGAGGGCTCAGTTCCTGCAGAAAACTTCTTATCCTCTGAAATCTAGGCAGAGTTTCTCAAACCTCAATTGTTGACTTACATGCACCCACAGGTCTAATACCATGTGGAAACTGCCAAGGCTTGGGGCTTGCACCCTCTGAGGCAATGGCTTGAGCTATACATTGGCACCTTTTGGCCATGGCTGGAGCTGAAGCAGCTGGGGTGCAGGGCACCATGTCCCAATGCTGCACAGAGCTTGGGGGCCCTGGACACAGCCCATTAAATCATTTTCCCCTCCTAGTCCTCTGGGCCTGTGATGGGAGGGGCTATTACAAATGTCTCTACATGCCCTGGAGACATTTTCCCCCTTGTACTGGTGATTAGCATTCAGCTCCTCGTTACTTATGCAAGTTTCTATAGCCAGCTTGAATGTCTCTTTTCTACAGTATTGTCTGACTGCAAATTTTCCAAACTTTTATGCTCTGTCACCTCTTGAACAGTTTGCTGCTTAGACATTTCTTCCACCAGATGTCCTAAATCATCCCTCTCAAGTTCAACGTTTTACAGATCTCTAGGGCAGGGGCAAAATGCCACCAATCTCTTTGCTAAAGCACAGCAAGAGTCACATTTGTCCTGGTTCTCAAGAAGTTCCTCATCTCCATCTGAGACCACCTCAGCCTGGACTTCATTATCCATATCACTATCAGCATTTTGGTGAAAACCATTCAACGAATCTCTGAGACGTTCCAAACTTTCCCACATTATTCTGTCTTCTTCTGAGCCCTCCAAACTGTTCCAACCTCTGTCTGTTAGACAGTTCCAAAGTTGCTTCTACATTGTGAGGTATCTTTATAGCAACGGCCCACTACCTCGGTACCAATTTACTGTATTAGTCTGCTCTCACACTGCTATGAGGAAATACCTGAGACTGGATAATTTATAAAGGAAAGAGGTTTAATTGACTCACAGTTCCTCACTGCTGGGGAGGCCTCAGGGAACTTATAATCATGGCAGAAAGCAAAGGAGAAGCAGGCACCCTCTTCACAGGGTGGTTGGACAGAGTGAACACAAGCAGGGAAAATGATCAGGTCTTGTGAGATTCACTCATTATCATGAGAACACATGGGGGAAACCACCCCCATGACCCAATTACCCCCACCTGCTCTTGTGGGGATTATAAGGATTACAATTTAAGGTGAGATTTTGGTGGAGACACAGAGCCAAACCATATCATCCATTTACTGTCTGGAGGCAAAAATTCCCGTCTGAGCCTTTTTGTCTCATATTTTCACCTTAAATGTGTTTTCCTCTATTATATCTTAGAATATACTTCTATTTTTTCTTGTTATTTCATCAAAAGCATTATTTTCTTCATCATTGGCATATTTTATACCATTTATCATTGTTTTTTAATTCTAGAAGAATTTCTAACTTTGTCCCCTACAACACTGTTAGTTTCTTCAATAGCATCATTTTCTTTTTATTGTTTAAAGTGTAAAATTTAAATCTTCTATTGCACTATTATGTTTCTTCAAAAGAAGTGTAAAATTTGGGATAAGTATGGAGTGTGAGTGCAATGCTGGACATTAGAGGATTGTTAGATTATGGACATGTCTTGTACTATCGTCAAGTAGGGGATTGAAGTTGAAATGGTTGTAATATTTATGTATCTTTTTCTTATTTGGCTTCAGCATTCTACTTTCAAGGACCCATGTCTACTTTGCTTGATAAATTATTTTAAGCATTTAGCAATCTTATAGCATCAATTTACTTAAACAATGATTATTATGTAACCATAAACCCAGATTTTGTAATCACATTGATTTACCTACCTAGTGATTCTTATAAAGCTATGAACAAGCTAAAATTCTCAATTCAATTGTTAGGCATGTTCATTTGAATGTTTTACCCCACACCACTCCATTCTATAAGCTTCTCTTCCCCAGATTTATTTAGAATTTTAGGTAGAGTAGGAAAGGTCACAGGAATTATTTCAGTAAGCATTGAACATTCTGACAAAGTTCTGAAAGTGCTAGTATGTTTTGTTTTTTTTTTCAGATGGAGTTTCACTCTGTCACCCAGGCTGGAGTTCAGTGGCATAATCTTGGCTCACTGCAACCTCCGCGTCCTGGGTTCAAGTGATTCTCCTGCCTCAGCCTCCTGAGCAGATGGAATTACAGGCACGTACTACCACGCATGGATAATTGTTTTTGTAATTTTAGTAGAGATGGGGTTTCACCATATTGGTCAGGCTAGATTCGACTCATATTTTTTTTGAATATTGTATGATACAACTTAGACAAGGTTTTTTGGTCTTTAATGCACATTAAACAAGATGTACCCTAAAATTGCTTTGACAGGCACAACTCACATTAATTGAAAATGGTTAAAGTTATTGTAGGGTGAAATAATACTGAATAGGAAAATAGCTATAATTTCCATTGTAAGTCTTCTAATTTGGCTGCATCATCTTTTAAAACCACACCCAAAGTGCCCTTTTATTGTAGTTTATAATCTCTCGGATATGTTTTTGGTGCTTGGTTTTAGAGTAATTTACTGAAGTTTAATTATTTCTCACAGCAGAGGATTAATGTTACCACCTAACTGTAGCAGGCTTAGGTGTTCCATACAAGGTTTTATTAGTTGGTAGAGAGGATTATGCATATTTTCATTCAAGGTGAACACAGTACAAGTGATTTAATTATTTTGGCCACAACTTCATAGCGTTGCATTGCCTACAGTGCTTTTTTCTTTCTTTCTTTCTTTTAAAATTATAAAACTCTGTTGTGTAATTCAGTCAGCTGACTTAGTTTGTAAATATGCATCAGTCTTCTGGCACTAAAATAGCAAAATAATATCATAATTTGACTACATGATAGATTTTACACTGGTGAAGATAAAGACTCACAAAGTCCAGAGATCCAGCTGAGAGAGTTTGCCACTCATTGCTTTGACGGAAAAGACTGTCAGGTCACCTCTGTAAAATTCTCTGCACCATAGAAATCTAACAGGTATCCTCCCCCCACCAAAAAAAAAGATACCTTTATTCCTGGAGTCCTATACCAAATTCCGACTTTATCTCTTAACACCTTTCATTTTTTCAGCAACTTCAAGAATAGCTAATGGCATAACGTCATCAGTTATAGTCATTTTTTGCTAAATATTATAGTACTAAATCTCTTGGATAACAATGAATATTTTTTAAGTTATAGATATTTGTGTGGTGTTCAGATTTTTTTTTACAAAATGAAGGATTGTAATGAAATAATAATTTATAAAATCTCACTGTAAGTAAAAACGTGATTATTCCTTAAAGCTGTATTAAAAACATTCCTCATTTTACTTTCAATGTTTTATGGTAATTTTCCAAAACTGTTTTTTTTTTTCCTCACTCTCCTCTACAGAATAACTTTAAACTCCCAGCTATGTTAAGATTTTCTGCCACATTTTATTCTTCCAAGTTATTTTGATTAATTCTGTTATCTATGCATTTTTATTTCAGTGTGGTAGATCTATTTAAATTCTAAAGTAAAATCAAATACCATAAAAATAAAATTCCTTTACTAGAAGAAAAATAATAATGGGAAGATTTTAGCCTAAGTGTCCCATTATCATTTCAATCCCAAAATACAGTAGGGAAGCCTCATTCACAATGAGACAAATGACCAGTAGTAGCATCTTAGGATATTGAAGAGGAGAAAATGTTTTTCCAATAGATTATTATCTCCTTTTCACATGAGTAGAAACTTATTGGGCTTCATTGAAAGTCTTCCCAACATAGTTGTGTTATCGGCTTAAGATGTGAGTCCTCTTTTTGGGCTCTTCTCATACTTCCCCTTAGTATAACCAATGACAGTCTTTATTCTAAATTATGAAGACTCCCTTTCTTGGATGGGAAGAGAGAGGGAGAGGCTTTTGCAAGAGTATGCACATTTCTCTCCTGAGATTGATCCCACTTGCCTACTTCCAGGGTTCCAAAATAAAACAACCAAAGTAAAAACAAAACAAACAACAAAAAAAAACAGAAATTGCTGTATGTGATCCCTTCACCTTTCTCTAAATAGATGTTGTAAATTGGTCTTCATAGAAACATAGGAAATCATTCTCTTTAACGTTTTCCAATGTCATGGTGTGGCAGCTTTTTTGCTCCTGTTGTTCAGTGGGTGGGAGGGAGTGTTACAGCTCTTTTACTCACACTGCAGGCGAGCTCTAATTCCTGTCCCATGACCAAGAAGAATAAGGCACACAGATACCAGAAAGTGAGTAAGTAATATTTGAATTTATTAAGCAACAAAAAAGCTCTCAGCAAAGAGAGGGGGGCTAAAAGAGGGTTGCTAGCTGTGGGGCTAAGTTCAGAAATTTTGTGCACTCTGAAGGGGCAGGAGTGTGCTGACTGGTCTGTGGGCTGTCTTGAAGAAAGCAGTGTAAAGGACCTTTTGGGGGCTGAAGTGAAGGCATGGCCTGGGACACTGGCCTGGGAGTAATCAAGGGCTGAGGTGAAGGCTTGCCCCAGACCTTGACCCAGGGCCAGTCAGGGTCTGAAGTGAAGGAGCTGAAGTGAAGTAGTTTTGCTGGTGTGGGCCCTTTCTTATCTGGGGTCTACAGCTTGATTTTCAGGCTGTTCTTGGTTTGAAAGTGTTTTAATGAGGGCCTACCCTGCCTGTCTGGTTTCTTCCTTCCTTCTCTGTCAATGAGTTACTTATACTCCTAATACAATTCATTAAACTATTAGTATGGGCTCCCTGAATCTGTCAATAGAGACACTACACACCAGTAACTGAACAAACTATTGACCTGCGAGAAGTTTAACTAACTCAATCTGATACCATTGTGGCTGTAAAACTCTCCCATAAATAGGCAGATGAAAGTCACAGGACACTGAATGTAAGGGCAGCAGCTTTACATAATTTTCCATAAGAGTGTTGATAGAGCAGAGAAAATAGCAAGGTTTGTCAATAACTAAGATTAACTGTAGATACCTGACTTTTATATCCTTGTGACCTTTCATTTAGTCTCTTTAAATCTACCTTCTTTAAAAAAGAAAAAAAAAAACTCAGAAGACTGGCTGGTTGTTTTCCTTTTTTGGAATTCTAGGTGAAAATTAGAACTTCTTGTCTTCATGGAAAGGGCTGAAATCCCAGTCCTTAGCAACCATGAGTCAGGGATAGAAGAACTTGTACTCACAAGATTTAGTGCCTTCGTCATAAATAAGGAGTCAGAGTCTGTATTTAACTTCTGGGTAGTCAGCCCAGTGTATCCGTGACAAAGACCTCTGATATACCTAAGAACATAAACTGGTCTCACTCAAGCTGGGACTTAGCTATTCCCCTCTTAGGATTTTGGTAAATCATTACACTTCTTTTCAGCAGAGACCCTGTAACTGCCTGAGCAGAGCCACATTCCAGCATAGACACTATCAGAATCTGCTCAGAAGGGGTCACAGCCAACCTCCTCCACCTACCAGGAAAACTATGGATGTGGATGACCAGCACCCAAGGGACAGCAAGGGACATTGACAAGTCTCCTATCAAAGTTCACAGTAACTGTCTACTACCTACAGACATGCCATCCATAAAACTGGCTCCTCTCTATGGCAACTACTTGATAAGGTTGTAGTGAAAATTATATGGCAATACACTTTGGAAATCATTTAGTGTCAGGTACATGAAAAATGAAGGTAAACTCATTATTCCTGTGCCTGGTATATATTAAATATTCACAAACTGTTTCCATGTGTTTGTTGGTCGTGATATTACTCTTGCACACAACTGGTGAAAATGTATTATCTCTTTCCCTAGAATATCTTCTTCCCAGAATCCTTTTCCATTTCTTATGCAAGTAGATCACTGAAAATAACATTCACTGGACAATTGAACCTTGGGATGAAATCAACTTACATTCTCAAATGAAAACACCTGTTAGGTCAGTCAACTTCTGAGTGTCCTCACTTCCTCTTTATAGAGTGGAAATAAAAATAGCTGCCTTCTGGCGGGATATTGTGCTGGAAAGTCATTTCTTGTCCTATTCATTCTTTTACATACTTTAAGCAAACATTTTCTGAAAGAATATAATGGGCCAAATTCTAGGCTGGGAAGCAGGAAGAAAAAAAACTAGACTCAGTGCTTCCCCTCCAATGGGCAACAGGTATGAATGCAACATGAAAGTCATAATAATCTGCAAATATGAGGCACAAAGTAGTATCGTAGTGAGGTACTTTGGTAGTGATGACCTCAAATATCTTGAATATGGTGGTTAATTTTCAATTCTTATGTAAAAATGGGTTAATAATATGTTGTTCAAATAATCCGAATTTCCTATGAACACATGTCATTTTAAGTATAGGAGTATGTAGAATAGGATTTTATGTTATACCTAAGTGTTTTTTGTACAATTTACATATTTTAATAATAATAAAATTCATCTAAAAGTAATTTGCATTTGGTATAATATATATTTAAAGAAACTGTGGATGCAAATATTTTGAATTATTTCTTTTTAACTTTTAAGTTAAGGGGTACTTGTGCAGTTTTGTTATATAGATAAATCCATGTCATGGGGATTTGTTGTACATATTGTTTCATCACCGGATATTAAGCCCAGTTTCCCATTAGTTATATTTCCTGATTCTTTCCCTCCTCCCAACCTCCAACCTGTACTATCTGGGAGGCCCCAGCATCTGTTGTTCCCCTCTGTGTCCATGTATTCTCATCATTTATCTCTCACAAGTGAGAACATGCAGTATTTGGTTTTCTGTTTCTTCATTAAATTCCTTATAGCACATTGACTAGCATTCACTGCATGAGAAAGCATAATTAAAAAAAAAATTTAATTGTTATGGGTACATAATAAGTGTGCATACTTATGGAGTACATGTGATATTTTGATATAAGCATACAATGTGTAATAATTATATCAGGGTAGTTGGGATATCCATCGCTTCAAGTATTTATCATTTATTTGTGGTAGAAACATTCAAATCATACTGTTTAGTTATTTTAAAGTTACAATAAATGTTGACTATCATCACCCTGTTGTGATATGAAATACTAGATCTTATTCATTCTATCTAACTATATTTTTTTACCCACTAACCATCTCTACTTTATCCCCCACCACATTACTCTATCTCCATGAATTCAGTCATTTTAAATATAGTTACCACATATGTGAAATTTGTCTTTCAGTACTTGGCTTACCTCACTTAATGTAATGTCCTCCATTTCCATCCATGTTGTTGCAAATGATGGGATTTCATTCTTTTTTATGTCTCACTAACACTCCATTCTACATTTTCTTTATCTGTTTTTCTGTTGATGAACACTAAGATTGATTTCAAATCTTGACTATTGTGACTAGCGCTGCAATATACATGGGCATGCAGACAATCTCTTCAATATATGATTTCCTCTTAAAATAGATATCTATCTATCTAACAGTGAGATTGCTGGATCATATGGTAATTCTGTTTTTAGTTTCTTGAGGAACCTCATGTTGTTCTCATACCTTACACTTCATACTGTAAACTAGTACATAGTGGCAGTACTAATTTTTATCCCCGTCAACAGTGTATGAGGGTTCCACTTACTCCACATCCTCATCAGTATTCATTATTGCTTGTCTTTTGGATAATAAGCCATTTTAACAGGGGTGAGAGGATATCTCATTGTAATTTTGATTTTCATTTCTCTGACAATGAATGATGTTGAGCACCTTTTCATATACCTGTTTGCCATTTGTATGTCTTCTTTTGAAAAATGTCTATTCAGATATTTTGCCCATTTTAAAATTGGATTATGAGATCCTTTTCTATTGAGTTGTCTGAGCTATTTATATATTCTTGTTATTAATCCATTGCCAGAGGGGTAGTTTGCAAATATTTTCTCCCATTATATGGGTTGTCTCTTCACTTTGTTGATTGTATCCTTTGCTGTACAGAGCTTTTCAAATTGATGTGGCCCCATTTGTTCATTTTTGCTTTATTTGCCTATGCTTTTGGAGTATTACTCAAGAAACCCTTGCCTAGGCTAATGTCCTAAAGAGTTTCCCCAATATGTTTTTAGTCATTTCATAGTTCTAGGTATTAGATTTAAGTCTTTAATCCATTTTGAATAGATTTTTGTATATAGTAAGAGAAAGAGATAGGGGTCTATTCAGCTGCACATGGATATATAGTTTTCCCAGCACCATTTATTGAAGAGATCATCCTTTTCCTAATGTATGTACTTGGCACTTCAATCAAAAATGAGTTCACTGTAGATGTTTGAAAGTAATTTCTGGGTTCTCTATTCTGTTTCATTAGTCTGTCTGTTTTTATGCTATTACCATGCTGTTTTGATAACAATAATTTTGTAGTATAATCAGAAGTCAGGTAATGCAATTCCTCTGGTTTTCTTCTTCTTATTCAGAATAACTTTGGATATTCTCAGTCTTTTGTGGTTCTACATAAATTTTAGGATTTTTTTGGTATTTCCACGAAGAATGTCATTGATATTTTGGTGGGGATTACATTGAATCTACAGATTCCTTTGGGTAGTATGGACATTTTAACAACATAGAATCTTCCAATGCATAAACACAAAATATCTTTCCATTTCTTTTGTGTTCCCTTGAATTTCTTGCATCAATGTTTTATAGCTTTAATTTTAGAAATCTTTCACTTCTTTGGTTAGGTTCATTCTGAGGTATTTTATTTTATTTGTAGCTATTGTTAATGGAATTACTTTTTTTCTTTATTTTTCCTATTGCTTGCCATTAACATATAGAAATGCTACTGATTTTTGTACATTGATTTTGTATCCTGCAACTTTACTGAATTTGCTAGTCAGTTCTGATAGTTTTTTTGGTGGAGGCTTTAGGTTTCAATAAGTATGTAACATTATGTTGTCTGCCAACAAGGATAATTTGACTTCTTCCTTTCTAATTTGGGCGCCCTTTATATCTTTCTCTTGTCTGGGTCCATCAGTTAGGACTTCCAGTAATATGCTGAATAACAGTGGTGAAAGTGGGCAACATTGTCTCTTTCTAAATCCTAGAGAAAATGTTTTCGAGTTTTATCCTTTCAGTATAATACTTGCTGTGGGTCTGTTGTATATGGCTTTTATCATGTTGAGGCAAACTCCTTCTATACCCAGTTTTTTGAGAGTTTGTATCATGAAGAGATGTTGAATTATATCAAACAAATTTTCAGTATCAATTTAAATAATCATATAGTTTTTATCCTTCATTCTGTTGTTATCATGTATCACATTGATGGATTTGCATATGTTGCACCATCCTCATATCCCTAGGATGAATCTAATCTGATCATGATGAATAATCTTTTTAATGTGATGCTGAATTCAGTTTCCCAGTATTTTGTTTAGAATTTTTGCCTCTATATTCATCACCTATATTGACCTGTCATGTTCTTTTTTTATGTTATTGTTGTGTCTTTTTATGTGGTATCAGAGTAATATTGGCCTATTAGAATCAATTTGAAAGTATTCCATCCTCCTTAATCTTTTGGAACAGTGTGAATAGGTTTAGTAATATTTCTTTAAATGTTTGATAGAATTCAGTAGTGAAGCCATCAGGTCCTGGGTTCTTCATTGATGGAAGACTTTTTATTAGTACTTCTATCCCATTACTTGTTATTTGTCTATTTAGGTTTTGGATTTCTTCATGCTTCAATCTCAGTAGGTTGTATGTGTTTAAGAATTTGTCTATTACTTCCAAATTTCCAATTTATTGGCACACACTTGTTCCATAATGCCTCTAATGATCTTTTGAGTTTCTATGGTATCAGTTTTAATGTCTTCTTTTGGGTTTCTGGTTTTATCTATTTGCATCTTCTCTCTTTTGTTCTTAGTCAATTTTTTAAAATCTTTTCAAACACCAACCTTTCATCCTGTTATTTTGTATTTTTTGTTTCGATTTCATTTATTTCTGTTCTGATCTTTGTAATTTTTTTTCTTCTACCAATTTTGGGTTGATTTCCTCCTGCTTTTGTAGTTCCTTAAAATGCATCACTAGGTTGTTATTTGAAGTTTTTCTACTTTTTTGATGTAGGCAATTATTGCTGTAAACTTTCCTCTTAATATTTCTTTTCCTATATACTATAAGTTTGGATATGTTGCATTTCCATTTCCATTTGTTTCAATAAATTATTCAATTTTCTTATTAATTTCTTAATTGACTCACTGGTCATTCAGGATCATATTGTTTAATTTCCATTTGTTTGTATAGTTTCTAAAGTTCCTCTTGTTTTTGATTTCTAGTTTCATTGCATTGTAGTCAGAGAAATACTTCAGAGAATTTCAATTAAAAAAAAAATTAAGTCTTGTTTTTTTGACCTAACATCTGATCTATCCTTGAGGGTGATCCATGTGCTGAGGAGAAGAATTTATATTCTGCAGAATCAGATGAAATGTTCTATAAATGTCTATTATATTTGGCCTATAGTGTAGATTTAGTCCAACTTTTTTTGTTGATTTTCTGTCTTGATGATCTGCCCAGTGCAGAAAATGGAGTTTTGTGGTCTCAAGCTATTATTTTATTGGGGTCTATCTCTCTCTTGTGTTATGTACCTGGGTGATCCCATGTTTGGTGCATATTTATTTGTAAATGTTATATATTATTGCTTAATTGACCTCTTTATCATTGTATAATGATTTTCTCTGCCTCTTTTTATATTTTCATCTTGTAATAGATTTTATCTGATATAAGTATGGCTACTCCTGCTCTTTTGTGATTTCTATTTTGATGAAATATCACCTTCCATTCCTTTATTTTCAGCCTATGTGTGTGTTTATAGGTGAGGTAAATATCTTGCAGACAACATATAGGCGGGAATTCTTTCTTATCCATTCAGCCGCTCTATATGTTTTGATTGCAGTGTTTAGGCCAATGACATACAAGGTTATTATTGATAGGTAAGGATGTACTCTTGCCATTTTCTTACTTGTTTTCCAGTTGTTTTGTAATCCTTCTTCTTTCTTTTTTCCTTCTTATCTTCCTTTGTGTAAAAGTGATTTTTTACTGGTAGTACCTTATTATATCTTGCTTTTTTTTTCTGTGTATCTATTGTAGGCTTCTTGTATTGAAGTTGCCATAGGCTTGTAAATAACATTTTATAATCAATTGGTTTAAATTGATGACAGTTTAACTCTGATTAAAAAACAACCACAACAACATACAAACAAATCAGCAAGGAGAAAACTAAAAAAAAACCTCTACATTTTAACTCTATTCCACATTTTGACTTCTTGGGGTTTCCATCTTTTTACACTATCTATCTCTTGATAATTTGTTGTGGTTATTATTTTTGTAGATTTGTCTTTTTGTCTTTCTATTCAAGATATGAGTGGTTTATATACCACATTTATACCATTTAAGTATTCTGTATTTGTCTTCATACTAACTGTTACCAGTGAATTTTATACTTTCAGGAGATTCTTTATTGTTTATTAACAACATTTTCTTTCAGACTGAAAAAGCTCCATTTAGCATTTCTTGTAGGATAGGTTTGGCATTGACAAATCCTTCAAGTTTCATTTGTCTTGGAAAGTCTTTCGATCACCATCATGTTTGAAGGATATTTTTGCCAGATACGATATTTTTTGGTTGTAATTCTTTTTCCCTCAACACTGTGAATATATCATGCCACTATCTCCTGGCCTGTGAGGTTTCCTCTGAGAAGTCTGCTGCCAGACATATTGTAACTCTTTTATGTGTCATTTATTTTATCTTTCTGCTTTAAGGATCCTTTCTTTATGTTTGACCTTTGGGAGTTGGGTTATTAAATGCCTTGAGGCAGTCTTATTTAGGTGAAATCTGCTTGGTGCTCTATAACTTCTTGTACTTGAATATGCATGTCTTTCTCTAAGTTTTGAAAGGTCTCCGTTATTATCTTTTGGAATAAACTTTCTATCCTGGTCCCTGTCTCTCTAGTTCCTCTTTAAGGCCAATATTTCATATATGCCCTTTGCAGGCTGTTTTCTAGAACTTGTAAGCATACTTCCCTCTTTTGCATTCTTCTTTCTTTTGATTCTTCTGACCAAGTATTTTCTGATACACTGTCTTTAAGCTCATTAATTCTTTCTTCTGCTTGATCAATTATGTTGTTGGGGGGTCTAATAAACTCGTCACATTGTCAATTAAATTTTTCAGCTCTAGAATTTCTGCTTGATTCTTTGTAATTATTATTTTTTCTTCCATTTGTATTTTAAGTTCAGGGGTACATGTACAGGATATGCGGGTTTGTTAAACATGTAAGCATGTATCAATTGCTAAATTTCTCTAATCAGAGTCTGCATTCCTTCTCTGTGTTATCTTGGACTTCATTAAGCTTCCTCATAACAGTTATCTTAAATTATCTATCTGAAAAACCACATATCTCTCTCATTTGAATTGCTCACTGGTTCCTTATTTAGGTCATTTGGTGAGGTCATGTTTCCATGAATGATTTTGATGTTTGTAGATGTTCATTGATGTCTGGGCATTGAAGAGTTAGGTCTGTTCTAATCTTCGCAATCTAGGCTTGTTTGTACTGTCTTTTTGAGAAGGCATTCCAAGTATTCATAGGGAATTGAGTGTGGTGATCTAAGTCTCTGGTCACTGCAACCATATGTTCATTTCAGGGACACCCCAAGCCTGGAAATGCTGTGACCCTTGACGACTCATTGAGATACTGCCGTGGTAGTCTTCGGTGAAGTCCCAGAGAATTCCCCCTGAATTGCCAGGCACAGTCTCTTGTTCTCTTTCCTTATTTTCCCCCAAACAAATGGAGTCTCTCTGTCTGGCTGAGCTGCCTGGAGTAGGGGAGGGGTGATGCAAGCACTCCTGTGGCACCGCTGCTGGGACTGTTCTGGGTTACACCTGAAGCCAGCACCACACTGCGTCTCACCCAAGGCCTGTGGCAACTATTTCCTAGATACCACTGCTGTTTTTTCAAGGTCCAAGAGCTCATTAGTCATCAGCTGATGAATCCTGCCAGAATTGTGCCTTTCTATTCAGAACATCAGGTTCCCCTCTGGCCCAGGATGGGACCAGAAATGTTGTCCAGGAGTTAGGACCTGGAAACAGGGCCTCAGGAATTTCTGTGATCCTTTATTTTACTCTGGCTAAGCTGCTACTTCAGTCTCAAGCCAATGTTCTCTGTCCTCTTCCCTCTGTTTTCCTCAATCAGAAGGAGTCTGTATCTGCGCTGCTTTAAGTTGCAAGAGGAGTGACACAGGCACTCCCTTGGCTGCCACCACAGCTTGGTGTCCCACTGCTCTTTAAGTCCACTGGCTCTGAGCTCATTGCAGCACCAGGTGTTGCTCAAAGACTGCAGCCATTGTTGCCTGTCTTCCAGATTCATTCAGGACCCTAGGCCACTTTAGTCAGCCAATCATAAAACTAGTCAAATCTCTAGTTTTCTCCACGGAGGCAGAGGATTTCTCTCTACCCAGGATAAGTCTAAATGCTCCCCCCATGTGCACAGTCAGAATAGTGCCCTGGGTTGTGTCCTGCTGTGAGAAAGCAACACTGAGTTCCAATTCAAAGTCCTACAATTACTTTTCTCTCCCTTTCCTAAGCACACAGATGATCTCTCCTCACCAAATGGCACTGTTGGGGCATGGGAGAGGGTGTTGTAGACAATGCAAGAATGTCTTCATTGCCCCTTCAATGCCCTCTCAATGCAGCATAAATTGAGTTTGTGATGAGAAAAAACTAGTCAAAACTAGTTACTGTGATCACTCAGTTGATTTCTGACTCTTATGAAGGTGCTTTCTTGTATGAATAGTTGTTCAATTTAGCGCTCATGTAAGGGAACAATTGCTGGAGCATTCTCTTTGGTCATCTTGCTCTACCTCCTCTCCCAGAAAGCATGATCATTAGGGTGTATTTTTAGGGTATTTGACCTGAAGTATTTGAAATAAGTTTTTCAACCATGCAATTACATACTTGCCTAAACAAAGGCCCCCCCAATAAAATCTTGCATTGTAATGCCTGATAATTTAATATCAATATTAAAATTATCTTTAATATGCATCTAATCAAAAATTGAATTCCCATCACAAAGTCAAGTTAACTATTCCAGTAAGTATATAGAGTAGTGTATGACCTCCCTCGAAATTGTTAAGTGTATGGTTCCTATAAGTTGTAACTGCTTATAAAATGACTTCAAGACACTCTTGTTTGTATATCTTGGACCTTTACATGAACAGGAAAACATAACCTATATTTAGACTTAATGGTACTTAAAAGATAACGTTTTGAAATATATGTTAGGCACATAGACTATATGTTCATTAATTTAATAAATAGTAATCAAATTTCAAATGTGAATAGCAAACATTAATTTAGTGACTTGATTTTTAAATTTTAGAGTGAAATATATTGGTCTGAAATAATTGATTATTTCAAAATCAGTACTTTTACTAAAATGCTGAAACTTCGGTAGATCAATGATTTTCTCAGATGTGTCCATAAAGTGCTTTTTAGGAATTTAAGCAGTCATCTTGTCCAACTTCCATTTCTGTATCTTCCTTCAACTTCAGAGCCCTCTCAATGCAGCATAAATTGAGTTTGTGATGAGAAAAAAATAAGCAATAATAACTTACACTTTGAAATATTTTAAAACTGCCAACATATTTTTCTAATTAAAGATGATTAAACTTACATTTTAAAATGTTATTGTTTTAGTTAAATCCAATTCATCAAGAATTTGTTGAGACCACACTAAATTCTCAGAATTGTGTTGGCTGTTGTTAGAAGGAAAATGACATATGAAGTAAAACACCAGTAATGGGGAATAATCATTCCTTTATACAATTTTAAGTTTTGCACCAGTCTTGAACTTGAGATAGATACTTATGAACCACTCTTTCCTTTTGCCTTGAATTATTTCATCCTTCAAGAGACCCAGTCTTTTCTCCAGCTCTCACTTTAACAGTCGTTAATGGAGCCACTCTTGGCTTTGTATTTCATAGCCATTGTTTGATTTGTTGGCCCTAATGATCTCATCTACTTTTCATTGTTCATGTGTTTCTCGTTTTCTCATTGGGTACTTTACTTGTCATACTAGGTCGGATTGGAGAGACATCAAGAATATGTGATTTCAAAAATATGTAAAAGAAAGACTATTATCACATCACTTTTGGTGGGTTAGATATCTCTATAAAGATTCATCACTACGAAAGCACTTCTTCAAAACATAATATATCTGGATACTTTGTGGTTTATGCTCACACCACTGAAAAAAATAGATATGCTGCTAAACACCTTTGTTTCCAAGTCATACTATACTGACTTAAATCACAAAGAAAGGGACTCACTAAAACACTTTGGCTAAGCATTCTTTTTCTTAAAAAACTCTTAAAAAAACCCTTCAAAATTTAATCATTAAAGTTCAGTCTAGCAATCATGTGTTTGAATTCTCTTTTACCATAATTTGAAATTGGCCTAAATAAATACAGATTTTATTTATTTATTTATTTTAGACTGGGTCTCACTGTCACCTAGGTTGAAGTGCAAAGACATGATCATTGCTCACTGCAGTCTTGATCTCCCAGGCTCAAGTGATCCTTCCACCTCAGCCTCCTAAGCAGTTGGGACTACAGGCACATGCCACTATGCCTGGCTAATTTTTAAATTTTTTTGTAGAGACAAGGTCTCACTGTGTTGCCCATACTGGTCTCAAACCCCAAAACTTAAGTGATCCTCCTGCCTCATCTTCTCAAAGTGCTGAGGTTGCAAGTATGAGCCACTGTGCCTGGATACATATAGATACTTCTAAAATGAAAATCACATGATGCAGAGTGGCTGTTTTACAGAATTTCTCTTAGCTCTTTGTAGGTAATTTAGAAATGAATCTATATCAGCTCTTATTAATATCAAAATGTTTCTTATGTTTGTATTAAACCATCTCCATTACTTCACTCTATGGAAAATAAGCTCTGATAAGGTGAGCAAGTCTTCCAAAAAATTAAATTGTGATTGCTGATAATTAAATTTTTTTGATAATTTACTTTTTCATGTGTGAAATAGTTTTCACTTTTGCCTGAGTAGATTCTGCAAATTATTGTTTTGCTCTATTAATATAGAAAATATAAGATTATTATAAGTCTAAAAGGAAGACAGCATTAAGTTAAAAATTTAAAATATTCAGTAAATATGAACCCTTTGCCAACTAATTTGAAGCATTACTTTTGTAATTCATTGTGCAATCATTGAACACCTTGCTACATGGCTGATATCATTTATCCTTAGTTGCTATACTTCCTGCCAACCTAACATGGTAAACTCTAAAATTCACAGATATTACTCAGGGGCAACATTTGCACTGAGGTTTTCCTCTATTCTGTGTGGCCTCTCTGAATTTAGAAAGAACTATTACTATTTTTCACACAAATTCCCATCCACAAATCTCAGTTCTCCTGCTAACAATAAGTGTCCTGGAACATAAATGAAGAAGGGGAGGTCGTGGTGCTGTCCAACCAGGCTTTCCAATACTTTTTATAATTATATGGAAATAATTTCAAGTAATATTAGTTACCTATTGGCTTTTCTAACCTCAAAAAATACAACTTGTTTTTGAGTCCCTGTTCTACGTACAGTACAGCGATAAGATCTGTGAGGTGTATATGTATCCTACTAGAAGCATTATATCAGTCTTCAGCAAACTTAAGCTGGTAATTCAGAGGAATAAAGAATACGTGTTAAATAAGTGAATATAGAGGAGGACCTTTAGGCAGTGCTATAAGAATTTAAACATGATTTGAAAATATTAATTTGGTAATGGCAGTAGTAATTTTGCTGGATTATTCAAGGAAAAGTTCATATAGGAGACTAGATTAATAAAATATTAGAAGTAGGACCAAAGACAGATGCAGTCTAATCTGAGCATACCTTTTTTTTTTCTTTTTTTGAGAGAGTCTTGCTCTGTCACCCAGGCTGGAATACAGTGGCACAATCTCGGCTCACTGCAACCTCCACCTCCCAAGTTCAAGAGATTCTCCTGCCTCAGCCTCCCAAGCGGCTGGGGATATGCCACCATGCCCAGCTAACTTTTGTATTTTTAGGAGAGATGGGGTTTCACCATGTTGGCAAGGCTGGTCTCTAACTCTTGACCTCAGGTGATCCACTCGCCTCAACCTCCCATAGTGTTGGAATTACAGGTGTGAGCCACCACGCCTGACTAGAGTATACCATTTTTAAAATGAGGAAACAAGACCGAGTAAAATAATGTACTAAGATGGCACAGAAGAGAACATTGACTTTGTCTTTGAGGATATATTCTTTTGTTTTTGTAGTTTGTAATGTTTCTTAAAATGTCTTTAATGCCAACAATACACAAAGATGGCCTCATTCCTGAACCAGTGCCATTTTATTTGCATATTTTGACTAATAACTATTGTTTAAACATAAGAAAAGGAAAAGGATATGAAAGAAAAGGTTGAGGACTTTGGTAAAATCAAAGATGGAAATAGGAAAGTGCCTGATGTTTGTAGTAACATGTAAAGAAAAAAATATATTGGAGCACAGAAAAATGTGTCCTGCAAAGTTGACGGAAAAGAGAAAGATCTGTCATCATAAATTGTGAAAGATTATAAGATAAAACACAAAATCTGTCTTACGGGCACTAAGACAAAAATTTTTCAAGTGGGAGAAGGAGGAGGAAAATGTGATTTGTGAATAATAACTTGATAATGGAAGTCAGGAAGTTGAAGAAATTAAAAAATGAAGACAAGGAGTATTGTTAGCATAGGTTACTGGGTAATCCAAGCCTCAAACAATAAAAGCTCTGCAACAGTATGTTTTAAAAAAACAATCCATGGAAATGTAATGGATGTGTGAAGGAAGAGCAAGAGCAAAGTGTCAACAATGCTGCTGAGCTTTAAATCACAAATTAAACTACACTTAAAAACACATACACACATACATAAAATCAGAAAAAAATATTGTTGTTTTTGCTTTTTTACTTCCCTTGGATGGAGTGAAGGCTCAGAGCATTACATTACCTCTAAAAATACTGGTCTTGTGCCAAACTGAACAGAATTGAGACCCAAAAATCCATAAAAAGAATCAATGAAACTAAAGGATAAACAAGATAAATAGACTGCTAGTTGGATTAAGAATGCAGAAAGAGAAGAGAACCAAATAAGCACAATCAGAAACGATAAAGATGACATTGCAATTGACCCTACAGAAATGCAAAACATCCTCAGAGGCTGTCATGAACACTTCTACACATAAAAACTAGAAAATCTAGAGACAAAGCATAAACTCCTGGAAAAACACAACCTCCCAAGATTGCAAGACTAAACAGACCAATGTCAAGTTCTGAAATTGAATCAGAAAAAAAAAATCTTGCCAATGAGAAAAGCTCTGGACCAGATGAATTCATGGCCAAATTCTGCCAGACATACAAGTAAAATTCTACTAAAATTATTCCCAAAAATTGAATAGGAGGGACACCTGCCTAACTCATTCTACGAAGCCAGCATTGCCCTGATATGAAAAGCTGGCAAAGACACAGTGAGGGAAAGAAAACTACAAGCCAATATACTTGCTGAACATAGACCCGAAAATCCTTAACAAAATGCTAACAAATCAAATTCAACAGCACACATCAAAGTTAACTCACCATGATAAAGTAGGCTTCATTCCTGGGATATAAGTTTGATTCAACATACACAAGTCAATAAATGTGATTCACCACACACACACAATTAAAAACAAAGATTGTATGACCATCTCTACAGATGTGAAAAAAGATTTCAATATAATCCAACATCCTTTCATGATTAAAAAAAAAAAAAAAAAACCCAACAAACTAGACACCAAAGGAACAAACCTCAAAATAATAAGAACCATCTATGAAAACCCACAGGCAACATGTTACTGAATGGGAAAAAGCTGGAAGTATTTCCCTTGAGAACTGCAACAAGACAAGGATTCTCATGCTCACCACTCCTAGTCAACATAGTACTGGAAGTGCTAGTCAGAGAAATCAGTCAAGAGAAAGAAACAAAAGGCATCTAAATAAAAAAAAAGGAAAGAAGTTAAATTTTCTGTTTTCACTAAGAATATGATTCGGCACCCAGAGAAGCCTATCAACTCTGCCAAAAAGCTCCTAGAACTAATAAAACAACTTTATTAAAGTTTCAGGATACAAACTCAATGCATACAAAAATCAGTAACATTTCTATACACCAATAACATTCAAGCTCAGTGCCAAAGCAATAATGCAATCCCATTTGTAATAGCCATACACACAAAAATAAAATCCCCAGAAATACATCTAACCAAGGAGATGAAAGATCTCTACAAGGAGAATGACAAAACACTGTTAAAAGAAATTGCAGATGACACACACAAATATTCTATGATTATGTTTTGGCAGAATCAATATTGTTACAATGACCATACTGTCTAGGGCAATATACAGATTCAGTGCTATTCCTATCAAAATACCAATGTCATTTTTCACAGAATTGAAAAAAAATCTAAAATTCATATGAAACACTTTAAAAAGTCAGAATAGCCAAAACAATTCTAAGCCCAAAGAGCAAATCTAAAGGCAGTGTTTGGGGGGGAAAAAAAAAATTTGCAAACGATGCATCTGAAAAAGGTCTAATAACCAGAATTTATAAAGAACTTCATGATAAAGGAAAAAACAAATAACCTCATTAAAAATAGGCCAAATACATAAAAAGATACTTCTCAAAAGAAAACATACAAGCAGCCAACAAACATATGAAAAAAAATGCTCCCCATCACTAATCATCAGAGAAGTACCAATCAAAACCATAATGAGACTCTATCTCACACCAGTCAGAGAGGCTATTGTTATTATTAAAGATTTAAATGTAAAACCCAAAACTATAAAAACCCTAGAAGAAAATCTAGGCAATACCATTTAAGACATAGGCATAAGCAACAATTTTATGACAAAATCACCAAAAGTAATTGCAACAAAAGCAAAACTTGACAAATGGGATCTAATTAAACTAAGGAGCTTCTACACAGCAAAATAAATTGTCATCAGACTGAACAGGCAACCTACAGAGTGTGAGAAAATTTTTGCAATCTATCCATCTGACAAAGGTCTAATATCTAGAATAATAATCTACAAGGAACTTAAATAAATTTACAAGAAAAAAACAAATAACTCCATTTAAAAAAGGGGCAAAGGACATGAAGTGTCACTTTCCTAAAGAAGACATTCATGTGGCCAACAAACATATGAAAAAAAGGTCAACATCACTGATCATTAGAGAAATGCGAATCAGAACCACAATGAGACACTATCTCATGCCAATCAGAATGGCAATTTTTAAAAAGTCAAAAAACAACAGAGGCTGGCAAGGTTACAGAGAAATAGGAAAACTTTTACACTGTCAGTGGGAATGTAAATTGGTTCCACCATTGTTGAAGAAGGTGTGGCAGTTCCTAACAGATCTAGAACCAAAAATACCATTTATCTCAGCAATCCCATTACTGGGCATATACCCAAAGAAATATAAAATCATTATATTTCAAAGATACATGCTTATGTGCATTCATTGCCGCACTATTCACAATAGCAAAGACTTGGAATCAACCCAAATGCCCATCAATGATAGGCTAGATAAAGAAAATGTGGCACATACACACAATGGAATACTATGCGACCTTTAAAGGAGCAAGATCATGTCATTTGCAGAGACTTGGATGGAGCTAGAAGCCATTATCCTCAGCAAACTAACGCAGGAACAGGAAACCAAACACCGCATGTTCTCACTTATAAGTGGGATCTGAACAATGAGAACAATAGACACAGGAAGGGGAACAACACACACTGGTGCCTGTCAGAGGCTGAGGTAGGGGGAGAAAGAGCATTAGGAAAAATAGCTAAGGTATGCTGGGTTTAATACCCAGGTGAGGGGTTGATAGGTGCAGCAAACCACCATGGCACATATTTACCTATGTAACAAACCTGCACATTCTGCACATGGATCCCAGAACTTAAAAATAAACATGAACATTTAAAAAGTCAAAAAACAGATGCTGATGATGGTGTGGAGAAAGGGGAACCTTTATATGCTGTTGGTGGATGTGTAAATTAATTCAGCCACCGGGGAGACCACTTTCGAGATTTCTCAAAGAACTTAGAACTACCATTCGATCCAGCAACTTCGTAATGGGTATATTTCCAAAAGAAAACAAATCATTCTATCAAAAATGAAGATGCCCTTGCATGTCCATGGCAGCACTATTCACAATAGCAAAGACATGATATCAACTTAGATGCCCATCAACAGTGGATTGGATAAAAGAAATGTGGTACATATACACCATGGGATACTATGCAGTCATAAAAAAGAATGAAATTATGTTCTTTGCAGCAGCATGGATGTAGCTGGAGACCATTATCCTAAGCCAAATAAGACAGGAATAAAAAATTAAATGCCATATGTTCTTACTTGTAAGTGGAAACTAAATATAGGGTTCTTGTGGGTATAAAGATGGCAAAAATAGACCGTAGGGACTACTAGAAGCGGGAAGGAGAGAGGAAATGGCTGAAAAACTGTCTGGTACTATGCTTGGTCCTGGAGATTGGATCATTTGTACCTAACCTCAGCATCACACAATACAACCAGGGTTGTTGTGATAATTAAGTTAAATAATCCTTGTCAAGCATGTAAGACAGAATTTCTTTTCTCTACTGAGAAGCATGTGCTATGGTGGGAAGAACAGCTAATTGAGCATTGATGAGTCCAGAGCTTCCAGCAAAATAAAACAGAAACTTCTATTCATCAGAACCACCGACAAAGTAAGATGACAACTTCTACCTACACACTTGTTGGATAGGTGGACACTTTTAACCTCTTCTCCTGATACAACCCCACAAGACAGAAATGGCAAAGAATACTCTTCAAAGAATGGCATAAAAAGGGTAGGCAATCAAAATTACTCTATATTATGAGGTTTACATGTGTAATTATAGAATATATCTGGCAACATGCTGGGAAGGAAACTTTTTCTTAATAGAAAATAAATATAAAGCAAAAGGAAATACTGACAGCACAATTAATTTCTGGAAACTTTTTGATATAGAAGTTGCCTTTTAACTAAGAATTTGTTTTTAGTGGGAACTGCATTATTTATACAGCTTTAGATTTTACAGTGTAAGTCTAAACAACGATTGCTAAATGAGATGTTTAAAATTTGTCCTGTTGACACAGAGAAGCTCAAAGGCAAAAAGAACAAAAGAACCGAGGCACAGATTCAGAACATCTTATATATGGTATTGTGACAGGGAATTTGTGACCTGCAGCTCATCACCTACCTCAAGGGAATAAATGGAAAACTAATTGATACAGAAGTTTCCTAGAGAAAGATTTTATGTGCTTTGTGGCTGCCTCCTCCCTCAACTGAGTCAAGTGAAGGAGCTTCAATCATCATTTAGAACGGTTGACATGTCTGCCATGAAAAGCAGGCATTTGCTAAGGGCAAGAGACTATGGAAAGGCCAGGAAAGCAGTGACTAGAGGAACAGCAATAAAGTAAATTGAGTCAAATGTGTGGATTTCTCATGGTTCAATCCATCAGTTAAACCAGGTACAGAGGAAAGAATATAATTCTTGTTTTTCTTTCTTCTTAGATGCAAATATTTTTCTTGTAGTTCCAGCAATTCGATAGAATTATAAGTCCATGAACTTACAAGTGAACAAAAATAAGGATTAATTTTTAAAATTTAAACTTGGAGTGAGATAAAAAAATAAACTTGGATAAGAAGAAAGCCATATATATGACTTTCAGGATATATTGAGCATATGGAAATTAGTAGAGGGTCATAAAACTAGAACTTTAGGTGAATCTTTCATTTGTCACTAATATTACTTACTAATTTGTTTGTTACATGAGAATGACCTTATCTCTTCGTGTTAATTAAGGCAAAGCCATTCTATGGAATTTAATAGCCATAGGAACTTTTGGTTTAGTATTTTCTAGCATTAATTGTTTCTCTTTTCTACATTAAGTGTGTTCACTCTTCTACTGAGCAACATATTTATTTCAATAACTCAATCTTTTCCAAATACTCAGCATCTTCTTTAATTTTTCTTATCCTTTTGCTTTATCCAGGTAATGTCTTCAATATAGGAAAATGTATGCTGCTCTCTTTTGAGTGAAATTGTTTATATTTTTATCTTTTCTTTCCCTAAAATGTGAGAAAGAAAATGAAAGGGAAGGAAAAGAAGAGGAAAAAAAAATCTTAATATATCCCAGATTCCTAGTTGTGTAAAGTCTGTTGTAAACCCTTCAGAAGTATTTGCTTGAAAAGCCCACAAATAATTAAAACTTGTAAGAGCAACATAAGTTCATGATGCAATGATGATCTATCATCAATAAAATATAAAATTTACCGAGTCTTTCACATGTATTTCCTTATGTGTATTTCACAATAAGGTGAAGTAGATTAGGTAGGAATTGTTACTTTTATTTCACATAAATGGAATCTAGGTTCAGAGAAGCTCAGTGGCTTGCTTGGGGCCATGTCACATTTTAAAAGCTCAAAATATTGCTTTTTGAAGCCATAGGCTGGGCTCCTTCTGCTTTACCTACTGAATATTATCTATGTAATTTTTTATACTGTTCTTTAGAGTTTGGAATAATTTGAAGTATTGTGTCTTCCCAAAGCTTAAATATTTTTACTTCACATCAACATATATTCGGCTTCAAATAAAATTTCCATAAAACAGTTTCAAAATATTTTTTTGTTGTTGTTGTTGGGGAGAACTGCATGTTCTCTTATCCATAGCTTCCAAAACTGCATAGTAAATTCTGTCTTTACTCCCAAACTTGAGGATTCAAGGAATGTGAAAATATTAGAAAACCTGTTGTTATTGGCACTGAGACCTGATTTCTGTGACAGTAGCTTGACAGTCCCACTATTCACCATAAACAATATTTTAATCAAAGAAAATATTCTAAAAACATCATCTTTAATTTTTATTCTTATAGAAATATACATCTGAAAAGCTAAATTATTAATTTGGGAGTCTTTATGCCATTTTCAAGCCTTAACATTGCTTCTCCCATGCTCATCCAAAATTTATCTCAAATTTTCTGATAGGTGTTCAATGGAAGAGATGCAAGGAATAACAAGTAATATAGTCCCTGGCCTAGGGCATCAAAGTATTTTTATTCCTTGCCAAACCGATGTAGAATATATTTGTATGAATAAATTCCAAAATAATGTACCTTGAAATGACTTTGATTTGATCTATGCTTTCTTTTTCTCCCCTGAAAGTTACATTATCAAACAAAATCCCCATCTCCTGACTTACTGCTATCACATCGACAATTGGTTTATTTATTAACTGTAACATAAACAAACATAGAACCATAACAAAGAGGCCTCTGGATTATTATAGTTTATATTTTAATTTGTTTCATTTTAAAATTCACAAGACGACAGCATGACTGATGACAATTAACAGATAATTAACTGTTTTCATACCTTTTAATATAGTTGGGTCTAAAATAACCGTATTGTGATTTGAAAAGAAGGCTCCAAAAGCATGTGCTTCTTTTACAGGTATCAAAATAATAAAACTATGTTTTGTTTTAAGTAATGTCTCTTAATTGCACCATCTTTATGAGATGATTTTAAAAGGACATTTTTAAAGATAAAAACTAGTTAATTGTGGAGGATAGAAGAAATCACTTTTTAAAGATAAGGATATTCTTAATAATAAAATGATTAATTTGTATGTGGAAATCATCAAAATGCAAACCAATATTTAACATTTGGAAGCAAATATTTTACTGTTGTATTGATGTGTAATCATAGGATGATTCTCATATCTTTAAATAATATTTTCAATATAGCAAATAATTAAATTTTAAATGAGAGTTTTAAGATCAACTTAATAATCATGGAATTTACCAAAATTTGTGAATATAAATCAGTGGACAACTTAATGTTTGATCTTGGAAGGTTATTATGATTCCAGAATTCATCATGATGACATGGCACTTGAAAAGAGATCTTTACTAAAACTCTGAACCTATTATTGTGATTTATTTTTAATCTAGGTATCAGAGATAGTGATTATAATTCACATGAAAAGTACCTACTAACAGTTATGTTAACGTAAAATTGAGATTATTTCTCTTGAAAGAGATATTTATGTTTGAATTTTATACATGTACAAGAATATAGAGATAGAGTTATTTCTCTGTTTTGGTCAAGACCCCCAAAGCTTTATTGCCACAAGATAGTGAGTTGAGCTCATAAGCTCTCATTTCAGCAAGGGGACAAAAGGCTTAGGTTGAAACGTACAGATTTGAGACTGTGATGGAAATCCATGCTGTTCTTTGGTAGGTGCTGCCGTTCTTACCTCTGCATTTCCAGTTTTGCCCCTTCTGAATTCAGTTGTAATGTAAGAGACTTATTGTGATCTTTGAACTGTAAGACTGCATTTACTGCTCTCGACTCAGCCAAGGGACTCAGTCGTTGCCTTCAGTCTTTGATCTTGGCAGTCATCCTTATCTAAAACCTCTGCCCGTCTGCTCATTTGTTTGTTAGTTCTACATACTACTCCACCAGAGAACTAAGAAATTTCTAGACCCCTACAGAGCACATGTGAGAGGAATACTCAATCAGGGTTATTTATCCAGATTGGCAGTCTTTCTTAAAATATAATCCAAACCACAAATATTAACTATGTATGCTATTTTACACTTTCTAGGAGCCACATTAAACAAAGAGATAGAGCAGGTGGAGGAAGATGGGTGAACAGAAGCCTCCAGTAATTGTTCCTCACACAGAAACACCAAATTGAACAACTATCTACACAAGAAATTGCCTTCAAAAGAAACTAAAATGAGATGAGCAATGACACTTGATTTGTAACATCACATCAACCAAAGAGGCATGGAAGAAGGTAGGAAAGAGTCTTGAATTGCTGACACCACCATTCCCCGATCCTCCAACAGTGGTACCTGTCATGTGGGGAGAGATAATCTGAGTACTTGGGAGAGGAAGAGTAGAGTGATTTTGGGGACTTTGCATTGAAACTCTGTGCTGTCCTGTCACAGCAGAAAGCAACACAGAGCAGAGTTCAACCAGGGCCCATGGAAGGAGAATTTAGACCAGCTCTAGCCAGAGGGGTATTGTTCATCCCAGTGGCTGGAATCTGAGTTCTGGCTAGCCCCATCACTGTAGGCTAAAGTGCCCTGGAGTTCTAAATAAGACTGAAAAGCAGTCTATGCCACAAGGACTGCAATTTCTGAGCAAGCCCTGGTATTGTGCTGGGCTGAGACCCACTGGACTTGGGGTGGACGTGACCCAGTGAAATATCAGTTAAGGTGGTCAAGGGAGTGCTTGTGCTATCCCTCCTCCAACTCTGGTAGTGCTGCTCACAGGTCTGGGAAGAGAGGGAAGAGTAAAAAGGACTGTATCTTGCAACCTGGATAACAGCTCAGTCACAGTAAAATAAAACACTAAATAAACATTCAAAGTCTTCAGTTCCAAGTCTTAACTCCTGGAAACCACTTTTATGCCCATCTTGGACCAGAAGGGATCCCACTGCCCTGAAGGGACGGACCCAGGCTTGGCAGGACTCATTACCTGCTAAATAAGCAGCCCTTGGGTCTTGAAATGTCAGTAGTAGCTAGGCTATAGTTGCCATGGGCCTGGGGTGGTGGTGAACATGGGCAGAGATTGGTTCTGCTTGAAGAAAGGAGAGGGAAAAGTAAAGAAGATTTGTCTTGCTACCTAGGTGCCAGTTCAGCCCCAGTAAAATAAAGTACCAAACAGATTTCTAAAGCCCCTAATCCCAAGCCTTAACTCAGGGACAGCATTGCTAGACTCATCCTGGGCAAAAGGGAACCTGCCTTCCAGAAGGAAAAGAACCAGTACTGGCAGGATTTATCACCTGCTAATTAAGAGTCCCTGGGCAAAGGAGACCCAAAGGAGACTGGTTTCAGGTGTAATCCAGCAGAATCCCAGTAGTAGTGGCCACCAGAGTGCTTGCATCACCCGTCTGCCAATTGCAGACAGCTCAGCACAGAGACAGACAGACTCTTGTTTATTTGGGGGAAAATAAAGAAAGAGAACAAGAGACTCTGCCTGGTAATCCAGGGAATTCTCCTGGATTTTACCCAAGATCACATAGACAGTACCTCTATGAATCTGTAAGAGTCACAGCATTACTGGGCTTGGGGTGCCCCCTAATGCACACATGTCTGCAGTGACCAAAGACTTAGATCACAACACTCGATTCCCTTCAAATACTTATAAAGGCTTCTCAAGGATGGATACAAACAAGTCCAGACTGCAAAGATTGGAATAAATACCTAACTCTTCAATACCCGGACATTGAGAAACATCTACAAACATTAAGCCCATCCAGGAAAACATGAGCTCACCAAACAAATTAAATAAAGAACTAGTGATCAATTCTGGAATAAGGCCTTTCAGACAGAGAATTCAAAATAACTGTTTTGAGAACGCTCAACCAAATCCAGGGGAATACACAGAAGCAATTCAGAATCCTTTCACATAAATTTAACAAATAGATTGCAATAATTAAAAAGAATAAAGCAGAAATTCTGGAGCTAAAAATTCAATTGACAAACTGAAGAATGTATCAGAATCTTACAATAGCAGAATTGATCAAGCAGAAGAAAGAATTAGAGAACTTGAAGACACTGTATTTGAAAATACATAGTCAGCAGAGTCAAAAAAAAAATGAATAAAAAAGAGTGAAGCACATCTACAAGTTCTTGAAAAAAACCTCCAAATGGCATATATAAAAGACATTGGCCTTAAAGAGGAGGCAGAGAAAGAGATCATGATAGAAAATTTTTCAAAGATAGAAGCACACCTACAAGTTCTTAAAAAGTCTCCAAATGGCATATATAAAAGATATTGGCCTTAAAGAGGAAGTAGAGAAAGAGATCACAGCAGAAATTTTTTCAAAGATAGAAGCACACCTACCAGTTCTTTAAAAAAGCTTCCAAATGGTGTATATAAGAGATATTGCCCTTAAAGAGTAAGTTAGAGAAAGATATTAAGATATCAAGATACAAAGCTTTTCAAAGAGATATTAACAAAATTTTTAAACCTAGAGAAAGATACCGATATTCAAGTACAAAAAGGTTATAGAGCACCAAGCAGATTAACCCAAATAAGACTACCTGAAGGTGTTTAATAATTAAACACCCAAAGGTCAAGGATAAAGAAAGGATCCTAAAAGCAGCAAGAGAAATAAAATAAAAAGAAACAAACAAAAAACATATAAAGGAGTTCCAATATGTCTAGCAGTAGATTGCTCCCGGGAAACATTGCAGGCCGGTAGAGAGTGGTGTGACATACTTAAAGGGCTAAAGGGAAAAAAAGATTTTATTCTAGAATATTATATCCAGTGAAAATATTCTTCAAACATGAAAGAGAAATACTTTCCCAGAGAAAGAAAAGCTGAGGGACTTCTGTCAACACCAGACCTATGCTACAAGAAATGCCAAAGAAGTTCTTTAGTCTGAAAGGAAAGGATGTTAATGAGCCATAAGAATTCATCTGAAGGTACAAAACTCACTGGTCACAGTAAGTGAACAGACTAATACAGAACATTATAACACTGTAAATGTGGTGTGTAAACTAATCATAACAAGTAGGAAGACTAGGAGATAAACTGATCAAAAATAGTAAGTATAATATAACATCTTTTTAAGATATAGTATAATTGGATATAAATAGAAATGAGTTAAAAAGCAAGTGTGATGCAGTTAATATGTATAGCTTTAATTAATTTTCCCTTTTCTTGTTTGTAAGGTTGTTTGTTTTTGCAATCAGAGTTGTCATAAGTTTAAAATAATGTGTTATAAGATGTTATTTGCAAGCCTCATGGTAATCTTAAATTTTAAAAAAGCCTACAAAAGATACACAAAAAATGTAAAGAAAAAGGTTAAAACACACCACCAGATAAAATCATTTTCACAAAAAGAAAAAACAAGAAGGAAGGAAGGGAAGACCTCAAAACCAGAAAATAAACTTGAAAATGGCAATAGCAAGTCCATTCCTTATCAATAATAACATGGAACATAAATAGAGAGGCTAAATGGATAAAAAACAAGACCCAACAATCTGTTGCCTACAGAAACACACTTTGCATATAAAGACACACTTAGGGGATGGAAAAAGATATTTCATGAAAATAAAAACCAGAAAAGAACATAAGTACCTATACTTACATCAAATATAATATATTTCAAGACAAAAACTATAAAAGAAGGTCATTATACCTGTAATTCCAGCACTTTGGGAGGCCGAAGCGGGTAGATCACGAGGTCAGGAAATCGAGACCATCCTGGTTAACACTGTGAAACCATTTCTCTACTAAAGATACAAAAAAAAAAAAAAAAAAAAAAAACTAGCCAGGCGTTGTGGCGGCGCCTGTAGTCCCAGCTACTCGGGAGGCTGAGGCAGGAGAATGGCGGCAACCCCGGGGGCGGAGCTTGCAGTGAGCCGAGATCGCGCCACTCACTCCAGCTTGGGCGACAGAGCGAGACTCTGTCTCAAAATAAATAAATAAATAAAAATAATAATAAAAAAAAGAAGGTCATCATATAATGATAAAGGGGTCAATTCTGCAGGAGGATGTAGCAACCATAAATATCTAAACACCCAATACTGTAAAACACAGATATATAATACAAATCTTACTGGGGCTAAAAAAAAAAGATAGATCCAAATACAATAATAGTTGGAGACTTCAACATCCCACCTTCAGCACTGGACAGATCACCCAGACATAAATCAACTAAGAAACATTGGATTTAATCAGTACTATAGACCAAATGGACATAATAGATATTTAGAAAATAATTTCATGCAATGGCTGCAAAATACGCACTCTACTCCTCAGCACATGATCATTCTCAAGGATAGATACTAACAAAACAATACAATAATTAAGAAAGATGAGTTGTAATTATCACTTTTGTTTTAATATAGTTTGTTAGTTGTAAATTCATTGAATTTAATTTTAACTTATTTATTTATATTTTTATTTATTTATTTTTTTTTGAGACAGAGTCTCCCTCTGTCTCCTGAGGGAGAAGTGCAGTGGCAGGAGAGCTCGACTTACTGCAACTTCCACCTCCTGGGTTCAAGCGCTTCTCATGCCTCAGCCTTCGAGTAACTGGGACTACAGGGGCACGCCACCATGCCTGGCTAATTTTTGTATTTTTAGTAGAGATGGGGTTTCTCGCCATGTTGACCAGACTGGTCTCGAACTCCTGGCCTCAAGTGATCCGCCTACCCTGACTTTCCAAAGTACTGGGATTACAGGTGTCAGCCACCGCAACCAGCCAGAATTTAATTTTTAATATGCCTCCATTTAACAACCAGTTTGCAAGATTTCTGAAAATTTAATCACCAGATCTCCCAAGCCAGCTCTGAGAAAACACTTGCTCTGAATCACTAGAGAAAAAGGATACGTAAAGAAATGTGAATGAGAAAACACAGTAATATATTTCAAAAAAAGTAGTCCCTATTACACAAACACTGAACTTAATAAGAGAAGCTGTTAAAAAAAAAAGAAAAAAGAAAAAACCAAAACCAAACAAACAAAAAACCTCACTCCTTGAAGTTAAAGTGTACTCTGCTCTAGTGTAGAAGAAGCCTAAGAAAAATGAAAAAGAACCTCGTGTCTTCTGGAAGCAACGGTATGCAAAAACACCACTGAGGTCTATCGGTTCACGATTTCGACTTCAGTCTTGTGATTTATTAGATTATTTACAAGGTCCGAGTCTCGGGTTTCTACTTAGAAAATGAGTATAAATAATTCATTAACAGTGGCTGTAAAGATATAACAAACTTAATCATGAAAAATGAGGAGTGTTATTATTGTGAAGTTAATGCAAGCCCTTACTTTTCACTTGGGCTAAGCTGTCTCAGCAAACACAGAAAAGAATACAGTGAAACACATTATACAGAAGGTATAGTAAATGAAACAGGAATATCCCCGGATTACTAGGAAGCAGTCTCTTGATCATTCTGCTCCACAAAATCACATAAGGACTTTACTCTCTTCAAGCACTTTTTTCTAACTTCATCAATGCAGAATACAATCTGTATAATTCTCACATTGCTCAAAGGTGCCTCTCCAAGGATGTTGTAACAATTAATCAACATCCAATTTGATTATCCCTAAAAGTGTTCGCAATAATATATATTAATATATCAGGCAACGAATTCACTGAATAGTAAACAATATGATGTTTGGCCCGTTCAATAGAATTATGCACTTCAAAAGATTATTTAACCTAGTAAATCATTTACCAGTTGTGATTCAAATAAAATTTTTTATTAGCTTAATATTTCTGAGCATGAAATATTAAAAATTACCTGAGGGCAGATTCTATAAATAGTAATTAAAATTTAAGTTCAGTAGACTCTTAGTTGTCCTCAATGTCTATTCTTTCATTTTCCCCTCTTACTAGAAACTCTGGCTTGTATCTGAACATACAGACATCCAATTTAAGAACATTGCTCAGTCTCCCTTTGCCTCCAGATCGCTCCATGTGACTAATTTCTATCAAAGGAATTTGAAATTTTATGTGGGAGATTTAGGAATCTTCCTTAAAAGGAAGTTACACCATGACAATTTTTTTCTTGTCTTATTCTGCTGCAAGAAATTCAGAAACCATCTTAGAATATTACTTATTCAGACATAAATAAACTTCTGTTATTAAGGCACGCCATGATTTAAGTTGTTACTTGCAGTCATTCTTTATCTTAAATAATACAGCATGTTTCTGATATCAGCTTATATTTTTATCTTATCTTTTATATATCTTATTTTTATCTTGAACATTTCATTTGATTAAAAATTTTGTGAACTTAGCTACCAAATAATTTGACTTACTATACTTCAAAAACTACTATATTAAAATGGAACCACATATTTATGAGTCATACTACTTATGTTTACTTATGCCAATCCAATTAGACCTCTAAATATTTTAAGGGAAAAATGAATTTTTACATTCTAAAGATACCTACATTTATATCTGCATGTATAGCACATATAGTGATTTTAATGATACCCTGTTCTACTATGGAATAGTTACCAATACTTAGTTCTGTAATTTTTTTTAATAAACATGCATTTCCCAAGTATGGCATGATTGTAGTGAAGATATTTATTGTAATATATTCCCAGGAACTGGAAAGACTAAACATAAGTAATTAACTTAAGGCTAATACTTTCAAAATTGTACTTATGTAATGCATATATTTTTATTAAATATTTAAGAGTCATTAAACAGATAATCACTTACATCAAGTCAAAAGAAAGTAAATCAGACTCCTTATTTAAAGTATTTAGCTCATCAATGTTTAAGGGAAAATAAGCAAGACAGCATTTGCAAACAAGACATTTTGGAACAGTTTAGTCTCTGAGCTGTGCAGGTACCATTTGTAAGTGGGGATAATGGAAATCTAAGTGGTGCACAACAAAGTAATGCTAGTGGTTTGGTAAATGGGGCTTGAAGAAGTGAAAACTCTTGAGTTATTGTTTTTTCCTTTGACATTTTGTAACTACTATTGAGTGGGTGTATGGAAAAGCATCTTTCCAGTCTATATTTTCTGGCTACCTCTTGTGAAATTAAGAAAATCTGTTAGGACAAAGTGGCAGCTCCATCTGTTAGCCTCCTTCATAAAATAAAACCTGCAGACACAGGATCATGATGTCTAAGCAGTGCTAATATTATTTGAGTAGATATCCAGAAAAAAACTTGTATGGAACATTTCAAAATATTATTTTTGGATTTTCATGAGACAGACATTATCTATAAATATTTCTTATTACTCTCAAGAAGAACATTTCTCTGAGAAAATATTTCTCTTTCTCTTCCTGGTTAAGGTTTCCTAAAATATATTGTTGCATGCTTTGGATCAGTTTTGAACCTAGTGGAAGATGTAAATCATCACCTTGACAGAAAAAATATCAATTACATCAGTGTACTTATTTATCATCATGCAGATAACATTTTATTGTCTGGAAAAATTTGTTGTCTAATCTTCATTCATATATTATTTGCCATAGTAAATATTTAGATATATAGTTCACTGTAGCTGATTTGTAAAGGAAGTACTATATTAACTTACTGTTGGTATTGAGTGCTCTGATGAGCTAATTACCACTCAAAACAGTGATTCCAAACAAGATGCTTACCAAGAGAACAGGAATCTTTACTAAAAGAAAAGAAGTGCCATCAACAGTTAATTTGGTGAAAATAGGCAGAGACCTAGAAGTAAGGCCAAGAAGAGTGAGAAATACATGAAAGGAATAGAAATCTGCTTTTCTCGTTACTACATCCCAGCATTTTAAAAAGTGAAAATTGGCAATGGCTAATGGCCATGAAAGACAGGACCCAGAAAAAGGACATCGTAGAAACTGTGGTTGGCATGAAGGCAGGGTTTTCAAAGATCATTCAATTTTAAGAGGAGGATAAAAGTTTATGACTGGAATGGCTTTATTATCACAGTACTCGTATGTGTGGTTAAAGACTTTGTAAAATTAGACTGTTGGCTTGTAACTAGCCCCAGTCCCTTCCTGCAGCTAGATGAGAGCAATAAGTTCTATTGTTTTGTAGCACTCTAGGGTGAATCTGGCTAACGATAATTGAGTGTGTGTTTTCAAAAAGCTAAAAGAGGATATTGAATATTCACAGCAGTAAGAAATGATAATAGTTTGAGGTGATAAAGATGATAATTACCTTGATTTGTTCATTACATATTGCAGACATATATTGAAATATCACTCTTTATCCCATAAATATGTACAATTATGATGTGTCAACTGAAAAGGACAAAAGTTAACAGCACATTAAATTTTAATTCCTTCACTAATGCTATCCTACTGTTCCCTACTCAGCCTGATCTTCCTTATAGAGCCTACAGAGAAAGGCTTTGTAGCCTTTCTCAACTAGCGGCCTTATTTTTACCTCTTGGCTAACTGAAGTTGATTGAATTGAATGGAAGATAAATGTCTGGCTTAAAGTTCTGGTGCATTTTTTTCTTTCCATTAAACATAAATATAAAACTTTTAATGAAGCTCCCCAGAGACAAGAGTAAGGAGGTGAAAGATTTATTTGCGAGAAGTCGATGAGGTGAAGCAGGCATAGGTGAGCTGGCAATGAGAGGACAGTCTACTTCAACTGGCACTTACTGAATTCTTAGAATGGAAATGACATTGTTCACAGTGCCAGGGCTTCAAGAATGTCTGCCTTTAAGGAGCTGACAATTCACTGAAAGGAGAGATGTAGAAAGAAAATGTTAAATGCAATAAGGTAAGCATTACATAAGCTGAAGAAATGAATAAATAAACAGAGCTGACCTGGCCAGGATTCCCCTGAAAGTCCACAAAGGGGATATAGAAAGCCTCCCCTCTGTGAAAGAGAATTACACCTAGGCTGAAACTTAATGGGAGAGTAATAATCAATGAAAGGAAGACTTGGGAAAGAATTAGGAAATGGATATTCCAGGCAGAGGTAATAAAATAACACAGATAATGTGTATTTAGAGGAGGAATTCTAGAGTTGGCAAGTTGAGTGAGGAAGTATTGCAGTAATCTAGGTAGGATAACATTGAGAACCAGAGCTAGGGTCTTGTTAATTTGGATAAAGAAGACACACTAGATATGAGAAATTTTGTTTAAATAAAATTATAAGGTCTTATAAATTGATCAATGTAAACAATAAGAAGCAGTTATCTAAGATGACTTGTATATTTTGTGTAACAATGTAGATGATAGTGCCAACATATGAGATAATATTCAAGTATATAAATCGGGAGGATAAGATGAAGTGAACTTGTGGAACTGGAAGTATCTGGAGAACTTCCAGAAAGATATGTCCATTAAGCACTTTCATCTGAAGATATGAAATCCAGATGCGAGATTAAAATTAGACACATAGATATGAATGTGACTAGCCTATAGTCTTTGTTAAAAATATGACAGTAAAAAGCATCACCCAGAAGAGAAAGGAAGATTTAAAAACAACAAAGACTCAGTGAGCAGAAATGAGAATCATGGAAATCAGTACTACGTAATGGGTGCAGGAAGAAAAAAGTTCACAAAGCAAACCAAGAATAAAGATCAAATGGATTGAAAGACAAATCAGAAAAATGTTGTATCACAGAAGAAAAGGGTGTAACTTTCCAGAGTAAGAAAAGATCAGTACTGTGAAATGCAATGAGATCATTGCAGAATGAGTACCGAAAAGTGTCCAATGAATACCAAGATATGAAGATTAATGGTGCAGGTTACCAGAGGAGTTTCAGTGAAACGATGGGAGAGTGTTGGTAATGAATTGCAAAAAAAAAAAAAAAAAAAAAAAAAAAAGAGAGAGAGAGAGAGAGAGACTGAATATTGTCACCATTTTCAAGATCGTTGGCTGAGACAGAAAGGAAAACAAGGACAAATAATCCTGTTACATAGGATACATTCTGCTAGAAGGCTTTACTAGAACCCCTGAACTCATTGGCAATAATCATTCTCATTTTCATTTTATGAGCGAAATATTTTCATGTTAGTGAACTACGTATTTTCATGCTAGTGAACTTCATGTTAGTGAACATAAAGTTTCTGGATGAATTTTATTAGTTTTTGATACTACTATCTTCCCAATATTAATGTATCATTTTTTGTGTCTTTATAATAGAATCAGCTCAGTTGTACTAATTTAACTGATGCACTACTTAGCTTGGAAATAGTAACTTAAAACATGCTCTTATTTAAGCACATTAACTGATGAAGAACGGCATAATTTCAGTAAAGATGTTTATTGTATTGTATATGCACAAAATGCAAGGATGAAGAATATAGCAATTAAGACATGGGATTTTCTGATTTGTCCTTATAAAATATGCAAATCATATTGTAAAAGCACATCATAGATGATATAGAAAGAAATAAAAACACCATTAATTACATGAATCTCAAAGCAAGCAATAATATAATTTTATTCATAATAATACCTAATCAATTTTGGAATGGAAGCAAGCAAGAGATAAACTGTCCAGAAAAGACACTTAGCAAATTATATAGAATGTCCAATCTTGTCCAGGTAAGCATTTATAAAAGCAGATAAAAATTTTGCAGGAGGAAAGTATTTTACTAACCCTTTTGAGGGTTTTCCTGTATCTAGTTATCCTCCCCATCTATGCACAGAAAGAACAGCGCTTTAAAACTCCCTAGCGGATGAACAAGGACCTTTGACTAATTCTGTCTGGTCTATGCGGTGGTTACAGATTTGATGTCTGTCGGTTGTGAGCTGAGACAGTGACGAATTCATGATGAATTTTCCAGTCTCTGTCTGTATGCCTGCTATGGTAATGGTGGAGGAAACAATATATTGAGACGGTGAGTACAAAGGGTGAAACCAACATGAACTGAGTTGCTTCACAGGGTCTGTTGTTCTGAAGTCATGACAAACTATACAGACTTTGTGTGAGCAAAAAACAAACACCTGAGGTGCTGAGCCACTGAGTTTTGGAGATTGTTATTGCATTGCAACCTACCCTCTTCTGACCCTAAAACATTCAGAACATCCTTTTGTATCTAAAGCGAAGCCTGTCACCTAGCTACATTTTCCTTTTGGTTATTATCTATAAAGTACAGTTGGGGAAAAAAGGCATAAAGAGAGGAGAGAGAAAGTAAGTGGGATGGAACCTACAGGAGATGTTAGTAAAATCCTCAAGATAATAATTCAATAGACTATAATTATTCATTAGGTTTTTTAATAATCATATTAAACTTACAGATATTTTCCCTCCTTGCCCTCTCCAAATCAGTGAGGAAATAACTTGACATAGTTGTTAGAGAAAATTTCTTACCCAGGTCTAATGAGGTTGCTGCTTTGACAGTTCAGCTCTCTCGTTCACATTCCTTTGTTCGTGTGTTGTTAAAAAAAAAAAAAATCAGTATAAATCACTGCATTCCTTTCTACTTGCAAATCTCTGCTATGTGATTTTTTGTTGCAAATGAAGATATTTATCATGACTACATTTTCCCTCTTCCTTTTGTACATGCGGCGTGTATCTTACTGATAAGTATGACAATAAGTGGAAAAATGAGTTTTTTCCAAGGATTTATGAGATCCAACAACCAGGATTCTATGACATTAAAGAGTGGACTTTTATTTTGTAAAGGAACTAACAGAGTAAAAAATGAAATGAGAAGCTTTAAAAAAATAGTGTGACACTCCTGTCGTAATATGGCTTTTTTCCACCTAGAGAGTTTTGAATGGTGAGGCAAATACCAATACTAGCTGTTTAGGTAAATGCTATATTCTCCTATACAATGTATTCCCTTAAAGCATTAAGCTAACATGATTCCTTAAGGTAACTACTTCTGCCTATTTATTATTATTATTTCTAACTAAAGTGCCATTCTAATTCTAAAAAATATGCTTGGGCACACTGGCATCATCTCCGTGTTCACTCAGGTAGCATAACAGTCCTGACTGCTTTTGGCACCACGCTGCTGGCTCTCGCCATGGTAGTTCAGCCCAGCAATCTGTTCACTCTTTCAGTACTGCTGCTTTTCAAGTCTATTATTCCAGACCCTATTAGTGGATACTTAGGATGTTTTGTACATCCTGAAGCCCATAAGCATGCTTAGCTTCGAAATACTGTTTATCATGAGCCCATTTATATGGAGGTGATACTGCCTAATGAACTGGGTCCCACTTGCGGTTCATTGTTTTGCATTTTGCTCTTCATCCATTAGCCAGTATCATGGCAAGCATTCCTTCACTAACAGAGAGCCGCAGATGTGCCAAGCTCCATCATCCTCTCTTTTCTTTGCTTTATGAAGCATGCTGGGACCAGACGGTATTCTAAATAGAGCTTTTAATAAGAGCTTTCAACACGTTGTGTTTCAGGAGGTAGTTTCCCCTCTTTTAGTGAATAGGTGATTTCTTATGGGGTTTGAGCCCCCTGTTCTTTATCATTTCTTCTTTTTAAAATAGACTCCTCACTCATGTTCATGAAGGAAAGAAAAAGGAAAGTGTATCTACTCCAAACCTTGAAGCATAATGATTAAAAAATAGTTATGTTCAACAGACCTTTTTTTTTTTTTGAGATGGAGTCTCGCTCTGTCGCCCAGGCTGGAGTGAGTGGCGCGATCTCGGCTCCCTGCAAGCTCCGCCCCCCGGGTTCCCGCCATTCTCCTGCCTCAGCCTCCCGAGGAGCTGGGACTACAGGCGCCGCCAACTCGCCCGGCTAATTTTTTGTATTTTTAGTAGAGACGGGGTTTCACCGTGTTAGCCAGGATGGTCTCGATCTTATGACCTCGTGATTCGCCCATCTCGGCCTCCCAAAGTGCTGGGATTACAGGTTTGAGCCACCCCTCCGGCCTCAACAGGCTTTTATATAACGTTATCGCTTTTTAGTTTTATAACAACTCGAGATATGATAGAAAAATTATCTTCATTAAAAACCTGAGAACCAGAGATTAAGTTCCTTGACTGGTCTCACAAAGAAAGTTAACGACAGAACTAATATAACAGTCCCAATGTTCATTATTGTATTTCTTACTCTTTCCAAAATACTAATGACTGTGATGTAAAAGTCTCAAATAATCACTGCTTGCTGAGAATAGAGCAAAGAAGAATATGTAAATCCATTTTTTTCTGTTTATTTTAATTTCATTTTTCCAAACCAAGATCAAGGTGCATGTAACAATGTATGATTTATTGATAATGAGGGAATAATGAGTATTCTGGACATAAGTTCCCAACACTTGACAATGATTAGGAGAAAAAAAATACATAGAAAACTAGTTCTGCACATAGCTTGCACTATGTATTCAAATGAAAATTAAAAGTTTAATATATCCAGCCAGCCATTTTTTTTATTTGATGGGTTCTCTTTTCAAAACAAGTATAAAATTAACTAAGTTAATCATTAAATCATTTGATCAAGGTCTGGTTAATGTATTTGGTAGATAATGATTTTTGATGGACTTGGTAGATATTAATATTTCCTTCTGGACTTTTTCACACTGTCAGATTTATTTTTGATTTCTATAAAGGGGATCTACATTTTTACTCATAGCTACAGATATTAAATGGGTTTAATCAATGCCTGTAACACCAACAAATTTTGTCTGTTTTTAATGGATTTGATTTAAGGAGAAAAAAGAAAATCTGTAATTAAAACTCTAAATATGGTACAAAAGTAAACTGCATTTTTGCCATTCCAAACTTAGCCAACTGAAATATAATAAAAAATCATTAAAAAGCTAATCATTATACAATATTTTAAAATGCATTGTAATATTCATAAAAAGATTATTTTAAGAATGAGTGAAAATTTCTAGAATTTTAAGAATATTTTACATGTCTTTAGTGAGTTTATTTTGTCATCATATACTATTGAATATAACATGCTGCTTTCCAATTGTATGTGTGTTAAAATGTCCCAATTTATGAAAAGTTTCTTTAAGTTTAATGGGAAAAAATCTTAAATTAGGTTTCTTTTTATTTTTTTTAATTTTAAATGGAGGGTTTATTTTGAGGGATATAAATTAGGCCAGATCTAGAAATAATTAGGTGAAATGCTAGTTTGCCATCATCATTTTTCCACCACTAAAGTTTATTTTTTTCTTATTCCTTTTATTAGCCCTTTTAACTCTGCAAATATCAGAACACCATATTAGTCACCTACTCCTTAGGTGATACACTACCAAGGACAAGAGAGCCTAACCAGGCAGTGACTCTACTCACCGGTCCTATAATGTTTCCTCCCAAATAAAATTAATTTTATTAATGTTTTTGTTACTTATTTTTGTTTGTTTGTTTGTTTGTTTTCTTGAGACAGGGTCTCACTTTATTGCCCAGGTTGGAGTGCAGTGGTGTAGTCACAGCTCACTACAGCCTGCAACTCCCGGGATCAAGCAATCCTCCTACCTCAGCCTCCCTAGCAGCTGGGACCACAGATTATTATTTATTTTAAGCAAAAAGTTACATTCTAAAGCCATGGATAAATCACATTTCCATGTGTTAAAACCCAAAATATGCATTTTCATGGGGCAAAGACTTAACTACAGTTCACTAACCTCCCTAATAGCACAGTTGCAGCAAGGCCATAAAATATTTGGCACTCTTCTTCCCCCTCAAATTATAGTTTTCTAGATCTGATTTCTCACCACATAACTCCCTGTAACATCCTTAAAGAACGATAAGCCTACAATGCCTTGGGAGCAGGAAAAGATAAATGTAATTACTTCTAATGTATTGATATATAAAATATTTACTCCTATTATACATAAAGTTTTGGTGCCGCAAAAGAAATAGCACTTGAATATAAAATTTTCTTTTAATTCTCAGCAAGGCAAGATACTTCTATAGAAGGGTGCGCCCTTACAGATGGAACAATAGTGAGAGCACGCTTGGACAAGGGAGGGGAAGGGGTTCTCATGCCTGACGCACGTGGCCCCTACTGCTGTGTCATTCCCCTATTGGCTAGGGTTAGAATGCATGGGTTAAACTAAATCTGATTGGCTAATTTAAAGAGAGTGATGGGGTGAGTTGTTTGGTGGGAAAAATGGTTATGACAGAGCAGGTAATCAGAATAAGTCAGGGTGGAGCAGGTAATCGGAATGAGTCAGGGTGGAGCAGGTAATCGGAATGAGTCAGGGTGGAGCAGGTCATCGGAATGAGTCAGGGTGGAGCAGGTAATCGGAATGAGTCAGGGTGGAGCAGGTAATCGGAATGAGTCAGGGTGGAGCAGGTCATCGGAATGAGTCAGGGTGGAGAAGGTATTTGGAATGAGTCAGGGTGGAGAAGGCAATTGCAAAAGGTTGCTTTATGAGGAACTTGTTTAAAAGTAGAAGGCAAAGAATTGAACATACTGATATATTGATTCTTTGAAAAGAAATTTAGAACTCATATCTAACACTCTTCTAAGACAAGCACATAAACATATGACTTTAGTTCAATAGATTTATACTCTTAATCAACAAATGTATGTTTTGGACTTTCAGCATTCTATATATTGTGAAGCCTATAGTCAATTGCATTTAGTGATAAAAAACAAATTCCCACATTTTATTTAACTTATATTTCCTGTAATAGAAGAATACTTTTCAAGTATTGGCTAAATGTACCCCTGGTTAACAGGTGATCTTTGATGTGGTGAAACAGGAACCCCGGGAATTGAAATATTTGGTTCCCCAATTTCTAGGACATCCTCTGTGTATAGCCAGTCAGATGGGAATTTGGAACATGGAAAAATCCCACTACCAGAGTATAGGTCCTACCCTGGAAATGATGCACATCATTTCTGTTCATATTCATTTGGCAAAAATAACTGCATGCAAGGGGAGCTGGGAATGAGAAAACAACTTCCAATGGAGGCTCACTATAGAAAATAGCGAATAACACATATCTATACAGGGGTAAGGACTGGACAAGATGATCTGAAAACAAAGAAAGTCATGATACATCTTGGAAATAATTATTGCATAATTTAATCAAAAGATATTAGTGAAGCAATCTTGAAACCCATGTGAAGTGTATGCATCTTCTAAAATTGTCAATATCTTCTTCACCTTTACCACTTTTTTTTTTTTTTTTTTTTTTTTTTTTTGGGGGGGACGAAGTCTCGCTCTGTCACCCAGGCTGGAGTGCAGTGGTGTGAACTTGGCTCACTGCCACCTCTGTCTCCTGGGTTCAAGCGATTCTCCTGCCTCAATCTCCCAAGTAACTGGGACTACAGGCGTGTCCCAACATGCCCAGCTAATTTTTGTATTTTTATTAGAGACAGGGTTTCACCATGTTGGCCAGGATGGTCTCGATTTCTTGACCTTGTCATCTGCCTGCCTCAGCCTCCCAAAGTGCTGGGATTACAGGCGTGAGCCACTGCACCCAGCCTGACTCTTGATCAGGGCATGTACTTGTGAATATTTTAGGTCTGCAAGCCACAGAAAGTATCTAAAACTAGCTTCAAAACAGGGATTTATTTTGAGAATTTTGGAGTGTGTCCACAAAAGTTAAGAGCAGAAGCACAGCAGCACTGGGATCAGGGACAGATAGACTCTGAGGCTTTAATGTTCCCTTGTCTCTAATATTTTTGGTATACCTTCTCTTTCTGAAGACCAACTCTCAAATTCTCAGAACACAGGCAGTTGCAAGATGCCTATTCTGTAGTTTTCAGATGTGTGCTTCCTACATTCTGGAAAACTAGATGAGTTAGGATCTCTTCATCTCAATTCAAAATTCTAGAAGAAAACAACAAATTGGCTCATCTTGGACCAGTTTTCTACTTCTAGACTAATTTCACTATGGGAAGACACACTGCACAAATCTAAGCTTAGTTGTTTCTGTCTGAAATTTATCGTAGTGATCTTTGCAATATTTGGTACAGCTCAAGTAAGCTACTAAAATGCTCTCACCTATCAGCTGTAAGAACTAGTTCAAGAGGATGCATAGATGAGAGTGGAAATAGATGAAAATGAGATAGATGGAATTGGAGTGATTATAAAGAGACAGAATATCACACTAATTGCAAAGGCATGATAGCATAATCAGAATGATGATTGGGAAACATCATTTTTAGAGTATTGCAGAACTTGAAATGAGAAAGTATTATGAAATTTCAGTGGGCATTGTCGAAGTAGTGTTGAAGAGAACTATGGCTATTTCAAATGTAATAATCAGAATACGACTAATCAATGCATTTCAACCAGTTTATTCCATTTATTTCTGGTTTTTCTTTCATGCATAGTTTTAATTAATTGAAGAAAACATTTTAGGTATATTTAGAGATTTATTTAGCCACATTATATTAATTACAATACTGAAAATAAAGTCATGATGAACATTATTTACAATATAGTACATTTCCTGGTTATGTTAGTAGATAAAGTATTTTCTGCAGACCGTGTGCGGTGACTCACGCCTGTAATCCCAGCACTTTGGGAGGCCGAGACAGGCGGATCACGAGGTCAGGAGATGGAGACCATCCTGGCTAATACGGTGAAATCCTGTCTCTACTAAAAAATACAAAAAACTAGCCAGGCGAGGTGGTGGATGCCTGTAGTCCCAACTACTTGGGAGGCTGAGCCAGGAGAATGGTGTGAACCTGGGAGGCGGAGCTTGCAGTGAGCTGAGATCCGGCCACTGCACTTCAGCCTGGGCGACAGAGTGAGACTCTGCCTCAAAAAAAAAAAAAAAAATTTCTGCAACACATTTCCCCAACACGCAGTTACCTTGATAAATCCATACTATTAATCTAAGTTTTCATTATTTAACTATTGTACATTTCTAGGACATTCAACACCCATTTTATACTTCTAAATTTAGAAGGTTAGAAACTATGGGCATATGTAAATAAATACATCAAAATATACAAAATTCATATACATTTCTGATATTTTGAAGTAGAATGTTTTATCTGCCTTTTCCCCCATCTTTCCACAATAGAAATAGTGCAATCACAAAAGTGACAACCTTTTCAAATATTAAACTTATATGATTTTTAATTCCTCTATACACTATATTTTATTTCAGCCCTACTATTAAGGCTAAACCATGAAATTTTTTACCTCAGGAAGAAAGGGAAAATTATGCCGTAAGAAAGTTATTCAGCGTAACCCGGCAGGTGGAGCTTGCAGTGAGCTGAGATCCGGCCACTGCACTCCAGCCTGGGCGACAGAGCGAAACTCTGTCTCAAAAATAAAAAATAAAAAAAATAAAAGTTATTGATCAGCTCTTAGTCTCAAAGCTCACTTTCTTAAAACCATGGTATATATTTTTCCAAATTTTAAAAAGTCTTACTATATGCTATATGTTCTATGTTATGCATATACTAATTCTGGTAACAGGAAGCTGAAGAGCAGTGTTGCATTTGGTTTAGAAGAGAGAGCCTACGGAAAGAAATACAGAACAAAGGAAAGGGCAAGTGGCCAGACAGGATAAGGGTATGTGCCGGGCAGGGGAGAGTAATATTACTCTTCTCACCACCCAGATTAAATGCAGGAATGAGAGAGGAAAAGAAATAGAAACTCAAGAAAAATCAAACAAGCAAGAATGCTTTTGTTCTGTTTTCTCTTTTGAACACTGAGATGATACAAACTTATGGAAGTGGTTGAGGACATAGAGTTTTGGAGAAAACTTCAGCTTAAATAGAAATGAATGTGATGTCTATTAGGTACAGAGGGGACCAGGCCAAGTTCTATGGAGGTCACTTAGGCCTGTGCAGAGGTCAGTCAGAACTTCCACCATGTTCCCTACAGGAGAAGTGAGAAGAAGCCAAGAGAAAAACATCTATGGGTCTGCTTTGGGTTAGCATGGTGATAACTAGTGGACAGAGCAAAGGCATGAGAGAGGACACCACAAACTTGGGGACAGATGAAGAACACAGCTGAGATTTAGAAGTCCGGAGGCAGTGATGTGCTTGGGAATGGTTACCAACTGGCTAGCCAGAAGAGAAAAAAAAAAGCCTTGATTTGCAATAACTTACCAATTTCTGTGGTGGGATACTCCCACTGTGAAGGACTTCAGGTCACAGGAGGCCCAGCATGGATTTAGAAAGAGATATAAACAGTTGGTTCTCACCAGCCAGCACAAGCTTCCTTTAGCACACCACGTTTCAAACACATTGTGGAGTCCCTCCCATCCTGCACCTTCTACCCTACACATACATTTAGGAGACCAAAAACAAACCAAGAGAGTCACTGAGCTGCATGTTTTCTGAAGCTTTGTTAGTAGGATGAGATACTGGGCCAAAGAATGAAAAATATATTCAAGAGAAGATGGAGCATGGAACAGGGTTAGGGGCCTTCAATTACTTGACCATGGAGCTTCCTAACCCCAGTGATGCCTAAATTGATTACAAACGCAACAACACATTGAAGCCCTGAGTCCATGGGGCAGCAAGAAGGACTGTGTTGGCCAAAGACCCAGGCCATGATCTTCAGCTTGTAAGCACTCTGGGGACATGCTGTATTAATCCCGTCTGTTTGTCACCATGTGAGTAAGTTTGGGAGCATCTCTTCTACGGTGCTAGTTCCCTCTCTACCCCAACTCTGAAAGATCTTCTCTGAATGTTAGGCACCTGTATGGGTCAGGGGGTAACGCCTACTAGTTTTCTGGTGGTCAGAGGGTCATGGAAACCTGAAGAATCCCACCCAAGGCCTCTGGGGCCAATGGCTCTGATATTCTGTGTTACTCTGCTCCTGAAGACACTGAGCGAGGCAGAATAGGGAACTTTAGACCAGGCCCAGATCCCTATGGATTGTTGTGGAAAATGGTGGTGGTTTTTACATACAGAAGGATATATAATGTTTAATTTTTAGAATTCTACTTTTTAAACTCAACAGTTAGGAACAGAAAACTGATGACAGGAATGTTTGCCCTTCTGACAAAAATAAATGCTTAGATGCATAGAAAATTATTTGGAGGCCTTGAATTAATGTCCCAAGATTACTGGAAGCCAAACTTGAGAAGCCAAACAGGCTTCATCAGACATAAAAATAAACAAAACAGCAACAACAACAAAACTGGAAGCAATAGGTAAAGGCCTGGAAATTTCTTTACCTCGACTTAAACTATAGACTTTTAGAAAAATAACTGAAATAAGAGAAATCTAAAGTATTAGAACAAGTTGTGTTGATGGTAGAGGTAACAAAGAGCGTACATTCATTAAAAGATACATCTAAACACTTCCAATTTCAAAAAAGCTGCAACCAAAGCAAACTACGTCAAACTACATCACGAGAATAAAGAACAGCTTCATACAGCGCTAATATACACTTTTGATGAAAATTCTCATCCTCAGAGAAAGATAACACTGCTTTCACAAGAAGCAGAAGGATGGAAAATAAGAATGAGTGAATTTAAAGTTGTATAGAACAAGTTCTAAAAGACAAAGCCAGATTAAGTCTCTGAGTAAACACATGCTGTTTTTGAAGAAGACATAATGGTTTGGAACATGGAATCTAATACAACAAATGCATCAGAATGTAGACACCTGTTAGAAGACATTTTAAAGAAACTCATTAGGATGAGTAAAATAGTTACTGTGGTAGGCTGAATACTAACCTTTCCTTAAAGATCCTGATCCCAGAACCTGTGACTATGTTACCTTACCTTACACGGACAAGGGGACTTTGCCGATGTGATTGAGTTAAGAATCTTCAGATAGAGAGATTATCTTGGGTTATTTGAATGAGTCTAAAGTAATCACAAGGGCTCTTATAAGAGCAAGGCAGGAAGGTCAGAATCAGAAGAAAATGTGATCACAGAAGCAGAGGTTAGTGATGTTGTCACAAGCCAAGAAATGTAGGCAGCCTCTAAAAGCTGAGAAGAAAAAGAAACACACAAAAAACACAAGAAATGAATTCTCCCCTAGGGCCTCCAGCAGGAATGTAGCCTTGCTATGCTTATTTTAGCCCAAGGAAACTGATTTCAGACTTCTTATATTTAAAACATCAAGATGATAAATTTGAATTGTTTCAACCTACTAAACTAAGAAATTGTTTTAACAACGGGAAACAAATATACTTGCTTAAAAACCTTTAGAGGTAAATAAAACCAAATAGATACCAAATCAGCTGAAAGATAACATAAGTGATGCACTCTGAGGTCATAGTAAAGTTTCCAAAGTAAGAAACCTTTTCTACAGTCAGAAAAAAACAAAACAAACAACAAAAAAACCACAAAACCAATTAGAAAATGAGATGAAAAGTACCAGGAAAAACTCCCAGTCTGAACCACATTGAGAAAAGAAATTAAATTTTTACCAAATGTTTAATTTAGAGGAAATTTTCCAGAAAAACAGAAAATTTCCAAAGCAGTTTATTAGCCACACATCTGAAGAGTTGAAGACTTATAAAATATAACTCAGTATTTTCTAAAAAATTGAAAATAATCACTGGCAATTATCAATGTCGGCTTGTTTTCTATGGAAGAAAAGCTCGCAGTAAAAGGTTGAGAGTGCTACAAGAATCTTTGATTTTTTTAAACAAAAGTAATCTGAAGACAAATATTAATTGAGGAAAAATTTAAATGTGAATGGTTCAAAGTGTATTCTTATGATTCAGTTATGTCCTAGATGTTCAAAGTGTGACATTTGACAGAAGCCTGAGAAGATCACGAGGTAACCTCCAGATGAACAGATTCTTGAGGAAGAAGTGAAATCAGGCTGTGTGGGGATCCAGGGTTTGGTGTCCAACATACAGATGCCACCCAATGGCATCATGACCCTGGAAGATGACCCTGCTATTAGGCCAACTTCATCCAGATGTAGTGAGTCCTGCATGAAACAGAGCTTGTCCTGATGCTCCTGGCACTGGAAAATCCTTGGGGTCTCATTTTAACTCAGTTATCCCACAATAATAGGGAGTCACTGCCCAGGCTTTGGTTCTTTACGTATTCTGGTGTCAGATGTTGTATGTTACAGAGGGGTCCCTGACAAGAGGACTCCTGTCTTCCCTCTTCTAGATGGCAAGGACAAATCTTTCCTGGAATCCTCTACAAGGAACTTCCCTAGCCTATCACTTCCTCACTGACAACAAGAAATATTGCTACACTAAGGACTGCATTTGGTTTTGTAGTCACACAATCTGCAACAGACATGAGTCATTCTCCCTGTTTATCCCTCCTTCTAATGAGCCTACTCACAAAACCATACCAACATGCTGTTTTTTTCTTTCTGTACTAAAGTTAGTTTGATATTTTTTCTCTTTTCATTTCACTCTATTGCTTTTTTTAAAGTACCATTTACTCAAATGGAAGACTAGCAAAATTATAATTTGTAAGATGATTTTTTGCAACTGTGGATTGTTTCATTGTGAAGCTATGGTTTAATTACTTTCATTTAATTCCATTTACGTTTTGTGTATTTATAATATTTATGTTGTTAACAAACCATTAAAAGATATACAAACACAGGAAGAATTAATATATGGTTTGGTTCTGTGTCCCCACCCAAATCTCATGTCAAATTGTAATCCTCAGTGTTGGAGGAGGGGCCTGGTAGGCCATGACTGGATCATGGGGGTAGACTTCTCCCTTGCTGATCTCATTGTAATGAGTGAACTCAATGAGATCTGGTTGTTTAAAAGTGTGTAGCACTTCCCTCTACACACACTCTCTCTCCCTTTCCTGCCCCACCATGTGAATATGTGTCTGCTTCCTGTTCCCCTTATGCCATGATTGTAAGTTTCATGAGGCCTCCCCAGCCATGTTTCCAGTACAGCCTGAAGAATCATGAGTCAATTAAACCCCTTTTCTTCACAAATTGCCCAGTCTTAGGTAGTTCCTTATAGCAATGTGAGAATGGACTAATACAAATTCTTTCTGTCTTCTAAAATAATTTTGAACTTTTTCTGTTATGGTGTTGTTGCTGTTATTTAAGTAGTTATATAATAGCTGAAATGGAAGCATCATAGTATTATACATCAGAATAGCTTTAAAAATAAATCTACAGCACACAAATTTAGATCTTATTTGTAAATTATTTGCATTTTATTTGATTTCTTTCTGGTTTACATATACCATTTTTGTTGTTGCTATAACAGGCCTCTTCCCTATATCCACATATTTTTGTCTCTATTCTAAAGCATGAATTTTCTCATTTGGTTTTGCTGCTAAGTTAAGTGACTATACAATTGTTCAAATGGAAATGCAACCAGAATTATGATTCAGAAGATAGTGTTTTCTAAGTGTAGTTTATTTAGAAGCAAATTTTATGAGTAAAATGTTTCCTTGTCTTCTATTTCTAGAGAGTGTAAGTATGTCGTTTGTTGACATTTAACAAATTCCTGATACAACAATATGAATAGTAATGAGTTTTACATGACCAGTCTCACATTTGGAGACATTTGAAGCTTAAAAATTCATATGAGTGCACTAAAACGCCTGTAATCCCAGCTACTCAGGAGCCTGAGGCAGGAGAATCGCTTGAACTTGGGAGACAGAGATTGCAGTGAGCTGAGATCACACCACTGCACTCCAGCCCGGGCAACAGTGCAAGATTCTGTCTTAAAAAAAAAAAAAAAAAAGAAAGAAAGAAAGAAAGTAAAGAAAAACTCTCTGATGGCTCTCACTGTGCTGAGCATCAAATTTAAACCCCAGCTTCTTGCTGTGGACCATATGCTGCAAAAAGAGACAGTCTCAAATGCATAATTTTATGGTAGATTTGAGACCAAGACTGCTATGGAGATTCATAAACAACTGCCTCATCACAAAGGATCAAGCCAGGGGAAGCACAGAGAAATGGAACGGGACCATTAAGCTAAATTAGTCCTGAACCCCACTCTATGTTTCCAGTTATGTGAAGTCAACATGTTTCCTTAATGTTCGACTCAGTTTGAGTTGGGTGCTTTGTTACTTGCAGCCAAATTCATACTAACTGTTACTGTCTCCTAACACCATTTCAAACTAAAACAATATTAAATAAGGTATTTTACATATTTCAATAAGATCGAAATTATTGTAGAGAACTCGTGTGATAAATTCACTATTTTATGAAATTATTTCTCAATAACTTTTTATATTCTGGATTTGGCAGATGATTTGATGTGCCATGCAGAATCCTCTTTAGGAATAAATGATTTAGCTCCCCATCACATCCTGCCTGCTGAGAGTGCTGAAACAACAGCCTTCAGGGGACAGTCGCTATGGGATTTCCTCAGCTGAGAAGAGTCACTTTGCTCAGGTTATACCCTCCTTCCCAGGACAGCCTGCATCCAGTAAGTGATTGAGGAGAAGGTATAAAGTCTGGCCCCTCTTGGGCCCTCTCGCATCAATTCAAGCAAACTCTGAAGTCTTACCTTAGCTTCAGAGCACCCTGTGGTTTGGCTGAAGCTCCTGTTAAGACTTCAGATTTCACTTCTTCCTCTGCCTAATCCTGCAGCCTTCCAGGTTTTCATCCCAAGAGCCTCCAGAATAAGCTTTCCACAGCTAACCTCCATCAAATAATCTGTTTCCCAGGGAACTCGACCTGCAGTAACTGGTGATGTTCTGATTCACAAAATCAAAAATGGTAACAAGAATTAACACTTTCCTCCTAAATCATACCGATAAAGCAGAATACTATGTGAAAAATCTGAATTCTTGCATCGTTGATTGACTTGTCAATTCACTAGAATGAATGCCTGCTTGCCCTGCCCCGAGGACCTCTCACCACACTCCCAAATTGTGTTAATTATCAAGATGTCATGGCAATGAAGGGTTACAAGAGTTGTACAATTTTACTTCCATATTGAAACGAAAGAAGAAAAATGTAGGGTTTTATTTTAATGATCTGAATCTTAAACTAACAAATGCCCTAAATTGATGTTAATTTTGCTTGGTTGGTAAGGTGATGCTCTAGGAGGTTTCCATGGTATAGATAGTATTTTGCTTTCTGGATTATAGAATCGAATTTCCAGTCTGTTTCCTGATGACTCTCTCTGTATTCTTATTACAGGATCACCTCTTTACTATGCCCTTCCCCAACTTACGTTTAGGAATCACGATTTCTATAGTCCATACGTCTCTTATGTGCTGTTCTTCCCTTCAATGTATCCTTTCTTCTCGGTTTAGTCTCCTGGAGATAATAATTTATTATCATTACTTTAATCTAACTTGCCACAATAATACCCTCGGATACTAACTACTGCATAGAACACATCAGTATCTTTGAAAATGGCTAAAAACAGAGTTTCTTTTCAAACACAGTCAAGCATGCAATTTTGTAGATCACATCAAGGTGAACGGGAGCCTGCCAAGAGTGTGCCCTGTGTTCTGGGATTAAAACAACATGGCAATGTGCACAACAAAATGTGCCTTAAAGAGAAAAATTTGTGTGCATTGTAACAACTTAGAGAAAGTTGGCCCAGAACTTATGTGTCTGACTTAAATCTTATCTTTCAAATGCTCACATTTATTCTGCATCCACCAGAAAATTGGCAGCGTTATCCTTCTGTCACCATTTGCATTTCCAAGATTTCCAAGCCATCTTTCCACAACAGACTATGTTTACATTGAACCTGGAAAACTATGAAGTCAGCCACATTGTTTATAAGAAGGTATTTTTACAATCCGTTAAAGATAAAATACCACCAAGGAAAAGGCCAAGTTTTGGCAATATTTTCATGCCAAAACCTTTGAATGCAAAATGGTCAGACTTCTCCTTTCAATTCTATTTTTCTTTTTGAACCTTAAAGATTATCATCAACCTAGGATGTCTCAAGTTATCAGGGTACAGTATCTTATGAAACATATGATCTCTAAGAAGATTATTAATTTGCTCTTCGCCTATCATAAATCATCTTTGAAAATGCATAGCGTAGAAAGGAAATAATCAAAGGACTTAATCACAAATGATAGCATTGTCAGTACCAAGCAAACATGGAAAATTTATATTTGTTTGAAGAGTTAAAATGCTCAGATACCCTAAATTGGTATTATTTTTGCTTGGTAAGGTAATGATCTTAGAGATTCCCTGGGTAAAATGTTTTGTCTTCCAAATTTGCCTTTAAACTAAATTCAGAAGCTTTTTAATGTATTGAATCATAAACAAGGAATGTGTCAGTTAATCTTAACTTCCTAAAGTGGAGGAGCATAAAAAGCTATCAATTTGGGCTTTTAGAGTACATATTTTACTGAAAAATGACTAAAACTCTATTTTGTCTAGATGAAATTTATTTATCTTTTATAGTTCCTCAAACACCTCCAATAACATTGAAAATGAAATGAAAGTTATGTAAACTTAATTAAATGGACACTAAAATATTAATGAGAATAGTGACATATTAATCCAATGCAAAAATGTGAAGAGCCTTTATTAAAGAATGATGAAAAGAGATAAAGATTATAGAGGATAATTACATGTATCAGAAATTGAAATACTAAAGTGAGCATCACAAAATGACTGAAAGGTGAGTGATAAACTGATGTCTAGAATTAGTCTTTCTTACTGAAGCAACCGGAGCTTTATAACCACATAATAATCTCCCCATGCCCAAGAGTGGCACCATCAGATGGTTACCATGGCTATGGGACAGGGATCACAGGGTGCTATTAAGAATCTCATTGCTGCTGAACAAAACCCTCCCATGAATATGTGAACAAGAGAATGGTTTCTCACACACACACACACACACACACACACACACACATTTTTTTTCAAGACAGCTTAATAAATTTATCTCCAAATTAATTAAAATAACCAAGCACAATGGAAAATCATCATGGAGAAAAATAACTTCTTCCAAAATTTAATGTGATAGATGGTATTACAAGCCATCATGAAAACCTTTAATACATATTGAGCATTTTCCCTATTCTAGTTAATTACAAATTAATGACAAAAAGCAACAATAAAAAAGTGTTTTTGAGTGTTGAAGGAAAAAGGTGATTTCAAGATGCCTTTGGATATGTGTATACTTAGTTTTTGAAAGATAAAGATAAGAAAGTCATGCATGTTTACTGAAAGAATTTTTATATTAAAAAAACTATAGATGTAAGTTAAGTGCATCTTAATTGCTAGGCATGTCCTCCCTAAAGACCTCTTATGGAAATAATACCCCTTTTCAATGAAATACAGTTCAGATTTTTTTATCAAAAGAGATAGAGGGAAAGCGGAAAAAGATATGTTCTTTGCTTGCCCATTCTGTGGAAAGTACTTTTGGAATTATTAACCCATTGAAAACAGTGCATCTGCTTGATTCACTATGGTGATAGTGTTCAGTGCATCAGTTAATTCTACTGAAAAAAATCAAGAAATGTGTAAAGTTAAACCAACTTCATAAAATGCATGGGATATACACCTTTTTGACTTACTATTTAATTTTAAAATTAAAGTCTTTTTTTTATATTTATGAACAAAAACATTTTGAATTAATTTGACATGTATGTAACATGTATTCATAGAGCCCTTTCCTCCCCCTCTTCCAAGGGACAATATCTGTAATCTAGACTAGAGTAACAGAGAGGCTTGAAATTACTACTTTTATTCTATTTCTCCTTTTTCTCTTTCTCAAGAAAGTGAGCTCACTCCTATCTTCATGGATCTTTCTCAAGGACTTCTGATTCTCCCAATCATCAAAAAAAGTTTCAAAGCAAAGTCTACACCCTTCCTGGAACCTCTCATTTCTTGGAATTGGGAATGTGTTTTGATTAAACCTAGTACCCTATCCCTTGACAGAATTTACAGTAACTGTGAAGGAACACACAAATTTTTGACTGAAGAAATAATAATAATTTCAAACAATGACTACTTCTGGGAGGGAGGCTCTTAAGTATTCTGCCACCTGAATGATCCCTCGGGTCACAGAAGACTGTTCCTAAGGAGAGGGGCTCCCAGTGGGCATTTCCTTTATTCCAACTTTTGGGTTCAAGTGTCCTGCCCCCTATCTTTAGTCAATATCTGTGTCTTCAAGTAGCCCCATTCAAAATGCCATACCCTCCCTATTTCCTGCAATAATAGAAAACACCCCTTCTACTTCAGGAGAGTATTTCTAAATATTTTTTTCCAGGCTCCCCCTAAACTAAGTCAAACTGAAAGTCAGTGGCAGCAGTCAATAGCTAAGCCATGTCTTTTCTCAAGTAGTGGTTCTTAAACCTAGTTATACACTGGAATAACATGAAGAAAAAAATGTAGAATACCTATTATCCAGCACTCTCGGTCTTCATCCCAAAGACTCTTATTTGATTGGCATCATCAGTATTGGGAAAACATGGGTTTAAACACCAACTACAACCCCATGATCAGTTGCAGAAGAAAAGATTGTAAGAATGACTAGTATTTTTTCTTTATTTGGATATAAACATTGCTACATGCTGACGGCTAATTTTATATGTCAACTTGTCTGAGCATGGAGCCCAGATATTTGGGCAAAGATTATACAGGATGTTTCTGTGATGGGTTTATAGATGAGATCAACATTTAAATTAGCTTACTTTGAGTAGAATACAGTGGCCTCCATAATGTGGTGAATAGATCCAATCATTTAAAACCCTGAATAGAACAAAAGACTCACCTCCTTTAGGCAAGAGGAAATTCTGCAGCAGATGGCCTTTGAACTTGACCTGCAATATCAACTCTTTCCAAGTCTCCAGCCTGCTGGCATACCTTGCCCATTGTGAACATTCCAACCTCTATAATCACATGAGCCAATTTCTTAAAATAAATCTCTTTCTGCGTACATGCATATCTTATTCTGTTTCTGGGCAGAAACCTGACTAATAACAATTTTGGCACCATGAAGTGGGATGCCAACTCTAACAAATAACTAAAAATGTGGTAGTGGTTTTTTAACTTGGTTGTTGGCAGAGGTTAAAAGAGGTGTTTTGTTGTTGTTGTTGTTGTTGTTGTTGTTGTTGCTTTTGATAGAGTCTTGCTCTGTTACCCAGACTGGAGTGCAGTGGTGTGATCTCGGTTCACTGCAACCCCTGCCTCCCAGGTTCAAGCGATTCTCCTGCCTCAGTCTCCCGAGTAGCTGGGAGTACAGGTGTGTGCCACTACGCCTGGCTAATTTTTGTATTTTTTAGTAGAGACAGGGTTTTGCCATGTTGGCCAGACTGGTCTTGAACTTCTAACCTCAAGTAGTCCACCCGCCTTAGCCTCCCAAAGTGCTGGGATTGCAGGTGTGAGGCACCATGCCCAGCTAAGGCTGGAAGAGTTTTGAGGTTCATGCTAGAAGAAGCCTAGATTGCCTTGAGGAGACTGTTGGTAAGAATATGGACATTAAAGTTGTTATGGTCTCAGACAAACATGTAATTTATAGCTAGGTTGGGAAAACGCTGAGCTTGATACAAGTTTTATATCTTCATGGAGCAAGGTATAAAACTGAGGTTTCCTTATACCGTCACCCACCATACTGATTTCTATGTCTGCCAGTTCCCTTACTACATTTAGTGTATCTCCTAAGAAGAGAAAGCAGCATTCCAATCACAGTACAGTGTAAATACCTACAGAGAAAATAAATGTTGTGTTAATTAGCCAGGTTTTCACTCTGCTCTTGGAGCCCATGGGCTGTAGTACTGAGCAAAGAAATATCATTTTCTAATGGTCAGAGTTGCCACTGGAACAAAGGTATGCTATGCCAACCTTAATAGCCACTCCATTTTCTACTCCCGGAAAGGGCAAAGTCTTCATTAAATAATTTTGATTCAGCAAGTCTGCTTCTGAAGGACAATAAGAACTTGTTGTTCCAGGAACTTGTTTAAGTCAAATTTATTTTGTTCCAGGAATGAATTTAAGGACTTTATATACATATTAATGTTCTTTAATGCTCACTGTGGTTTGGTGAGATAGGCGTATTGTGGTCTCCACTTTATAGATGAGTTTATTGAGGCTCAAACTGTTGAGTAATTTACCCAAGGTCAAATCAGTGACAGAGCCAGGATGCAAACCCAGACAATCAGACTCTAAAGTTCATGCTCCTCGTCATTTTGTTACACCACCCGGTAAAGAAGAGAAGAAAATTCCTATCCTATGCCTGATTTCATTTTTTAAATTTGGTTTATATTTTATTTGTTTTTCAATTCAACAAATATTTGTTGAGGAACTATTATGTGCAGTTGCTATTTTGAACTCTGGGAATACAGTGATGAGCAAAACAGATTACACAATTCTTCCGTCATGGAACTTTCATTCTACTTCAGTGAAACAAAAATAAAGTCACAAAATATATGATGTTTTAGATGGTGAAAAGTACTTGGCACAAGGAAAAGCAAGTAAAGGGAAGGGCATAAAGCTGACATATTCAAACACCGGAAGTTCCACTGTGAGTAGGACTGAGTGAGTGAATGTTTCAAATTGCAGACGAAATGGTCAGGGCATGGGATTGTGTGGGCTCTGGGACCATTGTAAGGACTTTGAGAGAGAGAGAAATAATCAAAGGATCTTGGAGTGGCATAATTTGATTTATATTTTAAAATAATTCTTCTGGATATTGTGAATAACAGACTGGAGTGACACAGGAAAAATAAGGGCTGATGGAAGAAATCTACTTTGAAAGCTATTGTAATAATCAGCATGAAAGATGATGGTGCTTTGGACATGAAAGATAACACCAAGAGTGGCAAAAAATCATCAAAGTGTGAAAGTAGGTTGAGGAAATACCTGATGAAGCTTACAACTGGATTAAATATGTGGTATAAGATAAATAATGGACTTGGGTATGTCTTCAAGGTTTTTAGTTTTGGCATTAGAAGAGTGGAATTGTCATTTGCCAAAATGGTATTGCTGCTAGAAGTACAAATTTGAGGGGATTATCCTAAGCTTGTTTAGAACACACTAAACTTGAGATAAATTCTACACATTTAAGTAGAGTGGTCAAGTAGGCAGCTGGATACAAGTCTGCACTTCAGGAGAAAGTTCTGGTCTTTAGATGTATTAAAACCACAATTACTTTTGCTCCAACCTAATACAATTTAGAGACTTGCATATGTGCTTAGTTTATTAGTCAGGGGTCTCCAAAGAAACAGAATCAATAGGAGAAATATATATATATATATATATACACCTTATATATAATATATATGTATAATTTTCTATTCTATATCTGTGTATCTCTCTCTGTCTCTATCATCTCTGCCTCACTCCACCCCACCCACTTCTTAAATAAAATGTATTACAAGAAATTGGCCTACACAATTAAAGAGACTGAGAAACAATCTGCTCCCTTCAGGTTAAAGGCTCAGGAAAGTCAAGCGTAAATTCCAATCTGTGACTGAAGTCCTGAGAACCAAGAACACCAATGTTTAAGTTCCGGTGTGAGGTCAGGAAACAACTCATGTTACAGCTCAAGCCATCAGGCAGAGAGAGATAATTAATCTTCTTCCACATTTTGTTCTATTTAAGCCCTAATGTATTAAATGATGTGCACCCATATTGGGGAGAAAAATCTCTTTTATTCAGTCCACCAATTCAAATGTTATTCCCTTCCAGAAACATCCTTACAGATAAACACAGAAGCAAGGTTTAACCAGATATCTAGTCATCCCATGGCCCAGTCAAGTTGACATGTGAAAGCAACCATCACAGCTGGTATTTGAAGCCATGATCTGGATGGAATCACCTAGAGCACTGAGTCTCAAAGTGTGGTGCCAGAACCAGCAGCAGCAGCATCACTTGGGAATTTGATACAAAGACAAGGTTTGGGGCCCTACAGTTAGGCCTACTGAATCAGCAACTGCAGAGATAGAGTCCAACATTTTACCTTCTGCATGTCTTCCAGGTACTACTGAATGATGCATTGTATCATTTGGCTGCCATAACAAAATACCACAGACTTGATAGCTTAAATAACAGAAATTTATTTTCTCACAGTTCTAGAAGCTAGAAGTCTGAGATCAAACTGCCAGCATGGTTGGTATCAGTGAAGGCCTTTCTTCCTGGTTTATAGATGGCCACCTTCTTGCTATGTCTCTACATGGCCTTTTCTCTGTGCCCAGAAAGAATCTACAGATTCATTTCTATTTCCATTAAATCACCAACTCATTATGCACAGCATTAGAAAAAGCTATGCACACCCTGGAAACCAGCTTATTCAATAATGAACTGGTTACATTTAGCAGTAGTGCATTTGTGACCTGCAAGGAAACATTAGAGCTTTAACCACAGGGACTCAGAATATTCTTTCAATTCAGAGAATTTCAGAAATTCAGAATGTTATATCAAACTTCTTTGGTTCATTTGTGGTATGAAGAGGATATTTGGGGAGTGACTGGGGTCACTGAAAATCCTCAGACTGTATGTAGTCTTTGTCAAACCATCTGGATAGCTCTTTTGTATATTTAACTTTTTTCAACCTCCTGAAAATTCTCATTTTCCAGTTTTAGGGTTAAGACTGTGTCTTTGATACAATTAAACAGGATTGAGTGCCTGTACTAAGTACTTGGAATATTACCATCTCTTCCTAATGTTTTCAAGGAAGCTTGGAGGGGATGGGCTTAAATTATATTTTTCTGGGTCATCTCTATCTCCAGTGCCCTGCTTCAGTTGGCAGAACACTTTTCCTCTCCTAATACAACTTTTTTTTTATTGTACAAGACATTTACTGAAGTCATGGATTAAGGCATAGCAAAGTACAGACAATAATTTAAAATTGAATGTTATAAATTTTCTTAAAGACCAATATTTAGTTATTTCTCATGGATATCTTATTTCTCAAAGCTCTACCTGCTCTGTTGTTACCTACTCTTCACTATACTTTTGCAATCATTCCCCATATTTTCTTAGTCTGAATTCTGTCTATACCTGTAATTCATTATTTGGACATGGGATATGTCTACTTGGATATATGATTTTATGCAAAAATACCAGTTAATATATTTACTTATCTAAAATAATTAGAGCTCAAAATTACTGTTAAGTTAGTTTGTGTAAATGCAGATATTTTAAATTTGAAGCAACTTTAACAAATTCTAATAATTCCTGGGAAAGTGTAATCTATCACTTACTTAGTTTTAAATAATTATTTTGTGTTTTTTCCTGGAATTTAAGAATGTATATATATATGTGTGTATATATGTATATGATTTTATGTGTCTATTTAAAAATTTTAAACAGTATTACTTTTACTCTAAATTTTCTCTTTGGTATTAAGTGTTCTCTAACTACGCTATAACTTCTATTTTTAATAAATTAACTATTATATCTCTTTATAGCTGCCTAAGCATAAAATCAGGAACATGATATGCACCCAGTAATTTTTAAAGAAATCTCATTGAATACTATAACGGTATACCGGGACTTCAAAAGTACTTAAAAACAAAACACCCATCTACAATAAGGCTGATTATATACACACACTTTTGTTTGGGGAAGATACTTCTTCACCATTTTTGGTGGCATAGTTTTTACAGAGTGAAGTGCACTGATCTTAAATTTAATGAGGTTTGATAAATGTATATATTCGCGTAATCTACAACACCCTGCTTGTTTTCTACCATTAGGTAGATATGTATCTAATGGATATATCTAAGATATGTATAAAATACATATTTCCGGCCGGATGCAGTGGCTTACGCCTGTAATCCCAGCACTTTGGGAGGCCGAGGTGGGCGGATCATCTGAGGTCAGGAGTTCAAGACCAGTCTGGCCAATATGGCGAAACCCTGTCTCTACTAAAAACATGGAAATTAGCCTAGGTGTGGTGGTGTGCGCCTGCAATCCCTGCTACTCAGGAGGTTGAGACAGAAGAATCACTTGAACCCAGGAGGCAGAGGTTGCAGTTAGCCAAGATCATGCCACTGCACTCCAGCTTGGGCGACAGAGTGAGACTCTGTTTCAAAAAGATATTTTTATATATATATGTATTTCCAAAATTCCAGCTAATTATACACCATCCCGTTTCCCCCACCACTGGAGGTAACTACTATTCTTATTTTAATCACCATTTTACTGTTTACATTTGACTGTTCTAGAACTTTATAAACTCAGAATTCTACAATATGTGTCTGCCTTCTCTTACTCAGTGTAGTGTGTGTTGAGATTCATCCTGCTCTTGTGTGTTAACAGTAATTTACTCCATTTTATTGCTGAGAAGTAGTCCATCACATAAATGTACTACATTTTGCTTATCCATTCTCTTATTAATGTTAATTTGGGCCTTCCAGTTTAGGGCTATTGAGAATAATGTTGGTAGGAACATTTTGTATATGTTATATTTGGACATAATATTTTATTTGTCTAAGATACCCTAAGTATCCTAGATATACCTAGAAAGAAATGGCTGTATCATAGTAAAAATATTTTAACTTCATAAGAAACCACTAAACAGCTTGTAACTCGGTTACCGTTTTATGTTTCTAAAGCAACATGCAAGGATTTGAGCTGCTCAACATCCTAACATTCAATGTTGTCAGCCCTTGTAACTTAGCCATTCTTGTGAGTGTGTACCAGAATCTCATAGTAGTTTTAATTTGACTTTTCCTGATGACTAATGCCAGATATTTTCATACACTAATTGTTCACTTTCACATTTTCATTCCATATGTCGGTGACTATTTAAATATCCTCCTTTATAAACTATATTCAAATCTAATGCCATTTTTCTGTTTTGAGGTTTTTTTTTTTAAACTGACTTGTATGAATGCCCGTACTTTCTGGAGACAAGTTCCTCTTTAGATAGATGTTGTGCAAACCTTTCATCACACTCTGTGAGTTGTCTTTTCACCTTGTTAATGTGTCTTTTCTTGAACAGAACTTAATTTTATGTAGTATCATTCTATTCTTTCATGATTAGTGCTTTTTGTCATCGTCATGAAATCTTTGCCCATGCCTAGATCCTGAATGATATTGCCTAGGTTGTCTTCCAGGGTTTTTATAGTTTGGGGTTTTACATTTAAGTCTTTAATCCATATTGAGTTAATTTTGTTTCAGTCTTCTGCATGTGGTTTTAGTTGGCATTTCTGTTCTTCAAGAAATCTTTGCTTATGGTCATGAAGAGCTGCTTCTAGGTTTTACCCTAAAAGGCTTTTGTTTGTATCTATTCCCCATATGGATCTTCCATCTGATATCTATTATTTTATTTTTTTTTTTGTACAGGGTGATGTACGAGTCAAGAGTAATTGTTTTCCACATGGATATCTTTCCTATTTTTCCTACTGTATGAACATTATTTGTTGAAGGATTATCCATTTTCCTCCACACTTCACCAACACCTTGCTAAGTCAGGTGACAATAGATATTTGGATCCATTTCTGGGCTCCCCCTTCTGTATTGTTGGTGATTTTGCCTTTTGCTGTTTTAATCATTTGAATGTTATTGTCTGATGGTATAAGTCTTCTTACTCTGTGTCTCCTTTTTCAAACTTCTCTAAGTATTTTTACCTTTTATATCTTTATAAATCTTCAGAATCATTCTTTCAATTTCTAAGAACCAAAAACAAAAAAAACAAAAACTTGTTAGGACCCTCACTTGTAATGTATTGAAACTAGAGGTTTTTGAAGAAAACTGACATTTTTTTTACTGAACCTTCCAGTCCATGAATGGAATCAGCTAAAAACAATGCTACATAAAAACCTCAAACTCAGAGGTTTAAAAAAAGGAAAACAATCGTTCATTTCTACAGATCTGTTTGTCTGTAAAGAGGCTATGGTGGCCGGTATGGCTCATCGCCACAATAGTCTGCAACACACCATCCATCTTCCTGAGGCTGCTGCATGTTCCTCTCATTCTCCTTGGACCAGTAGGTAGACCAGACATGTCCTTCTCATAGCAATGACAAAATTCCAAGGGGCCAGACCAGTTTCAGTGTGTTGCAAGCTACTGCTTGATATATCTGCTATAATTACAGCTCTACATAATGCATACACACACACACACATTATGGTGCAAAACTGATGAGACAATGGATAAATTTGTCTCAATTATTTATTTGATAGTGTCAAAATAATCTTTTTACAATAAATAATATTCAGAATAAATACCACATTATCTTCCACAATGGCTGAGCTAATTTATGCTCCCCTCAACAGTGTATAAGCATTTATTTTTCTCTACAACCTCGCCAGCATGTTATTTTTTGACTTTTTTATAGTAACCATCTGACTGATATGAAATAATATCTCATTGTGGTTTTGATTTGCATTTCTCTAATGATCAGTGATGTTGAGCTTTTTTTCATATGACTGCTGGCGGCATGTATGTCTTCTTTTGAAAAGTGTTGGCCGGGCACGGTGGCTCAAGCCTGTAATCCCAGCACTTTGGGAGGCCGAGACGGGCGGATCATGAGGTCAGGAGATCGAGACCATCCTGGCTAACACGGTGAAACCCCATCTCTACTAAAAAATACAAAAAACTAGCCGGGCGAGGTGGCGGGCGCCTGTAGTCCCAGCTACTTGGGAGGCTGAGGCAGGAGAATGGCGTGTACCCGGGAGGCGGAGCTTGCAGTGAGCTGAGACTCCGTCTCAAAAAAAAAAAAAAAAAGAAAAGTGTCTGTTCGTGTCTTTTGCCCACTTTTTGATTGGGTAATTTTTTTCTTGTAAATTTGTTTAAGTTCCTTATAGATGCTGGATCTTAGACCTTTGTCAGATACATAGCTTGCAAAAATTTTCTCGCATTCTGTAGGTTGTCTGTTTACTCTGTTGATAGTTTCTTTTGCTGTGCAGAAGCTCTTTAACATTTGTCAATTTTTGCTTTTGTTGCAATTACTTTTGTTGTCTTCATCATGAAATCTTTGCCCAGTCCTAGATCGTGAATGATTTTGCCTAGGTTGTCTTCCAGGGTTTTTATAGTTTGGGGTTCTACATTTAAGTCATTAATCCATACTGAGTTAATTTTTGTACATGGCATAAGGAAGGAGTCCAGTTTCAATCTTCTGTGTATGGCTAGCCCGTTCTCCCAATGACATTTATTGAATGCGGAATCATTTCCCCATTGCTTGTTTTTGTCGGGTTTGTCAAAGATCAGATAGCTGTAGGTGTGTGCTCTTATTTCTGGCTTCTCTATTTTATTCCATTGTTCTATGTGTCTGTTCTTATACCAGTACCATGCTGTTTTGGTTATGGTAGCCCTGTAGGATAGTTTAAAGTCAGGTAGCATGATGCCTCCAGCATATTTCTTTTTTGCTTAAGATTGCTTGGCTATTCGGGTTCCTTTTTGGTTCCATATGAATTTTAAAATTCTGTGAAGAATGTCAGTGGTAGATTTATGGGAATAACATTAAATCTTTAAATTGTTTTGGGTAATATGGCTACTTTAATGATATTGATTCTTTCTATCCATGAGTATAGAATGTTTTTCCATTTGTTTGTGTCTTCTCTGATTTCTTTAAGAAGTGGTTTGTAGCTGTCCTTGTAGAGATCTTTCACCTTTCTTGTTAGTTGTATCCCTAGGTATTTTATTCTTTTTGTGGCAGTTGTGAATGGGAGTTCGTTTCTGATTTGGGTCTCGGCTTGCCTGTTATTTGTATATAGAAAAGATGGTGATTTTTGAACATTGATTTTGTATCCTGAGATTTTGCTGAAGTTGCTTATCAACTTAAGAAGCTTTGGGGCTGAGTCTGTGGGGTTTTTTAGATACAGGATTATGTCATCTACAAACAGGGATAAATTTGATTTCCTCTCTTTCTATTTGAATGCCCTTTATTTCTTTCTCTTGCCTGATTGCCCTGGCCAAAACTTTGAATACAATGTTGAATAGGAGTGGTGAGAGAGGGCATCCTTGTCTTCTAGTTTTCAAGGAGAATGCTTCCAGCTTTTTCCCATTTAGTATGCTGTTGGCTATGAGTTTGTCATTTGTGGTTTTTATTATTTTGAGGTATGTTTCTTCAATAGCTAGTTTATTGAGAGTTTTTAACATGAAGCAATGTTGAATTTTATTGAAGGCATTTTCTGCATCTATTGAGATGATTATGTGGTTTTGTCTTTAGCTCTTTTAATATGATGAATCACATTTATTGATTTTTGTATGTTGAACCAACCTTGCATCCTGGAGATGAAGCCTATTTGATTGTGGTGGATAAGCTTTTTTGATGTGCTGCTGAATTTGGGTTGCCAGTATTTTGTTATTTTTGCATTGATATTCATAAAGGATATTGGCCTGATATTTTCTTTGTTTTTGTATCTCTGCCAGGTTTCTGGATCAGGATGATGTTGGCTTCATAGAGTCAGTTAGGGAGGAATCCCTCCTCCTCAATATTTTTGAATAGCTTCAGCAGGAATGGTGCCAGCTTTTCTTTGTCCATCTGATAGAATTCACCTGTGAATTCTTGTGGTCCTGGGCTTTTTTTTTTTCTTCTTCTTCTTTTTTTTTTTCTTTTTTTTTTGTTGTTGTTGGTAGGCTGTTTATTACTACCTCAGTTTCTGAACTCTTTATTAGTCTGTTCAGAGATTCAATTTCTTCCTACTTCAGTCTTGGGAGGGTGTATGTGTCCAGCAATTTATCACTTTCTTCTAGATTTGCTAGTTTATGTGCATAGAGGTGCTCATAATATTCTTTGATTGTTGTTTGTTTTTTCTGCGAGGTCAGTGGTAATATCCCCTTATCATTTCTGATTGTGTTTATTTGAATCTTCTCTCTTTTCTTCTTTATTAGTCTAGCTAGTGGTCTATTTTACTAATTTTTTCTAAAGGAAAAAAAAAACAGCTCCTGGATTCATTGATCTTTTGAATGATTTTTTGTGTCTCTATCTCCTTCAGTTCTGCTCTAATTTTGGTTATTTCTTGTCTTCTGCTAGCTTTGGGGTTGATTTGTTCTTGCTTGTCTAATTCTTTCAGTTGTGATGCTAGATTGTTAATTCGAGATCTTTCTAACTCTTTGATGTGGGCTTTTAGTGCAATAAATTCCCTTCTTAACACTGCCCTAGGTGTGTCCCAGAGATTCTGGTACATTTTATCTTTGTTCTCATTAGTTTTAAAGAACTCCTTGATTTCTGCCTTAATTTCATTATTTACCCAAAAGTCATTCAGGAACAGGTTATTTAATTTCCATGTAATTGTACATATGGCTATGAGTGAATTTCTTAGTCTGGATTTCTAATTTGATTGTGCTGTGGTCCAAGAGACTGTTACAATTTCACTTGCTGAGGAGTGTTTTACTTCTGATTGTGTGATTGATTTTAGAGTAAGTGTCATATGGCAATGAGAAGAATCTATATTCTATTGTTTCTGGGTGGAAAGTTCTGTAGATATCTATCAGGTCCATTTGATCCATTGCTGAGTTTAGCTCTTGAATATCTTTGTTAATTTTCTTATTCGATGATCTGTCCGATATTGTCAGAAGGGTATTACAGTCTCCCACTATTTCTGTGTCTCTTTGAAGTTCTCTAAGAACTTCTTTATTAATCTTGTTGCTCCTGTGTTTGGTGCATATATATTTAGGATATTTCAGACCTTCTTGTTGAATTGAACCAAATATTTGGCTTAAATATTTAGCTAATTATCCTCCAAGTTTTAATTTTCTTAGCTAATATCCCAATACTCTTCTTTGTCTTTTTGCTAATCTTCATTGGTTTAGTGTCTGTTTTGTCAGAAACTTGAATTGCAATCCTTGTTTTTTGTGTTTTCCATTTTCTTGATGGAGTTCCCTCCGTCCCTTTATTTTGAGCCTATGTGTGTCATTGCATGTGAGATGGGTCTTTTGAAGACAGCATACGAATGTGTCTTGTTTCTTTATCCAGCTTGCCACTCTGTGTTTTTTAACTGGAGTATTTATCCCATTTACATTTAAATTTAGTTTTGATATGTGTGGATTTGATCCTGTCATCATGATGATAACTGGTTATTTCGCAGATTTGTTTATATGGTTGCTTTATAGTGTCACTGGTCTGTGTACTTCAGTGTGTTTTTGTAGTGCTGGTAACAGTCTTTAATTTCCATATTTAGTGCTTCCTTCAGGAACTCTTGTAAGGCAGGTCTGTAACAAATTCCCTCAACAATTGCTTGTCTGAAAAGGACATTATTTTTCCTTTGCTTGTGAAGCATATTTTGGGTGCACATGTAATTCTGGGTTGGAATTTCTTTTCTTTAAGAATGTTGAATACTGGCCCTCAATGTCTTCTGGCCTGTAAGGTTTCCACGGAGAGGTCCTCGACTTTGTATTCTACTGATTGAAGATTGGCTCAAATATTTAGCGAATTATTCTCCAAGCTTTAATTTTCTTGTAAAATCACACACAGTTTTAGTTTTAAATACAATAGTACTTAAACCAGGTGTGGGAGCTGACGCCTGTAATCTCAGCACTTTGGGAGGCCGAGGCAGGCAGATCGCTTGAGGTTAGAAGTTCAAGGCCAGCCTAACCAACATAGGAAAAACTCATCTCTACTAAAAAAATACAAAAATTACCCAGTTGTGGTGGTGTGTGCCTATAGTCCCAGCTACTTGGGAGGCTGCAGCAGGATAGTTGCTTGAACCTGGGAGGCAGAGGCTGCAGCGAGCCAAGATGGAGCCACTGCAATCCAGCCTGGGTGACAGAGTGAGAGACTCTGTCTCCAAAACAAAACAAAACAAAGCAAAAATAAATAAATACATAAATAAAAATAAATACAGTAGTACTTTATCAATAAGGACTGCTGAGATATTCTATATAAGTGACATTTTCCAAATACTTGAGGCGTATGCACTTTAGTGTCCGCATTTATTCTGTATTTTATCTGTGTTGAGTTAAAATGTTTATAAAACATTTTATACTCTTTGTTGTATCCTTAGAATGAGAATACTAAACACATTTTCTTGGTGATTTCACATGATTATTTAAGCATTCAAAGGTTGCATTGTGTAGATTAGTAATTCTGTTCTGCTTTTTAATTTTATTCTCTATTCTGTTAGTCAGGTTGCCATTTGTCACTTTTGGTGTAATTGTTGCTAATTGTATCCAGGACTACTTGTTTCCTCTTCTGTTTGCTAATAATTTACTTTGGAATGAAGAGACAGATACAAAATCTCATTAGTTATACCTAAGTATGGCACTGATTGAGAAGAACTTAAGAAGTAAATACCAGGCCAGATGCAGTGGTTCATGCCTGTAACCCCAGCACTTTGGGAGGCCAAGGCAGTTGGATCACTTGAGACCAGAATTTTGACACCAGCCTGGCCAACATGGTGAAACCCCATTTATACTAAAAATACACAAATTAGCCAGGAATGGTGACAGATGTCTGTAGTCCCAGTTACTTGGGAGGTTGAGGCAGGAGAATCGCTTGAACCTGGGAGGTGGAGGTTGCAGTGAGCTGAGATCAGGCCACTGCACTCCAGCCTGGACAACAGAGAGAAACTCTGTCAAAAATAAATAAATAAATAAATATCATAAGATATTTGTACACCAAATCTATAGTATACTATGATTGTAAAATACTTTTTCAATTGACTCTAGCCCACATCTGATGCATTTTCCTCTGTTCTTGCCCCAACAACTTTAGAAGTAAGATGTTAACAATATAAATAAGTTCACTCCATCAAGTTACTGACTTGATAATATTGTGACTTTAGCAAATAGAAAGTATTCCTTAAATTTATTTAGTACAATAATAATATTGGTTTTAAAGCATAGTTGTGAAGAATTTAAATATGCCTTATATAGTAAAACATCAGAAACATAAATATGATTTCTTTTTTTATATTCAGTCAATTATTTCAAGCAACATCTTTTATTTGCTATTAAGCCAAATAGTAGACTGGGATTTTTCTCATTCAGACAATAAGATTGATTCACTCACTAAACTATTACAACATGTTTCTTTTAACTTGAAAATACTTCACATAACAATTTAGAATGTTCTAAATCTTTTACATATTAAAAAAAATAGTGAAAAGAAAATGTGTGAATAGGAAACACCGAATAGATTATCATCTCATTAGTATGTAAATAAGTCATTATTGTAGATGTAGATGTTTACTGTCTTTCACCAAATAATGGCTTCTGCATAGATGTCTAGGGCTTCAACAGAAGAGTGAGGAAATTGGTCGACTTTCTCAGGTACTCCAAAGTGAGCACCACAGCTTTAAAACTAGCTCCTTTGTATTTAAAACACTGTCCTATGGCTGAAAACTGGAGGGTCAAAGACGTAGCAAAGAATGACTTCATATCAATGAACTCTGGTGCTAAGTCCAGAGTATGATTACATTTGAGCAACTGTGTTTATTTTCAGTAGCTCCTCTTCTCTCTAGTTACCCTGGAATCCACCAAAAAATCCAGGAAAATCCTCAGACTGATTTAATGACCTTAGTATCTCCACTGCTGAGTCCCACCTGGCCTGGACTCATCTTCTGCCGACACTTCAGAGCTGGAGGTATTTCCTTTTATCCTCTCCTTCACTCTTAACCTACTCGTAGCTCATCATCTTAGTTAAGGATATTAAAACGAAGCAGCATGAGGTAATACATGAATTTCCTGAAATAATATTTAATTCTATGTGTGTGTGTGGTGTCTGTGAATGTGTTCATAATTCTAAGAAACTGTTGATACTATTTATCAGATTTTCAAAGAAAACCATAATCACAAAATGATTGAGCAATACCTCTTAGGTCATAGCTGACTATCATGTGAATATAGAAAACAACAAACAGACATTTAACAAGGGCCTTGCAGACGAAATCTTTTAATTGTGAAATATCTAATAAGCCATAAATGTGCAGATGCTCTTCCCATTTGAGTACATTTACTACTTATCCATTGCTTTGATTCTACTAATGTAGAATGCATAAAACCCATTACCAATGATGGAGTGCAATGCTAAACAAGGTATGGTGAAATTATGTGTTTTCCTGGAGGCTTTTTTTTGTTTGTTTTTTGAATGGGAATTTGGCAGTGCACTTAAAGGGATTAAAACAAAGTTTATACCATTTATCCCTTTGACTTCTGGAAATGTCCTCTAAAGAATAACTCAGATACAAAAGAAAAAAAAAAACTATTTATAAGAATATGTTCATTTAGGCATTATTCATCATAGAAAACATAGAAATAAATATACAATAAAAGGGCAGTGTTTAATAATAAAGAAATCTGATCATTATAAGATAGTAAAATGTATTACAATAATAACTATGAGAACTTCAGAGTAACATGAAGATTTTGAGATAAATGTGAGAATTTAGTAAATTAATCTTATCATTCTCTTCTGTTAGCCTCTCATTGCTAATACAATCATCTCAGCCCCAACCTATGGTCTTTGAATCCTCCCTGCATTTTTTACTATTCCATGGTGGTAGCAGTTTGGACCCCCCAAACCTGGACTTAAAAGGGCACTTTATTCTAGGTGATCCTAAGTGACAGCTTTATTACTTATCCGATTTTCTTAATATTGTCTGGATTCCTTCTTAGATCAGACCAGATATGCTTCACACTGAAAACACAAATACAGGTAAAAGTCTTACATACACAGCCTCAACAAATTTGAATTTGCTAACATCCATGAATAACAAAGATAAATGTAAACTAAAACATAAACCAGTACATTTTACCAATAGCATCAATGCCAAAAACCTCAAAAAAAGCATCACCCCTGAAGAATGCATAAGGAAATTCTTAAAGGTATCTTTGTGATTTGTTCTTCCTGAGAAATAAGGAAAGGCAAACAAAGTTTCTTTCTTAGGGACTGAAAGCACCACAGTGAGAAAACATTGCTGATCTGACAACAAAAATGGTTTGGATTCTGGTTACCAAACATTGTCTCACAAACAAGATAAATAGGTAAGCAAATAACAATTAGAATCTGACTTCTAATCAATGTGTATAAAGAATAAATGAAGCAGAAAAATATAATGTGAACTATTTGCTCTGACAACCTTGGTGAGATGGACCAAGTGCTACAGAATAGTTGCCAGAAGTGCAATGGGATGAGGGAGGAGGCAGGATGAAGAACTGATAAGCAGGGAATCTCTACTAAATTGGATCCCCTCACCTAGCTTACCCTTTAGCTTTCTATGGACTATCCCAGATATACAGAAATAAAAATGTAATAGAGGCAACACTTTTTTTTTTTTTTTTTTTTTTTTTTTTTTTTTTTTTTTTTTTTGGTAGCATCTTGTTCTGTCTCCCAGGCTGGAGTGTAGTGGCATGATCATGGCTACTGCAGCCTAGAACTCCTGGGATCAAGTGATCCTCCTACCTCAGCCTCCAAAGAAGCTGGGACTATAGGTGCACAATCACACAACCAGTTAATTTAAAAAAAAACAAAACAAAAAGCTTTGTAGATATGGGGTCTCACTGTGTTGCCCAGGCTCAAACTCCTAGGCTCAAGGGATTCTCCTGTCTAGGCCTCCCAAAGTGCTGGGATTACAGATGTGAGCTACCATGCCTGGCCAGGGTAACACTTAAACTGCACTTACCACCACCAACTCCCTCTTTAGAGAGAATACCTGGTACTCGAGACTTATGTCTAGGGATAGACTCTTGGAACCATTAAATATTCCTCTTTCTTCTCGTATCTCTTTACTTTTTAAGGAGTGACTTTTTAAAAATGTTCAAACAAGTGGGAATGCTGAGAAATGATTGAGTTAAGTGGTTTCTTATGTCCTCAATTCCTCTAGCTATTGATAAATGTGAGTTTTATGTCTATAATAGCTTTTCCTTAGCTCTATCATCCCCCAGTTAAATTACAATTTTTCTTCTCCAATAAGTCCAGGTTAGCCATACATAAGAACAGCTGCTACACAAAAAGCATTTATCACTCTCAGAGCTGAGGTGAACAGTTCAATCCTATTCAAGGTTTTTGTGTGTGTGTGTGTGTGTGTGCGTGTGTGTATCTTTATTGAGCCCCTGAACCTCCTGCCTCTAGATATTTTATTATATGTGAAAAATAATCTCTACTGGATGAAGTCACTTAAACACATTTTTTGTTACTTGCATTCAAATACAGTACTATCAGATTAATAAACTCTATTCTTACAACATGTTAAAAAAAAAAAAAAAAAAAAAAAAAAGCTTTCCCATTTTCAGGTCTTACATTGGAAAAATTTACCACGGAGAGAACTCCAAGCCTGCCATGACTCCCTCTGCAGGAGGTCCACCAACGAGAAAATGACATTCTCTGAAGCCAAACATTTTAAGTTAGCAATAAATATATATGTAAACATACAATACTTTATGTATTTATATAGAGCAATTATATATTATACAGCATATAACATGTTATATATAACATAATATATTATATGAAATGTACATACACAAAATAAACGTGTTAAGAAAGCATTGAGATTGTGGCAATAGCCACAGACAAAGAGAACTAAAGGTCACCGCCCTTAGTATCATAACTAAGTGAAAACCTGAGGAAGCACACACCAAAATGGTATTTTCTGCTCACAATTGCAGATAATCACAGAGCCTGTAAATTGGTACATGGCAGCAAAGAAAATCTTGATGCAATCAATTTAGTACAGAAGGCATTCCTTAGAATTCTCCTCAGGGGAAAGAAAAGGATGCATAAAACTTAAAACTCTTTTCTTGGAAAAGGTACGCTTTTGTTTTTTTGTGTTTTTTTTGTTGTTTTTATTTTATTTTATTTTTATTTTTTATTTTATTATTATACTTTAAGTTCTAGGGTACATGTGCATAACGTGCAGGTTTGTTACATATGTATACTTGTGCCATGTTGGTATGCTGCACCCATCAACTCGTCAGCACCCATCAGCTCGTCATTTACATCAGGTATAACTCCCAGTGCAATCCCTCCCCCCTCCCCCCTCCCTATGATAGGCCCCGGTGTGTGATGTTCCCCTTCCCGAGTCTAAGTGATCTCATTGTTCAGTTCCCACCTATGAGTGAGAACATGTGGTGTTTGGTTTTCTGTTCTTGCGACAGTTTGCTGAGAATGATGGTTTTCCAGCTGCATCCATGTCCCTACAAAGGACACAAACTCATCCTTTTTGATGGCTGCGTAGTATTCCATGGTGTATATGTGCCACATTTTCTTAATCCAATCTGTCACTGATGGACATTTGGGTTGATTCCAAGTCTTTGCTATTGTGAATAGTGTTGCCAAAAACATACGTGTGCATGTGTCTTTAGAGCAGCATGATTTATAATCCTTTGGGTATATACCCAGTAATGGGATGGCTGGGTCATATGGTACTTCTAGTTCTAGATCCTTGAGGAATCGCCATACTGTTTTCCGTAATGGTTGAACTAGTTTACAATCCCACCAACAGTGTAAAAGTGTTCCTATTTCTCCACATCCTCTCCAGCACCTGTTGTTTCCTGACTTTTTAATGATCGCCATTCTAACTGGTGTGAGATGGTATCTCATTGTGGTTTTGATTTGCATTTCTCTGATGGCCAGTGATGATGAGCATTTTTTCATGTGTCTGTTGGCTGTATGAATGTCTTCTTTTGAGAAATGTCTGTTCATATCCTTTGCCCACTTTTTGATGGGGTTGTTTGTTTTTTTCTTGTAAATTTGTTTGAGTTCTTTGTAGGTTCTGGATATTAGCCCTTTGTCAGATGAATAGATTGCAAAAATTTTCTCCCATTCTGTAGGTTGCCTGTTCACTCTGATGGTAGTTTCTTTTGCTGTGCAGAAGCTCTTTAGTTTAATGAGATCCCATTTGTCAATTTTGGCTTTTGTTGCCATTGCTTTTGGTGTTTTAGACATGAATTCCTTGCCCATGCCTATGTCCTGAATGGTATTACCTAGGTTTTCTTCTAGGGTTTTTATGGTATTAGGTCTAACATTTAAGTCTCTAATCCATCTTGAATTAATTTTCGTATAAGGAGTAAGGAAAGGATCCAGTTTCAGCTTTCTACTTATGGCTAGCCAATTTTCCCAGCACCATTTATTAAATAGGGAATCCTTTTCCCATTTCTTGTTTTTCTCAGGTTTATCAAAGATCAGATGGCTATAGATGTGTGGTATTATTTCTGAGGACTCTGTTCTGTTCCATTGGTCTATATCTCTGTTTTGGTACCAGTACCATGCTGTTTTGGTTACTGTAGCTTTGTAGTATAGTTTGAAGTCAGGTAGTGTGATGCCTCCAGCTTTGTTCTTTTGACTTAGGATTGTCTTGGCAATGTGGGGTCTTTTTTGGTTCCATATGAACTTTAAAGCAGTTTTTCCCAATTCTGTGAAGAAAGTCATTGGTAGCTTAGTGGGGATGGCACTGAATCTATAAATTACCTTGGGCAGTATGGCCACTTTCACGATATTGATTCTTCCTATCCATGAGCATGGTATGTTCTTCCATTTGTTTGTGCCCTCTTTTATTTCACTGAGCAGTGGTTTGTAGTTCTCCTTGAAGAGGTCCTTTACATCCCTTGTAAGTTGGATTCCTAGGTATTTTATTCTCTTTGAAGCAATTGTGAGTGGAAGTTCATTCATGATTTGGCTCTCTATTTGTCTGTAACTGGTGTATAAGAAGGCTTGTGATTTTTGCACATTAATTTTGTATCCTGAGACTTTGCTGAAGTTGCTTATCAGCTTAAGGAGATTTTGGGCTGAGACAATGGGGTTTTCTAAATATACAATCATGTCATCTGCAAACAGGGACAATTTGACTTCTTCTTTTCCTAACTGAATACCCTTTATTTCTTTCTCTTGCCTGATTGCCCCAGCCAGAACTTCCAATACTATGTTGAATAGGAGTGGTGAGAGAGGGCATCCCCGTCTTGTGCCAGTTTTCAAAGGGAATTTTTCCAGTTTTTGCCCATTCAGTATGATATTGGCTATGGGTTTGTCATAAATAGCTCTTATTATTTTGAGATACGTTCCATCAATACCAAATTTATTAAGCGTTTTAAGCATGAAGGGCTGTTGAATTTTGTCAAAGGCCTTTTCTGCATCTATTGAGATAATCATGTGGTTTTTGTCTTTGGTTCTGTTTATATGCTGGATTACGTTTATTGATTTGTGTATGTTGAACCAGCCTTGCATCCCAGGGATGAAGCCCACTTGATCATGGTGGATAAGCTTTTTGATGTGCTGCTGGATCCGGTTTGCCAGTATTTTATTGAGGATTTTTGCATCGATGTTTATCAGGGATATTGGTCTAAAATTCTCTTTTTTTGTTGTGTCTCTGCCAGGCTTTGGTATCAGGATGATGTTGGCCTCATAAAATGAGTTAAGGAGGATTCCCTCTTTTTCTATTGATTGGAATAGTTTCAGAAGGAATGGTACCAGCTCCTCTTTGTACCTCTGGTAGAATTCAGCTGTGAATCCATCTGGTCCTGGACTTTTTTTGGTTGGTAGGCTGTTAATTATTGCCTCAATTTCAGAGCCTGCTATTGGTCTATTCAGGGATTTAGCTTCTTCCTGGTTTAGTCTTGGGAGAGTCTCAGTGTCCAGGAAATTATCCATTTCTTCTAGATTTTCTAGTTTATTTGCATAGAGGTGTTTATAGTATTCTCTGACAGTAGTTTGTATTTCTGTGGGGTCGGTGGTGATATCCCCTTTATCATTTTTTATTGCGTCCATTTGATTCTTCTCTCTTTTCTTCTTTATTAGTCTTGCTAGCAGTCTATTAATTTTGTTGATCTTTTCAAAAAACCAACTCCTGGATTCATTGATTTTTTGGAGGGTTTTTTGTGTCTCTATCTCCTTCAATTCTGCTCTGATCTTAGTTATTTCTTGCCTTCTGCTAGCTTTTGAATGTGTTTGCTCTTGCTTCTCTAGTTCTTTTAATTGTGATGTTAGAGTGTCAATTTTAGATCTTTCCAGCTTTCTCTTGTGGGCATTTAGTGCTATAAATTTCCCTCTACACACTGCTTTAAATGTGTCCCAGAGATTCTGGTATGTTGTATCCTTGTTCTCATTGGTTTCAAAGAACATCTTTATTTCTGCCTTCATTTCGTTATGTACCTAGTAGTCATTCAGGAACAGGTTATTCAGTTTCCATGTAGTTGAGAGGTTTTGATTGAGTTTCTTAGTCCTGAGTTCTAGTTTGATTGCACTGTGGTCTGAGAGACAGTTTGTTATAATTTCTGTTCTTGTACATTTGCTGAGGAGTGCTTTACTTCCAAATATGTGGTCAATTTTGGAATAAGTGTGATGTGGTGCTGAGAAGAATGTATATTCTGTTGATTTGGGGTGGAGAGTGCTGTAGATGTCTATTAGGTCTGCTTGCTGCAGAGATGAGTTCAATTCCTGGATATCCTTGTTAACTTTCTGTCTCGTTGATCTGTCTAATGTTGACAGTGGGGTGTTGAAGTCTCCCATTATTATTGTATGGGAGTCTAAGTCTCTTTGTAAGTCTCTAAGGAGTAGCTTTATGAATCTGGGTGCTCCTGTATTGGGTGCATATATATTTAGGATAGTTAGCTCTTCCTGTTGAATTGATCCCTTTACCATTATGTAATGGCCTTCTTTGTGTCTTTTGATCTTTGATGGTTTAAACTCTGTTTTATCAGAGACTAGGATTGCAACCCCTGCTTTTTTTTTTGTTCTCCATTTGCTTGGTAGATCTTCCTCCATCCCTTTATTTTGAGCCTATGTATGTCTCTGCATGTGAGATGGGTCTCCTGAATACAGCAGACTGATGGGTCTTGACTCTTTATCCAGTTTGCCAGTCTGTGTCTTTTAATTGGAGCATTTATTCCATTTACATTTAAGGTTAATATTGTTATGTGTGAACTTGATCCTACCATTATGCTATTAACTGGTTATTTTGCTCGTTAGTTGATGCAGTTTCTTCCTAGCCTCGATGGTGTTTACATTTTGGCATGTTTTTGCAATGGCTGGTACTGGTTGTTCCTTTCCATGTTTAGTGCTTCCTTCAGGGTCTCTTGTAAGGCAGGCCTAGTGGTGACAAAATCTCTAAGCATTTGCTTATCTGTAAAGGATTTTATTTCTCCTTCACTTATGAATCTTAGTTTGGCTGGATATGAAATTCTGGGTTGAAAATTCTTTTCTTTAAGAATGTTGAATATTGGCCCCCACTCTCTTCTGGCTTGTAGAGTTTCTGCCGAGAGATCTGCTGTTAGTCTGATGGGCTTCCCTTTGTGGGTAACCTGACCTTTCTCTCTGGCTGCCCTTAAGATTTTTTCCTTCATTTCAACTTTGGTGAATCTGGCAATTGTGTGTCTTGGAGTTGCTCTTCTCGAGGAGTATCTTTGTGGCATTCTCTGTATTTCCTGAATTTGAATGTTGGCCTGCCCTACTAGGTTGGGGAAGTTCTCCTGGATGATATCCTGAAGGGTGTTTTCCAACTTGGTTCCATTTTCCCCCTCACTTTCAGGCATCCCAATCAGATGTAGATTTGGTCTTTTTACATAATCCCATACTTCTTGCAGGCTTTGTTCATTTCTTTTTCTTCTTTTTTCTTAGATTTCTCTTCTCGCTTCATTTCATTCATTTGATCCTCAATCGCTGATACTCTTTCTTCCAGTTGATCGAGTCAGTTACTGAAGCTTGTGCATTTGTCACGTATTTCTCATGTCATGGTTTTCATCTCTGTCTGTCCGTTTACGGCCTTCTCTGCGTTAATTATTCTGGTTATCAATTCTTCCACTCTTTTTTCAAGATTTTTAGTTTCTTTGTGCTGGGTATGTAATTCCTCCTTTAGCTCTGAGAATTTTCATGGACTGAAGCCTTCTTCTCTCATCTCATCAAAGTTATTCTCTGTCCAGCTTTGATCTGTTGCTGGCAATGAGCTGCGTTCCTTTGGAGGGGGAGATGTGCTCTTATTTTTTGAATTTCCAGCTTTTCTGCCCTGCTTTTTCCCCATCTTTGTGGTTTTATCTGCCTCTGGTCTTTGATGATGGTGACGTACTGATGGGGTTTTGGTGTGGGTGTCCTTCCTGTTTGTTAGTTTTCCTTCTAACAGTCAGGACCCTCAGCTGTAGGTCTGTTGGAGATTGCTTGAGGTCCACTCCAGAACCTGTTTGCCTGGGTGTCAGCAGCAGAGGCTGCAGAAGATAGAATACTGCTGAATAGCGAGTGTACCTGTCTGATTCTTGCTTTGGAAGCTTCCTCTCAGGGGTGTACTCCACCGTGTGAGGTGTGGGGTGTCAGACTGCCCCTAGTGGGGGATGTCTCCCAGTTAGGCTACTCAGGGGTCAGAGACCCACTTGAGCAGGCAGTCTGTCCGTTCTCAGATCTCAACCTCTGTGTTGGGAGATCCACTGCTCTCTTCAAAGCTGTCAGACAGAGTCGTTTGTGTCTGCAGAGGTTTCTGCTGCTTTTTTGTTGTTATTGTTATTGTTTAGCTGTGCCCTGTTCCCAGAGGTGGAGTCTACAGAGACTGGCAGGCCTCCTTGAGCTGCTATGAGCTCCACCCAGTTCGATCTTCCCAGGGCTTTGTTTACCTACATAAGCCTCAGCAATGGCAGGCGCCCCTCCCCCAGCCTCGCTGTTGCCTTGTCAGTAGATCGCAGACTGCTGTGCTAGCAATGAGGAAGGCTCTGTGGGCGTGGGATCCTCACGGCCAGGTGTGGGATATAATCTCCTGGTGTGCCCGTTTGCTTAAAACGCAGTATTGGGGTGGGAGTTACCCGATTTTCCAGGTGTTGTGTGTCTCAGTTCCCCTGGCTAGGAAAAGGGATTCCCTTCCCCCTTGCACTTCCCAGGTGAGGCAATGCCTTGCCCTGCTTCAGCTCTTGCTGGTCGGGCTGCAGCAACTGACCAGCACCGATTGTTCTGCATTTCCTAGTGAGATGAACCCAGTACCTCAGTTGAAAATGCAGAAATCACCTGTCTTCTGTGTCGCTCACGCTGGGAGCTGGGGGCTGGAGCTGTTCCTATTCGTCCATCTTCAAAGGTACGCTTTTGAAATGACAATTCTATGACAGTGCTTTTGAACACCACAGGCTGGAGAAGATTGTTCTTGGAATTAAAATTTAAAAATAAAATCAAAAGGGACACAATTCAGATTCTTTTCATGTTCATTTATGCTAAATTCTGAAATCTTGAAAATATTACAAGGATTTTTAAATGATTTTTTATTCTATTTTCCAAAGTAAAGATAGTTAAAACTTCCCCTATAGTCTAGAGGAAAGAGTATAATGTTTAAGCTATCATCTTTTTAATTTGCAAAATCACATTTTATTAAAGACCTTGCCTTTTTGCATCAACAAATGAGAAAAAAAAAATCATGCTGAAGTATCATATGGTGGATATAGTTTGACCAAAAGAGAAACTGTCCAATATGTAAAGACGCCAGTGATATCTGCATATTCATGTCAGCAAGATAAAATCCTGCTTGGTATTAGTGGAGTAGCAAAAATCTTCATATTTTAAAGGTTTGCTACCCTAATACTGATTACTTACCATCCATTTACTTTCATCAGATATTAATGTTACCTGATTTCCTGATTGTTGTAACATCAAAATGTTAGGAAAAAAAGTACTTAAAAAAATGTGGTTTAAAAAACTTGAAAGACCAGTCCAATAATAACACAGAATCCTGCAATTTAGACAGGATATTGAATGCACCATGTAACTGAATGTCTATCCTACTAATACCTCTTGCACCATTGTGTTGGCACAAAGCATGAGAAATTTTCTGTGACCATAATTTGAAAGAGTCAATGGTAAAACAACATCACAATTGATCACATCTTTTAAAGGATTCATAACTCAGTGTAAATTTAAGTTGAGCAATAAATACAATGCTTCTATTAAGACCATGTGAAATAAATCTGTGGGTAAGAAAACTTACAAATGAAATACTCTGGATGCTGTTAGACATTATTATTTATTATTTTAATCATAAATTCTAGAGTAAAATATATCATAACCAAGAAATGGCAGCATTGGAAAATATCTGTGGATTAAAATTGAAATCTACACAAAACTGAATTGATCAAAGAAAGTTGTAATTAAACATATGCTTGAAGACAATTTAAATATGAAGCAACAGATAGCCCTTTTTTCTTTTTTCTAAAGAGATCTTTCAATGCTTTTATATATTAAGTCAACAACAAGTACTATTAGCCTTTTTTCTCTAACATTAATTTTAATCACTAATAAAATGTATTAACAGTAGAAAAATAGAAAATATAAATAAGCTAAAAGAAAACAATCCCCCCATTCAGAGAGAAAATCTAATGTTATCAATATTGATATTTGCTGTATTTCCTAACTTATTTATTTTGTTTTAAAGAAAAATATTTTAAACGTTAAAAATATTGAATTTTTTCGCTGCTCGCGGTGGCTCACACCTGTAATCCCAGCACTTTGGGAGGCCGATATGGGCAGATCACAAGGTCAGGAGATCAAGACCACCATGGCTAACACCGTGAAACCCCGTCTCTACTAAAAATACAAAAAAATTAGCCGGGCGTGGTGGCCGGCACTGTAGTCCCAGCTACTCGGGAGGCTGAGGCAGGAGAATGGAGGGAACCCAGGAGGCAGAGCTTGCAGTGAGCCAAGATGGCGCCGCTCACTCCAGCCTGGGCGACAGAGTGAGACTCCGTCTCAAAATAAACAAGCAAACAAAAACAAAAATTAAATTTTTTCTTTATGTTTTCTCAATGTGCTTTGAAAGAACTTTTTGGTTCCAAAATATATCTTTATGTACTTTTAGTATTCTTTCTGTATTATTACACTTAAATATTAAACTCATTAGAAATTTATATGAGTGAGAATATTTTCTCCCAAAGTCATATGTGTACACTTAAATTTATTTCATGGTTTTCTATCGTTTTCATTGATCAAAGATTAGTATCTCACCGTTTTATTTATTTATCTATTTTTATATTTTTATTATTATTTTTTTATTTCCATAGGTTATTGGGGAACAGGTGGTGTTTGGTTATATGAGTAAGTTCTTTAGCGTGATTTAGGTGGTGTTTGGTTACATGAGTATGTTCTTTAGTGCTGATTTAGGTGGTGTTTGGCTATATGAGTAAGTTCTTTAGCACTGATTTGTGAGATGTTGGTGCACCATCACCAGAACAGTATACACTGCACCCTATTTGTAGTCTCTCACTCCCTTCCTGCCCTTTCCCCCTGAGTCTCCAAAGTCCATTGTATCATGCTTATGTCTTTGCATCCTCATAGCTTAGCTCCTACTTATGAGTGAGAACATAAGATGTTTGGTTTTCCATTCCTGAGTTACTTCACGTAGAGTAATAGTCTCCAATCTCATCCAGGTCCCTGCTAATGCCATCAATTCATTACTTTTTATCACTAAGTAATGTTCCATCATGTATATATGTATATACATATATATGTGGTATATATATACACACACATATATATGTGGTGTGTGTATATAGATAGATATACACACACACACCACATATGTAATTGTGGTATGCATATATATATATATATACACACACACCACAATTTCTTTATCTACTCATTGATTAATGGGTATTTAGGTTGGTTCCATGGTTTTGCAATTGCGAATTGTGCTACTATAAACATACATGTGCAAGTATCTTTTATATAATGACTTCTCTTCCCCTGGGTAGATACCCAGTGGTGGGGTTGCTTTTAGTTTTTAAAGGAATCTCCACCCTGTTTTCCATAATGGTTGTACTAGTTTAGATTCACACCAGCAGTGTAGAAGTGTTCCCTCTTCACCACATCCATGCCAACATCTATTATTTTTTTGATTTTTTGATTATGGCCATTCTTGCAAGAGTAAGGTGGTATCACATTGTGGTTTTGATTTGCATTTCCCTGATCATTAGTGATGTTGGGCATTTTTTTTCACATGTTTATTGGCCATTTGTATATCTCCTTTTGAGAATTGTCTATTCTTGTCCTTAGCCTACTTTTTCATGGGATTGTTTGTTTTTGTCTTGCTGATTTGTTTGAGTTCATTGTAGGTTCTGGGTATTAGTTCTTTGTCCGGTGTATAGATTGTAAAGATTTTCTCTCACTCTGTGAGTTGTCTGTTTATTTTGCTAACTGTTCCTTCCTCATTGGTTTAGTTAGATCCCAACTATTTATCTTTGTTTTTATTGCTTTTTGTTTTGGGTTATTGATCATGAAATATTTGCCTAAGCCAATGTCTAGAAGGGTTTTTCCAAAGTTATCATCTAGAATTTTTATAGTTTCAGGTCTTAGATTTAAGTCTTTAATCCAACTTGAGTTGATTTTTGTATAAGGTGAGAGATGAGGATCCAGTTTTATTCTCCTACATGTGGCTAGCCAATTATCCCAGCACCATTTGTTGAAAGGAGTGTCCTTTTCCCCATTTTATGTTTTTGTTTGCTTTGTCAAAGCTCAGTTGGTTATAAGCACTTGGGTTTATTTCTGGGTTCTCTATGCTGTTCCATTTGTCTATGCGCATATTTTTATACAAGTGCCATGCTGTTTTGGTGACTATGGCCTTATAGTATAGTTTGAAATCAGGTAATGTGATGCCTCCAGATTTGCTCCTTTTGCTTAGTCTTGCTTTGGCTATGCAGACCCTTTTTTGGTTCCATATGAATTTGAGGATTTTTTTTGTAATTCTCCGAAGAATGATGATGGTATTTTGATGGGAATTGCATTGAATTTGTAGATTGCTTTTGGCAGTGTGGTCATTTTCACAATATTGATTCTACCCACCCATGAGCATGGGTTGTGTTTCCATTTGTGTCATCTATGATTTCTTTCAGCAGTGTTTTGTAGTTTTTCTTGTAGAGGTCTTTCACCTTCCTGATTAGGTATATACATAAGTATTTTTTGCAGCTATTGTAAAAGGGGTTGAGGTCTTGATTTGATTCTCAGTTTGGTCACTGTTGGTGTGAGCTACTGATTTGTGTACATTAATTTTGTATCTGGAAATTTTGCTGAATTATCAGTTCTAGGAGCTTTCTGGAGAAGTCTTTAGGGTTTTTAGGTAAACAATCATACCATCAGCAAACAGCAACAGTTTGACTTCCACTTTTCTGGTCTGGATACCCTTTATTCTTTCTCTTGCCTGATTACTCTGGCTAGGACTTCAAGTACTATGTTGAAGAGGAGTGGCGAGAGTAGGCATCCTTGCCTTGTGCCAGTTTCCAGAGGGAATGCTTTTAACTATTCCCCATTCAAGATTATGTTGGTTCTGGGTTTGATAATAAAGCAATGCTGGATTTTGTTGAATGCTTTTTCTGCATCTGTATAGATGATCATGTTATTTTTGGTTTTGATTCTGTTTATGTGGTGCATCACATTCATTGACTTGTGTATGTTAAACCATCCCTCCATCCCTGGTGTGAAACCCACTTGATCATAGTGGATTATGTTTTTGATATGTTGTTGGATTCAGTTAGCTAGTATTTTGTTAAAGATTTTAGCATCTATATTCATCAAGGTTATTTGTCTGTAGTTTTCTTTTTTAGTTATGTCCTTTCCTGGTTTTCATATTTGGGTGATACTGACTACAAAGAATGATTCAGAGAGGGTTCCCTCTTTTTCTGTCTTATGTGATAGTGTCAATAGGACTGGTGCAAATTCTTTGAAGGTCTGGTAGAATTCTGCTGTGAATCCGTCTGGTCTCAGACTTTTTTTTTTTTTTTTTTTTTTTTTTGGTATTTCTATTACCATTTCAATCTCGCTGCTTGTGTTTGGTCTGTTCAGAGTATCTAATTCTTCCTGATTTAAGCTAGGAAGGTTGTATATTTCCAGGAATTTATCTATCTCTCTAGGTTTTCTACTTTATGTGCATAAAGGTGTTCATAGTAGCCTTGAATGATCTTTTGTATTTCTGTGGTGTCAGTTGTAATATCTCCCATTTTGTTTCTAATTGAGCTTATTTGGATTTTCTCTCTTCTTTTCTTGGTTAATCTAACTAGTGTTCTATCAATTTTATTTATCTTTTCAAAGAACCAGCTTTTTGTTTCATTTATCTTTTAAATTTTTTGTTGTCATTTTAATTTCCTTTAATTCTGTATTGATATTGGTTATTACTTTCTTCTGCTGGGTTTGGGTTTGGTTTGTCCATGTTTCTCTAGTTCCTTGAAGTGTGACCTTAGTTTGTCTGTTTGTGCTCTTTCAGACTTTTTGATGTAGACATTTAAGGCTATGAACTTTCCTCTTGACACTACTTTTGCTATATCCCAGAGATTTTGATAGGTTGTGTCACTATTGTTCAGTTTGAAGAATTTTTTAATTTCCATCGTGTTTCATTGTTGACCCAGTGATCATTCAGGAGAAGATTATTTAATTTCCATGTATTTGCATGGTTTGAAGTTTCCTTTTGGAGTTGATTTGCAGTTTTATTCCACTGCGGCCTGAGAGAGTGCTTGATATAATTTGAATTTTCTTGAATTTATTGAGACCCATTTTGTGGCCTATCATATAGTTTATCTTGGAGGAAGTTCCATGTGCTGTTGAACAGAATGTCTATTCTGCTGGTGTTGGGTAGAATGTTCTGTAAATATCTGTCAGGTCCTTTTGTTCCAGGGTGTAGTTTAAAGAACAAATTGTTTCTTTATTGACTTTCTGTCTTGATAACCTGTCTAGTGCTGCCAGTGGAGTATCGAAGACCTCCACTATTATTGTGTTGCTTTCTATCTCATTTCTTAGGTCTATTAGTAATTGTTTTATACATTTGGGAGCTCTGGTGTTACGTGCATATATATTTAGGACTGTGATATTTTCCTGTTGGACAAGGCCTTTTATCATTGTATAATGTCCCTCTTTGTCTTTTTTAACTGCTGTTGCTTTAAAGTTTGTTTTATCTGATATAAGAATAGCTACCCATGCTCCTTTTGGTGTCCATTTGCATGAAAAGTCTTCTTCCATCCCTTTACCTTAAGTTTATGTGAGTCCTTGTGTGTTAGGTGTGTCTTTGAAGGCAGAAGATAGTTGGTTGGTAGATTCTTACCCATTCTGCGGTTGTATATCTTTTAAGTAAAGCATCTAGGCCATTTCCAATCAATGTTATTATTGAGATGTACCATTCCATTCATCATGCTGTTTGTTGCACATATACCTTGTTTTTTTGTTTTCAAAATGTAGTTTGTTTGATAGGTCCTGTGAGATTTATGCTTTAAAAACTTTCTGTTTTGATGTTTTTCCAGGATTTGTTTCAAGATTTAGAGCTTTTTTTTTTTAGCAGTTCTTGTAGTGCTGGCTTGGTAGTGGCAAATTCTCTCAGCATTTGTTTGTCTGAAAAAGACTGTATCTTTCCTTCATTTGTGATGTTTAATTTTGCTGGCTGCAAAATTCTTAGCTGATAAATTTTTTGTTTGAGGAGGCTGAAGATAGGGCCCCAATCCCTTCTAGCTTGTAGGGTTTCTGCTGAGAAATCTGCTGTTAAACTGATAGTTTTTCCTTTATAGTTTACATGGTGCTTTTGCCTCATAGTTCTTAAGATTCTTTCCTTCATCTTAACTTTAGATAACTTGTTGACAATGTGCCTAGGTGATGATCTTTTTGTGATAAATTTCCCAGGTGTTCTTTGAGCTTCTTGTATTTGCATGTCTAGTTCTCTAACACAGCTGGGAAAGTTTTCTTCAATTATTCCTCCAAACATATTTTACAAAATTTTGATATCTCTTCTTTCTCAGGAACATTGATTATTCTTAGGTTTGGTTGTTTAACATAATCCCAGACTTCTTGGATGCTTTGTTTATATTTTCTTATTCTTCTTTGTCTTCATTGGATTTGGTTAATTCGAAGACCTTATTGTCAAGCTCTGAATTTCTTTCTTCTACTTGTCCTAGTCTATTGCTGAGACTTTCCAGAGCATTTTGCATTACTAAAAGTGTGTCCATTTATTCCTGAGGTTTTGATTGTTTTTCATTAATGCTATCTATTTCATTTAATATTTCTCCCTTCACTTCTTGTATCTTTTTTTTTTTTTTTTTTTTTTTTTTTTTTTTTTTTTGGATTTCCCTACATTGGGCTTCACCTTTCTCTCGTGCCTTCCTGATTAGCTTAATAACCAACCTCCTGAATTCTTTTTCAGGTATATCAGGGATTTCTTCTTGGTTTGGGTCCATTGTTAGTGAGCTAGTGTTATTTTTGGAGGGTGTTAAAGAACCTTGTTTTGTCATATTACCAGAGCTGTTTTTCTAGTTGCTTTTCATTTGGGTACACTCTGTCAGAGGGAAGGTCTAGGCCTGAAGGCTGTTGTTCAAATTCTTTTGTCCCAGGAGTGTTCCCTTGATGTAGTACTTTCCCGCTTTTCCCATGGAGGTGGTTTCCTGAGAGCCAAGCTGTAGTGATTGTTATCTCTCTTCTGGATCTAGCCTCTCTCTGGGCTGGTACTGGGGGTTATCTGCACAGAGTCCTGTGATGTGAACCGCCTGTGGCTCTCTTAGTCATGGATACCAGCAACTGTTCTGGTAGAGGTGGCAGTGGGATAAAATGGACTTTGTGAGGGTTCTTAGCTCTGGTGGTATAATGCACTATTTTTGTGCTGGTTGGTCCTCTGCTGGGAGTGGTGCTTTCCAGAGAGCATCAGCTGTAATATGGTGAGGAACAGGTGGTGTGCAGGACTCTAGAACTCCCAAGAGTATATGCCCTTTGTCTTCAGTTACCAGGGTGGGTAGAGAAGGTCCACTGGGTGAGGGCAGGGCTAGGCATGTCTGAGTTCAGACTCTCCTTTGGTGGGTCTTGATGTGGCTGCTGTGGGAGATGAGGATGAGGTTCCCAGATCAATGAAGTTATGTTCCTAGGAGGATTATGGCTGTCGCTACTGTGTCATGCAGGGTTGTCAGGGAAGTGGGAGAAAGCCAGCAGTCACAGGCCTCACCATACTCCTATGCAATTCAAAGGGCCAGTGTCACTCCCACCCTGCCCCTCCAACAGCACCAGACTGTTTCCAGGCAATGGGCAAGCAGGGCTGAGAATGTGCCCCAGGCTACCTGCCTCCCAGCTGCAAAAGCAAGTATGACTTTCCTTCTTTCCCAGACTTTGGAGTCTGCACACCAGACTCACGCCCTCCCCTGAGTTCTGGTCAGGAGACTTCTTGATCAGTTCAAATTGTTATGAAGTTCAGCTGGAGATTCCCTTTTCCCTCTGGTCTTTTCCCAGTGCCTCTGGCTGCCCTCCCAAAGGACCCCTGTGAAGCCAGGCAGAAATGGTTAAAGCCCTAAAGATGTCCAGGGCCAAATTTCTACCCAGTAGATTAGAAAACTGACAAAAGAGGTATCTAAAGAGAGCAAGAAAATCAGAGATGATTCCAGATAAGATATTTTAGGGATTAGCAGCATTATTTCCAGTTATTTCTGAAGTCCAGCATTATTGCTACCTTTGGGCCAAGTGAGCATCCTTATAACACTTCTTTATTTTCTGAAAATGTTTCTAGTTTGTTTTTGCCCTTTACAATCAACAAAGTGTTCTCTAAGATATCTACCCTTGAGGAGATAAAAAGCTAACCAAGAAGACAGAAATTCAATTGTGAACTAAACAATTTGGTTGCTAGTAAGCAATCATTTCATCAGCTTAGCCTGGGGAAATTAGGAAAGGTTGGACAGAAAAAGTAGGATTTGCTAAACATTCCCAATTAGAGTTTCAATCAATGAATTAATAACCCAAACAATTATAACATGTGGTCCTTTTACTTAGGGATCTAGTAATTTGGTTGTTAGGAAATAGAAATATAATACTATAATTAGAACAAAAAATATGCTTATGATTACACATGTGATTCAGACTAAGAATTTAGAGAAGGAAGAGGTGGCTATGAGTTAGGGTAGTTAGAGAAGCTGCATGAAAATTGTGGTCACGTAACACCTTGAAAGATATTCAGAATCCAGTTTATTTATCCACAGCATCTCCTGGGTAATTGCTAATACACCAGAGATGGTCATAAAGATTAGTGATATAACAATGAAGGCAAGAATAATAAACAAAACAAGGACCTTGCCCTTGAAAAGGCCTTAGTAGACTGGCAAAGATAAGTCTGTAAAAAAATTCAAAAATTAGACAATAAATGGGTCACATCCCTTGGATAAATCAAAAATGCTTCTTTTCATCAGTATGCAAAGTAATCACAAACTTGCCTCTTTAAAGCAGATTTGAAATTTCTTTTTCTAGTCATAGCTTCTCTCATCTGGCTTTTTGCTATCATGTGAAACTGAAGATGGCTAAAATGGGTTTTCATAAGTCAAATGAATGAAGTCCATTCCTTTAAAATGTATAGAATTTTTTTAAAGAATAAGAATTAAGTATACTGTTTCTCAGCACGTTTTTTTCATGAATTGTGTAAATAATTTTAAAAATGTAGTATAGAGTATTTGAAATGTTTAAGAAAAGTGTTTAGGTACACATAAATATTTCAAGTCACTTAAGACTGTCTTAAATTAAAGAAAAGAATCTAGGAGTTGAAATTAAAAGGTCTGTTGTCCAATTCCAACTCTGCACTTTCTGAATACCTTTAGGCAAATTAAATTCTCTGATGGTCAAAGTCTTTACCTATATAATAGAAGTAATAATAGACCTCAAAGACTTGTGGGAATAGATGGAAACTTGAAACCCAATGTTGTAATCTACATATGCTATCCCATAAATGTAAGGTCCCTTCCCTTTGTCGAAATATTGTCTAAAATATTTAAAGCCCAAGTAATCTCTTTCAAGAAATTCATATTTCTAGATGAGATTTCTCCTCTAAGATCAGATATGTATCATACTGCCTGTTCCTCATTTCCTTTGGCATATCTCAAGAGCCTTACATTCAAGATTTTGTTCATAGCCCTCCTCTGCCTGTGTCACGGACTGAATGTATTTGTTCCCCCAACATTCATACCTTGAAGCCCTAACCCTAATGTAATCACATTAGGAGGTGGGGCCTTTGGGAAATAATTAGGTTGAGATGAGTTCATGAGGGTGGGGCCCCCTGATGGGATTAGTGACTTTATAAGCAGAGGGAGAGAGACCAGATCTTTTTCTCTCTCTCTGCCATGTGATGACACAGCAAAGGGGCCATCTGCAAATCAGGTAGAGAGCCTTCCCCAGGATCCAGATCTGTCAGAACTTTGATCTTAGACTTCTCAGCCTTCAGAACTATGAGAAATAAATGTCTATTGTTTAAGTCCCTTAGTGTGTAACACTTTGTTATAGCAGCCTGAGCAGACTAAAATAACCTACAACTTTATTTTCCTCCCTTTTTTCCTATCTCAGTTTATGGAACCATCATCTTTGCATCCAAACCAAAGGCAAGGAACTTAGTAGGCCTTTCAGGCACTTATCACATCTCACTACTCATGCCTTACCAATCTCAATGTGATGTCAATTTTCCCTGCAAATTAAAATTCCTTTCAAATTTCTCCAAGCCTATCTTCTAGTCCCACTCCCATTCAGTCTAAGCTACTATCTCACCTTTGGCATTCCTGCATTTACTCTGATCTTCACCTATTTTTCATGCTATAGCTGGAGTAAACTTTATGTGTGTTATAATCTGATTTAATGATTTCCCATTTCTGGGTGGTGGGAAGAGGAGAGCTGCAATCCCACAATACTGAGCCTACAGGTAAAACTTCTTGTCATGACCTGCAAGTCTCTGAAGTGTTTGGCCCCTGCTGACCTTTCCAGCCTCACATCTTACCCTGTTCCTTCTTATGACTTTGCTCCAGCTAAGCTGCCCTTTATCTACTCTTCACACCTGACATACTTCCAGCAGGCAGAGATCCTTAGCACATGCTGGGTTTCCTACTTAAATTACCTTTGCTCGCCATTCACTTAACTTCTCACTCCTCAAATCTCATTCTAGTGTCACTTCTTTGGAAAAGTCTCATCTAAATTTCCTAACCAGATGAAATTCTCCCATTACAGGGTCTCATGCAGGCATATTTTTTTCTTCTATAGGATTTTTTTAGAATAACAATTGTACATTTCTTGATGTGAATATTTGAATTTTTATCTACTACTAAGCTGTAAGTGCTATAAAGCTAGGAAAATCTCTGGTTTGAATCACCACTGACTTCTCACCATATGCCTAACATATAGTCTATAAGTGACATTTGCTGAATGAATTAATACCTTGCCAAACAATCGAAGTCCGTGAAGTTGTGACCTAAATAACTCAACACTGAAATTCGTAACTAATGAATGATTTTCATGTAAGCCTACAGCTTACCAAGTATGCTTGGTGAAAAAATTGGTATACAAAGCAGAACTTTCAATTAGAAATCAAAGAAAAATAATAGAAAACTTTGTAATTTGAGGTAAAATTATACTTAACTAATGTAACCTGTTACATACACTTAATCAAGAAAAATTATGTATACAGTTAAGTAGAAATATCTGCTTTAAGAATTATGATATACATTGAGTTACATTAGACAGTCTACAGAAAATTTCCTTTCTATGTTTATAATTTCATTTTTTTAACTTTTATTTTAGGTTTGGGGGTACCCATGAAGGTTTGTTGCATAGGTGAACACGTGTCAGAGGGTTTTGTTGTACATATTATTTCATTATCCAGGTATTAGGCCCTGTACCCAGGGTCTCTGATCTTCACCTATTCTTCACACTAGCCAGAGTAAACTTTATGTATGTTATAATCTGATTTAATGATTTCCCATTTCTGGGTGGTGGGAGGAGGAGAGCTGCAATCCCAAAATACTGAGCCTACATGTAAAACTTCTTGTCATGACCTGCAAGGCTCTGAAGTGTTTGACCCCTGCTGACCTTCCCGGCCTCACATCTTACCCTGTTCCTTCTTATGACTTTGCTCCTTATGACTTTAGTTATCTTTTCTGCTCCTCTCCCTCCTCTCACCCTCTCTATTGTTTCCTTCTTTGTGTTCATAAATTCTCATCATTTAGCTCCCACTTATAAGAACATGCAGTACTTGGTTTTCTGTCCCTGTATTAGTTTGCTAAGAATAATGGCCTCCAGTACCGTCTATATTCTCACAAAATACATGATCTCATTCTTTTGAATGACTGCATAGTATTCCATGGTGTATATATACCACATTTTCTTTAGCCAATCTGTCATTGATGGGCATTTAGGTTGATTCCATGTCTTTGTTATTGTGAACAGTGCTGCAATGAACATTCGTGTGCATATGTCTTTATGGCAGAATGATTTGTATTTCTTTGGGTATATGCCCAGTAATGGGATTGCTGGGTTGAATGGTATTTCTGCCCCTAGACTTTGAGGAATTGCTACATTGTCTTCCACAATAGTTGAACAAATTTACACTCCCACCCACAGTGTATAAGCATTTCCTTTTCTCCATTACCTCACCAGCATCTATAATTTTTTTGACTTTATAATAATGGCCATTCTGACTGGTTGAAAAGGCATCTCATTGTGGTTTTGATTTGCATTTCTTTAATGATCCATGATATTGAAATTTTTTTTTCATATGCTTGATGACTGCCTGTATGTACTCTGTTTTTTTGTTTGTTTGTTTGTTTTTGTTTTTAGATGGAGTCTCGCTCTGTCACCCAGGCTGGAGTGCAGTGGCACAATCTCGGCTCACTGCAAACTCTGCCTCTCTAGTTCCAGCAATTCTCCTGCCTCAGCCTCCCGAGTAGCTGGGACTGCAGGTGTGCGCCACCACGCCTGGTTAATTTTTGTATTTTTAGTAGAGATGGGTTTCACCATGTTGGCCAGGACGATCTCCAACTCCTGACGTAAGGTGATCCGCCTGCCTCAGCCTCCCAAAGTGCTGGGATTACAGGCGTAAGCCACCGCGCCTGGCCATGTCTTCTTTTGAGAAGTGTCTGTTCATGTCCTTTGATCACTTTTTAATGGAGTTATTTGTTTTTAATGGAGTTATTTGTTTTTCTCTTACAAACTTAAGTTCCTTAAAGAGAAGACTTAAGAAATATACATAAGTGCCATGCTATCTGTAAGCAATAGATATGTGTGACGTACAACTTAGATAAAATGAGATAATGTCGAAAGTCATAAACTACTAAAGTTCTCATGAGAAGGAATAGATAACCATCCCATCAGAGAAAACGTCAGGCCCAGACGTCTTGAGCAAAAAATTCTACTAAATATTTATGGAGAAATAATGCCAATCATACAAAAACAATCTCATTCCAAATTCAGACAAATACATTACAAGAAGTAAAAACAAGGAACTAATACCGTTCATGAACATAGAAGAAAAAATCTCACCAAAATGTAAGACTAGTGAATTGAACACAGTAATGCATTATAAGATAAATACAAGATTATGTGTGATTTATATTGAGAATATAAAGCTGATTAATCATTGAAAAAGAAATAATTTAACTAAAAAGTGCTCCACATCATAGGTCATCAGGGAAATGTGAACTAAAACAAGGAGACAACACTACGCACCTGTTAGAGTGGGCAAAGGTTAAAACACCAAATGCTGACAGGGATGTGGAACACAGGAACTCTCATTCACCACTGGTGGGAATGCAAGCTGGAACAGCAATTTTGGAGGACAATTTGGCAGTTTCTTACAAACTAAACATACTCTTGCCATATGATCCAGCAATCCCACTCCTTGGTATTTATGCAAAGAAATTGAAGACTCATGTCCACACAAAAACCTACACATGGATGTTTATAGCAGATTTTAAAAAATAATTAGCAAAACTTGAAAGCAACCAAGATATCCTTTAGTAGGTGAAGAAATAAATAAACTGTGGTACATTCAGACAATGAAACATTATTCAGCACTAAAAAAAAAAGAGTTATCAAGCCACGAGGAGACATGGAAGAGACATATGTGTATTACTAAGTGAAATAATCCAGCCTGAAAAATCTACATTCTGTATGATTCCAAGTATGTGACATTCTGGAGAGGGCGAAACCATGGAGACAGCAAAAAGATCAGTAGTTGCCAGATGTTTGGCGAGGGTAGAGGGAGGGATGAATAGGCAGAGCACAGAGAATTCTGGGGGCAGTAAAACTACTCTGAATGATACTATGATAGTGGGTACATGTCATTATATGCTTCTGCAAATTCGTAGAATGTACAACACCAAGGGTTAATCCTAAACTATGGACTCCGAGTGATAATGATATGTCAGTGCAGGGACAATTGATGGTCAGAAATGTACTACTTGGGTGCAGGATGTTAACGGGGGGAGGCTATGCATCTATTGAACTAGGGAATATGTAGGGAATCTCCGTATCTTCGACTCAATTTTGCTGCTAAACTAAATCTTCTCTAAAAATAGTCTATTAAAAATAATGCATTCAGTTAACCTATATCAGCACTTTAAAAAAAAAAAAAAACCTATATGGTTATTTCAGTAGATACAGAAAAGGCATTTGACAAAAATACACATCTATCCATGACAAAAACTCCCAGCAAACTAGAAATAACAGGTAAAATGCATCTAAAAGAAAAGAATATATAGCTAACAGAATATTTCCATCCATACTCCTTGGCAATATCAGCACCATTCTATGTAAAATATTGCCAATATAACAACTCTGAACTTTTAAAATTAATTCTGGAAGCTGAGCTGCCTCACTGGGCTTTTTGTGCTATTTTTCCAGATACAAATCATTGATTCATTATGGCTCAGTTTACCAAAGTTGCATGGGTTTTGAGTGATATATATATTCCATTCTTAGTTTTTCCATTAGTCCTGTTTATTTTTAGTGTTCAATTTTGCAGAACTTGAGGTTTTTCACCAATACTATCACTATGTTACATAAGATACACCTCAGTTACATAGATCTGCACTGTGTAATATGATAGCACTAGCCATATGTAGCTTTTGAGCTTTTGAAATGTGACTAGTACAAAATGAGTTTTCCTGGAAGGATAAAATTACATTATATTTCAAAGATGCAATATGAAAAAATGTAAAATGTCTCATTAATAATTTCATATTGATTACATGTTGAAATGGTGATATTTTGAATATAATGGGTAAATAAAACTATTGTTAAATTTAATCTGTTTCTCTTTTCTTAATGTGGATACCAGAAAATATAAAATTTAAATGTGTATATCTACTGGACAGCTCGGATGTCAGTTGTCACTTTCTTCTCCATAGCAATAATTCCTTTTTTGCATTTCTGCAATGTAAATGTTCCAGAAACAACTGTAAAAAAATTTGTGCAAACTCATTTGTTGATAAAATATGACCTGAAGTGATGTTAAGTTATGTATAGACCTAATGATGAATTTGTTTGGTGTGAAAATAAAAATGTCAAGGTTGTACTTTTACCTCCAAATACTGCATCACTTCAGCCTCTTGACCAGGGCATCATTTCATTTGTCAAGGCCACATACTCACCTGGTGTTTGATCACATTCTATCAGCATTAATTCAGACCTTAATCTGGACATAATGTGGGGCTGGAAATTATTCACCATTGCTAATGCAGTATCTTTCATCAAACTTCCAGGGATGAAATAAAATCTAAATGCTTGCTGGAATAACTTATGGAATGAGGTCATAAATGATTTTAAAGTCTTAGTTGGGGGATATTGGGAGGGACAGACAATGAGAAAAGTTAGAAAAATTATTCATGCAGCAAGACAAGTTGGTGAAGAAAAACGTTCTGATATGTTTGATGAAGAAGTGGAAGAACATATTAAAGTCCATTGAAAAGTGCTAACCCATTAGAAATTGAAAGAACTTGTTGAGCCATCTACAGAGGAAGAAGAAGAAGAAGAAGAAGAAACTGAAACAGAATCAGAAATGTAGACATTACCTAAATTTGCCAAAGTTTTTCAAACTGCACAGATCTTAAAGGGCATAATTATGAAATATGATCCTCAGATGGAATGTACCATTCAAATTAATCGTATGATCACCTAAGAATTACAATCTCTGCAGCAATACTTTGAGTAGTTAAAAAGAAAGAGACAGCTTCTATTACAATGTTCTAACAAAACATTTCACCAAAAAGACCTTCAACTATCAAGGATCATTGACAACATTTACTCCTGACATCTAACCACTGACATCATTATACCTGGATAACCCAGGATCACCTAAAGCAGATGGTCCTTCTTTCTGACATATCATAAGGAGGTCAATGGTAGTCTAATGGTATGTCACAGTGCCTACATCATTCACTTCACTTCTACTCATCAGTTAGGCGTTTTATTAACTCACATCACATAATTCAAAGAGGAAGAAAGGTGAATACAGTGCAATATGATATTTTCAGAGAGAGAGAGACCACATCCACACAACTTTTTTACAGTACATTGTTATTATTGTTTTATTTTTAGTTATCGTTACTCATCTGTTACTGCTAATTTGTAAACTAAACTTTATTAAAGGTATGTAGGCATAGGAAAAATCATAGTATATTTAAGATTTGGTACCATCCATGGCTTCAGACATCCACTGGGGGTCTCAAAACAAATCCACCATGGAAAAAGATGGACTATTATATATTGTTTCACTTTTTCATTGTCTTGTGAGTCCCCTAGTATTTCTCCACTTTTTCCTTCTTATTTTTTTTTTCTGTTGAATAGAAATTTCAAATGGTCTGTCTTCAAGTTCACTGATTCCTTCTGCCTAACTGAATCTGCTACTGAAGTTCTTTATTGATTTTTTTTTTTTCATTTCATTCATTGTATTCCTAAGGGCCAGGATTTCTGTTTGTTATTTTTTTAAAGGTTTGTATCTCTTTGTTGAATTTCAAATTGTGTTCATTATTGTTTTTCTTATATCCTTTATTTGATTTGTTCTCTTGTAGCTCACTCAGCTTCTTTAAGATGATTATTTTGAATTCTTTGTCAGGCAATTCATAGATTTTCATCCTTTGGGTTCAGGCACTGGAGCTCTATTTTGTTCCTTTGGTGATGTTTCATGTCCTTGATCCTTCATGTTCTTTTTTCCATTTGACAAGTAGTCCCCTCTTCTAGTCTTTACTGACTGTCTTTGGGAGAAAAATTTCTTCATAATCAGCCCAGTTCAGAGATTCTAAGGGTCTCTCCAAGGCCTTATTTATGAATAAGGCTTCCTTGTGGCTCCTTTTCCCTCTTGAAAGAAATACTTTAGGATTTTTGTGCCTTTTCTTAATCCTGCAAAGTCTAGCCTGGTACTCATAGCCTCCTGTTTATTTTCCCTAGGGCAGTCCTCTAAAGTGTTCAAGACTGTGTACTTTCTCCCAATCATCCAGAGTCAAGTTAGCTACTGTCTTTGTACTGTCTGCAGGGGCCCATGTACTCTATCTGCAGAGCCTCACTTGTGCTGTCTCAGGAGTGTTTTCAGAAAGCTATACATGTGTCTACTGGTTGGCGGGGTGTGCAGGTCAGACATCCAGTGAAGTCTGTGGGCGAGCTTCTTGGTGGCATTCACAATTCAGTTAGTAGGATCTGCAGCCAGTTTTGAAATCCACACAGCGGTTGCAGTAAACTACTGACCCTTTTTTCTTCTCCTAGCTCTCTGCAGGCTGTTTGGCCATGAACATCCCTTCAGTGATATGAGCCTCTTGGACAACATATGTGAAGCTGGGGAAACTAGGTGCTCACTGCAGTCTCACTTTACCCTATGGAAGATATCACAGCCTGAAGAATTCTTTCTTGACACTGAGTTGTGCCACCTCTAGGGAGGGATGATGCAGGTAAAGTAAAACTGCTTTTTAAAAATCATCTTTGATACATCTATTATTAGATTCTCTGCTTGGTTGAAGCGCTTGAATTGTCTTACCAGACTCCCCAGAAAACACCACAGAGGTATTTTCATGAGCGGTTGTTTAGCAAAACCAATGTTTCAGTAAAGGTATGAGGGCTATAATCTCCTATTTCACCATCTTGCTGATGGCCAACTACTCAGATAAATTTTACAATATTTTTATCACCTTAAAAATAAATCTCATACTCTTTTGCTATCACTCCTTCCTCCCCATTCCCTCAAAGCCCTAAGCATTCACAAGTCTACTTTCTGTCTCTATATAATTCTCCATTCTTGACTTTTATAAGAATGGAATCATATGGTAGGTATGTGGTGTTTTGTGACTGGCTTCTTTCACTTCATAATATTTTCAAGAGATATGGCCTTTTAAAGCCGCCTTTCAATGGCATCTGGAGCATTAACATGGATATGTATCCAAGCAGCTTCTTAATTGTTTCAACTGCCCTCAATCGCTAGAATATTGTTTGAGGCCAACAATTAACAGATCAGTTTCACTATATCACCTAGAGTATTTTTTCCCACAAAATTAGCATCATGCTCACAATTATCTCCTTGCTTCACTATATTTAAACCTATTTCAGCATATTCCATCTCATAATTTTCCCTTGAAGCAATGCATAACAGCCAAATCATCATTAATGTTCAACATTTCTTCAATGTTCGTTTTTTCTAGCGCTACTGTACTTTCACTGATGCACATTTGGTGAACTGATAAGGTTTAATGTTATCACCTTGTTAGTGTCAGGAAATCCCTTAAAGTCTTCCACTTTATGTTTGTTTTGAAGCCTCTGCAGTACTCTGTTTTCTGCCCTTTAGATATTGACAGATGCTTTCTTTTTTCTTTATCTGTTACTGACAGGGTTCTCTTTAGCTATCTCAAATCTTTCATGGGATAGTTAATTATAAAGCAAGCTGGTCCAACCTGTGGCCGGTGGGCCACATGCAGCCCAGGATGGCTTTGAATGCAGCCCAACACAAATTCAAACTTTCTTAAAAATTATGAGATTTTGTTGTGATTTTCTTTTCTTAGTTCATTAGCTGTCCTTAGTGTTAGTACATTTTATGTATGGCTCAAGACAATTCTTTTTCTTCCAGCATGGCCCAGGGAAGCCAAAAGATTGGACATCCTGTTATAAAACTGTAAAATAACAAGCAAACAGTAAACCATTAGTTGTAGCATCAACTATGACTAAGAGAAAGCTGAGAAGCAACACATGCCTCATGTCGGGTCAGGTTCTGCCACTAAAATAGCGTTGGCTTCAAGCTTATCAAAAAATTTAGTTTTTAGAGATTTTTAGATAATTATAGATAAAGATATAGTAGATCTGAATATTATATATATTAAGTTGTCTTTCTAAAAGTACAAGTAATTATGTATTCCAAAATGCATCCATCCCTGTAAGATTCAAATAAAGAACTGGTTTGGTGTTATGTTCTATAAATGTCAGTTAGGTTAAACTGATTGATAGATTGTCCAATCTTTCATATGCTTACTAACAATATCCTTACTGACTGTTTTATCAATTACTAGAAAAGTGTATTAAAATCTTCAACTATGTTTGCATATTTATCTATTATTAGATGGTTGTATTTAGAATTTTTATATCTTCTTGATTCATTGGTGGTGTTATCATTATGAAATGACCCTCCTTATTTCAGGTAAATCTCCTTGTTTGAAGTCTATTGTGTCTGATAAGGACATAGCTTACATAAGCTTTATTATGTTTGATGTTTGCTCAGTATATCTTGTGGTGATATATCATCAACCTGATTGTATCTTAATGTGTAAAGAGCCTCTTGTAAGTAGCAATCAACCCTGCCAATCTCTGCCTTTTGATTACATTTGTTTGCCTATTTATCTTTTTGCTACTGGTTTTTCTCTTTTCAAATAATTTAATATTTTAATATTATATTCTATCTCCCACATTATTATTTTCAATATTACTTTATTGTGTTTAAGTAAATTTCTTTAGGGGTTTCAATATAAATCTTGAATATAACACATTCTACTTCAAATTAACATGATACTACTTCACATATAATGTAATAAATTTGCAAAAATATAATTCCATTTAAACCTCTTCCTAGCATTTGTGCAGTTGTTATTATTTATTTTTCTTCTACTTATGTTATAAACCCCATACACATTGCTATAAATTTTCTTTAACAAATGAATTGTCTTTTAAGGAAATTAAGAAAAGAAGGAAAAATAACCCTTTATATTTACCCATTCATTTCTCTTTTCTAGGGTTTTGTTTTGTTTTTTTTGTTTTGTGTTATTTTTTTTTTTGGACAGAGTCTCCCTCTTAAAGCCCAGGCTGGGAGTGCAGTGGCGCTATCTTGGCTCACCACAAACTTTGCCTCCCCGGTTCAAACGATTCTCCTGTCTCAGTCGCCTGAGTAGCTGGGACTACAGCTGCCCACCACCACACCAAGCTAATTTTTGTACCTTTAGTAGAAACGGGGTTTTGCCATGTTGACCAGGCTGGTCTCACACTCCTGATCTCAGATGATCTGCCTGCCTCGGACTCCCAAATTGCTGGGAAGAGCCACCATGCCCCATCTAGGGTTCTGAGTTCCTATAAGTCTGAATTTTCATCTGGTGTAATTTCCTTTCAGCCTGTATGACTTCCTCTGCTGATAACAAAATCTCCCAACCTTGTTTATATAAAATAATGTTTATTTTACTTTAATTTTTCCAAGGTATTTTTATGTCATATAGAATTTTAGGTTGACAGATGTTTTCTTTCTTATTAGGCACTGGAAGGTGTCACTTAATTGTTTTTCAATATCTACTTTTCTGATGCAACGTCAGTTGCTATTATATTATTGTTCTCTTTTATGCAATATGTTTTTACTCTAGCTGTTTTTATGATTTTTTTTTTTAACTTCTGGATTTCAGCAATTTGGCTGATGGGCCTAGGTCCTGTTTTCTTCGTATGTACCCTATCTGTGGTTGGCTGAGCTCCTTCCATTTATAGATTGGTATCTGTAATCAAAATTAGAAAATTTTTATCTAATGTCTTTCAGATACTTTTCTGTCTCATTCTCTCTTCTCTTCCTCTGAGCCTCTAATTACATGTATGTTAAATTTCTTGTCATGTTTCCTCAGGTCATTGAGGCTCTTTATACTTTTTTCAAAACTTTTTCCTCTCAGTGCTTCAATGTGGTAAAAATCAATTGACAAGTCTTAAAGATCACTGATCCTTTTTCTATTGTGTCCAATATGCTATAAAAATTACCCGGTAAAATTTTCATTTTAAATATTTTATTTTTTAGTTCTATGATTTCCATTTAGTTACTTTTTACAGTTTCCAAAGATCTTGAAATTACCCATCTCCTCAACTACTATATCTATTTTGTCTTTTATAATCTTTAAAAATATTTATCATAATTATTTTTAGTAACTACACATTAGTTTGGAAAACTATCAGATCTTTGACTGCGGGGAGGGTAATTGATTGGTGGTCCTGCCTGTTAGACTCTGAAACCCATCACCTTGCTCACATTGAGTTCACAGGTTCTATGGGCTGTTCCTCATGAAAACAAGAGGAGGAAAAAGACCAAACTTAGCTTATACATGAGCTAGCTTGATGCATGGTTGCAAAGCTAAAATCAACAGAAATTGTACCATAGCCACATACAAGAGTATACATGAAAGACAGTGGAGAGAGGAAATTTTCCCAATGGGCACAGGTGTACTTACACCTAAGTATAAGTAAGTATGCACCTGCTCATCCTATTTGGTTAAAGGAGAAGTGACCTGATGTGAGAATTTGTTTATTGTTCCTGGTTAAGAGCTAGAAAAGAAAAGAACTAAAAATTCAGAGAGTTATTTACATGAACAATGCCATTTGAATGATCATGAAAAGTGAAGATTTTTGTATAACATGTCAACAGGAAGCATCCACCACTAAAGAAGTATGGAGCAATCATATAGATCAGTTGACTTAAACTAGCCTTTATCATTGGCCTTCAAAACTGACATAATAGCAACATGATTGGAATCCCATGGTGGCAGACACAGAGGTTATTATCAGCCCAACACCACTGATTCCTGCTTACCAAGGTCTATCTAGTTACTTCTGTTTGTTACTGTCAAACATGTCAGCAACAAAGACCAATACTGCATATCACATATTGCATAATTCCTCAAGGACATCAACTGGCCACTTAATAACAACTCAACGACATAAAGCCCCTTCTTTACTGGAAGGACTAGAAGTTTATCCTCAGAAAGATAGTTACCAATTTCAGGTATGAGTTGTTCCTGCCCATGAAGCTTTATCCAGTCTATGCAGGGGCTTATAGATATTCACACAGCAAAACGTGACCAGGGGACTCATTTAACAGTAAAAGAAATATGGGAGTGGATATATGACCACTGGATTTGCTGATCATAACGCATACAGCACCATTTAGATCTATCTAGCATATTGGAATGGCTTTCTAAAGGCACAGCTGAAGCACCAGCTCAATGGCAGTAATATGAAAGGATGGGTGTCACCATTCAGAATATATTAAATCAGAGACCTTTGGATGATACTGTGTCCCTAAGATAATAACACGTGACTTCAAGGACCAACAGATGAATACAAGAGTAATCCTTTTGACCATCACTCTCAATGTTTCATTGGGTAATTCATACTTTCTATCCTGACCATTCTGGACTCTGTAAAATTAGTTTGGTCTCCAAAGGAAGGGGACTCTTGCCAAGAAATATAGGAATGAGCCTATTGAACTACAAGTCAGGCTAATCTTCCCCTTCTAAATTTATCCTTAAGAAAAGTGATATATTGGAATCACGACTGAACCGCTTCCCAAATCCGTGCAGAGAGTAACTCTCTGTAGTGAAAGAGTGGACAGTGACAGCCATGAGAGTATATTGCCCACATCTCCAACTGTGGAGAGCACAGTATACCCCCACACGCTGCTCCCGGCCCAGGAATGAGCACAATAGCAATGCTGAGGGAGACTTCTTTTGGAATATGCGGGACTCCTTTGATGGGCAAATTTGGCCTGAACACTCTGCATAGGCCTTCTTCAGGACTACAGTTCAGTATAATATGCTACCACTGAAGCTTTTATTCTTTCTCTCCTTCACTCAAGGTCAGGCCTGCATCATAGTCCAATAGCACCCACCCTCCCACCCCCAGCTTTTCACAACTCTCTTCCATTAATTTCTTTCAAGAATTAACCTTAATAAATTCCTTCCACATTTAAATGTATCTTGGCAAGTGCTCTTGCAGGACCTAGATTAACATACTATTTTATAGTTTTGTATAGTCATTCCAGTGTCTGGGTAACTTGTGAATTTCTTAAATTGATTTTTACCCTAGTTCTAAATCGTCATTTCTGTTTATTTGTGTATCTAGTAAACGCTTTATATTATGATGGACGTTGTTGATAGGTTGTAAATATTTTGGGTTTTGATGTTTTCTTCTAGAGAATATTGACTTTTGTTTAGCAGGCTGTTAAATGACTGGTGGGTTGCCTTGAGCTTGTAAAGGTATGGTTTTATTTCCTGTTAGGACAAGTCATTTTCAGACTTGCCCTTTGTCTTGTGACAAAGTCCGTAGTACTGAGAAACAACGTTGAAATGTGTCCTTTCTTGGGTGTGAGTGGAAAACGAAGTGCTTCCTGGGTCTTTTACATTTGGCAGGACTTGAGCTCAAAACTGTCACCTCTGTGCCGGAAAGTAGCTAAATTCTCTGCTCATCTCTGGCAACCTTACAACTGTTGATTTTTACTGGGCAAGTTAGAGGTTTTTTCTGTACAAGTACAGCTTAGCATTAGCAAACGATTTGAGTAGACCTACATTTTTCTTTTCCAGGATTGGGCCTTCCAAAAAAAATTTTTTTTTATTTTTGAGACAGAGTCTCACTCTGGTTATCCAGGCTAGAGTGCAATGGTGAGATCTCGGCTCACTGCACCCTCAACCTCCTGGGCTCAGGCAATTCTCTCACCTGAGTTTCCTGAGTAGCTGGGACTGCAGGTGCACACTACCAAGCCTGGTTAATTTTTTTTTTTTTTCCTGTAGCGATGAGGTTCTGCCATTTTGGCAAGGCTGGTCTCTAGCTCCTGGACTCAAGAGATCCATAGGCCTCAGCCTCCCAACGTTCTGGGATTACAAGCGTGAGTTACCACATCTGGCCTCAATTTTTAGTCACTTAGAAATCCCTGAACTTTATACTCTGTGTGTTCAGGTTAATAATACATAATTTTCTACTTGAATTTTATTTTCTGGTGCTGGTGAAAGTACTTGGGTGAAAATCTCTCTCATTATGTCTCCCTTTTTTCAAAGCATAGATCCTCCTTATTTATTTTTTTTAACCTGGTTTCGTTTACTTTCCAGTTTTCAAATAGCTGTTTTTATTTTTTTAAATGTTATTACTATTTCCAGAGTTGGGTGCTGCTATTTATGGTAGAGTTAGTTCAATAACAACAGTTCTGCAAATACTGTTATAAAACCCAGAACTCACAATCAGTTTTTAAACATCTCCATCTTCAAAAATTTTATTACTATCTTATAAAACAGTATTCTTTGGCACATACTAGGTTCTCAATAAATATTTGTTAAATTAATCAATATGATTGACTATTTAAGGCTTATGAAACAATTCTATTTAAAAATCTCCAATATGAAAGCGAGATTAAAGCAAAACCAAAAAAGAGCCAGTAGAAACAGTGCAGGTTGCTAAAGATAAAGGAAAAAATTATATCTATGAAATAAAAGCTATAAAAATGGAGCCAGCATGAAATGAGAAAATAGCAAGAAAGAACTGGAAATTTAAAATAGTATAGGTAAAAATACTTGTCATTATCATAGGAAATAAATCAAAGGGAATCTAAAATTGGAATAGAATAAAGATGTAAAAAGTAGAAAACAAAGATAACAAATTTAAATGACAAATTCAGGATGCCTAACAGCTTACTAATTAACATGATAAAGAGCAGTGAAAGTTATAGAGAGGACAGAGAAAATAATAAATTAACAAATATAAAAGTAAAAGTATTTTGCCTAAAGTTAAATGCCACAAGACTATTTGGTGAATTATCTGATGCCTGAAACAATAAATGGTGGGGGGAAATAGATGTAAATAAAGGCAAATCATGGGAAAATTTAGAATACAAGTGTTAAAGAAAAATTCTAAAATATCGTAGAGATAAAAATAGGTTATATATGTAAAATCAATAGTCCAAATAGCAATAGATAACTTATCAGCAAATTTAAAGTTTACAGTATAATAATAGAGAAATTATTTCAAAATTCTGAGTAAAATTATATTTAACCTAGAATTCTATAATCCAAAATCAATCAAGTAGCAACTTAGAGTAAAGCAAATTGCAGACATACAAATACAAATTTTTATTTTGTATGTTTCCTTTTTTGGGAATCTATTGAACAGTGTCACTCATAAAATGAAGATATAAAATTTGAGATTTAGAAAGGAAGGAATCTATCTCACAGGCAAAGTGAGTACGTGAATGGCAGCAGTTGAGTAACTTTAAAAAGTAACCAGTGCATATTCAAATCAAAGAAAAGACCCTGAAAATAATGACATCAAGAAAATAAATGAAACTGAAAAGATAGAATACATGAAAAATAGGCAGGTGGCAGAATTTTTGAGAATAAACATGTCAATAATGAGTACATTTTAAAAGTTCAATAAAAAAAATGAGATAAACTCTAGAGAAAAAATAATAAAGTTGCCCAAAAAGGAGGCATAAACATAATGCATTGCTTCACTCAAAGGTAGGAGAAGGGAGGAGAGCTTAGTTCTGATTTACCAAGATTAGAAATAAGAAGATATTGCCTAAAGTACTTTTGCCAAGAAATACCAATAGAAAGATTATTTAGGAAAATGTCTGTAAATAAAAGTAAAAGTAGCCATTTGAATAAAAAGATGGATAATGCCAGAAAATAGTATGATGCATGAAGAAGAAAAGTGAAAGAGATTTGCTGCTTTCACATTATGTAATCTTTAGTAATATTTGATTTTTCAAAAGTATTACTTTATTAAAAAATAAAATAAAGAAAAAATATAATAAATGAGTAAACTGAAGTAAAATAAATATCAGAAAAATTTTGAAGGGTTGGAGAAAAGAAATAAATACCAAAAATTTAAAGATGGAAAGAACATTTTGAAAGGCAAAGAAGAGATGAGCCTGGTAGGGACTGTGGATTTTTTCCGTGAAACAGTGAAACATAGAGTATTGGATAAGCTATAGGGATTTTCCTTCCCAGGATAAACTTCATCGTGGGATAAAAGATAAATTGTAGCTTGTGGGAAGTTGCTAATCATTTCTAATCAGAGAAATGGTTTGGTGAATTTAATGGGACATCACTGTTAAATGTAAAGAATGTACTGTAGGCAATTAGGTGGAAGGTCATGAATGTAAAGACAAGATTTGGGTTTGGAAAGGAAGAAACAAATCTCAAAATCTGCAAGTATAATCAGACTTAGGATTCGCGTGACTTGTTTACTATTGAAGATTAAAGAACACAGGAGCCAAGGATGATTCATAGATTTCAGTCTGAAATAAAAATATGCACACATAGGCATCTATCATAACTTCATACCAAAAAAGCAGCTGGTTTGGGGGATAACAGGTTTAGGTTTAGCAGGTTTGCATTTTCAGAGTTTGGCATAAGATAACAGAACCATTCAAAAAAGCATTTGTCTGAGCAGCTACATGTGTACTTATATAGAGCAATGAAGTGGCTTTTAATGTAACAATTGCATTGAAAATTAGATTTAAAATAGTGAAAATGTAGCGAATAAATTCAGTGTTATCTGCTTCTAACTTTCCCCATCTTTATGTTACTAGTATAAAATCTTTTTTATTCTCTCATTAAAAATATGAAGACATGTTCTACACAAATATAATAGTATCCACTTGAAAGAAAAGAACATCCTAAAACGTCATTTGCTCGAAAAAAGAAATAGTCTACTTTTACACCTACCAAAAATGATCTAAATTTAGTCATGAAGTCAATTTGTAAACATAAGACACTCCTCAGTGGGTGAGCTGATGCTCCCTAACTACCATGGGCCCATCAAGCACTGAGGTCGCAGATAAACCTGGAGGTATCAGAACACAGAAAAAATCTATTTCATTTCTTTTTTATCCAAAGTGAGATAAGTATATCTGATTGTTTCTGAGGAGCTCAGGAACACAGTGAAATCTGATATGCCTTTTTTTATTTAGACAAATTAATCTACTTAAATTCCAAGAGGGTGCTCGAAAACGTAATGGTGAAGCACGTAACTAGGCAACACTGGCTGTTTGTCCTCTCAGAGTGAAGGCACTTCTGGAAAGTGAATGATCCATGACAGCAAATGAAAGTATAAAAAAGACATCAAGCAAGTGGAAAAGGCATTTTTAAAAAAAATAACTGCCTGAGAGAATGCGGAGGATGGAAGTAACATGTAACGTTGAAATCAGATTTGCTGAAGGGCCAGAATAAAATTGCCCTGCATCCCTAGGTTCCTTGAATATATACAACAATTCTCAAAGGAAACAAAAACAACAGCTATGTAAGGGAACTCAAGAGTGTTAGGAGTCTATGTACCAACAAACAAATAAAAGAGAATTTTGAAAGAAAAGGAAAAGGCAATAAACAAAATATAAAAAAAGGATTTTCCATTGGTGGCTAAAGCATTTCACAAAACATCCACAATTTTCATTAAATGACTGCTGTCTGCTAGATTCTACATCATTTTTAAGTGCACTATTATTGCTAAGATTGTATTTTTTTCTTCTGTTCAAAATGACATTTCTCATCTGGTTACCATCTCTGAGTGTATAAGGCTCAAACAAAGAAGTCTTATGTTAAAGAATTAAACTTGTAGCTCTCATTATTTCTTAGACTTCAATACTAACCACACATCTAGAATGCAATAAAACATTGTTTTGACATTTATAAAATTACAAATGGCAAAATGTAAAAGAAGCGGTAAAAGTAGTAAAATAGTAAAGATAATTCCTAGAAAGAAGCATATATATATATGTTTCTTTTATGTTGATTTTATTGTCTAAAACAAAGCTTTTTGTTTAACTGATAATAACCAAGGTGATGGATAATGCTATGGGGATAAAATTCAAATTATAAAGTATTTAAATTATAAATTTAAACACGAGGTAATGATATCTACCAGCCTGTAAGTAACATGATTTGGAAAAGTAGCCTATGTTTTTCTGAACTATATAATAAATATTTAATCAATTTTAAGTGCTAAAATATATAGAGAGAGCTATTGAGCCTATTTTGAAGGGATTTTCTGCAAATCATCACACAGAAGAGTGACCAGCTCCTAGTATGTGTATCAAAAAAAATCAAGTGTGTCACTTGAAAGACCCATTTCTTTTTTGTTGAAGTACACTGAGCAAACTGTCAGTTGCAATGCTGTTGTTCAGAATGCTAACATCTAAATCTGTTGAATCATGTAGTATGCACGATAGAAAGGCAGAAAGTCTGAATTTAACATAGTCAATGTCAAAAGCATGGAAGATTAGAATCAGGAGAACCAAAGAAAACATTCAAGATAAAGCACTGATTCTGAATACCATTGAAAGTTTTGGCAATGCAAGACCAAGGCTTGGATGTGCAAAAAGAAGCCACCAAAGGCATTAAAACAAGAATGCTTTGTAGGTTGATTTACAAAGTAACTCACTCTTATTTTGCTGCTTTGGGGGCTGTGGATTGGAAGGGAGAGGGTGTAGCAGTGGGAAGAAAAGAGGCTGTTGCAGTAATCCAGATGAAATGGATAATGGTCCTTCCATTCCACTGGGTATTCATTCTCATTTTCTTTTCCTAGTGCCTCCTCTTTACTCTGCCTTGCCTCTTAATTTTAGAGGATCTTAGGGTCAGAACCCTTATCTTTTTTATCTATTCACACTGTTTTGGTGAGCTCCTCAAGTCCTCAGGGTTTAACGATCAAATATTTTCTAGTAATTCCCAAATGTATACTTCCAACTCAAACTTTCACCCAAAGTACAGGCTCATATATATCCAAATGCCTACCTGATATTTTTGCCTGGAAATGTAACAAATGCCTCAAACTCAAAATGTTTAAATATATTCCTGGACTCTTTCACATGATTTCAACTTACATCTCAATAGATGGTAACACCAAATGTTCAGCTGCTCAGGTGAAACTGTGGAACCATTTTAATTCTTCTCTTTTTTTCTCAACCCATATTGAATTTATCAGAAAATCCTGTTGGTTCTACTTTAAAATATATCCAAAATACAAACATTTTTCACAACACTCACTGTTAACACTTTAGTCTGAGACACAATCATCTTCACCTAGATTACTGCAATACTTTCCTAACATGTCTCTCTGCTTTAGCCTTCTATAGCCTATTTCAACTTAGCAACTGGACTGGTACTTTTAAACATATATTAGAGCATGTCACTATTCTGCTTAAAGCCTTCTAATAGCTGTCTAATTTAATCCAAGACAAAACAGAAGCTCTTTCAGTTGTTCATAAGATCCTCCTGTGTAATCTGATCTTACATTGAGCTGTGTACATATCGAGATAAAATGCTACAAAGTTCCAACCCCCTGTGAATGTAGGTCAGGTCAACTTTAATATTGGTTAGCTTTAGTTATCTGATGCTACATAATAAATTATGCCAAAACTTAGCAGATTTAAACAACAATTTATTATCTTACAGTTTCTGTGGGTCAGAGATCTGGAGGCCGATTAGCTGGAACATTCTGGTTGAAAGTCTTTCCTGGAGTTGCTGTTAAACTGTCAAGTATGGCGACAGTCTCATCTGAAGAGCCAACTAGGGAAGGATCCACTTCCAAGTTCATACATATCTTGATTGGGAGGCCTTAATTCCTCGCTGGACTTGGTCCAAGTCTTCAGTTCTTCACCACGTGGGTCTTTTCATAGGCTTCCATAAGTGTCCCTGTGAGATGACATCTGGCTTCCAAAGAGCAAGTGATCAAAGAGAGAGGGAAAATGCAAGAGAACCCAAGACAGAAGCTTCAATTATTTTATAACTTTATCTTGGAAGTGACACAATATCACTTCTGTTGTATTCTACAGACTAGATGCAAATCACTAAATCCAACTCACATTAAAGGGGAAAAGAAGTAAGCTCCATTTCTGAAAGGGAAGAGTAATAGTTGGTCAATTATAGTCTCAACCTCAAGAAAATTACGATTGGGTTCCCTAGTGGGAGTATTCCCCTTTTTGGAAGCATGATTACTAGACTAAAAGAACTTAAATTAGTAGGGACAGGAAACCAAATTGTTACTGGAAAATTACTAAAGGTAACCACGAGAGGAGTCAGTCCCATTGTCATTGTTTGATTTTGAACCAATGAATACTCGCTGATTATGAAGATAGTGTTGGGTAGACACAGAATGCTTAACTGAAAGCCAGAAAATTGCCATGAAATGTTTACATTATGGGCTTGATGTTATTTGTTTCATCAAGCTGTAAAATTGATTTTGAGTAGCAGCACTCCTTCATCAACTGGAAGTGGTACCCATAAGACCTGTTCAAACAGGTCTTCAAGGTACAAGTAAGTTGCATGAGAAAGTGGATGACTCAAATACTCTTGGTCTTTACTCCTGCTAAATACATTACTTTATCTCTCTCAGCCTTCTTCTATTACCTCATGAGAACCAATGACTGAGGAAAGAACAGCTTTGGCTTGGTTTAGAGATGATTCTACACAATATAATAAAACATCCAAAAGTGAATAACCATAGGACTATAGTCCCCCTCTGAGTTGGTCTTGAAGGATGGAATGGAAGGGAAAACTTCACTAGAAAAAACTCTGAGCAGAGCATCTGGTTGCTTATTTCACTGGCCAGATGTGAGTCCACACTGTCTTAGGGGTTGTGGTTAATGATATTGCTGAATAGTTTAGAACATGGAGGGAACATTATTGTAAAATTAGTTACAAGGAGACATAGGGACTAGACATGCAGTTAAACTTCTCAGAGTGTTCACAGAATGTAAAGATTTTATGTCCCTTATGAATATCACTAAAGGGTGACCTCAGCAACAAAAGGTTTAAATCAAGTGGAAAGAATGGTTAATTCTATGAACATCAATTAGCCAATTTCCCCAGCTACTCTTGTCATTGGTCAACAGGCTCATGAATGAAACAGCCAGAATGGCACGGATGGAGGTTATATATAGTCTCAGCAACCTAGACTTTCACTCAAAGAGGCTGGTCTAGTGACAACCACTACTGAATACGCAATGTGCTAGAAGCAAAAACTATCACTGCATTCCCAATATGGCACCATTTCCCAAATGGATCAGACAGCTACCTAAAGACAGGATGATTAAAATGGATCATTTTCATGATGGAGGAGAAAATACTTTTTTTCTTAGTAGAACAAACACTTACCTAGGATCTGGATTATCTTCCCTGACTACAATGCCTTCTATGCATGGGCTTACAGAATGTCTTAACCACCATCATGGTATTTCACGAAACATAGTTTCTAACCGAAGGACTAATTTCACAGTAAGTGAAGTGTTTGCACTGGGCCCATACTCATGGAATTCATTGGTCTTACCATGCCTCACCATCCTGAAGCAGCTGGATTGATAAAATGGTGGATGGCCTTTTGAAAACTCAGTTATAATACCAATTGGGTGGCAACACCTTACAGAGCTAAAGCAATGTTTTTTTAGGATGTGGTTTGTGTATGGTGTAAGTAAGCATTGAATATATGATTTTTCCCCTAGCCAGCATTCATGGATTCTGGAATCAAAGTTTAGAAATAAGAGTGACTCTTCTCACTATTACTGCTAGAAATTCACTAGCAACAGTTTCTGTCCCTATTACTTTAGAATCTGATGGTCTAGAAGTCTTCGTTCTAAAGGGAGGAATGCTTCCATTAGGGGACACAACACTGAATTCGTTGAACTAGAAGCTGAAACCACCAACTCTTCACTATGGATTCATTATGCCACTGAATCAAAGACATAAAAAGAGGTTTTACTGTACTGCCTGAAAATACTAATCCTGAATTCTACGGAAAATTTAGAGAAAATAGAGGTATGTTTGAAATAAAGGAGATACTTCCTGGGGATACTAATCCTGAATTTTATGGGAAATTTAGAGAAAATAGAGGTATGTTTAAAATGAAGGAGATACTTCCTAGGGATACTAATCCTGAATTTTATGGGAAATTTAGAGAAAGGTGAGGTATGTTTGACATAATGGAACTACTTCTTGGTACTTCCCATGCCTCATACTTATAGTCAATGGAAAATTACACCCCCATTTGGGCAGGACTGATAATGACTCAGACCACTAAGGAATAAAAATGCAGGTCACCTCACCAGGTATAAAACCATGATAAGCTGGAATGTCTCCTAAGGGCAGAAGAAAAATGGATTGGGTAGTTTATTCTCTACTGCTGACCCTTATGTAAGTATTCATAGCTTCAGAATGAGACAGTGTGTCTCTCCACCAGGACCCAGTAGTACATGAGTCATCATTGCTGAAAACGCATTCCTAAATAATTCCAAGAAATATATGATACAGACATCCTTGAAGATTTAAGATTATCTGATGTCATCTGCTATATATAAAGTGCATCCACCTCTGTGAGGCTAGTGGCAACATCCAATCTAATAAGCATTTCATGATCTGAAATGTAGTATTTGTTTAAATATTTGTTTGATGTTTCCTAAGGTTTTAAGTGTTTTGGTCCTCGTTTAAATTGTTTTCCTCTCTAGAAACTATAAGAAAGATAGACAGATTTGGTAGACTAGATAGATGGATAGATAGATAGATAGATAGATAGATAGATAGATAGATAGATAGATAGATAAGATAAGATAGATAATTTCCCAATAAAGCTTACAGCTTTCTAAGTCCTGTGGAGGCAAGGGAGTGATTTCTATCAGCTATAAGTATACTAGATCTAGAATATTTTACATGTACCTTATTCACTCTCTTTCAATGTACACAGTGTACTTATTGTATACTGTACAGACTTCCTAGGGATTTTTTAGTTTTGTTTGAGCTTTGCAGTTTATGGGGTTAATTTTTCAGCCAGAATTATCAAGATGGTTTATTTCTATATCCAGAGTCTACTGTATTTTTATTGATCCCTGGAAGTAGGATATTATCATGACAATATGCTATGGCTGATCAGAGCCCCGTGTCTTTTAAGATTTAACACATAATGTTACGGCAGCTACAAAGAATGAGTTAACACGCCCTTGAGGTAATAACATGAATGTGTATTCAGTATCTTCTCGGTTAACTCATTTTGTTCCTGGCTCATTACATTCGTATTTATCAGGATAGAGAAGGACGCACTGGCTCACTCAATTACTCTGTAGTACTCCTGGGTGTAGTGATATCTAAGATGGTGACCTCAGCAAGGCAGCCTTGGTTAATTTCCTGTTTTATCTGTTTCCACATTCAGGGAATTTGCCTACGGATCAAAGATTCCTTCACTTGGGCCCCTCCTTTTTGATTACATATTTGCAAGCACAGTTTCTAAGCACAGTTTTCAATTTTTCCCATTAGTTGTGTTTCCTCGTCTTTCCTTGTTCAATCCTCTTAGCCTGATACTGTCTCTGGGGGTAGTTGTCACTCTGCCTTTTTAAATTCCTTCTGTCTTCAGACAATCCAGCTGCTTGAACTACCCAGCAGGGCCTTAGGATTGTTGCCATTAGTGGATGCTTGACATTAGGCCACTCTAGGATTCACAACCACAAACTTAAACTTTTTAGTATGAGGCCTCTTACATCAATTTTTAAAACAAATTTTTGTCAATGTCTCATTTCTGACAGTATGTGAGTGAGATTCACATATGACTGTATGAATATTGAAAATAATGCACACTACAACACACAAATCTCACTTAACTTACATCAGTATGTTTGCAATATATTTAAAGGAACCAGGTTTAAACAAGGATGCAACATCGGCTAACAGAGCTTAGTGAATACAATTTTTGAGTCTCCCCCATTTTCCTCAAAGGAAAGTGTTTTTAAGCCACTGTGTTATTCTATTTTGCACTGCTGTAATGAAATACCTGAGGCTGCATAATTTATAAAGAAAAGAGGTTTATTTTGGCTCAAGATTCTGCAGACAGTGCATAGTATCAGTGCCAGCATCTGCTTCTGCTGAGACTTCAGGAAACCTATAATCGTGGCAGAAGGTGAAGGGGGAGCAATCAGGTCACATGGCAAGAGAGTGGGGAGATGCCAGGCTCTTTTTAACAATTAGACCTTGTGTGAACTAATACAGCAAAAACTCACTCAGGGAGATGGTACCAAGCCATTCATGAGAGGTCTGCCCTCATGAGCAAGACACCTCCCACTAGATCCCATGTCCAACACTGGGGATCACATTTCAACATGAGATTTGAAGGAGACAAAAGTTCAAACCCTATCATGCACCCATATCATTCATAAATTCCAGTATATTCAATTACCTTGTATAGTTGTACATACTGCTTTTGTTGAGCCATACCTCCTAGGTCTAACTTCCTGGTTCTGGGTAATTTTTTTTTTTTCTTGATTGTTAGTATCATATTGCTGATTATCTATAAGTCATGTATCAGTTTCTGGATATCACAAATAGCTTCTAGGTTGAACTATGAAATAATGGTGATCTTTGGACAGTCATCTCTCTACTGAGCCTAGGACAAAGTGTAGCTTCCCTGATTGAAGAGGATGAATTCATGTATACATTAATGTTCACATACTGATTTGATTATAATCATATATATATATTTAGACTTAGTCTCTGTTTATAGATAGATTGATATCACCAAAATATTAATAGAGTTTATTTTGGGAATATTAGATAGAGTTATTTTCTTTCCTAAAGAAAAATATTTGTGTCACATTTTTGTTTTCATTCAACAAATAGGTAATGAAATGAGCGGAAGGTAATGAGTGCCTTCCAAGTACCAAGCACTGTGTTAGACATAGTAGAGATGTGAGGGGCAGGGAAATGATGGATGAGATAGCTCCTGTCCATCTTCATGAACCTTAGTTTAGCTGAGAAGAATAGAAGCAAATGTGCATGCTAGGGTGAAGTATGACTAATAATGATTACAAAGTTTCAGCTTTGTGCCACCAAGAGCACATCTGTAACCACAACTTCCTGTCTCCCTTGGAAATAGTAATCTCATAGAAATGTTTTCTATGCTTATGTTTTCAAGATGTATAAAAATAGGACATATTGGAGATAATACTAAAAGAAATCAGGATGGTTTAATGGATTAGACATCAGGAGACCTGTGTTCCAGGAAAAGTTTTCTCTTTTAATGTCATTCAGCTATTTAAAAAAAATCTTTAAAATGATAAAACTTGGTCTTAACTCTTTGAAATTTCCTTCCTAATAAAACTGTGTGGCTATAGAAGCATGAAGAAATGAATTAACAATGAATTGAATTGATATTACACTAGTTTTCTATTGCTGCCATAACAAATTATCACAGCTTTAGTGACTTCAAACAGAACAAATATATTTTCTATTTCTCCAAGACGGAATTCTAACGTAGGTCTCACTGGGCTAAAATCAAGGTATTAGCTGAGCTAAATTCCTTTTTAAAAGCTCTAGGGGATAATCTGCCTGTTCTAGGGGATTTCTTTGCCTGTCCCAGCTCTTAGAGGTCTCTCTCTGGTCTTTGCACATTATTCCCTACATTTCAGAACCAGCAATGAGATACCCAATTCTTCTCATCCTGACGTCGCTCTGACCACAGCTGAAGAGTCCTTCACTTTTAAGGACTTCTGTGATTAGACTGGGCCCATCCAGATAATCCAGGATGATCTCAGTATCTCAAGGTCCTTAACCTTAGCATGTCTGCAAAGTTTCTTTTGCTCTCTAAGGTAACACTGATAGGCTCTAAGAATTTGGCTGTGGACATCTTTGGGGGCCATTACTTCTCCTTTCAGACATTTTTTAATTTTATTTTTTGAGACAGGGTCTCACTCTGTCACCCAGGTTGGAGTACAGTGGCATGATCCTGGCTCACTGCAACTTCCACCTCCCAGGTTGAAATGATTCTCCTTCCTCAGCCTCCCAAGTAGCTGGGATTACAGATGCACACCACCATACCTGGCTAATTTTTGTGTGTTTAGTAGAGATGGGGTTTCGCCATGTTGGCCAGGCTGGTCTCCAACTCCTGATCTCATGTGATCCACCCACCTCAGACTCCCAAAGTGCTGGGATGAGTCACCGTGCCCGGCTGCCTCCCAGACATTTTTAAACAATAAATTTTTAGATCAATTCATCATTGCATACAGAAACGCAGGGATATTTTAAACCAACTTTTCACAGGATCTATAGTACCTATGATAGGCTAATAATGGCTACCCAAATACATCCACACCCTAATGTCAACTCCAATATGGGTATATACTGCACGTGTTGTTGACAATAAATTAGTATCACATGCCCAAACATCTATTCCTTTTTTTCTTTTTTTTCCAACTGTTATTCAGGAGTACATGTGAAGGTTTCTTACATAGGTGAGAATTCGTGTCACAGGGATTTGTTGTACAGATTATTTCATCAACCAGATATTAATCCCAGTACCCAATAGTTATCTTTTCTGTTCCTCTCCCTCTTCCCTCCCTCCACCCTCAGGTAGACCTCAGTGTCTGCTATTTCCTTTGTGTTCATGAATTTTCATCATTTAGCTGCCCTTATAAGTGAGAACATGTGGTATTTTTAGTTTGCTAAGGATAATAGTTCTAACCCCATAGATACTCCTGCAAAAGACATGATCTTGTTCTTTTTTATGGCTGCGTAGTATTCCATGGTGTATATTACTATATTTTTTAAATCCAATCTGTAATTGATGGGAGTTTAGGTTCATTCCATGTTTTTGCTATTGTAAATAGTGCTGCAATAAACATTTGCCTGCATGTGTCTTTATGGCAGAATAATTTATATTCCACTGGGTATATATCCAGTAATGGGATTGCTGGGTTGAATGGTAGTTCTGGTTTTAGCTCTTTGAGGAATCTCTATGCTTCTTTTCACAGTCGTTGAACTAATTTACACTCCTACAGTGTATAAGCCTTCCCTTTTCTCTACAACCTCACCAGCATCTGTTCTTTTTTGACGTTTTAGCAATAGCCATTCTGACTAGTGTAAGATAGTATCTCATTTTGGTTTTGATTTGCATTTCTCTAATGATCAGTGATATTGAGCTTTCTTTCAGATGCTTGTTGGCTGCTTGTATGTCTTCTTTTGACAAACATCTGTTCACGTCCTTTGCTCATTTTTTAGTGGGGCTGTTTTTTTCTTGTAAATTTAAGTTCCTTTTAGATGCTACATATTATACCTTTGTCAGGTGCATAGTTTGCAAATTTTTTCTCCCATTCTGTAGGTTATCTGTTTACTCTGTTGAGAGTTTATTTTGCTATGCAGAAACTCTTAAGCTTAATTAGATCCCACTTTTCTTTTTGTGCTTTTGCTGTGATTACTTTTGGTGTCTTTGTCACAAAATCTTTGCCTGTTTCTCTGTCCAGGATAGTATTGCTTATGCTGTCTCCCAGGGTTTGTGTGGTTTTAGGTTTTACATTTAAGTCTTTAATTCATCTTGAGGATTTTTTTTCTTGTATATGGTGTAAGGAAGGGGTCCAGCTTCAATCTTCTGCATATGGCTAGCCAGTTCTCCCAACACTATTTATTGAAGGGAGGCTTTTCCCCATTGCTTGCTTTTGTTAGTTTTGTTGAAGATCAGATCATAGGTGTGTGACCTTATTTCTGATATCTCTATTCTGTTCCATTTGTCTATGTGCCTTTTTTGTACGAGTACCATCCCATTTTGGTTACGTAGAGTTTGAAGTTGGTAGCACGATGCCTCCAGCTTTGTTCTTTGTGCTTAGGATTGCCTTGGCCCTTCAGGCCCTTTTTTGGTTTCATATGAATTTTAAAATATTTTTTCTAGTTCTCGGAAGAATGTCATTGGTAGTTTGATATGAATAGCATTGAATCTGTAAATTGCTTTGGGTAGTATAGCATTTTAATTATATTGATTTTTTTCTATCCATGAGCATGGGATGTTTTTCCATTTGTTTGTGTCTTCTCTGATTTCCTTGAGCAGTGTTCTGTAATACTCATTGTAGAGATTTTTCACCTCACTGGTCAGCTGTGTTCCTAGGTATTTTATTATTTTTGTGGCAATTGTGAATTCTGATTTGGCTCTCAGCTTGACTGACTGTTGTGGGTGTACAGAAATGTTGGTGATTTTTGTACATTGATTTTGTATCCTGAGACTTTGTTGAAGTTGTTTATCAGATCTAGGAGTTACTGGGAACAGGCCATGGGATTTTCTGGGTATTAAATCATATTATTTGCAAACAGAAATAGTTTGACTTCCTTTCTTCCTATTTTAATATCCTTTTTTTTCTCTTGGCTTATTGCTCTGGCTAAGATTTCCAATAATATCTTGAATAGGAGTGGTGAAAGTAGGCATCCTTGTCTTGTTCCACTTCTTATGGGTATTGCTTTAAACTCTTTCCCACGCAGCATGATGTAGGCCGTGGATCTGTCATACCTAACTCTAATTATTATTATTATTTTTTTTAATTTATTTTTTGAGATGGAGTCTTGCTCTGTCACCCAGGCTGGAGTGCAATGGCACGATCTCAGCTCACTGCAAGCTCCGCCTCCTGGGTTCACACCATTCTCCTGCCTCAGCCTCCCAAGTAGCTGGGACTACAGGTGCCTGCCATCACACCCAGATAATTTTTTGTATTTTCATAGAGAGAGGGTTTCACCATGTTAGCCAGGATGGTCTCGATCTCATGACCTTGTGATCTGCTCACCTCGGCCTCCTAAACTGTTGGGATTACAGGCATGAGTCACCACACCCAGCCAATCATGGTGAATTAACTTTTTGATGCACTGCTGGACTTGGTTTGCAAGTATTTTGTTGAGGATCTTTGCATCAGTGTTCATCAAGGATTATTGCAGGAAGTCAGGGACCCCGAATGGTGGGACCAGCTAAAGCCATGGCAGAACAACATAAATTGTGAAGATTTCATGGACATTTATTAGTTCCCCAAGTTACTACTTTTATAATTTCTTACGCCTGTCTTTACTGCAATCTCTGAACATAAATTGTGAAGATTTCATGGACACTTATCACTTCCTCAATCAATATTCTTGTGATTTCCTATGCCTGTCTTTAATCTTTTAATCCCATCATCTTCATAAGCTGAGGATGAATGTCATCTCAGGACCCTGTGACGATTGCGTTAACTGCACAAATTGTTTAACCAATATGAAATCTGGGCACCTTGAAAAAAGAACAGGATAACAGCGATATTCAGGGACCCAGGGAGATAACCTTAAAGTCTGGCTGCCTGTGGGCCTGATGGAACAGAGCCATATTTCTCTTCTTTCAAAAGCAAATAGGAGAAATATCACTGAATTCTTTTTCTCAGCAAGGAACATTCCTGAGAAAGAGAATGCATTCCCAAGGGGAGGTCTCTGAAAAGGCTGCTTTAGGAACATCTGTCTTTTACAATTGTAGATAAGGGATGAAATATGTGGTCTCCCATAGTGCTCCCAGGCTTATTAGGATGAGGAAGTTCCTGCCTAATAAATTTGGTCTGCTCTCAAACCCTGTCTCCTGATAAGAAGTTATCAATGACAATGCATGCCTGAAACTTCATTAGCAATTTAAATTTTGCCCGGGTCCTGTGATCTCACCCTGCCTCCATTTACCTTGTGATATTTTATCTGAAGTATGCTTATTCTGAAGCACGTGACCTCTGTGACCCACACCCTATTTTGAAAATCACTCCCTCCCCTTTTGAAAATCACTAATAAAAACTTGCTGGTTTTGTGGCTTGGGGGGCATCAAGGAACCTGCTGACATGTGATGTCTCCCCTGGACACCCAGCTTTAAAATTTCCCTCTTTTGTACTCTTTCCCTTTATTTCTCTGAGCAGCTAACACTTAGGGAAAATAGAAAAGAACCCCCCGAAGAATTATCAGGGGTGGGTTCTCCCAATAAAGTATGTTGGCCTGAAGTTTTGTTTTTGTTTTTTCTATGCCAGCTTTTGGTGTCAGGATGATGTTGGCCTCATAGAATGAGTTGAGGAGAAGTCACTACTTCTCAAATTCTTGGAATAGAATTTGGCTGTGAATCCATCAGGTCCTGGGTTTGTTTGATTTTTTTTTTTTTTTTTTTTTTTTTTTTTTTTTTTTTTTGGTTGCTAGGCTATTTGTTAGTGATTCAATTTTGGAGCTCATTATGGGTCTGTTCATGGAACCAATTTCTTCTTGGTTTAGTTTTGGGAAGGTGTGTTTGTTTAGGAATTTCTGTCTCTTCTAGGTTTTCTAGTTTGTGTGCATGGAGGTGTTTATAGTAGTTTCTGATGGTTATTGGTTATTTTTAATTCTATGGGGTCACAATTTCTAATTGTGTTTATTTTTATATTCTCTTTTTTCTTTACTAGTCAAGCTAGTTGCCTGCCATTAATTTTTTCAAAAAACTAATTTCTGGATTCATTGATCTTTTGAATTATTTTTCATGTCTCAATTTCCTTCAGTTCAGCCCCAATTTTGGTTATTTTTGTCTTCTTATAGCTTTGGGATTGATTTGTTCTTTCATCTCTACTTTTTTCAATTGTGATGTTAAATTGTTAAATTGAGATCTTTCTAATTTTTTGATGTGGGTATGTAGTGCTACTAATTTCCCTCATAATGCTGCCTTAGTTGTGTCCCAGAGATTCTGGTACATTTTATCTTTGTTCTCATTCATTTTGAAGACCTTGATTTTTGCCTTAATTTTATTATTTACCCGTAAGTCATTCAGTAGCGTGTTTAATTTCCATGTAATTGAATGGTTTTGAGTGATTTTCTTAGTCTTGACTTCTGTTTTCATTGCTCTCTGATCCAAGAGTGTATTTAGTATGATTTTGGTTCTTTGGCTTTTGATGAGGATTCTTTTATGTCCAGATATGTGGTCAATTTTAGAGCATGTGCCATATGGCAATGAAAAGAATGTATAATCTCTTGTTGGGTGTGGAGAGTTCTGTAAAGGTCTTTCAGATCCATTTGGTCCAATGTTGACTTCAGCTCCTGAATATCACTCTTAATTTTCTTCCCGACATCTGTTCCTAATAGGAGTCTAATATGATCATGTCTAAACAGAAGCAAGTGAAAAATGAGTATTAATATTCAACAAATTTTAACTTAGTATTAGAATGATCTGTTTAGTTTGGCTATATGTAATAGTAACCCAGACAGTTGCCAAATGTATCACTTCATTTTAATTAGGAAACTATTATATACTTTTTACAATTCTAAGGTGTCATATAGTAATTTAAGTTTATAGTCTTGTCTCCACATATGAGCACATTTAAACACTCTGGGCCATATGAACACATAACATTTATCAAATTTCAGAGTTGTTAACTGCTATAAGAGTGGCATCTCAAAGTTTTGGTTTGAGGAGTGATAAGGATATTAATTGTTTCCCTTATAAAACTGAAAGCTAAGTTGATTGGAATGCAACTAATTGGGAGTAAGTGATATTTCAGCCTCAACTGCACTGACATATTTGTGTTCTAAATATTTGATATATGAAAGAAAAACATTCTAATTCTTTATAAATTGTATGATCAAATAAAAATACATGGAGGACAAGGTTTTAAATAAAGGGCAATGTTTGATTTTTTAATTAATATTTACCTAAAATCATTTAGTCTGGGTTGTATTAATTTTTTTTCAGCTTTTGACAGAATTAATGGCCTATATAAATTAGCCACTTTCCCTTAATTATCTAAATCTTGAAGTATGTGGTACTTTTTTGTTTTTTAAAATAAAGCATTTAAACTTAAATCTGAAAATTAACTTGTCTTGAAATGAAATTTAAATCAAATCAGCAAATATTTATTGAAGCCCCACTACAAAGCAAAGATGCTTACTTAATAGTTAATTTTAAAAGAATCACTTTATAGGGTTTTACATTTGGAATCCATAATTAAGTATATGCATGTGCTATATTTTATTAATAATAAAATGCTTTATCACTTTATAATCATCTCCATTTCACAACATGAATGGAAAAGCCATGGTGATAGTTGAACATAAAGAATAATTTGGTTGACTTGATGCAGAGTTATCTGTAATTTCTAAGGATAAATAGATGCCTTATGAGAGGTCAATTTCAGTAAGCAACCTACGGATGACTGACCTAAATCTTTGTTTCTGGATCCTAATGACTCACAGAAACATGTTGTCTTTAGGCCCTGCTTATTATATAATGTGAGGAAAGCAGAACAAATTCCTTTCATCTTCTCTTCTCTACCTAAGCCTGTTTCCTAGTACAGTTCCGTATCTTGTATATTTTGGTCAGAAACAAAATATTGATGGGAAATAAAATCTATTTTTTTTTTACAAGAAACATGGCCATTAAATGATCCTCCACTTGCTTTCCAGTTCATGGTAAGCCTACTTTGTTCTGGAAAAGGTAAGGTTCAGGTGCAAAACCACTACCCCTTGAAATTCTGCTATGGCTTGAATGTTTCTCTAAAACACATGTTAAAATGTAATTGCCACTATGATGGTATTAAGAGGTAGGACCATTAAGAGGTGATTAGACCATGAGGCCTCTGCCCTCATGAGAGGATTAACGTTATTGTGAGAGCTGACTTATTATCCCAAGAGTGGGTTGCTATAGAAGCAAATTCAGCCCTCTCTATCTCTCACTCCTGGCTTTTGTTGTTCTTCTGCCTTCTACCATAGGATGAGCAGCATGAAGACCCTCACCAGATGCTAGTGCCATGCTCTCATACTTCCAGCTTCCAGAAAGCTGAGCCAAATAATTTTTTTTTCTGTATAAATTACCCAGTCTGTGGTATTCTGTTATAGAAACACAAAATGGATTAAGACAAAGCCTCACCAGGCTGTGACCACTGCCACTTAGTTTCTTAAGATTCCTACATTGGAAATAATCTCTTAAAAGTTTTCAATTCAATGTTTATAAGGTTGCAAATTAAGAAAAGGAGACTTGGCCATGTACAAGAAAATTGGAACTATGATTATTCCTAATATTGAGACTGCACTAATCTATCGTCCTAGGAATTAAAAATAAGTGGGCACAATAAAACATAAAACATTGTTGTTTGTTGTTGGATTTAATTTTTCTTTTGGGCCCATAAATCAGTTGCCCTGAGATTCGTAGTTTAATTCTAAAAGTAGTAATTGTTTAACTGGGGAGTCCTTCTGAAGATAATTGTTGAGGTCTATGAGTGAATAGAGGAAAAACTTCCTTTCTTCTGAAGCTGACTTCTAGCATGCTCTGTCCTTTCTGAAGAGTCTTCCAAAATAAAGATTTTGCTTTAAGAACATTGTAAAAGTCTATTTTAAACTGACTAATTGTGTTTGCATATTATTTTAAAGGGATTATTTTCTAGTCAAGAAAAAATACATAAAAACCTTTGGAATATAGCTTTTTATTGATTTTTCAAAGACAGTTTGGGAGGCTCTTGAAGCAAAAAATAATATATATTATTTAGGCATGAGACAAATACTCTATTAGGAACAGTACTTTGGCATGAGACTAATTGTAAAAGTTGAGAATCCTTTAGCAAGCAAAAAAGACATTACAAAGTATAGCTAAATGATATATTTATAATTAAGAAATGTACTTTATATAAAATTGTACAACTTTACCATTCTTGATATTTTAAAACCCGAGCTTGTAATACTTCAGTAAAAACACAGGCAATTGTAATCTACACATCTACTCTTTTTCAGTTGAGTATGTTCAACTCTAACTCTAGGTTCTCTTTCTTTCTTTCCCTCTCTCTTTCTCCCCTCCGTCCGCCCCCCGCCCACACACACATGTGAAAAGGTGGTGTTACTGGTACCAAGCTCTCTCTCTCTCTCTCTATGTGTGTGTGTATATATACACACACACACACACACATATATATACACACACATATATATATATAAAATTTATTTGGATATCCTAGCACAATACTGAAGCATGAGATGTATGCATTATGTTATTCACATATGGATTATGTTACTCTACATACTAAAATATGTCAATAATCCTGAATTGGTTAATGCAGAGGTTTTCTACTATATTCAAACTAAGAGAAGTGGAAGATATGTGGCTCAGGTCCCACACTGGTGCTGGGCCTATTTGTCCCTGGAACCATTCCTCATGCTTCTGCTTTCCTAGCTTCTACCATATAGAAAGTATCTTTTAGTCTCCAAAGTCAGCTGCCTTCTGGAAGTGTTTAGCCTGTGGGAAGCCCTGGCAGGTTCTCCTGGCATGGACAGTGTCTCCTGCAAATCATATATTTGTTTTGTAGTTCCAGATCCTGCAGAACAGGTCCATCTGGTTTCAGATTCCCCTTGTAGTGCTTGTTCTTCAGAGCCAGTAACACCACCTTTTTCCTTTTTCCTGCAGCCCTTTGTTCTAGAGCTGGTAATAGCATCCATATGGCTTCCAGGTGCCTCGCCATTCCTCTTTGATTCTCAGATTTCCATCACCTGTGAACCAAATCCCCAAACCATGTTCACTCTTTCATGAGGACTTGCAGTGGGTTCAATTTTCTGCTTAAATTGATGATACAGGATCCCCACGTGTTCGGTGACTAGAGTTGTTCCTGGCTTTATACATTATCATTCTGGATTTCTTAAGGCTCCTTTGGATGAAAAGAAGGTCTGAATGCACATAAAAGGCTTGAGCCTCTCATTCTAAGTGTAAACTTCAAATTATCCGATAGTTTAGCACCTTTCTGTCTCTGTTCCCAGTCTGATTTGCCACTCTCATTCCCAGTTTCTGCACAAACTCCGGGAATTCTAGTCATATACCTTCCGTTAATCATACGTTTGGTGATACTATTGCCTATTCCTGAATACATTTCCTTCTCAACCACTAATGATGAAATCCTACTCAAACTTCACGGGCCCAGAATAAATATAGTTTGTCCTCAAATTTTATATTTGCAAATGTGTCTGCTCACTAAAATTCATTTGTAATTCCAAAATAAATACTTAGGGCACTGCCACAGTAGTTTGCAGACATGGACAGAATGGTGAAAAATGTGAGTCTCCAGATGTCAATGTTCTCAGCTGAGGTACAACAAGGCAGTTTGCTGCCTTCTTATATTAGCTCTCATTCTCTGAGCAGATGCCTTTTTCTCAGTCTATTTAATACCACGGTTTTTTTTTTTTTCGTTTTTGTTCCTTTGGTTGGCGATTTCACTGTTTAAAATGAACTTCATGCATAGGGTTTAAGTGTTGTCTGGTGTTCCTCAGTGTAAGAAGGCCGAGATGTGCCTCACAGAGAAAATATGTCTGTTATACTAGCTTTGTTTAGGCATGAGTTGTAGTGCTGTTGGCCAAGACTTCAATATTAATGAATCAACAATGTACATTAAATAAGATGTTTCTAAACAGAAATACCTATAAAACAAAGTTATTTATGAATCAGTTGGAAAAAATGTTACCAGATGCTTGCAGCAACTAGTCCTGTATTCTTCAAGAAGTAACAGTTAATTGTTTGCAATTTCAGTATTCATAGTGACTTTACAGAACACAACTAACGCAAAAAAAAAAAAAAGAGAGAGAGAATTTACATACTACCCTTTCTAGGAAGCTTCCTCTGATCTCCCCTTCTTCTAATTTCCCTCCCTTTAATTTCCCATAATCTTTTATCTGAATCTCTTTCCCTTTCCTAAGTCATACTTAAATGTTCAGGATCAGTAATAGACATTTCTATTAACAGAGTTTTGGGAAAAAGCAAATTCAGAGATGCAAACCAAGCCAAGAGTAAGTGGGTAGCTAAAGTCAGTAAACCAGAGAAGGAATGACAAGTAGTGTGTCAACCCATAGAGCCACAATGTAATTTTGAAAGCCTACATTTACAGCCTAAAATGATGAAAGCTCAGAGCAAATAGTAAGCAACTGGATTCTGGGAAATGCCTCCAATTGGCATTATTGTCTATGGCTGGCTTTTATGTATTCACTACGACACGGTTTTGAGGAAGGCTGGCCGCATTTATTGTGTCAGAAATTAGGCAGACACCTGTCATCACTTTGTGTCTTCTAGTATGATTATTTATGGCCATGTCATAGTCTAACTGTACTGTAAGCTCAGGATCTGGGCATGATTCATTTTTGTTCATGTCTAACAATCTCCTGACATAATCTCTATAAATACTTTTTGAAAAAATACATGCAAGAATCAGTTCTGTTATATAATCCATTAGTATAAAAACTGTAACTTTAGTAGTGAAAATTTGATTCTCTAGGAGAACTTTTTATTGCTAACGTTCAGTTATATGGCTTGCCTCAGAGAATGCTGCATACTATAACAAATTACCACACACGGGGGCTTATAAACAATGGAAATTTATTTCTCACAGTTGTGGAGGATGGAGTGAGTGCGAGTATGGTCAGATTCTGGTGGTGAGGGCCCTTTTTTTGAGTTGTAGATTGTCTGCTTCTGGTTATAGCCTCACACAGTAGGGAAAAGGGACAAGAGAACGCTCTAGTGTTCCTCTTATAAGGACATTAATTTCATTCATGATCTAACTGCCTCCCCAAACACCACCTGTTAATGCCGTCACATTGAGAGTTAGGAATTGAACATACGAATTTTAGGGAGAAACAAACATTCAGTCCATTGCACGACTCATGGTTATTTTCCTTTTAATTTTTCAAAAACTAGATAAGCTCCTTGTGGAATTAGATATAAATCAATGGTAATACTCCTAGTACCAGTATTAAATTACTTACAGTTATTTTGTTAACAGTGTTAACATTATTTTTGCAAGAAGTTCAGTAAGTAAAAACATTAAATTAGCTATTTTTCGTAGGTCATGCTTGCATAGAATCTATGAGCTTAATATTTATGAAATGGACTTCAAATAACTGGCATGTTTTAAAGGAAATAATACTCTGTCAGCCAGTACCAGAAATTTGTATTCATGTCTAGAATATTTTCTCAAGTTTTTAATCTTTGGACAAAATATTAAGCATAGATGGAATTTTAATCCAATAGTGACGATTGCTAAAAGGATTATTGCACTTGCTCTTTGTGGTTGCACATGCCTCACGTAACAGAACGCTGACGTAGAACTAATCTAAGTCTGCTCTTTGTAATTTAAAAAAAATTATAAAGAACCTTTACTAAATGTTTAGTCAACAAATCATTTATTATCTCACAGAAGTTTCTTGGGAAAAGGGTACATCAAATTGATTTGAAAACAAAAATCTCCAAATAGATGTATGGCATCGACATAGCCAAATATGTTCTCATTCATTCCTTACTTTGAATAATTGGCTCCTAATATTATATGCCTCCTTCTACTCATTTCTTTTCTAAATGATTGGTAAAAACTAGTTTTGTTATTAACCATCTTATAAATCAATATATTTATATCTAGCCACCATTTTCTTAGTCTAAATTTGTGGCTTCTCACAGTAGAAAAGCTCTAAACCATGCTCAGAAAATTTCATTCTAGCATTTTCTTGATTTCAAAAATTATGATTGGATCTTTTTCTCAATTTCAACTTCAATGAGCCCTTTCCATAAAATTGTTCTGCTTAATAGCATAGAAAAAAAGCTTGATCACGGATATCTGTTGGTGTTCATTCACTGAAAACATACACTGTGTCTTATTGCTACTTAAGTTTGTTGAGGAATGAAATTTATTGCAAGGTGATGATCTGGAGAGATGATGGAACTAGACATAGTTATTTCCCATTACAGAATAGCCGGATATGAATTTATTTGGCACTTAATCAGGACAAACTGTATATAGTTTCACTTCCACAACAAACATTTTTTAGCGATTTTAACTATATTCTCCTCCATTGAACAATATTGTCAAATATTCTACTGAACCATAATTTTTAATTCTTTGAATAAGTCTAAATGTTCTGAAAAAAGGCTTTTATTCACTGCAAAGTATGGATATGATTATTAAATAACTTAGAAGTCCAAAACTGATTTTATGATGAATTCAACTATCATTACTCCTAAATTCTCACACATACACACACACACACACACACACACACACACTCCACATTTGGGCTCTTTGTTATTAAACTCTCTTCAGTAATTCTAGCAAACAATATTTTTTGTGGGACACGAAGGTAGCAATGACATACCGCCCTGATATGGTTTGATTATGTCACCACCAAAATCTTATCTTGAATTGTAGGTCCCATAATCCCCACATGTCGTAGGAGGAGCTCAGTGAGAGGTAATTGAATCATGGCCACAGGTTTATCCTGGCTGAGAGTGAATAAGTCTCATGAGCTCTGACAGTTTCATAAAGGGCAGTTCCCCTGCACATTTTCTTGCCAGCCACCATGTAAGATGTGCCTCTTCTCCTCCTTTGTCTTCCACCATAATTGTGAGGCCTCCCCAGCCATGTGGAACTGTGAGTCCATTAAACCTCTTTTTCTTTATAAATTACCCAGTCTCAGGTATTTCTTCATAGCAGTATGAAAATGGACTAATGCACCTACTCCTCCCCACTTCCTACCCAACAACTTAGAAATAAGGGGAATATAGCTGTCTTGAGAAGTCAACAGCAGAATCTTCAACTTATAATAACAGAAGACTCAAGCCATGGAATCATAAAATTTATTTAACCCTAGATCAGTCAATGATGTGCTTGTTAAAAGAAAGGGTGACCAACAAAAATGTAAAGTCAGTAAGATAAAATGTGATGATGTAGATCAGGCACAGCCAAGGTGGTGCTGATGCTGAGCCTGCAGAGACACAAAAATTCTAATCATAAGAGAGGACTTTACTAGGGAGGAACAAGGATATTTCATCAGATTTCACCCTGGCATTGATAAATTGCCCACAGGTCAATCTATTTACCTTTGCTTTAATTCTATGAATTCTGTGCTTACTAGGCCTAAGTAAACTTCTGATTAGCAAAGTGGATTCTCAAACATCTTGAAGAAGAAAAAACGTGTGGTGCTCTAGACTGTGGATGTGAACAGTCCAGTGACTGGAAAGCTGTAGTCCTCATTATAAATCAGAAACATGTTATTCGGTGTTCATTATACACTGGTATCAGGTGATTTGATTATTATTGGTTTGTCCCCTGTAACCAAATTATTTCTGGCTATATTAATAAAATTTCCATTTCTCACCTCCAAGGATGAGGACCATATCTTAAGCCTTGGTAAATTTAGCACAATAAATGCCATTCTTTAAGGACTGCTGATTTTGCCTCTGAGCTAAATTATAGCATAGTTTAATGACTCTGCCAACCATTGGTGACAGAAATATTATCTAATAATACATTACACATATTATGTCAATGCATGCAATGATTTTCTAGTTATGTTTTTTACATTAAAATGCAAAAACTACTTCAGTCTTAACCATATGACATTTTATCTTTGACCTAACAATATGGTAATTTCATATAATTTAACTTGAAATTTAGTCTCCTTTTGTTTCTCTATTAAGTTCATGTGCTTGTTTCACAATGACCACATGTCACATTTTTTCTTGATCCTTCAATTTCCTGCTTCTCATCTCTTTTTCTCCTCAGTTCACACCAATGAGATCACTTTACACTTGTGGACATCTTGACCCTGTTTGCTTTCAGCTCCATCCTCTTCTTTATGGCATAGACATCAATCCTGAAGCCTGAATTTCCCAGATTTATCTCACAAGTGGTTGCCTGCTGGATTTGCCAGTGGGAGGAGGCCCTGGTGGGAGATTGTGCAACATCAGGAAGCAAGAAGCCAGGGCTGTTCTTGTCCTCTGTCCTCAATATGTAGTGGAGTGTCTCTGGGAGTAGGGGTATCAACCCCTGCTCTCATTGGGTGGACAGGCTCTGTTTCCAGCTTCTGTGGGGTGACCTTTGTCCCTGGAACTAGTAACACCTCCTCCTCCATTCTTCTCCAATGCAGAAGTGATAGTTATCTCCTGCTGTCTACAGCCCGTGTTATCTCAGTTTCCCTATGCGGGTGCTCAGCTCCTTCATACCAGTTCAATCAATTCCCTGCATTATGTTCTTCCTGTTGTAAAGTCTTGAAGTGATTTATCTTTTTCTCCCAACACACTGACTCATATAATACCTAAAAAATATACAAACTGCTAGATTTGAGTCCCATTCTATTCTCATCACCCAAAATTAGTTGAGTCTGAATTTATCGTCCTCCCCACCTCCTATAATAATAAATAAGTCCCTTTCTCTGTCAATGACAAATTTCTTCACATCTCCTCCGCTTTCCTTAATTACCTATTTTATCGTGTCTCCTCTGCTTTCCTTAATTACCTATTTTTTTTGTTTAGTTTTAACTTTTTAAGTATGCATACAATTTATAACTACAATAAGATTTTAGCAGAATTTTTCTTCAAAAAGCCCTCCCTTGGCTCTAAATTCCTATACAGTGATTTCCTGAATTTCTTTGCTTCCTTTCTTATTAAATGTAAGCAAAAAGTTTTCTAAACTTACTGTGCCCACTTCCTCACTTTCTAGTCTGTTTCAAATTAACTTCCATTGGCCGGGCGCGGTGTCTCACGCCTGTAATCGCAGCACTTTGGGAGGTCGAGGAGGGTAGATCATTTGTGGTCGGCAGTCCGAGACAAGCCTGACAAACATGGTGAAAGCTCATCTCTACTAAAAATATACAAATTAGGCCGGGCGCGGTGGCTCAAGCCTGTAATCCCAGCACTTTGGGAGGCCGAGACGGGCGGATCACGAGATCGAGGCCATCCTGGCTAATACGGTGAAACCCCGTCTCTACTAAAAAAATACAAAAAACTAGCCGGGCGAGGTGGCGGCGCCTGTAGTCCCAGCTACTCGGGAGGCTGAGGCAGGAGAATGGCGGGAACCCGGGGGGCGGAGCTTGCAGTGAGCCGAGATCGCGCCACTCACTCCAGCCCGGGCGACAGAGCGAGACTCCGTCTCAAAAAAAAAAAAAAAGAAAGAAAGAAAGAAAAAAAAAAAAAAAAAATATATATATATATATATATACACACACACACACAAATTAGCCGGGCGTGGTAACGGACGCCTGTAATCCTAGCTACTTGTGAAGCTGAGACAGGAGAATCGCTTGAACCTGGGAGGCGGAGGCTGCAGGGAGCCGGTATCACGCCACTGCACTCCAGGCTGGACGACAGAATGAAACTCTGTCTCAAAAACAAAACAAAGCAAATTAACTTCCATCCTCACCTCACCACTCTGTCTGAAACCTGTTGTCAAGCTGGATCAGCCTTTAAATAATGAAACGCAGTGCACACTTGCCTGCCCTACTTCAATTGCCTGTACAGTAGCTTTTGACAAATAGCTTGTTCTGGCCTCTGTTAGATATTAAGATTCCACACTGTTCTGCATTTCTTGTTCATTTGTTTGTTTGTTTACTTGCTGTTTTCAGTTTCTCTGTCTCATTTGCTCTCTACTTTCTCAATTTAACTTCCAAATTCCGGATTTCCTAAGAGCTTAGAAAAGGTTTCCTAAATCTCTGACTTCAATCTCTCATTGGGTGATTTAATTTTCTATGGGTCTGTTTAATTTTTTATTGGGTGATTCTTTCTCCATGGATAGAAATATCATCTCTGCAGTGATGATTTCTAAAATTTTAGCTTCGTTAACATTACCTTTCTAAGATTTATGTCAATTCTTAATTGAAATCTCTATTTGGCGATCTCATGGACAGTTTATATTTAACTTGTAACAGTTTAAATGTCATTTTTTCCCAGTCTTACCCGTCTAACTTATGTCATAAAATAAGATCAATATAAACCTTATAGCCCTTGTCAGAATTCTAGGAGACATATTTAAGACCCTTCTAATTTTAATCCATTAGTAATAGAAATAACATTTGTTGAATGTATATTATGTGCTATGTATCACACTGTGTTTACTACAGACATTATTTAATCTTCACAATCCACATATGAGGTATATATACTATTATTCACCTTTTCTACAGATGAGAAAAGCTTAAGTGCTTCACTGAAGGACGTTTAGCTAGTAAGTGACGTAGCCAGGATTTCAGAACAGATCATTTTGTTTCAGAGTTCACATTTTTATAGTCATTACACTATGTCTCAAATTATAATAAAACTATACATAACACATGCATAACTTTATTATGGTCCAAGCACAGTTGTAAGTGCTTTAGATGTATTAAATCATTTATGAGGAATATATTTTTATTATGCCCATTTTGTACATCAGGAAACTGCACAGAGAGGTTAAGTAATTTTCCCAAGGCCAGTAAAGCATAGAGACAGAATTTAAAACTGACTTAGGCTCCAGAGAGTGCGTTCTTAATCATAGTGATATCCATACTTTTGGTGGACCCGTGGGTTCTACCTGCAAAATCCATTTTGATGTTTTCCGTGGCTAGAGAGCAAAATCGTGCTAAGGTTTGCAGGAAGGAAGCCAGAATGCATAACTTGTTAGGGAGCTGGAATGATAATCAAAATATTCCAAGTTGGATTACCTCAGACTACAAAGTGCAAAGAGATGTTTAGGATTGTTATTAAAATGTCTGAATCTACCAGTTGACAAATGCAGGCCTCACAGTAGGAAAAACCACCACTGATTCTTTCAGCAAGCTAGGTAACTATTACAGGTAAGCTAGGAAGCAAGCAGAATGACTCTATTAATCATTATGAGAACGTGAGATGGATAAGTCAGGCATAAACATTATAATCTCATTTTATGAGAACCAGAAGGGTTGCAGGAGCCCTCATTTTGCCAAACTAATGTGCAAGTGACCTGGGACTAAGATCCTGATATTCCAACTCATACTCAGATGGTCTTCCTGTTACATTATGTGTGCATCCCTTGATTCCTTATTGGGGTTTTCAGAGTAAGCCAAGAAATAAAGTCATAGATTTGAGAACAACTAAAGGTACATGAAAAAGCAATGCCACATATTAAGAAACAAAGGAATTGGTATCTGGTGGTCAGCTTACTAAGAAACAATTTTGAAAGGTTAACTTCAGTATTCACAGATTTTAGGAGATAATATTTCAAAAGAAATTCCTATAACTTGGAGGAGAAGAGGAAAGGAGTGGGATTAGCTTTTAAAAAGTCTATTTTCGTGTCATGTTTGGTTGAAATATTTTAAACTAGAATACTGATAAGCACTACCGAAGATATTTCTACAGTTTTAAAATTGTATAATATAGAAAAATATAAATGTATGTAGGACCAGCTCATTTGCATACGATTTAAATATGTTATAAGAGAGCTGAACAACAGCAAACTTGAAATAGGACTATGGGTTACACTAGAGTCTAGGTACAAAGTCAAGATTAATCAGGAAAAGTTAAGAAGTATCTTTATATAGACCACATTTTGTAACCAGTTAAATTTTAGAAAAAAGTACATAGGTTCTCAAAGTGTAATTTTTACATTGACATACATTGTGAAAGTAGAAAGAATACGGTTTATAGTAACATAATTAGGAACATAATCGGGTGCTAAGATAGGTGAGATTAGAGCTATCACAGATGCATAGGTTATAATTTAATGAATTCTTTTCTATGTCGTTATTATTAAAATATTTTCTGAAAAATAACAGCGGCTTGTTGGTACAGGACAAGAATAATCTATCAAAAACTCTTGGGCTAGATGGTTTTCAGAAATCATAACTTCCTGTATTTAAGAAATGTAAGGTGGAGCTTAATTTAAATGTTACATAATCCTCTGGGGTTTGGATAGCACCCTGTAATCAGTCATATTAATATTTACATTACATAGAAAAAGAAGACTATAAATATTCTATCATTAGGTTAAGTCAGATTATTCCACAAAATAAGTTCAAGCTAGGTCATATTTTGACCTTCTTAAACGAGTTAAGGTAACAGTTTCCGGAGCTCTAAGATATCAAAACTGCATGAAGGCTTGAGGCCATATCCAAGAGCACCACAGTGATTGACAGTGCCATCTAGTGGCAAAGAAGTGGATCTGTGCAGACGTACATATTTGTCTATGGCTATAATGCTAGTGACACTTATATCTAATAAAACAATTAATCAAGTATTTTCTCTCTGGGGATATGAAAATAGATAAAAAATTTTCCCCTACAGAGAGGAATTTTTAGTCTACGAATAAAGACGTTGTGTACATGTACTGTCAGTACAATATAATTAGTGTAATGGAAGATGGTAATATAGGAGAGGCTCTTAGTTGGATCAAGTGAGGAAAGAAGATTTTCTGAAAGAGGAGGCAGCTGAGAGAAGTTTTGAAAGTAACGTAAGAGATGGAAAGGGGTAAGACTGCTTCTACAAAGAAAATGCAGAGAAGAAGGCAAAAACAGAAATCCAAACTGACAGAGGTATTGATATAAGATAAAGCTAAACAGGACAAACGGAAGGATTCCTGATTCATATATAGTAACTTCCTGAATGCCAAATGTTAAGAATGTTTGTTCATTTCTAGTTTTTAATATTCTATGTGATTTAATGTCCCTGCTCTTTATTATGAGTCTTTAATGGAAAATACAATTTAAAATTATATATTATGTCCTATATCTGTAAAATAACTTCAGATTGTTTTGAAGATTTAAAAAAACTATTGTTTATAAAGTATAAAATAATATAAAGTATTATTTTAAATAATTAATCATTTACAACTTACAGTATAAACTTTAAGATATGGTGAGTAATCTAGGCATGAGGGTAAAATGTGTCTCAATTAGAGAGGTAACTGGATTTTTGCATCAGAGCAATTTACTATCAATCCAATTGACTCTACTGAGAAGTGTTTTAAATTCTAATTTCATAATTTTTCTAATAACGTTTTTCTTTATTTCTAATAACATTTTTCTTTTTTTCATTTTATTTGCTTCTATTCTTATTGAGACCTGTTTTACCCTCAATTGTTTTGTAAAGTTTTTGTGATATTTACACATTCTGGTCCATGTTTCCCAAATTATAACTTTATTTTCCAATTTTAATGTAATAAGAATATTTATTTTTCTATTTGGTGAAAATCAGACTACCACTCATGGAACTATTTTTTTTTTCTTTTGGACTCTGTGTAGATCAAACCAGAAGGACTCAGAGCTATTGCAATTCAATAGGCCCATATTAAGATAGAAAGAAATGGATTTACTATGCTTCATCCTCTAGGTAGAAGTCACACATACCTGTAGGTGGACACATACACATACAAGTGCAACTTTAATTTGATCAAACAATACTCATACTTACTATGTGCATTACAGTCTATTTTCTGACCTGTTTCTGATTTTTAATTTTTCTTTTTATTTTACTTGTTTTTTAGTCACAGCATTCTCAATGGATTTCATGATCCACTAATAAATCTGGATTTGTAAAATGTTGCTACAGAAGAAATATTGATTGCTTAAAAGATAATATATAGAAATTGAATATTAGAATAACAGAACAAAACTATGTGTGACATGTAGACAAAAGAGTGAGGTTAGAAAAGGACTTCATTGAAGAAAAGAAGTGTTGACATGGACCTTGAAGGATGGCTGAGAATTGAATGTACAGCTAGTGGGGTAACACCACAGGGAGGGGAAACCTCTTTGAAGTAAAGATTCAGTTGTGTCGAGTTGGTATATATAGGAGACCAAAATAACATCACTCTAGATAAGTATAAAGAAACCTAGTAGGACAATATATTGATGACAGTAACAACTATGTTTTTTATTGCTGTTTCAGTACTCAAAATTTTGAAATATATATCATCTAATTTATTTGTACATCCACCCTGGGTGATAGATTTTCTTAGCATCATTTTATACAAAGAAGGAGTATGAGAGGTAGAAGTCAAGTAAATTAGACTGGACCACAGTTGTAGTAAATGATAGATTGTTTTCTAAATGAAACCAGTTCTCTAATCCTAAAGCCTATAATCTTAACCAGAGGTAGATTAATTGGAAAAATGAGATCCTTTGTAGAATATCTGAAATCCTGAGATGAGTAGTTTAGATTTCTATTTTACAGTCAGTGGGGATTATGAATAATATTTTATCACAGAAAGACATGAACATCTTTAAAAATACTAATTCATCAGAATGATGAACTAGGGTACTAGTTTCATGACATTAACTATACTATAATGACATTATATAGGGTACTAGTTTAATGACATTAACTATGCTATAATGACATTATATAGGGTACTAGTTTAATGACATTAACTAAGCTATAATAATAAGCTAGTACCCTAGTTATTATTAGATACTCTGGAGTTAACTCATAGTAAGGATTAGACTATAGTTCTTCAGATGTCATGGATGGGAAAAATATTATCAAGGGTGTTACCAAACAGAATCGACTACGGGCATGAAGGAAACACATTGAAATTCTTAAGTATTATTTAGGGCTAAAAATAAAGTGATGAATCTGAGAGATGAAGGCTGAAGTTTCTAGGTCTTACTTTCTAAAGTATATTCACACTATTAGAACCAAATTATTTACTCTCCAGAAGAAAAATATTCAAGCTTCAAGTTTTTTGAATGGAATTTAAAATGATAGCAAATTAAGTTAATTTTTGGATGTAGTGTAAGGAAGGGATCCAGTTTCAATCTTCTGCATATGGCTAGCCAGGTCTTCCAGCACTAATTTTTAAATAGGGAATCTTTTCCCATTGCTTGTTTTTGTCAGGTTTATCAAAGATCAGATGGTTGTAGGTGTGCGGTCTTGTTTCTGAGTTCTCTATTCTGTTCCATTGGTCTGTGTGTCTGGTCTTGTACAAGTGCCTTAGTGTTTTGGTTACTGTAGACTTACAGAAAAGTTGAGGTCAGGTAGCATGATGCCTCCAGCTTTCTTCTTTTTGCTTAGAATTGTCTTGGTTCTTCAAGCTCATTTTGGTTCCATATGAATTAAAAATTTTTTTTCTAATTCTGTGAAGAATGTCAATGGTAGTTTAATGGCAATAGCATTGAATCTATAAATTACTTTGGCAGGATGGCTATTTTCACGATATTAATTCTTTCTATCCATGAGTATGGAATGGTTTTCCATTTGTTTGTGTCCTCTCTGATTTCTTTGAGCAGTGGTTTGTAGTTCTCCTTGAAGAGGTCCTTCACTTTCCTTGTTAGCTGTTTCCTATGTATTTTATACTTTTTGTAACAATTGTTAATGGGAGTTCACTCATGATTTGGCTCTCTGCTTGCCTATTGTTGGTGTATAAGAATGCTAGCATTTTTGGGCCAGGCATGGTAGCTCACCCCTGTAATCCCAGCACTTTGGGAGGCTGAGGCGAGCAGATCACGAGGTCAGGAGATTGAAACCATCCTGGCTAACAAGGTAAAACCCCGTCTCTACTAAAAATACAAAAAATTAGCTGGGCATGGTGTCGGGCACCTGTAGTCCCAGCTACTCGGGAGGCTGAGGCAGGAGAATGGCTTAAACCCGGGAAGCGGAGCTTGCAGTGAGCCAAGATCGCACCATTGCACTCCAGTTTGGGCAACAGAGTGAGAATCCGTCTCAAAAACAAAAACAAAAAAAAAAAAAAAAAAAAAAAAAAAAAAAAAAAAAAAAAAAAAAACACTAGCATTTTTGCACATTGATTTTGTATCCTGAGACTTTGCTGAAGTTGCTTGCCAGCTTAAGAAGCTTTTGGGCGAGATGATGGGGTTTTCTAGATACAGGATCATGTCATTTGCAAACAAAGATAATTTGAGTTTCTCTTTTCCTATTTGAATATGCTTTATTTCTTTCTCTTTCCTGATTGTCCTGGACAAAACTTCCGATACTACACTTAATAGAAGTGATGAGGCAGGGCATCCTTGTCTTGTGCCAGTTTTCAATGGGAATGCTTCCAGCTTTTGCTCATTCGGTATGATATTGGCTGTGGGTTTTTTCATTTATGGCTCTTATTATTTTGAGATATGTTCCTTCTATACCTAGTTTATTGAGAGTTTTTAACATGAAGGAACATTGAATTCTATCAAAGACCTTTTCTGCATCTTCTGAGATAATCATGTGGTTTTTGTGTTTGGTTCTGTTTATGTGATGAATCACATTTGTTGATTTTTGTATGTTGAACCAGCCTTGCATCCCAGGGATGAAACCAGCTTGATCATGGTGAATAACCTTTTTGATGTGCTGCTGGATTCAATTTGCTGGTATTTTGTTGAGGGTTTTTGCATCAATGTTCATCAAAAATACTGGCCTGAAGTTTTGTTGTGGTTGTTGTATCTCCGCCAGATTTTAGTATCAGGATGATGCTGACCTCATAGAAAAAGTTACATAGGAGTCCCTCCTTTTCAGTTTTTTGGAATAGTTTCAGTAGGAATGGTACCAGCTCTTTTTTGTAACTTTGGTAGAAATCAGCTGTGAATCCATCTGGTCCTGGGCTTTTATTGGTTGGTAGGCTCTTTATTACTGACTCAATTTCAAGACTCATTATTGATCCGTTCAGGGATTAAGTTTCTTCCTGGTTCAGTCTTGGGAGGGTGTATGTGTCCAGGAATTCATCACTTTCATCTAGATATTTCTAGTTTATTTTCATAGAGGTGTTTATAATATTCTCTGATAGTTGTTAGTATTTCTGTGGGGTCACTGGTGATATCACCTTATCATTTCTAATACTGTTTAATTGACTCTTCTTTCTTTTCTTCTTTATTTGTCTATCTAATGGTCTATCTATTTTATTAATTTTTTTCAAAATTAGCTACTGGATTCATTGATTTTTTTGAAACGTTTTTTTTTGTGTGTCGCTAACTCCTTCAGTTCAGTGTTGATCTTGGTTATTTCTTGTCTTCTGCTGGCTTTGGGGTTTGTTTGATCTTGGTTCTCTAGTTTCTTTAGTTGTGATGTTAGATTGTTAACTTGAGATCTTTCTAGGTTTTTGATGTGGGCATTTAGTGCTATAAAGTTTCCTCTCAACACTGCTTTAGCTGTGTCCCCAAAATTCTGGTACATTGTATCTTTGTTCTCTTTACTTTCAAAGAACTTCCTGATTTCTGCCTTAGTTTCATTATTTACCCAAGAGTCATTCAGGAGCAGGTTGTTCAATTTCCATGCAATTGTGTAGTTTTGAATGAATTTCTTAATCTTGAGTTCTAATTTAATTGCACTGTGGTAAGAAACACTTATGATTTCAGTTATTCTGCATTTGCTGAGGGGTGCTTTACTTCTGATTATGTGATCAATTTTAGAGTAAGTGTCATGTAGTGATTAGAAAGAATGTATATTCTGTTGTTTTGGCGTCGAGCATTCTGTAGATACCTATCAGGTCTACTTGATCCAGAACTGAGTTCAGGTCCTGAATATCTTTGTTAATTTCCTGTCTCAATGATCTGTCTAATATTATCAGTGGAGTGTTAAAGTCTCCCACTATTATTGTGTTGGAGCCTAAGTCTCTTTGTAGGTCTCTAAAAAACTTGCTTCATAAGTCTGGGTGCTCCTGTGTTGGATGCATAATATATTTAGGACAGTTAGCCTATTTGTTGAATTGAACCCTTTACCATTATGTAATGCCCTTCTTTTTTTTTTTTATCTTTGTTTGTTTAAAGGGTGTTTTGTCAGAAACTAGGATTGCAACTTCTTTCTTCTCTTTTCTGTTTTCCATTTGCTTCATAAATATTCCTTCATTCCTTTATTTTGAGCCTATGTGTGTCTTTGCACATGAGATGGGTCTCTCCTAGACAGCATACCAAAGGATCTTGGCTCAATATCCAGCTCACCATTCTGTGTCTTCTAATTGGGGCATTGAGCCCATTTACATTTAAAGTTAGTATTGTTATATGTGAATTTGATCCTGTCATCATGATGCTAGCTGGTTATATTGCAGACTTGATTATGTAGTTGCTTCATAGTGTCACTGGTCTGTGTACTTCAATGTGTTTTTGTAGTGGCTGGTAATGGATTTTTCATTCCATCTTTAGTGCTGTCTTTAGGCACTCTCACAACGCAGGCCTGGTGGTGATGAACTCCCTCAGTATTTGCTTGTCTGAAAAGGATCTTATTTCTTCTTCACTTATGAAACTTAGTTTGGCTGTATATGAAATTCTGAGCTGGAAATTCTTGTCTTTAAAAATGTTAAATATTCATCCCTAATCTTTTCTGGCTTGTAAAGTTTCTGCTGAGAGGCCTGCTGTTAGTTTAACGTGCTTCTCTTTGTAGGTGACCTGACCTTTCTGTCTGGCTGCCCTTAACATTTTTTCTTTCATTGTGACCTTGGAGAATCTGATGATTATGTGTCTTGGGATTGATCTTCTCGTGGAGTTTCTTATTGGGGTTCTCTGTAGTTCCTGAATTTGATGTTGCCAATCTTGCTAGGTAGAGAAAGTTCTCCTGCATGATGTTCTGAAGTATGTTTTCCAACTTGATTCCATTCTCCCTGTCTCTTTCAGCTACCCAAATCAGTCATAGGTTTGGTCTGTTTACATAATCCCATTTCTCAAAGGTTTTCTCATTCCTTTTCATTCTCTTATCTCTATTCATGTCTGCTTGTCTTATTTCAGAAAGATAGTCTTCAAGCTCTAAGAGTCCTTCTTCCATTCCATTAGTCTATTTGGCTATGGATACTTGTAATTGCATTGTGAAGTTCTCGTGTTCTGCTTTTCAGCTCCACCAGGTTAGTTATGTTCCTCTCTAAAATGGCTATTCCGGCTATCGAGTCCTGTGTTGTTTTATTGTAATTCTTAGTTTCTTTGCATTGGGTTACAACATGTCCCTTTAGCTCTGCGAAGTTCATTATTACCCACCTTCTGAAGCCTACTTCTGTCAATTCAGTCATCTCAGCCTCAGCCCAGTTCTGTGCCCTTGCTGGAGAGGCGTTGTGCTCATTTGGAGGGGATGAGGCACTCTGGCGTTTCGAGTTTTTAGTGTTTTTGCATTGATTTTCTTTGTGGGCTTATCTACCTTCAATTTTTGAGGTTACTGACATTTGATGGGGTTTTTGTGGAGTCATTTTTGTTGTTGTTGTTGTTGCTTTCTGTTTGTTTGTTTTTCTTTTAACAGTCAAGCTACACTTCCATAGGGCTGCTGTGGTTTGCTGGGTGTCTGCTTCAGACACTAGTTGCCTTGTTTTTTCCTGTACCTGGAGGTATCAACAGTGAAGGCTGTGAAACAACAATGATGGCAGCCTTCTCCTTCCTATGGAAACTTTGTCCCAGGATTTACTGACCTGTTTCCAGCCTAAACTGCACCTGTAATAGGTGGATGGAGATTTATTTTGGCTCCAGTCAGGAGGAATGGAATCAGTGACCTACTTAAAGAAGCAGTTTGGCTGCTTTGTGGTAGCACAGCTGTGCTGCATTTGAGTGACCCTTCCTCATCTGGACCATCTGGACTCTCCAGAGCTGGCAAGCTGGTACAGAGCTGGCAAGCTGAGTCAGCCAAACTGCAGGGATGGCAGCCTCCCTACCCCTGGGAACTTGGTCCTTCTCAGGCAGACTCCAGCCTGTCACTGCTGGCTGGCTGGAATTCCAATGGGTCTTAACTTGTGAGGTGCCATAGAAGTGGAGCCCACAGAAGGACGTTGTTTGGTTCACCCTCCTAGGATTCAGCACCCTCTTCTAGGGGTATGTAAGGATGGATCTCCCACCTTGCTGGGAATCCTGGGACTGGAGTATCCAAACTTCTGGGTGTCTGTGTAGCCCAAGCAGCTGCTCTGCAGGGAATCCACACAGCTCTGTGTATCAGACCCAGGGTCCTGGTAATGTGGGCTTATGAGGGGATCTCCTGGTGATCTGCTGGTTGCAAAGATCCATGGGAGAAGTGTGGTTTCCCAGGTGGGATTGCACAATTACTCACCACTTCCCTTGACTGAGGTTGGGGTTCCTTTGGCTCCGTGCCACTTCTGGGTGGGCTGTCACCCTACCCTGCTTTTCTTCATTCTTTGTGGGTCGAGCTGTTTGTCTAGATAGTCCTAATGCAAGAACCTGGATATTTCAGTTGCAGGTTTTAAATTCACTAACCCCTTTTATTTCTCTGTGAGTGCCACAGGCTACAACTGCTTCTAATTGGCCATCTTGGCCCCTCCTTTATCAAAATTTTACAATGTCCTTTTCAATGGCTTTGAGAAAAGGGTTCTCCCAGAACGCAGGCGTTTTTATCTCTTGGCAAATTCTTTTTCCTGGAATTTTGAAATTGTTAAAAAGCCTAAGAATGATGCTTTAATTATTGACTTTCACTGCCTTTGCTACCAGTGAGTCTCAGATGACTTTGAGATTTGAGATTTGATTGATTAGGTTTCCACTATTGATTCCAAAAATGTGTTTTTCCTGGTGATAACAGGATATCAAGTTGAACATGATCAAAAATTTTCTAAAAATTCAGGTCTAGATGTCAAATATATTGTGCTTCTACTTCTGCCATATTGAAGTTTAAAAAGTTGTTCTTTGACTTGAAATGTTCATCAATTTTCCTATCATGTTTCCCCCATTTTCTGCCTGTTGAAAATCTAATTATGCTTCAAGAGTCACTTTAATAAAACACGTTCACGAAGCTCTTCATGGATATCATCTCCAGACTTTGCAATAGCTTTCAGACTGGTGTCTCTTCCATATTCTTCTTCCACTCATATTTAGCCTCCTCAAAACCACTGTCATCTGATATATAGAGAGTGAGGACTTGGGAATGAGCCTGAAGGAATAGCCACAATTTAAAGGTGGAGACAGGGAATGAGAAGGCAGAGTAGGGGGTTAGTGGGATCTAAAAGGCGAGCAAAGGCCAGGCATGGTGGCTCACACCTGTAGAGGGAGGTGGATCACTTGAAATCAGGAGTTCGAGACCAGTCTGGCCCACCTGGTGAAACCCTGTCTCTACAAAAAAATAAAAATAATTAGCCAGGTGTGGTGGTGCATGCCTGTAATCCCAGCTACTCAGGAGGCTGAGGCAGGAGAATCACTTGAACCAAGGAGGCAGAGGTTACAGTGAGCCAAGATTGCACCGCTGAACCCCAGCCTGGGCAACAGAGCAACTGTGTCAAATAAATAAATAAATAAATATGTAAAAATAAATAAACAAATAAAAGGCAAGCAAGGACTGGTAAACAATCTAAAGAGAAAAGAAAAACACATTTATTTAAGGGCATGATGCCAAGAATGCTGTGTACCTTGGACAGGCAAAGAAAACTATGTTCAGTAGAATAGTGAGAATCAAAGGCAGCCTGCAAGGAGGCCGGAAATGCCTCTTAATTCCGACTACATTTTCTTCGTACAGGTCTTTCTCCCTTTCCATATTCTGTTGTGGTTATCTGTTCACAGTCTTTTTCCATGAGACTACAAAAGCTTTATGAAAAAGGCCACCTGCTGTTTAACTTTGTATTCCTTGTATGTGGCATAATACGTACTATGTTTGCATTCTATTTATTTGGATCTATATTCACAGTAAATACATTCTCTATTACTTTCTGCTGACATATGTACACCCTTCCCCATTCGCTGACCCTCACATGCAAGAAACCTTAATAGGGCTGTGCGAGACACAGCAAGAACACGGAGTTCTTCAGCACAGCCCAGAAGCTGCAGTCACTTCCTCAGATGTCCCTTCCTTAGTTCCTGATTATCTGTTCTGATTTCTTTTCCCCCAGCTGAGGCCATGCGCCTCATTGTAGGTACAGTGCAATGCCAAAACAATCTTTGTTTTATATTTGTCACTACATTGCTCGTTCATTTTGCTAAAAATAATTTCATTTGTGAAACTGTCAAAGCTACAAATTTAGTCAACATCTTAAGGCCTTGTAAATTGTTCTTTTTAATTTCCTTCCATCAATAAAGAGACACAGTGTTAAAAGTCTATTACTGAGATAATTTTAATAATAATTTAATTAGAACAACTAAACATAAGTTAGCTAGCACATAGTCAATAAAGCAGCAAAATACTCTAAAGAATCTTATTGGGGTTGAAGAAATGAAGTATAATTATCCAAAACCATGGGTTAAGAAGAAAAAAGAAAGAAGCAAGGAAATTAAAGGCAGAGAGGCCAGAATGATAGTGAAATCACCATGTTAGATGAATGTGTCTTTTTCAGTTCCTTGGGTATACAATTTTTATACAATGCAAAAGAGGCTACATGGATGATCACAGATTTCTTCTTTCTCAACTGTTTTATGAAAACTTAAACAAGATCTTAAAATATTTTCCCTTTAGATACCAAGATTTTTTTCTTTCTCTTTCACAAATGAGCTTCTTTGGAAATGCTGATTAATACTATAGAGACAAAATTTTATTAGTTGTATTACTTCTCCTGTTTGCTTCTCATCTTGAAAAGTGGAGTGTGAATCATTCCTTGATCAGCTTCTCTTATGTCTGTTAATCTTCAGCATCATGTCATTCCCTTGCCTCTTGGGTTATGGGACCCTGATGCTTTTTATTTCCTCTACATTATCTTTTAGGCGAGATTTCTGCACAGCCATAGCTTGCCACTTGTCTTTTTATATGATTTGGCAAGTGGAAATCATACATCTTGCATCTACCCTTCTCATTTCCTTTAGATTGGCACCCTTTCATCCACCATCTTTATCCTACTTTATATTGATTTTAAAGCATCTTTTCTCTTTGTTTTCCTTATAGATTTATTTTTATTTTTGTACATGCAAGCATATAATTGGCTTACTTTTCATCAGTTTTGTGACATTCCATTTAATAATTCAAAAAATCATTTGATGACTTCCTGGGTATGGCTTTTACAATTCAACCTATCTTCTCATATCTTCTGATGGTAGTCCTTCTGGCCCTTTCTTTTAGATCTTATGCATTTGTTTTCATTTTTCTGTTACTTTTTAATCTTTTAAACCAGTATTAGTCTTTTTTTTATCAATATGCATTAAATAATCCTGCCTGACTTCATATCCTTTTCTGTTGTGTCCTTATTAAATTATAAAACACAAAATGATATATTTATGTAAAAATCATAGTTTTTCCTTCTTCCAGTGGAAGATATGTTAGAGATGTTTATCTCCTAATATTACCTTTAAAATCATTAGAATTATACAATTTATCTATCTGTGCAAACCATAAATTAAATATACAGATAAACATATAACTCAATTTTTTTTTAATTATAAGATATAGAAAGTTCTAAAAAATAAATATTTACCCCATATTTACTCATGCCATTAGCTCTTTTAAAAATTTTGTAAGGAGATTAAAGTTCTTTTTTTCACCCCTCCAGTCCCACCAAGGTAAAAACCGAGAGTTATATGTAATTCCTAACTTTCTGCTTTACTTATGCAGGCATCGTAATACATATATCAATATGTGTATCTATTTTTACAAATCTCTTTCTAACACTTCTTGTTACATATCAGTGTGTAAGCTGCATTTTTGCTTAAAACTAGTTTATTACATATGATACATTTCCTTTAAAAAGATGCATTATGTGGATGGCGCCTTAGTTTGCTTCCAGTTTTTGCTAATGTAAACAATACTGAAGTGGAATTTAGATATATATGTACATATCTCTGTGTGTATGTGTATATATACCTACCTAACTACATGCATATATACATACACATATATACATATATTCATATTCTATTATTTATGTGGGATGGATTATTGTAAGAGGAATTATTGGATAATGGAACGTTCATACATTTGTTTTTGAGACAGAATCTTGCTCTGTCGCCAGGCTGGAGTGCCGTGGCATGATCTCGGCTCATTGCAATCTCCACCTCCAGGGTTCAAAGGATTCTCCTGCCTCAGCCTCCCGAGTAGCTAGGATTACAGGTGCGTGCCACCACATCCAGCTAATTTTTGTATTTTTAGAGAGACAGGATTTCAACATGTTGGCCAGGAAGGTCTCAATCTCCTGACCTCGTGATCCGCCTGCCTAAGCTTCCCAAAGTGCTGGGATTACAAGTGTGAGCCACTGGGCTGGCCTATACTTTTGTATTTTTATTTTTATATCCAATATGGTGTGATTTTACAAATAAATATAAATGTAATTTTATTACGGTTTTATTTCCCAACTCATGTTCTCTCACTGTAAATTCTTAAAGTAAGGAATTCTCACCAACTTTGTCCCCATATTGACTTGCACCAACTCCTCTCCCTTTCTGAAATAATCTTAATGTGATGCCATTCTTTATTGATTGTTGCAACAATTGCTTTGGCATAAAACCTGCATACTAAAATCCAATCTTTGTTTCCTCTCAGCTTCTATTACTGTTGATGTGATACTGTCGATGGAAAGCATGCCTAACCTCAGTCTATCAGGCTCTATCTTCTACTCCTTTCATGTTTATCCTTCATTTTGACTCTCTTGTTATATATTTGCTCAAGAATGGATTCTTATTCAGCCAAGAATTACATGAACAGGCTGGTTTCTTTCAGATCCTTCATTTGTCCACACAGAAACCACAATCACTCCTGGCAGCCTGTGTTCCTGTTTGATCAACCATTAAGTCAAGAAGTCATTTGGAAAATGAGAGTTATAATTAAATGTTTCACTTTACCTGCAGTGGCTTTGATTACACTGGGCCTTTGGCCAAATCACCTTCTCGACCTTGGTTTTTGGCAGTAATAGAAAAGAAGTATCTGTTGAACAGAAATGAAACTGTGGCTTTTCCTCAAGTACCTTTGAAAAATTCAGACCTATAATCACTCAAATGAAGCTTAATGTTCTGCCAAAGACAAAAACCAAAAAACAAATAAACAGTTCTGTGTAAAGTTAGATAAGAGGTCAATATGTTATATACTGTTACACTCTCTTTTTTACTGCACAATATTATTTCCCAGAAATTTTCCACCAGCTTTGTATTTTATATCTTATAAGTAAATAAACCATAAACATTTCTCATGGTTTCACCCCAATAAATTTGGGAGTTGAGTAACATAGATTAACTTTCTTTTTTCTTTTTCTTTCTTTCTTTTCTTTTTTTTTTTTTTTTTTTTTTTTTTTTTCAGACAGAGTCTCATTGTCACCCAGACCCAGGCTGGAGTGCAATGGCACGATCTTGTCTCAATGCAACCTCTGCCTCCCGGGTTCAAGTGATTCTCCTGCCTCAGCCTCCAGAGTAGGTGGGATTACAGGTGTGAACCACCATGCTCGGCTAATTTTAGTATTTTTAGTAGAGATAGGGTTTCTTCACATTGGCCAGTCTGGTCTCAAACCCCTGACTTCAAGTGATCCACTTGCCTCAGCCTCCCAAAGTGTTGGAATCATAGGCGTGAGCCACTGTGCCCAGCCTGGATTCACTTTCTAAGTCCGCATCTTAAGTCTCTGAGTTATGACCTTTCCTCTTTGCACTGGCACTGTTTTACCCAAAGTTGACAGGTGAAAATATTCTCTACTTGGCAAGAATACAAATAACCTTCTTTAACTTTTTTCATAATATGGACATTACTTTGCCATCTGCACATCTGTCATTTGGAGCCCGTGACTCTCACTTTAATCAACAACACAAAACATTTGAACTCCAGATATTTAGTAAGGAATAAACTGTCTTATTCAATAATGATGGGAGCTATCAATTCAAGATCAAGTTAGGAACTAAGTTTATTTTTCAGAAAGATAAAATGCATGTCAAACAGCCATCCCTTTATAATTGCAAAGCGACATACCAAGACAATTCCCTTGAACTACTCTATAAATGACTTCCAAAAATGCTAATTTAAAGAATTTAACATGAAGAGGCAGCAATGGAGGAAAATATTTCTGTATCATTCACTAAAATGCTCTTATTTCTGTGTGACCCAAGGCAAATTGCTTTGCCTCACTAAGTCACAAACTTTTACAGGGCAAAATTAAAGTCTTGGATGGATAATACTATCTTTTTTACTTTTCTAAAGTTCACATTTCATAATATACAACAGTATATATTGAAGATGTTCAAATCAGACTTAAAAAACAGGGGAAAAGGTGTCTTTTCTAAAGAACAAAAATGCTTCCTTTATTCAGACAATGGATAGAAAATCACTCTGTGCTTTTCCTCGCTTTGGCAACTACAAAACCTGGAATCAAATTCTATGTTCAGTTAATATGATTTTCTTATCCTAGTTTCCTGGCATAATATCTATCATCTCTGTAATTTATTTAATTTTTATTTTCTGAAATTAATTTTACCTACAGTATATGTGTTTTACTCCAAACCACCTCAAATCTTTTGGGACTTAAATGCATGTTAAAGATGTATAAAAATATTTTCATTTTGACCATCCACTTATATTATGTTTCATTTTCTTACTTGCATATTTTTACAGATTTTTGGATGAAATGTTTGTGCTGGAATGTAAAAATTCTATATTTTTACTATAGATTTTTGAATAAATAAAAAAATACTTAAAGAGCATTCAAATTATCCATTATTTTTTGTGGATGTTTTGGTTGTAAGAAACATAAACCTACTCAAACAAGCTAAAGCCGGAAAGGGCACTGATTGAACAGATGCAGGGACTTTGATGAAACACACATCAGAGGAAATTTGCAAGGGAAGAGTCAGAAGCTACAGGAATCTTGTTTTCCCTTTTTGGTTCATTAGTTTTGTTTCCTTTCTCTGTAAATTTGTCCTAGGTGCGTTAGTATACATGAAAATGTATGTAGTAGAAAATAACTGACCCAGCCTTAGTTTTACTATGAATTCCAGTTTCAAATTACAAGGACACAGGATTTGATTGGCGTGTCTTGGATCAGATGCCTACTGGCAGATACAGCTTAGACCTACGTCTTCAATAGCAGCTGCCAGTAATGAGGGATTTTCAAAGAGGAGGATATGGGAGGGGCATTGGACTTACTCATTCAATCACAACTCCCATTGCCTTACTATATAAATCACTGTTTATATTTTTGTAAATTTATTTTGATTTTTTTTTTGCAGGGTGATTTTATGAATATATACGTTATGTATGATTTGGACCCTTTAATTTACACTTTACTGTAAGACAAACATTTTCTTTTCTTATCATTAAAAATATTTCAAAAACATGTTTTAGGCCACATGGTTTTCTTATCTTTGTTTTGTCATTACTGACAAGAATTTTAATAATTAAATTTCCTTCAGTGATTATCTTCAGTTTAATGGCTCAGATACATAATTAAATTTTTGTTAACTGAAATGTCATCATTTTTCTCATTTATCACTACTTTATTCAAAGTGGAAAAAAAAATGGTGGGTTAATATTACCAAAAGGAAATGCAGCTATTTTTGCCCATCTATAAATTTAATATTTCAAAGAGTTTTCTCAATTGTTTATATTAACCCTTTATAAAAGGTAGGTATTTTACTGGCTCTTGGTTCAATAAAATAAATATAAAAATACTGGTCATGCCCTGCCTAGCTTGCATTATCATTAAGAGTATTAAATTAAGGCAATTTAAGTGAATACTCCTTTAGAAGTATGGGGTGCTACCCTTTTGTAAGAAATTGATATTTATAACATCACTTTTATCGGCAGTCATAATGACAAAAATTCTCCAAATTCTATTACGCTTGCACCTGAATTATTAGAAAACAAATCAAATGACTTTTTCTTTTTAATTCCATCCTCATTTCTGAGAACATATTTCATTTTTTAATTTTGCATCAGAAGCAGTACAGAAGGAAGTAGATTCCCCTCTACATTTGCTAAGATATATAAATATACTTAGTTATACATGCTAAGAATTCTTATTTTACAAAATAAGCTTGGAATTTGCTTGGAATTGTATTAAACTATTATTATATTAGGGTAAAGTTGAAAACCAATCTAGGAATATAGTCAAGGTTTATTTTGATTTCTCAGTGTAATTATAGAAAGCCTCCTGACATCTCAAAAATATATACAAAGGTTTGTATCTATAAGGACTACTACACCCATAAATTAAAAGAGAATTCTGCTTCTAGAAAGCTAAAATTTTATCATATAAATTCTAGTTTTGGTTCAAAAACGTCATTTCTGTTTGAATTGTCAGAAACCAACATCCCTCATACTACAAGAACTTTTGGCAACAACAACAAAAACCTCTTTTAGCACTAATACTGAAGAAAAAACATGTTGTATTAGAATAAATAAATATATAATTTGAAAGGTAATATAATAAACATCAAGAGTTCCTGTAGGTCTATTTAAAAAAAAGTTCATTCAGATTATTTTGTGGTTTCATCAATAGATTCTTAAAGCATTAAGTCTTGGGTAACAGTCATTCTTTAAAATTCATTCATAGACACATCAAATATAAAGCAAACTTTTTGGCATTAACATATTTTTATTGTGTTAATTACATTCTCTATGTTTTAAAATGCTTTCTGCCCTTCCACAGTGGTAACATCCAGGAGCTGAGAGAATAAAAATTAAGTACTAAATTCTCTTTTAGAATCAGCTTAATTCTCACCCACTTTCACAAAATCCCAGAGGCCAACTTAAGACTTTTCCACTAGGCTCAGAATGTAAGGCTAGTACCAATCTTAAGGAAAGGCCATTCTTTCTTATTCTCCACAGGAAAAAAAAAAAAGAGAGAGAGAGAGACTTTAAGCATGGCTATTTCACCTGGTTTTAAACTCCCTTGAGATTATCCAGACTAAAGATTTTGAGTTTATATTTTTTCCCAGGGAGACAAACAGCTAGTTGCCTACTGGAACCTAGAGTCACTCTTTTGATTGATAAAGAGTATTCTCTTTCTCTGTTTCCTCAGTTTCCTCCTTTTGAGTCGGATCATCTTACTTCCTGGTCCAACACCCTGAACTCAGAGAAAGCTAAAGTTTTTACCAAGTCTTAAGTGACCTACACGATTCTTCATGACCTAGTCTCCTAGCTTTGTCTTTCCTTCTATCGTCCCAAAAACAGAGCCTCAGACAAGCATTTACAAGCAAGAAACTTATTATTTTGAAAGTGACTTTCAAGACGCAGAGAAAGGGAACGAGAGGAAGTAGAGTGAAGGAGAAAAGTATGTCCACAGATGTGTCATTGAGATGGTTATCTCTGGGCAACTCAATCCTGCCAGGTCCTTCTGAGGTCACGAGTATTCCGTGCCTATACATTGCTCAAAAGCAGACTGAGATGCAATACAATTTTAAAGAGTTTGAGTAAGCAGTGACTCATGATGAATCAGGAATCTCCAAACCAGAGTGGTTCAGGAGCTCCACCAAGGAAATGCAAGGGGGAGGCTTTTATGGGACAAACACGGAAGTAAAGCAAAGAAAATATTTGATTGGTTACAGTTATATTGTTGCCTATTTGATCTATCCCATTGGAAAGTCCCTAGTTATAAAATTATAAGGTCTGTCCGTGCTTCTGACCAGTTAAGCCTCAATTCTACTTTTCTTTCATGTAGACATTTACAAAACATGGCCCCAGTTAAATTTCACTTATGTTTGCAAATCAAGCAAGGTTAAGGTTATTTATGAGACCGAACTAGCTTTGTCTGCTCAGGAATTCTTCAGGCCCATTCTTCATTTTAGTTTAACGATACGATTGGGGAATTTTCATTCACCATCACTCATCTCCCATTGGTTATGGGCTTCTCCAGGGGATATTAACTTCGCACTTCCACGTTTACTTAGGAGCAAGCCCTGGCAGCCCTAGATATGCAGTGATACCTACTGGGCCCTACGTGCCGAGGTGAAGCAGTGATGGCCAGAGTAAAGGAGGGATAAAAGACAGAAAAGATGTTCCGTGGGCCCCTACTCATCCACATGCACACAATTCCTCTCTGAGTTCCCCTCGTACTATTCTCCGTCCTGTTGGCGCTCCTTGAACGAATCAGGCACAACTTCTGCCTTGAGGTCTTTGCATCAGCTCTTCCTCCTGTGTGAAATGCTGTTCCCCCAGACATATCACTTACCTCATCTTTGCTCAGATCCTATCTTTTCAAAAGGGGCAGAAACTGATCATGCTTATTAATATCACTACATAAACCTTCCCCCTTTCCCCATATCTCACACTCTCAATCCCCACCAAACTCAATCCTCAAACCTTTATTTGTTTTCTTCTTTCTTTAACGATTATTACCTTTCAACATACGGTATCACTTATTTATTACGTTTATCACTTATAACCTGTCCTCTCCCATCCACGGTCTACAAAATCAAAGCTCCTCTAGGATTTTTAAAAATATGTTTACTGAGGAACATATTTCAAGTACTATTTGGACCGATTTCACTCCTTTTCTTCCATATTATGTTTTGATTTGGAAAAAAGGTGAAACGAAGCATAATTACCCAGGTTCCAAAAATTGAAATCAAGGAACCAAAGGGTTTACCTTTGTGTGTGTGTATGTGGTTAGTGATTATAGGTCAATGCTTTTAGAGGAGGGTAATTAAAATGTTCTAGATTAGCAAATGCTAGTGCTTGAATTTAAAGCAATTTGCACTTTTATTAACATTCTAGGGGCATGAAGTACTGGTCTTTTGTAGTTTAAATCTTTTTTCCCTTATTATTAGCCGTACATCAGTGTGTTCTCTTGATGTTTATTTAATGTTAAAAAGGCCTAATAACTACAGTCAGTTACTGATTGAACTCCTTGTTCTACTCTTTTTCCTACTTCTCACTACTGCACTTGGCTAGTCTTAAAATAAATATATATATAAATGCCTAACAACTAACTGACAAGGGTTGTGATGGGGTTGTGTCAGAATAAATCCATCATAAATTGAAAATTTCATAAGTCAAAAATGCATTTAATACATCTACCCTACCACACATCATAGCTTAGCTTAGCCCAGCTGACCTTAAGTATGCTCAGAACACTTACGTTAGCCTATTGTTGGAGAAAATCATCTAACACAGAGCCTTCTTTACAGTAAGGTGTAAAGTATCTTATGCAATTTCTTAAATACTCTACTGAGAGTGAAAAACAGAATGGTTGTATGAATGCTTAAAGTAAGGTTTCTACTGATTGCACTTTTGTACCATTGTAAAGTCAGAAATTATCAGTCAGGGACCATCTGTAATTTAGAAATTCCTAATTTGTATTCAATTGATTAAAAAGCTAATGTATTTTAGCCACTTTTTGAGAAAACTTATTACCTTGTTTTTGTTTTCTTGGATAAGCTTCATGTATTGGCTACATTGATAATTACATTATAAAAACAGAGGCAACAAAGTTATTGAGATGACAGTCAACATTTTTAAAAATTGTCAAATAAAGTAATTAAGCATAAGAAGAAGAAAAAATCCAGAGATGTCAGAGCTGTTTCATGTTATCGTCCTAAGGTAGAACGGTACAAAAAATGTAGTCTGTAGGCTCTGCCAGATCTGTTTATCACTAGGCGTGACAAGGTACAGAAATAAACTGATAATATGCATTGGAAAATCTTACAATACTTTTTTTAATTGCAGTGACATCCAACTACATTATCATTGCACGTTTCTAGTTGAGCAGGGTATAGAAGAGTTTGGGTGCTGGAAAACTCATCTGGTGAGTTTTATATTGCACCACCAGTACAGTTACACTGGTCATGCCCATGAGGACACATGTGGACCAGTAGAACAGACACGCTAGAAAATACAAGTAAATAAAATTGGTCCCTCATCCCACATAATTTGAAAACTCTGCTCCAGAGGTCTTACGATTCTCCAATTCTATGTTTAAATTTGTCATGGAAAAAAAGTTCTAGTTAAAATTTGAAGTTAAGACTGACTTTCTATTCTTCATTGCCCTCTAACCTAGATCACTGTCCTATTTCTTCTGAGTTCAAGTCTTTGGTACTATACCATGGGTAGTAGCTCTTCACTTGGCAATGACTATGAAAAAATACTTATCCTTAAGAAACTCCCTAAATATGTTATTATAACTGTTTACTCTTAACGTCTACCAGGATTTCACAAAGAAAAGGGAACGTTTTCTTTAACATCATGTCCTACCATATATCTCCAACGTTAGCAATGATTTGCAGCCTCTGGGCCACTGGCTGTTGTAGAATCCCCAAATTTATGTTCAGGTACTGGAGTCTTTAATGAGTAAAGTGGAAACTGGGTGAGGTGAGATCCCCTGATAATCCAAGCTACTTGTATGCCTCAGCTATCAAGGAAGTCTACATAATTTAAAGATCATTGTTCTTTTTTAAATATGTTTAAAAAAAGAAACAAAACAACCGAAGTTCACTAATCTTGCGGACAACATCTCAGGGTTAAGCTATAAAGTTAACCAATTATCAGTAACCAACCTCTACCAAAATTACTATGTGCATTCAAGCAGTTGTACATGGAAGGAAAGGACAAAGAGAAAAAGAAAATAGGGCAAACAAACATTTTATGATTTTTACAATATAGGCTCAGTTACATGGTGACAAATTCCAGTTCTTCATGGAGCCAACAGGTGTCAGAAAAATATCCAAAATTTAGAAATAGGCAAAAGAGGTTATTGGAAGTTTGTTCTGGGCAGTTTTGAATTTGACACTCTGTTAACTGCTTAATTTTTTATATTTGTAATTGTTGTAGGTACATGGGAGGTGTACATATTTATGGAGTATATGGGATATTTTGAAACAGGCATACAATGTATTTTAATCACATCAGGGTAAATGAGGTATTCCTCACCTCATGCGTTTATGCTTTATGTTACAAACAATTCAATTATACTATTTTAGGCATTTGAACATGTACAATTAATTTATTATTTAAGATAGTCACCTGGTTGTGTTATCAAATAACAGATCTTATTCATTCCAACGATATCTTTGTGTACATTAACCACCCCCACTTCTCCTCCCCACCTGCCCATTACCCTTGCCAGCTTCTGGTAACCATCATTCTACTCTCTATCTCGATGAGTTCAATTTTTTAATTGTTAGCTCCCGCAAATAAGTGGGAACACGCAGAGTTTGTCTTTCTGTGCCTGGCTTGCATATGTCACTTAGCATAATGACCTCCTGTTCCATTCATGTTGTTGCAAATGACAAGATCTCACTCTTTTTTATGACTGATTGACACTCCATTGTGTATATGTACCACATTTATTAATACAAAAAAAGATTCATCTGTTCATGGACATTTGGTTCCAAGTACAAAATCCAAATAAATGTGTATACATACCACGTTTATTAATACAAGAAAAGATTCATCTGTTCATGGACACTTGGGTTGCTTGCAAATGCAAGTATTGTGAACAGTGCTTCAAGAAACATGAGAGTGCACATATCTCTCCCGTATACTGATTTCCTTTCTTTTGGGTATAGACCCAGCAATAGGATTGTTGGAATATTTGGTAGCTCTATTTTTAGTTTTGAGTAACCTCCCTACCATTCTCTATAGTGCTTGTACTAATTTATATTTTCACTAACAGTATACAAGGGTTCCCTTTTCTCCACATCCTCACCAGCATTTATTATTGCCTGTCTTTTGAATAAAAATCATTTTAACTGAGGTGAGATGATCTCTCATTGTAGTTTTGATTTACATTTCTCTAAGGATCAGTGATATCATGCACCTTTTCATACACTTGTTTGCTGTTTACTTGTTTGCTGTTTATATGTCTTCTTTTGAGAAATGTCTAGTCAGGTCTTTTACCCATTTTTAAATTGGGTTATTAGATTTTTTCCTATAGAATTGTTTGAGCTCCTTATGTATTCTGGTTATTAATCCCTCATCAGATGAATAGTTTGCAAATATTTTCTCCCATTCCATGGATTGCTTTAATGCTCCCATTCCTTATTGATTGATTGTTTTACTGTAGAGAAGGTTTTTAACTTGGTGTGATCCTATTTGTCCATTTTTGCTTTGGTTGCCTGCTTGTAAGATTTTACTCAAGAAGTCTTCGCCTAGTCCAATGACCTGAAGTGTTTCCAGAATGTTTTCTTGTGGTAGTTTCATAGTTTGAGGTCTTAGATTTCAGTCTTTAACACATTTTGATTAGATTTTTGTATATGACAAGAGACAGGGGTCTAGTTTCATTCTTCTGCTTATGGATATCTAGTTTTCCCAGGACCATTCTGTTTAAGAAACCATCTTTCCCTATTGCATGTCCTTGGTTCCTTTGTCAAAAATGAGTTCACTGTAGATGTATGGATTTGTCTCTGGGCTCTCTATTCTGTTTCTTTTCTCTGTATGTCTGTTTTTAATGCCAGTACTATCTTGTTTTTGTTACTATAGCTCTATAGTATAACTTGAAGTCAGGTAATGTGACTCCTCCAGTGTTATTCTTTTCGCTCTGGATAGCTTTGGCTATTCTGGGTCTTTTGTGGTTCCATATAAACTTTAGGATGATTTTTTGTATTTCTGTGAAGAATGCCATTGGTATTTTGATAAGAAATGCATTGACTCTGTAGATTGCTTTGGATAGTATGGGCATTTTATGGATTCTTCCAATCCATAAATATGGAATCCATTAATACAAAATATTTTTTAACTTATGGTTGCCTTCTTCAATTTCTTGCATCAATATTTCATAGTGTCCATTAGAGAGATCTTTCACTTCTTTGGTTAAGTTTATTCATAGGTATTTTATCTTATTTGTTGCTATTGTAAGTGGGATCATGTTTTCATTTCTTTTTCAGATTATTCACTGTTGGCATATAGAAGTGCCACTGATTTGTGTAGGTTGATTTTGTATCTTGCAACTTTATTGAATTTGTTTGTTAATACTAATAGTTTTTTGATGGAGTCTTTGGGTTTTTTCAAATAAAAGATTATATCATATGCAAATGAGGATAATTTGATTTCTTCCTTTCCAATTTGGATGCCTTTATGTTTTTCTTTTGTCTGATTGCTCCAGCTCTGACTTCCAGTACTGTGTTGAATAACAACGATAAAAGTGTTCATCTTCGTTTCCTTTAGAGGAAAAGCTTTCAGTTTTTGCCCATTTGGTATGACAGTAGCTGTGGGTCTGTCATATGTGGCTTATCATGTTGAAGCACATTTCTCCTATACCTAGTTTTTTAAGGGTTTTTATCATGAAGCAATGTTGAATTTTTTCAAATGTTTTTCCACATCAATGAAAGTGATCACATAGGTTCGGTCCTTTGTTGATATGATGTACCACATTGATTAATTTGTGTATGTTGAACCATCCTTTCATCCTTCAGAAAAATACCACTTGGTCATGATGAATGATCTTTTTAATTTGTTGCTGAATTTAGTTTGCTAGTATTTTGTGGAGGATTTTTGCATCAATGTTAATCAAGGATAAAAGCCTGTAGGGTTTTTTTTTTTTTTTTTTGAGTGCGTCTTTGTCTGGTTTTGATGTCGTGGTAATACTTGCCTCGTAGAATGAGTTAAGAAGTATTTCCTCTTCCTCTATTTTTTCAGCATATTCCGAGTAGGATTGGTAATAGTTCTTCTTTAAATGTTTAGTAAAACTCAGCAGTAAAGTCATAGAGTCCTGGGCTTTTCTTTGCTGGGATAATTTTTATTATGGCTTTGATCTCATTACTTGTTATTTCACTGTTCAGGTTTTGGATTTTTTCTTGGTTCCATCTTTGTAAGTTAGGAATTTATTTGTTTCTAGGAATTTATTCATTTCTCCCGTGTTTTCCAATTTTTGACATATAGTTGTTCTTAGTAGCCTCTCATGATTGTTTGAACTTTTGCAGTATCTATTGTCATGTCTCCATTTTAATCAATTTATTTATTATAGTCTTATCTCTTTTTCTTAGTTGGCTAAAGGTTTGTCCACCTTGCTAGGCTCTTAAGACAAACTTTTCCTTTTACTGGTCTTTTATATTGCTTTCTTCATTTCAATATCATTTATTTCTGCTCTGCTCTTTATTATTACTTTTCTTCTACTAATTTTGAGTTTGGTTTATTCTTGCCTTTCTAGTTCTTTAAGATGTATCATTAAATTATTTATTTGATGTTTTTCTTCTTTTTTGATGAAGGTGCTTACAGCTCCATACTGCCCTCTTAGTATGACTTTTGCTGCATCCCACAGGTTTTGGTATGTCATGTTTCTCTTATCATTTGTCTCAAGAAATTTTACAGTTTCCTTATAACTTCTTCATTGACCCACTGGTCATTCTGAAGCATGTAGTTTAATTTCCATATGTTTGTATACTTAACAAAATTTCTCCTGTTATTGATTCCTGCTTTATTCCATTGTAGCCAGAGAAGATACTTAATATTATTTATTTATTTTTGAATGTTTTAAGACTTGTTTTGTTTTCTAATATATGGTCTTTCTTTGAGAATGAGCCATGTGCTGAGGCGAAAAATACTGTGTATTCTGAAGCCATTGGGTGAATTATATCTATTAGGTTCATTTGGTCTATAGTGCAGAGTAAGTCCAATGTTTCTTTGTTGATTTTCTGTCAGAAGCTCTGTCAAATGCTGAAAGTGGGGTGTGGAAGACTCATTATTATTTTATTGGGGTCTATCTCTCTCTTTAGCTCTTTAGCATTTCCTTTATATATCCATATGCCCCGGTGTTGGGTGTATACATATTTAAAATTGTTATTTCCTCTTTCTGAATTAAATCCTGTATCGTTATATAATAATCTTTCTTGGCTTTCTTTATACTTTTGTCTTGAAATTTATTTTTGTCTGATATAAGTATAGCTACTCCTGCTCTTTTTTGGTTTCCCATTGCATGGAATATCTTTTACCATCCCTTTATTTTCAATCTATGTGTGTCTTTACAGGTGAAGTGTTGTTCTTGTAGGCAACGGATCACTGGGTCTGTTTTTTTCCCCCATTCAGCCACTCTATATCTTTCAATTGAAGAATTTAGTCCACTTACATTTAATGTCATTGTTGATAGGTAAGGACTCATCCCTTACTCCTACCATTTTGTTATTTGTTTTTTGGTTGTTTTGTGGTCTTCTTTTCTTTCTTTCCTTCCTTCCTGTCTTCCTTTTAGAGAACGTAATATTTTTCTGATGATATGTTTTAATTTTTTGCTTTTTGGTTTTTCTGTATCCATTGTATGTTTTTAGATTTGAGGTCACCATAAGTATTGCAGATAATATAGCCCATTATTTCAAACAGATGACAACTCAATACTGATTGCATAAACAAACAACTAACAAGCAAAAAGAAAACTAATAGAAAATCTACACTTTAACATAGTCTCCCTGCATTTTAACTTTTTGTTGTTTCTATTTATGTCTTTTTGTACTGTCTACGTCTTGAGAAGTTGTTGTAGTTATTAGTTTTGATTAGTTCATCTTTTTGTCTTTCTACATAAGATATGAGTAGTTTACATAATTAATTACAGGTTAGAATAGTCTGTGTTTTTCTGTGTGCTTACTATTACCAGTAAATTTTTAATCTTCAGATGATCTCTTATTGCTCATTAACATCCTTTTCTTTCATATTGAAGAAATCCATTTAGCATTTCTTGTAGAACTGGTATTGATGAAATCCCTCAGCTTTTGTTTGTGTGGGAAAATATTTATCCTTCATGTTTGAAGGATATTTACACTGGATATACTATTCTCGGATAAAAGTTCTTTTTCCTCCAACACTTTAAATATGTGATGCCACTGTCTCCTTTCCTGTAAAATTTTCACTAAAAAGTCTGTGCCAGGAATATTGGAACTTGATTTTATGTTGTTTCTTTTCTCCTGCTGCTTTTAGGAATTTTTCTTTAACCTTGACCTTTGGAAGTTTGATTATTAAATGCCGTGAGATAGTTTTCTTTGAGTTACATCTGCTTGGGGTTCTATAAGCTTCTTGAACTTGAATATTGGTATCTTTCTCTAGGTTTAGGAAGTTCTGTTATTATCTCTTTGAATAAACTTTCCAGCCTTATCTCTTTCTCTTTATCTCCTCTTTAAGGCCAATAACTCTTAGATTTGTGTGTGTGTGTGTGTGTGTGTGTGTGTGTGTGCGTGCGCGCGCAGAGCTAGCTGAGGTTTTATTTTGGGGAAAAAATTGTCTTGTAGCTGCAGTCATGGGCAAAGGGGGTACTACAGGCAGTAAACTGCCCCTGAAGGTGGGCTGAAGGCTAGAGCTGAACCTCAGGTGGGTCTTGCATTCCCCTGCACAGCTGCCTCCCCCGTGGGCTCTGGGACAGCCACAGTATGGGTAGCCTGGGAGGGGCTGCCATGGCTGTTCACTTTGGCAGGACATCAGAGGACTTGGACACCAGCTTTCCATTGTGGGTCTTGATCCTCTTCATAACCATGGCCCTGATGGAGCAGGTGCAGCTGAAGGAGGTGGAGCCCATGCCGGAGCCAAAGCTGAAGCCCAGGCCATAGTTGAGGCTGGGGCTTGTGAGGTCCCCATAAGCTGAGCTCAGCCCACCTGCATAGCCACCAGTGGTCTTCATATGGATACTCATGTTCTGCATGTTCTGCATCCCTGACTCCAGCCAGCTCTCCACGCCCTCCAGCAGCTTCCTGTAGGTGGCAATCTCAATGTCCAGAGCCAGCTTGATTTCATCAGCTCCTGGCACTCATGCAGCTGCTGCACCATGTCCTGCTTGGCCCACTGCAGGCGGGCCCCAGATCATACAGCTTGGTGTTGGCATTCTTAACCGTCAGCTCCCCATGCTGCTCAGGATCTGTGGTGGCCTCCGGGGAAGCCCTCTGGCCTTTGAAGCCCTCTGTGTCAGGCTGGAGTCAGCTGATGTTCCAGTTCATCTCAGAGATCTCCATCTTTGTATGATGCAGGTCATCCCCATGCTTCCCAGCAAGCGTCTGCAGCTCCTCATATTTGATCTGGTACATGCTCTCAGCCTTGGCCTGGCTGCGATTGGCGATCTCTTCATACTGGGCCTTGACCTGGGCGATGATGCTGTCCATGTCCAGGGAGCAGCTGTTGTCCATGAGCAAAACCACAGATGTGTCCAAGATCTGGGACAGCTCCTGGATCTCCTCTTCATACAGCTGCCTGTATGATCTCGTCAGTCAGCCCTTCCAGGCAAGACTCCAGCTCTACCTTATTCACATAAGCATCACCTACATCCTTCTTGATGAGGACAAATTCATTCTCCATCTCTGTATGCTTATTGATCTTATCCTTATATTTGTTCTTGAAGCCCTCCACTAGCCCCTGCATGCTGCCAAGCTCTGCCTCCAGCTTCAGCTTCTCCTGGTCTAGTCTCCAGCTGCCACTGAAGGTTGTGATGTAGCTCTCGAACATGCTATCCATGTTACTCAAAGTCATATTCTCCTGCTGCAGAAGGCTCCACTTGGTCTCCAGCATCTTATTCTGCTGCTCCAGGAACCATACCTTGTCAATGAAGGAGGCAAACTTGTTGTTGAGAGTCTTGATCTGCTCCTTCTCCTGGGTGCACATGGCCTGGATGTTGGGTTAAGGGGGCTCAGCAGGCTCTGGTTGACTGTGACAGCTGCGATGCCTCCCATTGTGCTGGTCCCACCACAGCCTCCACCCAGGCCACCCCAGAAGCTGCTGCTGCCCACTCGAGAGAAGCTCGAGAAGCTGATGTGGACATCGGGCCCACTTGTGTAGGAGTGGCTGCTGAAGGCCCATGGGCCAGAGGTGAACACCTTGTAGGACTTCTGGGTTACCCTGGTGGACACAGTGGAGGCAGGAGTGGAGGCAGGTGGCCTGAATGCAGTGGAGATACAAGGAGGAATGGAGAAGTTGCTTCTCGCGGCTATTTTCTAGATCTTGTAGTAATGCTTCATTGGTTTTTATTCTTTTTTCTTTTATCTCTTCTGACTGTATTTTCAAATAGCCTATCTTCAAGCTCATTAATTCTTTCTGCTGCTCTATCAATCCTGCTATTAAGAGACTCTGACGAATTAGGTAATCAGTTGCATTTATTAACTCCAGAATTTCTGGTTGATTGATTCTTTCTATTATTTCAGTTTCTTTGTTAAATTTATCTGATAGGATTCTGAATTCCTTCTCTGTGTTATCGTGAACGTACTTGAGTTTCTTCAAAACAGCTATTTTGAATTCCCTGTGTAAAAAGTCACCCTGTCTCTCTAGGATTGGTCCTTGGTGCCTTATTTAGTTTGATGAGGTCATGTTTTCTTGAATGGTCTTGTTGCTTGTAGATGTTCATCAATGTCTGAGCATTGACAAGTTAGGTATTTATTGTAACCTTTGCAGCCTGGGCCTGTTTGTACCAATCCATCTTGGAAAGGCTTTCCACATATCTGAAAGGACTTGGTGTTGAATCTAAGTTTTTGCTCACTGCAGTCATATCTGCATTAGAAGGTACCCCAAGCCCAGTAATATTATGGTTCTTTCAGACTCATAGATGTACCACATTGGTGGTCTTGGGTGAGGTCTGAAGAATTATCCGGATTACCAGGCAGACTCTTGTTATCTTCCCTTACTTTCTTCCTAATAAATGGAGCCTCTCTCCCTCTCTCTGTCTTTCTCTCTCTCTCTGTCTCTGTCTCTCTCTCTGTCTCTCTTTCTCTCTCTCTCTCTCTGCCTCTCTGCTGAGCTGCTTGGCGCTGGGTCAGATGTGACATAAAAACCTCTGTGACCACCATACTGAGACTGTGCAGCGTCAAACCTGAAGTCAGCACATTAACGGGTCTTCCCCCAAACCCACTGTAACTACTGCTTGGTTACTGCTTATATTTTTTCAATACCTTAGGACTCTGCAGTCAGCAGATGGGAAGGATATCCAGACTTTTGTCCTTTCCTTTGGGGAAGCAAGTTCCCCCAGGCACAAGGATAGTCCAGAAATGTTGTCCAGGAGCCAGGGCCTGGAGTCAGAAACCTTACAGATCTACCTGCAACAGCTAAGCTGGCACTGAAACCATCAGACCAAGTTCTTCCCACTATTCCTTCCCCTTTCCCCAGGGAAAATATTCTCCTCATATACACCACCACCACAGGCCCACAGGGACTTTTGCCAGAGTACTATGATGTTCACTTAAAGCCCAGAGGCTCTTTAGTTAGCTTTTGGTGAATGCTTTCAGGCCTGGGACTCACCCTTCAGGACAGTAGGCTTCCCTCTGGCCCACGGTGGGTCCAGAGGTGCCATCAAAAAGCCAAAGTCTGAAATCAGGTACTCTAATAGCCTGCTTGGTACTCTTTCTCACTGTGGCTGAGCTGGTACCTAAGCTCAAGAGAAAGTCTCCTTTGCTCTTCTCTCTGCTTTTCTTAAGCAGAAGGTTCTTTTCTCATAGCCACCACAGCGGTGAATGTGCTGGGTCACGCCTGAAGCTAGCACATCTCAGAATCTCACCCAAGGCCTGTAGCATGTACTATCCGGTGATACCACTGCTGAAAATTCAGAGCCAATGACCTTTTGAAGAGCAGGTAATGAATCTTGCCAGGACTATATCCTTCTCTTCAAGGCAGCAAGTTCCCCTCTGGCCCAGGGTGCATCTGGAAATGTCATTTGGGATCTAGGGCCTGGAATGGGGACTTTGTGTCTCTGCCTGGTGTCTTATCCTACTGTGGCTGGGCTGGTATCCAAGTTGCAAGACAAAGGCTTTACTCTTCCCTCGCCTCGCCTCAGGCAGAAGGAAGGGATCTCCTCTGGAGCAGTGAGCTGCACTGCCTGGGGCTGGGGAGGGGTACCACAAGCACTCCCTTAGCCGCCCTGGCTGGTGTCTCAGTAGGTTGCATGCCTCCCAAGTCCACTAGTTCCAAGTCCAGTTCAGCACTAGGACTTGCCTCGTAATTGTAGTCCTGGTGGCCTAGACTGCCTTTTGAGTTTATTTAATACGCCACAGTACTTTAGTCCACAGTTGGGAGGCTTGCTGAAATTCAAGTTTTGACCACTGAAATGTGCAATTCCCCTCTGGCTAGGGCTGGTCTAAATGTTCACTACATGGATGCTAGCTGAGTTTTGCCCGGTGTTGGGAGCACTGAGTCCTAGTATATAGTCCAACAATCACTGTACTCTCCCTCCCCCAAGCACACAGATTTCTTCTCCACACCACATGGCCAGCAGCTGCCATGGAGTGGGGAGGGTGGTGTCAGCAATTTAAGACTGTCTTTCCTACGCTCTTCAGTGCTCTTTTGGCAACATGAAGTTGAAGCCTGGTATTGTGATCACTCACCTGATTTTTGGGTCTTATGAAGGTGCTTCTTTATGTAGATGGTTGTTAAATTTGGTGTTCCTGCAGGGGGGATAATTGGTGGAGGTTTCTATTCAGCCATCTTGCTCTGCCTCTAACTGCCTATTTTATCACTACTTAAGGATAGAGATCGATGTGTAATGGTTTTCCAGTACAAATGCAAGCACTTTCTTTTAGGAGAACCAACAAAATCTCAAAGATTTATTGCCCTGTAAGACATTACCCAGATTAACCAGTTTTAGATCAGCACCTTACCCCCTTGAAGACATATTTATTTTATATTTATATGAGTCCTGATTTTACCTTTTTGAGTATTATGCTTTAATATAATACAGTTAATATAAATGTGCTTTTTTATGTAGGTAATTTAAATTAGGCTTCTTTAACTTAGAATTTAAAATCACAACACATAGAAAGTTACTCATTTCTTCCAATTTTAAATTTGTCCACATGAGCAGGGATCTTATTTGCAAGTTGCCAAATAAACTAAAATATATGCTAAATAATACATTTTTACAGAATAAAGGAACACAAAAACTGAACTTTTTACATGTGAAAAAAATGTTCTATTCATAGATATAATTTTACTTTTAATTTTGTTAAGTGCATATATATGAAAGCATTGGCAAAATGAGCATTTGGAGAACTATTTCTATATCATATTACTAATACTGGTCAATGATGTGAGGTGTTATTGAAGTATTTTTAACTGATAAGGCAGTCCTCATCTTTATTCTGTCTTAAGATCACAACAAAACATCTCAGGGATGTTAAAGTGGAGAAAAATCTGTATGTTAGAAGTGATGAAATATGGCATAACACTTGTCAGAGAAAGATAAGCATCATAGGAAAGATACAACCAAAGCTTTTCGAGTGCCAAAATGAGAAAGATTATTTTTGTCAGGGTGATCAGGAAGAAATTTCTGAGGATAGTGGTAGCTATGGTGGGCTTTGATAAATTTGAATTTGACAATCTGAGCTCATCTATCAACATGATATATCATTAGAGAAAATAGCAAGAACAAAGCATGCCTAGGAAATAGCAAGTACACAAGGAAAAACCTAGAGGATGTGCAGGGATTGTTAGGGACTGAAATGTGTTTCCTCCAAATTCATATGGACATTGTATTTAGAGATAGGACCTTTAAGAAAATAATCAAGGTTAAATAAGGTCACAAGAGCAGGGTCCTAATCTAATAGGACTGCTGTCCTTACAAGGAGAGGAAGAGACACAGGAGATCTTTCTCCAGGAACATAGAGAGGAAAAAGGCCATGTGAGAAAACCGTGAGAAGGTAACTATCTGCAAGTCAGATGAGAGGTCTCAGCAGAAACCTCTTCCAATGGCACCTCAATCTTAAACGTCTAGCTTCCAAACGTACAAGAGAATAAATGTCTGTTGTTTAACCCAACCAGTCTGTGGTATTTTGTTATGTCAGCCTGAGCTAAGACAGAAATGTAGGAGGATGTAATAACAATAACAATACATACTACTCAGTGAATATATTATTTGCTAACATACACATTGCTTTGGTATAGCATCTCTATTTTTAAAGAACCCCTACATGTTAAGTTTTACCTTATAGGCGAGAATATAAAGAAAGAAGATTTGGCAACTTGACCTCAATCACATAACTCATAAATAGTATAACAGAATTCCAAACTGATTTTAGCACATGCAAGAGCGTTCTGGGCTGGCTTGTATAAAATATTGAGTCCTGATTATGCAGCTCTCTTCTCAAAGGAGCATGTTTGAAATCAGCCATGGATGAAGTATTCACACTTGAGAAATTGGCAAACACTAAATATCAGAATATTTTTTCAAATAGCTGGTTGTTAAACATTCACCATCACACCAGTGACGACAATACATTACCTCCTGCATAAACGAAAAGAAAAAAATCTGGAGAGACAGGTTGAAGGTATTTTGCAAAGGGTTTAAATGTTGGCTAAATGTGTTTATTGTTGCTGTAGAACAGCATTAATTTATCAAAGTTCAGTTCATTGCCAAAATATGATAGAATTATACGAAGATTATAGTTAATAAGCACTTTTTTATTGCCTGTTAACAAAAGAGAATGAGTAATGGCTTGCGTTCTCTGCCAAAACAAAGCAAGCCGTTGTGGAGTTTCCCAAATTTAGTGCCTTTTTGTAAGCTATTGTCTTACTCTAATTTAGTCGCTGCCTTTATGTGGCATTCTGGAGAAATGTTATAAACTGAAATGGCTGGCAAAGCAGGTAGAAAATATAGTACTAGAGGGACATCAAAAACTCCTAGAAAAATTGTCACACTGGGTGTTAAAATGCAAATTTTATGAATGTTAAGGGCAGGTGAATGCTCCAGGAATTAGTGGAAAAAACAGATGGCGACAATAGCTTATTAGGCATTGCTACACATTGTTTTATAAAGAACATCATAAAAAAATACTAGAGTCTGAGCAGAAGTAAATAACAAGGCATGAATGGTGGTTGGAAGAAACTACGGCTGATGGCCAAATCTCAAACTCTAAGGAGTTAATGAGGAGGAAATATTAACTGTTTTTCTGCACATATCCACAAGGTCTATGCTCTAAAAGACACTATGTACCTCATTGTAAAGATCATACCCACCTTTAATGAACATCATTTGCCTGTGGTTTTAATGTTGCATGATGGCTAAGCATATGTATAATGGAACAAACATCAAACTGACCTCAAAATGTATCTTATAACACCAAATGATTTAAGAAAATAAAGCAATATCTATAAAACCTTAAAAGAAAAAAATCAGTGCCCAGTCATACATCATCAAGTTGTAAATCATCTAGGGTCGTGATGCAGGCCAGGTGCGGTGGCTCATGCCTGTAATCCCAGCACTTTGGGAGGCCGAGGAAGGTGGATCACGAAGTCAAGAGATTGAGACCATCTTGGCTAACATGGTGAAATCCCAATTCTCCTAAAAATACAAAAGTTATCTGGGCGTGGTGGCACACGCCTGTAGTCTCAGCTACTCAGGAGGCTGAGGTAGGAGAATCTCTTGAATCTGGGAGGCAGAGGTTGTAGTGGGCCGAGATCGCGCCACTGCACTCTGGCCTGGTGACAGAACAAGACTCTGTCTCAAAAAAAAAGAAAGAAAGAAAAGAAAATAAAAAAATGCAAAGATAAAGTTCATGTTAATGATTAATTGGAAAAAAGGTCTGCTAAAAACAGTAGTAAACACTAAACACTTAAAATAAAAATCAGTTATCTATTATCCAGGTTATTATTACTGAAAAGGATTGACTTTGAGCATTAAACCAAATAAACATATAGATCTAAACTAATTCTTTATAAATTTGCATGCAAATTTAAATATTACAGAAAATCAGATAAAGATTAAATCTTGAGTTAAATTAATGAAAGCATTTAAATAATTTTAATTGGAGATAGTTAAGTTTGGGTAGTTAGTTTCTGTCATTCCAAAAGATGACACAAAAATATTATATTCCTAATATTTCATATAGGAGTTTCAAAATTATTGTTTTACTTTTACATTTATATAAAAAATGAGAACATGTTTTTAAAGCTTTTTAAATAAATATTACAACATTATGACAAAGCAGAAAAGGACTCCTACAGTTTATTATTAAGAAATAATCCTATATGCTGATAATAAAATTCATTTAGTTCTATATTAGACATTAGAAGCTTGAAAATGACTCCTTAAACACAGGGGCAATGGTGACATAAGTATATTTTTCCACAAAAAACTTTTAGTATTCATTAAAAGTAATGGTGAGAAATAATTTATAATAATATGAGAAAATACTTAAATGCTTGGATAGAAAATTCATGTGTATAGTAATCTATATGTGTACACACATACAACATCCGAAGTACATAAAAGTCAGCTACTTACACTCTGTAAAATATATATTCAAATGAATATATAAAAATTCCTCTTGTTTGTATAACTGTTACAGAATTCTAGGTAATGTTTCTTTCCTTTAGCACACCTGCACACACCCACACACACACATATGCACACTCACGTAAAACACACAAATACATGTAATCATATAGAGTTGATTCCTGTCATCTCATGGTAATTATGTTCTTCTATAAAATTACCATCAACACTGAATTACTGAATACTGTGTTACTGGTCCTGGGTAAAATACAGGGTTAGGTTCTTTTAAGCCTCTGGTCATAACATTTTCATAAACCACTCACTATATAACCCTGTTTTATGTGTATTTCTATTAAAAGACAGTATTTAATATAGATTTCTTACAAATAATTATATGCAGTATTTCTTCATAATAAAACACTAGCCACAAAGGGTTTATCATTTTACTGACTCTGGTTATGTGACTATAAATTTCTTTGGCTTTTAGCCTCACAATAGTGATGTTTAATACACCTTTTTTATTGATTGTTATCCCATGATGACACAAATTTACCCATTTTCTATTTTTTTTCTGTAGCTTCATTAAACACTTATAGGTGTCACTTTAGCACTTTCTGTAGAAGCTTCACATATAAATCAATGAATTTCTTCTTCCCTTTCCTGGATATACTGTATTGTGGATTCATCGACGTTGAATGCAAGGTCAACAGCACTATAACTCATACCCAAACGAAGCTTATCTAACACACATATTTTCTCCTTCTTATGACACATTAAGCCTTCTCGTACTTAGGGACACTAGGCTGCAGTCCTATACTTAGAAGTCATTTTAAACCAAAAATCACAAACAAAAAGCACAAACAATCTTTAAAGAACAGCACTAAATGAACCACAAAATGGGCACTTCTTACGGTATACAGTTGAAACAAGAAGGCAAAGCATCACCTTGCTTGACCTCAGCTGGGAATGTGCATGAGTTGGGTGGCTCAAAGTTTTTGCTGCTCTGTACATAATCACAATTGACACTGAATGACCATTAAAGCACCATGAGTATTGATTGTGGGGTTACAAAGACATTTTAGTGAGCATGCAAATTCACAAATATGCAACTTGAGAACGCATCAAATGTGTATATATATGTATTTGTATGGTTGTATACATATTTATGGCATAGTTTTTTGTATTTATATGTTTTCATATCTTGAAAATATAAGTTAATTAGCCAAGAAACAGAATTAATAATTTTTCTATGAAAGTCTTCCATTTTCTTGTAAATGAAGAAAGAAAACTGACTCCTAATAACAACAAAAATAGTAAATGCATTAAAATTCTTCTGATGGAAATTCCTAATGTTTAAATAACTATTATTTTTCCTTAATAACATATTTAATTGATTAATTCTAAACAAAATTATAAATAATTTATTTGAAAAGTATTTAAAATATTTTAAAGATATCTGGAAAAATATGTAAGAAAGAACCAAGCCATAATTTCAAAAGAGGAGAATTGAGGCAGAATTTCCTGGTAAATGTGAGAACAAATTTTAATCTAAAGAAGAGTAATAGAGAAAATGGAGCATAATATGTAAACCAGGAACATGCCTATTATATATAAGCACTTACATAATATGTAAACCAGGATCATGCCTATTATATATAAGCCTATTATATATAAGGTGTGATGACGAGACATCACACCTTAGCAAAAGAAAAGAAAGTCAGTTAATACATAGTGTTAGGTTAATTGGGATTCTTATTAGTTAATATGTATGTGTGTGTGTTTTCATGTAATTTTAGAGTTTCATGTCACATTCTGTTTCAATATTAATTACCAATATTCTCATAAGTAAATGTTTCATTTAGAACAAGTCACTTAAACCCTCTGCATCTTGGATCCTTCATTTGCGAAATGAGGTGGTCAATCTATCATTCTGTAATGTGATTGAAAACCTTATACTCAATCGTGTCCTGGAGCAGGCTTACAGGTTCATGAAAGCTAACTGTGCACCTCTCTTTCGAATTCCAATTTTAGTGACAGCTAGTTGATAGCTTAACACTAGTTATTGTGGGAGTGTTTACACCAGGAAAATTGGCAAATGCTACAAACCAGTCCTCTTCCCCTTGAGAAAATCAGGCTTAAATACCAACTCACCACGGCTTGTACCTTTATAGATGATATCTGACTTACAAAATGTTTGTCAATTCAACATAATTTCTAATAAGTAAGAATTTCAAATAGTGAGAAGAAAAACTTTGTGGAAAATAAGAATCTGTGAATTTTTATCTGCTATAAATAGAAAGAGATAGAGAATAATACGGAAAGATATTTGGAATATAAAACGCCAGATGTTGCCAGGTCAGGCATATGAATGATTCATGGTAGCGACACTCAGCTCTGACTACACATTAGAATCACTAGAGGTACCTGCTACCTGTTCCTCACTGAGGCTTATGATTTCATTGGGTGGAAATGAGGTCCAGGAATCAGTGTTGTTTAACGTTTCTGAAGTAATTCTACAGTACAGATTGTCTTACGGTAGTGTAAACCAAAAATACTGCCCACCCCTCAACCATCTTAACAGACTGGACCATCGTCTCAGTCAAGGGCATTCCAAAGTTAACCTGAAAAATTAGTTCAGGCTTTGATGGGAAGGGGGAGCTAGACATACCTCATTATACCCTCTTCTCTTTTGGAATTGCTGACAGAACAGACTCTCTAAGTCTGATAATAAACACTTACAACCTATTCTCTGTGAATCCTGCTACCAGGAGGCTTCATCTGCATGACAAAACCTTGGTCTCCATAATCCCTTATGGTAACCTAGACATGACTTTCTATTGATAATAACTCTTCCAACCAATTGTCAATCAGAAAATTTTTGAATCTGCCTATGACTTGGAAGCCCTGGCTTCCAGTTGTCCTGCCTTTCTGAACCAAACCCAGGTACATCTTACATGTATTGATTGTTGTCTTTTGTCTCCCTACTATGTAGAAACCCAAGTTGCAACCCAACCACCTTGGGCACATGTTCTCAGGATCTTGTGAGGGCTATGTAATGGACCATTAATCAGGCTTTGGCTCAGAATAAATATCTTCAAGTATTTTACAGTGTTTGACTCTTTTTATCAACAGTAGGCATGTTCTCTAACTATATAAGAGAACAGCTTCACCTTTCAAGTTTCACCTTTCAGGTTTCCATTTGTGCTGAGATATGCTTGAGTATAATATTTTGTTTAGTTTTAAAAGTTACACTTAAAAATTTGTCATTATACCTCTGAACTTTACGGATGGACAAGGAAGAATGGTAAAGGGGGAAGCTTAGTGCTTTCTTTAGCTATAAAAAAATCCATTTATTAGACTAGCAAATTAACCTATGAATAGAGTGGCCATGCCTCTAAGGATAGTTGATAATAGTTTCCAAGTCAGCAGAGGGGAAAATTGGAAATGAGAAAAAATTCCTCAGCAATCCATTCGAAAACAAGAAAGAAGAAAAGTGAAAGATGTGTAGAAATAGCAACATTTTCAAAAATACTAAGATGGGAGAAAAAATAGAAAATATACCATCAATTACTATTACTATAAATGAATAAAACATGATAGTTAAAAGATAAGCAAGTCGGCAGGGTGTGCAGTGGCTCACGCCTGTAATCCCAGCACTTTGAGAGGCTAAGGCGGGTGGATCGCCTGAGGTCAGGAGTTCGAGACCAGCCTGGCCAACATGGTGAAACCACATCCCTACCCAAAATACAAAATTAGCCAGGCATGGTGGCATGTGCCTGTAATCCCAGCCCCTCCAGAGGCTGAGGCAAAAGAATCACTTGAATCCCGGAGGCAGAGATTGCAGTGAGCCGAGATTACACCCTTACACTCCAGCCTAGGCAAAAGAGCAAGACTCCATCTAAAAAAAATAATAATAATAAGTAATTTATACTGAGTTAAACAATATTCCAGTTATATGTTACTGATGAGAGGTACATCAGAAACATAAGAGAAAGTTTTAGTCATTCATTTGTTCTTTCATGTTTCAACAAATAAATTTTTACAGAGTGCCTTTTTGTGTGTGTGCTGGCTAATATTCCTCATTCCAGCAGTACCCTGCCTTCTTGGAGCTTCTGTTCTTAGAAAGTGGGGCTGGGGTCCAGGGGATCCACAGATAATAAACAGGATAATCATGATCTATAGAGTATGAGTAGAGATTAGTGCTGTATATTAGTTCTATAGACTCCTAAAGCAGAAGTCTATAGGAAATTTGTAGAGTGCAATTTTAAATAGAATGATCAGGGAAGCACGACTGAGAAGATAAAATTTGAATAAAGACTGAATGCAAGAAGGGTCCAGCAGCATGAATAGTCCAAGCCAGAGCACTGCAGATAGAGGAACTGCCCTGCCTGGGAGACGACCCGGATGTTCAAGGACTAACGAGGAAGGCTGAGTGAGCAAAGGAGGAGTAGAAATTAGGGCAGGAAGGTCATGGACAGATTGGCAAGAGCTTTTTGAGCCATTGCAAAGACTTCAGCTTATATTCCAAGTAAAAGTATAAGTCATGGAAGTGTTTTGAGCAGTGGATGGGCCTGGCTTACAGTTTCAAACTCTCCAACAGCCCTGTTGAGAATAAAGAGAGACTGACCAGTTAGGAGACTGTAGCATTACTCTATGGGATGGAGGATGATGACTTATACCAAGAGGTACTGGAAGGGAGAGCCTACAGGATTTTCTGACAATTTTATGAGAGCAACAAGGAATCAGAGATGACTCTAGTATTTTGGCCTGAGTAGGTGGAAGCATGAAGTCACTAATAACCGAGATGAGAAAGTTTTCCAGAGCTGCAGGTAGGAGTGGGTGAATGTGGGATTTTGAGGTTACGTCACGGGTGACGTTGACAAAAACAGTTTGAAAGAAGAGGTAAAGATTAAGGAAGCATGTAGCAAATTTGAAGAACCTAGGAGGGGAGGAATTAGAGTGAATTTATCCAACACAGTTTTGCTGTTTAGAAAATAGTTTTACTGTAAAGAAAAATAATGAGATAATAGTTTGAGAGCAAAGAATTGTCAAGACATTTTATTCACGATATATGTAAAAGAATATTTGTTTACTGATGAGAAAAACCTCAGGTAGGGAAATATTTTTGTTGCAGAAGGAAACAAAATTCTTGGTAAGTATAGGCAGATGTGCTATAAAGCTAATGAAGTTCGAGCTTCAGGGGTCCTCACTTTCACAGGCTACTCCCAAGGCCGTAAAACGTACCCAAGCAATAGGTTGATATTGTCACATGTTTTCTTGTAAAATTTTCAAATGCAAGGAAATCTTAAACACAAATTTTTGATGGCTGATGTGAAACCTCAGTTCTTGTCTTCTTAATTTAAAGGATTTAAATAAGAGACACAGCAAAAGAAGTGCAAGATAAAGTAATTTATTTCAAAAAAAAATTTTAAGTAAGTGCAGAATAGACAGCATACCCTGTGTACATGGAGAGAGAGAATTCAGAGCAAGCTGCTCATAAAGGTGAGACAGCAAAGACGGGCAAAGAGAGCCAATCTTTTTTTCTTTTTTTTTTTTCTTAGACGGAGTCTCACTCTGTCGCCAGGCAGGAGTGCAGTGGCGCGATCTCAGCTCACTGCAACCTCTGCCTCCAGGTTTCAAGCAACTCCTCTGCCTCAGCCTCCCGAATAGCTGGGACTACAGGCACATGCCACCACGCCCGGCTAATTTTTGTATTTTTAGTAGACACGTGGTTTCACCATATTGACCAGGCTGGTCTTGAACTCCTGACCTCGTGATCCTCCCACCTCAGCCTCCCAAAGTGCTGGGATTACAGGTGTGAGCCACTGCATCTGGCCAGGAAACAATCTTTATGGGAGTCTTATGGGATTATCCATAAGGAGGTGGAAAGAGGTGTTATAGTAAGCATGTTCTGGGTGGTCCTCTGGGTACACACGTACAGTAGCTGTACATGCTTGTTCATACCTCATGTCTCATTAGCATTTTAAATCTTCATCCAGAGGTGTGTTTCACCATTAAAAAGAGAGAAGAGTCACTCTGAGGACAGGTAAAATCAAAGTGCATGTGCTCTTTACAGGGGAAATTCCCTACGGAAGACAGGGAGCTTGAATGAGCTCAATTACAATGCGAATTCTTAGGTCTATTGTGTTGGCTGTGTGGTCACCACAGTTGCTGCATGCTGAGAACTCAGTTACTTCCTTGACTACCTATCCTGCCGCAAAATGATTAGGACTAGTATTTCTTCCCACTTCGGCTTTCCATCCACTCATGTTAGGTGGTGCCAGAGTGGTCACCAGCATTTTGGCAGATTAGGCTAGGGGTAGATATCACTAGGGAATGCAATCGATTTGAGTTGAGCGAGATATGTTTTTGTAGTTGCCAGTCACTGCTGTGTGATTCCATGTGCAATGTCTTCCAGCAATCCTATCTCTCACCACAGTGCTGACTCACCTGGCATCCTGGCAGGGCCAGAGGCTACATCTCAATATGAAAGTGACCTGCCATGCCCAGTACCTGAATTATGTTAGTAATGGATGAGGCAAAAGTTTACAATGTGTGGAATCAGAAGCTAGTCTTTGGGAAAGTCTTCAAATTATCAAATACCAAAAATTGGAGGTAGAGAATTTGCTTTTCATTGATAACTAGTCACAACACAAGTATTCTGTCTGGGATATACATGACAATATAGTCTGTAAAATTATGATTGTACCAATGAAATCATTTTTTATATATTCCTCTATTAAAGCAAGGTAAGTTATTTCTGACATCAAAGAAGCCAAATTGCTTTAATATTTTTAATCTTATAAAAATCAATAATTAAGTAGATACTTTTTAATGGAATTAATGTATAAACTCAGCTTACTTGATAACCAAATTTATAAGAAGAAATAAATCATATGAACACATTGAAAAAAAATTGTTTCTTGATAGTTTACCACAAAATAATAACATTGATAAAGAAATATGCAACTTACAATGATACCATAACAAATTGGTTACTGTCATCCACTAAAAGAATACAGGTGTTTAAAAGTTGTTACTCACAAGAGTAAAATTTTATAACTCATGTGTGAAAAAAACTAATATTGTCTCAAATTGACAACAGTCTCTAAAAATATACATGACATTACCAATATTCAAGTTGAAATTAAATTCTCTAAAATATTAACAATAAATTCAAAATCAATAATACTAAAAGAATGGCTGGATTACCATTCTATTCCACTCTAATCTATTTAAATTATTCTAAAATTTATTCTTGTCATATACAAAGGCAAACAAGTATGCAACAAAATATAGAAGAAAAAATGCATTATAGAAACATACGAGACTGTTAACAAAAATATCTTTTTCTTAATTTAAATATCTTTTTCTTAATTTAAATATTCTTATAGAATTTTCCAATTTTTTTATATTTCAAGTATGTGGAGATTTATCTTAAATAAATATTCACATTTGTACCTAATTTTATATGTATGATTTTGTACTCTTTCCTAAAGAGGGTCTCCAAAATTTATAAGCTCAGGCCCCACACAACCTGAATATACTCTGTTTGCAAGTCGACTTTGAGAGGTTCAAAGTAATAAAGTTTAGACTACAAGAAGAGGAGTTTGTTCTCTGAAATTGGAGAGAGGGTAGAGTACACAGAAAAATATACAGGGAAGAGAGTAGAAGAGGTAGTGGGAGCTCCTAGAGGTTTTTCGATTGCTTGTGTTTTCTTAGTGAAATGGGAGGCAAGGTGGTTAGCAGACAATGAAGATGAGAAAGGTGTTAGAAGCTTGAGGAGTGAGGAAATGAGGGGAAATCATTGCCAGAGTGGGAGAGTAAATGGGATAGGGAAATGTTTGATTCCTGAGCAGCGCTAAGAGCCCACTTGAGGGTGGTGGTGGTGAGTTTAAAGTGAGACCACTCAGCCTGGTCCTGTGATTTCCCTCTGTGTGGGAGGATGCACAGATTAGGACGAGTGACTTTATCTGTGTGATTTCATCAAACTGTGGGAGAGGACAGACATTTGAAGACATATATCAGAGACTAATTAGAACACTTTGTATGAAAGTTCATTAGGGTAAGAAGGGGAATGAGAACACAAGAAATGGAGAAACAATCCAAAGTATTGATGGGTTATAGGTCCTTGTGAGGCATATGCAATGTTAAAGTTGAGTTATCAAAAATATAGTAGGTGAGGTATGGAAAGTTGGATGTTTCATAGAGATAGTAGACATGTTACCATTATTAGTAATAACATAGTCTAATATACGCCCACTAGTGGTGAAGGTAGAATGGAAGGGAGATCAAGATACTGAATGGCCAGTATCCTAGAGTCAATCATTAGCTGGATATAGAAATCTACAAGAATTATGGCAGGAGTCATAATTATTATAGAAAGTGGCAGTCAGCCAGGAACCCATCTGGTGAAAGAGTACAACATAATGTTCTATTGACGATGGCAAATTATTAGAGATGATTTTGAAACTTTTTGATTTAGTCTATTCCTCTAGACATTACCATAATGACCAGATCCACACAGGATTTGTGACTAGGGCTCAAGTCACATAACTCTCACTTCCTGTCCTCAAGAGAATCTACTTGGGAGTCCACAAATGTGCACCCTGAAAGTTTGAGATAGTTAACACTGTTGTGGCTTCCCTTGACCAATGAGGATGAAAGAGCTGTTGTTTCCTTGCTAATAGGTCTCAGATGCATTCATAATTTAATTTAGAACCACCACTAGTTGTCAAGAGTGATGATCAGCCTCATAAGGCATCCCTGATTGGCTTTGCTTCTCTTCACTCTGCTCAGAATTCCTTGCTGACATTCCCTGGGATCATTTCCCAATGAACCATCAGCCCGGAAGCCTTTGTTTCAGGCTCTGCTTTTGGAGGATGCTAAGATAAGCATGCAATTGTAGTATTTTGTGACCAGTTTATATATGTATATGTGTGTAGATAGAAATAAGGTGTTATAGTGATCATTTATGTTTTATTTGTGTGCCTTTATAGGTTTCAAACACTTAAGAGAACATGATATATTAGTCGTGTTGTTTCAAATGAATATTTAGGAGAATTTGATCAAATATGTTTAATAGATTTAAGATATTAAGCAGTAATGATGGTTTCTGTAATGGATCCCGCAGCCTCACCATCACCACTAGATATTGAAGATTTTGTAACAATTCTAATCATTTTTTAAGGGATACAGGGAGGGTGTGAACTTCCTTGGGAATTTTTAAGAGCCCTGGAAATAAGTAATCCAGGAAGCTGAGGATGGGTTCTGTGACTCCGAGCATCACACTAGCATAGTCCGTGGGCTCAGGAATCCTGAGGGGTGGGGTGTGCCCCTCCAGTGACCCCCAGTCATTCTGTGTTAACTTCAGTCTGGGTCCCCCATAACATGTAAACTCTTCACTTATTCCTATCTCCGTCTTAGGCTTTTGAAAGCACAGGGCCTCTACTTTCCTGAAGCAACTATTGAATGACCAACTTCAACAGCATCCTGTTGCCTGTTTTCTCCAAAAGCCTGGATATTTCTCTTTATTCAACTTGCTCTCCCTTATGAGAGGAATCCCAGAAGAAAGATTCCAAAATCTAGTCACACTTCTGAGAGAGAAGAGACAGTTAAAATAATTTTTTCCTTCATTCATTTATAGTGACAAAATAACCAGTAGAAGATAGTTGTGTGGGTTTTTTTTGTTTTGTTTTGTTTTGAATTATTTTAAAGTATTTATTTAAGAGAGATTCTGAGAAGTGGAATACTAAAGCAGAATTATAAAAAAAGTTCCCCCATGTTTGATATACCCGTGCAAACTGAACCTCTTAAAGGTGTTCACAGAAGCCAATAAACACACTAGTTTGCTTCAACACAGCTAGCATTATCTTTTTAGAGAATTCTCTGACTTAATAGTAAAAAAACTGACCAGAAAACCATTAGTCTCCTCTTTTACACTTGCTGCTTTTAAATAGTCATAGTCTGTAATTTTTCTAAATTATTTTATCCCCAAGCAAATGGAAGCTGCCCATTGTTTTTGTATGTTACCGTTTGAAACAGAAATTACTGGTTAATTATATCCTCTTCCATTGAGAACAGTCATCTGAGCAATTTACAGCCAGGGAGTCCTCATTATCTGTAAAAGCCAAGTTTAATCAATTAAGTTAAATGCTTCAGTGAAGCTGAAAAAATGCCCTCTAAATATTTATTCTGATTACCTGCCAAGAGTATATAATGTACACATAGCTAAGGCAGAAGTTTTAGAAAGAAAGTCTTTAGCAGATTGGTCTCCCTATATTTTACTGTAAGCAGTTAATAATGACCACAACATGTAATTAATATCAGCCAATATTGACTAATAATATGAACTGTAAGTTAAAAGGATTAAACATCTTGGGTAATAAGAAGCAAGAAGTTTGCACTCCTTCTAAATCATGAAGGGCATCTGACTGGGGCAAAATTGAGTTAATGAGAATTAACTAAAACCACTTTCCATTAGTTCAACATTGAAATAGAAATGTTTTTGTGAACATTCCAGTTTGTCTTCATCTGGCCACGGTATAATTGGGACATCTATTAAAGTTTAAGTCTCTGAATCATTCCACCTATATTTGTAGAAGATTTATATGCCGAATCTTGATCTCCCTTTGAATTTCAGATTTCCATATTTAATTATCTACTGGCTGTTCATAGGATACATTCAAAATATCCAAAACTGAAATTTCACCTTTTAAAAAAATTGAATTTCCATCTAAACCCAAGATAGAAACTTGGGTTTCCTATCTTCTTGAGTTGCTTCACCACCCCCCTAATTGCATAAGCTAGAAGCCCCAAAACTCAGTTATCATCCTTGACTTTTTCCTGTAGCTCTGTCTGTACATTCATCCAATGGCCACCTTCTACCTATTCTAATATCATGCTGTCATTCAGAATTCATTGAGAATCTGAAGAGTGCTGGGCTAATGCTCCACAGACTTGAATGCATACATGAATCACCTTTGATCTTGTCAAACTGAATTAGCTACTAATTCAGTAGTTCTGGAATCGGGTCTAAAAGTTTGCATTTTTAGTAAGTTCCCAGGTGATAGCAATACTGCTGGTGATCCGTGGACCATACTTGGAGTAGCAAATTGTTTGAAATATTTTGGGGGCCATGGATGCCAGTGACCCAGAGTTTCTCTCCTCAAGCAGCTTACATTCTAATGAAGAAAGACAAAATAAACAAATATCAGAGGAAAAGAAATACTATGAAAAAAATAAAGCAGAGGGATATACTATGAAGCGGGGGTAGAGAGTGATAGTTGAGCTATTTTATAGGGTGCTTGGGAAAAGCCTTTCTGATAAGGCAAATTTTGAGCTGAGACATATAAGAAGTGAAGGGCTGAGTCATTTGGAAATGCAGGAAAGGGGGATCCCAGGCAGAAGCTGCCTGAGAGGTTCCATCTCTGCCACCAGAGTGAAAGTATTGGGCCAGTGCTGACGTCCTCCTGCCAAGTGTGCTTGTCTCTGACCCATTTTCTATGCTGTATTCAGAATGATCTTTCTAAAACATACATATGTTTATGTCTTTTTCTAAAAGTCCCTGTTAACATCCGTTGTTCTTAGTATAAAATATGATTAAATCACTCTTTGTTAAGAGTGTTAAGTGCATTAGCTTTCCCCCTTTTCCAGTACTATCATGGTGAAGTGAATAGTGGCTGAGTATTCTTAATGCAGGAAAGATCCCTTTTAACTTTTATTATTTTTTTAAATTTTACTTTAAGTTCCGGGATACATGTGCTGAATGTTCAGGTGTGTTACATAGGTATACATGTGCCATGGCGATTTGCTGCCCCTATCAGCCCATCATCTAGGTTTTTAGCCCCACATGCATTAGGTATTTGTCCTAATGCTCTCCCAATGCTCTCCCTCCGTTTGCCCTCCATCCCCCATCAGGCCCCAGTGTGTGATGTTTCCCTCCCTGTGTCCATGTGTTCTCATTGTTCAACTCCCACTTATGAGTGAGAACATGTGATGTTTGGTTTTCTATTTCTGTGTTAGTTTGCTGAGAATGATGACTTCCTTACATCCATGTCCCTGCAAAGGACATGAACTCATTCTTTTCTATGGCAGCATAGTATTCCAGGGTGTATATGTGACACATTTTCTTCATCTAGTCTATCACTGATGGGCATTTGGGTTGGTTACAAGTCTTTTAACTTTTAAATAACTGCTGTGTCATTGCCATTTTTTTAGATCCCTACCAACTCTTTTCATGCGTTGTTAAAATGCCCACCTAAATCTGAGATTTTTTTTTTCTCACCAATTTCTGTTTTTACAGGGAAAATGCAGATGGTTTCAAATCTGTATGCTTGCAACAAGAAGAATGCAAAAGTATTTTGTATTTCAAATTTAAACTTCTCTGAGAATTGGATGAGCAACAAATTTAGAACTTGTTTAAACACTTGTAAATTCTCAAGACCCTGAATTGTTATGAGAAAATATATTATTTTATTTGGTTCTTAGTAAGTTAGAAGCAAGTCACTATAAATATCTGATCTATTCTTTTTAAAGTATGGTTTCTTTTACACTTTCATTATAATGTGCTTTTATATATGGTTGACTTACAGTTGTAGTCCTCAAAGCCAAGAAAACAAAAACAAAACAAAAATAATTAATGCATACATTCTCATAATCTTATTGAGAACAAGGTAACAGATATGTCAAATCCTATATTGATATCCACTTACGAAACCGTTGATACTCACCTCCTGAATATAGTACAAGTTATTCTGCATAAGAAACCTACAGGAAGATGGCAGCTTTGGAAAACTGAGGCACTTTGAGTCTAGTGTTTCTCCTATTCACCTCAGATAAAATTTTCTCCACAGTATTTCAAGCAGGATGCTGGCCAAGTCGAAGAAAGTTAGGTTCTTTTTTCTTTGTAGTTTTCATATCACTTAGCAATTTAAATACAAAACACTAAATGTACTCTATCAAAACACAAGAGTTAGAAATATCTGAAATGCATGAAACAGGGCTCAGAAATTCAAATGCTGACAAGAGCCAAGTCAGTCTCTCTTCATAGGAAATTTCAACAAAATGCCAAAAGAAATTAAGAAGAAAGTAAATTTCAACTTCAGACAGAGCAGGATCAGAATTCTTGGTTTGTTCCCTGCCTTAGTATACTTTTCTTCTCTTTCCAATTCTAATTTAGCTTAATTAATATTCCAAAAAAGTTATGAAACTATAATTGAATTACATAATGCCGCTTGGTTTGCAAAAATTAGTGGCATAAAAAGGGTTGATTAGATTTCATGATTTTTTCAGATTGTCTTGGGTCAGCTGGATCACCCTCAGTTCCAGAGAGCATTACTTGAGGTAATTTAAGCAAATATATTTAGCTGCAAGTTGGACAGCCAGAGACTGGCTGGTCGTCTCTCTCCAACAAGATTCAACTTCTTACGTGGTGCTTGGCTTTCAAAACAGCAAAAGTGGAAACTGTCAGATCTCTTAAGCTCTAGACCCAAAACTGATAGAAGGTCAAGGCAAGTCACAAGGCCAACACGGAGTAAAGGAGAGGAGTCATAGACCTCACCGTTTGATAAAGGAGAAGCATACACAGAATACAGTTGGGAGGAATGGCTGGTTCCCATTTTTGGAGACAAGCTACCAAAAAATGATTCTCTCCCATGAGTTTATTCATTTAAAATTATTTATGTAATTGTAAAATAAAACACATCTCCCTACCCTGTTAAATAAATTCTAAACCTTATCAAATAAGTACAAAAATTCATTTGTGGCTATAGTTGCTTCCATGAACCATCTATTTCAGATACAGGAAAAACTGATCACTCATCTAGAAAAGATTCAGAAATTTCTACAATTTACAGCTTCACTCGCATCATGCACATATAAAAAACTAAGTGAGTTTTCCACCATCAATTTTCAAAAACAAACCTTATGCTTTATTCATGACTTATAGATTAATATAAGCTGAAGTCACCAAAAATAAAGTCTTTGGTTTATGCAGAATACCTTGTGTATTACAGAGCTATTACTTACATTCGATGGCTCAGAAAAGCAGCAACATTTTTTCTTCTATGTGGGGCAGCTCTGCTTCAGGCTGTAGGTCAGTTGAGTGGGGTTCCAGGGTATGGGTTGGGTTCCAGGGAGCTCCACAGGTCTCTGGGACCAGCAACTATCCAGGGCATATTCTTCTTTTGACATTTAACATGAGCATAAGAAGGCAAGTAGAAACACACAGTGTTTCTTAAGACCTATCCATATTGCATTTGCCTAAAACAATCATTTGACTAAGCCCAACATGGATGGAGCAGAGCAATGCATTTCACAGACTCTAGTGCCCTTCAAGGTCATATGGCAGAGGAAGGAATTAAAGAATGGGAAACAATATTCCCATAGGCCACAACTAGTTTCATCCAAATCTGTTTGTCCTTCCAATTAGAGAGGCAAATATGACTACTGATGCCTAATAAGATGACGATGACTGATATTGATGATGATGATCTTGCATCACCTAAAAAAATTATATAATCTTCAAGAATCTTAGTTATTTAAGATATCTAAATGTTTTTAAAATGTTTTAACACTGGAAAGGATTGTCTCTAGTTTCACAGACAAACATTTCTATTGACCACATCCTATTACAGTGTTATTTGGCATGTTATTTGTAATGTATAACATGTAACGTTATACATTACATGTTATTTGGCACATCCTATTATTTCTTTGAATAGTGCCAAATAACTGACATGTTACTGTAGTTAATTAGAATTTCCTGCTCTTCCAATATCCTATTTAAGGCTATAATTCCTATACTCCAAAGTCATATTGTTTAGGTCTTTCTCTATATTCACACTCTAAATTGTAGCAGAAGTAAATCCTAAGAAGATTTATTTTCTTTTCTTAATTTCAAATTTATCTAAGAAAATTACAGACAATGTATTCTAAAATAAGCAAAGAATAAGCAATCAAAACTGCCCAGCATTTCCACTGAAGACAGAATACTCATATTGAAACAACATTTAATATGCTTTAATATAATTTAAAATATATTGTACAATATAATACATATTATACAATATAAAAATATATTATGCAATTAAAATATTGTTAAAACAATATTTTTAACTTGTTTCTTTTCCTCTGAATATGAAGCAAAACTCCGTGTTTAAAAACATTGAATACCTGTTTCACTCCAATAATAATTCATCATACATTTTTACTAACCTCTTGAATTATCTTAACACTTGTGGCCCTTGAAATGAAAGCACACGGATTAAATTGAAGATAAAATACATAGTATTATTCTCTCTTCTGTATTAACAAACTCTGTTCCCTTGAGCTGTCTCTCTTGACATACTCAGATAAAATATTTGTATGCCTAGGTAAATACCTAGGTAAAATACTTTGGTAAAAAGCAAGACAAATTGTATAGTAAGCTCTACTAATATTTTTTTAATTATACTTAACTGAATTTAAAAGTCACTCTTTTTTGGAGACTGGAAGGAAACAAATTTAGACACCACATATAGTTTTTTATAGTCATCATGTAGTCATTACTTCTCTATAAAATATGTTTCTGGTAGGAATTATCCTTTACAAATTAGATACAAATTTCCATTTTAAGTTAAAAGACAACTATCAAAAACTCAAGAACATATTAACATATTAATTATAAAATAAATTATGAAATGTTGTAAGTGTTTGGAATACATGTATCTACATCAAAATGAGTCAACCCATTCTTTTGGTCTAGAATATTCTTTCTTACCCTGCCAACCAAACTTGTGAATCCTACTTCTTATGATTAAGCAAACTCTCCATCTTTAAAATTATTATTGATAATATAGCCTCCAAATTTAGTTACCTTAAACAATGTTCTATCCTTTTCCTGAATTCCTACAGCATTTATTCACTATATCTAATCTTTGGAAATTAGCTTAACTTGGTTTGTATTAGCCGTTCTCTTTTTTAAGTGTATTACCTCTGCAAAAACACTATCAGCTCCTGCATATGAGTAACGGAGTGTTATAACTATTTGTATCCCCTGTGTCTCACGGGATGTCCATCCAAAATTATTTGAAGTCAAAAGAATTCAGTATTAATTAATCAATTTTCATGTTTCATTTAATTATTTGTATAATAATTGGTAGAGAGCAATCACAAGCATATATTAGATTATCATTATACTTTTTATTCATTCAATTTCTTTATATAATTTGAAAGGAAAAAAAATAAATGAAACTTGTATTTTAGAATTAGGTTGGCAAGCCGGGTGCAGTGGCTCACGCTTGTAATCCCAGCACTTTAGGAGGCCGAGGCGGGTGGATCGTGAGGTCAGGAGATCGAGACCATCCTGGCTAACACGGTGGAACTCCGTCTGTACTAAAAATACAAAAAATTAGCCGGGCGAGTTGGCGGCGCCTGTGGTCCCAGCTACTCGGGAGGCTGAGGCAGGAGAATGGCGGGAACCCGGGAGGCGGAGCTTGCAGTGAGCCCAGATCGCGCCACTCACTCCAGCCTGGGCCACAGAGCGAGACTCCGTCTCAAAAAAAAATTAGTTTGGCAAACCGTGTTGTAAAGGGCAGATGAGGATTTTGGATTGTGTGGGCCAGCCCATCTCTAACACAGTTGTTCAACTCAGCTGTTGGTGTGAAACATTCATAGACAATACACAAACAAATGAATATACATAGCTACGTTTCAATAAAACTTTGTTGACAAAATGAGTGGTGGCCTAGATTTGGCTGCCTAAAGAGTTTTGCTAATGTGTTGTTCTAGAGTGTTGGTGAGAATATATTAAACTAAAAACATCTTATTTCAATTGTACGTAGAGATACAACTTTATAAAGTAAATAAAGCAATATTCCCTCAGTAGAGTAGATTTTCCTTAAACACTTTCTGATATTCAGCAAAATTTATGCTAGCAAACATATATAATGTGATCTTTGGTACTGCAAATTTTGAAAAAACTTTGCAGTACAGCATAGCTTTATTTTAAAAATAGTATAATCTTTCATGTATCGATGGTTTCAGTGGTAATATTAGATTAAAACAATAAAATAAATAGTTGTTACATATTTCTTGAAAATTGACAGAATTATCATTTACTGTTGATTTTAAACAGTTTCATTTTGGAGCATAATTTGTTATTAATAAATAAGTACATTTGGAACCTTCTAAGCAAATGCCACTTTAAAGCTTTTCATAAATATCTGCCTTTATCTTAGGCAGATTTGCCCTAGAAACACACTTAATGTGTATTTTGGGTTCTTCTCTTTTGTGTAGCTTTAAATTTTCTGAAGAAACAGATATCTACCTTTCATCATCTCTGTATAATTCATAAAAGTACCCAGAAATCAAGCTTTGACTTTTTATTTGCAGGTTTTACTAAAGAAAAATACTAAAATATGACTTGACTTTGAGAAGTTGGTTTTCCTGACAGTAATCAATCGACCCAGCTAAATGTTAACAGTTCATTTTGTTTTCCCTGATTCAGTGTATCATAGTGCCACCTGCTGGTGTAGTTAAAGAAATTGGCAGTATAATGGGGGAGAAAGCAAACATAGTTGGCGTAGTGTGAAAGTGGACTGTGAGAATCTAGAAAGTTAAGTAATGTATCCTATGCAAAGTCTGTAAAGTTACTTTAACTAATTTGAATTTTACTTTTTAAAATTCATTTAAAAATGCTGTAGAAATGTAAAAATTCATTTAAAAATGCAGTAAAAGTGTCCATCCACGACCTGGAAAACGTTTGTAATAGCAAAAGTTTCTATTGAGGAGTTGACTTTAGGCACAAGAAATGCTTTTAATTCAACTTTTTGTTTGAAATTGTTCTAAATTTGTTATATAAAAAGTTTTTAAGATTTTTAAGAATATTTGCACGCAATTTGTGCGAGGCACTCTCATCAATAATAAACATGCCTTTAATCACTTTTCCATTATATTTCCTGAGTCTGTTGGTGAATGAGCACCGCATGCTATAGTCAGAGTAGCCCACAATACAGGCCTGTCTCTTCCCCTCTCAAGTTCTCTTTCTAACCTCTTTTATTCATGGAAATCACCTAAACAATTAACAGAAATGTAAAACTGCATTCAAAATAAAAATAATTAGAGTGGAAGTATCAGTGCCAGCTTGCGAAAGGCTTGAAATTTACCTCTAGAGTGTTTGTATGGGGAGAGGCCAGGAATGACAGATCCCTGCCTAGAAAGTTTGTTTGTTTTTATTGAATAAATGAAATACAAGTTTTATCACTCTGGATTAACTCCCAGCAATTTGCTCTTAATTTTGTTTAACTCATCCTTCCAAACATAGTTTGGATAACAGTTTACTGTTCTTTTCCTGGGGCAGAAAAATAAAGTAGGAGAGAAATGGCAAAGCAGATGCACCCTGAAGGTGAAATTGTGTAATAAGCGAAGTTTGTATAAAGTCACATTTCTGAGCATTTGCCAGAGGGGATTCTAGAAATGCTCATGTTTTTATGGCGTGCTCTAGTTGCACAGTGCTGCCATGAAAACATTTAGTATGTGGAATATTTGCTGTCTCCCTTAATGCAGTCATCCTTGTGCCTGCCCTGAACTGAAGGCCACAGTACCCCTCTCTGCGTCCCTTCTGCTACATAACTTGGATATTTCTTTTCTTACTTCATTTGTAATTATCTGGCTTTAAATACTTGTTTCTGTAAGTGACTTAAAAAATTTTTTAAGAATAGCCTGGGTACAAAGCATAGGTACATTCAATAAAAATATCTACTATAGGTTTTATTCTCTTGAAGACCTTTTTCTGGGAAAAATGATCAGTTTTACCAGTGACTTAAAGAATTCCTGGTTGAGGTTTCGTATGGTTGGTCGTTTTCAAAACTTTGTTTAAAATGAAAGGAGTAATACGTATTTGAGCATTTTATCTACCTAGTATATTAGTGCCAAATTATGGGAAAGTTGCAAAGTCTTTGGGAACCTGGAGGTTCATAATCTGTTTATTGCTTTTTTGCTTCCTAATCAGGGCTGACCCTACAGGAATTTAATAGTGAAGTTGCCAAGACAATTCTGATTGAAGTTTCTACTTGCCATCCAGACCAAGAAAACAAACAAATGAACAATTTCGACACTCTTGTAGGCTTTGCTAACGTAAAACAAATTTAATGTAATTTCTATGGCAAAAAAAGTAATGTCCCATAATGCTTCTATGTTCTACTAAACTATAGAAAAACCATAATTTATCACCAAAACCGTAGTTTATCACATACTTCTGTGGAGACGTATCTAGACACTCATTACTTAACCTATATAGAGAATACTGTATAACCTATATAGAGAATTGATTCAAAGTATTGATATTTTTTTAAGGAGAAAATTCATATTGTTATTCTGTGTTGCTCTATCATTAAATGATGGTCAATGCTGACCATAGGCTTGAATGAGCAACAGGAAAAGAGTCTAATTCTATTTGAAGATAATTTCTTGAGAATTTGAGTTGACATAACATTGAGAAAGCCTACTTTTATTTCCTGAAACAATTTATCTCTGTATATGTTTGCTAAAAGTGCTTTTCCTATCTCTAAAGAACTGTTTTAAGACATAGTTTCAGTCTGAATAGAAAAACTGCAACTCAAACCATCATGCTTAAAATTTTAAATTTTATGTTGAAATGTTTCCCAATGTTGGGGATGGGGCCTGGTGGTAAATGTTTGGGTCATGGGGGTGGGTCCCTAATGAATGGCTTGGTGTCCTCCCTGTGGTAATGAGGTCATGCACTGAGTTATTTTAAAGAGGTTGACACCTATTCCCTTCTGTCTCTTGCTTTCTCTTGCCATGTGATATGCCTGCTCCCCCTTCACCTTCCATCATGATTGTGAGCTTCCTGAGGCCCTTACCGGAAACTGATGCCAGCATTGCATTTTCTGTACAGCCTGCAGAACTATGAGCCAAATAAACCTCTTTTCTTTATGAATTACCCAGTCTCGGGTATTCCTGTTTTAAAATTTATTTTTCCATAAGTTATTGGGTTAAAGGTGGTATTTGGTTACATGAGTAAGTTATTTAGTGGTGATTTGTGAGATCCTGGTGCACCCATCACCTGAGCAGTATACACTGCACCGTATATGTGTTTTGTATCCCTTGTCCCCCTCCCATTCTTCCTCCCAAGTCCCCAGCGTCCATTGTCACATTCTTATGCCTTTGTGTCCTCATAGCTTAGCTGCCACATATCGGTGAGAACATACAATATTTGATTTTCCATTCCTGAGTTACTTTACCTAGAATAATAATCTTCAATCTCATCCAGGTCATTGCAAATGCTGTTAATTCATTCCTTTTTATAGCTGAGTAGTATTCCATCATATATATATACACATCACATATATGTGTGTATATATATATTGGGGCACAGACAAAACATATACTTGTTGGCCATTTGTATGTTTTCATTAGAGAAATTATTCGTGTCCTTTGTCCACTTTTTTGTACTATTGAGTTGTTCAAGTTCCTTGTATATTCTGGATATTAGTCCCATGTTGCATAAATAATTTGCAAACATTTTCTTAAATTCAACAGGATACCTCTTCACTCTACTGAATGTTTCTTTTGCTGTGCAGAATCTTTTTTGTTTCATTTAGTCCTATTTGTCTATTTTTGCTCTTGTTGCTTGTGCTTTTGAGGTCATAGCTGTAAAATCTTTGCCTAGACCATTGTTCTGAAGTATTTTCCCTGTTTTCTTCTAGTAGTTTTATAGAGAGTGTGACTATGACTCTCACAGGAATAGTTTTTATCATTATTTCTTAGCGTGAAAAATACCTCTTATCTAGGAAAAGTATAAAGGGAAGCTTTTGTGTGTGTGTGTGTTTGGGGTGTGTGTGTGTGTGTGTTTGGGGTGTGTGTGTGTGTGTGTGTGTGTTTGGGGTGTGTGTGTGTGTGTGTTTGGGGTGTGTGTGTGTGTGTGTGTTTGGGGTGTGTGTGTGTGTGTGTTTGGGGTGTGTGTGTGTGTGTGTGTGTTTGGGGTGTGTGTGTGTGTGTTTGGGGTGTGTGTGTGTGTGTGTGTTTGGGGTGTGTGTGTGTGTGTGTGTGTGTGTGTTTGGGGTGTGTCTGTGTGTGTGTGTGTGTGTGTTTGGGGTGTGTGTGTGTGTGTGTTTGGGGTGTGTGTGTGTGTGTGTGTGTGTGTGTTTGGGGTGTGTGTGTGTGTGTGTGTGTGTTTGGGGTGTGTGTGTGTGTGTGTGTGTTTGGGGTGTGTGTGTGTGTGTGTGTTTGGGGGGTGTGTGTGTGTGTGTGTGTGTTTGGGGTGTGTGTGTGTGTGTGTGTTTGGGGTGTGTGTGTGTGTGTGTGTGTGTTTGGGGTGTGTGTGTGTGTGTGTGTGTGTGTTTGGGGTGTGTGTGTGTGTGTGTGTGTGTTTGGGGTGTGTGTGTGTGTGTGTTTGGGGTGTGTGTGTGTGTGTGTTTGGGGTGTGTGTGTGTGTGTGTGTTTGGGGTGTGTGTGTGTGTGTGTTTGGGGTGTGTGTGTGTGTGTGTGTGTGTGTTTGGGGTGTGTGTGTGTGTGTGTGTGTTTGGGGGGTGTGTGTGTGTGTGTGTTTGGGGTGTGTGTGTGTGTGTGTGTGTGTGTTTGGGGGGTGTGTGTGTGTGTTTGGGGGGTGTGTGTGTGTGTTTGGGGGGTGTGTGTGTGTGTGTGTTTGGGGTGTGTGTGTGTGTGTGTGTGTTTGGGGGGTGTGTGTGTGTGTGTTTGGGGTGTGTGTGTGTGTGTGTGTGTGTGTGTGTTTGGGGTGTGTGTGTGTGTGTGTTTGGGGTGTGTGTGTGTGTGTGTTTGGGGTGTGTGTGTGTGTGTGTGTGTGTGTTTGGGGTGTGTGTGTGTGTGTGTGTGTGTGTGTGTGTTTGGGGGATGTGTGTGTGTGTTTGGGGGGTGTGTGTGTGTGTTTGGGGTGTGTGTGTGTGTGTGTGTGTGTGTGTTTGGGGTGTGTGTGTGTGTGTGTGTGTGTGTGTGTGTTTGGGGGGTGTGTGTGTGTGTGTTTGGGGGGTGTGTGTGTGTGTTTGGGGGGGGTGTGTGTGTTTCACTAGTAGCCCAGGCAGAGAGAGGCTTCTTGATGTTGTTGTTGTTGTTGTTGTTGTCATCTTTCTTTTTCTCTGTTAGCAGATACTTTTTCTCTAATTCTTTTTTCCAGTGAGAGTGCAGGCTTTAGAAGATGATGTAGTAATGGGGCTGTCTAGAATCCAATTGTTCACCTTGTATGGATCCATGCCTTTGTTTCCTGTACATTAAATGTGCGACTAAAACCCAAGTTGTTAACTATTGCTAAACCAGGCATTTGTTCTACCACACCAGTAACCCAAGTGTGGCATAGATTCACCAACATATTTACCCTCCTTTTCCCTGATATCTGAAGATTTCCCATTCTCTTTTTTCTTGTTTTTTTTTTTTTTTTCCTTTTCTTTGTGGTTTCTTTTGTGTGTGTGAGTCCAGTTATACATTTAAAAACTTTATTTTATACAGCATTCCTAGTTGTGGCAGAACATTTTCTCCATTAATAAGACTCTCATTTTTTCAGAGCTGAAAGTGTTAAAATTAGTATGTTTAGGGTGACTTTAATGTATAGACATTTTTATATGTGTATATATACAAATCTATATGTCTTTTCCAAAAAGAATCCTTATTTTTTTTCTTTAAAGGTCAATTTTCAACATGAGATGAAATAATCTCCTATAAATTCTACTTGTGTAACTGCACTTTTATAAAATACATTTTAGTCTACCTGTGCTTATACAGTATATGGTCCGAAGTGAAACTCAAAATATTTTTCAATGTAAGCCAGGTGTCACAGTACCATTTACTACATAACATTTTTTCCTACTCCTTTTAAAAACATTTTCATCAGAAACTAAATGTTTACAATGAAATTTGTATAAGTGATTTTGAAATTATTAGTAGAATTTAATGAATCATTATAAATATGAAATATTAATTACTACTTTATTAGAAAAAAACTCCATTATAATGTTTTTAGGTTAAAATCTTGTCTTCTCTGTCTTATGTTTCTAAGTATTACAAGTGACCTTTAGTAAGTGCTAGACTTTGGTTTGAATATGTTGATGAAATCACTTGGTCTGCAAGATGTTTGATAGAAAAATGAAACCTTAAACTACCGACTATGTTTGAACAGATGATGTTTTTCTGTCTATTGCATCAATATTCATTAAACAGAAGTATGTGCCCAAAGTTCAGGTATGAATAAAAATGAAAAGGATTTTCTGAGTGCGTTCACGTTAATCTCCATTTGGTCATCGTTTCTCAACATCATTATGATTTGTACTTTTTTCTTCAATACAAAAGAAGCAATTAAAATATTGCAAAGCCCCCATGAACTCTAAAGAACTTTTGTTCTCATTACTAGTCATTGTTAAACTAGAATTTTATAGTTAGATTTACAAACTTGCGTAATTGACTAATCCTAAGAACTTGTTCTACGCATTCTATTTTCATCCTTCCCATCTCCCTAATTTTTCTCTCCAAATTAAGAATATCAAGTGCAAATAGAGCAGATACTACAAGTAATAATTTAAGAATACAAAAACAAAACCCTTTACAATATTTTCCTTTGTACTATCTCTATTACAATCAACTGAATTTTATATATGGTATATTTTTCTTTTGCGTATGTCACATATGAAACATGAACAATATTTTATCCTGTATATGTGCCATGTGGATGTTCCTACCTCCCATGATACACACATGGGCCTTTTAGATTTATGGTATATGATCAATCTTTCTCTGTCTCTGCACCTTTCCCCCCTGGAGCCCTTCTTCTCTTCCTTATCCTTTTCTTTCCACTCACCCTCTCTAGTCTATTTAATTCTTTGAAAGTATATAGAGTTAAAGTAAGACAAGTTAAGGTACATGTTTATTTCACTGTGTATTAAATAGTCAATACATAGGCTTATTAAGAGGGAATGTATTTTACAAAACATTGTCGTGTGTTTTTATATTTTGTAAATATTACCAACATTTTAACTATTAATCATTTGTAACTTCTGAATCAGCTTTTCAATTTTTCATTAGAAAAATAATAATTGTATGTATTATAGCATGTAATGTACTTAAAAATAATCTTACTTCATAGGATGAAGTAATTAGAAGATTCTAGTCAGTTCTGATTTTACAGTTCCTTACCTGACTTCATGAAAACTCACTTTTTAACGTTCACTTATCTGTAGTATCTTAATAATATCAATGTCATTGATTTCATTTATTTTATGCATTTAAATATATTGTCCACAAACATTTTCAGGTCAGCTGTTTTACTCAGATTGATTATTTATCATCCTTTAAAATTCAGAATGTAACTAACCTAGTTTTAAAAAATTCTGTCAAAGCACTTTGTTTACATCCTACGTGTTCTCTGAGAACCGTGAGAAGAACAGCTTTAGCTGCAGACACAGTTCCCTTTCCGCAGGGCACAAAGTGGCGATTTTCATCTGCAGAATCAATGTGGTATAAGGCAGGTGTCTCCGTGAGAGAAATTATCATTTCATTTACCCATTATTGAATCCTTCGATTTTTCTTAAATTTCCAGGCTCCTATCAAAAGTAATGTAATCATATTTTTTTATTCAGAGCTTTATTATCTAGACAGCAATTAGTCATATACACACATATATACACACACATGCATGCACACATATATACACATACATATATTCAGACCTACACATATACATGCATATTTCATTGCTATTTGGGACATAAAGAAATATTCTCATATAAATTGTCTCTAATCTGTTCTCTCCATTTTCTCCAACATCGACAGCATATTTCACTTGTTCCGCATGACACTTCAGAATTAAACTTGAATTTATCACCACATTTACTTGCACAGTAATTGTTCCGTTCCTGCACTGAAAGAATTCTAGTACTTGATAAAAAAGTATGTGGAAATATTATGATTTTCAAATTAAATATAAATCAGAATATTGAATATAAACCAGAATATTGAATATTTCTGTGATAGTAACACTATAAGAAACATTTAGGAATATATTGTTTCAAAACTAATAAAAAGGTAAATGACAAATTTACAAACAATAATCTCTCCAACAATGTTGTGAAAATATAGGACAGAGATAAGCAGATGACTGGGAAAGCACTAAAATTATAACAATGTAAATAACATATGCTAGAATAACAATGTATTTTAAAGTACATTGTACAAATATGTCACAAAGTAGATGTTCAATAAACATTAACTGAATCTGATTTTGAATTCAGAAAGAACTATCTTATTACAAAAGAAACAATTTTCTTTTCACTAAAGAGTACACACTAAAGAGTAGTACATTCTTAATTGCTAAATAATTAATCACTAAATAATCAAAAAGAGTACACATTCCTATGCCTATATGCCAGGAACAGCCTTAAGCACTAAGTAATGTCCCCCAGTCACTGGGATTTTTCAATACATTTAGTTATGCTGCCATTTATTTCTCTCACATCCATCAAACCACTCATTTTTTTCCTGCTTGAATCATAAATCAAGTAAGATTCAGCCACATCTACTTTCCTTAGTGATTCAGAATAACTGTGATTTATGAAAGTTTAATTTATTAGATCCCCAGTTTCTCGAAGGAAGGAACAAACATTTATAAAGACTTCATCTGCCCATTACATTTCTGCATATTGGGTAGGGGAAAAGAAGACAGCATAAATTATACTTTGAAACATAGTAGTTAAAAAATAAACAAGGATAGGCAGAAATTGTATAAACAATTTATCGTAGCACAGATTGTCTTAAAGTAGAACATGGGATGAATCTGTCTTCTGAAAGCCTTCTAATTCTTCATTGTGATCTATGGTAAGTTTTGCCTACCTTCACTTTAATGAAATTGTTTTACCAAATTTTGTGGATTATAGAGACATGACTGAGTGTTCCTTAAACAATACTGATAGGCTGAACTTTTTAGTTAACATAGTCCAGGCCCCCGCAAAAACATAACAAAACAAAACAAAACACTGAGAAATCCCAAATAATCAAATAGAACTTTTGATCTCCATCAGAGGAAATGAAACACCTTTCTTCTTCCCGCTTTGCACCCCTGTTTACCTCGTCTCCCTTCTGCAGTCCCTCCGTTAGATTATCTTGTGTCATGAACTAAGCCATAGCCAGATGATTATAATTAAATAATCTTATTGCAGTAACTAAGAACGCATTCTGCTTCTTTCATCTTTAGAGATGCCTAAATGAAAAAAGGTGGCAGACTCACTCAGCACAATGTCATTTAATTTGCAATGTTCTGTATTCATTTCTTGTTACACCATATGATATCCTTGTGTCACCCAGTAAGACTACTAAAGAGCTAATCATTTTTTTTTCTTTTATTTACATCGTGGGCATAAGGAATGAAAATCTGACTTCTTATTCAAGTGCATTAGCAAATATATCTCTTGTGAAAGATTTACACACTCTAAAATGTACCTCTATGCATTATCTATTAATGTGGTCTAAGAAAACTCAGAGCAAAGAGATTTTCCAACTAAATTAACTCAGACACAGTGGTATATTTTTTGGACAAGGCTGGATCTATTTAAGTGAGACAAATGATAAATCTGCCCACGAGCTATAATACAACAGGGAGATAGCCCTTATGGGCGAGCATCGTTTCTAAGTCAGTGTCTCACCTTGACATTTATTTGCCATAAGTTACAAATTTACCCTTTAGACAGCATTAAGAGAGCATTCATCTTCAGCAAGCTGGCAAACCGTCGACGTTATCTCTTCCTTGGGCAATAAAGAACCTTGATTTCTGTATATAAAATAATTTAAGCAAGGGAAATCTACATAATGTGTACATTCATTGTTGTTTTCACTATCAATAAAAAGCCCAACATGGCATGCATGACTGATATGTGCCTTAAATAATGTCTGCTTCCTGTGTGACAGAGTCCTTTTTTAAACCATATGGCTGAGTAATCTTTTCCTTAATAAACTACTTTGAGTAAAACTTACCATCTTTTCAAAAGTTATGGGAATTGTGGGAATACAACATTTTATTGCCACTTAAGCTAACTGAATACATTAATTTAGATTCATTTTCACTTTCTTATCCTAATGGAAGCCCCCATCTTAATTCCTTTGTCTTTATATCATATGTGTGTGTGTGTGTGTGTGTGTGTGTGTGTAAGAATTATCCACAACTTGTAATCAGTTCAAAGTAATTTGAATTGCAAGTTAGTGGAAATAACAATTATTAGCATCAAGTGAACACATTATTGAATGGGGTTAAGTTATTCAGCATTTCCAGTCCATCGCTCTGCAAGGAATAATGCCCATATCATTCGTGTACTATAGCACAATACTAATACGGGATGGTACCAGAAGATCATTACATCATTAAGAATCAGCTTTCTTTCCATGTTTTCTCTCTGAATCTATGTGACAAACAAAAAGTCTGCATATGAAGATACACAGATGAGATACCAAATTAGACTTAGACAAATCTCAATATCAATATAGATTTTCCGTACACAATAGAGGATAGTGTTAGGTAGCTTGCTCAGGCTTTAAGTGGCTTATATTACTACACTGGCTTCACCACTTACTGAATGACCTTTGGTAAGAATTTACCCTGTGTCCAAGTTTCCCAGTCTGTAAACTAGTGCCTATCTCACCAGGTTAATGTGAAAATAAAATGAGATAATACATATAAAGCACATAGACTCACTAACCATAACCAACAGATAAAAAGCTTTGCAATTAGTAATTGCTAACATTTATTGAAAGTTTATTACATGCCAGACATTGTTGTAAGTGGGTTGAATATTACTATTATCTCCGTGTTACAGATAAAATAACCCAAAAACACTAAAAGGTAAAATTACTTGTCCATCAATATGTAGCTACTAAGATATAAAGCTTGGATTTATAGCCAGACAGTTTAATTACAGAATCTCTCTCCATGTTGAATATATATATACTGCTTCTGAACTCAAAAAAAAGTAGAAAAATTAGAAAACATAAATATGAAAAATAAAAAGAGGAAAAGAGGTTTTAATTTTATATATAACCCAGAGATAATTAGATTTGAATATTATTTTTTTCTGAGGTTATATATTTTTATTTTTTCTTTTTTTCTTTTTCTTTTTTTTTTTTTTTTTTTTTGAGACTTTATCAGACTTTATCAGAGTCTTGCTCTGTCACCAAGGCTGGCGCGACTTTGGCTCACTGCAGCCTCTGCCTCCCGAGTTCAAGCGATTCTCCCTGCCTCAGCCTCCCAAGTAGCTGGGATTACAGGCGCCCACCACCACACCTGGCTAATTTTTGTATTTTTAGTAGAGACGGGGTTTTGCCATGTTGACCAGACTGGTCTGGAACTCGTGACCTCAGGTGATCCGCCCGCCTCAGTCTCCGAAACTGCTGGGATTACAGGTGTGAGCCATTGCGCCCAGCCTTTTTTTTTTTTTTTTTTTTTTTTTTTAAATTATACTTTAAGTTCTGGGATACATGTGCAGGATGTGCAGGTTTGTTACATAGATATACACGTGCCATGGTGGTTTGCTGCACCCATCAACCCGTCATCTACTTTAGGTATTTCTCCTAATGCCTTCCCTCCCCTAGCCCCCACCCCCTGACAGACCTCAGTATATGAGGTTTCCCTCCCTGTGTCCACGTGTTCTCATTGTTCACCTCCCACTTATGAGTGAGAGCATGCGGTGTTTGGATTTCTGTTTGTTAGTTTGCTGAGAATGATGGTTTCCGGTTTCATCCGTGTCCCTACAAAGGACATGAACTCATTCATTTTTATGGCTGCATAGTATTCCCTGGTGTATATGTGCCACATGTTCTTCATCCAGTCTATCATTGATGGACATGTGGGTTGGTTCCAAGTCTTTGCTATTGTGAATAGCAATACACATAATACACGTAAGTGTGCACGTGTCTTTATATTAGAATGACATAGGATTTTTTCTGGGGTTATATATATTTTTCTCAAAATGTGATTTTTTTTTTGGAAACTCAGAGTATTTAAAAAAATCAATCCTTTGCTTAATTTAAGAGGAAATACAGTGAATGAATCAGGCTAAAAACACCTGGTGAAGACTTCTCTTCTGCATATTTTCTTTTATCAACTTAGATTGAAGCAGAATTTTCTTCTTATTTATCTGGTAGTTTTCAAATTGAGCTACAATTTGCGTTATTATGTAAGTGATTATAAAAGAGCTCTAGAAACATACTGAATATGGCAGCTTAAAATGTCAATGGAAAATTTCTTAAGGTGCCAAAATAACAAAACAAAAGTAAAAATAAATAAAAAAGCCTTTGGATAAGGTAGAATTTTAAAGTCTGAAATCATTAAAAATGCATGCAAAAAATGAACTAAATGTTTAGCTCTTACATAAAATACTATGTATACCAAGGTCCAGCATAAATTTAGAAGATGAGATATTAAGAAAATTTTAATCATACAATGATCAAAACAATGAAAATTAAAATTTTTGGTGTATTTGTAAAAGACACAAATGGATAATAAAACTGAATGGCCTTTAAATAAAAGGAAAAATTATAGAATCTGTTAATTAACGAAATGATAAATACAGGTAGCAAATATAAATATGAAAACAGAGCATATTAGCAATTAAAAATTCAGATTAAAATATTATCGTATCAGATTAATAAGGCATATGTATTTACACTTTATTACTAACAATGAGAATGCCAGACAATTGTGAATTTTGCACCACTAATGCTAGTATAAGATGGTATAAGAGCATCAGTCATATTTTAAGGGTGTCTTCCAAGACAATGCTCTATCCCTCCTTGTCTACAAACATCTGAATGTATCCAGGACAATCCTCCCCATTCATAAGTGTGGACCACTGGGAACCACCTTTATACTTCTGGAACTTACCAAAAAGTCATAGCCAATAAGAATATTTCTCTCAGCCCAGCGCAGTGGCTCACATCTGTAATCCCAGTACTTTGGGAGGCCGAGGTGGGTGGATCATTTGAGGTCAGGAGTTCAAGACCAGTCTGGCCAACATGGTGAAACCCCATCTCCACAAAAAATACAAAAATTAGCCAGGTGTGGTGGCAAGCGCCTGTAATCCCAACTACTTGGGAGGCTGAAGAATCTCTTGAACACGGGAGGCAGAGGTTGCGGTGAGCCAAGATCACGCCATGGCACTCCAGCCTGGGTGACAGAGTGAGACTCTCAAAAAAAAAAAAAAAAAATCTCATGAATGTCGACTGAGAAGCTACAAGAGAGTCTCTTTGTCTCCTTGAAGTTTAAGGCGTGATCTGGAGATTGTTGAGGTGATCGTGGATGGAGAATCAGCATAAGCTATTCCATAGAGAAGGAAAAAAGTGAGAGACAAATAAATAAATAAATAAATAAATAAATAAAAGCAATTAGGAGAGTCAGAGAGGTGTGCCCTCATTTTCTATTCAGTCTCTCTCTGTGGCCTGACTTCCTTCTTTTCTGTGAGTGCCAAGGAACTCCCGAGTCTCCTGATAATAAGCAATTCTTTTTTTGCTTGACTTATTCCTGATATTTTACATCAAATTCATAATATAATTAATTATTCGAAAATGCAAGTTAGTAATGTTTTCAAGATGTTAAAAGTTTGTAAGACTTAAGCTTAGTATTTCTACTTTTAAGAATCTATCTTAAAGGGGTACATTCCAGGTAATCCTATGGACATATTATATAGTAGAAGACTGTAATGGAAACATTTATTTCCTGACTTTACCTCATTTTAACAGAACAGGTGTTTAATTTTTAGAAATCATTATGGAAGAAATTCTAAGATTGCAATTTAAAAATTTTTAGATATCATGGTAAATAACTGGGAAATTTTTATATTGTTTGCTAGGCAGATTTTATGCTACTTCATAAAGTATCTTCAGTACACTTCATAAAGTATATTTTTCACAAACATAAACAACATACATAAACAACATATTCCAATGACTCTATATAACAATAGTAAAATTATTAAGGGACATTTTCAAAATCTATTTTCTATAAATATTATTTAATTTTTAACATACATGATACCCAATAAACATATTTTATTTAATTTTCTTAACAGAAACTCCAAATAGAATACTGAGAATCACTTTTTTGTATATGTGAAGTCTGAAAACGATCAGATTTCTGCAAGGGTTCAATAATGCTTTTGATTACTTGAAACTTTCTCTCATTAGAAAAGACTAATAGAGCTTCAAAGATATAGAATTCGGAATGAAAAAAATGTCATTTTTAGAATAAATATTTTCATTCCATATCTAATGATTTGGGCAAGCTTTTATATATTTTCCTTCAAAATACCAGCTACTTTACTGATAAAGTGTTCAATTTTTTGAAAATGTCATATCAATATTAATGTTAAATTTGACACAAAGCAACCAATTCCAAATTATCTTAAAATATTCCATAGTACAAAATTAGTGTCTACTCACATCAATAATATCTATTCCTGTTCAATTACTTCTATTTGCTATATTACCTTAACATACAATACATAAATAGTACTTTATTTACTCATTAAATACTCATAATTTGTAAAATTTTGATGCTGATATTTATCTTTGAAATAGTTGGCTGTAGCGTATTTTTTTTTATTCTCATATAAAGTCAACATATTTTGTGTGAGAAGTTTGCATCTAGTTAGCAACTACCATGGTTATCTCAGGCTTTGTGGAGGAACCACCAAGATCTCAGCTTCTGGCAGAGTCTAGCTTAGTGAGAATGGCAAGGTACATAACTCACATAGATGTTGTGAGATTTGCATGACATAACTGTATAAATACCTAGAATACTGTCAGCATCTAGTTACAGCTTACTAAATATTGGGTTCTTGATGAGTAAATTGAAATCGAGGTAAAGATACAATTACCCATATCTTATTTGTATTTAACTTTGGTGGAATAGTGATTGCGGTTCTTGCCATTAATGTAATCACTTTTGCAACAACCTATCATTACTATATTTTATCCAGTTTTTTTCCATTTTCCAATTCTAATATAGTAAAACATATATTGGTTGTCATCGTTTTTTGTTTGTTTGTTTGTTTTTATACTTTAAGTTCTAGAGTACATGTGCACAACGTGCAGGTTTGTTACATATGTATACTTGTGCCATGTTGGTGTGCTGTACCCATCAACTCGTCAGCACCCATCAACTCGTCATTTACATCAGGTATAACTCCCAGTGCAATCCCTCTCCCCTCCCCCTCCCCATAATAGGCCCCGGTGTGTGATGTTCCCCTTCCCGAGTCCAAGTGATCTCATTGTAAAAGCTGTGCATTGTTGAGTATGAATCAGTAATTGACAACATATTTTCTCATATTTAGTCTTATACGCTTCTCTCAATATAATCTTAAATATTCAGTTTCTTAAAGTTATGTATAATAGTGTGCACTTTGTTTCATGTTATATCACAGATTTAATGAGAAGTTGTTTAAAAACATCTCATATTTATACATTCGCAATCGTGTTAGTAGCAAAAAGACACCTACTATTTTTCAGTTTACAGTGGCATTTTTTTTTTGAGGGACATGTTTTCTAAGTTGTTGATTCCTCTCTAAAAGGTCTGAACTACTGAAGTTGTCAAATAAGGTTTCAGATTTCTCCCTTCCCCTCCATTTATACCCCAGAATCAGCTTCCTTTTCTGCCATGGATTATGTTTGGGTAAAAAAGGAAGACGGTTCGGATTGATAAAGCAATACTCCTGGGAAAAGACTATTAACATGTATAAAGGGATTTCCTTGCAATATAAATACTAGCGCGCACCCTCCTGGTGCCTCAGAGCCTTCCTGATGTATATATGCAGGTAGTGAGAATTGAATCGGCCCTTTGAGACAGTAATATAATAAAACTCTGATTTGGGGAGCAGCGGTTCTCCTTATTTTTCTACTCTTTTGTGGGAATGAGTTGCCAAGCTTTTACTTCGGCTGATACCTTTATACCCCTGAATTCTGACGCCTCTGCAACTCTGCCTCTGATAATGCATCACAGTGCTGCCGAGTGTCTACCAGTCTCCAACCATGCCACCAATGTGATGTCTACAGGTACTGAGTCCTATGACAGTTTACAGCTGGCGGGGCCTAAAGATTTCAGAATGAATGCTTTGAATCTTGGTAGTTAACAATCTTTTTGCTTCTTTCATTTTACCCCTCCAATTTAATTTGTCTTAAGTGAAGTAAGTATTAAGCATATCTAAAAAGTCAACATGCCAAAGATTTTTTAAAGAAATATTAGTAAGTATAGTCATTTAAATCGTTCTTGGCTTTGTTATAAGCAGAAAAATCTGTTTTCTACATAAGGAAAGAGTGAACTTGGACATTTTAAATCTAAAAGCCATTTAATGGAAATATTTATAGAATAAGGAGCAAATGAGATGAATATTATAAAATAACGTAATGTTTAAAAGGTGCTACTTCTTTATCTTAAAGATTTATTTGGTTGTTAAATTACATTTACTACTATCTAAAAACAGCTATAAACCTTATATTAAACACAACAGAAAAATCCAAATATCAACAACAATGGATTTCATAGAATAAAATAATTGAGTTTTATTTAACATATTTTTAGCATAAGATACAGAAATTATAGCCACAAATAACATGGCATTTAAAGCCCATTAACTAAGGTAAATTTTCTCAAGATTGCATTCTGAAGAGACTTACTTCACTTATAACCATGTTTTAACATTTATCTCATACAACTTTTTAAAACAAAAATTAAACTTAGGAATTCAAAGGCTCAACATAATCAGCCAAATACGTATGTTTTGCCAATGTGTTCATTCTTTATGCAGTAAAAAAGTGTATTAAAGTTGATTTACAAATGGACAAAGACTTGAATTGAGTAAATTTCTTCCATTGAATAGCAATATAATATTTACATTCCATTTGTTTTAAATGCAACCTGCCTCATATTTAGGAATGAAATTATATACATTTAGAAATCAAAATTAGAGTGGATACATTTATACTCTGATTTGAAGGATTTAAGCTCTATCTTTTATTATTATTAAGTACTTTCTAAATATATGTGTAAGTTTGGCACCAATCTTCTGGATTTTAAAGAATCTAGAGGTCAGATATTTAGACTTTGGAAAAATCATTTAATGTAGAGATTTTTCAATATTACCTTTTAAATTAAATTATGGAAATCCACCAAAGATTTCTATAATTTCATATAAAGGGTAATATAGGAAGTATTCTCCAGCATAATTTTTGGAAAAGATAATAAAGAGTTTTTATCAAAAATATATGCTATGAATAAATCTAAGCAATTAACACATAGCTAATCATATATTTTAAACAGTAGGTCATCCTGTAGATTGAGGATAATGAGAATAATACATTATTTCTGTGTTTGAAGATAATTTGGCCAGCATGAAAATAAAATTCAGAATTGAGGTAATAATCTAGTAAAATCTAATTTTATGCTCAAAACGCCATTTATTTACTTAAAAATAAGTAACAATTTATTTAGTAAATTCGCCTATCCTGTAGTTAACTTCCTAAAATCTGAAAGGCAAACATTATTTAAGCCTTAAAATTTAAAAAGAATTATAATTAATAAAAGTGACCTACAAATGTTTTAAATAATAGCATTGATTTATAATATTTTAATGAAATTTTAATGAAATTTTAATCATATACATCTAATTATCTAAGGAACTATTATAGAAACACTGACTTAAATGGGAACACTTGAGTATTAAATGTGCTTTATGATAATTTGTTTAATTTTGGAATGCACAGTAAGACTTTTATATGTAATCATTATATTGCAAACTGACTTTAGTTCTTTTGACTTATTAGTTATAAAATAAAAATGCATACAGATTTTTAAAAATTAAACATTTTTCTCTATTTTAAAGTAATATGTTTTACTTTATGAAGTCATGTCTTTAATCACTAGATTGTATGTCGTTATTCTCAAAGGATTCTAACAGTACTTTATAACATCTCATTTATTAAAGAAGATAGTTATGTTTATGAAATCTAACCAATATATTCAGAATATGAAGGAAAAAATTGAGAAAATAAAATATATAAGGAAATATTGACCAGTGGTTTTATTGTCAATATTTTGCACTCCCTTTCAACTTGATGATTTGTGTTTAAAACTTATAAGTCTAATAATTCCAATTTACTTTCAAAATACACATTGATTTCCTGAAGCATACAACCATTTATGAATAGTTATGTTTATATATGGCTTTATGGCTTTATGGATGTTAAGTCACCCAATGAATGAACTTATTTTTTGACCAGCTTTATCATTAGAATGGTTGTATCAATTGTGTGTATGCAGACAACTTACAACCTCATGGTTTCAACATCAAAATAAATAGATCATATATTGTTACGGGTTTTTAATAGCACTCTGAATTGGTGAGATTTTTATGATTGTATCTAATAAAAGGCTAGTTGCTCTGCCATTTCCACTTTGATGAAACAAATTCATCAGACAAATAAGCAAAAGTACACTGTTCAAGAGATAGTTTCTGTATTCATTCATACAGACTGCTTTATAATATCATGCAACACAAGAATTTTAAAGGACTATTCTTCTAGTCGGCAAGTTGCAATGTTTGCATTGAAGAGAACCTACAAGAATTCTACAACTCCCAAAAAACCAAGGTCCAAATTGCTCAGTCACCCCTTCATGAGGCACTCGTCGCCACAGCACAGAGCACAGGATAATTAATGAAGTTCGTTTTGATGATTTATTATCTCATTACATGAGACAAACTTTGATCCCCCCTAGTTTTAACCTATTCATCAGAGAACTTACCCAAAATGAGAAAAAATATTGGTATATAACTTTAAGAACCACATAAATGTGTATTTTTGAAATAAAATGAATGTGTCTTGAATCCTTATACATTTTCTTACCAGTCCCATCTATTTTGTCTTTGATCCAAACTCCTAAATGTTTGTGCACGCATTTCTTGGTGACAACGTTGGGAAACACAGCAACGGGACTTCATTATTCTGTTCCTTCCTGTCATTATGGAAACCAGCCATCAACCTATGGAGTGATGGCAGGTAAGAAAAGTTGTCTTTTACATGTTATTGTATTTGGGGACAATTAGATGGATTTTCTTGGCCTGAAATAATTGTGATCAGAGTGTGACATGAAATTCGATTTCTTAACTTTGAAAATTACCGTTAAAAATCACTTCTGGTTTCCTGTGACACCCGCAGAAATCATAGGGGTTATACCTAATTTCCCTACTCACATGTCCCTGAACTGCTGTGCTTCTTAAGTTTGCTTTATATAGTTTTTATTCAAATTCACTATTGTCAAACTGTTAATTGTAACTTGAGGCTATTGGCAGGCTTACCTTCACTAAAAATGTGGTAGCTACTAGCCTCATGTGGCTATTTAAACTTAAATGTAAACTAAGTAAAATAAAATAAGATTTCAAATTCAGTTTCTCAGTTGCACTTGCTATATTTCAAGTGCTCGATAACCACATGTGGCTAGTGACTCCCATATCAGACAGCACAGGTGTACAGAACACCTCCCCTCATCATTATATTCCTTCTGGATATTTGGTCCATAAAGATAAATAAGACATTGATTGAAGCTCAGAGTGATCGGCAGGGGCTTTAGTGATAGCTGTTTCAGGCTTTACAGCCCTTTCTGAATTGCTTCTGAATGAGTCTTAGATTGAAATCATTGAAGTTACGTACTTTTCTCCTATAAATAAGTAAAGTATGACTGTATCAAGTATAGCTACCTGTTTATTGATCCTTCTAGAAAGGCATTGAAGCACAGTTTTTGAGGAATAGGCAGATCTGGCTTATGAATCTATTCATCAAAAATTCTTGCTTAATTTCATGGCATGGCTACATAAGATTTTAATCATTTTTAAAAAGTGCAGTTTTATTATGCACTGGATTTTCATTTGTTGGTTTATTTTTAAAGAAATTCTTTGAAAAGAACTCTTATTGATGACAAACTAAAGTTGTGTGAGAAAATGTGTGTGTGTGTGTGTGTATGTGTGTGATAATGAGGGAGAAACTTTGGATAAAGGAATCATCTATTAGGGAAATCTTTTCTAACTGACTTGTGTTTTGTTATCATCCAGATAAGCAGTAAAAAAAAACAAAAAACAAAAAACAAAAAAAAACCAAAAAAAAAAAAAAAACCAAGCAAGCAAATATTGATTTATTCTTATAATTTTTCAAGTAAAATGGAGCAAATAGTTTAATTTTAATTAAATTGTTTAACCTTCGATGTCTCAAAATTTGTCTACTTAAGACTAAATAAAACATTAAAACTTTAAAATAATAATCCAGGAACATATTAGTTTCTCCTTAATAAACCAGTATCCTAACATTTATGGTTAAATGAAGACCAGGGTTCTTAACGATGACCTGTAAATTCTGATATCTTTTTTTAATAATTAAGAAATAAAGCCATATTTTTTCTTCCTCTCTGGAAATGGATTATTTATGATCAACATGCCTAAATAGTATTCATAGTTAATGAGAATAGCCCTCCTCAATGATGAACTACTTTCATTATAAAATAGTAAAACAAATGTGTTTAGTTACTAGAGGTGCGGGTGGAATGCTTTCTGTGGCCTTTACAACATTTGGATTAGGAGACAGGAAATGACAAACACATGCTGCTATTTCCTGGAGGAAAGACCTCACAGTTCATTTACAGGAACTCCCAGGAACCAAGGTACATGGTCAGTTTCTCTCTTAACCCAGCACAGAGGCAGTCCCCGCCAGTTGATTGAGGTTGGCACCGAGATTAAAACCAGTCACAGACCAGCAGCCAATAATCTCTTGCCCAAATACCGTCAGAGAGTTTTGCTACCACCTCCCACCCCGCCAAATCAGAGAGGGCCACCGCTGGCCTCGGGAGTTTGCAGCTGGCCTCAGAATTCTAACACCCTTCCTGCTCCCAGGACTGGAGCCAATATGCCAATGTTCACATGGAGAGTGTTGGCAGCTCATGTCTTTCTGATACAAGTTTCCTCCAGCAGGAACTCAGCAAACCCTCTTCCATGAACCGCTTCCTCATTACAATTAAAATGAAAAGGCCCCCGGAAGAGCCTTTCAAAATGATTCAAAACCCTGGCTTAGTGACATCAACAGCACGAGTCTTACACCGAGGTCTGGAGCTATCACTGTGGTCTAAAATTAAATATATTTTACAAGTGAAAGAAAAACTCACCATCACAAGCAAAAAGATATTTGAATATTTTTGAGAGGGACTGTTAAATCTTTCTCAAAAATTTTGTTAAAATGTGATATGCTTTAAATGTCAGAATGTCTATACTGGGACATAATTCAGTATTAGCATTTGCCTCATGAGAGATTAGATCTAGGAGAATCTGAACTCTCTTGCCTTTATCCACAGTAAACCTGCATAAATTGAGTTACAAAATACAGCAATTCAGAAATAAGAGAAAAAAGGTAAATAAGAGAGAAATATATAAAGCACACAATAGAAAATTGATTATGTCATTTGAATTTTCTGAGAAGTCTTAAGGCATTAATAAAATTAGCCACTTCCACACAATCCACAGAAGTGTCTTAACAACAACAATGACATGGTGTCACATACTCTATATAAAAGTGAAGCTACAGAAAGAACTATATTTCTAAAAGATATGAAATTATTTTCATATCATTATGTCATTACCCATACTCTGATGTTTACATTTAGTTTGAGCATTTCATTAAATTAATAACTCACAGGAAAAGAAGAGCTATAACTAATATTTTGTCAGGTTGGTAGGTAGAATTTTAATGATCAGATGAATTCACCGTACCTAATAGTCCAGGTGCAGGAAAAATAAAGAGAATGACTAGTTGAGAGTAATGAGTTATCCATACCATTAACTAATTACTAACATTGTTCAAATGACTTAGCACCTCTGAGTTTCAGTCTCTTCATATCTAAGTTGTGGTGGGTACTACAACTCTATTGAGATTGAGTAGTAGCAAATTTGTGTCAGCTCAAAATGAGTTATCTTTGGACCTTCTCTTCAGATACTCTTGCAGCTACATTCCTTCTGTCCTTTCACTCCTGAGAACTTAGAGAATTCAAATTCAACACCTTACAGTACAAATAATAAAAAATCGAGAATTACAAATGCTGTTCAAAGTCTCTCCTAGATAAACACAAAACAAAACAAAATATCAGAAAACAGTTCTCAAAACCCTGACTTTTGGGTTTCTGAGAGAGAGTTTCTGTTCTCCAGTATCTGAAGCAGAGTACAATTCAGGAAACAAGCTCAATGAGGGTTCACCCGTTCCGCTGTCCTGTGGAAACAGCAAATCAACCTCACTGTAATGAATGTTAAACCCACCCTCTTTACATGATGTGGTGGTCAAACCAAGAAGGTGAAAGTCCTTGCTTTAAAAATTAATTTCAAGGGGAAAACAAAACAAAACGAAAACCTCGTTTAAGTCCCAAACTCTTAAACAAGGTTTAAGTCCCAAGAGTTTGGGACTTAAACAAGGTGATGAGCATCCAATTCTTATTGATGAGAAATGGATATTAAAAGAAAAGATTGTTATGGCTGAAAATATTCTCGCTGCATGGGCTAACGCAAAAGAAAATGGAAATCAGCCTGACAAATGACAGGGGGTATAGTCTATTTGGGAACCCATCTTTTCATTTTTTGAAATTTGAATTTTTTTTTTCTCTTAATTTACTTCTTTTCCTTAGTTCTTTGCTTTATTTGGCCCTAAATTGTTCTGGTTGTAATAACTCTAAGGAAACAAGTAATTCTGAAGATCTTTTGCTTCCGCGTCATGAAAGGTCTTTTGGTAGCAGTGACATGATGTATTTTCACTTCCAGACTAGGGGTTGGCAACCCTTTTCTGTAAAAAACCAGACAGTAAATATCTCAACCTTTCTAGTCTTTGTTGCAACTATTCAACTCTGTCATTGTAGCAGGAAAGCAGTCACAGGCTGTATGTAAAGAAATAGGCGTTTCAAATTAAACCAAACAGCCAATGGGCCCCTGTTGTACATGGATAGAATTTACCAGTGCACACTAGTGAAAAGATCACAGTGGAAGTATATAATTTCCTTTGAATTTTTATGCCTAAGGAACACCGGGGAATATATGCAAATATTCAGATACATGTTCCTGTGCGTGTTACAAGCACAGCAGAGTGGCGTATGTTACTGTGTCCCTCTGCTTCCCCTGTTTGTTTTTTTAAGGCATCAAGCCAGTAACCTGAGATGATGTTGTAAGCTAACCACATGCTGCAAAGATCAATTTGTCCCATGCTATGGTACATTGAGTCAGCGCCTAGTAAGGCAAGTTCTATCTCTGACCCCCATTGCCTGCTTTAAAAGATTTACCTCTGTTCTTCTCCCTCTGCCACACAGAAATGCATACACAGCAATTTAGAAAGGCTCTGGTGAATTAATCTTCAATGTGAAAATGTATTTGGAACTACGATGTGCAAACACTTCCAAGCTATGTGTGTGTGTGTGCTCTCCAGGCCTCAAGATAATTTTTCTTTATCCATGTTTCAGAAAATGTTGATGAGACCTCTGTTGCACATGACTCACCACATCTTTCATCTTATTTCCACCTTTTTCAGTAATCTAGGTTTTAAAAAGATTTGAAACATATATTGCTATACGTATCATCCCAATCACTTTCCACACTCCCCCAAATGCAGGCTCAGATGCTAGAAACAGAAGTTCATTTGGCTGTTCTTTTAAATCGTTATGATGAAATTCTGTGTAAAGTTAGTTCCAGGAAATCTGTGACCTTGCAGATAATTGTAGATATTTTCATATAATGAAAAATAAAAGTGGGCCGGGTGCAGTGGCTCATAACTGTAATCCCAGCACTTTGGGAGGCCGAAGCAGGTGGATCATCTGAGGTTAGGGGTTTGAGACCAGCCTGGCCAAAATGGTGAAACCCTGTCTCTAAACAAAAAATTATAAATAAAATTATACATAAAAAATAAATAAATACAAAAATTAGCCAGGCGTGGTGGCAGGCGCCTGTAGTCCAAGCTACTCCAGAGGCTGAGGCAGGAGAATTGCTTGAAGCTAGGAGGCAGAAGTTGCAGTGAGCTGAGATGGCACCACTGCACTCCAGCCCGGGGAACAAGAGCAAGACGCTGTCTCCAAAAAAAAAAAAAAAAAAAAAGAAAAGAAACCAAAGGAAAAGGAAAAAAAGAAAATTGTATCACACATCACATTTTGCTTCTTGTTCTGGATGCCAAACCTTGGAGAATGGTATTTTCTGTGTACTTTTCATGGATTCCATTCAAATTTGTCTTCTGTGTGTCCACTTCACCAGAGTACTTACAATGTATAAACTACCTTTCAATTTTTGTGGCTGGGTTCTGTGGCTTATACCTATAATCCTAGCACTTTAGGAAGCTTTGGTGGGAGCATTGCTTGAAGCCAGGAGTTTGAGACCAGCCTGGGCAACACAGTGAGATCCCATCTGTGCAAAAAATTTAAAAAATTAGATGAGCACGGTGGCGCATGCCTGTAGATACTACTTAGGATGCTGAGGTGGCAGGACGGCTTGGGGCAGGAATTTGAGACTGCAGTGAGCTATGATTTTACCACTGCACTCCAATTTAGGAGACAGAGTAAGACCCCATCTCTAAAAATAAAGAATAAATAAGCAAAAATAAATAAATAAATAAATAAATAAATAAATAAATTTATGGAAATAGGGATGACACACTTTATATACATTTTATTGTAATATTTTTTGTCTAAAAGCATTTGTTTAAAATAGCCAAAGGTGTTTAAATGCAGAGAAAACCTTTTAAAGGGAAGTTATTGAATTTAGTGAGTATAAACTGCCTGGAAAATGACCCAGGCAATGATTTTGATGTGGCTTGCTGCAATGCTCATTAGACTTTAGTTTAAACTGCAAAGTTAATTCGTTGGGCACTGAAGGCAAGTTGTTTAATTTCTTTCTACTTAAATTTTCTACATTGTAAATTATGGGGAAAAACATATATCTTTCCTGACTCATTTTCTTTTTTTTTGTATAAAGACAAAGATGATGACAAATGTGAAATTAACGCAACACAAAGTGTTGCATAGAAGATTTGTAGCAGTACATGATTATGATCAGCAAGAGAAATTGAAAATAATAATAAAATTTGATAACAAATTCAGACCTTATAGTATGCATATGTAAAAAACACACAAATTGTTTATATAAAATAAACATAATTTGACATAGGTTAAATGAGTCATCTAAAGTGTCTTAAAATATGTTAAATGTACAAAATCTAACAGTAGCCTGGCTTTTCTTTGTACTCTTTCTCAGGGTATTTTATCATTAAATGTATTAAGTGATACCTGATGGACCTTAATAATAAAAGAAGTGAAGCTTTTATAAATATATGTGCGAATCAATTCTGAAAGTATAAGCACAAAACAACTCTTCAGATAAATATCAGATTAAATAGATGCTAACATAAATGTCATCAGTTTTCTTTTTATATCTATTAGTCCTTCTTTTAATTTAGCAGAAAACTAAAATTAATAAAAAGCTAAAAATGAACCCCACAGCAATAAACATTTTGAAGAAAAGCTATATAATAAAAGGAAAGTTGGTCAAATTGTTTTTAAGAATGTTCTCTGGTCTGATCAAGACGCCACACAATAAAGCATACACTGGATAGTTGACTGACTTTTACAAAAGTAAACCTGGATAATTTTAGTTTGGAAAAGTAGCAGGAATTTTTTAAAGACAAAAAAAGTTTCTTTCACATCTTTTTCCCAGCTTTAAAGCAGACAAATTTATTTTATGCTGATTTGTTTAACCTCTCATTTATATGTTTACTTTGTTTTAGAAAAATAATATGCCCTTTTAGATGGGGTACACTTTATAATTACATATTTTTATATAAATAATATAAACCAACAATTTGCTGAGTTGCAGTATTCTTTGCTCATTACATATTGATATATTAATGTAAGATTTATGTATTCTGGAAAATATACTATTACTCATGTCTTTGACTTGGGAATGTATGTGTAGAGTAATTATAGGTGGCATGAACTCTGGATGCATTTTTTCAGTAAGTTTCTAAGAATCATTATTGCATGTATTCCATAGTAATTTATTTTAAAATATTTATACTTATAAGAAAAGGATTAATTACTCAATATTTTTGTATAAAAATGTCTTGCTTACACAATCATCCTTCTATATATGTGGCACATTGGTTCCAGGACCCCCAAGGATACTGAAATCTTTGGATGCTCAAGTCCCTGGTATAAAATGGTGTAGTATTTGCAAATAATCTAGGCACATTCTCTACTTTAAGTCATCTCTAGATTACTTATAATATCTAAATCAATGCAAATGCTATGTAAATAATTCTTATACTATACTGGGTTATTTGTATCATTTTTATTCTTGTGTTGTTATTTTTTACTTTATTTTTTAAATGTATTTAATCCACTGTTGCATCAATCCATGAATGCAGAACCCATGGATACAGAAGGCACACTAGACATGTCATTTAATATAAATTAAAGTAAAATCTTTGTCGATAAAACTTGTAATGCATTGATAAAGAAAACAAGAAACAAAATGTGTTGGAATTTGGCTTATATACGACTCTCTCACCTATACTTCCCAACTGAGATAGACTCTTCCAATGAAGAAGGAAGTCTGGAAGCAATTATATAATAATTTCAGACCTTTTTACATTTTTTGTGATTTAACGTATCCACTCAATAGAGTCAATGCTTTATCATTTATGGGTAATTACTTATCATATATAAAGTTGCAAACTTTCTTGCTGCTTATTTTTGCTTTTCCTTAAATAATAATCAAGAAATTATTCTATTATATTGTATATTTTTCAAGAAATCTTGTTAGTGACTTTTTAATAGAACTTTCGAGGTTACCTTTTGTTAATGTTCAATCATTCCTCAAGCCTATTTAGCCACATTAATATATTTTATATTCTTATCATTCTTTTTCTGCCTGCCTTCATTTAATTAAAAAAGATGTGATTTTTCCTAATAAAATCAAGTTTTTACTGATTAAATAGGGGGGCATTTTTATATTGTGAAATCAATTTCCCAATCACAAGAAAACTTCTCAGCATAGCACTTAGCTGAAGCATTTAGTGCCATGATTACAACAAACATCACCCATTATTTGTTCAATGAATTAAGAAAACAGAGTTCCATGCATAGATTCTGGTTAGAGTTCAACCTCAGATTCCCAGGAATAGGTGTCATTTAAGAGAAAAACATGATAGAAAATGTACAATTCCGAGAGAAGTTGTTTGTTTCTATTTTAGTTATTCGCAGTCCCCTGCTTCTTTCCTTTAACCCTATCTTTGGTGTTGCTGCTCTGGAGAAGGTAGAAGATAAATAATCTCAATTCTACTAAGCTACTTTGACTCCTTCTTCAGAAGACTATATGTAAGGTAACCTTTTAAGTACTGAGACAGGCTAGAGCAGAATAATGGGCTAAATCAGGCAAAATCCTTTCTTATATAGAAATAAGGAAGAATTACAATTGGTCTTTTTCATTTTATTTCTTTGTTTACTCACAGGTAGTTTAACCCCTTGTCTTTATAAATTTCCTGACCACACTTTGAGTCATGGATTTCCTCCTATACACCAGCCTCTCCTGGCAGAGGACCCCACAGCTGCTGATTTCAAGCAGGAACTCAGGCGGAAAAGTAAATTGGTGGAAGAGCCAATAGACATGGATTCTCCAGAAATCAGAGAACTCGAAAAGTTTGCCAACGAATTTAAAGTGAGAAGAATTAAGTTAGGTATGTGCTTGTTAAAGGCAACAGGAAAAAGAGCTTGGTTTGCAAATCTTTATTGCTGTTAAATCTCTTATATGTTACTCAAATGTATAAGATGATTGTCATTCTTCATCTCTACTGTGGACGTAGTTAATTGCTATGGAAATCCTCCAAAAACTTTTGTTTACTGATAATTTCTTAAGAGCCTAAATACATAATTTTTAAATTAATAATACTCTTTCAAAACTTACCCACCTCAACTTTAGTTTCGAAGTGCCCATTTTTATCTATATTTTATTTGAACCATACATATTGATATATTAATATGTAGTGAAATGTGTGAGGCCATACTTTTATATGATTCAAAAGTACAAAAGAGTATAAGTGACATGTATCCTTCTGCTTGTTTTTTCTGTTTATCATTGTTGTTAGTTCTTTGTGTATCTTTCCAATGATAGCTCATGGATAGATATGCAAATATATGTATTGTGCCCAACATAAGTATTATTTGAAGTTTTCAGTAGTAATTTTTCTAGAGCTCTTTTTCCTTTGTGGAGCTGTCAAGTTTCACTTTATGAATATACTGCAATTTATTTGACCAGTCCTCTCCTGATGAAATTCGGGTGGTTTCTGATCTTTGACTGTTAGAAACAAGGCCACGATGATTAACCCTATAAATGTTATTTTGCACCCATATAAATAAATGTGCAGGAAAAATGTTAGAAGCACAATTGCTTGATCAAAAGTATGTGTACTGGTAATTTTGATAGATGTTGTCAAACTGGTCTCTAGAGAAGCTGTACCAAATTTTACTGTCACCATGAGAATCTTTTTCAACATCCTCAGGCTATATAGACTCCAAAACGGCATGAGGTTTTAAAATCTATTTCTTTTTATTTTCTGCTTAATGATATCTCCAGCATCTAGAAGAATGTAACTAGAACACAAAATAAATAAATGGTGGTTGAAGGAAAAAATATGCTGTTAATCTTTTAGATCTTTGCACATCAGACAGGTCAAAGTGACATTTCACTGCTACTTCATTTAAAATTTATTTTATTATGATTGTAAAGTGTATTATTTAATGTGCTTGACAATCATTTAAGTTTCTTTTTCTGTGAACTGTCTGTTCAGAGTCTTTGCTCATTTTCTATTGAAGTGTTTTTAAAATAAAACAACTATAACAATTAACTTTGGTTAAATTGCATAAAGTTGTGTATATTTTTTAATGGATTGAAATAACGGTTCAAAACTCTGCACTTGCAGAATGAACCATAGGTAATTTAATAAGAATATTTATTGATGGGCATCATATGCAACCATTTTATACATATAGGTATATAGCCTTAGGTCCTGAAATAATATGTAGCTATTACATGTAATAAACACAGTAGTAGGAATCTTTGTGAAATTCATTTTCAGTTTGCTATTTATATTACTGTGAATGTTTCAAATTATATGTTGATTATTTCAGCTGTACTCTAAAAATGTTTCGGACAAACAATAAGGATCATTAGTCTGAAGATAGAGGCAATACCAAAAACTATAAAACGGGCTCAGAGGTATATGTGAAATGCGTAATCATAACCTCTTAATAAACACGGTTTTAGGGAAAGCAGAATAATTCTTAGTTTTATTTAGTACCCTTCAACAATATCATTGAATCTTTTAGAGTTGAAATAAAAAATTTTATGATATATAACCATATATTTTATGCATTATAGTTAATATATTAAAGATTTTTGAGCATATATTATTTGATATTTAACAATAATAATAAAAAGAGCTGTAATTTTCAAGTGCCTTATAAAGTGTTTAGGATACACCTAAACATTGGCTAAATATTATGAATGGCAGATGTTTCTATCTGAATTATTTCGGTGAGTAGATAAAAGTAATTTATTAACTAGAAGAAATATGTTTTGAAGTATTGGACAAGTACTTGAAAGTATAATGAATCTTACTAAATAATTCTGATTTGCCAAGACTATATAGTTAAAAAACAGTATGTAATAGTTGACAAAGATACAAAGATTTGTGTGACAATGAACCAAAATTAACATTTTTTGGAAAGTTGGAGCTGATGGTCTTTATTGTCCCTTCACAGGATACACCCAAACAAATGTTGGGGAGGCCCTGGCAGCTGTGCATGGCTCTGAATTCAGTCAAACAACAATCTGCCGATTTGAAAATCTGCAGCTCAGCTTTAAAAATGCATGCAAACTGAAAGCAATATTATCCAAATGGCTGGAGGAAGCTGAGCAAGTAGGAGGTACTAAACTGTGTCTCTGAAGGCAGTGCTATGTTTTAACCTAAAAATAATGGCTTCAATCAGTAGGATTAATGCTAAAGCAGGAAGTTTGAGGGATTTTTTTTCCCTCCTTTTCTCTTTGAGATGAAAAACAAACATTTTGTTATATCACACTAAAAACAACAACAAAAAAGGAAGGGCAATGTAAGTATGGAAATAAATTTATTGAGGAGAGAATAACCTATATAAGGAAAGCTTACAAGGTAAGTTGGCATTAGCATGAAGGGGTAAAATGCTTATTTTTTTACACATCCATTTTTTTCCTCTCTTTTATACTAGAGAAATTATATATGAATCACATTTGTATCCTAATATTAGTGTACACAAAACATTTGCACACACGAGTCTTCCAAGTAAATAATATAAGCAATTGCTAGATATGCAACTTAATGAGATACAATTATCTACTCATACAAATGTCAGAGCTGGATAAACAGTGAGGTTTGAGAGTAGTTACAGCAAGCATTCCAACAAAAGTAAAGTGAGGATATTATTTGTAGAAAGTGCCTTTGCGAGGTTAACATTTATTTCTGCGTTGATATTTTTCACTAAGGTCTGTAATAGAAAATGACCTAGACTGCAAACATTTAAGACAAAAATGTCTGGCATTTTTATTTTGCATTGTTTTATGAAAACAAATTGAAATCCAAATCAGATAGTTTTTTATAAAGAGTCTACTTTGTATTTGTAATTATCTCTCTTTTCCACATTATAGCTTTGTACAATGAAAAAGTGGGAGCAAATGAAAGGAAAAGAAAACGAAGAACAACTATAAGGTATTCTTTATATTAAAAGTTCCTGAGGACAAGATTGGTATTTTATAAATGGAATGAGCATTTGAGTGTAATGCAGGTGTAACATAACATAGAAATGTAAGGCGAATTGGGAGGCCAAGGTGGGCCTGAGGTCAGGAGTCCGAGACCAGTCTGGCCAACATGGTGAAACTCTGTCTCTACTAAAAATATAAAATTTAGCCGGTCATGGTGGCGGGTGCCTATAACCCCAGCTACTCAGGAGGCTGAGGCAGGAGAATGGCTTGAACCCGGGAGGCGGAGGTTGCAGTGATCCGAGATCATTCCACTGCACTCCAGCCTGGGCAACAGAGCGAGACTCTGTCTCAAACAATAAAATAAAATAAAATAAAATAAAAGTAAATACAGTCTAATGAAGAAACAGGATGGGTTATAAAAAATAATGTAATAACTGTGAGAAATGGAGAGCTAATAATTTTTAACATTTGATGGAAAATTATGTATTGTTTGATTCAAGAACACTTTTGCTCCAGAAATTATGAATACAAACAGAAAGAAAACAATCATTTCTAAGAGAGTGGCCATATCTTCTGCCCTTTTAGATATAACTTATTGCTCTGGCAATGTAGTATCCACGGTGTCTGTAGTATTTAAAAATATGACACTAGTAATCAGTGTTTCGGTCTCTTAAAGTTCAACATGACCTCTTGCATTTCAACCCAGAAAGATTGTTCATTGATCTTTTTGTAGTTTTTGTGAGACATGCTTAGGAAATACTAAAAGACAGATTTTGTTTTGGTTGGTCAGTTGTTCACTAGAGATTATCTTTATTGAAAACAGCCCTAAATGATTTTGGGGAGATACTTAGAAATGTCTAGGAAAATGTTCATTTTCTTTTCATGAACTCAGTGCCCTCTGGTGGCACAAAGTGGGATACACATAGAAAGCCTGGGTCCCTTACTTAATTCTTTCTGTGACTCTGGTGCAACTCTACCTTGCATAAGACCAAACATCTACACATTTAACAAACTATACATTTTTCCTTGTAAAGTGTCTTGCAAGTATGTTCAGAGTTTTTCGTTTCCTTTTCATGTTAATATTTACGAAATTCAACCTACCTTAATTTTGATATGCCACAAACTTCACTAAAAACAACATAATTTCACCCCTTATGTCCACCCCACCCCAGCATTGCTGCTAAAGATGCTCTGGAGCGACACTTTGGAGAACAGAATAAACCTTCTTCTCAAGAGATCATGCGGATGGCTGAAGAACTGAATCTGGAGAAAGAAGTAGTAAGAGTTTGGTTTTGCAACCGGAGGCAAAGAGAAAAACGGGTGAAAACAAGTCTGAATCAGAGTTTATTTTCTATTTCTAAGGAGCATCTTGAGTGCAGATAAGATTTTTCTACTGTATAATAGCCTTTTTTTCCTGTTTCATTCCTTTCTCTTCCTCAAGAAAAACAGAAATTACTTGGTTGACTTAAAATCATTTTATATCAATAGCTTTTACAGAAGCATTGCTTTTCCACTTTTTTTTTAAAAAAGAAACCAACAATTTAAATTATAGTGATGTTATTTACTTGAAATAATTATTCTCAGAAGCCAGATTATACATTTTAAGCCAAATATATTAACAGTAATAAAACGATCTCTGTTTTCTGTCTCTCACACACACACACACTGACATATGAGTGTGCATATGAGTTTATAGATTCCTTTTCCAAATATGCGTATTAGTTTTTTAACATTTAAGTCAGTAATGACACATATGTAAAGCACATCGCCAGAAATATCCAATTCGAAAATTAATTAGCCAATGTTCTGCTTTCTACCAACTCTACTAGTTTGTCTGAACTAAAAGTTTTGAACTTAGAGCCAGAGGTGTCTTATAGTTTTATTACTACCTTTAAGGAATAAGCCTCAATCAGAATTGATACTTTGAAGTAGAACTGTTTCAAAAGAGATTTGTAGAAACATTAATTTTTGATCTTTTTATTCTTCCTAAATATTAGCTTTTTGATGTGTAGCCATAGAAAAGAATGCTTTATGGATCCTTGAGCCTCAAACCATTAGTCTATAAGCTGCAACGGGACAGGAAGAGATCTGGCTTGTTTGGTGTTATTTCTCCGGGACTTGGGAAAGTTCTTGCTCATATTAGGCATGCAATATTTGTTAATTGAAGGAGTGCAATGTTAACAATAGCTACAAATGTGAACGGCATCACCTAATTTTAAATTATAATGTTTTTGAAATCTCACAATCTGGAAAATCATCCAGGTTT